>NC_089503.1:203750182-206250182 GCF_036850995.1 Saccopteryx leptura | reverse complement strand
TTTTTAAAATTTATTTATTCATTTTAGAGAAAAGAGAGAGAGAAAGAGGGAGGGGGGGAGCAGGAAGCATCAACTCCCATATGTGCTTTGACTGGGCAAGCCTAGGGTTTTGAACCGGCTACCTCAGCATTCCAAGTTGATGCTTGATCCACTGTGCCACCACAGGTCAGGCCTAAAATAACTTTTAAAGAAACTTAACGGTATTGCAGATCAGAGATATAATTTCCTCATGAACACTTGTAACCAGGAATAAACTTCATATATGAGCAAGAACTTGACATATGTCCTAATATGTGCCAATACTAAGCAGTAGGGCATAAGTCCTGCTTAAATTCCATATTTTGGCCTCTTGGCCAGAAATTTAATATTATGTATGTGTATATATGAAAGATTTCTTTCAAATATCAGTTTATATGTAATGATTCCAAACAATTCCATGTTGTAGAAGTCAGTTAAGAATAGGAAGAGAGAGAAAGAGAAAGAGGAGAGAGAAAAAGAGGACATTAAATTATAGGTAATATTAAAATGATATCTAGAATAAAAACACATGTAGAACCTTAATTGACAGCAATTTTCAAAGTTATAGCAGTATTGCATTCACAATTCTGGGCCACAATTTGTAACAATGACTATTCAATTCTAAGGAAAGGAACTAGCATAATATATACATTTACTCAATACTTCTCACCAAAATTATCTTTGTAAAAGAACTGTGATTGAAATGTGAAGAATTTTTTTCATTCCGTTTAAAATTGGTTAGATGTTTACTGGCCAATATACTTTTATAAATCATATGCTTTTTTTTTTAGAATAAATGAACTTTAAACACATTAAAATTCTGACAATGAAAGTATGAGTCATTCATTGCTTAATTCAGCCATATAGAGTCATTGTGAATATATACTTTTATTCATTTACTTACTGAGAACTTATTCTGAGTATGTGCTGATTATATATCAATGGATATAAGAGTGAATTACAGGAAAGATGTTTATTCTTACTGGTTGTGGAGGAAGAAAAGATGCAAAATATTTATAGAAACGAAATAATTTCAAATGGTGATTAGTGCCATAAAGGGAAAAATATGTTTTTTAAAAAAGTATTTACTCTGTCCACGTGTTGGTAGAGCTAGCTAATTAAAAAAGCCATTTTTAGTGAAGATTTCCTGAGAAGACAAAAACTGAGGGCTGAAAAGATGCCTGCCAAGTAAAGTTCTGGCAAAGCAGTTATTAATAGAAAGAAGAGTAATTATACAAAGTTCCAAGCTTAATGCATTTAAGGAAAAATCTGAAGTTTTGTGAATGAAGTCTAATTGGTGTGTCTGTTATGAGATAAGATCAGAGAAATCTGATTATATAGCACCTTGTAAGCCTCAGTTAGAAATTTAGGGAGTTTTTTTTCCAAGTGAATTAAAAAGTCATTAGAAAATTTCAAACTGGGGCATGCCATGATAAGTTAGATCATGTTGCTTTGTAGAGAATGAAGTGTGGAGAGCCAATGATATTAAATAACTATTTGGTAGATTGGGAGAAGAAACTTTTATATAATGATGGAGGAATGGACATGCAGTGAAATGAATAAATCTGGGGTGTGTTGTGGAAGCAGAGACAACAAAATTTTCTAAGGTCTGTATGGGAGTGATGATGGGTAAAATAAAATAAAAGAGAGCTGAGACATCATGATTGGCATTCTGTTGGAGGGTAAATTTAACCCCAAGACTTTTCTATGACCATCTTGCAACAGAAAGTAAAGGAAAAAAAAATTAATATAAATTATCTGATTAACTTTATTGCCAGCTGCACAAAAGGTGTTATATTACTAAGTAGAGTGTGAAAGAACTAGAAAATTATGAAATCCATGCCGTGAAACATAGTATTCATCCAGAAGGAAACAATGGGGAATGGCCTAGTAGCTATCAAGTCTTTTGAGTTATCTGACCAATCCACTGTGAGACTGACTTGAGACACTGTTTTACTGCATTCTTCTGATGCTGTGGATGTCAGACATCCTGGTTTGGGTCACTCATTGCTATAACTTAACTTTGTATATGAGCTGATAAAATCAAACCAGCATAAAGAATCATCCTTTCTCTTGATTATTGGCATTTAGAGAATCTAGGCTTGTAATCATATTGTCTTCTTATCATATTGTCTGACATGACTTATAAATTGTTAGAAACCAGGTAGATTCTTATTTAGTTATTTGATAATAACTAAATTCTGTTAATAATGCTATTTTAAGCATATTTTCTTGAATTTCTTTCTTTTTGTACCTTCTTTAAAGAGTATTTGCTGTTATCCATTTAAGAATATGAATTATGGATTAATATATTTTTTATTTAATATAGACCACTTCTTCAAAGTTACTAGGCTGTGCACTTAAAAAAATAATCCTTTCATTGTGGTAGGCCAGCCATGATATTCTTAATTTATTATTATTATTTTTTTAATCCACAAACTCCCTTCACATGCTTTCAGATTTAAAACTTGCCATTGGGTTAGGAGACGTTAATGATCCATAGTTGGGCCACATTCTATTGTTGTCTTTTTCTTGTCCATTGGTCCATTAAATATGCTTTACTTCCCTTGTTGAGTAATTGTTCCCTTAAGTTCTTTTCAAAGCTAAACTCATAATTCTATTTATCTGAAACCTGGAAGTTGTCCATATTCTCTTGTGTCTTTTGTCACCATCTGTTCTTACTGAATGGCCACTTCCCAACAACAGTCTCTCAGGACATGGGTAATATCTTTATAGCAATAGATAATGGAATTGGAATCTTCTCTTACCCTCTGGAATCACTAAAACAACTACTTCAGGCAGAAGAGACACGCTCAGTAAATTTCAACTTCCTTGCTGGAGGCAAAACTTACTATTCCCTCATCTGGTGGAGACCCTACATATGGTCTCAAATCCATCAGCACAATCAGCTTGAAAAATTGTAGAACAAGTAAACTTAACTGGATTGTATGCAGTCTCCAATAATTTTTGAAACAATCTGGCCACCAAATGGCAGCAATCTTATCCAAGTCCATTATAATTTCTGATGACCTTGGAAAAACAGTACCAACAAGAAATAGAAGAGAGAGAGAGAGAAAAAAAAAATCAAAAATTTAAGAGCATGAGAAATTTTACACATCCAAGAAGTATAGGTTGCCTGCTTTATCACAAATTTTGTAGCACATTTTTAAAGAGGTATAAGAGAAGTTATGATAATAAAATGTACTACTAAAATATTCAAATATGCCTTTCTACATAATTTAATTACCTTTTACTTAAATTTATTTTTGAGGGCATATCTATAATCCATAATGGTAGCAATGGTCCAGAGCCAGGCTTTATTAAAACTGCTTTACTTTGATGACACAATTCAAGTTAATGTGCCAAACGAAATGTGGCCTAATTAGTACAAATGAAGGAAAAGAAGCAATTAGCCAAGAGGGAATAATGAGCACAGGGAACAGGTTATGTGAGTCTAGACAGTCCTGAAAACTTCTAGCCAAGAAGACGACAGCTAAATGAACTCACCTATTGTTCAAAACCCACCTTGTAAAATAAGGGTTCTAATTCATCCTTAGCTTGATTTTAACTTGGCTGTATTTGCTCAGGATTATGAGCTTGAGTTGATATGTTTATTAGTAATTGGAATAATTAATGAGCCACATAAAATTTATTAGAAATGTATTATGCATGTTATCACAATTTTTTATTCTATAACAGATACAAAGTACTACAGTGTTCTAAGTGGTCTGAGCACAAATTAAGATTGTAAATGCATAATACAACAGAAACCTTTTATTTCTTACGCTGTGACCTATGTGTAAAGAAAAAAGAACAAAAAATGTTCAGTTTAACTCATCTCACCTTTCCTCAGAAATCTCTAATACTAGCTCTTCAAAGCAAAAAATAATTGAATGATATATTTATTATATTTAAATAAAAGTTTTCCTGCTAAGCCTTTTATTTACATTAATGGCTTTGAAATTCTTCAGCTGAAATCTAGAGGAATATTTGGAGGCAAGAGTAGAGGATGAGAAAGGTGGAAATAGTTGTTTGTATTTTCTGATATCCAATATGTAAATCATGACTATTTGTATGGGTATTAAAGAGGTGAGGCACCAGGACATAATAGACATCGAGAATCTCCAGTTCTATTTGTTGTCATAGTATTAGGAGAAAGGTGGAATTGGTGAGCTTTTACAGTACATTTGAGGTCTATAAAATCTGAGAAGTGTTCATTAAACCGGGCCCAGATGAGGGTGTCACTTGACTCTTACAGCCTGTTGACTATCAGGCAGTCAGGGCATTTCTGCCTTTGCTACAAGTGAGCCCTGTCTCCTGTATATTATCACCATATCTTAAAAGGTCAGTACTGCTTGGGGTTTGAATCAATTCTAATACCTCTTATGTTGGTAGGTAATCTTCCAGGATGCCCTACCTGGATTGAAAATTTTTTTTGACCCAAATGTTTGTAAATTTTTATTAAAAAAACTCAACATATATTTATTATATTAGAAAATGCATGAAAAACTATTGTTTTTTAATCATTTTCCTTTTTACACTATTGTAAAATAATGGTCATGAGAAAGATTATGTGATAATCATAATCACAACAGCTACCAGTGTAGTGAGACTAATCATTTAATTGATCAACTGGAAAATACACCAGGCATATACAGCCAAAGTCTTCTCTTATCCGCCTCATATCAACCCACTCATGCCCACCGAGAAAAGGAGTTCTGCCAAATTCATGTCATTAGTCTTTTATGGACAAGTCTTATCACAGAAAGTTCTACCAAGTCCAGCACGTGTAGTAGATGAATAAATCTACCTTTTTGGGAAGCAGCTGTTCCATTTGAGTTAGCTTTTTTTTAGTAATAAACATGACAGACTGGTTGCCAAATACCAGGCTTAAGTCTCGTTCTTTATGAGAATTAAAGCAGGAAAAGGGTATACTATTCCTGAGAGACTTAGATCCTAATATCTGATGTATTTTTAAAAATGGTATTTATTTTAGAGAGCCGAATGAGGGAGAGGGACAGACAGACAGAAAGAAAAAGAAACATCACTTGTTTTTCCACTTATTTATGCATTCATTGGTTGATCCTGGAATGGAACCAAGCAACCTTGAAGTATGAGGGTATTACTCTAACCAACTGAGTACCTAGCTGTGGCCTGGTATATTGTCTTGACACATTTTGATATGAGTGGACACGAGGGGAGCAAGTTAAGCAGGTGGAGAGCTTTTAAGTAAGTCTAAGCCATGTGACATTTGGATTTGGAATTCCATGTGTGGGAAAGAAGATTTTGCTTGGGTAGTTGCTAGAAGCTAGTCTTTGAAGAGCTATGATTCTTTGGATGTGCAGAACACAACTACTGTGGACTCAGCCAGTTGAGAGCATGACTAGAATCCCTAGTGGTCTTGCTCTTATTTGAAATGACCTTTCTAAGACTACAGTGTTAACAAGCAAATAATAATTGGGCTATGATGACCTAAAATAAAGGTGCATAGGTCTTTGCAATGTCGAGGTTCAGGAAAGATTCTTAGGTCTTAGTATGATCTTGGAGCTCAGAAGAGCCTGGGCTTTGTTAAAGTTTTGTTTTTTGTAAGAGTACACCTGGCAGACAGTGTCTATAGTTTTCAACCCCACATGCCTCAACAAAAGCATCAACTTTAGCAAGAGAAGAAAATGATTCAAAGGGTTCTGGCTGCTGAAACATGACTTGAGCTACACGTGATATATGTGTTTGGCCAACAAGGGCTTCAGAAGGTCTGTGGGAGCCTCAGAGTACAGTTTTAGCTGAGTTCCTACTATGCTACAGAGCCCAGAATCTAGCCTTTGGGCTTTTATTTTTCAGGGCTGGGTAGGAAGCACTAACTCAGTAGCCCTAAATCCCAGTAGGTCATCAGGACCCAGGAGGGAACTGTCACAGGACAAACATGACATTCCTGTGGTTTCCCCAAGCCGATTGGAAAACACTGCAGAAACAGCCCTCATCACAACTCTCCAGGGACTCTGTTCTCCCCAACACTAGGAGTCAGCCTGGCCATTTCTCTAAAAATTATAAGAATGCTTTTACATTTGCCTGGATAAAACATTTTTCGTCATTTAAACATAGGTGAGAGTCAGAACCTTTTTTTTCAACATTCAAGAGTAAAACATTTTATCTTCTAACTGCTATTTACCCAGACCATCCAACACTTCATTGCATTTATGCCTTCGAATAAAAGTTTTAAATACAAACACTCAGGCATACAAAATTCTTCTGATGAATTGAAATACAAGAGAAATATGATTTTACAGTGGTAAATCAAGAGTTGAAATACATTCTAATTGCTTAAGACATTACCAGACAATGACATATATTTGGGTTATTATCAGGAACATGCAATTGTCGATGAACATTAACTTGGAAAAATTGAAACTAAGTTAAACTCAACTATTTTCTTTTGATTGTACTGCCAGTAGATAAATGTGAGTTGATTTGAGTTGTTCCAGTAAGTATATATACATTTCTAAATTGGAACCAGCCTGAATGTGAATACATTTCCTAATTCAATCTCAACTAATGTTCTATTTAAGTCCTGGCATGTTATATAAATATTTTAAAATTATACTGAAATATTTTGGTTGAAAGACAGTAAAACTAAACCCTAACATATTAGTGAACTATTTACCAATTTAATACAGAAACACAGAAATGTTTTTATGTGCAGAAAGATTTGCTCAAAGGTAAAATATATAGTTATAGCATATTACATGTATATTGTAGTAATCTATTGTTCAAAGACATAATATTTTCAAATTTTAATATTTTATTTTTAGAGTTATGGCAATGCACATTTGCTATTTTACTTTTTGTACCTGTTTTCACAGAAATTAACATTTAACCAAAGCTGCTTTACTTCTTGTAGAGAAATAAACATTTTAGTGATAGCCCGTCTGAAAATAAATACTATTTACAGCTATTAGTTACTATTTGTTCTCAAATTAGTAGTTCCTGGTAAGTTTATCTTATTTTTTACAAGTACTTGTAAATGCTGGTTATTTGTCTAAGTGAACTCTTGCTGTTTTGTAAAGACAATTATTTCTAACACCGAATACTTTATTATCACTATAAAAATACACAGCATTTTCTACTTTTATTGTTTATATTTAGGTCAGATTTTTTAACACTCTTTTTTGCACTGTAGAGAGCCACTGTGCCAACTGAAAATCATATTATAGCAACTTTCCATATTCTACTTTATCTTGACGTGGTGACACATTCCTACATGATAGGAAACGTCTCAGTTGAATGGGTCCTTATCTTGATCAAATTAATGAGAAAAGACTATTATAACAGTTTCAAGTGTCTCTTTTAAATATTCAGTAATATCAAGATGAAGACAAAAATGTGGTTTACATATCATGCATCTTTTCTTCAGTTTGATGATGCAATAAAATGGCAAATGAATGTTTACTCCTGGAAAGGCATGAGCTATAATTTTATTAAGTATATGATGTCTATTTATATTTATGTTATTATTAAACTTGCCTTGCAATCCCCCCTTCTTTTTTTTTTCTTTTTTTTTTCTTTTTTATTATTTTATTTATTCATTTTAGAGAGGAGAGAGAGGGAGGGAGAGAGAGAAGAGAGAGACGGGGGGAGGAGCTGGAAGCATCTACTCCCATATGTGCCTTGACCAGGCAAGCCCAGGGTTTCGAACTGGTGACCTCAGCATTTCCAGGTCGATGCTTTATCCACTGCGCCACCACAGGTCAAGTCCCCCCCTTCTTTACTACAGCAGCTTCTCTACAAGGACGAACAAGAGAACCAAACAGAAATCACATGTAAAAATGAAATTTTGCTATATGACTATGGAAAGCATGTTTACTCCATATTTAGATTTTAAAAACAGATACACAGGCCCTGGCCAGTTGGCTCAGTGGTAGAGCGTCGGCCTGGCATGCAGAAGTCCCGGGTTCGATTCCCGGCCAGGGCACACAGGAGAAGCGCCCATCTGCTTCTCCACCCCTCCCCCTCTCCTTCCTCTCTGTCTCTCTCTTCCCCTCCCGAAGCCAGGGCTCCATTGGAGCAAAGATGGACCGGGTGCTGGGGATGGCTCCTTGGCCTCTGCCCCAGGCGCTAGAGTGGCTCTGGTCGCGACAGAGCGACACCCCGGAGGGGCAGAGCATCGCCCCCTGGTGGGCAGAGCGTCACCCCTGGTGGGCGTGCCGGGTGGATCCCGGTCGGGCGCATGCGGGAGTCTGTCTGACTGTCTCTCCCCGTTTCCAGCTTCAGAAAAATACAAAAACAAACAAACAAACAAACAAACAAAAAAACAGATACGCAGAAGACAAAGATAGATGGAACCAGGCATTGATGTGTTTTACAATGATCATAAAATACCAAAATTTTGAAAGTGTAATTAATTGGCTATTAGTCAATTTACAGAAATTGCCATGGGTACATATTCTCAAACCTAGGGTATTCTCATAGTCTTAGGTTGGTACTTTAAAATCCTACATTGAATGCTACAGAAAAGGCAATGTTGAATCCAGGTCTATGAAATGTGCAAAACAGCAATTTAGCATAGGGAGAAAAATGCCAACCGATGCATATAAAAGATCCAAATTTCTGTCCATGGGATCAAATGTATGTGAGACGTTCTCTACTTACTATTTGCACATCTCTGGATATCTGACATTTACTGACATAAAAAGAAAATCCTCTACATGTCTACCTTGTGTGCATTTTTTATATGGTCTCTGATTTTAAATATAATCCCTAATGCTAAAAATGTCACTGAAATTGCACATGTGACCACTGACCTGTGCACTGTAGGGAAGGCGGATAACAGAGGTTATAAAAGTACCGACCTCCTCCCACCTGTGTTACATACCTGGCTGCTGACTGCGTGTGTGAAGTTCAATCAGAAGTATCAGGAAATATGAGAGCACATTAGAGATATGCAAAAAAAAAAAAAAAAAAAAAAAAAGAAAGAAATCTTTGGATATAGACTGCCAGATCCTAGAATATTGCTTTGGTGTTCGGCTGAGTTGTTAATACTGCCCTATATATTTCTTTCTTCTTTGAGATAACATAATACAAAGAAATAGTTTTTAAATGAAAGAAAAATACTTATGCTGATCTCTACCCCTTTGAACAAAAAATGTAATAACACCTGGGTTCCCGTTTGCTAGGAGACAAGCAGAGAAATTAATTTTGGTTCTCATCCAATAAAAGGGCTTTATATATAACACAAAGACATAGAAGTGTCAGAAGAAGTGCCTTGTGTCAAAGCAAGGGGGAGGCTCCAATAAATGACCCCAAAGAAAAAACTGACTTGAATGCAATAAATCTTTTATTAATGATAACAAAAGTGGGCAATACTGCGTGCATGTGTTCCTAGTAAAGAAACTTTTATTTTATATGATGAAAATTATTTGGAGGAAAAACACAAAGACCAAATCCTCAAAACTACTGGCCTAGATGCTTCAAGGAAAGGTAATGAAAAATAAATAAACAAAACAACAACAAAATATATATATTATATATTTATAATTATATAATTTATTATAATATATAATATATATTTATTATATATATTGGGAGGAGGGACAATTGCTGAGAAAATTAGAATACAGACTCATTATAACATGAGAGTATTGAGTTGTAATCCAGGTTCTCTCTCTTTCTCTCTCTCTCTCTCTCTCTCTCTAGTATGCTCACCCTAGAACTCCAGGGATTGTATGTAGCAGGACATATGGTTTGCTGATATAGATGACGTGGCCACTGTCCTTAGAGACAGAACTGCTATAACCACTGTCTAAATATAACTCAGACATCTTTTCTGTTCTGGGCTGCACTAAAAGTTGGCAGTATTTTGTGTCACCTGATATACTTTTCAGAACAGTAATTCTTGGGTTGAAATATGCTGTATCTACTTTCTTGGATCAAGTCTGGTACAGAGGTCACAGGTTTAATGCCCCAGTCTCAGTGGAGATATTCAATATGCTAGCTGTTTACTAAATGCCATTCCTTGGAATCAGCCAATAACCATGGAAGAGAGGAAAGAGGCAGGTTGGGCAAAGGGAGAAATCACACTGCAATGCAAGTCAATGGCTGCATACCCAAGCCCACAGGGAGCTATGGAACTAGAATGGCCCTTCAAAAATGTTCCAATCTGGCCTACACAGGCAGTTGCACAGTGGTTAGAGCATTGGACTAGGACACAGAGAACCCAGGTTCAAAACCACGAGCCTGATCGTGGGCTCACTAGCTTGAGCACAGGGTTGCTGGGTTGAGTGCGGGATCATAGACATGTCCCCATGGTGGCTGGCTTGAACCCAAGGTCACTGGCTTGAGCAAGGGATCACTCATTCTGCTGTAGCCCCCTGATCAAGGCACATATGAGAAAGCAATCAATGAACAACTAAGGTGCTGCAATGAAGAATTGATGCTTCTCATCTCTCTCCCTTCCTGTCTGTCTGTCCCTATCTGTCCCTCTCTCTGTCTCTGTCACACACACACAAAAATTACAATTTAAATTAGAATTATCAAGAATTGATCACTGATTGAAATGTAGACCACTCAAGAAGGAGCATGATTATGACAGAAGTGACTCTCTTCAGCTGAGACAGTCCCTTGAAAGAAGTTTAAGACTTTTTGATATGAACACTTCTAGCAGCTAAAGCAACAACTCTTTCACTGAGGGCAGTCTTGGTCGGAGGCTCATCTCTTGATTCAATATAGATTAGTAGTAATAGACCAAATATTAATCACTGTAAAGTAGAAGTAGAAATGGGAAACAAGGGGGATGATGAATCATTAAAATGTTAAATACCTCTAAAGGTGATTTAAATACTCTTTGTTGGCATAAAGATGCTGATGATTGTAATATTTATTTACTACACTATTTTCTTGGACCACATGTGGTAAAACTGTATGGTGTATTAAATATTACCATCATCTTCATTTTCTGTTGCAATAAAGTAAGGGAGAACAATGATCTCTGCCATTTTTAGATACTAAGTCTTAAGCAAATCCTTTAAACTTGTTTGATAATAATTTTTCTTTTCTGTAAAAATAAAGAAGTGTATCTACATAACTTTTTGAATGTATTGCTTGCCTCTGAAAATGCCTCAAATAGAACCTATAATACTTTGAACTATTTAATACATTTTTAAATGAATTACCAATATTTTAACTCATTATATTAAAGGCTATTTTAATAGAAAATATGTATGACATAAAAATTAATTCTATATACCATTTTCTTACTTTAAAAATATATAATATCACTATACAAATTAAGCAGAGTATACAACTACCCCCAGAAAGCATATGCATACAGATACACAAAGATAAGGATATAATATCAGCATATGCAAACAGTAATGGAAATTTTGCCACAATTTTTTCATTATGTGGAAATTATACATTAAAAATTAAATACTTCCCGCTTCCTTCAAGTGTCCCCTCTTCACAGTGCTTTTCTTCTGAATAAATTTATGTTAATTAATTACTTTAATAGTTACCTTTCTTCTAGACTTTATGCTAACTTCATGCTAGAGATATCTTGCTTTCATATTGTTTAATCAGTGTTTTGTGTTTGGCATATGGTGTTTTATTTAGCAATTGAAGGAATAAATAAATAAGGTAATTTAAAAAAAATTACTCATTCTACTATGTAAGATCCAAAAGAAGCCCAGGTAATGGTATTGTGGCAATTAAGGAAACACTGATAACAGTGATCCAAGAAAGCCATGTCAACGATAATCAAGTTTTTATTGGATTAATGGCTATTTTCCCCACCATATTGTAAGATTAATAAAGGCCAAGAAAGGTTACAATTTTGTACAACTTTTTGTCCTCACACTCTCTATTTGGCATATTATCAGTACTCTATAAGAAATATTTTTTGAATGAATGGGTTAATAAATAAATTGATAAAATGAGTCAGGGACTAAGACTAATAAGTAAGAAAGCAGTCACAGAAATTGAGAGGTTAACTGCAATGATTAGTTATTGCCAGCAGAGGGAAGCAAAAAGGAACAGAGCAGCTGGCTAGTTGAACAAAAGGGACCCCTCCCAAAGCCTTTAAACAAGGATAGTTACTGCAGTGCGAGTTATGGCCAATAATTAGAAGAGTGGTTTATGTTGACAGAGACTATGTAAGAATCAAAAGGAAAGTTACTCTCAAAAGCCAAGTCAAGCCATTACTCCGTACCAAAGGGTGCTGTGTAAAATTGGAGGAGTAAAACTAAATTATGACTCACTAAGGAAAAATCTAACATCGGACTATAAAACAAGGAATAACAAAGTCTCAGAAATGTAGTCAGGTGGAAAATCTTTTCTGACAGTTCTTGTGTTGCTCTGTGTGTCTTTAAAATTCTTGGTCTGGTCTAGGGAATAAAATCACTGTTTCTGAAAGTGACAGGTGTTTGGAACTATTCCTGGGGGTTATTACCTGACAAGGTGTATAGTTTGATTTTGTTAAAGTTGTCAAATATATATTAAGGCAAACAAGAGTTAAGGAGCACCTCTTGATTATAGATTTAAGAAACTATGCATAAAGAGAAGAGTTGGTGAATGTCAGCCATCAAAAACCAATTATTTCATTTATGGGGAATTTAATGAACAAAATAAACTAACAAAGAAAATAGAAACAAACTCAGTGATTACCAGAGGAAAAGGCAGGTAGAAGCGAGTGAAGGGGAAATAGTGGTGATGAAAGGAGACTTGACCTGGGGTAGTAAACACCGAATACAATACTCAGATGATGTACGATAGAATTGTACACGCGAAACAAATAAGTGTATTAATCACCACCCCAATAAATTTAAGAAACTGAAAAAAATAAAAATAAAAATAAACTTCTAAACCAGAATTCTATAAAGTTGGGCAATTTCACTTTCCAGTCTTTTTCTCTTCTAATTGTTTATGAATGAAACAAATGGAGCTCACTATCTTTTCTAGGTTCAGTGACAACCAGGAACAGAGACATTGGTTTATAGCAGTCTTGTTTTGGTACAGACTTGTCCCATAGCAGTGGCTGTGTTTCTAAATATAGGTGGCATTCTGACTCATTTTCCTGATTTACACTACAGGTCTCTTTATATATATAATCTTTATGTAGACTATCATTTACAATAACATGGATGGACCTTGATAACATTATATGGAGTAAAATAAGTAAATCAGAAAAAAACTAAG
This sequence comes from Saccopteryx leptura, assembly GCF_036850995.1. Lineage (NCBI taxonomy): Eukaryota > Metazoa > Chordata > Mammalia > Chiroptera > Emballonuridae > Saccopteryx > Saccopteryx leptura. The sequence goes on along the minus strand of NC_089503.1, from coordinate 206,236,982 downwards.
AACTATATGAATCCATACATAGAAAGGACATAAAAATGAGACTCAGAGACATGAACAAGAATGTGATGGCAACAGGGGTGGGGGGTGGGGGGATCGGCGAAGAAGGAGGGAGGGGTTGAGGAAGGGAGGGGCACAAGAAAACCAAATAGAAGGTGACAGAAGACAATTTAACTTTGGGGGAGGGGTACACAGCACAATCAAATGTCAAAATAATCTAGAGATGTTTTCTTTCAACATATGTACCCTGATTTATCAATGTCACTGCATTAAATTTAATAAATAAAAAAACAAACAAACAAAAAAAAAAAAACAAGGCCCTGGCCGGTTGGCTCAGCAGTAGAGCGTCGGCCTGGCATGCGGGGGACTCGGGTTGGATTCCCGGCCAGGGCACATAGGAGAAGTGCCCATTTGCTTCTCCACCCCCCCCTCCTTCCTCTCTATCTCTCTTTTCCCCTCCCGCAGCCAAGGCTCCATTGGAGCAAAGATGGCCCGGGCACTGGGGATGGTTCCTTGGCCTCTGCCCCAGGTGCTAGAGTGGCTCTGGTTGCGACAGAGCAACGCCCCGGAGGGGCAGAGCATCGCTCCCTGGTGGGCAGAACGTCGCCCCTGGTGGGCGTGCCGGGTGGATCCCGGTCGGGCGCATGCGGGAGTCTGTCTGTCTCTCCCCGTTTCCAGCTTCAGAAAAATACAAAAAAAAAAAACCAAACAAAAAAAAACCAAAGAAAAAAAAACAAAACAAAACAAAACTGAAGTTTAACATTACTGTAAATACATTCAGCACATGACAAAGTCCATGCACGAATTAGGAAAATTATTCAGAGTTAATAGGCTGGTTCCATCTCAGATCGAAAGAGATGTTTTTGGTGGAAGGCCATAGCTTAAATTTTTCCTGCTATTGCATCCTATTTCCCTGATTCTTACTTACAGAACAAAACAAGTACAGATAGAACCTTGAGGTTATCACTTCACTGTGGATTCTGATTTGAACTTTGCTAAATTCAAATTCTAGAAATGGAATCCCAGCTCTGTTAACAACTACTTTCACTCTTGATAAGTCACATAGACTTTTTTTTTTTTTACTAAGTTACAATATCTTAAAATTGAATATTTAGACTAAGTCAGAAGTTCTTGAATTGGAGCTTTGGAAAGAAAGACCTAAATAACAGTCAAAATTGGCAGAAGGTATTTTGGCCTTTCTTTCACCTGTTGTCTGTTCGGTTGTGAGTGGATTGGACTAGTTTCACAAAGGGAAAAGATGAGCTGGTAAAAACTACCTGTAGCACTTTGTGCAAAAACAGCATTATGGGGTTGAACACGTCACTATAAAAATAGGTGGAAGTCCTAACTGCCAGTACTTCTGCATGTGAATTTATTTGGGAATGGAACGATTTTAAGTATAATTAGTTAGGATAAGGTTATACAGGGGGACCTAATAAAATATGACTGATGTCCTTATAAAAAAGAAGAATATGCCAAGTGAATACAGAAACACACCAGTAGAATATCATGTGATCACAGAAGCAGAGATTAGAGTGATGGGGAGACCAGCCAAGGAATGTCAATGATTCATGCCCACCATCAGAAGCCAGGAAGGGGCAAGACAGAGTTCTACTTAGAGCCTTAGAAGTTGCATGACCTTGCTGACACCATGATTAGAGGTTTCTCGCCTCCATTGCTGTGAGAGATAAGAATTCCATTGTTTTAAGTCACCCAATTTGTGATCATTCGTAACAGCAGCAGCCCTTGGAAATTACTACAAATAAAGACAATATTAACTTATTTGTGCAAAGACAATAACAATGTTAATTTATGCGAGGTGAAGAGGCTGAGGAAAGAGTTAAAGAACACATTTTGATTTGAGAGTCAAGAAAGGAAGCAAAAGAAAAAAGGTTAGTTTCATACTAGAAATAAGAACTATTATATGTTGCTAGGAAGGCTGTGAATTGGTAGAACCCGTCCAAGAAGATTTGATTAAGATAGAAAAATTGTTGAACTTTAATATAGACCAATAGAAATTATATAATTTGTAGGAAAAATATTTAACAAAAAATAACAAAGATTTATGAGACAACATCAAGTTTATTAATATAAATATAATCCCAGTTCCAGCAGAGAGAAGATAAAGAGCAAAATAATGCTAAATTGAAAAATTTTGATGGTAGATATTAATCTATACATTCAAGAAGCTAAGTAAACCCCAGGTAAAAGAAAAACAAAACACACAAAGAGATTTGTACCTAAACACATCATATTTCAGGAGGCTAGAAGGTAATGAATGATAAAGTACTAAAGAATTAAAAACAAACAAGGTCAACTAACAATTCTATGTCCAGGTAAGCTAACCTTTAAGAATAAAGGAAAAATAATGCCATTCCCAAATGAGGAAATTGTCAGTAAAGAAAGTTGATATTAACAGACCTGCCTTATAAGAAATCTACAGGGTGTCTTTTACACTGAAAGGAACTAATATGCCAGTTTAACTGAATTACAATGGGGAAAGAATGAAGCGTTAATTTGGTTAAATGTCGCAGTTCTTATAAATATAAATCCTCTCACTTATTCTCAGCTTTTTAAAAGAAATAAGATCGTCTAAAACATTAAAAGAGTATTTTTAGGGTTTATTTTTTATTTTTTTTATTTTCCTGAAGCTGGAAATGGGGAGAGACAGTCAGATAGACTCCCGCATGCGCCCAACTGGGATCCACCTGGCACGCCCACCAGGGGGCGACGCTCTGCCCACCAGGGGGGATGCTCTGCCCCTCCGGGCCGTCGCTCTGTTGCGACCAGAGCCACTGTAGCGCCTGGGGCAGAGGCCAAGGAGCCATCCCCAGAGCCCGGGCCATCTTTGCTCCAATGGAGCCCTGGCTTCGGGAGGGGAATAGAGAGACAGAGAGGAAGGAGAGGAGGAGAGGTGGAGAAGCAGATGGGCGCTTCTCCTGTGTGCCCTGGCCGGGAATTGAACCCGGGACTTCTGCACGCTAGGCCGACACTCTACCACTAAGCCAACCGGCCAGGGCCTATTTTTAGGTTTTTAACACATGTTAAATATTTATAACATATAAACACACACCTACAAAGTCTCTAAAATTTATCAGAAATACTAATATAATTCTGAAGTAGATATTGACAAAGTAACAATCATAATGTAGTCTGTATTTATAGTCACAACAATTTAAGAGAATTACACAAACATGGTTAAAACATCAATGGGAACATCAGAATTACATATAAATCCCAAGCTGAAGGACCATATCTATAAATGGAGTTATAATTTATACATTTTAAAGTTTTAATTTATTACATAGATTATGAAAGTGCAGATCGTACAAACGCTTTCAGAATATGATTTATGTTTGTAATTACCCACGGAGCAGGTAATGATAATTCTTTTCAGAACAAAGGTGTTAAATAAAGAACTTTAGTAGGAGCCAGAAAGGGTTTATTCTTTCACTGAATTAAAGTTCCAAAAAAATGCCAGGCCTAATTTAATCTACAAATAATTGAAGATTTCCTTCAATAGAAGCATTATACAAATGTACTTTACTTTGATCATCACTCAGGACATGACTCTGGCAATAAAATGAGCATTTATTATAAAATAACAATCAACAAATCCCCCAAATAATGAACATGTAATAAAGAAACTGCTGACTAATGAGGATTTGAAATGTATGGGGCAAAAATGGTTGGTCTATACAAGGTACAGGGATGGAACAGAGCTTAGGAAGAAATGTGAGCTTGATCAGGTAGCTTTCTGTCTTTAATTAACTTTGCAACAAATTTTAAGTAAAAAAAAATATTGTGGAATTTAATGCCTGTCTGCAGCATGGAAAATATAGACAAACAACTGCCTTTACAGGGCCATTTCTAAGACTGACAAAATAGATATAATAGTAAATAAAATACATGAAAATCCTGTAATACCTTCATGGGCATGTTCAAATGGATAATAGGAATCTACTTTTGGTATGTCAAGAATTTGTGGTATGAAGTTAATGGTCTATGAAAAGGTGACATTATTGAAGATCTGAATTTTATAAGGAGCAAGAGACAAATCATTAAGTATAAAGGTTGGGAGAGCTGAAAGGATCATGCTCTCATAAATTAAAATAGTATTTGGAGCAGCTCTAGGGAATTGTTATGTCTGTGATTTAGATATCAAGGAAGGTTAAAAATATGATTTAGATTATTATTTCGCCTGGATTTAGGAAATTGTAGAACTTTGGGGTCAGTGAGTTAAGAAGGTCATCAATTTCCGTGTTAGTGGTGATGGTGTTAGTAATATACAGAAAGTATTTTTTTCTTTATATATTCAGAAAACAAACAACTATGTTTATACATACAAATTTTTCTCAAAAACTTAAAGCTTATTTAAATTTTGAAAAGAGTAACAATAGTAAAACACAATTTAGTTCAGTCTGTTTTTTTTTTCTTTTTTTTTTTTATAGAGACAGAGAGAGAGTCAGAGAGAGAGATAGATAGGGACAGACAGACAGGAACAGAGAGAGATGAAAAGCATCAATCATTAGTTTTTCATTGTGACACCTTAGTTGTTCATTGATTACTTTCTCACATGTGCCTTGATCGTGGAGCTACAGCAAACTGAGTAACCCCTTGCTCGAGCCAGCGACCATGGGTCTAAACTGGTGAGCTTTTGCTCAAACCAGATGAGCACGCGCTCAAGCTGGCTACCTTGGGGTCTCAAACCTGGGTCCCCTGTATCCTACTCCGATGCTTTATCCACTGCGCCACTGCCTGGTCAGGCAAGTTCAATCTGTTTTATAGATAAAGATAGATTTAGAAGTTAGTACCGGTTTATATTCAGTTAAGTGATTAAAATGTAAAATAGATGTATATTAAGAACTGTGGTAGAAATTATGTCATAAAAAGGATGGAAAATGTTGGTTAAGTTTTTCAAATCAGAAAGTCATAGAAAGTGACTAATTTAACCTATTAAAGTAGTTTACTGTGAACAGTAGGCTCAACAAGCATACATCAATGTGAAATTTGTAAATCTGCAGCAACAAATTAATACGTTAGAAGGCATGGTTCTAGTGAGTGTGTGTTGGTGGACACTGAGCAGAAGGATACCACATAGCTGCAATAACATGCAATTCTGATTGTCTACACTCAGTTATCCCATAATTTCTCTCTTTTTCTATCCATGTTTAAATACATTAATGACATCAGCATGACATAAATACTGGCTGGAAAATTTAAAGTTGTTTTCTTGTTTTCTATACTTAGGTTTTTGTACAAATCTTGTTATGTTGTTCAAAGATTTGTTCTTTGCTCAGAGATGTTACCAGTTCTTTAACTTTTCTAGCTTTTTTTTTTTTTTTTTTGCTACAGTTTTCTTTTTCTCTGCCATTACAGGAACATATAGATATTTACACACATCCAAAGGAAAAAAATCAGTTTTGTTTCCGATTACATGTATATTTACAAAATATTTGCAGATATCTTTTTTTTTTTTTTGTATTTTTCTGAAGCTGGAAATGGGGAAAGACAGACAGACTCCCGCATGCGCCTGACTAGGATCCACCCGGCACGCCCACCAGGGGTGAGGCTCTGCCCACCAGGGGGCAATGCTCTGCCCCTCCGGGGCGTCGCTCTGCTGCGACCAGAGCCACTCTAGCGCCTGGGGCAGAGGCCAAGGAGCCATCCCCAGTGCCCGGGCCATCTTTGCTCCAATGGAGCCTTGGCTGTGGGAGGGGAAGAGAGAGACAGAGAGGAAGGAGGGGGTGGGGGTGGAGAAGCAAATGGGCGCTTCTCCTATGTGCCCTGGCCGGGAATCGAACCCCGGTCCCCCGCACCCCAGGCCGACGCTCCACCGCTGAGCCAACCGGCCAGGGCCTATTTGCAGATATCTTAACCTTACTATCCATCAACTAATTATTTGAATGCCTAAATTTCTAATCTTTTATTTTGACTTTTATTTTAAAATAAATCCCTATCTCACCTAACATAATTTATAATGGCGTCAACATCATTGACATTTTCATCTTGTCATTTTATTTTTATTCATTATCATGTATTATTATTTTTATCCCTCCAAAGTTAATAGTTGATGTCTTTAAAACATTTTCTCTTTATAGATTAATCCAAGTTCTAAGAATAATTTTCTTCATCCAATTATTTAGCAATCCCAATCGAGAGAGGATTTAGATGAGGGATTAGACTTCTTTGGTATTCTGGAATGTACATCAGTATCTCTTTTTCTTGTGTGCATTTGTTATAAAATGTTACTTCTCTTTTTTTTCTCTACTCTAAGTTGTACATCTCAATTCTCTTAATTAAGGAAGACTATGAAATTTTAAGTAAATATAACATTAATTTAGTTTGATAAGTCTATCTAGAACCAAGATAACCATGACAGACACCAAAATCAAGATATTATAACAGCACGGAAATTTTATTTTGTGTTAAAAGAGTCTGTAGCACGTATTTTTAAAAAAGCGTTTGGATTATTGTTGTAGGCATTAAACCATTGTTAATTCAGCTATTTCCTTCATATGAGTAATAATACTGAATGTAAAGATGGTGCTTTTTACTATCTTTATAGCACAATGCAATAAATAAATATATTTTAGGTTAAAATGCATTATATGACTTAAAAAAAGTTTTATGGAACAAAATAAGAGCATCATTATAAATGACTAGAAGTGTGGAAATGAAATTCAATATTATGAAATGTTGGGATATGTAACAAATCATTATCTGAATATTCTTTAAACAATGAAAATAAAGTTAAATCAAAAGATACAAGCCAAGAATAAAATATGAGAAATGGGATACTATTATATATATGATATTCTATTCAGAAATGTTTCTTTTTCATAACTTGAGAACTGAGTAGTAGCTGAAATGTGCTCCAAATGTGATTGCTTAGTAGTTACATTTGTTTATAATTAAGACTATTCTGGTCGATTAATGATAATAATGTTAATGAAAAAATTTAACGGATTTATTTTTGGTAACTATTGCCAAAAAGTATAAGTATTTTTTCTATCAAATGTACTATATACTACATGATAATATTTTCGTGGCACTTTATACATTTTAAGGAATTGTACTAAGTCATTACATCATTAACTTAGGAGATTGTATAATTTGTAAAATGTTATTTTTAAGTGATTATGAGGCTAACAAATAAAGAAATCCCTTCTCTTTCAATCACCTACCTGTGACTTTTAGGAAGATTGAGAAACAAATCCAGGAGCAGGGAAAATGTATTTATTCTTGTAGTTCTGAGTTACTTCCACCAGGTGGCAGATTTTCAAAGCCATATTTAAAATAATTTTCCATTTATACTCTGTCTAAAACAGCGGTTCTCAACCTGTGGGTCGCGACGCCGGCGGGGGTCGAATGACCAGAACACAGGGTCGCGACCCACAGGTTAAGAACCGCTGGTCTAAAAAAACTCAGCGAGGAAAGGGTATATCAAAAAGGCTTATAAATGAATTCTTTTATTTGAAAAAAATTTTTAAAGTTCAGATAAAGTTGCTAAATTAATTTTTTTCTCTGTAATGTTTGTTCAGTGTGGTGGTTAACTCTAAAATGAAAATAATAAACGTATTGTTTGGCTAATTTTTCCCCCCTTCAAATTCTGATGCCATAGGAGTTAGCTACTTTTTTACTGGCACATTTGAAACAGTGATATAATAATTTAGCCTAATAACAGGATGGAATTCATTTTCTTATATGTATATAAGGTAGGCGCAATTATTTTTGAAAGTCTAAGTTACATTGAATGTACCATAAGTCTACTGAAAACATAAACATACTTTATTATTCATTAACTTAATACAAGTCAGTTACATTTTAGTATGTTGTAGACTAAATTACATTATTTAAAAAATTGAAGTTCACTGTGTCATTTTTCTGGCCACTTTGCGCTATCCTATAGTTCAGAGGCAACTATTTTCATAATTTTTCTTCTTCCTATTTTTATAAATTTTCTTATAGTATTCCTCAAATGTCAATTCCTAAATAATATATTGCTTAGTTTTGCATGTTGTTTATTTTAATGTCAAAACCCTTCTATTTTGAGTTTCATCCACGCTGTGTACATGGCTGCAGTCCATTGCTTTACATTGAGGTAGAACACTGGGAATACTTCTCCCTTGTGCTTTCCAAGTACACTCACAGTGTATCCAGATTCTTGGCTAATACCAGCACCTCTTCTAAGAACATCTAAATTTGTGTTTTTTGGAGCACATGCACAAAATTTTTGAGTCATGGAATATGTATATTTTCAGTTTAAAAGATAACAGATTACTTCTCAAGGTAATTGTATAGACTTATGCACACCTTAGCCATTTATCACAATTTTTTCCCATCCTAACCAACACATGCTATTAGCAGACGTTTAATTGTTGTTGACCTAACAGTTTTAATTTTGCACATGGTGGGCATGCCGGTGGATCCCCATCGGGTGCTTGCAGGAGTCTGTCTGTCTGCCTCGCCCCTTCTAACTTCAGAAAAATAATGTGGGCTCACGCACAGATATTTTAGGGCTCCTTAGGTAGCTACCCTGTACAGCCTCTACAGACTCGTCACTGCCTGATGGCCTACCAGAACAGGGTTTCTCCACCAAACTGCCAGTTTCCTTCAACTGCTTATCCCACCGAGTAATGTTATTCCTCTATGGTGGCGCTTCATTATAAGCCGATATTCACGTTGCACTTTGGTCACGGATTCAAATTTAGCGAGCCACAGAACACACTGAACTTTCCTCTGTACCGTCCACATCTCGACTGGCATGGCTGTGGGCTGCTCCGCTATATACACGCTGTTACATCATCATCTGCGCATGCACACATGCTGCCACATCATCCTACAGAAACTGGGAGGGTTTTCCTTTTATTTGGTGCAGATTCCACATTTTTATTGTCTTTTGTTGCTTTCCTGTGACCAGTCAAAAGTGTGCCATGACTTTATGGACACACTGTATATTAATTGTCAGTATAGCTGACAATTAAGTAAGCCTTCTTTTCTTAATTGTCTTTTGCTTTTTCTCTAAGAAACTCTTTTTTTTCCTGGTAAATATAGAAGTATATCACTCCTATTAATTTTATCAGAATAAATTTATTTGTATTCAAGCATTTAAAAATTTTTGTAAATGTCCTAAATATTCCTCTCATTCCTACTGTTATTCTCACTTTATGATTTTGGACTTTAAAAAATAAAATCTACAAGAATAAGTTTATTTTTTTTGTTTTTTGTTTTCCCAGAACTACTGTGGTATGCAAATTTAACATGCATTTGCAAAAGGAAAACACAAACAACTAAATGCCTAAGCCACAATGTTGTGCTGATGAATGCTTTGATACAGGAATTGCTTTTTGGATATTTTCAAATATCTTATAAAGTAAAAAATTAATCAGCTCACATGTAAATGTAACTTTCAGTCTACTGTGTTTCATAAACTATTAAGCATTAGACTCAATGGCTAATTCATTTTAGAGTTTAAATTTATAAATCATATATTTATTCTTTTAAAGTTCTAATAAAAGCACCTTTTATTTGAAATAAAAACATTTGTTAATTACTTATTTAGCCTATTATTATCTTTTCATTATATATATACATGTATGATCTCAATATAATATATATGAAAAGCTAAATTTATATATCATATGAGATCAAGTTATTGATAATATATAATATAATTATAAAGTTATTAATATATCATTATGGATATAGGTTATAGAATTCTTTCTCTTCTAATTACTATGTCTAGTTTATAAAATACCACAATTTAACATCAAGTGAAAATAATTTTATTGTCCTGAGAACACTGCAATATTTCCTAACAGAATAAATTTAACTGAACTTTATACAATAATTTTAATGAAGAGAATAATGCTTTGAATGGTGATGCCAAAAAAAAAAGTACTTTCTTAATGATTCCATTTCCCTACATCTTTTCTAATTTCTTCCTTAAACTTTTCCTTGGGACTCTGCCATGACAATCAAAATTTAATCTTGAATATTCTCCTAAAGTTAGCAATTATGTTCAAATGAAAAGATCTTACAAGATTTTCTGTTATATTTCTTTTACACCTCTCAGTCAACACTAAAATTCACTGCTTCATGTCATAACTATTCTCTTTTGTTATTTTCTATGACAATGAAGTCATCTGGTTTTTCCTCCCATCCCTTTGCCTATTCATCCTCCTCCTCAACTTCTTTATAGGCTTCTTTTGTCTGTTAGCTAACTGTTCATGTTTCCAAAGGTTTAGTGTCAGTCTTCTCTTTTCATTCAGCCTTACTTCATATGGATGATATTAATCAAGACTCCGATAACGACCTACAGATACGAACCACGTATCTGTTATCTTCAATTTCAATTCCTCTGACCTCTACAACCCTAAATCCAACTTCTTAGATGAGAAGTCTTCCTAAATATTTTACAAGACCTTAAAACCTCTGAGAGTGTTCTTCAAACTTGGCCTTCTACTAATGTTGATGGACTTAAATCATTTAAATCTGAAACCTAGCTAAGTGAAATAAGCCAGACAGAGAAAGATAAATATCATATGATCTCACTTATATGTGGAATCTAAATGAACAAAGTGAACTGAGGAATGAAATAGAGTCAGAGGCAGGGTCACAGGGAGCAGAGGGACAGCTGTCAGAGGGAAGGGGGATGAGGGGATGGGATCAGAGAAGGTGAAGGGATTAGTGAAATTATATATACATAACACAGAGATACAGATAACAGGACAGCAAATCCCAGAGGGAAGTGGGGAGGCAGTTAGGGGAGAGGGGGAAGGTGGTATAATGGGGGATGTGGTAGTGGGGGGGTGAGGGTGTGATATTGAGTGGGACACTTAAATCCATGTTAACAAAAAATAAATAAAATTAGTGAAAAAAAATCAGAAACCTAGAATTCATTCTCTACACCATCTACTCTTCCACACATTCAGTTCTTCATCTTGCTACCTTGTCATCCTAATTTTCTGAATAGCTTTGCGGCACCTCTCTTCTCCATTCCAGTCATCACAATTCTAAACCAAATCACCATCTTGTCCTGTGTCATACCTGTGACTCTGGACGAGCCTAACGGCTGCACACAGATTCATTTTTGCCTCACTCCAATTGACTCTCCACACTGAGAACAGAATGATGTTTATAAACCTGAAATCTGTTCCTGTCAGTGGAATTTTCCTATTACATAAAAATACAGATCTCCAGCCTTAGAATGCTGGAAATGCTTCCCAATGACCTTAAGAAAAAGATAAAACCTCTTTAATACCACGCCCCTTCTCTCCTCGCTAGCTTTATGTCACACTAATTTCTCTCTTGCTATAATTTACTCTGATTTGTTTTCCATGACATGCATCACTCAGCAAGAGGAATTTACAGATAATTTTGCTTTTGATTGAAATTTTCCTTACATCTGTCTTTGCCCAGAATGGCAATATTGTAAGGTTTCATAAGAGGTGATCCAAATTTGAGGAAAAATGAATACATAATACTACAGCTTAAAATTTCCAAATTTAAAATGCAGAGAAGGATTACTTCACAGTAGTTGTGACTTGTAAAATGACTATTATAGTAACACGCAACCACTTTAATAAATATGACTCGCTAAAAGGTCACCTTTGCACATCACATCTGCAGAGCAAGCCACTGAAACATGAAGATTGCTATACATTATACATTTTTATTCTCAGAGTTTCTCTCAGTATGAACAATATTTTTTAATGGCCAAATATGCTTAGATTTGAAAATTAGGAAGAATATGAGTCATAAGCTCAATATGTGTGTCCCCTCAAAGGGCATATGTTGAAATTCTAACTCAAAAATGTTGGTTTTCAGAAGTGGTGACTTTAAGGGAGGTGATTAGGCCATGTGGTGTAACCCTTAGAATAGGATTGATTTTCTATTAAAGGGGACCCTAGAGAAACCTCTCACACTCTTTTAGCCATGGGAGCAAACAAGAAGTAAACAGCAGGCGCTACCCAGGAGAAGGCTCTCACCAGAATGCCACTTTGCTGGCATCCTGATCTTGGACAGACAGTCCCAGCACTGTGGGAAATAAATTGCCATTGTTTATAAGCCACTCCATCTATGGTACCTGGTGACAGCAGCCTGAGCTGACTGAAACAATGGGAAACCTACAATTAAAGTGATGCATAGGTGTATTGATCTAGCGGTAGAAAGTTTGAGAATAAAATAAATTTGTGTCTCTTGAGTGGAAAGAATAAAATGCCATTCAAAATGACTTAAGATGTTCAGTAATAATTTCATTTTATTTTATTTTTAAATTGTAGCCTAGCTAAAATATCTTGATTTTCCTATAAGGTAAGTACCTGACAATTAGTTTCTTTGATTGTAGTGTTAAGTGCCTGACATTAAGCTCTTGGTTACCTGAGGCAAAGCACCCACTTCAAAGACATCCATCTGGAGTAAACCGTTGTCAGGAGGCCACTCAATAAAATGCCAGGTTGCCCCAACCACGAGGTTCTCCTTTTAGAATGACCTACTCAACTGACCACTTGCTAGTCCCTCCCCATGTTTCTATTTCTTCTTCTTCTTTTTTTTTTTTTAATTTACTAATAAAGAGAGAACCTATGAAACCCCAAACACCTCGTCTTTAACTCCAACAAACACAGAACTCCAGGCCCAGGCTCTCTCTCTCTCTCTCTCTCTCTCTCCCTCTCTCTCTCTCCCTCTCTCTCTCTATCTCTCTCCTAGCCCCAGATTTAGCTGTGTGACCCGTGGACAGGCTGTGTACTCTCTACAACTTGTGAGCAATAAACCCGTTTTTGCCACATTCCTCATGGTCGTTGCTGAGAGGCATCTTGCAGTCATCCAAAAACCAGTCTGGCTACAACCTTCATCAGCTGCAGCCAGAAAACTGTCTGTGGGGGCGACCACCAACTCCGTTTCAGGTGCGTGTCCCAGGGTACTTCTAGCTGATAGCATCACTAACTACCTGCTGTGATCCACACTAAACAAGTTCTCTTGGTGAAACAATATTAGGATCCTTACAGGTTTCCTTTATTACATGGTTTAATGATGATACTCTGTTACAATCTACCTCAAATGTTAATATGGCCTGTTGGTAGAAAATCAAGTCTAAATCAGAACTATGCCAGGCAAACCAGTTGTATGTGTGTGCATTTCTGCCAAGGTCAAGACTCTTTAAATTGATTATACTACACAGTTGGGGACAAGCCGTTCACCTTATTTAAATCCTGTAGGGCAACGGTTCTCCCTGAATGCAATTTTGCCCTACAGTAAACAGTTGGTAATCTCTGCAGTCATTCTGAATGTCATCCTACAATGCACAAGACAACCTCCAAAAATGAAGCATTCTCAGTCCAGTATTTCCATAGTGCTAAGGTTGAGCAACCATTCTCTAGATTACAGCAGCCTTCTGCATTTATAGGGACACAACAGTAATGTAAAATTTTTGGAATTTTGAATCTCTAGAAAACAACATTTCTTCCCCAAAAGAACATTGACTTAAAGTAGACATACAGGCCCTGGCCAGTTGGCTCAGTGGTAGAGCATCGGCCTGGCGTGCAGGAGTCCCGGGTTTGATTCCCGGCCAGGGCACACAGGAGAAGCACCCATCTGCTTCTCCACCCCTCCACCTCTCCTTCCTCTCTGTCTCTCTCTTCCCCTCCTGCAGCCAAGGCTCCATTGGAGCAAAGTTGGCCAAGGTGTTGAGAATGGCTCTGTGGCCTCTGCCTCAGGCACTAGAATGGCTCTGGTTGAAACAGAGCAACGCCCAGATGGGCAGAGCATTGCCCCCTGGTGGGCATACTGGGTGATCCCAGTCGGGTGCATGCGGGAGTCTGTCTGACTGCCTCCCCGTTTCCAACTTCAAAAAAATACAAAAAAAAATAATAGAGTAGACATACAAAACACTACAGAAATATATGTGTGTGTGTGTGTGTGTGTGTGTGTGTGTGTGTGTGTGTGTGTGTGTGTGACAGAGACAGAGAGAGTCAGAAAGAGGAACAGACAGACAGGAAGGGAGAGAGATGAGAAGTGTCAATTCTTCCTTGCGGCACCTTAGTTGTTCATTGATTGCTTTCTCATATGTGCCTTGACTGGGGGGTACAGCAGACCAAGTGACCTCTTGCTTGAGCCAACAATCTTAGGCTCAAGCTGGTAAGCCTTGCTCAAACCAGATGAGCCCGCGCTCGAGCTGGTGACCTCGGGGTCTTGAACCTGGGTCCTCTGCATCCCAGTTTAACCATCTAAACACTGTGCCACCATCTGATCAGGCTAATAAACATTTTATTTATTGCTATATTTCAGCTGTTGTCCAACAACTCTGTCTGTTCATGATAACTGGTTAACATCAAAATTTTTAAAAAGAAATTATTTTGTATATAATTTAGATTTTGAATGTACGCTGTGAAAATAAAACACATAGCCTCATACAGTAAGATGTTCTAAATATAAAATAACCTTTCAAATAACTTGTTTTTAGAAATTACTTCATGGGCTCTCACCCTATGCACACACGTAGGTGATAATTATCATATCTGTTTTACAGATGAGCGTACTTGGTCATACAAAGGTTTATGACTTATACAAGTTTACTGAGAGCTGGTAAAGAACTGGAATCAGTGTGCAATCTTATAACTTCCAACTCTCTCTCTCTATATATATATTTTTGTTGTTGTTGTTGTTGTTGTTGTTGTATTTTTCTGAAGTTGGAAACGGGGAGGCAGTCAGACAGACTCCTGCATGCACCCGACCGGGATCTACCTGGCATGTCTACCAGGGGGCGATTCTCTGCCCATCTGGGGCATTGCTCTGTTGCAACCAGAGCCATTCTAGTGCCTCAGGCAGAGGCCACAGAGCCATCCTCAGCGCCCGGGCCAACTTTGTTCCAATGGAGCCTTGGCTATGGGAGGGGAAGAGAAAGACAGAGAGGAAGGAGAGGGGGAAGGGTAAAGAAGCAGATGGGTGCTTCTCCTGTGTGCCCTGGCCGGGAATCGAACCTGGGACTCCTGCACGCCAGGCCAATGTTCTACCACTGAGCTAACCGGCCAGGGCCTATAGTTATATATTTTTATTCTATAAGAGTCCTAGTTCAAATACTGTATTTTTGTTTTATATTAGCAATTCAATGTTTTTGTGTATTGCAGGACTGATTTTATTTATCAATTCAATATATGTGATTGAATGGCTGTTAGATGCAGGATACTGTGCTGAGTCTTGTGAGAATCTGTAAATTAGAGATTGGTGGAAGGGTCTTGCGACTCATGAGGGGGTTTTCCTGTTGATGAATCTTGCCTTTCTAGAGTAAAAGTCCTCTGCATTCAGTAATGTTGCCCTGTGTGTGATCTTCACAGATCCAAATTTTAGGAAATTTCAGTGAATGGCATTGGGTTTTCTATTGCTCCATAAGCACAGGTATTAGAGGGTTTTAAATTTTGAATTACTTCTAATTTATACATTTCATCCTTCTATAAGTGGAAGTTTGAATATAGAAATTGTGTTTTTCCATAATATATGTTAAGAGAAACTCTCCAATATTGAACAATATTGAACTTGACAGTAATCAATAACTAGAATAACATCTCATACTTAAAAAGTGTGGAGTACCTGCTAATTATGATTGTTAACATCAGAACTCCCAAAACCAGAGGTTTGATGAACATTTATTGAATATAATGTTGGTTACTAAATTTATCGCTACCCCTCCACCCATCTCCACTTTCAACACAAGAAAACTATCCATTTCAGATCCTTTTCAGTTGCTTTCAACACTGGACTGAATTTCTACTAGCATATAGATAATAATATAGAACTTGCTTTGCTTTCTGATGTCTAAAGATAAATATTCACAGCAAGAAGAATTCAAGTTCTCCAATTAAAATATCAAACTAAAATTGATCAAAATGCTCTTAAGGTTAGGATTTTATAATGAAGCAAATGAAACAAAGGAAATCTTTACCACTTATTTTAAATAATTTATTCACACAGCTTATATCTTATTAATATTCCAAAATATTTCTATCAACTGAGGCAGAATAGTATCTTGGTTAAATTTTTAGCTTTTAGAGAGGACTTAACTAACTCAATATCCTGTCAGCTTTTTGATCTCGGAAAAGTTCTTGTCTCACTCTGTTATTTTCTTACCTGTAAAATAGAAGTGATGATGTTATTCAAATTACAGAATTTTTGTGATGTGATTGACATCTTTATGGACATTGATTTTTTTAAAGAAAATTGATATGATGAAAGTAGTGTTTCTGGATGTTCGATATGTGTGTGTAAGGTTATCCAGTAAAAAAAAAAAAGACAAAGGAACAAGAGATACTAGGAAGGGAGTTCATAAAATAGTCTAGATGTGACACATTAGAGAGTAAGATAAGATAATAAGAGATTAAGTGGCCTGAAAATGTCCTGTAGGGCAGTGGCCCCCAACCTTTTTTGGGCCACGGACCGGTTTGATGTGAGAAAATATTTTCACAGACTGGCCTTTAGGGTGGGATGGATAAATGTATCACGTGACTGAGACAAGCATCAAGAGTGAGTCTTAGATGAATGTAACAGAGGGAATCTGGTCATTTTTAAAAAATAAAATATCGTTCAGACTTAAATATAAATAAAACGGAAATAATGTAAGTTATTTATTCTTTCTCTGTGGACCGGTACCAAATGACTCACAGATTGGTACCAGTCCGCGGCCCGGGGGTTGGGGACCACTGCTGTAGGGGCATAGTTGTAGAATATAACCATTTCCTCTTCCATATGATCCCAAAATATGAAAGTAGTGGACTCCTTGGGACAGGAGAGATAATGTGACTTGTCCCAAATGTGTTTTTGTGGTTGGAAAAGACCATATGATAAAAAGTGTTTTATAGTGAAAGCAGCCCACTTCTATTTTGATAGGACCATCATTTTTTTCCACTCATTACTTTGCTAAAATATTTGCAGCAACAAATCCCCCCTAAGAAGTAGTGTTGGAAATGGCACTTCAATTTAGGCAGTCACACTAAAATATGATAAGGATACATGTGACACACTTAGAGTTGACTCTGTCTACTCTAGTGAATTCTAAAAAATATTGTAAAGATGCAACATAACAATAAATAACTGCATTTAAAATAACTGAGAACAGTGTCTGCTTCCAGTTTGGCTGTGGAAATTTGTGAAAGATGATGTATTCACACTAACAAACAAAACAATCTTAGTAAGCTATAAAATTATAGCTGTCTTAAAAATGGTGGGAAATTTGAAGGCTCAAAGAAACCTAAATAGAAAGTGAAACACTTTTCACGTGGGCGCTTCCTATATAAATGGTGAAACGGTGATTAGATTATTCAAGGCCACTCTGATAAAGGAATGTGAAAACAGAGGAACTTTCATTTCTGCTCCTGGGCTGGCATTACAGATTCAGATCCCAAAGAGTCTTAGGTGCCCAATGAATCCAGAACCACCTGGTGCAGAGAAGAGAGTTGTGAGTGGTCCCCTGAGTTAGAGACTGTCCACCAAATACAAGGTAGCTATATTCAGAATACAACTGGGAAGAACGGCAGAGCTAAGGAAATCTATCAGAGAAACTTCGGGCTTTCAGAAAAAGAAAAACAAAGACTGAGAGTGAGGAAAGAGTGCTGAGATGATCTGATTTGGAGTTCACCGACTCCTGACTCCTGCCCTTGGGATCTGAAGGCTGGACGAGGTCTAGTGGAGGCACTAGACAGCAAGGAGGCCAAACCCTGGCAACCATTCTGAAAAAAACAAGTAAAAGGAGAAATGTCCCGCCGTTCTTCAAGCAGAGTGTTTGGCTCTGATGTTTGAACAGGTATTTGGAATCCCCTCAGTGCTAGGTGTCTTAGCCTGGGGAAGGCAAAGTCCTAGTTTTGCCATTGAAATATTTGAAGTCCCAGAGAAGACTGCTTTCTGCTTTGGATAAAAAAATCGGTATGGACTTTTGCTCTCAACTGAACAATGAAAAAGTGGAGAATTTAGAACTGTGTGACATGGAAGAATATCCTTCAAAAGAAGAGAAAAAAAAAAGAAAAGAAAAATGACCAGACGAATTAAATATATACTGCTCACAAAAATTAGGAGACATGTCAAAGTGAATATGAAGCGATAAAATATCCCCTAATTTTTGTGAGCAGTAGATTTTTTTAGATGATCAAAAGAGTAAAGGATTCTTCTTCGGCAGACTCACATTACAAAAGTTATAATGTATGCTTAGGTTGATACAAAGTACAAAAATTGGCTCAAAGTATCCCAACTAGATGAATATATATAGGGAGATGAGAGTGTCTAAATACATGCAGGAAGTGTTTATAATAAAATCCAAGTAAAAGTTAGAAAAACATGATTTGAAAAGGGAACAAAGGAACTTGGAGATTTGGAGTGTGGGCAGGGCTATGTAACTAGACTGTATGTTGTGAAATAGATATATAATGTATGCTAATTTATTAATAAGCTCATTATAATTATGCTAATTAATGAGGTCATTATATCTATGTATTTAATATACACATGATATTGCTCCTTTCTGTACACATGTTTTGATTTATAAATAAAATAAACATTTTATTTTTAAGAGGCCTATTATTTATGAAAAAAGTATATCAGCAAAAAAATTATCAATTTATTTCTTTGTACACTGTGCACCTTATATTGAAAGAATCAAGGTAGCATAGTAAAAATTCGAGAAAAATGATAAGATTTGGGTGTTTGTATAGGTTTTTGTTTTGTTTCACCTTTTCAATTTAGGATTTTATTTTTATTTTTATTTTTTTGAAAAAAATGAGGGAAATATGCCTTCTTAAAAAATTTAAAAACCAGTTAATGGAATGTGAGAAATAGCGTACCACCTGAATTTATATAGTTTACTTAAGAATTTCATGGGCATACCATAATTCTTCAGGAATTCCTAAAAAAAAAAAATACACTGCACAAAGACCCAGACTGTGAACAGACGAATTGGCAAGGTTGCAATTATCTTCTAAACTGGAAGGTACAGTCTGGAGACAAAAGGGGAACCATGAGGCATGTGTCACACATCATTTGGAATCAATTTTGCATGTGTTGATTTCCAGTATTTGGAAGCAGCAATGCTGTGGGATTACAAATTTCATGCCCAATGCCAGTCGCTCTTGCAACGGGAGACCTGACAGTGTTCAAGTCAGGTCCTTCACACAGCAGGTAGCACCAGCCAAAGTGGAATTGTATTCTGCCAGAGAGCTGGATATTTTGAGAGTTTTCCCAGGGAAGACAGTTTGACCAAACAAAGAGAAATAAATGGTTTCAGATAAAAGATTAATTGCTTAGACTGCTCAAAGTTCGATTCTCTCAAAATTCATACCCTTTGACAAGGATTGTGAAATAACATTACAATGTAATCACTTTTTGATCATTTCTGTGCCAATCTCAGAGTGCAATTTGTATTATCAGAGTAACAAAGGTACAGGTAGGTATATAGCATTTTGGGATCTGTTTTGATAAGAATTTTAATTTTTGTTTTTTAGAATTTCTTGGTCATTTTTACACATTTTCTTTATAAAGTTTGGAATAAACTTATAAATTCCATTGAAAGCCACGTTAGGACTGTAATTAGGATTGAATTATATTTATAGTTCAATAAGGAATAGAGTTATTATTTTAAAATACTGTGGTTTTCAATAGAGAAACATAGTATGTCTCACCATGTTTTTGGAGACAAGTATTATTAGATAAGTCAAAACAATAAAAAAAGCATTAAAAAATTACAACTAATATATACAACACTTCACTTAATCTTTCCACCTAAATGCCAAAAATACATCACTAAAGTAAATATTCAAATTGGAACGCCCTCTACAAGTTTCTTCTTATACCAACATCAGCAGGTGACACTTCCAATTTTTTAGTCTACACAAACATCTTTAAAATCACACTTGATTTTTTTCCTTTCCACATCGCTGCTAACCTTTAATGACCAATGCCTTTAAACAGTCTTGACATGCATCAAGAACTCAGTAAACATTTGTCAAAGGAATATGTGAGAAAAATCATCCACATTTCCTCTAGATTTTCACTCAAGGTTTATCCTAAATTTACCCACTTTATTTCAGATTCATTGTTCCCATAAAGTCAATTTGTATTCATAATTCAGATTGTCATCCCACTTCTTAATCAACATTTGTATTTTACTTACTATCTTTGTGTTTTGCTAGCTTCTCTTAAGTTATAAACTGAAATCATGTAAATAAAAATTAAAAGTAAAAATTATAAATAATGATTATTTATTTTATCACATTTCTACTCAACTCTCTGTCCCCATGCTCTCATTGATTCTTATCAATCTATCCACAGTTGCTTCATGTTTATGTACAAGCAAACAAGTACAAAGATTCTAATCTTTTCCCATTTTCTTAATCCTCATTTGTACTTATTTATTGTTTTTAGAGGGAAAGAGAGAAGACGGTGGAGATTGGGAACCATCAACTTGTAGAAGTTGCTTCTTCTATGTCCCTTGATCAGGCAAGCCCAGGGTTTCGAGCCAGTGACTTCAGCATTCTAGCCACAGGTCATACCTGACTATTTTCTAACAAAGATAATTATATATATGGTGCATCACTTTACTTTTTTTCTCACTTAAAAATATATGAAGAAAAATATTTCTATTTCAGGTCATAGAGACATTCATCAATCCTTTCGAGAACTATATATTTTTTCCTGCTGTTTATATGTATAAAAATTTATTTAGTCTATTTAGTCTTTTAAGTCCACTACTTTACTATCACCAAGTTGTAATGAAAAGCAGTCATGCAAGTGTAACTGTATGATAAATTCTCTGAAGCACAATATTTTAGTAAAAATCTATTTTTGTAACTTATTAGATATTATATATATGATATTTCTCTCCATAGGTATTGAATCAATTTGTCCTTCAATCAACAAAATGTATAATGTGGTTTTCCACAACCCTCTTAAAAATGTATTTCCATTTAATTCTTTTACAATTATTTAGACTGTGTCTGAGTCCATTTTCTCATTTCTATTTTCTAAGTCACCACTGTATTTTCTTTGATAGATCCCCTGGTATATCTTTTATTTTCATCTTCATTTGTCTGATGGCGTCATTTTTTACAAATTTATGTTTTATGTCTTCATGATCTTTCCATATTTCTTCCCTGACATTTTACACTTCTGCTTGGCGATCTTCCTTCATATAAGTGATTGCAAACTTTAGCTTGTGTGTGTATGAACTCATGGCAGAATGTTTGCTTACCACTTGCTCTGAAAAGCCTTTTCTATTTAAGTAATACTTTGGCAATATGCAAGTTTTGTTTTGCTTCCCTTAATCACTCTAATAATAATGGAATTACCATGGTCTAATACTTCATATACTGTTACTCATTATCAAATATATTGGTTTTTATTAGACTATTTGTTTCCAGTGATTTCCTGTTAGGAATAGAGAGGTCAAAACCCAAAGCTCTTCATTAATCTTCTGACCTCAGGACAGCTTCCTATAAGTAAACCTTCTCTGTGTGCTCTTTGAAAAATCCATCTCTAGTGTTTTCTTATACAAAGTGAAACCTAGAAGACTTTTGCTGACATCCCTGAAGTTCTCAGTTTTATCAGAAACCACTGCAAAATAACACTCTTCAATTCATGGTAAACATATGAAATTCAGGATGTGACATGCACTCTTCTGACATTGGAAATCTTTCTGGGATCTGGGATCTCCTGATACTCTCCCCTCGTCATGCCGGTCTCTCCATCTCTACGGGAACCTATTCTATCTGGTACTCTCCCCTCGCCATGCCTGTCTCTCCTTCTCTACGGGAACCTATTCTCTCTGGCCACAATCCATGAAAGTTATATATCTTGTTATTGAAAATCAGAAATGTAGTGTTTACCCCCCAGAATGATTTCTTTATTTGTAGGAAGTATATTTTTGCAAAACATCCCGGGATCTGTCAACTCTGGGCCAACGAAATAACCTTCACCCTTATTCTCGCATGACATCAGTACTGATTCATGATTTTGTTTTTCTTATTACTTTGCATGATTTTTAGAAAAAAATAAGAATGATGATAATACCAAGAGTCCTATACATATCATTAAGCTACCCCTGTCTATAAGTCCTGTCAACCACTTCTCAAGCATACATAGATATTAATAGCCATAATAGACATCCATGCCCAATTTATGTTTTTTTTTTTAAATTAAAGTTTCTTAATTTTATTTATTTTACAGTGTGGCTGTAATTTTTTTTAAATAGGGACAGAGAGTCAGAGAGAAGGATAGACTGAGACAGACAGATAGGAATGGAGAGAGGTGAGAAGTATCAATCATTAGTTTTTCCTTGCGACACCTTAGTTGTTCATTGATTGCTTTCTCTTATGTGCCTTGACCATGAGGCTACAGCAGACCGAGTAACCCCTTGCTCGAGCCAACAACCTTGGGTCCAAGCTGGTGAGCTTTGCTCAAACCAGATGAGCCCGCGCTCAAGCTGGCAACCTCGGGGTCTCGAACCTTGGTCCTCTGCATCCCAGTCCAACGCTCTATCCTCTGCATCACCACCTTGTCTGGCCAATATATGTTTTTAATAGATTTTGTTTTAGTGCTTTGCTATTTAGAACAATACTAGCTGTTGTCTTAAGTAAATAGATTTTATTATATTTATGTATCCTCTTTCCAACTGTGTCTTTATTAAAATGACTTTAAGGATTTCTCAAATAGATTTTCATCAACTATGGATCTTAGCATATTGTAACTCTTTGTGGCTGAAATGGATTTTATTGGTAGATTTCTTGCATTCTTGAACTAAAACCCTATTTTGTCATTATGTATTTTGATTTTGATACATGGTAATATTTAGCTACTGCAAAGATTCTGAGAAAGTGGTATTGTACATAAATATTGCATCCTGAATGAGTTAGTTTGGAGCTTCACCAAGGCAAGCTTACACATGGACAAGACTTATTGAGAGAAATGCATTGTGAAGGCTAAAGGAGATTCTATAGGAGTACCAACATTGGGACAAAGCACCTTGCCACCCTGGGTGGCTCAATGTCAGTTTGTGGTAGAGTTCTCACAGTGAGCTAATGTGCAGGCACATTCTAGCTACATGGACTGCCCAAATTTTGGAACTCCCCTCCTCTCCTATACCCACCCCCAAAGCTCCTCCAAACTTAGGTGCAAGCATAAATACAATTACCAAATGATTTGCCATCAATGCTGGCAGGCTGGTGTATCCTGTTCTAATACAACCCACAGACTCATAGTTACAGAACACCATTTTAGTTTGGCTTTAAAGATAGTGATGAGAAAGGTATTTCTGATGTTGCAAACCCCTAGACCAGGTGTGTGTGTGTGTGTGTGTGTGTGTGTGTGTGTGTGTGTCCTAAGCTGGTGACACAGATGGAAAATGCTACAGGAAATAAGGAGTCAGATTTGCAGAGAAAGTCAAGAAATAGAGAGAGAAGCAACTGGTCAAAGGGGGCCATTTCCTTAGTGTTGTGAAACTCCTTTAAAGATGTGCAGACACACTGGAGTGTCTGTCAGCTGCCTCTAACACTTGCTGAATCATATTGAGCAATAAAATAGTGCCCTAATAAGTTTCAAGTAGAAATGATACAAATAGAGGTCAAACAGTCTAAAAAAGTTAGTATACCTAAAAGAGAGCACTGAACTTTGTCCAGCTCTGTTGGAAAAAGGTATTACATGATCTATGCAACTTTGAGTCTAGAAGAGATAGATAGGTGTATACAAAACACAATGATTAGAAGTCAATCTCCAAGGAAATGTAAGGTTGAGGAGAATAAGACATATGATGGGAAAGGCCAAAACGGACATACTTCTTATTGCTTGTTGACTATTTTAAGAATGTGAACATGCTCAGATATGTGATTCAGATCACAAATATTCTATTCCAAACCTTTTGGAAGACGTCAAAATTCTCAGAGGTTGCCAAGTTATGTTCTTTACAACAGAATGTCTCTTTAAACTGGTTTCCCACATGAGATGTTGATAAAAACAAAAAAAATGAGGTCCGTTTAGATCATTCTAAGCTGTCTTTGTCCTGTGGACTAGAAATAATGGGCAGCCTGGCGGGGGGGGGGTGCAGGTAGATTGACAGCCAAGAAAGACTGATGCCAGAAAAACCATTAAGCCACAGAAATGGCAAGTAGAACACTCTTTTAAAACTGCTTTTGTGTTCCTGTAACTCCTGAAAATGGAATGCTTCTAGCATATTTTTTTTTTCTCAATGTTAAAATTGTTGATGATTAAGAATTGGAGTATTTTTTCAATGAGAATCTGGTTCCTGCTTACATAGATGACACTAACTGTGAGCAGATTCCAGGTGCTAATGAGAACTGAAAGAAGCAGGTGTGGACGAGGACGAGGATCCAGAAGAAGAACATTATTAACAGCACCAGTACCTGGCAGAGGGGACGCCATAGTTGACTGGCTGTGTGTAGAAAATTCTCTGCACTGTAAAGACCTGGACGTAAATATTCATTAGTCACAGTCTTATATGGTTTAATTTGCTAGGTGTTGAAACAAAACATTGTATAAATATGTTATAAAATCAATTCATTTTATTTAAAATTTTATAGTATAATTTTGAATGAGTGCTATAGGATGCAGTAAATTATGTATCTAAAGTAGATTCATTTGCTACTGTAGTCTGTTCTTGTGAACTATTTCCTCACATAGCAACTGTGAAATGTATCTTAACTGTAACTGAGAGATGTAGGTGCTTAGAAGATTTTCTCAAAATAGCAACTAAGGTAATTTTCAAGTCAGCTTGCATGAGTGAGCCTTTTGGCACATTGTAGTAGAAATGTCTCTTGTATTAATTAAAAATTACTTTTAAATATTGACCTTCATATTTACTAATGAGGTAAAAATATCTCGACTTATAAATGATATTAAAATTATAATTTGGTTTGATTGTTTTTATATTATGCAACAGTTAAAATATAATTGCTAATATTAAGATAGTGTACACCTGAGCCATGAACAGAATGGGAACTTCACCTAAAAGAAAAATTCAGAATCTAGAGATAATAACCTTAGGACTTAGCTGTCACACAGGGTCTCTGTTCACATACATACATACACTTGTTTTCTCCCTTTGTTTACTCAGTGTGTCTTAGTATCCCTTGAGATACTCTTAAAATGCAACAAGCTCCATCCCAAATAAGCAGAATCAGACTCTGGGTATGGAATCCAAGAACTCTTTAGTTGTTGTCTACCATTTCTTCGAGTGATTTTGATACCTGGTGGCTATTAAACACTACAGACATAGAGAAGTGATGTGCATTAACTCTTAAAAGGGCAAAAGTACTTCCTTTCAAATTTGAACATGAATGCAAACCTTTTATTTATGTATTTATTTATTTATGTACTTATATATATATATATTTTTAGTGTCATTTCTTTGTTTACAAAAAATAGTAAATTCAGTTGGAAAACATGTGTGACTTGCATTACAAGATTTTATAGTAAGCTGGTATTTTAAAAGAATAGAGCACTTAAATTTTTATTTTAAGAAGTAGGGTTTTGGCCCTGTACGGTTGGCTCAGCGGTAGAGCGTCGGCCTAGCGTGCGGAGGACCCGGGTTTGATTCCCGGCCAGGGCACACAGGAGAAGCGCCCATTTGCTTCTCCACCCCTCCGCCCCGCTTTCCTCTCTGTCTCTCTCCTCCCCTCCCACAGCCGAGGCTCCATTGGAGCAAAAGATGGCCCGGGCGCTAGGGATGGCTCTGTGGCCTCTGCCTCAGGTGCTAGAGTGGCTCTGGTCGCAACATGGCGACGCCCAGGATGGGCAGAGCATCGCCCCCTGGTGGGCAGAGCTTCGCCCCTGGTGGGCGTGCTGGGTGGATCCCGGTCGGGCGCATGCGGGAGTCTGTCTGACTGTCTCTCCCTGTTTCCAGTTTCAGAAAAATGAGGGGAAAAAAAAGAAGTAGGGTTTTAGTATAGTATTTATTTATGGAAATAGTAGATTTACCCCAGAGATATAGAATTAATAAAAGAAGTTGCATTTTTTTTTCTTAATTGGAGAAATGTGTCATCTGAAACTATGTTTATGCAAATGCTTACTGAATTTTAAATATGCATAAACCCTGCAAGGTCTAAAAACATAGCTATATTATTTCTTTATCTCAAAGTTTATCTGAAGATAATAAGCCAAAAAAGTGTTTCAAAATAGCTCATAGAAATAATTTTTTACATAGAATTATATTAAGAGGCAACATTGGGACTTTCTCTAATTTAATGATATATTTTATTATGTTTAAATAAGAATTCTTTACAAATGAGATCTTCTGCTGAATAGAATCACATCCAAAAAGCAGTCAAAACCTGTCAATAATGCCCAGGAGTCTCTAAAATGTTTTTATTTTTTTCACGGTACATTATGCTTCATCAGAGTCCTTAATCTGAACCACAGTCCACATTGCCATTCTGATCCAGGTCTCTGAATGGTAATTTCTCATCTTGTGGTGGCATAACAGCCATAAATGCAGGTTATTCTGGGACCTGGGATTTGTTTTGCATCAGTCACATTTTAAAAATTATTTCCAAATGAAATAATTCACTATAGAAAATATATTCATCATAGAGATATAAAACTGGGCATTGGGTCTTTTTCTAGGTATAATACTAAAGTTGTCATGTGGTGGTTAGAGATTTCTTTGAGGAGAAAATATCAACATCACAAGAGAAATAAGATGCTTTCTACGTGGGCTTTCATACCTCTGTAAAATGGCATTAAATGTGAATGACAGTTCCATGGGTGCCCGATCTAGTGCACAGATGATGCTTTATTGAGTTATACAGTTAAAACCTGTCCTCCAATAAACTTAAAAAATAAAAAAAGTGATTGACAGAATATATTTTCACTGAGATTTCCAGTTTTGTTTAGATTATTTTATTTAGTTTTTCAATTAGGTTGAATGATTTTGCAAAATAAGATATAATTAATTCTACAGTCTGAAAGGTACTAATCCTAAGAAGAGATGGGAGGATGTCATCTCCTAGAAGATTATAGAAATTTTTTTCCCCTAGGGCTTTCCTTTGTACCTTCTATTTCTATGTTTTTCATTACAGAAGTCTCTGTGGGTTTTTTTTTCTTTTGTGACAGTGACAGAGAGAGAGAGTGTCAGAATAAGGGACAGATGGGGACAGACAGAAAGGAGAGAGATGAGAAGCATCAATTCTTTGTTGATACACCTTAGTTATCCATTGATTGCTTTCTCATATGTGCCTTGACCAGGGGAGGGGAGTTACAGCGGCCCAAATGACCATTTGTTCAATCCAGTGACCTTAGGCTCAAGCCAGTGACCTTGGGATTCAAGCCAGCTATCTTTGGGTTTAAGCAAGCAACCATGGGATCATGTCTATGATCCCACACTCAAGCCAGTGACCCATGCTCAAGCTGGTGATCCCACACTCAAGCCAGCAACCTCAGGGTTTCAAACATGGGTATTCAGCATCCCAGTCCAATGCTCTATTCACTGCACCACTTCCTGGTCAGGCTGTGTTTGTGTTGAAACAACTTGGTTATTACTAACACAACAAGAAGATTTAAATGTTCATGTACAGAATAAATTTAGAGTCTCTCAAGTATTTCTTAGCTTTGAAATTATATTTTCAAAAATGGTTTTGTGGAGAACCAAGATGGAAGCGGAGTAGGCAGATGCACGGACTCCCAGCCCACATCACCAAACTGGATTACAAATTAATTTAGGAACAGTCAGCATGAAACACAAACTTTGGATTAAAAGAACAGGTCTCAAGAACTAAGGAACAAAGAGGAAGCCACATTGAGCCTGGCAGGAAGCACCAAGGCACAGAAGATCTCCCCTACTTCCAGGAATAAAGGTGCTGTGAGACTGAGAGCACAGACGGGTGTCATTACAAGGAGAAGAGCAAAGAATATCGCTCACAGCCACTTGCCTGGGGACCTGGGAACGAGGTGGGCTGAGAGGGCTGGCTTGTCTTCCAAAAGGAAAGGGGGGAGAGAGAGACAGATGGTGATGGTCAGAGGAATGCATGGCATGACCTGAGAAGCTGAATCATCCAGTGTGGAGGCTGCCATAGTGGGGGGAGGGATTGCACCCTCAACAAAACACAAGCCTAAAGTGGTTCTTGGTGACCCATCTTCAGAAAGCTCTCCAGCTCCAATCAGAGCAATAAGACACAGCTGAAAACAGGAAGTGGGGAGGAGGGGTAGTAACTCAGGTCTCCATGGAGATCTGAGATACACCTCCCCCTACTGAAACGAATAAAGCACCCTGCCCCTGGAGAGAAGCAGGCAGATTGGCCCTTCAGAGTCTCAGGTTACACTCACCGCTTTCTGTGGGTGTAGCGCAGAGTGCATTCCTAGGAGCTGTGGCTGATGCAATGCTGTGAGAATACTCCAGCTCCCAGAAACCTCCTGGGCATACCCAGGAATGAAGCTCGCCCACTATAAGGAAGTGACTTAGCGCCAACCACACAGCTCCCTAATATTTTCAGCCATTGGCTTTGAGCAACACATTGTAACACCCTATAGGCTAAATCCATGTATATAAGCTAGCTTACTTCCTGAATAAAGTAGATCTGCGTCACTGAACCTGGTCCCCGGAGTAAGGCCTTTGTGTCTCTGTTGTCCTCACCACCCACAGGACTTATCCACAATTGGCACCCAACGTGGGGAAGGGACCTAACCAACATCCAAGGGTTGGGTGAGGGACCCTCTGCAATGGGAAACCTTCTCCCCCACTCTCGAGACCCACAGGCTCGAGCCCTACATGCCCAGTTGCAAAGTAGGTGAGTTAAAGTTTGTGAAAAGGATCTTTGTACTTACTGGGAGATCCTCTCTGGTTTCAGTCCTTGGCTCCAGGACGTGCCTCTTTGGGACCCCAATACTTGGGACTGAGCTTTCTGGTGCATTCGTTCGGCTAAAATATATGGGGGACAAACCTTCTCTCTCAGCCTCATTCCTGCCCTGCTAGCAATACATGCTTGCCTGACCAGTGCTCCTCCTGGGGACCCTCCACCGGTGCCAAAGATATTGCAAACTACCTTTCTCTCTAAGGAGCCCCTACCTCCCTGTTTGCCCCCCTCCATTGAGGAGGAAAGTAGTTTAGTCTTCGAGTCTGACAAAATCACGGCTGAGTGCACAGAAATGAAATCAACCATATTGCTAACTGCACCATCAGCTCTGCCACCAGAAAAAGTGGAAGTTCCTACTTCTGCATTCCATGCCAGGGCTAAATGCCCCACCCCAGCCTCTCAGACGCCATTTTCTCCAACATATGTTCCAGCTGCAGACCCATGGGCCAGCCTATATGCCCTCATGCGTCTTTTTTCTTTCTGTCTTGTCTATTTTTCTGTATCTCTTGCTCTCTCTCTCTCTCCCACCCCTCTCTCTAAAATGATGCTGGAAGGACCTAGCCATGGCACAGTGGCAGGGACAACACCCTCTTCTAACACAAGGCAGAGGTTATGCTTGTGTTTTTCAGCCAATTTGAATCCCAGGAACCCCCCAATCTGCTTGACAGGGTTTTTTGCACACCCACTAAATGGTTCAGTCTTTACCTGTCAAAAGCCACAGTCCTGGCCTTCCCCACACCAACTACACCTGAGGGGAGGAGGTCCTCAGCACTCCAGAAAACCAAATGGCAGGCATGTGCACCCCATCACTTGGGGGGATGTGAAGACTTTGGTGGGGTGGGCCCAGAAAATTGCCCTACAAGCCCCCAGGCCCTGGTGCTCTGTTCTTGCTTGTGTGTGCTATAGTAACCGCTGACTCCCAGATGCAGGTGGCCGCAGCCCAGGGCACAAACTTGGCAGCGTAAGCTGGTATTTTCAATTCATCTTTGGAGGATGAGGAGAGTTGAGCTGGAGTTGCAATTTGCAGACTCCAGAAGGTAAACGGTGGCAGCTTCAGTGGAGAGAGGATGAATGGAAGCCAGTCTTGCATCGTCAAGTGGCTGCTGGAATTGCAGGGAGTGTCTGTTAAGCTACAGGTGGGTTTGCTGACATTTTGGGACATAGAGGTAGATGTGATCATGCTCTCTGGGCACAGAGGAAAATGCTGACAGCCATTGCCATGTGCTCTGCTTTGGGACAGTGTAAGACCTGCCAGGATGGCAGGGATGAGGGGGGAGGCTGACGCCCCATGTGCATGGACTACAACTCAAGTGAGCACTGGCTCCTTTGTTGGATGGACTTATGGATTTTGGACAATGTGAAATACCCTGATGGGGTGGGGGGCGGCTTTGCTGGAGGCCCTTCCCCTGCCCTGGGAAGTTTTTCCTATGGCTAGAAAGAAGGCCAAGGACATTTTGCGTTTTTGGCAAAGTGCTCAGAGACGAGTGAAATGTATCTTTGTAATTGTTGAAATTGTATGATTTGTCATGTTGTTATAATTTGTGTAATGTGTCTTGCAACCATATGCAGTATGTAGCCCATGGAAAGCCAACCATTTCATGTTTGGATGCTGGACCTTTGTGGGAAGGGGTCGTGCATGGATCTATGTCCATTCTTTACAATCAAAATGGAACTGTGTTTAATGGCACCTGGAAGATCTCTGTAACGCAATGAGAGGGAAAGGACATTCAGACCCCTAGGAGGAATTCCTGTTTAAGACCCCCATTCTATTTCCTAACCAGTCAAACATTACAGAAGCTTGCCTCATTGTTTAATCCAGCTAATCTATTAGCATGTAGTATAACAGGCATTATATTTGTTATAGTTGTGCTAGGGTCCCGTTGCATAATGCATAGCATTCAGAAGCTACAACAAAAGCAAGCTGTCATTCATCAAATCCAATTGGCCTTAATTAAAAAAGAAGGGGGAGTTGTGGGTGGAGTGCAGTGTGAACTCCTAGCAGCTGTGGCTGATGCAATGCTGTGAGAATACTTCAGCTCCCAGAAGCCTCCTGGGCATACCCATGAAGGGAGCTTGCCTGCTATAAGGAAGTGACTCAGCACCAACCACGCAGCTCCCTGGTCTTTTCAGCCATTGGCTTTGAGGAACATGCTGTAACACCATATAGGCTGAACCTGTGTATATAAGCTAGCTTACTTCCTGAATAAAGTGGATCTGTGTCACTGATCGTGGTCCCCAGAGTCTGATTTTTGCATCTCCATTGTCCTCACCCCTTGCAGGATTTGTCCACAACTTTCCTGGCTACATCTCCAAATAAACCCCCTGCTGAGATCAGTAAACAAGACTATCACTATGTTAAGAAAACTGAGAAGAAAACAAACAAATCAAGACTTCAAAGCGGTTCTATTAGATAAAGAGATTATAGCTGGAAGAAGTCTACAAGTCATAGAGAATAATGAGTAGGCAGAAAAGCATAAGTCATATGCTTCAACAAGATAAATCCTATAATAAAGTCTTGGATGAATCAGAAGTAATCAAATTACCAAATGCAGAATATAAAATGATGATTTTTAGGATGCTTAAAGATCTCAAAGCTACAACGGATGAACTTAATGAACACTTCAGTAAAGAAATTGAAAGAATCAAAAAGGACACAGAAATCATAAAGAAGAACCAGACAGAAATGACAAACACAATATCACAAATGAAGACTACACTGGAAGGAATTAAAAGCAGGCTGGATGAAGCAGAGGATCGAATCAGCAACTTAGAGGACAAGATGAGTGAAAGCATGGAAGCAGAGCAGAAAAAAATAGAGACTGAAAAAAATCTGAGGAAACTCTAAGAGTACTTTGTGACAACCTAAAGGGAAACAACATCCGCATCATAGGGGTTCCTGAAGAAGAAGAAAAAGAACAAGGGTTAGAGATCTTGTTCAATGAAATCGTAGCTGAAAACTTCCCTAAATTGATGCTGGAAAAAGTCACACAAGTTCAAGAAACACAGACAATTCCAGTAAAGAGAAACACCCCAAAATCTACACTAAGACACATCATAATTAAATACCAAAGTTAAGAGATAAAGAAAAAATATTTTGCTAGAGAAAAAAATGCTATCACCTACAAATGAGCCCCCATAAGGATGACATCTGACTTCTCAACATAAACACTTGAAGCCAGAAGGGAATGGCAAGACATACTCAAAGTAATGCAGAACAAGAGCCTACAACCAAGACTTCTTTATCCAGCAAGCTATCATTTAAAATTGAGGAGAAATAAAAAGCTTCCCAGACAAAAAAAAACAAAAAAACAAAACAAAAAAAACCAACTCAAGAAATTCATTACAACCAAACTAGTGCTGCAAAAAATGTTAAGGGCCTGTTTTAAAACAGAACAAAGAGGAAAAAGAATATAGTAAAAGAGGAATATAACTTTAAAGAATAAAATGGCAACAAACAGCTATATATCAATAATAACTATAATTGTAAATGGATTAAATGCTCCAATCAAAAGACATAGGGTCACTTGACCAGGCAGTGACGCATTAGATAGAGCATCGGACTGGGATGCAGAGGACCCAGGTTCAAGACCCTGAAGTTGCCAGCTTGAGCACAAGCTCATCTGGTTTGAGCAAAGCTCACTACTTGGACCCAAGGTCGCTGGCTTGAGCAAGGGGTTACTTGGTCTGCTGTACCTCTATGGTCAAGGAATATATGAGAAAGCAATCAATAAATAACTAAAGTGCCACAACAAAAAACTGATGATTGATGCTTCTCATCTCTCTCCATTCTTATCTGTCTGTCCCTATCTATCCCTCTCTCTGACTCTCTCTCTGTTTCAAAAAAAAAAAAAAAAAGACATAGGGTAGCTGAATGGATAAGAACACAGGAGCCGTACATATGCTGTCTACATGAGATGCATGCCAAAAGAAAAGATTCACATAGACTGAGAGTAAAACAATGGAAAAAAATATTTCATGTAAATGGATTGAAAAAAAAACTGGAGTGGCAATACTTATATTTAAAAAAATAGACTTTAAAACAAAGACTATAGTAAAGGATAAAGAAGGTCACTACATAGTGATAAAGGGAGCAATCCAACAGGAAGAGATAGCCATTATAAATATATATGCATCTAATATAGGAGCACCTAAATATATAAATCAGATTTTGATTGACATAAAGGGAGAGATCAACAGCAATACTATAATATTAGGAGATTTCAATAGCTTACTAACTTCAATGGATAGATAATCAAGAAAGAAAATTAACAAAGAAACTACAAAATTAAGGGATACACTAGATAAATTGGATTTAATAGATATCTTCAGAACCTTCCACCCTAAAGCAGCAGAATATACATTCTTTTCAAGTGCTTATTGTACATTCTCTAGGACAGACCAAATATTAGGGCATAAAATGAGTCTCAACAAATTTAAGAAGATTGAAACCATATCAAGCATCTTCTCTGACCACAATGGCATGAAACTAGAAATTAATTACAATAGAAAAACTGAGAAACAGTCAAACACTTGGAAAGTAAAGAGCATGTTATTAAACAATGACTACGTCAACAATGAGATCAAAGAAGAAATAAAAAATTTCCTGAAACTAATGAAAATGAGCATACAACAACTCAAAAGCTGTGGTACACAGCAAAAGCAGTCCTGAGAGGGAAGTTCATAGCATTACAGGCATACCTTAAGAAGCTAGAAAAAGCTCAAATAAACAACTTAATTCTGCAACTAAAAGAACTAGAAAAAGAGCAGCAAATAAAGCCTAGAGGAAGTAGAAGGAAGGAAATAATAAAGATCAGAGCAGAAATAAATGACATAGAGACTAAAAAGACAATAGAGAGTATCAATGAAACCAAGAGCTGGTTCTTTGAAGAAGTAAACAAGATTGATGAACCCTTAGCCAAACTCACCAAGAAAAAAAGAGAAAGGACTCAAATAAATAAAATTATAAATGAGAGTGGAGAAGTAACAGCGGACACAGCAAAAATGCAAAGGATTGTAAGAAAACACTATGAAGAATTGTATGCCAAAAAAATCAGACAACCAAGGTGAAATGGAAAAATTCCTTGAAAAATGTAATCTTTCAAAAATCAATATGGAAGAATCAGAAAATGTAAACAGACCAATTACAACAAATGAGATTGAAACAGTTTTCAATAAACTCCCAACAAACAAAAGCCCTGGGCCAGATGGCTTTACAGGCAAATTCTACCAAATATGTAAAGAAGAACTAACTCCTGTCTTTCTCAAGCTATTTCAAAATATTCGAGAGGAGAAAAACTTCCAATCTCCTTTTATGAGGTGAGCATAATTCTGATTCCAAAACTAGGCAAAGACAAGACAAAGAAAAAAAAACTATATGCCAATATCCCTGATGAATTTAGATGCTAAAATTCTCAACAAAATATTAACAAACCGGATACAGGAATATATGAAAAAAATCATACACCATGATTCACTGGGATTTATTTGGGGGAGGCAAGGCTGGTACAATATTCGCAAATCAATCAATGTGTAGGTGTAGCGCAGAGTGCATTCCTAGCAGCTGTGTCTGATGCAATGCTGTCAGAATACTCCAGCTCCCAGAAGCCTCCTAGGCACACCCAGGAAGGAAGCTCGCCTGCTATAAGGAAGTGACTTAAGCTCCAAGCATGCTTCTCCCTGATCTTTTCAGCCATTAGCTTTGAGTAACACACTGTAACACCCTATAGGCTGAACTCACGTGTATAAGCTAGTTTACTTCCTGAATAAAGTGGATCTGCTTCACTGATCCTGGTCCCTGGAGTCGGGTCTTTGCATCTCCGTCGTCCTCACCCATGGCAGGACTTGTCCACATCAATGTGATTCATCACATAAACAAAAGGAAGGACAAAAACCACATGATAATTTGAGTAGATGCAGAAAAAACATTTGATAAAATCTAGCACCCATTCATGATCAAAACTCTCAGCAAAGTGGGAATACAGGGAACATACATACCTCAACATGATAAAAGCCATCTATGACAGGCCCACAGGCAACATCATACTCAATGGGCAAAAGTTAAAAGCAATCCCCTTAAGATCAGGAACAAGGCAGGGTTGCCCCCTTTCATCATTCTTATTTGAAATAGTTCTGGAAGTCCTAGCCACAGAAATAAGACATGAAGAAGAAATAAAAGGCATCCAAATTGGGAAAGAAGAAGTAAAACAATCATTATTTGCTGATGATATAATATTGTACCTAGAAAACCCTAAAGTCGCAGTAAAAAAACTACTGGATGTGATAAAGAAATTCAGCAAGGTGGGA
The DNA here is from genome assembly GCF_036850995.1 of Saccopteryx leptura. Taxonomy (NCBI): domain Eukaryota; kingdom Metazoa; phylum Chordata; class Mammalia; order Chiroptera; family Emballonuridae; genus Saccopteryx; species Saccopteryx leptura. The sequence continues at coordinate 206,201,850 of NC_089503.1, read as the reverse complement.
GGATATAAAATTAATACTCAGAAATCAGAGGCATTTTTATACACCAACAATGACCTGTCTGAAAGAGAAATTAAGAAAACAATCCCCTTCTGTATAGCAACAACAAAAAAATACCTAGGATTATATGTAACCAATGAGGTTAAAGACTTGTACTCAGAAAATTATAAAACATTGATAATAGAAATCAAGGACGATACAAACAAGTGGAAGCATATACCGTGTTCATGGATACAAAGAATAAACATCATTGAAATGTCCATATTACTGAAAGCAATTTATAAATTCAATGCAATTTCTATTAAAATACCAAGGACATACTTCAAAGATATAGAACAAATATTCCAAAAATTCATATGGAACCAAAAAAGAACACAAATAGCCTCAGCAATCTTGAAAAAGAAGAATAAAGTGGATGGTATTACACTTCCAGACATCAAGTTATACTACAAGGTCATTGTACTCAAAACAGCTTGATACTGGCATAAGAACAGGCATATAGATCAATGGAACAGAACAGAGAACTCAGCAATAAACCCGCACCTTTATGAACAATTGATATTTGACAATGGTGGTGATAGCATACAATGGAGTAAAGACAGTCTCTGGTGTTGGAAAAATTGGTCAGCTACCTCCAAGAAAATGAAACTAGACCACCAACTCACACCACACACAAAAATAAACTGAAAATGGATAAAAGACTTAAATATAAGTCATGAAACCATAAGCATCCTAGAGGAAAACGTAGGCAGTAAGCTCTCTGACATCTCTCACAGCAATATATTTGCTGATTTATTTCCATGGGCAAGGGAAATAAAGGACAGAATACACAAATGGGACTATATCAAACTAAAAAGATTTGCACAGCTAAAGACAATATGAACAAAATAAAAAGGCAAACCACACAATGGGAGAACATATTCGACAATACGTCTGATAAGGGGTTAATACCAAAATTTATAAAGAACTTGTAAAACTCAACACCAGGAAGATAAACTGTCCAATCAAAAAATGGGAAAAGAGATGAATAGACACTTCTCCAAAGAGGAATACAGATGGCCAATAGGCATATGAAAAAATGCTCAACATCACTAATCATTAGAGAAATGCAAATTAAAACCATAATGAAATATCACCTCACAGCAGTCAGAATGGCGCTCATCAACAAAACAACACAGAGTAAGTGCTGGCGAGGATGTGGAGAAAAGGGAACCCACACCAGGACACTGCTGGTGGGAATGCAGACTGGTGCAGCCTCTATGGAAAACAATATGGAGATTCCTCAAAAAATCAAAAATCGAACTGCCTTCTGACCTAGTCATTCCACTTTTAGGAATATACCCCAAGAATACCATAACACAGTTTGAAAAAGAGAAATGCACCCCCATGTTTATGGCAGCATTGTTCACAATAGTGAAGATCTGGAAACAGCCCAAGTGTCCATCAGTGAACGAGTGGATTAAAAAGATTTGGTACATATACACAACAATGGAATACTATGGGCCATGAAAAAGAAGGAAATGTTATTTTTTGCAACAACTTGGATGGAACTAGAAACTACTATGTTAAGTGAAATAAGCCAGGCAGAGACAGAAAAATATCATATGATCTCACTTATATGAGGAGTCTGACGAACAATATGAACTGAGGAGCGGAGCAGAATAGAGACAGAGGCGGGATCAAAGGATCCAGAGGGAAAGTGGACAGAGGGAAAGGGGATGATAGGCTGATAGGATGGGATGAGAGCAGAAAAACAAACCCTGGAGAGAAGGGGGGAGGGTGTTATGGGGAGGGGAAGGGGGGATGTACTGGGAAACACGGGTGACATTTGAATCTATGTAAACACAATAAATTAATAAAAAAAATAAAAAATGGTTTTGTGGCTTTTTTATTAGATGACACATTTATTATACTGATGAGTCCAATATCTTCTAAAATATATATTAAAGAAGTGAGAAAATAGCAGCTAATTTTGATTACTTTTTTTTAATTCAGCACTATTTCTAATGTGAATCAACTATAATTCATTTACACTTCTGTCAATAGATTTTACCTAGATAATTATTAAATTTATCACTCAATCATCCAAATTTCTGCCTTAAACAAAAAACAATCACCTTTGAAAGATTATTTCATTTTTAAAATATATAAAGCTATGCTGATATTTCTGGTAAATGTTAAATAGCCACAGTGCAGCTAAGATTGGATATTTTATTTTAAAGAATATTTACTATTTTAAAGTTAAAAACTCATAGTTTTTAAAATTGAACAGTTTTTTTTAAGTGTCAAAATTCAAGGTTTTGTATGTACTGAGACATTAAGTAACTAACTTTTTCTTCTCCACATGAATAGATTAAAGTACACTGACTCAAGAAAATTATCTTCAAAGAACTAAAGACATGAAACAATCTTCATTTTCAGTGACCCTACCATCACTGACAAACTTGGAAGAATAATTGCCAAATATTGTAAAATGTAGAATTAAGTAAAAGTAATTGATGGCAATGGGCACCTGCAGCCCTGGCTTGTTGGCTCAGTGGATACAACATCAGCCTGTGTACAGATGTTCCAGATTCGATTCCTGGTGAGGGCATACATGAGAAGTGTTTCTCTGTTCACTACCTCTCCGCCTTCTCTCCTTCTTCGCCTCCTGCAGCCAGTGGCTTGTTTGATTGAAGCATCGCCCTGGGCACTGAGGCTAGTTGGTGGCTCTCAGTTTCAGCCTCAGACACTGAGGATAGCTAGGTTGATTTTGGATGGGCCCTAGATGGAAGGTTGCTGGGTAGATCCCAGTCGAGGCACATGTGGGAGTCTGACTCTCTGTCACTCCTCTTTTCACTTAAAAAATAAATAAATAAAAATAATAACTGCAAGAAAATAGACATCTGATCTTTCAAAAGCCAAGAACAGAGATTTTTCAAAATGTGTATCTTTGTAATACAGAAAAGCGTTTATAAATATCCATTTAGCTAGAACAATGAAATCCAGGAGAAGAAAGAAAACCATGGGGGAAACTAAGAATGCTCTTGTTGAGACAACACTCAAATGATTGGAGTGACAGAGGGCGTAAGCTGCTGTTTTATTATCTCCCACCTGGCCCCCTACCAGAGGGACACTGTCCAATGAGATGTGGTGTGAAGCCCGATGAATCAATCTAGAGGCCCTATCACTGAACAGAGTTGTTGAGCATAACATCATTTTGAATGTTGTTGAAAATGAAAGGAAGAGAGGCTCTCTCATGGTAAGTAAAATATGTAGGTTTGTCTAAAGTGTTATCCAGATTAAAATCAAAGATACAACTAGTATACAGCTTAGGAAATAATCAATAATATTGTAATAACTTCGTGTGGTGACAGATGGTAACTAAGCTTATAGTGCTGATCACATCATAAGGTACATAAATGTCAAGTCACTATGATGTGTACTTGATATTAATGTAATATTGTATGCCAACTATACTTTAATATATATTTTTTAAAGCTTAAACTTAAAATATGTGAAATGAAGTTTATAAATTCTATTTATTCATACCCCAAAATAACACTCTGTCCACCCAGTTGTTCATCAAATAGCTGACCACTAAAAAAAAAAAAAAAGGTTAAATACCACAACGTTGAGTTTTCCAAATTGATATGTTTAAGTCCTACTCTCTAGGATCTCATAATATGATCTTTTCTGTAATAGAACTATGCAGATATAATCAGTATAATGGGGTCATACTGAGATAACATAGGCTTTAATTCAATATGACTGGTGTTCTCATTAGAGAAATATGGAATGTGAGGACACAAGAAAACCCTGGGATAGTCAGAAATATTGTCATAACTAAGTACAATGTCAGATGATGGGTACTAGGGTGTATCAAGGTGATCGCTTCGTAAGTTTTCTAAATGTCTAATCGTTATGTTGCACACCTGAAACTAAAACAATACAACTGTTGTCAACTGGACTTGAAAAATAAGGATTATTTACAAAATAAGTATTGATAATAAACTAGAAAACCTGGAGAGAACATCAGTTGACAACAGAGGCAGAGATTCAAGTGCAAGCTAAGGAACGCCGAGGATTGGCAACTCCCAGAAGCTAGGCTAGGGAGAGGCAAGGACGGATTCCACCCTAGAGTGCTCAGAAACATGGCCTTGTGGACACATTGTTGGAATTCTAACCTCCAGAATGCTGAGAAAATAATTTGATGGGCTTTATTAGCTAACAAGTTTGTGGTACTTTATTACAAAAGCACTAAGAAGCTAATCCAAGACATATGCAAATTTATTTTGTAAAATGAGGAAAAGATTAGAATATTAAAATCCAAAAACTTATCAAGAATTAATTAACATTGATTATACATTTCTATTGTCTGAAATAAGTGGACTGAAAAGATATTTTATTTCTATGAATTAAAATAAGAAATTACGAAACAACAAAAATTTTAAAAAGTATTTAAAATCAGTTAAATCATACTATCATCCTTGGGGAGAATGAAAAAAGAAAAAAGAAAGGTTGATTATATCAGTGAAGTGAATATAATATATATATTGAGAAGTTGAGTAGAAATTTCTCATAGAAATATAAGAACAGAAGATATTTTTGGAATTAAAGTCCTTAAAATCAGTTGTTAATTGTGGAAAGCATCACTTAATTCTTTTATAACTACAGCTAATTTAATCACAACATTTTGGTAACATTATGGAAAATTTAAAAACAAAAAATAGATATTTTCTTCCTGAGACTCTGTTTGGAGAACTTTCTAAACATGACCTTCTGTGCAAAGAAGTTGGATGCCAGGCTATACTAAAATTGTCATAAACAATTGCACTAGAAGTTTAATTCTGGAAAAAAAAAAACAGCAACAAAAATATCCCCATGTAAAGGTAATAGTGTAATCTTACCTACCTTAAAAAAAAATTGATCTAATTCTTAAGAGAAATATCATATGAAGCCATTCCTCGTCTTGCTTCTGAATAAAATATATTGTTATTCTCAGAGGTGTTATTTCCTTAAGCTAATCATCCAAAATGGGCGCAATGACCTGTTACTCTGAAAATACTTATTAAATAGCAGTTAACTGTGCATCATTTTAGAAGTATTTAAACGTATCATTAAGGCTATGTTGACTAGCTCAGGAAGTTCAGTGGCAGGTCTCAGTCTATTTGCTAAGCTTAACCAGGCTGCTTCATGATTCATCATATTTATACTTTGGGGATTATTGGCCTTATTCTCATGTATAGTTAGATGCCACTAATGGCATTAGCTATGTCAGCTACTTTTTCAACTTACTAATTGTCTGTAATATCTTAATTAACATGTCTAAACAATGAGCTGCTTTATTGTTCCTGTGTAATAACAAGAAAGCTTCCCAATTAATACAATTTAAGTGTTTTCCCCAATATTGTATATAATTATTACTTAGAGACTTGATCTTAAATCTTCCTTAGCCTTTTAAAAAATAATTTTAATTTGTGTTAGTTTTTCTCTTTTTCTGTTCCTGTTTTCTCTATGATTGTCTCACAGATTGTTTCTTTAATTATAAAAATGTTACTATTTTTTAAAAATATTTATTCTTTTTTAGAAAGAAAAGAAGAGGGAAGGGAGAGAGAGAGAGAGAGAGAGAAACATCAACTCATTGTTTCACTTTTCATGCTGTCATTGGTTGATTCTTGTATGTGCTTTGACCACAGATTGAGCCCACAACTTTGGGATGTGGGGATGATTCCTTTTTAGGTGGAACAAAATGCTTCAAAAGAGGTGTCTATGAGGAGCCACTGCGCCACCTCACCCGCAAGTGTTGTAAAGTACCAAAAACTCAGAATTAATATTAATATTTCGGGAGGCTTGAAGAACATTTTATTAATTTGGGTTAAGGTGTGCAAAGAAATTGTGAGAATAGTCCCTGTACTGTGTGATTGGCATGACCAGGATGGCCCTTGGCATTGTATTGTAAATGCAAAGGGAAGGAAAACATAGATTCCCAGACATTCCACCAATGCCTGTGGGGAAAAGGGTGAATGGCTAGCCAGGTGCAGGAAGAGAAAAGCCAAAATAAACCTTTTCTTATATCTATGAGCCATTTGCAGGCATTTGTCCCCACAGAAACTACCTCTCATATGTAAAAGCATGTGCTTAATACATGTGACTCTGGACAGAGAGATGGTGGAGGATAAACACTAGAAAATATAGGAATGCCTTTTAATATGTAAAGAGGCATCTTTCTACCAATCTGTTGATTTGTAAATTTTGTTTTCTCCAAAAGGATGTATGGCTTGCAAATTGAACATGGTCCTATCATGTTAAAGGACATATGACTATAACCAATAGTGGTAAAGGGCTCCTAATTACAATTTTTGCTTCTGTACTTCCCACTTACAAAACTATAAAAACTAGGTAAAACAAAGGGCCAGAGCGCTCTCCCTCAGACCTCTGTGGGAGTTGCCGCCGCTTGGCCAAGCTAGACAATAAAGCTTTGATGTATAATCGACGGACTTTGTTCCTGTCTTCAATGTTTCGGGTCCCTCTGGATCAGGCTTAACATCTATAGTCAATAACTTCATCTGCACTCTTCTGATTTTCTATTGAATTATCTCCAAGTACTCTATTAATTCTAATATTTCCTTAAAATGCCCTTGTCTGAATCACAAAATCCAGCTTTCAATTAGTAGTGTAAATCAGTCTTGACTTATTATAGCAAATAATACAATTCGTATCTCTTCCTGGCTTTAGTTTTAAATATAATATTCTTATTGTTTTATTTTGATAAATATCATTTTATTTTCTTTGTGTGTATCTCCACAATTTAAAATTTTAGAGTGTCCCAAGGATCAATTTCTGAAACTTTTTTACTCTAGATTTACTTTTTTATAGACCTCAACTTCTATTATGACTTCAAAAACTATATAGCAACCTCTCTTTTGTTCATTCATGTAATGCCTAAATTTCATCTCCTTTTGGATATCCAATAAGCATTCCAAACTGAGTACATTCAAAGCCAAAGTCCTTAGTCTACCTCCACTTCTTACTCTGAATGAATACAACACTGCTTCTCTCATTAAAACCAACTCTTTCCTTCCTATTTTAGCTTAGGCCAAAAATTGTAATCACAATAGATTGTTTTCTTTTTTTCTCACCCAACATCCAAATTCTTTACTAATTCTAGGGAGAATTCCTCCCATATATATAGAATCTGCTTCGTCTTTCTTATAAGGTGCCACATTGTCTAAGCAACCTCTATCACTTGCCTTTATTATTTAATATCTCCCAACTAATCTCTTTCTCTGGCCTTTGCCCTTCTCCTAAGTTTATGTTTGCAAAGCAGCCAGAGTGATCTTGTTATAATTAGTACAGATACTATCACTATTCTGGCCAAAGCTTTCTAAGTTTCTCATTTTCTCAATATAAAAGCAAAATGTTTGCAATGTTCTTGGAGGCTCTATGGGATCTGGTCCTGGGATTCTGTGTGCTGTCTTCCTACTTTTTTTCCTTTTGTGACAGAGATAGAAAGAGAGACAGAGAGAGGGACAGACAGACAGGAAGGGATAGAGATGAGAAGCATCAATTCTTCATTGTGGAACCTTAGTTATTCATTGATTGCTTTCTCACGTGTGCCTTGACCAGGGGGCTACAGCAGAGTGAGTGACCATTTGTTCGAGCCAGTGACATTGGGCTCAAGCCAGCAACCATGGGGTCATGTCTATGATTCCATGCTCAAGCCAGAGACCATGCGCTAAAGCTGATGAATCCTCACTTGAGCCAGCGACATTGGGGTTTTGAACCTGGATCCTCCATGCCCCAGTCCAATACTCTATCCACTGTACCACCACCTAGTCAGGCCTTACTCTTCTTAAACACAGTAGTCAAGCTTCCAGCTCAGAGCCATACTTTCATTTTCTTTTCTTGAAGTTCTTTTGTCCCTAGTTTACACAAGACACACTTTCTTATCTTTCAGTCCTCACTTCAACATCGTCTTCTCCGTGTGGCCTCTTTGGTGACTGTGTATGAAATTGAAACCTTCTTCCCATCAGACAGCATTCCACATCTATCTTATCTGCTCTGTTATTTTTGTTATTTTTCTTCACATTTATCACTACCTTAGTCATTACGTGTTGTCTTGGTGTGTGTGTGTGTGTGTGTGAGAGAGAGAGAGAGAGAGAGAGAGTGTGTGTGTGTGTGTGTATTTTACTTCCCTGAGGTCAGGGGTGCTGATCCGTTATATTCTCTTCTTTATACTCAGTACATGGGTTAGGTTTCACATAGAGAATACACTCAATATTTGTTAAATTAATGGAAGATTACATGTGTCAAAAGAATATTTTAAATTTGAGAAAAGTCATCATATAGCTTATTCATAAAACATATTATTAAACTTAATTAAAAATTAGTCCTGTTTATAAATATAAAAAAAGAGAAACACAGGAGAAAAGATAGAGAAAATATAGGATTTTTAAAAAGATAAAAAAGGTAAACCCAGAAAAATAAAATAGAGAATGATATAGGCTTTTATTATTGAGCTTACATCAGCAAGGACGATCTTTCCAGATGATTACCATGGCATTGCTTACCTTAAAACCTATATCTGCATCAAGGGCACTTAGAGTAAGATCTAAACCCCATATTCTAGCCTGAAAATTTATATAGAATGTGCCTTGTTCTGATGTTATACCACTTCTCTCTAGGCTTAAGCCACCAGTCTTTAAGTTCTACAAATACATTTTCTTCATTTCTACTTAGCCAAGTCTTCCTTGTCCCCTGGGCTCAAGGTTAAATGTCATCTGCTGAGAAAGTTCTTTCCTCACCACTCAGTTTAAAGAACTCACTGTGCCTGTCCTGTGGTGACACAGTGGATAAAGCCTTGACCTGGAGTGCTGAGGTTACCAGTTCAAAACCCTAGGCCTGCCTGGTCAAGGCACATACAAGCAGCAACCACTACTAGTTGATGCTTCCCACTCTTCCCCTGCTCCTTTCTCTCTCTCCCCTTTCTCTCTGAAATCAATCAATAAATTTTTTAAGACATAAAAGTTCAAAAATTCAAAAAAAGTCACCTAATCTCTCTGTGACATTACACCCTGACCTATTTCTATCATGATCATACAACTTGTAGTATTTGCATTTATTTATTTTCTTTCTCAATTGAGTGGACTTTGAGCCTTAGAAGAACTAGTAATACCTATAAATGGCAGGACACAGGGGAGTGGGGTATTCAACATAATTACCTGAAACAATCAAAGTCCTTACTCTACATACTTGAACAAAACAGCTTACCTATCAGTCTGTCTCCCAACCTTGCTCCATATCCTTAACGAGAAGCAGGAGCACATGGCTGAATCTGTAAAGGAAGGGGAAGCAGACAGAGAAAACCCCTGCTTTACTGAGAGTTGTACATCTCAGGTTACAAATCCTATTAGACCAGTCTGACCAGGCGGTGGCTCAGTGGATCGAGTGTTGGACTGGGACGCGGAGAACCCAGGTTTGAAACCCTGAGGTCACCAACTTGAGCACGGGCTCATCTGATTTGAGCAAGACTCACCAGTTAGAGCCCACGGTCACTGGCTTGAGCACAGGGTCACTTGGTCTGTTGTAGCCCTTCCCCCTGAACCTGGTCAAGGCACATATGAGAAAGCAATCAATTAACAACTAAGGTGTCACAACAAAGAACTGATGCCTCATCTCTCTCCCTTCCTGTCTGTCTGTCCCTATCTGACCCTCTCTCTGTCTCTGTCACACACACAAAAATGTCTTGTTAAGCCAGACATTTCACTTTTCTTATTCTCCTCCAATCAGATATGACGCTTGTCTGTTATTTTTGTAAAAAAATGCATTCTGATTTCTTCCCACTGGACTTTGAAATGGCTGTTCGGAGCATGTCCTGTTTGTAAGTTAGAAGATTCCAATACGTATTTAGTTTTGTACTTAGCAATTGAAGAAAACATCAAAAACTGTTTTCTGTTATTGCTCCTTTAATTTTGACATAAAGCATAGAAATCATTTTGGCCTAGGAAAATTGAGACATAGAGAATGAAGGACTTTGAGGCATGTTGATTAAGTTGCTGTACTGCCGTTCTCGTATTGACTATTTGCAGTGTAAGTGGAAAGTGGACACAATTTGTGTGCATTCATGATAATTGCCCAAAAGAAACTGCCTCTGAGTTTATAAAGCAGATTCTGTCCATAGCAAAAATAATGGTGACGCACTAGAGATACTCAATCTGTGCCTATTTTGTTAATGTCAGTTATTTTAAAGCTCAAGTATTTTAGTATGTCTGGTATCTGCCTAAAAGCATAAGGGAAATTTCAGACATATCAAATAATACCGGAGTTCTGAATAAAAGAATGCTCTCATTCAAAGCATTCAGTATAGGAATACAAAAGAATGTTGAGTTTTCAAATGGAACTCTGAGTGGGAAAAGAAGTCACCCGAATTTATTTTTCCCTCAACAATAGGTACTCAGTATAAATACACTCTGATCTATTTATGGATTCACTTAGATTATACTTTACATTTCATCCTTTTATGTTCACAGTTGTTTTCATAACTACTTCTAAGTTTTCTATTTCAAAGTGTTTAATTGTTTATCTTGAAGTGCTTTTAAACTCATGCTTGAATAATAGAATACTGAATCATCCTAGCATAGTGAGTGATCATATTATAAAAGAACATACTTTCTTCTGAGAAGTACTTAGAGAGAAAAACAATATGAGAGAACTTGTGAATCTGAACTAGAAAATAGGCTGATGCATGCTGCATCCGTCTCACCTGCCACTTCTGGAAAGATCCAATTAGGGGATGACATGTGGTTACACAGAGGCTGCTCATATGCTTTCTTTATCCATTGTTTGTAGGTAAGTCTCTTCACCAGAAGTCACTGGTTCAGATAGCCTTACCTAGTTTTGTGTTGGATCACTTCTACCTAGAATCAAAAATCCCAAGAATGGGTCTGAATACTGTTTTAAGCCATTAGTCCCAATATTTTCTGTTTTCTTCATCTATTCTAATACAACCTAGCACTGAAACTTCTACGTCATCCTAAGTTGTTCTTTGGGTCTGAATTCTGTTGTAATGAAATTTTCTCCTCAAATATTCATGACTCTCCTTCATCCTAATGGTAGTGCATCACTAAGGGCATTAACGACTATTTGGATTTGTCCCTAATTTCCAGCATTAAGATTGGTAACATTCATTTCCCTAGCCCATGGTGCTATTTTTGCTACCTAAGCAACTGTGTTCTAAATTTTCTGTAAACTTGGTATTCTACTGTTCTACAGAATATACTTGAATACTGCTTTCTGAATTAGATTTTAGAAAACTACAACCCCAACTTCCCCCTCACACACAAACATCATAAACTGTTGTTTTGAGGAGTATCATGTGTTTGGTGGTTATTTTTCAGATGTTGGTCTTGTCTAAAAAAAATACCACCCACTTCTAGTATATATCTACTCTTTCATTTGATCTGTCAGGAATGAGAATTATTAAACCTACGTCTCCCTGAATTTCAACACATTTCTAATCCCATTGCCAAAACTCAAAAATTAGACTTAACATACACACACACACACACACACACACACACACACATATATATATATTAGATTTTATTTATTCATTTTAGAGAGAGGAGAGTGGGGGGGAGGAGCAAGAAGCATCAACTCCCATATGTGCCTTGATTAGGCAAGCCCGGGGTTTCGAACCGGCAACCTCAGCATTCCAGGTCAACACTTTATCCACTGCACTACCACAGGTCAGGCATAAAATAAGAATATTTTATACCTTTTCTTTTATTGTCTATTGGCTAATGTTGCCATATCTAACAGAAATGACATAAAAATCTCAGTTAGGGATTTTTTTCTGGGTGGTATCAAGAAGTATCATCTACAACCTGGCTTCTATGCTGTAAGACATAGAAGAGATAAAGAGAGAGTATATAGTTCAGTTAATTTTACTTTCAGTTGCAATTATATGGACTTTTAATGATCATATAATACAATCCTGGAGTTAGTGGCCCCAAGGTTGGTTCAGTGACTTAATGATATCATTAAAGACCCAAACATTGTTATTTGAATACTCTCTCTTCCTTGCCACACTGAATTTGAATCCAGGACATAGATAAAAGAAAAGCTGCTGTGAAACAGAATTGTTAAATTTTGTAAAACTAGCATATCTTTATTGCCTCTGAGCATTATTTAAGATGAGTATTAGGTTGCTAGAAATATTAACAGTAGAGATACTTACCTGTAATTATTAGTAGGGAGTACACTGGAGACATTCTCAAAATTAGATCATTAGAATCCTTATAGGCACATCCAGTGTTAAATTTGCATTTAAGAACAAAATGTTGCTCTTCTACAATGTTTAATAATGCCTCCTGAGACTGATGTTAGAGGATACCCAAAGATTTTGATGGCTAAAATGGTAACTGGACAGTAATTCACAAACCCATCCTCAGCCCAAGGTGGCGATCTTAAAAAATGTCTTCACTGATCATCAGCAAGATGGCCTGAACCTGGTTGATCTGCCTATTTTAATGTAGGAGTCCTGCTCAGAATCAGCCTGAACACTGGATCCAATCCCAAACCTGAGCACTGGATCCAATCCCAAGCCTGAGCACTGGATCCAATCCCAATCAGACATGGGGAATGATTTTCTCCTGTGACTGATGAGTCTTTTCTCTGAGTCTAGTGTCAGGAAATGCTACCCACCAGTTTGCGGGGCACTTTTCTCACCATGGCTGAGGTAACTGAGTGGGAGGTTCCAGCATCTAGAACCATGCTGTGTTGGTAGACTCTCAGGGATGCCCGGGCTTTGTGATAACTAGTAATTATTTGCAACCCAGTTTCCCACCCGGTCGTTGTCCGTCAGAGTAAAGAACAGCCAGAACATACTTATGTCTCACTTTTGTTTTTCATTAAATATTATGTGATGTCTATGAGCTAGTGTACTGTTTTGAATTGGGCATTACCAGGAAACATAACAGCAATTAACGCTCTCTCTCGTGAAAGCTTATATTCTAGGAGTGACGACAAAGAAGAAATTCATAAATCAATGCTTAGTATATACCAAAGTGAAAAGTGCTTTAGAGACAAATGAGGCAAAAAGGAATGGGAATGTGTGTTTGTGAGTGTGTGTGTGTTCTCTCAGAAGTATGGCTGTATACAGGGTTGTCAGGGTCAGGGTTAGGGTCGTATTTGAGCTGTAAATTAAAAGAAGAAACATAAGGAGGTATATGACTCTCTGTTGAGACATTTTTCCAGTCAAGGAAAAGAACAAACACAAAGACTATTGCTGGACATATCAGTGATAGAACCAGGAGGCCACTGCAGTAGGAGATGACTGAACAGCAACAACAGTAAAATGAGATAAAATTAAAGAGAGAGCAAGACACTAAAAACAGGCCACCTGAGTGTTATATAAAACTACAGGAAACAATGCTTCCTGTGCATAATGCAAAATAAATAGTAGACACAGGAAACATATACCTCTCTCTATTTTCAACCTACATAACCACAAAGGTAACTTAGAAAATGCTGATATCTCTGTAAAAGAACTATTAAGCAAATGGTTACTTAAGACGTAAATTGTTTTCTACTCTTACTCTTAGTTTAGAGCATAAAAATAAAATGTGAAAGGCTAATATTTGTGTGCAGGTGTGTATAGTTATGTATTTCTTTTTCTTTTTTTAGTTATGTATTTCTTAATATGTAAACACTAACATGCTATAGAGGAGTAACATCTTAGTAGTAAATGATGTTAAGCTATGCTTCAGATATTATAAAAGTGAGAGAAATCAATGAATTGTTTAGACAAGGAATAAAGTAAATTTCCAAACTAAGACAATTAATCACCATCACAGAGCCTTGATGAAACAGTTTTATTATTTGCAAACTACAAAAAAGCTGTTTTCTATAAAATAAACCCTTTGGGAAGATTCTAATGATTAATTATACAAATAAATTGCCTCCTTAGTAATGGGAGTTGCAAATAGAATTTCAAGTACAAAATAAAATTAATTTTATCGAGTTTCTATGCAGTTTTTTTCACACAAAATTTTATTAGAAGATCTTAAAATAAATTTATCTTAATAGAAATAATAACATTATTCTTTTATTGTGTGGTGGTGGGTGTATACTAACATAACTCTTCTTTGGTATTCAATATATGGGAACCATCTAAAATGATAAAGATAAATATGAAATAAACACCAGACCAAGATTTGAATTCTTAATGTATATTTCTAAATTTTTTTATGAAATGCAAATTTTAAATAATAGAAAGTTTCTGAGTCAAATCCTTTTTTAAAAATGGTTATTGGCAAGCTAACATACATGACAAGTCACTTGGTTTGATAATTAATATAAACTCATTAGCTTCCAATGATATCAGCCAGCCTTTTAAATCTTTGTGTGTGTGAAATGGCACTAAAAATAAACAGTAATAGAAATAAAATAACAGAAAATGAAATATATTAAATTGGGTATTTTCATTTGGATTCAATTTCTACTTATCTGAGCTAGTCTGTCTCCACCTAATCCGAAACCCTAATTTGCTTAGCTGATCTACGCCACAGTGACTAAAAATGCCTGTAATATTTTCTTTTTTTTTTATTTATTCATTTTTGAGACAGGGGGGAGGAGCTGGAAGCATCAGCTCCCATATGTGCTTTGACCAGGCAAGCCCAGGGTTTTGAACCGGCAACCTCAGCATTTTCAGGTCGACACTTTATCCACTGCGCCACCACAGGTAAGGCCACCTGTAATATTTTCAGTGGTGGAAATAATAAGAAAGTGATTCTAGATCATAACACACCATGCGAAAAAGGCATAGTCTCATGATGAACAGTGTGTATTCAGGACCTAATGCTGAGCCTGAAATTCTAGAACACATGACTGAGTAATTAATAGAAAAAAAATAGAGAATCAGATTGTGGAAATTGCAGAAATGCCAACTTGGGTCATGTCCTAGGTATTGAGATAGTATAAAGAGAAGTAGCAAAACAAGATTTAAATTTCAAAATAGGTGCTACAATTGGTATCACAGTGTTTAACTCCAAACCTAAGAACAAGGATCAAAACTACAAAAAGGTTGAGAAAGTAACTGGAGAGAAGACTTATAAAGTGAATTCTCAGGGGAGAGCCCTTGCTCTGTTGTGAAGATCTTCGACTAGACCTCAAATCTAGAGATAGAAGCATCCATTGTATTTTTTCTCTCTCTATATATATACACATACAGAAAATTTATACAGACAACTATGATGCCCGTGTACATTTGGGAGTTAGTAGACTTGTGTCCAAACAAACCCCAAAGTAAAAAGGGCAGGAGAGGTGAGTTGCTTATCTGCTTTGAGTAGTAATTTTTAAATTTTTTTATTCTATTTCCCTTTTTTCATTCCCTGTGTTCTTACATAGGTACTCAGTAAGAGTTTTAGCAAATGTTATGAGTGAGGAAGAAAGACCATGGAAATTCCTAGAATAACTAGCCACACCACTGTCAGTGTTTGAGAACTGAAGAACAGCAGTGCTGTTTATCTCTGAGGCCAACCAGAGAAGTCACAGTCCCGGCTCCAGTTTTCTCTCTGGGCAGAAGTGAGCAACCACTGATTGAATATAAAAGGAGCTGAGAGGTAAACTTCAGTAGCAAGTTGATTATGTCCTCTGAGTCATGCTTTGTTAATACAGCAATTAATCCCCAAAGGGGAATTCATTCCAGATATTTATACACATTTGGTTTGGCATTCCCAATTGTGTGTCAACTCTATGACTGTCAGCCTCTTCCTCTGCCTTAAGTCTACCTCATTTGTCTCGTCAGCCTGGACCAAATTTTCTAGCTCAGTGTGAACCACCATTCCTTGTGAAAGAAACATGAACGTTCATAATGCAAAATGAACCTAAGGTGAAACTAATTCACTTTAAGAAACATACATTGCATTATAAAGTTGTACTTTTTATAAAATAATCTCTTTGTGACATAATCTTAAGTAATTGGGAAAATATAAGAGAAATAGTATATTTGATTCACTTTACATTTTCTTTTATGGAAGTTAAGGATGATAATAATGTATGAAATACATTGTGCAATGTATGTGATACATTGCCAGTGAATATAGGAAAAAGCCATGGTTTATGAATATATTAGATGGACTTATCTCTAATACGTCGAGGTTTAAGCTCACACATATAACGCATATATGTATTGATATAAGAAAACTTTCATAACAATATAGCAAAACCTTTATAACAAAAATAATGCTCTTGCTATTTAATTTAGAAAAAGATGACTTTCTATAAAGTATAAAATATATAACTCATGGCCTAATTTTCCCACTAGAATGTATGTGTTTATAGCATGGTTATGATAATCTAAGGAAATACAACAGTTTTTCATAATAAGAGGCTAACCCTCTTCAATGGTGAGAGTGTAACGGAAATACAATTTTGTGCTTTGTTTTACTATTAAAATCGAATTATTTTGCAATGGAAAATTAAGGTGTGTAGTATATATAAAAAGGGTACTGGCTTTGACAGAGTTCTGTACAAATCTTACTCAAAAAACTGCTGAAAGAATGTTGAGTAGGTGTCTTGCAAACTCAATGCAACTGTGGCCAAAGGCCTTTTTTTTATTATTGTTCTGCTAAATTTTCATAAAACAAACACATAAAGTGACACTATACCTGCTCTTATAAAGATCAGTTGCAAAACTAGCATATTACCAAATGATAAATTTTTTCCTAGAAAAGGTCAGATATAGTTTTAATTAATTTCAACTAAATTCAAGGATGCAAAACATGTGAACTTATATTGATTTTTCAATTTAAGGATTAGGAAGATATACCTACTAATTCTCATAATGCCCTGTGTAGAGATGTTCTACCTTTATGAAAACAGATTTTAAATGTATTAATCCATATGGACACTGTTTATCCAATCTGTTTTCAGTGTCAAGGCAAACATTCTTTTCTTCCATGTCATTAAACTGTGTGGAGTGCCATCTGTTACAGGAAATCATTATCCTTAAAATTAGATGAATAGTCCAAATGCAGAATCCTAGTTTTTATGTAAACTCAACATCTGCTGCATCAAAAACATAGGCTCCCACAGTGTTAAGTAAGTTATTAAATATCAATGAAGATAAGCATTGTTTAACACAATAATCATACATGAGAATTTTTTCTCTTTGTAATTATGATCAGAAAAATAAACAATCTATGGCATATTTTGTATCATCCTAATTAAGGTGTGGAATTTCATTATCTGTGGAGTTTATCTAATCACTCATTTATCAAAGTCTGCAAAGGTAGAGACTACAGTTACCCTAATCATAAGTGTTTATTAATATTGGGACAAATTAGCAAAAGAAGTTAGCAGAATTAGTTAAACAGGGTTTGGAAAATTAATCTCACATTAAGATAAATTTAAGGAAATAGTGTTATAAAAAATCAAGTCAAACTATAATGATTTTTGCAAACAACTAACAAATTCATGATGCCCTTTTAATGTGTTGTTTTATGGTTAATTCCTCTTTATACACTCACAAAAACTTGGTTTAAAAATAAAGTTCGGGCCCTGACCGGTTGGCTCAGCGGTAGAGCGTCGGCCTGGCGTGCGGGGGACCAGGGTTCGATTCCCGGCTAGGGCACATAGGAGAAGCGCCCATTTGCTTCTCCACCCCCCCCCCTTCCTCCCTGTCTCTCTCTTCCCTTCCCGCAGCCAAGGCTCCATTGGAGCAAAGATGGCCCGGGCGCTGGGGATGGCTCCTTGGCCTCTGCCCCAGGCGCTAGAGTGGCTCTGGTCGCAGCAGAGCGATGCCCCGGAGGGGCAGAGCATCGCCCCCTGGTGGGCAGAGCTTCGCCCCTGGTGGGCGTGCCGGGTTGATCCTGGTCGAGCGCATGTGGGAGTCTGTCTGACTGTCTCTCCC
Organism: Saccopteryx leptura; assembly: GCF_036850995.1. Classification (NCBI taxonomy): domain Eukaryota; kingdom Metazoa; phylum Chordata; class Mammalia; order Chiroptera; family Emballonuridae; genus Saccopteryx; species Saccopteryx leptura. Next base: position 206,183,957 of record NC_089503.1, on the reverse strand, counting down.
TGTTTCCAGCTTCAGAAAAATACAAAAAAATAAAAAAATAAAGTTCGGTGAAGAGCAGGTATTTAGTACAGAATCACTTTACAGAAAATGTATTTAGTAACACACAGAGAGTGATATTTTTAAAGCATTCTTACACAGGACCTCAGGGTTGTCTGCAGGTACTTACCTCTGAGTGTCCATTTCACTGACAATTCTAATAAAAGGAAACATTCATATTCAATGTCACAGCCAGAATATTACTTGGTGGTATAACCTCCTGCTATCACTAAGCACCCTCCTCCCCAGCCCTGGGGGAAAGATGAGTAAAGTTAGAAGAAAACTGTGAAAATTGTACCATCATTGACTGAATGCTACATGTAAAGTGTGCTAATTCCTGAACTCGTGTGACAAGCATTTATGTTTCTAGTGGTACTGAATAGGGAATTTTCCTTAGCCTTCTCTAGTCAACACTTTTACAAATGGTTGATACTAAAAGTGGGAAGAACAGCAGCTACTTTTGAGAAGCCACTCAAAATTTAATGTAGGGAGATTGTTAATTGCCTAACTAATATCTACTTCCTTATCCTATATATTATATATATAATATGTATGTATGTATGTATGTTTTGGAGTAAGAATGATGGCATTTTATATTTTAACACCTTACTTAAAAATATTTAGGAATTTGTTAAATATGTTTTATTCCTAGATATTGAAATTCAGATATTTGTTTCAGGAGGGCTATATTCTGGCGTATGTGTATGTTTATGTGTATGTGTCTGTTTTGTCTGTGTGTGTGTACGTGTATGCTTAATAACATCAGAGAGAATTAGATTAAATGCTTGTGTATTTCTTTATAGTTCTCTTTAATGACTGGATCAAAAATCAAGAACCAAATTTGGCGGAATTGATAAGTTAAATTAAAGTCACTGCTATTATGATCTTTAACACTCTCTGGTTTAATGTCATTTTCACAGATAAAAAAACCCTAATTTTTAATTTAAGTTTAGCAGTTGTCTAGATGTGACTGAATGATGATACTATTGATATTAAATTTGGTCAAGTATCTTTTTAATCCAGACATTGATCACCTATTTTTTTTTAAATTCATTTTAGAGAGGAGAGAGAAAGGGAGAGAGAGAAACAGAGAGGGAGAGAGAGAGGAGAGAGAGACAGAGAGAGAAGGTGGGGAGGAGCTGGAAGCATCAACTCCCATATGTGCCTTGACCAGGCAAGCTCAGGGTTTTTTCGAACCGGCGACCTCAGGGTTCCAGGTCAACGCTTTACCCACTGCGCCACAACAGGTCAGGCTCTTTGATCACCTATATTAAGAATAAAACAATGTAATCCAAAACCATATTAAAGTATAACTAAAGTAAAAATATCCAAAACAACTGCTCAATATTAAAAAAAAATATTTTACTTATTATCCAAGAGTTTTATCAAAGCAGAGAGATGGGTAAAACAATTGGAGGCAGAAAAAATAAATCAATAAGATTATGGTATTTAAGATTAATTTCTGTGTTTTAAATATTTTTATTACATCTTCCCATAAATAAAATGATCTGCAGTGGTAAAAATGTATACTCACCAGTGATATAATAATATAATTAAAATTATAGTGGCATAGAAATTCTCATCTGTACCAACATTGTTATAAAAACAACTGTATAAACAATAAAAATAATTACTCCAATAATTTTTAAATCATTGACTTTCTATCAAAAAATTGAAGTTATAGGAAGTCAAAAGAGAAGAGTGAACATCTCCCAAGGGCTTTGCATCATCTTATCAGAATAGTTTAGAATATTTTCTGTTGTACACATAGTATCATGTTAGATAGAAGTCTGAATTTGTTATTGTCTTTATATAGAGATTAAATATGGTCAAAGGAGAGGTGTCTGGGACTCATATTTTTAAGTGGACATTTACATTTCTAAAAATATATTTTTGGGTGGAAGAAAGGTTTTAAAACTACCCAAATATTAGTTGTAACATAAAATAATAGTATAAATAATTAAGTGTAACCATAATAAAGTAACAAAGTTTATCTCTTACAGTTTCAAAATGTCTAGATTTTAAAAATATATATCATTAACAGTTACAACAGTGTGAAATATTAGATTTATCTTTTCATAAAATTCACAAGCATTACCTCTTCAGTGCCTCCTCCCTTTACTTTATATAATCTAATCATCACTTTATGACTTTTAAGTATGCATACATCATATCTTTTCCCTTTTCCTATATTTCTGAAGTTGTATATCATGTTTCATCTCTCTCTAATGTATGCTATCTTCCATATTCTTTGTTCAGGTTTAAATTAATTTGTAGTTCCAGTAATTAATCATTTTCTCCTATTGTCTATACTCTAGAATGCATATAAATGTTTTGTTTTATCTATTCTTTTCATTTCTTCTAGAATAAAAAGAACCAGTACTTGTAAGTGGATAAGGTGAGTGGTCGCTTTTATTTATTTATTTGTTTGTTTGTTTATTTTTGTATTTTTCAGAAATGAGAAGCAGGGAGGCAGAGAGATAGACTCCTGCATGCACCCAACCAGAATCCACCCAAAATGCCCACTATGGGGCTATGTTCTGCCCATCTGGAGATGCTCCTTTGCAACTGGAGCCATTCTAGAGCCTAAGGTGGTGGCCATGGAGCCATCCTCAGCGCCCCGGTCAACTTTGCTCCAATGGAGTCCTGGCTGCAGGAGGGGAAGATAGATAGATAGAAAGGAGAAGCAGAAGGATGCAGAAGCAGACGGATGCTTCTCCTGTGTGCCTTGATTGGTACTTGAACTCAGGACTTCCACACACCATGCTGATGCTTTACCATTGAGCCCACTGGCCAGGGTCAGGTGAGTTATTGCATTTAAATTCTTCACTGTTTCTTACTGTTATAAGAAGCCTCTTTGAGTTCTTCTATTAAAGGGCATTATCCACTAAGTCTGTGCAAAACAATCCACTAATGCTTCCTAACTGCGTAATTGAATATTTTACCTTTAGATGTAAATATTTATATTTTTGTGATGTTTGTTATTTTATATATTTGTTTCTAGTTCATATTTTTTAACTTCTTAGTATTTGGTATATATACTCAATAATTCATATTTTGTTTCTGACAAATCAAATTACTAAAATGAATGCTAACCTGAATCATATATCTGCTTTCTTCTGCAATGTTTTTCCATGGATCATTTTTATGTGAATTTTGATGATAAATATGTTCCTGATATATATTTTTTTCCCTTTGGGAAATATTTGAGGCCTGAAAAAGCTGTGATTCTCTGACAGGATCTGCCTTTGCTTCCTCTAACTATTGGGGCAATTTTTTTTTATCTCAGATCATTATAGTTAGAATGCTATGATTTCCATTCTATTTAATTTCAGATGATACCTGGATTGTGCTTACGAATATTCATGTATGTGTGTGTGTTATAGGAGCTATCAATACAAGACCAGTGCATATCCTTCCTGGCCACATCTGTGAATCAGCATATCTTCTTGTTCACTTTCACACTGCAAGTGTCATCATTTAAGGTCCCCATCCTGCAGAAGGGTCTTAAATATTAGCTCCTATTCCAGCCATCAAAACAATGACTGAAGTTAATAAGTCTTTCCCTCTTATTGCAGGTCTGAAGATGCTTAGGGTTCTAGGGTACATGATTCCTGATAAAAGTTATTTTTTTCACTTTGATTTAGCCTCTGGATTTTGTATTCCTAGGTCATTGATTCACATTTCTATTGAGAGACAATGATTGTAAACAGACAAAGTTTGTAAATTTTAACTATCTTAATTTCAGTTAATAGTCAAATTCTGAAATTCTGGCAAGCATTCAAATATTATTTGTTGGGTTTAAGAATATAGATATTTTCCTACTTTCTATGCTTGATTTTTCTTTTTAGTTCAAGATAAACTAGAATGTTACTCATTCTAATGTGCGTGGAAACATTTTTTTCATAGAAAGATATAATATATAGAGGACTCTGAAGAGTTTCATGGGCTTCTATTAAAAATAAATGCATCCATGTATCAATGGGAGTTTTATACAATCTGGCTCTCTGTCCTGGGTGGGAGAGAAGGCAGCCAATGTATAATAGTTTAAAAAGAATAATATATTTTTTAATTAGTTTAATGATTAGTTTAGTTTGAGATGGCCAAGTATTTTTGGTTGTTTATAATTTCAAAATTGCCTTCATAGTCATGACTACAGATGGGCTAGTATTATTAATAGTTCTCTGCATTGAAAACTTTTTCTCTGTTCTTTTTTCTTTGTTGGAACTTGAGTGGAAAGATATAAAAGACTGAGACATCCATGCATAGCTAAATTATGTTAGAGGTTACCATTACATATTTTAATAACGGGTGAAGATATCACCCCTCTAATTGCTTTATTTTTCAAAATAATGTGTTCTGATGTCAAATCTTTATAATGGAGCTCAGTAAACAACTCTGAAATAGTTCTAGCTTTATTTTATTTATTCTTCCACTGTCTTGCCTAGTTTTCAGTTTTTCTCTTCCCTAATATCAAAACATCTATAATATCATAATATTTTAAGCAATGGGAATATTGATATTTTTTTTAAATCACGATCAAAATAATCACATTTTATTATTTGGATTCTTTTAAGTATGAGGAGAGAGAATGAACTCAGGGGGCACTTACTAAAAAACTGTTGTTTTAAAGCAGAGTTGTATGGTCTCGTGTCCTCCCACATGTGGTGAATTTTTCACAGACTGTTGATAAATCAAAGTTCCTTTTGATCTGTAAGATATTTGTGAAGCCATAAGGGTAAGAGTGCATTTGAACAAATGTACTCATCAAGAGTTTATTCTGATGATTACAACAGATTGCCATGATGTTCTTTGAGATTCTGCTCTGCTTGCCTTTTGTAAATACAGAGTACTTTGGGTTGTGGCAAATGTCTAGTGCATAAATGAACTGATAGATGAGGGCAGGATGTTACTGATAAGTGAGGACAGTTATTCCGGAATATGATTTTCTTAGAAGTAGCTATTATAATATAGAGCTGAGTCTGGGAGTGGTCTAGCCACGTTTATTTCAAATGTGATCTGCTCATGGTCAAAACTATTTCTGTTAACTGAGGTCATAAAACAGAGATATTAATAAAAATTACTTAAGTGTTAGAATGAAATATAATATCATGATTGGGGTCATTTTATCTGCAGAACTGGAAACATTCTACCAGGTAGTAACTTGTAAAATTGTACTCTAAACAGAGGGAAGTTTAAGTTACATTTACTTTGCCCAATTCTCTTATTGGACATTGTCTTTTTTTTTTTTTCTTCCTTCTTCCATATATTTTTTTGTCACAACTGCAAACAATGACCAAAAACAGAAATTGAAAGCTACTTTTCAACAATGCATTATCTGAAAACATGTTTTTTGGTCTTTGGCTTTCAATTTCCAATATAACTCAAATCCCTGGAATATAAGAACTTTACTCCCAAGATGCTTTCAGTTTTCTTTGCAGCATTATATTTGATTCCCATGAATTCAGTTGGTCTAACCTACTCAGTACCACACATGTGTATTTCTTAAAGTATTAACTTATAAATCATCAAACACTGGACATTCTCCCTACACAAGAAAACAGTCTCCATTACAGCTCACTTCAAGACTTATCTAAATAAACTCATTCTATTTTGCAGGCATTGCTTTCTTATAAAAAGCCTTTTTTTTTTTTTGACAGAGAGAGATTCAAGAGAGAGGGACAGACAGACAGGAAGGGGGAGATGAGAAGCATCAATTCTCTTTTGCGGCTCCTTAGTTGTTCATTGATTGCTTTCTTATGTGTGCCTTGACCGGGGCGAGGGGCTCCAGCAGATTTGAGTGAACCCTTGCTCAAGCCAGCGACCTTGGTTACAAGCTGGTGAGCCTATGTTCAAGCCGGTGGCCTCAGGTTGTTTGAACCTGGGTCCTTTGTGTTCCAATCCAATGCTCTATCCACTGTGCCACCACCTGGTCAGGTTAAAAAAGACTTTTTTGAGATGTATTATCCATACATTTTGCTGAAGAAGTTGACCAAGTAGGACCTGATTTTTCTAGGTTATTTTGTCCACCCTAACCACAAATGATTGGTCCAGGAGGGAGATATACCACCAATAAAGGTCAAATACCAAACACATCATTTCTTCTGTAAATTTGGTTTGGACCAGAAAACTGAGCTTTATAAGTAATACTGGGCATGTAAGTAATACTGGGCACTTCGATTTTAGAAAACTTAGTGAATATGAGGTCATGCCAGTTCATATGCAATCTATAACAACAGCCTGCAATAGATGAAACAAGAATAATAAAAATGAATCACGAGTCATAAGGAACATGGTGACTGAAATAGTGCCTCGAGGGCCATATTTCAGTTCTTGTGAAACCGAAGTCCTCTGCTTGTTTATTTATTTATTTTTTGAGCTGAGCTGATTTTAATACATTTATATTTTAAGCAGCTCAAAATTCATTGGATAAAATCCTTCCATGGCTATTCTTATACTTTCACTCTTTTTCTGTTTTTGAATTTTTTACTACTTAAGTAAGTGATTAATTAAAATTTTTACTTTATTGTGCGGTTGTCTCACTTTTTGTTGCTTTAAATGCTTTTTCATAAGAACAAGGTTCATACATATTTTCTCCTTCTCTATTGACTTTGTAGTTTCACTCGTACTGAATAGTATTCTGTATACATTGGTTTTATATATTTATATAAGTTTGATTAAACCAACATAAGGTTAGCAAGACTTGAGTAACTGTGTTTTAAAGAAAAAAAGAAAAACCTTCTTTAGAGCTATCACATGCAATATATTGTCATAATTTGGGGGTTTGCATGAAAGCACCATTTTTATATTTCACCTGTTATCTCACTAAGACATTTTTAAAAGGCAGCCTCATAGCAAAGAAACCTCTATTTTCACTTTAATTTATTAGAAAATATATAGCCATCAGTGAGTATAGCTTATGGTTAGGTATGGTTTGTGTGAATTCTTCTTGCCGATGAACTGTCTGCCTTTATAAGGCATGGTTAAATTTGCAAGAGAGACTTAAAATGAGATTACAGAATCACAAATGTATAGGTAGTACATATGAGAAGGAAACTGAGGGATACTTTCCCTGCTTCCCTCTGAGGAGGCATCCCCATCCTGGGATAGGACAAACATTTAAGGAAAGAGCACACCAGGTGAGCCACAAGCGTGAATGCCATTTTGCATTCTGAAATCTCATTTGGACTTGACTGTTTTTACAATTTGTTAAGTGAACTACGATAAAACCCCCAAATAGCATATGTCACCTTTGATACATGCTGCATTGTACATACTATAGAAATAACTTATGATCCTACAGGGTAATAGACAGCTCAGCAGGAGGAATGGGCTATGCAGGAAGCTCCTGAGATGTTGTCTGTCCTCCTGTTAGGAAGTGTTGAGTCAGACATCCTCATCTCAACCATTACTGAGAGAAATGTCAGACTGCACAGTGTTAAATTACTAGCTTTACATGACTAAAACTGAATGAGAAATCGAAGTGAAACTAATGAATTGGATTTCAAATAATTTTGTAAAAGGGTAAAAAAAAATTACCTTTTTCTATGCCAGTTTTTATTTTCATAGTCCAAAAGAGAAAGATGAAATCTAATAATTTATCACTGCAAGAAAATCAGACATTTATGTAAATAGCTAAATACCAACTAGAATTTTAAAGGAAGTATGTAAATACTCTAAAAGTTAATGCTGATATCATTGATGATTTGCTATGAGGTACAACTTGAAACAGCATATACATTATTCTTTTTCCTGTAAGCTTTTGAATATCATCACCATTTTTAAAATGTGACACTTTTTTTTAGTATGAAAGTATAATAGACTGCTCACAAAAATTAGGGGATATTTTATAGCTTCATATTCATTTTGAAATTTCCCCTAATATTTGGGAGCAGTATATATATTTTAGCCAAAATTGGGAAATTGGAAAATACAACCCCGATAATTATCTGTAAATTAGACTCATAGAAAAAGTTCCTAAATAAAGATCAAAAGATTCTGTAGTATTAGAGAATATACTTTGACTCTGAAAATATTTAATCTCTGGAAATATAATCTCTGAAAATTTTATTAATACTGAATGCTTGGTAAAAATGCAAATATACACACGTCTATCTCAGAAGTCAGGTTATATGTTCCTATACAATTCACGTCAAATGGAGAGGTGGTTTCAGAACAATACGCCATTTTTAGCTTAAAGCAGTGGTGGCCATATTCTTTCCACTGAATTTTCCCTATTTCTAGTTCTTTAATCACTGTAAAACTGGAGCAGTTCAGGAAGATCACTGTAGAGTCTAAGACGAGATTCACCCAGAGCTTTACAGGACCTTTGTTGGAAACAGCCTTAGACCCCCCCAGGGGTTCCTTAGAATTCTTCAGGAATCATTTGGTTCTGGAAGATACTTTAGAAGGGACATTGCTACATTACTTTGCATATAACAAATGTTTGCGATGACAATTATCCGAAGGGAGATTGTTTGAGGTGCATTTACTCTCTAGTCTAACACAAAGCAGACTTTATTTCTAGAATTCTTCTAGGCACAAATGAAAGAATTGAAGTGCCAGTACTATATTCTGGTATTAAAGAGGAGAGACAAAGAAAATGTCAGATTGTAAACACGAGGTTCAAAGTATATGAGATGTCATAGCTGGGTTTGAAGATTGATAAACCATTCCTAAAAAAATGTGGACAAGACATAAGGAGCTGGGAGAGGAAGGGTTGGTAGCTGACAGCTAACAAAGAAATGCAGATCTCATTCTGAAACTGTAAGGGACTGAATTTGACCAATAACTTGTGTAAACTTGGAGGGGATGTTTTCCCAAAGTTCACAGATTAGATCTCAGACTGGCTTCTAGTCTGATTTTTTGTTACCATAAGTGGAGAATACAAAGTCTATGGTGATGTTTTTGCTGTTATAGCATTTTAATATACTTTTTTTTTTTTTTTTTTTGTAGATGTCTCCTGCATGGTTTGTCTCCTCAGTCATTGTCTACAGGACTCTGAGAAGCTGTAGGAATATGCAGGCACAGACTCAGGGCCCGACTTTCTCTCCAATGTTGTGGAAAGGGACTGTACATCATGGGGCAGAGCCCTATGCTCCCCTTCACCACCTGGACAGAGCCCCAGGGAGTGACCTCCCGGAGGTATCCACGTTGGGATAATATACTTTTATAAATATACCCAAGACCTATTGAATCTCCCTCACTGGACATTTAAGGACCCAACAATTTCCATTGTGAGGGAGCCATCAAAAACACCTTTTCTTTCTTCTTTAATCTTTGCACACAATGTCTATGTTAAAATGTCACTAGGATCTTGGCTGCCATCTGAATACTAGCCACCAAAAAAAGTATTACAGAATGAGTACAAATATCCAAGATTTGAGAGTTGTGCACCTAATGGACCAGATAATCTTCTTTGTTAATCACATCTGATAGTGCCAGCAACATCAGTCACTAAATTAGCCACCAGCAGTACCTCCAACAGACCTACCTACGAACTCCCAGTTTCACTCAATCCAAAGAAGAGTGTTTGATACTCTGGGAAGGAAGGGGGAAGAGTGTGAGTGTAGAGAGTAGCCCTGGAGCAAAAGGACTTCAACTTCCAACCACACACAGAAGGGTCATATCTATAAATGTTTTTTTTTTTTCCCTTGACTGTAACATAATCCAAGTAAAAAGACTGACAACTTCTTTCTTTTTATCTCCAAAGAGGGGGGAAGGAAAAATCATGTCATTGTTTTATAATTCTATTTATAGGTAGTACATAAAGAAATGTGTTTTACATGATCAAGTCTAGTAATATTTATTCTAACATTCAGTAAAGTTATAGAACCTACATGAACCAAGTAGATATAATTGCTTCTCTGTCAATATAGGATGTAGCATGATAGTGTATAAATTGTTAAAAGTAACAATAAAACAAACTAGCTCAGCTTCCTTTATTAATCAGACAACAGCTAAATCAAACGATGTGCCTTTTCCAATTTGGACATGATGTTCCCTAGACAGGGAGAGTGACTTTGAAGCATAAAACATAGTTAACCTTGCTGACATGATGCTATAAAATGTGTCTTCTTATATCTATCTGCTTCCAGAATCATTTGGATCAAAGAAAGAAAGTTGCCGCTAGTCTAGTTTTCTCTTGCAATCCAGATTTCCTTTTGGGGGAAGTGGCGATGTGTTGCTTATCTTGAATCAATTAATCAATAGTTTTGCCTGTTGCCATAGAGTTGTGCACTTGTGCTCTGAGAAAAGAAACTTGGACAAGTAGTAGTTTCTGAAAAACACACCACTTTCAGCTTCAAGCAGCTATGGCCATGTTCTTTCACTTATTAGCACTTGTTAGTTTCTCCCCTCATTAAAATGACAGCACCTCAAAACTATTAGGAAAGAGACATTATAGGATTATATTATATATTAAATGTGAAACTAAAGAGGCAGAGAAAGTGACATTGGTTGATTAAATGACCAAGGTCAAAATAAAAATTTAAGCAAGCACATTTGAGAACAACACGTAAAATATAATAACTCATTTTTACAGACACTTTGCTATTATTATTGGACTGGATGATGGAATTTCTGCACTAGAATCATTCCTCGGTAATAATAAGCATTTGTGGACCAGATACTTAACAACTGGCATGACTTAAAGTAGACAAAAAATACTAAAATTGTAAAAAGTAGCTTAAAATGGCCTCATAACTGAGGACTTTTAAATTTGTTTTTATGACCAGAAGAAGCCTATTTCCTAATTTATTAAAGAAAATAACTATTGTGTCCTTCAGATGGTGTGTTCTACAATTGTTGTTAAAGTACTATATATAGTTTTTAGAATTTTAACTATATTATTTCTGCTTCAATACTTAAGATATTCATTGATTGAGGTTCTGGTGAGAAGTGTGTGCCTATATTGTATAGCTACTTATATATACTTTTATTGTCCCAATACTTCTCAGGGAGCTTTGACCCCTGTTAAAATCAGAATTAAATAAGAAATTATTAGAATGGAAATAAATGGCCTTATTCCTCTTTTAAGAAAGATTCAATATTGTGCTGACATAGGTTGTGCTCTAAGGGATAATACATTATATAAACATATGTTTGAATATTTTCACATATCTTTTACTAATATAATGGTTGAGATTATAAAGAACACACTTTACTATAGAAAGGCTCTAAAAAAATAAATATTGACAATTGGTGCTACAGCAGCATAATTTAGAGTCAGGCAGTTCGGTTGTCAGACCAGTAATTTCCTGGGTAAGCAGAATGGCAAAAGGCATTGATGAACATTTAGATAAAATAATATACACCAGAAATAAATCTGGGTGAGATGTCTAGCTCATATAGCACCAAAAGCACAGATGTGAATTAAAAACAAATTTATTTAAAATCTTCTAAAATAGAAGAAGAAATAGTTTCATGCATGCAGAAACTATGTCATCTGCCCTTTGATATAATTCTGATTATTAAGGACAAAGTATTTCAAAAGTGAAATTAGTAATACTAAATGTTGTGTCAAACGGTGCAAAATAAAACTTAAGACTACCGGGAACATCAATAATGCTGCTTCATATCAACTATCTAAAAATGGGCTTGAAAATTTTTACGATGAATTGGAGGGAACCAATATTTTTGAGTCAGATTGTGGTTTGAGGATATTACCTAACCTCTGTTCTCACCGGAAGAAATAAATATAAAATGGGGGTGACTCTTCCATTGGCTGTGCCGGACTAGAGAAGACTGTCATTCTTTGTCATAAACTTTGTTAGATATATTGCAGGGCAAAAGATAACTAATGCAATAATTACTCAGAAACTTCTCCTGATAAAGTAGTTTGGTGGAGGGGTCCAATAAGATTTGTACTTGTAGTCTCTATTTTGGGAGAGTATAAAGAGAACTTGGAATTGGTCCAGAGAGCATTTCAGACTCAGTTCCACAATGCACCATCAGTAAACAAGGGTTGAGCAGTAACATATTTGAAAGATGGCCCCAATTATGGTGGCTTAAAAATCAAACAAAAATGATAACAAAACTGATAAAAATAAAGGTCTATTTTTAGAATTATTGACATTGTCAGACTTTATTTAAATTCCTCAGGATGATGAATGACATATTTAAAACAATACACTTATGTAAATAATCATTTCACCTATAAAGTAATAAAGAACATGTAGAAAGTATCTCAAAGAACAGTAAAGATATAAAAGAATAGTATTACACAGTGTTGGGATAATAAACACATAAAGAACATTGATCAAGCATTAATAAATAGTACAAAAAACTACCAGGAACAAAAAAAATGAGGCATTGGGAAAGATTATATACCTCAACTAAGGGGAAAAACAGAATTTATTGAAACAAGAATATCATCTTAAATAGATACTAGCTTTATAAACCTCCAACAGAATTAGTATTAATATTATGGTTTTAGATTATTGAAAGCATGAAAAAAAAAGCATTGAAAGCCTTTATAAAAAAAATCAGCAACGAGATAAATTGATTAGCAGGTAATTTTGATGTACAACATTGATATAGATTAAATCCATAATATTAATTGTATTATCCACCTCTCTGTATTATTTTAATAATGTTTTTCCTAATTGATGTGTTAGGGAATGAGGCAAACTATGCCAATACTAATGTGTCCCATCATTTTTCTTTGTATGTATCACTTGATATGAAATTACTGAATTTATAAATGCTGGTGATTGCAAAGATGATATCTTTGGACTAGATACTGGAAATATGTTAGCCCCATCTGCTTATACTTCCTTGAATTTTTCACTTGTTTACAAATTTAGGGGAATAATATTTAAATACATATAACGTAAATAAATAAGTTAATTAAATTTGGGCCATTAAAGGGAACAAAACTGTAAGGCAGTGGTCCCCAAACTATGGTCTGCGGGCTGCATGCGGTCCCCTGAGGTCATTTATCTGGCCCCCTCCCCCTCTGCACATCTGGAAGGGGTACCTCTTTCATTGGTGTTCAGTGAGAGGAGCACATTGACCATCTCATTAGCCAAAAGCAGGTCCATAGTTCCCATTGAAATGCTAGTCAGTTTGTTGATTTAAATTTATTTGTTCTTTATTTTAAATATTGTATTTGTTCCCGTTTTGTTTTTTACTTTAAAATAAGGTATGTGCAGTGTGCATAGGGATTTTTTCATAGTTGTTTTTATAGTCCGGCCCTCCAACAATCTGAGGGACAGTGAACTGGCCCCCTATGTAAAAAGTTTGGGGAATCCTGCTTTAAGGCAAAACACGGTAATTCATTACTATGAAGTACAGTGCAATGCACAATATCATACTAATTAAAGTTTCCATATACATATATGAGGCAAGCACATCATTAGAATGGAGTAGAATGGACAGAGATGAGGTAATGGGATGACCAGTGAATAAAATTTCTACACAGTGAAAGTGGAGACAGAAAAATGAAGAAATGAGGAGAACAAAAAGGATACCTACAAAGATATTCACATGAAAAAAGGGGATGATGGCATGTGCCAGTATTGGAAATGAAGAAGTAGATTGTAGATAAGTTTAAATCTGTTAGAAGATATTGGTGAGCAATATCACTTCTAATATTAAGAGGAAAAAATCTGTCCAAAGTTGCCAAGGGCAGAAATGTCATTTTATTTGAGAATAAGCTGAGTTAAATATTATACTATATGTTTGTATTAAGTATTCCCATCTATGTGCATGGGAAACATATAAATTAAAACATTAAAACTAAATTATTTTAAATGTCTTCTTAAACTAATGGTTGCATTATAATTGTCAACAGGTATTTATTAAAGATTACTAACAAGTTTAGTTTTGTATTATTTACAGTATCATTTTGTATCTTGTTTTGTATGCACGTGCTCAATTTTCATTAAAAATGTGCATAATGAGAAAAATTACATTTTCTTTTATTTTATTCTGTATATGCTGACCATTTTAAAGAAGAAACAATTTCAGGGTATCTAATAAAAGCTAGGTAAGTATTGTGTTTATATTTTCTAAAAAGAAAGAGATACCAGTGGAATTTTTCTATTTTCTGCTATACATTTTTTCTGATATGTAGTTATCTTTTTATGAGCCAACAGTTTGATATACATGTCTATGACTTATTTTATATATGCATATAAAATATGCATATATGGTCTGCCGGAAAGTTCTGCCCATTTCTATCACAACAAGTTTCGACACGTAAGCACGTTTATTTGGCGCATATTTGCCTCTCTATTTTTATCACTTAATGTATACATACTGACGTAGCAAATTAACTAAAACAAAATTGATTCACATTAGTCTTATGTGTGAAGCAATAGTTTACCCATGGCTACTGATAAAGTTCATTTACGCCACTGTAATTTTTACGAATTTCAACAAGGAAGAAATGCTACAGAAGCATGTCTGTTGCATCCACCATATATCCCGGACTTAGCACCCTCCGACTATCACTTGTTTTTGTCCTTACAAAATTTTTTGAAGGGCAAAAAATTCAAAAATGAAGAAGATATCAAACAAGCACTGGTTCAATTTTTCACATCAAAAGATAAAACATTTTTCAAAAATGGGATATACAAATTGCCCTCATGCTGGCAAGAAATCATTAATAATAATGGCAATTATATTATTTAATAAAGTTTATTGATGGTAAGAAAAATTTATATTTTGTTTTATTCTAAAAATGGACAGAACTTTCCAGTAGACTTTATATATATAATTCAATGAAAAAACTAGATGGGTATAAATTGTATTACTAATATAATTATAAAAATCATGAATAGTTACTATGGGCCAGGCACTGTTCTTACTGTTTTATATGGAATAACTCATTTAAATTGTCACAACAATCCTAATATGTAGGCATTATAATATCAAGTGTGCAGAAACTCAGTCTTGTGTAGTTGATACGTTTCCAAAAATCAGCCAGTCAGGATATAACAGAGGTGAAATTCTAATCTAGGAGGGGTAGTTCTAGAATTGATACTTTTGATCAAGTTAAATTACCTGTAAATTGATGAAAAGTGTTTCATTAACATTAATATATGGAATTCATTTTATGTTCCCAAATAGCTTCCATTGTTTCAGTCAGCTTTAATACTAATATGAATTATATCTCTTTAGTAGACACCAACCAAAAATATTCTCTTGAGTGGTTACTATCCTTTTCTAACATAGAACATTTTAATTAAAAAAAATCAAAATATCTTTCTTCACTTGCATTATTAGAAAGTTCTTTGGCTCATGACTTTTGGTAACCATGAGCAAAATCAATTCATCTTCATTTCCTGAGCTGCTAATTACATGAGGCACATTAAATCAAGTCCACTTGGGAAAAGACCACATAATTAATTAATTTAATTAGCAATAAGACTGAAGAGAAGATATGGTTATCACCATAATCACTCCTTTGATATCCTTTTCTGGCACAATGTGTTACATATTTGAGTGGTTAAAGAATAGCCACTCTTTATTAGTTTTAAGTTGCAACTAGATGAATTAAACACAGAGCATGGGATAATGCATTTGCACTTAGAATGCAGACAAAGGAAATTTTTGTTTCAAGTTGAATAATTTAAGAGTATTTACATTGTCATAACATGATATTTTTGTATATTTGTAAATAGGGAGTAATGAAAAATAATGGGTTTTTTTCTGAGTTAAGTGTTTGCTTCCAGGAAACCTTTGAACAAAGTTGACTATATATCTTATATTAATCAAATCTCCACTTAGAGTTAATACCTGGAATGGATGTTAGAAACTAAAACAAAATATTGAGGCTTTATTTTCATCATGTACTACAAATTAAACTAAGAAAAACTCCTTATTTATTAGAAAATATATACTATAATGTGTGATCTTTTAAAATTGAATATAGCCATGAAAATTGGGTGATAAATTAGAGGCACATGTATCTAGTGGAACATACAAATAATTTTTCTGATTAATCTTTCAAAACAGAGTTCAAATGTTACATTTTCTAAGTTGCATGAGCACATTTTATATCAATCAATCATCAAACATTATTCTTTAATATTTTTTTTCTGTTTCAAAATAAACTGGCAATTTAAATGTATGTTTAACTTCTAAGTAAAGAAAGTGTCTGGCATGATATAAGTTCTCAATATTGCTTTGTTGAATTAAATAAGTGTATAACTTGTTACTAGCAAGAATTGTTTTTCCCAAAACTTAGTGTTTCCATATTTTAAAATTTAAATCTGCAGTCCTGGCCAGTTACCTCAGTTAATTAACAGTATTGTCCTGAAGTGACAAAGTTACAGTTTCAATGTCTGGTTAGGGCACATAAGGGAAGCAACCCAAGAATGCACAACAGAGTGGAACAACAAATGAATGCTTCCCTTTTCCCACCCCTCTCTCTCCCTTCCTCTCTCTAAAAATCAATAGAAGTTAAGCCCTGACTGTATAGCTCTGGAACATCATTCTGGATCACGGGGGTTGCCGGTTCAATCCCCAGTCAGGGCACATACAGGAGCAGCTCGATGTTCCTGTTTCTTCCTCTCTCCCAGCCTCTCTCAAAATAAATTTTTTTAAAAAAATTTTTATTTGGACACTTTAATCTCAAGTATTAGTACTCATGTTACTGTCTTGTATCTTAAAGCACCTTGTGGGGGTAGATAGTATCTTAACTTTACATCAAGAGCATTTAGCACATATATCAGCTGAATTTATTGTAGAAAACTATAATATTTTGGATTATTTATTCTTTAATAATAAAATACTCTTATAACCATGTGCAAATAAAACACTTAAAGTATCATTTTTTCTAAAATAAAATTTAAATATAACTTTATATTCAAAAATATTATTTTGAACCTTTCAAAACAATAGTGGGTAAGACCTGTTTTCTGTCAACATAAGAAGTGTCCAAACCTGTAGAGAATTCTTATGAGTTTATTTGTGCCAAACTTATGATGATTGACAGGAAGTAAAATCTCAACAGAGAAAATGCTCTGGAGAATGGCTATTTTGCACTTTATCTTAGACATTACAGTCAACGGAGAATGCTGGGAGTTATATGAAATCCATTGATGGTAGATTAGGGAGGCAGGTGAAAGGGAAGCGAGGAACTCTCTGAGAAGGGATAAGAGTAAAAGTAGAAAGACATACTTCCTTTACATTTGTGGATGCAGGAAAGTTTACAGTTAACGTTTACAGCCCACAGAGATGGTATGGGCCTGGATAACAAGGATGGGTCCCATGGTCTCTGCTCCGGTCAGAGTCTGTGCCCTGAGGGGTCTGGAAAAAGAGGAATTCTCTATTTCAACGTGTGTCGATGCCAAAAAACATAGACAAGCTCAATGACAAAAGATGGACCTTATCAAAAAGATACTGGCCTAGGCCATGACTACCCACAATGACTTGCTTTTAGTGAAGAAGTTTTGAGTTCAGACCATCCTATGTGGTTGCTTTAGGTCTCTGAGTTTGTCAGGCCACCATGCAGGTCTCCCCTGAGCTTGTCAGGTTTAGTATGTGGCCCTGATTTTGTCCACACCTTTTAGTCAGAAGTCACTTTAGTATTCAGCAACAAAATTCAAAGGTAATACTAAAAATACTAGGAAGAACATGAGACATAGCTGAAGTGGTATATAAAAACTCAGATAATAACTAAGCACCAAGTTTTATATGATATGCAAAATACCGTTAGAACCCTGAATTGAGGGTCTAACAGCTTCATTTGTAGTGTAATTGAAATCTTCTCAATATGAAGTTATAAATAATAATGGATTTCTTAATCCCCAGGAATTTCTTACTGTGAAAAGACTTTAATATATAAAATATAGTCTAATATAATTCAACAGTGTAATCAAATGAATAAATAATTGATAAATTAACATATTCAGCATTCAGGATTTTAGTGAAATATCTGTAACTCAGTATTCAAACTGCTTTTTCTCCATAATTCCAATTTATTCTGTTGGTATCCTTTATTTTTAAGATCTAGTTGACCAACCTAAATAGTATAATTTTAGTTTAAGTGTTTGCTTCATTATATACTTAAAATTATAATCCAGAAACTATAGGTAATCTCCTATAAATGTTTAAATGTGTTTGTAGCCTTAGCAGAAACTCTGTCAAAATCTCTTGGGTATGTGAATGAATGAATGAATCTGAAATTGAACAGAACTATTTTTTGGATTGATTAAGAATTATATTTAATTATAATTAAAAGTAGTAGAATGTAAAGTAAGATCTGAAACATTAAAAATTAATCATACCTACATTTTCCTTTTTTTCACATCAACAGTTGAAGCCTGGAGAGATAAAATCATATATTCTGATTACAGTGAGAGTAGGGATTTAAGTTATTGAAACTTAAATCCCGTCTTTTTTTATTCATGTGTATTTGTGAACCCAAGAAAGATGAAATCCTCTCTTTGTCCACATATTCCTTAAAATGTGTTAGCTTTTATTTAAAGTATAAATTTATTGGTACTTTACTAAGGTGAGTGAAGACAATAAAATAATAATTATATTAAACTCTAATCCTGCCTATGAAATCTTGGCCTAGAAATGTGAATTGAAGACTGACATATTTCTACAAGATTTATTGAATTCAAAATTTAAATATAAGGTTTTGATTCATTGCATTGCTGAAAGTTAGATAGCTTAAAATTTGTATTGTGCTTACTGAAATAAAAGAAAGTGAAGGTTTAATATATCAATTCATACTGCATGACTCATAATCACAAACATAACCCTATTTTTACCAATTGCTCTTTAAGTTGTTTTATGCTTTTGCTCTTGAATATTTGAGCAGCTAAACAAATGAAAGGATCTATAAAAATATCAAACATGATGCGGACCAATAATTCAAATTGCCTAGTGTTATTTCAGGCATTTATTTAAATTTCCTTGATACCATTTTACTTTCTTAACAAGCATGTCATATTTAAATATGAATTCATTTTGTAAAATTAACACATTAGGAGTTTACATCAATCATATTGAAAAGTTAGTGAAAATGAAATATAACCCTAATTTCGCATCAGTTCATAAAATACAATATGCTCTCAGAACCAAAAACTTTTAGCTATCTGTATGAATAAATTCTGAACTCAGTTAGTTCATTGTTACAAACTTGTATGTGATGGCAATTTTCAACATGAAGACTTTTTTTTTTTTTTTTCACATGTCAAGGAAATATTTCTAAAGGAAGATATTCTAAAGTGAGATAAAGTTAACAATACTTTCAACCATTGTATGCCACTTCAACCTCCGTTTTGTTTTGTTTTTTCTTAGGAGATACTAGAGTACATTGGTGTACTGGCAAATATGTACTGGATCTCTGGCGGAAAAAAACACCAGTTTGTAGAAATTGCCTTTTTATGATGTAATCTCTTCCATGGTGATATAATTTCTTCCCATTAATGGAATGCCACTGCATACAGAGCTGAAAAAAATGTACACAGTGTCCCTTGTGAACAGTAGACAGGCACACCACTGCTGAGGGGTGTTCATTACTGAGGTTCTTCACACTGTTTTTTAAAGAATGCCTCTCCGAAAGGTATCAGAATGCAAGGCTGGGAGTAGTGAGGCCATTGTGTAGCTGCTTCTGTCTATGCTGTACACAAAATTTATTGTGCTCCTTGGATATCTAGTCACTGTTTAATATTGATCTACATTTATCCTAAGGTAATTTTAGTATTTTAATTTATGTTCACATAACAGTATTCAGGATCTAAGAGAATGTTTTTGGATGGAGTCTTTTAGGAAGCTGAGCGCTTATGAGAAGGGAATCAGAGCTGATAGTGTTAAAGCTTGCCTCCATGGGACCAAAGGATTCTATGGAGGTCCTTCAAAAGGAGCAAATGAGCCTCTCTCCCTTTTTTCTTGACTTTCTTAAAGCTTTTGTTCAGACAAAAAAAAAAGACATAATAATAATCCGTTGTTTAAATTTGAAAAGACCAACACGGATGATAGAGCACAGAATTTGAAATCAAATTAATTAGACTTCAAGTCCCAACTGTGTAAAGTCCCATGACCTCAGTTGATCCATTTGCCCTCTTCAGGCAATAGCTGTGAAAATTACAGAAATAATTCGCTAAATACCTACCACTTGTCCAATAGACTTTAGTAACGTAATATTACTAGGCCTGATGACTAGCAAGTGATTACTAAATTATCAAGAGTTTCACAGTCCTGTTAATGTACAACAATTGCTAAATAGCTCAAATTTGATTTTTTTTAAAACTTGAGATCATTAAGTTAGAGTTTCTATAAACATATTTCTTTGTCTGGAACCATT
This sequence comes from Saccopteryx leptura, assembly GCF_036850995.1. Lineage (NCBI taxonomy): Eukaryota > Metazoa > Chordata > Mammalia > Chiroptera > Emballonuridae > Saccopteryx > Saccopteryx leptura. Next base: position 206,163,652 of record NC_089503.1, on the reverse strand, counting down.
ATTGCTGTATAAACTTTTCCTTGTCTCCCTCCTCCATGGGAAAACTGCTTCTCCTTAGCCTTTTCTATATCCCCATACAAACCAAAACAAACAAATATCTCATTGTTTTCTGTAAGCTAAATTCCCTATTTTCACAGTGAGTCTCAAAGCCTTTTTTGCTTTCTGGTCTGCTTTGTCCATCTTCTTCAACATCAAATTTTCCATTGTCTTTTGCCAGATAATTATATTCTCAACCTATTTCATAAGTTGGAAGGTTTATCAAACTCCTTGTCTGTCTTTTTTTCTTTTTATGGATTTGACAACATAGAGTTTTATGAGTGTTTAATGAATTTTTGTATGTAAAACGGAACAGAGCCTGACCTACAGAAAAGGCTTAAATGTTAGCTATTATATGCCCTGGGAAAGGTGCCAGTGATAAAGTAGCTAACATAATCGATGCCTATTGCGCTTACAAACACTGCTATTCTAATGTAAGATAAAGAGAAGTAAATAGAAAATTGCTGAGAAGATATTGTCATAGAAAAAAAAGAGCTTTGAAGACCAAAAAAGCTTCCCAGGGTGAAGGAGAATCTTAGTTGAGGTTAGTGAATATCAAGACTTTTATGCCTTGGCTGGATAGCTCACTAGGTTAGAGCAGTATCTCAAAGCACAGCGGCTGCTGGTTGGATCCCTGATTAAGGTACATACAGGTACAGATCTATGATTCTCTCTCTCTCTCTCCCCCCTTCCTTTCTCACTGAAATTAATAAATAAAAAATTTAAAAATATTAAAAAGAAAAGATTTTTATCCATATTACTCATAGAATATGTACTATAAAAAAAAGTACTTGTGATAGCTTATTTATGGCCAGGATACTCCATTGGTTAGAGTGTTGGCCTAAAGCACAGGGGCTGCCAGTTCGATCCCTGGTCAGTGCACATACAGAACAGATCGATGTTCCTCTCTCTGTCTCTCTCTCTCCCTTCCTCTATGGCTAAAATCAATAAAACAAACAAACAAAACAAAACCCCCCCCACAAGTGATGTGTAAAAAGGTACCAGAATTTTAAAATAGTATGTTATTTAAGACTATTTAAGATGGATGTAAATCGAAAGAACATCTAGTTATAGCTTTTATTGTACCAGAAAAAGGACTTAGTCTCAGAGAGACTAAATAATGTCTGTGGTTATGGCTAACATTTAATATTTATTTATTTTATCTATCTATTTATTTATTTATTTTTAATTTTAGTGAGAAGAAGGGAGGCAGAGGGACAGAGTTCCACATGTACCCCTACAGGGATCCACCTGGCAAGCCCCCTATGGGCGATGCTCTGCCTGTCTGGGGCCATTACTCCATTGCTCAGTAAGGGAGCCATTTTTTTAGCACCTGAACCAGAGGCTATGGAGCTATCCTGAGTGCCCCAAACCACCTCACTCTAACCAATCGAGCAATGGCTGCAGGAGGAGAAGAGAGATTGAGGGAAAGAGAGAAGGAGGAGGGGTGGAGAAACAGATGGTCATTTCTCCTGTGTGCCCTGATTAGGAATTGAATGGGACATCCTCACACCAGGTCACTGCGCTACAACTGAGCCAACTGGCCAGGGCCAATATTTTATTGTTGAAACATAAGTGTACTTCAACCATTGAAAATCAGAGGGTGTCGATAAAGGACTTATTTTTTTTGTCTATATATTTTGTTAGTAATATTGTAGTCCTGCTATTCTGTGTGGGAAAACTGATAATTAATGGACTGAAGATCTCAGTCTATTTGAGTCAGGTTAGTAGGCCAGGATATGTGAAATACGGACACTAACACAGACAGTTAAAGGTCAAGCAGTTTGCATCAATCTAGTAAATCAAAAATTTTATCTTCCGTGACTGAGGACACTTAAGAGTAAATGGTTTACACTTCTCCCCAGGTAGAGAGTAAATAGCTTAAGTTGGGGTTTTTCAACCACCATTCTGCAAACTGGTCCAACAGAAATATCCTGCTGGTTAAATATCCTCTGTTAAAGAGTTAACCTCCTTGATGTTGTATGAGGGTTATAGACCCAATGAACTTGGTCAAATTTGCTTATGCTTGGGGTGGTTTCTGCCGTTATGGGCTCCAAAATAATTCTCCTATTTTTACCAATTCCTCAGTATAAAAAATTTGAAGACCACTGAATTAGACCAACACTATCCAATATAACTTTTTGTGAAGAGGAGAATGTTCTATCTATACCATCCAAATGGTTCACTAAAAAATCATGGATATAAGCCATAAATCACCCCACTCAAAGAGATAGATAATAGAAATCCAATTAGTACCATTTGTGCAAACCACAACCAAGGACAGATAAAGTTATAGGAATAAATTTCATTTTGGTTCATTAGCATAAAGTGATGAATATTTTATTGAGATCCTCCCCTAAGAACTCCCCTAGAATCCCTGTCTTTGGAGAACAGATCAAAACCTTAATACAGAGCCCTGGCTGGTTGGCTCAGTGGTAGAGCATCGGCCTAGCATGGAGAAGTCCTGGGTTCGATTCCTGGCCAGGGCACACAGGAGAATCGCCCATCTGCTTCTCCACCCCTCCCCCTCTCCTTCCTCTCTGTCTCTCTCTTCCCCTCCTGCAGCGAGGCTCCATTGGAGCAAAGATGGCCCGGGCACTGGGGATGGCTTCTTAGCCTCTGCCCCAGGCGCTAGAGTGGCTCTGGTCGTGACAGAGCGACACCCCGGAGGGGCAGAGCATCGCCCCCTGGTGGGCAGAGCGGCGCCTCCTGGTGGGCGTGCCAGGTGGATCCCGGTTGGGCGCATGCGAGAGTCTGTCTGACTGCCTATCCCCGTTTCCAGCTTCAGAAAAATACAAAAAACAAACAAACAAACAAAAACCTTAATACAAAGGACCTAGCGCCAGTGCGTTAATTTTGCCCTTCACTCTCCTAAACTCCAAGGGCCATTTTTATGCCTCTATAACTTATTTCCTGAGCCCACGCAGCCCAGCTGGCTCACCTTTCCTACCTCTGTGAGTTTCTAAATGACCTTTCTGTTATAATTTGAGTTTTGACTCTGTATTCTACTCCCTGCTGACTCAACAACTCATGTTGTGAACCAAGGTTAACCTCTGGTGTCATTTCACTGTTAACACATTTAAAAAATATGTTTTTTTAGTGCAAATGATATTTTACAGTTCAAGTAACAAAAAATTTAAAAAATGTGCTATTTTGCTTATGGTTGCTTTATTCACACAAAAGAAGACAAAAAATAAACATAACACAGAATAAATTGTAAGCCAGAGAGTGATAAAACCTCTGGAGAAATACAAGATGGATAGGAAAGACAGAGAATGCATAAGTGTTTGTTTGTTTGTTTTTTAATATCACTACATACATCTCAGTTTTAAAGATGACAAGATCAGACATCTGAATGAGATGAGTGAAACAAATCAGGAAATAGGTTTTCAGGCCAAAGGAAGATCAAGGACATGTACAGTGTTTGTAAAGATTTTTGGCTTATTTGAATAACAATGAGACCATTATTGCTGCAGTGAAGGAAAAAATAGAAGGCAGAAGAGGGGAGAAGGACAAAAAAGTAAAAAATCTGGTGGAGATTTAGGTAAAAGTAAAGAGTTTAACTATGTGTGTCAGGAATTAGTATTTCTGCTGGAATATAAAATTGAAAAGAAGAGACTTGAGGACATGTTATATTTTGAAATTGGCTAATTATATATCAGATTATGATATTTCAGTATGAGGCAGAGATATACAGACATACATATGATGATTCTCAATCCATGAAGTAACTACACTGTAATAAGTGATTCCAAAACAAAAATTATGTCCTACTAAATAAACACCTCATTAAATGTATGATTGTTACTATGAATGTTTGTATCAGATGTGCCCATAGCAGATTGGGTTATAGGTGAAAATAAAGACCCACTATATCAAAATTATTCTATCCTAAAGATACCCATATAATAGAATATTTAATTAATAGAACCTATATTTTTAACTCTCAAAATTCTTAATTTTTGAGTTAAATTAAAAAAACATAAAAAAACATGTAAGTGGTTAAAAGTCAGATTATAACCTTCAATTATACTTGAATAAACATAAGGAGAAATAAAAACATTCCTCAAGGCACAATGCAAATAAATAGGGAATTACATTGAGTTAATATATGAATTAATTAGAACAAAAATATTTTCTAGCCTAGAAGATTGATTTTCATGCAAATTCTTAGAATAAATTTAGTGTTGGTATTGAATGTAGCTATTGAATTATTCCAAACTTTTTGGTCTGAATGTTGAAGAATAACAAAAAACATCTTTTCAAGAGCTTTAATATGTTTTCTTTTAATTGGTAGGTGTTTAGGTAGGTCTGATATATGAGTGCTAGATAGTGAATTTTGAGTTACTTAATATCTTGAAGAAAATTAAAACAAATTTTTTCACTCTCATGGCATACTTGACTTGAAGGTAAATTTTCTTCAATGATTGAATAAATCTGAGTCTTAAAACTTATAAGAGAATTTCATTTTTATGTGTAGTATGATTTTGTTTATTCTAATAAAAGAAACTCATTAATTAACATTTTAATCACTGTAGTTATTTCTGGTAATTGCTGTTTCAATGCTGTCATATTCTCTTCTAAAAAGATTCCAATTCATAAATATTCAATCACTTGGGTTCATTTTCATCAGAAAAGCATCAATCCCTGTGTTATTTATAGGAAAGTAAAATAATTACTGCTACTGCTTCAAAACCTAAATGCCTGAAATGCTATTATTAGTGCATGGAAGTATGACTATATAGTTAATCTAGGGGAAAAAACAATATGAAGACAGCAAAGAAGTATCAAAAGAAAGGATAGATCATTGTAAGGCCAGTAGTCACAGCCACTGCCGCAGCCAAGCAGGTGCAGGTTTGCATTTGATTCGGAAAGATGGTGATAAAACTGTGGAGCCAAGAACTGGTGGGCCATTTCTTCTAGCTCACACCCACGCTCAAGTAAATATATACAGCAGGAAAACACTTCCCTTTCCATTCAGGGATCCCAAAGCCACTGACTTTCTCCCGGTTTTCCTAGAATAAAAGGCCCCACCAGCCTTATTCACCTCTGTTCCCCATCTCCTCTCTGCACAAACTCTGTACAAACTGGCTTCTCCTTCATCATCCCGCCATCTTGTTGCCTGACTCCCTGCAACAAGGTGGTTTCTCTGCCGAAATGGCCCCCTCCTCTTTTAAAAAATTTTGGCGTGAAAGCCCCTCCTCCAGCACACTTTAGCATAACCAAGCCCCTGCCTAAGCATGAAGGTAATTAACAGTATCATCTGGGCAATGCAGTCACGTGGTAATCAGCCATCTTTAACAATAAAACCAGCAAAACCAGAAAATAAAGATTTTACAAACTTATTTGCCCAACAATCATTCTATCAGGCTCACAGGAAATTGCCACTTAAGTTTTTCACATAAACAGAAAATGTAAAATATAAAACTGAGTAATTGGTATATGGTTTACAATACAGGTAGTGAAACATGCTATTCTTTATATTAAAAAAAAGTTATTTCAATGCTACATTTTTAGGTTACCATTTTGGTGACTCTTGTAAAGTGGTTCTTAATTCAGATACATAAGAAATTCCCTCAGCTATTCTAAACTAGTTGACTCTTGTGAAGTCCAAAAGTCCTTTTTTAAATGACTATTTTGGGTAACTCAGGATCAGATGTCAGTAACTATTCTCTGAGAACACTTCTAGAGGAATTACTTTCTTAATTTTTTTTTTTTTTGGCTCCAATGACTTTTTACAAAGTATGCCTTCAAGTTTTGTGTAAAATAGCATTTTTTCTAGATTTTATTTTCAAGACTTTCATAATTTGCTTCAGTGAAGCATGTTCCACTGTCTGGATATATATCAATATTTTAAATATACAACAACAAAAAGGCAAAAGGCAAACCCTGTTGTGGCTTCTTTGCTTTCTCTGATTATCTGAAGTTTTGGATTATCTATTCTAAATGAAATTGGACCTTTGACATATTTTTATACAAGTTTTTATATCAATTTTCTCTTTATTACAGTATTGGGGAAGAAAATCACTTCCTGACAGTAATTAAAGCTGTAAAACAGGATTCTTTATTCAGGGCTACTGCTGTAAGGAAAAGGAGAACAGCACTGAATTTCAAATCCAGCGTGAGAAAGCAGGCATTTATAGCCAAGGAGCAGGGTACAGGTCAGTGGATGAACACTTCTTAGGAGGGGTAAGGAGGGAGGATTCTGAGTGAGTTGCCAGGATTTATTCTGAAGGCAGGTCAGGCTGATCAGATACTAAGGGCAAAGAATGAATAATTTGATCAGTTATCAAGGGTTGGGATTCTTGGTAAGCTAACTGAGTAGGATTTTTGTTGAAATTGGGCTATGCAAAGATGAATATAGAGTTCAAAAGTAGAAATCTAGTTGAGAAAGCTTAAAGGGAGTGTCTTGTCAGCAGCACATAGTTTCCAGTCCGCTTTTTAATTAAGACTTTCAAATACAAAAAAAAAAAAAAAACAACAACATAAGACACAAATATTGGTGTTATAAATAAAAAATAATTCACTGAAAGGCAAAAGAAGCACTGAACAACAGAAAGAGATCCAAAAGCGTTCAGTAAATAAATTTTCAGACATGGAGATTAAAACAATGTCCTGAAAAGGTTCAGGAAAATATATATATAAACAAATACTAAGAAAATATGGTCAAGACCTAGAAGCTATATTGTATGTATTTAACTGTTGACTACGGGGTAGTCACTAAAAGCTTAAAACTAGAATATTAACAATCAAGTGAAATACATTGTTACTTTAAATAAATTTTGAATGCATTTAAAATGGACATTAGTGGATTCACTTAATATTTTAAGTGTCTAACATGATACTTCTAATCCTACCATCAAAGCAAATTTTGTACATATTGTCTGATATCCAGTATGAAATGAGATGTAATTTGTTCATTGAATATATGTATTGGGGACCCACTGTATGGTTAGAATTTAGCTAAGTTCTTGATGAATAGTTCATTCTTACCCTTAGTAATTTAGATAAATGACCTTTAGAACTTCAGATCATTATAACCTGATGCAGTACTAGAAAGTCAATTTCCTTCCTGAAGTTTGTGTGGATTTTAAAACTTGAATATAAGTAGGAGGTCTAGACAGGGTAAGAAGTTGGTTTCCTTATTATAATTTTTAATTTCCTCATGTCATCCACAATTTAGCTATTCAGGCACCTTCTTAATCCCTTTAGAACTTTTTTCTGATTATCTAGGTGCCCTCAACTTTAGCCTAGAAACTTTTATTCGAATAATTATGTAAATTGCTTTATGAAAGAATATAATCTTATGTCCTCCTTATAGAAAAAAAATTAAAAGAGGCAATCCAGAATTAATGATTCCATCCCTAACCGTCTTGAGTGTAAAAAGCTCACAAGGTAGGGTTAAGAATTTTATTCTTCTCACGTCCACTTTTGATTCTCAAGTAATGTAGAATAAGGATTATAGAAGAATAGTTTTAGTCTTTGTTCCTGCTAGGTTAAACTATGACAATTATTATTTTCTAAGAGAGGATGCAAAATGGTTATAGAGATTGACCCATTAATATAAAGTATTAATGACAGGAAGTAGAAATAATGAATTTTATGAAATGTCCAAATATTTTAATGAAATATACTTTTACCATGACCTACAAAAGTACAATAGAAACATATTTCTTATAGGCAAATCTACACCCTGCAATATACAGTTGTATGATAATGAGATACCATAATATATATACATAAGTCTTTCAGAGAAATGCTATAGAAATGATTGCAGATTATTTAGAAGTTACTCAAAATATTTGTTGGATATGAATAGCAAAAGTTCTATATGTTAGACAAAGATTATACTTCTTATTAGAAGGAAACCTAGTTGATACTTTTAGGTTTGATGATGTTTTTCTTTTTCCCTATATCCCTGACCATGTTGGCATTACTATTTGGGTCCATCTAAGTGGCTCAGTACAAGTAGTATCCACTAAAAGTTATGGGAAGAGTTAACTGAGTCACCATTTCATTTTTTGCATCTACGTTTTCTAATTCTTTCAATACATTTATCTCTAGGATGCAGAAAAACAGTCTTTCCCACACACTGAAGAAGGGAAAACACATTATCTAGTTTTCTGGTTTAAACAGTAAGAAATATATGTATGCACTATATTTTCTTAGTTATAATAACAAATGATAGCAGACAACCCAATCTATAATTGAGTCATTGTCAAAACACCATTAGATTGTTAACATTCAAAACCAGATTCTGATTTTTAATGATGGCAATATTTCCCTGGTTTACCTTATTTCCATAACAGCAAATTTTCTGGTGTCCAAAGTAAAAATTTAGTATGTATGTGGGTTCTCACTTCTTTTTGAGTTTTGAACTTCAGTGTTTACACACTCAATCCTAAAATATTGGCATAAGATCCATTCATTTCCTAATTCTCCCAGCTTTTGCACAATTTTCCAGTTTTCCAGATGCTGTTTTCTTGAATCAGCACACAATTGGAAGAGGAACACATACTAACTCACTTTACTGCTTCTCTTTTTTAGGTTTCTCAAGATATAGGTACCTTGGTAGCTTTTCAATTTTATTTACCAAACAAATTTCCAGACATAAACATCATTAGACAGAAAGAGACATTTTATTTGTTTTATTTTTATTTTTTCCTGCAGGTTAATCACCAATAAAGTAACCTCCCATCACTGGAAAAGGAAATGGAAATATATTCTTCTAAACAAAAGCCTCAGTTTTAGAATGGTAAAGAATTTAAAATTTAAACTTCCCATAATAAATGTCAAGAAATAGAATAGATATTAAGCATTGATATATTTTAGTACCATTTTTTCCTCTTTAATGCTTATTGAAGGAAAATAAGCTATTTCAATCATGTATTTACTTAGCCAATATTTATTGTCAAGTGTAGTGAGCTAACTTTGGCATGGGTTTTACTAGCTCTGTCCTCCCTTTACTCAGAACGACTGGAGTAGATGTGGGCACATCACAACCCTTGGACACTATTTAGCCTACCACTTATTCTAGTGTGGAACTTAAAGCTAAGAATAATTTTAACATTTTAAATGTTTGAAAAATCTCAAAAAAAAGAGGAATCGTGATATGTGAAAATTACATGGGATTCAAATTGCAGTGACTATAATTAGAGTTTTATTGGAACATAGCCATGTACATTTGTGCACACATCTTTGATGGTTGCTTCACATTACAGTGGCAGAGCTGAATGACTGAAATCATGTCACCCTGAGCCCCTAAAAATATGATACATATTCATTCTCTGGCCATTACAGAAAATATTTGTTTTCTTTCTTTCTTTCTTTCTTTCTTTCTTTCTTTCTTTCTTTCTTTCTTTCTTTCTTTCTTTCTTTCTTTCTTTCTTTTTCTTTCTTTCTTTCTTTCTTTCTTTCTTTTCAGAGACAGAAAGTGAGAGAGAGGGATAGATAGGGACAGACAGATAAGAACGGAGAGAGATGAGAAGCATCAATTATCAGTTTTTTGTTGCGACACCCTAGTTGTTCATTGATTGCTTTCTCATATGTGCCTTGACTGCGGGCCTTCAGAAGACTTAGTAACCCCTTGCTAGAGCCAGCGACCTTGGGTCCAAGCTGGTGAGTTTTGCTCAAACCAGATGAGCCTGAGCTCAAGCTGGTGACCTCGGGGTCTCGAACCTGGGTCCCAGTCCCACGCTCTATCCACTGCGCCACCGCCTAGTCAGGCTGTTGACTGCTTTCTAAACTATTGATTTTGTTTTCTGTCCCAAAACAACATAGATTATGTTTTGAAACTTGATTTCCTATTTAGCATATAAATATAAAACTTTTGTTTTGCAAACCTTTTTGAGGAAGCATTCTGTATTTTGACTTTTTTCTATCAGTTTAAACTCAGCAAGCATGTCCCCATTTTGATTTTCTTTGGCTACACATTGGCAATGTGGTTTTACATATTTAAATTTTGTAAATAAATTCCCTTAAGACTCACCTTTGAAAACCTCAGTTTCTAAATTGTGGGAAAAGTTATGCTCAAAAGCTGTGTCAACCTGCCACCTCTAGCTCCCTGATTCTCTTAGATTCATTGCTGTATTTATTTATCTCACTCTCCAAGGTTATAGCAACGTCTTTTACAATACTTAGTATTATATATGTTATTTTCAATATAAACACCACACTTATTTGAACATGTATATTTGCATTACAGTTATATAGAATATTATTATTTTTATTAAAATAAAAGCCATGCATAGACAGTTTGGTTAATGGGAAGCCAGAGAGAAAGTGATCATTCTTTTTAACTTCTTATAGTATACTTAGTGTACTACAAAAGTTTAAAGTTTTTACTTTTCCCTAGTGTAGCATTAAGTTTAAAAAAATAAATTTACCAGGCAACTTAGCTGTTTTCAAGCAAACGATTTGTAAGTCAGGTCCAAATGTTAATCTAAGCTTTAATATTTCTAATTAATTAAGCTTGGCTATTGCAGCTATAAACTGCAAAGCAAGGAATTACTGGGTGATTTACCTAAAAATAAAACAAATCCATTACCTGAACACAGTATCTTTAAAATGGTCGCCTGAAACCTACAAAAGCTGTGAAGCATGTTGATATAAAAATCACTCTCAAAAGCCATTTAATTCCCTCACGATACTAAAACCACTCAGCTTAAAAAATTACAAAAACCTCAAACTTTAAATGCTTGGATGTCTTTATACTAAAATTCAACCATTCCAATGTTTGAGGAGCAATTGATATAAAACACTTAATATAAACTAGAAGAGGCTTTGCTTTTCAGTGGACAAGGGTGCTGATTGGGTTAGGAAATCTGGTTTTTATTAGCTGCCCTATAACAATCTCGAAGTAGTCAATGAAATAATTTATATTCAAATAAAAGCCAAAAAATGCAAAATTCAGAGAAGTTCACACTTTTGAAGCTATAAAATAGTATAATTTATGTTGACTGGAAATACAATTTTGTATATTGACTTCACATAAAATAAAAATGAGACTAAGAGACATGGACAAGAGTGCGGTGGTTACGAGGGGGGGAGGGGAGGTAAGGAGGGAGAGGGGAAGGGGAAGGGGGAGAGGCACAAAGAAAACTAGATAGAAGGTGACGGAGGACAATCTGACTTTGGGTGATGGATATGCAACAGAATTGAATGACAAGATAACCTGGACATGTTTTCTTTGAATATATGTACCCTGATTTATTTATGTCACCCCATTAACATTAATAAAAATTTATTTATAAAAAAATAAATAAATAATTGCAACAAAAATTTAAATTAAATGTATTAAATCATCAAATCTCATACTACATATATTTAATAATTGATCACATTCTCTTGGCCCTGCAAAGTGTAAATACAGGGAAAGTAAATATAAATTCAAAGTACCTCTTAGTGTGTCTTCAATATAGATTCCAGTAGCAACACATAAAGGTAACTATTTAATCAAACTTTGACTTAAAAGATAAGAACTGAGAAAGAGTAGAAAAAAAAATCAGTCAGAAATATTTTCCAGAGGATGTAACATGTGGCTAGAAGAGCTATAGAAAAAGTATAGAAGAAATTGAGGAAAGAATATTATCATTGAAATAATTCAAGCAAACTCATAAAATTTGAAGGACATTGACTTGACAAACTAAGAGAGTTTACTTTCCACCCAATACACAGCCTATGAAAAAATATGCCTGAGTCACATCATTGTAGAATTTTATAACTACGGAAGCCAAGTCACTACAAGATTTCATAGAACATAAAAGTGGCACTCAGAGGATCCATAAAAGCACTAGCACTGAACTTCACAACAGAAACCTCAGATGCTGAAAAATATGCCTTTACAGTTCCAAATAGAAATGGTTTCTAACCCAGACTTCAATAACTAATCCAGCAATTAACCAGATGCCAGGGCAAAAATAGTGCATAATTTATAATGATTAACCATGACCAAAATCACCTGATTGAAATTTATTCAATAAATTTTTGGGAAATGTAGTCACCAAAAGATGATAGTAAGAGAGGGACAAGAATGAATGTGAGATCCAACAAAAAAAGATAGGAAAGCCGTTCCAGTATGATCATGGAATGAAATCCAGGTATACACAGATGTAGGACAATTACAGGTTAAAATATTTTTACTTAGAAAATAAGTATTTTTAAAGATTCTCATCACACACTATCTTCTCTAATTTCCCACTAATTTAAATATGACTTAAAGAAAGTTGTGTTTACTAAGGAAAGAAATTATATTTCACTATAAAGACTGACTCCCCAAGGTATTCAGGGCATCACATCCAGTTAATGAAATTGATGCCTTGCTCAAGTAATTAAAAATCAGATGCATTATATTCTTAGGTTTTCTTGTTTTAGTTATATACCAAGCTCAATTAAACTTTATACAAGCAAATAACTTTCCTGAAACAATTTTTCATAGTACTAAAAAAGAATAAATACTTCAGCACTACTTTGTCATATGTTCAATGTACTATATGTATAAAACTAGGGAAGTATAATCAAATAAGTCACTTATTTACTATTTCTTATCTTTTAAGATTTTTAGATGATTTTGAAAATCTCCTTGCTATTATTATTATTCCACAAAGTCTTGAAATTTGACCAGCTTATGGGGACTTAAAAGAAGAGGGATGAAAAATTATAGATTTCCAGCGATGTAACTATAGCCACTTAATCTCTCTTTCTGAGAATAGTATACTGGAAAAATCTGCATGTTAACCACCTCAGGGATTTTGATGGGCACATAAAGGTCAGATGAACCTCCTTAAGAAATAATTGTTAGTATGATTTTTACATTAAATTTTTTCTTCAAAAAAGAATTGTATATAATGCTACTATAGTGTCAAGCATGGTATTAATTACATTTGATCATTGAACAGACAGTGATGAAATAAATTAGTTGAATATACTGAGAATAATACAATAGTGAATTTATAAAGATTGAGGCAAAGTGATGAGAAAATGCTACAGTAAAAGAAAATAATTTGTTGCCAGCTAATGGTTGCTATATAAAACAATTGATGTTAGTTCTTTAAGATCTGATTTTTTAAGAGATGATACAAACAGGCATTGTTAAATTTGAAGTCTCTAGACTTAAATCCAGACACTTTTTTTAACTCACTGATGGACATCAACATGGAAGCCAAATACAATTTGTGAGCTTCAACTTTATAGTTTAATTAGCAACAGTTTACGTCTTGCCATTTTCATTTAGCAAGTAAGATATTAATGGTGTAATAAAATTTATTTACTTTATTTCTGAACTCTGCAGGACAAAAAATAAACATATGCTAGCTCTCTTTCTTTTTTTCTTTCATCTTAATGAATGGGTAGCCATATTTTTATATCTCTCAAATAACTTTGTGATCATAGGAGAAAATTGAAATTATAATGAACAGAGACTCTAATATTCAGAGTGATTGTATAATGGACAGTAGAACTGAACAAGGAGCACACAACTCTTAGACATGGAGCTCAGGTAACTGAAGGACCAAGATCTTTGTCAACAGGCAATTTCAGATTAGGAAAGACTGATATTCAAAATTGAAAATAGTAGAAATTCACTACATGAACATTTTAGGAATACAGGCCAGGGAATATTGATAACTTTATCTATCTTCTCTCTCATTTTTAACCTACCCAATCCTTCTTGTACCCTGCCTCCTACCTCTATAAGAGTGTGAATATAGAATCAGTATTATAAAACATAATATTATATGAACATATGTACTAACTTAGAGATGCTATAGAGCCTAGATCCAAAATACAGCTTCAGTGCCTTCTCCCCACTTAACCCCACTAAAATCCAAATTTCATGAGTAAAGAAGAGTCAGAATCAACTCTGTTCCCCAAATGCAGAGGAAAGAACCTATAATATAAAGATGATCTTGATAAATCTCAATTTAATTACAGACTACATAATTTATTATATGTTTGATTCTTTTGGATTTATATTGTGTAGATATTACTAAACTTCTATTAAAGGCACTGATTAGAATAGATTAAATTATAGATAAATGAAAGCATTAATTATAATAGATTATATTTTGCTAACTTCCTATTGTGTGTTAACAATGTGTGAGGGGCTCTAACGGTGAATTTTGTTTTTAAAGCCATTATTGTTATAAAATTATCATCATTGGTGGAATACTGATGAACCCAACAGTCATTAAGCGCATGTGATACCTGCCTCAGTAAGAACTGGAATACACAGGTGGATGGTGCACCAGTTCCAGAATTGAGGGGTCAGGAATTGCCTAGAAGAAATCACTTTTAAACTAATACTTGAAAATAAATAGTAATTAGCTAAAGAGAAGGTTCTGGTAGCTGATGTTAACATGAAAGAAATAAGGAGCCAGATCTGAAACAGTCAGGGACTAGATTGGTTTAATAGTCATAGTATAAGCCATGGGATTGAGTTTGATCTTTACCCTTAAAGGGGCTATGACTGTAACACAGATAATCTGGAGTATACCAGAGCAGTTGAGTTGAGTCCATTAGGATAGAACCTGTTTCAAAAATATGGAGACCAAGTGGTTTGGGTACAAATCACCAGAATAGCAGTGATGAGATGAAAAGAACTAGAAAGATTTTATCCCCATGAAGCGCTGTCTGCCCTGTAAAACATAGTTGAATATCAACGATTTCATAGGATATAATGTGTAGAATTCATATAATTTATTGATTTATTGGCAAAAATGGGGGAGATAAAAAGAACCAGCTATAATGCTAAAGTTTCTTACTTGTATAATGCTGGTAAGTGTTGTGATTACAGAAAACATTGGTGATTAATAAAGATTTAAAAGTAATACTTTGCAATCTTTCCAATTCCTCAGCTAATAAACTAACAAGACGTGCAGAATTTTCTTCCCCTATAAATTATGCGGCTTCCTTAGATTTTCTTCTGGTTTCAATGTTTGTGGGGATATATTTGATATATTGCTAAGAAATATAATGTGATGTAGAGAATTGTTCAGGTAAGGTCTACTTAATAAGCCCTGGGCCTTCTAGTGTGGTCCTGAAACAACAAAGTTCCAGGTTTGATCCCTGGTCAGAGCACATGAAGGAAGCGACCAATGAAAGCACAATTAAATAGAACAAATTAATGCTTCTCTCTCTTTCTCTCCTTTGCTCCATCTGTCTCTCTCAAATCAATTAATAATTTTTAAGAAAAATTAAAAAAGACCTACTTAATAAAGAGTAAATTCAAAAAGTATTGTTAACAAACATACACACAAACAAGCCAGTAATTGTTATCTACAGAAAATCAGTGATTACTGTTATTATTACTTTCTTTTTATTAAGTGAGAGGGTGAGAGGCAGGGAGGCAGAGAGACAGACTCCCACATGCACCTTGACTGAGATCCATCTGGCAAACCTTCAACTGGATGATGCTTTGACTATTAGGGGCCACTGCTCTGTTGTTCGGCAGCTGAGCTATTTTAGCGCCTGAGGTGAGGCCATGGAGCCATCCTCAGCACCCAGGACCAACTTGCTTGAACCATTCAAGCCATGGCTGCTGAAGGAGAAAAGAGAAAGAGAGAGAGAGAGAGAGAAATAGAGGGGGAAGGGTACAGAAGCAGATGGTCACTTCTGCTGTATGTCCTGACTGGGAATCAAACCTGAGACTTCCACACACAGAGCAGATGGACTACTACTGAGCCAACTGGCCAGGAAAAACATGATTTTAATTAACTTTTTATTATGAGAGACATTTTTTGTATGTCACTTGTCCTGTTTCAAAATTATTGAGCAAAATTTAGTACAAAATGAAGAACACATTACCAGAAATGGTAATAACATATATATTAATAGTTTGATATTGATTTACACTATGTTGTTAATTTCTAATTTCTTAGAGTGAGTTGTGATATTTCATCTAACATTATTTTTAGAAATAAAAATTAAATAAAGGTTAGGGCAAATAGAGATTCTGTATTTCCATTTTTAAAAGATGTGATTAAAATAGAGGGCAATTTCATAGCATTGTAAAATCTATTTGATAAAATATTTTACATACATACTAATTTTAACAGCTTGTTTAATGCTTTACTTAATTGAATTTAACTTACTATAGGTAATTCACTTTCCATAGCCCTCCTTATAAATACAAAATCAAAAATTGTTTCTCTTAATCTCTAGAATTTAGTGCTATAGCGATATGTTTATGTCTGTGAAGTAGTCTTTCCCTCACTGGAGAGCCTGTCGGAAATAGTCATTTCACGTCTCGGATTCACTAAGGTGCAAACAACAGCTACTCTAGCTTCTGTATGTCGTAAGTTGTGCAGACGTGAAATAGTTAATAAAAGTAGTATGGGCATACACATAAAACCCCCCTACAGTATTTTTTTGTTTTGTTTTGTTTTCCATGTTTTATTCTGTTTTCTTCTAGAGTAGGTCCTACAATTTAGATAATCTTCAGCTTTTAAAAGATGTAACAAGAATAATTGATTAGTTTACTAAAGAATACATTTATAAAAGATGAAGTTAAATAAAAATTCTTCTATGACATCAATAAATATTTTTTAAATAGAATCCCTAATATGAAGGTATTGAAAACATTTATTTATAAGAGGTAAAACCCTTTGTTTAAATGATAAATTTTTATAGGTTTATTGTTTATTATCTTAATGCATGTTGTTAAAGAAGAAATAACATAATGCCCTTATGGTTTAATAAGAAAACACTGAAACATGCATATACATACTAGAGAAAATGGCTGTTAGTTTATGTATTATTACAAGTCATACATAATTTAATTTAACTATTTGAAGAAATCATGAATATTTTAGAGATTAAATGCCATTTTATAGTATCTAAAGTCCAGTTATCCTACAAAACTCCTTTCTTACAAATAGCAGTTGCAAGAATGTTTAGATTCTGTAGCCTAGTATCCACTTTTCTGTAGCTGCAAAGAAAAAAATTTTCTTTTTTGTCTTCATAGCACACATTCCATTACATTCAGTAGAGTTCAGTTTCAAGGCTAAATACCATTATTTTGTTTGTTAGACTAATGCAACATTATACTGTAGATCTTCAAGATAATTCCCAACAGGCTTATCCCAAAAAAGATTTTAAAAAATTACAGTGGTACCATATTCAAACCAGTATGGAAATTATATATTTTCATTGAGAAAAATTCTCATTTCCATGCTAATTTCATGAGATGGCACAACAGATGTTCATTCAGGATATGGTCTTTCTGGGAATTATAAAGAGATCTACCAGCAGATATTATCACTGCTATTGACTTCTAAAGTATCTGTTAAAAATATAGACACTTTGTTCTTGCAGGGCTGTAGTTTAATTCTGGGTTTCAAAGTGGGGACGGAACTTTTTTTATTATTATTATTTTAGTTATTAACTTTTTAAACTTATTTTCAATATACTTCTTAATCCGTTACAAGTCTAATGATTATTTAAGTGGCAGCACCACTGCTTTTAAAAAAAATGTTGATTTTGCTTTGGAATATCAGATTTTCCCCCTATGTAATCTCCTTTATTCTGACCCACTGGAGTGAAAATATATCCCTCCCAGTAACTGTAACTAAAGAAAATGTCAGAAGATTTTTTTTTTTAATGTGTAGGACACAGGACCTTTTTGTTGTTGCTTAGGAACTTTAGCCAATAATGAGAGTGCTTGGGTTTCAAGTCAGACCCCAAACTTTACTCAAGATTTGTATTATGACTCTAAATTATTTTTGAAGGTGTGTGTGTGTGTCTGTTCTCTGTGATATAAAATATATATTATTTTTATAATTTTTATTGACAAAAATAGATAAAAAATATATAGCTTTGCAATTAAAGATATAGACATTAATGATAAATGAGCTGGATTTAAACCATGACCTTTACATTTATTAATTAGGTGGACTTGAATATTCCATGACTTAATTTCATCCTCTGTACATTGAGGGTGATATTAATTGACTAATCTTATTGGATTATTTTAAAAATTGAATAATCTAGAATATACATAAATACTCAATATTTTAGCTAAGACATTGAAATCTGTATATAAAAGCAGTGGTTTTACATTTTAATTTACATTTTTTTACTGTTTAAACTCATATGTTTCTCAATACATTAAAGATTATATAATTATAAAATAATAATAATAATTAGGCTTATAAAATACAAACTATGTAGATGTCTTTGTGTATACTTAATCCTAAGTATATATATATATATATAATCTTTAAAGAAAATATGGCATTCAAATAAAAAATGAGCAAATTTTTCTAATAAACAATTGTTTTCCTTAAGAATAGGACCATCCTGCCTGACCAAGTGGTGGCGCAGTGGATAGAGCATAGGACTGGGACACAGAGGATTCAGGCTGGAAACCCCAAGGTCGCAGGCTTGAGCGCGGGCTCATCTGGTTTGAGCAAGGCTCACCAGCTTGGACCCAAGGTCGCTGGCTTGAGCAAGGGGTCACTCAGTCTGCTGTAGCCCCCTGGTCAAGGCACTTATGAAAAAGCAATCAATGAACAACTAAGGTGCCACAATGAAGAATTGATTCTTCTCATCTCTCTCTCTTCCTGTCTGTTTCTGTCACAAAAATAAAATAAAATAAAATAAAATAAAAAAGAATAGGACCATTCTGTCTGACCTGTTGTGTCACAGTCAATAAAGTGTCAACCTGGAACACTGAGGTCGCTGGTTTGAAACCCTGGCCTTGCCTGGTCAAGGCACATATGGGAGTTGATGCTTCCTGTTCCTCCCCCTTTCTCTCTCTTTCTCTCCTCTCTAAAATGTATAAATAAAATCTTTAAAAAAATAGGACCACCTTTGAAATATATACTACCTCTAAGAATTTGAATTAGGGATTTTGGAAAAATATTGCAGCATGTACTTAAACTTACCTATATAATGAGTCAGAGGGAAAGATAAGGTTGTAAAACAAATTTATGAGCAAATAAAGTGTACAGTTCTGCATTAAGATATTTCTCTTTGGTCTCAAAAGGCTAAAAACAATCTAAATGATAATTGCCTCCATGCACAAAACCCAAAGAAAAATGGGTAAGTGAATAGGGAAGTCAATATTCTTTGGAGAATATATTATTTGGATATTTAGAATTTTCTGCTTGAATACAAGATGTTTCATTTGTAATATTTATGATTTTTCTTGTATTTCTTATGGTGATACTTACCCAGATTCTTCTTTGTACCCCATTATTAAAATTTTGTAGGATAATCTACCCTATCTTAAAAGACTCTCAGAGGTTTATGTGTTGTATTAACATCAATTATCTGTGACCTCCATTACTATGTATATCTTTCCCATCAGGTCTTTCTTCACTATATGCCCGGCCATATGGAGTACACAAAGTTTGTAATCCTGACTTTATGCCAAATAAAGAAACCTCTTAAAGTTGGAATTATTTTTTACTTCTTACAAGTAAGTATAAAAAATGTAATTATTTCATATCTGACCAGGGAGTAAAAATATGGTGTAATAATTTGACTCTTAGTTTCTTCTTCTTTATTTCTCTTTAGTGCTTATACTTTTTTCTAACATGAAATTATGCATTTACGGATCGCTGTTGTAAAAGTAGAACCATTTTAAATGTTTAAAATTCTGATTTAAAAGACCAGATTTGTGACCTAAAATGGCTTATATTCACATTTGGTTTTATCTCAGGAATATATAGAGTTGGAAATTACATCACTCCACACTAAAAAAAAAAAAAAAAAAAAAAAAATCCAGACAAAAAGCAGGTCAGTGACTTTGCTGGAACCAAACACAGACACAGAGATGACATTTCAGAAGAACCGAATATGCTCAAACCTAAAGAGAGATAGACTCCTGTAGAAAGCTACAGGAAGCAAACACTGTATTAGAAGGACAAAGGACATGTGTGCTGGTAGGAAGAATCCTGTTAGAATAATTGATGCATGCCCAAGAACCAACTGGCAGAAGAGGATGAAGCCCCTAGTGGCTACAGAAACAGATACACCTTCTTGAGGGCCTTTTTTTCCATGAACCCCAGTTGAAGCTTGCAAAGAAAGGAGGTAGATCCTGGGGCAGGAGGACAGTGGCTCTTTAGGTAGATAGATAGATCGATAGATTGGTGATTGATAGACTGAACTTTAAGAGTCTGTAATAAACTTCCAGTTTCTCTCCCCTTAAAGTAAATCAAAATGCTTTCTAGGATTAATGCACAGTCTTGGAGAAAATGTGTCTGGCTTATTAAGAACTATGTGCTCCTTATACTTACAAAATCAGTAGTATTCTAAATCAATCAATTTATGGCTATTTTATACCAATGTCAATTGACCTTGTCAACAACTTGGATCAGGATTTTATTACATATTGAGGTAAAGTTTATAGATTATAATTTAACTTATGCTAAAATTTCCTTTAAATTCTGTGTTTTCTTTAACTCTCCTACTGCTAAAAAGTTGTTTTTTTCCCCCAATAGGCCCTATAAAACACTGCTTTTTTACTTATTCATTAACTGAGAGATATGTTCCCTCTCTTTTTATAAGGTACTGCTGCTCATCTGTAGTCTTTTTGCTGAAAGATTTTTATACCTGCTCTCAGTCAATGTCCTCTCTAGCATCTCCAATAGAGAGGACAATTTACTATGATTTCTGAGGAAGAGATTCAGTGAGCAGAATTCTGGATGCTATGCCATTTCCCTGTAGCACCATTGAATACCAAACCTTTCCACAGACTTACTAGACCAGGGGTCCCCAAACTTTTTACATAGGGGGCCAGTTCACTGTCCAGACCGTTGGAGGGCCGGACTATAAAAAAACTATGAACAAATCCCTAAGCACACTGCACATATCTTATTTTAAAGTATAAAAACAAAACAGGAACAAATACAATATTTAAAATAAAGAACAGATAAATTTAAATCAACAAACTGACCAGTATTTCAATGGGAACTATGGACCTGCTTTTGGCTAATGAGATGGTCAGTGTCTGGTTCCATATTTGTCAATGCTAGCCATAACAAGTGATATGACGCACTTCCGGAGCCCTGACGCGTGCGTCCCGCATCGCTGCGCTTTGTGGTGCCACCACATACAGCACACAGGATGCATCCTGTGCTCTCTCACTGACCACCAATGAAAGAGGTACCCATTCCGGAAGTGCGGCGGGGGCCGGATAAATGGCCTCAGGGGGCCACATGTGGCCCGCGGGCCGTAGTTTGGGGACCCCTGTACTAGACAATCCTTTTCAATGTCTTGGTATACATTCTCAAATTAATAATGGGATCAAGCCCTGGCCTATTGGTTCAGCAGTCGAGTGTTGGCCCAGCGTGTAACAGTCCCGAGTTGGATTTCCCACCAGGACACACAAGAAAAGCGCCCATCTGCTTCTCTACCCTTCCCCTTCTCCTCTCTCTCTGTTTCTCTCTTCCCCTCCTGGAGCCAAGGCTCCATTGGAGCAAAGTTGGCCCAGGGGCACTGAACACTGCTCCATGGCCTCCATCTCAGGCGTTAGAATGGCTCTGGTTGCAATGGAAATTGCCCCCTGGTGGGCATGCTGGTAGATCCCAGCCAGGTACATGCAGGAGTCTGTCTCTCTGTCTCCCCGTTTCTCACTTTAGAAAAATACAAAATAAATAAGTGAATAAATAAAAAATAATGGGATCAGATTTCTATAATGTTACTCTTACTCATTTAGACTATATTTGTCAGTTCCTTTAATAAATTCTACCCATGTGTCTCATTAAAATTTTTCTATATTAATTTATAACAATATGGAGGGCATAAAAACATGCTCATATCAATTGATTGTTAGTTGGCCACACAAGCACCTTTCATGTAGAAAATAGACAGAGATTGGAAAAACTGGTACACATTATCACGTTTCCTGCCCCAACTCGGCAGAGACATCAATGTGGCCGTCTCTCAATCTGTACGCCTCACTTTCTGATAAACAACTATTTAGGACTTTGTCTAAGACTGGATTTTAGGCAAGAAAATGTATGTAAGTAAGTTAATGTGGAAGGACTCATTTTATTTTCTGACTTGTGTATTTAGACCTGAAATGGGAGAATTGAGTCAAGGGGAATCCACATGTTACTCATCAAAGATCTCGTCTTCTAAAATTTGTGGGCTCTTAATTGATTTCCCAAACATTTCACCAATTTCTGTAACAATATACTTTTAACAGCCAAAGCCAGTTGATAAAATTCTACACATAGATAATGTGTTATGAATACTTATGTTTTTAATTTATGTATTTATTTTCATAACTCTGTGGGCATGAAGTAATTGTAATTTAATCTCATGGGTATGGCGGCACTATTACAATAAATTAATAGTAGTTTCTGTGTTGTAATTATGATATAGAGTCAGGCCATTCTCACTGATTCTCTGAGAAATTGTCTTCAAGAGAAATAGAAAGTGATATTTTTAAACCACTGTTTTTATAATTTAACTTTACCATGGAATGTAACCATGTCTTCTCTAGATTATTTTAGTATAAAATCTGATAACTGTTGGGAGTTAAAAGCATGATGCAGTTCACTATTGATCTATCACCTCCATTAAGTAAGTCCTTCTCCCCAGAGCTCTCAGATCCTTCCTTTTCTACCAATTACATTCATCTGAGTCAAAAATAAGACTCACAGTTACTTGTACCAACATCAAATCTGGTAAGGGTAATTAAATGTTCCAAATGCCATGGTTAATGTAGATATACTTTAATCATGTCCTTAAATAGTCTTTATGTTTCATTTCAGACTAGTTTATTTCTACTGAAAAAACTGATATGCTCAGAATTAGCCAATGCAATAAATTGAACCGATGTCTCTTGGTTCATAAAATATTAACCATGCCTCAAAATGTCAAAATATTTTAGCCTCGTATTTTCAAGCCTATGATTTAACATGCTGCCATGAGTAGGGAATTAGTTTTTCTTCTTGATACAGATTTAAAAAAAACCTGATATTTTAAAATTTCTGTATTTTAAAATCCATAAAATCAAATTTCACTTCACATTTTCTGCTACATTATGTAATGTCTTTTACATTAATAAAAATTACATTTGACACCTTTCTTATTCCTAACAGATAAAGTAAAACTTAGTCAAAATGTTAAGCTTTGCTAAAGAGGCCACTCTAATTTGTAACAATTCCACATCTCCTTGCATTTAATAGCAATTCCCTCCGCACCCAGAAGGCCATAGGCTGTGATTATATGCTGCAATAGGGAATAAACTTTTCTTTCACTCCACTAACATTTTGTATATATATATTTTTCCTTTAACCCACTTATTTATAATAGGCTTAAAGGAAGAATGGCTTCTCTGATATCAAAAGTCAGTGAAGCAGCTAATCTAGAATTTCATGAAGTCTCTGCCGGGTGTCGGAGCGGTGAGGGTTGCGGAAGTGGGAGCGTCGCCGGGTGCACTTGGTTTTATCATTAATCCCAGGGCCCGGTTCTCTCTGGTGCATGGCCCCTTTTTTAATCAGGAGACAGCAGACACACTGCATAATGATGGTTTTAATGATCATAGTAGGAGAGGGAAGAACTTCTGTTTACTAGCTTAATGTTTAATGAAGATGCATACATGACCCTGTAGATTTCTGAAAATATATTTGACATCCTGGTTTCAGGGCTCTCTAATGAGTAAATTCAGCAGTGTTTTGGGACTACAGAAGAATACATGTGAAGAATTCTTCTCCAGAAGTGTCTTCAAAATTGAGATGAATATTTTATAAAAGGTAAATGATGAATTATTTTAAAGCTAGGAATAAAATTTAATCAAATATATATGGTTTTAAGTATTTTTTGAATATATATTTGTTGTACATGTACTTTTCAGCTAAAAAAACAGTGTTCACATAGTACAGATACTTTTTTTTTTTTACAGACACAGAGGTATAGATAGGAACAGTCAGACAGAAATGGAGAGAGATGAGAAACATCAATTATTAGTTTTCCATTGCGACACCTTAGTTGTTCATTGATTGCTTTCTCATATGTGCCTTGACCGTGGGGCTACAGCAGACCAAGTGACCCCTTGCTCGAGCCAGCGACCTTGGGTCCAAGTTGGTGAGCTTTCTGCTCAAGCTGGCGACCTCAGGGTCTTGAACCTGGGTCCTCCGCATCCCAGTCTGACACTCTATCCACTGAGCCACCGCCTGGTCAGGCCAGATATGTTCATTTAAAAAATAATAATAATTAAATGCGTCCTTGCCAGATGGCTCAGTGGATAAAGCATTAACCTGGCACACTAGAGGGTGCGGGTTCCATACCTGGTCAGGGTGTTTGCAAGAAACAATCAATGAGTACACAAACTGAATGGAACAACTAAGTGAAACAATGACTTGATGCTCCTCTCTCTCTCTCTTGATTCCTGTCACTCTCCTCCCTTTCTCTCTCAAATCAATGGAAAAATTAAAAAATAAATAAATAAAAAGTACGCTCATACTACATATTTATAAGTCTATAATTGTTACAATTATGGTTTTAAGAAAATGCTTTATTCTAATGTAAGTGCCACCATAATGAATTTTTGAAAACATTTATTTCAGAAATAAAAATAGATATTGAATTGGATTACACATTTAAAGTAATTATAAAATTTGTATACATATGTTTGAGTAATAATATGATATTTCTTGAGCTACCTTTCTAGTTTGAATGAAAAATACATTTTTTTAAACTAACTTTTTTCATGGGTAATTTTTAAAAGTTATTTTTAATTATTCAGTACATGTATGACAGTGAGCTTGTCAATCCATATCTGACTGAAAGTACATTACCTGATTCATATAATTCTCACTCATAGTTTGACTTGTGGGTATTACTTACAGATCCATCAAAAATTAGCCCATGGATCTTGAGTGAGATGTATAATTTGAGTCCTACTCATTCTTAAATCAAGGGTGTTGGCATATATAAAATATACAGACCCACTTGCTCTTCCAGATCTCTCCTCGTGTAAACTTTATGTCTGTAAATGCCATGTTGTATTCAAATTGAAAAATATTAGGATTTCAGAAGCATACTTATATTATCTAGTTTGTCATTTCCTTCTGAAATTTCATATTAGTATTCAAAGGCTTGAAATGGACAATGCATCTAACACAAATAAGAGAAAGTTAGTACATAACAACTTAAAAGACAAACATGAATTTGTTACTTAAAAGAGATTCCATGCCCTCTTCTTCTCCTACTATGTGCGCACACACACACACACACACACACACACACCACATGCATGTAATTATGTGCTCCCATATAACACACCTTCTAAGCCTATCTCCCACTGTAAATTTTACTTTGTGACAAGGGGCATAATTTTAAATTGTAAAAGCTAACAGTTATATCCTTTTTATTTTTTTGCTTCATTTTTTTTTTCCTATTTATCATAAAGCTCTTCAAGATTTAAAATGTTAGTGGCCATGCTGTAGGTCCTGGGAAAAAGAGAACACTTTTTGCTTTGTTAACCTCGAAATATTAGGAATTTGTATTTCTTTTTGTAAACACTATACAAAGCTCTAAATGCCAATTTTTCATATCAGAAACTCCTACAACACCATACATTTGTAAATGTAATGAGGAGACAGTTATCAAAGGTCAGAAGTCAAAAGAGAGTGTACTCTAAAAAGAACTATCATCTGGGACAAAAGAGACTTTGATCTAAAACAACCTTTGGTCCCCAGATTTCCTGTGTGTGATGCGGGAGGCTGAGGCCCGGCAGGTCCACAGTGGGTTCGGGCAGGCAGTAGAGACACTGAGGAGCCGGAAAGCAGTAGGCACTTCCAGTTTATTCGAGTCTTGCAATGGCAGGTGAACACACAGTCAGGGAAACCGCTTCTCAGGCAAAAGAACAGAAATCGGCCCCTCACAGCGGCAGGCAGGCAGTCCACCATCCGCAGTCCCCCTGAGCGCAAGCACCGTAGCCTTACATGGACCGTACACACGTGGCACATCCACGTGCTCACACACCAATCAGGCCGAGTGCCTGCAGTTGGTACACCAGCGGGAAAGCCTAACACCGCTGCTGCCCCACACTGGGACAGAGTTAGAGAAGGGCTGCTTCACCACCAGCGAGGGCAGGTTATCAAGTGCTTTCTTCAGAAGTAGCCAAGGTAGAAAAGGATGAAAGGAAAGAGCTTCCAGAGGATGGAAGTAAGAATCACAAAGAAGAACTGAGTGGAGGAAATACTTCCAGGTAGTGAAATCAGCGTGTAATTGAGGTGCATTTTTTACTCCTGGGGTTGGGTTCCTTGTTAGCATTGGGATAACAGGATTTTGGTATTTCTATAAACCACATAATAGAGCATGGCTTCCATTCTTCACTTTCTTAAATGTGATTACCTTATTCCTGCCCCATCCTTTTTTTTTTTTTTATTGAAAATCACTTTTCTTTTTAAATCCTAGTACTATGGATCAAAATAGCACTCTCAGATCTGAAGAGATTGCTGGGATCGACCCCTTCACCCTTTGCTTTTAGTTCAAAATACCTGGATAGAACCCCAGCTGTAGAAGGTGAAGTAACGGGGTGTATTGATATTCTGCGTGTGGAAGGGGACAGAACAAAATCTATAGTGACTGCATATCCTTCTACATATCTGATCCTCTGTGTCTGTGGAAGGCTGTGACTGAAGTTAACCATCTTAGCCTCTATCCATGAGTACCCAAATTGAAAAAGGCTCATGTGTTAACATGTAGTATTTAAGTGAGAAATAAACTTTACTGTGTGAAAGCTTTGAGATCTTTTTTAGGTGGTTTGTTTGTTTTTACAACATACTCTAGCCAATCCTAATTTAATAAACATTCCTCAGAGGATGTCATTACCCTCTGGTCAGGGATAAATCCATTGGTTAGAAGTCAAACATTGTAAATTGATTACGCTCATCAGTGATTGCTTTATTCTTGGGCATTTGACAACATTCTGGTTAATGAGTTGTCAGGAATATAAGTTCGGTGTTTCTGAGAACAGTTCCTCTTTAAAAAACAAGACATATGCTAGTCATTCTACTAGATATCCTTTTGGATTACCAAATAGGATACTTACAACTGCAATAGTCACTTTGCAAACATGAGCAGAGCTGGTGAAAAGTCAAAACCTGCCCTGATAAAGATAATGCAGCAGGGAGGTAAGGATACTGTAAGAATGCTGTGTCCTTCACAAGGCCATCGACCCCCATATTTATTAACCACCTCAAGGACTGTTCTACCATATGTGTTTTTATGGACTGAGTTTATTTTGACAGCCATTAATTAGGTGAGATAAAGAGAACCTTTCCACTAAATTATACACACACACACACACACACACACACACACACACACACACAGCTTTTCTAAAAATATTAGGTACTAAAAGAAAACAAGCTCAATATTTGGCTATACCAAAAAACAAAAACAAGTAAAACCAAAAACAATACCAGTAAAAATAACATTTAGAAATCATGTTTAATCTTAGAGAAACATGTTTTAAAGTAGCAAGTTTAACACCTGTTCCTTCAGGAGCAAAACAAGTTTATTTAAAATATACATATTTTGGCCTGACCTGGTGTTGGTGCAGTGGATAAAGCATTGGATTGGGACCCAAAGGACCCAGATTTGAAAGCTTGAGATCGCTGGCTTGAGCGCGGGGTCACTGGCTTGGGTGTGGGATCATAAACATGAACCCATGGTCACTGGCTTGAAGCCCAAGGTCACTCACTGGCTTGAGCAAAGGGTCCCTCAGTCTGCTGTAGCCCTCTGGTCAAGGCACATATGAGAAAGTAATCAATGAACAACTTTGGCACCCTAACAAAAAATTGATGCTTCTCATCTATCTCCTTCCAGTCTGTCTGTCCCGATCTGTCCCTCTCTCTGTCTCTCTCTCTGTGTCTCTATCACTAAAATATATATATAATATTAGACTACCTATATTGCCTTAAGAAAAGTAAATGATTGGCCCTGGCCGGTTGGCTCAGTGGTAGAGCATCAGCCTGGCGTGTGGGGGACCCGGGTTCGATTCCCGGCCAGGGCACATAGGAGAAGCACCCATTTGCTTCTCCACCCCCACCCCCTCCTTCCTCTCTGTCTCTCTCTTCCCCTCCCACAGCCAAGGCTCCATTGGAGCAAAGATGGCCCGGGCACTGGGGATGGCTCCTTGGCCTCTGCCCCAGGCGCTAGAGTGGCTCTGGTCGCAACAGAGCGACGCCCAGAGGGGCATTGCATCGCCCCCTGGTGGGCAGAGCGTTGCCCCTGGTGGGCGTGCTGGGTGGATCCCGGTCGGGTGCATGCGGGAGTCTGTCTGACTGTCTCTCCCCGTTTCCAGCTTCAGAAAAATACAAAAAAAAAAAAAAAAAAAAGAAAAGTAAATGATTGTTATTGAAGAATACCATGAAATTCATTCTTAATTATCATATAATTCCAAGTAAATTGGTACTTCAAACTAAGAACAATCAAATTAATAAGTAGTAATTACATACCTAGATGGAATTACTAAATTTTTCATTATAAATTTTATAAACTTAGAGTTTCCTTACTGATAAATAAATCATATAGTTTTTTAAAACTACAGGGAATAATTTTTGATATTTAATAATTAAAACAACCTATGTGTGTTAATTTAAATTGATGTCTCTTAGTTGCTCCTTGATTATGAAATGTTTTTATTAAATATTAAGAGTTTTAGATAATGGCCAAGTCTCCTATTTTCAAGACCAATAAGTTTTATCAAGTCCTCAGATCACACCTTTCTACCCAGTTGTCTGTCTCTCACTTCCAATTCTTGGAACTCAGGTGATTAAGTTGGATCTGAAAACTTAATTTTCTCTTCTGAATAAATAGGTAACATATTTAAGGTTACACATTCATAGGTCTTGGGGTTAAGACATGGACATCTATGGAGAGCTATTATTTTGCTTAATACAAAACACACAAAAATTATTTTGGGTAACTTCATAGCACAGAATTTTGATTACTCCTACTTAGTGGAATATATTTCAAAATCAGATGCCACCAAGTAATCTTAATTATTATTCTTTCTTTGTATTATTATTAGTGATGTTGTTACCATTATAGTCAAACTATTTTATGTATATATAGCATACTGGTTTATATGTTTTATGGATATAACACATAAGCAATTATATAATATTTATGTTGCTAGATATATTGGGTTATCAAGTGCTTTCTTCAGAAGTAGCCAAGGTAGAAAAGGATGAAAGGAAAGACTTTTATTTAAACAAAAAACAATAATTATATCAATAAGTTAATCAATTATATACTCGCCGTTGCTGTTTACAACCTCTTCCCACCTCTCGATCAATTTGTTGATGCCATTTTGCCAAAAATCGCCTTGTCTGGTGTCAAAGAAGTTGTTGAGCCAGTTTTTAAGGACCTCTTTGTTATCGAAGGTAATGCCCTTCATATGGTTTGACAGGGAGCGGAAAAGATGGTAATCGGTTGGTGCAAGGTCCGGAGAATATGGCGGATGCTGAAGTACCTTCCATTCGAGCTCTTGGAGTGCGGCTTTGACGACTTGTGCAACATGGGGCCTGGCGTTGTCGTGAAGGAGTATGGTTTGACCATGTCAATCAGGTCTTTTCAGTCGAATAACCTCATTCACGCGGTGTAGCTGGGCAATGTAGAGCTCCTTGTTGACTGTGGCATTCTTTTCGAGCATTTCCCAGTTCTTCATCGAATTCAGAAGGCCTTCCGCTGCGGCATGTGTCATCGACGTCAAAGTCGCCATTTTTGAACTTTGCAAACCATTTCCGTGCTGTAGACTCGCCTATGACACCTTCTCCATACACATCGCAAATGTCCCGGGCTGCTTCGGCAGCTTTTTGACCTCGAAAAAAAGCAAAGAAGAGCAGGTGTCGAAAATGTTGATTTTTTGCCTCCTGGGTATTCCATTTCTAAGCCTCAAAACTAATAAAAAATTAAATAACTCAAAAATACAATTAACATAGTTTTGTAGAGCAGAAAGAATTTTATCGAATGAATACTTACCCTTTGCCAAACAGCAAACAAATCATTGTAAAATAAAAGAAAATATAAAAATGCTACGAACTTATTCCCCAACCCAATAAATATTTTATATGACAGACAACTATAAAAATCAGGATGTTTCACTACAAACATTTTTTATGTTATTTATTTATTTTTAGAGAGAGAGGAAGGAGGAATAAGAAAGAGAAAGAGAAAAAGACAGGGACGTTGATCTGTTTCTGTATGTGCCCTGACCGGGCATGAAATTGGCAACCTCTGTGCTTTGGAATAATGCTTTAACCAAATGAGCTATCCAGGCAGGGCCACTGCAAATGTATATTATGAAAATTCATGGGAAATAAACTTATTACTTTATAGCAATCATCGAAATGGATAAAAACACACAATGACACACACATACATATGAACTGTGTTTGCTGGAAAACCATTAAGCAAAAATATTTTCCAGCGGCAACGATTACTCTGATTCTTCAATTGTAATTATACATAGTATCAAAAAAAAGGCCAGATTGCCTTAAAGGAATTGCTGATTCTAAGTCGGGTAGAGAAGCTATTAAAAACAATTTAGTTTTTTCAGAAAGGCATATAAAGAAATATAAAAGGTATAACACTGAATTTCAAAAAATTTGTAATGAAACTGATTAAAACTCATTTAATATGTATATAAAAATAAGTTTTTAGTGTTAAACAGAAAAATGAATTTGATACATATTTATAAAATTTTCTTCTTTGAAAAATAATGTAACCTATGTCTTATGTATGAATTATATTTCAAAGTAACAATGTATTTATCTAGTTATAAGAGGAAAAGTTACACATTGCACAATTTTAATTACTATATTTTTCACTCCATAAGACGCACCTGACCATAAGATACACCTAGAGTTTTAAGGAGGAAAATACAAAAAATAAATATTCTGAACCAAATGGTGTGTTAAAATATTTCATAAAATACCTCATTTTTCGCTGCATAAGATGCCCGGGCATTTTCTCCTCCACTTTTGGTGGAAAACAAAGTGCATCTTTTGGAGCAAAATATACAGTAATAATTTTGTAAGTAAATATTGTATTAGAACACTAATTCAAATTAAGATCATCCATAGATTAAATTGTAAGAAAATTGAATGGGGGCCTGAGGCTGACACTCTGTTAGCCCCCATTTTAGTCACAACCTAATGTGCACACAGCACCTCACTCTATCTGCTCCTAGATGTGATGTATTATGAAGTTTACAGAACCATGCATGAATATTCAAGGTAAAAAATGACAATTAAATTTTATTAAGCTCCTGGAATTAGTATCGTGTTTACTGAAAAGGCAAAAGCAGTTGAACAAGCGAAGTGTCAACACAAGCAATAAAACAAATGCATCTAGAAAGAGACATTCAAGAGAACAAATATACAATTTTTACAGTAACTATATGGCATTATAAAAAATACAAATAGGCACTTTTTATTTAGGAAAGACTTAACAAGTAAATAGAACATGAATATACACTAGATATTATAAGATATCTAAATTATTATTAAATGTGGTATATCAATGCCATTCTGTTTAGAAATAGCAAGTATCCAAATTGTTCATTGATACATACTGGCTGGAATGAAATGACATAATATCTAGGACTTGATTTAAAATATGGGGTGGTGGGGAGATTCTTGAGTTTATTTTGAGTACAAAAAATATGTAAGAATGATATGAACATATTATTGTAATGGATTTGAGAATGTGTATAATAAATTCCAAGAAAAAATACAACTTCTTAAATATGACAGACAAATAAATAGAAAACCCACATGTCCTCTATAACAACCAACATACCTACATTACAAGTAAGAGTCTTCCCACAGAGAAAACAACAGCTTTAGACCATTTTCCTGTTGAGTCCTATAAAATATTCAAGTAACATATAATTTTTTATACAGAATCTTTCACAGAATAAGTGAAAGATGCTAGTAGAGAATAAGCCAGATGCATATAATTGTATTTATTGTTATACTCAGTAATTGAGGAATAAAATTAGAAACATTCTTTTTTAAAGAAACATGATTGCAGCACTGTCTGTCAAGTAAAGATAGTGATAAAATTTGTAGAATTGCATTGAGTTGGATCAGTTACTTGTTAGTGATATAAAAATGGAGTAAATCAAAGCCTCCATAAGTCATATGGAAAAATCTATCACTCATGTGAAATGAAGTTAGTGAACTTTTTACTTCAAAGAAGAAAACTAACTTGACAGTTTAAGAACATCTCCAGTGGAGGAGGGTGGTTAAGAAACAGGATTTATAGGGTTTTAGAGACTGGAATGAGTAAATTTAAAGTCAATCTTGCAAGGCAAGAAACTATACTGCTCACAAAAATTAAGGGACATTTCAAAATGAATATGAAGCAATAAAATATCCCCTATTTTTTGTGAGCAGTAGAGTTGGATTTGGGCAGAGCTTACTTAAAAACCATAGCTTTTGGATTAGTGGTCAGGTTGAGGAGAGAATCTTGAAGAAAGTATGGATGACTAACGTGTTTATCAAAACAGTTCAGCCAAGGAAACTATTGTTTTTGGTAGGTGAGTCATTCTTAATTTTTTAAGAGTTATATTCCTGGTACAGATATTACTTGAAATAATCAGCTAACCTTTTTTTTTTTTACACTGGATCTCATGGTTTTTTAATGGTGGGACAAGAAATTTGTTTTAGGTCTTTTCTTAAAACCTCAATTTTCTTAACTGTAATGGATGGATAAATGATCTATTATTCTACATGTCAAGTTTATTTTTCTTTTTAAATCACATATACAGTCATATGAAAGTGATTAATGAAGGGTTTTTTTGTTTGTTTGTTTGTTTTTGTTTTGTTTTGTTTTTTTGTATTTTTCTAAAGTGAGAAGTGGAGAGGCAGAGAGACAGACTCCTGCATGTGCCTGACTGGGATCCACCCAGCAAGTCCACTAGGGGTTGGTGCTCTGCCCATCTGGGGTGTTGCTCTGTTGCAACCAGAGCCATTTTAGTGCCTGAGGTGGAGGCCATGGAGCTATCCTTAGCGCCAGGGCCAACTTTGCTCCAATGGAGCCTTGGCTGTGGGAGGGAAAGAGAGAGATAGAGAGAAAGGAGAAGGGGAAGGGTGGAGAAGCAGGTGGGTACTTCTCCTGTGTGCCCTGGCCCGAAATCGATCCCGGGACTTCCACACACCAGGCCAATGTTCACCAGCCAGGGCAGCTGATGAAGGTTTTAACAAATTAATTTTTATTTTACTTTAAAATCTAGAGTATCTTCAGCCACTTACTTTGGTATATAGAAAGTCATTAATTTGGTAAAGGTCATTCTCTCTTTTCTATAGATTCATTGAGAAGACGTGTTAAATCTAATGTTCAAAGATCATAATATACATAATTCATTTACAATCTTTTTAAGTACTACTTTTTCTAAGGGTCATAAATTTTCTGAGTCAAAAATTGATGACAAATATCCTCAAGTTCAATTTTAATAAATGGTTAATAACAGCTATTTATATGATTGTAGAATATACCTGTCAAACAGTAGTTTTTGTAAGCTATCTTTTCTTAAGATATATAGGCATTAAAAACCTATATTAATATCATGAAATTGTTTAAATTAATACAAATATTAGTAACAAAGTAATCCATCTTGAGATCACTTCTGTGTAAACAAGCAAAAAGTATCTTCTGAGGTATTTTTTGTACCGGAATTTTGTTTGTTTCTTTCTTTTTTAGTTTAAGAGTACATTTTATAAAGTGTACTTGGAATTTATGTATCTTGTGTGATACTATTGTATTTACACAACAATTTTAGGAGATGATTATCTTCATATACCCATATGGAACAGCTTCCATTAAGAAAGGAAAAGATGTAATTTAATAAGAGACTTTGTTCTGGTACTTACAAGGCCTGGCCTTCTCTTTCCTTTATAGTCTTGGGCTAAATTTCATAAGATAATTAACATTTTTGATCTATAAAGTAAATATATGATGTTGTAAATAACAGTATTATGCGGTGACCCAGAAGAGCAACCTGGCCTGTGAACACTACATTGCCTTTTCACATGAAAATCTAGGGCATAGGAGATGAATCATAATGCAATATGTTTTGCTCTCCCAAATATACTGTAAGCTATTCATTTTGATATGAATAATAAACCTTTTCTTAGTTTCAGACAATGCCTCCTGGGATATAGTCTGTGATGCTTATGTAAAATACCCTGCAGATGCTTTATTCCTTTAACATTTGCAAAATCTGCGTTTCAACCTCATGAGTCTTCTGTTTTATTTAAGGCTGGATAGAGTAAATGTTGGTGCAAACTAATTAACATCAAAAAATACCAAGTTGATCAGATGGTAATTCCAAAGCAAATACACATGGTCTTGTTTAAGTTACCTAGATTTCATTTTAATGCTTGATAGATGAAAACCATATTCTGCAAGTATGTGTTCAGCTTGGCTTTTGTAAAATTATACAATTATTTTATTTTATTTCTTAATAATTCTTATATTTAACCAGTTTATTTGACATACTGTCTTTAACTTAATTTAAAAATGTTCT
The DNA here is from genome assembly GCF_036850995.1 of Saccopteryx leptura. Taxonomy (NCBI): domain Eukaryota; kingdom Metazoa; phylum Chordata; class Mammalia; order Chiroptera; family Emballonuridae; genus Saccopteryx; species Saccopteryx leptura. The sequence goes on along the minus strand of NC_089503.1, from coordinate 206,129,115 downwards.
CTGATTTTTGCTTTCTCGGTAAGGAATGTGTTATTATTGAAGTGCTTGAAACACAAATAACTATTAGCAGTTATGTATTTTTATTACATAAATTTCATTAAAATTTGATTGATGAAAAGACAAAATAAGATAATTATTTATGCAAATATCAATATTAGAACAGCATCCACTTGATATTTTGTCTCCTTACAGTGTGTTTTATTTGGAATTAAAAAGAAACACAAATATTTTTAATTACACATATCTCCAAGAAGCAATGTTATTTAAAAATCAAGCTAAAATACATTATTGTATTATGTATTTTAAACCAGCATTTTTTTACTTATACCTGCAAGTATTTCTTGATGGAAGATAGAGATTTAAAGTTTTTGAGTGACACTGTTGTTTTATGGAATAGGTAAGTGTCAGGAAGTCTTAGAATTCTGAATTTGAGTACTTGTTCTATCAATTACTATCTGCATAAAGTTTAGATATTATATATCCCTATATCTCAATGACCTCATCTAAGAAAAGTAGATTATATGTACCTTAATGACTTGTTTTTATGTTTAAATATCAAAATGTTGGTAAAGTGGTTAATATATTACTTGGTAAATTATAAATACTCAATAATATTGGAATGTAGCAATAGCATATTTCATTTCTTCACATACTTCAGTTTTTATAGTAAAATCAGCAAATAATATCAAGAAAGTTTGTAGAAAAATAAAAAAATCTATTTTATCATTTTAGCAGAACTGGTAACATTTGATTCTATCTCCACCCCATGCATACTTTAATTAGCTTAAATATATTATATAAACAACTTATAAAATTTGCAAATTCAATTTATATTAGAGAAATTCACCATGCTTGGACACGGTTGTACTTTTCATAGTTTCAGAGTATTTATTTAGAGGGGGAAATTAAAAGGCCACTTACATGATTTGAAAAGAGAGCAGTTTGTACATAGGTGTTTAACACCACTCATCTCAAAAACACACAAATGCACACACACACACACAAAATAAAAATAACCAAAGGATTATAACAGGAGTATGAATTCCATCAGAAAAACCTTGAATATACACCATAATCTGAAAAATTCCTACTAGACATAGTAATTGATGAGTTGTAATATAATAAGAAGTAATACAGAAATATAATTAAGGTAACCTGCAACTCACTAATTCAGAGGGACGAGAGTTATAGAAGAAGCTAGAACATTGCAGAGGCAAGAATTCCTCAGTTGGAAGAGCTTGTGATGAAGCTAAAGATCTTAAAAGAGAACCTATCACTTGAATATCTATACCCAAACATAGACACTGTGGACAGAAAGAGCCCGTTCATACCAGAAAGCCACATCGACCTGAAGTGCCCCAAATACTCTGGACTTATCTTGAACTAACAGAACACTCTCCTGATTGGCAGTAGTTTCTAATAACATGGCAGGATCATGACATGCTAGTGCATATTATTGTAATGTAACAAAGAAATACCACAGCATTGGGGTAACCTGGTGACATTACATACCTGCTCGAACAGAAAATTGAATTTTGATATACAGTCCTCAGCACAGTAGGTTCAGCGAACAGAGAAATGTAATCAAGCAGAAAAAAGTTTCAAGTAACCTCCCATATCCATTTATATGCTGAATCACAAAAATGGTAATATTTGTATTATTTGGTGTCTCAGCTGAAAATATGGGAGTTTTTTTGTTTGTCAGATTAATAATGGGAGGAAGCAATAAAACCCGTGTGTAATATACATATACATATCTGACAAAGAAAAACTTCTGCTTTCAGTGATAAATATAAGAAAACAACAACAAGGGCCCTATAAAAATATCAAATAAACAGATGTAGTGGACTGTAGTTTAAAGCATGACTGTATTTACAGATTCAGAGAACATAATTACATTATCATTTTCATTACATTATCATTTCATGTTTATTAAATTCTAGAATTCTCCAAAAAATTTAATAATTGTTTTACATAATTTCTTAATAAGTATGTGTGTACAAATGTATGTGTGTTTATCACATATTTAATGTTTTATTTGGATTTTTGGAAGTTGCTATAAAATCAAAAGTGATTTCAGCTAACTTTTCATGTACATTATATGCTTAAATGCACTCATGAGCAATGTTTCACCTAATAAACATTTTTGTGTGCAAGTATCTGATGGCTTCTGAGTTTTCTAGGATAAAAGTCCAGAGTGGGAAGGGGAAGGGGAAATAATATTTTTCTAAAAGAAAGGAATTTTAACATAAAAGTCCACAATGGCGACATTCTTGGGAAGATGATGTATCCCAATCCTTCTTATAATTTATCCACATGATTAGGCCCTGGCAGGTTGGCTCAGTGGTAGAGCGTCGGCCTGGTGTGCAGGAGTCCCGCGTTCGATTCTTGGCCAGGGCACACAGGAGAGGCGCCCATTTGCTTCTCCACCCCTCCCCCTCTCCTTCCTCTCTTTCTCTCTCTTCCCCTCCCACAGCCGAGGCTCCATTGGAGAAAAGATGGCCTGGGCGCTGGGGATGGCTCTGTGGCCTCTGCCTCAGGCACTAGAATGGCTCTGGACGCAACAGAGCGATGCCCCAGAGGGGCAAAGTATCGCCCCCTGGTGGGCATGCTGGGTGGATCCCGGTTGGGTGCATGCGGGAGTCTGTCTGACTGCCTCCCCATTTCCAGCTTCTGAAAAATGAAAACAAATAAAAATAAAAAAACATAATTTATCCACATGAGCCATCAAAATTTGCTCCTTTGGTAACAGTTATTAGTTTCCTATGATTGTCCTAAAACAATTGCCACTAACTGGTGATTCAAAAAATAAGAGAAATTTACTCTCACAGTTAATAGGCTAGAAATCTGAAATCCATGTTTTAGCATGGTTTGTTCCTTCCGAATTCTATGAGGAAGCAAAGACAATCACATGTAACTTTGCTCATGAATACAAGTAAATTCAAATATTATAAAAGAGTTATAAACACGAGCACTGTATACAAAAGCCTGAAGGGTAAGGATACATATTGTTTACATGTACTTTCATTAGAATGGAAAAGACTGTGGATATGTCATCATAAAATACCAGGCTATAATACCCTTTTACAGATTCTATTAGAGTCAATAACTTAAAATTCACTTAAAGAAACAAAATATTTTTATTATAACAATGTGGTCGTGCAGTGGATAGAGTATCAGTCTGGGATGTGAAGGACCCAGGTTCAAAACCCCGAGGTTGCTGGCTTAATCTCGGGTTCATCCGGCCTGAGCGAAGGGTCGCTGGCTTGAGTGTGGGATCACAGACATGACCCCATGGTCTCTGCCTTGAGCCCAAAGGTCACTGACTTGAAGCCCAAGGTCGCTGGCTTGAGCCCAAGGTCTCTGGCTTGAGCAAGGGGTCACTCGGTCTGCTGTAGCCCCCCCCCCCCCAGTCCAGGCACATATGAGAAAGCAATCACTGAACAACTAAGGAGATGCAACGAAGAATTGATGCTTCTCATCTGTCTCCCTTCCTGTCTGTCTTATTTGTCTCTCTCCCTGACTCTCTTTCGGTCTCTGTCAAAAAAAAAAAAAATCTGGATTGAGCTTGACTTCGAGCATTTTTTAAAATGTATTTATTGGTTTTAGAGAAAGGAAGGGAAAGAGAGAAAGAGAGAAAAATGGATCTGTTGCTGTATGAGCCCTGATTGGGGATCAAACCTTCAACTTTCATGTTTTGCAACATTACTCTACCAACCAAGCTACCCAGCCAGAGCAACAGTGAACATTTTTCTTTCAGTAAGTTCAAAAGGATTGATGTTATGAAGTTTGTGTAATTTCCTGTGTACAGGCAAGTATTGCCTCACAGGGAGTTGCTTTTAATTGTCTTGTAAGTTGTTTCTGTGAAAACTCTAAAGACCACATTTTATGGTTAAATCTTGTTTTATTTATTTTAGTGTATTTGTTAATATTAATTGATTAAACATTTAGATATAACTAAAGAAATTTAGTAATGCTTTGAATGCAATAGTGTAAAAATTTATATTTTATAGAGAAAAAGCTTACCAAATATCTACTTGAATTTATTGATTATATATTATTTTTTAGTATGCTTGATAACTTGTTGACATAATTTTAAACCATAATGGATGTTAAAAGTAATGACTGAAATACTAAAAACCCTGTTAGAGTAATTTGGTCTAAAAAGCACTGTATTTGGAGTTGATGACCAAATGAACCACGAAAATAGTGAGGGCATCTGTCAATTACCAAAATAGAGTAAACTTTATAAATATCTCAATGATGAATATGGCCTTTCAATACATGGCTTCTAGGAAACACCCACCAATAGAAAGTGAAGCAAATAAATTAAACAACACTTGTTCTCACCAAGACCCTTAACCTTTTCCTATTGACTTAAGTTCATAATCACATTGGCTTTCAGGGACAGCTAGTTTATTGACTATGTATGAAGCACAACTCTCTTTCAGCATAGAGGAAACTAATATGGTGCACAGAGATGTATTGTAGAATTGGGCGCCTGCAACCTGTATAATTATGTAAACTACTGTCACCCCAATAAAATTCAATTATTAAAAAAACAAAGGATCACATTATAGTGGAATTATGAGTAGTCTTTTAAGGCATAGTAACATAAATTCAGCATAATAATTGTACTAATTTATATTGAAAGTGTTTTAGTTTATCTTATGATTGTCAGACAGTTTTTTTTTAATCTCTTTTAATCAATTGTGATATATTAGGCTTGTTTGAAAAACATGCATTTTAATCTGACCTGTGGTGGCTCAGTGGATTAAAATGTTGACCTGGATCCTGAAATCTCCAGTTCAAAACCCCGGGCTTACCCAGTCAAGGCACATACAAGAATCTTCCATTATCCCTTGCTTCTCTCTCTAAAAATATATCAATTTTTTTAAAAGAAAAGCAAAACATGCATTTTATTTTATTTGAATATTTTTTTATCATAGAATTCTTAACAGCTTTGGTTAATGTTTATCACTTCTGTATTTTTCACTTCATGTTTTCTATTTTTGTGTATTCCTATTCTATTTATTTTTATGATTAATAACATCAAATATTTAACTGTTATACTCCTTTATTTTGAAAAGATGGCTTCTAGATTAATCAGTTTTTATTTCATTTCACATTTATTAATTCTGCCTTTGTTCTTGTATTTCTCTCTACTTTGTTTTGTATTGCTATAAATTTTCATATTTTATGAATTAAATGTTTATCACATTTCTTTCTTGACCAACAGTGAAAAGATGTAAACACAACTCTATGTCTAAGACTCCTTTAGCCACAGCTAGTTTCAATGAAACATGTAAAATTGTTGCCAGTTGGGGCAGTATTCTAACTTAGAAAGTATGCTTAAATTGTATCTTGTAAAAGTAAAAGATAAATAAAAATTAGCATTAATTGTTTACACTGGCCTATGTATTTGGGTTCTTGTATAGTTAGACAATTATAATATATATTTACGGTATCCTCATGACAAAATTACTCTTTCATACTTTAGTTATTGATGACATATCTAAGGCATAGATAATGCTGATATTCTTCCCAATATCCTATGTTGTGAAAGAGCAAAACTACTCTTTTTTTACCCAGTTTGCTGGTTAGTCTTATGTGTCAACTTGACTAGGCTATGGTGCCTAGTTTCTTTGTCAAACATTGCATGTTGCTGTGATTGTATCTCGTAGACATGATTAACATTTGCAATCTGTAAACTTAATTAAGAAGATTACCTTCAATAAAGTAGGAGTGGGGGAGGTCTCACCCAGTCAGGTGAGGGCCTGAAGAACAAAAACTAAGGTTTCACAAAGAAGGACTTCTGCCTCAAGAAAGACTGTCATGTTGACATCTTGCTTGAGTTTCTAGCCTGCCCTCAAAACTTACTAGTTCCCACAACTGTTTGAGCCATTGGTTAAAATACGTCTCTCTCTCTCTTTCCTCTTCTTTCCTTCTTTGAAAACCCACACAAATAGCTTCAGCTAACTGTTTTTTTCCATGTTCTTCACTCCCTTATTAGAAAGTTAGGTTATTCATATTACTTCTCTTAACTAACAAGATTACAAATACCTCAATACCAGGGAGTCCAGCAGAATAACACATGTTGTGTGTCACCAGCCCTCCCAAGTGTTTTTTTTTGCTCAGTGAATCACACTTTTTATCCATTCACCCAACCCAAAGACAGAAATCAAAATGAAGAATTAATTAAAAACTGCTGTTTTCTATTCATCACCCCATAAATTTTAAAAGAGGGTTTTTATTTCTTTTTATACTTGTTATATTTGATTTAGCTATTTTTTTTAATATTACTCATTTTCGCTCAGAGATTAATCAAAACCTTGTCACTCTTTAATTGAACTGTTTGTCTTGTACTTATTGGCTTACTTTCAGGTTCTCTTTTTGATACTTTCTTGTTCTCTCCATGAACCATGATAATGGGCAATAGATATCCCATTCTTCCTAAGTCCATAGAATACCACCTGACTTGGCCTGATACCCCTATAAACCTTAATGGGGAAAGAAAGAAATACAATACACAAGGCACATTGTTAAAACCACGTCCATTTTTCACTTTGTCTCTTAATTGTCTCTCTGAGGATTTCTTATATCTGCCCATATTTTTCTTATTGAAACTTTCCCCTCTGGATATCTGTGAGGCTGTCAAGCCATATTGTGTTAATTCTCTTAAATCTTTTCTCTATTTATCTGAGAAATAAGTCAGGTGCTTTTTTTTTTCCTACCAGGACAATTTTGTATATAACTATGGCTTCCAATACTACTTATATCTTAATATATTCAGATAAACCTAAAACTGAATTATGAGCCTCAGTGTGTATGACTTACCAATTTGTACAATGCCCAGCTCTATAACTGATACAACTATGTACATCAATCATGAACACATACCTCTTACCAGTTGCATTCAAATGATCCTAAGCTACTTGAAGTTATGTAAAAATTTGTTGTTTTTCCCCTCATCCGGAGCCTGTTCTACTTTCAGGCTCCATATCTCAGTAGCTCCCAGTTATCTATCTAATCAGACAAGCAAGCAAGCTAGGAGAAAGAACTCTCTCCCTTCTCTTGTTCTCCTCACATCCATTAAACCACCAATTCTTATCCAATTTACATCCTAATAATTTGTAAATACATTTTAACTCCTCTGTGCCTGCTGTCCATATTGTAAGTATTTATCCAGCATATCATTATTGGAACCTCGCCAATCCTGACTTCAAATCTGCTCTATGTTCTCTCTCCTGTCTTCTCCTGGACTGCCCCTGAGTGATCATTCTAACATGATGACACAAACCCCCAACTTCAAATCATTGAAGAGCTTCTTAGAAAATAAAGATAATATGAAGGCTCAGGATAAACTCTAAACTTAATAAATTACAATATATCATTTAAACACCTTTTCCCATAATCTGACTCCTCCTGTCCTTGGTCTTTATACCCAGATGACATTACGGTTTCTGATGCAATTGGTTTTCCCTCGCTGTTGTAACCAGTCTCCACATGACCCTTCTACACTGCCACCATTTTGCAGTCTCTTCTACTTCCATTATAATAATGTGTTTCTTTTACTGTATTTGTGCCTACCTGTATGTATACTGAACTATAAAACTTGTGAAGATGGCAAAGACGTATTTTACCTTTATATATTATCATTCTTATTGAAAGTTATATTATAATTTATTTTAGGCATGTTTAAATCATGGACATACTTTTGATATTCAAATGAGAAAAAAACATGCATCCTTAGTGTCATATGATGCAAAGAAGTTTATTGGGGAAAAGTTAGAGACAGAGAAGTAGTAGAGATGAGTCATGTTCCAAATCTTACTGTTTCACAGCGGGGCATAAATTGAGCTAGCTCATAAAATAAATGAGGCTTATTATTCTAGGTTAATCCATCAATTATTTGCTAGAGACCCACCCTTCTAACCTTGGTAATGTTCTACATATGTATAAGGTCAGAGGACAGCATACAAGAATATTTCTGTGATTGTGTCAAGATGGTTGTGGAAACGGAACCCCTGGAGCCTGAGGGCTGGTATCACTCTGTTCTCTGGTTAGCTAATTTGGACTTTCAGAATTAACTGTCTGCTCAGCCACCACAGGAAGAAAATGAACCTTTAGGGCTATCCAAATTTCTCATTTATCAGCATTCAAGTGAAGAATGTATTTCCAAAAGGCAGTATGGTGTGGTGGCATAACGTTATGATTTTATGAATTTTAAAATCAGACAGGTATTTGTTAGAATCTAAATGTGCCATTTATGAGTTGTATTATTTAAACTTTTGATTAAGAGAAGTTTTAAAATTGAGTTTATAGTATAGAACATGAATGTTTTTAGTTGTATCACCTAAGCAATGCATAGTAGTAGAATAGTTGCATTCAGCATAAACGGAATAATATACATACAGAATCTTCTACATTCAGTAATATTTAACTTGCAAACCCCCTCCTCATTTTTAAAATTAACTTTAATAAATGGGCTTCCCATGTTCTCCTAAAACTATAAAAATGATTTTTTAAAATTTATATTTACTATTTTATTTCATTATAAGTGAAAATTATCAGAAACCCAATTTTTCTTGATGGAAATTAAGTTATAATAGAAATCAAGGATTCTGCAACTGCTTATTTTGCTTGCTCATTATTTGGAAACTGTACTTACATTGAATTCTTGACATTCTTACCGTTTACATTGTTATTACTTAGCCTCTTTTTTTTTATACTAGAACCCTTTTCAAATAAGAGACCAATTTAGTTGCCAAGGGAAATAAATCAACAAGAGATTAGATGATAGATCTATAAAGGAAAGTTTCCCTAATTTACGAACTAAAAAGATACTAATAGTGCTCTGGCCAGATAGCTCAGTTCATAGGAGTATAGTTTGGAAATGCAGAGGTTACCAGTTTGATCTCTGGTCAGGGCACATACAAGAGCAGATAGATGTTCCTCTCTCTCTCTCTCTCTCTCTCTCTCTCTCTCTTTTCCTTCTTCTTTCTCTAAAAAAAATATTTCAATGGTAATAATAAAAAAAGATAAGTAATGTAATTTTGTAATTCTGGATCCTCTTATTTTAGTTATGATGAGAATTGACAAGTGAATTTGATTTCTGAACATTTTATTACTGTAAAATAGAGGTCTAAAACCCAGGGTAGTTTAGTAGTTCAAGTCATCCAATTAAAAAAAAAAAAAAAAAAAACACATGAAAAGTTAAAAAAATACATTGAATATGAACAGATATAACAGTTTTGAGAATTAAAAAATGAGAATATTAAAAAAATATATTATCAAGCTCTCTGAGCAAGGTCCAGAATAAGTGCATTTTGTGTATTTAGAAAATTTATAAAAATGGTTGAGTAAACAATACTGAAGGCCAATATACCATGAAGGTCAAGATTATTGGATGATCAATAAAAGATAAAAGCTGTTACCATGATGGACTGTGATTGTTAAAGATCTGTAAGAACCCAAGGCTATTCACATATAATTTTAAAAATAAATCAGAAAGAAATACACACTTATAATGGTAATTTGGAAAAGATCTTACAGAAGTATTTTCTCACCATCATGGTATTTTTTCTTTAATTTATTCTATTATTTTTAAACATGAAGAAAAACATACTTACAGTAAAAACTTTATTACACCTATTATGTTAAAATATAGTACTTTTAAAATCACAAAAAGTACAGAGTAAATAGTGTGTTTCAAATGCAATTACAATATATATTTTATACAATATTATGAGAAAAATGTTATTCATATATGCCCAAATATTTAATCTAATCTCTTTAACTCATTAAAATTTAAATTTAAAGTATCAATTACATAGTTTAAAAATATGTCATTATTTTTACATACAATTATATATTCCCTATATAAACAAGATATGCATTAATAAAATGTCAGCCTGTATTTAAAGCTAAATAAACTGATGAACAAACTTGTCTCCATAAAATAATTAACAACCTGCTGCCCTTAAAATTTAGTTATGAATTTTAAAATAGAAAAAAATACTTTATATATATCTAATGTATATATATAAAATTCTTATACCTTTCTAAATTTATTAAGATTTTATTGTCATTTTATTTATTAAGATATTATTGTTATTCTGGGCTTTGCTTAACTGTACATTCTACTATAGCAATTTGATTTGTTTTAAAAAGACTAATATTATTGATACTTTCTTTGTCTTAAAAAGATATTGGCTTTTACCACAAATAACTTCACAAGTCACCTGGATATGTATTCATACAGCAGAATTCTAACACAAATAATTTAGATTATTTTAAAATAGTGAATAGAGCCTGACCTGTGGTGGCGCAGTGGATAAAGCATCAACCTGGAAATGCTGAGGTCGCCGGTTCAAAACTCTGGGCTTGCCTGGTCAAGGCACATATGGGAGTTGATGCTTCCAGCTCCTCCCCCCTTCTCTCTCTCTCTCTCTCACTCTCTCTGTCTCTCCCTCTCCTCTTTAAAATGAATAAATAAATTAAAAAAATAGTGAATAGAATATTTTAATTCTGAAAATGATTCTTTTATTTGCCCCTATTATTTACCTTAAAGAAGAATTTGAGTGTGTTTTTTATGAAAATTTACATTTTAGAAGATTTCTAGATTGAACCCGAAGGGGATGCTTTTCTCTGCAATTACCCTTGTTTATCATCCCTTTGATTTTATTTAATATATTATCTGACAACAGAAAAGATCCATGACCTTAATCTTGCTGATCCGCCTATATCCATTAGGCAAATGCCTAATTTAACAAATGAGTTTTGCTCTAAAACCAGAAAACTCATTTTTCCTAAAACTAATCAATGAAACAAGTTTAGAGAATCAGATTTTTCTTTTTTGAGGGGAAGAAACATGACAAAGGAAAATAAAACCAGAAAGAAAAATGTTACTTAAGGCCTGTGTTTAAACATGAAAACCACATTTTAAAACCATGAATCTAGAATGTATATATTCTGCATGACACTGGAGCAGTAGCACATCTGGTTTGCCTCCAGTGTAGCTTGCACTTTTTTTGTTAACAAAGATTAACAAACCCATAGATAATACAATAGTGCTGTAACAATTGCAGTAGCCTGCAATAGTACCTGAGATTTTGGTCATTCTTCATAAAAGCCTGTTACATATTATATGATATTACTGTACCTTCAAATTACATGTAAAATGTATACTTGATAAAAATGTTTTTGCTCCTATTGTTTTAATTAAAAAAGAAAAAAAAACAGTTATTTAGTTCTGGTTACATTCTGAATAAAATCACATTTCAGTTTGTTTCTACATACTCTAAATAAGACATGACTTCAATGTTTTACACAGAATCTATTTTTCTGGAGTTTTAAAATTAAATAACTAATCGTTGAAACAGTATGTGAAAGACCACACCTGAAATATCTATCATTAGTACAGTAAGGTGGTCAAATCATGATACCACTTCTCACAAAATTTATAGTTTTGGTAGAGATTGTAAAGATATATACAATTTACTATTAAATAAGCAAAATCAGCCTGACCATGTGGTGGCACAGTGGATAGAACATCCATCGGACGTGGAGGACCCAAATTCGAAACCCCGAGGTCGCTCACTTGAGCACGGGTTCATCCGGCTTAAGTATGGGCTCACCAGTTTGAGCCCAGACGTCGCTGGCTTAAGCATGGAGTCACTCAGTCTGCTGTAGCCCCCCAGTCAAGGCACATATGAGAAAGCAATCAGTGAACAACTAAGGTGCTACATGAAGAATTGATGCTTCTTGTCTCTCTCCCTTCCTGTCTGTCTGTCCCTATCTGTTCCTCTCTCTGTCTCTCTGTGTCTCTGTCCAAAAAATAAAATATAAAAAATAAAGAAAATCCTTGTTTCAGTAAAAAAAAATGAAGATCAAATTTTCTAGAACTCCTAGAAATAAATTCATAAACTAAAAATAGCACTTTCTAACAATTATATATATATAATATAATAGTTTTGGTAGATACAATTATATATAATTGTAGATTATTTTAGGAATCATTGCTAATCCTCGTTCTTTTCATCTAGCCCTTTTCCCATGTTTATTACTAAGCATTTTTGGTTGCTTGACTAAGAAAGGATGAAAAGGGCATTTATTTACTGATACATATTGAAAAATGCAACACAAGAATTTCTTTGACCAGATTAAACTTCACTAACTAGTAAAAACGTGTAACCAGAGATCAGGCCTACTGGAATAAGGAAGCACTGGGGTGAAAGGCGTCTAATGGAGATTAGAACTGGATATTTGTTCATGATTCGAAGCAGCTCCCTGGAGTAGGTTGTTATGTTAACAATACACTCACCAAATTATTCAGCCATAAAAAGAAATAAAGTATGGATAAAGTTACAACGTGTTTGAACCTTGAAGATTTTATGCTAAGTGAAAGAAGTTGAACCACAAAGAGTAACATATTGTATTTTATTTATAAGAAATATCTGAAATAGGTAAATCAATTGAGGATAAATGAAGATTGGTGGTGGTCTGGGGTTAAAGGCAGAGGAGAATGGAAAGTTATTACTTAATGGGTGTGGGGTGTCCTTTCGGGGGTGGTGGAAATGTTTTGTAACTATATAGAGGTTGTCGTTACACATTATGTATGTACTAAATGCACTGAATTGTTCACTTTAAAAATGATTAATTTTATGTTACATGAATTTCACCTCTGTGAGAAATAATTGCCATAGATGTCCCACAAAGTGACTCCTTGACACATGAATAAACTGTATCATTATTCAAAACGTAATAACACTTATAGCAAATTATAACAACAACAACAACTAGTAATAGTTCATGGATTTCTATTATAGGTTTCATCTTGACAAAGATTTTTCTCTAATTTTTAGACTCCTCCCTTCCCAAATCAAAACAAAACAACAATTACAACAACAAGAACTGCTTCTTTCCCCTTCAGACATGCTGGAAGAAATTCAGATTGATCTCTGTCTTCCCAATGAAGTTTCCATTGTTCTACTTGAGCAAGGATCTTGCAGCACAACACTAAATTAATCATTCACCAACCTATGGATTGACTGGCTAGGTCACCTCTCTTGATGATCCACTATGAGTATTATGAAGGGGACTTGCGGTAGAGAATGTACAGAGCTATGGGCAGAATAGATATACAAGAGGATGTAAGACAAGATGTGCCTCCCACTAGAGCCCAAACTTTTCAATGTTATGCTTCACTCTTTCTGAAAATGGAAATCACATTCATATTCAAGTTTCCACCTAACAATTGGAAGAATGTGATCCCTAAAACTATCATCTTCATCTCTTTGAAGTAACATTCTTTATATATTCCAAAAGTCTATGTTTCAATGCTCCTTTAATACTCTATTTACAAGTGTTTTGAAAGTTTAATGTTTTCTGGTCATTTTTATTTTTTGTTTATTATTTTTTCCAAGAGAAAAGAAGAGGAAGAAAGTGAGACAAGCATCAACTAATTTTTTTTCTTAGTTGTCACAATTAGTTGTGTTTTCATTTATTGCTTCTCATATGTACCCTGACGGGAGTTGAACCTGTGACCTCTGGCATTCAGGATTGACACTTTATCCACTGAGTCACCTGGCCAGGGTTTTCTGCTCACTTTTTACATTTATTTTTCTTAACAGACTCATCTTTGAAGAGAGTTAATTTTAATATACTTTGCATATATACATCTCTAATACTTAGCACCCATCTAATATATAGATAATTGCTATGTTTAATAAATGAATTTAAATTTATTTAAGGAGAGAACCTTCTAAATGAGTTTGTTCAAAATAAATACTTCCTAATTTTAGAGCTTTATGTATACATAAATAGAAGTTCCCTAACATTTAAAAACATAGTATATATTCCACACATGCATGGTTATGTCAATGTGCTAAGAATGGTAGCATCTGAAGGGAAAAGGAGATTTATGGCCCATCCAGTAACTGAAAAATTGTACGGTAAATGTGATTTATGTATTTTTATTGTACAGCTTCCTAAATTGAGGGAGCTGTGTATTGACATTATGTCATCTAAGGTAACATATGTTCCTCCTGGGTTAAGTGACAGGCATACTGACTTAAGGAATAATATAACAACATCTTGTTCATATGTATCATTCCTAATATTTGTGCAAACACTTATAAAATTCATTGTCTACTAATATGGGTGAAAAATATTCAAGTTTGTATGGTTTTAATTACTGCATTAGACTTGTTCTCTAATAAACTTTTAAAAAAGAATCTCCTGATAATAGTTACTGTTGATACCTAGGCCTTACAGGTTTCTCAGTTAAAGACTATCAACTTGATCTTGGTATTCAAAGACTTTACAAAACAAAATACTGATTTTTTTCTAATGACAAAAATGCTATTTTAATTTTCTCATCAAAATATGTAAATTTACGTGATTTTGTGTATACAGTTAATGCTTCTAAATAGATTACAAGTTTCTAAAGTTAGTTTAGTGTTTTTCAACCATCAGTGCATGGACTTGTCACCAGAAATTTCATGCCTGTTCACGGAAGAGTTTACTACCCTGTTGTTGTATATATGAAAAGTATAGATTCAGTGATTTTAGTGTAATTAATTTATGCACCAACTCTCTGTTTTATATCCCTTGAAAATTCAACCACCAAAATATTTTTAAATCTTTTTAGATAGTATAGAGTTCTATAACTTGTGTTATTATTTTATGTAATTTAAAGGTGAATAAGTATTGAAAAATTTTAATTAAAATACTTGAAGAAGTGGCATCAAATGAATCATTTTGAACAGATTCAGAGAAGATTGCCCACAAGAAATTTAAGTCAACTGCCTCTATTTTCCTGAGTATTTCTTCCTGTATGGAGAGTGAAAGGGGGGCTTAGTTTAGGTAACTCTTAATGGGGATGTGGCTGGGAAGTTGCCAACTATGTAATTTTAGTATTAGTTGTGCATAGTTCAGGGTTCAGGCTTTTCCATTTTCTACAGAATTGCTTTTTTCCATTGCTCTCTGTCTGAGCCCCTTCATGGCTGACTTTCTCTCCTTCTACTTGCCTCACTGCTCACTTTCTCATTGCATTAATAATGTTTTGTTGCTTTATTTACATTTCTTTTACATCATGTCCTCAGAAAAACTGCAGGTGTTAGACACCAGGAAGACAAATCAGAAGGACATTTTCTTTGTGAATGGGAAAAAAAAGGGAATGTCCTAACAAAGCCTCAGTGACTACCATGATTATTAGAGTGGAACAAGTTACAAAATACCTCTTCCCTAAAGTGAAAGAGTAAGTACTATCCAAAAAAAGAGGGGGGGAAGTTGTTAGCATAAGAATTACTTTTTCTTATGAAATATATAAAAAAGGATTCAGGAAGTTTAACACCTATGCACTTGAGAAAGCATTGGTTCATTAGCCAGTGGTTTCTAAGTCCACTGAAGTGACACTCTGTCAACTGAGGGTAAATAACCAAAATTTAGAACACGTAAGCATGACTTGAAAAAGAATAAACACTGTATAAACACTGATCAAATAAAATTCACTGAAATGTGACATCAATAAGAATATAAAATTTTGTTTACACAAGGTTTTTATATCATTTTAGCAACTGCTATGTCGATCGTCAGATTCTCGGGAAATGCTATCAGACAAAAGTGGTGTGACTGAGAATGGAAACAGATGGAAAGCCAGTAGCCATGGAGAAGCCAGGAGAGGTTCCCTAAGAAGCGTGTTTGAGAAATGACCCTGCTCTTGCAGAAATGCAGGTGTCCTCTGCTTCCTGTAAGTAAGTTTACGTCTGTCAGCTTGCTTTTACCAAAGACCTACATTAGTATGGAAATGGTTTTTTTTTTTTCCTATTCTTTTTTAAAATTAAATTTATTGGAGTGACATTGGTCAATAAAATGATATAGGTTTCAAGTGTACAATTCTGTGATACATGATATGTGTAGACTATTGTGTGCCCACCACTCAAAGTCAAATCACTTTCCGTTATCATATATTTAACCCCTTTGACCCTTTACCAATCCCCTTCCTTGTTCTCTCTGGCAATCACCATAGTGCTCTCTGTGTCTAAGTATTTTTCCTTTGCTTAACCCATTCACTTGGCTAATATCTTTCATGTAAATTTTAGTTTTGGGGTTTTTAAAAATGATTAACAAGGGACTAAAGCACACTTTTATGGATTGGCATTTCTACTTAAAGTGCTTTTTAAGTTACTTTGTCTTCCAAATTACTCTTCTAAATTTTTCCTCTGCACCAAACTGCAAAGGGTGTTTATAGATAATTGTCTTTGAATAATATATTGAATCTGAATAATTTTATTCCATGCATGTCATGAACATTTCTATCATAATTTTTGCAGGACTAATTGGGTTATCTATAATTTTATAAAATGTTTATTATATCACAACCATATGTTTTCAGGGATATTTACAATGAGATAATAAAAAACATTTTGTAATTTAGAGTTGTAATATACTCCAAAAAGTATGATGATTTTGTTTTCAAAATCAAATAGATTGGCTTATGTGTGACTTTGTGTACTTGTCTAGAATATAGTGCATTTTCTAGAAGAAAACAAAAAGAGCTTTGAAAAACATGTCAAATAGTAAGTTTATTTACCTTATGACAAAAATAGCAATATTTTGATAAAACTTAATTATTCAAAAGTTACCTTTAATGTGTATTAGAAATATAAGAAATGTTTATATAACCTGACCAGGAAGTGGCTCAATGGATAGAGCGTTGATCTGGGATGCAGAAAACCGAGGTTCAAAACCCCGAGGTCGCCAGCTTGAGCATGAGATTATAGACATGACCCCATGTCGCTGGCTTGAGCCCAAAGGTTGCTGGCTTGAAGCCCAAGGTCAATGGCTTGAGCAAGGGGTCACCCACTCTGCTGTAACCCCCCCTCCCCCCGTCATGAGAAAACAATCATGAACAACTATGGTGCTGCAACAAAGAACTGATGCTTCTCATGTTTTTCACTTCCTGCCTGTCTGTTCCTCTGTCTTTCTCTTTGTCTCTGTCTCTCTTACTGAAAAAAACAAACAAACACATTTATATAGTTATTAGATATCTTTATCTCCATTTCCACATTGTTTAATAAAAGCTCAGGGTCCAAATGTCTAACTTAGAAAATATAGGGTCATATTTACCAAAGGAAAATACTACTGTATTGGATCATACTCATCAGGCATTGCTATTGTGTGAAGAGCAGTCACTTAGCCTATGCATATAGTCATGGTATTGATTCTTATGATTAAAAGTAACGTAAATATTTTTCCAAAACTATGGAATGTGTAACACTAAGAGTGAACCCTAATATTGAATTATAGACTTTGGTTGATAATTATGTATAAATGTAGATTTGTTGATTGAAAGAAATGTATCAGGCTGGTGGGGATGTTGATAGTGAGGGAGGCTCTATGTGTAAAGGCAGAGTCTCTCTGGGGAATTCTCTATAGCTTTAGTTCAGTTATGCTGTGAACCAAAAAATGATCTGAAAATCAAAGTCTGTTCAAAACTTAGTATAAATATAGTTTAATATAGTGTAAATATGAAGTAATCTTAATAATGTGAAAATAATTACTTAAAGTTTTACATAAAAAATACCCCTTAATATAAATATATACAGTATATTTATACCTTTGGATTTTAGTAGATTCATTTTTTTTAACAAAAGTCATACGTTGGCTTTCAGTATTTGCATATTAGCTGAAATTATGAGCAAAACAAGGTAAGCATTTCCCCTTAAAAACTCTAATCCTCCTAATGTCTTCAACATAAAATTTTCCAAAGAACGTTGTCACACATGTTCAAGCGGTCATTATATATATAATCAATCGCAGTTGAGGTTATTTAGTCAGCACAACAACATCTTGTCAGCAATCCTGCTGATCTGTATAAAACCAATAAATACTGTATGTTGTGGTATTGTCCGAGAAGAGCAGTCCTGCCGAGGACACAGAGGTATCGTTGCTATCTTCCTTCAAGTGCTTTCATGAAATATTTACCAAGCAGATAGATCAGAGGTGGATTTCAACTCCCAACCTCAGCATGCATTACATTTCCAGGTAGATTTGGATAATGCGATTTTGGTTTGAAATAATAACACCACCAACTATTAATTATTTGCAATAAATGAGAAGAGTGTACACTGACATATGTGGTTCTAACTAAATAATGAATGGTATAGATGTGAAATGATTTTTACATTACTTAAAATTGAGCCTCTAATCTCTACACTACAATAAACTCAGTGCAATGGTGATTGCAAGTCCTGGTTAAGAAATGCAATCTACATGCAGATACAAATTTAAAAAAGTAGATAAACCAGGACCTTCATTAAATCCAAAATTAATTTTGAAAAAAAAAGTTTGAAAAAGATAAACTGAACTTGTTATCTCTGAAACATCTTATGTAGAACAAAGAAAAAATGTATTTATATATTACACATTTTAGAAAACTATTTCTAAAAAAATAAAAATTATACTTATATTATTTTGGGCAGCTGATTTATATAGAGAGAGAAAAATAAAGGAAAGAACATAGAATGGAAGAAAGAAAAGAAAAACATGCACTTTATCTGATTTTCTGGCTGACAATTTTAAATAAAAGGTTATCTTTTTCTTTTCATAGTTATTCATTTATTCAGTTACCTCCTGAACAACTGAATTATTTGCTATTTGATCTTCATCACAAATTATATTTTTTATTCCGGTATTTGCACATATAGCTTCCAAATTTGCAAAAACATTTTTACTTGGTTTGGCCTTATGGTATTTCCATGCTAATACAGCCAATAAATTTGTTAGCTGTGCTACTATTTAAAATAAGTAGCATATAGATGTTTAAAACATTACAATGTTTTAAAAAACATTCTAAATATCTGTGATGTTTGTTTATCTCCCTTGAAATTAATAAAGAATCTCTTTCTTCCCAAAATAATGGTCATGAAACCAAGAGCCTGTGAAAATTATCAATACCTTATCTAAATTAAAATCAAAATTGAATCTTATTTCTCCCTATGATCCATCTTCTTTTTAGTGAGTGTTCTATTATATTAGTGAATTTATGATTATTCTGAAGACTATAGAGAAACATTAAAAAGAATTACCCAGACCAAAGTCATTTAACATTCTATTCAAAGAAAAAAAATGGTAAGAACCGGTGTGAAAACAACAAAGATAAGAACATGAATTAAAAACTCAAGGAGAGTGCACAGCAAAGAAACCAATCAATAAAATGAAAAGGCAACCTACAGAACAAAAAATATTTGCAAATTTTACATCTGTTAAAAGGTTAATATCCAAAATATATAAAGAACTCTAAAACTCAATAGTAGAAACAAATGAGGTCATTTAAAAATGGACAGAGAAACAGAATAGACACTTTTCTAGAGAATGTGCAGAATGGTGAACAGCTATATGAGAAGGTGCTAAACATCAGGGAAACGTGATCAAAACCATAGTGAGCTATTAGCTCAATCTGTTAGAATGTCGATGTCAAAAGGACTAAATTTAAGAAGTGTTGGTAAGGATTTGGTAAAATGTGAACCCTTGTGCACTGCTGGTGGGAATACAGATTGGTATATGTAGGAATAGACTCTGAAAATATGCAGTTAGGACAACGATTAGAGACAGAGAGGCGCCCTAGGGCAGAAGCCCTGAGCAGACAAGAGTCCAGGGCCTCTCTGACCCCATATTGCAAACAGTGCGTGCTAGAAACAGCAAAACAGCAGGTTAAGATTCAGTAACAGAAATGTTCAGGCTCTCAGAATAGATATTAGAAGTCAGCGTGTTCCTTGTCCTTTACCTCACCCCCGGAAAACTTCCCCTGTCTGCTTCCTTGAGTTCCTTGTACTGGCTGATAAATATCTTAGTAAGGCTGGGGACGGGCTTCAGTCCTTTGCTGTGTGGGTCAGGGCTGTTGTCTCTCCTCAGTCCCTCAGAACATCTGGTCTCAGATAGTTTGTTGTCACCACAACAGATATAGTCATATGGAAAACAATATGGTGGATCCTCAAGAAATTAAAATTAGAACTGCCACCACATGATCCGGCAATGCCACTTCAGTGCATACTCAAAGGAAATGAAAGTAGGATCTTGAAGACATATTTGCACTTCCATATACACTAAGTGTTATTCACAACAGCCAAGTTATGGAAACAACCTAAGTGTCCATCAACAGGTTAAATAAAGAGAAGTGATATATATTGCCTTTACTTTTATATTTTGTCTGTGTGTACAGCCAACTGAAATTTCAATTTCTACATAATAATACAGTGTCAATAATACACCATGAAGCTTATGATAAAGCAATTAGACATAACAACATAATAAATAGATTATTACTATTCTAACCAGCAAATCACTTACTTTCATCAACAGAATAAGACCACATGTATGAAATAAAGTTATCTGTCTTTTATCCATTTCTTTATAGTCTTTGGGTTATAAAAACAAAATTAATCATAATCTAAATATACCTGTTTATCATCATCCTTCAAGAAAAAGGACATGATAAAAATAATAATTTTTAAGTAATATATAAATTTTACATGCCAAAAATGACAATAAAAGAAGGACAGATGAGTTTTAGTGAGGTAAAGCTTTTCAATATTTATTAACTGTTATAATTTGCATAACTCTACATATTAAAAACCTATAGTTACATAATCTTTTAAATTGCTATTCAAGCAGGATATTCTTATTATTCCAAAACATAGGGAACATTATGCAAACAGGTAAGTATAAATGTAGGTTCTTTGTTGCTACTGAAAAAATATCAGAACATATCACTTCAAATTGGAAATATTTTGTAGAAACTGTATATCTGGAGATTGCATTTTGTGATGCAACTTGTTTAAAATTAATGGCTACATTTCCAACAACTTATTCCAGTACTGAGAGGAGCTAATAATAAAAGGACTTCCTAGCAAACCACTTCTCTGGTTAAATTGAGAACCAGGTGCTTGGCATCTGTAATTTAAGTAACTTGTAAGGAAATACATTACTTAGCCAGCTGTAGATTTTACTATTTCATGATTAAGATTATACTCCATTAATCAACTTATAGACATAAATATACTATTGTTCAAAATAAATAAAAATTTGAACACACTAGCATCAAAAATATAATTAAAACAATAGTCTAGTACATGCATTTATTCATCTTTCAGCTGTGTGAAATATGAAATTACTGAAGCATTGAGCCAAATAGCTAATACCATATTTCATTTTGTTTATTGAAATAATAAAAGTGTGTTAATGACAAAGTACAAAACACATAATAGAAATTAATGTTCTGTGAAATAAAATTTTGTTTGAAAATCAATATGAGTAAAGTAAAAGCTTGTCTTTAAATGAACATGGCATAAGAACTATTAAATAATTACTCTTTAAGTGTATCTGGAAATTATACACCATGAAAAATGACAGTGATATGCTTAAGACACATAGTGTATGGAGTTAAACTAACTTTAAATAGTATTCAAAAGTAAACTTTTTAGCCTGATCAGGTGGTGGCACAGTGGATAGAGTCTCCACTTGGGATGCTTGAGGACCTAGGTTTGAAACTCTGAGTTCTCTAACTTGAGCGCGGGCTCATTGTGGGGCAGCTGTGTTAGGTTTGCTCACTGTTTACTGGCTGCAAGCTCTTTGCCTGATTAGTGCATGAGCACGTGGCAGAGGCACATGAGCATAACCTATATAAAGCTATGGTTTCTTGTGCTCAAGAGAGATTAAAGATAAAGGTGGGTGGATTGCCTGCCTGCCTGCCACTGTGAGGTCCATTTTGCTGTTTGTTTGACTGAAAGGTGATTTCCCTGCCTGTGTGCTTGTGGACCATTGGGAGACTTTAATAAATGGAATAGCCAATGCTTTCCGGCTCCATAATTTCTCTACCATCTGCCCCAGTCCAGTGTGGACCTGCCTGGCCTCATCCACCGGCATTACACTCACCCTGCTGGAGTGTGGGTGCACCAGCATGAGCACACGGTCTCGGGTTTGAGCGTGGGATCATAGACGTATCCCATGGCCGCTGGCTTGAGCCCAAGGCCTGCTGGCTTGAGCAAAGGGTCACTGGCTTAGCTGGGGCGCCCCCACATGCTCACTCACCTGTTTCATCTCCTCTACCTTCATCAAAACACACCTCATCTCTATCCCTTCCTGTCTGCTCTCTCTCTTAAAGAAAGTTACTTTGTATAATCACAGAAAACAGGAGTTTAAACATCTGTATATATTCCTTTTTTTTTTTACTGCTCCAAGTAATGAAAGGTAAAGTTTACTGAGACCCCAGGGTCATGAGGTTCAGGCAGAAGGCTGCCCTTTGTGAGGAGGAGGGAGATGGGGAGGGGGAGGGGGATGATAGGGTTTCCACTTGGAATGCTGACGTCGCTGGTTCAAAACCCTGGACTTGCCTGGTCAAGGCACATATGAGCGCAACTACTGAGTTTATACTTTCTGCTCCTCCCCCACCTTTCTCTCTCTCTCATTTAAAAATCAATCAATAAAAATCTAAACAAACAAAATAACCAGATATAAACATTGGAGATGGAGTTGAGGGTGGGAAACTGTACTGAAACAACATAGCACGACCTAGCCAGTTAGCTCAGTTGTTTCCGAGCATCCTGGCCTCCGGAAACAAAGTTGCAGTTTCCGCTGAGTCAGGGCAGACTGTGAAGTAACCAATTACAGGAAGCAGCCGATGAATGCAAGACTGATTGGAACAACAAATGAATGCTTTCTTCCCTGTTCCTCTATCCCCTACCTCAGGGGTCCCCAAACTTTTTACACAGGGGGCCAGTTCACTGTCCCTCAGACCGTTGGAGGGCTGGACTATAAAAAAAAACTATGAACAAATCCCTATGCACACTGCACATATCTTATTTTAAAGTAAAAAAACAAAACGTGAACAAATACAATATTTAAAATAAAAAACAAGTAAATTTAAATCTACAAACTGACCAGTATTTCAATGGGAACTATGGGCCTGCTTTTGGCTAATGAGATGGTCAATGTGCTCCTTTCATTGACCACCAATGAAAGAGGTGCCCCTTCCGGAAGTGCAGCGGGGGCCAGATAAATGGCCTCAGGGGGCTGCATGTGGCCCATGGGCTGTAGTTTGGGGACACCTGCCCTACCTCATTCTCTCGGAACCACTAAATCAGAAGAGCCTGGACAGATAGTTCAGTCGGTTGGAGCGTGGAGGCTGCCAGTGTGATTCCCCTATTGGGGCATATACAGAAGCAGCTTGATTTTTCTGTCTCGCTCTCTCTCTCTCCCTTCTGCTCTACCCCCCCCCCCAAAAAAAAAACCCCTAGCAAGTAATATGGTTCGTTTGGCCTCCTGAAGCTGCGGAATAAACAGCGCAGCTACAAATGGCACACATTCCTCTTGCTTTTTGAGCCCTCTTGCGGGACACTGGAGATTTATAGGCCTGATTGGAGATACAAAGATAAAGAAGGAGGCAGGAGGGTCTTTCTTACTGAACGTACATGATATCCCTACATTGAGAACTATCCCAGATTTTATTTACTCTAATTTCCAGTCTTCCTTCGCACATCTCCTATGATTAATAGAAGTTTCATTTCTTTCCAGTGGCTTTTTAATAACGCTGAAACAAAGGCAGCAGCAGCCCCAGCAGCACCCAAATATTTTTTCATTGCGGATAACTATCCACAGACCTGTTTCTTCTTACTTGATATACCCTCAGTGGGCAATTCTATTCATCTGGATTCTTGATCACAAGCAACAAAAAACAGATTTTGGCTGTCCTAATCAAACGTAGACTACATGGAGACTCAAAGGATGAATCGGAGGCTAAAGTAAAGGGAAAGTTAGCAGCTGAAAAACCTCTTATTTGCCATGTTGCTTCTCTGTCATCACTGGGTTCTTTCTTCTTATCCCATCAAGAGTCCATCTTATTCTATCAATAATCCATTCTGGTATCCCTCATTCAAGTTTCAAAAATCCCTGAACCAAAGGCAGCAGCCCCAGCAGTTATGTGGATATCATTGGGAAGAACATTTTTAGAGAAATAAAACCCCTAGGAGGTGATGCTCTGCCCATCTGGGGCATTGCTCCATTGCTCAGCAACCAAGCTTTTCTTAGAGCCTGAAGTGGAGGCGGTAAACACCCATCCTCAGCGCTGGGGGCCAACTCACTCCAATTGAGCCATGGCTGCAGGATGGGAAGAGAGAGTGAGAGAGACAGAGACAGAGAGAGAAGCGAAAGGGGGAGCAGTAGAGAAGGAGAAGAAGATGGACGCTTCTCCCGTGTGACCTGAATGGCAAGCGAACCGAGCCATCCACAGGTGGGGCCAATGCTCTGCCACTTGGACAATTGGCCAGGGCCTCAATTATTTTTTTTATAACAAACTTTACCCATTATTACACAGAACTCTGAAAAGTCTTGGACTTTACTACAATTGTGCACTAAAAACTATTGGGTTCATGTTCATAGTTGCTGACATGAACAACACACCTGGGTCCAAGACAAATAACTTTATTATTCATAGAAGAGCTGTAGCAAGTTTTTCTTTTGTGCTGTTTCCCCATCTTATTCAAGCCCAGCCCCCATCTCAAGGGCAATACAAGTGGGCTGAAACGCCTGCACCCACAGAGGCTGACATCATAGGAGAGACACAGGGTGAGCTGACGCAATCCACCACCTTTATTGTTAGCCTGTTCTTTTGTCTGGAGGGGAACTATTGCATTAAGCTGCACACACTGCAAGCACGTTCCAGAGAAATGGCCTACATGAAGAGTGGTCAAGGCTTTACATTCTTTTCTGAATGTTACTTCCCATCTAAATGTCACCTTGCCCTCCCCATACCTGACCTCTCTTCTGTATTCCGCTGATTGTTGAATGTTATTATCTCCCTGATTAAACTGGAAACCGAGTGGTCATGTTGACTCATCCTTCTTAATCATCTTTAGCAGCTACTTAATCAAAAGTTTTATGTATTTTATCTCCTCAATATCTCAAATCTAGTTGTTGTTGTTTTTTTCTTTTCCATATGACTGGAGTGTTGATGGTGCTCATTTGCTCTCAAAAAACAAAACAAAACAAAAAATGGAAGAAAGAATAAAATAACTGCCTTTATATCTGAACATCTACAGTGAGATTTTCTCAGAATAATCAACATAAACATACCAAAGCAGTAAAAACATTTTTAAGTAGAAAACGTTAGAATTCTATGAAAAAATAATGGTTTGTGTTTTCCAAAAATAATATTTAAAAATTCAATTAAACATGGAATCATCTTGGAATACATTATACTATATTTTGGTGAATTTAACAATAAGTTACAGATATCTTTATAGAAAAATATTTTGGAGAATTAGTTAATACTCAGTTTAACAGGCTATTTACTTAATTATTTTATAAATAAACTCTGAGGGATGATAAGAGGACATTATATTCAACAAATATCCATGTGTGAGTTTTTTTGTAAGGTTAACAGTTTTGTTTATATGAAAAGAAATAACCAAATAATTTTAAGCAATTATTTAAGTACGCAAAAACCCTAAGCAATCTTGCTTTGCATTTTGGATTTGACAAAATACAGAATAATTTCAGATGCAGTTAGTACATGTCTAACAGAAATTTGATCAGGGTAGGGAGGAATAATTCTTGGAAAGTATTCCTTCACAATTTGCTGAAACAAGGATGTCATTCAAATGGAGAAACTGATGAAATGACACCAGCACCCTAATGGTAATCCAGAAGACTATCAAGCTGGGAAAAGAAAAATTAGCTGGTGCTATTTTTTTTAATTGCTTCTTGGTCTTTTGGCTAAGACCAAGTGTAAGTTGTGCTATTTTTTAATTAAATAATATACGTTATTTAAATGTGTTAACATTATTAAGTTCTTTGAATTTATAAATAAAAATAAATGTTTAATTATCTCTTATTTTTAATGTAGTAAATTAAAGTAGCTTTATATTAATATATACAAAATAGACATTAATTTAAACATGTTTTTTCTTATGATGTGTAAGAATTATAAGTAAATCAGAAAATTTAAATATATGAAGTACAATTTTTTTACTTTTATTTTAAAATCAAGAGTTGCAGTGCAGCAATTTCTCCCCACATAATGCTATAAATCTCAGATTGTGGAGTTCACGTTTCTCATTTAAAGGTGTGACTACATCTGCTATAAATGGCTTAGCCATCTCTAGAATCATAACACAGCTGTCCGAATTCTACCTATGGTGGTAAGTAGCTGTCTCTCTGAATCAGTTCTTGCTCCTGACTGTGCTGACCTCAACTTTGTATTGATTTGGCCACTATTAGATGAAGAAGACTTCTATTATCTGCTGTCTCACCCGTTAATATGAGCTTTTAAAATATTTTCTACTATAACAGTGGCAAATAATTTCATTTTCTGAAGGATCATTTAACCTGACAGAAAGAATTTCAGAACACAAGATAGCAAGAAATAGATTCTCAGTTTGCCACTACATTTTAAAAAGACCAAGGACTTACCTAGAGTAACTTCATTTACTTACAACAGAATAATGAGTGTATTCACTATATTTTTAAAAAGTTGTGTTTACTAAAGATATTTTAAAAAGAGGTATAGATAAGTATTAGAAATAATCTTCATTATTAATATTTTAGGCACTGGCTGGGTGGCGCAGAGGATAAAGCATCAGCCAAGTGTGCCAGCAGTCATGGGTTTGACCCCCAGTCAGAGCACATAGGAGAAGCACACGTTTGTAGCTACCAAGCTTGAAAGGAGTACCATAAACAGTCTAGTGGGGGTAATAGTTAATCACCTGGCCCTTAAGAAGCCAAGAACTATGGTATATGGACAAATCTCATGTAAAGCTGAGAACCCTTAGAAACTACCATTGGGGAGCAACTTAGTTGGAAAGCATGGCTTTATATGACATTAAAGTAGTTAATAAGGGCTCTAGTTCAGTCAGTTGCAGCATTGTCCCAAATCACCAAGGTTACGGTTCCATCCCCAGTCAGAGAACACATGGGAAACAACCGATAATGTACAACTAAATGGAACAAATTTATGCTTCTCTCTTTTGTCCTCCTTCTCTCTGTGTTTCTAAAATCAATCAATTAAAAAAAGAGATGTCCATTTAAAAAAAATAGTTAATGAGGTCTTTTATCCATAATAACATATGTTATTACACTAATTAGCATTGAAACATAATGTAAAAAACTAACATTGTGTTTTGTTTTGTTTTTAGATTTTATTTATTGATTTTAAATAAAGGAGAATGGGAGAAGGGGGGAGGAGCATGAAACCTTCTAGGAGCATATTTGCTACACCACATTTTCTCATATCAGTTTTTCCACAGTTCATTTTGTTTACTTTGTGGCAAACCATAGCGTTGATATTTCTTGAAACCAGGTTAACACTCAGACTTAGGTTTTTTTTTCTTTTCTCTCTGTCGTATACCATATCTGTGTCCCACAGACAATTCCCAACTCAGGTATGCAGACTCCTTGCAGACCTCCACAGGAGTCTTGCGGGGGTATTTTCTGAATACAAACTATAGCCATGAGGAATAGCAGGATCCAGCCAGATCAGATCTGGGTATCCCGTGGGTCTCTCATGCAAATACTAAGACTGATCTCTAATAAGTACATGTATATTTAATGTTACTGCCCCAATTATATTTAAAATACCTGGGCACACCATCTGCTATACCTTTTGGGGATGTGATAGTGAACATTTGGGAATTCCTTTCTGTAAGCAATAATGTGTTATAGTTCATAAAGTATGAATGAAATAAACCCTTTATTTTAATTACATATGAGAAATTAATAACACAGTAGTTCTGGGAGAGTTATATGTCTCTTGTTAAGGGATAGAAAATTGAGGAAGCAGAAATATACACAGGTATGCACACACCCCCTATATACTACCATTCAATAAATTATTTCATTTTTAGTGACTCTGTTGAAAAAATATTTTTAAAAATATGTAGCATCAGTTCAGGCAGAAGAAAGACAGGAATTCCTTTTCTCCCAAGCAGATGTCAAAAACATTTAAACAGCTGTCAGAACAGTTTAAACCATCATCAGAAATGACCTTAAACCAAGTTTAGTTTTTAAATGTTAAAAAAAAGGGGAAAAAAACAACACAGTGCCATTATGCAGCTGTCTGAAATATTAAATGAAAGAATGAACATCTGTTCAGTTGCTCTTCAAACTTTAATGGTTTGGAGAGAAATTATGTTGTCTCAGATCTTTAGGAACATCTGAGGCCCGTGCGGCTCCAACACCTGTGAAGGTTCTCCTGAAAATGTACATCCCCGCTTCAAAGTCTTTACTACTGTGCTTTGCCAAACAGATGCCAACACACAGCAGAAGAAATTATTAATAATATTGATGATATTTAGGACCCTCTCTCGCAGTGTATATTTTAGAGTGGGAATAAAATCCTTTGAGCTTTTATTCACAGAAAATATACAGTTTCTTCTTTATGTAAAATAAAACAGAGCCATTTGGTAACAGGCACTAGAGATATCATCTTTAGTATATCTGAACACTTGATCTGTAAAATTATGTTTCTGGAATTAGGTATGCATACAGTGCACTAGTTTTAAAATGCAGTTGTCTTGGAATATGGTTATCTCATTCAGCCTATATAAGAAAATCATTCCTTTTAGAATTGAAGATGCTTCCTGCACAAGAAATATTGGATTTATGTTTAAGTAATATTTGTATAAAAACTACCTTACCGATATAAATAAAATGCTTTCAGACATGCATTTGCCTAATATGAACATGTTTTTCCTATTACATGAGTGCATGTGAGTGAGCGTGTTTATCTGTGTGTCTGTGTGTATACAATGGTTTTCTATATTCTAGCTGATGATAAATTACTCCAAATTTAATATGTAAAATCTGCTATAGTCTGTGGTCGAAGCGTGTTAATATAGATCTACTTGTGCATGTAGGAAGTTTCCTCTTCTAACCTGAAAGTATCTTCAGTTTCCACACTGATCTTTTGCAACATGATGAGAAATAGTTTAGGGTTTAAAATCTACTGATGTCAGACTCAACATTGAGTCCTTCAGGCCATTGGAGATATCACTCAGTGATTCTTAAATCTGGTTTTGCATTTAAAAGACCAGCAAATGTATTTTAAATCCATAGCCTTACTCCATACCCCAGATCAGTTCAATCAGAATCTCTAAGCGCACACGCAGTTTTTAAAGCTTCAAACATAGTTATAATACACATCAAAATTTGGGGACCAGCTGTATACAATGTAAACAATCATGTATGAAGTATAATCAAATAATCCTGTGTTTTGTATTGATGTCTTTTTATTGTATAACCTGTAAAAGTCATGATTTTAAAGCATGCTTTCCCTTTAAAATTATAATATTTTTAAATAAATTTTTATTAATGTTAATGGGATGACATTAAAAATCAGGGTACATATATTCAAAGAAAACATGTCTAGGTTATCCTGTCATTAAATTATGTTGCATACCCCTTGCCCAGAGTCAGATTGTCCTCCGTCACCTTCTATCCAGTTCTCTGTGCCCCTCCCCCTCCCCCTAACTCTCTCCCTCCCTCCCTCCTGCGTCCTCCCTCCCCCCACTCCTGGTAACCACCACACTCTTGTCCATGTCTCTTAGTCTCGTTTTTATGTTCCACCAATGTATGGAATGATGTAGTTCTTGTTTTTTTCTGATTTACTTATTTCACTCCATATAATGTTATCAAGATCCCACCATTTTGCTGTAAATGATCTGATGTCATCATTTCTTATGGCTGAGTAGTATTCCATGGTGTATATGTGCCACATCTTCTTTATCCAGTCTTCTATTGAAGGGCTTTTTGGTTGTTTCCATGTCTTGGCCACTGTGAACAGTGCTGCAATGAACATGGGGCTACATGTGTCTTTACGTATCAATGTTTCTGAGGTTTTGGGGTATATACCCAGTAGAGGGATTTCTGGGTCATAAGGTAGTTCTATTTTCAGTTTTTTGAGGAAGCACCATACTTTCCTCCATAATGGTTGTACTATAAAATTATAATATTTAAATTGACTCATTCATACAAGGAGAAACAAAACATAGAAAATTAATTTCATAGACTGACAAACCATGATTCCAGTGTTTACAAAACTTCCATAATTTATTTATTTTTTGATACAGAGACAGGGAGAAGGACAGATAGAGACAGACACAGGAAGGGAGAGAAATGAGAATCATCAATTTTTCGTTGAGGCATCTTAATTGTTCATTGATTGCTTTCTCATATGTGCCATAACCAGGGGGCTACAACAGTCCAAATGACCCCTTGCTCAAGCCTGAGACCTTGGGCTCAAGCTGGTGAGCCTTGCTCAAACCAGACGAACCTATGCTCAAGCTGGCAACCTAAGGGTTTCGAACCTGGGTCCTCCGTGTCCCAGTCCGATGCTGTATCCACTGCACCACTGCCTGGTCAGGCCCATAATTGTTTTTAAATGACATCATTTTGTACAATCCAGACCTTCTGTAAATTAGTTATCTTTCAGTTAAGGTGTAATGACTAAAGATGACTAGTAGCAAAGAATAGGGTACTAAAACTTCAACTTTAATTATACTATATTTTGTCTATATTTAATTTAATATAATAGTATTAATAAAGAAAGAAAATTCAAGAAGATATGATTGAAATACATAAGATTTTTATACTTTATTCTTTAAATCTGGTAGCTTAAAAGACACTAATTTGTATGGAATAATAGAAGTAACTTCATTTTCCTATGCAATAAAATTTGAAATAACATACTGGTTTGTTTTATTCTATTAATGGAAATTGGATTAGGGACTATCTACTTAACAAAGAATTGTCTGAGAGTTTCAAAAATACCCAAATACTAATACAACACACATGTGTGTGTGTGTGTGTGTGTGTGTGTGTGTGTATATATATATATATATATATAAATATAAATATAAATATATATATATGTAAATGTCTCTATATTTACATTTATATAACCAAACATCATATATAAATAAATGTATATAAATCTATCATCTATTCCTTTTTATAGACATAAGTTTGTGTATACACGTGTGTGCATACACACAAGTTTAAGTACTGAATTTGTATTTGGTTGCATTTTTTACTTTATCTTGCACAGTGTAGTGCTTTCCAGCAAAAATCTTCAAATAAGATTATGGAATTATAGGCATATATTTAAAATTGTTTATGTGGAAAAAGATCCTCCCCTTTTTTTGACTAGAAACAAAACAAACGTATAATAAAGCAAATTCTAAAGTGAAAATTCTAAAATCTTCTTTAATTTCTGCTCTGATACATATGTTTGAGACCTTTACTCATATATTAAACTAGTTTTCCTTTTATCTTTTATTCTAGTTAAGTTACTGTTTGCCAAAATATGTAGGTGGTTCAAAATGTGATAGCTCATTAGCAGATGATTTACTGTCTCTACATAGAACCCAGTATGGATTCATTCTTGCCACCTGTGATTAAGTGCCATTTGGAGCACATGTCCACAAGGACATGTTGGTGGAAATCATTTATTGTAAATTGAATAAGTATACTGGTTAAGGAGATTTATGGATTGGGATCACAGAACGGCAGTACAGAAATATTTGATAATGTACTTGCAAATACTGTTTTGTTGAAACCAGTGGTATTTGGCTCTACGTGTTGTCAGTTTTTCTTGGCACTTTATAATTTCTTGGCACGGTGGAAGGTTTGAATGGAAAAACAATTTAGAAAACTGTCACATCAAATTGGAGAAAATTATCTAAACATAATCTAGTTAGAGCAAAAACGATGCAGCAATTAAAGAAAGGTGGGAGAGGCCCTGGCCGGTTGGCTCAGTGGTGGAGCGTCGGCCTGGCGTGCAGAAGTCCTTGGTTCAATTCCCGGCCAGGGCACACAGGAGAAGCGCCCATCTGCTTCTCCACCCCTCCCCCTCTCCTTCCTCTCTGTCTCTCTCTTCCCCTCCTGCAGCGAGGCTCCATTGGAGCAAAGATGGCCCGGGCGCTGGGGATGGCTCCTTGGCCTCTGCCCCAGGCGCTAGAGTGGCTCTGGTCGTGACAGAGTGACTCCCCGGAGTGGCAGAGCATCGCCCCCTGGTGGGCAGAGCGTTGCCCCCTGGTGGGCGTGCCGGGTGGATCCCGGTCGGGTGCATGCGGGAGTCTGTCTGACTGTCTATCCCCGTTTCCAGCTTCAGAAAAAAATACAAAAAAAAAAAAAAAGAAAGGTGGGAGCATAATTTTCATTTAAGAACAAAATGGTTTGACCTCACTGGACTTTTATTATAAGCCAAGCCTTGTCCTGATGACATTAGTGCTTTATATGAAGTAGAATTTGATACCAATACTTGAAGTGAATAAAATGCGTAGCCATAAAAGTATATTAAGCATGTATACATTAGGCACAATAGGAGATAATAAATTGAAAATAATTAAGAATATGTGTCTAATTCACATAACATGAAGCTCTCCACCACGATACAGTTTATAGTAATTGTTGTTTCTCAAGGTTTAGTATTAACCTCTTAATACTTTATGTAACTTCATAGCTGATAAAAGACTAGATTAAGATGACTGCTATGTAAAAAATTCCAATGCTTGTCTCTCTCTGCCATGTGAAGACATATTGAGAAGGTGGTCACCGATAAGCCAAGAAGACATTCCCCCGGAACCAAATCTGCCAGCGTCTTGATCTCGGATTTCCCAGCCCCAAGAATTAACATTTACACTCAGGAAAGATCCTTGTGGAGGGTCAGCAAATGAGGAAAAACAAAGTTGCCAGAAGAACAGTCCTACCAGAAACTCCAACAATAGACTAAGGGTCCCACCTGAAAGAATGATCTCCTTGCATCACCCTCTGGGGAAGACCTCTTCTGGCTGGTCAGGAGTCTCCCCAGAAATCTCTGAGCACAGGGGGAGACGCAAATGAAAAAGCAACAGAAAACAAACTGAGATGTCTCTCTGAGAACCAAGAAAATTTTGCACAATTCTGTATTTTTGCTATTCCTCCTGGAGAAGAAGGTTGACTTTCCCTCTGAGTTTATATCTGGGCACTGAACAAAAGCAGACTTAGACAACTGCACAGAAGCAATAATCTGGAAATCTCTTGGAAAACTATGTGAGATACATGTGGGAAAAAATTTTTTTAAAGTACTGAAAAATAATTGGCAGCTTAAATATTCTATGAAAATATTACAATGGCTGAATTTGTAATTTTATTGAAAATACCAAAATTCATTTTTGTTTGCTATTTTTTCTTAATATTATTCACCAATTACAAACCTTGCCAAGTAAATTAGACAGACCTTTGATATTTTGACTTTCATTATACTTCTGTTAAATCATCACTTTGAGGATAAGAAATTATAGTTTAGTTATATAGAGAGAGTTCACACGCACACAGGCAGATTGAAAACACTAGAATCGAATGACAAAGTCAAAGCGAAAAGTCCAAGGTAGTGTAGAAACCTGGGAGGAAAATGCCTTGGGGTGGACCGACATTCAAGTATGGGGAAAAGGGAAGAAAAAGGTGTTTTAAATTTACAAATCCATGTATTTTCTTGAAAATTTCAGACATGATGAAACTTTAAATGATATCTTCTATTGTTTTTAAATTGCATTTTGCAAAGTCAATATATTTTGGTAAGAAGTCAGTTTCCACAACAATGCATCTTTTTACTAAGTTCAATTTCAAGGAAATTATGGAAAACTATTAAATTGTATTTACCACAGTTTTTTCCCAAAAGAACAGAGATTTTCATTACAAGTACCTATACTACAAAGTAAATATTTTAATATATAGTTATGTGTTAATAAAAATAATTGGTGGCTAGAGATTAAACTACATGTAATAAGTGCTCGAAATATTTGTCAAATTAATGAAGATACAAAGAAATACAAGTGAGTGGAAGAATTTATCCTAAATTCAAGTATTGAAATTAAACACAAAATGAGAAATAATAATATAATTTTCACTTACACGAACCATGATCATATTATCATGAAATTAAACTTGCCCCGAGGTAATGCAATTTCTATTGAGAATTTTCTCAATAATAATGTACTTAGTAATATAAAATTTTCCCTACCATTAAGGATTATAAGTTTAAACAATTATTGAATTTCTGTTTTAATAATAAAAATTCAACTTCTAACACATGAAGAAAAATGAAAGTAGTTAATACTAGGTTTGCCTTAAAACCACAAGGTTTACAAAGCCTTTTTTGAGTTCTATAGCTGAAAATGCCATTTCACATTGAACAGCCTGATGAAGTTCTTTATATTTATTCCACCATGGATACCCTCGGGTCATATTTCTTCTCCTGTCAAAATATATTTTCTTTTATCATGAGCTTGTCATTCTACTGTATTAAAATAGAAAAAGTGAATCATGACGTCTCTTGTAAACATAATGGTCCTACATATCTTGTAACTATTTTGTTATTAAAATAGTTTTAAAATATATATTTTTTATATATTGATTCTAAAATATTGTGAAACAAAAAATGTGAAAGAAGATAAATCTGAACTTGAAGGTAGTTAATTTCTTATACATTGACAAGACAATTTGTCCTGACACTGGTCAGGTTTACAAGTTACTTTACACAACTTGTTTTACTGTCTCTTTGAAATGTTACAAATAACATTATTACAGGGAATACTTCTTTTATTGAACTGTGAATATAGGAAGAAAAAACATTTTTGGAATGGAAATAGCTACTTAAGAGAATGACATCGAGAATCCAGAGAATCCAGAGAAACTATCTCTTTGCACTTGATCCAAGGAAAGTCTAATTTTTATCAAATAGATCATTAGGAGGAAACATGAAGCAGTAAGAATAAGAGGAGTTTAAGCAACCAGACCAGCCAATGAGCCTGAATAACAAAATATTTGACAAATATTTCCCATGTCATCCTGGCATAACTTTGAGAAATACATCATGTGCCTGATGTTTTAAAGTTTGGAAAAGTTGCCTGACCTGTGATGGTGCAGTGGATGAAGCGTCGACCTGGAATGCTGAGGTCGCCGGTTCGAAACCGGCACTTGTCTGGTCAAGGCACATATAGGACCTTCCTGTTCCTCCCCCCTTTCTCTCTCTCTCTCTCTTTCTCTCTCTCTCTCTCCTCTCTAAAAAATGAATAAATAAAGTTTGGAAAAGTTATCTGGTATAGTATTAAGCAAAAATAAATGAATAAAGGTACAAAAAAACCTACAGGGTATTTCTCAAGTAAGAGAAGTTCTCATTTGTAAGCTTTCAATGTTATAGATTTCAATATTTTAAAAAAAATTCAAAGTGTAGATAAATACAGTGTTAAGAAAACGAGTATATTGAATTTTTGAAGTTATGTCTAATATGCTCTAAGCTGTACACACAGAGTTTTGAGAAGAGTCTCTAACTATAGTGAACTTTCCACGCTAAAACTCTCCCGTCAACTTCCGTGCATGTTAGGGTACTTTTTTCTTTGTTATGTTTTAGGCTGCGCACACCTCTATACTTCTTAGACAGAAACCATATCCCATAGTTATTCTAGTGACTCACAAATAATATCAATTTCTTTTTTTTTTTTACATTTTCATTAAGCAGTAGTCTTTTGTATTCTAGTACGATTACAACATGAATATCCCTCAAGCTTCTTTAATTGAACATGCACAAAATGAGTATTCATTGTCATGGCTCTTTTCAATATCTCTGTCTTGATTAGTGGTGGGTCACTCATCCAGTCTGTTAACCATACAACACACAAGACCTTTCCCTCTTCTACCTTGCATTCAACCTGTTGAGAAATTGCACTGATTCACACCCAACAGGTGTGCTTTAATGTATACCTCACCTCTCAAAAGGAATCTTTAATGCTCTAAATCAGGATCTTTTTGTTTATTATTAAAGAAAATTACTACAAAATCAGTCAAAGCCCAAGTGCCTAATTTAAAAAATGGTAAATATTTCACAGAGGTGATAGAATACAAAACAACATATTTGACAAAGAAGCTAACTGTATATACAATTATAAAAATTAAAATGCCTTTGAGTAGGTGATTTGCATCTTGTTAATTTAAAATAGAAGAAAACAAAAATATTGAGTTGATAACATTCACACACCTTGAGTGCATCATATATTGTTTCAATTTACCTGAAATTTTGTACAGCAACAAATTTGAAGAGCCATAAAAATTCAGATCTTTCAATCTAGTGAGCTCTTCTCAGTCTCAATAATATTATATATTCCTAGGAACTGGTCAAGATACAGAGGGATATATAATATATTCAAAGAGATACTCACCATTTCTTATACACGTAAAACAATAAAAGATAAATCATAGACAAATTAAATTTCTAAGAATAAAGAAGCAGTATAATGTTTCTAGCTGTGTTTACAAATAAGAAGTATAAATGTTTATACCTTTAGATGAAACTTAGTGAGAAAAAAAGCATAAAAAAGAACTTATACTGTTAGGAGCGGTGAATGCAAGATGCTCAAGTCCAAGGTTAATTAAGCTAATTAGATTTTTAATATAGGTGGGAGAGGGTAAAGGGGATACATGGTGAAGGAAAGAGACTTGACTCTGGTAGTGAATGAACACACAATACAATGTACAGATGATGAGTTATAGAATTATACCTCTGAAACCAATATAATTTTATTAACTAACATCACCCTAATAAATTCAATTTAATTTTTTTTTTATTTCTTAAAAAGAGTCTTTAATGTTCCAAAATAGAATGCATAATATCACACACTTTATTTTGGAAATTTTACTTTTCTATGCTCTGAGTAATTATATTTAAGAAATAATTACCAGTTAAATGCCTTTCAACAAACATGACCTTCACATATATATTTTGATCATTTCTCACTAAAACAGATTTAACATTATTAAACTTACAAAAAAGAAGGGTGTACCGATATTATTTAAATTTTTCTTACTATTTAACTAACAATTCAAGACCGAGTAAAAAATAGAGTTTTTTCACCAGACTTATTTCTAATTGCAAAGTATTAAAAATATATGCTAATATACTATATAATGAAGCAACAAATCCTTATCTAAAATATCTAATGACATTAAAATATGTCATATTTTATATAAAAATTAAGTGGCCTATCACACTTAATTATGATCAAACTTTTGTTTAGTAAGAATATAGGATTTTGAACATGACTATTTGGATGTGTCTGACCATTTTGCTAAATATAGTTAGTACTATTAACAGTAGATATCACTGACAAGTTTTCTGCGCCGAAGGACTTTGCTATCCACAAGTCCAGCTTCGTAATTTACAGACTCAAAGCAAAATAAAACTGCCAGGCTCCTTGTACAAAGTTATTAAAAATTCCAAGACAGCAGAGCAGGAAATCAAGCATAGTCCCTTGGGAGGACGGGACCCTGTGCAACTGCATGGGTCACAGCCCATAAAGCTGTCCCTGGCTGTCTTATATATCTGCTATATTTACTCCCAGATTGCAGGCTGGTTTATCATTGATGGCAAAGAGGTTGGACCAGGAAAAAACTATTTTAAAAAATGATGACTGACAACATCCCAAATGTGATGAATTTAATGATACAAATTTACAGATTCAAGAAATTGATTAAAATTTAAATAGGATAAATTCAAAGAAAACCATACCTAGACATATAATAAATAAAATTCTAATATATTGCACATGTCATGAAACAGTTGTGTCAACATTTCTCCTTCTCTACAAGAGTCCTTGGTATCAGAGCAGACACCCAGCCTCTTTTGCAGTTCTATGTTCCTTTTTAAGACTTGAACTGAATTTCAATGCAGTCTTCCCTTCTCCTGCCAGAGCTGAGGAGTTCTTTAAATGTTTTCTTAGAGGTCTTCTGGCTTTAAAAGCATCTATGATGTTGACAGAAATAAAGTAATAATAAGAGGTGCAGATCATTCAATTTTATTAAAAATTTTTCAAGTTCATAATAAAAATTAGTTAAGTCTAAAATTCTCAACTTAACTTGAACTCTATCTTCAAGTGCTAGAGCTACTAAAAACCCAAACTCAGTGTTTCACTTTCTCCTCTCATTAGTTGCAGTTCACACAGCCGAAATTCCACGTGCTTTGACATCACCGCCCTCCAGACGTTATCACCATCCTCACGCTAGTGATCAAAATCTTTTTTCAGTCTGACTAGTGGGTGATCCACTTTCAGCATCCCATCCTGATAATATACTTTCTATATTTCTTCTCTAAAGCATCCAAATTCTTCTCCTGAAAGCAGAGAGTAAGGAAAAACTTGGCTGTAGTTGATTAATTTCAACCATAATCCCGAGCAAGAGGGTTTAAGGAACAGGAGGGAAAAGCAGAGAAAAAGGCAAGCTAAAGTTCTGTTATTGCAGACACTGCTGTGGGCAAAATTGCCATGGCTACTGCTGGTTCACTTTACCCCTCAGATGTCTCTCAAATGCAAGCCAGTGTTGTTCATCTGAAACAGAAAGTTCTGGATCACGTTTGAGGAACCCCCTTTGAGGGTTTCGCTACTGGGTGCTGCCTGCATTTCGGTTATCCTAGTCAGTGCATTCAATGTAGCACTAAGTTGACTCTAAATCAGAAAGCAGAACTCGTGCTGGAAACTCGAGATGGAAAGTTAGTACGGTGAGGTGAAAATCTGGTCTATCAGAAACTGACACCACAGCGCAAACTGAATTCAGTGTAGGCTGGAAGGCTGTACATGGGCCACCAACAGCAGATGCTGCAACCTGCTTTTAGTTCTCTAAGGTTTTGTTTACCTGAATAGTCTCCTATTCTCCTTTCCCGTTCTTGTTCTTTCTAGGTTAATGTCTTGATTCCTTTAATTTTATATTACTGAGAATTTTGGAATAATGAGAAATAATTACTGCTTAGCCAGATATATAAAAAAATATGCCTCATTGTCTGTTTTGTAAAAAGTCTCCAGAGGAAAACATTCACATTTTTAACCATATTTCTGCACAGTTATAAATAAAATAATATTATGTGCATATGAAGTAATTATCAAAAATGTATTTACATTCTAGGTTGTTTTCAAAGAAATAAAATAACTCTTTTTGCTCATACACACCGCTGGAATACACATTTACTCTCTCAATTAAAACACACAGAAAATAATTTAGACTTTCATCAGTGTACTCATCTATCTGGAAACATGCCATTTCAGAGGTAGGTGTAAATTAAAAAATAAAGCCCAACAAAATACTTATGAAAGTTTGAAAAAGGTCATTCTAATTTTCCTTTATAGAAATATATATTTGGTAAATATTATATGAATGACAAGTCAGACAAAATTATTCAAGATAATAAATATTATTTTTACTTAAAATTGTTATGACCTTTTGCATAGTACTGTAAGAAGAGTGTTTTTCAGAGATATCAAATATATTTGTATGAGTTATAAGGTTAAATTTCTGAAAGCGGTTTGTAATTTAATGATATATATTTGACATTATAAATTATGTTAAATATCCACTAATTTTTTTTTACATTTTTTACAACAGAGAAAATGACTCAGAGGAAACTGTCAAGCATTATCCAACTGACACATACTTTTATGACAATAATTATTAAATTTTTAAACATTATTTTATATCAAACCCTATCAAATAGACAGTCTTAATCAAATGTTTACTGTTATATTTGTTTTGAAAGGCCATAAAACTCAACTAATATGAACTAAAACAAAAGAAGTGTGTTGCGAACAAAATAATGAATAATTTTCCTGAACTGTCTTGTTAAATATCTCGGACTTGGCACATTGTTGGTTAGGATGACAGCTTACATGGAAGGCTGTACCTGCTCACTTGCCTAGTATTACACATCATCAGAACGTTTCAAGCAAGAGAATGTTAAAAATTCATGCTGAACTGAATGTTGTATGAAAGGAATGTATTA
Source organism: Saccopteryx leptura (assembly GCF_036850995.1). Lineage (NCBI taxonomy): Eukaryota > Metazoa > Chordata > Mammalia > Chiroptera > Emballonuridae > Saccopteryx > Saccopteryx leptura. The sequence goes on along the minus strand of NC_089503.1, from coordinate 206,089,262 downwards.
AGAGCTGCACTACAGTTTCTTGTGTATGGTATCGCTGTTAATTATGGAAGCACACATCAGATCATCTCAGCTGGCTAAGGATTTAGAAATACTAAATAAACGATTATATCAGAGGCAGAAGTGTTCATTTGAATCTCTCCCCTTACCCTTACTTATTGTTGCAGATCAGGTTCGCCAGGTAGGAAACTCCCAGATGGAGAATAGCACCCAGAGTTTATTAGGAGATAACCTTGAGATAAAAAGCAGAATTGAATAATGGGGGAAGTTCGGTTGCGATTCTGACTGAAGAAACCTCAGCCAGTTTCAAGGGGACTGCCGTTCCGAGGAGTCCCGCAAGGAGGCGAGGAGGCCGTCCTTCCTGGCCTGATGGTTTGTGTCCTGCCTCAGAAAGGCAGTAGAACCTTAAGCAAAAGAATTTTCTTTAGGTGAGGCAGATCCGGGAGAGGACTGACAACTGAGCGCTGTTGGTTATGTTCCAAGGAACTGAAGGGGACGCATGTAAGCATTTTATCCCCGAAGGGGAAGCAGGTGGTATGCCTCACGATCCACTACCTTTTCCTCTTTTGCTATCCTGGGTGTAGACTTTAAATGAGCTACAGGGTTCTGCTGTGCTCATTTTCTCAAAGGAAACATAAAAAAGGAAGGTTAGTGGGAGCAATAGCATCCCCCCGCCCCCACTCCTGCGGCAGGATGCTGGGCTATTACCAGTACACCCTGTCTCCCGTTATCTATTCTAGGTCCCTGTCAAACTCAAGTAGTAATTCCACGCATTGGTAATGCGATCCAGACTCTCCATCAGTGGAAAAATATAATATCTGTAGCATTTCCAGCTGGTCCTGGTCTTTTTGGATGATGTTAAGACAGAAGGTAGAAGAAACAATGTGGCCCTGGGCAAGATCTTAAATGAATACTGAGAATTTTTCCAAGTAAGTCCAGCCTGTTTCAAATCCTCTTTTCTGATGGAAATGGAAAGAACCAATTTGTTAGATCAATGGCTGCATCTCGTGTACCAGAGTCCACGCTACTTTCCTGTAGCAAATGTCTCACGTCTGGCAGAGACGCTGCAGTGGGGTCCCTCCCTGACTGAGTTTACAGTGATCCACTGCCATCCCCCGGGTTTCCTCAGAAGTTTTCTTGAGGCCCATGAATAAATTAAGTGAAAGGATGAGAAATTCCTGGATCATTGAGGTGTTTGATGTTGTACTCATTTCTGACATTTCCCCCTAAGGAAATAATTTTATTTCTTTATTGGCTGGGGGCTAGTCTATTTTAATATCCGTATTTATTTGTTTTGTCCTGAAAGCTAACACGAGGCTTCTGAATTAGAGATGAGACTTGTTACAGTGATGGCAGAGCTGATTTCCACTGCTCTAATCCCTCTGCAGTGCTGCAATGAGGACAACCGTCACCTGCACTCTATAGGAGAGGAACCCTACAACAATGAGTCTGGGAGCTTCCTTAAGAACTCCTTCACACCACCCCCACTTCACCTCCCAACCCTAACTCGCATCCCCCCTTCAAAGAGAGGGAGGAAAAGCTATATTTAAAATGTTAATAACTTCTCTATTAGAAAAGTACGAGGGAGTACCTCGTTTTTGCAGGTTTTGTAGCATGAACAAATGGTCCGGAGGGTTATTACCTTTAAAATATAATAACATCCTGACCTGTGGTGGCGCAGTTGGTCAAGCGTCAACCTGGAACTCTGAGATCGCTGGTTCAAAACCCTGGGCTTGCGTGGTCAAGGCACATATGGGAGTTGATGCTTCCTGCTCCTTCCCTTCTTCTCTCTCTCTCTACCTCTCTCTCTCTCTCTTTCTCTCTCTCTCTCTCTCCTCTAAAAAAAGAATAAATAAATAAATAAATGTAATAACAAAGCTACAGATATAACACCCTTAGAATGGGAAGAGCAAATAGTTCTGAGTAAATAGGCACATTATTTCTTTCTTTCTTTTTTTCTTTCCAAAGTGAGAAGCAGGGGACCAGGGGCTGATGTTCTGCCCATCTGGAGCATTGCTCTGCTGCAACGGGAGCCATTCTAGTGTCTGAGGCAGAGGCCATGGAGCTGTCCTCTGTGCCTGGGCCAACTTTGCTCCAGTGGAGCCTTGGCTGTGGGAAGGGAAGAGACACAGAGACAAGAGAAGGGAAAGGGTGGAGAAGTAGATGGGCACCTCTCCTGTGTGCCCGGGCTGGGAATCAAACCTGGGGCTTCCACACCCTGGGCCAACACTTTACCGCTGAGCCAACCAGCCAAGGCACATTCTCTTTCTTTACAGCATATCAGTTGTCTTTGTTCAGAAAGTCCTGACAATGGAGAAACTTGAAAATTCCTTCCTCACAAAAAGTGGCAGTTTTGGAGTCTTACAATTGGGCTTCACTATAATAGTCTTCAGCCTGCAAGCTGAGGCACAAACAGAAGGTTCTCCCAATTACTTAGTGTTTGTTCTAATTATATTGTTGAAGACTAAGATACCTACCTTATGGGTCTGAAAATAATTGTTTGACATATGAATGTATGTATTTATTTCAAAATAAAAAAATATTTTATTATGGTCTTTGTCTCTGCCTCTGTTTACCTGGTCATTGCTGGTAAAGACATTTATTCACTCAAGAATTATTGATTGAGAACTTTTTATGGGCCAGACAATGAAAACCCAACAGTAAATAAAATAGATTTTTCTTCCTCATCCTTTATTACACGGTCTAGTTTGAAAATAAAGTGAGAGGAAAAGTAAGTATACTAATTTCAATATGATAATGCCTATAACTTTTAAGAAGAGAGTGCTGTGGTTGCAATTTATGTTGAGAGAGAGAAGGGGAAGATGCCATTATCTAGAGACTCTATCAGGATTCCATGTATTCAGTTATTTAAAAATTAAAACCCATTATCAAAAATCCTGGCCAGAGAAAAGGGAAAGAAAGCTACTTAGATTAGAATTGTCAGTTTATTTAACTCAACATGTTACATTTTTAATCTATATAGTTCCTTTATTCTGTCTCCATTCATGGGCTCTATATTCTTTGAGGACAGATTCTATAACTTCATTTTTTATTGCCATAAACTTGCATAGTATACACACTAAGAATGCCCTAAATACATATATGTTGGGGAAACATAAGAATTAATGAAAGCCTCATTGTTTTCAAGTAAAAGAAATTTTGTGCATTTGTATATTCTATTTGTTAAAAGGTCATGATTACTAATTGAAACATAATCATCCTGATAGTAGGTACCTTAACTATGAATATTATTTGTTATAGGACTCATATATTTTATAACATAATTATAGACTATATATGTGCCTTGTTTGTATGTCAACATCCTACTTAAGCAAAATATATGTACGAATAATAATTAGTAAGTATCCAGGAAGGTGTGCTTCTCAATACACACCATTTAAGGTGATGGCATTAACAGATACAACCAAGTATTATTCTCTCTTTTGAAACCTATCTCCTAGAAACCCTGTTCTTTTAGTCACTGTTATGAGAACATGGAGTGATATTTTCATGGGTTGTGTTTTTGTGTTCTCCAAAATTTCTTGTCAAAACCCCTACTCTTCACTGTAATGGTATCAGGAGGCAGAGCCTTTAATAGGTAATTAAGATTGATGAAGGCATAAGGGTAGAGCACTCAAGGTTGGTTTTGGTGCCTTTATAAGAGTCACATGAGAAGTTGCTTCTTCTCCATGCTCTTGCCATGTAGGGATAAGAACAAGACAACTTCTGTGAATCTAGAAAAAGTTGACACCAAATCCCGACCTGTTGGCACTATGATATTAGATTTCAAGATTCCAGAACTGTGAGAAATAAATTTTTGTTATCTATCAGCTATCTAGTTTATGATATTTTGGTATAACAACCTGAACTAAGACAGATGCATTACAAACAGAAAGAATGGCTCTTCTGGTCTTTGCTAATGGTCTCTGGAACAGCAACACTCATACAAATAAAATTTCAGTTCTCTTTTTCATACAGGAAATCACAATTCTAACATGCATATGAATTTTATGATTCAAAGACAAAATCACACATAGTAATTAATTATCCACTTTTATTCTAATTTTTGGCACTGTATTGTTAGATTGAATTATAAACACCTTATAATTAAAATATGGCTCTATATCCTTGTAACACTTTGCTCTACTACACAATTAACCCCATCCCCTGAACTATTCTTGATGTGATTAATTAAAATTTCATACTAATTGCATACTTACTCTTGACTTACTGAACTTCTAAATTTTCTCAGTCAAAACCTTTTGCAGCTTGAGTTTGTATTTTATACATATATATACATATATATATATTTAATTTGAAACCTGCACATAGACACTTTAAACACATATTTCTGCTCACCATGTGTGTGTGTGTGTGTGTGTGTGTGTGTGTGTGTGTGTGTTTTGGTATTTTCTCCCTTCCCAATATCCTGGTATGCTTAAATTAATAGGTAATTTTACCAAAGATATTAAGAAAATATTAAAATATTAAGATTCTTATTTATAACTTATTAATATCTATTCTAAAATCTATATACCACATATGTTCATTGTAAGTGTGGAGAAGTGAGGAGTCTATTTGGGGGACATTCACAAGACATTCAGTTCTACCCTCATCACCAATATGTTTTCTGCAAGGCTGCCTGAACCCTACTATCCAATTATCCCACTTGTTTTTTCAGGAGACCTGAGGTCTCCCAGAGAGGGGCTCTTTTAAAGAAATATACATTACAATATCCCAAAATGGCTTGGTGATAGTTTCTATTCATGGGGCTTTGTCATCTTTGGACAGAAGATTCTTCTGCTATTTTCTCCCATACAGAGCTCTGGGTATCATATTATTTTCTATAAAGTTCCTGTCATCCTGGGCTTCTTTCTTTACATTTCCAAACTCACATTTTATTAAGTATCTAATAGGGAAAAAAAAAGAATTCTTCAAAACTGTATCTGTATTTATCTTTCTGCACTGGAGTGACTGTTTCTATTTATATAGGTAAAGGCTGGGTTAGTGAGAGGGGTATAGACAACAAGAAATAAACGGCTCATGAAGTGATTAAAACTTAGAGTAATATTACAGAGAAGTAAAGGAATCACAAGAATACCACATTGTTTAACAACCTGCGAAACTCACACTAAACTTATGAAAAGGTTTGCTTTTCAGAATTGAGCACTCCATCCAGGGCTGAGGTTTGCCATTTTGTTTGTTTGTTTAAGCTGAATTGACTACACTCTCATGGCTGACAATTTTCACAGGAAAATGTTCCTTTATCTGACATACTCATTAAGTTTGCCCTTTAGTGAATTTGTGACTCACCGGTTTCCCCAAAGAGCCCTTTTTAGGGGATTCACTGAGCTTCTATGTCTCCAGCCCACACTGTTCTGTCTTCTAGTGTCTTTGCTAATCCCACTTCCCTTCGTCAGCCAACAGTCTCATTTCTTTTTTCTTTTTTTAACATTTCAGGATTCCAAATCAAAAGTTAATTTCTGCCCACTACAATAATGTATTTAGATCTAATTCTATAAATTTTCATTTTTCTTTATTCCTCAGAAAATTATTCTTGGTTTTCCCTTTTCCTATTTGGTGGGTTGCTACAAAGATAGAAATGAGACATATTATTTATTTAAGATTTACCCTAACACAAGATTAAAAAGTTTAGGAGACCTCAAAATTGTTCTTTTTTTTTTTTAATTTTTTTTATTCATTTTTTAGAGAGGAGAGAGAAAGGGAGAGGGAGAGAAAGAGGAGAGAGAGACAGAGAGAGAGAAGGGGGGAGGAGCAGGAAGCATCAACTCCCATATGTGCCTTGACCAGGCAAGCCCAGGGTTTCGAACCGGCGACCTCAGCATTTCCAGGTCGACGCTTTATCCACTGCGCCACCACAGGTCAGGCTCAAAATTGTTCTTGCAATGCACTTTTAATTACTTTCATTCTCTTCTTCTTGGATATTGCCTTTTTTTTTTACTATAAAACATCCCACATATCTGTGAGATAATGGTTCCCAGTGAAGCTCTATGTTCCCTGATATCTTAGAATGCTTCCTTGCCTATTATAAATATATTGTATTTTACAACCTAGGTATAATTTTTTGTTTGAAACAAAACTTCTCTATATTTCCCCTGAGGGATATAAATAATCTTAATCTTTACTTATGGATGAGAGATGTCACATATAATCCCATATTTCAGATTTTATGTATATTATAAATTATTCCAAGCAAAGACCAAGAAAAAAGATAAACTCTAGTTTTACAGAAACCTGTTTTAGATTGATGTACAATAAAAGTGAAGGTTGTTGTTTTCTAAATTATCCACTTGATGTAAGAAGATAGGTTGGACTAAATTTGGTTTTCTCTTGTCCTAAAAAGAGAAGAAAATCATTCTAAAGGCTTAAATTATAATTAAACTTAATAAGGTTGTATTGAACTAGAAATTCCCACACAACAGTCATCATATTAAATCCGACATGTGCATTAGTTATATAACACTGATACTTGACTTTCCATTCCTTTTCTTCAGGTTTTGAAATAGCACTGCATCAAAATATAGTCAGCCATGTGTATCCAGGCGGATCACATGCTAGAAACCTAAATCATACTTTATTTTAAAAGTTTCTGAGTGTTCACATCAAAGGCATTTTGAATTGCTGTTCAGAGAGATATTTATTAGAGACAGGGATGAGATATCACACTTTCAGGAAAACAGTCAATAAAATCTTTAGCTTTGCTCCCATAATAAAACTTTAAGTTCCCATTCTGAATCCTATCTCATTTGCCCTTTTTTTTAATCAAGGCTTTCACTTTTAGCTAGGGTTATCATACATTTTGCAATTTTAACTATTCAGTTCTTCCTTGTTAAGAGCATTCATTGTAGTCTTTAAAAAATATTACAAAAATTTTAATATACAAATGTGGCAAAAGTAAGTTTTCAGTTACGGGTGTGCAAAAAACAGTTTATTTTTGTATCATTGTTTTTTAATTAGTGAATTATTTTCCATATGAACAACTGTAAACTTACTTTTGTCCTTCACCGTTTTGTTTTCTTAAAGAAAATATATTTAAGAAACATTATTTGCACAAATATGATATACATACAGATATGCATACATAATATATTTGCTACTCTATTATGCATTGTTCTATAGTATCCTGGACCAGAAAGGGATCATGTAGCTTCTCTAACTTTCAATTCCCACCCGCCACCCCCACCTCCCATACTGTTCCATCACTGAAGACTCTTTTCTGTTTTATCACACTGTTGCCACTCAAGAATGTACTAAATTGTATGGTATTTAATTTGTTGAATGTAGCCATTGCTTTTTCTGTGACCAATTTTAATTATAAACAGGTCTTTTGGATTGTGGCAGCCATGCCTTATAAAATGTTGAACCTAAGTTGCTTTTTCTCTTCTATTCCCTATTTTTAGTCATATCTCATGACTAGCTATCTGCTCAAAAGGTAACAAATTGTATTGGATGGTTGAATACATTAGTTTTTATTTATCAGCACCAATGAGCTCTCTTTTCAAATGACTGGATTCTGAATGCATTTAGGACAGGAACTTTCTTTTGTGTTTTCACACATGCTGCATACAATGGGTCGAGTTGTACTTTAATGGAACCAGCACACTCCCTTTGGCAGTATTAACTCTCATGCACAAAAATGTTGCATGTGTGTTTTTTGATTTTTGATTGAAGAGCGTGCCAGCTCTTCAATGCTCTACATTGATTGTCCTGAGCATATGAGCCATTAATTTCTATTCACGCTACAAAATAGTAGAAGAAACAAAATACAAATGTGGGTGGCCAATTTGACCAATGTTCTTGTCAGAATTATTAGCTATAATTTCTATTAGAATAGAAACTTTCTATGTGGCAGTGACTCAGTGGAGTCAATTAACTTATTTTTCCTTAAAGGGGAAAGAAAAACATTTATATTTTTCATTTCAAATTTCAAAACATCCTATACCAAATGTCAGCTACAAAAAAGGCATTACAATGGATAAAAAATACTGTATTTGTCATAGTTACTAGTCAACATAAACAAAATACTATATGTTCTGCCAAATTTAAAGAATAACCTAAAATAGAGGTAATTTCTAAAGATTTTCTTTTTTAAAGAAGTACAGCCTAGTGTATATGCTATTTTCACTTGATGCAAATGCCTACTTACCTCTGTAAGTGAAATATTTATGAGATGATTTTAAAAATGTATTAATCACAGTCTGAAAGAACAGTATGATAAAAAAAAAACAACTCTTGTATAATTATCTTTACTGAATAAAACCAATTTCCTACAGTTATGTTCAAAGACAGTATTTTGTTGTGGAAAATATTCTTCAACATTTTAAAAACTTGTATTTGCTTTTCTGTTACAGAAAGGGAGGTCCATTTCTATCATATAACAGTAAGCTATTCTCTGAAATACTGTGCTATATTCCTCCCTCCACAGTCACCTCCTGTTCTTGACAATTATACTGGTTTCTAGTGTTCAGTCTAATTAAATATAGAAGTTATACCTAAATATTCACAAGGAATTCAGGTTCTTTTATTTTACTGTCATATTAAAATTAATAACTCATTAATTTTCTGTATTCACACTCACTCTGACTGAAATCTATTGGTTTTTTTATTAGTGTAAAAATAATACTCTTTCAATAAAATAAATAAATTTTCTTTTAAATGTATTTGAATGGTTTAGTAATTAAGGTAATAAAGACATTATAAAATGTTTGGAAGGTGTTGTAATAGTCTAAGGCTAAAGCATGGTTTAAGAGATGAGCTGGGAAAAGAAAAATGAACTCTCAAAATACTAAAAACTTTAATTATTCATAGAAAGAAATAAGTTTGTAGACAAAAGTAGAATTAGTTAACATTGTAAAATGTAGTTTCAATTTCATTATTTGTATACATGAATCTAGGAAGGCTTTCTTATTGGTTTAGATATAAAAGCCAAGTATATGTTCCAATGAGATAATATATACATACAGGGATAGGCAAAAGTAGGTTTACAAGTAAAATACAAATAAATAATTCAATAAATAATAATACAAAAATAAATGCTTTTCCTTACTAACAAGTGTACACCTACTTTGCCATGATTTTCTAACAAACTTTCAGTACATATGAAACAAATACAGAATAATATTGAATGTAAAGTGTAATTGAAAAATAAAAAAAGAATATTATTTTTACCAGAAATGACAGAATATTAAAGGAAACAAATGATCTCATTTCATGATTTTTTTTTAAATGAGAAGAGGGAGATAGTGAGACAGACTCTCTCATGTACCTTGACCAGGACTAATTCAGCAACCCCATCTTGGGCTGATTCTTGAATCACAAGCTATTTTAGCACGTGAGGCTGATGAGCTTCGACCAACCAAGCCATCCTCAGCACCTGGGGCTGACTCTAGAACCAACCAAGCCATTGGCTGTGGAAGTGAAAGAGAGAGAGAAGAGGGAGAGGGAAGAAGAGAGAAGCAGATGATTGCTTCTTCTGCGTTGTCTGAATGGGATTCAAACCTAGGATATTCAAATGCCAGGCTGATGCTCTATCCACTTAGTAACTGGCCATGGCTTCATATGATTCTTAAGGAAAAAAAAATGATATGATTTTGTCCACCTTACCCTCACCAAAGATTGAGAAAATGCAAAGATAGTGTTTTATATATCTTACAAAAGTATTCAGTTTCACAAATACCATATATTAAATTATAAGGGAGACCTTTGGCCTTAAGACATTTGTTAGGCACTACATTTTTCCATGTAAGTAATAACTATAAGAACAATTAATATTAGGGCAATAAAAACGAATAGCAATATTCTTGTGTCTTAAAATTTCAGTGATTAAATTTAATAATGTCCTTGATGGATAAATCAGTGTTCTAAATGCATGATTATTGTAATGTGTTTTATGTTTTTATTTATTGAAAATGTGTGCAAATATAAAACAAGTCCTAGGCTTTCATAAATGAATATAGAGCTTTTAATGAGATGGCTGTCGAATTATAGGACAATGTAAGTATCTTTTTGATACACTCTTATTCTGTGCTTCTAGTACTCAACAACAATGTGAATCCTAATTCTATGCAAAATTCCAAAAAGTAGTAAGAGGCATAATGAAATGAACTCATGGAGTATTTTTCATCCAGAAATACAATATATGTGAATTTAAAGCATGACATAATACACTGTATGAATGATGCAAGCATAAGTATGGAAGGAAGTAAAGTAATTAGACAACATTTCATGAGAAGGAACAGAAAAATTAGTCAGTTCTATAGTGCATTTTAGAATCTGCAAAGTGTTAGGAATGCATTATGTCAAGAATCAACAAACTACTGTCTCTAAGCCAAATCCACTGCATCCCTTATTTTTGTAAGTAATTTGTACTGGAACACAGTCATAGCCATTTACTTATGTATTATATTGTCTATGACTGCTTTTGTAGCACAGTGACAGAGTTGAGGACTGCAACAGAGACTATACAGGCTGCAAAGCCTACCATATTTATTATATTGTATTAGTTCTTTACAGAAAAGAAATATCCAGGCCTTGCTTTCTGTTATTGGAATACTATTGAAATAAATATTGAATCATCTTACAAAAAATAAAAATAAAAGAGGTTTTATAGTTTTGAAAAAATGGTAGCATGAGTTGACACACTCCTTTTTAGTATTAACAAGGAGATAGTTTGGATAAAGCAATATAATTCAAAATACAAACCAAAGATCTTGAAACATACAAAAGTATCCACACATGCTAAAAACAGTGAAGTTGATGTAAATCAAATAAAAATATGCAAGCAGCACAAGCTCTGGAAACAAAAAGTTTCCAGTATTCTAGTACCTGATATGAACATATGTTACCACATATAAAGATTTAGGTTTTTATAACGTTTGGAGCACTGGGAAACCTTCTGTGTGTCTATTATAGGCAAATAGTTAACTCTGGGGCGTATTTAATGAAGCCACTGACCTTCACCAAAAAACTAATAGTAAGAGTAAAATTATATAAACTCGTAAGAATCACAACAAAAATGGCGAGAGACTCACCGACCAGAAATCAAAGCCTTTAAAAAACACTCTTTCATCCCTGGCCAGTTGGCTCAATGGTAGAGCGTCAGCCTGGCGTGCGGAAGTCCCGGGTTTGATTCCTGGCCAGGGCAAACAGAGGAGGCCCCCATCTGCTTCTCCACCACTCCCCCTCTCCTTCCTCTCTGTCTCTCTCTTCCCCTCCCGCAGCCAAGGTTCCATTGGAGCAAGAGATGGCCCGGGTGCTGGGGATGGCTCCTTGGCCTCTGCCCCAGGCTCTAGAGTGGCTCTGGTCACGACAGAGCGACACCCCTGATGGGCAGAGCATCGCCCCCTGGTGGGCCTGCCCTGTGGATCCCGCTCGGGCGCATGCGGGAGTCTGTCTGACTGCCTCCCCGTTTCCAGCTTCAGAAAAATACAAAAACAAAACAAAACAAAAAAAACACTCTTTCATCAGTAGCAAGTATATGTTTCATCATGCCTCTTGAATTCACTTACCCTATTGAAAACTACATTGTGCTTATAATTTGGTAAACATATTTCTTTGGGAACTGAATATACTAATTTTAAATTTATTTTTTATTCAGTACAATGTGTTGACAGATAATAAAAGTATAAGTTATTTGTAAAAATATATAAAAAATGTTGACACCATTGCCAAGATCGATATTAAAATGTTTCCAAATACTAGAAGTATTATGTAAATATGGTAAATAATATGTTGCTTCCTGCCTCCCCCTTCTTCCTGTCTCTTTAACATTTCTTTCAAAATTAACCTCCTTACCTATCTTCGGGGAAGGGGAAGAAGAGTGTTAAATGCTTTTATTTTATTTATTTATTTTATATTTTCTCTTTTTAATTGGATTTATGGGAGTGACATTGGTTAATTAAATTACATAAGTTTCAGGTGTACAATTCTATAACACATCATCTGTACTTTGTATTGTGTGTTCGCCACCCAGTTCAAGCCTTCTTTAATTTGCCATACATCTCTTTTATTCCATTAGAACCTACATATAAATAAAGACTTGGGATATTCAAGTTTGTTTTCTACCATTTTATGTCTAACTTGCTGTTATCGGGAATCAGTGTTGAGAACTACATAGAAAAGAGATAATAACATAAAAGAAATATATACAGGTACGCACATATGTGAATGAGTGTATGTCTGTAGGTGTATATAGGATATCATAGTCATGGTTTCTGAAACAATGATTAAACTGCTGTTAATTTGTTCACAACTTCATTTGAAAATATAGTGGCCTTTGCAAATAAACTCATTCATTTAAAAATAGGATTTTTATCATTTCAGTAACTTCTAAAATACTTTTTTTAAATTTTATATTTTAATAAAACAGGTTTCTCAAAATATTAAAAAAAAATTAGCCGGAAGGACAAAATGTACTCTAAATATTTGTGACAAATTTTATTTTTTTGAGACATGCAGTGACTAGCTGCTATCATTATTAGAATCTCCAAGTATAATATTTTCAGTTATTACTTTTATTGACACATATTATGGAAACTAAGAAGACATAGCACTACAGGATTTTGTAAAATGAAATATCCTTAAAGAAGTCATAATGTTGAACTTTTAAAAATAACTTATAAGACTGAACTCTAAATGTGTTGTTAATAAAAGGATATTAACTTATTATGCAGCTCTTACAAAAGTTTAATTTATGACTAGGTTATAATATCAATAAAGTTCTTAGTGAATATTTACTCATATGTAAAATGGAGCTAAAATACTCTTCATAAGGATGTGTGATAATCAAGTGACATTGTTCATGAAAATTTTTTATCAAGGGTCTTATATATACATAGAAGATAAAATAAACACTAAAGTATTATTAATATTGAGATTCAAGAGTATTAATTTAACTGGTAACTTCCTTATTTGAAAGTGTTTCCATCAATATTTTTTTTAGTTTTTATTGAATGTATTGGAGTGACAGTGGTTAACAGAATTATCCAGGCTTCAGATGCAAGATCCTACTACACAACATCTGTACACTGTATTGTGCGTTCACCATCCCAAGTCAAGTATGACAAATATTTGTACCACATGTGATGGTAATTTAATATTTATACAGTGGAAAGCTCTCCTACAAATTAGAAAATTAATAACCTAAAGGAGAAAAAGGTCAGTGTATGTTCAGAAAATGCACAAAATCTGTCCAAATCACAATTGAAAAATAAGCAAAATATTGTTTCATTACTGGTATACATACAAATGCAATTTAAATAATGTTACAATTTAAAATTTTCACTTTTTTTGACGATGAAGCACACTAATAGGGACAGTAGTTAAGACACCAGTTCAGTGTACTCCTTATTTGAAGTTTGTGATAAAATTTCCTTTACACATTAGAATTGTAACTTTTCAATATGCAGAACCAGTCTTACAAAATATCCACATTTTTTAACATAGTATTGTGTTCAGCATGCAATATAGATACATCTGTCTCATTTGGTAAATACATAATTAAAGACACACAGATATAAAAATTATAATGATGCACACTAATACAAAACAATAATTATTATCTTTATTTAGGTGTTAGTATAATAAATAACTTTGATCTTTTTATGCAATTTTCAATTGTACAAAACTGTTTTACCCAATAACTTTATATCCTTAATTTTATAATTATAACTAAAATTATAAATGTGTTTCCATTTTGGGGAAAAACAAAATTAAATACTCAGACCTAACAAATGCCTAAGTTTATTAAAATTTCTTGCTTTAGAAAGCCAAAAAAGATTAATGATAACAATTTTTGTGATTGTTGGTAATACTGAGACAAATGTATTTATATTTATGTTAATGGATTCTAGGTTTGATTTAAAGAAGTGTTCATGTTAAATTCGTAACACATCAGCATGTCCTATATAGTATGAAAAATAGTAATTGGAATATATGATCTAATTCACATTTAATTAGTAATATACTATTTCATTCTAACACTTGTGCTGCTGCTAAAAATTTTAATTTGTAGAGACCATATTCTAATTAGATTTTTAACAATAAGTTAAAAAATTATCAAGTAAAATATCATAGTTTATATTTCTTTTTAGAGAGAGATTATTCATTATTAAATCCATCACATTCTAATCTGTACAATAAACTAAGTCTTAGTAGCAATAATTCTAAGGAATAACCTAGAACTGTTCATGTAATTTTATAAATAAAACATACCTTTGATATATAAATATAGCATAATACACTTGACAGAAACATTGTAAAACTTTTGTCAAATATCAAGTCTTTTTAAATGACTTCACCAATAATAATAGTTGCCAAATAGAAAAAAAAAGTTTTCAAATGCAAAATGCCTCATAAATAAGATGTGTAATGTAAAAATAGAGAATTGTAACATTTCAAGTAGTGTCAACTTCTAAAATATTAATAGTATTAATTAAAGGATAATATAAAATGATACCAAAGATTGTGGTAAACCAAGAAATTACCAGTAGTATTTGTGTTTGGGTTTGCTTCCACTGATTAAACCAACTATGGATTAAAAACAGTATCTCTGCATTCCCAATTGCACATCCCCACCATAGATGGAAAACACTGTGTTCCATACAGTGTTGATTGAATCCACAGATGTGAAGGGCTGACTGTAGAGTCTAAAGTTATAAAGTGGATTTTCAGCTGCATGGAAGTCAAATGCCCTGAAACCATAGTTGTTTAAGGATCAACTGCAATAATTTTGGTAGATTGTGTAGTTGCAAGGAATTCTACATCAACGTAACTATATTCAAAGTATCTTTAAGAGTTTGTTATTCATGTGTAACATTGAATTATTTAGGGAGAACATTTGTTTATACTCAGACATAGCATGTAAATAATAAATTGCTTTATATTAATCCTAAAATATTATTAAAAGATAGGTTGAGTAAAGTATTAAGTTCCATATGCCATTAAACTCAGCTTTGGCATAGCGGATGTGGGCAGTTCTAATATATCTATGTTTTATTGCATGTTAAATATGCATGCTTGATGTAATTTCTTTGGTAATAATTGTTATGATAATAGTGCCTGTGGATTGTTGATTGAAACAATTTTCAAAGCTAAGAAATTGCCATGGAATTGGTTTTTTTCTTGGAGAAAGTATATTTTCATCAACAAGACTATTAATAGTAGGAAATATTCCTAGATGTTTAGCAATGAAATAGTAATTACAATGTTATATATCTTCTCTCTGTGCTGTTACTATTTTTATTTTTATTTTCCATCTTCCATTAGACATTGCATTCTAAGTTATCTCTTGAACGAAGTGAAAAATTGATGCGCGTGAGCATGTGTGTGTGCGTGCGTGCGTGCATGTATGTGTGTATTCATGGCTGTAATTTAAAACTCTTCTCAGTAAAGAAATCACTGATCTATAAAATATGTGACCCAGATTACTGCTGGGAGTCTTGCCTGATGCCATCAACCTTTATCTCTATAAAACAAGCCTATGAGTAAAGAATGCTGTTATGACCAGAATCTATGGAAGCAGAAAATAGATACACTAGATAAAACAAAGACAAAAATCTGGATCAGAAATCCTGAAAACTAAATAAGTAATAATCAATATCAAATCTTAGCCTCAATTTTCAAATTTAGTAGATTCTTGAAAATACAGAATAATTTATTGACACTATAATTAGGTTCATACAAGAGATTTTAAACGTAGAAAATAGAAATTGATGGAAGTAAACATGATTGTTTAATAGAACTTAATCTATTATAAAAAGTATTAAGAAAATACTTGACATTATCTATGTGCATTTACATGCTAATACACTATCATAAATCCCATTATTTCTCAACAGTCCAAAATTTGAAGGAAGGTTTAATTTCTTGTTTATTTTCTGATATAACAAGTACTGTTTATAGATTTTCCTTTTGTAAGGATAAATATTAATCCCTTCAACATATAGAATTTGTTGAATTTATAACACTATTTAAAATATATTGTATTTCATTGTTCTTATAAAGAATAAAACTGGCTGTCATAATTACAGGATTTTTCCAAAATGTCTAAGACTCTGAAAATGTGACTTTGGGTTTGGCAAAGATTTTTTTTAGATAGGACACCAAGAGCATTTTCCATGAATGGAACAATTGACAAGCTGGACTTGATTAAAACAGACAATTCTCTGCAAAAAGCACTGTTAAGAGAATTAAAAGACAAGTCATAATTTTGTGAAATATGTAAAATATGTACATGGATTAATTTCTTTCTTGCATGTGTATGTCCAGGTTTTCCAGCACCGTATGCTGGAAAGATTTTCCTATCGAATTATCTTTGTCCCTTTATCAAAATATGTTGCCTTTAGTTAACCTATTTCTGGGCTTTCTATTTTATTTTGTTAGTCTATTTATCCTTTGTCAACACACTGTTGATTATACTAGCTTTCTCATAAGTTTTAAACCTTGAGAGTGTCAGTTCTCTGAATTTTTTCTTTTCTATTTCAGTGTTGTGTTAGATATCTTGGGTCATTAGCCTTTTCATATAAATTTCACAGTTTGTTGATATCAAAAAAAGTTATGATTTTCTAGAGAATTGAAGCATTTTAGAAATAAATAGTACTGATGGTTGCACATATTGTGAATGTAATTATGCCAATAAATTGCTCATTCAAAATAGTTAACCTTTTCAATTTTATGTTATATATATTTGTCCACAATAAAAAAATCTATATCTAAACATATATGCCAATTCATGGTAATTTGTGTTTACATTTATAAATGTTTACACTGTAGAGATATAAGTAGAAGCAAGTTTAAAATGATCAGAAGCATGTAATGAATCAAATAATTCATCTATGGCAACAATGATAAAAAATATTAATCTTGGAATTCAGGCAGAATTTTCATACTGACTACATCTTTAACCAATTGACTACAATTTTAAAAAAAATTGTAATACTTTCTTTTGTTATTTTAATGTTGATCTTAAAGGCTAATAAGAAATAGTTGGATGATTAAAAGTCAGAATTTTGGCACAAAGATTAACATGGCATTAATTGTAAGACCTTCTGTAAGTTACTAAACTACTTACAGTTCCATTTTCCACATATGTACAATAAAGACATTCTTAAAGATGATCTTTGAGGATCCACAAGTTCAAAGAAACTGTGATTATACAGAATGTTTCTGTTCATCGTAAATTGAAATAAAGGTCCTTAAAAGTATGAACTATCATCAAGGTAAAACAGTTGCTATAGAAACCACTTCTATGGATTGTATTGATTCCATGCATGGCATAACTTATTAGACTGTGTAAAAAAAATTGAAATTTTGAGTAGGCACTACAAAGCAAAACTAGCATTATTGGTATATTGACTTGGAAATGAGGAGTTTTAGTCATTTGCTAATAAAACTTTCTTGATATCTGTTAAGAATGTGAAGTAAATATGGAAAGTTCTGTCTCTTTTCAGGAAATAAACGAAACCAGAACATTCAGATGTCTTGTTTTCAGCCAATTTTCTTTGTTTATACATGTGTAATGCAACACAGTCAATGAGATAATCTTAAATGGAGTTGTTAAAGTTATCTAGATTTATCTGACTAAACGGTATCTCATTCATGTTAAAAATGTATGAGGTCTCTTTTTTGCTATAAAATTTTAAATTCTTTGATAACAACTTTAATAAAGATTTATTTTGGAATAGTTATCATCTTGTGTTACTCTCCATTTTTTAAAAAATATACTGATTACTTTTGCAAATTATATCTGGAAGCTCAAATTTCCTCTTTATGCATTATTTATATATATAATCACTACACTTTAAAACACTGATATCAAAATTTTTCCAAATCTACACACAATGCAAAATGATATGAATGTTATCTGCTATAGTGCCAAATTCAATGAATATTAGTATTTTTTCCTGCTTCTTTTGTTATATAATTAAGTGTATAAGTAGCAAGTTGCTAAACTTCTCATTATTAACATACTACAATAAAATATCTCATTGAGAGTTTAAATGTTACAGAGCTTTTTAAATATAATTCTCCTTTTGAAATAATTAGCAATCAGAGAAATTTTAATCAAAATACACTGTCCTCTTAGTGATGGAATCTTTCCGTTTTATTGCGAGTATGTGTATGTGTATAGGAAAGGTTACTGAAGGAATAGTATTAATCTCTCTGCCCCCTCTACTGATTCCTTGGGCTGAGCTGACTGCAGCCCAGTCCTGTCCCTGACTTTCTGTGTCATCCACTATTATTATCTAGAAAGACTCTTGACATTCAGGACTTTATGATTGTGGCATTGCCTCAATGTCCTGAGGCAGATCAGGAGATGGAGAAGCAGGACTCACCTTGAACTGTTTGTATTTTCAAAATCATCTCTTTACTAGTAAATATAGACAAATATTGAAAAGTTAAAATAAATTTTAAGGCAATCTTCAGAAAAATATAAATAGTATTATGTACAGGGATGCATATATTCAATTCTTTCACAAAATATCCGAGGCACAATATCCTGCAAATATAATAGAAGTTTTATCCTCGTGCAAATAATGGGAAAGAGCCATGTGGCACACTCATTCTAGCTGCCTAAATATCATTCGCTGGGAGAAATTCAAAGTACCAGTTAGTCACTGCCCCATCACATCTGTCCTAGAACCCAGAAAACAGGCAAATTATATGTCAGAATTCAAAAAAAGAGACATGACCCAGAGACTGTGGGATTTAAAGTTCAGTGATTGAAGAATCACTGGCCTTTTACCTACTGTAATTAGAGCCTTACATGAAATAGTAATAAAATATGCTGAAACACTTGATCTTCTTAGCTTGATATTCACGGTTGGTTATCAGGGGGCTCAAGGACAGGTCTTTAAGTGACTCGTGTTATTTATCTGAAGAACTAAAACTTAACTGAATGCTATAGAGTTTTTCAGGAGGCTAACACCTTTCCTGGGAGGCCAATATAAGTACAACATTCTTAGACAAAATAAATGTTACCTCACATCAATAGTTCAGAAATGTAATAAGATAGTAATAATACTGAAAAAAAGAATGAGAAAAAAATAAAAAAAATAACTAGTGGGTTGAAACTTGAATTCAATACAGGGTGGGGCAAAAGTAGATTTACAGCCATGCCTATAAGAAATAGTTTATTCTTTTATTGTTATCTATTAATTATTATATTATTTTACATATAAACAATTGAAAGTCTATTTTTTGCCACACCCTTTATAAAGGATCAAGGTTAGATGGAGAACACAGTCCAAAAATGTGTGTAAAGTGAAGATAAAATAGGCTTTAGGAAGTTATATTGAGGTAAAACATGAGAAACATAAAAATTTGTTATTGAAGAAATAATAGGTAATAACATAGGGCTGTTTAGAACTCACTGGTAATAATAAATATATAGTCAAAATCAAATTCTCTAGTATGGTAATGGTGTTGAAGTACTTATACAATTTACACTTACAACTTGATTAAAAGTTAAAAAACCTAAAGTACTAAAAATGACTGTAACTAAAATATTGTTATTGGATCCACAATTTTACAGAGAGGTAAATTAAAACATCAATAACCTAAAATGTGAACAATTGAGAAGTTAAGGATTAGGAGTTTCTGGATGTTGTCAAAGTTGTTGATATCAGCTTTAGAAAGGGTGCCATAAAGATAGGATATTTTATGTGAATCTCATAGTAACCACAAAGGAAAAACCTGTAGTCAATACACAAAAGATTATGATAAAGGAGTCAAAGTAAATTACAGACCCATGTGAGCTCAGAGTAGTCCATATCATTCCACTAAGGCTGGGTCAAGTTGTCAACCCATAAAATTGTGGACTAAAATATTAGATATTGTTTTATACTGATGATTTGTGTATGATTCATTATATTTCAAAGGTAATTCACAAAATTCCCAACCAAATATGAGCAAGAAATGTACAAAGAAAACTATAAAGCATTATTGAGAGAAATTAAAGGAGATTTAGATAAAATGAGGCAATTACATATATATAAAGTCATGTAAAGAATGTGAGTGCTCCAGAAATTGATTTGTAAATTCTATGCATTCCCAAACACAAATGCTATCAGGAATTTACAGAGACAATAAAAAACTGAATTCTATAATATTTATGGTAACACAAATGGCTAAGAATAACTATGAAATTCTTGAAAGCAAGCACACAAACAAAAACAGACTTAGTGGACTTACTAAAATTCAATCAATTATCAACATTTATTTTCAAGTAATTAGGACAAACAAAATTAAGACAGTGTGATATTGGCATAAAGACAAATGGAGCATTACAGCAGAATAAATAACTGAGAACTACACTTACACATAAACATGCTCTTGATTTATAGCAATAGTCACATTCAGGATAAATTATTTTTAATGCATACAAACCTGCAAAGGTCTCATATCCAAAATATACAAGTTGATAAGAAAATATAAAGATTAGTAGGACTAAGAAAGATGATCTAATTGAAAAATGAGGACTATGAAGGCTAGAACCTAAGGATAACTTCAAAGGAGATATTCAGACAGTCAGTAAAAACAAATAGGTGTAGTAGTACCATATTGTTCAAGAACAATACAAAAGAATAGGGGATTAAAATGGCTAATAAGAGGAAGATTGTCAATAATGTGTGGTGGTGACATTCTGGAGAAACGGGCACTCTTGTGCACTGCTTGAAGGTGTCTAAATTCCTATAACCATGTTAAAAAGGGGGGCAGAGGATGGGAGGATCTACTAAAACTAAATGAGCCTGACCAGGCAGTGGCACAGTGGATAGAGAGGTGGATGGGGATGCGGAGGAACCAGGTTCGAAACTCTGAGGTCGCCAGCTTAAGCAGAGGCTCATCTGGTTTTATCAAGGTTCACTAGCTTGAACCTAAGGTCGCTGGCTTGAGCAAGGGGTCACTTGCTCTGCTGTAGCCCCCTGGTAAGGGCATATATGAGAAAGCAATCAATGAACAACTGAGGTGCCGCAACATACACAGAATGTTTGGTAGAAGCTGAAACACAAAAATAAACATATATACATCGATGCTTGATTTGAAGTTTATAAAATCATGTGGATTGTTTCATTAAGATTGTTTCATTTACATGTGCTTAGTTCATAGAAAAATTAATAGTTTTATTTTTCTACAGATAGTTTATAGAAGATAAATTGTCTTTGTTGTTTAAAGATCCCCTTCCCTTCTCTCCAACACAACACTTAAGACTATATGAAAACTGGGAAATATCTGTCTGAACCATAAAAAAGTTAAATTGTACTTGAAGCTCTATTTGATAACTGGAGTGATTCAAATAACATTGGATGAAGTTGTTTCTATTGCCTCAGATTATATAGCATAAATTTTATTACAACCATAAAATACAACAAAGAAAGTTGTGCTTGTCAGGTTGCAATTTCTTACTCTTGGTTTTGTAGCAGTATTACAAATGTATCAATTGTAAAAAAAAAAAAAAAAAAAAAGAGTATTTATACCAGAATGTTTCAGTAATTTAACCAGTTATATCTTCAAGCTCTGAAATGGTATTTTGGTGCTGCTCATAAATTTTCTTTTCACTTCTTTACACATTGACCACATTTACCCTGTCCTAACTTCTCTTCAGCAGCTGGTGAGATAATCCAGGTACATCAATCTTTTGAAAATAATCAGCCTTGTAGAGCTGGGTCACAGTTAACATGACATCACTGCTGATGGACTGACAGCACTGCACTCCCTCAATGATGCTGATCATGTCTTGTGGTATGATGTAAAGTCTGGATCATAGATCCCTGATTAGATACTCAGGAAACCAAATGGAAGTCTGTGACAAGTTCAACTATCAGAGTCATAAAGAACAGAGACAACACCATTATACTGAAGACCTAAAAGTTGATGACACAGAATTGAAAATTATATCTTCATGTATTTTTCTAAACATGTAGACCTATGTTATTTTAAGGATGTTACTTCACCAAATTGCACTAACACACACACACACACACACACGTGTCAAAGTCCCATGATATATAAACAGCAGCTACTTTTTTTGGTATGTTATTATTTTGAAGGTTGGTTCATTTTTACAAAAGTTTTTTTTAATTTGTACATTTATAAAACATAGCTGTGCTAAATTCTTTACCACTGTACATTCCAATAAAAATTCCACTATTTCTTATTTCCCACTGAGTTTAAAAAGACTAGTCTTTTGTTATGATAAAATGCTCTTGATTCTGTTTAGAAAAGAATGGTCCAATTTTATGGCAATGCAATTTATGTTAACAACACAAAGAAAACCATAACTGCTCTCCCATTAACATTGTTGTTTTTCTCTGTTCACCATTTTCTAAAAAGTCCACCTTCAAGGTTGAAATATTTCATACTTGTCTCCAAACAAAATATGTCCTTTTTTTATAAAATTTCATTTGTGTCAGTCGAGCTGTTTTCTGAGTATGGAAATAAGTAGAAAAAAAGTCATTTCTATTTTCCCTTAAAGGCATTTTATTCATGAGTAAAGACTAAATAGCAAATTCTTATTTCTTCTACAGGTTTGTTCATGAGGATAAATGTTAGTTCAGTTATAAGAAATAGCACGAGTTAGTCAAAGTGCTGACTAATTTACTCCAAAATAAAAATGTCTAATGAAGTAAAGTGCTTTTTTCTCTTAATGTAAATAATTCAAAAAGTTACTTATATAAAGCAAAGTAACTATGCAATTGTAAAATAATTACTTTGCTTCTGTTATTCATGCAATATTTAAAATATATTTAGAAAATATTTTAAAACAGATTTAGAAAATTATATATCATTATTGAGCACAGACACACAAAAAAATAGATTGAATTGCTTTTAAAGTGATATAATTAATTTAACTTATAATGTACTCAAGGGAGACCAATGAGGAAAAAGGTAATTGGGTGAACGAAATAAATTTAGTGATCAAGAAGGCCTTAGCATTTCTCTCAGGTTGACTAAACTTTTGAGAAGTTTTTGTTTTGTTTTACTATAGGCTCCTGACCTCTCCTGTTTTAGAGCATGTGTTTTAGATGATTTATCATTGCAAAATTTTTCTTTGCCCCTCCCACTTTGGAATGTATATAAATCGTCTCTTGCCAGATTGAGAATCCAAGAAACATCTTTCTTAATGACTTGAGAGCTAACCCCTTGGAATGTAATGTAATTATCAAAGACAAATAGAGTCCCTATCATCCCATCGATGTGGGAGGGAGGAGCAGAACTCGCCCAGGCGCCAAGTGGCAAACACAGATAGACTAATCAGAGACAGAATCATTTGCAAACTCAGAAATGACTCAGTGTTTCCTGCATCCCATGATTAATCACCCTTCCTCTCCACAATAAGTTCTCCAGTACTTTTCTACTTGCTTTCTCCAGCCTTTAAAAAAAAAAATCACCCTCACTTTTATTTCAGTGGAATTGAGTTGAATCTTGAATAAAGTCTTCCTTGCCTAGTTGACTTAACATTAGTTATACAGGAGATTCAGAAGGAAGCAGCATATTTTTAAATTTTTTTATTGATTTTAGAGAGAGAGAGACAGAAACATCGATCTGTTCATGTATGTGTCCTGACCAGGGATAGAACCTGTAACCTTTGTGGATTGGGATTTTGCTCTAACCACCCAGCATTCTGGCCAGGGCTGGAAGCAGTATTTTTTTTTCTTTACCTGGTAGTACATGTGTGGGACACTTATTTAATATATCAAATTTAATTTGCTCATTCTGTTAGTGAGGGATTTTGGTAGAATAAGTACTTGGCTAGGCTTCAAGAGACATCCATATTGTCTAAAATCATGATATGACCATGGGAACTAGCTTAAACTAGTTTGGTGAAAGATGTGACAAGCATCATTTAGAAGAAAGCTCATTTTTCTTATACTTGGTTTCCTGAAACATCTAGAACAAATGTTTCCCAAACAAGTGAGAAAGACCACTGGAAGGTCAGTAGCTGCCACTATCATGGCCAATCACATGCAGGTTCCCATTAGATTCGGACAGATGGTAAAGAAACAGTGGAGCTAAATACTGGTGGGCCATTCCTTTATTCTAGCCTTGCACCTGCCAGCAAGTAAAACAAACACATGGGGCACCAAAATCCACTCACACATTCTCCGATTCCACAACCAGGAGAATCTTTTCCAGTTTTCCCTAGAGTCAGAGGCCCCCACCAGCCTCAGTCCTCTCTGGTTCCCCATCAGCCAACATGGCTTCTTACTCACTGCACAATCTGGCTTCTCCTTATGTACCCTGCCATCTTGGCTGCTTCTTCTTTCTCTCTGCACAACTCTGCATAAAACATGGCTTCTCCTTCAGCACCCTGTCATCTTGGCTGCTTTCTCTCACTCTCCAAAAAATGGCCTCCTTCCTCCTCCTTCTTCTTCTTCTAACTTTTTGGTGCAAACCCCCCTCCCAAGCACGCATTATCATAACAAAACCCCTTCCCAAGGAGGAAGGTAACTAGCAGTTTTACGTGGGCAGTGGCCCTTTTTAATAATAAAAGTTAGCAACTCAGAAAATGCAAATCTTACAAACTCATTAGCCCAACATCCAGCCAAGACAAAGAGAACTACCTGACCCAGAGCTGACCTGAGATGCCTGGGCGAAACCAGATGAAACTAGAAGCTCAGTTTTAAAATCAGCTTCTTAGTATGTAGTTGTTTTTTACCTTGAAATATCGGTCTTGCATTTTGTAAAAATAAATAAATAATAAGTGTGGTCAGGCATAAACATCATTTTATCTAATATGCTGTATAATAATACAGAATTCTATGCTGTGACATAATCTTAAATATTATATGGCACATTTATATTTTAATTGCATTTAAAAGATACAAAGTATGGCAATTATAATTTCTCTCCTAGAAGTAAAAAAAACAACAAAACTGCACCAGATTGAAAGTTTCAATCTGCTCATTATTAAGGTTATCATGATGAAAACAATAGAGGTTCTTAGACATTATAAATATTTAAAAAAAAAATTAGCTTGCTATCTCTTTATATAAACAATCATTGAAAAAAATGTATTGCCTAGTTTTTTGTTGTTTTCATTTTAAAATATTTTTTTCCAAAATGTTTTGCTTTTGAAAATAACACATATAATTTAAAAAGCAAGAACAAATGTAATATTATAGCCCATAAGCAGGAAAAACTCACTATAGCCAAAGGAGATTTTTCATTTAAAGATTATCGAGAGATGACGTCAGAGTAATGGCGGGGTAGGAAGTGATACCGATAAATCTCCCCCAAAACTCAACAAGATCTTCAACCAGAAACAGAAAAACCTATCCTTGGAGCCTCCAGATGTTTCGCAATACACCCGAAGGTATGATTGAGTGAAAAATTGGCTAAATATATAACCAAACCCTGATGGAATTAGGGAGTAAGAAATGCTCCGCCTTCCTCACTAACCTAAACAGGGTGGGTTTCTCTGGGATCCGTGAATATAGAAACTGAGGGGAGGAAAGGGGGTGAATAGATCCAGGCCGTGGCACAAACGGCCGAACCAGGCTGTGGCACGGAGATCCAAGCCGAGGAAAAACTGATCCTGTGGCAACCCGGGTAATACAAGCTAACACTCGCGCCAAACCCAAACGAAGAAAGACAGGCGGGGCAGCCATTTTACCCGATCGCCTGGTCAGCGCGCAGATAGTGGGCGAGAGATTTCTTCCTAAGCCATGGGAGTGGGTGCCCGTGTTACCCCACAGATAGGCAGAGTCAGAGGCCTTTCTGTGTGCCGAAAATGGAATCTCTGGCCAGCCCCAGCGCCCTGGGAAAGCCGCACATGGGAGGGAACGAGAACTAATTCCAACAGTGGAACTTTTCCATGCTGGTAGGGGATTCACTCAGAGGGAAACGCGGCTGGCCTCATATCCTGGTCTGCGCATGCAGATAGTGAGCGAGAGATTCCTCCGAGTGCCTCGGCAGTGCGCGCCCGAGTTATCGCACAGAGGGGCAGAGTCAGGGGCCTTTGTGTGGGCCAAAGCAGAATCTCGGGCCACCCCAGCACCTTGCAAAAGCCGCGCATGGGGATGGAGCGAGAGCAAATTCCAACACTGCAACTTTCCCATGCGGTTGGGGGTTTCACTCAGAGCGTGAGACTGCTGGCCGGATATCCTGGTCTGTGCGCGCAGATAGTGAGCAAGAGTTTCCTCCAAACGCCCCAGAAGTGGGCGCCCGCCTGTGTTACCGGACAAAGTAGCAGAGCCAGAGGTCTTTGAGTGGGTGGAAACCCCGGCTGATTATGCTACCAGCTCTGACTGACTGAGCCTTACCCAGAGCCCTGTGCTAAGTGGAAATAGAGTGGGGAGTTGCCAGCTCTTTGAGCCTATTACTATCCAGGCAGAGGTAGCAGCAACCCCATAGCTGGATTATCAGGCTACTAATTGAAGAAGGAAAGACTAGGAGAAAGGTTCCAGGGACACGGACTCTCTCACTGGCAGAGCTTATAAATGCTAATGAGCCTCAACTGCCAACGAGACTAAAGCACAATACATGACATCGCCATAGAGACTTAGAAACCTCTACCTGAGCGTGCCAAAGGGGCAGAACCTGGGGTACAGAGTCACCGACCAGGAAGAGGGAGAGAAAAGAAAAAGCAAGAAGATAACCTCTCAAAATCAAGAATAATCTGCAGACTTTATAACCTATCCCATTTTATTATATTTGTTCGTTTTATTCTCTTATCTTCATTCTTGATATTTTTTTTCCTCCTCTAATTTGGCCGATTAACTCTCTGCCGGTTTTACTCTCTCCTCTCCTTGAACTACACTACCCATAAGTGTTACATCTCCCATTATCTTTTCTCTCCTCTTCCTTTCTCTCTATGGGGTTGCACTCCAAAATCCTTAAGTCTCTCTCTCTCTCTCTCTCTCTCTCTCTCTCTCTCCTCTTTTTTCTTTTTTCTTCTTTTAGTGGTTCCCTCTTTCTTTCTCTCTCTCTCTTTCTTTTCTCCCTCTATATTAGTTTCTTCCTTTCTCCTTTACATCTCCTCTCATTCAAAGCCTCAATAACAAACAAATTATCTTATCTGGGACTCAAACTTATGTTTGTGGCATTTTGGGGGGTTTTTACTTCACCTTTTTAACACACTAGTAGTGCTCCCATCCCTGGCTCTCCATTTTATCTAGTTCTTTTTCCACTAAATACAATAGTAATTTTTTAATTTGTCCCCCCATTTTTCTGTTTTCCTCTTATTCCTCTCATCATAACTCTTAGTCAACCAACACCTAAAAGCAAATCATTTTATTCTTGACCCAAATTATTTCCTTATTTGCTTTTTGTGGGTCCATACCCCTTTCTTTTTTCTTTCTTTTCTTTTTTCTTTTTTTTGCCCCTTTATTACTTTTCCCCAATTCAGGCACTCCATTACAGGCATTGTTTGTTATAATTCACAGTTCACCACAAGATTTTCTCAAGAAAGAGGGGAGAGGAGAGGAGAGGAAAAAAGGAGGGGGGGAATAATTTCCTTTTTAAAAAATTTTTATTTTATTTTATTTTTCTTTATTTCATTATTAATTTTTTTAAAAAAACAACTCTTCGATTTTTTATTTTTTTAACTTTTTATTCTTTATTAAATCTCATTAATATTATCAACAAAACCACCCTCAGATGCCATTAAGGAAGAGAAAATCGAATATCATGGATACAAAAGAAAGATAGGTAACACAGCTAGATGAGGAATTATCTATGCAGAAAAAATTTAATATATTGGAAACCTTGGAGCTAAATGACAGAGAATTCAAGATAGAAATCCTAAAAATCCTCCGAGATATACAAGATAACACAGAAAGGCAATTTAGGGAGCTCAGAAAACAACTCAATGAACACAAAGAATATATGTCCAAGGAAATTGAAACTATAAAAACAAATCAAACAGAGATGAAAAACTCAATTCACGAGCTGAAAAACGAGGTAACAAGCTTGGCTAATAGAACAGTCCAGTTAGAAGAGAGGATTAGTGAAATAGAAGAGAAGCAACTTGAGGCACAACAGAGAGAAGAAGAAAGAGACTCAAAAATTAAAAAAAATGAGATAGCCCTACAAGAATTATCTGACTCCATCAAAAAGAACAACATAAGAATAATAGGTA
This sequence comes from Saccopteryx leptura, assembly GCF_036850995.1. NCBI lineage: Eukaryota > Metazoa > Chordata > Mammalia > Chiroptera > Emballonuridae > Saccopteryx > Saccopteryx leptura. The sequence goes on along the minus strand of NC_089503.1, from coordinate 206,061,166 downwards.
TATCAGAGGGAGAAGAGAGAGAGAATGGAATGGAGAACATACTCAAACAAATAATAGATGAGAGCTTCCCAAGCCTGTGGAAAGAACTAAAACCTCAAATTCAAGAAGCAAACAGAACTCCGAGTTTTCTTAACCCCAACAAACCTACTCCAAGGCATATCATAATGAAATTGGCACAAACCAACGGCAAAGAAAAAATTCTCAAGGCAGCCAGGGAAAAGAAGAATACAACATATAAAGGAAAGCCCATTAGATTATCATCAGATTTCTCAGCAGAAACTCTACAAGCTAGAAGAGAGTGGACCCCAATATTTAAAGTCCTGAAAGAGAGGAACTTTCAGCCACAAATACTATACCCATCAAAGCTATCCTTCAAATATGAAGGAGAAATAAAAACATTCACAGATACAGAAAAGATGAGGGAATTTATCATCAGAAAACCCCCACTCCAGGAATTACTAAAGGGGGTTCTCCAATCAGATACAAAGAACAACAAAAAAAAACAGAGCCACAAGTAAAAGCTCCAAGAAGAACACAATAAAACCAAATTTAAACTGTGACAACAACAAAAAGAAAGGTGGGGAGAAGATGAAGATTAACAGTAGCAAAGGACCATTGAGTGCAAAAGTACTCACAAAATAGTGCGCTACAATGAACAGGGTAGGAACCCTTTTCATTACTTAATGGTAACCACCATTGAAAAAACCACCACAGAAGCACATGAGATAAAAAAGATAGCAACAGAGGAAAGATGTATGGAATACAACCAAATAAAAACAAAAGATAGAAAAACGAAAGAGAAGGATCAAACAAGAGAGAAAACTAACAGAAAGCAAGATATAAAAAGGCAATAGGGAACTCACAAGTGTCAATAATTACACTAAATGTAAACTGATTAAACTCACCAATAAAAAGGCACAGAGTAGCAGAATGGATTAAAAAAGAAGGTCCAACTGTATGCTGCCTACAGGAAACTCATCTAAGTAACAAGGATAAAAACAAATTCAAAGTGAAAGGCTGGAAAACAATACTCCAAGCAAATAACATCCAAAAAAAAGCAGGTGTAGCAATACTCATATCGGATAATGCTAACTACAAGACAGGAAAAGTACTCAGAGACAAAAATGGCCATTTCATCATGGCTAAGGGGACACTGAATCAAGAAGACATAACAATTCTTAATATATATGCACCAAACCAAGGAGCACCAAAATATATAAGACAGCTACTTATTGACCTTAAAACAAAAACTGACAAAAATACAATCATACTTGGAGACCTCAATACACCGCTGACGGCTCTAGATCGGTCATCCAAACAGAGAATCAACAAAGACATAGTGGCCTTAAACAAAACACTAGAGCACCTGGATATGATAGACATCTACAGGACATTTCATCCCAAAGTGACTGAGTATACATTTTTCTCCAGTGTACATGGATCATTCTCAAGAATTGACCATATGTTGGGCCACAAAAACAACATCAGCAAATTCAGAAAAATCGAAGTTGTACCAAGCATATTTTCTGATCATAAAGCCTTGAAACTAGAATTCAACTGCAAAAAAGAGGAAAAAAATCCCACAAAAATGTGGAAACTAAACAACATACTTTTAAAAAATGAATGGGTCAAAGAAGAAATAAGTGCAGAGATCTAAAGATATATTCAGACTAATGAAAATGACAATACGACATATCAGAATCTATGGGATTCAGCAAAAGCAGTGATAAGAGGGAAGTTCATATCACTTCAGGCGTATATGAACAAACAAGAGAGAGCCCAAGTGAACCACTTAACTTCACACCTTTAGGAACTAGAAAAAGAAGAACAAAGACAACCCAAAACCAGCCAAAGAAAGGAGATAATAAAAATCAGAGCAGAAATAAATGAATTAGAGAAAAGAAAAACTATAGAAAAAATTAATAGAACAAGGAGCTGGTTCTTTGAAAAGATCAACAAAATTGACTAACCCTTGGCAAGACTTATCAAGGAAAAAAGAGAAAGAACTCATATAAACAAAATCCAAAATGAAAGAGGAGAAATCACCACGGACACCATAGATATACAAAGAATTATTGTAGAATACTATGAAAAACTTTATGCCACTAAATTCAACAACCTAGAAGAAATGGACAAATTCCTAGAACAATACAACCTTCCTAGACTGAGTCAAGAAGAAGCAGAAAGCCTAAACAGACCTATTAGTAGAGAAGAAATAGAAAAAAACCATTAAAAACCTGCCCAAAAATCAAAGTCCAGGCCCTGACGGCTATACCAGCGAATTTTATCAAACATTCAAAGAAGACATAGTTCCTGTTCTACTCAAAGTCTTCCAAAAAATTGAAGAAGTAGCAATATTTCCAAACACATTTTATGAGGCCAACATAACCCTCATACCCAAACCAGGCAAGGATGGCACAAAAAAAGAAAACTACAGACCAATATCTCTAATGAATACAGATGCTAAAATACTAAACAAAATACTAGCAAATCAAATACAACAACATATTAAAAAAATAATACATCATGATCAAGTGGCATTCATCCCAGAATCTCAAGGATGGTTCTACATACGTAAAACGGTTAATGTAATACACCATATCAACAAAACAAAGAACAAAAACCACATGATCTTATCAATAGATGCAGAAAAGGCTTTCGATAAAATACAACACAATTTTATGTTTAAGACTCTCAACCAAATTGGTATAGAAGGAAAATATCTCAACATGATAAAGGCCATATATGATAAACCATCAGCTAACATCATATTAAATGGCACAAAACTGACGGCTTTCCCCCTTAAATCAGGAACAAGACAGGGTTGTCCACTCTCTCCACTCTTATTTAATGTGGTACTAGAGGTTCTAGCCAGAGCAATCAGACAAGACAAAGAAATAAAAGGCATTCATATCGGAAAAGAAGAAGTAAAGGTATCACTTTTTGCAGATGATATGATCCTATACATCGAAAACCCCAAAGAATCCACAAAAAGACTACTAGAAACAATAAGTCAATACAGTAAGGTCGCAGGATACAAAATTAACATACAGAAGTCAATAGCCTTTCTATATGCCAACAATGAAACAATTGAGAATGAACTCAAAAGAATAATCCCGTTCACGATTGCAACAAAAAAAATAAAATACTTAGGAATAAACATAACAAAGAATGTAAAGGACTTATATAATGAAAACTATAAACCATTGTTAAGGGAAATCGAAAAAGATATAATGAGATGGAAGAATATACCTTGTTCTTGGCTAGGAAGAATAAATATAATCAAGATGGCTATATTACCCAAAGCAATATACAAATTTAATGCAATTCCCATCAAAATTCCAATGACGATTTTTGAAGAAATAGAGCAAAAAATCATCAGATTTATATGGAACTATAAAAAACCCCGAATAGCCAAAGCAATCCTAAAGAAAATGAATGAAGCTGGGGGCATTACAATACCTGACTTCAAACTATATTATAGGGCCACGACAATCAAAACAGCATGGTATTGGCAGAAAAATAGACACTCAGACCAATGGAACAGAATAGAAAGTCCAGAAATAAAACCACATATATATAGTCAAATAATTTTTGATAAAGGGGCCAAGAACATACAATGGAGAAAAGAAAGCCTCTTCAATAAATGGTGCTGGGAAAACTGGAAAGCCACATGCAAAAGAATGAAACTGGACTACAGTCTCTCCCCCTGTACAAAAATTAACTCAAAATGGATCAAAGATCTAAACATAAGACCTGAAACAATTAAGTACATAGAAGAAGACATAGGTACTCAACTCATGGACCTGGGTTTTAAAGAGCATTTTATGAATTTGACTCCACAGGCAAGAGAAGTGAAGGCAAAAATAAATGAATGGGACTACATCAGACTAAGAAGTTTTTGCTCAGCAAGAGAAACTGATAACAAAATAAACAGAAAGCCAACTAAATGGGAAATGATATTTTCAAACAACAGCTCAGATAAGGGCCTAATATCCAAAATATACAAAGAGCTCATAAAACTCAACAACAAACAAACAAACAATCCAATAAAAAATGGGAAGAGGATATGAACAGACACTTCTCCCAGGAAGAAATACAAATGGCCAACAGATATATGAAAAGATGCTCATCTTCTTTAGCTATTAGAGAAATGCAAATCAAAACTGCAATGAGATACCACCTCACACCTGTTCGATTAGCTATTATTAGCAAGACAGGTAATAGCAAATGTTGGAGAGGCTGTGGAGAAAAAGGAACCCTCATCCACTGTTGGTGGGAATGTAAAGTAGTACAACCATTATGGAAGAAAGTATGGTGGTTCCTCAAAAAACTGAAAATAGAACTACCTTATGACCCAGCAATCCCTCTACTAGGTATATACTCCAAAAACTCAGAAACATTGATACGTAAAGACACATGCAGCCCCATGTTTATTGCAGCATTGTTCACAGTGGCCAGGACATGGAAACAACCAAAAAGCCCGTCAATAGATGACTGGATAAAGAAGATGTGGCACATATACACTATGGAATACTACTCAGCCATAAGACATGATGACATCGGAACATTTACAGCAAAATGGTGGGATCTTGATAACATGATACGAAGCAAAATAATTAAATCAGAAAAAACCAGGAACTGCATTATTCCATATGTATGTGGGACATAAAAGTGAAACTAAGAGACATTGATAAGAATGTGGTGGTTACGGGGGGAAGGGGGGAATGGGAGAGGGAAAGGGGGAGGGGGAGGGGCACAAAGAAAACAAGATAGAAGTTGACAGAGGACAATCTGACTTTGGGTGATGGGTATGCAACATAATTGAACGACAAGATAACCTGGACTTGTTATCTTTGAATATATGTATCCTGATTTATTGATGTCACCCCATTAAAAAAATAAAATTATTATAAAAAAAAAATAAAGATTATAAGATTACTTTTAGAAGCAGAACATGGATATGTAATTTTTTTACCAGGTTAGCTTCTTTTTTAATTCTCTCTATAATGTCCAAATGAGCCCTTTGCTTTCTGTTTTGTAACAAGGACAAATTCCATCCTGTACTTAGATCTACCTAGGGAAATAATTCTCAAATTTTTTGTATGTTTCCTATTTATATGGAACAAAAATTACTTATTAAGTAATAGAAATAATTTATTTTCATAAATTAACATCCTAAAAGTATACACTGGAGTTGGCCAAGATTTTAAATTTAAGAATTCAGTAAAGTTTCCCCCTGTCATATAACATTTCAGAACACCTATGTAGTGCATGTATTTTAAAAACGGATGGGATTTCCAAAAAATTTCTGGGAGAATGAAGCCATTACTAGTTTGCCAAGTGTTTCCTACAAGTTTCAAGTGCTGTTATTACTGCTTTTCCTTTTCTTAAATAAATACCTATTGACTTAGATTTGCTGTTATTATCTCTTTGTTAGGTACTTGCAAGTAGATAAGTCAATTATTTGGTCTGTAGTTTCCCAGACATTTATACACGGAAGTGTGGTCATTTTACCTAAAGATGCCATATTCTTTTTTTTTTTTTTATTTGGGCCTCGATCAGAAGGACTTGGGCCCCCCACGAGCGGCGCCGGGGAGTGGGTCTTCTGTACGCCACGTTTCCCATCATATTCTTGTGTTCAAAAGTTATAGCACATATCACAGCTTAATTTTTTACTATGACAAGTTATTAGTCTGCTGCTTGTCATTTTGTACCACTCTTTTAATACATTGCCTATTAATATAATTGAAAGAAAGCTGTTTCCTTCTCAAGTCCTCCATGTAATTCCTGTGCCTGGATAACCACTGCCCACTACACTTAAGCTGATGTTACCAGTTGGACTTTCCATGGTTTTATGCAACTCTCACTCTGACAACTCTGGCAACTCTGACACATGCACTGGTAAAAAGAGGCAGATATTAATTTTCTGTTGGTCAAGCTATTTTTTCTCAATTAACTTTGAGCTAAAAAAATTCTATTATGTAGAACATTGCATCTATTTTATTAAACGTTCCTTATTCAAAATAATAATTTTGTAATTGATGCTTTGTCTTTCATTCTCTTGACTTTTTGCACAATACTGGGTGAGGATAAAATGAACAGTTTGTTATTTTCATGCCTCTTACCTTTCTTATCTATTGTGAACTTTTTTGCACATTCTTCTTTTCTTTCCCTCTGAAACCTTATGTATACTTTTTCATTTTAAATATATTATGTTAGACATATATTTGCTCATTTGTACCACTTTTCATGGCACAGAGTTTCTTGTACTAAATAGATTGATTGTCAGTAAATTAAGTTATTGTCTCATAATACCTAGATTAATAACATATACGGTGTATATATTATACATCTTCTATGAGCTAACTATTGTGGTATCTTTGTTACACATATTGACTAATTAAATTCTTTATAATAGAGAAAAGAAATCAATGATGCAATTTTTAAATTGGAACCCTGGAAGGAAACATTTTTATTGAACCATAGGGTCTAGTTCATTTTATTCATTTAACATTTACATACAATCTGTCAGGTATCAGACATGATTTGCTTCACAAAGATTAACTCATTTATTTAACATGACAATTATAAGAGGCAAGTCATTATTATAACTGTATATATTTCACCAAGAAGGAAATGAAGCACCGAGAATCAGATGGTAAGTTGTCCAAGCACACACTATCTAATATATGGCAGAGTGTGGGTGCAGTCTGCGACAGGCTGGCTGCTGGGAAGCTGCACTCATCCATCGGGCTGTGCAACTGTCCCACCTTAATCCCCATGAGAAAGGAAATATCCGCTGCCTGTCTCCAGTCCCCAGATAAGAAGAGACAAAGACAAGACTGAATCTCTATGGGTGCCTTATTCAGCTGGCGAGTGATCTGAGAAGAGGGAGGTTCTGGATTCAAGAACCATCATACATCTCATTTCATGCCAACCATGAAAAGGGTAGGTAAGAAGGGGTTTGAGCACCAGAGCTTAGATCCCATCTTGTCTGTGGATCTTCTGCCTTGAAGCTTTGTGAAGTTAGATAGGCCCATTCACATATCCAGTTTCTGGAACAAAGTTTTTTTTATTTGCATTAACCATTAGGCTTCTTGATTATAACTAAAAGTTATTATTACTAAAGCTAAATTTCTAACTAAAGCTAATTTTTCTTCCCTATCACCGATAGAATATATGCTGACCACAACTGGCACCAAAGAGACCCAGGAAGCATATTAGGACAATGTAGTTATAAAAAATTGGGGGAGGGGACAGTCAAAGACATATTTACATTTCCTTTTACAAATAACTGTTACTTCCAAAAAGAAGAAAATCCTGTGTTCCATGGTGCAAATTAAATTATTCTGACATCATTTAAGAGATTAGAATGATACAATCTTAACAAGGGGTCAAATATACTGTGTGGGGAAAAAAAGAAACAGTTTTCCCTGAAATTAGCCAGCCCTTTTATTTGCCTCTAAGTTAGAGAAATCTGGATCCGACAAACCTGTATTCAAGTATTTCATAAAAAGAAAAACAACAGCACAGGGAATAGTCACAGAAAATAATCAAAGGGAAATGGCTGACATAGAAGTCCCATCATTTGGCTGGTAGGAGTCAATCACATGGAATTTTCTCCTACTCAAACAGAGAAAAAGAACCTCTATCTACTTGAAAGTCCTTTTCCATCAGACATCTGTTTATTCACCTTCTCCTATCTGAAATGCCGTATTCTTTGTTACTTTATATTTTTCTAATTGTATTTTTCACTTACCCATCAAAGCCTACTTTGAATTGCAGCTTAAATCCTCCCTTCCTGTGTTGGTCTAATTATATATGCTTTTTCTTATCTCAAATCCTATGGAAATATGTTTATAACTTAACCGAATAAATAATGTGATGTATTTTCTTATATGATCAGTTGTTTAGAATAGCTACTTAAATATTTTGATTTTAGCAGGTCCTTTATCTTAAAACAGCCTGTACAGTTGGATAAAAGCTAAGTGTATTACCCCTAGTAGATCTTCAAGAAGTCTATATATTTTTTAAAAAATTGATAATGTGATTAAACACGCTACTAACACTGTGAAAGATATGAGAACGTCTGGTGATTTTTTTTTAATTTTTGAGAAAGTCTATTATTAAGGGCTTGAATTTAGTATAGCAAAACAATCTCTTTGTCAATTTCTTAAAATGTAGGTATAATTTTTATAGGCAGAATAATAATCCCGAAAGATGCCTATATCCTAATCTTCAGAATGTGTTGATATAGTTTCATTCGTGTCTAAGGTTCTGACCCCAAATCCATTGTGGGGAATTTCTCCCTCCTCCACACTGATTCTTGGATACCAGTGGGCTGTCCTACAATTCAACTCAATTCTGACATTATCTATTTGGAAATAATGTCATAGTCCACAGAATAAGGACTCAGTCTTCTGTAACTGTTCCCCGCTTCCTTTTGGATGCAATCTTAAATCTGGATTGTCCCCTTTTTCTGCCCTAAGTATAGATCAGAGGTTCCAAAGACTTCCTTCTTTGGTTCCATAAATGCAGTAGAGTGCCTCACAGAACTCAGAAAAATATTTTATTTATTAGATTATCAGTTTATTATAAAAATATTTAACTTAGGAAGTCATATGGAAAAGATGTATAGGGCAGACAGACCAGGTGGTGGTGCAGTGGATAGAGTGTCAGAGTGGGATGCAAGAGGACCCAGGTTTGAAACTCCAAGGTCACTAGCTTGAGTGAGGGCTCACCCGGCAGGTGCATGGGGTCGTTGGCTTGAGCCCAAAGGTTGCTGGCTTGAAGCCCAAGGTCGTTGTCTGGAAGTCAAGGTCACTGGGTTGAACAAGGGGTCACTAGCATGGGCACAGGCTCACCAGCTGGAGTGCGAGGTTGCTGGCTTGAGCTGGGATCATAGACATGACCTCATGGTCGCTGGCTTGGCCCAAAGGTCGCTGGCTTGAAGCCCAAGGTCACTGTCTTGAAGCCCAAGGTCTCTGGATTGAGCAAAGGGTCATTCACTCTGCTCTTGCCCTCTAGTCAAGGCACATATGAGAAAGCAATCAATGAACAACTAAGGAGCTGCAATGAAGAATGGATGCTTCTCATCTCTCTTGCTTTCTGTCTATCTGTCCCTCTCTCTGTCACACACACACACACACACACACACACACAATTGTATAGGGCAAAGTAAATGGAAAGAGGCACACAGGGGCAGTGAGCCCTCAGAATCCTGTCCTTTGAGTTTCTGTGAAGCCCTTATTTTTTTATTCATTTAGGTGAGAGACAGGCAGAGACAGAGACAGAGATAGGGACAGGCAAGGATAGACAGACAGTAAGGGAGAGATGAGAAGCATCAACTCTTTGTTGTGAAACTTCAGTTGTTTATTACTTTCTCATACGTGCCTTGACCAGGGGCTCCAGCTGAGACAGTGACCCTGTGCTCAATCCCGCAACCTTGGGATTTTAAACCTGGTCCTCAGCATCCTAGGTTGATGCTCAATCAACTGTGCCACCACCTGAAGCCTTGATTATAGAGCATAATTAATTAAATCTTTGGCCACTGGTGTTTGAATTCAGTCTCCTGCTCTTCTCCCTTTCCTGTAGGTTCCTGGAGAGGGAGTGGGGACCCAAAATTCTAACCCTCTAATCACAGGTTCAGTTCCTATGGCAATCAGCCTTCCTCCTTACAATACCTGCAGCTTTTCAAAATTCATCCATTAACATAATAAAAGACACCTGCATACATCCTATCACTTAAAAAATTCCCAGGGTTTTAGGAATAGGGAGAAAGAAGGAAAACCAAATATATAATTTTCATTATAAATCACAACATCACAATATCAAAAAAAAAAAAAAAAAAAAAGAAAGACTGCAGAAGTGATTAAGTTCCAAACCTTGAGATGCAGATTGATTTCATCTTATATTATAGATAAGGATTTCAAAATCATGTTTTCTGCACCAGAATGGCATATGAAACTAACACGATGTGGCATAAAACATTAATCTGCCTTAGTATCAAAATAAGTATTACTGTGCTATTTACCATCAATAAAGAAACACCACAAATTACCTAGAAGAAGTGAAAATTCAAAACCTATCTAGATAGAAATTGCTTTTATATTGATGCTGTCTCTAGGGATATGTTTGGAATTGAAATTCTTTTTTTTTTATTACCCTGACATTATTGTTCATTGGAATGAACATGAGATATTGCTCATCAAAGAAATAGAAAATATTTTAAAAGATTGGAATTTAAAACTCATTCCTGGAATTTGTCTTAATATTGAAGCAATATTATAGCCAGAGTTTGAATTTAAGTCTTCTTGGATTTTAAATGAGAACCATTTCATTCTGCTTACACATTAAAATTGGAGAACTAAATATATTTCTATACCAGTATTGTGACTGTGAAATTCAGATTTTTAAAGAAACTAAAATCAATATATTACATATGTATATATTATTCTGATAAATTTTATTTTATTTTCTTGTTTGTTATAATAAGAAATAATAGTAGAATTAAAGATAAACATGTTAGTGCTACAAACTTTTAGATTTTTAAAAATGGTTATATATCTATCTAAAATACCTATAAGAAACACTAAATTTAAGGTGAGATTTTACATTAATTTTGCAATATTTATATACAGATTATATTTAAAAGAAGTATAACAGCAGAGATAAATGTAACTCTAATCGTTCTATAGATATAAAAATGATGCTAGAGCAATTCTTTTTGATCCCTTCGTTTTTGAATTTTAAATGGCCTCTGATCATGCATAACTTATTTAAATAATAACACATTTATATAACATATAAAACACTGTAATTCCTAATATATATATAATATATATATTTTTTTTTTACAGAGACAGAGAGAGAGTCAGAGAGGGATAGATAGGGACAGACAGACAGGAATGGAAAGAGTTGAGAAGCATCAATCATTTGTTTTTCATTGCAACATCTTAGTTGTTCATTGATTGCTTTCTCATATGTGCCTTGACTGTGGGGCTACAGCAGACTGAGTAACCCCTTGCTCAAGAAGTGTGACCTTGGGTCCAAGCTGGTGAGCTTTTTGCTCAAACCAGATGAGCCCGTGCTCAAGCTGGCGACCTCAGGGTCTCGAACCTGCGTCCTCCGCATCCCAGTCTGATGCTCTATCCACTGCGCCACCACCTGGTCAGGCCCTAATATATTAAATTGATATATTAATATTTTGTGAGATTGCTTTTCTTAATACTAAATTAGTAAAAAAAAATCAAGAATGTAGACTAGAACTAGTTATGAATATGTTTCTTAGTTTTGTTTCACTCACATAGGCACACATTTTACAGTAGACAATATGTTTTTATTATGTGTCACTAAGAAAGCATCTTGGAGCATTGAAACCGAAGGCCATAGAAATAGAATCAAGGTTAACAACCATTAATTCAACAAATAATTTTTAAACACATTTCAGACGAACTTATTACTTTGGTTATTTTAAATTGACCTGACCTTCAAATGGAAGGGAAAAGAAATAAATAAAGAAGATAATGTCAGTTCTCAAACATTTTATAATGAACATAAATAGAATGGAAAGGGTTATAAGGGCTATTCATGGAAGTGCTATGCAGGAAGGCATAAGAGCTACACACTGGCTAAAAAAGAAACACGAATAACTACACAAGCAAGGTCTGTTTGGACTGAAACATAAGGAAGGGGAAAAAAGCTTGAGCAGGCTGATGTGGACCAGTTTACAAAGGGTCAGAAAGGTATTTGGCATTGTACTTAAAGTTCATGGAACAATTTTGCTCCCAGATTATACAAGGAAGCCATGAAGAGGTTTTAGGCAAGTAAATGACTTGATTTAATTTACATTTTAAGAAAACTTCTGTCGCCTGACCAGGCGGTGACGTAGTGGATAGAGCATCGGAGTGGGACGTGGAGGACCCAGATTTGAAAATCCAAAGTCGCCAGCTTGAGCGCGGGCTCTTCTGGTTTGAGCAAGGCTCACCAGCTTGAACCTAAGGTCGCAGGTTTGAGCAAGGGGTCACTCAGTCTGCTGTAACCCCCCCCCCCCCACACACACACACACACACGTCAAGGCACATTTGAGAAAGCAATCAATGAACAACTAAGGTGCCGCAATGAAGAATTGATGTTCCTCATCTCTCTCCCTCCCTATCTGTCCCTATCTGTCCCTCTCTCTGTCTCTTTCTGAAAAGAAAACTTCTGTCACTAATCTATGAGCAGAGTCATTGAGGAGTCTGTGGAGTGAAAGAGGTCAATTAAAAGGTTACTGAAAATACATTTTGAATATCAAAATTTCAAAGAGGTTTAACAGATTATTAAATAGGAAGATTATTGAAACTGAAGCTAGACAATATTCATATTGAAAGACAAAAAAGAAGACTACCGATTTTAATAACGAACATGAAAAATGGAAAATGGTAAAAGTCAAATCCAGAGGGACTGTTTTCTCTAATGTATGAGAAAGAACGGTAATGCTGATGTTGCTGGTGGAAATAGGTTCCTTTCAGCATTTGCAAGGAAAGGACTCCCAGCCACGCATGCGTAGGAGATTAAGGTTTTGCATACGATTAATTGAGGATAGGAATGGAAGGCTGCACTCCAGTTTCCAATGTCTGATTTCTTTCCGGCCTGCTGTGGAAAAATGGCAGCCTTGTCTTCACCATGTCTAGAAGAAAGACCCGGGCCCGGAGATCCGGTGCTGTTGGTTCAGTATGGCTAGGGTTAGTCATGCTCTCTGTTCCTGGCTTCTGGATGGCGCTGCCTTGCCGACCAGGCTCCCTCTCGGAGCCTGCATCTGGGATCCGCTGCGCTACCACCCCCGGGCAGCTGCAGGGCCTGCTTGCTGTTATGGCGAGAGAATGTGTGAGCACACGTTGGTGAGCAGGTATTACCAAGTGTGTGGGTGCAAGAGGACAGAGCGAGAACCCTTTGTTAAGCTTGACTTGTATTAATTCCGGCTTGGGAAGGGCCAGGTGCCCTTTCATTCTAACCATCCACTTCCCAATCTTTTGCCAGTTAGGGTTGGGTCCTCTTCCTAACCTATTCATTTTCTAGATCTTCCAGGGCTCTGTGACCCTTATTTCCAGTCCCATCTTCTTCCCAGGCTAGATCTCTGCCCCTGTGGTCACTATTTTATTTCCTGTAGGGCATGTGCTTACCTTCCACTGTGCCATCTTGGCTTCTAGTGGGCATGTATGTGCCCAGCAGAAGAATTTCTCCTACTGTTCTTATTCCTAACTCCGGAATGACCCCTAATGATCCTGCCCGTCCCCTTCAGGGATCAAGTCCCAAGCAGAGGATGAGCACTCCCCTGGGGAGTGTGTGATGCTGAAATGTCCAGACTTCATCAAGTTTAGCCAGTTTTATTTCCTTCCTTGTTAATCTCTACCTACCTACACTAACACATTGACAGGAAGATACTAGAAAGTGTCTTCATTACTTTAGGAAAGCAAACATTTATGTATCAGGATGAGACATCATTATATAATCTCATCATATAATTTTATGATATTCTTAACATTATTGTACTAAAATTATAAATTATATGAAATAACTATATAAATTATGAAATAACTTCTTTAGATAAAATTAAAAAAAATCCTCACATTTCATCTGTCAGATATAATAATGAATTGATTTTGAACCTGTTAAATAGACTCTCAAAAATTCTGGCAGATACTTGGAAGCAATAAATACCCATGAAGGCTAATGCACTTTTACTGTATTTTTTATTTCAGTTGACAGTAAGTACATTATTTTCATTGGTGTAACTCTTTTTTCAAGATAGTGAGCAATTCTAGGTAAATATTTTTAAAAACAATTGGAACGTTGTATGTAATCTGTCAATGTCAGTGAATATTGAAACTGCTCAGTATATATATTGTGTTTGTATCTAGGAATAGAGTTAAATTTTGGGCTCTTATAATTTGTTCAAGGCACAGGACAATTCTTTATTATGTGGGACAGTCCTTAATGCAGGACATCTTCTATATCAAGTGTAATCATACATGAGAACAATATTCAGTCAATCATTAGCGCAACAAGACAAATTCAAAAATGTCCAAATGCTCGACAGGACACAGAAACTCCCTACCTCTTTCTCCACACACATATTGAGAATCACTGCCCTTAGGGATATTTTAGGAGAAATTTCAAGGGGCTGGAGTACTGTAATTGCCCAACCATCATATTTTAATCCTGTCTCCTCAATCTCATGCTCAATCATTTAGAAAATTGTTTATATGTATATTGGAAATATGACCACATTTCAAACTATTTTTAATCATCACCACCAAAACTAACATCTTCAACCTAGGTATCAGAATAACTACTTATTCTTTACCTCTGCTTTTGCCTATTTCCCTGTTGGATCTCCAAATCAAATTTCCAAAAAACAAGAGGAGATTTTGTTTTTTTAATTACTGTATGTCAGTTCTCTGCTCTCATCTTTCGAATGTCTTTCATTATACTTAGAATAAAATATTTTTTCTTTAGCCTGGAAGTTCCTATAAGACCCAGCCTCTGTCTATATCTGTCTAACATTGCATCCTACCATTCTTTCACCTATTAGCCAAAAGCAAGTTGTCCATCAAATTCTCCACAGAAACAGGAGGCTCATGAATTTGGGGATGTTCTCTCTACCTTTTCTCTCAGCTTCCTAGAATATGCTTTCCAAAGTTATTCAAATGACTAAATCACTTGTTTCACTCAAGTCAGGTTAAATAACTCTTTTTCAATCTAAACTAGCACTAATCCTATTAATAACTAAAATTACATTTTGTTTATTTATTATATTATGTGTTTATTTATTCATGCTATATTCTATTTTCTATTCTGAAAAGCAGAATATTAGTCTGGTTTTAATCTGCTGTATCCCTGGTACCTAAATTATTCTCACGAAATAATATGCACTCAGTAAATGTTAAATTCATGAATAAATAATATAATAATGTCCTCCTTTCTTTAAATGTTAGGAAAAATCTTAAATTCAATGTATATTGAAGGTTATAATATATATTTGCTTTGAAATGAATTTCAATTTTACTATTAAGAGAGAAGCTCTTTTTGTTTTCTCACTTGGCTACAAAATATATCATTTATGAGATCATAAAGCAATATATATTTTAGTCTAAGAAGAATGTATTTCACCCTGAAACCCTTAGTATGATAGCTATTGTTTTAATATTTGCTGAAGCAAGTCTTCTAAGCTTCTTCTATTGGAATGTTATTTTTAAAATGCTGTATGTGTATTCTTCTTTAAATAAGAAAAGGGAATATGCTATTTACATAAGACTTACAATAACTAAAATGACAATGGGAAAATGAATATTTGTAATAAAATATTGAGGTATGTTACTTTACATTTTGTGTTGTGTGCTCTGTAATATAAATATGCCTGTCTGGGTATTAAAAAAAGAAAACAGTCTGAAAATATCCTTAGGGTCATATACAGGTAATGTAAAGTCAATAAAATTGCTTCACTAACAATTTTGAGACTTCCCAAAGCTTCTTGCATGGAGAGTTAAGTTTTCCATAAAATTCAAGATTCTTTAATGCAGAGAAATTAAATCTATGAATTATAAGCCTCTGGTCTCAGAAGTTGTAGTATTCTAATCATTACTTCATCATTTCATTTAGTAGAATTGTCACAGAACTATAATTTTTTAATCTTATAACCATGAGCTAGCTTATCTGTACACAACACTATTCTACATTCTACTTTTTTAGAGATACACTCACAATTTAAAGAACAAGTTTTTTTAAAAATAGAGAAATAATGTAGATTATACAGTTTGTCCATCCATAACCTTGGGTAGAGAAGTCTATACTTTAATACTCATTTACTAATGAGAATATTTATATTATTATTAATACTAAAAACCTGAAAAGATATATTTCTATTTTCATTGAAAACACTGATTTGAACCAGAAAAATATCTTAATAACTTTAAAATGCACTATAACATATACATTTATTTTATTTTCTAATTTTTACTTAGCTCCCTGAAAATAGCAATTTTTTCTAGAAATTGAATAACTTAGCTTACTTAAACTCCAATAAGAACAATAGAAGGGTGATAATTTCAGGTTTTATACTTTCTTTATTGTTGGTTTACTGCTTAGAATTAGCATGTCTGTGCTTTATGCCAAAAAATGTTCAATAATTTGTATTTCTGTCAGTGTGTAGCTGAAACTTCAGAAATACACACATAACCTTTTTAAAGTATGTTTCCAAATTTTATAATTAGACTATTATTTTCTTCATAAATAAAGAACTAGAGTAGTAAATATATCTTATATGTCTCTATCATTATATAGTAACAGTATATATTAGAAATGGGACTATACAAGACAGATTTAGTCCTATGTATTGAAGTGGCTTAATCAGAAAGAAATTTTAACACAATTTAATTTTTTACAAATTACTTATTGACATATGCATGTGCACACACATAGAGATATATAACATAAATTTGATCAGTTTTGGCAAATATTTAACGACTTTCTCAATCAACATATACAACTTTTTCTTCACCCTGAATTTTTTTTTCAATTAAACACTGAGGCTGCATGTTGTGTGATTTTAGGAATTTGTCTTTGTGATTATATGATATCAGTTTTTCTTTACTGGAGCAATAGACTTCTAAGTTTGTATCAGTAGCACGGTTCTTCACTATCCACTCATACCTGGGTTATCCTTCACCATTAATTTTCAGTAAAAGACCAGGTCTGACATGTTTCGTAGAAGCTAAAAATTCTAAATACAAGTATTTTCTTCCCAGTCTCCCTGAAATTAGTGCATGTGGACTTATGATCCAGATCCAGATAATTGATGATTTCAGTGCCAGACTTTGATTCAGGAGATAGTGTGGCAGAATGGAGTACAGTGAAGAAGTCAGGTTAATAGCCACAGGAAAAGCACCAACACTCACTGTTTGGAGACAGTAGGATCACTACTGTGACTGAAGGGCTGGCAGAGTTGGTGGCCAATTAGGACTACTCTCACTCAGAATTTCTCTGTCTTATGATGATTCCACCTTACATCTGGCTTTGCAGTTTCCTTTTGAGTCTTTCTATTTCCCAAAAGATTTTTTCATTCTTTGGTATGATCCTCTACATTAGCTAAGTACATAAATTATTTTTGATTCAAATCACCAGTCCACTTTGTTACTTGCTTCTAAGGAAACTGTGTAGTCTAAGACAATAGGCACTTCTCTGTGGCAGGAAAGGAAGAAAAGGAAGTCAAAACACATTCCAAGAAATAGGAAGAAAATACTTTGGTCTGAAAAGCCAAAATACTTGATTTTTATAGGCAAGCATTATGAAGACATAGATAAAAGCTAAGGAGCTAGCAAGAGAGAGGAGGAACAATCATTGACAACAGAACAACTGAAGAGACAAAATTGATTGAGTTCCTTGGGGAAAAATAATGTTAAGAACCAACATATAAACTTCAGAACCAGTTGGAATCATGCATGCAGCAAAAAGCCAACGAAAGATATGCAAGGCATTTTTTCACTTGGAAGTAGCTCCTGGCTAGTCACATATTATGGGCAGATGTGAGGCATCTGTTGCTCACACCTGAGAAAGCTAATTAGCTAATTAAATCCTTAGGAGAAGCAGGAAAACAAGCCTAAGGAACAAATTTCGCCATAGCTGAGTTGAGCGCTGAACTGTCAGAATGAAAGTGAATTTTAAGCTGTTTGACTACGAGGAAAGAAAAATAAGTGAAGACTTCATTTCAAGCCAGATATAACAGAAGATAAGTAAACAAGAGGAAAAGAATACTGCATTAGCAACAAAGTAAAGAATACACAGTTCTCAAGTTTTCTATTATTTGGGTTTAGTATCTTAAATAAACATATCTATTCATGATGTATTACTTTTTTTACTAGTAGACAAAATTTTCTTATATATGATATTAGATTGTGTTCATTATATATGTAAAGTATATGTTAGATGGCTTTTATTATATGAAAACACAAATGTATGCCCCTCACTTATATCTATCTATAAAAAATGAATTGGCCTTGATTACCTGACATTAAGATTGCATCGAGTCAGGTGTTCATTTGGAAACCCCGGTTAGCCTCTATCTACATGTTGCTATGATAAGGTTTTGTCTGCTCGCTCTATACGTGTGTTTATGTGAACTGTACTTTCTATCCAAAATTCACATGATACTCGAATACTCATCAGAACACTAAGATTACCATTGTTACCAAGTCCAACTTTTATCTTGCACTAAAGTTTTTTGTTTTTTTTAATTTATTTTTTTTTGTATTTTTCTGAAGCTGGAAATGGGGAGAGACAGTCAGACAGACTCCCACATGCACCCGACCAGGATCCACCCGGCACGCCCACCAGGGGGCGATGCTCTGCCCCTCCGGGGCGTTGCTCTGTTGCGACCAGGGCCACTCTAGCGCCTGGGGCAGAGGCCAAGGAGCCATACCCAGTGCCCGGGCCATCTTCGCTCCAATGGAGCCTCGGCTGTGGGAATGGGAGAGACAGAGAGGAAGGAGAGGGGGAGGGGTGGAGAAGCAGATGGGTGCCTCTCCTGTGTGCCCTGGCCGGGAATCGAACCCAGGACTTCTGCACGCCAGGCTGATGCTCTACCACTGAGCAAACTGGCCAGGGCCTGCACTAAAGTTTTTTGATTTGATGCTTTATGAATATGACTTTTTACTATATTAAATATGAAAACATGTTTGTGAGTAAACCATGTGGGCAGCATTTAGTTGTATTCAGAAGCACTGACTAAAGAAGACAGAACTGCAATGTGGATTGCAAAAGTTCTCACATACAGAGCATGTGGAGGTTAATTTTATGTGTCAGCATGACTGAGCCACAGGATGCCCCGATACCTACTTAAAAATTATCCCTGAGTGTGTCAGTGAGGGTGTGTCAGAAAGATGAGCATTCGACTTGGTGGGCCCAGTAGAGCAGGCGGCCCTTCTCAGTGTAGGCCAGCATCATCCAACCCACTGAGGGCCTGAAGAGAACAAAAGGGTGGAGGAAGGAGAATTTGCTCTCCCTGTCTGACTTCTGAGCTGGATATTCACCTCTCCATTCACGACTCAGCTCCCCGGGTCCCAGGCCTTCAGACTCAGACTGGAACTATACCCCTGGCTTTCCTAGATCTCTAGCTTTCAGATGGCAGATTTGGATACTTTGAGTCAATTACTCATAATCACTTGATTTATATAATATGTACATATACATATTTCTATCTATCTATCATCTATCTATCTATCTATCTATCTATCTATCTATCTATCTATCATCTATCTATCTATCTATCTGTCTATCTATCTATCATCTATCCATTTCTCTACCTGTCATCTATATCCCATTGCTTCTATTTTGCTGGTAAACACAGACTACTCCAGAAAATTTGTTAATTTATTTTAATTATATAATCTGGCCCAGGCTGGTTGGCTTAGTGGTAGAGCATTGGGCTGGAGTGTGAATGTTCTGGGTTTGATTCCCAGTTAGGACACACAGGAGAAGTGACCATCTGCTTCTCCACCCTTTCCCTCCCCCTCCTCTTTCTCTCTCTCTCTCTTCTTCTCCTGCAGCCATGGCTTAATTGGATTGAGCATGTTGGCCCTGGGCACTGAGGATGGCTCTCTGGGCCTCCACCTCAGGTGCTAAAACTAGCTCAGTTTCAAGCATGGCCCCAGATAGGTAGAGTATTGGCCCCAAACAAGGTTGGTGGGTGGATCCTGGTCGGGGTACATGCAGGAAGAGTCTGTCTCTCTATCGTCCCTCCTTTCAATTGAAAAAAAAAAAAAGAAAATGAATAAATAAATAAATAAATATATCATCTGTCATTTAGCAATATTTTAAAGTATTAGCTCACAACAAGTGGATCTTTTAAAAGGTACATCTTTTACACTTCTATGTTTAATCTCAATAGAAGTGTAAGAATTAAAGTAAGCTACCTATATTCAAAATGAAATTAAGAAATTCTTTGTAGCCTGACCAGGCGGTGGCGCAGTGGATAGAGTGTCGGACTGGGATGCAGAGGACCCAGGTTCGAGACCCCGAGGTCGCCAGATTGAGCGTGGGCTCATCTGGTTTGAGCAAAAAGCCCACCAGCTTGGACCCAAGGTTGCTGGCTCAAGCAAGGGGTCACTCAGTCTGCTGAAGGCCCGCAGTCAAGGCACATATGAGAAAGCAATCAATCGAGAAACTGATGATTGATGCTTCTCATCTCTCTCCGTTCCTGTCTGTCCCTATCTATCCCTCTCTCTGACTCTCTTTCTGTCCTTGTAAAAAAAAAATTCTTTGTATATTTGGTCATGTTAACTTATTACAAAATGCAAAGTGAAAGATTGATGACATTTGCAAATTTTTTAAAACTGCATTGAAGATATAGTTTAGGGGAAAAATTTGTAAATAAAACTTTGAATTTCATTTGTTTGTTTACTGCCATATTTTTATATATACATTTTTTTAATTTTTTTTATTCATTTTAGAGAGGAGGGAGGGAGAGGGAGGGAGAGAGAGAGAGAGAGGGAGAGAGAGAGAGAGAGAGAGAAGGGGGAGGAGCAGGAAGCATCAACTCCCATATGTGCCTTGACCAGGCAAGCCAGGGTTTTGAACTGGCAACCTCAGTGTTTCCAGGTTGATGCTTTATCCACTGCACCACCACAGGTCAGGCTAATGCCATAATTTTAAATTTGTACTTAATATTTTATGAAAGTGAAAATATTCCATTTTTTTGTTTGTAAAAACTGTCTATTCATTCTAATTCTGATCATGAAATTTCCAAGAATCTTGACATCAAGGAAAGATAGTACTATTAAAAGAGTATAGCTGCTTGATTATTAAAACAATATATTCTTGTAAAAATGGATTGTAAAATAACCCAATGTGCCCTTTAAAATGCTTAGGTCCAATGATGTACCAAACAATAGTGTATTTCATTTCTGAGGTCAATAAAACTGAATAAAAAGAGATGCTTTGTTTTAATAACCTCTTAAATATTACAAAACCATTACCTAGAAACACAAAGTTAAATAACTATAATTTTCTCTGCAATTCAGAATTTTCCATAAAATACATATATTTAAAGACATACCTTTTAAAATGAGACAAGATATTATTTCTTTGTCTCCTTAGCAGGCACCAATTAACCAAACAATAATGTAAATATTTTTCAAACTTCAAATATGTTACAAAAAGGAATACTTGAAAAAAATTTAACTAAGGAGATTATTTTCAAAAGTTTGTGCTTAATATGTGAAAATCAGAAAATACTATTTTTATTTGTGATAACCTAAATAGCTACATAAAATCTAAGTTTTAAAATGTAAGTCCTACAGGAGTATCTTAACAGATAGGGCAAACAAAGTTACAACATAATTTACAAAACAGTATAATTTGCATGGATATAGAGTAATTTTATCCTGAAAAATGTCAAAGAAGTTACTCTTTCATAAAACTAGCTTGTTTGTCAATAATATGGTTAGTAGTTACTTTTTCTTAGAGTTTGTGCAAAGAATAAAGTAGATGGTATTAGGCTAGCCCGGAAATCTGTAGGAAGAGAGAAGATTTTTATTTTTTCCCGTGAGTTCATGGTACAAATAGAAATAAGAAATTATATTTAAAAAAATTATATTTTTTTATGCTTTCACACACCTTGACAAGGTGATTCATTGTTACACATAAATCTACATAGTACTCATTATCATTGATTGCGTAGGTGCCATGAAATAGCTTATCTTTCTGATGATTTTAAAAAAATTGTAACCTTTTGTAAGTACCAAAACTTATGATTATATTGAATTATTTTTTAAAAAATCTTTATTCTATACATGAAATATGGATTCAGCTGTGTTTTCAAGTAAAAATGACCTTGGCAAGCCATTAACTTTCCAGAGCTCAATTTTCCTATTTCCAAGATGTGATAACAATACCTGCCTCTGTTTACTTTGAAGAAAGTGAAAATAACAGAGATAAGGTAGATTCTCCCAGGGCCTAAAATAGCTACTGATAGTAAGTGAAATAGTTTATAGAAATGGTATTAACTTTTCCCAGCTCCTAAGTAAACTTTGACTAAGTTACTGTATCAGAATCATTATAGAAACTCAAAGAACAGAACTATAAATACAAGCATACCATAAAAATTTAAATTAAGCATTAAATTGATTTGTAAATACTAAAGACAAAATTTTATAATGTAAACATAAACCCATGAAGAAAAACACCAGAGGCAAAAAATTAGTGCTATAAAAATATATTAAGTAATATTACTTGCGGCGTGATTTATAGTATATAAATGCCATCACATATTTTATTTAATTTGATTTTCACAATAATCATTTGAGGAAGTACAAATACTTCCTCAATCTCTAGTTATTTCACAGAAAAGGTATAGGTAGATAAGGCCCAACCAGAAACGACATGGAGTTTTGCAGGAAGGTTTCACTGAAACATCATGAATCTCCAGAGAGAAAGAGTAGATGGAACTCAGTAACAAATAACAAATGGGACGCGTTTAGCTACAGAGAGAGGAAGAAAGAAGCAGACAAGCTCCTTCAGATTCCTTCTCCCCCACACAGGTGCAAACCCTGTGTGAGCTTTTACCAAAGGAGTAGCTGGAAACATATGCTCACCCCCAACAAACTATAAATCTAGGTGAAGTACATATAGGGCAACTGCTTTCAGGTAGTGACAATGACAACACAAGACTGAAATCCCAGACAGAAGAGGTCTAGACAAGGCAAGCAGCATGGTCACACCAGATCTATGTCTGGGTGTGTGTGTGTGTGTGTGTGTGTTCCCAATAGCAGCACAGAAAGCTGGATTCCAAGCACCACATGATGGTTCTACTAAACTGAGGAGGCACAGATCAGAGTTTGGAGAAGCAGATTAGCAATCATCTATAGAGGCATCCCAAAGTAAGGAGCTGCATTGGAAGATTGCCCAGGGCATTATGTGGGATCTCCTGCGAGTCAATGGTGGAGAACGAAGGTTTGCATGCACAGTGAGATGACCAAGCTTCCCGGGGAACAGCTACTACAGAGCTAAGAGTAGCATGTAAGTGTATATATTTGTTACAAGTCAAAGATAGATATATGCTTGAGATATGAGAGTTTTAGTGCATGTAAATTATTCCTCAATAAAGTTAATTTAAAGTTACATATCATTAGTGCTAGTATTAAAAGAATTATGTTTTACATAATAATTGGCAAGGTAAAATTATGTATCAGAGAACAAGAAATTGTACAACTGGAAACTTTTAGCTGGAAATTTCAAAACCAAAGATAGAATGACTAAAATTCAAAACACAAAGTGTATATATTTTAAAAATCTAAAGAAAGACAGTTGACTGGAAGATATAGCAGAAGAAAATGCAGAATCTGAAGGTCAAAGAGACAATTATACTGTTATAATGTTAATAAAAAAGAGCATATACAATATATAGGACAGAGTGAGGACAGCATTAGTGATATTGGGTTCCCAGATGAAATGAAAGAGACATAGGACAAAATCATTAATTGAAAACAATTATAAATAATATGCCAAATATATGACCAATATATAAAGACTACAGCCAATCACAAAAGAATATATTTGCATGGTTCCCATTACATGAATTTCTAAAGTGAACAAAGCTAATCTCTGATTTTACAAGTCAGAATCGAGATTACTTCTCAGGGGAAGGATTTAGGTGATAAATAGAGGGAGTAAGGTTTTCAGTTTGATGGCAATGTCTTATTTGGTGAGTCTGTTTACTTTATTGTAATTCATAAGCTATATACTGATGGTTTATATACTTTTTAAAGTGTATTTTATACAACAATATTATTAAGTTGGAGGTAATTTTTGGTAGTATTGTTACTATTTATAAATATACAGTATTGAAATCATTGACACCTTACCAAAATCTTATCTCTAGAGCACACCAGTTAAGGAAATATAAGTGGTGAAAAACTATTTCCTATCTTTTTGTTGTCCATAAATTATTGGTCACTTTCTAAGTAAGAATTTATTATTAATTTAGAAGAAACTACTTTTACTTTATCCTCACCTGAGTGCCTTTATTCTAGAGAACGGAAAAACAGAAGGCATCTAAGACTTAACTGAAATCTCAGAAAATTTGGGGTGTGTTGAAAGATAAAGCCCATCCCACATCCGTACCGTCCCTTCTCAGCAGCCCTCCAAATCCTCCCCTCTTCTTCCCTCACTTCCTCTCATGTGGCGAGAAAATTCACATGGATAACATATACTGAAAAATACTTGTGTTTCTATTAAGTTTTAGGGGAATCAATGTAATTTCTTCCAGATTCCATGTATTAATCAGGTTTATAATGAGCTAACTGGATAATGTCATGCATAAATACAGTAACTTCATCTTCATTAAACCTTTGGAAACAAATCTTGAACCTTGGTACTCAGAGTACAATCAGAGGTTGAGTCAATTAAAATTTATTAGTATTAAGTTATAGAAAAAACCAGAGGAATGGCAAAATTTAATATAACTTTGATTTGCAACTTGCTATGTATTATTTTCGAACTGTAGTCCTTCCATGTATTTTTATATATACATATTAACATAATAAATGACAAAATAAAAAAGGGGAAAAGGGTACATGTCTTCTTATTCTTTGGATTTAGCAAGATTGAATGGTTTAAAATGATAAATTTAGTTTTTCAGATGAGGTCAGTTTGGAAATTCAGACTTTTTTTTTTAAATTTATGCAGAGTCATGTATTAACCACTTGAGATTTAGATAAAAGGGATTTGAGATTCCTCATTTCTCATTTAGAGATAATTGCTTTAATAACTTACTCTCCAGTTTGTCTTCAGAAAATTATCTTTCTAAATTAGTTGGCTATCAAAGGTCCTCAGCTATACACAATATCAAATTTCATATTAACTGAAGTGTGTTCTCTATCAGAAGAAGAAATTCCATCTGTCCTTATTTGTATTCAATGCCTGGCTGCTGAAATGTATTTAATCTCAATATCTGAATGAGTAATGCAATGGACAAAATTAACAGGATGACAAATTTAAGATCCCCTTCTCTTACCATCCAAAGGATGAATAAGTGTCAGTAAATAGTTGGTCAATATTAAAAGCAGTCAAAATTATGCCTTTATAATAATAATATACATAAAGATATATTAAGATATTCAAGTAACAGTATCTTGTGCTAACATTGTCATTTATATTTTGCATCCATTTACTAATTTCCCACAGATATATGAACTATATCAATACTACAAATTCTACATCATGAAACAATTTATGTGATTTAAAATATGCTGCAACATAAAACCTCTAATTGTTATAGTGGTGATTTTCTCCTTAAGATTTCAATGCTTGACTGCTTCCTCAATATAGTCAGAATTTAGTAGTTGAGTAAAATTAGATATATAGAGTTGATAGTCCTGAATTCTTTTACAGAAATACATTCAGTAACTGCATCAAATTGGAAGCTTTAAGTCCCTTAGTTAGATGTCCCAAAAAAGCAAAATGACCCTTGCGCCAATCCTTTTAATCACGTTCTTGGTTTGACTGAGTTTGTTTTTTGGGTCTCTCTTTATTCCAATTTTTATCTTAATAAGAAAAATAATATATTCTGCTTTTACAGTTTTTGACATTTTATTATCCTATTTGGTATTATAAAGGTGAAAATACAGTAATATAAAAAATGGACCATTCTTCAAATAAATGAATAAAAGTTAGATCTTCTAATGTGCAATAATTTTTTAATTCTTTCAACTAACTGTGCATAAGTTACCTGTTATGGTTGGCACACATATTGATTAATCCAGTCAGATCATTTATGGAAATGAACAAGCAAGTAATCTTATGCACCAGTGTGACTACCAAAGCGCACTACACATCTAATGAAATAGTTATATTTGTACATTTTAGTAGTTCTTTTTCTTCCTGCAAAATAGTAAGGATACTAATCCAGGAAAAGTGGCATTGGCTATACTTCCAATGATCTAAAGATGTTTTTAAATATAAAATAAATCATGAAATATATTTTTATAGAAACCCAAATGATACTTTTTTTTACGATAAGGGACTAAAGAGAAAAAATAGCTTAGTCTTTATTAATCTTAAGATTATGCTATTTGTTTTACATATAAAGAAAGTTATAACCTTATAAAATCTGCTTGTAACAATATGCTTTAAACAGTATTTAAACATTACAAGTGTCCCTAAGTTCTAGAAGTGTTTAAAAATAATATTAAAACAGTTTCTTAATTCTATAGTCCTACTTTGGGAAATAGCATCTGAAATAATTTTATATTTTCTTCTTAAAATACACATTAACCATGCATTTAAATAAAAATAATAATAAAATATATACTCAGGTTTTTTATTTTGTATGTAGAAACAGACTGATGACATTTGGAAAAACTGTCATTACTTAAAATAGCTTAACTTTTAAAGTGCTATAGCCCCAGATGACTAGAAGATGGATAAAATAAGAATAAGGTATATAGTCTATCTTCAGTTCTCTTACAATATATTCTAGAATAAAGCACAAGTGCATGCAAATTAATAACTGACATGTCAGAATATCATTTAACTGGCAGCAAAAATGAATGGCTTATATCATAAATTGGAAATAATATCCTAGGTAGATGAATATCTTTCAAAAAATGACTATAAGAAGACTGACAATAGACTTAACTAAACTTTTAAAATATAAAATAAAGATGAATAAATGTCATCTGCCTTAGATTTAAGAGTAACTTGAAATAATTCAGTGAGAGGAATTTAGATTTGATAATGCATAATTGAGGGTTGTTTAATAGTACTAAGATAACAATTTACTGGTAGGTTGAATGATTTAAGAATGGTGTTTGCACTACTCTAGTTGTATCTCTACAGTTAGGCATGCATGCATCTTTTGTATGTTACTTGTTATTTCTTCCAGAATCCATAAAAAAGCAGCTGTGTAATCAACATACCAATAACATCCAACTGTAAAATGATTAGCGATATAGTACATCAAAGGGAGAGATGCTACTTTTTTTCTAGGTCAGACACTGTGGGAGCAAGGTCACTGACTAGGTCCATTCTTCCCAGGTCTCTTGGATATCTGGTGTTTCTGTATGTTCTTCAAAGCATTTAAAGAAGACAGGTAAGAGAGATGCCAGTCATGATTGTTATTATTGGGGTTCAATGACCTTCTCCCTGCTTTCCTTTGAATGGATTAAATCTATTTTTATGAACTCTACATTGCATTTCCTAAGTAGCACTTCGGTAACTTCTTCAGGGCACTCTAGCCCTATTCTCCCACATAAAGCAATTTCATTCTCCTACTCCAATATTAGAATATCAGACATTAGTCACCTATGATCAGATTGGGTGGCATGAACTGTTCTCATGAGTGAGTTTGATGTAACAATTTATTTTACCCTTTGAATAATGAATCGAATTTTTTATATTACCAAGTTTGCTTCTAATAGACAGTAATTAATAGGAAATATATGATTGGCTACTACACATTTTCCAGGGAATCAATGCAGAGCAGAAGTGGGAGCTTCAGCATAAAAGAACGAATACAATAATGTTCATATGGATTAGAGTAAGTAATCAAGAGAAGTGACTTAGTTATTACTTGCTTGAACTGTTGATAACTAATTACCCTTATTCATCAGTTTGTTCCCATTGTAAGTTTTACAGTTCAAAGCATTTTAAGAATTTTAGGACTGTAGCAATAGAATTTTTCTTAACCTCTATTCCCTAAAAAAACTGAAGTTACCATGTAGATTAGCATAAAGATTTGTCCCCAGTTCTATGGTTATTTTAGAAAGAAAAGATTTTTCAGTAAGTAAAAATGTTGATTAACATCCGGTTGTGCACCTTGATTGTATGATATTAAAAATAACAGGAGTTTTTTGTTAAAAAATGTCCATCTTATTAGCCCACAGACTCCCTATGGAGAAGCACTGCCTATGGAGATCTCACAGAAAAGCGCTATATTCGATTGCTCGATTGCTTTGCAGTCACTCCATTTAGAGGCTATACTTATGTAATTAATTAGTATTGATAGTTATTTGTTTTGGGGTAAATGACTTGATGTAAAATAATTATTTCTAAACTTTTAAACTGAAACATGATTTAAAAAAATGTTTAAAATGACAATGTTGTCCATGTTTTTATTTCATCCCATATTTTATCTGAATTGAATGTATAGAATTATTTTCACAAAATATGATAAAGGTGTATAGGTATTAATGTGCCTGGAAGTATATGATTTAATACTTTTTAAAATCCAAAATCAAATTGTTATGGTATCAAGGAATTCCTGAGCATACACAGCTTAGGACCCCTTCAATTCTCTTCTAGTGGCATAAGAATTAGCAATATGAAAATTGAACCTACTAGCAGCTAGGCAGTAATAGGGAAACAAAAAAATTGAAGTAGAAGCTACAACTTTTCAAATGCTACTACTTGAAAAATAAGAAAATTATACCAAATAATAACATGAAAGACAGACCAGCTAAACTCAAATATAACAATAGCACACTTGTATCCATATATATCAGGACCACTGACATACCTAAATAACAGTAGCTCTGAACAGAATCATGTTTCTGAAAAAAAAAAGAAACTGACTCTTGCAAGAACATGACTGGTTTAAAAAAAATCAGACAAATCATATTATTAAATCCAGCCCTTCATATTCTGAAATTACCTTTCATTGATCCACCAGGCAATATCTCATGAATTTCTTTGTTTCCATTTTCCACCCTACAATAAATGACTCTATCCAACTTTGTTTAATCGCGAGTGAATTACTAGCCATCTTTGGTTGGTTCTATAGAATTTTGTCTGAGGCCCTTACTGCTCAGCCCATGACACTCGGCTTGATAATGGTGTGTAAATACCAGACTCCTTTAATCTTCACCTACTTGAGGCCACAAATTGGAAAATCCCAAATATCTAGCAACAGGAGAGTTGATAAATACATTGTGACATATTTGTAAAATGGCGTACTACACAATAATAAAGAAAAATACAACAATAAATGAAGCTCACAAACAGAGAAAGAAGTCAGACACACAAAAAACCAATACTATATGATTATTTTTTTATAAGTTTCCAAGTAAGGAAACATAATCAATATTATAAGAAATTAAAACAGTGATTATTCTTGGTAGGAGAGGAACAGGAAAGTTATTTTGAAGAGCTTCTGAATTCTGGTCAAGTTCTATTGTATTTACAGATCTGGGTTATGATAATACAGTTGTATAAAATATTTTAAAATATGATGTTTAATGAATTGTGTACTTTTATTAATGTGTGTTACATTTAAATAAATGTTTTACAATGTAAAAAAAACTAAACACATAAAATATTAAGTAATTTCTCATCAATATCTGCTTTACAGGAGGGGCTTTAGTCTCTTAAAGAAAAGTAGATAAAACAAATTTTCATTTGATTGTTGTCAGATGATATTCAGATTTAAAGAGCCAGGTATATTAATTTGATAAATATATTATTCACCAAATTAAAAAAAATATGTTAGACGTCAGAGTAATGGCGGGGTAGGAAGCGATACCAATAAATCTCCCCCAAAACTCAACAAGATCTTCAACCAGAAACAGAAAAACCTATACTTGGAGCCTCCAGATGCTTCGCAATACACCCGAAGGTATGGTCAAGTGAAAAATTGGCTAAATATATAACCAAACCCCGAAGGAAAAAGGGAGTAAGAAATGCTCCGCCTTCCTCACTAACCTAAACAGGGTGGCTTTCTCTGGTAACTGTGAATATAGAAATTGAGGCGGGCAAAGGGGGTGAATAGATCCAGGCCGCGGCACAAACGGCCGAACCAGGCTGTGGCACGGAGATCCAAGCCGAGGAAAAACTGATCCTGTGGTAACCCGGGCAATACAAGCTAACACTCGTGCCAAACCCAAACAAAGAAAGACAAGCGTGGCAGCCATTTTACCCGATCTCCTGGTCGGTTCACGCGCATTTAGTGGGTGAGAGATTTCTTCCTAAGCCCCAGAAGTGGGTGCCCATGTTACCCCACAGAGAGGCAGAGTCAGAGGCCTTTCTGTGGGCCGAAAATGGAATCTCTGGGCAGCCCCAGCGCCCTGGGAAAGCCGCACATGGGAGGGAGCAAGAACTAATTCCAACGGTGGAAATTTTCGGTGCTGGTGGGGGTTGCAATCAGAGGGAAACGCGGCCGACCTCATATACTGGTCTGCGCTCGCAGATAGTGAGTGAGAGATTCCTCCAAGTGCCTCGACAGTGCGTGCCCGTGTTATCGCACAGAGGGGCAGAGTCAGGGGCCTTTGTGTGGGCCAAAGCAGAATCTCGGGCCGCCCCAGCGCCTTGCAAAAGCCGCTCACGGGGACGGAGCGAGAGCCAATTCCAACGCTGCAACTCTCCCATGCGGTTGGGGGTTTCACTCAGAGCGTGAGACTGCTGGCCGGATATCCTGGTCTGCACGCGCAGATATTGAGCGAGAGTCCCCCCATTTTTCTGTTTTCCTCTTATTCCTCTCATCATAACTCTTAGAAAACCAACACCTAAAATCAAATCATTTTATACTTGACCCAATTTTTTTCCTTATTTGCTTTTTGTGGGTCCATACCCCCTTCTTTTTTTTTTCTTTTTTCTTTTTTTTTCTTTTTTTTTTTTTTGCCCCTTTATTACTTTTCCCCAATTCAGGCCCTCCATTACAAGCATTGTTTGTTATAATTCACAGTTCACCACAAGATTTTCTCAAGAAAGAGGGGAGAGGAGAGGAGAGGAAAAAAGGAAGGGGGGAATAATTTCCTTTTTAAAAAATTTTTATTTTATTTTATTTTTCTTTATTTAATTATTAATTTTTATTTAAAAAAACAACTCTTCGATTTTTTATTTTTTTAACTTTTTATTCTTTATTAAATCTCATTAATACTATCAACAAAACCACCTTCAGATGCAATTAAGGAAGAGAAAATCTAATATCATGGATACAAAAGAAAGATAGGTAACACAGCTAGATGAGGAAAAATCTATGGAGAAAAAATTTAATATATTGGAAACCTTGGAGCTAAATGACAGAGAATTCAAGATAGAAATCCTAAAAATCCTCTGAGATATACAAGAAAACACAGAAAGGCAATTTAGGGAGCTCAGAAAACAACTCAATGAACACAAAGAATATATGTCCAAGGAAATTGAAACTATAAAAACAAATCAAACAGAGATGAAAAACTCAATTCACGAGCTGAAAAACGAAGTAACAAGCTTAGCTAATAGAACAGGTCAGATAGAAGAGAGGATTAGTGAAATAGAAGACAAGCAACTTGAGACACAACAGAGAGAAGAAGAAAGACACTCAAAAATTAAAAAAAATGAGATAGCCCTACAAGAATTATCTGATTCCATCAAAAAGAATAACATAAGAATAATAGGTATATCAGAGGGAGAAAAGAGAGAAAATGGAATGGAGAACATACTCAAACAAATAATAGATGAGAACTTCCCAAGCCTGTGGAAAGAACTAAAGCCTCAAGTTCAAGAAGCAAACAGAACTCCGAGTTTTCTTAACCCCAACAAACCTACTGCAAGGCATATCATAATGAAATTGATACAAACCAACAGCAAAGAAAAAATTCTCAAGGCAGCCAGGGAAAAGAAGAATACAACATATAAAGGAAGGCCAATCCATTATCATCAGATTTCTCAGCAGAAACTCTACAAGCTAGAATAGAGTGGACCCCAATATCTAAAGTCCTGAAAGAGAGGAACTTTCAGCCATGAATACTATACCCATCAAAGCTATCCTTCAAATATGAAGGAGAAATAAAAACATTCACAGATACAGAAAAGATGAGGGAATTTATCATCAGAAAACCCCCACTCCAGGAATTACTAAAGGGGATTCTCCAATCAGATTCAAAGAACAAAAAAAAAACAGAGCCACAAGTAAAAGCTCCAAGAAGAACACAATAAAACCAAATTTAAACTGTGACAACAACAAAAAGAAAGAGGGGGAGAAGATGGAGATTAACAGTAGCAAAGGACGATGGAGTGCAAAAGTACTCACAAAATAGTTCGCTACAATGAACAGGGTAGGGACCCTTTTCATTACTCAAAGGTAACCACCATTGAAAAAACCACCACAGAAGCACATGAGATAAAAAAGATAGCAACAGAGGAAAGATGTATGGAATACAACCAAATAAAAATAAAAGATAGAAAAACGAAAGAGAAGGATCAAACAAGACAGAAAACTAACAGAAAGCAAGATATAAAATGGCAATAGGGAACTCACAAGTGTCAATAATTACACTAAATGTAAACAGATTAAACTCACCAATAAAAAGGCACAGAGTAGCAGAATGGATTAAAAAAGAAAATCCAACTGTATGCTGCCTACAAGAAACTCATCTAAGTAACAAGGATAAAAAGAAATTCAAAGTGAAAGGCTGGAAAACAATACTCCAAGCAAATAACATCCAAAAAAAAGCAGGTGTAGCAATACTCATATCGGATAATGCTAACTACAAGACAGGAAAAGTACTCAGAGACAAAAATGGCCATTTCATCATGGCTAAGGGGACACTGAATCAAGAAGACATAACAATTCTTAATATATATGCACCAAACCAAGGAGCACCAAAATATATAAGACAGCTACTTATTGACCTTAAAACAAAAACTGACAAAAATACAATCATACTTGGAGACCTCAATACACCGCTGATGGCTCTAGATCGGTCATCCAAACAGAGAATCAACAAAGACATAGTGGCCTTAAACAAAACACTAGAGCACCTGGATATGATAGACATCTACAGGACATTTCATCCCAAAGTGACTGAGCATACATTTTTCTCCAGTGTACATGGATCATTCTCAAGAATTGACCATATGTTGGGCCACAAAAACAACATCAGCAAATTCAGAAAAATCGAAGTTGTACCAAGCATATTTTCTGATCATAAAGCCTTGAAACTAGAATTCAACTGCAAAAAAGCAAAAAAAAATCCCACAAAAATGTGGAAACTAAACAACATACTTTTAAAAAATGAACGGGTCAAAGAAGAAATAAGTGCAGACATCAAAAGATCTATACAGACTAATGAAAATGACAATACGACATATCAGAATCTATGGAATGCAGCAAAAGTAGTGATAAGAGGGAATTTCATATCACTTCAGGCATATATGAACAAACAAGAGAGAGCCCAAGTGAACCACTTAACTTCCCACCTTAAGGAACTAGAAAAAGAAGAACAAAGAAAACCCAAAACCAGCCAAAGAAAGGAGATAATAAAAATCAGAGCAGAAATAAATGAATTAGAGAACAGAAAAACTATAGAAAAAATTAATAGAACAAGGAGCTGGTTCTTTGAAAAGATCAACAAAATTGACAAACCCTTGGCAAGACTTACCAAGGAAAAAAGAGAAAGAACTCATATAAACAAAATCCAAAATGAAAGAGGATAAATCACCACGGACACCGTAGATATACAAAGAATTATTGTAGAATACTATGAAAAACTTTATGCCACTAAATTCAACAACCTAGAAGAAATGGATAAATTCCTAGAACAATACAACCTTCCTAGACTGAGTCAAGAAGAAGAAGAAAGCCTAGACAGACCTATTAGTAGAGAAGAAATAGAAAAAACCATTAAAAACCTCCCCAAAAATAAAAGTCCAGGTCCTGACGGATATACCAGCGAATTTTATCAAACATTCAAAGAAGACTTGGTTCCTATTCTACTCAAAGTCTTCCAAAAAATTGAAGAAGAAGCAATACT
Organism: Saccopteryx leptura; assembly: GCF_036850995.1. Classification (NCBI taxonomy): domain Eukaryota; kingdom Metazoa; phylum Chordata; class Mammalia; order Chiroptera; family Emballonuridae; genus Saccopteryx; species Saccopteryx leptura. The sequence goes on along the minus strand of NC_089503.1, from coordinate 206,027,402 downwards.
TCCAAACACATTTTATGAGGCCAACATAACCCTCATACCAAAACCAGGCAAGGATAGCACAAAAAAAGAAAACTACAGACCAATATCTCTAATGAATACAGATGCTAAAATACTAAACAAAATACTAGCAAATCGAATACAACAACATATTAAAAAAATAATACATCATGATCAAGTGGCATTCATCCCAGAATCTCAAGGATGGTTCTACATACGTAAAACGGTTAACGTAATACACCATATTAACAAAACAAAGAACAAAAACCACATGATCTTATCAATAGACGCAGAAAAGGCTTTCGATAAAATACAACACAATTTTATGTTTAAGACTCTCAACAAAATGGGTATAGAAGGAAAATATCTCAACATGATAAAGGCCATATATGATAAACCATCAGCTAACATCATATTAAATGGCACTAAAGTGAAGGCTTTCCCCCTTAAATCAGGAACAAGACAGGGTTGTCCACTCTCTCCACTCTTATTTAATGTGGTACTAGAGGTTCTAGCCAGAGCAATCAGACAAGACAAAGAAATAAAAGGCATCCATATCGGAAAAGAAGAAGTAAAGGTATCACTTTTTGCAGATGATATGATCCTATACATCGAAAACCCCAAAGAATCCACAAAAAGACTACTAGAAACAGTAAGCCAACACAGTAAGGTCGCAGGATACAAAATTAACATACAGAAGTCAATAGCCTTTCTATATGCCAACAATGAAATAATTGAGAACGAACTCAAAAGAATAATCCCCTTCATGATTGCAACATAAAAAAATAAAATACTTAGGAATAAACATAACAAAGAATGTAAAGGACTTATATAATGAAAACTATAAACCATTGTTAAGGGAAATCGAAAAAGATATAATGAGATGGAAGAATATACCTTGTTCTTGGCTAGGAAGAATAAATATAATCAAGATGGCTATATTACCCAAAGCAATATACAAATTTAATGCAATTCCCATCAAACTTCCAATGACGTTTTTTAAAGAAATAGAGCAAAAAATCATCAGATTTATATGGAACTATAAAAAACCCTGAATAGCCAAAGCAATCCTAAAGAAAAAGAATGAAGCTGAGGGCATTACAATACCTGACTTCAAACTCTATTATAAGGCCACGACAATCAAAACAGCATGGTATTGGCAGAAAAATAGACACTCAGACCAATGGAACAGCATAGAAAGTCCAGAAATAAAACCACATATATATAGTCAAATAATTTTTGATAAAGGGGCCAACAACACACAATGGAGAAAAGAAAGCCTCTTCAATAAATGGTGCTGGGAAAACTGGAAAGCCACATGCAAAAGAATGAAACTGGACTACAGTTTTTCCCCCTGTACAAAAATTAACTCAAAATGGATCAAAGATCTAAACATAAGACCTGAAACAATTAAGTACATAGAAGAAGACAAAGGTACTCAACTCATGGACCTGGGTTTTAAAGAGCATTTTATGAATTTGACTCCACAGGCAAGAGAAGTGAAGGCAAAAATTAATGAATGGGACTACATCAGACTAAGAAGTTTTTGCTCAGCAAGAGAAACTGATAACAAAATAAACAGAAAGCCAACTAAATGGGAAATGATATTTTCAAACAACAGCTCAGATAAGGGCCTAATATCCAAAATATACAAAGAACTCATAAAACTCAACAACAAACAAACAATCCAATAAAAAATGGGAAGAGGATATGAACAGACACTTCTCCCAGGAAGAAATACAAATGGCCAACAAATATATGAAAAGATGCTCATCTTCTTTAGCTATTAGAGAAATGCAAATCAAAACTGCAATGAGATACCACCCCACACCTGTTCGATTAGCCATTATTAGCAAGACAGGTAATAGCAAATGTTGGAGAGGCTGTGGAGAAAAAGGAACCCTCATCCACTGTTGGTGGGAATCTAAAGTAGTACAACCATTATGGAAGAAAGTATGGTGGTTCCTCAAAAAACTGAAAATAGAACTACCTTATGACCCAGCAATCCCTCTACTGGCTATATACCCCAAAAACTCAGAAACATTGATACATAAAGACACATGCAGCCCCATGTTTATTGCAGCATTGTTCACAGTGGCCAGGACATGGAAACAACCAAAAAGCCCGTCAATAGATGACTGGATAAAGAAAATGTGGCACATATACAGTATGGAATACTATTCAGCCATAAGAAATGATGACATCGGAACATTTACAGCAAAATGGTGGGATCTTGATAACATGATACGAAGCAAAATAATTAAATCAGAAAAAACCAGGAACTGCATTATTCCATACGTAGGTGGGACATAAAAGTGAAACTAAGAGACATTGATAAGAGTGTGGTGGTTACAGGGGGGAGGGGGGAATGGGAGAGGGAAAGGGGGAGGGGGAGGGGCACAAAGAAAACAAGATAGAAGGTGACAGAGGACAATCTGACTTTGGGTGATGGGTATGCAACATAATTGAACGACAAGATAACCTGGACTTGTTATCTTTGAATATGTGTATCCTGATTTATTGATGTCACCCCATTAAAAAAATAAAATGATTAAAAAAATATGTTAGATTCAGCAAGTTAGAGTAGGTTGTCTCAAAACAATACACAGATATAAATTTTATTTCCTAGATTTAGAAAATCAAATATAGCACATGGCTATATAAATCTAAATCTATTATACTGATATTGTTATTTTCTGATTACATGTGCATGCATTGAATGAATTAAAAATACCATTTGGCTTAGATGAAGAAACACTTTCTTTTTTCTTAAGTCAGGAATACTATTAAAAGCTCAAATAGGAATAAATATCTCATTCAAGTCCTTCTACATACCCACATATTAAATACATAATTACCATTTATGTTGAGTCAAGATGCTGAAAAATGTATTTTCAGTAAAAAAAATTGTGTTATCTTAAGTCCATGGAAACTTGAAAGCCTTTTCAGACTAGCAAAATAATAAGCATTAGTTATTATAAAATGAATATGCTTATTTTATCAAATATTTTACCTATAATTATGTTAAATATTTTAAATGTTAAATATTTAAAATCATCAATGTGATCAGGAAACCATCTTCCCAAAGTAAATGTGTTTAGAGTTTTGCTCCATAAAACATATATAAAATTTACACCAGATTAAACCCAGCTCTAACATATTGTTAGAGGTGGCAAAATCTGGTTATTTAAAATGAGCATTTTTTGAGTTATTTGTTAATTTTCCATATTTATGACCACTTACAGCTAGGTTGATCAATTAACTAAACACAATGAAATGACAACTGGCTGTTAAGGATGCTAGAGTATTGGTAAATATGACATATAGAGTTGTCAAGAAGACCAAACAAAGCAAACTCTTGAAGAAAGTAATAATAAATCAACCTCATTAAATAAGGCAGTATTAGCAAAAGTGACAAAATTTTTTATCTTGATTATTTACCAGGAGGAACTGATTAAAAATACAGTTTTTTTTTAGTTCCAAGCTTAAAATACTATCTAATATCAAAATATTATAAAAGAACATATAATCTCATTTTCATTATGATTATTTAGAAAATGTCACTTTATAGTATCTTAAGTTACTTTAAGGGTAAATATAATTAAGAGGGTCAAATACAATGAAGGGTAGAGAAATCTCTCTAATTACATAAAGTCTTTTACTTTGCTCTATATACCTAAACAAACTAAAACATATTTGTTCTATTTTAACAATATTTTAGAAATGTTGACAGGTAATCTAATATGCACTGATGATACTTATTTTTATAAATAGATTATATTTTATGTATCACATAGTATGTTAACATATTAAACCAATAAGTTTGAATAAAAAATATTGTTTACCTCTGACAGAGGTATCAAGAGAAATGTGCATTCCACTATAGTAACACAATGGCTCTAGCCTATAATCTTTAGCAAAGATAAAACAAGAAGACTATCTCTTGCTTTTAATTATTGTTTAATTGGCATTCATTAATACCACTTTGTTAAATCTCTCAATTATTTTCATGTAACATTTCACTTATTGGATGAGTTGCTTTGTGTCCAATGAAAAATAAAAAATACCTACCTAATGAAAAGAGATTTTAATGTTGGAAAATGTTTCTTGGTCATGAAATAATTGTCTGCCCAAGAGCCCAGATTCCACTTGTTTCACATTTATTGATTTTTCTCTCAGTCTCTTGTAGAAAGTGTGGCCAATTAACTGAGGCTTCAGAACAAGGAAAATATCCAGACAACATTGGCTTTTTAAAAGTGATGTTGATAAGTCACAGTGCCTAAGTGTGCCTATCTGAGAAATGCTGTATTTTCCTCACTAACCTCTAAACCTTACCTCAGACATTTCAACTCATCAGCCTTTACTGAGTATCTAGTATATGTCCAGATAAGATCATGGGTGTGACAGTTGAGCAGCTATCTAGTAAAAGTTATTTTCTTTATTTTTAGAGCACCAAAACACTAAGATTAATTGTTGTAAAGTAAACGCACCCCTTTTGGTCATTAAAAAGAAACAACCTATTGGATATCCTATAGTGTATTTGTTTGGCTAGTCTGTTGAAATACTAAAATTAAATTTTTGAAAATATAATTTGGCTACATTTACTAAGCACAAAAAAGTGCTAAATGTTTTCAAATATATATCTAAAGAAGTTGTTTCAAAACAAAATAGAAATTAAGAAGACAATCAGAGACAGTATGAAGTTAACATACTGGTTTATCGAGAATTAGGTGATTATGTTGTCTCTTAGTTGATAGATAGATTGATAGATAGTCAAGAAGGAAGGAAGGAAGGGAGGAAGGAAGGAAGGAAGAAAGGAAGGAAGGAAGGAAGGAAGGAAGGAAGGAAGGAAGGAAGGAAGGAAGGAAGGAAGGAAGGAAGAGAGGGAGGGAGGGAGGGAAGGAGGGAGGGAGGGAGGGAGGGAAGGAGGAAGGAAAGAAAGAAGGAAGAAAAGGAGGAAGGAAGGAAGAGAGAGAGAGAAAGAAAATGAGAGAAAGAGAAACATTTTCAGTCCATGAGATGCTTAAGCATGCCAGCCATGTTTTCTCATGTTATACATAATTTATACATGTTATACTTGATTTAGCATCAGACATCAGATAAATGAGATAAGATGGAAATAGGCCGACTTCTTAAAGGATAGACCATCCACTCTGTTTGAGGTTGCCTTTATAGCATTGAAGGTTACTATGCTATTAACTAATAATCAGTCAATAACAATTCAAACTGAAGAACCGTTCTTCTTACAAAACATAATATACAAAAGGATACAGCCAATAATTATTAATCAAATATTATACACAAAATGAGTGCATGCAATAATGTTATTAACAGGGGACATCATGCTTAAGCAGAGTTCAAAAACCAATTTCCTTCTTCACACAGAATATAGGAGCAAAGCATACAAAACTCTGTTCTTATATCTCAGGCCTTATTTTTTTCTGTCTTAAAGATTAAGAATTAAAGCATAATGCATTTCCTTGAGGTCCATATGTTTCTTAAAAAATATTTATTGACCCAACAGAAAAAACTGAAACATTCTTTCCTTCTATAATAGTTTCTCTTGGTGAAGTGCCATCACCTATAATTTTTATACTTTTCTCCTGAAATTCTATTTTGTCAGAAATATACATTGATATATTTTATGGTTATATTTTCTCAGAATTTTCTGTCTTTTACTTTTTTGTATTTATAATTTTATTTTTAATAATTAAAAGGTAGCACTATTCCCCTACTATTACTTAAACATTTGGATTTCAAACATTCATTTAGGACCCTTCAAAGCAGTCATCTAAATTTAATTTTTAAAACAAGATCTTTTTCAGAATATGGATCTATGGATTTCCTTCTTGAAGAGACTCTCATAAGCTTTTAGACATATCCAATTTATAATACTCTCTAAGTATGCTCACAGAACCCTGAACCTCTGATTTTTTATTACATTCTAAAGGAATATATCAATAGTTATGTATGATTGGAAAAAGAAATTGACTCAACAATATCCTATTTAGTAAAAAACAAAACAAAACAGTTCAAACTAAGTTGCTTATTCTATATAAAAATTATAATATCTTTTATAATTTATATTCATAAAGTCACAAATTTATACAAAATATAATTTTAAATTTGCACATGTAGTTTGTCACAAATTTTATCTATATATTTTGTCATTCTGAATTTTTTCCAGAAATATTATGGCCTAGAGACCTCACTCATCACTCACTTATGCCTATACTGATTCTCTCCAATAAGATTTTATTTTTATTTTTTATTTTTATTTTTGTATTTTTCTGAAGCTGGAAACGGGGAGGCAGTCAGACAGACTCCCGCATGCGCCCAACCGAGATCCACCCGGCATGCCCACCAGGGGGTGATGCTCTGCCCATCTGGGGAGTCGCTCTGTTGCAACCAGAGCCACTCTAGCGCCTGAAGCAGAGGCCACAGAGCCATCCTCAGCACCTGGGCCAACCTTGCTCCAATGGAGCCTTGACTGCGGGAGGGGAAGAGAGAGACAAAGAAGAAGGAGAGGGGGAGGGTGGAGAAGCAGATGGGCGCTTCTCCTTTGTGCCCTGGACGGAAATTGAACCCAGGAGTCCTGCACGCCAGGCCGATGCTCTACCACTGAGCCAACTGGCCAGGCCCTAATTTTATTATTTTTGATCTCTGCTATTTGACTACCAGTTCTCTACTTAGTCTTTAAATTTTTTCCATTTATTGATTTTTAGAGAGAAAGGAAGGGAGAGAGACAGAGACAAAGAAAGAGGAGAGAAACATCGACTTGTTGTTCCACTTTGCATGCTGTCATTGGTTGATTCTTCTACATGCCCTGACCCCAGATTGAACCTGCAACCTCATCATGTCAAGAAAATGCTCTAACCAACTGAGCTTTCCATCCAGGGCTCTCTACATAGTCTTAATATGTGTGCTAATAAAGCTAGTATTTATCTCTTTTCTCACAGATCTTTGTTAGGACTACAAAAAAAAAACCAACATTTCCTTTTTTTTATTTCTTCTCATAGTCTTTTTGTTACATTCTAAAATAAGAAAAATAGGGAATACCTGTATCCTTGATTACCATATTTCCCCATGTATAAGACACACCTTAATTCTGGGGCTCAAAATTTGAAAAAAAATGTGTATTTCATAAAGTTATTGAACTCAAGTTTTACTCATCATAAAATTCATACACTCCTCATCACTGTTAAAACTCCCATCCATTAGCTTGTCCTCATCTGTGTCTGACGACAAATCACTCTCTTCCTACATTGCCTCGTCCTCAGTTCCATCTATGGCATTTGAAATGGCACAACCACTGTATAAAACACACCTAGTTTTTAGACCCCAAATTTTTAAATAAAGGGTGTGTCTTCTACATGGGGTACCTCAGATTAGCATTCTCCCAAGGGAATGAATAATCTGTCTCTTCTACTTTACCATTTTACCTCTTTATCAGATTTTATCAGCTACCAAAACTTTTAACCCAATAAGCAAAAATTATAACCTTTCTCAACTGAAAAACTCCAAGAACCATTCCAAAAGGAACCAGAGCTGTCTGTACCAGGGGAGAAGTAAGCCTGGAAGCAGAGATTGCAAATCAGAACACACAGGTACTATTTTTCGCAAAGGTCAAGAGGTGTCCTCACAGTATGAGAAAGGGTTGTGTTAGGGGCAGACACAGATGATGACTAAAATTAGAAAAAGAGAAATCATTCAGGATTTTTTAACAAAAAAAGAACAAATGATTTTCCAAATTTGATGAAAGTAGAAAGTAGATCATTTGGAAAACACAGAATTTGTGTGATTGACTCGATAATGTGGAGTCATTCTTCCTCATAAGTGAAGTTCAAACAACAGTCGATGACTAAGAGCAAAGTAATGCAGAAATGATTACCCAGCAGTCTGGTTTCGAAACAGTCCTCTCACAATATGTTACTCATTTAGCTGCTGGCATTTCATATAAACCCTGAGGTAACCTTAGCCTCTTCATTCGATGGATGTGTGCACATACACATATCTTCATAATAGTGCTGCCTATGTGCAACTTTTTCAGAGGACAGGACTCATGAATGTTTCACGTAACCTTATTTAGCTGACTTTGAGAGTGCTATGAGGAGATAAGCGCTTATTAAAGGCTGTTGTTATTTTTCTTAATAACGATGGTGAGAATGAAATATAAATAAAAACCAGACATTAGCTAGAGTAAAACACGTTTCTTGTGCATTGTCATATTCTGCCTTGGAAGTAGTGTTCTAGTAATTAAAACAAAAAATAATTCTCTTTGACAATAGTCTTTCATGAAAGCTTTTATGGAAGTGTATTCTAAAACATAAGTTAGCAAACATGACTAAAACTCCTTCAATAAAAAACCAAAACACAAACAGTATACCTCACTGAACTATGCAAATATATTTTTACAATTTTAAAAAATATTATATTTTACATGTTTGGTGAAAAGAAGAATAAATTTTGATATAATAAATTGAAATGATTAATAGAAATGAATTTTACTGCAAAAGAGAAAGACAGAAATCTTGAACAAAGGTATATCATCTTTGATATTCCTTTGACGAATAATTTTATCTCTACCTTAATTATTAATTTTATAATTTTTCAGAACTCTTCTCATGTGAAGTATTGCTTGTCCTACAGTTTTATTAGCTTATCAGTATCATTACATTATTTTATGGAAAGATATAAAGAACATATGCTAACTTGTGAGCTATAAATTCTTTAATATAGAGAACCAATAAATGTATTTATTGGTATTTTAATGAAAATGCATTGAGTATGTTTAATCATAAGTATATGACACACTTTATACTTTCCTAGAATCTACAATATCAGTCACATTTCAGAAATTATTTCCCTACTTTTTACATTTAATAACAACTTATGGAAGCACATAACAAATTTTTTTGAAAAAATCTCTTAGATAAAACACTTTAAGCATATTAACTTTAACTTTGTATACTCTTTTGGAAGTTTTGAGTGTTTTATGGTAAAAAAGAACCTTTTATCAGCCACATAAATGCTCTTTCTGGCTTTTAAAGATTTTTTATAAACAATGCTACTGCTTTTATTTTGCAATCTATTAGCAAGAAAACCATGCAAAAGTCCATCTGACTAAAATGCAATGCTCAACATACTGAGAACCTAAAATTCATCCTATTTATGTAAAAGCTTTTTTTTCTCCAATATTCACATAATGGGTTTTTAAAATAAATATGCTTAATTTTGTTTTTCTGCCACTCAGAACAGTAGTGTTTTGGTCCTTAAATATAAAGTTTGAGCACTGACTGTTTGGAAAACAAACACACTTTATGTTAATGCATTTAAGAATTTTTTACAAAATTCTAAACTCTTCAGAGATACGCAGTTGTGATTCATTCCAATGGTTTATAGTAGCACCATAAGAATGTAATGGAATTTAATGCTAGAAGGAACAAGTGATATACGTTTTATCTTTATCACTTAAATATTTTAAAATTTTTTTAGTTACAGTTTACATCCAAAATGATTCTGTGTTAGTTTCACAAGTATAGCAAAGTGGTTAGAAAATGATATCTAGCCCTGGCTGGATAGCTTAATTGCTCAGAGTGTCTCCCCAAACCACAGGTTGCCAGTTTGATCCCTGGTCAGGTCATATAGAGGAACAGATCAATGGTCCTGTGTCTCTCTCTCGCTTTCTCTCTAAAATAATTAATAATTATCTGATTACAAGAAGAAAGAAATGACCCAAGTAAAAACATGGTAGAGCCATAGAACAACCCAAAAAGTTTAAATATATATTGCTAAGAGAAAGAGACCTATGTGGAAAGGCTACATACTTTATTATTCAATCTATGTGACATTGTGAAAGAGCAAAACCATAGAAACAGTAAAAGATCAGTGGTTGCCAGGGTTTCCCTGACAGGAAGAGGCATGAGGGATACGTCCGACAAGGGAATTTTAGGGCAGTGACACTACTCTGTATTATATGCTAATGGTGGTATATGACATCATGTATATGTCAAACCTGTAGAACTGTATAACCCAAAGACTGAATCCTAATGTAGACCATGGATTTAGTTAATAATGTATCAATATTGGTTCAAGTATAACAAATGTACCATACTGATACAAGATGTTAATAATGCAAAACCTGTGAGGGATGGGAAGGGGATATATGAGAACTTTGCAGTTTTTGCTCCATTTTTCTATAAACGTAAAAGTTCTGTGAAAAACAAAGTATATTACTTTTAAAATAACACACATATGTTTTAAAGGGTAGATAAATAATCTATTTTTACTTAATACCCTCACATGAGAATTGCCATTAAAGAGATGAAAATATAGCCACTAAGGCATATAATAATACACATTTGTATTAATATCATTAGCAAATGCTACTAAATAACATGTGATGTCATAAATAGTGTAGGAATTCTTTAAACAATTTCCAAATAGAATGTGTTTCAAAGATGCTTTGAATAAAATCTTCAGTTTCCACATTTGATCTGCTAGAGCTACATGCAGAGAATGAATCTATGCATATTATTTATGCACATCTAAAACTCATCATCAACTAAAAATAAACAAGATACTTAAGGATATTTATAGACAGGTACAGCTGGTTTTCATATTTGTTTTAAGGTCATTTTACTCAGTGTGTTGATTTTCAATTTTTTTATTTTTCTGAAGTTAGAAAGTGGGGAGGCAGTCAGACAGACTCCCGCATGTGTCCCAACCAGGATCCACTCGGCATGCCCACCAGAGGGCAATGCTCTGCCCATCTGGGGCGTTGCTCTGTTACAATTGGAGCCATTCTAGCTCCTGTGGTAGAGTCTGGAGGCCAGGGATCCGTCCTCAGCACCCAGGCCAACTTTGCTCCAATGGATCCTTGGCTGCTGGAGAGGAAGAGAGAGACAGAGAAGAAGGAGAGATGGAAGAGTGGAGAAGCATATGGGTGCTTCTCCTATGTGCCTTGGCCGGGAATTGAACCCTGCATTTCCGGGAATTGAACCCTGCCAGGCTGAAGCTCTACTACTGAGCCAACTGGCCAGGGCCAGTGTGTTGATTTTCTATCTCAGATGGCTGAGTGTCTTTTGACTAGCTCTGATTCTTCTGAGTACCTCTGTTTCTGTTTTCACTAATAAAGCTCATCCTTTATTAATTGTCCAGAATGAAGTAAATCTCTACATATAAATAGAGAATATTATATATATTCTGAATAATTTTAAGCCTTCTTCATGTATTCTAAAATTTTGAGTTTTCCTGCCTCTTAAAAATAAATTATTGGTGAGAATTTTCCAAAGCTCTCCCTTAAATCTCACATGCTGCCTATAGTGATATCAATATTTTATTCTTTTAAATCCCTCTCTATTTCTTTACACTCACATGCAAAATACTTTGTTCTTTTTATAACATGTTCTAAATATCACTTGCTTTCTATAATTACTATTCTATTTATTATTTACATTATATATATTTACATTATATATATATATTCTCCTTATTTGCTTCTCAATAATCAGCTAAAAGCCTGTATTAGCCTTTCATTGTAGGCTGCTTTTAATTAGAATAGGAACATTGTCCTTTTTCATTTTGTTGCTTTTCAATGTTGCAAGTTTTTGATTTATGTTAATAAACAATAGAAACATGGTGAATATTTTATTACAATTTGCTTTGGCTCTTTCTTAGAAAATCTCTCCTAATCTTTTGTATACACTGATCAAGTAATTTAATGATTCTGTTATTCATACAGTTATCATATTTGAATGTAGTGGAGAACACTTGAATCATTCTGAGTGTCAAGGGTGTGTATGTATAATGATACTACATAAAGAATAAGAATTTAGGTCATGCCTGAGCAGGCTGTGGTGCAGTGGATAGAGCGTCGGACTGGGATGCGGAGGATGCAGGTTCGAGACCCTAAGGTTGCCAGCTTGATCGTGGGCTCATCTGGTTTGAGCAAAGCTCACCAGTTTGGACCCAAGGTGACTGGCTTGAGCAAGGGGTTACTCGGTCTGCTGTACCCCCCCCCCCAGTCAAGGCACATGAGAAAGCAATCAATGAACAACTAAGGTGTCACAATGAAAAACTAATGATTGATGTTTATCTCTCTCTGTTCCTGTCTGTCTATCCCTATCTATCTCTCTCTCTGACTCTCTTTCTGTCTCTATAAAAAAAAAAAAAAAAAAAAAGGAATTCAGGCCAATAATTCAATCTACACATATCTGATTGCTATGGACTGGAATGGGTCTCTCCAAGATTTGTATGTTGAAGGCCCACCTCTCAGTGTGATGGTCATGGGAGATGGGGGCCCTGGGAAGTATTTTAGTTTAGAGAGTTCATGACGGTGGTGGCTTAGTTTAGTACCTTTATAACTAGAGACACAAGAAAGGTTAAAGTCTCTCTCTCTCTGCCATGTGAGAACTGAGTGAGAATGTAGCTCTCTTCAACCTAAAGTTTTCCTTATTACTTTTTTCTATTTATTTGGATGTAAATGAAATGTATAACATAAAAGTTACAGGCAAGACTTACACATTTATAAAAAATAAAAAAAGCCAAAATTTCCAGTTTTCTCTAATTTATATTTCATTTTGTCTTTCTTTATAGTCTTTTAAATTTGATAATATTTTTTTATTTCTTACACAATTTTACTTAAAAAAACAAAAGTATACTTTAAAAAATCAAGTAATTAATATCTATATATAATTCATAGTTTTCTTTGCTTATGTCATATTTTATTCCAATTTTGGTAAACAACCAGATTTTAAAATACATATTTTACAGTCAACATTTATTTGATTGTGAAAATGGAAACATCATCAGCATAAAATAAAAATAGATAATAAATTTTACTTGTGTGCTTCTCTGTCTCTTCAACAACTTGATCAGGTAGATGGATAGCACTTTAAATAATGTGTTAAATTGAGAGAATAAATTAAGGAAAAAAGAGCATCACAGAATATAAGAAAGCTTTTCCATTAAAGGCTTCAGATATGAAATGTTCTATTCAGACATAAACTCAACCTAAAATGAGAGGTTTTTTTTTAACTGAAAGAGCTAGAGAGTAATTAAAGGTAGTCGGCATGTTATTATTCTTAAAAGGTTCCCTTTTCTATTCCAAGAATAACAGGAAAAAATTGAACAGATAAAAAGTGAACTATACATTGCCAAATTTATCTTTTGTATAATAATACATTTTTCTAGACAAAAGACATTTCAAACCATTAAAAAGGGGGGGGGGGTGTCTTTGCCTGACTGTTGTCTATTCTGTCTGACCACAGTGGTCACATCACACTTTCAAACTCACAGAGCTAGGAGCTACCTTACTGGGTTAGGAGGGAATCAATAATTGATGTGATTAACTTGAGGGAAATCAGTTGGTTGGCAGAATTTAACATTTGGTGAGTAGAAATTGCTTGATAAATAGAATTAGAAACTGAAAAAATACTTTTATTTAAGGCTACCTATCGCAGATTAATGCTATTAACATTATTGATTTATTTTGGGAAGCCCTTTGGCCCTTTCTCTATTCAAATCCTGAATACTTTTTCTAGAATTAGAGCAATACAAATTCTCAATATGAAGCCATTTATTTGCTACTCGACTCCTCAATGAACTCTTTCCTAGTCAATATAGACTCACATGCTCCTCTCTCATCTTTAGTTTCTCAGAGGCTTAATATAACTTAAACTTGACCTAAGTAAATATAACATTTACTCATTTTTTATGCTTTATACTGTTTTATAAACTTACTATTGTAAAAATATTTGTATTTTTTTCTTTTATCATTTCTTTTATTTTGAAGGCAAAACTTGAATGTTCTTTCACTTTTTTGTTTGTGTCATCTTTTTTATGCTTTGTTTCTGAAACACCCCAAATATATTTGATTTGGAGGCATCACAATTTGTTAAACAAGAGGAAATATGTTGGAGAACTTGAGAAAAAAATGTTTATCTTCATGCTGTACATAGAAAAGGGGTTGTATAAGATTAAAATATTCTTTATACCAGTTGCCCTACTTACTCTGCTTTTACACAGCATAGATACAACACTTCTTTACTCTGTTTTATATTATGCACTTTCCAGCCACTTTTACAGCTTTATTGATCTATACTGATATATAAAACTGCACATATTTAATGTACACAATTTGATAAGTTTGGATGTTTGCAAACACCTGGGATCTTCACACCACGATTAACATATCCATAACTCTTAAAGTTTCCTTGTGTTGCTGTGCTGGGTTTTTTTGTTTGTTTATTTATTTATTTTTCTGTGTATGTGTGTGTGTGTGTTAAGAATACTTAATATGAAATCCACCCATAACAAACTTTTAAGTGTGCAACACTACCCTGTTAATTACAGGCACTACATTTAACAGCGGGCATTTAGCATTCATTTTGTATAACTGTAGCTCTATAATATTGAACAGCATAAATACCTAGAAAGATTAAGGCTGCTTCAGTCTCCCTGACACTTTGGGATTTAACCTAGAGACTGTGTCTGGGGCTGCGACTATAAAATCAGCTCTATTATAAAGTATTATAGAAAAACTAACTTGATTAATGGCTACATATTGAATCCTCAGGATAGGTGAAGAGGCTTTGAGGCTGTTTTTAGACATTCGGAAAGTCAAGGGGTTATATTTCCCAACACCAATGGGGGTTTATCTCAGGAATAATCTAGGCTGCCCTAACACATGATAATCAATCAGTGAGAAAAACGAGGAAAAAATTATCTAGAAAATGGAGAAAATTATTTAATAAAATGCAAACTTCAATTTATGATTTAAAAAGAAAAACCCTTAACAAACTAAGGTATATAAAACTTTCTTAATTTGATGAAAATTCACTGACTAAAAGCCTAGTCAATATTAAAGTCATGATTTAAGGCAGTGGACTAGAATGAAGATTAGAAATAAGAAGCAATAAAATAGGAAACTAAGAAATAGAGTTGTTGTGTTCACAGTCCATGGATTTTGTACAGTAGCCTCCCCTTATGTGCACAGGGGATGCAGTCCAAGACCCCCATTGGACTCCTAAAACCACAGATAGTACTAAAATTTATATATACTATGGTTTTTCTTATACATGCATACATATGATAAAGTTTAATTTCTAAATTAAGCACACTAAGAGATTAGCAGCAATACCAATAATAAAATAGAACAGTTATAACAGGACACTATAATAAATGTTCTGTGTATGCAGTTTTTCCCTCTCAAATATCTTATTGTACTGTACTCACCTTTTCACTTAAAGTAGGACTTTATAGCTTCTCTCTGGCATGTCTGAATTGCCATCATCACTATGCTTGCACGTTGAGGCCATTAAATAATTGAAGGGTCACTTGAATAAGAGCACTGTAATACCTGCACAGTTGTCCTGATAACCTAGAAGGCATCAGTCTGGGAGCATGCACGGGGTGGGTGGATATCCACCCCGTGTACAGAGGAGTGTTCCAGATGGAACAGAGCTGGATGGGCGATTTTCATCATGCTACTCAGTGTGGCATGCAATTTAAAGCTTATGAATTATATATTTCTGGAAATTTCCATTTAATTTTTTTGGACTGCAGTTGTCTGTAACTGAAACCATGGAGAAAGAAACTGCAGATTGGAGGGTTGGCTGTTGTATGTAGAAAATCCTAATTCATCAATTTAAAAAGTATGATAAAAACAAATATAGAAATATTGTAGAATATAAGGTTAATATATACAATATAATATGCAAAAAATAATTAAATATCTATATACACACTAGAAAGAAACTATCGTAGTACATATTATCTATATACTAGAAAGAAACAATCATAGAGTGCCACAACATTGTCATATATAATTTCTACTAAGCAAATAATCTTAAATATAACATATCCCAAACCAAACTTTATTTCTCTAACAGGTTCGATTAAGTTCAATGAGTATTTATTGTATTGTCTAAGTACTAAATAATGTAATTAGTCCTAGGGAAGCCAAGATAAAAATGGGTCCCTTCCTAATCTTGAACTCAAAGTGTAGTGGAGGGAGAGAAGATTAGACATGCACATGGAGATGTGATATGATAAATAAAATGACAACAGTACTTTTCCTTAGTCTTCAGATATCAATAATTTATGTCTGCTGTCCTTTAGAGGATAATTTTCTCTATAGACATCAACAAGAATCTACTTGTCTTGTTTGATAAAAAAATGATTGTTGCCTGACCTGTGGTGGCGCAGTGGATAAAGCGTCGACCTGGAAATGCTGAGGTCGCCAGTTTGAAACCCTGGGCTTGCCTGGTCAAGGCACATATGGGAGTTGATGCTTCCTGCTCCTCCCCCCTTCTCTCTCTCTCTCTCCTTTCTAAAATGAAATAAATAAATAAATAAATAATAAAAAATGATTGTTTTCTGTAAAAATGCCGTATTTACACTAGTTGACATCATTAGAATGAAAATAAATCAGAATTTCTGACTCTGAATAGACGATACGTATATACATATTATACATATTATATATGTTATTTTATTTTAAAACAACATAAATGTCTTGAGAGAGAGGCGGGGAGAGAGATACAAGAACATCAAGCTGTTCCTTTATGTGCCCCAACTGGGGAATGATCCGGCACCCCCATGTTCCAGGATAATGCTCCAACCAACTGAGCTATCTGGCCTAGGCTGAAGAGCCCAATAATTTTAATAAGGTAATTTTAAAAAGAAAGTATATTTGTTAGGTTTTAAATGTCAGCATGTACTAGTTGGTATAAGAGGCTTTTGACATTAACACTAAGAGAAAAAAATCAGGCTAGTTCTTCAAATCATACCTATTACCAATGTTGAGTTTAACATTATAATTTTACTTCATTACTTAAGAATGTTGAGACAGAAATCAATTCTTTGCTGACATTATTGTTATACTGTATATTTTCTTGTGAAAGAGGATATAGTTCAATTACAAAATATTGCCAAGTTACGAAAGTAATTGCACCCATGTCAGAAATAACTTTAGCTCTGGTAATTCTTAGCTACTTAGCCTTGTAGAGGCCTTCTTGTAGACAACAAGATCTGATGAATAGCATCAGTCATTTATAATGATACTGAATTAGCTGGATATTAAGTCTAACTTTTGGGATTTTAATAATAAGTGCCACGTTATCAGAGTAGGACACAGTAGGAGATTGTGATAATGCTCTTATATGGACCCTTTGCTCATGACTCATTTCTAGAATTTATACTCTCAAAGGGGCTCTTTAGACAGGATTTCTACAGAGGCATCAGGATAAACATTCTTTTGCTTCACTGAGGGCCGAGTCAAGAAGCTTTAACGTGGTAGTCAGCGGATGTGACAGAAAGAAGAATTAATATCTGGGTCAATTTATTCCTGGGCATTTTATTCTATGGGTTCAATTGTAAATGAGGTTGTCTCCTTAATTTCCCTTCTGACAGTTTTTTGTTAGCGTACAGAAACAAATTTTTTGTGTATTGATTTTGTATCCTGAAACTTCCGGGATTTGTTTATTAGTTCTAATAAATCTTAGATGGAGTCTAGGATTTGCAATATTGTGTCATCTGCAAATAGAAACAGTTTTTCTTCTTCCTTTCCAATTCTGCTGTCTTTAATTTTTTCTTCTTACCTAATTGCTCTGGCTAGTGATTCCAGTATTACATTGAAAATAAAATGGTGAGAGTGCACATCCTTGTCTTGTCTTGTTCTACACCTAGAGAAACTTTTCAGCTTCTTCCAATTGAGTATGATGTTAGCTGTGGGCTTGTCATAGATGTTCTTTATTATGCTCAGATAGATTCCCTTTATATCCAGTTCATTAATAGTTTTTATCATGAAATAATGTTTAATTTTGTCAAATGGTTTTTCTGCATGTATTGAGGTAATCATATGGTTTTTATTCTTTGTTTTGTTAATATTGTATATCACATTAATTATTTTGTGAATGTTAAATCATCCTTGTATCCCTGGACTAAAATCCATTTATAAGCTGTATTATCCTTATAATTTACTGTTGAATTTGGTTTTGTTAACATTTCTTTTGGGATAACAGCCTACATTTTTCAGTTTTTTTTTTTTAATATGGACAAATTAGGGCAATTGAAGATATAAAAATACTTTGTGTGCTGATAACCACTCAAAACATCTCTTAGATATATCTAACTCATAAATCCAATTTGGCAGCATTTTTTAATAGCTCATGTTTTTCAATTCTTTCAGAACCACTCTGATTTTTTCTGAAAAGCCTTTTTTTCTACTTTCACTTGTCACTGATTTACATAATAGTTATTTAAATTTTATGGCTACAGTAATAATCATCTATGACATAAATGTATTTGGGAACAGAATAACCAACGCTTGTCATATAATTAAGCAGTAGGAGAAGAAATATGTAAGCATATGAGAGAAGTCTACCCCAAAACAGGTGCCCTGCCGGGGACCTTGGAATCCAGGGCTGGTGTTGAACAAGGATTGGGAAGATGTTCTACTGTACATTCTACCTTGGATGTACACATGAAAGAAATAAATATCAGTATCATTAAAACTAAATTGTTAAAAGTCGAGAAAAAAGCAGAGAAAGTAAACTGGAAAGAGAAAACACTGATGGGATAAGGTATGCTTATTTGTCAATTAATTGTATCAAGTCCCCAATGCCAATTGCACACTAGTCTGCCTATCTGTCATTGCTTTATTTAACTAAAGTAGTCTATCAAAGATGAGGAAAAGCCTGTCTTTATTTATTTATTTATTTATTTATTTATTTATTTATTTATTTTTATTCATTTTAGAGAAGAGAGAGAGAGAGAGAAAGAAGGGGAGGAGCAGGAAGCATCAACTCCCATATATGCCTTGACAGGGCAGGCCCAAGGTTTTGAACCAGCAACCTCACATTCCAGGTTGACGCTTTATCCACTGTGCCACCACAGGTCAGGCATCTGTCTTATTTTAGAACAATAATTTTCTCCCTTGATAAATTTAGGCACTAGAGAATATATACAAATAAAAACAAATTTTTTTTAAATTCTTTATATATTTAATGAGTCAAACATTAAAATAAACATTTATTTGTAAAAGTACTAATAAAGATCTTTGAGTTTTCTATTTTTTAGTTACAATAATATTCACTTGAATAATTCAGATTAAGCCTGACCAGGTAGTAGTGCAGTGGATAGAGCATCGGACTAGGATGCCGAGGACCCACATTCAAAACCCCGAGGTCGCCGGCTTGAGCGTGGGCTCATCTGGTTTGAGCAAGGCTCAACAGCTTGAGTCCAAGGTTGCTGGCTTGAGCCAGGGGTCACTCAGTCTGCTGTAGTCCCCTGGTCAAGGCACATATGAGAAAGCAATCAATGAACAACTAGGTGCCGCAATGAAGAATTAATGCTTCTCATCTCTCTCCCTTCTTCTTTGTCTGTCCCTATTTGTCCCTATCTCTATTCTCTCTGTCTCTGTCACAAAAAATAACTAAATAAAAAATAATAATTCAGATTAACTGATGAATGAATTGCATCTGCATATTAAGAACAACATAAATCTCTAGTATCAAAGCTTTTAAGAAAGGAGTAGAAAAAAATAAAACAGGCTGTTTCATCATTCTTAAATATTATTTTCATTTGACTGTTTCTTCAGGCTTAATAAAATCCTAATGATTAAAACAAGTGTTAGTTTTAATGGTTATTGGATTAATTAGCAAGAATTTGTTGAGCAGTGCTTGTGTATTTAGTCATTTTATTCTTGAGTTTACAAATTTACTCTCATGAACTTTCTTTATTTGAAATCAACTCAGATATAAGATTGGTCAGACTGTCAGTTATTTTTGCAAATGTTTATGGCAGTGCTCTTTGCTTTAAAAGAGGTTAGAGCAGAGATTGATGTCCATTGCCCTAATACACACATACATGTATTTGTATATATATTTAACAACTCTATCACTCACCACATATACACACAGAAACATTATTTTCAACATCATTACATATGTTACTATTTTATAATAACTATTTTTAAAAGAATCACTATTATAAACTATAGAGCAGAAGAGTTAATGATCTCATATGGAGATTATTTCACTTGACCTTAATGCACAGAGCCAAATATAAGTCTGATTGAAACCAATAATTGTTGTTTTTAATGACATGAGGTTACCAATCACATAAACTGCCTATTAAAATAATAAGACATTATTTTTGAATATGTTTTAATGGGTTAAAACATGACACAAATGTAGTGTGTTTTTAATTTATAATAATTATAAAATTGGTGTAGAATCAACCTATGTCCTTAAAAACAGTTTATTCTCTGAAAATACTTATTACTTTTCCTCCAACATGTTTATGTTTTAAATTTAATGCCATTATAATGTTTTTAACCTAAACAACTTAAATACTTTATTTTATTTATTTTTTAAAATACTTTAGGAATAGAATCCTAACACATGAAATTTTATTATTTAATGGGTGCTATATTGTTATCCCTGTTTTGCATAACAAAGCAATATTTAATAGGTTATTATGAAAATTATTGTTTTGAATCAAAATTTTTTTCAAATTTTCTCAGTGAAGTAGACATTGCAAATTATATTTAAACCCAGAAAGGTGAACACAAGTCACATACGTAAATAGAAACTATTTGCATTTGCTTTGAGCATCTACACACTGTAATAAAAGATATTACATGAAATTCATACCTAACTTTATTTGAAGATAACCCCAGGCATTCTTTGTTTGTATTTCTTATAAATTTGGACTGGCTATTGGAAAGTCATTCAGTTTTGCCTTAGAGCACCCACTAACCTCAGATCAAAGAGCATAAACACTAATACCTTATAATTAGTTTTGTAGATTAGACACACCAGGTATGTGAAATGCAAATTGCTGATGACTCACAGAAAAAAAAAATAAGATTGTCCCTCTCAGATAAAGTGACATGTGAAAATATCACTTAAACAAAGATTAAGCATTCTTAGTTTAGCAAATAGAGTTGAAGGTAGTCAAAATAGATTGTCTTTCATATAGACTTTATATGTAGACTGATCTGTGGTGGAGTCATGGATAAACTGTTGATCTGGAACACTGGGGTCACTGGCATGAAACCCTGGGCTTACCTGGGTTATGGGAGTTGATGCTTTCTGCTCCTCCCCCTTCTTTTTCTCTCTCCTCTCTTTACAAATATAAATAAATAAAATAATCTATCATCTATCATATATCTATCTATCACCTATCTATATCTATCTATTATCTATCTATCATCTATCTATCTATCTATCTATCTATCTATCTATCTATCTATCTATCTATCTTTTATCTATCTATCTTTTATCTATCCATCTATCCACCTATTTGTATACATATTTTTGTTACCGGACTTCTTTTCTTGTACTTGACTTCAAATATTATATTTTGATTAGTGGTTCAGTTACACTTGTTTGTGCATCTCTCACAATACTTATCAAGGTGCTTTGCACATGAATAATAACTTATTAATATTTTTGAGTTAAATTACATTTAGCAGTAGTAAAAGGGTATTTTTGGATGGATAAATGAAAATAATACAACTGTATAAATTACTACTGAAGCACTTTTTGATAATATCACAGAGCATTTTTAGCCAAGGTAAGAACTAAAATGTGGAGTAAACAATAATGAGGTAAGTTCAAATTTAAAATCTGACAAACCATGGAGATTACTCTCTAGATCTAAATATTGAAGGATTGACTTATATGTAATTTTTAGGTCTAAAACTAATTGTAGATATGTTAAGCATCCTAGTTATTTAAACTAATAAATGAAATATTTGACAATTGAAAAATGTACCAGTGAGAGCTTTGTTAAATATAACCTGAAAGCATAGAAATATCTGTATGTCCTACCTTAATGCATGAAATCATATGGTAAACATAAACATGAATTTATTTTTTTATCAAAAAAGATATCACTTTGAAGGTGCAGTCAGCTTCGAATAGGTGCTTATTACTGTCAAGCATTTACCTCGATGTCCCAATGTAAAATGGTAATCTGTGTACCTTTTATCTTAGACATCTCTTTATTTATTTCTTAAGATTTTTTGTGCTGCC
This sequence comes from Saccopteryx leptura, assembly GCF_036850995.1. Taxonomy (NCBI): domain Eukaryota; kingdom Metazoa; phylum Chordata; class Mammalia; order Chiroptera; family Emballonuridae; genus Saccopteryx; species Saccopteryx leptura. The sequence goes on along the minus strand of NC_089503.1, from coordinate 206,005,359 downwards.
CAAATAAAGTCATATTTCCATAATCAGTGCTTCACTTAATTATCCTTTTTGTGAATGATGCTAATGTAATGATGCTGATATTCCCCTATCAGAGAGGAACGGTAGTTAAACAGTTGAGACAAGGAAGAGAAATTCCTTTACGAATCATATAACTGTTCCTCCATTATGTTTCGGGGGAGAATTTATACAAAACAAATTTGGCTGAAGACCAGGCTGTCAACACTTGAAAGATTAAGACAGGCAAAGTCCACATACTTCCTAGAACGCGAGAATGGTAGTTCTGGGCAAGTCTGAAACAAAAGATTCAGGACTCTTGCGACCTATTGAGTCACTGTGGTCCACTCCTCTCCTACACATAACCAGGGGAATTCCTGATGACTCACATCATCCAACCTGCACTGCAGCCCAAACTTACAAAGTCTGGCTCTCTCAGGTAACTGTCACTACATCTATCTTTTATTAAGAACTCATATTGTTGCAGGCACAACCAAATTGAAGAACATTGTCTCAAAAAACACACAGAGCACTTACAAAGACCATGGTTAAAGTAAGGTAATTCAGACATGGCACCAAAGCATTTAAATTTAGAATGATAAAAACCCGAGTTTGATGCTGTTTCTTATTCTATGCTGTATCTTATTGAGAAAAATCATTTACCCTTTATTATCCACAGTTTTTTTCTCAATAAAACTGTGTTCAGAGGTCTGACCTGTGGTGGCGCAGTGGATAAAGTGTCGACCTGGAAATACTGAGGTCGCCGGTTCGAAACCCTGGGCTTGCCTGGTCAAGACACATATGGGAGTTGATGCTTCCAGCTCCTCCCCCTTCTCTCTCTCTGTCTCTTTCTCCTCTCTAAAAATGAATAAATAAAATAAAATAAAATTAAAAAAAAAAAAAACAACTGTGTTCAGAATATGTATATAAAGGTATTTGCATTTTGAGATAATCAAATGTGGCAATACATTCACAAATAAGGCAAAAACAAGCCATAAAACTCTGTAGAGCCTGACCGGGTGGTGGCGCAGCGGATAGAGCATCGGACTGGGATGCAGAAAACCCAGGTTCGAGACCCCGAGGTCGCCAGCTTGAGCGCAGGCCCATCTGGTTTGAGCAAAAGCTCACCAGCTTGAGCCCAAGGTCACTGGCTCGAGCAAGGGGTTACTCGGTCTGCTGAAGGCCCACGGTCAAGGCACAAATGAGAAGGCAATCAATGAACAATTAAAGTGTTGCAATGCGCAACAAAAAACTAATGATTGATGCTTTTCATCTCTCTGTCCCTATCTCTCTCTCTGACTCTCTGTCTCTGTAAAAAAAACAAAAACAAAAAAAAACTCTCTAGACAGTATGGTTTTTGTAAACTATTTTTTTAAACTGATAGTTTCTCTATAAAATTCTGGATTAATTACTTCTTTATTTTAATTTTCAATTACAGTTTGCATTCAATATTATTTTGTATTAGTTTCAGGTATATACAATCACACCCTTTACAAAGTGTTCCCCCTGATATTTCCAGTGCTCACCTGGCAGCATATTTAGTTATTAAATCATTGACAATATTTCCCATGATCTCCTTCACATCCCATGACAATTTTTTTTTTTTTTTTTGTATTTTTCTGAAGCTGGAAACAGGGAGAGACAGTCAGACAGACTCCCGCATGCGCCCGACCGGGATCCACCCGGCACGCCCACAACGGGCGACGCTCTGCCCACCAGGGGGCGATGCTCTGCCCCTCCGGGGCGTCGCTCTGCCGCGACCAGAGCCACTCTAGCACCTGGGGCAGAGGCTAAGGAGCCATCCCCAGCGCCCGGGCCATCTTTGCTCCAGTGGAGCCTTGGCTGCGGGAGGGGAAGAGAGAGACAGAGAGGAAGGAGGGGGGGGTGGAGAAGCAAATGGGCGCTTCTCCTATGTGCCCTGGCCGAGAATCGAACCCGGGTCCCCCTCACGCCAGGCCGACGCTCTACCGCTGAGCCAACCGGCCAGGGCCCCATGACAATTTTGTAAGTAACAGTTAATACCTACCTTTTAATCCTTTCATCTTTTCCACATAGCTCCTTAACTCTTCCCCACTGGAAATTCATCATGGATCAATTATTTTGAATAGCAAGAATGAGATTTTCCACTCATATATGAAGGTGCAGGGACACAATACTCTAGAAAATGTTGTACCATACTATTAAAGAATATGTTTGGAAGAATCCCTCAGACTGAAAAATCTCTAAGGTTCCTAGGTAAATGGTGCTTCTTTCAGATTACTCTGGTAGTAGTATACAATGTTTGCGATGGCTAGGCAATATTAATAAAATAATTATGCAAATCTTCTAATCATATAATAGAATTTTTCTCTGAAGAATTGCTCAGGTGTTACAGCTGTTGTTATCTTATTAAATATATAATGCCACCTATTATATATTATACAAAATCAAATAATATACTTACATAATTAATATTTAATGTGACACTAATATATACAAGAAGATGTAAAGCATGGAACAAAAAGGTTATTTCAGAATAAAAAGACTGATGTTTTCCTGTATTACTTGATAATAGTTAGGTTACACTCTCAAGAAAACATTATTCTTTCCTTTCTTCTGCATCAGCTCATCTACAAACCAATTTATTTCTGAAATAGGCCCCAGGGGCAGACTTGTTGGTGGCTGTAATGGGGATATCTGACTGGCCACTCAAGGAAATTGCTATGGACTTTTAATCTTATTTTGATTAAGTTCCATGTAGATTGTGTCTGCAGGCTGGTAGTAAGATTACTGTTTCTGAGCTCCTTTGGCTGCTATTAGGCTGCGACTCAATTCTCCCCATATTTTCAAGGTTAAGTTTAAACAGTATTACCTATTTCTTATGAATAGTTTATATTTAGGTTTTAAATTGTGCAGGAAACTACAATGTTAATAAAGACACCATATATAACAAGTCACAAGTTTATGAAGGTTGCTTTTTTTTGGGGGGGGTGATCAGTTTTAGTTTGAAAAGAAAAGAACAGGAAAGAAATACCACGCAAGAGAAAAATATAATAGTTTAGTGTGTTTAAGTTGTAAAATGATAACTTTATAAGAAAAAAACATAAGTTAAAAAACTAGATAATCACAGAGCTATTTAGTAGAGCAAAGCATAAATATAGTTAATCAGTAAGAGTTTTTTTTTTAATCTGTTTTCAGCAAAAATATAATTGAAATGAGAAAAAGTTGACATTTTCTATTTCAGAGCCACTACCATAGAAACCGTAAGATGTTGCCTTTCCTCTTGTAGGGAGCAGCACTGTTACTTGCCTACCCATCTATCCAGTCCTCCTCACTTCTTCCAGATGGAATCCTGATATGATGCAAGTTTCTACCCCTCCTCTATGCAGCTCAGGGGAATCAGGGAAATCTCATCTCACCCCAAAGGGCAGAGGTGGGCTTTTGGTCAACCGACCATGGTAAGGCATTTCCCTTTGTTAGCTCACAGATTTCATTGAAAACCCAGACTTACATCATTGTAGCTCATAGCATTGTTTCCAGACTGATACTGATTCATATGAACAGATGACCTTATCGGGCCTAATCAGACTCAAGAGATGGGATTTGTGTTCCATTATTGGGATATATATTTCTGGTCTCCTATTCCATATGTGAGTAATAAAACATGCTGCTCCAGTTATTTTTATCAGCAAATACAAAAACAATGAAAGAAAATATGCCTTAATATGAAACACTTTCTTCTTCAAGACATGATGTGATCATCTTTTTTCTTTTTTTTTTTTTTTAAGAGAGAAACAGACAGACAGGTACAGACAGACAAGAAGGGAAGGAAAAGAGAAGCATCAACTTGTGGCACCTTTGTTGTGCATTGATTGCTTACTCATATATGCCTTGACCAGGGGGCTTCTGCCAAGTTTGTGACCCCTTGTTCAAGCCAGTGACCATGTGGTCATGTCTACGATCTCATGTTCAAGCCAGCATCCCTGTGCTCAAGCTGGTAAGCCCGTGCTCAAGCTAGTGACCTCAGGTTTTGAACCTGGGTCCTCAGCAGCCAAGGTCTATGCTCTATCCATGGTGCCACTGCCAGGTCAGGCAATGTGCTCACCTCTTTATTGCTAAAGCAAGGTAAGAGTCAAAATTTCTGTTGCCTGCTTTGAAAGCATTTTGACATTTCTCAAGTCACATATTGCTTGTCAGGTTTAAAACAATACTGTGGTTGAGAATGATATTTAGCTCTCTGCAGTGTCATACTGGTGGGATAGGTGTGTGTCAGGAAGAATGATGTCTGATCTCCACAGCAGTTTGATAATCAGTTGAGCCTCGGCTAGCCAGAAACTTCAGCATGAGCAGTGTGTTCTACAACTGTTATTAAATCTTTTGAAAGCAGTACAGTTGAAAATGGTAGTGAAGTGCTGTCTAAAGGATCTGATTTATAAATCAGAGCCATTCAATGGGACATAGTTGAGTGGGCAGGAACACTTTTTCAAATATAGTAATTTTAAATATTGGCCACACTAGAAAAGCCTGATTTTTCCTGGTATATACTTATTCATCAGAATTTGGTGAGATCTGAAAAGAGTTCACAGCTTTATAGGAAGAAGTACAATGTGAATTCTTTTTTTTATAAACCTTCAATAGTCAATCTTTTGCTTGAATTTTTAATGTATCTATGTTTATATTAAATTAATGAAATTTTCTATCATGTATGTGAAAATATATTAAAATGTGAAACTATATTAAAAAGGATGTCCTACAAATGAAAAGAGCAGTTATACTATAAATTTTCCTATGGTTTATTCTCTAATTCTCTCAATTAATTTAAACCATTGTTAAAGTACATCCTTGTTTATTCATAACTCTTTCCAAGTTACTTTTAAAACTTTTAAAGGGAATTATTCCTAAGAAGATGTAATTAATATCTCCATAGGAGATATTATTAGTTACTGACATTTTCATTACAAATATATAAAACCATAAGAATATATACAAGAAAATCCTATTTTCAAGCAGTGGGTAGTTGTGGAACTCAAAGTAAAAAGGTTTTTTTTCTTTTTTTTTGAGAACTATTTTTAAAAATACATATAAAAACATTTCTCAAATGTATTTGCATATAACTTTTAATAGGTTGGATGACATAATATATGTCAATATAAGTATACTACTATTTAAATACAGTGAGAAATATAAAATTCCAAAAATAAGTCCAAAAGCTGCAGAACTGAGTTCAGGAAGTAAATTTCTACATTAAGAAGTGGTAGTCTTCATTCATATTACATCTACTGTGCCCATGAGTTTACTTCTAGCTCTGGGGTTATCTCACTTTCTCATTACATGATAGTCCCAAGAAATCAGTTACAATCTCCTTTTTTCCCCCTTTCTTAACTTAAAAGTGTAATTTCATTGTTAATTTTAAAATTTGAATTACACATATCAGAAATGTTATTCTATATAGACACAAGCCTTTTAACATCTTTCCGTATATCTTTTGAACTCCAACCCCTTCTGACGAAGCAGTCACTTAAGAAATCTCCGATCTAAGGATGCTCTTGTCTGTGAAACATATTTAGTGTCTGAGTTTACATTGCGGACCCTGGAATGACAGCCCGGCCATGTGCTATGCCTTCTGTAAATGCTGAAAGGAAAACTTGAACGAAGCCTTCCCTACGGTTTCTGGTAACTTAGCTGGGACAAGATGGAACCCTTAAAGAATTTACTAGAGACCTAGATACCAAGGGAGAATAAAGAGGCATAATAAACACAGGAAATATATCTGTTTGTGCATACCTGCACCCAGGCATGTTTGCCTGTGATATAGAGACCTCACACCTTATAAGCTATTCAGAGGTAGCTCCAGCAAAAAAACCTCCAAGATTTACACAATTTAAAAGTCGCATCTCTGTGTTGCTACCCTTAGCTTCTGGTCTTTATTATTATGAAAACCACCAATGAAAACTGCAGGACTTTTTGCATTGACTTAGGCTCATTGACACAGTTTTTGATGTTTGGACAAACACTAAGATAGAAATGTTTCCCCTACCTCCCTCACATAATTTCTTTGGATGTGTGTGGAGGAACTCGGTGGATTACAGGTCCAATGCATTTTGGCAGGCGCTAATCAAATGATACAAGTTCATAGTAAACTGGGAGTACTCTCGAAGCGCTGATATTTCAGAAGGAAAGGTATGTTATTGTCACCAAAATGACCAGAAAACTGTCTGTAGCTAATGTTTAGTGGAGGAAAGGAACTTTATTACGTGAGGTAGTAGAGGAAACGAGGAAAGCACGTAGTAACAGGCACAGAGCATGAAATTATCCACCGCCATCAGAGAGAGTTCTGATGAAACAGCAGGTGTCTCCGTGAGGCTGGGCCAGCAGCTCTATGGGAAATGTGAGTCTGTGGGCGCCATGCTGGCAGTGGTCAATGGCCAGGGCCCGTAGCTGACAGCCGAAGGACGCATCCAAAACAGGTCCTTCTCTTTTTTCTGCGTCAGCTCTGACTTGCTCTCTGATTTCTGCCTGAGCCTGGTTCTCTCCTTTTTTTCTGTTCAATTCTAAGAGCTGTCCCACGCCTTTTTAACACAAGTTATTTTTGCCTGCTTAAAATTACAGTTAATTTCTACTATTTTCTACCAGTACCATTAACTATATGGTCAAATCCTGTGCTAAAGCACTGGATTAAATCCTTTTAAATTGTTTTCCTTATAACAATTTGTCAGGCCTTTTATATAAGTCGCAGGATGAGGCAGTAGACAACACATTGTAAAAGATACGTGTTGACTCTTTAACTTTAAAAAATACATATTTATCAGATATAAGCATACCTTTTTTTATTTTACTTGACTGTGTTTCACAGGTTTTCAATAATATCAAGGCAGCAAAAAATTACAACTTGCTGAAGGCCCAGGTGATGGTTAGCATTTTTAGCAATAAAGCATTTTTTAATTAGTGCAGTTACCATTGCTTGTTTCGATATAATGATATTGCATACATAATGGACTATAGTAGAGTGTAAAAATGACTTTTATATACAAAATATATAATAATAATAGCAAATAATTCATGTGACTTATTTTATTATGATATCTGCTTTATAGTGGTGGCTTGAACTAAATCCACAATATTTCCAAGGTAGGCCTGTATAGCTTCCTGTAACCAAAGCCAAAACAAAATTAAGCTCTTATATAAAACAAGAAAATCTGACCATCTTTATTACCCTATTCCCCTATCTCACATGCTATTTCTTCGTGGGTATTTTTATTTTATATTTATTATTTAACATTTAACAATTTCCCTGCCAAGAAATTCTCATATTGAGGATAGTTTGCAATCATATTTATGACTCATATATAGTATTTGGATTATTTTGAGAAGTCAAAATGTGCTCTGTAACTTTATGAAAAGAATTGTTTCACAAGTTTTTTATTGGTTATCATAGGGCTCTCCATGCTACCTTTAAGCCCACATTCCAGATGAGCTTAACGGGTAGATATTCTAAACCTTTAATTATCTGAGAATAACTTTACATTGTTTTCACATACACACTAATGGTAAGGTTGAGAGTGAAATTCTATAATTTCCATGAAAGAAACACATTTCTCCATCCATATCTCTAAGTAATTGCTATCATGAATTCTGACATGTGCTGTTGTACAAAGGAGCATCAAGGTCACTGTGCAGGATTGGGGCAAAATTAAGTTTACAGTTATTTATGTGAAAAGCAATACAGTAATTAATAGTAATATAAGAAGAAACTCTGCCTCGCATACTCACAACTGTGAACTCATTTTGCCCCACTCTGTAGTATATTCTTAAACATAAATTACTATTTTCTTGCATCTTAAAGAAGGAATTTTCTCTTAACTTTGATTTTGCAAAATATCTATTGGTGTAGTAATTTAAGAATACTTTTTCTTGAAGCAATTTGTGAGCTTTAATTCATATATTCCCTTATGCTTTACCATAATATACATAGTATTTTCTAATATTATATCTTCTTAGTTTACCAGTTCCAATTGTCCTCATTGCTTCCTCAAGAATATCAAAAGTTTTTGGATTATAGTCTGGCTTTAGACTGTTGTCATATTTTTTTTAAATATAATTTGGGGGATAATAGAACAAAACAACTTATTACAGCACAGAAAAAGTGTAGTTTTGCTTGTTCCTCTGTCTCTAATTCCCATAAGGCCAGACAAAAGGCTCAGACAGATGCTACCCATGCAGTGAGGTCGTCACACAGCTGAGGAATCCAGGCTCAAGGACCTGGGGCTTTTTGGACAACGAGCACACAAACCAGTGTCCCTCCCCTGGGAACTGAGCAGTTACTGTAAGTTACAGCATGATCACCTTGCCTTACAGAAATGGCTGAGTATCGAAAGACAGAGAAGCCTTGCTTTAAAGACTCTGACAGAGAATTTTATACCCAGTGTCGGAGGGCTTCGTACATTTGTAATACTGTGTTATAATCAATATTCTGCAGTAGAAGTTCTGACTTGCACCACCTAAAATGTCAGTTACTTTGTTTTGATTTCTTAAAATTTTCACCAAGGTGCAGGCTAATCCCAGTTTTGTCACCTTTGCCTTTATTTGTTTTTCTTCTTTTCTGTCTCTGCTCAATCTTCATTCACAGGGCACTTTTACTCTCTTCCTATTTCATCCAACCACTTCCTTTTGTAAGCTATTGAGATGGAGTTCTAATTGTCTTCTAAGGAAATCTGGAACTGTCAATCATTTACTTTCAGAGTCATAATTAGCAGTCACTTTGTAGGGATCTTTTTTCTTTCCCTTTTTGCCCTGTTTTTATATTCTATCAGACAGACATTTTATTAATTTTCACTGACAAAGTGATTTATTATTGGTATTTTCTATTAAAAATACATAGAATCTACTTTATGTATGCCATATTTTTTGTTATTCAAGTTCTTTATTTGTAAGCAATATAAACTAACTCTGACTAACTTAAGCACAACGGATTCATTGGAAACATCCTGCTAGGCTTTCATATTGAATGGCAAGGTGAAAACCAAGCCATGAGAAGGAAAGTGGCCCAGGAAGAGTTAGGGTGTCAGCAGCAGAATTAAAAAGCTTGCATAGGTACTGGAATCACATAACGAAGCTCTCTTTTCCTCCAGCCTTGTGTGTCTTTGCTAAAGATGCAAATTTTCAGGAAGAAATTTTTTTCTATATTGTTTTATGAGTGTTAGTCTTCAAAATTCAAGGTTTATACATGAATGTGGAATCATTGCACCATTAATATGTGAACCTGGAACTGGAACATACAGAATCCTAATATGCTTAAGTTATGTTTCTATGTGATAGGAAATACATAATTTGTTTTAGTATCCATTAATGAAAAAAGGATTATGACTGCTTTTACTCTGTCTCTTTTGCTGTAATAAAACTTAGTCATGAAAATAACTTGATAATGAGTTTTGTGAGTACTTTCTATATAGCAAGTTAGATGTAGAAAACCCTTGCCTCTTATAAAAGTATGCATTTTTACTATAACATTTAGACGACAAACTAAAGTTTGAAATATCGAGAAGCATTATTCTGAACTCTAAATTTACCAGTAATATGTCATAGAGAAAATCATTTTAAAAGATTTAATAGTTCCTTATACATACACACAAATAAATAAATTAACAATACAAGTTAAGTTTGATCATTTTAATTTACATTTTATCATAAGGAAAATCTTTGTGTTTTTAAAATTTGTGTGACCTTAGTAAGAATGCTAAACCCATTTCTACATGAATAAATGAGGGAATAGGATTAGACAGTCTCTAAGGATTCATTGTGCCCTCAGATTATATGATTCTAATTAACTTCACTGCATATCCTGAGCAGGGAAATTAAATTGGAACTTTAGCTGAAGCTTCTGTCCCATTGAATTAATACTTAAGGACTTGGGGAAGTAGAGCCAGACAAAACAGTTTCAATAGATTCTAAAAATTTTGCTAACATTATGGAAAAGGTCATTGGCAAGTGTTCGACTCTTTCATTCTGAGCCTTTTCTATATGGATTTATACATTCCTTTATTCAAACGTCATTTAAGTTAAACCATGTCTCTAATTTCTCTAGATGGAATTCATAGCTTAAGAACATTCACATTTGTAAGGAATATAGTACCTATAATCTAGCCTTGACTGAGAATTACTTTTTTTAAAAAAATTCATCAAACTTTGTAAAGATTTGTTTCTTTTTTTGCTAAGTTCCAATTAAGTTTATCTTTAAAAATATTTCAATGACATGAATTTTATAAATCTGTAAACTGACATCAATCAAATTTGACTTTTCTCTAGTTCATTTATTTGTTTTTACCCAGAAAAATATAAAGCAGTAATCAGACTTCAACATAATTGTTTTTTATATATCTATTAGTGGATATCTTCTTCTTATTATTCATATTCATATTATTATTATTATTATTGAATGCCTATATAGATATTTCCAAGTTGAAATTGCTGTAGAAAATAAACCTTTTCAGTATTCATAACTGGAAAAAACTTGGTAACTTCTTTGTAGTAGAAACCACTAATTGTTCTAAATATGCATTATTTTATCTTTTAGTAATAGAACCCTAAGTGTCTATGACCATCAGCAGATTACTTTTCACAGTCTCCTCTCCAATGATAAATTTCCGTCAAGTGTAGTATGGCTGCTATCATGGCCATAAATTCCAGTTAATCTTTATAAATAAAAAGTTGAGTGTACAAGATTTTTTCATATATATATATATATATATATATATATATATATATATGGGAGGCTGAAATGCAGAAGTGTTGCTAAGCTACTTCTAATCAGAAGACTGAAACTAATTTAGGACTATGGAAAGAAACAAAATGGAAGTCACTTAGGTCCCCCAATGAACCCATGGAAAAGATTGTTTCTACCAGCTCTTTTGATTGTTGGAGAGACACACAACACTGCATTAATGGTCACTTCTTATAGTAATCATTTTTGAGTGAGATATTTTGACAATTACATCAAAATATATTTGTTTATTCTACAAAATATTGAGGATATGACTTCATTATTCAAAAGGAACAACAAAAACAAAAAAGCTACATTATCTAATTTGCAGCCTGAGAGGGCTATCACAACTTTATCAATGGTTAGAATCTTTTATTTTCTTAACTTGCTGAAGGGTTTGTCATTTATCTCATGCACTATCATCAACAGAAATAAGAATACTATCTTCATTATAGTGGAAAATAAGTCTGTTCTCTGGTCTATAACAAATGCTCTCTTGGTCTTCCAAGGCTGTCCACTATGAAGACATCTTCAAAAGGATAGGTTGGAACAAAAGTGAAGCTAATGCATCTACTCATAAGTAGCATGAAAATACAAGTCAATTGAGAATTATCTCCCCAGAAATGTATTCCAAATTCTATCTTGTTGTTTCCTAAAACTGAAAGGCCTGAGAAATTACTTGTACTCAGAATCATTCTATATCTCCTTTCCAACTTGCTTTTTCACAGTCACCACATTACCAAATAAAGCGCTTCTCTCATCTATCCAAAATATAATGTGACAGTAAAATCTCTAGGGTACTAAAAGGATATTCTTGAGGGAGAAAGATATTTACAAGTTGTTGACAAAATGTAATTGAGTACAATAAATCTTGGGTTCAGTTCTCCTCTTTCTTGTCATTAGCCACCTCTTCTATGCTTGCTTGTTAATTTATATTATGAGTTGTTTAATAGCCAAATTTATTCAGAATACACAACATGACAGTCCCTGTTCTAAGCATTGATATCCCTAGGGCATTTAATTCTCACAAGAACACCAAGAGGTAGTTGCTACTATTATTTCATTTGTGAGATGACAAAGCTAAGGGATATAAATTCAGTAATTTTTTTTCAAGTCTTCAGAGATAGACCATGAAAAAGCAGAGATTGGAACAAAATTAGCCTTTAGTTTCTAGAACTTAAACTTTATCATGCCACTACTTAATATAATATATATAAATAATGATATGTATGACAAATAATTATGTTGCTTAGATTGCAATGGACACAAATTAAATGATTTAGTGTTTTATTTTAAGTGATTAGACTAGAAGACAAACAGAACATGACCTTCTACTCTAATTCCTCCTAACAATACACAATATCTTAAAACTTGCATGTATATCAATACAAAATGCGGCCAATATTTTATGTTCCTCTAGGGTAGAAAAAGAAATCACAGAGTACATGGGATAAGAGACTATCTCCCAGAGAGAAATGAGGTATTAAAGAATTTCTGATTCAAAAACTAGTATTAATTACCCTGACTAATACAATATGACACTAGTGATGATTCTAAATGACTATTTTTACAAAGAAGGCTGTCACAGTAACATAGATAAGTTTGAGGTGAAAAACTTTGCAATATACTCCCATGTCCAGTTGAAGTCAGATATAGTATACGATACACTTTAGCCATTAAAATGTGAATAGAACTGAAGTGTGTGTTTTCTTCTAGAACTGTGATACAGAGTAAGCCACATAACATTCTCTTTCCAAGACTACAGTGACTTTCAATGTTCTAGAGTAGATGCTCTATCTGTGGGATCTTGGGGTAAGAATAACAATGACTCAAGAGCAGAGACCATAGCAACCTCTGATGGACTTGTAAATTAAGTGAAATACAAAACTGAGTTGACTCAAGGCAATGATATTTAAAGATTGGTTTTTTTTATCACCTCACCTACTTTTTCTAATAAAATTCAACAACTGCTATATGTGGACAAGTCCTGCCGGGGGTGAGGACAACAAAGATGCAAAGCCCCGACTCCGGGGACCAGGTTCAGTGACACAGATCCACTTTATTCAGGAAGTAAGCTAGCTTATATACACAGGTTCAGCCTATACAATGTTACAGCGTGTCCTTCATAGCCAATGGCTGTAAAGATCAGGGAGCTGAGTGGTTGGTGCTAAGTCATTTCCTTATAGCGGGTTAGCTTCCCTCCTGGGTGTGCCCAGGAGGCTTCTGGGAGCTGGAGTATTCTCACAGCATTGCATCAGCCGCAGCTGCTAGGAATGTGCTCTGCGCTCCACCCACAGCTATAAAAAAATGTTCTTTGCTTGATGTATTGCATAATTATTACTGGTCAGTGGTAAGCAAGGCCAAAAATTCTAGGCATGCCAGTCTCCTGGAAGTTGAGTTAGATCTAAGTCCAATTCCCGCTCACTTATTATTCAAAGTTGACTTTGTTTCATCCTCAGTTTATGATAGTTTCAACATACGACATTTCAAGTTTGCGATGTTCACTCCCATAAAAACTTAAAAAAATTGAGAATTGAATATTTTGGCTTATACCATTAGCATTATACTTACGGACTACGTGGGTGAAGTAGTTTGGTTGCATGTGTCAGAGGAGTACACAGTGTCCTTTTTCTGTGGCTTACTTGTGTTTTTATGTTCTAGATTATAATTTTACAACTATGTTAGTATAGGTAAGTGACTTAGGCTAGGGTGTGTTTCGACTTACACCAAAATTCAGGTTACGGGCCCTGGCCGGTTGGCTCAGCGGTAGAGCGTCGGCCTAGCGTGCGGAGGACCCGGGTTCGATTCCCGGCCAGGGCACACAGGAGAAGCGCCCATTTGCTTCTCCACCCCTCCGACGCGCTTTCCTCTCTGTCTCTCTCTTCCCCTCCCGCAGCCGAGGCTCCATTGGAGCAAAGATGGCCCAGGCGCTGGGGATGGCTCCTTGGCCGCTGCCCCAGGTGCTAGAGTGGCTCTGGTCGCAACATGGCGACGCCCAGGATGGGTAGAGCATCGCCCCCTGGTGGGCAGAGCATCGCCCCATGGTGGGTGTGCCGGGTGGATCCCGGTCGGGCACATGCGGGAGTCTGTCTGACTGTCTCTCCCTGTTTCCAGCTTCAGAAAAATGAAAAAAAAAAAAAATTCAGGTTACGTCACTGTCATAGGAACAGAAGAACTGTGTCATAACCTGAGGACCCCTTTGCATTACCTTCTAATTTGACCATTAGATAAAGGTCATTTCAACTTTTTTTGGTAGTGTTTTCACCTAAAGATTTGAGCATATGACTGTAACCTATTGCTTCCTTCTGGGGGAAGAAAAGAATACTAATAAAGTAAAATAAACTAAATATGCTTTAAAGTCTACCATCACTTTATGTTGTATGTCTCTGTAATTATTTGTCATCTGATACTTCACTATGTCTAAACGTGTGTAAATAAGAAAGACATAGAAGGTATTATAAAAAGCTCCCATTGTCAAATTATAATAATAAATAAGCCCAAAAATGGAATTAAAACACATTGAACTCTACAATCTGGATATTTATGATCCACAGTTCTCAGATACATTTATTAGTCCATTTCATGTGTGGAATTTCTTGCTATTAAAATCAAATAGTTCCCAGACTAATTTATTTTTAGAATTAATACATATAATTGAATCAAACCAATATAAACTATGCTTTCATCCATTTCATTCAGAAACACAAATCAGTTATGGCAGAATCATATGGATGTTGACACTTAAAACTATTTTTATCTGCTTAAATGACAATATGATTTAGTAAAATATACAGATTTGTCTTCTGTATCACTCTCTCAGGAACACAGTTATGGATTCTACCTTAATCACCATGAATTCCTGAATTTTTCTTTATCTATTATATGTAAAATAACTTATCAACAGCATAAACAATTTGCTACATGAGAGGTATATCACATGAGCCAGATGATTAATAAACAGACCCCATCCTTAAATTCTCTAAAGCCATTTCAATTATAACTATGCTACAGAGCAGTAACCTATCTGCCTATTAATTATATCTCATAAAAGTAATATACTTGCACTAATTAATTATACTCAAAGAAATAACTATGGCTTAATTAAGTATACCATTCCTAATGATGAAATCTTAAATAATTGGAATCCTCTGTCTAGAGGCAGTAACAATTATTGCCATTAGAGAAGAAATCAAACATGGCCACCCTAAGCAAAACTGATTCGCAAATGACACTGAACCTAAGATTAACCAGGGTGGTAGTTCACAAACCTTTCTGTGAAGTCTCCAGCTACTAAATATTTTAGACTGTGCGTGTCATATGATCTCTGTCACAACTACGCAAATCTGTCACTGTGGTGCACAGGCATCCACAGTCTGTAAAAATAACATCGTTTCTGTATTCCAATAAAACTTTCCATAGGGCTTCTTGCCATCTCTCCTTCTGTGTGCACATCTTTGAAGATAGCTACACGTAAGGGGCTTTGTATGGAGAACTTTAGCTTTTTTTCTCCATGGGTAAGTCATAGGAAATTTTTCCCAAGTACCCCAGACACACTGGGTGTCTCGGACATGGATCTCTGTCTCCTGAATGTGGGGAACCTTCCCTTTCAGCTGTGGTCTCTTTTTTCACATCAGTATTTGGCAAATACTGTCAGGGAAAAATAATCTGGGAATCTAATTTATCTTGTGGGCTTATTTCCTCTTAGTCATAAATCCCCTAAACTCCTGTGTAGGCTGGTTGGTCTCCAATGCCTTCAGATTTATAGTCGTCTTCACTGTGCTGGCTCACTCACCATGAACCATGCTACCATGGTCTGAACCGGAAATCCTCTAATACATACTTAAATGGATGGTTGTTAGAGTTTATGTTGTGCTGCTTGTGTTTTTAACACAAAATTTTAGGTTCTATATTTCGCCAGCATTCTGGAATTAAGGACCAATTCATCTCATGCTAATCTAGTTTCTTATCCGTAATTTTAATAAAAGTGTTCTTTTAATGGCCTCCACTAACCTATATATGGGCACGTTTCACAATTCCCAAAGTCCCTACAGCATTTCAAATAATTGACAACTTCCTCCTCTTTCATGCATTCTTTATGCATGCTTTATGCATGTTTTTAAAGATACCCTGACCTCAGTTTCTTCTTACTCTCAACTATGTATTCTTAGCTCAAATTTGACAGGTATTTTTAGTTTATTTTGTGTTAATTTCTATTGTCTAAACTGTTTGGGTGATTAAAAATCATTCTTTCAAATGCCTCATATATGTTGATAACACAATTTTATTTTATTTTATTTCATTTATTTATTTTTTTTTAGAGACAGAGAGAGAGTCAGAAAGAGGGATAGATAGGGACAGACAGACAGGAACTGAGAGAGATGAGAAGCATCAACCATCAGTTTTTTGTTGCGACACCTCAGTTGTTCATTGATTGCTTTCTCATATGTGCCTTGACAGTGGAGCTACAGCAGACCGAGTAACCCCCTGCTCGAGCCAGTGACCTTGGGTCCAAGCTGGTGAGCTTTTTGCTCAAACCAGATGAGCCCGCGCTCAAGCTGGAGACCTCGGGGTCTCGAACCTGGGTCTTCCGCATCCCAGTCCAACGCTCCATCCACTGCACTATCTCCTGGTCAGGCAACACAATTTTATTTTTACCTCTGCCTGTTCTCTATGGTTCAGAGTTAGTGCTGTTTAATTACCATCTTTCATTTCTCTTATGCAAAAAAAGCCTAAAAACTAAAACAAAAACAAAAAACACAACTAATAGACTCTTAATTATTTTTTCAACATATAGCTCCAAGGTATAATATCTGTTATATTATTAATGTAGACTAAAGCCTTTAGTATTATACATTTTCTTCCTTACATATATTTTTTACATATATGTTTTAAATTCATTTTTTTTCCATCACCACTGCTATTGTCACTACAAAGTCATCATTGTCATCTCTATTTTAGATTGGGACAATAGACGCTTGCATCTAATTCTTCTTCCCCAAAATTAATTATTAAAAGATTAATGTTAAAGAGAACCAGAAGCAGACAATAAAGTGGTAAAGATAGATTTTACTCAGAAGCTATTGCAATGAGGTAAAAAGGACTTTTTATAGAAACAAACTCAACTCCAGAAACAAAAAAAGTTGAAATTTATAATGAAATTGCAGAGTGGGGAATTAGTGGGTGGAAAATTATTAAGAGGAGACATCAAGGGTAGTGGATTCTAGCTAAACTAAGTTAACAGAATTTTCACTAAAGGTAAGCAAGGAGATTAGATATCAAAGGTAATCAGATATCAAGAGTGGGGTATTTTCTTTAAACTGGCTTGTTAGGATTCTTGTTAAATGGGGCTATAAAGGCCCTGCAAGGAGAAGGCCGAAGTCAAGGCCTCATGGAGAAGAAGGTTGAGAAGCGTGGTTAAGGAGAAAGTCTTTATGAGGAATTACGTTAATTTTTTTGTTAATTGAAAGTAAAGTTTATATACATTCTTCACTGACTTTCCACTGAATGAGCTATGTTAAAATCTCCAGTTTTAATATCTGCCTATTTCCTCTTTTATCTCTTGTTATTTCTGGTTTTTGAAAGTTGTAATTTGGTACATTTTGTTAAAATCTACTATACCTTTAATGTAGAATAAAGCCTTTAGTTTTATGTGTCCTTCCCTTACATATAATTGTTACACATACATCTTAAATTCTACTGTCATAGACAAAAGTATATTTGTTACATATACATCTTAAATTCTATTTCATAAAGGTATGACACCTGCCTCACAATCTCACATCAGACAAGAGCAATGTGTTATTTCAAACATTTCAAATTTCTGTTTATATATCTCTCTTGCAAACAAAATGGATTTCATGTTGCTTCATTAGCCAATCTGAAAATATTTTCCTTAATGATGAGTTAAACCGATTTGTATCTTTAAGCCTTTGATGTACTTAGTATGCAAAGTATACTAAATCTTTAGTTGTGTCATATCGGTTTTTTACTATGTAAACTATGTGTGTGTGTGTGTGTGTGTGTGTGTGTGTGTGTGTGTGTGTGTATAATCTTACACTATACTTATACATTTTATGGGATTTTTTTGGTATTTATAAATGTTTCAAGTTTATTTTTGTCAGTATCTTATATAACCTCATAATAAAATGCACTAGTCCTCCACTGTAATTTAATACTCTACTAATTTTTTTGAGCTCTTAATAATTTTATTTTTAATGGGGTGACATCAATAAATCAGGATACATATATTCAAAGATAACAACTCCAGGTTATCTTGTCGTTCACTTATGTTGCATACACATCACCCAAAGTCAGATTGTCCTCTGTCACCTTCTATCTAGTTTTCTTTGTGCCCCTCCCCCTCCCCCTTTCCCTCTCCCTCTCCCCCCTCCCCCCGTAACCACCACACTCTTATTAATGTCTCTTAGTTTCACTTTTATGTCCCACCTACGTATGGAATAATGCAGTTACTGGTTTTTTTCTGATTTACTTATTTCACTTCGTATGTTATCAAGATCCCACCATTTTGCTGTAAATGATCCGATATCATCATTTCTTATGGCTGAGTAGTATTCCATAGAGTATATGTGCCACATCTTCTTTATCCAGTCATCTATTGACGGGCTTTTTGGTTGTTTCCATGTCCTGGCCACTGTGAACAATGCTGCAATAAACATGGGGCTGCATGTGTCTTTACGTATCAATGTTTCTGAGTTTTGGGGGTATATACCCAGTAGAGGGATTGCTGGGTCATAAGGTAATTCTATTTTCAGTTTTTTGAGGAACCACCATACTTTCTTCCACAATGGTTGTACTACTTTACATTCCCACCAACAGTGTATGAGGGTTCCTTTTTCTCCACAGCCTCTCCAACATTTGTTATTACCTGTCTTGTTAATAATAGCTAATCTAACAGGTGTGAGGTGGTATCTCATTGCAGTTTTGATTTGCATTTCTCTAATAACTAATGAAGATGAGCATCTTTTCATATATCTGTTGGACATTTGTATTTCTTCCTGGGAGAAGTGTTTGTTCATGTCCTCTTCCAATTTTTTTATTGGATTGTTTGTTTGTTTGTTATTGAGTTTTATGAGTTCTTTGTATATTTTGGATATTAGGCCCTTATCTGAGCTGTTGTTTGAAAATATCATTTCCCATTTAGTTGGCTTTCTGTTTATTTTGTTATCAGTTTCTCTTGCTGAGCAAAAACTTCTTAGTCTGATGTAGTCCCATTCATTAATTTTTGCCTTCACTTCTCTTGCCATTGGAGTCAAATTCATAAAATGCTCTTTAAAACCCAGGTCCATGAGTTTAGTACCTATGTCTTCTTCTATGCACTTAATTATTTCAGGTCTTACGTTTAGATCTTTGATCCATTTTGAGTTAATTTTAGTACAGGGGGACAAACTTTTGCATGTGGCTTTCCAGCTTTCCTAGCACCATTTATTGAAGAGGCTTTCTTTTCGCCATTGTGTGTTCTTGGCCCCTTTATCAAAAATTATTTGACTATATATATGTGGTTTTATTTCTGGACTTTCTATTCTGTTCCATTGGTCTGAGTGTCTATTTTTCTGCCAATACCATGCTGTTTTGATTGTCATGGCCCTATAATAGAGTTTGAAGTCAGGTATTGTAATGCCCCCAGTTTCATTCTTTTTATTTAGGATTGCTTTGGCTATTCGGGGTTTCTTATAGTTCCATATAAATCTGATGATTTTTTGCTCCATTTTTTAAAAAAATGTCATTGGAATTTTGATGGGAATTGCATTAAATTTGTATATTGCTTTGGGTAATATAGCCATCTTGATTATATTTATTCTTCCTAGCCAAGAACAAGGTATATTCTTCCATCTCATTATATCTTTTTCGATTTCCCTTAACAATGGTTTATAGTTTTCATTATATAAGTCCTTTACATTCTTTGTTATGTTTATTCCTAAGTATTTTATTTTTTTGTGGCAATTGTGAAGGGGATTGTTCTTTTGAGTTCGTTCTCAAATGTTTCATTGTTGGCATATAGAAAGGCTATTGACTTCTGTATGTTAATTTTGTATCCTGCGACCTTACTGTATTGGCTTATTGTTTCTAGTAGTCTTTTTGTGGATTCTTTGGGGTTTTCGATGTATAGGATCATATCATCTGCAAAAAGTGATACCTTTACTTCTTCTTTTCTGATATGGATGCCTTTTATTTCTTTGTCTTGTCTGATTGCTCTGGCTAGAACCTCTTGTACCACATTAAATAAGAGTGAAGAGAGTGGACAACCCTATCTTGTTCCTGATTTAAGGGGGAAAGCCTTCAGTTTTGTGCCATTTAATATGATGTTAGCTGATGGTTTACCATATATGGCCTTTATCATGTTGAGATATTTTCCTTCTATACCCATTTCATTGAGAGTCTTAAACATAAAATTGTGTTGTATTTTATCAAAAGCCTTTTCTGCGTCTATTGATAAGATCATGTGGTTTTTGTTCTTTGTTTTGTTGATATGGAGTATTATGTTAACCATTTTATGTATGTTGAAGCATCCTTGAGATTCAGGGAGGAATCTCACTTGATCATGATGTATTATTTTTTTAATATGTTGTTGTATTCGATTTGCTAGTATTTTGTTTAGTATTTTAGCATCTGTATTCATTAGAGATATTGGTCTGTAGTTTTCTTTTTTTGTGCCATCCTTGCCGGGTTTTGGTATGAGGGTAATGTTGGCCTCATAAAATGTGTTTGGAAGTATTGCTTCTTCTTCAATTTTTTGGAAGAATTTCAATAGAATAAGAACCAAATCTTCTTTGAATGTTGATAAAATTCACTGGTATAGCCGACTGGGCCTGGACTTTTATTTTTGGGGAGGTTTTTAATGGCTTTTTCTACTTCTTCTCTACTAATAGGTCTGTTTAGGCTTTCTGCTGCTTTTTGACTCAGTATAGGAAGGTTGTATTGTTCTAGGAATTTATCCATTTCTCCTAGTTTGTTGAATTTAGTGGCATAAAGTTTTTCATAGTATTCTACAATAATTCTTTGTATATCTACGATGTCTGTGGTGATTTCTCCTCTTTCATTTTGGATTTTGTTTCTATGAGTTCTTTCTCTTTTTTCCTTGGTAAGTCTTGCCAAGGGTTTGTCAATTTTGTTGATCTTTTCAAAGAACCAGCTCCTTGTTCTATTAATTTTTTCTATAGGTTTTCTGTTCTCTATTTCATTTATTTCTTCTCTGATTTTTATTATCTCCTTTCTTCGGCTGGTTTTGGGTTGTCTTTGTTCTTCTTTTTCTAGTTCCTAAAGGTGTGAAGTTAAGTGGTTCACTTGGGCTCTCTCTTGTTTGTTCATATATTCCTGAAGTGATATGAACTTCCCTGTTATTACTGCTTTTGCTGCATCCCATAGATTCTGATATGTGATATTGTCATTTTCATTTTTCTGTATATATCTTTTGATCTCTGCACTTATTTCTTCTTTGACCCATTCATTTTTTAAAAGTATGTTGTTTAGTTTCCACATGTTTTTCCTCTTTTTCCTCTTTTTTGCAGTTGAATTCTAGTTTCAAGACTTTATGATCAGAAAATATGCTTGGTACAACATCGGTTTTTATGAATTTGCTGATGTTGTTTTTGTTGCCCAACATATGGTCAATTCTTGAGAATGATCCATGTACACTGGAGAAAAATACTCTGTCTCTTTGGGATGAAATGTCCTGTAGGTGTCTATCATATCCAGGTGCTCTAGAGTTTTGTTTAAGGCCACTATATCTTTGTTGATTTTCTGTTTGGATGACTGATCTAGAGCCAACAGCGGTGTAATGAGGTCTCCAAGTATGATTGTATTTTTGTCAGTTTTTGTTTTAAGGTCAATAAGTAGCTGTCTTATATATTTTGGTGCTCCTTGGTTTCGTGCATATATATTAAGAATTGTTATGTCTTCTTGATTCAGTGTCCCTTTAGCCATTATGAAATGGCCATTTTTGTCTCTGAGTACTTTTGCTGTC
The DNA here is from genome assembly GCF_036850995.1 of Saccopteryx leptura. Taxonomy (NCBI): domain Eukaryota; kingdom Metazoa; phylum Chordata; class Mammalia; order Chiroptera; family Emballonuridae; genus Saccopteryx; species Saccopteryx leptura. The sequence continues at coordinate 205,983,649 of NC_089503.1, read as the reverse complement.
TTGTAGTCAGCATTATGAGATATGAGTATTGCTATGCCTGCTTTTTTTTGGATGTTATTTGCTTGGAGTATTGTTTTCCAGCCTTTCACTTTGAATTTGTTTTTATCCTTGTTACTTAGATGAGTTTCCTGTAGGCAGCATACAGTTGGATTTTCTTTTTTAATCCATTCTGCTACTCTGTTTCTTTTTATTGGTGAATTTAATTTATTTATATTTAGTGTAATTATTGACACTTGTGAGTTCCCTATTGCCATTTTATAGATTGCTTTCTGTTAGTTTTCTGTCTTGTTTAATCCTTCTCTTTCGTTTTTCTATCCTTTGTTTTTATTTGGTTGTACTCCATTCATCTTTCCTCTGTTGCTATCTTTTTTATCTCATGTGCTTCTGTGGTGGTTTTTTTCAATGGTGGTTACCTTTAAGTAATGAAAAGGGTTCCTACCCTGTTCACTGTAGCGCACTATTTTGTGAGTACTTTTGCATGCCATAGTCCTTTGCTATTGTTAATCTCCATCCTCTATCCCCCCTTTCTTTTTGTTGTTTTCACAGTTTAAATTTGGTTTTATTGTGTTCTTCTTGGAGCTTTTACTTGTGGCTTTGTTTTTTTTTTGTTCTTTGTATCTGATTGGAGAACCCCCTTTAGTAATTCCTGGAGTGGGGGTTTTTTGATGATAAATTCCCTCATCTTTTCTGTATCTGTGAATGTTTTCATTTCTCCTTCATATTTAAAGGATAGCTTTTATGGGTATAGTATTCGTGGCTGGAAGTTCCTCTTTCAGTACTTTAAACATTGGAGTCCACTATCTTCTAGCTTGTAGAGTTTTGGCTGAGAAATCTGATGATAATCTAATGGGCCTTCCTTTATATGTTGTATTCTTCTTTTCCCTGGTTGCCTTGAGAATTTTTTCTTTGCCGTTGGTTTGTGCCAATTTCATTATGATATGCCTTGGAGTAGGTTTGTTGGGGTTAAGAAAACTTGGAGTTCTGTTTGCTTCTTGAATTTGAGGCTTTAGTTCTTTCCACAGGCTTGGGAAGTTCTCATCTATAATTTGTTTGAGTATGTTCTCCATTCCATTTTCTCTCTCTTCTCCCTCTGATATACCTATTATACTTATGTTATTCTTTTTGATGGAGTCAGATAATTCTTGTAGGACTATCTCATTTTTTTAAATTTTTGAGTCTCTTTCTTCTTCTCTCTGTTGTGCCTCAAGTTGCTTGTCTTCTATTTCACTAACCCTCTCTTCTATCTGGCCTGTTCTGTTAGCTAAGCTTTTTACCTCATTTTTCAGCTCGTGAATTGAGTTTTTCATCTCTGTTTGATTTGTTTTTATAGATTCAATTTCCTTGGAAATATATTTTTTGTGTTCGTTGAGTTGTTTTCTGACCTCCCTAAATTGCCTTTCTGTGTTTTCTTGTATATCTCAGAGGATTTTTAGGATTTCTATCCTAAATTCTCTGTCATTTAGCTCCAAGGTCTCCAATATATTAAATTTTTTCTCCATAGATTTTTCCTCATCTAGCTGTGTTACCTCTGTTTCTTTTGTATCCATGATATTTGATTTTCTCTTCCTTAATGGCATCTGAGGGTGGTTTTGTTGATAGTATTAATGAGATTTAATAAAGAAAAAGTAAAAAAAATAAAAAATAAAAGAGTTGTTGTTTTCTTTAAAAAAAATTATTAATGAAATAAAGAAAAGAAAATAAAAATTAAAAAAGAAGGAAATTATTCCCTCCCCTCCTTTTTTTCTATCCTCTTCTCTCCCCTCTTTCTTGAGAAAATCTTGTGGTGAACTCTGAATTATATTTTACTAAATAGAACAAACAATTCCTGTAATGTAGGGCCTGAATTGGGGAGAAGTAATAAAGGGGCAAAAAAAAAATAAAGGAAAAAAAAAGAAAAACAAAGGGTGTATGGACCCACAAAAAGCAAATAAGAAAAAAATTGGGTCAAGAATAAAATGATTTGCTTTTAGGTGTTGGTTGACTAATAGTTATGATGAGAGGAATAAGAGGGAAACAGGAAAATGGGGGGACTAATTAAAAAATTACTATTGTATTTAGTGGAACAAGAACTAGATAAAATGGAGAGCCAGGGATGGGAGCACTGCTAGTGTGTTAAAAAGGTGATTAGACGTAAAGGAGAAAGGAAGAAACTAATATAGAGGGAGAAAAGAAAGAGAGAGAGAGAAAAAAAGAGGGAACCACTAAAAGAAGAAAAAAGGAAAAAGAGGAGAGAGAGAGAGAGAGAGAGAGAGTTAAGGGTTTTAGAGTGCAACCCTCATAGAGAGAAAGGAAGCCCTGGCCGGTTGGCTCAGTGGTAGAGCGTCCGCCTGGCGTGCGGGGGACCCGGGTTCGATTCCCGGCCAGGGCACATAGGAGAAGCGCCCATCTGCTTCTCCGCCCCTCCCCTCCTTCCTCTCTGTCTCTCTATTCCCCTCCTGCAGCCAAGGCTCCATTGGAGCGGAGATGGCCCGGGCGCTGGGGATGGCTCCTTGGCCTCTGCCCCAGGCGCTAGAGTGGCTCTGGTCGCGGCAGGGCGATGCCCCGGAGGGGCAGAGCATCGCCCCCTGGTGGGCAGAGCATCGCCATCTGGTGGGTGTGCCGGGTGGATCCCGGTCCGGCGCATGCGGGAGTCTGTCTGGCTGTCTCTCCCCGTTTCCAGCTTCAGAAAAATACAAAAAAAAAAGTAGAGAGAAAGGAAGAGGAAAGAAAAGATAATGGGAGATGTAACACTTATGGGTAGTGTAGTTCAAGGAGAGGAAAGAGTAAGACCGGCAGAGAGTTAAATGACCAAATTGGAGGAGGAATAAAAAAAATCAAGAATGAAGATAAGAGAAACAAACCAAAAATATGATAAAATGGGATAGGCTATAAAGTCTGCGTATTATTCTTGATTTTGAGAGATTATCTTCTTGCTTTTCTTTTCTCTCTCCCTCTTCCTGGTCGGTGACTTCTTGCTTTTTTTTTTCTCTCTCCCTCTTCCTGGTTGGTGACTCTGTACCTCGGGTTCTGCCCCTTTGGCACTCTCAGGTAGAGGTTTGCAGTTGATAAGTCTCTCTGGCGATGTCGTGTATTGTGTTTCAGTCTCGTTGGAGTCGAGGCTCATTAGCATTTATAAGCTCTGCCAGTGAGAGAGTCTGTGTTCCTGGAGCCTTTCTCCTAGTCTTTCCTTCCTCAATTAGTAGCCTGATAATCCAGCTATGGGGTTACTGCTGCCTCTGCCTGGATAGTAAAAGGCTCAAAGAGCTGGCAACTCCCCACTCTATTCCCACTCAGCACAGGCTTCTGGGTAAGGCTCAGTCAGTCAGAGCTGCTAGCATAATCAGGCGGGGCCTCCACCCACTCAAAGACCTCTGGCTCTGCCACTCTGTGGGATAACATGGGCGCTCACTGCCGAGGCACTTGGAGGAATCTCTCACCCACAGTCTGCGTGCGCAGATCAGGATATCAGGCCAGCAGTCTCACACTCTGAGTGAAACCCCCACCCGCACAGAAAAGTTCAAGCGTTGGAATTGGCTCTTGCTCCGTTCCCGGGCGCGGCTTTTTCAAGGTGCTGGGGCAGCCCGAGATTCTGCTTTATGGCCCACACAAAGGCCCCTGACTCTGCCCCTCTTTGGGTAACAAGGGCGGGCACTGCCGAGGCACTTGGAGGAAGCTCTCGCTCACTATTTGCGCGCGCAGACCAGGATATCAGGCGAGCAGTCTCACCTGAGTGAAACCCCTACCCGCACAGAAAAGTTCCGGCATTGGAATTGGCTCTTGCTCCGTTCCCGTGCGCGGCTTTCCCAGGGCACTGGGGCGGCCCGGAGATTCCGCTTTCAGCCCACACAGAGGCCTCTGACTCTGCCCCTCTGTGGGGTAACACGGGCGCCCACTCCTGAGGTGCTGGGAGGAATCTCTTGCTTAATCTCCATGCGCGCCGACCAGGATATCAGGCCAGCCGCCTCACCCTCTGAGTGAATCCCCCTCCCGCACGGAAAAGTTCCAACGTTGGAATTAGTTCTCGCTCCCTCTCCGTGCGCAGCTTTCCCAGGGCGCTGGGGTGGCCTGGAGATTCCGCTTTCGGCCCACACAAAGGCCTCTAACTCTGCCTCTCTTTGGGATAACACAGGCGCACACTCCCAGGGCTTTGGAAGGAATCTCTCGCCCACTATCTGCGCGCGCCGACCAGGAGATCGGGGAAAATGGCTGCCCCGCTTGTCTTTCTTTGTCTGGGTTTTGCGCGAGTGTTAGCTTGTATTGCCCGGGTTGCCACAGGAACAGTTTTTCCTCGGCCTGGATCTCTGTGCCACAGCCTGGTTCGGCCGTTTGTGCCGCAGCCTGGATCTATTCACCCCCTCTGCCCGCCTCAGTTTCTATATTCTCAGTTCCCAGTGAAAGCCGACCTGTTTAGGTTAGTGAGGAAGGCGGAGCATTTCTTACTCCCTATTTCCTTCGGGGTTTGATTATATATTTAGCCAATTTTTCGCTCGACCATACCTTCGGGTGTATTGCAAAACATCTGGAGGCTCCAAGGATAGGTTTTTCTGTTTCTGGTTGAAGATCTTGTTGAGTTTTGGGGGAGATTTATTGGTATCGCTTCCTACCGCGCCATTACTCTGACGTCATCACTACTAATTTTTTGAATGAGTAATTATAATGATCTCTAGTAACTCTTCTTTTTCCCTCCTGTCTTTTTGTCTGCTACTTACTTTGCTTTACTATACTTTCAGTGACAGTTAGATACTTGAGATATTCATTAATGTTCTCTGCAATCACATTTTCCCTTTCTTCAATTTGTTGTGAGTTGTATAACTTCTGGATTTTAGCACATTTAATAGCAGCATCATGTTTTGTTACTTTTATCCCAATTTTTTAGTTTTAATTCTACATTTAACATATTTAATACTTATTCACCAGCTTCATGCTGTTTGTCTGAACTTAATGTTTGTGGTTAGGTCTTAGGAAATGTCTGAGAAAGTGATCATAGGAACTGTGTTCCCAAAGTTCACAAATGTTTTTTATGCTCTGTGTTCCTTAGATAAAGATGCACAGTTAGAATGAATAATGTATCATTTGTCTTCCATTTTTCAGAATCATTAAAACAATTCTTACTATCTTCCTGTATAAAATGTTGCTGTCCAGAAGACTGTTGCCAATATAAATTTTCTACATTTAATTCACATGCTCAAGTCATTTATATTTTCTCTGTATTTCACTTTCCTCTTTAGAAAAAAGAAATCATTCCATATGTGTGGCTTTTCTTTGCCTCCTCTCTATATTTTAAGTGTTCTTCTCAAAGATGTTTTATCTTTTAATTTCTGGTTTACATTTTCACTCTGCATTTTATTCTCTATATATCTTACTATTTTTGCATCATTTCTATGTGGTTTTATATTCCTTCTAATTAAGTCTTTATTTTAGAATATAATTTTATGAAAATCGTCTTCTTTGTCTCTTCTCACCCTCTACCCAATTATTCTATGTCTCTCTCTCTCTGATTCTCTGATTAATTCTGACTCTGTTCCCAGTGTTTTTTTATCAGGGTACATGTCCTTTTCTTGAGAATGAGTTACTGTTTGTAATTTCTGGATATAATATGTTGATATTTCGAACTTTCAATACTTCCTTTAATCTACATTTAATATTTGCAGTTAACCTTGCTTGTGGCTATCTCATTCTGCTAAGTATTTGGCTCCCCTATTCTGAGTTTTAGGTTGTTTATTTGTCATCTGGATTTGCTGATGATGTTACTTGGGTTGTTTCATTACCTATCCTAACTACTGGTGTTTTGAAGAGATTTAGGTATATGTTAAAGAAGATAATATATATAAATATTGATACCATTGTCTACAGTTGAAAGTCTCTCCAATATACCTTTTTTAATTTTCTCATTAAAAAGCATCCCTGAAGCAATAAAATTATCTCAGTTTAATGTGGTCCTCAGAAAATAGTAGTGTAATGAACATATCAATATACTTGACATTGTATTTTATAAAATACATTAGGCTGGCCTTGGCCTTAGTATAGGCATTTTAGATACTGTGATAAAAAAAAATTAAATAAAATGTTGTCTTCTTCAGAGAAGGTATTTATTTCTAATGTGTTAACAAAATGAATATCTATAGATTGAATGAATTTTTCTCCCTCTAGATTTAAACAAGTAATGAGTCTTATTTCTCTTTGGCTTGTTTATACCCTCGGTCCTCTTAGTCACATAATTACCCACTTTTATTGGCTTATATATTTATCTTACTTTGTTAGCCTAAAAACAAAATTATGTTTATAGTCTCTAGTCAGCATTTACTGCGCTTTCTTATTATTGTATTTATTTAGCACAACTTTGATGCTAATTCTATTTCTCATTCTTCATGACAAAAAAAATTAAATAAAATTTCTGGGAATTGAGTCCATGATGTATTTAAATGACACTATATGAGCCTTGTGTTTTCTTTTATTAAATGGAAATAGTGAAAACAGCAAGCCTCCAGTTATCTCTACATGAAAAAGAAACTTATTTTTATGAATGCTTCTTGGAGTTGGTATAGAAAACATATCAGTGCATTTTGACTTTCACATAATTTAATAATTTAAATCAGCCTCACAATAAAATAGTTTACATGTATTAGTTATTATATGTTGTAAATAATCCTGAGTTTCCTTCTGTTAACATGTATATTCTTTATATTATAAAATATATTTTCACAACTCAATATTATGGTTAGCAGAAAAAAAAGGAGAATTTTATTTTTTCAGTAATTTTAAGTATACATTTCTACACCCAGAGATCCTGGAAAGCTAGATTATATAACAAGCAATTTTATGGAAATTTATTTGTTTTTTCCAAAGCAAGCTCTTTAAATTTGAGGAGTTAAGAATCCTTTCACATTCTCCTTATATGCTTAAGATTTTTTTTTCAGTAGTATTCTGTTGTTAGCCAGTTCAAGTTATCTAAGATACCAAAACATATGTTCTTTTGTAACTAGTACAGTATAATATATATGCAAGATTTAAACTATTTGGAGTTGTTACTATCTGAGCTACTCACTAGTGCATTATTTAGAGAAAGGTACTGTATTTACATGTTTATAGTCTATCTGTTTAACTATGGAAATGATAATATTATTTGTCCCAATTACATTTGTGGCAAAATTTAAACTGGATATTATATCTTTATAAATTCTTTAAAATTATATGCACACTACTTTTCTTACTATTACTATACACTAATAGGAAACTTTGATTTAAGAAATAATTTTGTGTTTACTTTGATGTTAATAAATGCAATAATTATAAAGTTAAAACTTGACTTTGACCTTGATTATAAAGAAACATTTGAACACATAAAAATAAAAAAATTTGCCTTTTATATAGATCCTGGAAAGAGGTTTAGAAAAAAAAAAACCAACATATCAAAATGTTAAAAGGCAGAAACAGCTTTTTTTTGATGCTGGTAAATTTAATGAAATCTTATGTTATTCATCTGGCAATTCTCATTTCTTTGAGTGTCACAGTGAAGACTGTCAAAAATCATCAAAATTCAACACGGCAGAGTAAAAACTAATAGCCTTTTTGTTATACCAGAACTAAAAGGATTGGTAAGACTCAAAATGAAATGCTATTACAGAAAATCTTCTTTTATCTAATGCTTTGTGCAGTGAGTGAAAATTGAAAAAACACATATTCTTTTCATGGTGTAAAAATGAATTCTGACACTATTAAACAAATATTCTTTGGTCCTAATATTTCTTCAATATTTTTTCCACATATCGTATTATTAGATTATCCTATGTGATTCTAACACATAATGTTCTGACTACCATATATAATTACTTTTATCAAGTAAAAAAGAAGCTATTTGCAAAAACATTATCATGATAAAGAAAAATTTCTTTGGGTGGTTATCATCTTTAAAAAAATTATATCATAATCATCTTTTGATAATCTCTACATAATATCTCTCTTCTCTCCCCTTCTTAGAAGTTCTTACCAAAATAACAACAACAACAAAAAAACACAGCTAAAATATATGACAGGCAAGTATCTCAAATCCATTCATAGTTTTTAAGAATGAAAAGGATTTTAAAAAAATCACATAGAAGAAAACATAGGTATTAAAACTATAGACCTCGACCTTAGTGAGATATTAGGAATTTGATTTGATTATTTTTTATGAAAGTGTTGTATTACCCAACTACCTAGCCACCTTTTGCACTAATTATCATAATGTTTTAACCTATAAGTACTAAACTTAATATTTAATTCACAGGTGTGGTTTTCCAGGCACAATTCTACATCAGCAATACAAAAAATGCATACTTTGAGTAGCAAATAAATTAAAAGAGAAAAGTGTTGTTCATAAGCACCTTCAAAGAACCACATGATATTTATTTCCAATAGAGAACATTCCTATGTATCTTGAAAATATAGGTTGATATGCTATAACAAGTAAGGCTTATAGTGTTCAGAAAAGATGGAAAGAAAAATATATAGCGTTGATGTTTTTCTCATGCCTCAATCTAAGAATTGTCATAATCCTTAAGAAGCAATTATTAGCTATCCTCTGAAATCTCAGCAGAAAAGCTGTTAAAGTGGATAGCTGTATTTTTTTTTTCAACATAACATATATAGATACCAACTCAGCCTTAATACAGAGAGCTTTAATCTCCCTGTTAATAGAAGAGGTGCTGTACAGGTGAAGGACTCTGCATTAACCTTTCTTAGTGTGCCTACTAATTTCTACTTAAATTATTCTAGGAAAAAGCAAAAAACAAAAAATCCTCTGAGAATAAAGCAAATGTATAAAAATGTGTTTAACAGTATTTATTATATATTATCACTTTATTTTCATAAAAAATTAAAAGTTTTATTTTATTTATTTGTTTATTTTTATTATGTGAGAGGGAGGGAGGCAGAGACAGACTCCCTCATGTGCCTGGGCAGGGATCCACCAACAAGACCCTACCGGCCCATACTCTCTGCCCAGCTGGGTTGCCGCTTTGTTGCTCAGCAACAGATTTATTTTTAGCTCCTCAGGCCAAGGCAATGGAGCCATTCTCAACACCCGGGGCCAACTTTGCTTGAATCATTTGAGCCATAGCTGCTGGAGAGAAAGAGAGAGAGAGATGGGGGAGGGAAAAAAAAAGATGGTCACTTCTCTTGTGTTCCCTGATGGGAAATCCAACCAGATATTTCCCCAGGCTGACGCTCTACCACTGAGCCAACAGACCAGAGGCAAAAATTTAAACTTTCTAATATATAACCATGTGTGCAAACTTCTGAACAATACTCATGAAAATATAAATACTATAACTAACAAAAATTCTGCCTGTTTTATCAAATATATTTAGATTGGAAAGAGAGATTGGGTTGAAGGTAAAATGTTTTATTCCTTAGGCAAAGAGGTAAAATAGATTGGTGACAAGGAAAGACTTAGATTGCTTCATCTATAGCATGCCAATATAGAAATTAGTTTGGAAGTTCATAAAAAATTATATTTATAGCCTGACCTGTGGTGGCGCAGTGGGATAAAACGTCGACCTGGAACGCTGAGGTTGCCTGTTTGATACCCTGGGCTTGCCTGGTCAAGGCACATATGGGAGTTGATGCTTCCTGCTCCCCCCCTTTCTTTCTCTCTCTCTCTTTCTCTATCTCTCTCTCTCCTCTCTGAAAATTGAATAAAAAATCCTATAAAAATTATATTTATAAAAAACACCATAGTTGTTTGAATTTGGTGGAAATATAAAATCAAAACTAGAGAGTTATATTTTTTAAATAGTGCTTGAATGAATAAACCCCCAAGAAAGGGAAAATGTTGCATTTCTATCCATGAAAATTGTTGCCATTTATAGTTGTTTCCAATTGCCCACTTGAAAATACTGTATGCCAATTAAATTCATTTTACTCTTTACACTAGTTTTCCCCTAGTTTATCTCCTTCTTAATTTACCCTGCAATAACACCTTATATTTTATTCAGTACATACTCAAAGAAATATGCATTTTGTATGATACTGAACTAATAACAGTGGGGAACAATTTTTTTTTTTCATTTTCTGTTGCATGAGGTTTTAGGACTGTTTCTATATATTTCTGCATCACTGATTCCAAATCTGAAATCTGTTTTCTGGTGCATGCAATTTTATGCAGTTTTTATGTAATTTTAACTTCTTTTTGTTACAGTTAATGGCATGCATTGGTTTTTAAATTGGAGTTAAAGAACAACGACTCTTGGATTGAACATAACCACAAGGCAATTAATGTTTTAGAAACATCACTTTTACATAATTGTAGTTGTTTTAAAATGTAAAAAATTATTATCTGATAAAAACACTCTCTTATTTTGTTACACACTTTAAAATCAAAGGTGCAATATATATATATATATATATATATATATTTTTTTTTTTTTTTTTTTTTTTGTATTTTTCTGAAGCTGGAAATGGGGAGAGACAGTCAGACAGACTCCCGCATGCACCCGACTGGGATCCACCCGGCATGCCCACCAAGGGCAACGCTCTGCCCACCAGGGGGCGATGCTCTGCCCCTCCGGGGCGTCGCTCTGCCGCAACCAGAGTCACTCTAGCGCCTGGGGCAGAGGCCAAGGAGCCATCCCCAGCGCCCGGGCCATCTTTGCTCCAATGGAGCCTTGGCTGTGGGAGGGGAAGAGAGAGACAGAGACGAAGGGGGGGTGGAGAAGCAAATGGGCGCTTCTCCTATATGCCCTGGCTGGGAATCGAACCTGGGTCCCCCGCACGCCAGGCCGACGCTCTACCACTGAGCCAATCGGCCAGGGCCAAAGGTGCAATATTTTATCATTTGTGACACATGCATATATTGTCTCTTTTCAAGTTCCCCTTGGTGATCATGACAAGAATTGGGCTCCTCATAATGTGTGTCATTATTGTGAGGAAATGCTTCATGACTGGACAAAAGGAAAACACAAAAGAACGCATTTTGGTATTCCCATGGTTTGGCGTGAACCTAAGGACCACAGCAGTGACTGTTATTTCTGTCTGATCCATACAAAGGGCATTGGCAAGAAAAAAATGGCATATGATCGCATATCCTAATATTCCTTCAGCAATATGACCTATCCCACACTCTGAGACACTCCCGGTTCCAGTTTTCAATGGTTTTATTTCTTCTAAGGATGAAGAAAGTGAACACAGTGATTAAGTGTATTTTGATAAGATGTATGAGGAAATGGTTGTAGAATCTGAAGGGTCTTCTTCTGATTCCAAGCAGTCATTAACCCCTCAGCAGTTTAGCCAACCCGAATTGAATGACTTAGTAAGAGACTTGGGCCTATCAAAGAAAGCAACTGAGTTATTAGCCTCCTGGCTTCAAGAAAAGAATATACTTCACTGGTCAGCTAAAGTATCCCATTTCAGGAAGCATGAACAAATTTTTGTGGACTTTTTTTCTGAAGACAAACACTTTGTTTACTGTCATGATATCAGTAGTCTTAGCCAGCTAGGTGTTACCACTTACAGTCAACAGAATGGTGGCTATTTCTTGACAGCTCTAAACGGAGTCTGAAATGTGTTCTCCTACACAACGGCAATGTTTATGCAGTGGTTGCAATTGGTTATTCATCTCATCTCTGAGAAGATTATAATGACATAAAAATTGTCCTAGACTTTCTGAAGTATGAGGAGCATAACTTGATCATTTGTGTGGACCTTAAAATGGTAAATTTCCTGCTAGGACTACAGAGAGGTTTCACGAAGTATCCTTGCTTTCTGTGTTTGTGGGACAGCCGAGGTCGGGAGAAGCACTGGACACAGAAGGAGTGGTCGAAACATGAAGCTCTGGAAGTAGGGATGCAAAATATTGTGAATGGACCTGTAGTTAATTGAGACAGGATAATTTTCCCCCCACTTCACATCAGACTTGGCTTAATGAAGCAGTTTGTTCAGGCTTTGAATAGAGAAAGTGAATGATTTCAACATATTAGTTCTGCTTTTCCGGCCTTGTCTTTTGAGAAGATAAAAGCAGGGGTATTCGATGGACCTCAAATTCGAACCCTCATATATGACAAAGAATTTGCTAGGAAGATGAATAAGGAGGAGAAAGCAGCATGGCAGTCTTTTGTGGCAGTTACAAATAACTTTCTTGGCAACAAAAAAGCAGAAAACCATAAACTTCTGGTTGAAAGGATGCTGTTGGCTTTCCATGACATTGGATGTAACATGAGCATTAAGATTCACTTCCTGCCTGACCTGTGGTGGCGCAGTGGGATAAAGTGTCGACCTGGAACACTGAGGTTGCCGGTTCGAAACTTTGGGCTTGCCTGGTCAAGGCACATATGGGAGTTGATGTTTCCTGCTCCTCCCCTTCTCTCTCTCTCTCTCTCTCTCTCTCCTTTCTCTCTCTCCCCTCTCTCCAAAAATCAATAACTAAAATATTAAAAAAAAGATTCACTTTCTGAACAGTCACTTTGATAAATTTCCCAAAAATCTTGGAGCTGTTTTAGTGATGAACAGACTACTGCTGGAGGATCAAACGAGATTGTCCTCAACAAGTACACAAAGGCAAGAGCTACAAATGCAAATTTTTGCCTGAATAGAATTTAAATAAGTTTTGTGTAAATTTTATGATCAAAATAAGTTTTTTAATATGTTCTATTTCAAAATTGTAGACAAATTCTGATGCAATCATATCTTTTAGTGTATTAGTGTATTTACTGCATTATATAAATTACTATATTTTCAAAGAGATGATGCTCAAGAAGACATTCTACTTCATTATGTTAAACTAAATGTTGAAAATTTTACAATAAAATGAAAACCTAAAATCTTGAATTGCAAAAATACTGTAGCTTACAGAGAAAAACTAATGTCAGATTTAAGATCAGCACACTCAAGTTAGGTAAGGACAAGTGTTTCTGTGAATGCAACAAAAATTTTGTTCCCCAGTATAATCAGTTAGACTATACAAACTAATCAAAGAATATATTTCTCTCCTTAAATCTAATTACCTTGATGTTAATTATGAATTCGCCTGCATTTTCACGAATCTTTTTTTAAGTCTGTGCAAAATTTTAAGATATTTATTCCAATCATTTTGCTTTATTTAAGTTCCCATTGGCTTCTAACTCAATATATTACATGAATAACTTTCAATGATGTTCCCAAATCTGAAATAGAACTAAGAGTATGATAGTTCTTACCTTCAAGTAAGTTCAATTTTAATCTAAATGATAAAGGAGAGTCTATATATCTAAAATCACCATATGTTTAAACAATTATTGGAATGAGAGGTAGGAAAATGGTACAGGAGAATGAAACAAAACAGAATTAAAATCCACTTGGAGGTTGCAGAAAAACATACAGCTGCCTTTTTATTGAAATAATTTTTGGAACTTCTCCAGACAATGAAAAACTATGACATTGGACTTCCATGTTTATTTTATTTCATCTTGTACTTTGTATTATTTTTTGTCTCCTCTGCAATACTTTTTTAAAGTAATTATGTCCTAAGGATACATTGCTTCATAAGATTTCGTGACTGCACACCAAAAGTTAATGTACAGGGCTGGGTAAAAGTAGGGTTACAGTTGTAATACACATAAATAATAGAATAATTAATATGTAATATACAAGAATAAACTCTGTGTTTGGTGTACTCACAAATAGAAACCTATTTTTGCAAACCCCTGTATAATATGAGCAAGGCTGTTTATCTAGCAATTTATGAGTTAAGGTTTCCCAACCACAATTTAGAAAATATGTCATAATGACATAAAAGGTAAAAGAATAATAGTCACATACTTGTGATTCAATCTATATATGTATGTGTGTGTGTGTGTGTGTGTGTGTGTAAATTTTGTTAAAGTAATTCAAAAATTACTTGTAAACATGATGATGATTCACCACGGGTCAGCAAAATATCTCTTATTTCTACAAAGGGCAAGATAGTATATGTTTTAGGCTGTGTGAGCCTCCTTGTGTCTTTGTCCCAACTACAAAACAAGTCTGATGCGCAAAAGCCCCCAAAAAACTTTATGCAATATTAGAATAAATAAACTTGGCTATGCTATAATAAAACTAGTTTATATGTGATGAAATATTTTTCTTCTGTTGATTTTTTAGCCTTTTAAAAATGTAGAAGTCTCAATACCGGGCCAGGGCACACAGAAGAAATGCCCATCTGAAAAAAAAAAAAAGTAACGCCCATCTGATTCTCTATCCTCCCCCCTCTCCTTTCTCTCTATCTCTCTTTTCCCCTCCCACAGCCGAGGCTCCATTGGAGCAAAGTTGGCCTGGACACTGAGGATGGCTCCATGGCCTCTGCCTCAGGTGCTAGAATGGCTCCTATTGAAAGAAGCAACAGCTTAGATGGGCTGAGCATCATGGGTATGCCAGGTGGATCCCAATTATTGGTGCATGCCGGAGTCTGTCTGTCTGCCTCCCCCATTCTCACTTCAGAAAAAAAGAAGTAGAAATAATTCCTAGTCATGGGTTGTCCAAAATGAGGCAGCAGGACAGTGTTAGTGGGTGGGCCCGCGTGCTGATGCATGTGCTTCACTCATAAATACTATCTTTTCTGTCTCTTAATGGCAAGAGCACAACATCATCATCACATGTAAACATTATATCAAATACATTTCAATTATACAAGTCATAGAGGGATGCATTATCTTCAGGGAAAAAAAATCAAAGAATTGAAAACAAAGCTATTGTGCATTAGATAATCCCAATCACTATCATCAGTGAGCTTTATACACTTCCAGACATTTCCCAACACAATCCCATACATTTATGGGAAACCATCTTTGCTTGTAAACCATCTAGGAAGCAAATGGATAAACAATACTCACTCCCTCTAAGAGGAATCACCTTGGAGACAAATAAACAAGGCAGGATTCCATAAATGTGTAATTAACAAACCTCCTGGTAAAAAACAGATGATTTTTCAGGAGAGGATTCCTTAACCATGAAAACTTTTAGCTGAAAGTATATGTGTTTCTAGAATTGCTTACAGTAAACACATGGGAAATTCAAGGCTTAGGGGGCGGAGTTTCATGGGCTTTCTGATGACAAAAGGATAGCTCATGATCAAAAGACATCTTCTGCATAAGCAAGATGATGGCGCATTTTACTTAGAAATATCATCTGTTATCCTGGGCCAAAGCACCTCACAATATGACCCAACTGCATTCCACCTCACCTGTGCCTGGCAATGATTTTTTCTTTGAAATTATTAAGTTTGCATAAGGTCTCTGATGCATGTCAGTCTGATTTGATAAGCAAAATAATTTGTGAGTGTTTGTTTCACTACCAAATATGTTTTTATTTTCAATTTATTATGCTCTTTAGAATTTACTGATTTAGTACATGTTAATCTATATCATTCTGTTAACTCTTCAATATGTCATGGATTATTTAATAATTTCTTTATTGAGGGACATTTATATATTTATAAGGATTTGAGCATTACAAAAATAAAAGGTGCAATAGATAGCCTTGTAAAAGATTGTATGGGTACAAGTATTAGTATTTCTCTAAGACAGAAGATGACTTAGAGGCAGTTGCATTTTTAAGCTTTAAATGTAAAATTTAATGTCAAAAAGTGCCTTCTAAAATGGTTTTACATTGTAGATGGCAATTTGATATTAAACTTTCAATATTTTTGCTAAACTGATGGATGGGAGATATGTCTTCATGAAATGTCATATACTGCAGAGAGAGATATAAATTGATACAACTTATTTAGAAAAAATAATTTGTCAGTCTCTAAACAAACATCCATATATCTTTACATCTAAACTTTTTGGATAGTCATATGCCCTAGACTAATTTATCCATAGATAATTCAGATTCACATGTCCAAGCATTTTCATATCAACTTTGCTTGTAAGTGCTCAAAATTGCAAACACCCCAAATAGGCATGAAAAGTAGAATAGAAATATATAAAGGAGTGTAAATAATAAAAACAGCAACTATTGCAAGAAGGCTATCTCTCATAAATTTATGTTGAACAAAAGAAATGTGTCACAAAAAATACAAATATTTTATATAAATTGTCAAAGTTGGAAAAACTAAAATATATCATTTAGAGGTGGAGCCATGGTGGAACTTTTCAAAGGACAGCAATAAAATTATAGTAAAAGATAATAGTTGTTTCTCTCAGAAAGGGACATGTAGAGATAGGATTCTGGGCTACTAATGATATTCTAATTTGAGGTATAGTTTATTTCACACAGATTGGGTTAGAAATTATTTTTTAAGCTTAGCCAAGATGTCTGCTTCATTATTTTACATCTCAAAATACAATATTCTCTCTCATAAGTTTAATTTGATTTTTCTGATTATTAAGGAATTTAAAGATCTCTGGATCACTGTTCTGATTCTTCCAGCAAATGTCTATTCACACACTTGTATCATATTTTCTACTCAGATATTCTCATTTTCCTAAAAGATTTGTAGATATCCTACTGTAATCTTTTGTTACATGTTTTGAATATTTTCTTGCACTCAATTATCTTTAAAATCTGTTTCTAGTCTCTTTCTTTAATAGTAGAAAAAACATTAAGTTCTATGTAGTCAAATTAATAAATTAAATTTCTCAGGATTATAGCTTTTTAACTTAAAGTAAGAGGGGGCCCTGGCTGGGTAGCTCAGTTAGAGTGTCATTTTGATACACCAAGGTTTTGGGTTTGATCCCACATATAAGAATCAACCAGTGTATGTATAAATAAGTTGAACAACAAATCAATGTTTCTATCTCTAAAATCAATCAATTAATCAATCAATAAAAAATAAAATGAAAGCAAAGGAGAATTGTATTGATATGTTAGTTGGGTATATACTGAATATGGGAACTAGAGTCAGAAATAAAGAGCATCAATCAATAGAAAATATCTAGATACACATTGCCTAATGGGCACTTCTCCCTCTCTGACCAAAAAAAAAAAAAAAAAAAAAAAAAAAAATCCCTGATCCTCTAATTGAAAACAGAGCTAACATGTGGGATATAGCAGCATGAAATTCTTTTGCCAGCATGAAACACCAACCAGTTTGCTCAGTAAAAACAAGGAGTCTAGAAAAACAAAAACAAAACAACAACTCACCTTTCTAAAGATAAATGCAAAATTAAAAAAATTTAAAGAATGGTCAAAGTCATAAGTATAGAGGGCAATAATGGAAATAAAAGAAAATAAAATGAATAAATGGGAAATCTATAAAATAGCGGAATAAAGGCAGTAAAAAGCAATAAGAAAAAAACTTCCAAATAAGTGCTTTTAATATCCTCAGAGGGATGCAAGAAGTTATTGCGTCCATAGAAAAATAAAAGACAGAAGCTAAAAATGAGGTCACTGAAATACGTCATATCCATGATCACCTTTCAATAAAATAATGACTAATGTTTTTTTCTTATCAAGTAAAAGGAAGGGAGGCAGAGAGATAAACTCCCATATGCATCCCGACTGGATCCACCCAGCAACCCTCACCCCTAACCCCCCTTCACTCTTCCCATCTCACCCTACCCCTTCTGGGGCTGATGTTCTGCTCATCTCCAGTGGCTGCTCTGTTGCTTGGCAACTGAGCTACTTTAGTACTTGAGACAAGGTCATGGAGCCATCTGCAGCTCTCAGCAGCCTAGGTCCAACTTGCTCATTCAAGCCATGGCTGTGGGAGGTGCAGAGAGAGAGAGAAAGGAGGGGGGGAGTGGTGTAGAAGCAGATGGGTGCTTCTCCTGTGTGCCCTGACCAGGAATCAAACCCAGAACTTCCACATGCCAGGCCAATGCTCTACCTCTGAGCCAACTGACCAGGACCATGACTAATTGAATTTACAGAAAAATATTCTCAAATATCTTTACATGCACACTTGCACACTAAGACAAATGAAGTAAAATGAATGACACAATTCTCCTTTGTTTTGGACACCGGCTTGCCTCTCCTGTCCTCCCTTGTCCCTATTACACTTTCTGCCTTGGAAGCTGCTTGGTATGGAGCCCATGCACAAAGGTTCTCTTTCCCTTATTCAGCTGGGAGAATTCATGAGGGCAAGGCTAATAATTCAACTTTTAAGGAATTATTTAATTATTTTTAACAATGATATAGGTTTCAAGTGTACAATCCTATGATATATCAGAGTATTTTTGATTATAGCTTCTAACCAGTGACTGGCGTCCCTAAATCATAGACTATTGTTCCTCTCAAGATGGTGCCAATCTCTCCTAGATGGTGCTGTTGGGGCAATTGGGCCTGCTGGTGGCCCTTGAAGCCAAGGGGTGATAAAAACATTTCCTCTCCCTATCCAAAGGTTAGTATAGTCTCTCTTGTGTTCTTCCTCACCCCTTTCACAACTTTGTAAAGTGTCAACACACCCTCCTTGCCTTGTACTTATTTAATTTTCCCATCAGGATTTTTTTTTCTTTTTATGACCCGGTATAATACATGGATTCCCCCGTTAGAGAAATTGATGAAGTATTTTTTCTCATGTGCAAAGCTAAGACTTTAATATTTTCTACTGAGAATGTGAAGCAACTGAAGTGACAGTTGGGTTTACTGCTGTATTCCAGGACTACAGCTATTAGAAAACCCAGTTTTATTTTTCTGACAGTTTGTCTCTTCTGTCTGGGAGATTTACATTTTCTTTTCCTATGGAGAAGGTCAGAGTATGATGGATTAAACATTAAGAATAACTTTAAAAGACTGTCTAAAGCAAAGCATGCCCTAAACGATAGTCTTTCTGAAGGCCTCTTATTTGAAATTCCTCACTTAAAGTCAGTGACTTGGAATTCAAGTCAGAATCGTGTTACCAAATGAATATACATATTTATATTAATAGAGTACTAAGTATTCTAGATGCTCTTCCCAACCAGGTTTTGACAGAATGCTTAGGGTCTTTGAGTCACTAGTGATTGGCAATCCCCAGCTCTCCTTTCATTTTTGAATTTGAAAAGAAGGAAGAACAAATACAAAGGTGACCTGCTCCTGAAAGCAGGTGCCAACAGCCATCATGGAAACTGTCAAAAAAGAAGGGTAACAGAGAAGAGGTGGTGACAATGGATTAAAAGGTAAAGTTTTTAGACTTTGGTAGATTTAGAAGAATCTCCAGAATTGTGAAGGGTCTTCACACAAGAAAAAATTTAGGGTCAGAGAGAACAAACGGCAATCAAATACCACATGCCTTTCATCAGCAGGTACCCAGTGGAAAAGGCTAAGCATTTTATCACTAGGCATCATGTAAAATTGACAAAAGTTTTTGGTTATTTGCACATGATTGGTTCTGAGACATTTGTTAAATTGACTATTAAATAGAAAATCATTTCTATTTATTTTATTGAAAATTAAATAGAAAACACATTTGTTAATAAAGGAGAGAAGGTTATACAAATGATTTTTATGAAGTTGCCTACAGTTAAAATATCTGTTAGAAGATGTACCTCTGTCCTTCCCATCATGAACTTCTCATAGGAAATAGATGTCCTTCTCTGCTTCTGCAATAAAAATGTCCTGCCTAATTCTGAGATTTAGTACTAGAAATTCAGTTGCTGTCAACACAGATAAAATTTACCACATCTTTGTAATCATAATAAATGTGTGAGTTCATTAACAGTCTGCCATAGTCTCCATATTAATTTTTAAATGAGTCAACCACTTGGATGTGAGAGTGAGCGCTATATATGGAGACTCTCCCCACCTCCATGTAATATTCAACGTCTGCTGCATAGACCAGAAATACTAAGATTTTTAAAAAGCAACACATTACTTTAATTGAAAAAATAATTTCAAATCTGTAAAATGCACTGTTCTAAAGTTTAAAATCCAATAAGTTTAGACCAATAAAAACATCTGTTTAATTAACATCAATTCAAGCTACAGAACATGTCTGAAAGTTTCCTTGTGCCTTTTCCATTATATCCCACTCACACATCATATAAATACTTCATTTGTGTGTCCATAACCATGAATTAGTTTGGTAGATTCTGGAATGTCAGTAAATCTATATAGTATGAAATTTTTTGTTCCTGGTTTCTTCTGTTGAATATAATATTTCATAGAAACCATTCATTCTGTTACACATATCACCAAATGATTCACTGTTACTGTTGTTAACTCTGAGTCGAGTTTTATTATATCAATACATAAAATTTGTTTTTCCTGTCTTCTGTTGAGGGATGACTGGGTTGTTTCAAGTGTTAGGATAGTAAAAATGAATATACTCTAATCAGTTTTGAACAAGTCTTTTTTTTTCAAAAAAAATTTTTTTATTATTCATTTTACAGAGGAGAGACAGAGAGAGAGAGAGAGAGAGAGAGAGAGAGAGGAGAGACAGAGAGAGAGAAGGGGGGGAGCAGCTGGAAGCATCAACTCCTATATGTGCCTTGACTAGGCAAGCCCAGGGTTCCGAACCTGCGACCTCAGCATTTCCAGGTTGATGCTTTATCCACTGCGCCACCACAGGTCAGGCCATTGAACAAGTCTTTACCTGGTCATAGGTTGCTATTTCTCATAGATATATAACTAATAAAAGATTTTCTGGCTTAAAGGGAAAAAAAATATTTGAAATTTTATAAGAAATAAAGTGTTTCATAGTGTTTGCTATACATTATACTTAGAAAATACAAAATACTTCCAGTTTCTATATATAAAAAACATTTGTCAGTCTCTTTAGCATTTTTTTTAAAGGAATTCTAGTGTATGGGCAGAAGTATGTCACAGTTTACATTTTCATTTTCTTGATGAATAGTGATGTTTAGGACCTCGTCATGTATGCATTTATATCTTCCTTTGTGAAATATTCAATGCACTTGTCCATTTGGCAAGAGTGTAAGATATTTTATTACTGAGAAGTATGAATTATTTATATATCATGAGTATAAATCACTTTGGATATATGTATTGAGAATAATATCTTATTTTTTGGACAGTCACAGACATTTTTTAATGCTTTCAATGAGCAGGGTGGGAACCAAAAACTTACATTAGCTGGGTTACATATTTGGATCTCTATTAGTCTTTTCCAGTTTGAAAGTATTTGGTCCACTGTTTAGGGAGGTTTGTTGAATTTAAATTGAGAATTATCTGGGCTCTAATGAGAACATTGTAGTAATTGTTTATTCTGGGGGTAAGAGACTATATAGTAATGTCAGTTTTTATTGTTTAAGGTCATTTGTCCATGTAAGTACATGTGGAATGCTGTTAGCTCTAATGGTCCTGTCTGATGAAACGCACACTTTCCTGAGATCTTTTCATCATGAGATTCTGGTAACAAAGGCAGCATATCCAGCAGTCAATAAGATTGAGACTAGTGGATATTGACTGTGATAATCTAACAATGGTATTAAAATCAGAACATTTTGATCTACTGATGATAATAAGAAGATAATAGAAGTTAAAGAAGTTGCCCCAAGATGGGTAAATGAAAAGCAGAAATCTATCTATAGAAAATGAGAATAACTTGAAGTCATCAAAGAGAGAAGATTAGACAAAGTGCTGATCTGCATTTGGTGTAAACTATTTACTGTCAGTACTGATTGTATGCCTACAATAAAAAGAAACAAGGAAACAAAATTTTTGCTTCATAAAACATAGCCTCACAAAATCAAATGCATGCCAAGTGAGGACCTAAGAACCCAAACAATAGCTTATAGAACATGAGATGATATTCATGGTGTGGACTCAAAAAAAATAAGTTTATAAAAAGTCCAATGAGCACATGAAAGAGACTTGAAAAGGCACATAAAATATAAACCATTCAAAAGGCTGCTGAAATACGAAAACATGCAGAATGGTTTCAGGAATTCAAGGACTGAAAATCCACATCACAACACAGTGACAATACTTGGAAATATCAAGTGTTAAAAAGGGTGAAGGAGAAACACATATTGCTGGTAGGGGCATAATCTAGTGTACTTTTGGGGCATAAGATACATCTGAATTAGCAGTTGCTGGTAATATTGTATTTCTTAAGTGTGTAGTAAAAATTTGGTTCACTTGATATTTAACCAAGCTGTACATTTATGGTTGTGAACACTTTTCTTATATATGCTATACTTCAATTTTAAACTGCAGTTAGAAAGAGAAATGATAGTGAGGAATTCAGTTGAGGTGGAAATATTAAATTTAAATGTGACAGAAAAATGAATCATAAGAAGTTACTATAGGACCAGTTCAAGATGAGGGATAGTATTAGGTAAGAAATTTAACACACTCAATTTTATTGAATTACAAAAGATATGAAAATGAAAACACTCAAGTGTTTTTGAATGCTGTGTGTTACATATTGCACAAATGCAGGCATGTCCATATTACCACTTCTCATCTTTGAGCAGGAATTATGAGCATCTACTGAAAGCATAAAGAGAGTGAGGGGAATCAAAGGTTTTAATAGTTTTAAGTTCTGTAAATAATCAGTCATGATATACTAGCTGTGGAGAGGTTTAAGTGATATCAGTGGAAGAATTGCATTCACCACGTTTCTAGCTTCTATAGACTTGTTTTAACTTCTGAACCGTACATTTACCAGATACACCATGTTTTGGACAATCCAATAATGTGCCTGAGACCCCTTGCCTCAGCCTCCTGACTCCCTTGTCACCACCCCTCACTCACTTTTGCAATACAAACCAACCAATCCCCAACCATCTCTCTTATCAGGATGTCACATTCAGGTCCACGGTACCCCTGCCCTAAACACCGGAGGGCCAGGAACCAAACAACAGGAAACAGCCTCTATGTTCAAGAACTCACTCAAACTAATCAACCCTAACCTGTTCACCTTGCTTTGTTTATTCCTTCCCATTGAAACCACAATAAAGGCTGTTGCTCAAAGTTCCTCCTTCTCTCTCTGTCCTATGACTGACCCAGGAGCTTCCCCATGTGACTGCCTATGGGGTGGACTATTCAGTCCTCTTGGGAACTGAGAATAATAAACCATCTTCTCAAAGGCCCTTGTCTTCTGCTCTATTGGTCTTACTGTATCTTAGATTTTCTATTAATATATATTTATTATAGGTAAAACATTGGGAAAAGAAATTCTAGAAAATGATACAGTACAAAAACACGCATAGGTACTGGAAAAAGAATGGAGCACTCAGAGGATCACAGGTGGAGTGGTATGTCTGGTGTGGGTATTGGGTCCTAAGTTTGAGGTTAGAAACTTAAGGTGATCTTTTTTTTAAAAAAAAGCTAAAAGTTCTAATTACATAATCCAGCAAAATCAACAACAATGAATCTATGAAAAATAACAGTAACTTTTTACTTTCATTCTTTTTTATTAAAATATAAGCAGAAATATTTTTGCATATTTTAGTTGTGTTGTTTTTAGTTGTTTAGCTTTGGTTTTGGGAGGTTTTTTGTTTGTTTGTTTGTTTGTTTTGTGGCAGAGACAGGGAGAGTCAGAGAAAGGGACAGATAGGGACCGGCAGGAAGGGAGAGAGATGAGAAGCATCAATTCTTCCTTGCATCTCCTTAGTTGTTCATTGATCTCTTTCTCATATGTGCCTTGACCGTGGGCCTTCAGCAAACCAAGTAACCTTTTGCTCAAGCCAGCAAACTTGGGCTCAAGCTGGTGAGCTATTGCTCAAACCAGATGAGGCCACACTCAAGCTAGCGACCTTGGGGTCTTGAACCTGGGTCCTCCACATCCCAGTTCCATGCTCTATCCACTGTGCCACCACCTAGTCAGGCGGGAGGTTTTTATTTTTAATTTATTTTTCATTTTGTTTTACTCCAAAGAAAACCTCTTGCATGAATGGTTAAAATGTTATTTAACTACTTTTTGATATTTTGAATGCATCCTAGTTATTAACAAATTTATTCATAATTAAGTACTATATCTTTATCTTCTAAAGAAATATTATTTTCTATGAAATGATTGACCTTAAAAATTTAAAGGTATGCACAAAGGGTACATAATGTTCATACTGAATCAAATTGCTTAACTGTTGTTTAATTCATTTAATCATTCTTCTTTTGATAACAGGAAATATGTTGAATAATTAGACAGAAATTCATCATCAGCAACTATATATACTTGGTTATATTGCATGCAAGAGAAGCATGTCATAGTCTTGAAGAAATATATTTCCTTTGCAGGATAACCTCTAATTCAAATTGTATATTATTTTAGCAATAAAAAATAAAAATACATATTTTGATAAAAAGGGAATTTAAAATTTATAAATTTTTTCTCATCTGAATAAAAACTAGAAAAAAGAAAAAAGGAACATTTATCTTTTAAAAGACAATGTATCTGGTGAGATATAATAAATTTTTGTGAGAAATTAAAATCCTATCTGCCCTGATTGGTTAAAAAATTAACTTTCAAAACTGTATTTAGATGTTAATATATTATATTTTTATTAGGATATTTTATTTTATTAATTAATTTATATTTTTCTGAAGTGAGAAGTGGGGAGGCACAGAGATAGACTCCCACATGCACCTGACCAGGATCCACCAGGCATGCTCACTACCGGTTGATCTCTGCCCATCTGGGCTGTTGCTTCATTGCAACTGGAGCCATTCTAGCACCTGAGGTGGAGGCCATGGAGCCATAATCAGTGCCAGGCCAACTTTGCTCCAATGGAGCCTTGGCTGCAGGAGGGAAAGAGAGAGAGTAGAGAGTAGTGAGAGGGAGAGGGCTAGAGGAGCAGGTGGGCACTTCTTCTGTGTGCCCTGACCAGGAATCAAAGTTGGAACATCCACACGTTGGACCAACTCTCTACCATTGAGCCAACAGGCCAGGGCCTTTATTAGGATAGTTTATAACATTGTTTTACTTCTATATCTTTAGGTATATCTATTTTTTTTTTCTTTTCTTTTTTTTTTTTTTTTGTATTTTTCTGAAGTTGGAAGCAGGGAGGCAGTCAGACAGACTCCCGCATGTGCCCAACTGGGATCCACCTGGCATGCCCACCAGGGGGCGATGCTCTGCCCATCTTGGGGCGTCGCTCTGCCGCAATCAGAGCCATTCTAGCACCTGAGGCAGAGGCCACAGTGCCATCCTCAGCGCCCAGGCCAACTTTGCTCCAATGGAGCCTTGGCTGCGGGAGGGGAAGAGAGAGACAGAGAGGAAGGAGAGGGGGAGGGGTGGAGAAGTAGATGGGCTCTTCTCCTGTGTGCCCTGGCCGGGAATCGAACCTGGGACTCCTGCACACCAGGCCGACTCTCTACCACTGAGCCAACCGGCCAGGGCTAGGTATATCTATTTTAGACAGTGTTCACATGAACAAAATGTCAAAGCTCGATCTTGTTCCAAGGTGTTTCAGCTACTGAAACACACAATTTTCTTACAGTTTATATCATACCCAACTTTCTACTTCCTGGAAATTTATAATCAGATTTTCAAAAAAGTTCTACAATTTGCCTTCAGAAAGTATATCTGAAAGAGTATATAATGAAATTTTTATTAGCTGAAATTTTTATTTTGCTTCTCTTTAATTGATAGAGCCTCATATACTAGACTACGTATTAAGATGAATTACTATTTAAATATATTGTTATTGCAATAGCTTGTATGTAAAAACATAAAAGAAGTGAAATAACCCAAGAAATACCATGTACATTTAGCTATGTAAAAATAAAGAACACATTTCTATTTATTAATATTTCAATATTCACATTTATGTATTGTAATTAAATGCTCTTTGGATTTTTTTTCTTTTTTTGTTGTTTTTTTTTTTTTATATTTTTCTGAAGCTGGAAATGGGGAGAGACAGTCAGACAGACTCCTTCTTTGATTCTTGTTTCTCTCAATCTTATAGTATTAAATGATAGAAAATAGATGTGTATTTTCCCAGAAATTCACATAAACAATATTAAGTAAAGTTCAAAGTAAAGAGTAAAAGTAAGAATCAGGTAATTATTTAATTTGGAACCAACACTGACACAAAAATATTATTATAAATGTAAAATAAGAAGAATCAAGTCCACTGGTTGCCTCATGAATTATTTATCAACATTCAGAGGTGCATAATTATAATTGAATATGTGTATTTGGTCTAGAACTTCAAGGATATATATATATATATATATATATATATATATATATATGTGTGTGTGTGTGTGTGTGTGTGTGTGTGTGTATATATATATATATATGAGCATGGAGAGCTAAGGAGAAAGGATGGTCTATTAAAATGTTTTCCTAAACATTTTATATTTGTATAAAAAAGTCTTACCAAAGCTGTATGTAGACAGAAGTCCATATTTTATGGTTTGTAAAAAATAATTTAAAATGTTCTTAAAATTTCTAAATACTTGATATGTAAATTATATATTAATAATAGTTCTTTGCAATTATTAAATAATTGCAGTACAAATTTTTCTTTCTATTAGTTTTTTATTAATTTTAATTTATTGTGTTTACATAGATTCTAATGTCCCCCCAAATGCATCCCCCTCTCCCGTGTTCCCCTCAACATCTCCTTGCCCCTTCCCCACAACGCCCTTCCCCAATGCCCTCCCCCTTTCCCTCCAGGATTAGCTCTTCTGCTCTCTATAACACTGTGTTCTGTGTATATAATTTCACCAATCTCTTTCCCTTCTCTGATCCCATCCTATCATCCCCTTTACCTCTGTCTGCTTTCTCTCTGGTTCCTTTGATCCCGCCTCTGTCTCTATTCCGTTTCTCAGTTCACATTGTTCATTGGATTCCTCAAATCTATCTAGTTTTATTGTAGCAATGTGACAAATAATAGATATAAGTCTTCATCCTTCTTAAAAATGTTGGCTACACTGTTAGCTTATTGCAAATGAAATTAAAATATCTAAATTAATTTCTAATAAAAAAGCATTCATCTCAAAAGTTACACACATTTAACAGTGTCTGTCTCGATATTGTTTTAAGAGGATTACACAGCTGATATATTCCCATACATGTAACCAACATGTTAAGAATAAATATTACAGAGTTGTGAAAGCTAAAATCTAGAACGATGAAAAACGTTTCAGTACAATATAGGCAGATAATATTAGAATTGGATTGAACAGGAATGACTAAACAATTCACACTTGTTTCACTACTTATGAAGAAAAGTACACCTTGGAAATAAATGAAGTACACTGGCATATATTCACAGAGTATAAGGTAAGGGCTACTTTCAGAGTTGTCTTATAGAAATATACATAAAAATGGCTAAAATAAATGGTTGGACTTATCAACATTTTCTCATCAGACACAAACATTTAACAAAAATTTGCTTTTTAAAAATTGTATCAGTCAGTCAGGTAATTATAGCGATGCAGTTTTTCTCCTGGACAAGAAGGGAGGAGAGGTAATGAGAAGACCAAGGGAGAGAGAAAGGAATAGTGGAGTCCATGAACTGGCAATCTTTAAGACGCCCAAGCCTGTGCTTGTTCAGGTTTTGAACGAGTGATGATGAGTGAACTAGGTAGCAGAGGTGATCAAAAATATTTTAAATTTTTTTAAATTATTATTTGGGGGGTTGCACCAGTTTAAAAAACTATTAAGAATTTCAAGAGAGTGACAGCAGAGCATTGAACTGAACTTGAGGTCATTACATACATGGAGTCCCCTCCGGCTGCACAGGTCATACTGGCATGAACTCTTAAATGTTCTGAAAACCAAATGAAAAAGAAAAGGCAATTCAGGTGTATACTCGGCGATCTATGTGATTATGAAATAAATTGGCTATGACATTGAGATTTGAGATTTATGTTCATAATCTCAGTTTGCAACTCAAGAAAAGAATCTATTTGAATTAATATTTTTAAATAACTTTTTCTAAAGAATCCTGAAATAAGAAAATTAATTTATAATTTACTTTCATATTTTAAGCCCATATAATGTAACTAAAGAAATACAAATTCCATTATTAATTTCAGTCGAAAGGTCAAGATGAAATGTATAATTAAAATTACTCTAATCTTAAATTAGATAGATTACATGGAACAAATAAGATCTGAGAATATAAACGAATGAGCATTTTTGAACATTAAAAAAAATACAGGGTTTTTTTGTTTGTTTTTTGTCGGTTTTTGAGTCTGTGTAAGCAGAGTAGGGCTCACCACTGCTTCCCTTCCTACTTGAACATCCAATAATAAGATTTTCAAGTCAGTTATAATTTCATTGCAAACTTATTACAATAGGAATGTATTTACTTTCACAGTGTTTGAACTACATAAGAATGTGTAATAAAGGAAAACATTCTCCTACGTGATGACTGTTCCTTTTGGAGCCACATGCATTTTTACCTGACCAATCCTTCTTACTTTCTATTTCATGTTATCCGGTGAAATGAATTTGAAACACAGTTGATGAGCTGTCTGTTCTGAATAAATATGTGTGGTACTAATGCTAATGCATTTATGTACTTTACAGCTCTGCCGTTGCAAGAGCTGACTATTCCTATCTACTTTTTATTCATTTTTTAAAATTAGGCTACTGATGCATATTAGAATATAATTACACCAATTACTACTACCACATCAGACATATGATGTGCCTTCAATTAAGAAATACCTAATGGGTATTAGTACAATTTAGCTTCATAATTAAAGTTCTGAGAACAGCACAAATTAAGCATTATGATGACAAAACATTAAAAAAAAACCTACTAGTAAAAATAAAATAGAATATTTTAACTGCCTTTAAGATGATTTTTAAAAAGTACATTAGGATTATGTAAAAACAATGTTAATATGATCAAGGCATTCTTAATTAAAAAGTAAAAATTATGCGTATGTGCACATATGTCCAGTAAGTTCATATATGATGATTAAATAAATGTTTTTAAAAATTCAAACATAATCCATCATCTAAAAGGTAATCATTTCATGTCTTCGTTTTGTATCTGCTTTATTTTTTTTCCACATCAATATTTGGTACCAGTGGTGGCCACATAGAACTCCTCTTTCAGGGAACACAGATCACAAGTAGCCCTGGCTGTCTCTCTGGCTGTATGAGGCCATATCTCTTCAGGTATTGCTCCAGCCAATGGTAAGCATACCTGTGGGGCACAAATATTTTTTTTTTTTTTTTACAGATAGAGTCAGAGAGAGGGATAGACAGACAGGAAGGGAGAGAGATGAGAAGCATCAATCATCAGTTTTTCGTTGCGATACCTTAGTTGTTCATTGATGGCTTTCTCATATGTGCCTTGACCATGGTCCTCCAGTGGACCAAGTAACCCCTTGCTCGAGCCAACAACCTTGGGTCCAAGCTGGTGAGCTTTGCTCAAACCAGATGAGCCCTCTGGGTCTCGAATCTGGGTCGTCCGCATCCCAGTCCGACGCTCTATCCACTGTGCTACTGCCTTGTCAGGCACAAATCTTTGGAACTATAGAACTCCTTCTGCAAAAGACTTTGAATGAAGGACTTCCTGTTTGTCTGGACAGAACTTTTTAAAACTGTGTTGCAGGTTGAAAATCTTTTGCCCCAATATTTCTTTCTGCCTCTCACCAAGATCAACCTACAATTATACATGCTTCCTCTTCTTAATGCTTAACAGGAAGATCCCTCTGTAAGTCTTTTGTGCAACTAATAACTTCTTGAGGTCGACTTCTCAGAAAATCTGACCTAGTGAACTATATATGGAAAACATGTATGCATGAATTTAATAACTCTCGGCATGATTAGAGCACTTATTTCTTAATATTCTATGAAGAAATATGCCTTAAAAAAACTAAAAATATCTTTTTATTTGGATTACATTGTTCTTTTTCAAATGAAATAAAATACTATAGAAAATTTCAAAATGTCCACAAATAAGTAATAGCAATTCAGAGAAAACCCAGCACTACATTCAAAATTAGGTAAGTTTTATATTTCTATTTTCTAGAAATTCTATTTAGAGTTGACACAAGTTACATATCAAAAATGAGTACATGTTACATTAAGACACTTAAAACTCACTGATCTCAATCACTTTCAATGATTTATAGAAAATATATAAAAAACATACATTAATTTCTATATTTTAGCATTATCTTAGTCATTATAAAGATCCTACAGATTATTATCTGTTATATATATTTAAGATAAAAACTAGGCCAAAGAGAGGTTTAAGAGAGTGTTAAATGTTAAAATGTTATTTCCTGGAGTCCTGGTACACACGTAAACTCACCTGGGCACTCTACTTGGCGGTTATGTGTGCATGTGTGTGTGTGTGGGTGCGTGTATAATATATATATCATGCAAATAACATGTAAAATTTTATGTTTTTGGTAGCAAAAATATATAGAGAGGATAGGAGACACAGTCTTTTCCATTAATTTATATAGTTCAGCAAATTACATCTCAATGGGCAATGTTATCTTTTACCTAGTATTTTTTTAAAAAAAATAAACAAACACCCTTTTTTGAAATGCAGTTATGCACTTTTATTTATATTTTGTCTATGCCTTTTTTGGGGCCAAAATATCAAAGTTAAGTAGTTTCAAGCCTACAACAAGTTCTATTTTACACTTTAAAAGTCTACCAATCTTTCACCTACTTAAAAGTTTGAAAGTTTTAACTTCAGAAAATGGAGGAATTTATAATGACTATCAGGTACTTAAAAGTAACATTTTGTGTTAACATGATATGGCTCTAAAACTAAGAATTAAGATACTTTGAGTCAAAATAGATTGTTTGTTCCAGAAAATGTTTCCTTAGAAAAGGTAAAACTTCAAGTCAATAAATAACTTTACCATTTGCTTCAGGAAATTCTTGCAGATTCATTTATCTGAAACCACATCCAGGTAAACAAATTCCTTAACAAACAACATCTTATCAAGACTCATGTCTAGAACCTATTGAATGAGCAGCCGTGCACAAGAACTTCTTTCTTTTCTTCTAGTCCACGCTGTTTTACACATACCTCGAGATCTAAGATTGATCATCTTTACCTGGAATTATTGACATAATGAGGTAGCTCATCTGGGATCTTTCTTTGTATAACACAATATATTGATACAATATTGGTACCACTTACTTACTTTCTAGTTAAATGTCTTTTACAACAAAAGTCATTTTATTTTTCTGAAAGGATTCATGGCAGATATTTGCAATTTAAAATTATTGGCTCCCTTTAGGATGTATTTTGTTCATTTAGGAACCAAGGTATTTCTATCAGTGCATTAATATTCAAATATTAACATGATCAAATGATCATCTATGAAAATGTTCTAGTTATGATTCAGAAAGAGATATGATTATTTAATCTTTTGTGATCTCCAATTTGGGGTTTTAATCAGAAAGGCAACCTTTTTAATTAAAGCTCAGCTCCTCATTTCTGCATCTAAAATCATTATGTTTCATCATTTCACTTTGTGCCACTTTTTAAAAAAATTACATAGATTTTCATAAAGAAACCAGGGGTAAAGATGAGGAACTGGAAAATGGAAGGAAGTCACATCCAAATACACACTGTGTGGAACCAAGAGTAGACTTCCTCACATGCTACGGACCAAGAGCACAAGAATTCTTTTTTTTTTTTTTTTTGAGTATGTATTGGTATTTTATTATAATTTTTTTAAAATAATTTTATTGTTTTAATGGGGCGACATCAATAAATCAGGATACATATATTCAAAGATAACAAGTCCAGGTTATCTTGTCGTTCAATTATGTTGCATACCCATCACCCAAAGTCAGATTGTCCTCTGTCACCTTCTATCTAATTTTCTTTTTTTTTTTAAACATTTTTATTTTATTTATTTATTTATTTTCTGAAGCTGGAAATGGGGAGAGACAGTCAGACAGACTCCCGCATGCGCCCAACCGGGATCCACCCGGCATGCTCACCAGGGGCGATGCTCTGCCCACCAGGGGGCGATGCTCTGCCCCTCTGGGGCATCGCTCTGTTGCGACCAGAGCCACTCTAGCGCCTGGGGCAGAGGCCAAGGAGCCATCCCCAGCGCCCGGGCCATCTTTGCTCCAGTGGAGCCTTGGCTGCAGGAGGGGAAGAGAGGAAGGAGGGGGTGGGGGTGGAGAAGCAAATGGGCGCTTCTCCTATGTGCCCTGGTCGGGAATCGAACCTGGGTCCCCCGCATGCCAGGCCGACGCTCTACCGCTGAGCCAACCGGCCAGGGCCTATCTAATTTTCTTTGTGCCCCTCCCCCTCCCCCTTTCCCTCTCCCTTTCCCCCTCCCCCCATAACCACCACACTCTTATCAATGTCTCTTAGTTTCACTTTTATGTCCCACCTACGTATGGAATAATGCAGTTCCTGGTCTTTTCTGATTTACTTATTTCACTTAGTATCATGTTATCAAGATCCCACCATTTTGCTGTAAATGATCCGATGTCATCATTTCTTATGGCTGAATAGTATTCCATAGTGTATATGGAGCACAAGAATTCTAAACACAAAATGCAGGAGTATATTGGCATTTGTGTGGCACAAAATAAATGCAGAACAGCTTGAAAATTATTGATATTGTTCTTGTTCTAAAATTGGATTGCATGTTTCCATGTTCATTCTGTTGTCTCATAAGTTAGGTATTTTAATACAATATTTAAGTGATAAAAATACAACACAATGAAATAAAATGTCTAGCAACTCATTGAAACAAAACCAAAAAAGCACTTGAACACAGGCAAGATTTTATACAGCCTAGCATTTCACTATGTAAACAGACATCTTTTAGTCTAGAAAATCACAAAACCTACACATTTTTTGGCACAAAAGGATGCAATAGAATTAATTAATTTTATGTCTTGTAAGCAAGGTCTACTGAGGAAAATTCTTACTATCACAAAATAAATAAATAAATAGATAGATAAAAAAAATAAATAAAATTAGAAATGCTAAAAATTAAAAATAGTTAAGTACATAGAATTTAAGTTGAAAACCATGATGCCTATTAGGCAGAGATAATTTTTCTAAAATTTAGTGCAATCTGAATTATCATTAATCTATGATTTATTAGTAAGTACATGGAAATGAAACTTTAATAATATTTCTTTAGGCTGACATGTCATGGCCTAATGGATAAAGCATCAATCTGGAAAGCTGAGGTCACCAGTTAAAAACTCTTGGTTTCCCTGGTCAAAGCACATACGAGAGAAGCAACTATGAAGAGCTGCGCCTCCCTCCCTTCTCTCTTCTCCCAAATCAATAAATAAAATAGTTTAATTTTTATTTGTTTACAATTGGTTGTGATTGAGGGAGATGTAAAATAAAAATAAAATTTTAGATGAATAATTGATGTATATTATAACAATATATATTATTTTTAAAAAAGATAATTTTGTTATAAGTTTACACAATTTAGTAAATAGATCCTGAAATATGGTATATATCATATTGGCATACACTAATACCAAACTTAAAGATAACAAAAGGATAATATGGATAATTAAAAATATAAATGATCACATCACTCAATGTAATTACTCATTAAATATATTATCCATCTAATATGGGTCTATGTTGGTTTGATTCTAGACTTAATCTTATTTTATCAAATGTCACAGATATTCTGATCAAATATAGTAAATATAAGCTGTATATACTATTTTCTTTAAAAAGGATA
This sequence comes from Saccopteryx leptura, assembly GCF_036850995.1. Classification (NCBI taxonomy): domain Eukaryota; kingdom Metazoa; phylum Chordata; class Mammalia; order Chiroptera; family Emballonuridae; genus Saccopteryx; species Saccopteryx leptura. Next base: position 205,950,229 of record NC_089503.1, on the reverse strand, counting down.
AATATATTTTTATTTTTACTTTTATGACATTTTCATGCCCATACCAATTAATTCAATAAATCCACATAAAATCAACAAACATCATGGGTCTTGCCAGACTTGCTTTCTGTACTTATTTTTTTGTGTTTCTAATTATTTTAAAATCATATCCCAGCATAACATTTCATGCTTACATAATTAAGGATGTATTTCTAGACAATACAAATATTCGTTAATACATTTTTTAAAGGAAATATTAATTTAATTTTGTTTAGGACCTCAATTTTAGATCTTAGTATTTTTAATAAGCCGTACTTAGCCTACATATTTTATTATATATTTGAAAACATGATTTTGAAAAAAAAAATCTGACACAAAGTCTACAATTAACAAATAATTTTACTTTCCCAACTATTCTATTAGAATGACAATACTTATGTTTCTTTCAGTAAGTTCTCTCATGATTTTTAGATTTTGAAATCTTTCAAAGTGTACTTATTATTGGTTTCAAGCACGTGTGTTATAATTCTTTTCAATCTCCTCTACAATCAAGTGCAATAAAAAAGATAAAATAGATCTTATTTATGATTGATCATTGAAATAAAAGTGGAATATCTACTATAATAATATAATACTATATTAGAAATAAAAGCATGTTATATAACAGCAATATAATAAAAGTGAAAATCTAGTATAGATTTCACAGAAAAAGAGAAAATAAGAACCTTGAATTGATAGACGCATTACTGATTAGTTTTAAGCAAATTTATTAATTTGTTGTTTTTGTATATTCTTCTTTTCCTAAGCTCTATTGACATATCAGTGAACAAAGATATACCTTCTAAAAGCACAGAGTATGAAGTGATAATAAGTGAAAGGTAATATGAGCAAATAAAATGTGGCAATTACTATTAAATTAAATACGATTAGCTTTGGAAAAATATAGCAAACACATGTATACTTTACCAGTTAGAGAAAGTAAATATAAACTGAGCTAAGTAAGTTTATGCTGCATGACAAGGGTCATGCTAATAAATGAGAAACGAAGATAAGGACATAGAGCACATAGGATGTTAGCTCATATAAATGCCAGGTAAAAAAACTGAGATTTTGGTATGGGCAATACTAGCTACAGAACTGGAGGTAGTTAAACAGGAGATCAGTATAATGAGATTGGAAATGTTCAACAATAATTTAGCCAACATGTAAAGAATAGATCAGAGAAGTTCAGCCCTGAAGGTAAGGAGGTAAGATCAAAGTCTTTAGCTGTAATATATATGTGAGAATTGGCTGGAAATCAAAGCTACTTACTCAGGTAGACTAATTCAAAATTGCTGACTAAGTCAGTGCTGTGTTAAGGAGAGGAAAACGTCCAAGACTGAGCCATGGTATCTGGCTTGGGTAATGTGGAATGACAATGATATATGCAGTTATGTTCAGGTTCAGTGAGCACGTCTGGACAATAAATTGTGGATGGAGTTCACGCAAGCCATTTTCAAGCTTTCCTCTTCAAAAGTTGCCATGGCATACATAGAGATTTTAAGAGTTATTTGCTATCATCATCCATACTGACTAATGCCAATTCATTAGAAGGATTGGGGTGGTACTGTAACAAAAACTTAAAATAAATGGTATTATCTTAGCATTCCAGAAGTTGTGAAAAAAGAAAAATCATAGAACATGATGAATGTATCCTCTTTTCCCACAGAAGGAAGAGCTAGATACCATAAAGTGTTCTTCTCAGAAAACAGAAGCACATTTTAATAAAAAGCTTGTTCCACCTTTAGCACACCCAGTAGCTTTTCATAATTATCAGAGCCAGTGGTTACTCCATATCTCTCATCCTTGACTTTCTGAATGAGATTTGTGTTGTGATTCCCCTGCCTCTGTTTTTTCTCATTCTCATAGGACATGGAAGATAATACCTGGAACAAGTGCGTACAGTTCAATTGGATATAGGTTAGTCTGCATCATGTAGAAATCTGAGATGTTTTTGCTGTACATTGAATAGAGAAAACCTGGGTTTGGTTCTTTGAGGAAACAATGATTGGTATGTATATGGAAGGTGAAGAATGAAATGATTTGGTTATCAGTAAGATAGCTGGCAGAAGGGACAATGTTCTGATGTCACCAGCACTTCTCATCCTGGGCACATAGAAGCTTTTTGTCACTTAGATTAGAACCATGTGTCCAAATTCCATTCAGCTAAATTGGATGGATTCAGCCCTCTAAATAGCCCATATAACCCCTCATTATATTTCTCTTCCTCTGCTCTACCATTTTTTTTTGGGGGGGGGGGTCACAAGGTTCAGATGGAGGAGTCTTCCTGATCCATTTCAGACTTTACACAAATGAGTAATTGAAGTTTAATGTGATGTTTAAAAGAATATTTGGCAACAACTGGAAGCTGCAACCACCAGCTTGGGGGACAAGCAGGGCTGGCTGCTTTATAGGAGTTGAGGAAAGAGGTTGTCAGTGGAAACTGGTTCCAGAGTCGTCCATGTAAAAGGAGTTGGAGCCGTGGAAGAAATGCAGCTATTCCCAAGGATGACAGCAAGTCAGAGAGGGATTGACAGAATACTTAGATCCCATTTTCTCCTGTGTTTCACCTTTCTACCTGTACCTCCTATGCATTGATACCTCTGGACGCAAGCTCTTAGCAAACCCTGAGATATGCAATCTACTGTAGTCAGGTCCTTTGTGTTATAAACTGAGCAGATGAGTGTGAGAAATAGATTTGAGAAAAAATGGACCCATTATCATCACAACATTCAAGTGGAAGTGCAAAAAAATGCAATTGAATTTATGAATGTGGAATTCAGGATAGAAGTATGGCGTGGGAATATAAATTTGGGAATCATTAGCATTTAGATTGCATATAAAGCCATGAGATTGAATGAGATCTCCGAGAAAGCAAGTGTAAAGAAAAATGAAGGGAAAAAAATCAAGTACCAAGACCTGAGGCATTCCAGGAAAAGTGGTAGAATCAAGTAAAATGATAGGTAGGGAGTGGGGTAAAACAGAGAAATAATGGGAAACCAGGAAAGCAGTGATGGAGAAAGTACAGATATACTATATCAGATAAAAAGAAAAAAAAAAGGACCATTAAGAGTGGAAGAGAAGCTTGATTACAGCTAGGGGAAAAACTAAGCATGAAGGAGATTTGACAGATGATAACATAAGGAAATAAGGAGACAGTGTGTATAATTTTTTTTTTGAGGACTTTTGGTAAAAAAGAGATTAAATTCACTTGAGGTATCTGGCAAAGAAATTTTGATATGCAAAGGTTTTTATTGTTTATTCGCTTTTATCTTCTAAGATGAAATAGTAGCATATTTGTATGATTTTGTCACTTGTGAAATGGTAAATAATTGATTATGTAAAATAGAGGGAAGGGGTCAGTGTGTAGCCAGAGTCAATGAACAAGCAAAGGAATTGGCCTCATTTGGGACCATAAATATGTTTTTTTTCTGCAGATGGTTCTCAACAGAATGTGATTTTGTAAAATTGGCAATGTTTGTAGACATGTTGCATTGTTGCAACTGGTGATGGCAAAAGGTGTGATACTGACTTCAAATAGAAGAAGCCAGGGTAGCTGATACACATCCTACAACACACAAGACAGTTCCCACTCCCCCACCACCATTCTCTTAACCAAACATTATTTGGCTCACTATGTCAATAAAAATGAGGTTAGGAAACACTGCGCTGTCATAATATGCAAGATGAGTAGTTTGTAAGCTAAGATCCGGGAATTAAGTACATATAGCCTGGGGACCTTGAGCTCTTCTTCCCTTGATTGCTTTAATTTTTTCTTTCAGTGACATAAGAAACAAGATAATCAGTTGGAGGTGAGATTGGAGGAGATGTGAGAGATTTGAAATGAGAAAAAAATCTATACATTCATCTTACACAAGAGAAAGAATAATGGCTTATGGAAAAATAATGGGCTTTTTCGTACAGCATTAAGGGCACAAGCTTTACAAGGTCATAGTTTTAAAGAGATAACGATCAGCATGATTTAGTTCTGTGTTTTTCTTCAACTGCATTCAGATGCATCAAAGCAACACTAGTATTAATGAAGACATGTATGAAACCAAGGCTGAAGGGTTGCCAAGTGAGTCATGGTTAGTGGATAAAAATGCATCTGTTGACCAAAGATGGAACAAAACATTTGAAACACAGAATGTATAAAATAGTGAAATATACTCATGAAACAGCAGATAATTTTTTACAGAGCAATAACTGAATTTAATTTGATTTATGAAATGGGCAGAGAGTAAATATGTTGAACCTGTGCTCAATGGTCATGTTATCATGTTAGAATAACATAAATGCACCAAAGTGAAGAAAAGGTTGAAGAATTTAAGTCTAAAAAAATAAGGAAGCTAATTTCTAAATGAATGCATTGTTGTAGGTGTGAATTCATGAAAGCCTTTACTGTAACAGCAATGATAATATAGAAGAAAAAAAGAAATTGAAGAGAAATTGGGTGAAATTAACCGAATTTTGATCTTCATTACATCCCATGTTTAATAAGGAATATGTGATTTCTTATCAATGTATACTTATTCAATTCTCAACATAGAAGGTAAATGAGTAGAAATAAAATATTCAACCTTAAACATATCTATAGACCATGTAAAAGATTCTGTATAGAAGATATAAATTTAAGAGTATCTGTTGGTGGGACTGTAAAGTAGTACAACCATTATGGAGGAAAGTATGGTGGTTCCTCAAAAAACTGCAAATAGAACTACCTTATGACCCAGCAATCCCTCTACTGGGTATATACCCCAAAACCTCAGAAACATTGATACGTGAAGACACATGTAGCCCCATGTTCATTGCAGCACTGTTCACAGTGGCCAAGACATGGAAACAACCAAAAAGCCCTTCAATAGAAGACTGGATAAAGAAGATGTGGCACATATACACTATGGAATACTACTCAGCCATAAGAAACGATGACATCAGATCATTTACAGCAAAATGGTGGGATCTTGATAACATTATAAGGAGTGAAATAAGTAAATCAGAAAAAAACAAGAACTACATGATTCCATACATTGGTGGAACATAAAAATGAGACTAAGAGACATGGACAAGAGTGTGGTGGTTACCAGGGGTGGGGGGAGGGGGGACAGGGGGAGGGTTGGGGGGAGGGGGAGGGGCACAGAGAACTAGATGGAGGGTGGCGAAGGACAATCTGACTTTGGGCGAGGGGTATGCAACATAGTTTAATGACAAGATAACCTGGACATGTTTTCTTTGAATATATGTACCCTGATTTATTAATGTCATCCCATTACCATTAATAAAAATTTATTTAAAAAAAAAAAAAAATTTAAGAGTAGAAAGAAAAAATATGGTGCCTCTTGAACAATTCTCTCCACTGATGGGGACCAGAATGGGGAGAAGTTCCCAGAAAACAAAAAAAAAGCAAGTATTCTGGTCTAATTGTTTTGTCAGCATGCTATAATGGCAATACTATAATGAAGGAGTAACTGTTACCACCCTTCTCCAAATCACTAATGGTATACACATTTTCATGTAAGAGGAATGTTACAAGTGCAAATGACCTTAGGCAAGCTTTCTATCATCTAAAGATAACACTTTAGTTCATATCTACATAAATAAAAATGTAAATGTTTGTTCAAAACCTTAAATCTCCTAAAATTCTTCACCAATTGCTTTGAAATTTTCACACAATGTTGCATTCAAATATGCACATGTTTTTATGTTTTAATATACCTACTATTTTATAGATGTCACACCTGTGACAAGTAAAAACATGATTTTTTTTTAAAAACAGTGCCGTCAATTGGACATAAAAGCAACATACGCTATACTAAATATTTTACAATTCCATTTCAATGTTATGGGAGAAATATAAATTGCACATGGCTGAAGATATTTTCTGTCAAATATGCAAGGAAAATTCAAATATGAACATGGATTTCACAGCAGAAATCTACAATGAAGTGTTGATAATGATTGAAGATTTGTGCTTAGAAATTGCGAACAAAGTTCTCAATCAGTTGGGAATGCCATCACCGAATCTATCTGCTGCTGCTTCTTTTGATGTACAATTGCGTCATGAACAAAATTACAACATGGGTGATCTTTTGTCGTACGTGCAATCAAATATTCCTAAACGTTACGCTTGAGCAAAAAGGCATTTATGATCACATAATACAAACTGTCAATAACAGGGTTGGAGAAATCTTCTTAGATGCGCCCAGAGGAACTTGTAAAACATTCCTAATTAGATTGATTCTGGCAGCAATTTGATCCCAAAATGACATAGCCTTAGCTCTTGCATCCTCCAGAATAGCTGTGACATTGCTACCAGGTGGAAGAACTGCTCATTGCACTTTGAAATTGTCATTGAACATGCAATTCATTGAAACTCCCACATGCAACATTTCCAAAGCATTCGGCATGGGAAAAGTATTGCAGAAATGCAAACTTATTGTTTGGGATGAATTCACAATGGCGCACAAGAAATTGCTTGAGGCTCTTGATCAATCATCGCGAGATTTGCGTGAAAATATCAGACCATTTGAGAACGCATTAATATTGCTTGCAGGAGATTTTAGGCAAACATTACCTGCAATTCCTCGATCGACACCAGCGGATGAAATAAACGCTTGCCTGAAATACTCCACTTTGTGACGACATGTAAAGATGTTAAAATTAACTGCAAATATTCATGTCCAGCTGCAAAATGATGGATCAGCTGAGATATTCTCACATCAATTGCTGGAAATTGGGAACAGAAAGGTACTGGTTGATCTGACCTCAGGACGAATTTCATTGCTTCATAACTTCTGCAATTTAGTGACGTCAAAAGAAGAATTGGTTGAATAAGTTTTTCCCAATATTCAAACCAATTATAAGAATCACGATTGGCTGAGTGAACAAGCTACTCTTGCAGCCAAGAACAAAGACATCTATGAACTTAACAATATTATTCAGTCTAACATTCAAAGCGAGGCAGTCACATACAAGTCCGTTGGCATTGTTGTGGAAGCAGTTGAAGTGGTTAATTATCCAACAGAATTTTTGAATTCACTTGATCTGCCAGGGATGCCACCGCATGTACTGCAATTGAAAATCAGCGCTCCAATTATCGTGTTACAAAATATCAACCAGCCAAAGCTTTGCAATGGCTGAGGCTTGCAGTAAAAAAATTAATAAGCAACATTGTAGAAGCAACAGTCTTAATAGGACTTTTCAAAGGTGAAGAGTCCTCATTCCTCACATTCCTATGATTCCAACGGATATGCCATTTCAACTTAAGAAATTGCATGCAGTTCCCAATTCGACTGGCATTTGCAATCACCATCAACAAAGATCAGGGCCAACCTTTAGAATTGTGCAGTTTAGATCTAGACATGGATTGCTTCTCACATGGACAATTATATGTTGCGTGTTCTAGAGTCAGCAAACCAGGCAATCTCTATATCTGCACAGACAATGGAACAACAAAAAATATTGTATACCCACAAGCATTGTGAAATTAAACATATTAGAAACATGCACTTTCTCTTTCCTTTCTTTTCCATTTAACCTGACTGAGCCACAGCAACGTGTGGCCGGGTACAGCTAGTTATTGATAAAAATAATACAATGAATGGGGTTCAGGTGACATATCTCTATTTTAGGAGCATTATGTTTCCTTGGAAGTACTCCCCCTTCCAAAAAAATCAAAAGGCAGTGAAGACATACAAGCTTTGTTACTACATCTGTGACTGTGGCAGAAAATTCTCCTGTCATGAGCATTATAGGAAGAAAATGTAAAATAACAGAAGAAAATAAAGCAAGCTCATCTGGTGAATTTGCTTTTGTAGAAAAGGTAAATAGGGTTAAGACTGTAGACCTTGTTAGACTTCCTAATAAAGAACTAAAGTACAGTATCAACTTTTGAATGGAAGGAGATAAATACTAAAACCCCATGTCTATCCCTTAGAATATACTTGAAGAGGTGACTGGATTCACCCCCTAGTTAAAGCCATAGAATCTAAAAAAGACTAAATAAGGCACTGAGATCTGTACTTTCAACTCCCATTCAGGAATCTAAGACCATATGTAATCACTTGGATTAAGTTGCCTGGGGTACTATATGAACCAGTGTTTTTCAATTGCTGACTGTATCCATATGCTATCAGGGTGGTTAACTCTTTCATGGACTGGCTCCAATCTCCAGACCAGCACATACCTGCCAACTCACAGTTGAAAAACACTGATATAAACCGTGTTACAATTGTTAGATTAGAAAGCTGAACATACAGCAACCCTCGTGGAAGGTGGGATGGTGGTCACAAATGTGCTGAGGTGTACGGGGAAAACATGAGGAAGCAAACCTAGGTGAAGATCAAGTTGCAAATTGGTATGTGTGGACAGACAATGATGTGGTTGTGCTATTTTAGGCGCATACAGAATTAGAATTGATGTTGTATGTGAACTAGATGTTGTTGTTCTTGCCCTTTTCACAGAGCACAGTGACTAAGTCCACTCTACATCAAGTTTAATTAGCCATGATAAATGAAATCCTTCTTGCCCAAACTCTCCTCGGTAGTAAACATTAAGCAATACAGAATTCCCAGAGTCAATAAACTACTACTGTTCTAATTAAGAAAATAGTTAAGGAGGAAGCTTTTCTTTCATGCACTCCCTTTTAGTAGTTCTGTCTGGTCAATAAGTAAGGCAGACAGTTCCTGCAGATTAACGAGAGACTATCCAACTGGTCTATTAGAATGCTTCAGCTGCACCTGACATGATGGAAACTATATAGAAAATACAGTAGGCCACGAGAAAGTCAGACATCATCAGGGATGGCTACATAGTTCATGGGGCTCAGTGCCAAATGAGAATATAAGGCCCCATGCTCAAAAATTGTTAAGAACTTCAAGTATAGTACAACCATGTACTACACCAACCTCAGGACCCTCCAGAGCACAGTGCACTGTTTGACTCCACAGAAGTTGCATAACCAGGGAACTGGCTTTGTCTTCTCTCTAATCTCAGTTTTTTATTCCATTTAGGCATAATTAGAAAGCGCAGGTAATGGAAACAAATGTACGCTTACTATCTCATCACAGATTGGCTTTAAATCAGCAGCACATTGCTATAATCTAATAAAGCAGGAATGAGAACCAACAACAAAATGCTGACACTCTACAACAGGGGTCCCCAAACTATGGCCCGCGGGCCGCATGCAGCCCCCTGAGGCCATTTATCCGGCCCCCACCACACTTCCGGAAGGGGCACCTCATTCATTGGTGGTCAGTGAGAGGAGCATAGTTCCCATTGAAATACTGGTCAGTTTGTTGATTTAAATTTACTTGTTATTTATTTTAAATATTGTATTTGTTCCCGTTTTTTTTTGTGTGTTTTTTTTTTGTTTTTTGTTTGTTTTTTTACTTTAAAATAAGATATGTGCAGTGTGCATAGGGATTTGTTCATAGTGTTTTTTTTATAGTCCAGCCCTCCAATGGTCTGAGGGACAGTGAACTGGCCCCCTGTGTAAAAAGTTTGGGGACCCCTGCTCTACAAGGATGCTACCATGATAATTCTCTTCCCTGGAGGAAAAGGTGGGAGAGGTGTTAAGGACCTTAGTCACCTATATTACAAATAGGTGCTGGCTAATAAACCCAGCTAAAATTCAAGGCACAATCCAATGTATAAAATTTCTCAGAGTTACAATAGTGCAATGAGGAACATTGCTTTAACTGTAAGGAGTGGTCTATCTCTCATAGAACCTGACTTCAAGCAATGAACACACTGAATGGCCGGGCAGTTCCTCATCTTGGAATCTTGTTTGCCCCCATTTACAAAGTCACTGAAAATAATTCTGAATGTGAGTGCAGTGACACTCACTGAATGAGTTTCCTTGGGCTGACGTAAATATTATTCTAAATTGGGGACCTTAAAGCAATAGAAATTTAAGACTAGAGCCTGAAATTAGGATACAGGCAGGGCCATGCTGTCTCTGAAAGTTCTAGAAAGAAGTCCTTTCTTACCTCTTCCTCACTTTTGGTATGTCCCAACAATCCTTGGTGTTTCTCGGCTTATAGACACTCTAATCACTCTAATCTCTGCTTGGCTTATCACTCTAAACTCTACTTCTATTTTCACATCATACATGTGTGTCCTTTCCTCTTTTCATAAGGAAACAAGCAGTTATTGGATTTAGTACCCACCCTAATCTAGTCTGACCTCATCTTAACTACATCAACAAAGATTTTTTGAGGTTTATTTCTAAAGTCACTTTCTGAGGTTCCATCAAGGCATACGTTTTAGAGGGACCCAACTTAAACTGCTATAGTACAGAGTAGAAACAAGTTCTAAAAGTTGTGCGGTAGGTGATAGTGAAGGCAATATCTTTAGACCTTTATGATCCAATTCAATGGTCAGATATTGGCATATTCAAAAGCTGGGGTCCTTTTGGGAAAATTAAATGGGCCCACCACTTCAAACCCCTCAGGATGTTGACTCGGACTGTGTTTGTACCACCTGCTTAATTTAATCCATTTGAAAGACATACGCTGTTGCACTAGATGAACACTGAGTGTCCTTAGGCAGAACAAGCTATGTAATTCGTGTAACCCAGTAACAAGTGAAAAATGCAAGGTCTCTTGCTTAAAAATGATTAAGGATTGATTTAGTTTAATCACTGTTTCCTGAGATTAATATGAAAAGTAACTCACAAAATCCACTGGGAACTTGTCTGGGATCCTGAGGTAGTGATGAGAGAGTAAGGAGCAATACTATATATAATTTATACCTTTCCCACCTTGAAATCATTGTCTTTGCTTTGATGCTAATGGGGGTCCCAAACCCAGATATAAGTCTGTGTAAACCAGAGGAAGGATATAGTAGTGTCTAGGACATAATACCCATGACATTGAATTTAATAGTGCATATTCTACAAGGTAATTTACGGTTGCCTTTCTTTCTATGTAACTATAATAGAAAGGAAATGCAACTCTGTTGCCAAGCAGAGGAGGCACTCCTGAGCGCCTTGGTCTGTCAAATCCTAAAACGTCTGTTTGTGTGTTTTAACAAGGCTCGTGTTATTGTCTGTGTGTATAAACATTACATGTGATGAGTTATAAAGTTATATATTGAGAGGAAGTGTTAGGATATAGGGTGAAATCATAGCAGATGGGAACGAAGTTTATAAGGAGATTATATTACCATGGATAGAAACCACGAGGATATTTCTGCACAAGCAGCTCAGAACAATGGTATAATATGTGTCCATCTTTTGCCATTCTCATTCAAACAAATTGCCACTGTTGGTAGAAATCTCATGGCCTGTTTTCTGCAGAAGAGGTAAATTGGGCTCCTAATGATCTGAATGTTCTACCTGTATAATTTAGATAAAGTAAATGACAAAGTTTCCCCTGATGACTCAGTTTATGGGCAGTTGACTACAGTTATTATTCAATTCCTAGGTTTTGTTCTCCATTTTAAGATTTTTCCCCCCAGAAATATACTACCAATAAATTGTACAAAACAGAGGATCCTATGCAACAGTTTCTTTATCCCATGTAACCATAAATCAAGATGATATATTGCTAAGACAGCTCCCTTGGAGTAATGGAAAGCAAATAGTGGTGGCCTGCTTGGCATGTCACAGCTTGATGTCATCTGTTCCTTTAAATATATTACGTGAATGTGAATGAAATTAACTTAGAGTATTCCAAAACTGGAACCCAGAAAACTTAGGGACTGTGGCCTTGGGTTTGATTAATTGGTCTGAAATAACAAATAACTCCCTTCCAGAGGCACACAGAGGACATTGATGGGAAGCCTTATGATACAGTCATATTATATTTGTTAGTAGAATATATCTAATTGGGAGTCTCATGTAGCACAATATTTTTAGGCAGAGACAAGACTATACACATGTAATTAGTACATAATGCCAACAACATATGTGCCATATTAATCAGAACTTGTCTCCCTGTGCTAGGCATTTTGAAGGAATTATGGCATTTGGTCATGAGGGTATTCAATCTACTTGAAATATTATTCCAGGATCCCCATCATTATGATGCAAAACACTTGGTACTTTAAATAGGGACACTAGAGGGAGCTCATTTTTAGAGGACTAACTGCTGCTGAAAATCACCATGGGTAGAAATCAAGTTCTAACTGAATTCTCTAAAGAATAATGGTTTCTTTTATACTCATTAGCAGCACAGAGAGTAAGCTTATACCTTTTCCCAGGAGGAACGATTGGATATTCCAAACAATATGAACTACTATATTTTTGAATTTAGTGACAGGAATTCAGAGAGCCAAGCTAAAGAAGTAAAATCATGGGGGACCCACATTTGGTATGTTATGGCTGAATATCACTAAACATTATGATATGAAGGCCATTGTTCATAACAGGCCAGGTCATTTAAATAAAAATAAAAAAACTTGTCTTCCATATTATGGAATAGGTTGAAATTGGATAATGAATAATTCCCTGATATTCTTGGAATGTCGATGGGGAATAGATGGGCTTTATTACAAAATGATGCATAAAAACGAGAGTCTGTACAAACCTGGAATATATTTAAGATACAGTTATGTCCATGAATCACATAAAATACAGAGTTTACAGAATATGGACTTCTAATCACCACTCTAGTCACTGGAAATATATGATTTATAAGAAGGAAAGGTACTTTTATAAAGAACGAATATCATTGTCACTTATGTAAGGCGTGCCAAACATTACCATAATATTTTTGTCAAGCTATATAAGCGCTGGTGATTTCACTGAATGAATGTAATACATATGCTAGAAATGTAGAAGATTATCCTTGAATGAGAAAATGTTTTCAAAGTTTTTATAAAAACCCCCAATTAACATGAAATCAATAGATTCTAATTTTTCAGAAAAAATGATATGAGAATAAGTACATATTCAATTAAATAGGAAATGATGCAAGTAATTGAGATTGATGGAGAAGTCAGTTGGTAAATGAACATCAAAAAAACAATAAAAGATGTTAACAAATAACATACTTTGTAGAAGGAATTCATACTCCCTACTGGATGGTTTAAATCAAAGTCTGTGTTATTCTGCTTGCGTAAAATATTGCACAAAATATTATAAGACAAACAGTAAAAATATTCCAGAGATATTTACATTGACATGTTGACCAAGGTTAGAGGGTAGATGAGGAAGTAAAAGTTCTGTATTTACTCCTATTACTGAGAAGAGAACCTCCCAGTAAACAGAGAAGGCATGTGACCTAATGTGATTGCTTAAACATACAAAGAGCTCCCAGCAATCAATTGGATTTATTATCTTTTATTTATTTATTTATTTATTTATTTATTCATTTATTGCTAGCAGGAGAGTGATTATCTTTTTTAGGAATACTTCTAATTAGCACAGCAGGGATGCATGTGTTTATGGGTAAGAAATCCCTGAAAAATGTCACATATGTTATGAAATTCTATGGGTAAAAGAATAAAGATATTTTATGTCTGTAAAGGTTCCTCTATGTAGTGAAGTATCCAAACCTCCCTTAGAAATCTCACCTATCTGTTTGAGCAAGAAAATATCTGATAAAAGAACCAAGGAATTGTACAATTGGACTAAGATAGAGATTTGAACTGCTGCTTTGCTAGAGACTGATGATTACCTGAATTTTTAAAATGACCAGTAAAACTTGATATTCTGTAAGATCTCAGATTCGTGAAAGTCTAACTTCACTATTCAATCATTTGGTATTATCTCAAGGAATTGTGTTAATAGAAAGGAGTGACTCCAAAAACCTCAAAAGATTTCAACTAATTAGGAGTCAGGTAGATGAAAAACCAAGTCATCACATGACTAATAAATATATGAAAGAAACTAGGAAATAAAAGTGTTATAAAATTAAAAGAAAGACGGAATTTTATGTACTGAGCTATAGCAAATCAAGTTTAAAAAAAGCAAATTAATTAACACTATTGGTAATTGTGATTGAGTGCAGGACACAGAAGAGAGTTTTAAATGGCAAAAGGAATAAACACTACTTCATAAGAGGGAGTAAATATTTAAGATTCTTTTCAGAAGCTTAGCTGTTCAAGTACTGAGTGTGGTGGCAAAGAATAGTAATGAGAAAGAATTATATGGCATGAAATTTAAACTTCATTACCTTAAGATGAAGTAATTGGACAGGTGAACATTTTTTAAAGAATAAGACAGTACATGTTTTAGGTTTGTGGGCCAAAATGTCTATGTTGTAACTACCCAGCTCTGCCTTTGTAGTGCTAAAGCAGCCACAGGCAATATGTAAACAACTGAGTGAGACTGCATTCCAACAGTTTTATTTTTAAAAACAGGTGGCAACCACATTGTGAAACTTTGCCTTCTGCTGGCTTAATAAACCTACTCCTGGTCATTACAAGGATTTTATTTTAGTTTCAGTTTTGCTCATGTACTCAAGGAAGAGAAATAAAATTAAAAGATAAAAGAGAGAAAAATACAAGTAATAGAATAAAATCCTAGTGGCTATATAAAGAGTTGTATTTATAAACATGGGAAACAAGGTTTTCTTGTGTCATCTCTTTCTATGAGATGGAAAGGAAAAAGGTATGAACGGATACAAATTAAACTCAGCAACTTTAAATGAGGAAACTAGCATTTTGGAAAATAGATGACAACATCCTTCTGCTAAGAATAGTAGAATCAACTGTGGTCTGGACTATTTGAAAAGTTGGTGAATGTTTGGAATAATAAATATGCAAAAAAGGAGAAAATTTTCCAGGCAGTCAAATAATTTAAAGTAATAATATGGAGAATTGATTCAGACACAGAGTTTGTGTCATTTACAAATATCATCTTACCACCTAACCAGGTGGTGATGCAGTGGATAGAGCGTAGGACTGGGATGCAAAGGGTCCAGGTTCAAAACCCTGAGGTCCCTCACTTGAGTACAGGCTCATCTGGTTTGAGTAAGGCTCACAAGCTTGAGCCAAAGATCACCAGCTTGAGTGAAGGCTTACCAGTTTGAGTGCAGGGTCGCTGGCTTGAGCATGGAATCATAGACATGACCCCATGGTCACTAGCTTGAGCCCAAAGGTCACTGACTTGAAGCCCAAGGTCTTTTGCTTGAGCCCAAGGTCCCTGGTTTGAGCAAGGGGTCACTCAATCTGCTGTGGTCCCTCCCCGGGGTCAAGGTACATATGAGAAAGCATATGTACCAAATGCATAATTATGTAAAAAAATGAGTAATTTTTAAAGATTTTTTTAAGAGATTAAGCAGATGTTGATTATTTAGTCCCAAATATTTGGGAGAACTTCATAGTGTCTAATAATTGAGTTGCTTTTAAATATGACTAAACCTTGAGGCTAACATCAGTGGGTATTTGTCTCCACATGTTCCAGAAGGAAGAGGTAATTTGAATTCAGCAAAAAATTTAATAGCCTAAGTTGAAACAGAAATTATCCTAAGGGAATCTTGTGGAAATGCATTCAAGAACAGAAGAGCTGTATCTATTTTCTTTATGAATATTGGCCATGCTTTGCTATAGTAAGTAATGCTTCATAGCCAAATACAATATGAAAACAAAGTATTGATATAATAGATGATCTAAAGATGCCCAAGAGCACGTGTAAACAGACATGCACTTGTCCTGAAGAAGAATGTATTTTTGCAGCTATAATTTGAATATAAAATCGGAATGTAAAAAATTGTGGCTGAAAATATTCTAAATATCACAGAAAACGACATTCAGACCAGTACTATGGCATCTATTCAAAACATCTGAAGTCATTTGTCTTTCTGAATTGCACCCAATGTAAAGCATTTCACGCAGAACTGAACAGAAGTGAGCACCAGTAACACTTTCAGCATGCGTACGTTTTGTTCTAAAGGAACAGCTGTTGCTTGAAAAGTCAGTGGAAGATTCCCAGCATTTGTTTTTTAAAAAGTTATCACCCAAATAAAAATTGTTGAGAACCAGATGTTAAAATTGAGAGTGGTCTGTTTATTTTAGTTGAAAGTGTTATAAAAATGTTAATAAGGTGTTTTAATATCTATTACATGGTGATGTTTGACTCTGTAATGTGCTTTTTGTTATATTTGACTGTTGTTTCTATATGCTGGTATATTGGCATTAGATCACTGAAGAGTAAATAAAAAGAGAAAGAATGCTTGCTTGTAACTAGAATACTGAACCAAAATGGAGATAGGTGCATGGTTTTGCAGACAACTTGAAATGAACACTTTGAAACACTAATATGCGTTCTGTATTAAGAAATGCCTCCTAATAATTACCTTAGTAATTATCACCTCAACCAGAACTGCACCACTAAAGAGTTACTCCTCTTAGACATCTGAAGGAGACTATGACTACCTGCATTGCCCATCTTTGCCAATTTTAACAGCTTTTAATCTTCCACTTAATGTTTTGTGGGTAAATTTTTTAAATTATATCAGTAACAGATTTCCTTATAAAAATTAAAACATTTGAAAAACACTTCAAACCTCATTTAAATATTACCCAAATCTAGTCTCTTATTATTCTTCAGCAATAAACATTGTTTCCAGTTTGGTGTATATTTATCCCAAATATATACAATGCATTTATAAATGAATGTATTTACTAATTATTAATATTGACACTATAGATTAAATAGCAGTAAATAGAAATATGCTTATATAATAAATGCTACATAAGGGAAAACAATAAATCATGATTATTATTTTCATTATTATTTTCTACACATAAAAGCTACCTTAAAAGGGATGTGGAAGGTAAAAAACAAACAAACATGTTTTGACAGTAAGTTAACCACTTTGTTTACTCATTTTCTGTTGTATAAAACAATGAAAATTTCTTGGCAGACATTGTTGGTAGGCTACATGATAAGCTATGCAAAAAAAACTGCTTAAAACTTTTTCTCTTTCTCATTTTTTTTTCATTTAGTAAGCTAAATATTCACATATTGGTTGTAATACAGGTGACATGTAAGTGGATGTCACAAGGTAAGGTTTCTACAAAAGCCTTTAAACTAGCACAGATGTGCTTACATGTCCTTAATCCTTTGACCTTTGCTGCTTCAGCTTTTCTTCCCTTTTTTCTTGCCTGAAAAGCTGATGGACATCATGGCCTCAAAAGTGCTACCGACATTAAGCAACTAACCATATACGATATCTCCCTCTAAAGACATACTAAGAATATTGCATGGCGGTACCTCAAATCTTCAATGTCATTGTGAAACTTGATATTTCTTCTAGTCTTAGACTGCCTTCACCTACTTTTCTTGTAAGAAAAAAAGAAACTTTGTATATTAAGATTACATTTATATGCATGGTATGTTATTTATAGCCAAGCTTCATCCTTACTGAAATCAATATTAAGTCTCATGACATAAATTTAGTCTGGAGATTATATTAAATTTGGCACAGAGAGGTCAATTCATTCAATAAAAATATATTTTTGAGTGAGTGGTAGGAGCAATGTAATATTTAAACGACAGGGATAATGTGTCAAACTGAAGATATGGCCTATAATCCTTGGGACTAACATGAAAATAAGTGGAGACAACTGAAAGCAAGTACATAAATAAATAATTGCAGATTTTGACTGGTTCTGAGAATAGACTAATTACAGCAGAAAGGACTGTAAGTGTAGGAGTAGTTGAAAAAGAGGTGATTATGAAGAGGTGGTCAATAAAATGTAATTAATCTAATGGGTGATACTTGAAGACAGGCATTTTTAAAACTAAAAAGATTAGAAAGGTCTACCTTTGTAAAATTTATTGGAAAACATTCCTTCTTTATATTAATGGTGCAGTTTATTTAATGTATAAAATGTACTGATTTATTGGGAACAGGAAAATAACAGATTAGAGTCTAAGGCATGAGGAGATTGAAACACATACTGTAAAGATTTGCAGATGCTAGATTATTTAGAGGGTTTTAGAAAATAAGATAACTGTTCCAGTAGTTTTGCTGCATAATAAACCCACCTCAAATTTTTGGAGTAAAAGAGTAAACTTATGGCCACAGATTCAGTGGGGCAGGAGTTCAGAAAAGGCGTGGTTAGAATAGCTTTGCTCCTTAGTGATAGGTTTTCTGCTGGGATTATTATATACATGGCTGAAGGTGACTCAGTAGCCGGGGGTTGGGACAGCTGGGACTGACTGGTTCACTTCCAAGATTAGTTCTCTACTCACATATCTGGCACTGGGCCCTAAGCATCTGAAGCCAGGGATGAACCAGACCTGTCAACCAGACTTTTATGCAAAGTCACTTCACATAGCTTGGGTTTCTCCCAGCCTGGCGACAGAGAATTTCCTGAGAGTGAGGATTCTGAGATGACTAAGCAGAGGTCTCTTGGCTCATTCTGACCAGCTCTCAAAAGTTACATAACATTGTTTCTTTTACCTTGTATTCATCAAAGAAGTTATAGGTTCTACCAGATTCAATGCCAGGGACCTTAGACGCCACTTCATAGTGGAAGGAGAGTTGAAGAACTCTAAGGCTATACTTTAATAACCATAATCAGATATTTATGGGTCTTGGTTTCCTGCTAATTTTTTCTCCAGTATTTTTTTTTAACAGTTCAGTGGTTCTCTAAGGAATACCTTATTTTTCTTTATGGAAATAAGCACAAATTTCTAATAACATTGGCTTTTAAACTCATTCCTGAACTCTATGAAAGCTCTTACTCTATTTAATTTTAGCTATTTAACCATTAATCTGTCAATCACTAAGGAAGCGAAATCAATTAACAAGGTATCTATTGTGTTAGTACTTTATCACACATTCTCATTCGCCTAACAAAATCATCACAGCTGAATAGATACTACTAATTCACAAATGATTAACTGAATAACAGATATCTTTTCCTCTGATTATCTGTTTTTAGCATACATAATATCTAGTTTGTGTATGTTTGATTAAACTTGAATTTTTACCAAGAATACATTTTAGAAATATTAACCCATTTATACATTAAAAAGCACAATAACAAGTATTACAAGTTTGGGGATTAAAAGAATCCTAAGGTATGTTAGCTATTTTTCAGATATTGATGCCAAGTATCAGATATGTAAGAGTCATTAAGTCAAACTATCCCTACATATTGAATTAATTGTTGAACAATTTTGCTACAAATATCAAGACATTCTTGACAATCTACAGATGGGTGACTTTAAAAAGATTTTGATGTTTTTAAAAATAGCTTTTAGGAAAATAACAAAGTGATTTTATGTCCTGAAGTGAAGAAGACCTTAGGGGCATTTTTTTACATAGCCTGTCAAAATATATATTCAAACCATAAGTGGGTGTCTGAGTAATAATTCATTTACCTTAAATAGCTTGGCATGCTTCATTTTTCAGAACAAGAGTTGGTATCAGAAATATCTTTTAGCTGAATTATTTTTCTGTTTACTAATATATTCAATATATACATAAAAATCTCTGGGAAAATTTCAGAATATTATCAAAAGAGTTTTAGTTAAAACAGTTGCATGAATCTAATCCAAGTATGACATATAGAAGAAAATATAATTATCTCATGAGTTTATAAAAATATCCAAACATACAAATTAAATCAAGGTTCTAAAATAAAGGTATGTGAAAAATTGATTATTAATGTTAGAGTAGGTTGCAATGAAAACACAAAAATGGACAATTATATTTTAGAAAAAAAACATCATTCAAGTCATCCAGCATACATATTTTGCTACTCATAAGATATTTTGCAAAACCATAGACTTAAGAAAACTTAAAATTATTTAAAACATATTACTATTTTAATTTCTCATTTTACCTGATACTTCATTTGCAAATAACACTGAGAAAAAGAAAACTCCCCTGGGTTTCCTTAGTACTCCTGCCAAAAGCCTTGGCCTCTTGGGACTCTTCATGTATCATGGGAAATGCCTCTATATCCATTTGTCTAGATAATTGCTCCATCTGAAAGGACAATCAAGTTTATCTTACCTCCCTAAATGGTCAACATCTTTACAACCCTTAGATAACTGCATATCTAGTCCCTAGGCCCCTATGTGAAAACATAGGGCATAAGAGACACTAGAGTTTTACCTCTCTCAGTATTTACATGTCAAAAGACATGAACTTCCAGAATTTGGAGATGACTATAGTTTTAAAAAAGCCTTCACAGGTTGGAACATCAGAAACTGAAGAGATTTTAAATACCTTCTAATGGTTGGAAAAAACAAGATGCACTTTCAGGAAGAGAGAACTTCTGCCTAGATTATTTATAAGCAAAAAAAAAACACACAAAAAAAACATTTTCCTTCATTTCTTGTCTATGGAGAGACTGTCCCTCATTAGACCAACTGACCTTGATCTTCTCATGTTTTACCAGGTACAAAATCTGGGGAAAGGGGCAGCTAACAAACATTATTAAGACCTATGTCTGAGAACACTTGTGCACACATTCAAAATAAAATGAATAAACATGAATAATAAAAGCCCAACAAATGGGTTCCTCTAATTTTGTGGAGAAGCTGATTGGATGAATAATTTTAAAATAAGAATTGAGAGTTCAGGAGGATCTTTGCTTCCATTGAAAAATATCAGATACTCAAATTCTGAATAATTAAATTTTTAGAATATTTGTCAGCTTATAACAGTATCAAGAGAGAATTGATATTTTTATTTTAGAAAATTAAATCAAAGCAATTTAAAATCAAACCATTGCCATAAAATAAAAAAATTCTTATCCATTTAAGAGTGTTTAAATGTGAGGAGCTTATAGAGAAGAAAGTCCAAGACAAAATGGACATTGATAGCAATATGAAATATTGTGTGATGATGTAAATTGTTAAGTTATAAAGAATGTATGTAGGAATGATGTAAAATTACATTTCTGGATTACCCTGTCATGAGGAAATAATCAGTTCATTAAAATGATCAGTATTTTGAGAAAACAACTCTGTTTTTCCTCAATTTGATCTCTAATATTGGCAACAGAAGTAATAAAAATATTAAACACTTAATGAAGTTGACTTAAACATGATCATGAAGATCCTTACAGAAGTCAAAGTATTGTCCAAGATGATATAGCACTGTGACTGTTTGAGGCAAATTAGGACATATGAATGCCTTTCTATCAGAGTATAAAGTTTTATGTTTGTTCAATCATTTTTTTTGGAAAAAAAAGTTTTTCTAGAAATTATATAAACATATTGACTTTTAAATTTACCTTTATATATTTATTTACTCATATTTTCTAATTGAACAGTTTTTTTCCATGATTAAAAATACCTTTGTTATATATGTAAATTGTTTTAATCAAAAAAAATTTTTTAAATGATAGCAGCTAACTTCTACTTATAGGAATACATTTACTTAAAGCAATGTTATTTACAATATGGTCTACAATGCTCCATTAATATATAAAATTTTGTGCATCAGTTAAAATATTTGCAATTTGATTGAAATATTTTGCTTTTATGAGACAATGCTGAAAGAATTTTGAGCAGAGAAAGCACAGATATTAAAAATTGGTTTCAAAAATAGGAAGTTTGCAAGGGTGACAAATATTAAAAATTATTAAATTTAGAACAAATCAATAGGATCTGCTTGATTAAATCTAAAGATGTCAGAACATGACTGGGCATGTCCCAATTAATTATAAAAGATAGAATAGCATCGTAGGGACAGAGCGTGAATCTAAGCCCATTATATAAAGAGAGTCATACCACAGGTGGAAATAGCTCTTCAATAGGTGTATGAAAAGGGATTCCTATTGGACAAGTATTATTATTTTTTAAAATACAGTAATAGAGAAAGAGAAATTAACAGCTAAAACAGGTAAGCAACTTGCTTTAGAAAAATGGGGTTATGAGACAGATTACAAAGATAGAAATGGCAACAGGATAGAATCAGAATAGAAAATTGATCCTTAACGCTGGTGTTGCATGAATGTTGGGACCTGGTATGAGATTAAGCAGAAGCTCACTGGTCAGAGCTATCACTGACCAGTGTGTCACATTAAAAGATTCAGAAAAAGTGTGGTTGATAATGGAGAATGGAGATGTTAAAATCTTTTCTACCTGTAAGACATTTATGTGTGAGCAGTATACATATATATTATCTATAGGAAATATATTTTGTATATAATATATAGTTTAGCATATATAATATATGTATATGTATGGGCACACACACACACACACACACACACACACACATATAAATGAAGATAATGATGGTAATGAGGAACCACTATTGTCGCGGACCAGCATAGCTCATAATTTCGGATCTTGAGTGAGAATGATGTGGAATTAAGAAAACAGACTTATTAAGAAGAAAAGATGGGATCAGGAGGCCTCTTCAATGCTGATGGCAACATCCAAGTGCCCCATAGCCCCAGTTTGCTTTATTATATAGCCATATGCAAATGAAGAAAGTCCTTAATACAAAGTTACACATCTGAGGCTAAAACAGGAACTCTCCCAAGGCATAAACAGGAATCCCCCCACCATGCATAAGTGAAATCAACCAATATTTAAACAAACAAAGAGTGAGAGGAAGGGCATGTAAATTGCTTCCAGCAACTTAAGCAAGCAAATGAGGTAGGTGCAAATACTCAGCATCATAGCCAATATGAAGGTAGAGGAGGAGATTTTAGTCTTTTGCTAAGCCTCGAATCTACAAAAACTTTTTGCCATTTACTGTCCACAATACATTATTGAGAAAAAGGTTATCGAGTCTTAGAAGAAGGGTTTGACTTGATATATGAATGAAAGATGACCTAATAGTTTTAAACCAAAGATTGACAAATAGATTTTATGCCAGTCTAGAAAACAAAGACTACTTGAAGTCTTCAAAGGACAGTCAGTATAATGATGGTATGTATACAGAAATTCTGAAAAGCTGAAAGTGTCAAAAGGGCTTATGGAATAACTCCATATGATGAGTAACTCAAGGAAGCCATGGTTACCCCTTAACTAGAAAAGAAGTGGAGGAAAGTGGTGTATTCTAGTCCCCAAAACTCCACATGGACCACTCACTGACCTGAATGCAACAGGAACCTTGGCCTCAGTGAAGCTTCTGAAGACATTGTTGTCACTACTGCTGCTACCACTACCATTGCTACATCTCACTATAAATCTGGACACCCACAATGCCACCACACTGCTGATTGTGTCTTTAAAATCAGACTGAAACTCTTTCGTACTGTATAAGTCCATTCATATGAAATTCAGTATCAGGAGAAGCTGGCTTATGAAGGTAAATATAGAAATAGTAGTTGCCTATAGTTAGGACTGGGAGGGTTCTCAAAGGGTATTCTGAATTCTATTCATACTCAATATATATTTATTTGGATTGTGATAACAATGACATTTTACACTTTAAAAATATATCATACTATCATATGTGTTCCTTATATATATATATGCATACTATACATCATATTTTATTTTTAAATTTTCAGTAATAGGAGATCTAATTCAACATACAATTTGGACAATAATTAAAAGTATTCTACTTCTAAAGGATCTTAAATAATTAAAATAAATAAAGTATTTTGTTAAAATAATATGATAAATCTAAATAATACTAAATTGAGGCAGGGATTTGAATAAGACATTTTATATGAATCCAGGATATTTGATATCAGTAATTATGCGTGTGTAATTTTACTCCTGTTTGATGCAGCAAAAATAGTGTTTAGCAGTGTGGCATAGTTTAATTGGAGACATTATTAAAATGTTTTTTAGTCACACATATAGCAATAGTTAACGACTTTTTAGATTCCCTAAAAAACATGAAGAGGGCATAAGAGAATTTAAAGTCTAGTGATATTATAATAACTCCATTGTATTGGTTTATTTTATTACTTTCATAACCGTAGACTCATTTCCTCTTCTTCATTTGCGAGATAACTCAAAACAAGCCACTAATTCTTTACAGTAGTAACATGGATAAAGGACACATATTTCTTTGAAAACTGCCAATGGCTGTTTCTTATACTGCATCTGCTCAAATGCCATTGTCTAGAAACTAGTTTGATTGCTTCTAAGTGTATGCATCAAACTTCCAAGATGCTGATTACTGTAGATTTTGCTTTGTCAAGTGTCCCTGCAAAATATCATATAAGGCTATGTAATAAGATGATAGAGGAGAATGGAAATTAGAATTGTCTGTCACTTTAACTCCCAAGTATCAGTGTGCATTCCCAAAGGGAGAATGTCCCTAATTCCAATCTGATTCCTTCTCTCAACTCCCTTTCCAAGATCTCTCCTTAATGGCAGTGCTTCTGTCAGGGACTCTGCATAGTCTCACTCTCCATGGGCTAATTGCTTGAGAAAATTCAGAATATAGATTGTATATTATAACCGCCTCGTTTTATGTACTCTTGCCAAAATTTCTCCCACTGGTTCACTGATACAGTACATTCTAAAACGAAAATATTATCCTCTGCATATTCTTTAGTCTCCATTCAAATGTAATTCTGAGTTATTAATTGCTAGAAATGAATCAGAGAGGGAGCATTTACCAGCTCCTTGAACAAAAACATGTTTCTGTTTTATATGTATCTAAGGTAGTTTGAGCCCAAGTTATTACCTTGAATATATGAATGGTTCTTTTGGAAGTATATAAATAAATAATTTCAAATGGAAAATATGATATTTCTATATCTTATGAAAGCAAGAAATGTATATCAGAATAAGGAGAGGTAATATGCATGACAAGTGAAGAGTAATGATTTGGAATTATAAACAGAAATTGTCTACTTTTCAAATACGTACAAAATTCTGTTATATTAAAATTAGCCAATAAAAAGAATTGTAAATTATTTTTGTGATAACTTCTGGATACCAAAATTTTAATGGCATACTAATTTTAGATATTGCATTTTAAAACTTCAAAGAATATAAATGTAATTTTAATTGATTTTATATAAATAATAACTTGTATAAAATACCTTGAAGTTTAAAAAATATTATTATTCTATTTATATTAACAAGATTAATTGTAATAATATAGGATTACTTATGGGTTGGTGATTTGTCTTTTTTCTCAGAAGAAAAAGACTATTCATAACCTTAAATTATGTCAGGTTTAGAAGCAATAAAAATTGTGGGATTTTCTTAATGGCTTCCTTGCCTTGAGTTCTGAAATATTTATTAATCTGAAATATATTACACTTTATGTTGGGCAATGACTATTAATAGTGTCTTATAAAAAAGATACCAACTTATTACAGATCATTTTTTCAGAGTCTGGTTTACTAAAATATAAATATCAATATTGGTACTATAATTTACTAATGTTATTCAATTTTTAATTCAATTAAATATGTTTTATTGATTTTCTGCTATGTGCCTCAAATTGTGCATGATAGAGTTATACAAGGTACTGCAAAAATGCTTAAGCAGTATTTATGACCGGTGCCTAAAAGAGTATCAGTAATTAGGGAAACAAACCTAACCAATAAAGAACAGTGAAGTTATAATACAGACAAGCTTTAACTTTGTAAATATATATTATATAGATAAAATCTATGTGGAATCATTAAAAAATAGTTGAAATAGTTCTATACTAGGATAATGCAAGCAAGCAGAAAAATTAGAAACAAAAATATGAAGAAATAGGTTAAAGAATGTGTTAGCAGAATTTAATAATACATTTAGTAGATACATAAGAAGACTAAAATGAAAAGATGAATCTAAATTGCATTCATTTATTATATTAAAAATTTTAATAAAAATACATTTTTAAGTTGAAAAAAAGATGTCTGATACACATACACTGAAAAATTACTACAGTCAAGTTATTTTGTGTGTGTGTGTGGTGGGACCACCTGAAATCTACTTTTAGCAAATTTCCAGTAATCAATACAGTATTGTTAACTGTAGTCACCATGCTGTACATTAGATGTCTAGATGTATGTATTCATCCTATATAACTGCAACTTTGTATACTTTGATGAACATCTCCCAATTTTCTTTACTTCTCCACTCATAACAGCCATTCTACTCTCATATTCATCTTTTTTAATTCCACATGTAAGTGAACATATGCAGTATTTTTCTTTGTGTCTGATCTTTTACATTTAGCATAACATCTTTCAGCTTAGCCTTATTGTAGTAATGATATATATCCTTTTTAGAAGAAGAAGTAAAAATATCATTATTTGCCAATGATGTGATACTTTACATAGAAAACCTTTAAGTCTGTCAAAAAACTACTGGATCTGATAAATGAATTCAGCAAGGTGGCAGGATATAAATCAATATTCAGAAATTAGCGGCATTTTTATACACCAACAATGAACTGTCTAAAGGAGAAATTAAGAAAACAATCCCCTTTACTATTGCAACAAAAAATAAAGTATCCAGGAGTAAATTTAACCAAAGAGGTTAAAGACTTGTACTCAGAAAATTATAAAACATTGTAAAAGGAAATCAAGAAAGATACAAACAAGTGAAGCATATAACATGTTCATGAATAGGAAGAATAAACATCATTAAAATGTCTATATTACCCAAAGCAATCTATAAATTCAATGCAGTTCCTATTAAAATATCAATGACATACTTCAAAGATATAAAACAAATATTCCAAAAATTTATATGGAACCAAAAAAGAACACAAATAGCCTCAGCAATCCTGAAAAAGAAGAATAAAGTGGGGGGTATCACACTTCCTGATATCAAGTTATACTACAAGGCCATTGTACTCAAAATAGCCTGGTACTGACATAAGAAGAGGCATATAAGTCAGTGGAACAGAACAGAGAACCCAAAAATAAACCCACACCAAATGGACAATTGATATTTGACAAAGGAGGTAAGAGCATACAATGGAGTAAAGACAGTCTCTTCAACAAATGGTGTTGGGAAAATTGGACAGGTACATGCAAAAAAATGAAACTGGATCACCAACTTACACCATTCACAAAAGTAAACTCAAAATGGATAAAAGACTTAAACGTAAGTTGTGAAACCATAAGCATCTTGGAAGAAACATAAGCAGTAAGCTCTCTGACATCTCTCATAGCAATATTTTTGCTGATTTATCTCCATGGGCAAGTGAAATAAAGGACAGGATGAACAAATGGGACTATATCAAACTAAAAAGATTTTCCACAGCAAAAGACACCATTAACAAAATAAAGACAACCCACACAATGGGAGAATATATTTGCCAATACATCTAATAAGGGATAATTCAACAAAATTTATAAAGAACTTGTAAAACTCAGCACCAGGAAGATAAACAATCCAATCAAAAAATTGGTGAAAGAAATGAATAGACACTTCTCCAAAGAGGACAGACAGATGGCCAATAGGCACATGAAAATATGTTCAACATCACTAATCATTAGAGAAATGCAAATTAAAACCACAATGAGATATCACCTCACACCAGTTAGAATGGCGCACATCAACAAAACAACACAGAATAAGTGCTGATGAGGATGTGGAGAAAAGGGAACCCTCCAACATGCTGGTGGGAATGCAGACTGGTGTAGCCACTGTGGAAAACAGTATGGAGATTCCTCAAAAAATTAAAAATTGAACTGCCTTTTGACCCAGCTATCCCATATTTAGGAATATATCCTATGAATACCAAGTCACTGATTCAAAAGAAGTAATGCACCCCCATGTTTATTGCAGCATTGTTTACAATAGCCAAGATGTGGAAACAGCCCAAGTGTCCATCAGTGGACAAGTGGATTAAAAAGCAGTGGTACATATACATGATGGAATACTACGCGACCGTGAAGAAGAAGGAAATCTTACCTTTCGCGACAACATGGATAGACCTGGAAACTATTATTTTAAGTGAAATAAGCCATGCAGAGAAAAAAAATATAACATATGACCTCATTTGAGGAATCCAATGAACAATGTGAACTGAGCAACGGAACAGAGGCTGAGGCAGGAACAAAGGGACCAGAGGAAAAGCGGTTAGAGGGAAAGTAGAACAGAAGATGGGATCAGAGAAGGGAAAGAGATTAATGAAATTATATACATAACACAGCATTATAGAGAACAGGACATCAAATCCTGGAGGGAAGAGGAGAAGGCATTGGGGGGAAGGGGAATGGGGGCCAAGGCGGAATAAGGGGGTAGGAGGGGACATATTCAGTGGGACACATGAAGCTATGTAAACACAAAATAAAATCATGAAAGAAAAAGCTACTGTTGAATAACCATGTTTCCTACTTTAAAAAAAGTTGCATAATACTCCATTATCTATACATACATATAAATATGTGTATATGTATATAATGTTATATAAGTACTTGAATTTTCACTAATAGCATGTTTCCTACAGACATAAACTTAGTGAGCATATTTAGATATAAAAAAATGCAGAATTTTAACAAATCCTGAAATTTAGTATGGAAAAAATACTGCAATTATATATATATATATATATATATATATATATATATATATATATATATATATATATATGTTAAATTGATAGAAACTGATAACTTATAACATGTAATACATTTTTGTTAGCTTGTGAAACGGATCCATAGCTGAAACATAAAAATACCTGATGCTGATGAAGTTTTGATGGAATCAACCCAGCTATGTAAAATGAAATGACTAGTGGTTATTTCTTCATTTTTATTAATAGAATAAGCTACTAAAAAAGTGATTTTTGAAGGAACTCTATATTTTCTAATTTATCAATATTATGTGTATTGAACTTTAAAATTAAATGGATATTTAAAAAAATAATGTCAAATTAGATATTCAGAGATTCTGTCCAAAGGGTTAATTGAAAACTGCTTATGAAGGCATCACCACAGGCTACAAATCGAACCCTGGCTCTAGTTGAGATGCTCACTGTGCAGATTTGCTGAAATGCAGATTTATGAAGAGGCACTGCTTGTTTTCAAGAACTCAAAAGAGTATGCACTTTTTGAAAGAATAACCACATCAAGAGTTTTTTGGTGTTTTTGTTTTGCTTTGTTTTGTTTGAAGGAAGTGGGTTGTATTTTAGAAAACCTACTTCGAACTCTTTTTTAAAAAAGTATTTATTCTGAAATCTAAGAAAAAACAAACAAATAAATATATTTGGTTTATTTGGCCATTCCTAACTTAATCCAATTTACTAAAAAAATAGATAAAAGAAAAAAAAATAAAATGGCAAAACAAAACAGGAAAATTATTAAATACTAATAGAACCAAAGATTAATTTCTACTAATTGTGGCATGGATGAAATTAATGTATTAAATAATAAAATATATTAAAGAAGTAACAAAAGAGCTTCCCTGGTGATCCCTGCAGAAAAAATCATGTTGGCTTCCTGTGCCTATTTGATATTGCTTTTTCTATAATGTTGGTAGGAAACTATGCCAACTTAAAAAATATTGGTAGAGCAATACAAAACTTCCATGTTTCTGTCACCCAGAGAATCTTTTCAAGTTCATAAAGAGCCCCAATATTTTCTATGGAAAAACAATCCACTCCAGGATAATGTGTTGCTACAGATTCCATGCATTTTTGGTATCTTTAATCAAGATGAAAGCAGTAATTTTTTACTTTTACAAAATCCCAAACATTTATGAAAATTAAAGCGTGGCCTAATATTTCTTTCAAAATTTTTCTTCACTTTTTTGGGGGGTGGTTTCTCATAATGATGTGTTAGGATCTACGTTCTCCCCTCCCCCAGTAATTGTTTTTCTATTTTTAAGTTAAATTTATTTTGATTACATTGGTTAATGAGATTTTATAAGTTTAACTGAACAAGTCTATGATATATCATCTGTGTATTGCATCGTGTGATCACCACTCAAAATCATGCATTTTTGGCAATAAAATTATTAACACAATGCAGTGCAGTTCTTACTATATCACATCTGGTGGCATATGAAATCCATTCGTCTCAACAGTAGTGACTTTAACTGTGATCATTTGAAAAGTGATGTGTTCCCGCTTTCTTCATCATAAACTTGTTCTTCATTTCCTATATAATTATTATATATATATAAATAACATATAACATGATAGGATATAACATAATGTATAACTATATAATTAATATATAATTATTTAGTAGGGAAATACTTTGAGACAATGAAAATATCTCATTCCTCATCCAATATTCACTAGTCTTTTTGGATTAGGGACTCATCTTGATAACTCATTCAACCTTAATGACCTCCTTTAAGGCCCTTTTTCCAAGTACAGTCATAATGGGGAGTTACAGCATCAACACAGTAATTTTGTAAGGACACAATGAAGTCCATAACAATTAGGAAACAGACAAAAGTATCAAATCAATGACCTATGCAAATTAAAACCAAAAGTAAACAGAGGGACGTTATAATAAAAATAAGATTTTAAAAATCAATGAGAAATGAACAAAAGATCAATATAGAATATAAGTGAAATCAAAACCTAGATTATTAAAAAAATGACAAAAATTCTCATTAATAAAATGTGAAGCATACTCATCAATAAAATATAAAAAAGATACAAATTACGGTATTACCATCAATAATAAAAGAATATCACTAATTACACTGCAGACTGTATAAAATAGTTTTGAAGTATATAGTTTTGAAAACTTAATTCATGCAAATATAATTTTAATTAGGTACAATGCTCAGTATGAGTAAAACTAGCTAAGCAACATCTCTTGCACAAAACTGCTTTCACAACACTGATCTTTCCCTTGAGAAATGTCAGTTTTCCATAGCTTTGGTAAAAAATTATTAAAACATTTATTATATTCAAAGAACACAGATTTATTCTCTTACAGTTCTGTTGGTCATAAATCTGACACTGTTCTCACTGGGCTAAAATCAATGTATTAATAGGACTGTGTTCTTTCTGGAGTCTCTAGGAAAAAATTTATTTTCTTGCCATTCTCAGCTTCTATTGGCCACATGCATTCCTTGTTCATGCCTCCATTTTCCATCTTCAAGGCTAATGATGGCTGGCTGAGTCCATTTTAGACTTCAAATATCCTGCCTCTTCTGTCCTCCCATCTCCCACTTCTACTGCATCCAAGAAAGGTCTTCAGCTTTTAAGGAGTCATAATTAAATTGGGCCCAACCTGGTATACTAGGACAATCTCCAAGTCCCACAACATTAATTATACACACACACACACACACACACACACACACACACAAATACATTTTCAGGAGTTCATTAAAAATAAATCTTTCTGCTTGAACAGGTGGTGGCACAAAGGACATAGCATCAGACTGGCATAAAACCCCAAGGTTGCTGGCTTGAGCACGGGATCACTGGCTTGAGCATGGGATCATAGACATGGTCCCATGGTCACTGGCTTAAGCTCAAAGGTCACAGGTTTTGGCCCTGGCCGATTGGCTCAGCGGTAGAGCGTCGGCCTAGCGTGCGGAGGACCCGGGTTCGATTCCCGGCCAGGGCACACAGGAGAAGCGCCCATTTGCTTCTCCACCCCTCCGCCGCGCTTTCCTCTCTGTCTCTCTCTTCCCCTCCCGCAGCCAAGGCTCCATTGGAGCAAAGATGGCCCGGGCGCTGGGGATGGCTCTGTGGCCTCTGCCCCAGGCGCTAGAGTGGCTCTGGTCGCAACATGGCGACGCCCAGGATGGGCAGATTATCGCCCCCTGATGGGCAGAGCGTCACCCCATGGTGGGCGTGCCGGGTGGATCCCGGTCGGGCACATGCGGGAGTCTGTCTGACTGTCTCTCCCCGTTTCCAGCTTCAGAAAAATGAAAAAAAAAAAAAAAAAAAAAAAAGAAATTAAAAAAAAAAGGTCACTGGTTTGAAGCCCAAGGTCATTGGCTAGAACCCAAGGTCACTGGCTTAAGCAAGGGGTCCCTTGCCCTGGTATAGCCCCCACCTCAGTCAAGGCACATATGAAAAAGAAATCATGAACAACTAAGGTGCTGCAACAAAGAATTGATGCTTATCTCTCTCCCTTCCTGACTGCCACTGTCTGTCCCTTTCTTTGACTCTCTGACTTTCTCTGTCTCTGTCAAAATAAATAAATAAATAAATAAATAAATAAATAAATAAATAAATAAATAAATATTTCTATTTATACAAGTATGAATCCTAGAAGCATTGTAATATAACCACATTCATTTTGGAGTAAATAACAAAATTAATACTTAAAATCTTTCAAATTATCATCATCATATTTATTTTTATTTTCTATATATTAAAATTTTTACATAGTATTTTATTTTTAAGTAAAGCTCTTAGAATCTTCAGCCATAAAAAGGATATGCACTTAAAAATGTTTAAATCAATTTAATCTATGTAAATTTTATTAACTAAGTTCAAAGTAAAATTACATAAAGGGCAATAATGCATTTTACTTTCTTACTCACATTTTCCTAATGAGCCTTGGAAGTTTATATAATTATTTTAATTAGGGTTATAAACCTTTACCTGGGCAGGTGAGAGGCTAATTACCTAATTTATATGCAAACCAAGCAATTTTCTCTAAGCTCTTTACCACTTTATCTTTCCACTTTATTTTCATGATTTGCTTTGTTTTACTCTCATTTAAATGTATGTCTAAAAATTACCTTCAGTATAAACTCTATGTTGATGGTTTATGTAGGGAATGTTTTTATCCCTAATATGTTTTGGGTGAGAATACCTTTACTATTTTGTATTTACTTATATTTGTAGAAGATATATTAAGCGTTCGAAAAGAATATCAGTAATTACCATAGTCTTTCAACTTCATATCACAATTAAATAATAATACAAATTTAATGATGTACATACTTTCCTAATAACTTCATCAGTACAAAGACTGACAGTATTCTTAAGTTTTCCTCATTGGTTTCGTTTAGTGATGAAAGAATAAGTAAGAAAGCAAAACAGAAGTCAACTTCATCATTGTAACAGTTATTATACCATTAGCCAACAAAATAGATCTGTTTTCATTTGTTCTGAGGTTTGCTCCATACCTACAATAGGAGGAAAACTGCCTAAATTTATTGAATAAAGGAACAAAATACACTTGCACTTGAATTTAAAGATATGCAATTTTAGGGTTGTTATTATTGTTATTTCAGTGCAATTATTATTTATTGAAAATTTCAAAACAATGAATGGGCTTTGAATTAAATTACACATAGGTCATCAGATTGAAAATGTTAACTCTGCTTTAACCATCTAGGAAATTTTGATATGTATCACTTTTGTTAGATTTAGATTATTTTCTCCCAAATAATTAAGCTTTCTAGGTATTTCCTTAGATGAAAAAAATTATACATGCATACCACACAGAGATACACTCACATAACAAAGAAGTCATTACTGCTATCCTCAGTAAGATATTTTCATTAGTATTTTGAATAGAATTTAGAATGTTTTTAAAACCAAGACTAACTCAAACCAAAGACAATAATTTAAGGGAGCAGTATAATACAAAAACATCATATTCCTTGGTAAGAAGAAAAATGTGAATCATGTCAAACACCTGAAATAACAAATTGTAGCACAAAGAAATTAGCTAATTATATTTGAAAGAAAAGTTATACAAACACTATGTACAACATTGTCCTTTTCCTCCATTGGAGGGCATTTATTCATAGACATCCTGTGCACTTCTTCCCTAGGGGTGAGATTGACCTATAAGCCTATGGACAGCTCTTCACTGTTAAGCGTGCCAACTATTTGTCAAAAATGATTAGTGAGAAATAAAGAAAAGTTTCCCTGTTAATATGAGGGAGAGACTAAAAGAGAATCTGAAATTGTCATAGAGAATCACATATGTTCAGTAAGAATACTGTGCATTTGATAATATACCACTGATCAATTTTTATTTTTACATATTTTAGTGATGACTC
Organism: Saccopteryx leptura; assembly: GCF_036850995.1. Classification (NCBI taxonomy): domain Eukaryota; kingdom Metazoa; phylum Chordata; class Mammalia; order Chiroptera; family Emballonuridae; genus Saccopteryx; species Saccopteryx leptura. The sequence goes on along the minus strand of NC_089503.1, from coordinate 205,916,475 downwards.
ATATTGAATTTAACAGGATTGAGATAATAATAAAAAATACTCTGCCAACTCAGATGTGTGTATGCATTGTAATCATTTTTACTATAAACAATAATGTTATTTTAGTTATACAGATAAGTGAAGAAATAATTAAATGTGATTTACTCAGTTATGCTTTTAGAAATTTCCTATTAAGTGCTTTGAATTTAAATAACTGAAAATATATTTTATGTAAAAATAATTAAATGAGAGCATTTACATCAACCATATTTTGGCATGTACTCTGCATACATTATTATATAAAAGCTAAAGGAAACTGTAAATTTTCCTTAACAGGTTTATAAAAGTCTCACATTTCTTATTATAAAATCAATATTAATGTTGGAGTAATATTTTGACCTATTTTATTTATAATAATAGGAATTCTTTTGAATCCTTTTTTAATGGAGTAAGAAAGATAATACAGATTTGCAATACTAGAAAATGTGATGTTTGAACAAAGTGTGCTTAGTTTTGGTTGTATATTGAACTACACTAGATCCATTTGTTAAACAAGGCAAAATAACCTAAATAATTAAGATTGATATTGAATTATTAGACTTAATAATATTTCAAACTAAACAGTGAAAATATATTACCACATTTATTTAAAACCCAGAAAGAAATTAACTCCCAGGAGAAATGTAAGCTTCATAATTCCTTATGCTAATAACTACAATTCAAATGCTAACTTTTTAATCTCTATTTTATTTATGATGTATCATAAATTCTTTATACAAATGAGGACTCCTATTTTTGAAATTCATATTTTCACTTTACTCTTGCACACTAGAAACCCTAAAACCAGTCCTACCACTAAAACAATTTTTAAATGTTGGGAAAAAAAACATTTAAAAAACCTCAGCTTGTTTTAATATTTCAATGAGCAGGCAAAAATAAAAAAAAATTGCATAAAAATCAAGTACTGACCTTGAGGTGAGGTACTGGTCCTGATAAGGATGAGGTCAAATTGCTTCATATTTGAAGGGCAGGGGACCAGAACAAAGTTCAAGGGCCAACCAACTTGGAAGAGTAAAGGAAAACCTTGTAGAGTTGCATCCTTTGCATGAGGTGAGGGCGTGGTGGGACTAAGCCTGTCCTTAAAATGTAGTAAACAGAATTGTCTATATTGGAACATAAATCTAACTAGAAGTTTATACTTTATTTTATTATAAATGGAAGTCCTTAAAAATCACTATGATATTATTGATATTATTTCTGGGTTTGAAGTTAGTTAGGGATTTAGACAGTTGCCCTGTCTCAATATACAGGCTGGACCTGACACTGGTGTCCACTGCATACAGTTACATAACAGGACCCACTGCTCTCCTACAGAGAAAACACAGATAGTATTCAGAAAAGTTTGTACTTCTGCTATGGATATTACAGGATGTCTTATTTTGATCTATACTTGGGGCAGTGGCAGTATTTATGTATTAATGTAAATCAGTAGCATTGTAGATAAGTTCTAATTAGAAGTTCATAAGATCCCAGTAAATGTTTCCTTGGTATCTAGGATGAAGGACCATGGCCCCACAGTTTCTTATTTTTCCATTTGTAATGAAATACTTAAAGGTCCTGTTGAGTCACGGTATAACACCTTTCCCAAAACTGGGTCTTGGCAGTAGCCATCATTCTTTGTTGAGTCTGCACAATCCGCTTCACTAAAACATCATCATCTTTCCAGGCTGACTCTCATACCTTCCTTTTCCATGAAAAAAAAAAATTTCATTGATCTGTTTATTCATGTTAATAAAATATCTGAAGTAAGTATAGCGTAAGGTACACCATAGTTTAATCTTTTCTGCCATATTTTAATGTACCTTTTCTATGATTAGATATCATCATTTTCTCTCCACACAAAATACACATTATTTCAAATTAAATTTGGCAAGCAAACCAAAAACCTAACTCAGAATACCATGAATAAAATAAGTCATTTTGACAATTTGTTGAAACACTTTATGCTTTGTGCGTATTTCCAATAGCATAATAAAAAAAAGAAATAAAATGACTAGATATACACGGAGGTATTACAGTTTGTGTTCCAGGTTTTCTTTCTCTCAATACACTTTGCAGAGATAGCCATTCCAAATTACTATTTCACAAACTAAGATTATTCTCAGTAGGGTAACCCTACCTCATGTTGTTTTCATCAACGGGAGCTTAGTCTATATTTGCCCGTCTGAATATTGCCATCATATGACTAATTTACACATTGGGAAAGGGGTCAATAGTATTCCAAATTTTTGATGACATGATATGAACCTGAATGGGGAATGTTAATAACTGATGAAATATAACCACAGTAGTTTAACATCAAGATAGTTTAAACTGATGTATTTTGAAGTTTAAAAACAAATTCTACCCTATATTGTTGAATTATTTTATATATTGAGTTTTGGGGTATTAGTATTCATTATTAGAGAAAGCCAAATATATTTTATAATAGACCATATAAGGAAGGTAAAATTTATGGAAAGAATACATATAAAAATAATGTTATCTGTGTAAGATAATATGCAATATAATAAAATTATTAATAAGTAATGAAATATTATAGTTTTGTAATGCTTTTGTATAACTAAAATCAATTAATAAAATGATTTTGAAAATCATCATCATTCAAACATCATTGTAATATTCAAAACATTTTGTATTAATATAGTTTATTATAATGAATAGTTTTCGTTAATCCTTTTTAAGGTTTTATTTGTCTTAATAATATAAATAGTGTATTCTCTTCTTGTTAAAAATAAGTATGTTTTTAGTCATTGCTAAAATATTTACCTACCTTTCTTACTCTAAGTCTTAGACTGTGTTCAATATGTTTTCTAATTTTGTAATTTATTAAAAACAAATAGAATTTAAATGCAGTTGCCTTCTATTGTTTAGTGCCTTAGGACTATTGTGGTACATATATCTAAAATCAAAGATTCAAAAGTATGTTGATTAAATTTATTAACCAAACTTTATAGAGATATTTATAAATATTATATTTCTATCTCATAAAACACTCATTTTCAATGATAAAATTTAAGTTCATTGAGAGGTTATGAAAATAATAATTTTCATTAAAAATATATTTTTAGATTTATGCAGGTATAAAAATCAGGATGTAGTTACATGGCATTGGTTGAAAAATAAAATGGACTATTTCATATTTAAATAGATTAACATTCTAGCAAGTTGTTTATTTTGGCCAATTAATATAGTAGAATATGCTATCCTGTTTTGGGCATCTTTGATAACATGGAGTTAACATTTTGAGAATGACAGAGAAAATTAGAAGCTTCATTCAGAGAAGAGTTATGAATAAAGAAAATAAATAAAGCAGAGATCAAAATTAGATAGATGCAGAATTAGAATTGAAACACTTGCAAACAAGAGATGGAACTGCAGAAAATACTATGACGGATCATCTATTTCTTTGAATGGTTAAAGTAATTACCAGTGTGTTTTGATAACAGAAATGAAAAATTAGACCCAGATGGAGATGCACACCAGTAGTTATGCCTACCCTTATTTTTTTATTCAATTGTCAGAAATATCTGAGGAAGAAAAAATTTCTTTCTTAAAATTCTTTTTTTCTAAAATGGGAAAGAAGCATCATTGCATCTTTTTCATTTTCTTGTTCATATATTTTTATTTTCTTTTTTCATAGAAATTAATTTTTTTTCAAAATAAGCGTTTCCCATACTGTCCATTTGGAGTCCCAGAGGCAGTATCTCTGGCAAATGATATTCCCCCATCGTCTGGCACATGCCACTAGTCTCCAGGAGTGGCGCTAGAGAGTCTTTGGTCGTTGAATAGCTCTCAATGGTAGTCAGCATTCCAGCTTTCATGGTGGGTGGTAGCAGAGCAACCAAAGTATAAATAAAAAGATAGATTTAACTATAGTAAGTTGTTTTATAAAGATTTATTCTGCCAAACTTAGCAAAAATCCAACATAAAGTACTTGGTAAGTAATTATTATATGCTTTAACTTGCTGTCACTCTGCTTTATAAATTTTATAAAGTAAAGTTACTTCCTTACTTTATAAATCACCATTACTGTGGAACCGGAGGGCGGTTAGAAAATTTTACTACTAACAGAAATATAAAAGTGGGCGGTAGGTATAAAAAGGTTGACTGCCCCTGCTACGTAGATACTTCATGGCAACTAGAAACATCACTCTGTGTAATTGTTGCAAAATCAATATCTGTCACTTTTTTAAAAATAAAGGGAGAAGGATTAACAAATAAATAATCTGAAAATTAATAAATGGAGACTGGAAGTATAGCTTATTCTTTTTAAAATTTTGAAATGAAGGCACCTCAGTAACACAGGTGTCTTATTTACAAAAGCATTTCTGCATCTGCAGAGCAAGCAATTACTTTGTCCTCTAATTCCCAGATAACTTAGAGAACATTTGTTTTCCAAATGTCCCTTGAATGAGTCTGGCAAGCTGATTTCATAGGGAAATTGTTTGGCTCTCCTCATGAAGAGTATTCTCTTATTATTCCCTTTATTATTTTTTTAGGTGCTGTGCACATTTTCAAACCTGAATTTGCATTTAACCTTCTTTCAACTCCTTTCCAAACAAATCTGTTCTCTATCATTCCAGTTGCCTATGTCCTTCTATTTTCCACATTTTATCTAAATATTACCTAGAAAACCTTGCTTTTATCTGATTCTAGCTTCTTTATCTAATCCTTGATATCATTCTGTGTTTTTTCAATATTCTGGCTTTTTTCCCCCCCTGGAAATCCTTTTCCTCCATATTTCAATTATTTCTTCTTCTCTCAATATTTCTGTCTAATGTAAATATTTACTTATGCTTTTATGTAAGGTTGTCTCTTTGCCTGTGATTTTTAAAAAAATCTCATTCTTGGTAACATACTCATTTTCTAAAAAATATATTTTACTAAAAATATTTATTTTGAACAAATTGTTTATTTTCTTAAAATTGGTTTCTTAAAATGCACTGCAAAGTCAAAGAAAGAAAGTATGATATTTGCATATTAATAGGTACCACATTTATAGAGAATATGATAGCTTTTGGATAGGTAGTATAAGTGATACATTTACAACTCTATAATAACTCAAACTTAAGTTAACTCTTTTTAGAGTTAACTTGATATAGTGTATATATGATAAATTAAAATCAAGAATATATGTATATATCTGTTTTAATAAGCCGAGTAACCCCTTGCTCGAGCCAGTGACCTTGGGTCCAAGCTGGTGAGCTTTTTGCTCAAACCAGATGAGCCCACACTCAGGCTGGAGACCTCATGGTCTCGAACCTGGATCCTCAGCATACCAGTCCGACACTCTATCCACTGCACCAGTTCTGTGTAAAAAAGTCTTAGCCAGTTCTGTGTAAAAAAAGTCAATGTCCATTTTCCACTTCTATTTCCTTTTCTTTCAAAGACTTGGACAGTGTTTATTTATATTATAACGCTCTTCATAACCTAAAACATCTGTGCAGAAATAACAATCTTCAATTTATTAGTGGTTTAATGCCAATTAAAGTGTACTTAGCCTTTTCATCTGTGTTGTTCAAAGCTTGTACAGAGCCTCCATCAAGCGGCACAACTGGCCCAGCTTCTGTCACTACTGCGCCATAGTAGTATTTAGAAAACCTTCCATAATGTCCAGCAAACACCTGCCACAACTACCTACTAATAAGAAAATAGCATGAACAATATTTTACATAGAGTTTCAAATTTTTGTGCCCCTCTGCTAAGTGCGGTATCTTTTCAAATGCTTCGTGAATCTTTGATGCAGTGCTACACTTTGCACTGAGTGAGGTGTCCTAACGTCTTACATTTTTAAGTTTAAAAAGGGAGGTATCATACTGAGTGAAATAAGTAAATCAGAAAAAAGCGAAGATCTGTATGCTTTCATACGAGATGGAATATAAAACTGAGACTCATGGACATAGACAAAATAAAGTGATTACTAGGGGCAGGAGATGTGGGGGAGGGGTTGGGAAAGGTGTAAAGAGGGACAAATATAAGGTGATAGAAAATGATTTGACTTTGGGTGATGGGTATACAACATAATCAACAGTTCAGATGCTATACAACTGTTCACCTGTACTCTTATCAATCAATGTCACCCTGTTAAAGTTAATTTCCGAAGTAAAATTTTTTAAAAATTAAAAAAAATTTTAAAAAGGAGGTAAATTTTTAAAAGGAAGTTTTATGTAATGTAGATTTTTATTATTATGTATGATATATATTATATATGAAAATATAGGATATTTATTAAAATATATATCATGATTTTATGTATAATATATAATGTGTATATATATTTATTATATATCTTATATATTGCTTTCCATCAATGCCCTAGCTATATTTACTCAAGCATTTTTATATTTGTCTATAAGGTATGTTTAAATGACATTTCTATTTGTTATAACCAGATCTTCTAAAACTTAAGCCATATTTAAAAATTTTTGATAAGTTTATATATGACAATTTTATATTTATTTGTATATTTATGAATGTTAAGACTTTGGTATTTTTTGTTGTTGTTTTGTTTTTTTGTTTTTCTTTGTATTTTTCTGAAGTTGGAAACAGGGAGGCAGTCAGACAGACTCCCGCATGCTCCTGACCGGGATCCACCCAGCATGCCCATCAGGGGCCGATGCTCTGCCCATCTTGGGGCATTGCTCTGTTGCAACCAGAGCCATTCTAGCGCCTGAGGCAGAGGCCATGGAGCCATCCTCAGCGCCCGGGCCAACTCTGCTCCAATGGAGCTTTGGCTGCGGGAGGGGAAGAGAAAGACAGAGAGGAAGGAGAGGGGGAGGGGGGGAGAAGTAGATGGGTGCTTCTCCTGCACGCCAGGCTGACACTCTACCACTGAGCCAACCGGCCAGGGCCAAGAATTTGGTATTTTTAATCATACATTTATCTTTACATTCTAGGAAACTAATTCTAAATTTTTTGTGAACTTTAAAAGTGTTCAGTAAGTGAAGAATCTAATGTTGTTTTACTCAAACTATATATAATTTGAGCATATATATATATATATATATATATATATATATATATATATATATATATGGTTCCACTGTTAATGAAGCAAATGTTTATTTCCACATATAACTCCCATTGTGAGATATTCAGGTATCTTTTTATATCAGTAAAAGAGTAAAGTATGTGAGTTATCAGAAATATAAAAAAGGTGTTATGAAACTGTGTAATGCTAAATATTTAGTGAGAAAGCCTTTTAGCAAGTCTTTCTCAGTTTTCAAGATGTAAACAGCTAATGACATTGTACACACACACTCAGATTTATATGTAGATATATTTTCAGATTCTAGTCCAATATATACTACCTGTTGAACTAGGTTTTTAATAGAAAATGTCTTTTAAGTCCTCGTTCTTCCTTCCATTGCATTAATAATTAATTTATTTTTTTATTTTATTTTTTTATAGAAACAGAGAGAGAGAGAAAGAAGGATAGATAGGGACAGACAGACAGGAACGAAGAGAGCTGAGAAGCATCAATCAATAGTTTTTCATTGTGACACCTTAGTTGTTCATTGATTGTGTTTTCATATGTGCCTTGACTGTGGGGCTACAGCTGACCAAGTGACCCCCTGCTTGAGCCAGTGACCTTGGGTCCAAGCTGATGAGCTTGCTCAAACCAGATAAGCCTGCGCTCAAGCTGGGCGAGCTCTGGATCTCAAACCTGGGTCCTCCACATCCCGGTTTGACTCTCTATCCACTGCGCCACCACCTGGTCAGGCTAACTTATTTCTTGATCAAAAGATTCCAGTGTTTTGATACAACTTTAAGGTTACAACTTCAGTAATCTGAAGCATATATCTCTAATTTAAACATTTTATATGTCTTAAAAGTCAAGTTACAAAAGATCAGTCAAACCATGCAAAGATATGATATTTAGAATAGCACTTATATAATAATGGAAGATAACTAGCTTTTAAAACAACTATTTAAACCACGACACATTAGTTTAATTTACAACCGACTTATGCTTCAGAAATGTTTACAACCACTAAAGTTACCAGATAAAAAGAATGGAATCAGAATATTTAAAATTTAGGAATTTTTATTATACAATTTTTTTAATTTATTTATTCTTTTTTTTATTTTTTTTATTTTTTTATTTTTTTAGAGAGAGGAGAAGGAGAGTCAGAGAGAGAGAGAGGAGAGACAGAGAGAGAGAAGGGAGGGAGGAGCTGGAAGCATCAACTCCCATATGTTCTTTGACCAGGCAAGCCCAGGGTTTCAAACCGGCGACCTCAGCATTTCCAGGTTGACGCTTTATCCACTGTGCCACCACAGGTCAGGCTCATATTATGCAATTTGAATAATATTCAATAGAGAAAAATATTGGTCATTTGATAACATATCACTTTTCTGAACCCAAGTAAATATTTTAACAAGAAAAAGTAAAGAATAAAAAAATAAAGCAACATTAGACTAATATTTTCTAAATGCAATTGCATGCAGTAGCAAACAAAGAGAATTAAGAATCTTATTAAGGAAAATAAAATCTAACCTTAATATAAATAATATATTTAATAATTAATATAATTTTATAAAATATATATTTCTGAGGATAAAACAAGCATACTACAAAAATATTTTTTCATTTTAAATTGTCAAAAAAATTTTAATGGTCTTTCTACATCTTATGATTATTGTCAGGTAATCTCAAAAATAGATGAATAGTTAGAGTTTATTGCCCAAAAGAGAAATTTTTGATATTTGATTTAATTAGATGAAACATGTAGGATTTTGACACGTTATTAATTGTAAAATATATCTTTTTTATTCTAAGCCTGTGCTCAGTGGAGTAACCTGGATCATCTGTTAGTGACAATTTGAATTAGAGATTCAGAGAGGTAGCCTGCATAAATGTTTATTCAGACCACACTAAATAAAAAGGAGAGCTTTAAAAACCTGTATTAAAGTTTACTGTAAATCTGAACTATAAAAATCCTACAATTAAGTAAATAAGTAAATCAATTAAATTGTCCTTGTCTCCTTAGTATTGTAGAGTGTATTATTTCAATTGTTTATTTCTCATTTTTCTGTTCATCTTCACCTGACTTCTGTATCTCTCCAAGAGGAGTTCTGGATCTGACATTCTAACCCAGAGCTACATTTTTAATGTTCTTGTCTCCAGTGGATTTGAAACCTCCATAATAATTCTAAGACTGCATTGCGGAAATGCAGTGACCAGTGACACTGGAATGTTCCCATCCCCATTCTAGCATTAGGCCAAGCCCTCTGATAAGTAACACATAGCCACACACTGTGAGGAAGAGTTTAATATTTAAGTATTTCAATATTTGTAACAGCATGTTAGTAGGTATTTTGAAAATATTACTTTTAAAAATAGCGAGAGAGAGAGAGAGAGAGAGAGAGAGAAGAAAACTCATGGACAGCAGTGTGGTGATTGTAAGGGAGAGGTAGGGATGGATAAATGGGGTATAAATGGTGATGGACAAAGATTTAACTTGGAGGAGTGAACACACAATACAATGTATGGAGATGTGGTGTTGAATTGGGCACCTGAAACCTAATTAGTTCTGTTAACCAGTGTCATCCTAATAAATTCAGTTTAAAAAATAGTAATAAAAAATCAAAAGTTTTTTCACAGTGTCAAACTTGAGGTCAAATAACATTTCTGATTCAGTTTGTATTTGGCCAAATCAAATAATATTTAAAGTGCTGCATTGTAATTTACTAAGCATTTTTAAATGGTAATAGAATTTTTTACTTCTATTTTTATATTATTTACTTTCTTTTTTTTTAAAAAAAAGGGTCATATAGAAAGTAATCCACCATGATAAAGAATCATAATATTAGCAGCAATGGCTTCTTCTATTTATTTAGTTAGTTAGTTATTCGTATTTTTCTGAAGTTGGAAATGGGAAGGCAGTCAGACTCCCGCATGCGCCCGACCGGGATCCACCCAGCATGCCCACGAGGGGGCGATGCTCTGCCCATGTGGGGCATTGCTCTGTTGCAACCAGAGCCATTCTAGCACCTGAGGCATAGGCCATAGAGCCATCCTCAGCACCCGGGCCAACTTTGTTCCAATGGAACCTTGGCTGTGGAAGGGGAAGAGAGAGACAGAAAGGAAGGAGAGGGGGAGGGGTGGAGAAGCAGATGGGTGCTTCTCCTGTGTGCCCTGGCCAGGAATCGAACCCAGGACTCCTGCATGCCAGGCCGACACTCTACCACTGAGCCAACTAGCCAGGGCCTTGCAGCAATGGCTTCTTAGGATATACAAGTAAAAATAAAAATAGATAAACTTGCCCATTACATTCTTAAAATCTGGGCAGAAATCCATTATTTTTATTTTTATAAGCATAGCCCAGTTATAAATGTAACAAAATTCTGAGAAATAATATTAAAACATTAGGGTGACAATATATTGAACAAAATTCTTAAAAAAAACCCAGAAACAAACCTATTTTTCTTTTACCTTATTATTGGCCCTTTAATGAAAAATAGTTTTATAATTAATATTTTGTTTACTTTGGGGACAAGTTCATAATACAGTCATCAAGTTGCTTAGATTCCAAAATACCATTTATTTATGTACACATTTTCTCTATTCAAATTTACTATTTATATCACTTTTCAATTTCCATATATTAAATCATCATGCATAATTTACCATATTTTGAATATTTTATCAATTAATATCCTGTTCTAAGATTTTCGTATCTTGTTAAATTTTAAACATTTTCAAATATTTAAAAATTTAAAAATAAACAATTGTTTTAAAATATTAATTTATAAAATAAATATTCTATTATAAATATTTATTATGCTAGCTAGCACTATGACTATTGGGATGGCAGTAGACATGTATTAAAAGTTCTTTTGCTTATATAATTTTTAAACAACAAATGGATTATACTTTAAAATACATTTATTAATTGTGTATGTTTATTTGAATGTTTAAAATTTTAGTAACTGTAGCCCTGGCCGGTTGGTTCAGTGGTAGAGCGTCGGCCTGGCGTGCAGGAGTCCCGGGTTTGATTCCCGGCCAGGGCACACAGGAGAAGCGTCCATCTGCTTCTCCACCCCTCCCCCTCTCCTTCCTCTCTGTCTCTCTCTTCCTCTCCTGCAGCCAAGGCTCCACTGGAACAGAGTTTGCCCGGGCACTGAGGATGGCTCTGTGGCCTCTGCCTCAGGTGCTAGAATGGCTCTGATTGTGGCAGAGCGACGCCCCAAGATGGGCAGAGCATTGCCCCCTGGTGGGCATGCTGGGTGGATCCTGGTCAGACGCATGCGGGAGACCCATTTGCTTCTTCACCCTTCCCCCTCTCACTTCTCTCTCCCTCACCTCTCTTTCTCTCTCTTCCCCTCCTGTAGCAATGGCTCAGTTAGAGTGAGTTGCTCCTGGGAGCTGAGGATACCTCCATGGCCTCTGCCTCAAGCACTAAGAAGAGCTTGGTTGCTGAGCAACAGAGCAACATCCCAGATGGCCAGAACATCGCCTCCTAGTGGGCTTGCAGGGAAGATCCCGGTCGGGTTCATGCCAGAGTCTGTCTCTGCCTCCTCTCCATTCATTGAATAAAATAATAATAATTATTATTGGATATTAATACTGATGGTAAAGCATACTGTGAAAATAAAGTGATAGTGGCAATAATATCCACAAACATGACTGTTTGTGTCTAAATGTCCAGGTTTTCCAGATTAAAACTGGTAGCTCACAGACATCCAGGAATGGATGGGAGTTGAGTGCAACGCTTATAGTTTGAACCAGACAGTAGAGTGTCTTATCTCAGCACAACTTTAAAATGACTCTTTAACCCTTCTTGTGTAACTATTGCTTTCAGTGCTGAGAAGTGCCTCGTTTCCACTGGCTTTCTAATTCTAATTGATGGCCATGCTGTGTCACCGACTTATTCATTCATTCCATCGGAAGGCAGTATTCTAGCTGAAGGATGGCTGACATCACTGCAGCAACTTCTCCATTTTTTTAAAATAATTATCCATTTACCTAAGCATGTTTCTTTATTTTGCTCCTCAAATTTGACGCAAGAAATACAACTACTGTACTAGTGGCTCGTTTCTTTCATACCCTACATTTAAACCATGAACACTGATTGTTAAGATATATCAAGCTGTCATCACTGCCAAGCACATGTGAGCAAACCTCGAGGGAGGGGTCATTGTAAAGCTTTATGTATGTTTATCCTGTTTCTCATCCTGTTTCCTGAGGGCCATTTTCCATGGCAGAGTGATCTTCTTATGCCATAGATCAAACAGCAGCACACTGCTGCTCCTACCTTAACAACAGCTCCCCTTCTCAGAGTGAAACCTAAAACCCTGGCACTGCTCTGAACCCCCACATCTTCCAGCCTCCTGCTATCCTGGGCTTCACTTCAGCTCTGGCCACAGCCCTCATTGCTCTGGCCATTCTCTTCTCAATAGCCTCTTAAACTCTGTGAAGACGCCAAGCTTCTCCCACCTTAGAAACTTCCCTTGGCCTTTCTCCTGCAGAGGAGCACTGAGGCAGGTAGCTGCAGCGCATGCACCCTCTCTTGCGTCTGGTCTCTCAGCTCACACCCTTGCAGGGGGAAACCTTCCTGCCTACCCGCTCGCCAGCCTTCTCAACTGGCCTTCTAATTTCTCCCCCGAATTTATCAGCATCTTAAAAACTCCGTTTTAATTTGTCTTTTAAAGATAACTTTCTCCCTCAAGAAGAACCTAAGCTCTTTACTCAGGAACTTTCATTTTTCTCTTTGTTCACTAACTCGCTCCAGCATAAAGATAGAGTTCTGGCATAGAGTAAATGATGAATAAGAACATGTTGAATCATCACATAATATCATCCTCAGTTTGTCAACTGCGAATTCATCAACCTGAAGTCAATGAGAAAATAATTTTAAAATATAGTTGTACTTCCCTGTTTTACTTCTGGACCCCGAGCAAATATTTATTGAGAATTTCATCTGTGCCATGCTTAGCTTTTAAGTTCATCAGCCCTATTTATCTCCTGACGTAGATAGTCACTGTTCCATTCAGGGCATAGCTAATAAAACAGAGACTGTATGGTTCTTGCAAACAATTTAACAATCTGATTTTAATACAGAGAAAGAGTTATACAGGTGGTTAAAAGATCCGAGAAACAAAAAGAGGAGATAGTGATAAAACCCAATGATTAGCGCCAACAGGGCACAGAGACTTCTTCAGGGGTGGGAGGGACAATGCTGCAAAGTGGGGCCCATAGCCAAGATGCAGACCCAGTTCATGGTAGGTAAACTGCCTCATGAGAGATAGGGCCAGGGAGAAAGTTTGATCTCTGACAGATATGTCATTAGAATCAGAAAAAGACAAACAAGCAAACCAACACACAAACAAAAAACCCAGGTGCACTGGCCCACCTTCGCTCCTATTCCTGCACTCCAACATACAGCTTTGGCTTGCCCTTGTCTCCACCTATCCAGGCAGCTGATATCAAGGAAGCCTAGGAAATTCAGTTTCTTTTCTTTTTTTAATTTATTTATTTATTTATTTATTTATTTATTTATTTATTTATTTTTACATAGGCAGAGTTAGACAGGGACAGACAGACAGGAACGGAGAGAGAGATGAGAAGCATCAATCATTAGTTTTCCGTTGTGAGTTGCAACTTCTTAGTTGTTCATTGATTGCTTTCTCATATGTGCCTTGACCGCAGGCCTTCAGCAGACCGAGTAACCCCTTGCTGGAGCCAGTGACCTTGGGTCCAAGCTGCTGAGCTTTTTTGCTCAAGCCAGATGAGCCCACACTCAAGCTGGCGACCTCGGGGTCTCGAACCTGGGTCCTTTCGCATCCAAGTCGGATGCTCTATCCACTGTGCCACCACCTGGTCGGGTGAAATTCAGTTTCTTAAGACAATAAATTTTTTAAAAAATCGAACTGTTGATGAACGGACCTGAGAGCAAATCAAATATGATTATTATATGAACGTTATCATGCCATTTTACCGATTATAAAACAGAATAACTTGTGAAGGTCCTGTGGCATTTTAAGAACTGAATTGGAATTGAAAATAAGGCTGTCAGACTCCATATCCCTCGGTTGTTGCCATTAATGACATTTTTAGGGGAAAAAAAGCTTTAATTTTCTCTAAATAGACTTGTTATTTTGATATCATCAAAAACATAAACGTGTGTGTGTGTATGTGTGTGTGTGTGTGTGTGTGTGTATAAAATGTGTTTACACTAAATCAAGCAGTTGGCTAAAATTGCTTGAGAGAGAAAACAGGGAGAATTTTTCCAGTGAGGGCTGATAATACCCACCAAACACATTTTCAAGCAGGAAAGTGAGCCTATCAATTAAGGCACACCATAGCAGCCCATAACATACTAGTTGGCAAACTGTAGACACTCAACAAATATCTTTGTTGGTTATTATGCCTTCAAGAGCATGACAATTCTGAAACTTTTTTGTGCACCTCAGATTTAGCAAGTTTTGTGATAGCTGTAAGTGTCCCTCTCATTCATGTATAGAATTGAATTTTTAGCGGAAATAATCCTGAGTTCTCACTTCCATTTATCCTTTGGAACATTGACTTACTACAGACTTTGTGCTCTTGCTAAACTCTTCGGTTGTAGTTAAGAAAGGTTTATTTGCCCTACAGGTCGACTTTGGATACAGTGTTTTATTCATTATTAGAAACTTTCCTCATGCCAATGCTTCTACACAAATATCTATTATAAATATATGGATTACTAAAGTAGATATTTATCTGATGATTCACAACAATGATTTGAGAACATTTTAAAGTAATGGGGTCTGCTTTTTATACACATAATCCACACAACTAAGTAATTTATAAAAATCCATAAAATAGGAAATTAACTTAAAGTTCACTAGGCTCTCAGAAGAATAAATGACCTTTGATGTGGGAAATCACTGAAGTTTTTTTTTCAGGTTTTGCTTAATATATTATGCATCACTTCTCTCAAGATATTTCTTGTAAAAATTGAAACAAAACACACAGAATGAAGCATTATAAAATATATAAAAATTTAAAGACTTTCCTAATTGGATGGATACTTAAAGCACTTCACTGGAAATAGAATTAGAAGATAAAAGGACATTTATCTTAAAATGATAGTACATTTTCTTCTTATTTAAATAGGTACAGATAGAAATTCTGAGAAAAAGAACTATAAAGTAAAATCACAGGAGAAAATTTCTCTACTGATCAAATAGCAGATAAAACAAGATTAAAAAAATCTTTTTAATAATGTTCTTATCTTGAATTTGAAAAGACCATCACCATGTATAAAAGGCCAATTTCATGTCAAGAGCGCTCCCGGCTTTGATCTAAGCTGAAATTCTGAGTAGGGACTTTTTTGGGGAAAGATTCTGCTGTGCTAAGATATTGTATTAATCTTTTCCTTATATACCCAATGCAAAATGGCAAAGCAAAATGTGTGTTAGGCATTTCTCTACCTGCCGTGCTTCTGGGAGCTTATGTCCTTATCTTAGAACATCTGGCTGGTCTGTAGTATCCACTAAATCCCTGCCGAGATCTGGAATCTTGCCCATATGGGATTGCTCCTTCCTCACCTTCAAATCATTTTTGCAAGGTACAGTATTATATTTTGAAGGATATATTTCTTCTAGTTGAAGCATTTAAAAGACAAAATTTCATGCCATTTATTCACAGTCAAGTATGTACTCATTCAAGTATTAATTGGATTCATAATTATTGGCTGCATAACACATGCTGGGTATTCTTCCACACCCTAAGGATAGAACAGAGCACAAAACAGACAAACCTGTGTCTTCAAGGAGCAATCAACAGATACATCCTACGTCAAGTGCTAAAATATACTGTGAGAAAAATGAAACCAGGTAAGTGGCTAGGAGCTACACTTCAGGTGGGTGGTGGAGAGAACAGGGTTTGCTATTTTATGTAAGGAAGGCAGAGAAGGCTTTTAGGATAGGGCAATGTTTTAACACAAATATGAGTTATATAAATGAGTGGCTGTCAGACCTATCCGAAAAGAATTACCAATCATCAGAAGCAGTAAAACGTATATGCTAAGGGGAAGAAATGTTCTTTATATATTAAAAAAAAAAGCAAGGAGCTATGTATAGCTAGAGTGGGATGAGAAAGATGGAGTATTAATAGATGAAGTTAGAGGTTGGAGGACCTGGTCTTGGGGACTTCTAACCCATATTAAAGAATTTGGTTTTCCTTTGAGTGAAGTGCACAGATTTAAGGAGTTGAACTAGGAGAATAGTTTGACTAGCATGTTAAAAATGTCACTTTGAGAAGTGCATTTAGCATATAGACTATAACTATGGAAGAAGATAAAAAAGCTTTTTAAAATATTCAGTCAATAAAAATGCTTTCTTAGACCAGTAATAAAACTGACATATTGTCGTAAGGGATAACTGGCCAGTCATTATGATATATATTGAAGAATAACCTAATCAAATAATATAAAATGGGTGCAATGCAGCATGAGAGAAGAAGAGACAGGATTGACTCCATGATTTTTTGATAGAACAATACGAAGGATGATGTTTGCACTTACTGAGACAGCAACAATTCTGGGTTATATTTAGATCATCTTAAAGGGTGGGGCTTGTGTGGAAATCACAAGTTTCGTTTGGAATTTATGGTGTTGGAAATATATTTTGACACCTGTGTGGAAAGAACGAGCATGTTGGTGTTTGATTATAAGTGTCTTTTAATCACTGTAGAAGTCCAGGGTAGTTAAAAGTAATTTAAGGTTATCTGTTGTAGAGAAATCATTTTCCTTTTTTTTTTTTCTTTTAACTGAATGTTACTGGTTAACCTAATTATACAGGTCCAGGTGCCTATTCTACAACACATCTTTGTACTTTGTATTATGTGTTCACCCTCAAACCAAGTCTTCATCCATCACCATTTATGCCTCAATACCCTCCTCCATGTTCCTGCCCCAGGCAACCACCACACTGTTGTCTGTGCCCATGAGCTCTTTGGCCATTTTTGCTCTATCCTTCCCCCACCTTCACCCACCCACCCACCCCGACAGCAGTCATCCCACTCTTTTTCTATGAGTCTGTTTCTATTTTGCTTCTTAGTTCATTTTGTTCATTGGATTCCACATATGAGTAAAATTATATAGTAGTGGTGTATCATTTTTAAAGACAAGTAACCAAAGGAGACCACCTACTAAGTGAATGTATATAGAATAGAAAAAATATGTAAATATGAAAACTTGCATAAATTAATGTTTAAAAATGGAGAAACTGATAATGAATTAACATCTGATTGATACTTCAGAAGACAATTGAAGAAAGTGTTTTAAGAAATAAAGATAAATATAAAATGTGGGTTGACAGGTTGATTTAGACAGGACCTGATAGTTCAGTGTTGCATTTGTTAAAGTAGAGGTATGTTTCATTTAAATTATGAAGATTAATGTTTACCTCAAATGTACTCAAAAGAATGAAATGATAAGTGGGTTTATAAAGGTAGTAGAAAAGTGAGACTTCAGCTTGAGAAAGATGAGATATTGAGAGGATTTTTTTTCAGACTAGTTTTTAGTTATTTTTAAAATGGGAGATATTATGGCAAGTTTTTACACTGATGTAATGATTTAAAACAGAGGGAAATTGATTCTGTAGGAGGAAGAGAGATGAAGTATGCCCTTGAAAATTGGAAATAAGATGACATTGATCAACAATTTGTGCATAGAATACAGGAGAGAAGGTAGATTGCATGTATGTAGATTAGTAGTTATGATAGGAACATATAGTTCCGTTAAAATAATGCTAAGGTAAAAAGTAAGCTAAATTTAAATAAGCACTGTGAGTAGTAAAAGACAGTATCTAGCAGAGGGTTATTGTTCACAGTCCTGAATATTGTGTGCATTTCTGTTGAATATTTTGATAGACACTGATTTGCACCAGCCCAGATGCAGGAGGAATGTGTTGCCAAGGTCTTTGGTCATCAAAACAACTACCAGCTGTCACCTCCTTTACGGTCTGCCTCAGGTAGAGAGATATGCTCTGCCTATGGTCAGACCTAAAATTAGATTTCTTCATCACAGCAATGCACATGTTTCAACTTCCATAAGTATTGCACAATAATTTTCCAAGGTGTGTTTTACAACAGTGTTATCCCTACCACAAGGAAATAAAATTTCTGATTATTCCACATTCTTGTCTATAATTTATATTATCTATTTTTCCCACTATAGCTATTCTGTTATGGCTGTAGTGGTATTTTATTGTGGTTTTATTGCATATATATTTACTAATAATACCAAGCAATTTCTCTTATTCCTAATATTCAGTTGAACATCTCATAATTGATATTTTTACATCTTTGGCCTGGTTATCAATTTGGATTGGCCCTCTTTTATTAATAATTGACATACAGGAGTTTTTCAAATATTTTGTTTTTTAGTCCACTGTCAGATTAGGAACTGCCATTATCTTTTCCCATTCTATGGAGTCCACTTAATTTTACTTATCTTTTGATAACACATTAAGTATTTATTTTAATAGAGCCAATTTAACCTTACTATAGTTCTATATAACTTCAATGTCTAAGAATTTTCTGTCTGTTATAAGGCTATGATGATAGTCTCACATGTTTTCTCATCAAAGCTTTATAATTTGGCCTCTTTTCATGTGAACACATGCGATCTATCTGAATCTTTTTATATGTGTATTTTGATGAAGCTTAATATATATTTTTTGAATAAAGATTTAATTGACAAGATTCTGTCACTAAAATGTTCATCCTTTGCACTGTAATATCATATTTATCACAAACCAGGTGACCATACATGTGTGATCTTTTTTTTGGATTATTTTATTTGTTTATTTCTCTAACAGAAATTACAAAATTTCTTATTCCACACTAATAGCACACTGCTTTAATTATCATAACTTTATACTAGATCTTAGTAACCATTATTTTAACATGTCTAGCTTCTTCCCCCTTTTCAGGATTGTCTTATTTTTGTGATTTTTCAAATTTCCATCAGAATTTAAAAAATATGTTTGTTAATTTATACACACACATAACCTACATAGGTTAGGTTAGAAATATTTCATATATTTCTAATGAAGAATCTCATATTCAGTGAGTATTACATATCCTTCATTTATTTCAAATTTATTTACTTACTTCAACATTTAATTTGGGTTTATATGACAAAATATATAGATTTTTCCTGTTGTTTCCCATTAAAATAACTTTATTTATTTATTGGCTAGAAGTAACTTGCAGGAATTTTGTGTAGTGATTTTGCATCTGTGTTTATAACAGAGTTGTAAGAGTGATCCCTTTTCTGTTTAGTTTTTTTTTCAGTATCAAGTTTATTTTGGCCTAATTAAAACAAGCCAGCACTTCTAGCTTCTACATAGAAAGTAAATAATGAGAGAGTGTAACTCCGACACTGAAAATAAGAAAAAGTCAGATAACCTAAAAAACTTGAACACAGACAATTGAGATTGGAAAGCAACCAACTCTCCTGAAATCTAAGAAACACTGAACACTTCCATGGGGAAATATTAACACAAGGATGGCCTTACTTTGAGCAGAGATCAGGAAAACTATACGAGCACTGTAAGAGCAGGTAAAATTTCAGCAAAACACTTTCATGAATGGCCAGAAGTCGACTATATTTTTATATTTAAGCCTTGAAGCTAACTGAAGGCATAAATATTTATTTTGATTAGAATGAAGAACTCTGTGTGTGTGTGTTGTGTGTGTATTTTAAATCATACCATTTTTAAGCCAATGTGAGCTAAAAGGAAAAGGAGCAGTTCAGATAAATCTGAGCAAACTAGAAGTTTTAGAATATATATTGATTTTTTTTCCTTCCAAAATACTTCCCATAAATCATGATCATTGTATGCCATTGCTGTGTGCCCTTGTTTCTGGCAAACTATAATCTAATCTTTTACCTCAAGTCTTGAGAGAAGCACATTTTTCTTAGCATTCCTTCCTACTTATGCATTTTACTTACTTCCTCTGTCTTCTTTTTTTTATTTACTTACAGTGTTGCAAGCTGTATACTTGATGTTGACATCTCAAGGTTAACAAAATGAACTAATGAACAGTAATACTTTTGTTCTTAGTGGGATTCTTGCCTATGAGTTTAGTAAATGTGATTTCTGAAACGTTTGTGGATAAAAATCCTTCTGACAGCAAACACTTTAAATTCATGACTTAAATTTTATATAAACCATCTTTACCCACTATTTTCTATTTTCTGTATCCACAAGAACATCCTATATGATCTGATATTTGTATTCAAGATAAAAACAAATTGATAAATGTTTTGTAATTTTTATTTCATATAAAATCAAGAGCATTATTATCCTGGTAATAATATTCAGGGAATGATTAACCCTGTCTCATTTATATTTATTAGTCTTTTATATTTTGATATTTTTCACATATTCTGATTATTCATTACCACTACTCACACATTTGATTGGCTATAATGAATACTGTGAGCTCTATTCAACTGAAATAGCTCTTTGTAAATTCACATTGGAAAATAATAAAAATGTGACTGATAAATATATTGGTTAGGAAAGTGCAGGTAAATGGATTGAAACAAGACAACTGAAATAAAGAAAAAGAAAAATTATTTAAAAAGATAGTTGTACAAAATTAGCACATTAGCAAGAAAGAGATTGTATGAATCAACTGTACCTTAGTAGAGTGTTTCTTCATAACTTCTGCTCTTGAAATGCATTCTAAAGGCTCTCCAAAATCAAAAAGTCTTTAATGGAATACACCTTCACTGGAGGTGAGCAACTTGACACCCTTCTTTCAGGAGAGTTTGAATTGTAATAGAAATATCATGACATTAACCAAAGGTGCTCACTAACTGATCTGAATTAAATAGATACAAACCAAAGGCAAGGTACCCTTAGGAATTTGAACATAGAATAATAATAGCCTAATGTATTCAGAGTAGAAAGTGCAGCTTAAGTTCAGCAAAGCAATTATAAATTCTATCTTGCAGAAATATTTTATTTTAAATAGTACAGTCAGGTTATTTTTTTCCTGATAATTAATTGCTTACTATCCATAATATGCAATATCTATCTATCTTATCTATCTATCTATCTATCTATCTATCTATCTATCTATCTATCTATCCATCTATTCGTAGATCTGTATTTTCATTCATAAATGTGATAGCTGTAGATACATTAACTCTAGATTGATATTTATTGTAAATAAAATACTGTACTATTTACATCGGCAAAATGATTAAATTAATTTTAAAATGAAACATTTATTTATAAAATAACAACTTAAAAATTAATTTAAATGAAAAAGTATATATTAAAGAATTCTAAATATTTTATTAAAATAATAAATATAATACAGGATTAATATTTAAAATGAAATGTAGAAATGGCAGAGAGGAAGTGTTTAATAGTTTCTGGTGGCTTTTAAATTGAGATAATGTGTTTTTTTTGTTTTGTTTTTAGTGAAAGGTGGGAAGGCAGAGACAGACTTCTACATGTGTCCTGACCAGGATCAATCCAGCAAGCCCAGCAGGGGGTGATGCTCTGCCCATCTGGGGCCCTTGCTCCATTGCAACCGGAGCCATTTTAGCACCTGAGGCTGAGGCCATGGAGCCATCCTCAGTGCCCAGGGCCATCTTGACTCAATCGAGCAATGAGAAGAGAGAGAAGTGAAAGAGGGATGGGTGGAGAAGCAGATGGGTGCTGCTTCTGTGTGCCCTGACATGGAAACTAACCCAGGACATCCACAGGCTGGCTAACGCTCTACCATGGAGCCAACCTACAAGTGACTTGACATAACTTTTAATAGTTCTAAAAATACCTAAAGAATATCTAATGTTTATCTAAATTTAAAAAAATAACAACTATCATTTTATTTTTACAAATAACTCATGTACATGATATAATTTCTATGAATAATCATGCTACAATATGTTATTATAATAATATACTGTTTTCACATATAAATATTATATAATAATACTTTATATTTGAAATAAAAGAGATTGATCATTAATATATTTTAAATATTTATCATTCAGAAATTATCTTATTCTTATTTAACTGTCATTATATATATAAATATATAATATCTTATCTAAAAACATGCAGATATATGTCTTATATAAAATATTCAAAATAAAACCTTAGTTTATCATTTATATTAAAAAAGTGATGGCAATACTCTATAAAGAGTGTAATAATTTTTTAAAGATGACACAACTAAAAAATTTGAATCTCCATTTCCATGTTTTTTATATTTTAAAAGACTGTTAGTTTGAAACATTTTGAGCTACACATCACCAGGGCCTTTGTCAGGAGTAAAAGTTTGTCTTCTAGGACTCATATTAGTTCAAGGAATAAATTCTGTTGGCTCAGTAGTCTCATTTGTTCTGTTCATATGCATGGAGATGTGCTTATGATATTTTTCTGGACTCAGTTTTTGCAATGATTCCATTTTATCATATTATGGAACACCTGTTTTGTATTTGTGATCACATACATCTCTAGCAAAGGGAAGCTGAACAGAAGTAAACATCAGTTAATAACTGGGAGATGTAATACACTTGATAACCTACTGTCCTGCTGTTTTTAACCTTATTCTGTCTTTGTAATTTACTATAATATTTCTAAAACTCTGCTTTTTGTTGTTTTTATTTTTCTGCAGCTGTGTATGCAGGTGCAGGTTTGAAGCAGTATAAGGGATGTAAGATTGAGGGTTTATCATGCAAATAACAGTATCCTTTACTCCACCACAACCACAACCATCTGATTGACCCGACTGATCAAAATGTTAAGAATTTCTTTGTGAATTCACTAAAACCACAGTTAAATATACTGCTCACAAATAAGATAGGGGATATCTTATCACTTTATATTCATTTTGAAATGTCCCCTAATTTTTGTGAGCAGTATATATAGCAATTATTATCTTATTGACACAGTGGACCCTAATAGCCATGTATCTTTTAAAAATATATACTACGCATATATACCCACTGAGGTTTTTCTTCTGTGCATGAATCTTTTACCTTTGCTTTGAAATGAGAAATACCATATCATTTTGTTTTCTGCTACACTTTTGCCATAGTCCTTAAAGGTTTCACACAGAGCAGAATCAATCATCCAGACAGATAATATCCACAAGCATGGCAGCTTAAGTAAAATTAGGAATATTTTTTAAAATTCAAATTTCTGATAGAGTTTGTTTCAATAATCCAAGTGTACAAAGGACATGACAAGGTAATATCACTTTGCCTATTTGAATAAATTGGGCTAACCGGCTTCTAGAATTTTTTTTGAAGGCTCAACTATATGCCAAAAAGTTATGCTTTATTATCTAGCTTTTTTTTCTACCTAAGAAGATGAATTCATCATAAATAATCTTTAATTTGCTTATAGCATAACAGGAAATGGAAACAAATAAAAAGAAGTGGCTATGACGAGCATGTAACAAAGGGAAGGAAGCTTTGTGGCACCTTCATGAGTGCCACAGGTTTTATTTCCTCCACAGGTTGTAGAGGAAATAAAATAATTTTGAATATTGGGACATTTTTTTCAAGTGATAAAACAGTGCATAGGTTTAAAGGAAAAAGCCATATAATAACACAAAGATCACATTTAAAGGGGCAAGTGCTAATAGGATCAGATAATCTATGTCGATGGCATTTTGAGATTATTAAAGCTATCTTGTGTCAGAACAAATGGGAAAGTACTTACTCCTGGTTTCTATAATTCAAAATACAGCCATAGCCCAGGCTTCCTTCCAGAGCCCATAACATACAAATGCACAAGTATATATACTTGAGATCTAATTTATCTTCGATAGTCTGTAAGTCTCATGTATCAGTTTGCTTATATCTGAAGCACTGAGTTATAAAACAAAATTAAAAATGTTGTGAACGTTTCATTGAGGCCATTATTCCACAATCCAGTCAGCAGGGCTGAAAATTTGAAATACTCAAATCAGTTTATCTCTCTTGCAAAACTCAACTTGCCATATTTAAATCTGAAAAAGACTTCAGTGTATCTTTTAGAAATGAAATAAAGTAAATGCTACTATCTACTTGATATAGTAGTATTTCAGGTGTTTAGCATTCATAAGTTTCCTTATGACAAAATAAAGGAAAAAATAAACTGATCTGAAATGCTATCACAATAGTGAAATAATTTTACACTTTGCCCATTTGGTTTCTTTTTTTTTTTTATCAAATACTATTCCACTTTGACAGGCCATCATACCTAAAACAAATACAGTAGATAGTGTCTTTTATAAATAGGGTATGTTATGAGTTTGCAATATTCATTTTCTCTGTATGTTCTCCTCTACTTCATTGCTGTTTCTTTATAAAATATTTGGCAACAAATTAAGGTAGTGCATAAAAAAGGCAGTAAGTTTCTATAAAAGTTCTTATAAGTTTTAATCGTTATAGTGAAATACATCATTACATTAAGAACTTCATGTAATATATTAGGAGATGGATCATATGTGCACTACAGAGAAGTTTATTAAACAAAAAAAAAGAGTAAGAGTGAAAACCGGAGCTAAAGTGGAAGAGAGAGAGAAGAAAGGAAGGAAGATGATAGATGACAGGTAATTGATAGATGACAGACAGACAGATAGACAGACAGCTGTAAAAGAGCTGACTCAATGCTGCTATAAACATGGGGGTGCATTTCTCCTTCTGGAACCGTTCTATGGTGTCCTTGGGGTATATTCCTAAAAGTGGGATGGCTGGGTCAAAAGGCAGTTCGATTTTTAATTTTTTGAGGAATCTCCATACTGTTTTCCACAGAGGCTGCACCAGTCTGCATTCCCACCAGCAGTGTAGGAGGGTTCCCTTTTCTCCACATTCTTGCCAGCACTTATTCTGTGTTGTTTTGTTGATGAGTGCCATTCTGACTGGTGTGAGGTGATATCTCATTGTGGTTTTAATTTTAGCAGCCTTGTTCACAATAGCGAAGATCTGGAAACAGCCCAAGTGTCTGTCAGAGGATGAGTGGATTAAAAAGCTTTGGTACATATATACTATGGAATACTACTCAGCCATAAGAAATGATGACATCAGATCATTTACAATAACATGGATAGACCTTGATAACATTATACGGAGTGAAATAAGTAAATCAGAAAAAACTAAGAACTATATGAACCCATACATAGATGGGACATAAAAATGAGACTCAGAGACATGACAAGAATGTGATGGTAACAGGGAGTGGGGTGGAGGGGTGGGGAGGGGGCGAGGAAGGAGAGGGAGAGAGTTGGGGGGAGGGTAGGGGCACAAAGAAAACCAGATAGAAGGTGACGGAGGACGATTTGACTTTGAGTGAGGGGTATGCAGCATAATCAAAGGTCAAAATAATCTGGAGATGTTTTCTTGGAACATATGTACACTGATTTATCAATGTCACTGTATTAAAATTAATAAAAATAAGATAAAAAAAGAGCTGACTCAAGTATTTTGAAAAACAGTGGGTTTGGGTGTATTTTTTTGAAACTCTAAAATTAAAGACAACAGAATTATATATAAACACTGTAATCTTAATTAGTAAATTTCTTTCCCACAGAGTACAGTTTAGTAATCCTGAAACTACTTTTATTTGGTCTCAGGCTCAAGAGAAATAATCTTCCAGCTTATTCACCGCTTTAATGATGTATAAATCAGTAATTACATTTCAGCAAAGATTGATTTGGAGAAATTTCCTGAAAATAGATTATGTATTTGTTTGCTAGAGAGGAAGAAGGTGCCACGTGGTTTAATAATATAATACATCTGGACTTCCTCAACTATTGCTCAAAGAAACTTCAGATATTGACATGGAGCGTCAAGCTTTCTACATGGCAGTAATTATAGAGGCTGCTGACAAGTCACTGGATAATGAGCCATTTCTAAAACATGCTTTTATATTAAAGTCTCTGGGCTACCTACAGAAAGGCAAATATTTATGTGTGTATTTGATTTAATACTGACCTTTTCTCCTGAGAAATATAGTCTAATATAAAAATTGACAAACAGGAAAATAATATACAAAATACTAATATTTTCAATTGCCTAAAACTAAAGCTATTTAGTATAGCAAAAAGTCTGAGTAATAGAACAAAATTACATACACATAGAATAAAAATGATGAGATTTTTCTCTATAATGACATCACTCACTAATCATATTTGTTATAAAGCTAAG
Organism: Saccopteryx leptura; assembly: GCF_036850995.1. Taxonomy (NCBI): domain Eukaryota; kingdom Metazoa; phylum Chordata; class Mammalia; order Chiroptera; family Emballonuridae; genus Saccopteryx; species Saccopteryx leptura. The sequence continues at coordinate 205,890,271 of NC_089503.1, read as the reverse complement.
ACAATCATTCTTATCACAACACTTCTAATTTAAGAATATATGCTACACAAATTTTATGTTGTGATCAAAATCTTTGCTTTATAAGTTTGTTTTCCTCCTTCTAAACCCAAATTGCTTTTACAAGGTTAAAAGAAAGATCAATAATTTCTAAGAATGTCTAACTGAGAATATTTTCCATATATTAAGTGTTGGAATGGTAGTTTAGCACAATAATAATGGTTTATATATATGGTGCATTTTAACTGGAAGAAAACTAAACAATCAAGAAAGTGTGAAAAATGTGATTTTATCCTTCAACCATAAAGAAAATACCACATAGTAATATCTAAAGGAAAAGTGCATGTAAAATGAGTTAGCTAATAAAAGTTAAATATTAAAGCTTAAAAAGTCATAATAAATTATTACCTTCTTTAGAGCTGTGGATAATCTCATAAGTCTGTTTTTATCTGTGCACATAAACATAGCTTTTATTAACATATATGCCCATTTCTTATTAACATACATGACATTTTCTAGAACCTGATTTCATCTAAGCTTTTTATTTAGTGATCACAATATATTATGTATTTATGTGTGCTTGGTTACAAGCCATAATTTGACAACAGAAAATTGCTAATCCTTCAATGATGAATAAATGTCACTTTCACTAGAATATAGAGAACTAATGAAGAAAATGTGTTATTGGTTCTCATATTCAGAAATTAAGCAGAGGACTAGAAAGCATTTCATAAATACATTGTGTTATAGAGCACATTTTTATTATTATCTCACATAAAATTATATTTTACTATCTTTCATATTGTTAAATGTGCAGTAAACAGAAATTCAATATTCCTTTTACCACTTGGTCTACTTTAATGTTAGTTCTAATTTTATTGAGATATCCATCGGCAGCATTTTTAACACTCGAGTAACTCACTTCTGTAGGGAAAGGTTATGGAGAAACAAAAGACATATTTGCAATTTAGGTAGTTTCAAAGTTTTATTCACAAATCTAAAACACTGAACAACAAATAGCTACCCAAACATCACACCTGGATGTTCAAATAAATCAGGGTTTTCAAATAAGTCAGGTACAGTGGGGGGATTGGCATGTCCCAGTACTCTAAGACACGGCTTTCAGACTCAGGTAGATATAACCATTATGCCAGGTGCAATAAGCCAGTCAGGGAAAAGACCAGGACCATTTGATATCACTCATATGTGGAAAATAACAAACAAAATGAACTAACAGGCAAAATAGAGACCGACTCATAAAGAGAGAACAGGCTGACAGCTTTCGAGGTGGGAGTTTTGGGTGGGTGGGTGGGGGGTGAAAGGATTGAACAAAAACGGGAAAAAAGAGAGAAACTCATGAACATGGACATCAGTGTGTTGACTGCCCAAGGAGAGCAGGATGGGTTGAAGTGAAGGAGGGTAAAGGGGGGGATAAATCATGACGGACAAAGATTTGACTTGGGAGGGTGAACACACAATATGGTGCACAGTGATGTGTTGTAGAATTGTGCACCTGGAACCTGTATAATTCTGTTGACCAATGTCACACCAATAAATTCAAGAAAAAGAAAAAGAAATATGTTTCCTTTTCCTGCTTTGGATTTAAGACAATTTATTTAATGAGAAATATTGCTAGATATATAAAAATATTTATATAACTTAAATGTTATTGAGACTGCATTGATTTCCAAACACTTCAAGTAGAACATAAAAATAAATAAGAAAAAAAAAGGAAAAATATAGACATATCTGGTATACATGCACTTAAGGGAGTAGGTGAAGCAGGAATCAAAGTGAAAAGGAAAAAAAGGTTGAGTTGGAGGGGGTCTTAAATGCTATCACAAGTGATCTTATAACAAGAAGGCAAAAATGGCCAATGATAAAGAATGCAATGCACCTACAGAAGCGAGGATTAGAGTGCTGTTCACAGGGGTCAAGGAAGGCAGAATTCTCTAAAACGGGTCAGGAACCTATTGCTCGCGAGCCAGATGTGGCTCTTTTGATGGCTGCATCTGGCTCGCAGACAAATCTTTAATAAAAAAAAATAATAACGTTAAAAATATAAAACATTCTCATGCCTTACAATCCATTCATCTCCTACCGCTCATGTTCATGGTTGCAGGTGGCTGGAGCCAATCACAGCTGTCCTCCGGGACAACACCAAATTTTTATTCGATAATGCGTAACGTACACGGGTCGTTGTACGGCTCTCATGGAATTACATTTTAAAATATGTGGCGTTCATGGCTCTCTCAGCCAAAAAGGTTCCTGACCCCTGCTCTAAAATGTGAAAGAGTCAAGGAACAGATTCTCCTGTGAGTTCCCCAGAAGGGACCAACCCTGCTAACATTTTGAGTGTAGGCCCTCAAAACTCATTGTGGACATCTGACCAACAGGACTGTAATATAAAAATTTGGGTAATTTTAAACCACTGAATTTGTGATGTATTTTTTTTTCTTTTATTACAGAAGCAACAGAAAACAGCAATGAAAATACTTTTATACCTGTTTGGTTATGTGCCACCCATAAAATATCTCTTCAATTGTATCCCGTGGCGAAATATAAGTGAAAAATGTTTCTGATGACTTTATATTACCAACTGGTAATAAAAGTATTAAAACTAGTGATTTGTGCATACAATAAGTAGCAGTTAATATATTCACCTCAGTGCACAGCTCCGGGTCACCATTGACATGGTTTTGCATAACCAGTGGCTGTTTCCCAGTGTCCTATAATACAATATCTTTTCAGAGGCTTATTCTCCTTTCTCCACTCAGCAGTCTTAATGTTTTAGAACTGTAGCATCATACCAGTGCAAGTAACAAAAAATCTAATTTACCTTGAATTAAATAATAAGGATTTTTACCTATTATAAATTGGAAAGCAATGACTTAATGTGCCATCAAGAATCCAACCCTGATTCATGTTTCCTCTTCTTTCTGCTGTCCACAGTGACATCCAAATGCTAAGGTCAGGTCATCTGGTCATCATAACATAGTTATTGATAAAATAGACTATATTTTTCTTTGTTTATAAATAGTGCATAAAAAAGAGTGAGGGCCTTACATGCAAGTACAATAGAGAAGTCTTTCCTACTATTGAATCTGACTGTGTTTCAGTTATATACTATAACTCTTGAAACAAAGATTCTTTTTAAAATAAGTCATATATTGTGTTTGAGTTAACCCTTGGTCCATCAATCAAATACGAGCAAAATGGCGTAAATATCATTAACAATTCATATTCGACTCTACCTTCCAAGCTGCTTAGAGGAAGGGTGATTATTTGCCCAACATTTTTATAATGTTATGAAGGCAAGAGAAAGGAGGGGTGGATGCTAAAAACACAAGTATATGGTTCCAACCGAGATTTATTCAGAAAGACATTTGGCATCCCCTTATCACTTATCTGTCTAGGACTAAAATTATTTATTTTCCTTAAATTCTAATTAAGCCTTATTCCTTGATCTTATGCATGGATACATCCCAGCTTCTTCTTCTGGAATAATAACCCTTTTGCATGTGCATTGACATCCTGTGTTACTAGATGTTATGTAAATACCAAAGCAAACTAAACATGAAAGCTAAAAGCATTTTGCAGTTAAATAGCTTTAACAAAGTGTGTGAATAATAATTTTTATTTCCTTTTGGGTTTTTTAAAGGACCTTCAAACACAGCGTAAGTGATGTTGGAGAAAAAAAATGTTTTTCAAAATGTAAGCAAATAGAGTTAGTGCAGCTATTTGGGCTAAAATACGTAGTAGAATAGAATTAAGAAAGAAAGAAAAAATATTATTATACAGAATACATTAAATACAATTGTGGTCAAAGGGCTATATGTTTTTAACTAAATTCAAAACTGAGTTATGCCTAAAAAATATAAAATAAAAATAATAAGTTTAATATAAGTGATATAAACTTCCAGTTATTGGGAGCCAAAGTTATTTCACAGGAACACAGGATGTCATAAGAGATTCTGTGTATGTCTCTTAATAGTGACCCAAAACCTTAAGATTTTCATTATACTTTTTTGTTTGTTTTTTGTATTTTCAAAGGTACTGAAGCAAGCATTTATACTTCTACTGTGTATAGGATATCATTGATATAAGTCGTATTAGTAATACTAAAAGGCACAGGTTCTGTAAGGTATTTTTCCCCTCCGAGAAGGAAAGAAGGGGCTGGAGCCACAAAGTGTAAAATAATAAAAAGCTTTATTGAGTACAGTGCGCATCCCGTCCAACGAGGTTCCCTAGCCCCAGGGACAGAGGCTAGGGAAGTCGCAAGTGGTGACCGCGTGGGAGATATTTAAAGGGTCCCTAGGGTTGTCGAGCTAATATGACTTGGTGAAATTTCACTGGCTGACAGGTGTCGCTCTTTTCCGAAGGGTTCCTGGGAAGTTTCTTTTGGCATGCTTGGTTGTGGGAGGTCAACCAAAGTTCCTGGGCCTGACCTTTCCCCATTGTCCACTGACCTTACAGGTTCCTTCTAATAGCACTTGTTATAGTGATCAAAAATTAATAACATAATTAAATTTAATAATTATGTGCCGCATAATGATGTCTTAGTCAGTGACGGACTGACTGTATATATGACAGTGGAGCTGAAAAATTCCCATGGCCTGTTGTTAGATCATCAGGCAATGCATTCATTTTATGTTTGTAGTGATGCTGGTATAAGCTAACCTATTGTGCTACCAGTCTCACAAAACTATAGCACATACAGTGACATACAATGCCTAATATTTGATGATAATAAGCCATTATGTTACTTGTTAATGTTTTTACTACACTATATTTTAGCATATTAAATTTGTATTTTAGAGTATACTCTCCCTACTTATAAAAAGCTTCAGTGTAAAACAGTATGCTGTGTTATCCTGCAGCTAACTCATCTCTTGCTTTCCACACAACTTGATGGCATTATTTTCTCTCGTGCTTGATTTAAACTTTTGTTGTTTTGTACAGTAACGTGTTGTGTATGTTTGTAGCCTAGGAGCAATAGGCTTTAGACCATACAACCTCGGTGTGTGTGTGTGTGTAGTGGGCTGTACCATCCACACAGACTGTAAATATATTCTATGAAGTTTACAAGATGGCAAAATTGCCTCGGCATTTCACAGGACATATTCCCATTGTTAGGAGGCACATGCCTATATTACTTATCTATTTATAATGGTATGGTATAAACTACCCACACAATATGTATATAGCTTTATTTCGCTGTGATTCCAGAATAATGAGGGTGGCTCACACATCACATGGACAGTGTGCTCTCCTTTTCACGTCAATGCCCAGGGAGGTCAGAGTTGCGTACTTCTTGTTCTTTATGGAAAAGAACTTCCTGGTGTCACACAAGATCTCTGTGTACAGATGTCAGGGCCCTGCGTGTTGCTGTGCTTCCCTCAAGGGGTTACAATTGCCCATCCTGAGAAAACACTCAAGCTTTCCAGTTGCCTTGTCATGTCATTTGTGCTCAGCAATTATGAGAAGGCAGCAACTCCAAGCATCCTTCCACACCATCTGTTTCTTATTAGACAATCTCAGTAATACTTGATCCTGACTATGTGTGCCTTGTAGAACTCTAAAACACTATGACTTCCTCTACAGCATGCTACATTCTACAGCCTCTTCCCTCCTCATGCCAACACCAACTGAGACTTTCTAGCTGCCCTTCCATGCAATGGCCTAGCAACTTCCTGCAGAATCTTGAAACTCTCCACTGCATGTAGGTGGGCAGAGTCCTGTCTTCACTGAACCATTCCTGGAAGGTTCTCCATCTTCAACACATAGCTTCACTTTCAGCTACCCACCAAGCACCATGTTGGGCTGTCATCCTGCCTCAAGCTCTTAAGGTCTGGTTTCTCTTGGTGTGTTTTTAATAATTCACTTGAGAAAGTAAGCTCAACCATATTACAAAATTAAGTATCTCACTGAAAATATTTTGTCCCTTCCCATGAAATAGTTGCCAATGATCTTTTGAATACATTACCTCTGCACTTGCTCTGAGAACAAAAGCTGCAAATTTGATAGAAGGAATGTCAGACTCGATGAGAGAGGGTAAAAATCAAGTCTGTCTACAGCATGTGAACTGATTTTGAAATGGTGTATAAAGGGCTATGAAGGGGTTCAGAGCCCGTCTTCTCAGAATGTGCCACATGACCATGCAGACGACTTTGAGCTGAAGGAAATCAAGATCCAGCAGATTAAAGAAAAACTTTTATCCCTCCCTTTATTACCTAGAGAATGTAGGTAGGGGCCTGCCCAGGAAAAGAAATAACTTTTTGTCTAAATGATATAATTGTATGGCCGGGCAAATATCTAATTACTAAACATCTGTTCTTCTTACCATCCTGTGAATTACTCTCTTCCCTTTGAAACCCCAAGTCTCTATCCCATTCCTTAGCATCAAAGTCTTCACTGTCCCCTTTGTCTTTGGGTTTCATTGTCTTTGTGTGCTACTACTCCCATGCCTACGTAATTAAATTGTTTTATTTTTCTGTTGTTAATTTGTCTAATATCAATTTGATTATCAAGATCGGCCAGGAGAACATAATAGAGTACAGGAAAAAATATTTTTTTCCTTATATATAGCATACAGATTTACTTATTTTACCCTAAATTATTTGAATATACACATGACAAAAAAATGGTCATTGAAAGACATTTTTGCTATACATGGAATTTTTATTGGCTGGCCTGATTTCTAGTTCTGCATCTGCTATTAAAAGTAATTGTGTCAAAAATATTTTATGACTTTATTTTTCTTTAGTTTTCTTCTCTGTAAAAAATCAGGGACCAGTGCCTGACCAGGAAGTGGCCCAGTGAATAGAGCATCAGACTGGGATGCAGAGGACCCAGGTTCAAAACCCTGCGGTTGCTGGCTTGAGGCTTGAGCATGGGCTCATCTGGTTTGAGCAAGGCTCACCAGCTTGAGTCCAAGGTTGCTGGCTTAAGCAAGGGTCACTCGGTCTGCTGTAGCCCCCCTTCAAGGCAAATATGAGAAAGCAATCAACGAACAACAAAGGAGCTGCAACAAAGAATTGATGTTTCTCATCTCTCTCCCTTCCTGTCTGTCTCTGTCTGTCCCTCTCTCTGTCTCTGTCTCTATCACAAAAAAAGCAGACACCAGTTAAATGATCTTAAAACAACTTATGTATAATATAATTAGATATATATGCTTTCATATGTATATGGTGTGTGTGTGTATATATATATATAGTTATTATATATATATATATATATATAGTTATACATAACTATCAAAAGAGACTTTCAAATTACAATAGAGTTGGCTTTAAATTACAGGCCTATCATTACATGCATCCTCATGGGCAAGTTACTTAAACTGTCTGAGATTTGCTTTCTTCATCTTTACATTGGCTAACACATGAGGTGAAATTTCTAAAAAAATAAGTTAAATGTATGTTAAGCAATACAGTGTTTGCCCCACAGTAAGTTTAGATTCCTTCCAAGCTCTAAAGGATTTCAACTACTCAGTTTCCAAACAGGTTTGGACTGTCTAAGGGCTGAGATTAAATATAGTAATGACACTTGTGACAAGATTTATGCTTAATGTCTCAGGTGTGGCTTTCCTACTGAACTATAGAGTAATGCTTCTTTAGAAACCTGCACTGAGAAGTAACAGATCTGCTATTTCATAAAATACAAATATACATGGTCTTTATATATGTACCTATGTACATATACAATATTTATAGTTCATCATCTGCACTTGGGTACAGATTTGGGGCTATTGTTCTATTTCATGTGTTCAGCTTAATGGATTATATAATAAAATGGTACAGAAATGGTAAATTTTTTACAAAAAAGTAATTAGGTTGCTCAGAAGGTTACCATGTTCAATCTTTTGGTTTCACCTTCCTGAAATTGGAATCAGAATATTGTTTATAGAGGTCCTTCACTCTTAAAATTGCATTTTTGCATTTATGTTGGCCTTTGGGGAAAATGCAAGCATATTGATTTAACTTGGTAGAAGAGGACACAACATTTTAAAATGAAATCTCTGTGTTAATGTAAATGCACCCAGAGGACCAAGGGCTGATCCACATTTTAAATCAATTTGAATGAGTAAGATTCAAATTTTAAATACCTCTTTGATTACTCATGGGGGAAAAAAACATTATTTAGTGTAGGTTTTTATATGTGCATCTTAAAACATTTAAAACAACTGTGCTAAAACAAAATATACTCTAAAATTGGCATTACTTTAGTTATCTTTATAGTACATCAAATTTGACTGTGGGTTATCTGAAGTTTATATATAAATAAACAATTAAACAAGCTTAATATAATTAATGCTAAAATTGCTGCTCTAAAATATTTAAATCTACAAACTATTTAACTCAGTAGTAATGGAGATTAATAAAAATCTTAGATTTAGAATATTTTCTTTAATCCTTAGATTGATTAAGTGAAAATTATCTGCTTCTGAAATGAATGGAACAAGCAGAAAGTCAGGACAATATTAATTGTTTAATATAGGAAAACATGTGAAAAAATTTATATATGTTTCTTTGAACTGTATTCTTTCCTATCAATCTGGCCCAAACAATTTGGCTTTTTATAGCCATTCATCAATAAAGCTTTTAGATATTTTGGATGGTAGTTAAGATATCAGGAGATGTTCCAGACCTGAATAATTTTAACCTACAAATGCATTCTTAGTTTTGGTATTCTTTTTAATCATTTCCATCATCAAAACTAATTCAAACATGATTTGCTACATGTTATTACACATAGAACAACAACATGAGGACAGAATAAAGCCTGTTAGGAGTTATAATCTCATGCAACACTGAGGCAGCACATCTGTGCAGGGCATCAAAAATATGCCTAAGGTATAATGGACAAGGTCTGCTATAGAGTTAAATATAATGTTTGAGCTTGATCTGCAGTGCTATTTAAGGAGAAATGTCAATATACAATATTCTGCTGCAGAAGAATTTGAGATGACTTTCATTTATCGTTATTTGTCCTTTTTTTTAAGATGCACTGGCATTGTTTTATTTTTCCCCCCTGGGATTTATGGTATGCTTGTGAGCAGTCCCAAAATTTTAAAAAGCACTGTCATGTTTGTGAGTTCCTTTGTAATCAGTAATAGACTTTTTATACCATTAAATAGAACTAATGTATAAATCTTGAAAATGACAGCTGAAAAGAACCCAGATAGGCTGATGAAAAACAAATGGCATCGAATGTATTTTTCACATGGACTGTGGCAGTGATTTATTAAGCTGTCTGCGATGCTAAATAATACGTCATAAATCCCTCCAAAGTTCATTGTATTCATTCATCTCTTTTCCATGAGCCAACATTTCCTCTTTTCATAAACTTCACTGTGTGAAAAGAATCATGATTTTTTTAAATGCCATTTAAATCCAGTGGGTTTACGTTGGATATAAAAACTCAATGAGAGTGTTTTTTTTAAACTTCTGTAGAGAAGATAACCAATTGGAAATAAAAGTTTTCATTCAAAATATCCTCTCTGTGATGAAGAAGAAAACAAAGTATAATGTATAGTAGTTCATTATGCAACTGTCAATTTCATGCCACATGCAGCTAACTGAAGAGGAAAGGGAAATATGTAATATATGTACATTACTCTATTTAAGTACAGTATTGTTTGTATATATTCTGACTGAATTACAATTTTATTAACAATTTTATTAGTGATTGTACTGAAAATATTTTGACTCATTTTTCAGTTTCCAAAGAGGGTACTATTAAATATTAGGAAAAATAAATACATTAATAAGCACCAAACACAGACATTAAGGCTATGAATTTATTACTGTAGTTCCACTTATCGACTATTGATAAAAATGACTATTTTCATCAGAAAAAAATGCAAAATACTTTTTGAGCTTAACTGAAGAATTGCACATCCTGAGAAACTTATTATATAGTCTATTTCATTCTGAGGATAACTTTCTACAAGGCAAGAAGAACTAATTATTACTCAATAAGTGGATTCATGATTGCCCCAAATAATGTTTGAACTTGTACTTGAATCTTTTATCAAAGAACATTTCCATCAGAAGTTTGCATCACAAGTGCATTGTTGAATTAAGCATTCTGCCAAAGAAGTGTACTCAGCTTGTGTGACTATTTATATAAATAATGCTATTATGCACAGTGACAATGCTTATGGAACATAAAAGCACTGTTTGTCTTAGATCTCATTTCATATTTCATAGTGACATCATTTAATTTGAGAGTGGTCCTGATAACATGAGATATGGGAAAGAAAATGGGTGTGGAGCAGAAAGATATATACAGTGCTAAAGGAAGCATTTAAATAAGATAGATTGTTAGAGGCAAGAATACTGCAAGCAAAAATAGAGGAGTTTAGAAAGGTATTCATTTGAGTTTGAGTCCTGTAGTCTCAATTTTATATTTAAATGTGTTAAATTTCAGATTTTAGTATTCTAAACTGACAACAGACATAAAAAAATCTGATTCTGAAATGAAATAAAATCAAAGTAGACTACTGTTTATGATTTGATTCTTGAATAGAATAGAAATTTAAGAGGATTCCAGAACTGAAATAGAGTACTCAGCTTCTACATGAAGCTTGGCAGCAAAAAAAAACCACCACAAAAGGTAAAGTGATGAAGCAAAGAAGAAAAAAAAAAAGAAAAGCTCATATACACAGACAGAGTGGGGGGACAGGAAAGAGGGTGAAAGGGGGATAAATGGTGATGGAAGAAGACTTGACTTGGGGCGGTGAACACATAACACAATTGACAAATAGCGAATTATAGAATTGTACAATTGGGACCTATATAATTTTGCTAACCAATGTCACCTTAGTAAATTCAATTAAAGTAAAATCAATTAAAAAATAAAATATACTTTACAGGAATATTTAAAATATGAAACCAAATACATTTATGTCTCTTTAACCTTGAGTACCTATCTTGAAATATGTTTTTAAAAGTTTAACTAGCCTCCCAAAATATTTATGAGTCAAAATTTAACATATTCATACTGCTTATCTCTCCACAGTGTTTTGTGTAATAGGAAATAAAGAGTAATTTATATAACATAATGTCATCTGTCAAGATACTTAAAATTAAAAAGAGAACAGATTACTTATATAATATACTATAATCACATAACTACCTTGCTTAGTATTTATTTTATAAGTAAAGATAAATTTTAATTTTGTAGCTATAATTATAACTAAATATAACTACAATTGCATAATTCCATAATAAAGAACACATAGATTTATCTAATATTTGGTGAAAAAGTTTCTCAAACACATGTTAAATGGCAACAGAAGCATTTATTGATTATAAAAACATATTGAGCCTGACTAGGCGGTGGCACAGTGGATAGAGCACTGGACTGGGATGCGGAGAACCCAGGTTCAAAACCCCGAGGTCGCCAGCTTGAACACGGGCTCATTTGGTTTGAGCAAAGCTCACCAGCTTGGACCCAAGGTCGCTGGCTCCAGCAAGGGGTTACTCGGTCTGCTGAAGACCCACGGTCAAGGCACAGATGAGAAAGCAATTAATGAACAACTAAGGCATTGCAACAAAAAACTGATGATTGATGCTTCCCATCTCTCTCCATTCCTGTCTGTCTGCCCCTATCTATCTGACTCTCTGTCTCTGTAAAAAAAAAAATATATATATATATATATATATATATATATATATATATATGTATAAAAACACATTTAATTAAATTCTCTCATTTGGTATTGGTTAATCCCATCATATATGTTTCAGGTGTACAGTTTTATAATATGTCACTAGTATACTGCATTGTGTGCCTACCACCCAATGTCTAGTCTCCTTCTGTCACCATATATTTGAAACCCTTTATCCTTCACTATTCCTCCACCCCCTTTTCACCTGGTAACCACTAACTGTTTTCTGTGTCTCTAAGCCTGTTTGTTTGTTTTTATTCATTTGCTGCCTTCTGTTTGATATCCTACATATGAGTAAAATCATATAATTCTTGTCCTTGTATATATGACTTAAATAATTTATCATGGTATTCTCAAGATTTAACCATGTTGTAACAAACAGCAATATTTCATCAATTTTATGGCTGAGTAGTACTCCATTGTATATATGTACCACATCTTTTTAATCCAATTGTCTACCAAAGAACATTTAATGTTTTTTCAAGTCTTATCTATTCAAAAGAATGTTGCAATGAACATAGGGGTACACATATCTTTATGAACAAATGCCTTCAAACCTCTTGGATAGAGACCCAAAAGAGGGATTTCTAGGTCATATTGTAGCTTTATACTTAATTTTTTGAGGAAGTATCACATCCTCTGAAGTCTGCAGAGAAAAACAAACAGAAAACACCTCCCTACCAGTATATTGAGTTCAATCTTTTGACCTCCAGTTCAATGAGAGAAAAAGTATGTGTTGTTTTAAGCCATGTGATTTGTGGTCATTTGTTAGAACAGCAATAGAAAACTCATACAAGTATTGACAAAGGGGATTCTATTAGAGAGTGCACTGCAAACAATATAACTGAACAGTACTTTGGTTTTCAGGATTTCATTGATGCATGTTAATGGCTTCTGTTCTTCTGTTTCTAAGACTTAATAATATAAGACTGAAATGTGTGATACAGTTTTCAATGATGAGTGGTCTAAATCAGCTATCACAGGGAGTTCAGTATGTGACTTGAGGGAATCAGTGCATGAATAAATCAGCACATAAGAGTCAGGAAATAACAGCTATGCCTTGAAAACAGCAATAAATACCATATAATGGAGGTCTTTGCATAGTAGACTCTGGACAGAGAGTACTGTAAAGCACAAAAAATCTTGGAAGACAATAAAAATAGGAGATCAAATATCAGGACCCATTTAATTATCAAAATCATATGTCTGGGTCTTAGTTTACTGTTATATAAACTGAGAATATGGACTGAGATTTTATATATGATATTATTTCATATGCAGTAAAAGGAAATGAAGGTACTTTAACACAGAAATCATTAAGTTTTCATTCTTCTAACATTAGTGAAAGAATGTGATAGTATTTCTCAAACTTTAATTGGGGCACGGCCTCTACTGATATCTTTTTAATATGCAGTTTCTGAGTTAGTAGGGTGGAGTAGGACTCTGAGACTCTGAACTTCTATCAAATCCCTAGATAATAACAATATTTATGTTTAAAATACAAATTTACCAGGCTTTATCTTTTTAATGTCTTTCATTGTCTATTGTGATAGCACTGAGCTCATGTTTTTAGGAAGTGTTTCAGAAAAATTCTTATAGTCCCAAGAGGTTTGGGAATCATTACACTAGAACATTTAATCCATATTTTTTACCCCCTAATTACTAATGAGGCAAAATAAAAATAATGAATCACTGAAACCTCTATTATCAGCATAGGTACTAGGCAGTAACTGATCAAACTGCGTGTGCTCGGAGAAAACTTACTGAGCCTGCACTTTTTATTGTTTTCATTCTGGTCCAAGGAGAAAACTTAATTAAAGCTAGCAAAAATGTAAGAGGAAAACTGTCAGGAAAAGCAAAAGAATAACACAGTTGAAGCAAATATAAGTTGTCACAGCCTTTTTAATAATTTTTAAAATTGAGCTATTAGATTTTTGATTAAACATTCAGATTTCTCTGTGTATATATGTGTGTGCATACACACACACACACACACACACACACCTTCATTGTCACTTACTATTTTCAAACAGTTTAAATTTAGGGACAAAAGCAAAAGTATGCAACTAACTATATTTTGGTACACAGTGTGTAAAAATATATAGTCATACTTAATGATCCTTGCAATGTCAGACAAAAATTACCTCCATCTGAAAATAATTAGAATTCCAAAGTCTTCTTTAAGTTAAAAGTTAGACTTGCTTTTCCTCTTCTTGGTTATGGAAAGAATGCAAACTATCCTGTACTTAACACAAATCTTCAGGAAAGATGAATATTGTTTTATACCTTCAGGCTCACTCATTGCAGGCAGTGTTGAGTGAGTGACTCATCCTGGGTTAAAATGGCCTTTTCCTCTTTCTGGGAATGATATGTGTTGTAAGCTTAAGAGGATAAGTACTTAAAAGTGTAGTTTTATTTGTGTCCATCATTTTTAAGTCTTTCTGCTTTTGTATTAGAGCTGAAAAGTGGAAAGCTGAAGTGTAGTTGTTTGACCTAGGTGTTTTAACCCAGAAGTGGCATTTTATAGATTAATCTATTATTTAAAAATATTTTAGGGTTATTTTAATGTCTCTTGAGTGCTTTACTTATATAAAAAAGCTAGCATAAAATGTCCTCCATAAGAATAGACAATCTTTTTTCATTACAGTTTGGTCAACTTCCAGGTGCTTTAATGTGTTATAATATCAGTCCTGCTGTTCAAGTTATATCAGAATCGCAAATGGCACATAGAGATAAATCAGTTAAAATGACCGCACATTAGAGCTCTTCTCCCTAGCACTAAAATCCCAATGTTGCTAAATATTATATTGTTACAGTGACTTTCAGACAAGAAAAGCACATCTTTTATTTAATTATTCTTCATATTATCCTTGGCACCTTGGTGAGGACCAAATGTTATTAGAGTTATATTTAAACTGAGAATTCATGTCAAAAAGATTAAATTTACCAGTATGTTTAAACAGAAACTGGTGTAAGAGCATCTTAGATACCAGATCGTCTTCTGAACTAAATTATTCTGCCTTGCAAGAAAAGAAAGAACATAACCTTATTTAGGGCTATTACAGCATACTATAAAGTTTCCTTCAAGGAAGTGTTTTATTTTTCAATAATGAAACACTACAAGATATTTTTATAGTACATTATCCTGTGTGACAGATAATTATAGATCACTCTAAACATAACAACCACCTTTCTGTGACAATAGATAACTTAAGCTTATTTCCAACTTGAGGATTAAGAAGACAGAACATCCAAGAGGAATGAAGCAAGCCTACAGTTATGATTGGAAAAGTGGCAGCTGTCATATTAACCAGCATACAGGAATACTCATTCATTTTTGCAGTTTGGACAATATTCATGAGTTTGTCTGTGTTTGGCATTGATTGTGAAGCAACCTAGTAATTTTCTTGAACCTTCATGGTCACACAGTAGCTTTGCTTGATGTTAGCGGTTCATGAAAATGTTCATGTTAAACAGAAAAACACAGAAAATCTACCTGTGTCCACCATTTCAGCTTTTTCTTTATTGATTTTAACTTATTGGGGTGACATTGGTTAATAAGATCATGTTGATTTCCATTGTACATTTCTATGATACACCATTTGTATACTGCATTATGTGCCCACCACCCAAAGTCAAGTCTCCATCCAACCATCACTGTTTATATCCCCTTCACCCTTTACTACCCTCCACCTCCATTCCCTCTGGCATCTACCATACTATTCTTTCTGTCTAGGAGTTTCTGCTTATTTATTTTTCTTCTTTGTTCCTTTGCTGATACTCATTTCTTTGGGTTTCATGGGTTGTTCTCTCCTTGCTTCATCAGATGGAATTACAGATCTGTTTTGTATTATATATCATTCACTTTTCTATAGCCTTTAATAAGATACCTGAATTTAGCATATTTATTTTATCTAGAAACATATGGATTGCTCCATTTGTGTGCCTTGAGCAGCAAACTTCAGACAAAGGCAGTAAATAAATGAATGAACACACTTACCTCAGGGAAAGAAATGTGTGCATTCTATGAAAGGAGATTCGTAAAGGAAGGAGTCCAAACTATTTACCTAAAATGTATACAACTACTTCAAAAATATTTAAATTCAAAGATAACTCTTACTATATAATTACAAAACATTGTTACAAAGAGGTTAAATATAGAGATATGATTTGTGTAATAAATAGTGAAAAATAAAACACTTCCGCTTTTTATTCATGTCCGTTAATAGTTTGTGATTTTGGATAGAGGTACTTTAAACCATATTAGAGATGGGGAATCTAATGTAGCTGAAATATCAAAAAATTTACACAGGACAATATTCTTTCATGAAATTCTAAACAATTACTCGAAACCTGTTGCTACGTTTATTCAAAAATTGTTTCATATAACCTCTTACATTTTATATAAAAGGAATTCATAGACACATTTTGCTACCTTTTTAACAAAAATTACTAGTTGTATTCTTATATTTTTTAAGAAAGTCACTTTACATCTAAGAATTATTTTATTCTATTGTCTATGCAAAATGGCTTATATCGAATAGCACTTTTAAAAAGGCACCTGAAAGTCTCATCACTTGAATGTTTAATAAGACAAAATAATTTTTTAAAAGAATTTGAAATATAATGAACAATTATCTAACATAGAAAATTTGCCTCCCTCTTTTCTTGCATGTCTCATCTTTGGCAGAGGTCAAGTCTGCATTTCGAGCCCCAGGGACCCAATAGTTACTGAGAATGAAATGTGAGCTGAGAAAGCTCATCTTTGTCTGATCTTGGACAGCAGCTTTGCCGTTTTTCTGGTGCTTGGAATATTTTAAAGGATTATACTGAAGATGGGATTTTCTCAGACAGTTATTTGTTCTGTTTTCATCAGACACCCTCAGAGACAAACCAGAGCAACCTTAGAAGTATTGGTTTCCCTTATCAGCCAGCATCTCTACTTAAGAGTTACCATAATGATTTTTAGAAGTTTTCATTTGTGATAGACAGGATCTCTTCATTTCTTCTCCAGTAAGCTACCTGCAATTCTCTAGTGTTAGTTAAACTAAGTTTAATGAATTATGTAATAAAATGCCATCACTTCTGGAAAACATATATTCACCTATCTTTAAAACAGAGATTCTGAAAGCAATCATCTCCACCGTCAGCAGCGATAACAGTCAGAGAAGAAATGTTTTTCCCAAAGAGCGAAACTTAACTCAGTATTTACAACACAAAAGGTACACGAGGCCCCAGAAAAAGCTATACTACTGTAATAATATGGTGGAAAAACAATAATTGGTTCTCTTGAAAGTCTTTTCAGACCACAAATATTAGCTCACATAAAATTGTCCAATTAGGTCAAGATCCAGGAAAGGGAACATTTTATTAAAGACATTTTTGTACTAAATATAAAGTCAATAAAATAATCTTTACTGTTATGAACATTGTGAGTCATAATCCCTATGGCGACAGAATGTTTTCTCTTAAAAGTAAGACCAAATATATCTAATTTTTTTCTAAATTTTGTCTGCTCATTATTAGTTGATTTGTTTCATTATAATTATTATTACTATTTTTTTTTACAGAGACAGAAAGAGGGATAGATAGGGACAGACAGACAGGAAAGGAGAGAGAAGAGAAGCATCAATCATCAGTTTTTCGTTGCGACACCTTAGTTGTTCATTGATTGCTTTCTCATATGTGCCTTGACCGTGAGGCTACAGCAGACTGAGTGACCCCTTACTAGAGCCAGCGACCTTGTGTCCAAGCTGGTTGAGCTTTGCTCAAACCTGATGAGCCCACGCTCATGCTGGTGGCCTCGGGGTCTCGAACCTGGGTCCTCTGCATCCCAGTTCGACGCTCTATCCACTGCACCACTGACTGGTCAGGCTATAATTATTTTTTTGGTAATCAGCCACATAGTTTTCACTGCAGATTTTAGCATGACTATGAGTAAAACATTAATTTTAGAACATTCAAGACATACACAGTTATGTCACAATAAAACATTCATTTATTATGAACAACTAAGGTGTTGCTATGAAGAATTGATGCTTCTCATCTCTCTCTCTTCTTGTCTGTCCCTATTTGTCCCTCTCTCTGTCTCTCTTAAAAATTTTTTTAATCTTTTATAAAAACCATTCATTTATTAAAGATGATTTTTATTAGAGATACCCTTTCAGAGTCATATGAAATGAGCAAATGCTTCTTGTGTAATATATGATTGGTTTTTAAATAGTCTGATGAAATAGTTATGCTTTTCATTTGTTTTGTGTTGGTGAATTTAAACTTTTTTGGGACTCACACCTTTCAGACTAGCAGCAATCTCTAAATCACTTTTGAGTTGGATAGCTGTGCAAAAAGCATCGTTACTGGCAGTGGACAGAGGCAGCTAGATCTAAGGATATTGAATCTGATGTACCATAGATGCACTTAACTGTTTGGAATGTCTTTATGGAAGGCATATGAAGAAGTAGCCATTAAATTTAAAGGGGGGAAAGGATGCTCATTACTTTAAAGTATATATGTAAATTCATAGATAACATAAATATTTACAAATACATTTTACTTCTCTAAAGTAAAAGGAGCATGCTATTTAAGTAAATAATGCATTTTCAATACCATGACTTAGTTTTTGTCAATAACTTAAGTTTCTCAACAGACTGATTATGCAAGTATTGTCTAAGATGACAGTTATTTCTTACAGGATTTGTAATTCTATGGAAACTCGGGGAGCAGATAAAAATTTTGTATGTGGTTGCAAGAGGCAGTGAATAAAAACAAGAAAATAATATAACTTCTGTCTTTAAAATAATCAGAAAAGTGAAGTTTTTTAATTACTAAATACAACATATATTCAATAAATATATGATGCTATTTATGTTAACTTTAGTATATTGGAATCGGTTAATTTATCCTCAGTAAATGTGATTCTAAGAGGTCTTAAATTGATAACTCTTTAAAGATAATATTGCAAATTGTTCATAATCCATTTGGGGGGAGATAAAAAAAATTGAAGGAGTTTGAAGAAATTTAAAAAAAATGTCTAGAAATTTTGTTTACAGTACAAGTAGAATATAATAATAATAGCAACATTGAGAGCTTACTGTACTGAGCATGTCACATTCTCAGTAGTTTAACCACCCCAGATACTATAATGGAATAGGTACTGTGTTATCTTTATTTAAGATACAATGAAATTACACAGGTTTAAGTTGCACAATTTTGCAATGCATCATCTGTATATTGCTTCATGTTCTCACCACCCCATGTCAAGTAACTCTGTCCATCCCCATCTATCTCCTCTCTACCCTCCTCCACCTCCTCCACCCCTTTCCCTCCTGCAAATTTAATTTAAAATAAGGGGGGACAAGATACAATGAAATTGGTGCTTATAAAGTTCATAAGTTTCTAATAACCACATATCTGAAAAAATAAGGAGCAAGATTGAAACTCAGAAAATCTGAATTTGCAACTCACACTGTCAAATGGCAATTTACTGAAGACAAAACAGGATCATATTATGTTAGTTAATTGATGAAAGTAATTATTTTTACAGATTATAAGTTATAACCCCTTCCTTTTAAGCTGTATAAAAAGTATGCATTGATATCTGACAAACAAGGCTCATACATATAGTTATGAGTAACTGCTTTTCTTACCTAAGTTTTTCATAAATGTGTTTAGTAGAAAAGGTTGTATTTTGTTCTCAGAGGAAAACTCAGGGAAGCCTCATGACTTTTCAGATTACTTTTATGTAATCAAGACTCCTGTATTTACCTTAACTCATTAAATGTTTGTTTGTTTTTTCATTTGATCATTAGAATGTTCTCTCCCATGCAATCATGTTAACCTGTCCCTCATGGGTCATCTGTGGTTATGGACAGGGATGTGGTCAGCCTTCCATTTCCACCTCGGCTCCTCTGTCAGCTTTCCAGGTGTATGTTTAGTTTTTTGTTTGTTTGTTTTTTGTTTTTGACTGCATTGGAATTAGTTTGCGGAGATAAAGGATATTTAAGAGAAAATATAAAAATTACTTTAGCAAGCACTATTTCCACATCCCTTGCAATCTATGGACCCAGAAGTAGTATTTAAAAATCTCTTCTGAGGGTATGTTAATGGATTTTGAAGAACTGTCCACTCTTAGCTGCATTTCACTTGGCATGAATGATGCACTGGTCTCTGGCAAGCACTTCTCATCAAATTCTGGTCCTTTTTCTTATCAGGATTTACAATGCTCTCAGGCTATCTGCTTCTGAAGTCAGAAAAATTTGTACCAGCTTTTCTTTGACCACTTCTAAATCTGCTGTCAGGCCATGTCTTGTTTTCTCAATGTCCTAGATTGGAATCAGACACCTACTTGACTTTCTGAATGGTCTAATAATGCTGTTCTCCTTTGGCTGGAAGGTGAAGGCACCCCTAAACCCTCTTACTTTAAGGGTATGAGATTTATAGAATGTCAATAGATTTCTCCAAAGAAATCTTTAACAATCCTCTGCCAGTCTCACAATCTCAATTTATTTATGTCTTCCAGGTGGCTGAGGCTTTTCAAGAGTCATGTCCCTAATCCTTGTCCACTTATTATACTTGTAGGATGTCTTCATCCCTTAACCAGAACTGAGACAGAAAAGCACATCCTGATTTTCATGTTAGTGCGTTCATATTACTGCTCATTTTCTCTGCTCAACAATAACTAAGCTATTGTCACATTCTTATATGAGAAAACATATTCATATGAAAGGGCAGAGATTTAGTCATTTCATAGAGCTTGAAGTAAAATAAATTAAAGCTCAGTCAGTATGAATTACTTGTTGCTAGAATTAGAAACATGAGAAGAAAGGGATAAGAACACACTGAAAATATAGGTATGGGCCAGATTCTACATGATGCCATCTTGGAAGCAATGAAGAAACATAGAGTTAGTTGTAAAGGAGGAGTGCTACATTCTTATATTATTTACAATATCTGAAGGCATAATGGATAATGATATTACAAGAGGAAAAACTGGAAGCAGGAGAAAACCAAAAGCAGGAGCCATGATATTCTACTTGGAAAATTACAAGGACTGAATTTCAGTGGCTATAGATGGTTAAGAAAGAAATGAAATACTGAGAAATATCAGGAAGTCGGTTTTGTGCGCTTTGAAACAAATTAGATGTGTCTGGTGTTAGATAAATATTGTGTAATAATTTAGTTAATATATACTAAATATTATATATAATATGTACTAATATACTTATCATAAAATATACAAAGCCATTTTTCTCCCCTTTTATTTTTTAAGAATAATATTAAATCTCATGGTATAATAAAAATACTTAAAATTGTTTTTAAGAATCCTTCGCATTATGTTGTAACAGGTGTGGATTTTCCTTCTGCATCCCCCAGCCCCGGCCCCGCCCACACACCACAACCCTTCAGCCTATCTAAGTTTAGCTGCAGCAGCTCTGTCTCCGGAGGAGCTTAGCCCACCTCAATGGACTGACATCTGGACCAGCGAAGCAGGATGTTGGGAGACCATGGAAAGTTCATGTCACTCAAGTCTCCAAGGATGATCATTACAATGCTCATTCTCACAAACGTGTCCATAGAATTGAGGTCATTCACCCCCAGCAATAACTCCCACATCAATATGTCCTTTGTTAGCTGCTCCCCAATCCTGTCTCGCATCTCTGCTACCTCACGTTTGCTGCTGTCATGAACCAACGGATTTTCCTTCCCAGAAGCCCTTTTACTTAGGGTGTATTTGGAAGAAATCCTAATGAAGGCCACTATCCACTTTCATTCATCTGCTATAATTATAAGATTCCTTGGGAGGTGTAGAAATAATGTAAGATAGAAGTTATTATTACAAAATCCATGGTTAAAATAAGTGGTCAACACTCTAAAAATTTACTTGATTTAGACTTATGAGTCAGTTTATACAGTAAATTGTTATAATAACTGAACTTTTTTCATTATTTCAGGATTGGCCTCTTATGTTTGGCTTATGTTAATGATAATCTCATTTTCCACAATGTCCATGATTTTGAAAAATTAGATTTAATATGAAACAAATGAGTATGTTTATTAACTGAGGGATTATAAAACATGTCTATCTGAAATATTTCATATCTAGGCACTTTAGTAATATAAATAGTAATTGTTAGTATTGTATTTTCACTTTATTTGATTTGTTATTGGTATGGTCCAGAAATTTATCTGTCTCATACACACACACACACACACACACACACACACACACACACACACAAACCCTGCAGTGCAATGCATATTTGCATTTTAAAATGGCACAAAAAGTGTCACCATGAAAATGTTGATTTGATTTCTCAGGATTATTAAGGAATTATAATATGATATTTACATGTCTGAAGCATATCAGTATTTTTGAACAAGAGGAATTTAATATCAGTGCAAATTTTCATTCAAATTTTAGTTTCAACAATTGTAATTGAGAGCCACTAGGAACCAGATGTCCAAAAAAGCTATTTCCATATACGTCTCTCAATATATTCAAGTAGATGCCATTCTCTGAATATGAAATATATGTTACCTATAATCTTATTTTCTGCTTGTATACACAGTAACAATTTACTCGTAGTTTCCAAATTTCATTTTATTGACTTTCAGAAGGTTTTTCTGTCTTATTTTGTTTTGCTTCTTTTCTTTCTCTCTCCCTCTATCTCTCTATTTTTTATTTTGAATAAGAATTCCTTTCTATGTCTCCTCATATTCTTACTTGTATAAGGAATTGTTGAAACAAATGATTCTTACATCCATTACAAATAAAATAAATGGGCCAGTTTGCTGGGTTAATATCAAATCAATTATTATTTATATCAGTTCTGTTACTAAGTAACTGCTTTGTTGTCTAAATGATTTACAAACCTGCCAATGAAAGAGAACAATTCAGTAAATCAACATCAAGATTTCATTTATCTTTTTTGTTTGTTTGTTTGCTTTACTGGCTAGTTTTAGAAAATTTTCTCATCAATACAGCTTTTGCTCTTCTTAATTGTATACCCCCAGAATGTTGAAGGTTTAAATCTGTGTTTGTATAAAACAAACTGTGGTTGGCTATAAATTTTCTAGAAATTTCTCAATAATATTAGCTTTTTTGTCTTTGTATAAGGATGCTGCAAATGCACTCTGCAGCCAATAGGAAATAATTTGTCAGACAAACCACATCACAATCTAATTATGCCCACCTGGCAAACAGGAAATCTGACACATGAGCCTAAAGTGGTGAAAGAAATACGTTGTCTTTTTAACGCAATCAACAGCCATGTGGCAAAGTAATTTTTTGCTTGCTGCTAAATTTTTTTAATTACAATTATAAAAAAACAAACAAACAAGGTTTTCAAGGAATGACAAAGGAGAAGATGAACACAAAATATGACAAATCTTTCCTATAATCCAAGCATTCTGAATTTAGAAAGATACATCTTTGGTATATGGAAAAAATAAAGGGCTAAATTATCTCTAAAAGAAGTTTATGATTTTCTAGCTTATTCAAAAAAATATGTATTTATTTTTAAAGGCTGCTAGCTTCAAATGTATTTGCTTGATGAGTCAAAAGCCCAGTGTTTTTATCAGCATGCTAGATGTCAATTGTACTTTTTTCCCTGGGACGTAGTATCACCTGAAAACTGCTCAGAGGTACACAGACAGCTGTGTTGTCCCTCGGAATCAGAGTTCCCTGGTCTGGCAGGCGTTCAGAATGATTAGCAAAAGAAAACCTCATTTGGAAAAAATAAACATTCAAGGAGACTTGAGTTCCCTGACTTTCTTTTGTGTCTAAACTGAAGGGTGGGGGGTAGGTTTCATTCTTAAGCATAAAAGGACACATCTTAAGTGTGAATATGTATAGTTATATGCAGTTGTTAATTAATAACAACTCTCTTTTGTGTACTCTATTAAATGTTAGGTCTAAAGGCCTTTTCAATATGACTATTACATTGCTTTGCAATCTTTCTCCTATTGTCACCATATATTTTACATCATTAAATTATTCTATTTTGTTATTTACTCAATGTTTAAAAGCCTATACTGAAAGTTCTTAGCATTTTAACCTTGTTCCAGTTTTATAATCACAAAATTGTCTCCCAACTATCGGACTAGCCTGTCCTGATTAGAGTCTGCAATTATTACTCTGAAAGTTTTCTTCTATTTCACTATGATATTCAATGATGCAATCATAATCTATTATTTCAGGATTTCTTCCGGAGCCTATTCTATGAAGGTGTCATTTCTGTAGTGGTCTTCTGGCACACTATACTGTTCAAAAATATTGAGCTCCACTTTCCATGAGATAATAATACATACCAATCACTCATCTCAGGCATCACTAGATGACTGGCTCTGGCAGTGAAATGTGATATTTGTCCCTTCTAAACAGAAACCTGAAAAGCCAGTTCATGGCTGACATGTTTTCTTTTTGCTCTGACTTGATGATAAGAAAATGCTCTAAATAGATCTGCTGCATCGACCTGGGTTCTTGGAAAGGAATAAAGCCATGGCCAGATCACCACGGACAAGTAGACAGATGAGAACACCCTTCTTTGTAAATCTGAAATTTAGAATTGTATCATATTGCAGCATAAAGTGGCTGATTATGCTTGAAACAATTATGCTTCACTATTTTATAATTTAAAAGATACTGGGGAGGGGATCTTCTATGGTATGTAGGGTGATGTAGGAGAAAAAACTTGTCAAATCTTGCCTCCCCTTTGTGAAAATTATTTGGTCTTGGGCAAATCACTTTATTCTGTGAGCCTCAAAGTTTGCATCTGAAGTAAATTTGTAATAAATATAACAGTGGTTCTAGGGAAAAACTGATTTCACTGCTAGCATCAGTTTTGTTCATTTTAGTAAGTAATTCTATGATTATTTTAGCTGCTTGAAATCTCATACATGAGAAGTCTAGCCTGTTGTGTGCCAATTCTGAGATAATATGGTAGAAAGTTCTTTTTTCTTCCTTATTCATATGCCTTGTCCTGTACAGCTCATGAAAGGGATGATATACCAAACAAGTCGGGCTCACATTCAGTGTTAAAACTGACACCACAGGCTTTATTGGCTTTCTCAATAGAATGTTAGGACAAAGGTTAGAGTCTGATTAAATTTAGTTATAGTGACAACCCCATTGGCGCCCAGCAAATATTAATGGAAATAGCATGAAATTAATATGGATATGAACATGAAAACAAATAACCCACATGAAGAAAAGGTGAAACCATTATAGAGAACTCTAGCTGAGGGAAGGAAGACATCCACACACATTTGAATGAGAGACTGTCCTTATCTTTCCTTTTATGCTATTGCACATCACAAAACAAATGAAATCTCAGTTTTCTCTTAAGTCATGCCAATCTTAATCATCATGATTTTTTTAAAAAAATATATCTATTATTTATTTATATTTTTAATTGAATCTTATTGAGGTGACACTGGTTAACATAATTATACAGGCTTCTGGTGCTTGATTCTACAACACATCTCTGTTCACCATTGTGTATATTCACCCCCGAAGTCAAGTCTTTCTCTATCACGTTGACCCCCCCATACCCTCCTCCATCTCTGCCCCCCACTGTAATCACCACACTGTTGGCCTCTAGGCTATCAGCCAGTCTTCTAGGAACAATAGGCCATTACTAGTTATGCTTGAGGAGTCAAAATTATATGCAGATTTTTAATGCATGAGGAGATAATATCCCTGACCCCTGCATTATTTAAAGGTCAATTGTACTTATCAGATTTCAACATCAGATATAAGCTTATTTCATATATTCATTGGAAAAGAATTTCATTTATTTTCTAGGACAATTTAAGAAATATTAGACTTATCAGTTCCTTATAATGTCTTTACATCTGCCTTTAATTAATGATATTTTCAACTCTACATTTTTAACTTTCTAAATGTGCTCTAATATTTTGTCTCTCAAAAGTTTCACTCCTTCTGGATCATTTTTAATAAATGGAATTTTTGCTTTGAGTCATCCATATCCTCTAGCTTTAAAAATATTTTTTGATTCATTGTATATCTTTTTTTTACCTTCAGAAAAATTATTTATCATTTAAAAAATAAGTTCTCAGCCATTTGTCTAAGATCAAGTATAATAACCTTTAAACAATTAATAAATAATAATCATAAAATATTCATTTTTTTAAAATTTATGGTGTTAAATGAATTACTAAAGAACAGACCATAAATGAGATTCTTACAATTTGGACATCTTTGATAAGCTATAGAAACCTGATTTCTGCTGTTGCCATAAATTTTGTTTTCCTCTTCAAGTATGTTGCAAAGTCCTGACTAAATGTTTAAAGAAAGGTTCTCTTTTGCAAATCATTCTGTGTTGCTGTTAAGAAAATTTGATTTCTTTTTACTGGGAATAATGATATTTTACTTGCCTTCCATGACTGCACAAATAGAAACTTTCATATATAACCTTAGGATCTTGCAAGAGAAAATAAAAAAGGAACATGCAATTATTACTAAGTGCTGTTAGTTTATCATTGTCATCAAAACAATCATCCTTTATTTGTTTTTGTTTTTTTTTTGTTTTTTTGTATTTATTTTTTAATGGGGTGACATCAGTAAATCAAGATACATATATTCAAAGATAACATGTCCAGGTTATCTTAAAGTTCAATTATGTTGCATACCCATCACCCAAAGTCAGATTGTCCTGTCACCCTCTATCTAGTTCTCTTTGTGCACCTCCCCCTCCCCCTTCCCTCTCCCTCTCCTCCCTCCCCCCGTAACCACCACACTCTTATCAATGTCTCTTGGTCTCACTTTTATGTCCCATCTGTATGGAAAAATGCAGTTCCTGGTTTTTTCTGATTTACTTATTTCACTCTGTATAATGTTGTCAAGGTCCCACCATTTTGCTATAAATGATCCGATGTCATCATTTCTTATGGCTGAGTAGTATTCCATGGTGTATATGTGCCACATCTTCTTTATCCAGTCATCTATTGATGGGCTTTTTGGTTGTTTCCATGTCCTGGCCACTGTGAACAATGCTGCAATGAACATGGGGCTGCATGTGTCTTTACAAGTCAATGTTTCTGAGTTTTTGGGGTATATACCCAGTAGAGGGATTGCTGGGTCATAAGGTAGTTCTATTTTCAGTTTTTTGAGGAACCACCATACTTTCTTCCATAATGGTTGTACTGCTTTACATTCCCACCAACAGTGTATGAGGGTTCCTTTTTCTCCACAACCTCTCCAACATTTGCTATTACCTGTCTTGTTAATAATAGCTAATCTAACAGGTGTGAGGTGGTATCTCATTGCAGTTTTGATTTGCATTTCTCTAATAGCTAAAGAAGATGAGCATCTTTTCGTATATCTGTTGGCCATCTGTATTTCTTCCTGGGAGAAGTGTCTGTTCATATCTTCTTCCCATTTTTTATTGGATTGTTTGTTTGTTTGTCGTTGAGTTTTATGAGTTCTTTGTATATTTTGGATATTAGGCCCTTATCTGAGCAGGTGCTTAAAAATATCATTTCCCAATTAGTTGGCTGTCTGTTTATCTTGTTATCAATTTCTCTTGCTGAACAAAAACTTCTTAGTCTGATGTAGTCCCATTCATTAATTTTTGCTTTCACTTCTCTTGCCTGTGGAGTCAAATTCATAAAATGCTCTTTAAAGCCCAGGTCCATGAGTTTGGTACCTATGTCTTCTTCTATGTACCTTATTGTTTCAGGTCTTATGTTTAGATCTTTGATCCATTTTGAGTTAATTTTAGTACAGGGGGACAAACTGTAGTCCAGCTTCATTCTTTTGCATGTGGCTTTCCAGTTTTCCCAGCACCATTTGTTGAAGAGGCTTTCTTTTCTCCATTGTGTGTTGTTGGCCCCTTTATCAAAAATTATTTGACTATATATATGTGATTTTATTTCTGGAATTTCTATTCTGTTCCATTGGTCTGAGTGTCTATTTTTCTGCCAATACCATGCTGTTCTGATTGTCGTGGCCCTATAATAGAGTTTGAAGTCAGGTATTGTAATGCCCCCAGCTTCATTCTTTTTCTTTAGGATTGCTTTGGCTATTCGGGGCTTTTTATAGTTCCATATAAATCTGATGATTTTTTGCTCCATTTCTTTAAAAAATGTCATTGGAATTTTGATGGGAATTGCATTAAATTTGTATATAGCTTTGGGTAATATGGCCATCTTAATTATATTTATTCTACCTAACCAAGAACAAGGAATATTCTTCCATCTCATAATGTCTTTTTCGATTTCCCTTAACAATGGTTTATAGTTTTCATTGTATAAGTCCTTTACATTCTTTGTTATGTTTATTCCTAGGTATTTTATTTTTTTTGTTGCAATCGTGAAGGGGATTATTCTTTTGAGTTCATTCTCAAATGTTTCATTGTTGGCATATAGAAAGGCTATTGACTTCTGTATGTTGATTTTGTATCCTGCGACCTTACTGTATTGGCTTATTTTTTCTAGAAGTATTTTCGTGGATTCTTTGGGGTTTTCGATGTATACGATCATATCATCTGCAAAAAGTGATACCTTTACTTCTTCTTTTCCGATATGGATGCCTTTTATTTCTTTGTCTTGTCTGATTGCTGTGGCAAGAACCTCTAGTACCACATTAAATAAGAGTGGAGAGAGTGGACAACCCTGTCTTGTTCCTGATTTAAGGGGGAAAGCCTTCAGTTTTGTGCCATTTAGTATGATGTTAGCTGATGGTTTATCATATATGGCCTTTATCATGTTGAGATATTTTCCTTCTATACCCATTTTGTTGAGAGTCTTAAACATAAAATTGTGTTGTATTTTATCAAAAGCCTTTTCTGCATCTATTGATAATATCATGTGATTCTTGTTCTTTGTTTTGTTGATATGGTGTATTATGTTGACCGTTTTACGTATGTTGAACCATCCTTGAGATTCTGGGATGAATCCCACTTGATCATGATGTATTATTTTTTTAATATGTTGTTGTATTCGATTTGCTAGTATTTTGTTTAGTATTTTAGCATCTGTATTCATTAGAGATATTGGTCTGTAGTTTTCTTTTTTTGTGCCATCCTTGCCTGGTTTTGGTATAAGGGTTATGTTTGCCTCATAAAATGTGTTTGGAAGTATTGCTTCTTCTTCAATTTTTTGGAAGACTTTGAGTAGAGTAGGAACCAAGTCTTCTTTGAACGTTTGATAAAATTCACTGGTATAGCCGACTGGGCCTGGACTTTTATTTTTGGGGAGGTTTTTAATGGTTTTTTCTATTTCTTCTCTACTAATAGGTCTGTTTAGGCTTTCTGCTTCTTCATGACTCAGTCTAGGAAGGTTGTATTGTTCTAGGAATTTATCCATTTCTTCTAGGTTGTTGAATTTAGTGGCATAAAGTTTTTCATAGTATTCTACAATAATTCTTTGTATATCTATGATGTCTGTGGTGATTTCTCCTCTTTCATTTTGGATTTTGTTTATATGAGTTCTTTCTCTTTTTTCCTTGGTAAGTCTTGCCAAGGGTTTGTCAATTTTGTTGATTTTTTCAAAGAACCAGCTCCTTGTTCTATTAATTTTTTCTATAGTTTTTCTGTTCTCTATTTCATTTATTTCTACTCTGATTTTTATTATCTCCTTTCTTCGGCTGGTTTTGGGTTGTCTTTGTTCTTCATTTTCTAGTTCCTTAAGGTGTGAAGTTAAGTGGTTTACTTGGGCTCTCTCTTGTTTGTTCATATATGCCTGAAGTGATATGAACTTCCCTCTTATCACAGCTTTTGCTGCATCCCATAGATTCTGATATGTCGTATTATCATTTTCATTTGTCTGTATATATCTTTTGATCTCTGCACTTATTTCTTCTTTGACCCATTCATTCTTTAAAAGTATGTTGTTTAGTTTCCACATTTTTGTGGGATTTTTTCCCTCTTTTTTGCTGTTGAATTCTAGTTTCAAGGCTTTATGATCAGAAAATATGCTTGGTACAACTTCAATTTTTCTGAATTTGCTGATGTTGTTTTTGTGGCCCAACATATGGTCAATTCTTGAGAATGATCCATGTACACTGGAGAAAAATGTATACTCAGTCACTTTGGGATGAAATGTCCTGTAGATGTCTATCATATCCAGGTGCTCTAGTGTTTTGTTTAAGGCCACTATGTCTTTGTTGATTCTCTGTTTGGATGAC
Source organism: Saccopteryx leptura (assembly GCF_036850995.1). Lineage (NCBI taxonomy): Eukaryota > Metazoa > Chordata > Mammalia > Chiroptera > Emballonuridae > Saccopteryx > Saccopteryx leptura. The sequence continues at coordinate 205,860,449 of NC_089503.1, read as the reverse complement.
CGATCTAGAGCCGTCAGCGGTGTATTGAGGTCTCCAAGTATGATTGTATTTTTGTCAGTTTTTGTTTTAAGGTCAATAAGTAGCTGTCTTATATATTTTGGTGCTCCTTGGTTTGGTGCATATATATTAAGAATTGTTATGTCTTCTTGATTCAGTGTCCCCTTAGCCATTATGAAATGGCCATTTTTGTCTCTGAGTACTTTTGCTGTCTTGTAGTCAGCATCATCAGATATGAGTATTGCTACGCCTGCTTTTTTGTGGATGTTATTTGCTTGGAGTATTGTTTTCCAGCCTTTCACTTTGAATTTGTTTTTATCCTTGTTACTTAGATGAGTTTCTTGTAGGCAGCATACAGTTGGATTTTCTTTTTTCATCCATTCGGCTACTCTGTGCCTTTTTATTGGTGAGTTTAATCCGTTTACATTTAGTGTAATTATTGACACTTGTGAGTTCCTCATTGCCATTTTATAGATTGCTTTCTGTTAGTTTTGTGCCTTGTTTGATTCTTCTCTTTCGTTTTTTTTTTTTTATCTTTTGTTTTTATTTGGTTGTGTTCCATACATCTTTCCTCTGTTGCTAACTTTTTTAAATCATGTGCTTCTGTGGTGGTTTTTTCAATGATGATTACCATTAAGTACTGAAAAGGGTTCCTACCCTGTTCATTGTAGTGCACTATTTTGTGAGTACTTTTGCCCTCCATCGCCCTTTGCTACTGTTAATCTTCATCCTCTCCCCCCTTTCTTATTGTTGTCACAGTTTAAAGTTGGTTTTGTTATGTTCTTCTTGGAGCTTTTACTTGTGGCTTTGTTGTTGTTGTTTTTTTATTCTTTGTATCTGATTGGAGAACCCCCTTTAGTATTTCCTGGAGTGGGGGTTTTCTGGTGATAAATTCTCTCATCTTTTCTGTATCTGTGAATGTTTTTATTTCTCCTTCATATTTGAAGGATAGCTTTGATGGGTATAGTGTTCGTGGCTGAAAGTTCCTCTCTTTCAAGACTTTAAATATTGGGGTCCACTCTCTTCTAGCTTGTAGAGTTTCTGTTGAGAAATCTGATGATAATCTAATGGGCCTTCCTTTATATGTTGTATTCTTCTTTTCCCTGGCTGCCTTGAGAATTTTTTCTTTGCAGTCGGTTTGTGCCAATTTTATTATGATGTGCCTTGAAGTAGGTTTGTTGGGGTTAAGAAAACTTGGAGTTCTGTTTGCTTCTAGAATTTGAGGTTTTAGTTCTTTCCACAGGCTTGGGAAGTTCTCATCTATTATTTGTTTGAGTATGTTCTCCATTCCATTTTCTCTCTCTTCTCCCTCTGATATACCTATTATTCTTACGTTATTCTTTTTGATGGAGGCAGATAATTCCTGTAGGGCTATCTCATTTTTTTTAATTTTTAAATCTCTTTCTTCTTCTCTTTGTTGAGCCTCAAGTTGCTTTTCTTCTATTTAGCTAATCCTCTCTTCTATCTGGCCTGTTCTATTAGCTAAGCTTGTTACCTCATTTTTCAGCTCATGAATTGAGTTTTTCATCTCTGATTGATTTGTTTTTATAGTTTCAATTTCCTTGGAGATATACTCTTTGTGTTCATCGAGTTGTTTTCTGAGCTCCCTAAATTGCCTTTCTGTGTTTTCTTGTATATCTCTGAGTATTTTTAGGATTTCTATTTTAAATTCTCTGTCGTTTAACTCTAAGGTTTCCAATATCTTAAATTTTTTCTCCATAGAATTTTCCTCATCTCTCTGTGTTACCTCTCTTTCTTTTGTATCCATGATATTCGATTTTCTCTTCTTTAATGGCATCTGAGGGTGGTTTTCTTGATAGTATTAATGAGATTTTATAAGGAATAAAAGGATAAAAAAATAAAAATAAAAATAAAAAATTGCGTGTTTTTTTTTAAATTAATCATTAAATAAAGAAAAATAAAATAAGATAAAAATTTGAGGAAAAAAAAAAGGAATAATTCTTTCCCCTCCTTTTTTCCTCTCCTCTCCTCTCCCCTCTTTTTTGAGAAAATCTTGTGATGAACTGTGAATTATATTGTACTAGATAGAACAAAGAATACCTGTGGCGGAGGGCCTGAATTGGGGAGAAGTAATATAGGGGTAAAGGAAAAAGACAAAAAAGAAAAAAAAATAAAAGAAAAAATATTTATATATAAAAAAGGGGGGGAGCAGTATAGACCCACAAAAAGCAAATTAGGAAAAAATTTGGGTCAAGAATAAAATGATTTGCTTTTAGGTGTTGGCTGACTCAGAGTTATGATGAGAGGAATAAGAGGGAAACAGGAAAAAGGGGTGGAAAATTAAAAAATTACTATTGTATTTAGTGGAACAAGAACTAGATAAAATGGAGAGCCAGGGATGGGAGCACTGCTAATGTGTTAAAAAGGTGAAGTAAAAACCATCCAAAATGCCACAAACTTAAGTTTGAGTCCCAGATAAGATAATTTGTTCGTTATTGAGGTTTGAATGAGAGAAGACGTAAAGGCGAGAGGAAGAGACTAATATAGAGGGAGAAAAGAGAGAGAGAGAGAGAGAGAGAGAGAGAGAGAGAAAAGTTGGAACCACTTAAAGAAGAAAAAAGAAAAAGGAGGAGAGAGAAAGAGAGAGAGTTAGGGGTTTTGGATTGCAACCCTCATAGAGAGAAAGGAGAAGGAAAGAAAAGATAATGGGAGATGTAACACTTATGGGTAGTGTAGTTCAAAGAGAGGCGAGAGTAAGACTGAAAAAGAATTAAATGACCAAATTGAAATAAAAAAAGAAATCAAGTATAAAGAAAAGAGACACAGACGAACAAATATAATAAAATGGGATAGGTTATAAAGTCTGCAGATTATTCTTGATTTTGAGAGGTTGTCGTCTTGCTTTTTCTTTTCTGTCTTTCTGGTCGGTGACTTTGTACCCCGGGTTCTGCCCCTGTGGCACGCTCTGGAAGAGGTTTGCAGTTGATAATTCTCTATGGTGATGTCATGTATTGGGCTTCAGTCTCGTTGGCAGTCGAGGCTTATTAGTGTTTATAGGCTCCAACAGTGAGAGGATCTCTCACTGTGAGAGTGTTCCTGGAGCCTCTCTTCTAGTCTTTTCCTTCCACAATTAGAAGCCTGGTAATCCAGCTATGGGGTTGCTGCTGCCTCTGCCTGGATAGTAAGAGTCTCAAAGAGCGGGCAACTCCCCACTCTATTCCCACTCAGCACAGGGCTCTGAGTAAGGCTCAGTCAGTCAGAGCTGCTAGCATAATCAGGCGTGGCTTCCTCCCACTCAAAGACCTCTGGCTCTGCCCCTCTGTGGGATAACTCGAGTGCCCACTCCTGAGGCGTTCGGTGGAATCTCTTGCCCACTCTCCGTGCGCACCCACCAGGATGTCAGACCAGACAGGTCATACTTCGAGTGAAATCCCTACCCACACGGAGAAGATCGAGCTTTGGAATTGGCTCTCGCTCTATCCCCGTGCGGCTTTCCCAAGGGGCTAGGGCTGCCTGAGATTCCGTTCCTGGCCCGCTCGCAGACCTCTGACTCTGCTCCTCTGAGGGAAAACACGGGCGCCCACCCCTGAGGAGTTCGGAGGAATCTCCTGCACACTCTCCGTGCGTGGGCGCTGACCAGATTCTGAGTCTCAGGCGGGACGCCTCTCACTCCGAGAAAGCCCTCCTCCCACACAGAAAAGTTACTGGGTTGGAATTGGCTTTCGCTCTGTCCCCGTGCGGCTTTCCCAAGGCGCTGGGGCTTCTGCTCCTGGCCCACTTACTGGCCTCTAACTCTGCTCCTCTGAGGGAAAACACGGGCGCCCACCCCTGAGGAGTTCGGAGGAATCTCCTGCACACTCTCCATGCGTGGGCGCTGACCCGATTCTGAGTCTCAGGCGGGACGCCTCTCGCTCCGAGAAAGCCCTCCTCCCACACAGTAAAGTTTCGCCTTTGGAGTTGGCTCCAGCTCCCTCCCCGTGCCTGGTCCCCTCAGGGCGCTGGGGCTCCTAGGAGATGCTGCTTTTTGCCCTCACAGAGGCCTCTGACTCTGCTTCTCTGTGTGTTAGCATGGGCTGCGCCCACCCCTGAAGTGTTCGTAGGAATCTCTTGCCCACTAACCCCACGCACGCCAGCCAGGAGATGCGGAAAATGGCTGTCCCACTAGTCTTTCTTTGTCTGGGTTTGGCGCGCGTGTTAGCTTGAATTGCCCAGGTTTTTCCACGGCTTGGATCTCCGTGCCACAGCCTGGTTTGGCTGTTTGTACCGCGGTCTGGATCTATTCACTCCCTATGCCCGCCTTAGTTTCTATATTCTCAGTTCTCAGTGAAAGCCATCCTGTTTGGATTAGAGAGGAAGGCGGAGCATTTCTTACTCCTTATTTCCCCCGGGGTTTGACCATATATTTAGCCAATCTTTCACTCGATCCTACCTTCGGGTGTGTTGTGAAGCATCTGAAGACTCCAAGGATAGGTTTTTCTGTTTCTGGTTGAAGAATTTGTTGAGTTTATGGGGAGATTTTCGGTATCGCTTCCTACCGCGCCATCACTGTGACGTCATCTGCCAACAATCATCCTTTAAATGTGAATAAATTCACGTAAAAGTTTTCTTAAATCATTATAGCCACTATTATTGCTTTGTAGTGATCTGTTTGTTATGGCATATAGCTGATAATTATCACTCTGAGGTAAAATGCCATTTCTTCATGACAGAACACAGTAAAATTATATCACGGTGCTATTATTAAAATCATGACATATATGAAATATCCTAAAAAAGTACAATTTTTTACTTTGTTACCCACCAAAAATATTCTCATTACTGGTTGCAATTCACTAGTAAATTTCTCAATATGGGATATATATACTAAAAGGAATACTTTTCGAAAAAGTTTACATATTTTTAATTTCTTTCACTTTATTCATTCTCAGTAATATTACTATACTAATTTAAATATTATAACACATTTAATAGTGTAGATTATCTTTCTTGGCTAAAGTAGCTGTCAAGAATTTTATCTAGATAAAAAATATACACTGATTATATATGTTTTTGCAAGACATCCTGTTTGGTGTACAGTAAACACATATATAAAATGTGGCACTTCTTTGAGTTTCTTTTAATTCTTGAATTGCATTATTGGTGAATTAGCTGGGGTCAAGAAGTTAGACGGCAAGAATCAGATAAAACAATCCCAGTTTATTATGAGGAAATAAAACAAGTAATACAATATAGGTAGGTGCAGCAAAATTTAGAAGAGAACGCTAATCAGTGGGACCAAATTCTGGCATATTAAACAGGAATAAAATCTGTATGTTTGTATGCAAGTTAAGAGAGTAGAAAATAAAAATTTTATGTATGTAATTTTATAGAAAATCTAGGATTATAGGAGTCAGAAAAAATAGGTTAAAGTTTCCATACTAATAGATGAAACATAATAGCAAACTAATGACAAAAATGAAAATAACAGTTATTGAATAAGTATTATGTGTCAGGATTCTGTAGTATATGCATTATATAATTTAATCCTCAAAATGATCACACTCATACAGGTGATATTATCAGACTCATGTTAACAGTTAATCTGATACTTGGATAGTGAGGACATAGTTAATGAATGTGACCAGTCTCAATCTGCCTCCCAATTATAAACGTTTAAAAAATTAATCAATTGCAATCATAATCTCAGTACCTAACATCATGGTTTAGAATCTGCCAAATGTAGTCTTTACATGCACCTTTATGGTGAGCTCTCAAATCAAACCTTTCATTATGTGTTATCCCTACCATATAGATATATGAAGTGGGTTCCAGACAAACTTATTACTTGTTCAGATTCACTTAACTAATAATTAACTGATCTATAATTAGATTGTATAACATCATAACTTCTTGTCATTTTTAAATAGATATTTTTCAATACAAAAGGATTCTAGTAGTTGGACTCAAAGAAGAGCAAAAGAAATAGAAACAATAAGGGAATGAATTATCTCTTTGAGTTTTACCACCTTTATCTATAAAATTAAAATAACTATTATTGCCTGACCAGGCAGTGGCACAGTAGACAGAGCATTGGACTGGGATGCAGAGGACTCAGGTTAGGTTCAAAACCCGGAGGTTACCAGCTTGAGTGCAGGCCCATCTGGTTTGAGCAAGGCTCACCAGCTTGAGCCCAAGGTCGCTGGCTTGAGTAAGAGGTTACTCACTCGCTGTAGCCCCCCGGTCAAGGCATATGTGAGAAAGCAATCAATGAACAACTAAGGTACTGCAACGAAGAAATGATGGTTTTCATCTCTCTCCCTTTCTGTCTGTCCCTATCTGTCCCTCTCTCTGTCTCTCTCTCTATCTCTGTCACAAAAATGAAATATTATCTACTTCACAGCAACAGTGAAATAATTAAATGATAAATATGTATAAATTATTGTAGACAAAAAGAAACTTTAAATAAACACTGGTTTTTATTATATCACAAGTAACCACAAGACTAAAGTACCAAGTAGCATTCCCCCCCAAAAAAAATAAAAAATCACAAACAAAGTAGAACAAAAAGTCCATAGAAATGTTGATTGATTTGGCTTGTATACATAGAACAACAAATGAGGTAATGAAAACATAAAAAATCTCTACTAAAGTGTTGGAGTAGAGTAGGAACATTAAAAATAATGTGTTATGAGAATTAAGCGATAATAATATTCTTGCATTGAAGTATTACTAGCCAACTGTTCAGATACATAGACAGATAGACAGACAGACAGATGCAGATGACGAAGACAAAAGCAAGAAAAGAAGAAAATGTGCATGTGTGTCTGTGTTTTGCGCAAGCGTTAAAGTCTCTTTAGAACCCTATCAGTCAATTCTTTCATTATTTAAAAATAGGTCATTTTATCAAAGTAAAAGCTTAACAGGTTTCCCAAGTAGTTTAAACAAACAAGAAGGGAAAGGGACATTTAAAATTAAAAAAAAAAACCAAATAAAGTAAATGTAGATATAAAAACTAAAGGATGACAAGACTATCCATAAGTACAGAAAAATAATCAGATTGCCTAAGACTTGTTTATAGAGAATTATTTAAGCTAGAAGTGCAAGAAAAAATAAACAAAAAAGGAAATGTTTCCACCAGTGCTGGAATAACCCCTGAATAATTTACAGCTGCCTTTCTTAAGGGAAGTAAATAATTATTTTCCAACCTATCAGTATAGATGATCAGGTTTGTACATTTGTATGAAATTTCTTTATTATATTTATTATTATGATCTGTGATTTTGCTGCAATGCAGGGACTTGGTTTTGATTTAAATGTCTTGCACAAGGTCATTCTTTGCAGACTTTAGAATTCTAGTGAAGAATGTCTTCTAAGTTTCTAACATGAGTTTCTCACCATGAATATTGTGCTTTAAAACTCTATTTATAACTATAGTTACATACTCATTAATCCAAAGATTAGATATTTCTTTTTATCTTTACATATTTCATAAGAATTTTTCAGGAAAAATGTAGTAGTATTTTGTTAAATGTTAATATTAACGGGCAAACCATTTCACAATTTTATTTTAAAAAGTTTCTGTTTCCACTAAGTTCATTTAAAATAAAATCAGAACTTGTTTTTCAATATGAATTGTGGTTACAGCATATAATTTATTTAGTTGTGTTTCATAATGTTCCATTTCTCCAGAACATTAACATTTAGAATCATTTTGTAAAATCACATACAATATTTTAGTGTTGTACTGCAGAAAATGCATCTTTCTATATCCCAAAATACAGGTTCTAATTTTAGTAGCAAAACAGTAACAAACAAGCTTCAGGGGCAATGACATCTCCATTTGATGAGTTAAAGTTATATAATTTATTGATCTTTATGTGTAATCCAGGAACAATTTCATTTAAATGTATATATGACTTTTATTGTAATTTCATGGGTTCACAGAGTCCATTGACTCTGATGGCTGAGGTTTTCAATGAACTCTCTATCTGAAGTCTTAATTGAACTCTCAATTTGAACTTAATGAATTTCATATACTGTCACAATCAATGCTGTTTTCTTTTGTTGTTACTCATGTCTGAGTCATCATAAAATCAAAGTGACTTGCCGAAGTAGGTAATACAAAACATTCTATGATTGAAAGCAATAATAGTCTATGCAATAGTTTGTATACCATTTATGTTTCTTAAGGACTTATTATTTTAAAATTTCCAAAATGTATTCAACTGCCATAGCTCATTGCACCAAAATATTGAATCAAATAATATATCACACTGAAGACAATAAAAAATAACAAAATGTCAAGATTCTTTTACAAGTTTGTTTAGTCACAAATTTTTCTCTTTGGCCTTTCTTTCTTCTTTCTTATTACAAAAGAGATTTAAACAGAAAAATACATCTCAATCATATACAACACAGATAATCTCGAAAGAGGACAATCTTAACTGGCCCAAACAGCTCCTCCACAGGCCTGAGTTCTGAGGTTTTCCTCATGAGTTTCTAGACACAGGAAGGATTAGTAAAAGGTCAAGCATAAACATTAATGTTATATTTTCATAAGTGTTTTAGCTGTAAAATAATTTTACAGTATACTTATGACTTCTTTGCTTTACTATATATATATATATATATATATTCTAAGGAAATATTACTATCTCTATTTTTTTTATTCTAGAAAAAGAACCATGAATGTGAAACCAAATGTGATTATTTACCAAAAAACAACAAGAACTGAGAGGCTGCGGAACCACGATGCATCTGTCCCCCACAGCGAACCCGGACTGAGCATCCTGAACATCTCTGGAGGGACAGGCCCACCTGTAGATCCCAGAACCTTAGGAGAGCTGTTCTTTACATTCCAATGGGATGGAAGCAGAGATGAAATGTTAGTCTGTGCAATCCTGAGTTAATATTTGGATAACTAGTCTATGATTATTTGCTATGTCAGAGTAATAGAACCTGTTTAATTCCATGTCTCATTACTCCCAACTATATTGGGCCAAGTGAAGGGATATTATTGGTTCAAGAGGCTTAGCATAGCTAATACAAGTTGTCAGGGGGAAAAATGATGTTTGCAGATAATGGTATCAACCTAAAATGTAAACATTGGTTTTGAAGCTGTGTTGATAGTGACTTATTTCTTAGTGACTTTGCTTTTTTGCTTATATTTTCATGCTGTTGGTTGCATAATCAAGTTTAATTAGACTAGTATGTCTACAATTTAAATCTCTGTCTGATAATTCCATAGTCTGTGTTATATTTTATCTGTCTTTTGTGCTTTGTTTTAATGTTTTGCCAGTCTGTATTTTTTCTTGACGTTTAGCATTTTAAGTAATTTTTTCTTGAAAACTGGAGATGGTATGACAGGTAATGGAAATGAGACACATTGCCCGTTAGTGTGAGGCTCTGAGTAATTTTGTCCATGTTTAATATTTGCTGTAGCCTCATGTGTCAAAGGATTCAATTCTTTTTAGTGTTCATGTTTTGCTTTCTTCTCCCTTGTTGTAGTTTGACTTCCCCAAGAGCTCCTCCTTAGAGAGAATCTATGCTTTGCTGCTGTTTGAGTGCCAATCCATTGTTACCATACTGGATACTGGAGTCCTAAAGTTGTGGCTGTAAGGTTGTAAGAAGAAGCATTCTCTAGTCCTCTGATTAAGTCCAAGTCTTTTATTGAGACTGTGGGTCTGTCCTGTGATCCTTATTAGTGTTTTTTTTTTGTTTTGTTTTGTTTTTTTTTTTTTTGTTTTTTTTTGGTATTTCTCCATTCTTTAGGAGAAATAGGAAAGGTAGAGGTGGGTGATGGGGGGTGAATGTTTTTCCTCCTCAGAATAAAGCTCTGCTAGTGTCCCCTATTGCAAAGTATGTCTTTGTTATTGAAAATCTGAACATAATTCACAATGTTTCTTTTTCTACTTCTCCTTCCAGCCAGAAGAGACTGGTTCTTTAATGGCACTGAGGAGAATTGGGTGGCGTTTGTGGAGGTAAACCCCATTAAATTCCAAGTTCGGGGGGATGTAAGACTGGGACCAGAGGAGTTTCTTACTCTAACTCTTGATCATGCATAGTCTCCAGCAACCCATCAAATTACTCTTTATATGTTTTAATCAGTCTCTGTCTCCATCAACTCCTGCTCCAGAATCTTAGTGTATCCTGTGGATTGGCCTGTCTTTCCAGATTTGGGGGTAGTAGTTTGCTCTGTGACATCAATTTTCTGATGAGTTCAAGTAAATTCATTCATTGTTAGTCTGTTAAACTTCCAAGCTCCTTACATTTTGAAGCAGAAACCAGCATTCATTATATTTAACATGTTCACTAAATTCTAAGTTACTTACCAAAATCCACTGCCCCCAAACTAAGTCTAATCTTTACTCCCTACTTTTCAAGCTGTTTCTCTCCTAAGTATTCCCCACATGACTAAATGGCAGCTCCATCTTCTTATATGATCAAACTCTTCATCTTGGAAAAAATGTTTTATTCTTCTCTATCATAACCCACACATATATAATGAGGAAGCCTTGGTGATGTTTTCACCTCTGTTACCACCTCCACCATCACCACCTTTGTCTAAGCATCCACCACGAGGTCAGTTACAAGACCACTGTGACTGCCCTCCCTGTGACTGCATTCCCGACGTACACTGTTGAAATATGAACAACAGTAGATTCTTTTCAAGGATGAGTATGATTTTGTCACTCACATTTTCAAAATTCTAGTATTTACCCTCTCACCATGACTGAAATACCTAAGCACCAGTTTAGGTCAATCCTACCCACACCCTCTACTCTACCAATGTGACACTTAGCTTTAGCCACCCTGATTTCTGTTCTGCTCTTGGGATGTGAATCCACACTCCTCCTTCAGGGCCTTTACCCTTCTCTCTTCCCTGTGTTCCCTCAGGTGCTTGTATGGCCGACTTCCACATGTTCACATCACACTTTCACCATCGGGCATTCCTTCAGCAAAGTATTAAAACCATCTTCCCCCCGTATTTACCTTCCTTCATAATACCTATTATGGTCTTTAATTGAATGTGTTTATTTCTGTGCTGTTTGTCCACACACAGAATATGTGATCCCTAAAAGCAAATATATTTAACTATTTTGTAGAATGCATTACCAAACACTGACTGAGTTAAAATAGGTGATTAACCAACATTTATTTAAAAACTGACTAAATTTTAGTCCACTCTAATAATACTATTTTTGGCTATATTCTGTTTGTTCTAAACAACAACAAAAAATACAGATCTTATATGCTTATAGATATTATTATATCCAAAACTTACATTTACTTCTAGCAGTTAAGTGTAGTATGAGACTTTGATCTTGTTATAGGTTATTAAAGGAAAAAAGAAGGGAATAATAAAGAATATAATCTAAAGAGGAGGAGAGTGTCATTAATTGTTTTCCTCCAATTCCTTTCTTTCTGGAGTTTATATTTAATACCAAACATTTTGGCAAGTGATCTAACTTCATGGAAGTAGCTTCCATTTTTCTGTACTCTACAAATTGTGTTATAATCTAGATAAATACATTTATGTTAAAAAGATACACTTTCTGATAAATCTATAATTAAACATGATCTCATGTTTAATCATAACCTCAAAATAATAAATGCTTGTTTTTTTGTCATATTTTCTCTAACTACTTCTTAAAATCACTTAGGCAGCTTCCATATCCACAGAGTTTATACTTAGGCATTTCATCATGCACTTATCTTAAATCTTAGACTACTTAGTAATTAAAACTTTTCTGGCTGAGAACCTGCATTTCTAATATATAATCACTTCTAAATTAAATTTATAATCAATTAATCATTTCTCTAATAGTAATAATCATTATTATAATAATGTTTCTTTTCCTAATTTACATAATCATGTTACAAGGAGCAGAAAATGTCTCAGCTTATTAGAAGCTTGGGAGTGATCAGTGCCTCATCTCTGTTTCTTCCTTCTAGTAGAAGTTATTAAATAATGCAATGTGTTCTTTTAACGTTTACTTCTCTCTATAGTTCTTCCCATAAAATATGAGAGGATGCTTCTTGTTCCAGTCAAGAAAGAAAGACCCTGAAGACTATGAAGTGCCAAACACCTGCGGTTGAAAAAGAAGTTCAGGGTATTGTTCAAGGTTGACTTGAGTAAAGAAAATAAACCTGTGTAACTACTTGCCAAAAATCAAGGCTCTCAATCCTGTTATGTGCAACTCTACTTCTTAACCATTTTTTATCACAAATTCTTTTAACAATTCTATTTTATCTATGGCATCTCCTCTGTAGCATGCTCATGTATTCATTTATGCATTTTTCTTCTTAAAGTAATAGAGGATGTAGTCAGGTACTGACTACCAGTCATGGTCCCAAGTTAAAAACTCCTTTAATTAGAGCAGAGAATGTTCTAAGATCATTTTTATATTTTTGAAATATTTTATTTTACAATGTATATGTAATAACAACTATTAATCATACAAATCTAAAGAGAACTAGTTCTATTATTTTTCAGAGATCTTTAAATATTCTTTTATTTTATTAATACTAATACCTCATTCATTGACGCATGAACTTCTATGTGCTGTATACAGAAAAATGCAAAATCAAAGCCTCTTTGTGATGAGTGCAGGAAAATGTAAAATCAAAGTCAAGTGGAGCTTTCTCAATAAGAAGTTTATATACATCTATAGTGTATCATATTGGCTATTCTTATATTTCAGTGTGTTTAGTCTCAAGTTTTCTAGGAGGGCTTTTTCTCCCAAGTGAATTTGACATCGCATGGCATAAAGTTATAAAATATCAATAGAACAGAGTTCCTAGAGATCTATCATCTCACAGATCTTTCACATATATGCAAATTTTACCAATTACCAGATCTACATCCTTCTGTTAGCTTGTAAATAAATGAGTCTAAAGGGAAATATCCCAAAGCAGTAACTTTAAGAGTTTCTCATTATTTATCAGGCCTAAGAACCCAATTAATTAGATGCATGTTAACGTGTATTACACTTAATGCATCATTCACTTATTCACCTAGAGAGACATCCAGGGAGTACTGTTTGCAAGGTGTTGAATTTGCCAGCCTACTCTACCTGAGTAGACTGGTAGATGGGAACTTCAGTTGTCTGCAGAAGTTTTCACAATTTTTCCCAATATTGTTAAGATATTACATGTACAAAGCATTGTACTATCTATAGAAAATATACAGATAACAAATAATAAAATAGTTCACAGTTTTTTGAGAACTATAGTGTATTCATGAGATAATATGAGGTAAAAGATGAGCATACAAAGCATTATGGGAATAATAGAAAGAGGTGTAATGCTCTTGCCTCTCACTGCCCCTGTGACAAAGAATGCTGTAATGACTGGGACTGCACTGGGAGCTCTAGATATCAGGTACTTTTTTGTCAACCTTTATATGGCTCTCCCACTGGGCTTCAGTCTTCTCCATATCTTCTACACACCAGAATATTTAGAATCAGGTTTATAACCCAAATTGTTGAATATTGTTTATAACTGCCTTTATATAATGTCCAATTAACAGACTATACAGGGATGAGAAAATAAGGTAAATAATAAATACAGTAATGAATAAGTAATAATAAATACAGTAATGAATAAGTAATAATACAAAAATAAGCTCTGTTTTGTGTACTCACAAATGCAAACCTATATTTGCCCTACCCTCCATATATAATGGAGAAGCAGAAGCTTTGAATAAATTTGTAAAGAGTCGGCTGTCTCTGAATTTTTTGCAGGTTGCTGATTTTGTCTTACCTTTCTGAGAACAGTAGTAGAAAATAAAGTGGTATTAGGTATATAAAAATGAAAATAGGACGAGACTAGAAACTAGATTCCAGATTGTAATCCTAAATCTGCAATTGATCAATGCTTTTGACTTTTGTTTCATTATTTACAATTTTCACATGTATTATTAAAAGTATTGAATTAAATACTTTCTAAAGTTTAGTACCTTTCAAATATTTTGGCATATTTATATAATATATTTAAAGTTAAAATTTATTTGTATGCGAATCACAATTTATACCTGCAATGTTTACTTATTTGTTATGAAATAAGGTTGTGTATAAAAATTTGAACTCACTTTATTTTAATTATTTACTTAGTGATTCTTGGGAGATAGAAGATTTTAAGAACTGGGGTATGGGGATCTTAGGTCATCTGCATTTGATAATTAACTCTTCCCAAATGAAAAGTAAATTTTCTTTTATTTCATGACAGGAGGCAGTTTTACAAGTTAGAATATGGCATCTCACAAAGTTAGGTTCTTACCCTGTCACAGAAAACAGGAGTTAGGGAATTATCTTCCAAGATGGCGACGTTTCAACAAGTTGGCTCCTGGGTTCTTCTAGGATGACATTCCTGGGTAGTAACAACTTCAAATATGCTTTTAAAAAGATTTATATCACAAAGAATCAGGGTTTTCTGAAGTAAATGCTCTAAGAAAAGGTAGGTGTGGGCCTAGAAGCCTGTCTAAAGTTTAGTCAAGCTGAAGAGATCTTGTAGATAGTTTTAGTCAAAATTATAGGCTTTTTTTTTTTATATATGGGCTTAGAAACAGAATTTTACTAGCATATTTTCTCTAACTTGTTTCCAAGTTCACCACTTTTTTTTTTTTTTTTTTTTTTTTTTTTTTACCAGAGTAACAGGCTTTATTGAAAGGAAGAAAGGAACCTTGCCAGGCACTTCTCCAAGTGCCTCAGTACAAGCTAGGGAGATGAATTTTAGGGTTAAAGGAGGGTCTCAAGCAAGTGGGTGTTGGGTCAAAAGTCCTGGTATGCTTCCTTCTGTGGTTTTACGATATCGGCTTCTTGGAACGCTTCTTTATCCTCAGGGTGGCTGACCAGCTTCCTAGAACTTTTTTGTTTCAGGGGCGATAGTCTAGTAAGTAAGGGTGGGATCAGATAGACAAGCGGAACAGCAAAAGGGCAGCTTGGAAGTTCTGGTGAATTCATGTATCTATCACTATCTAATAGAGGGGTGAGTTAAGAATCAGACATGGATATGGAGAATTTTGAAATGGAACATTGTGCCTGCCCACCACCCCACCTGCTGTTCATTTTGTAGGCCAGCTACCTGGAGCAGTATGGCCAAGGGGAGGAAGAATATCTCTGAATTTTCAGCTTGGAGGAGTTCAGATTGTCAGAACTGGACCAGCACTTCTGGGTTCCTGGGATGGAGGCCCTGTGGCTTCCTTGAAAAGCTCTGCACCATTCCCCAGTTCCACCCCTCCATTAATAGCCCTCCTGTCCTACCAGCCCTGTGCCACTGGAGTCTGGGCCACCCAGGTGTGCAGGCCCAATCTGGCCTCACTATGAGGGCTCAGGGGAGACCCAGTGGGCGTTAGTTGTGCCCTCTGCAGGGGAAAAGGACTTCTTGGTTCCCAGTGATTCTGAGAGAACGGTTTGCTATTCTGCAGTCACTCTCAGCCCAAAACTAACAAAGGTTCTATACATAAAGTTTGGGACCAGAGGAGGGGGGGGTGCTTGGTTGCTAAGGGGCACATGTGTGACATGGCTGCCAATTATGACATGGCTGCCAGTTGTGACACGGTGGCTAGTTGTGACACCACTGTCAATTATTCACTTCAGGCCCTGGCCGGTTGGCTCAGTGGTAGAGCGTTGGCCTGGCGTGCAGGATTCCCGGGTTCGATTCCCGGCCAGGGCACACAGGAGAACCGCCCATCTGCTTCTCCACCCCCTACTCCTTCTTCTCTGTCTCTCTCTTCCCCTCCCACAGCTGAGGCTCCATTGGAGCAAAAAGATGGCCCGGGCACTGGGGATGGCTCCTTGGCCTCTGCCCCAGGTGACAGAGCGATGCCCCCGATGGGCAGAGCATCGCCCCCTGGTGGGCGTGCCAGGTGGATCCCGGTCGGGCGCATGCGGCAGTCTGTCTGACTGCTTCCCCGTTTCCAGCTTCAGAAATTTAAAAAAAAAAATTATTCACTTCATCTCAGTGCATTGGTACCTCATTTACTTAGGTCACATACTGTGTCCTACTTGTCTGGGTCACTTTCCGTGTCCCAATTTTGCAAATTTCTCTCTGTGTCCCAAACGTCACGTCTGAGATGCACTTCTGGGCCCCACGGCACCCATTTATGTGGCAGATATTGTGGCTCCTGGTCCAGGCTTGCCCGCTTCCAGAGCTGGCCCTGGACCCTAACTTGCTGACCGCCACCACCCTGGGGTTCACCGAACCCTGGCCTCAGGATCAACAAAACCTTGTTGAAGAGCCCTCATATGCTCCTAGAGAAGCTGAATTTCCCTTCCAACAGGAAGCCTCAGAAGCCCCTGAGAGAGTGGAAATATCTCCGACCCCCCAAGAAGACTCAGCTCAGCAACCAGAAGTCCCTGAGTGAGAAAAGCATTTTGTATAGAAGAGAAACTTTAAAAGTGCCTCCAGAGATGGACTCTGCTATACTCCACGTGCACTTTGTCAGTGCAGAGCATTCTTCTGGTACTAAAGAGGGTTTCACTAAGCCTCCAGAGATCCCTGAGGTGACACTTCTCCATCCACAGGCCCCTCAGGCTCAGCAGCCAACCCTGCATGAAATCACGGTTGAGTCTGTGAACCTGGGATTCACCATCACCCCACGTCCTGTAAAGGAGGCTCAACAACCTACAACCCTGCAGCAGAATACAGCATTTCCAAAGAACCCTGAGGTGACAACTCCCCATCGAGAGCCTGCTCAGGCTGAGCAGGCAACCGGTCTCAAATCACAGACCAGTCCATGGTCCTGGGGCTCACCATCACCCCACAACCTACTGAGGAGCCCTACAGCAGACTACAGCTTCTCCAGGCCACCTTGTGGTAACACCTCCCCGTCATGAACCCGCTCAAGCTCATCTGTAACCTGCTCCTTCATTCACAGACCAGTCAATAGACCAGGGGCTCACCATCACCCACAACCTACCACGGAGGTTGAACAACCTACCACCCAGATTACAGCTCCTCCAGAGCAACCTGAGGTGACAACTTCCCTATCGAGAGCTTGTTCAGACTAAGCAGGCAATAACACCTCAGGAAATAGACCAATCCATGGACGTGAAGATCACCATCATCCCACAACCTACCGAGAAGGCTGAACAACCTACAGACCTGCAGCAGACTACAGCTCCTCCAGAGCCCCCTGACGTGACACCTTTCTATGGAGAGCCTGCTCAGGCTCAGCAGTCAACCACTCCTCGGGTCACAGTCTACTCCACGGATCTGGGGCTCACCATCACCCCACAACCTACTGAGAAGGCTGAACAACCTACAGACCTGCAGCAGACTACAGCTCCTCCAGAGCACCCTAAGGTGACATCTCCATATCGAGAGCCTGCTCAGACTCAGCAGCAATCACTCCTCAGGAAATATACCAGTCCATGAACCTGGGGCTCACTATCACCCCACAAACTACCGAGGATTCTGAACCATCTACAAACCTGCAGCAGACTACAGCTCCTCCAGAGCACCCTGAGGTGACAACTTCCCTATCAAGAGCCTGCTCAGACTCAGCAGGTAATCACTCCCCAGGAAACAGACCAGTCCATGGATTTAGGGTTCACCATCACTCCACGTCCTAAAGAGGAGGGTGAACAACCTACAACCCTGAAGCAGAATACAGCGTTTCCAAAGCACCCTGAGGTGACACCTTCCCATCGAGAGCCCACTCAGGCTGAGCAGGCAACCTGTCCTCAAATCACAGACCAGTCCATCGTTCTGAGGCTCATCATCACCCCACAAACTTTTGAGAAGGCTGAACAACCTACAGACCTGCAGCAGACTACAGCTTCTCCAGGTCATCTTGAGATAACACCTCCCCATCATGAACCGGCTCAAGCTCAGCAGTAACCTGCTCCTTCGTTCACAGACCAGTCAATAGACCAGGGGCTCACCATCACCCACAACCTACCAAGAAGACTAAACAACCTACCGCCCAGATTACAACTCCTCCAGAGCAACCTGAGGTGACAACTTCCCTATCAAGAGCCTGCTCAGACTCAGCAGGCAATCATTCCTCAGGAAATAGACCAGTCCATGGACCTGCAGATCACCATCACCCCACAACCTACTGAGAAGGCTGACCTGCAGCAGACTACAGCTTCTCCAGAGCACCCTGAGGAGACACTTCCTTATCGAGAGCCTGCTCAGACTCAGCAGCAATCACTCCTGAGGAAAAAGACCAGTCCATGTACCTGGGGCTCACCAACACCCCACGTACTATAAAGGAGGCTCAACAACCTACAACCCTGCAGCAGAATACAGCATTTCCAAATCACCCTGAGGTGACACCTCCCCATTGAAAGCCCGCTCAGGCTAAGCAGGCAACTGGTCCTCCAAATCATAGACCAGTCCATGTCCTGGAGCTCACCATACCCCCACGTCCTAAGGAAGAGGCTGAACAACCTATAACCCTGAAGCAGAATACAGCATTTCCAAAGAACCCTGAGGTGACACCTCCCCATCGAGAGCCCACTCAGGCTGAGAAGGCAACCAGTTCTCAAATCACAGACCAGTCCATGGTCCTGGAGCTCACCATCACTCCGCAACTTACCGAAGATGTGGAACAACCTACAGACCTGTAGCAGACTACAGCTCCTCCAGGTCACCTTGTGGTAACACCTCCCCATCATGAACCCACTCAAGCTCAGCAGTCACCTGCTCCTTCGTTCACAGACCAGTCAATAGACCAGAGGCTCACCATCACCCAACACCTTCCAAGGAGGCTGAACAACCTACCACCGTACAGCAGACTACAGCTCCTCCCGAGCACCCTGAGGAGACACTTCTCTATCAAGAGCCTGTTCAGATTCAGCAGGCAGTCACTTTTTAGGAAACAGACCAGTCCATGTACCTGGGGCTCACCATCACTCCATGTCCTAAGGAGGAGGCTGAACAACCTAAAACCTTGAAGCAGAATACAGCATTTCCACAGCACCCTGAGGTGTCACCTCCCCAAAGAGAGCCTGCTCAGGCTCAGCAGTAACCTGCTCCTTCGTTCACAGACCAGTCAATAGACCAGGGGCTCACCATCACCCACAACCTACCAAGGAGGCTGAACAATTTAGCGCCCAGATTACAGCTCCTCCAGATCAACCTGAGGTGACAGCTTCCCTATCCAAAGCCTGCTCAGACTCAGCAGGAAATACTCCTCAGGAAAAAGGCCAGTCCATGTACCTGGAGCTCACCATCACCCAGGTCCTAATGAGGAGGCTGAACAACCTACAACCGTGCAGCAGAATACAGCGTTTCCAAAGCACCCTGAGGTGACACCTCCCCATCGAGAGCCTGTTCAGCCTGAGCAGGCAACCGGTCCTCAAATCACAGACCAGTCCATGGTCCTGGGGCTCACCATCACCTCACAACCTATCGAGAAGGCTTAACAACCTACAGAACTGCAGCAGACTACAGCTCCTCCCGGCCACCTTGAGGTAACACCTCCCCATCATGAACCTGCTCAAACTCAGCAGTACCTTCTCCTTCAGTCACAAACCAGTCAATAGACCTGGGGTTTAACATCACCCCACAACCTACAAAGGAGGCTGAACAAATGATCACCCAGACTTCAGCTCCTCCAAAGCACCCTGAGGTGACACTTCCCTATCAAGTGCCTGCTCAGGATCAGGAGGCAACGACTCCTTATATCAGAGTCCACTCAGTGGGCTCGGAGCTTACCATCACCCCACAACCTACTGAGAAGGCTGAAAAACCTCCAGCCCTGCAACAGACCTCAGCTCCTTCACAGCACCCTGAGGGGACACTTCCCATTCAGTTCCTGTTGATAGGATCATGTTTAACTTAGAACATAAAGACAAATGTGAATGACCAAGCTATTTGTTGACACACACTGACTTTCTATCCTGCCAGTAAAAAATGAATAGCCTTTTAATGCTTGTTTTTGTTACTAAATGATCCCTTGTCATTGCACAAAAGTAGGACATCTTAGAGTAGCAGTTATTGAGTGATTAATGTAACATAGTTCTTGGAGCATCTTCTGGAACTATCAGATTCATTGGGACTAATTATATTCAGAAATGTCACCATGACAAACTGAGTGTAAAAACTGTGATTTGTGCCTATAAATATCAGAATTTATCCAATGAATTTAGTAAATTCTTCTATTTAGCAGTAATTATAATCATACACAATTAATAGGTAGCTTTCAATTACAGCAACTTCTCAAAGCAAACATCTATGATTATTCATTATTTTACTATTTTGAGAATGTTTTGAAATGCAAACAGTTATATATTTATAGGCCAACCAAGCCTTTTCAAAAGTTAGAATATAATAAACTGCCTTGACTGGTTGGCTTAGTGGGGCCCAGAGTGTGGATGTCCTGGGTTCAATTACTGGTCAGGGCATATAGGAGAAGCAACCATCTGCTTCTCCACCCTGCCCTCTTTCTATCTTTTGCTCTTTCTTTTTCTCCCAAAGCCATGGCTCCAACGGTTCAAGCAAAGTTGGCCGTGGGTGCTGCGGACAGCTCCATTGCTTGCCTCAGGCACTAAAATAGCTTGGTTGCTGAGCAATGGAGCGGAAGCCTAGCCAGGTAGAACATTACCTGGTAGGAGCTTGCCTGGTGGATTCCAGCTGGGGTAAATGCAGGAGTCTGTCTCTGCCTCCCTGCCTCTCACTTAATAATAATAAAAAAATATATAATGAACTAAGGTAAGTGATATCTAACACAGTACATAGTTTAGTACAAATTTAAATTACATGTTATGATCCCTAAATAATGCTTAATTGATATGTCATATTTTGAATAAAGCCATTATCTTTGTGCATGATCTTATAATTAGTAGAAAAATGATTCATAAGGTCTTACTTGCATTCTTCTCTCCTAAGAGCACATCTTTGGAATCTATTAAGGTTCTCCTCAATATTACGCTAAAAATGCAGATGCTATAAGGTAAAATCTCAGGACTACCTTTGACTTAATAAATTATATTTATTTCATTATTAAATCATTAATCAATCACAATCATTTCAAGGAAAAGAGACAAAAGATCTTAGTGATTTATAACCTCAATAAAATATAGATATAAAGGTAGATTAAAAGTACAGGAAGATTTCTTGTAAGAAATAAGCCATTTAAGCTTCACACTGATTTGTTAAAATATTGTGTCATCAATTATGTATATATAGCATAAGAAATGCTCTACTTATTGGAAATTTAGTCCTCAGATATCTGTTATATGAAAACTAGTATATAGGTTTACACTTGGTTCCTTGGTGTTGGAAAGCCAATATATTTGCATATTTAGAATCTTACTGGAGGCAATAGGCAAAGTCACATTGGAAAGGAATTGACATTTTTTTTTATTATTTATTTATTCATTTTAGAGAGGAGAGGGAGAGACAGAGGGAGAGAGAGGAGAGACAGAGAGAGAAGGGGGGGAGGAGCTGGAAGCATCAACTCCCATATGTGCCTTGACCAGGCAAGCCCAGGGTTTCGAACCGGCGACCTCAGCATTCCCAGGTCGACGCTTTATCCACTGCGCCACCACAGGTCAGGCCCAGAATTGACATTTTCTTGTACACTTAAACATATACTTACTAATCAGTCCAGGCAGCCTATACCCAGATAGTCATCCAAGAGGAATGAAAACATGTTTACACAAAGATTTGTATTCAAATGTTTAGAACAGATTTATTCATAGTAGACAAAATCTGAAAAACACCCTAAAGGGAACTAATGAAAAATTAATTGTGGTAATTTAGGCAACGAGACACTATACAGCAATGGAAAGAATGAACTATTAATGGTGGGACAACATGGAGCTATTGCCAAAGTGTTATGCTAAGTGAAAGAATTTTAAAAAATGAATCCATATGTTTTTTCTTATATGTGTCTGTTCAATGGAATTCTAGGAAAAAGATAAAATGCAATGATGGAAAGAAGCATACTGGTTATCAGTATCCAAGATATATGGAAGGAGATTGAATGCAAAATAGCAAAAAAAAACAAAAAACAAAAATAAAACAAGGAATAGATTTTATTTTCATTGTCATGTAGTGAAAACCATACATCCTGAATACAGGTCTTCTTAACTTGGCTTCAGTGCTTAGGCCAATACTATTGTTCTTCAGCATACAAAATGTCCAATTTATTATCATGAGAGTCTATATAACATCTCCTTGGACTAAGACACCTACACTACTTCAAAGGACACAGGACAATGGGGACTTCCCCAGGTTTCACTACTTACCAAGGAGCTAATAGGCTGATAAAATGTTCAAACAGCTTTTGAGAAGTACAGCTAAGCTACAGATCAAAGAGCAATAAACTGTAGAGTAGGGGAATTTTATTCTAGATGAGAGGTATATTTTGAAGTAAGGACCATTATATGGCTATGATTGTAATAGCTAAAATGCAAAGATCCCCTGTTCTGCCAATTAAAATGGAATATTTTAGTATAAACCAGAAACATTGGCCAACTGGTAATAATAATGAGCAGTTAATAAAGTGTACTATGTAAGCATAAATAATATATGTAGAATGCTTACACACTACTGATGCAGATGATAGGTCCTTAAAATTAAAGCTAATCAAAAACTTCAACAGCAGTCGTTCTTCAGACACTGCTGACCACATTCCTGTCATTACTACTTCCGTTTTAGCAGTTGTCTTAGATTTCGCCGGTACTTCTTTCCTTTTTATCTGCTAGTCAGAAAGAATTTAGCCTGACCAGGCGGTGGCACAGTGGATAGAGCATTGGACTGGGATGCGGAAGACCCAGGTTTGAGACCCCAAGGTCGCCAGATTGAGCACGAGCTCATCTGGCTTGAGCAAAAACTCACCGGCTTGAACCCAAGGTCGCTAACTTAAGCAAGGGGTTACTCAGTCTGCTGTAGCGCCATGGTCAAGGCACATATGAGAAAGCATTCAATGAACAACTAAGGCATCGCAATGAAAAACTGATGATTGATGCTTCTCATTTCTCTCTCCATCTGTCTGTCTGTCCCTATGTATCCTTCTCTCTGACTCTCTCTCTGTCTCTGTAAAAAAAAAAAAAATTATTCCTATAGGTTTAATAAAAACTTTTCTTCTTATTGAAGTTTTTTCTTAAATATCATGATCAGAACAATACAACTTTTTGTCCACTCCTCTTTTTCCACAACACAATCCTGTAATACATAAAAAATGCATTTGATCAATTATATTAAGCACAGAGGGTACTGAGACCATATTGAAGACTCCCATATATTGGTACTATTTTCACTTGCAGCCAGCCCTTTCAGAGCATAGCTATACACAATGAGCTTGGTACTTTTCAAGGTAAAAAGAAATACCCTATTAACAATGAGAGCATTTAGCATTCGCACCATGGTTTCTACTACTGTTCTCTAATAAAAGGAACTGAGCTCTTTGGAGAAGTGCCTTCCACATAGGGTGAGACAGTAAATATATATGATGATCCTAGAGCATCTATATCTTGGAGTGCCAAAAGTAAGAAGTGCTCAAAACACACACACACACACACACACACACACACACATACACACATCGGAGAGGTATTTCAGAAGGCCAATTGAAGGAGCTCCTAATTGCTAAACTAGAACAATTTGAGAAAAAAAGATAGTAGTTTATATATTAAGATCCACAGAGTAAAATAAATATAATTTAATAGTATAGAAATAAATAATTGAATGAAAAAGAGATGTCACGCATGTACAATCTAGTCTATATAGATATTCTTTCATCAAAGAAAGGTAACAGAAGGTTCTACTATCTAACTGTAGGCTATACAAGGTGACTTTCTTCTAAAAAGTGAAGTATGAAAAGGCATTAAAAAAACAGTAACTTTAGAGAAACTTAACACACTCTACCTTAACCAGGTGTCAAGATCAACCTCAATCCAAAATTGTGTCGACAGTGTTTACCTATAAATAGACATAATGGAAGTGGCACATTACCTCTGTGATCTTCCACTCAGAAACACACAACCCCAATCTTGTCATGAGAAAAACATCAGACAGATTCCAATGGAAGAGTATCTTATAAAATACTTGCTCCAATATTCCTCAAAACTGCCAAGGTCAACAAAAACAAGGAATATCTGAGAAATTGTCATAGCCAAGAGCTATCAAAGACACATGGGAACTAAATAAAAATTGGTATCCTGAGTAGAATCTGAAAGAGAAAAGTGATATGCAGTATATTCTAAGAAAACCTGAATGTTTTTACTAAAACATAGATTTTAGTGAACAATAATGTATCAACATTGATTTATTAATTGTAACAAATATATCCTAATAGTGCAAAGTGTTAATAATAGAAAAAAATAGGTGCAAGATATATGAGCACTCGTTCAATATTCCTTATTTACTTCCCATATTCTACATGCTTTTGAATAATTTCTTGAGTTGTTATTAAAAGAATAGAAATAAACTTTAACCACCTTCTAAATGAGATGATTCTTAAATATGAGAGCACATAGGATTCTAACAAATCACTTCACTGGAGGCCAACAAAATTTAACAGAAAAAAAATTTCCTTGTAGAACTTAATTTAAACAACTCACTGAAGAGTAAATGTAATTAAAAATGGAAAATAAAAAACCACACACAGAAAACGATCTTATTTTTTACTACTGATTATGAGAAAAAAAAAGTATTCTGGATTTGAAAGTCTCTAGGGCAAAGATCTCTATGCCATTCCAATTTACTGAAAGTAAATTATACTTCTATGAATTCTTAAATATTTCATCAAGGTTATGCATTGGTAACATTATTTCTCAGATAAAATGAAAATATTTTCTAATTTCAAAAAAAATCTCTTCTCACACTTGATTTCTCTTTTCCTACTGATGAGCTGAGCTGATCCATATTTATGAAAACATGCTTTATAGGGTTATGTCAGTGTTACGAATAGTTTTGTTATCTACATATCTATGTTTCATTAGCTGTGTTTTACGCATGGCCTAAAGCAAAGTGAAGGAAGGAGAGCTCATTCAAGGCAGAAGTGGAATATATGATGCCAGCTGTAAAGATTTTATATGTATTTCCTCACAGAAAAAAAATATATGCCAGTTTTAAAAAAATATGTGTAAGCAAAATGCATTACATATACTATCTTTACTATTTCATAATAGACTTACTATTTTTTCTTGCTAATCTCAAGCATAAGGGGATAATCACAAATACAATAATAAAGAGACAAGAGTTTTCAAACATACAACTAAGTCACACTATGGTGAAGAAAATATAAATTTCCCAATAATTTTTTGTTATTTTTAAATTTGAGAATCAGGATGTATTCATGTATATTTTTGAAAATTTATTAATTTGAGAAAGAGAATGAAAGAGAGCAAGAAGAATTGATTAGTTGTTTCACTTATTTATGCACTCATGGTTGATTCTTGTATGTGCCCTGAACAAAGACTGGATACACAACATTGGCGTATCAGGATGATGATCTAACCAATCAATGTCCCTAGCCAGGACCTAAAATATTTCTTATAATTATCTTAAAATTTAGTATTTTGAACATCAATTATTTTGTTTTCACAGAGAAGAAATTACTTTGCTAATATTAAAATATAAAACAATGTCAGGTCACTTTTTCATTTTTTTTTCAAGACAAGAGGTCATGTGTAGAATTCACAGTCATCTCAGCCAAGTGTAAAATGAATTCTAGCACACATATAATCAAAATTTCTACTTTTCCTTAATGATGTATCATAAATTAGGAAACAGTTATCAATTTGATACAATCAATACAGTTTTTTTAGTTAAAATTAAAAATCAGAAAAATATCTATTGCTCCATGACTATTCTAATTTTCTATTCAATCAGTAAAATTCAAGTAGTGACCACTTTAATAGTATGTGAAGCAGTTATCTAACGTGTCTTACATATAAAAATAATATGCAACTTATTTTAAAAGTCTTTCTTTCAACTTCTTTACAACTTCACTATAATTTTTGATACTTTAACTCAATATCTTAATTTATATTATTCCTTTGGAATTTGGGGTAGACTACTATTTTATTGCCAAAATAGTTACCTTTTATTTTTCACTGTACCTGCATGTAATACATATTTATCAAATCAACATTGCATTACTGAATGAATGAATGATAAATTGAGTATAGGATGGCATATAGTTAATCAAGATATAATTGAAAAAATATCCTGCATATTTATGAGGTGTTCAAGATTCTCTCCTACTGTCTACATAATGATGTATAATATGGAAGGATAAAAGGTGACCTGGAGAAGTTGTGACATGAGTTATATTTTAGCACTAGCTACCATTTTGGACCTCTTCCCCTGCCCCAATCAGATTCATGAGGATAAACCAGAAGAGAAAACAGTGAACTAATTCATAGATCATGAAAAATAAAAAATTGATTTTATTTAAATACTTTAAATTTTGTGATGATTTGTTATGTTATAATAGATAAGCAAAAGTATGATTCTTATTAAATGCTAAAAAATGTTCTAAGTGCCTTCCATATATTAACTTATTTATGCCTCATAAATAACCCCAAAGGGTAATATTATTTTATCTCCATTTTAGGCATAAGAAGAAAGGCTCAGTGAGCTATAAACCTTGCAAAAGATTCTCAGATTAAGTGAGAGGCAGAACTCTGGAGTTTTCTTAAAACCCCTGTCATTTTATGTCTATTAATATGAAAATCACTTTATTTTTGTTTTCAAACTCTCATTTGAAAATCATATTGATTACAATCAGTAGCACAGACAAAAATCAGATAGCATGATTAATGAATATTCAAAAATGTGTTACTATCCCTTAAAACTCATCAAATGTAAACTTGTTTGCATTCTTAAATATACATTTATTTCAATTAGAGATAGATATTTTCTCAAAAGTTAAAATATACCTTTGGTTATATAGCAATTGAAAAATACATCTAAATTCACTTGTCAGAATTTGATGAAAATTAATTACTACATTCAGTAACCAAGAAATCTCTATACTGATACAAAAATACTTTGAGCTTGAACAGATTACACATTCTGTTATTGTTATTCCACTATTACAAAATATAACATTTATAACAATTTAGCTAGCCTTTAAACAAGCCAAAGAGGTAGAAAAATGAATATTTTATTTAATCTGTTAGGAAAGTTAGGTTGAATGAAGTTATATAAAGTCCCCAAATTTAAAACACCCATTGATCTAACTCCAGATCCTGTAAAACTACCCATTGTTCTATATTGTAGTATGCAATTTTTGCCTCAGTTCTCTTTCTTTTGCCTAAAAAAATAAAAACTTTTATTTATAAACATACTCTCTTTAATGTTTTGGGTAGAGCAATTTATCTACATTATTACTTGCTCATATAACTGCCCAGGGAGCCAGGTGTTAAAATGAAGACACCAAGATTTTGATAAAAATCCTGTTATTGGTTAGCAATTTAGTTTTATCTAAGTTTTTATATATGTGAATATATATACACATGTATAATATTTTATATAGAAAACATGTATATATGTATAAGTTGAGGGCCTATATCATTCTTTTAATAAACATGTCATGTTATTTAATAGTTCTGTCATTTATAGCATAATATATCATACTGACTCTTTTTTTTTACTTTTTTCCTTAAAAAATGTTTTAAATGTGATGATCCCACTTTTTTCTGTTAATGCCAATTGATATATAGCTATCAAATAAATATGCTGCAAACTCATCTCCTTAGATTTTATTAGTACTTAAATAAAGGTACAAATTGTAAACATTCAGCAACTGTTTTAGAAATTATTTTAGTTTTCTTTGTATTATAGTCAACTTTTATTATTATTATTATTCAGGGAGAGGAGGGGAGGCAGAGACAGACTTCTACATGTGCCCCAACTGAGATCTACCTGGCAAGCCCACTAGAGGGCGACACTCTGCCCATCTGAGGCATTGCTTCATTACTCAACAACTGAGCTCTTCTTAGCACCTGAGGTGGAGGCCATGGAGCCATCCTCAGTGCCTGGGATCAACTCACTCCAATAGAGCCATGGCTGCAGGAGGGGAAGAAAGAGAGAGGGAAAAGAGGGAGGGGTGGAGAAAAAGATGGGTGCTTCTCCTTTGTGTCCTGACCAGAAATCAAACCTGGAATATCCACATAGCAGGCCAATGATCTACCACTTAGCCAACCAGCCAGGGCCTACAGTCAACTTTTAATAAGCAATGACAACCCAGATTATGGAAATATTTATGGCAATTGTTGCTTCTCATACATCTATTATACACAATACTGAACTCAAATTTTGCATATAGTAAATATGAAATACATGTGTATTCAAACAAAATGAAGCAAAATAGTTGGGAGTTAATCAAAAGAATGAAAATCTTTCTTGATAAAAAAGGTTTAAACTAGACCAACAACTCGAACTTGCCAACAGATTGGTCCCCACCAAAGCCGGGAAAGCAATGATTTATTATACTATAGTCAGTTGTTACATGTATGGCTTAGTTAAATCTGAGTCTTAAAAGCAGTTTAGCTTAAGTAAAAACAAATCCTCCTGACATGCCTTTGAGCATTTTGAGGCTTAATGATGCCTGGCACAGCAGTGTAATTAACAGTCCCTGTGATATATAGCAATGCTATGTTTCCTAGTGCTATAAACAGAAGGCTTATGCCAGATTGCTTGTTAAGGTACACACTGTATCAAAGTACACCAGATGAAACAATCCCCCAGTAACCATGTAATGAGGTGAAGACATCTGTAATATAAATCTAGTACTTTGAGTGTGGAGATTTAGTCTTTGTAATGGTACAAATGGAATTTTCACCATCCCTCCAGATACTTACTAGAAATAGATTAGTCCCCAGTCATAATAGACTACTAACAGATAAATTGTGTTTGCCTTCAACAACAAAAATAACACCCCCTAGGTTAAAGGTAAATCCTAACTGCAAATGTATATCACAATCACAAAGTGAATAAAGATTTCTTACAGCATTACTATAGTACTGATGGAAAGACTATAAATGAGTATTATGCACTAATTTGATGGATGTTTTTTTAAATAGAAAAATATAATATGTCTATATTTGGTAAGCCACATAACCAGGAATATACTACATACAAATAAAAGCAATCAAAAGCAACTGAAATAAAATATTCAGAAAAAAATGGTAAACTGTGGAATCTTGTTATGTCAGACTGAAAATTCTAGAATACAGAATTGAAACATTTGGTTGTGGGTGGTGGTTTTTGAGTCAGACCAGACTGATGGAGGAAAGACTTGATAGGTTTTACTATTGGTGGTGCCTGATAGCTATTTGGCTCTGGGAAACTTCAACTCTAACACAACATATTTGAAAGAACTGGTTGCTTAGGAAGCTTTCAGGAGTGAAATAATCTGGTGAGTGGATTCAGTGGGTATGGAATGGGGAATATTTAGCCCAAATAACTGGAGCTCTGGGGATTATAATCAAATGCTAGTTTCAGCCTCTGTCCAGCTTCCTCTCTCTTTCTTTCTTTCTTTCTTTCTCTTTCTTTCTTTCTTTCTTTCTCTTTCTTTCTTTCTTTCTTTCTTTCTTTCTTTCTTTCTTTCTTTCTTTCTTTCTTTCTTTCTTTCTTTCTTTCTTTCTCTTTCTTTCTTTCTTTTTTTCTTTCTCTCTTTCTTTATTTCATTTTTTCTTATTTTCTTTCCCTTTTTCTTCTTTCTTATTCTTCTTTTTCTCTTTTTTTCTCTTTTTTTTATTTCATTTCTTTTCTCATATTCTTTCTCTCTTCTTTCTCATTCTTCTTTCTCTTTTTCTTTCTCTCTTTCTTTCTTCTTTCTTTCTTTCTTTCTTTCTTTCTTTCTTTCTTTCTTTCTTTCTTTCTTTCCATTCTTCCTTCCTACCTCCCTTCTTTCCTTCCATCCTTTCTTCCTTCTTCCTTTCTTCTTTCCTTCCTTTCTTTTTTGTGGGCATAAAGGTCCACACAAACTAACTTGATTTTAAGAGATTTTATGTATCTCTACTGTATGAGCTGATTTTGTCAGACAATAATCTGGGCAGTTATTTTATGCCCATTAAATGCCAGGAATTGTAAATCTCTTCACAGTCTGTATGGTATACCTGAAAATCTATCAAGCAAATTTGGGAATACATGCAGAATAGAAGACCATGCTCTAGACTATTTTTCCATATACAAATAACATTGGATTTGGAGGTATCTGTTTCATTGCAGCCAAACTCCTTAAGTTCATTTCATGCCTAACTGAATTATTAAATATATATAAATCCTGAAATTTTCCCTGAGGGAGAAAGGATGACAGCGGCATAAACATTTTCTATTTTATTTTGGATTGATTAACACCCTAAAAGTTACATCGGAATAAAAGAATAACCATTCATGCTATATGCTATACTTTTTCTGATTAGTTATCAGTGCATGTTATCATTTTCATTTACCTATATAACTAATATTAATTTTAATGAGACTTTAATAAAAACTTAATTTACTACATTTTCTTGCTAACAGTATGAAAGTTATTAAAAGGTCTTGTAATGTTTGCTGGATTACCTTTTTTTTTTGTTTCTTTCTTACTTCATTACTTAAATTCTCCTGTGATGTTTTAATTATCAACTCTAATGATTCTCCCCTCCTTTTTCACCTTCCCATTTCTTGTTCTCTTTCTATTATAGTCTTCCTTTATTCTCTTTTTCTTCTCTTTCTTAATTGTGATATAACTGACATATAATTGTATATGCTTTAGGAGTACAACATAATGATTCACTACATATGTTTTTTACACCACAATACATTTAGTTACCACCTGACCATATCATTTAATTACAATCTTTTTCTTGTGATGAGAAATTTTAAGATGTGTTCTCTAAGAAATTAAAATATACAGCACAGTATTGTTAACTATAGTTATCATGAAGTACATTACATCCCCAGATCATATTTATCTTACAACTGCAAGTTTTTACCTTTTAATTCCCTTCACCCATTTTATACCAGTCCCACCCTCTGGTAACCACCAATTTTGTTTCTCCACTTGTAAGTATCAGTATCCTGATTTTTAAGAGAATTTATGGTAATTTGGACTATTTTGTTTCATGTTTGTCCACAGATAAGAAATAACTAACTCCCGAATTCGATGTATAATATTATTACAAATTAACATTTGTTTGTGTTCCAAATTTTAAATATATGCACATAGAAATAGATATTGCTGACATAACTTTTATATTGTTTTAGAATTCTAGGAACTAACTATAGAACTTGTGTTACAATTTTGATTTAGTGTTTGGATAAAGAAACATATCATTTTATTTTATTTATTCAGTGCTCTCCTATAAATTGTTTCTAACTTTGTAAGCTTAGGACAATAATATGCTTGCCTTAAAATAACACATTTATTTTCATGGGCATTATTTTTTAAGAAAGTCAAAGAGGTTCATATTGTTAAACTTTGTTAAAGAACGCCAAATTTTGTTTAAGAATGGCTGATTTAATTCACTGTCACATAAACAAATATAAATATAATCATTTCTCTTGCCCTCAACAATACTGAATCTTATAAAATTTTGTTTTGTTGACAATATGAAAGCTATGAGATTTTATCTTATTGTAATAATTGTCATTTCCTTGACTTCCAGTAGGCTTAAGAATAATTTTATACCATAACTGCTCCACTGAAGTTCCTTTTCTGTGAAATATTCTTTTACATTTTTGCATAATGATTTATTGTGCTTGTTTTACTTGTCTTGCCTTTATGAATTATTAGCATCTCTGCATATATTTTTATATCACATTTTGATATTATTTTCTCCAAGCCTGTCACATATATTTTGATTTTGTTGATTTTATTTGTAGACTGTTGCCATATGATTTTTTTATAAATTTATACACTGAAAAATGTCTTCACTTTATCATTGTGACTGGTCTTCCCAAAACTAACATATAGATATAGATTTATTTTTATCTAGATCCCCTTTTTTTTACTATCTAGCAAGAGCATAATAGCTACTAATGTGGTTATCACAACTTAAGTATCTTGGTTCAAACCCCAGCCCCCACACTTAGTAGGTGTGTAACACTGGGAAGGTACTAATTTTTCTGTGAAGACAGTATAAATGAAGCAGTTATGATTAACATTTCTTTTAAAAAGTGCAGGGCACTCGTTACATTCTTTGAAGGCCTTAGTCATTATTTAGTATATAAATAATTTATTTACTGATGATATTTTGCCTTTATTTTGCCTAAAACCAGATCCAGAAAGCATAATGCATATTAGCTTATTATTAACAAAATAGATATGACATAAAAGCAAATTAAAGAAATTTTGCAAAATATTGTTGACAGTTTTGACTGAAAAATAAAAAGTGGTATTAACATTAAAATAAAAATAAAATAATTTTTAAATTGATAGAAATTACACTTTCAAAACCTGATGGTTATAAAATAAACATGGTAAAAGTTTGCATGTAAAGCAAATATTTTAAAAGTTTATTATTATAAATTCATAAATGTACAACTTATTTTACATATTTTCATGTATTTATTTTATGAAAAAAGTTTAAATATATTACCACTTTACTAATATTTTATTGAGTCATTAAGTTATAAGCCTTATCATTCTCTTCCTTAAAATCTTTACATACTCTTAGCCATTAAGTTATACTGAATTTATGTAATAAACTGGGACTTGTTTATTTTATTTTTTTATTCATTTATAATAAATTGCCTCAAAATTAGAATTGAAAAACAACAATAGTCTATTAGATCATAATTTCTTTGAATCAGGAAACCAGATTTGAGCTAGTTGGGTCACACACCATCTAACAATTCTGGTGTTGACCAGGTCTGCAATCTCAACAGAGGCTTAAATTCCTCTTCTAAGCCGATTAAAACTTTTGGCAGAATTTCGTATCTTGAGGATTGTTCCTCTAAAAATAAAAAAGGCCAAAGTGAGAGGCAAGAAGTGTTTGAGACGCAAAAAATAGCTGCACTGGAGGAAGTGATTCGAGCAGAAACCCAAGTAGTGTTTCAGTTAGGGAATACGGGCCAGGGGGTTTTATGAAAAGGGAAGGAGGGCGATTACAGGAATACAAGGGAGGAGTTTCTATTGGTGTTAATAAATTGAGTTTTTCTATGGGTGTACACAGTGGTGCCAGTTCTAAAGAATGGCTTTAATTTTCATTTCAGTAGTCAGGAGGTCTGTTTTTCTGTTAGCTTTGCAAATAATTGTTTGGAATACAGTGTTGGTGTAGCCTAGTTCAAAGGCTATTTTGGCCAGCATTAACTATCTAATGAGGCGTAAGATCTGCAAAGCGATTCTTCTGGGATGGTGGCTCCGACTCCATTTATTTTCTTTTCTTTCTTTTTTTTTTTTTTTTTTTTTTTTTTTTTTTTTTTATTTTTGTATTTTTCTGAAGTTGGAAACAGGGAAGCAGTCAGACAGACTCCCACATGCCCCCGACCGTGATCCACCTGGCATGCCCACCAGGGGGCAATGCTCTGCCCATCTGCGGCACTGCTCTGTTGCAACCAGAGCCATTCTAGTGCCTGAGGCAGAGGCTATGGAGCCATCCTCAGCACCCAGGCCAACTTTCTCCAATAGAGCCTTGGCTGCAGGAGGGGAAGAGAGAGACAGAGAGGAAGGAGAGGGGGAGGAGTGGAGAAGCAGATGGGCGCTTCTCCTGTGTGCCCTGGCCGGGAATCAAACCTGGGACTTCTGCACGCCAGGCTGACGCTCTACCACTGAGCCAACCGGCCAGGGCTCGGACTCCATTTTGAAGTGGTTCCATCTATATTATTTTTCACAGGCTATAATACTGAGGTCATAATGTTTTGGATGGCTGTCAATTGGAGACATTTTTCAGTTATTAGACGTTGGCCACAGATCCTGCCCTGCATTCTCCCTGCACAAGAGGGCGGTTTGCTTCTTCAAGGGGAATAGGAAAGAGCTGCTGCCATTTCAGATCTCTATGATATTTTCCAATTCTGTCCCTTACACATCCCTTTACACTTAGGTCAAATTATGGAATTTATGTGTGGAATGGTGAATTGATTCTCTCTCTCTCTCTCTCTCTCAATCCCTTTCTCTCAAAGTAATAGATTTTTTAAATTAGAATACTTCCTTTCAAATTTATTTTTGTCTACGATAGATGAAATTTATATTTCAGAAGTTTATAATTATCATAAAAATTGGTTAATAAAATATATTTGTACTTTCCTTTATAGCATAGATCAGGGGTCCCCAAACTTTTTACACAGGGTGCCAGTTCACTGTCCCTCAGACCATTGGAGGGCTGGACTATAAAAAAAACTATGAACAAATCCCTACGCATACTGCACATATCTTATTTTAAAGTAAAAAAAAAAAAGGGGAACAAATACAATATTTAAAATAAAGAACAAATAAATTTATTTATTTATTTTTTTATATAATTTTATTTTTTTAATGGGGTGACATCAATAAATCAGGATACATATATTCAAAGATAACAAGTCCAGGTTATCTTGTCGTTCAATTATGTTGCATACCCACCACCCAAAGTCAGATTGTCCTCTGTCACCTTCTATCTTGTTTTCTTTGTGCTCCTCCCCACCCCCTATCCCTCTCCCATTCCCCCCTCCCCCCCGTAACCACCACACTCTTATAAATGTCTCTTAGTTTCACTATTATGTCCCACCTACGTATGGAATAATACAGTTCCTGTTTTTTTCTGATTTACTTATTTCGCTTCGTATCATGTTATCAAGATCCCACCATTTTGCTGTAAATGTTCCGATGTCATCATTTCTTATGGCTGAGTAGTATTCCATAGTGTATATGTGCCACATCTTCTTTATCCAGTCATCTATTGATGGGCTTTTTGGTTGTTTCCATGTCCTGGCCACTGTGAACAATGCTGCAATAAACATGGGGCTGCATGTGTCTTTACGTATCAATGTTTCTGAGTTTTGGGGATATATACCCAGTAGAGGGATTGCTGGGTCATAAGGTAGTTCTATTTTCAGTTTTTTGAGGAACCACCATACTTTCTTCCATAATGGTTGTACTACTTTACATTCCCACCAACAGTGTATGAGGGTTCCTTTTTCTCCACAGCCTCTCCAACATTTGCTGTTACCTGACTTGCTAATAACAGCTAATCGAACAGGTGTGAGGTGGTATCTCATTGCCGTTTTGATTTGCATTTCTCTAATAGCTAAAGAAGATGAGCATCTTTTCATATATCTGTTGGCCATTTGTATTTCTTCCTGGGAGAAGTGTCTATTCATATCCTCTTCCCATTTTTTTATTGGATTGTTTGTTTGTTTGTTGTTGTTGAGTTTTATGAGTTCTTTGTATATTTTGGATATTAGGCCCTTATCTGAGCTGTCGTTTGAAAAAATCATTTCCCATTTAGTTGGCTTTCTGTTTATTTTGTTATCAGTTTCTCTTGCTGAGCAAAAACTTCTTAGTCTGATGTAGTCCCATTCATTAATTTTTGCCTTCACTTCTCTTGCCATTGGAGTCAAATTCATAAAATGCTCTTTAAAACCCAGGTCCCTGAGTTGAGTACCTATGTCTTCTTCTATGTACTTAATTGTTTCAGGTCTTATGTTTAGATCTTTGATCCATTTTGAGTTAATTTTTGTACAGGGGGAGAGACTGTAGTCCAGTTTCATTCTTTTGCATGTGGCTTTCCAGTTTTCGCAGTACCATTTATTGAAGAGGCTTTCTTTTCTCCATTGTGTGTTCTTGGCCCCTTTATCAAAAATTATTTGACTATATATATGTGGTTTTATTTCTGGACTTTCTATTCTGTTCCATTGGTCTGAGTGTCTATTTTTCTGCCAATACCATGCTGTTTTGATTGTCGTGGCCCTATAATAGAGTTTGAAGTCAGGTATTGAAATGCCCCCAGCTTCATTCTTTTTCTTTAGGATTGCTTTGGCTATTCGGGGTTTTTTATAGTTCCATATAAATCTGATGATTTTTTGCTCTATTTCTTTAAAAAATGTCATTGGAAGTTTGATGGGAATTGCATTAAATTTGTATATTGCTTTGGGTAATATAGCCATCTTGATTATATTTATTCTTCCTAGCCAAGAACAAGGTATATTCTTCCATCTAATTATATCTTTTTCGATTTCCCTTAACAATGGTTTATAGTTTTCATTATATAAGTCCTTTACATTCTTTGTTATGTTTATTCCTAAGTATTTTATTTTTTTTGTTGCAATCGTGAAGGGGATTATTCTTTTGAGTTCCTTCTCAGTTGTTTCATTGTTGGCATATAGAAAGGCTATTGACTTCTGTATGTTAATTTTGTATCCTGCGACCTTACTGTATTGGCTTATTGTTTCTAGTAGTCTTTTGAACAAATAAATTTAAATCAACAAACTGACCAGTATTTCAATGGGAACTATGGGCCTGCTTTTGGCTAATGAGATGGTCAATGTCCGGTTCCATATTTGTCACTGCTAGCCGTAACAGGTGATATGGCGCACTTCCGGAGCTGTGATGCATGCATCCCACGTCACCGGAAGTAGTACTGTACGTGACCCATGCTGCGCTTTGTGGCGCCGCCACATACAGTACTCCCGGAGCACAGGATGAGGATGGATCCTGTGCTCCTCTCACTGACCATCAATGAAAGAGGTGCCCCTATCGGAGGTGCAGCGGGGGCTGGATAAATGGCCGCAGGGGGCCACATGTGGCCTGCGGGCCGTAGTTTGGGGACCCCTGGCATAGATGTTTTTGTGTTGTGTATGTTTTAAAACTTATCCCCTAACGTTCAAACTTAAGCAGTGTGCTTTCCTCTTCTTCTAACCCTGCCCCACTCTACAAACACATCCATACACGTGTCCTTGAGCACTAAAGCTTTTCTTTTCAGCAGGTTCAAAGTGACTTGCAACTTCAGGATCAAAGCAATGCAGAGTCAGGTCAGAATTACTCTGCCTTAAGCAAATACGTAGAATGATAGAAATAAGAAAGAAAAAAAATGTTTAAGTTCAAATACAAGACAGTCATATTTGTGGACTAGAAATATCATATCAAAACAAAATACTGAGCAGAGCTAAAGCAGAACAGCTATTGGAATTCAAGCAACAGAACAAGCTAACTGAGGTTAGGAGATTTATCCTCAAGAGAGAAAAAATTAGCTTTAAGGTCCATCCTGAATTCAGGGCTGTGACTACCTCTCTTCATTCTTAGTCTCTTTACTTAAGTGGTGCTATAACATAGACAGAATGTTAACTCCAGATACTGTATGCCCTCTCTCCTTGGGTTTAAAATAAAAGAACACAAGCTTTGTAAAGTCAACCACTAAATAATATTGTCCTTTTAACCATGATGCAGTTCAGCACCCGCTGATGAATTTTTATGTAAGTGAAGTTTTCTTGTGCCATCCGTTCCTCCAGTATCTGATCAGTGGGGGTGGATGGGGACTTTAAGCCTTGTAATATTGATGCCTACATTTCAACCTAATTTTTCTGATGTTTAAGTCCTCAGATGACACTTTAAAAAAAATGTTATCCCCAGGTTTAACAAACATTTGGTAATTTGGAGTTCTACCCTTTTCAATGATCCCAAAGAGAGGCTCACTTTTTTTCCTTCCCAATTCTAATTGCCACCACCCTTAATGATAACCCCACTCAGTTTCCAGTGATTGGTGTTGCTTTTGAATAATTCCCAATTTTTTTGTTACAGTTTTAATTAGATTTTGCAATTTGCAAAAAGAGGTAACACATTTTAAGGTGAACTTGACCACTAGGTTGCAGATACTTGATCATCACCCTTTAGTGAAATAATGTTATGGTGTTGGTGTTTAAGGAGGGGGAAGAGATTTCTAAGGACTAGGAAAAGAGTACAAGTCAAGTCAGCCATTCTTAATTGTTCAAAAAACATTCAAATTTTAACTTAATTTTCTCAAAAGTAAATTAATAATAAAGTACAGATTGAATGTGCTCTTAAAAGTACAAATAATTGCCCAGGCCGGTTGGCTCAGTGGTTGAGTGTCGGGCTGGCGTGCAGAAGTCCCGGGTTCGATTCCCAGCCAGGGCACACAGGAGAAGCGCCCATCTGCTTCTCCACCCCTCCCCCTCTCCTTCCTCTCTGTCTCTCTCTTCCCCTCCCGCAGCGAGGCTCCATTGGAGCAAAGATGGCCCGGGTGCTGGGGATGGCTCCTCGGCCTCTGCCCCAGGCGTTAGAGTGGCTCTGGTCGCAACAGAGCGACACCCCGGAGGGGCAGAGCATCGCCCCCTGGTGGGCAGAGCATTGCCCCTGGTGGGCGTGCCGGGTGGATCCCGGTCGAACGCATGCGGAAGTCTGTCTGACTGTCTCTCCCCGTTTCCAGCTTCAGAAAAATACAAAAAAAAAAAAAAAAAGTACAAATAATTAAGTTGAATTTTGTAGTGATTTGTCCCTCTAAAATGTATAAAGGTCTTATTCGGTGTGCAAGGATGATACTTTATTCACTGAGCTCCCAGCCAGGGCCAGTATAATACATTCTTATGTTTGGTTTTATACAGAATATAAAATGTTTAAACCTGTGAAACACAACTAATTTATTTATTATGGTGTTATATTTTGATGTTTCCTCCTTCCTCATTCTTCTAAAGAAGCTCTGAAGGAGATAAATTTGATTTATAACAGGTTATTGGAGTAAACAGAAGTATCATTTACACATTTCAGCAGTCAAGCATTTAAAGCACATGATACCATAATAATAAATTGTTCACATTAACTTGCCTCAAAAACTGAAAAACATATTACAAGAAAGTATCACTTAATAATTGTCATAATTCCATGTCTTTGGAATGCATAACTGTCATTATTTACTACTATTTTGAACTGTTTTTAACATTTCAGCTTACTCTTCACCCCACTCCAAATAAAGTGAAAATTTGAAAGGCACAGAAAATCCAAATGCTGTTACAATTCATAAAATTAGAACTTCAAAAAAAATATTACAGAAAAAATAAGTTATTTTTTATAAGTTTATATTTTATGTCAGTGCTAGTTCTGAAATTATTCCCTCTTCAAATATATCCCTGTAGAGACAAGACATGTGCATAAAAATTAAGTCTGTTACTTGCACGCTCTTGGTTACTTAGCAAGGGGACGGTCACCCAACAGCGCCCGCTGCTGGTGAAAGCAACAAAACGAATCTCTTGTGTTCCAAACATGAGACTAAATTGTCCCCGCCCAGAACACGCACTCTGCACTTCCTTTAGGTTTGCCTCATCTGTTCCGATGTGTTCCACTGACTCAGCCCCAATATCAAGGACCTGCAAGACCAGCTTTAATTCCACATTTATTTAGCTTATCCAAACATACTGCACCTGATAAGGACCTCAGATGTGTGGCAAGAGCTGCATATCAATGGACTCAATCACGGGCACACAATATTTTATTCTCTATACCAAACCCGCACGGCAGAGGTAGTTCAGCAATTTAATAAACAATTAAATTATAGGCCAAGTGGCTATTACAAGGGGAACAGGATAACTCCATCCTGGACTACACTGTTCAGGAAGGCAGTCTGGACTCATGGTTGCAATGACCCAAAAAGATACCTCTCCTTAGCTGCTCACGTTTGACCGGACTGTCTGCCCCTGTCCCTCAATCGCACACCCTCCTCTCTCTTCTTTTACAATTATTGACTGCAACGTGCTGGAACCTTCCATCGCTTTCCTCCCTCTCAAGAAAATTCAAGTTGCTGAGAGACCCAGCATGGCTTTAAACAGCAAGTGATGAAATGCAAAAGGTTATGTAAACCCACTGGAAAATTTTCAGATTTTTGTCTTGACGAATTCTTCAGTGGGATATGTCTCTAAATAAATTGCATAAAAATGTTTTTCCGGAAGAAAAAAAAATGATGTTTTCCCCTCTGTATAACTCTCGATAGAGTCTGGGGGAAAATAGGGAATGATAAAAACAAATAAAGGTTTGATTATTGCACACGTTTTAAAACAAGGGTGGGTTTGGGGAGGGGAACCTGGCGCCTGGGAGGGGGTGTAGATTCGGAGGTGTTAATGACCCTTTTTAGTCAAAACAGCTTCTGAAAGCTTTCTCCTCCCACTGCGGCTGCGGACACTGAAGGTGACCTGATCCAGACATCAGGCTCACACTGGCAATACAGACTGGGAGACAGCAGGGAGCGGTCTCCGCCTCTGCAGCCCGCACAGAGAACCCCTACGGCTGCCATCCGCACACCTGAAGCTAATGAACAAATATCATGGACAAACAAAACTGTTTCCAACTGACTGCCTCACGTAGTCCGTTTGAAAGCGAGGTCTAACCTAAATTAAGCAGACTGTCCAGGAAAAGTCCATGATGCAAGGATGCCCCAGGGACCCTACAACCTGTCTGGTGAAGGCAGATCCTGATGGAAGTGCCCGAACATTGTGAACTCTGTTTCCATGGGGACCACATGAGCCCTCTGGGACTGTGCTGGTGGATGGGTACCACGGCCGCCATCATCATCATACCCCTACAACAGTCCCGAGTGCAGAACGATCCTGGAAGGCAGGCACACAGAGTAGGGTAGTCTATGCTTCCAGCTCGACCAGCAGGAACAAGTGATGGAGTTGAGTGGCACTCCAGGACCACACCCTAACTGGGATGCTCAGGCTGCATCAGAGGCAGTCACAAAACAGGAACAGTGGGCCGCAGAGGACAAGCTGCCCACCCCGCTCTGGACTTGGTGCACAGCCAGGCCATTAGAGTTTTCTGGAGAAAGTTGCTGTTAAGGACTCAGGGACACACAGGTCCAGCCGTACTCATATGCCTATTCACATTCCCAGCCCAGAAGCCCGCTTTTGGGAGCTATGTGGAAATACTAAATGACTGTGGAAATATGCTTTCTTTTCCCCGTCAACTACCCCTAACTGTTACATGAGTAATAAATATTGTCTTATCATGTGATCCCTATATATCTGAGTTGATTAATCATGATTAATCATGACTAGTGCCTGACCTGTGGTGGCGCAGTGGATAAAGCTTCGACCTGGAAATGCTGAGGTCGCCGGTTCGAAACCCTGGGCTTGCCTGGTCAAGGCACATATGGGAATTGATGCTTCCAGCTCCTCCCCCCTTCTCTCTCTCTGTCTCTCTCTCCTCTCTCTCTCTCTCTCTCTCTCTCTGGTTCTCTGGCTCTCTCCTCTCTAAAAAAAAAAAAAAAAAAAAAAATCATGACTAGTTAACCTGGCCTGTTAACTCTCTACCATTTGCCTCTATTCAAGGTTTCATAAGCCAGACTCTTGGGACACTGACTTTCAGTGTGTCCATTCTATGTTTTTATTATGAACTCTGCCATCATCATCTCTGTACAGGAGAGAATACTCTGATGACTTTCCTGAGATTTCTTTTATTACCAGCAATTGAATTGTATGGAACACATCTAGACACTTTTACCCCTAACAGTCCAAAACAGTGAGATAGTGAGTAAATGGTGGTAAAAAGTGGGAGTTATTCTTTTTTTTTCTTTCCTGAAGTGAAACACAGGGAGGGAGGGAGACAGACTCCCGAATGCACCCGAATGAGATCCACCCGGCATGCCCACCAAGGGGCGGTGCTCTGCTCATCTGGGACCCTTGTTCCATTGCAACTGGAGTCATTCTTGTGCCTGAGGTGGAGGCCATGGAGCTGTCCTCAGCATCCGGGCCAACTTTGCTCCAATGGAGCCATGGCTGTGAGAGGGGAAAAGAGAGACAGGAAGGAGAGGGGGAGGGGTGGAGAAGCAGATGGGCGCTTCTATTGTGTGCCCTGGCTGGGAATCAAACCCGGGACTTCTACATGCCATGCCAACGCTCTACTGCTGAGCCAACCTGCCAGGGTCTGGGAGTTATTCTTGATAGGGTAGTCAGAGAAAGTCTCTTGGATGGACTGACATGGGAGTAGATGGTTGAATTACATGGAATAGCAAGCCACAAAGAGCTGGCCAGAAGAGCTTTGCATGACTTAGTTGAAACCACAGAGCTCAATTCCCTGCAACTTTAAGCATGAAGCCAAGAACACTCAGAGAACAGATCCAACCCTGAAGATTTAGAGTCGTGGGAGTAGCAAAATTCTATCAGCAATATTGTTGGGAAGGGGGAAAAAGCAGCATTTTATTGGTATTTCATTTAAGTACTGTTATATACAAGTGTTTCTATTACTTCTTATCATCAGCAGTAATACATCTTTATAAGTATAATTGAATAAAGTGCCACTATCTATATATTCCCTGCCTAGTTAATGACTCTAATACTAATTGAAAAGCTTCTGCGGTGTCATAATTCTATCAATAAATCTATGTATTTATAGCACTACTATCAGCAGTGTATCTCATTGTTTTAACCTGGTGCCATTTTAGCAACAGGCAATAAAAAAGGAGGAGAAAAAAGATCTTGCAGGGCAAATCTTTCTGCTGCTCATGCACACATATTTTTTCAGGTCTAGGAAAACAGTGCTTTTTAAAGGCTTTTCCTCTAACTTTCTAGACCTGGATTTTATTGTTCTTAATTTATATAATACTTCTTGCTAACCACATTGTCAGACTACCTGTAAATTGTCCATGGGAACATTTTATTTTCTTGTTGGCCATTGACCTTCTGTTATACAATATGATTTTAATTACATTTGGAAGATATTTTCTTTTAAAGATCCTTAATAGCAGTTTTAGCATTGCTAGCCTAAAGCTCTTTCTCCTGTTCACCCCTATCATCTCTACTAATATGATTTCCCTAGTTTGTAACCTGCTTTCAGCATTAACTGCAAATCCAGATAGGGGCAAGGAGAGTTCATGTTTGAAAACTTGGTAATTTTTTTTTTTTTTTTTTGTATTTTTCTGAAGCTGGAAACGGGGAGAGACAGTCAGACAGACTCCCGCATGTGCCCGACCGGGATCCACTCGACACGTCCACCAGGGGGCGACGCTCTGCCCACCAGGGGGCGATGCTCTGCCCCTCCGGGGTGTCGCTCTGTGGCGACCAGAGCCACTCTAGCACCTGGGGCAGAGGCCAAGGAGCCATCCCCAGCACCCGGGCCATCTTTGCTCCAATGGAGCCTTGCTGCGGGAGGGGAAGAGAGAGACAGAGAGGAAGGAGAGGGGGAGGGGTGGAGAAGCAGATGGGCGCTTCTCCTGTGTGCCCTGGCCGGGAATCGAACCAGGGACTTCTACAAGCCAGGCCGACGCTCTACCGCTGAGCCAACTGGCCAGGGCGAAAACTTGGTCATTTTTATTCTGACATTTAAACTGTCCACTTTTATGTAACATACAGAAGCTTTCTTGCAGAGTGAGGCAAAGTGTTGCCTAGAATTCACAGAATTCTATTTGGAAGCTTTCCCCCTATTATAGCCTAATCTGGTCTAGAAGTAAAAACTACATATGGCTTACTAAGTGTGTATTTGGTGTCCAGGAGATAATGGATAATGGTGATTAAGTAGTGACCAAAATTGACAGGAGACTCCCGTACTCACGGAGATGAACCAAGAAATGAGTGGAAAGGTAGACAGATAATTAATTATACCACAATCATTTAGTAGCAATTGTGCTTAAATTTAGTAACTATTTTGTTAGGATAAATTTTTAAAAAAAAACATGGTCAATGATGATAAACCAAGAAAACATTCTTTTAAAAAGCTTTTTAGTGGCCCTGGCCGGTTGGCTCAGTGGTAGAGCGTCGGCCTGGCATGTAGAAGTCCTGGGTTCGATTCCCGGCCAGGGCACACAGGAGAAGCGCCCATTTGCTTCTTCACCCCTCCCCCTCTCCTTCCTCTCTGTCTCTCTCTTCCCCTTTCACAGCCGAGGCTCCATTGGAGCAAAGATGGCCCAGGTGCTGGGGATGGCTCCTTGGCCTCTGCCCCAGTCGCTAGAGTGGCTCTGGTCGCAGCAGAGCGACACCCCGGAAAGGCAGAGCATCGCCCCCTGGTGGGCAGAGCCTCGCCCCCTGGTAGGCGTGCTGGGTGGATCCCGGTCAGGCGCATGCGGGAGTCTGTCTGACTGTCTCTCCCCGTTTCCAGCTTCAGAAAAATACCAAAAAAAAAAAAAAAAAATACCAAAAAAAAAAAAAGCTTTTTAGTAATGTTTTCTTTTTTTTTAATTTTTAAGACTTTTTTATTTTAAAGAGTGAAGAAGGAGGGAGGGAGGGAGAGCGAGAGAGAGAGAGAGAGAGAGAGAGAGAGAGAGAGAAAGAGAGAGAGAGAAAGAGAGAGAGAGAGAGAGAGAGAGAGAGAGGAGGGGGGAGAAGCAGAGAAGCAGGAAGCATCAACTCCCATATGTGCCCTGATTGGGCAACCTCAGTGTTCTAAGTCGACGCTTTATCCACTGTGCCATCACAGGTCAGGCTCAGAAAAACATTTGAGGTTTGAAAAATGGAGAAAGGCTAACCTATCTAGAGCCTAATGAGTAAAAGAAGATTGGGATTGGCTTTGTTCCATCAGCACAATGCTCTGGGCCCGCCGGCCGCATGCGGCCCCCTGAGGCCATTTATCTGGCCCCCGCCGCACTTCCGGAAGGGGCACCTCTTTCATTGGTGGTCAGTGAGAGGAGTATAGTTCCCATTGAAATACTGGTCAGTTTGTTGTTTTAAATTTACTTGTTCTTTATTTTAAATATTGTATTTGTTCCCGTTTTGTTTTTTTACTTTAAAATAAGATATGTGCACTGTGCATAGGATTTGTTCATAGTTTTTTTTTTATAGTCTGGCCCTCCAACGGTCTGAGGGACAGTGAACTGGCCCCCTGTGTAAAAAGTTTGGGGACCCCTACTCTGGGCATTCAACAAGGTT
Organism: Saccopteryx leptura; assembly: GCF_036850995.1. Classification (NCBI taxonomy): domain Eukaryota; kingdom Metazoa; phylum Chordata; class Mammalia; order Chiroptera; family Emballonuridae; genus Saccopteryx; species Saccopteryx leptura. The sequence goes on along the minus strand of NC_089503.1, from coordinate 205,815,836 downwards.
GTCGTGTGTATCAGTAGCTTGTTCAGTGCTGAGTAGTACTCTATGATCTAGGTTTACCACAGTTCGCTTGACTATTCACCTATGAGAAAGGTACTTGGATTATTTTCAGTTTGGGGCTATTATAAGTAAAGTGGCTATAAAACTTATGTATAAACTTTTACTTCTCTGGGGTAAAAGTCCAGAAGGGTAACTGTTGCATTGCATGTTTAATGTGTTTAAAAAACTGCAATGCTTTTTTTCTGGGGTGGCTATGCCATTTTACATTTCCACTAGTAATGTTCAAATGACAGAGTTTCTCTACATTTTAACTAATATTTGGTGTTGTCTCTATTTTCTATTTGAAATATTCTCATAGGTGTATAGTGATATATCATTGTAATTTTTGCTTGCATTTTCTTAGTGGCTAATGGTAGTCAACATTATTTCATAGACATCTTTGCTATTTCTAGGTCCTTTTCAGTGAAATGCTTATTGATATCTTTTGTCTGTTTTCTTATTGGATTATTTATTTACTTATTACTATAGAGTTTTATGAGCTTTTTATATATACTTTCTAGTTCTAGGTTCCTTTTTTTATTATTTAATTCTTGTTTCCCCTCAGGTTTCATTGAGATATTACTGACATATAACACTATAAATTGAAGTACAATGTGAAAATTTTATATGTTCATATATCACAAAATGGTCATCGTAGTAAAAACAGAACTATGATATGATTCAGTAATCCCACTTCTGGGATTATATGCAAAGGAAATAAAATCAGGATCTTGAAGAGATAGCTACAGTGCCATGTTCATGATGTTCATGGCAGCATTTTTCACAATAGCCAAGATCTGGACACAAACTAAGTGTCCAATTAAGATTATATGGTTGGGCCCTGGCCGGTTGGCTCAGTGGTAGAGCATCGGCCTAGCGTGCAGAGGACTCAGATTCGATTCCCGACCAGGGCACATAGGAGAAGCGCCCATTTGCTTCTCCACCCCTCCGCCGCGCTTTCCTCTCTATCTCTCTCTTCCCCTCCCGCAGCCAAGGCTCCATTGGAGCAAAGATGGCCCGGGCGCTGGGGATGGCTCTGTGGCCTCTGCCTCAGGCGCTAGAGTGGCTCTGGTCGCAACATGGCGACGCCCAGGATGGGCAGAGCATCGACCCCTGGTGGGCAGAGTGTCGCCCTTGGTGGGCGTGCCGGGTGGATCCCGGTCGGGCGCATGCGGGAGTCTGTCTGACTGTCTCTCCCTGTTTCCAGCTTCAGAAAAATGAAAAAAAAAAAAAAAAAAAGATTATATGGTTGAAAAATATGTCACACACACACCAATAAAATATTATTCAGCCATGAGAAAGGAGGAAACCCACCGTTTATAATAACATGAATGACCCTGGATGGCATTATGCTTAGTGAAATAAGTCAAACAAACAAACAAAAAAGACAAACACTCTACGATATCACTTTTATGTGGTTCCAAAAAAACCAGCTGAACTCTTAGAAACAGAGTAGAATGGTGATTACCAGGAACTAAAGGATGAGGAAAATGGGGCGGTGCCAATAAAAGAATACAAAGTCCCAGTTATAAAGTAAGTCATTCAGAACATAACAAACAATCAATCTATAATCTGTGGTGATTATAGTTAAAAATACTGTATTATATGTATGGAAATTGCTAAGAGAGTAGATCTGAAATATTCTCAAAAAAAAAAAAAAGAAGAAAATGGTAATGATGTGAGGTGATAGAGGTATTAACTAACCATACTATAGTATTAATTTTGAAATATGTAAGTGAACATTTATTTTTAATGCTTGGACCTTTAATATTTAACTAAAACAAGGCATTGTTTAATCTCAAAAAAATACGGCTCACAGGATGGGAACATTGAGAAGCTATTGAGACGATGAGTGATTACCTCAGACCCTCTCCTTTTTCTTCCTGATCTTAATAAAACCATGGGAGTCTACTGTATATACTTTTGCAGCTTGTTCTATTAGGTACTTGTTCCAAAAATATTGCTCATTACGCAAAAAGATGCTCAATATCGGCGTGTAAAATGTGCAGCTTTCCTCACAAATAAAAAATTAACGCTCAACCTTGAAGGTTTGGTCTGGCATACATGCGGGAAGAATGTGTTCATTTCGTTCAAGCTTGAGCGCTCTATTATGTAATTAGTAAATTTAATCTTCCGAATTAGGTCTAGGTGGAGCCTCTGCTTCTGTGGATTTCCAGTTTTATTAGTCAACAAAATGAAGAATACGAGAATATGTTAAAGTATTTGGATTACATTTTTACATGTTCATTTGAAAACAATGCTTTAAAGCATGTTTTGACCATGGTTTGACTGTTTCATTTTTAACTATATGTACTTCCTGTTACATTAGAAGTACAATAAATTACGCTGTAGAAGCAGAATGGAATAAAGTTCTGAATAATGTGTATACAGTTTCTGGTTCTAATTTTATTAGTCATGTAACAAAGGTCGAGTCACAGAACTTCTGGGTATCTTAGTATTAAAATGGGCATAAAAAACGTGTAGTTTATCTTATAGAGTGCAGGGAGAATAAAAAGTTTATTACACTCAATATATTTTCTAAACTCTAATATGTGACCTATTTTATTTAGTTCACCACTGAAAATAATATCATAATATATTATGCACTAGTTTTTTATTATGGCCTTCAAAAAGCATAATTTCTAGTTTTTAAAACTTTTCTAAACATTTTTTATTTGGACACATACAAAAAATGTTAAGTATGTGAATTATAACACTATTTCTTTATGTTACATTTCATATTTTAATAGATAAATCATCTAGAAAATTATAGAAATATAGAAAATAAAGACAACATTGCATAATTTTAGAGACATACTAATAACATTTAATTTATACCACTTAGAGAAGGGGTCCCCAAACTACAACGCGCAGGCCATATGCAGCCTCCTGAGGCCATTTATCCGGCCCCCGCAGCATTCCAGAAGGGACACCTCTTTTATTAGTGGTCAGTGAGAGGAGCATAGTTCCCATTGAAATACTGGTCAGTTTGTTGATTTAAATTTACTTGTTCTTTATTTTAAATATTGTATTTGTTCCCGTTCTGTTTTTTTTACTTTAAGATATGTGCAGTGTGCATAGGGATTTGTTCATTTTTTTTTTTATAGTCTAGCCCTCCAGCAGTCTGAGGGACAGTGAACTAGCCCCTGTGTGAAAAGTTTGGGGTCCCCTGACTTAGAGAATAGCCAATAAAATTAGTCACATCTGGAGGCCAATTAAAATTTGATTTCTTAAATTTGCTTTTGCAAGTTTCTGCCACTTCTTTTTCTGTTTTCCACCCGGTTGGAGATCCATTGTCAAAAGACAATCTAACCTTTAACTTGTTACCTGGAGAATTTACTGAGCATGTTTATGTGGAATTCTAATGCGACCAGACAGAAGGGTAAATTATCTGCAGCAGTCTTGAAGGTAAACAGCTGTCAGTGAACTATGAATCATCTCAAAGGCACATTCACTAAACTCATTTTAAAAGGGAAAATTGGCCCTGGCCGGTTGGCTCAGTGGTAGAGCATCGGCCTGGCGTGCAGAAGTCCCTGGTTCGATTCCCGGCCAGGGCACACAGGAGAAGCACCCATCTGCTTCTCCACCCCTCCCCCTCTCCTTCCTCTCTGTCTCTCTCTTCCCCTCCCGCAGCGAGGCTCCATTGGAGCAAAGATGGCCCGGGTGCTGGGGATGGTTCCTCGGCCTCTGCCCCAGGTGCTAGAGTGGCTCTGGTCGAGGCAGGCGATGCCCCGGAGGGGCAGAGCATTGCCCCCTGGTGGGCAGAGTGTTGCCCCCTGGTGGGTGTGCCGGGTGGATCCTGGTCGGGCGCATGCGGGAGTCTGTCTGACTGTCTCTCCCTGTTTCTAGCTTCGGAAAAATACAAAAAAAAAGGGGGGGGGGAATTATTATTATTATTATTGTTATTATTTGTATTTTTCTGAAGTTGGAAACAGGAAGGCAGTCAGAGAGACTCCCGCATGTGCCTGATAGGGATCCACCCGGCACGCCCACCAGGGGGCAATGCTCTGCCCATCTGGGGTGTCGCTCTGTTGCAACCAGAGCCATTCTAGCACCTGAGGCAGAGACCACAGAGCCATCCTCAGCACCCGGCCAACTTTGCTCCAATGGAGCCTCGGCTGTGGGAGGGGAAGAGAGAGACAGAGAGGAAGGAAAGGGGGAGAGGTGGAGAAGCAGATGGGCGCTTCTCCTGTGTGCCCTGGCTGGGAATCGAACCTGGGACTCCCGCACGCAAGGCCGACGCTCTACCACTGAGCCAACCGGCCAGGGCCTAAAAGGGAAAATCATTTTGCATGTTGTAAGAAATAACTGCAAGTACCCAGTCCTCACTCTTAATTTCCTTTCTAACTCGTAGCTTCCTTGGGGAAGCAATGCTATGAGCTGCTTTAAGATATTCATTCATTCATTCGTTCGTTCAGTAATTCATATTTAAATAGGTCTTTTTGTCTGGACATGGAAATGAATATGGGGAAAAAAACTGAAACATCCTCTCTAGCTTGAATTACAAACTAGGTTTAATTCCTTAAAACTTCTCTGCTGGTGATTCATTTCTTTTTTTTTTTTTCTTGTTTGTACTTTTAAAAGTAATATTATGATGCCTGTTGATGAAATTCATGAATTGGGCTTCTTTTCCTTTCACTCTTTTTTTTAAAAAGTCCATGAATATGAGATAATTTTGATTCACTTAGATGAATAGTTTGAAATGGAAATGTTTTTCTAAGACTATGTTTTATGCTTTTAAAAATATAATTTACTTAAACATAAATGGCAGAAGAAACTTTATGCTACAACAAAAACTAAACAACGTTAAATAAACAGTGAATCCAGCAGCAGAACCTGAAGATGCCAATGAGTCACACGTTTACACAGGATTCATTTGAGTGTTCGTGTTTGTTGTTGTTTCAAAATGTTCCAAATTAAATTCTAATTTAGAATCAAACATTATGACATCGAGGCATTTCTGTCTGGATTACAGTTTAAAAATTTGCTTTTAACCATGAATTTATTGCCCAATCTCTGAGTATTTTATTTTCCATGATAGCGGTTCTGGCTTTAGTAAAAATGTGTATGAAGATTCCCACTCCCTGGTTGTGTGCAGGTGCAGGATCTGTATAAATTACAAAATCACAAATTTACATGCTTCAGTAAGGACTGGATGGATCAAAATTCCATAGAAGGAAGAATATTCATTATCTGTAGCTGATTATAAGGGTGTGTGTCAACTTTGAACAAGGTCCAGATATAAGAAAATGAACTAGACCCAGGTCAGGTATTGCTGAAGGAATAGAGAAAGCAGTAGAGATTTTAGCAGCTATATGGTGCTAGAATAATAAAATGTGAGACATTAAGACTCTCTACATAGATGATATTTTTCTCTAAAAGCATTTTCTATATTTCAAAGTGATAGGGTGCAGGAAAATAATACAGTAAGACAGAATAGAAATTCCCAGAATCTTCCGATGCCTAGGAGAAAAAGGTCTTCACCAGAGAAGGCGTGACACTCTCCATATTTAATTGCTTTTTGCTTTGAGTCACTTGTTCAGAGAAATTAGAAAAAGTTTTAGTCGCAGTGCCATTCTTCTAAGACGGAAATAAGCATTTGAGGTTTCAAATATAAATTGTTATTGACCCTTGTTATTCCAAATTCTAAAAATGCATGGGTGGGTGGCTAAAATGCTAAGTCAAATTTAACACCCTGGAAAGCATAGTTGAAATTTCAATAATGTCTATTTGCAAAAAAAAAAAAAAAAAAAAAAAAAAAAAAGAATAATAATAAAACGGGTGAAGCATTAAGAAAGCCCATTTAAGGTATGCCCTGGAAACAGGGCAAACCAGAAATAGAGTGAGTCTTACAAAGCTGCAATGCAGTCTCACCCCAACTCAGTCTGGCATTGGACTGAGGTCCTTTGTGCCCTCACAATGTTATCTGGGTGGTTGAGTAAAGAGTTACATCCTCTGTTTTAAAGAATATGTGGAACCTTTGCAATGTTTTATATAAAACTGGAATTAACAAGCATATTATTTATGAAGACCAAAAGGCATACAACTAATAGAAAAAGAATCAATAACAACTCTAGAAGTGATCTAGATATTAACATTTTTAAAGGTTTTAAAATTAAAAAAAATGATGACAAGATGGACAATAGATGTTAAAAATGTATACAGTATAAAAGGAAAGCTGTATTCTATAAGATACCAAATACATACCCTGGAATACATAATATAGTATCTGCAATTAACAATCAATACATGAGATTTATTGCAGAATGAATATAGCAGAGGAAAATATTCGAGAACTATAAAGGTATCATTAGAAAATATCCAAATTAAAAGATTCAGGACATGACGTCCGAGTAATGGCACGGTAGGAAGCGATACCAATAAATCTCCCCCAAAACTCAACAAGATCTTCAACCAGAAACAGAAAAACCTATCCTTGGAGCCTCCAGATATTTCACAATACACCTGAAGGTATGGTCGAGCGAAAAATTGGCTAAATATATAGTCAAACCCCGAAGGAAATAGGGAGTAAGAAATGCTCCACCTTCCTCACTAACCTAAACAGGGCAGCTTTCACTGGGAACTGAGAATATAGAAACTGAGGCGGGCAAAGGGGGTGAATAGATCCAGGCCACGGCACAAATGGCCGAACCAGGCTGTGGCACAGAGATCCAGGCTGAGGAAAAACTGTTCCTGTGGCAACGCGGGCAACACAAGCTAACACTCGCGCTAAACCCAGACAAAGAAAGACAAGCGGGGCAGCCATTTTCCCCGATCTCCGGGTTGGCGCGTGCAGATAGTGGGCTAGAGATTCCTTCCAAAGCCCCAAGAGTGGGCGCCTGTGTTGTCCCACAGAGAGGCAGAGTCAGAGGCCTTTGTGTGGGCTGAAAGCAGAATCTCCGGGCCGCCCCAGCGCCCTGGGAAAGCCGCGCATGGGGACGGAGCGAGAGCCAATTCCAACGCTGGAACTTTTCTGTGCGGGTGGGGGTTTCACTCAGGTGAGACTGCTGGCCTGATATCCTGGTCTGCCGCATAGATAGTGAGAGAGAGATTCCTCCGAGTGCCTCGGCAGTGCCCGCCCGTGTTATCCCAAAGAGGGGCAGAGTCAGGGGCCTTTGTGTGGGCCAAAAAGCGGAATCTCGAGCCACCCCAGCACCTTGACAAAGCCGCGCCCAGGGACGGAGCGAGAGCCAATTCCAATGCTGGAACATTTCCGTGTGGGTGGGGGTTTCACTCAGAGTGTGAGACTACTGGCCTGATATCCTGATCTGTGCGCGCAGATAGTAGACGAGAGCTTCCTCCAAGTGCCTCGGCAGTGCGCGCCCGTGTTATCCCACAGAGTGCCAGAGCCAGAGGTCTTTGAGTGGGCAGAAGCCCCGCCTGATTATGCTAGCAGCTCTGACTGACTGAGCCTTACACAGAGCCCTGTGCTGAGTGGGAATAGAGTGGAGACTTGCCAGCTCTTTGAGCCTCTTACTATCCAGGCAGAGGCAGCAGCAACCCCATAACTGGATTATCAGGCTACTAATTGAGGAAGGAAAGACTAGGAGAAAGGCTCCAGGAACACGGACTCTCTTACTGGCGGAGCCTATAAATGCTAATGAGCCTCGACTGCCAACGAGACTGAAGCACAATACACGACATCGCCATAGAGACTTATCAACTACAAACCTCTACCTGAGCATGTCAAAGGGGCAGAACCCGAGGTACAGAGTCACTGACCAGGAAGAGGGAGAGAAAAGAAAAAGCAAGAAGATAACCTCTCAAAATCAAGAATAATACACAGAATTTATAGCCTATCCCATTTTATTATATATATATATTTTTTAATAATTTTATTTTTTTAATGGGGTGACATCAATAAATCAGGATACATATATTCAAAGATAACAAGTCCAGGTTATCTTGTCGTTCAATTATGTTGCATACCCACCACCCAAAGTCAGATTGTCCTCTGTCACCTTCTATCTTGTTTTCTTTGTGCCCCTCCCCACCCCCTATCCCTCTCCCATTCCCCCCTCCCCCCCCGTAACCACCACACTCTTATCAATGTCTCTTAGTTTCACTATTATGTCCCACCTACGTATGGAATAATACAGTTCCTGTTTTTTTCTGATTTACTTATTTCGCTTCGTATCATGTTATCAAGATCCCACCATTTTGCTGTAAATGTTCCGATGTCATCATTTCTTATGACTGAGTAGTATTCCATAGTGTATATGTGCCACATCTTCTTTATCCAGTCATCTATTGATGGGCTTTTTGGTTGTTTCCATGTCCTGGCCACTGTGAACAATGCTGCAATAAACATGGGGCTGCATGTGTCTTTACGTATCAATGTTTCTGAGTTTTTGGGATATATACCCAGTAGAGGGATTGCTGGGTCATAAGGTAGTTCTATTTTCAGTTTTTTGAGGAACCACCATACTTTCTTCTATAATGGTTGTACTACTTTACATTCCCACCAACAGTGTATGAGGGTTCCTTTTTCTACACAGCCTCTCCAACATTTGCTATTACCTGACTTGCTAATAACAGCTAATCGAACAGGTGTGAGGTGGTATCTCATTGCCATTTTGATTTGCATTTCTCTAATAGCTAAAGAAGATGAGCATCTTTTCATATATCTGTTGGCCATTTGTATTTTTTCCTGGGAGAAGTGTCTATTCATATCCTCTTCCCATTTTTTAATTGGATTGTTTGTTTGTTTGTTGTTGAGTTTTATGAGTTCTTTGTATATTTTGGATATTAGGCCCTTATCTGAGCTGTTGTTTGAAAAAATCATTTCCCATTTAGTTGGCTTTCTGTTTATTTTGTTATCAGTTTCTCTTGCTGAGCAAAAACTTCTTAGTCTGATGTAGTCCCATTCATTAATTTTTGCCTTCACTTCTCTTGCCATTGGAGTCAAATTCATAAAATGCTCTTTAAAACCCAGGTCCCTGAGTTGAGTACCTATGTCTTCTTCTATGTACTTAATTGTTTCAGGTCTTATGTTTAGATCTTTGATCCATTTTGAGTTAATTTTTGTACAGGGGGAGAGACTGTAGTCCAGTTTCATTCTTTTGCATGTGGCTTTCCAGTTTTCCCAGCACCATTTATTGAAGAGGCTTTCTTTTCTCCATTGTGTGTTGTCGGCCCCTTTATCAAAAATTATTTGACTATATATATGTGGTTTTATTTCTGGACTTTCTATTCTGTTCCATTGGTCTGAGTGTCTATTTTTCTGACAATACCATGCTGTTTTGATTGTCGTGGCCCTATAATAGAGTTTGAAGTCAGGTATTGAAATGCCCCCAGCTTCATTCTTTTTCTATAGGATTGCTTTGGCTATTTGGGGTTTTTTATAGTTCCATATAAATCTGATGATTTTTTGCTCTATTTCTTTAAAAAATGTCATTGGAAGTTTGATGGGAATTGCATTAAATTTGTATATTGCTTTGGGTAATATAGCCATCTTGATTATTTTTATTCTTCCTAGCCAAGAACAAAGTATATTCTTCCATCTCATTATATCTTTTTCGATTTCCCTTAACAATGGTTTATAGTTTTCATTATATAAGTCCTTTACATTCTTTATTATGTTTATTCCTAAGTATTTTATTTTTTTTTGTTGCAATCGTGAAAGGGATTATTCTTTTGAGTTCCTTCTCAGTTGTTTCATTGTTGGCATATAGAAAGGCTATTGACTTCTGTATGTTAATTTTGTATCCTGCGACCTTACTGTATTGGCTTATTGTTTCTAGTAGTCTTTTTGTGGATTCTTTGGGGTTTTTGATGTATAGGATCATATCATCTGCAAAAAGTGATACCTTTACTTCTTCTTTTCCAATATGGATGCCTTTTATTTCTTTGTCTTGTCTGATTGCTCTGGCTAGAACCTCTAGTACCACATTAAATAAGAGTGGAGAGAGTGGACAACCCTGTCTTGTTCCTGATTTAAGGGGGAAAGCCTTCAGTTTAGTGCCATTTAATATGATGTTAGCTGATGGTTTATCATATATGGCCTTTATCATGTTGAGATATTTTCCTTCTATACCCATTTTGTTGAGAGTCTTAAACATAAAATTGTGTTGTATTTTATCGAAAGCCTTTTCTGCGTCTATTGATAAGATCATGTGGTTTTTGTTCTTTGTTTTGTTGATATGGTGTATTACGTTAACCGTTTTATGTATGTTGAACCATCCTTGAGATTCTGGCATGAATCCCACTTGATCATAATGTATTATTTTTTTAATATGTTGTTGTATTCGATTTGCTAGTATTTTGTTTAGTACTTTAGCATCTGTATTCATTAGAGATATTGGTCTGTAGTTTTCTTTTTTTGTGCCATCCTTGCCTGGTTTTGGTATGAGGGTTATGTTGGCCTCATAAAATGTGTTTGGAAGTATTGCTTCTTCTTCAATTTTTTGGAAGACTTTGAGTAGAATAGGAACCAAGTCTTCTTTGAATGTTTGATAAAATTCGCTTGTATAGCCGTCAGGGCCTGGACTTTAATTTTTGGGGAGGTTTTTAATGTTTTTTTCTATTTCTTCTCTACTGATAGGTCTGTTTAGACTTTCTGCTTCTTCTTGACTCAGTCTAGGAAGGTTGTTTTTTTCTAGGAATTTATCCATTTCTTCTAGGTTGTTGAATTTAGTGGCATAAAGTTTTTCATAGTATTCTACAATAATTCTTTGTATATCTATGGTGTCTGTGGTGATTTCTCCTCTTTCATTTTGGATTTTGTTTATATGAGTTCTTTCTCTTTTTTCCTTGGTAAGTCTTGCCAAGGGTTTGTCGATTTTGTTGATCTTTCAAAGAACCAGCTCCTTGTTCTATTAATTTTTTTTATAGTTTTTCTGTTCTCTAATTCATTTATTTCTGCTCTGATTTTTATTATCTCCTTTCTTCGGCTGGTTTTGGGTTGTCTTTGTTCTTCTTTTTCTAGTTCCTTAAGGTGGGAAGTTAAGTGGTTCACTTGGGCTCTCTCTTGTTTGTTCATATATGCCTGAAGTGATATGAACTTCCCTCTTATCACTGCTTTTGCTGCATCCCATAGATTCTGATATGTCGTATTGTCATTTTCATTAGTCTGTATATATCTTTTGATCTCTGCACTTATTTCTTCTTTGACCCATTCATTTTTTAAAAGTATGTTGTTTAGTTTCCACATTTTTGTGGGATTTTTTCCTCTTTTTTGCAGTTGAATTCTAGTTTCAAGGCTTTATGATCAGAAAATATGCTTGGTACAACTTCAATTTTTCTAAATTTGCTGATGTTGTTTTTGTGGCCCAACATATGGTCAATTCTTGAGAATGATCCATGTACACTGGAGAAAAATGTATACTCAGTCACTTTGGGATGAAATGTCCTGTAGATGTCTATCATATCCAGGTGCTCTAGTGTTTTGTTTAAGGCCACTATGTCTTTGTTGATTCTCTGTTTGGATGACCGATCTAGAGCCGTCAGCGGTGTATTGAGGTCACCAAGTATGATTGTATTTTTGTCAGTTTTTGTTTTAAAATCAATAAGTAGCTGTCTTATATATTTTGGTGCTCCTTGGTTTGGTGCATTTATATTAAGAATTGTTATGTCTTCTTGATTCAGTGTCCCCTTAGCCATTATGAAATGGCCATTTTTGTCTCTGAGTACTTTTCCTGTCTTGTAGTCAGCATTATCCGATATGAGTATTGCTACACCTGCTTTTTTTTGGTTGTTATTTGCTTGGAGTATTGTTTTCCAGCCTTTCACTTTGAATTTGTTTTTATCCTTGTTACTTAGATGAGTTTCCTGTAGGCAGCATACAGTTGGATTTTCTTTTTTAATCCATTCTGCTACTCTGTGCCTTTTTATTGGTGAGTTTAATCCATTTACATTTAGTGTAATTATTGATACTTGTTAGTTCCCTATTGCCATTTTATATCTTGCTTTCTGTTAGTTTTGTGTCTTGTTTGATCCTTCTCTTTTGTTTTTCTATCTTTAGTTTTTATTTGGTTGTATTCCATACATCTTTCCTCTGTTGCTATCTTTTTTATCTCATGTGCTTCTGTGGTGGTTTTTTCAATGGTGGTTACCTTTGAGTAATGAAAAGGGTCCCTACCCTGTTCATTGTAGTGAACTATTTTGTGAGTACTTCTGCACTCCATCGTCCTTTGCTACTGTTAATCTCCATCCTCTCCCCCTCTTTCTTTTTGTTGTTGTCACAGTTTAAATTTGGTTTTATTGTGTTCTTGTTGGAGCTTTTACTTGTGGCTCTGTTTTTTTTTTGTTCTTTGTATCTGATTGGAGAACCCCCTTTAGTAATTCCTGGAGTGGGGGTTTTCTGATGATAAATTCCCTCATCTTTTCTGTATCTGTGAATGTTTTTATTTCTCCTTCATATTTGAAGGATAGCTTTGATGGGTATAGTATTCGTGCCTGAAAGTTCCTCTCTTTCAGGACTTTAAATATTGGGGTCCACTCTCTTCTAGCTTGTAGAGTTTCTGCTGAGAAATCTGATGATAATCTAATGGGCCTTCCTTTATATGTTGTATTCTTCTTTTCCCTGGCTGCCTTGAGAATTTTTTCTTTGCTGTTGGTTTGTGACAATTTCATTATGATATGCCTTGGAGTAGGTTTGTTGGGGTTAAGAAAACTTGGAGTTCTGTTTGCTTCTTGAACTTGAGGCTTTAGTTCTTTCCACAGGCTTGGGAAGTTCTCATCTATTATTTGTTTGAGTATGTTCTCCATTCCATTTTCTCTCTCTTCTCCCTCTGATATACCTATTATTCTTATGTTATTCTTTTTGATGGAGTCAGGTAATTCTTGTAGGGCTATCTCATTTTTTTTAATTTTTGAGTGTCTTTCTTCTTCTCTCTGTTGTGCCTCAAGTTGCTTGTCTTCTATTTCACTAACCCTCTCTTCTCTCTGGCCTGTTCTATTAGCTAAGCTTGTTACCTCGTTTTTCAGCTCGTGAATTGAGTTTTTCATCTCTGTTTGATTTGTTTTTATAGTTTCAATTTCCTTGGAAATATATTCTTTGTGTTCATTGAGTTGTTTTCTGAGGTCCCTCAATTGCCTTTCTGTGTTTTCTTGTATATCTTGGAGGATTTTTAGGATTTCTATCTTGAATTCTCTGTCATTTAGCTCCAAGGTTTCCAATATATTAAATTTTTTCTCCATAGATTTTCTCTCAGCTAGCTGTGTTACCTCTCTTTCTTTTGTATCCATGATATTCGATTTTCTCTTCCTTAATGGCATCTGAGGGTGGTTTTGTTGATAGTATTAATGAGATTTAATAAAGAATAAAAAGTTTAAAAAAATAATAAAAAAATTAAAAAATCGAAAAGAGTTGTTTTTTAAAAAAAATATTAATAATGAAATAAAGAGAAATAAAATAAAATAAAAATTAAAAAAAAAAAGAAATTATTCCCCCCCTTCTTTTTTCCTCTCCTCTCCTCTCCCCTCTTTCTTGAGAAGATCTTGTGGTGGACTGTGAATTATAACAAACAATGCCTGTGATGGAGGGCCTGAATTGGTGAAAAGTAATAAAGGGGCAAAAAAAAAAAAAAAGAGAAAAAGAAAAAAAAAAAAAAAAAAGAAAAAAAAAGAAAAAAGAAAAAAGAGCGTATGGACCCACAAAAAGCAAATAAGGAAAAAATTTGGGTCAAGAATAAAATGATTTGCTTTTAGGTGTTGGTTGTCTAAGAGCTATGATGAGAGGATTAAGAGGAAAACTGAAAAATGGGGGGACAAATTAAAAAATTACTATTGTATTTAGTGGAACAAGAACTAGATAATATGGAGAGCCAGGGATGGGAGCACTATAAGTGAGTTAAAAAGGTGAAGTAAAAGCCCCACAAAATGCCACAAACATAAGTTTGAGTCTCAGATAAGATAATTTGTTTGTTATTGAGGTTTGAATGAGAAGAGATGTAAAGGAGAAAGGAAGAAACTAATATAGAGGGAGAAAAGAAAGAGAGAGAGAGAGAAAAAAAGAGGGAACCACTAAAAGAAGAAATAAGAAAGGAGAGAGAGAGAGAGAGAGTTAAGGGTTTTGGAGTGCAACCCTCATAGAGAGAAAGGAAGAGAAGAGAAAAGATAATGGGAGATGTAACACTTATGGGTAGTGTAGTTCAAGGAGAGGAGAGAGTAAGACCGGTAGAGAGTTAATCAGCCAAATTGGAGGAGGAAAAAAAAAGTATCAAGAATGAAGATAAGAGAAACAAACGAACAAATATAATAAAATGGGATAGGTTATAAAGTCTGCAGATTATTCTTGATTTTGAGAGGTTATCTTCTTGCTCTTTCTTTTCTCTCCCTCTTCCTGGTCGGTGACTCTGTACCCCGGGTTTTGCCCCTTTGGCACGCTCAGGTGGAGGTTTGCAGTTGATAAGTCTCTATGGCAATGTCATGTATTGTGCTTTAGTCTCGTTGGCAGTCGAAGCTCATTAGCATTTATAGGCTCCGACAGTGAGAGAGTCGTGTTCCTGGAGCCTTTCTCCTAGTCTTTCCTTCCTCAATTAGTAGCCTGATAATCCAGCTATGGGGTTGCTGCTGCCTCTGCCTGGATAGTAAGAGGCTCAAAGAGCTGGCAACTCCCCACTCTATTTCCACTCAGCACAGGGCTCTGGGTAAGGCTCAGTCAGTCAGAGCTGCTAGCATAATCAGGCGGGCTTTCCGCCCACTCAAAGACCTCTGGCTCTGCCACTCTGTCCGGTAACACAAGCGGGCGCCCACTTCCGGGGCGCTTGGAGGAAACTCTCACTCACTGTCTGCGACCAGGATATCCGGCCAGCACTCTCACGCTCTGAGTGAAACCCCCAACCGCAGGGAAAAGTTGCAGCATTGGAATTGAGTCTCGCTCCGTCCCCGTGCGCGGCTTTTGCAAGGCGCTGGGGTGGCCCGAGATTCCGCTTTGGCCCACACAAAGGCCCCTGACTCTGCCCCTCTGTGCGATAACACGGGTGCGCACTGCCGAGGCCCTCGGAGGAATCTCTCATTCACTATCTGCGCGCGCAGACCAGGATATGAGGCCGGCCTCATATCCCTCTGAGTGAAACACCCTCCAGCACGGAAAATCTCCACCGTTGGAATTAATTCTCACTCCCTCCCGTGCGTGGCTTTCCCAGGGCACTGGGGCTGCCCAGAGACTCTGCCCTCGGCTCACAGAAAGGCCTCTGACCCTGCCTCTCCGTGGGGCAACACGAGCACCCACTCTCGGGGCCTAGGAAGAAATTCTTGCCCACTAACTGCGCACCGACCAGGAGACCGGGTAAAATGGCCTCGCCGCTTGTCTTTCTTTGTTTGGGTTTGGCGCGAGTGTTAGCTTGTATTGCCCGGGTTGCCACAGGATCAGATTTTCCTCGGTTTGGATCTCCGTGCCACAGCCTGGTTCGGCCGTTTGTGTCGTGGCCTGGATGTATTCACCCCCTTTGCCCGCCTCAGTTTCTATATTCACAGTTACCAGAGAAAGCCGCCCTGTTTAGGTTAGTGAGGAAGGCGGAGCATTTCTTACTCCCTATTTCCTTCGGGGTTTGGTTATATATTTAGCCAATTTTTCACTCAATCATACCTTTGGGTGTATTGCGAAGCATCTGGAGGCTCCAAGTATAGGTTTTTCTGTTTCTGGTTGAAGGTCTTGTTGAGTTTTGGGGGAGATTTATCGGTATCGCTTCCTACCCTGCCATTACTCTGAAGTCATCTCCCCATTTTATTATATTTTTGGTTTGTTTCTCTTATCTTCATTCTTGATTTTTTTTATTCCTCCTCCAATTTGGTCATTTAACTCTCTGCCGGTCTTACTCTTTCCTCTCCTTGAACTACACTACCCATAAGTGTTACATCTCCCATTATCTTTTCTTTCCTCTTCCTTTCTCTCTATAAGGGTTGCACTCCAAAACCCTTAACTCTCTCTCTCTCTCTCCTCCTTTTTCTTTTTTCTTCTTTTAGTGGTTCCCTCTTTTTTTTCTCTCTCTCTCTTTCTTTTCTCCCTCTATATTAGTTTCTTCTTTTCTCCTTTAGGTCTCCTCTCATTCAAACTTCAATAACGAACAATATCTTATCTGGGACTCAAACTTATGTTTGTGGCGTTTTGTGGGGTTTTTACTTCACCTTTTTAACACACTAGCAGTGGTCCCATCCCTGGCTCTCCATTTTATCTAGTTCTTGTTCCACTAAATACAATAGTAATTTTTTAATTTATTCCCCCATTTTCCTGTTTCCCTCTTATTCCTCTCATCATAACTCTTAGTCAACCAACACCTAAAAGCAAATCATTTTATTCTTGACCCAATTTCTTTTCTTATTTGCTTTTTGTGGGTCCATACACCCTTTTTTTTTCTTTCTTTTTTTTTTTACCTTTTTATTACTTCTCCCCAATTCAGGCCCTCCATTACAGGCATTGTTTGTTCTATTTAGTAAAATATAATTCACAGTTCACCACAAGATTTTCTCAAAAAAGAGGGGAGAGGAGAGGAGAGAAAAAAAAGGAGGGGGGGGAATTTTCTTTTTTTTTTTAATTTTAATTTTATTTTTATTTATTTCATTATTATTTAAAAAAAACTCTTATTTTTTATTTTTTTTAACTTTTTATTGTTTATTAAATCTCATTAATACTATCAACAAAACCACCCTCAGATGCCATTAAGGAAGAGAAAATCGAATATCATGGATACAAAAGAAAGAGAGGTAACACAGCTAGATGAGAGAAAATCTATGGAGAAAAAATTTAATATATTGGAAACCTTGGAGCTAAATGACAGAGAATTTAAGATAGAAATCCTAAAAATCCTCCGAGATATACAAGAAAACACAGAAAGGCAATTGAGGGAGCTCAGAAAACAACTCAATGAACACAAAGAATATATTTCCAAGGAAATTGAAACTATAAAAACAAATCAAACAGAGATGAAAAACTCAATTCATGAGCTGAAAAACGAGGTAACAAGCTTAGCTAATAGAACAGGCCAGAGAGAAGAGAGGGTTAGTGAAATAGAAGACAAGCAACTTGAGGCACAACAGAGAGAAGAAGAAAGACACTCAAAAATTTAAAAAAATGAGATAGCCCTACAAGAATTATCTGACTCCATCAAAAAGAATAACATAAGAATAATAGGTATATCAGAGGGAGAAGAGAAATAAAATGGAATGGAGAACATACTCAAACAAATAATAGATGAGAACTTCCCAAGCCTGTTGAAAGAACTAAAGCCTCAAATTCAAGAAGCAAACAGAACTCCGAGTTTTCTTAACCCCAACAAACCTACTCCAAGGCATATCATAATGAAATTTGCAAAACCAACAGCAAAGAAAAAATTCTCAAGGCAGCCAGGGAAAAGAAGAATACAACATATAAAGGAAGGCCCATTAGATTATCATCAGATTTCTCAGCAGAAACTCTACAAGCTAGAAGAGAGTGGACCCCAGTATTTAAAGTGCTGAAAGAGAGGAACTTCCAGCCATGAATACTATACCCATCAAAGCTATCCTTTAAATATGAAGGAGAAATGAAAACATTCACAGATACAGAGAAGATGAGGAAATTTATCATCAAAAAACCCCCACTCCAGGAATTACTAAAGGGGGTTCTCCAATCAGATACAAAGAACAAAAAGAAACGAAGCCACATGTTAAAGCTCCACGAAGAACACAATAAAACCAAATTTAAACTGTGACAACAAAAAAAGAAAGGGGGAGAGGAGAGGATGGACATTAACAGTAGCAAAGGATGATGGAGTGCAAAAGTACTCACAAAATAGTGCGCTACAATGAACAGGGTAGGAACCCTTTTCATTACTTAAAGGGAACCACCATTGAAAATTCACCACAGAAGCACATGAGATAAAAAAGATAGCAACAGAGGAAAGATGTATGGAATACAACCAAATAAAAACAAAAGACAGAAAAACAAAAGAGAAGGATCAAACAAGACACAAAACTAACAGAAATCAATTTATAAAATGGCAATAGGGAACTCACAAGTGTCAATAATTACACTAAATGTAAATGGATTAAACTCACCAATAAAAAGGCACAGAGTAGCAGAATGGATTAAAAAAGAAAATCCAACTGTATGCTGCCTACAGGAAACTCATCTAAGTAACAAGGATAAAAACAAATTCAAAGTGAAAGGCTGGAAAACAGTACTCCAAGCAAATAACATCCAAAAAAGAGCAGGCGTAGCAATACTCATATCTCATAATGCTGACTACAAGACAGCAAAAGTACTCAGAGACAAAAATGGCCATTTTATAATGGCTAAGGAGACACTGAATCAAGAAGACATAACAATTCTTAATATTAATGCACCAAACCAAGGAGCACCAAAATATATAAGACAGCTACTTATTGATCTTAAAACAAAAACTGACAAAAATACAATCATACCTGGAGACCTCAATACACGGCTGATGGCTCTAGATCGGTCATCCAAACAGAAAATCAACAAAGATATAGTGGCCTTAAACAAAACACTAGAGCACCTGGATATGATAGACATCTACAGGACATTTCATCCCAAAGTGACTGAGTATACATTTTTCTCCAGTGTACATGGATCATTCTCAAGAATTGACCATATGTTGGACCACAAAAACAACATCAGCAAATTCAGAAAAACCGAAGTTGTACCAAGCACACTTTTGTTCATAAAGCCTTGAAACTAGAATTCAACTGCAAAAAAGAGGAAAAAATCCCACAAAAATGTGGAAACTAAACAACATACTTTTAAAAAATGAATGGGTCAAAGAAGAAATAAGTGCAGAGATCAAAAGATATATACAGACTAATGAAAATGACAATACGACATATCAGAATCTATGGAATGCAGCAAAAGCAGTGATAAGAGGGAAGTTCATATCACTTCAGGCATATATGAACAAACAAGAGAGAGCCCAAGTGAACCACTTAACTTCACACCTTAAGGAACTAGAAAAAGAAGAACAAAGACAACCCAAAACCAGCCGAAGAAAGGAGATAATAAAAATCAGAGCAGAAATAAATGAAATAGAGAACAGAAAAACTATAGAAAAAAGTAATAGAACAAGGAAGTGGTTCTTTGAAAAAATCAACAAAATTGACAAACCCTTGGTTTTTACCAAGGAAAAAAGAGAAAGAATGCATATAAACAAAATCCAAAATGAAAGAGGTGAAATCACCACAGACACCATAGATATACAAAGAATTATTGTAGAATACTATGAAAAACTTTATGCCACTAAATTCAACAACCTAGAAGAAATGCATAAATTCCTAGAACAATACAACCTTCCTAGACTGAGTCAAGAAGAAGCAGAAAGCCTAAACAGGCCTATTAGTAGAGAAGAAAAAGAAAAAAAACATTAAAAACCTCCCCCAAAATAAAAGTCCAGGCCCTGATGGCTATACCAGTGAATTTTATCAAACATTCTAAGAAGACTTGGTTCCTATGCTACTGAAAGTCTTCCAAAAAATTGAAGAAGAAGCAATACTTCCAAACACATTTTATGAGGCCAACATAACCCTCATACCAAAACCAGGCAAGGATGGCACAAAAAAAGAAAACTACAGACCAATATCTCTAATGAATATAGATGCTGAAAAACTAAACAAAATACTAGCAAATCGAATACAACAACATATTAAAAAGATAATATATCATGATCAAGTGGGATTTATCAGAGAATCTCAAGGATGGTTCAACATACATAAAACGGTTAACGTAATACACCATATCAACAAAACAAAGAACAAAAATCACATGATCTTATCAATAGATGCAGAAAAGACTTTTGATAAAATACAACACAATTTTATGTTTAAGACTCTCAACAAAATAGGTATAGAAAAAAAATATCTCAACATGATAAAGGCCATATATGGCAAACCATCAGCTAACATCATATTAAATGGCACTAAACTGAAGGCTTTCCCCCTTAAATCAGGAACAAGACAGGGTTGTCCACTCTCTCCACTCTTATTTAATGTGGTACTAGAGGTTCTAGCCAGAGCAATCAGACAAGACAAAGAAATAAAAGGCATCCATATCGGAAAAGAAGAAGTAAAGGTATCACTTTTTGCAGATGATATGATACTATACATCGAAAATCCCAAAGAATCCACAAAAAGACTACTAGAAACAATAAGCCAATACAGTAAGGTCGCAGGATACAAAATTAACATACAGAAGTCAATAGCCTTTCTATATGCGAACAATGAAACATTTGAGAACGAACTCAAAAGAACAATTTCCTTCACAACTGCAATAAAAAAAAATAAAATACTTAGGAATAAACATAACAAAGAATGTAAAGGACTTATATAATGAAAACTATAAACCATTGTTAAGGGAATTCGAAAAAGATAAAATGAGATGGAAGAATATACCTTGTTCTTGGTTAGGAAGAATAAATATGATCAAGATGGCCATATTAGCCAAAGCAATATACAAATTTAATGCATTTCCCATCAAAATTCCAATGACTTTTTAAAAAAAAATGGAGCAAAAAATCATCAGATTTATATGGAACTATAAAAAACCCCGAATAGCCAAAGCAATCCTAAAGAAAAAGAATGAAGCTGGGGGCATTACAATACCTGACTTCAAACTATATTATAGGGCCACAACAATCAAAACAGCATGGTATTGGCAGAAAAATAGACAATCAGACCAATGGAACAGAATAGAAAGTCCAGAAATAAAACCACATATATATAGTCAAATAATTTTTGATAAAGGGGCCAAGAACACACAATGGAGAAAAGAAAGCCTCTTCAATAAATGGTACTGCGAAAACTGGAAAGCCACATGCAAAAGAATGACACTGTACTACAGTCTGTGCCCCTGTACTAAAAGTAACTCAAAATGGATCAAAGATCTAAACATAAGACCTGATACAATTAAGTGCATAGAAGAACACATAGGTACTAAACTCATTGACCTGGGTTTTAAAGAGCATTTTATGAATTTGACTCCACTGGCTAAAGAAGTGAAGGCAAAAATTAATGAATGGGACTACATCAGACTAAGAAGTTTTTGCTCAGCAAGAGAAACTGATAACAAAATAAACAGACAGCCAACTAAATGGGAAATGACATTTTCAAACAACAGCTCAGATAAGGGCCTAATATCCAAAATATACAAAGAACTCATAAAACTCAACAACAAACAAACAAACAATCCAATAAAAAAATAGGAAGAGGACATGAACAGACACTTCTCCCAGAAAGAAATACAAATGGCCAACAGATATATGAAAAGATGCTCATCTTCGTTAGTTATTAGAGAAATGCAAATCAAAACTGCAATGTGATACCACCTCACACCTGTTAGATTAGCTATTATTAACAAAACAGGTAATAACAAATGTTGGAGAGGCTGTGGAGAAAAAGGAACCCTCATCCACTGTTGGTGGGAATGTAAAGTAGTACAACCATTATGGAAGAAATTATGGTGGTTCCTCAAAAAACTGATTACCTTATGACCCAGTAATCCCTCTACTGGGTATATAACCCCAAAACTCAGAAACATTGATACGTAAAGACACATGCAGCCCCATGTTCATTGCAGCATTGTTCACAGTGTTCAGGACATGGAAACAATGAAAAAGCCTGTCAATAGATGACTGGATAAAGAAGATTTGGCACATATACACTATGGAATACTACTCAGCCATAAGAAATGATGACATCGGATCATTTACAGCAAAATGGTGGGATCTTGATAACATGATACGAAGTGAAATAAGTAAATCAGAAAAAACCAGGAACTGCATTATTCCATACGTAGGTGGGACATAAAAGTGAAACTAAGAGACATTGATAAGAGTGTGGTGGTTACGGGGGGAGGGGGGAGAGGGAGAGGGAAAGGGGGAGGGGGAGGGGCACAAAGAAAACTAGATAGAAGGTGACAGAGGACAATCTGACTTTGGGTGATGGGTATGCAACATAAGTGAACAAGATAACCTGGAGTTGTTATCTTTGAATATATGTATCCTGATTTATTGATGTCACCCCATTAAAAATAAAATTATTAAAAAAAAAGGAAATGTCTGAGCATTAAGAACATGGATAACACAGACAAAAAGATATTTGAGGAGTTAAAGGCTGAGAAATTTTCAAAGCTGTTGAAACATCTCAAAAAACAGATCTATAATCTCAAAGAATTCAAAATAAAAATAAGCATATAAAATTACATCTAAGGATATCATAGTAAAGCTGCTAAGAAAACAAAACAACAACAACAAAAAAAATCAAAGAGAAAATCCTAAAAGCACCGATACGAAAAAGTCATATTTTCTTCAAAGAAACAAAAATAAAACTGGCAGCATACTAACGGGGAAAAAACAGGCTGTCAGAAGACAATGATTAATTTTGGATATGATAGCTAAAGCAAAAGAACAAAATAAAATAGAAACAAGTGGAACTACCTCAAACTAAAAAGCTTGTGTACAAAGAAATAATCAACAATGTAAAAAGGCAACATAAGGAATGAGAAAAATATGTTTAAACCATATAACTGATAAGGGTCTAATATCCAAAATATATAAATATCTCATACAAATTCACAGAAAATAAAGAAATAAATAATAACCCAGTTGAAAAATAAGCAAAGGCAATGAAAGCACTAACTGGAAAGGATCACTGCTCCACATTGGATTCTCACAAAATAACTGCCCCAGGCATAGAAACCGCCAGATGAGTGGATAAAGAAAATGTGACACATGTATATTAGATAGTCAAAAGAACGCTGGGGAAGTACATCTATTTTTCTTCTTAAATATGTAGATAAATGTATCTTATTTTCAAAATACAAATTAAATTAATTTTGAGACTCAGAAATAGAACTTTTGCAAAACGATGCAATACAATTGAATGAACCTATTCCTAGTTCAAAGTCTTCCATTTTCAAGGCAACTGTAGGGTTTTAATATTTCAAAGGCCAATATTTAAATGTGTAGAAATATTCAGTGGTTGTCAGTGATAAATTAAATTGTTTTGCATGTAGCTTTCTATATGTTTCAATGTTTTCTCCTCACTGTCAGGTAAATTCTCCTCCATAAGAAAGAATTTAAAACAAGTTCTTATGCTATAACATATACTAACCTATTAGAAATAGCAAATGTTATTTTCAGTGACACTAAATGGCCACAATTAAAACAAAAATATTAACAGTACAGGTCAAATATCCATAATAAATTATAGCAGAATTAACTCAATGGTCAAAATAAATATTTATTGATATAAATTGCTAATTGACTACTATTTATGAGATATTAAATATAAAAATGTTTTAAATTTTTATCTCTATACATTTTAAACATCAATTTTTAGAAACTCTCCTGACTATATTTTTTTCTAAATTATTATGTGTTGAAATATTTATTCATGTCATCAGCATTAGCTAGGAGATAAAATTCTTGTGTATCACAAGAAGAAAAAAATAGCTGAAAAGCTGCTAATTTGTAAATGATAAAAGATGTTTAGAAGACATAAAACAAATGATTTATTAGCACATAAATAACTATAGTGTTATGGGTTTTTCTATGCATGTGTAAATGATTATTATCAAATATGGTTTCCTCTTAGGCTTATTTATGATGCTGATTCAGCTCTTGCTAATGAGAATTATAAGCCTTTGTCGATTGGGTCATTGAAAGCTTACTAGCACTATTACAATGCATTTGCAGTTTGAAAGTAATAAAAAATGGAGACCTTTGTCTTTTCATTTCTATAGAAGATTTTCTACTTGAGAATGGAGCTTTATCTATTTTAACTACCTTTACTCAATTTTTTTCTCTTAACTGCCTTCAGCAGTTAATATAAGTCTCCAATTTATAGACCATATATTCTGCTAAAATATGCACTGGGAAAAAATATTTTAATAAAAAGAGTAGATAGAGCCCGAGATACTAAAATCTAGCTTCAAAAGTGAATAAAATAAGGCACAGACTGATTTCTGTAACAGAATAATCAGTCTCCCATTACTGTGAAAGAGAGAACAGATCTAAGTGATCAACTGCATTAGCAGGTTAAGATTCAAAATTTGAAATCTTGTTATGAAATACTAGTTATAGCTAAGATTTGGAGATACTATGCTGAAATCAGAGGGGAATTCACAGTGAGAATGAGAGCCCCTGAAATAAGTAGGCTCACACAGGCAAAACAGTAGCAGTGTGCTGGAAACCATATAATATCTCCATACTTTTTTTTTTCTTTTTGTGACAGAGACAGAGAGAGACAGATAGGTACAGACAAACAGGAATGAAGAGAGAATGGAAGCATGTTCTTCATTGCAGCATCTTAGTTTCTCATTGATTACTTTCTCACCTGTGTCTTGACCAGGGGGCTACAGCAGACTGAGTGACCCTTTGCTCAAGCCAGCGACCTTGGGCTCAAGCTGGTGAGCCTTGCTCAAACCAGATGAGCCTGCGCTTAAGTCGGCGACCTAGGGGTTTTGAACCTGGGTCCTCTCCACGTTGCAGTCCTATGCTCTATCCACTGCACCACTGCCTGGTCAGGCAATATCTCCATACTTGTCCCTTGGTTTAGGAACATTCTCAGTAATGACCCAGATAACTTTTTATTACAAAAACCTAAGGAGATCCTAAAGTCTCCAGAAAAAAACATCACAAAGTAAATATTCAGGAGGTGAAAGCAATGTTTGTAAATTTAACTTGAAATAGCAAAAGCCACACACAGTAGAGAGTAAGTCAATATACCCCTAAATTTAACATTGTTTTTCTTAGAATTAAAAAGCTTGTTCGATTTTTTGACACTCGTGTGTTTCTCTGTTATTTTTCCCCTATGATCCAAAAGGCTTATGCAATTGGCCATTTAGTAATCCTTAGGAGATTTTTCTCACTTATATTGTCTTTTAAATTGAGTAATCATTTCAACTTGTAGGACCTCAGATCAAGAACATGAACCTAGTTTTCTGATAACATATGTCATTTCAAACATTCCCTTAGGAGAGTGCCACTATGCAATAGATAGCCTAGTAACAGATTTCTTCTCTATCATTAAATACTCTAATGCATATATTTTTAAAAATATAGATATTTGCTATTAATGTCCTATGAATAAAAAGGAGATCTGATGGATAAATTTCAGCTAACTGTCCCAGACTTGAGGGCCATCATGTAAGCATTCTATTTTGGGGGTATGTCTTATCAGATATTTAAAAAGCAGGCTTTAACTCATAAATTTGATACAGAGAATGTGTTGAGGTTTATCTCCGTCCTTCTGAAGTGGGTATATGTTTTAAAACTTCTAATGTGTGTTCAATTTTTGCTCATCTGGTTCTATTAGGATGAGGTCATTCAGATTGTGGAAACTGTAATGTTCTGAGGAAAGGCGAGAGGATGGGAAAGATAACAGAGCCCTGGGGCATGGCTTCAGATTCATACTCTTGTACATCCAGGTGAACCAAACAGCTTTGTAACCTCTACCTGAATGCAACAGAAAACAATGCATTGGTCTGCCCCTTAGCCACAAATGGTGTAGCTAAAGCTGTGTCCATCTTCTCTAGCAAAGATGCCCTAAATTGCCAGTAGCTATAATGGGATTACTTCTTTGTTGAGTTGTGGTTGCCCACCCACTCCCATCAGTCAAGATGAGAAAAGTATTGCTTTTTATTTTATTTTTAATGCTTTATTTATTTATTATTTTTTGTACTCTGAGTTAAAATGATAAATATATTACTTTTAAAATAATTTAAATACAACACTATCTATCCAGGTCTTTGTTGGCCTCAGGTAAACGAATAATATCAGTCTCTCTTTTTAAGGGAGTTGCTAATTTTTTTTCTTTGTTTTTCTTGATAACTGTGATATTCTAAGCACAGAAATATGTTTGAGTTTGTTAAACCCAGCCATCTACTGGAGAATGATTTTAAACACTAATGTAGAAAGATCACTTTCAAAAAACATTATTTCTAAGCAAATTATTTTGATAAGTTAGTAGTGGATTTTCCAAAGGTAACACACAGTAGTCATACTTTGTTATCATGTAGTTCTCAGCAGCATTAAACATTTATAATTATTATTTGCTTAGTATTTCTCAAGTGCTAATAGCATATTAGAATTTGAGACACAAACTCCTTTTAAGAGATGTGACCATGGGAATGGAAGTAAAGAAATCAATCTCTACCAAACAAACCAGGTGGAAGGGATAAGAAAACCCCGGGAAGTCTTTTTCCTTTTTCTTGCCCAATGTATTTCCAAGACAAAATATTCGGTGGCAAAATGATTCTGAACAGAACATAAAATCATCTATTCTACTGAAGGACTAAAGCTTTATATTCACAGACTCTTAAGGCAAGTCCTAAAAATTAGATTCACAACATAAGAGCTCTTTTGTTTTCTCTTGTGTCATTTTTTTAATCATTTACTATTTGTCTGATGTGTAAGCTATCCCTAATGCTGCATTAAACACAGAAAAGCCTGACAAGGCGGTGGCGCAGTGGATAGAGCGTTGGACTGGGATGTGGAGGACCCAGGTTCAAGACCCCGAAGTTGCCACCTTGAGTGCGGGCTCATCTGGTTTGAGCAAAAGCTCACCAGCTTGGACCCAAGGTCGCTGGCTCGAGCAAGGGGTTACTTGGTCTGCTGAAGACCCGCGGTCAAGGCACATATGAGAAAACAATCAGTGAGCAACTAAGGTGTCGCAATGTGCAACGAAAAACTAATGATAGATGCTTCTCATCTCTCCGTTCCTGTCTGTCTGTCCCTGTCTATCCCTCTCTCTGACTCTCTCTCTGTCTCTGTAAAACAAAACAAAACAAAAACAAACAAACAAAAAAACCCCAGAAAAGCTGGTTCCCTTTGTCCACGCATGCATACAATTCTAGACGAAAGATTAATGTTATGCAACTTAGTTTTCTTTCTTTCTCTTATTTTATATATAAAACCTCTATAAGCATATTATTATTTTTATAAGCATATTATTTTATATATGTATTATATATGTGTGTTATATATTTTATATATAATACATATCAAGGTAGCTACTTATATATTTATAAAATAAATTCTTAAAAATATTACATTTTTTAAAAATTAAAATGAGGAATAATTCTGGGAAAGTGATTCTTGAAAGAGGGGCATGCGATATCTTCAAATACCACCTGTGTGTTCTAAGAAAATTGAGGAGAGGGAGAGTCTGTTGTGTGAAATAAAATCTCAGAAGACGGAGATGAAGGACAATGTTAAAAACATATCCTCTTTAGTTGTATAAACTGGCAGGAAACAGAAGCTTCCTTCCTTTCCCCCAAATCCCTTTTCTTCCTCCAGTCAGTCATTCTTAAGGTATTCTCCTCCTGGCCCCTGCTGTCAGCTTCACAAGGCGTTCACAACCTTTGTGAATGTCTATTCAAGCCATAGACTTGGTTAAAGAGCACTCACTTTCATCTGTGAACATTTTTAAAGAATATATTTTAAATCAAGTTGTGAGCTATAGGTTCTCCACATGAAGCAAGTCCATCAGGACATAGATTGAAAATGATAAAGAGAATGTTGCTTTTCTCCAGGCAATGATTACAAATTTATGATGCTCTTAAACTATCGCCTGCATTCCCAAGTCACATACTTCACTTGCAAGGCGGACATTTTGGACAAGGGCTCCTACTCATGGCTGGTGACATTCGTTTTAACTTTATAAATGAAAAGAAAGAGGAGGATCTTAAATAAAGAGAGATGGTGGTAGCATTTATAAGGAGCACGCGGATAGAAGAGAAAGATGTGGTAGAGGTGATGAAATAGTACAGAAAACATTTAAATGTGTTTAAAACTTGTGGACATAGAAGGGCTCACACACTAAGCCTGACAAGCTCAGGGAAGGTTAGCACGGCAGCCTTCCAAACTTCGAGACTTCCAGTAATCACATAGGATTGTGTGAAATTAAAACTTTCCAACTAAACTAGTTCCTGGCCAGGTAGTTGTGTCTTAGGTCGGTATTTTTCCCTAACAGAGGTCAGTGTTTCCTTAACGGAACCTGTCTGTTGTCTTTTTACATCTACAATAACATACCTGATAACATACTTTTAAAACATGCCTTTAAAATGGAAGAGTAATCTTTTTTTCCAGACCCCTCAGGGCACCACCCCCACACTGGAGAAGAGATGACAATTCCTCTCATTGTTATTATCATGCTGATTGTTCACTGAGGACTCCCCTCCACATGCCTATGTAAAAGAAGTGTGTGTCTATACAGTTCACTCTGTATCCAACCCGGAGAATACCCGTTCTGCTTTCTCCACCTCCCTAATCTATCACGAAAGGATTTCATGTAACCCAGGATGTTTCTCCCTTTGATTGTAATGCATAAATAAGTGGTGAACCTGGCATTTTCTGGAGCTTTTTCTCAATCTGTTCAGATTTTGCTTCCTGGCAGTTGTCACCAGTTTGGCCTCAAATACACTTATAAAAATTATTACAGATGTGGACCTTTTTTTATGTTGACAGACTAAAGCTTCTTTATACAAACCACATATTTAAAACGACCTATTTTTATGAGAATTTGATTTTAAAACACAGATGTACACTAATGACATTATCATTTTTTTATTTCTTTTATTTATTTACTACTTTTTTTTCCTTTTTTCCTGCTAACAATTCTAAAATAATATCCCTGAAGGTGTTTCATTTTCAATGAACAATCAAGGCTGACCTTTCAGGAATCAGGTCTTTTTTAGTCTTTCTTATTCATATTTTCAGATCCCATACTATCATTATATATTCCCCTGAAAATATTTATCACAAGGATTTTGAGCCTGGCTAAGTATAAGAAAAAAATAAAGAAAGAAAAGAAGAGAGAGAGCATATTAAGAAGAAGGACCAATGAGAACATAATTAGACTACATAATGCCTCTGAGACCCAAGAGTTCAGAACCCTTTAAGTCCAGGTACTTTGATATTATACCTACATATCTCTAATTATAGTTTCGCCTCCAGTTGGAGATTATCAGAAATCTCAGGTATTAGTTTTTTATAAAAATAGCATATTGCATTTCTGGCAAAGAAATAAAAGAAATTTTCTGTGAACAATAAATACAGTAATAGTTTTTTTTTTAAGAAATATTTTCAGAACATGTTTGCAATGAAGCAATTTGTATCAATTATTAACTATGTCCTCATTTTCTGATCTTTCCTATTATAATTGGTAATTACAATTCTTTCAATAAAAATCCCCTAGGAGATGCCTTTTAACATTCAATCAAAAGAGTTAAATACATTAATTCCATTTAGTGGTGCATTTTTATCTATATTCACTTACCCTTCTCATTATCATAAGTTCCATATACATTAATATTAAAATACAAAATAATAAATTAACAATAATTTTCTAGCAAGTATTTCTATCTTTAATTAAGAAAAAAAAGCCGCAAAAGGTAACTAATCAAAAGATATTATCTAGCTTTTAAATTTGGGATACATCTATGTAAGCCTATGTTAGGTTTGCCAGAATCTCTGTCTTATTAACACAATGCCAAATACAACACTCTCCTGGACTGAAAGCTATTGCTTATTAGAGGGAGTTGCATATGTCAATATTTAAAGTGTTTTTTATTAACTAAAATAGACATATGTCATGGTGGTTAGTAAATCAGAAAGAAAATAGTCCATTTTATTTAGGGAAGGTATTGAAGGTTTTATTGAAGAGATTTAAATGGCATTGAGTTTTCAAAGATGAATAGCTGTGAATGGGAAAGAGAGCTTGGAGTGATGGGAAAGACTGTAGATTAAGTTCAGAAAGAAACAAAATATAAAATAGGATTCAAAAGTATAAAATAACTTGCTATTTTCCAAGAGTACATGCAGTTTTATTCATCTGTGTATGACATCTATTAGTGAGGATGAGGCAAAATATGTGCTACTAGAATCCTAGCGAAATAAGCAGAGAACCAGATAAAGTATACGGAAGGTGGTTGACACCCTTGGTTTTCAAGAAGCTATGTCATGGAAGCTGTCACCCTCCCTTCCTAAATGATGTCCTACATGTCTCTTCATTTGGCCATTCCTGATCTATATTCTTAAAAATAAAACTGTAATAATAAGTATTGTCTTTTTACTGAGTTTTGTGAGTCATCTTAGCAAATTTAAACCTGAGGGGATTGTGGAAAATTCTAAATTTATACCCAGTTGATTGGAAGTGTGGGAAGACTTGTGAAGGACTTTGTTCACTTATAGAATCTGCACTTTATATAGTTATTGTCAGAATTAATTTTATTGAGGACCCCAGTTGCCATCGGTGAATTGATGTCAGGGCAGCTCTGTAAACATTTATGGAAAGATATTAATACTATTAAACAAAATCTTTCAGAAAATTGATTTTAAAAACCCATACATACTCGAGCTTTCTTCTAAGGCTGAGGAAATTGTGGTCTAAAAATTTGAGTTGCCTTAAATTAAATCTTAGTAAGAGCTTGCATTAACATCAGCTTCTAAGTTCAAGCTCAATACCTTTCTACTACATTCTGCTACTAACATTGAAATAAAACCAGAAATATCAGTGTCTATATTGCCTGTCATCATTTTAGCTAAATAAATGGAGACAGGGATTAAACCAGATAGCCGATTATTTGAGAAGACTCATGTTCCCAAAGCCACCTTATCCTTAACCCAAAACCAACCCTTTTATAATGGGTAGAAAAGGATAGGTAAGAGTTTTAAAATTTCAGGGGAGAATTAATGAGTTCATAGTCAAAGTGAATTAAATCATAGTCTCACTATCATTTTGTCCTTGGAACACAAAGGCTTTGCTTAAAGACCCCTGTAGAATTTTAACTCTTGAGTTCCCCTATCAAAAGTATGAACTATATATAATATAAAGAGTACCATATAATAGTAAATGTAAATTGTACTACTTTTATGTAAAAATATTTTAAGACTTTGAAATATTGAACTAACATTGGCCATAATAAATTTTACATAATACATTCATTTCATATTCATAATGAGTACCTAACCAGTGAAAGTATTTTTACCAAATTGCTCCAGTTTGATTTATAGTTTCCTAATTTAAGCAGTCATCTTTGGAACAATGGCAAAAATAAAGCTCTGGTTATATTTACTTTATCCATAGGGAAGAGAGATCCACTAGACCTTCAGTTTTTGAGATTCTAAGATTAATTCAGGGCTAAAATAAAGTGATATATTCTGAGAGATGGTGCATCAAACATTTTCTTTTATAATTGTTTTTGAAAGAAACATAATAGGAACACACTATGTTGAGGTGAGGGTTAAAATTTACAAAGGAAGTTTATTGCAACAGAACACTAATATGCAAGCAGAAATGTCTATTCTAAATATTTTTATTCTTCACCTTAATATTTGTATACTTTTCTAACACCATTATTGATGTCCTTAATAATTTTTTTAAAAAATGGTCTACTCTGTCTTTTTGTATTTTATTCTAAAGATTAGAAATGGAGTTGAATTAAAAAATGAAAGAGTCAAGTGTATAACGTAGTTTTGAAAATAAAGCTTTTGATTAAATCTAGAATATTATTGATTATTTAATATCATGAGATTGGAATAAAAATGAAATAGAGAGGAAGAAGGGAAAAATGCACATGCTAATTCTAATGGAAAAATGTGAAAACAGGTTGAATGAATTATGGTTGCTGTTGTGAAGGGACATGACATTCCATCTGTAATGGAGCACAGAGATAATGGGACCGTGTACTTAAAACGAAGCTTTTTGCTAAAACCCGAGGATGACATAATTACAGTTTCAGTAAAAAAAAAAGGCTGACTTTGATTCCTGGATGTGTTTATCTGAAATATTATGGACAGTAATTCAGTAAAAGAAAAATGATTTAAAATATTTAAAGTAAAAAATATTTAAAATGACCAAGAAACAATTTTTAAAAAAGAAAAGTTTAAATTAAATACATTTAGTCTATATATGCTGCTATATTTTTGGTCAACTATCAAATCCTAACTTGTATGTATATAAATTTTTTTTTTTTACTTTTCAAAAACATTAGGTATTTGTTGTTAGGATATTTAGAATATCTGTGGTTTCCTATAATCCACATTCAAGTTTCAAATCTAGCAAATTATTTTTATTAGTTCACAAAAAGATAATTAGTCTCTGGAGAATTGAGCCTTTTGAGTAACACCATTAACCATTTATTATAAATCGCAGTACCTATAAATAGTTAGAAATATATTTTTACTCTAAAATCTTGACTGACCACATGGCCCTCCTTAGAAATATACAGTTAAAATAAGAGATAAAACTGAGATAATTTTAAAATCTTTGTACCACTAGACACTACCAATTAGAGAAAGCTTTCATAAAAATAAAGAAATGTATACTATTATATTTTGAAGATTGCTTACTTAGGGAATTAAAGTGTGTGCTTATATGTTCTTAGAAAACAGCCAAGGTAAATTTAAACCTTTTAGAAAGTTTAAAAAATTTACAGTGTTTTAAAAGTATATTAAGCATGATTCAAGAGAGTGTCTTGAAACTTTAAATAGATATATTAATGAATTCTACAAAATTAAATACAACAACATGTAATGCCAGTATTGTCCACATATTCTAATTCAAAAGAAATGCATTCATGCATAAATCCTGGATGTGTTTATCCACTTAACAGATATTTAAATCCACTTAACAGATATTTAAGAGTCTGATGTTCAGATACTCAGGCTCTTTTTTAAATATTCAATAGTAAGGAGAAATAAATTTAATTCAGCTCCTACTGGGAAATTCAGAGAAGAAACTCAAGAATTATAAAACCGGTAACAGGACTGAGATAACATGTATTCATAGAATGCTACAGAGGTCAGGTGTAAGGTACTACCTTCAGTCTTAAGAGATCAAAGAAGGCTAGGACTCAAACTCACGGAACAGGTAGGTATGTGTTAGGCCAACAAAAAAGAAAGGGGTTTTCAGACCTGTGAGAGAAAGAAAACATAAAATAATGATAAATAACTATAATTAACTAATGTTAAGTAGCTAGACAAGGCAAATGATACAGAAAGGGTGTTAGATAAGGCATAGTTCAATGCCTGGTATCATACGAAGAAGATTCAACACACAATAAATAGCCATCACATGGTTTTGAAAACGTAAGATACACATGATTGATTTTTATTAAGAGTTCACTTTGAAAGGGGTGTAGATAATGAGTTTAAGAGGGCAAATGAAAAATTCTGTAGCAGAGAGATAGAGAAAGTGAGAGAAATAGAACCTTAAAGAGGCTACAACATTTATCTCTGCAAGAAAGGGAGCTAAGGCAACACAGCTTGACTTGAAATTATTGAAATGGAAAATATATGCCCTAGAATGAATAGAATGATAAAATTTAACATTTTAAAGGACTATTAACTTTGATAAAAGAAATAACAAAATTAGTAAAGCAAAAGAAACAGAAATGGAACATATAATCAATAGCATGAGAAAAAAGGGAGTGGTTATTACAGATGCTTTATCTAGCAAAAGAATTGCAAGGTAACAATTCTGTGGATAAACTTCACATTTTTAAATTTTAAGATGATGTTTAAATGGTGTCACTGAAGTTAGTGTGTCACTCTAAAATGTTATGGAAGAAGTAATAGCAATCTTATATAGTCATCTGAAAAATAAATACATAAATAAATGGAAATATTTCTTAAAATATATTAGGTGGCCAGGATAGCATAGGTTCTAAATGTGACAGACAGCACAAAATAAAATTTAAGATCATAAATAGCAATACCAGATTCTCAACAAAATAGTAGCAAAACAATCTAGTTATATATAAAGAATAATGCGTCCTCACAAACTTTGCTTTATTTCAGGGTTATATATCAATATTATAATTTACTATAAAAATAATCAATAGAATTCAACAAATTAAAGGAAAACAGAAGAAAGACCAAAATTATTATCAGCATATATAGAACAGTAAATCATATTTAACACATCTATTTGATAAAGAGACCCATAGAAAAACTTACACAAAACAACTTATTAATGTCAACAATTGGTGAAAACTTTACCTCTAGACTAGGGTGGACACTGTCAACATTGCATTTACTTTGAATAGAAAGCCTAAGCCAAAAAATATATGAATGTCTACACAGAAAGCCATAAATAATTAGTATAAGAAATTAAAGGTCCAAATAAATAAAATTAGTAGGTTGAACCATTTAAAATATTTATTTAATAGGTCATAAAAATTAAATTACTAGAAACAACTTAATTTTAATACTCAACATTATAAAAATGTTAACTATTTCCAAATTGATCTATTGCTTGAACAGAATTCCATAAAAGTCCCAATATTTTCTTTGTAGATATTGACAAGTCAATATTTATATTCATATTTAACTTGAAACAGCCAAGGACAATCAAAAGAAATGTGAAGAACATTGATGTGCTTATGTTGCTGATTTCAAGGCTTATTATAAATTGTTAAAATGAAACATTATGATAGCAACACAAACATGAACAACTAGATCAATTGGGGACCCAGAAATTAAAACAATCCACATAAGCACACCTGTTTTATGACAAAATAGCATTACACAGAAGTGTAATGAAGGGGGGAAAAGGTACTTTCAACATTTGGGGAAAATATAAAAACTATACCCCTGCCTTGTATACAGTATAATAAACAAAAGCCAATTCCTGGTAGCACATAGACCCAAAAGTAAAAATTACAAAAATAATGCTTCTTGAAGATGGCATAAGGATATATTAATGAACTTGGGAAGAAAAATATTCCTTTAAAATGAAATTAAAAAATAGAAACTCAAAATAGAAACTATAAATTGTCCTACATTAGAATGAGGAATTTCTGTTCATTAGTAAATATCAATGTGAGAATAAAAAGGTAATATATGGAGGGCAAGAATATAATTGTAATGCATATACTCAAGAAAAGACTTAACTTTAATATAAAAGGAACTACTAAATAATGAGAAAAATACCAAATCTGAAGAGAAAAATGATTGACAGACTTGAAATGGTACTTCATAAATGATATAGAATTGAATATAAAATGGTTAAAAATTCTCCAAATGTATTAGTCATCTGGGGAATACAAATTAAAATTATATGACCTAGCCCCTGAGAATTGTTGACACTTAATTCAACTGTGAATTCAAAGTGTTATGGAGCAATAACAAGCATCATCTTTTGCTCATGTGTATGACAATTAACTAGAATCCTGCTTGTAAAACTGGCATTTTCTACTAAAGATGACAGGATGTAGTAAGTTTGCTGCTATGCATATACCATGGAAATTTATGCACATACGAACCCAGATGTTTTGTACAAGAATGTATTTAACAAAATTATTTGTTATTGCCCCAAATAAAAATCAAAATTTCCATCAGTATTATTATACATTTTAGCATATTCCTAAAATGAAATGCTATACAAGAATGGGTAAACTATATCTGTAAGTTACTGTATTGTTTTATAAGATCTAAAGAATCTTCTGATGGTGAGACATGACACACAGACCCTGAGATAGATAAAAGGAAGAATTGTTTATTGAGAACTCCAAAGTAGGTCCACATAGGAGTTGCTCCCAGAGATAGGGTAACAGTCAGCTAGAGCTAGAGGGGATAGCTGCTGCATGCAAGTGAGGTAGGGTTAGCAGGTTTTGTGGGATCCCTTTGGACTGGTTGTTTTAAGTAATTTCTGGAGGCTCTGGTGCACGGATGTCCCCAGTTGTCTGATACTTCATCCTGGAGTGATTGAAGCTGATGTACAGCAGCATCTCAATAGTGTGGGAACCTGAAGAGGAAAGTGTTTGAGGTCTAGATTCAACCTGCTTCTCATGAAGAGGAACTAGCTGATCTCCAGGCTGATCCTCAAGACAGCATGATGTAAACAACAAACTGTGTGAAATTTATGAATGACAAAGATAATACTTATCTTCCTGAAAAAAGCCAAAATAAAAGATGCTTCACCATTTTATTTATCTAAAGATAAATAAAAAAGCAATGGTAATGTATTGGTTTAGAAGTCAACTTAACCATTTCCTTGGAAGACTAGGAAAGAGGTTCCGATTGTAAGTGATTATAAAGCCCTGGCTGGTTGGCTCAGAAGTAGAGGTTTGGCCGGGGGGTGTGGAAGTCTTGGGTTCGATTCCTGGTCAGGGCACACAGGAGAAGTGACCATCTGCTTCTCCACCCCTCTCCCTTCCCTCTCTCTCTTTCCATTCTGCAGCCATGGCTCGAATGGTTTGAGCAAATTGGCCCTGGGCACTGAGGACAGAGCATCACCCTCTAAGGGGCTTGCCAGGTGGATCCCAGGCGGGGCGCATGTAGGAGTCTGTCTCTCTGCTTCCCTGCCTCCCTACCTCCTATTTAATAAAAATAATAATAATAAAAAGAAAATTATTTAGCTGTATATTTGTGCAGTTTTACATACATAGAAAAATTATAAATGTACATATAGACATAGACATAAACAATCTAATATGCAATATATTTTATTCATCCATGCATTTATAAATGTTGAATAGAATGTTAAAAGGCCAGAATTTAGCTAAATATACATTTTACCATCAAATAAATTACGTAGAATTCTAATATGTTCATTTTATGAGAAGTGATTTGTTCAGTCGAGTTACTAATATATTATCTCCCAAAAGATAGAATTTATTATCAGTAATCAGACAGACAGCATAACGGAGAGGGCAATCCACAGGAGAGTTTGTTTTCCCATCAGTCATTATTTTTTATAAAATGGCCATGGTAACTATTACAGAAGCTATTCCTAGAAAAGAGAATTAGCTTGAAACTAAAAATTGAGAACAAATGTAAAATAATTAGCTGAATGAGTCATAAAAGCTCTTGGAAATAAAATATTTCAATGACTCATAGCAAATAAGTGGCAATGAAAACCTTCACTTTGTCTAACGGCTATATTAACGATATTAACATTCATCTCATTTCATTCTGAAGGTGGCTCAGTAAAATGTTTAAAAAGAGACATAGTTTCAAGTTCAGAGGACCTAATGTACAGCCTAGTAACTATAGTGAATAATACTGTCTCATATACTTGTAATTTGCTAAGAAAGTTGATCTTAAGTATTCTCATGAAAAAAAAAAGTAACTGTGATGTGACGGATGTGAAGATTAACTTGATTGTGATGGTCATTTCACAAGTTATATATATTTCAAACCGTCATATTGTACACTTTAAATATATTATAATTTTGTTGGCTATACTTCGATATAACCGAGGACAAAAGCTTCCTTGAAACAAAAAAAACTTGTGAGAGCTATAAATGACTAATCCAAGGTGATTCTGCAAGATACACGTGCGAGAATTTTGGCTTATGAGGCTTCTTGAGCAGAACTTTGGGACAAGGAGCCACTATATCCTTTTTGATGCAGGGCAGCCATGACTACACCAGTTGTCCACTGTAATCATTATTAGGAATCTGTTACCCTTTCAAAAGTGTTCCTGTGTGAACTAAAACCATATGGTTGGCCAAAAACAAGTAAAAGATCTACTGGCCTCTCTGTTCATCAAATTACTAATGATAAAACACATTTTTAATATTCAAGAGGCCTAACCGTTAAAGTCATCTGAGTATCAACCTATTAGAATATAACTGGCTAGAATACGTCTAATGTCATGATCTATCAGTATTACTAGGATTTTACAAGAACATTAATATTAATCGATGTCTTGAATATCATCCTGGTCATCTTTAAATTTATTTTTTACTTGTAAAATTTTCAGAACCTAGGCATATTAGTAACTAATAACATTGCATCTAGAATTGTGGCAGTTGTTTACTGGTTAGTATTATTCAGCAAAGAAATACACATACATTTTAGCCCTGCCCGGTTGGCTCAGTGGTAGAGCATCGGCCTGGCGTGCAGGGGTCTCCGGTTCAATTCCCAGCCAGGGCACACAGGAGAAGCGCCCATCTGCTTCTCCACCCCTCCCCCTCTCCTTCCTCTCTGTCTCTCTCTTCCCCTCCCACAGGCAGGGCTCCATTGGACCAAAGTTGGTCCGGGCACTGGGGATGGCTCCTTGGCCTCTGCCCCAGGCGCTAGAGTGGCTCTGGTTGCGACAGAGCGATGCCCCAGATGGGCAGAGTATCGCCCCCTGGTGGGCATGTCAGGTGGATCCCGGTCGGGCGCATGTGGGAGTCTGTATGACTGTCTCCCCATTTCCAACTTCAGAAAAATACAAAAATATATATATACACATACATTTTGATATTCTTTAGAACTTTTGAAATTCAAATCCATGCATCTGAATTAATATTTTATTAGGAGCCAGTTAGTAAAATTCTGTAGGCCATTAATCCTATTTTTAGTTTATTTATTTATTTATTTTATTATTATTATTTTTTGTATTTTTCTGAAGCTGGAAACGGGGAGGCAGTCAGACAGACTCCCGCATGTGCCCGACTGGGATCCACCAGGCATGCTCACCAGGGGGCATCGCTCTGTTGCGACCAGAGCCACTCTAGCACCTGAGGCAGAGGCCATGGAGCCATCCCCAGCGCCCGGGCCATCTTTGCTCAAATGGAGCCTTGGCTGCGGGAGGGGAAGAGAGAGACAGAGAGGAAGGAGAGGGGGGGGAGGGGTGGAGAAGAAGATGGACCCTTCTCCTGTGTGCCCTGGCAGGGAATCGAACCGGGGACTTCCGCACGCCAGGCTGACGCTCTACCACTGAGCCAACCGGCCAAGGCCATTAGTTTATTTTTTAAAAGCAACCTGTATGCAATAATAAATTATTAAATCAGGTACACGGCTAGGTAAGTGCAAGTGTGTGAATTTGTAACTTTCAAAATGGTTTGGACAAATATTAATTTTAATCCTTAATGTAGATGTTAAGATTTTCAAAGACATATTAGAATACAATTTAAAAAGGAATTATTTTCTTATTTACAGAAAGATCATAAAATATTTCAAATGTATGTGTAATAAATACCTAATTATAGTTTTATAATACAGAAATAAGCTTTTTATTTTGTAGCTTTGTATTTTAGATATATCTTTCCAGCAATT
Organism: Saccopteryx leptura; assembly: GCF_036850995.1. Lineage (NCBI taxonomy): Eukaryota > Metazoa > Chordata > Mammalia > Chiroptera > Emballonuridae > Saccopteryx > Saccopteryx leptura. The sequence continues at coordinate 205,776,876 of NC_089503.1, read as the reverse complement.
TAAATATTTTATATTAGTTTTTATATAATAAAAATATTTTATATAAAATCATTAAAATCATTTTCTCTTGATGTATAATATGTATGCAGAACATATAAAGAAAACTTTATAATTTAGATATATTATACAACAGTTGATATAAATTTTTTTAAAATTGGGATATAAATTAAACCAAAGAAAATGACAGTTGATTACTTTGGCACAGATGCCTTGTCATGGAATTTAAAATGCTTTATTCTTCTGTCCTTAAATAAAATCGACTTCATAGAGATATTTAGGAATAGGCTTTTCCTTTCATGTACAATAAAACATTGCAGTAACTTATTTCATTAGGTAGTTACTAGAAATTAAAAGACATAAATTGTAAACATTTTTTAAAGAAAATTCATAATCCTGTCGGTCACATTTAAAGAGCCTGCAAAGTCTCTCAAATAAACACAGGTGATCATGGCTGTAAGGAGGTAAGTGTGATGAAGAGTTTGTAATCCAAAGAACCTAGACAATTATCTTGAGCTGGGATAATCAAAGACCCTGTCTCTAATAGTCATACCAATAGATTCTTCAGGGCTTTTAGCCAAACCAGAAAATGCATTAATGTTGTTAATGCAAAAGGTAGGCTTCTACAGAAAAGCTTAAAGTTGAGGCAAACTTGGAAGAATTTGCTTTCCAAATGGCCTTTTGTTTCATAATAAGCAGCCATAGACATGGGCATTGATCATAGTTATAAACATATTTCTATTAAAATCATTAAATGTGACTTTATAATTTATGTCATTATCTAAATTTTACTTGGGAAGAACACATCTAAGGCTAATAAGAAAAGATAGGAGAAATTTTCTGGCCTATGTAGGCATTTATTTGTACCAGATTGTGCAACTGAATGTACATTATGGGTGGAAGCTCTTCCTTTTAAACTAACTTTATATGGGTTTTATAAGAGCTAATATAGCTGACCAGGCAGTGGCGCAGAGGATAGTGTCAGACTGGCATGTGGAAGACCCAGGTTTGAGAGACCAAGGTCGCCAACTTGGGCGCTGGCTCATCTGGTTTGAGCAAAGCTCACCAGCTTGGACCGAAGGTCGCTGGCTCGAGCAAGGGATTACTCGGTCTGCTGTAGCCCCACAGTCAAGGCACATATGAGAAAGCAATCAATGAACAACTAAGGTGTCACAATGAAAAACTGATGATTGATGCTTCTCATTTCTTTTCTGTTTCTGTCTGTCTATCCCTCTCTCTCTGTCTCTGTAAAAAAAAAAAAAAAAAAAAAAAAAAGACCTGATATAATAAAAATTAAGATGTTAGGTATGCAAAGGTTTGTAAACAAATGTTCCTTTTTGTAATAACTCAAATGTATAATTACTATTTGTAACAAATCACACAGCTTTGTAATTAATTATGTGATTGTCCCAAATAAACAAACCATTTTAAATCACCTGTGATCATATAGAAAAATCAATTAAATTAGAAGATAACAAAATCACTTACTTGGCTATACAGATTGCAGTCTTAGAAATTAGGTCCTTTAGAAGCCTGTGACTATGGTATTTTGCCTTTCACACTCCTGTAATTTTGAGCATAGGATTTATTTTGCTTGAGAGATAAGTTAGTTATAGGATAGTATATAGGTAATGTAATCTGTGAATTTGTGGTTAATTTTTATTGATTTATATTTAAGTTTGCCAATTTTTCTAACATCACAAATCTGAAGTTGAATAAACTTAGCTAATTTTTATTTTAATTATTATACTCTTCAAGTCCCTGCATTCACGTTGGTTCTTTTAATAGCCAAAAAAAATTATTGGGGGTGAGAGTGAGAATGCTTTCCCTCACTATCACAAATTATGCAATCAAGTTTCCCTCATTAGGGGAAATCACAGGGGTCAACAAATTCGGAGTGCAGTGGGTGAGCCTCACCCTGGGAAAATCACCTTCATAGTCATGGTATATCCCCTGCCAGGTAAGTATAGCTAACAAATCTTTATTGATTTGTTGTTGCCACATTTAGCTTTCTTTCGTTAGGCTTTATTTTCTTTTTCTTTAATATCTTTATAATAGTTTATCTGAAATCTCTGTTCTCACAGAAACAGTTTCTATAAAGTGTTCTTTTATTTTGAAAAATGGATTATAATTTTTTTGTTTATTTCCACACTTCATAATATTTTTGGCTGAAAACGTAGTATTTTGGAACTATTTTTATCAACTCTCAATTCTGATCATTTCTCCCAAAGATTGTTTTTGGTTCTTTTCTTGGTTTCTATTTTTGTTCTCTCTTTTTTATTTGACATTTGCTGATATCTCTATGCAGTTTTACTTTATTTTTGAATAATTCTCAATTTTCTGTTCAACCCTAACCTTACTCTCATTTTCCTTGTTTTCACATGGCTTAATGATCAGCCAATGACTACATAGAGGTTGTTTTTAAATAATCTAAGCAATTACTCTTCTATTGCTATCAATGGGTCTGTGTGTACATAGAGGAACACATTGAGTATTCACAGTATTTTCAAGTCATCACTGGATATTACTTCTTTCTGGGCACATGCAGGCAGGATATTTGTAGCAGGTATTTGTCAATAGGTTGGCACTCTCTCTTCTCCATTGCATTTTTTCTAACCATGACCACAACCTCAGGTTAGTAGAGTGTTCTATCTAACTTACTGCTTTGTTGTGTCTAAGGAGTCACATCCACTGATAATGATGTTTCGGCCCTGGCCTTGCTCATTGTTTCCAATTCGGTGAGTCCCCTTTAACCATGGCAGAGAAGTTGCCAGTTAGCTTGGCTTTCCCCCACCTGGCAGGGGGCTCCATTATAAGCCAGTGTAAGCATGAGTGTGAGAAAGGATGTATGGGCACCCCAAGCCATGTGTCACAAATGCCCACCGTTCTCATTCAGAGTTCAGCCGTTTTTCAAGCACAAATGATCCTTAACTTAGATTATGTATTTGATCAAATCCCAGGACATTAAAATGGTTGCTATTGCCTATTTTTTCAGCTTTGTAGATACTTGTTAAATAAAAAAGGAACATCCTAGTATCATCACAAGGTCATAGTGGGAAGTTCTACCATCTTAAAACAAAACAAAATATGATGTGATGTTAAAATTAAAGTTTGCACCACAATCTGTTAATGCTGCCCCACAGTCCTGATTTTAATGGAAGTTGTCAGATTTGTGTGAAAAGGTTGATCCATCTGTTCTACTTAAACTTTCCTATTATATTTCACTTGAGAATTAGCACTCTAATTAATGGATGAACTATGAAGTCCATCAGGGACATAGTTGCTTTAGTTATTGAGTTGAATAGTTGTGTGTTTCTCCAGGAATATTCTTAATATGTTTCTTCTACCTTATTTTTTTCCTCCAACTTAGTATCCCAAGTTTCTTTCATTATTTAGTCAAACACTTATATAAAGTACTGATTATGCAGTATTGTCAGAGTTGCTAAATGACTCACTAACTGGATCAATTTTTCACTATTTTTTTTATACTTTAACAGGAAAGAATTTTCTGCCAAAAGGACTTCTAAGATACTTTCAGGAACCCAAGTAACCATATGTCTGCTGACCAAATATTGAATAGTATTGTCTCATTGGGCTCAGTTGCTTACTTAGAGAATCACTCATAATTCTACTAGCCTTTCCTCTTACGCCCAAACTCTAGTATTATATTCATTTCTGTACAGTTTGCCATTTTGCAATTCTCAGGTTCCTCATCATCTCACCAACTATATTAACTATGCAGGATTACCAAAGAGCACCAGGGTAATATGTAAAAAAAGTGCCTTCCCTTTTAAATGACTGATAATTTGCTATATTTATAAAACAGTTAATTATTGAGGAGAATGTGAAAGAGTAAGGGAGTAAGTTAGATGGCTGAAAGCTGTTTACCAATGCTGTACTGGGATGAAAGAACTCAATATCAGTCTCATATTCACTTTCTTCCTGAGGTTTGGGTGCAGTTTTTTCTAATTTAGTGGTGTGGGGACTATAAACAGCATTCCCAAAATGTACTGGAGTGTAATACTTTGTCATTCATTTTACTGCACTGTTTTCAGTGGGATGTACGTATTTCAGTAAACTTCCATATTCTCCCAGAGTCCTGGGAAAGACGTGCAAATGACTAGAGGGATCGCACTCATAAAAGGATATTGTACTTGTCTTCCAGAAGCAAAATATATAAGCACACCCATTAGGATCTATAGCCGTCGTCCCACTTTAGCAACAAACACTTCAAAACTCGAGCAAAGGAATAAAGGGAGGAATGGTTTAAAGGTCACAGGTTACTGTATTATGGTCCAGTCATATCCCTTGTTCTTTGCTAAAAAGTTGTTTTTCTTTTTAAAATATCTGTTCTATAATTTTAGAAAAATGAATATAGACTGATTATATAATATCAATTTAATAATTTCACTTTCAGGTGAGAATTAGACTCTGACGAGACTGATACAACATTGTAAAGGAACCATGGAAAATTAAATGCAATGACCACCAGCAGTGTGATTATGGACTTTATCTTCATGGTCTAGCTATGAAGTATTTCTCTTCTCCTGTAAGTGAATGGGTACAAAATTATAAATGCAGCAAAATATTAAGACTATTTCTATGAAGAGTCTAATGAGTTATGTATAAATCACTGTGTCTCTTTAAGGCTTAAAAATTCAAGAAACCCATAAAATAATAAATTTCAAAGGAGGCCAACAAATAGAAATAATAACAAGGAAAATTATTTGCAAGTAAAATTTCTAAGTACGAAAATAGAAAACCAGAATAATTAACACAACAAATGGTAGCGCAAAAGATGGCATAGAAAAAGATGGCTCTTTTATCTGTAGTCTGTGTCAGGCTCAAAGTCAACATCCTCCTCTATAGCATGAAAAGTTTCACAAGAACTGATTCCCTGTTACTTAAAGTTATTTCATATTAGACCAACTTGAAGTTATAAAACCTGTCAGAAGTCCTTTAAAAAAGCAAGAGGTTCACATTTTTTTTAGATGCTGTACTTAAGATTTTGCTCTAAGAAGATATAACATGGCCTAGATAACTTTTCATAGTTCATTTTCAGTCAAATCTAATTATTTAGAGCTGATGATGGGAGTGACGCCCTAGCTTGACAGTTGTAAAACAATAGGAAAAATCCGGAGAAAGGCATTGTTTTCTCGTAGTCTACAATTAAGACATGTCAGAGAAATGACCCAGAAACTGTACTATTTTTGGATCATTTTCTCAATAAATAATTTAACGCTTGAGAGTAAAGAAAGCATCACATTTTTCAAGCCACAGCCGTATTATAACCATTTAAGAGAATCACTTAATCATAAGAATAGATAATTGCAGTGAAGTCTGATTGAATGAGGGAAAAAAATTTAATCTGAGTAATATTTTAGAAGGTAAACTGCTATTTAAATCTCTAGCCCATCGGATATTGGCATAACTTTTAACCTAGTGTTCTTTAAAGGTGCAAAACTATTCTTATACTCGCTTATTTTTAAGAACTCATTGCCCCCCAAAAACCAAAACTATCTTTAAAATGAGATTTTCCTAAGCAGGAGAAATATTGCTGTGCCTTAAAAATTATGGCTTGATTATATATATATATATATATATATAAAGCCATAACTTTTTGTGTGTGGAAGTTGAAATAAACAAAGAAAATGCAAGTGAGACCAAGCAAAGACTATTTATTCAGAGCTGCAAGGGAGTCAGCCACCATCACGTGTACAGGGTGGGATAAAAGTAATTATAGTTATGAGGACGTAAAACACAGAGTTTATTTCTTGTATTATTAATTGTTGTATTCTTTTCCATACCAACAGCTGTCATCCTATCTTTGCCCCACCCTATATTTGATAAAAAGCGCCAAGGTGCATAGGTGTTGTGAAAGCTCCGTACTGGAAAAGAGTAATGGCATGGCTTTAGGGGTGCCAGGAGCGGAGGTCATTGCCAGAGCAAAAGAACCTGCAAGAGGAAGCTGGAGGAAGGCCAGCGAGAAGCAGCTCGTCCTCTGTGATTGGGTAGTACAGACTATTTGGCTTTTCTCTGGTTGGTCTTGAGTTGGAGGCTGAGAGGCAGAGAAGAGGGTGGCAGAACATGGAAACTGGCAATTACTGATCATGTTTAGATCCTTAGGGGCTTGTGACTACAGAGAGGTTGTGATTTGGCCACTGGGCTGGTTGTGGTAAAGGCTGTGTGGTTAGAGGTCTATCTTTATATATGGTTTGGCAATGACCTATTTGTATATTTATTCTCTCACTGGGATATTTTTATTTAATAGCTTACACTTTAAAATGTGTGTGCATTCTTAAACAATAAATACTGAATCTGATGTTAAATGGGTCTGAAAAAATAAATGACACCACTTCATATAGTCTGTATGCCCATGACACAAATGTCAGAGGTAATCAAATATCCTGGGTCTCCCCACACTTCCAACACCAGCTCTATTTCTTATCCTCCAGAGCTATTCTTCTGCAATACACTACAGACATGATACATAGGGCCTTTGTGAGCAAAGCTTCCATTTTCCCTGCTGTCTCCATTTTCTAAGTTACTTTCACTCATTTCTAGGCAAAGTGAAAGATGACTTCTCAGTGCTTATGCCTTTGGTGCCTGGTCTGTGTCTGGTTAGGACAAGTATAGAGACAATGCGTTCTGAGCAAGGAATGACCAGGTGGGCATTTAATTTACTAATAAGAAACCAAACAGTATATAGAACACATCATTCTTAAGCCCCCAAAAGATGTTGATTCTAAGATTAGTTGATTCCAGGGATTAAAGATTCTCTTTCTCTTTTTCTATAGTTCTGCCTGTCTACTTCTTTTCTTCATTTTTCTTTTCAAGATGATAAGGATGTCTGGAGAAATACATAGTAAATATTACCTATGGGGGCTGTATATATTAAAATACTCACATAACCCTGTTCTACTATAGATAGGTGACTTGACTCTCACTTGATGTCCAAAATTTAGTCCAGGAATACTGATTTGTTTTAATTTTCATTTTTAAATTTATATTATTATTTGGTTCCCTTCTCACAGAAATCATAAGGAGTAGTTTTTAATATGTAAAAAGCTCCATCAACTTACAAGTTTAAATAGCTTGAGAACATTAAAATTCATATTCCAAATAAAGATTAAAAAAACCTAATGGAAAAATATATATTTGTCAGTTGTAATCACTGTTTACTGTAATGATTCAAAGGCCATAGAAGATAATTCAAAATGCATTCCCTAAGGATGTGATGCTGTAATGGTGTGTACATTCTAGGTTTTGTTTTTCCCCAACTTTTCTATGTGTGGATCAACCATCTTGATTTTGTTTTCCATGATTACAGGTCAGCTATACTTGCAGACAAATGTGCCAGGAACAAACTATAAAGATACTCTTCACTGAGGTTAGGAAGTCTCAGTATTAAAATGTCAAAGTGCTTAATAACAAAAACTGGATGAACACTTTTGATAGAAAAAACAAAATCTGCTGAAGCTTTGTGGGCTTCATTTGCTTAGGAGGTTGAATGGAAGTGTCAGTTACGTTTACAGAAGAAAAATCTAGTCATCACTGTTTACACTACCATTTTCTCTCTTGAATCTTAACTAACTTCAGGAATAAATTGGATGTCATTTATATTGTCTTTAAAAAGAAAACCTTACTGCACTTTTAACCAATATTTCATTGTAAGACTTGTGCACTCTTACCTATTTTTCTCTCTTCAAATTTCTATTAACTTTAATTGATTTTACCTTATTTGCAAGTTTATTTGAAAAGCAATAAAAGAAAAATTATCTTAGTAAATTTTTCATAGTTATAGCATTAGTGTGTGTTTGGAAAAAAAATGACTAAATAGTTCTCTTTTAAATAACAAGATCTAACATATTCCTAGATGTCCTTGAACTCTTAAGCTATTAATGCTCCCAAATTTAATATTTTTAAACTTTTTAAATTTGTTTAATTGATTTTAAAAAGAGAGGAAGGGAGAGAGAGAGAGAGAAACATTGATTTGTCATTCCACTTATTTGTGCATACATCAGTTAATTTTTTTTTATTTATTGATTTTTAGAGAGAGAGAGAAACACTGACTTGTTGTTCCACTTATTCATGCCAGCATTGGTTGGTTCTTGTATGTGCCCTGACCAGAGATCGAACCTGAAACTTCAGCATGTTGCAACGACGCTCTAATCAACTGAGCTATATCTGGCCAGGACCTTATATTTAATATTTTTACAGGGACTTAATCTATGATTTTTTAAAGCTTCTTCACAAAATCAGATGAAATTTTTTTAAATGAAAGAGTTTTTGATACTACCTTACTATGTAGAAATGGTCCTTTTTACTACAAATCTCTGTATGTTTAGATTCTTAAACCTATATATGGTCTATGATCTCCTAGTCTGCAGGTAACAGTCAACACTCATTCATTCAGCATATGGAGTTTCTAATGTGTATCAGGCACCATACTAAGATAGAGACATAGATAAAGAGACAGTTTAAAAATTAACTGTAACTGTCAAACTAATAACATTTAAAAAATCTTTTTTTCTAATACATCATGTGCATGGGGGAAGGCAAGATGTATAACACTATTTGCTAAATTATAGAAAAATGATTAGCTGTGCTAATAAAAGGCGAGAAGTATACAGTGTCACATAGTAAAAATCTGAAAAATAAGTAAAATAGCTTTAAAATAATCTGCGGAAAAGAATGTAGGTCATTGTTTAGGCATTTTGTTAGATTTTACTTGGAAGTGACTATATGGAAAAGATACATTGTAGTTAAATGATGGGCCTTTATAAAGTAGTTTTGAAAAGTCAAGATCCTTGAGAATGTTAAAATACTAGAAATGGAAACATAGTAGGATTAGTGTGCCTGGGCAATGATGAGTTATATGGTTAAATAATGCTAGTTTTTTCAATTAATTGAGGTGACATTGGTTAATCAAATTATTAGGTTTCAAGGGTTCAATTCTATGATATATCCTCTATATACTGCATTGTGTGTTTACCACTCAAAGTCACATCTTCTTCCATCCCCATATAGTTGACCCCAAAACAAACAAAAATACTATGTTGTTAGTGTAAGTAGGCAAAGCAAGACATGACTTTCTCAGGGCAACAATGCAGAGCACCCAAGAAGGAAACGAACATTCTCATAGCCTTATATCTACACCAAAAAGTAAACTTGCATTGTCGTAGTTCAAACACACACAAAGAAAATAGTGATACAGGTCATATACCCAAGGTCAGGAAGCAAATTCATGGCAGACTCGGGACCAAACTTCAAGACTTTCCCATGACCATGCTCCCATCCTAGCATTTTAACAGTGACTTTGGTAGATAGATTGGTTTCTCAGTGTATTGATTTTCACTGAATAAATTGTATAAAAGATAACAAATATTTTAATGGCTTTAGGTACATTAAGAGAGGATCAGACACACATATTTATATTCAAATACATTCTTAACACAGTTTGTATCTTCTCTTAATACATTGAGGAGGATGCTAGTAAGACATGCCAAGGTTTTAATGTTAAAAACGAAAATGTTATACACTATTTGAAGATCCATAGCATAATGGATAGCCTAGGCCAGGGGTCAGGAACCTATGGCTTGCGAGCCAGATATGGCTCTTTTGATGGCTGCATCTGGCTCACAGACAAATCTTTAATAAAAAATAATAATAACATTAAAATATAAAACATTCTCATATATTACAATCCATTCATTTCGTACTGCTCATGTTCATGGTTGAGGTTGGCTGGAGTCAATCACAGCTGTCCTCCGGGACAACACCAAATTTTTATTGGATAATGCATAATGTACATGGGTCATTGTATAGCTCTCACAGAATTACATTTTAAAATATGTGGCGTTCATGGCTCTCTCAGCCAAAAAGGTTCCTGACCCCTGGCTTAGGCCTACACACACTTACCAGAGCGTTATATTAGCCCGTCAGCCAAACAGTCACTCCTGTGTCAGGGTCAGGCAGGGAACACTACGTAACTTGACAGCCACAGACGCTTGCTTAGCCCATCTCTATCCTCACTCTCTGCTTCAGCCGCTTATCTGAATCTGCCTTATTCCCCAACTTCTGTTCAGAAACAACCATTTTAAAGGGCTTAGTGACTTTCTGCATCTAAATTAATAAGACTCATTTAGCCTTTGAAACCTGACATAGTTTCAATTTTAGATTCCCTAACTCCTCATATCTTCTGACTTCTAACCTCAAGCTCCAGTACCAGAAAGCCTGAATAGAAGCCTTCTCTCCTGTATTATGATTGTTTCCCACAAGCACAATGATGTCTTATCCCGGTTCTATGCATATTTGCCTGTTTTTAATCATTAGCTATAAGCCTTGTAAGGCTGAGAATCTACCTTGCTTTTCTTTATAACCTGAAATATAATAATTATACAACAAACAGGTACTGAACTAATTAGCTAATTAAGAAAAGTATGAAATGTCTTTAGAATTTGACATTATTCTTCACATTTCCTCATATTTCTGTCCATTCTCCTGGCTCCACACTAACATACCTATGATTCTTTTTTATGAACCCATTTCCTTTTTCATTATATTGATCATATTCTCTTTAAAAGTTCTACTTTTCCTTTTCCTTATTCTATAAACTCTTCTCCTTATTATTCCTATTTTCATTTCTTTACATGGCCTCATCAATAAGTTTAAGCAAAATATCCCCCTTTTTGGTTTGTGTCTCTGTAGAAATTCACAATTTTCTTACAGCCTTTTTAGAATTAACAATGAAAGTAATTTTGGCTTCTATTTCTTTTAATCTATGTAGTAGGGAACTCAGTTATTCTAATCTTATCATCTAGAAAAGATTTATGAATAAGTAGAAACACATACACAATTTCTTCAAAAAGAGTAAACAGGGAAAAATGGACTGGAATAAAAAAGAAGCATAGTTAGGCCAAACTGAAAGAAAATAATAAGAGATATCCTGGACTCAGATATACTGACTATATTAACTATATTAGTGATATTTAAATATATAAATACATTATATATACTAAATTATATTTGCATAGTATGCTCTCCTGTTATTTTGGTAAGAAAGTTAATTCGGTATCATTTTTCTGGTGGATACTTTGACAATATTTATATGTTGGGCTATTAATATACATCTTCATTAATTTTATCTACATTAATTTTAATCTGCACAGGCGGTGTTCTGAATCAAAGATGGATTTCTTAGTAGTTGTTTCACAGTAAATATTATATGTATGCTGGCACTCTTGTCCCAGGGCTTACTCCCAAGAAACACAAAAATAGCCATGCCAGATTTCATCTATGAGTATTCCAGAGGTAAGAGTTGAGCAAAAATGATTTGTCTGCTTATGAAAGGGAAGGAGGTGAGTCTCCTTGGAAACATAAATCATCTGAGCCATGTTTTTTGCTGTATAAAATCTTGACAGAAGCTAGATAGTCCAGGTCTTTTCCAAGTTCTAGGACCTCATTTCTGTTGACACTTTTTTTTTCTTTTTGTATTTTCTGAAGTTGGAAACGGGGAGGCAGTCAGACAGACTCCCACATGCGCCCGACTGGGATCCACCTGGTACGCCCATCTGGAGCGTTGCTCTGTTGCAACCAGAGCCAATCTAGTGCCTGAGGCAGAGGCCATGGAGCCATCCTCAGCGCCTGGGCCAACTTTGCTCCAATGGAACCTTGGCTGCCGGAGGGGAAGAGAGAGACAGAGAGGAAAGAGAGGGGGAGGGGTGGAGAAGCAGATGGGCGCTTCTCCTGTGTGCCCTGGCCGGGAATCGAACCCGGGACTCCTGCATGCCAGGCCAATGTTCTACCACTGAGTCAACCGGCCAGGGCCCTGTTGATACTTTAATAGGAGCTGACCTATACGAGGGAGCTGGCTCTCTAGTCTTCCTAATCTGTTAGATCTTAATTATGAAACCTAGTTGGAGCTATAGCCCTTTGGCTTTCTAAGTGAGGTAAGGGATTAAATCATCCCTCAAATCATCAGTGCCATTCACCCCATAAGTGGCTACAGATACAATTCTCAAGAAATACAAAGAGTCTCAGAAGGCTAGGACTTTTGGAGGAGCACTGAGAAATCAAGGAACATTTTCTTTCACTGTGCCATGGAATGAAACATTCAATAATCTTTCAATCGAGGATGGTTAGCTACACGATTGCTATAAATGAACTTCAAAATATTATCTGCACATATGAGATCATGGAATTGGAGGTAATAGCTAAACTAGAATTTTTCTTTTTTTAATCAAGTGAGAGGCAGGGAGATGTAAAGACAGACTCCTGCATGCTCCCTGACCAGAATCCACTGGGCAACCCCTGTCTGCAGCTGATATTCTGCCCATCTGAGGACGCTGTTCTGTTCCTCAGCAACCAACCTCTTCTTAGTACCTGAGGCGAAGATCATGGAGCCATCCTCAGCACCCAGAGCCAACTCACTCCAATTGAGCCATGGCTGCAGGAGGGGAAGAGGATAGATAGATAACGAGAGAAGCGAGAGTGGGAGTGGTGGAGAAGCAGATGGGTACTTTTCCTGTGTGCCCTGACTGGGAATCAAACCCAGGACATCCACACACCCAGCCAACGCTCTGCCACTGAGATAACAGGCTAGGACCTCTGTTGTTATTTTTAAAGTATGCTTATCATGCAGGAGTTGATTTAGTCTTACTCTTGATTTCTGATACTGAGATGCCACCTGACTTTTTATAACTGCACATTCTTCAGATGTATACAAGAGTTGACAAAAGTAGGTCTACAGTTGTTTGTATGGAAAAAGGCATTCAGGTTATGATTATTACAATAGCTTTATTACCTCAGAAGAATGTCACAATGGCACATTCAGTCTTGAATTTTAACATACAACTAATGAGAGAACTGAACTGCTTCATCATCTTATCTCTTTAATCTTGTTCAATAATACTTCTCACCCTCTCCAACAGCACTCTGATTTTATTCATATCTTCAAAACTCAAATTAGCAAGAGAAAACTTTGATGTTAGCTTTCTTTTGACAGTAGATCACTGAGCATGATCTTGCACGCTGCCTGTTGAAACACCATTTCATTTGCATTTTATTTGTTCTGTGACCTAAACAAGTTTTCCTGCAAGAAGAGTAGCCTGAGGTTGGCACTGATTTTTTTACTCAATCCCAGCTTCTTGTTTGTTTGGTATTTTATTCATAATATTTTTTTGATCAGGGGATGTTTATTTGGCTCATTTTTGTTGTCTCTGTTTCTCTGCTGAGATTTGCATTCACTGAAACTTTGTTAACGTGAGGACAGTTTCAATGGGTGCTTTAAGATGTTTGGCTCTGGCCACAGATAGTTGAATAGTTAGAATGTCATCCCCATAAGTAAAGGTTGTGGGTTCAATCCCTGGTCAGGATGCAGACAGGAACAGATTGATGTTTCTGTCTTTCTTTCTCTCCCCTGCCCCCCTAAAATCAATAAATAAATTTTAAAAAAAGAACTGCTTGCCTGTTAGCATCAATATCTTGCTCATCTCAGTTCTGGACACAATTAACATTCTTTGGTCTTAAGAATGTGTCACGTTTTTTGTTTCTTCATATTTTAATTAATTTTGATTGTATCTTTGATACTAAAACGTTTAAAATATAAGAATTCTGGGTCCTGTGATTTTTCTCAGTCTTTCTTCATTTTAATTTTAGCAAGAAATATGTACCTGGACTTAAATTGCAGACGGTTTCCTGAGGGCCTCTCTGGTCTCAGATCAGCCCCTGTTCCTTCAGAGAGGCTGGTTTGGGTCTGTTTAGTCCCAGGTTGAGTTCAGTCGGAATGTGGAAACTGGTTTGGAATTTTCCTCATTAGCTCCTGCTTTGTTTTGTTGTTTTGTTTTTCCTGAAATTTCTCTACTCTTTTCAATGTCAATAGTTTGAAATTTCTTGTTGTGGTTTTCCAGTCCAGCAAGACCGGGCCCCTTGTGTATCTGTGCCCCAGGGACTGCTCTTAGGGCAGAGTAACTCCCACAGAGACATACAGGGACGTGTGTCCTTCCGCATCTCTCCTCAGAGTGCGCGTGCGCCCCTCTCGGAATCTTCCTGCTTCTGGGCACTCTCCAGGACTTTTGCGTTAGCTGCATGATTTTGATTTGTTTACTGGTTTTCTAGCATTCTCATACCAGTTACTTTTAGTCTACCATATCAGGAATCAGAATCAATCCCTGATCTTATGAAACCAAAATTCTTAATTTTTTTTCATGGATAAAATATACTTTGATGTATTTTCCAGGTTTATTTTTACTTTCTAAACTATTTTTTTGTGCTTAATATTATAGGTGATGATTGCTTGCAGCTAACCAGGTTAATTACACCAATATTTTCAATTTAGTTGAAACAATATTTTCTGTTTTGAAACATAATCAAATCTATGGTCGACTATTTGCACATCTATGAGGAAGCACAGATGTAAACCTAATATTAGGGTAACCTTGTTTTCATTGGTGGGACAGTTAACATCTTTACTTTCTTCATCTGTAAAATGGGAGTAAAATTATTTAACTAATAGGTGGCTATTAAATGACATAGCATATATAAATTTTAGAATGAAGTGTCTGAAATAGAATAAATATATATATTTAAATAGATATTATCAGTCTTTATTTTAGTAGCTTTCATTCACTTCCAGGGAACATAGTACTTTTAAAATATGTTTATAGATTTAGTGAATAACTGCCCACTTTAGAGGTGTTGAAAGTCCCATCAGGTATTGTACATATCACAAAAAAAAAATCTCTTAAATTCAAGCTAGTCCACAGGTGAGAAATAAGGAGAATATTGATGTTTACATACTTACTGTATACTTTGTATATGTAGCATGCAGCACCAAGAATCAAAATATCATCAATTTGAAATAGTATATAAAGAAATAGAGCCAATCAAAAGAAAAATTATTTGAGTTTATTCTCTAATCCCTAATATATTTATATTAGACTGAATGTTTTGTTTTTGGAGGGGGTGTATTATTGAGATAAAGATAGAATTAGTGGGAAGGAGCTTGAGAAATTTATATAATATGTGGGTCTTTATATATTTTCAAAAACATTTTTTCATTACTTTCCCTTTGACCCACTATAATAAAAACTTCCTGTTTGGCAGTTGTCTACTGGAAAGGAGAAGATGCATTCTTCCCTAGTAGAGTAGTTTTCTTAAAAACCAACAAAAGAGTAAGTACGTAATCTTCAATGTAACTACTAACACATAAAATTTATTCTATGTATTGCAAATTGTATGATTCCTTTTTAAAAATGAGGAAAAAGAGAAGATTGTATATAAAGAGCACTACTTAAAATTCTCTCTAATAGCTATGTACAAACTCAGGACCAATATGCATCACATCCTAAGTACAGAAAAAATAATCCATTTCTCTTGTCAGAAGTGTTTTAAGTGATAAAAGGGCTCTCTTGATGATAAAATGAAATGTTTCAGTTGGATAAATTTAAGGACTCCCTTTAATATACAAATTCTGGTATCCCTTCTGACTCTGAAAAAAAGTTATTGTCACCAGCACCAGTAGCCATAGTGTCTGACATGCCGTTGGTGCTCAAGATATATATGCTAAGAGAATTATAATCAGATATATGCATTTGTGCTTTTTAGGTATCAGATTAAAAGTACAAAGGTGAGAAAAATTATGAGAACTAATTCAAAAAGAGTATCTTTGAAATGAGGTATAATAAAATTTTACCAGAATGTGCTGTAATGACTTTAGAAAGGGAAGAAACAAAACAGAAAATATGAAAATAGAGACTTGTAAATAATGTAAGTTTTCCTCCAACTCAGTGATCCTAATAGTATTTCATTATAATGGTTATTTCCACAAGTCCTGACTGCTTGCAGCACATAGAACTTCCTATTACCCTTGATTTCCAGAAACAACAAAGTTTTCAATTCTCCATCCCCTGCCATGCAGAACACTGACTCCAGGACTCGATGGGCCCGGTGTAGGCTGAGGGAGGCCAGTGGTAAGGCTGCTTAAAGGTTATTGCTGTTTTAGTTTAAAAGTATTGTGGCATTCTCAAATTCGTGAGTCAATAAGTCCCCCTTTCCCCCCACCATTACACTAGTCACATCTTTCTGTGTTAAGGGATATTCCATTCTTAGAGAAAAATATACCTATATATATTTGAAGCCAGAAACTTTAAAAGAAACTGATAGGTGAAGCATTAGTGACAGCTTTTCCTGCTGAGTAAATGGTTCACTCAGTATCATTTGCTTACACATTTTTCACATGAATGATTTTGCCAAATGAATAATTTCTTTTTGGACTAAATATCCTGGGTTTGCATCTCAACCTGCCCTTCAACAAACTGCATTAACAGCAAGGCTTAAACATGAATTGAGCTTGAGTCTGCAGTCTTACCTCCCTGTTCTCTTCTAAATCTTTTTATAAGAGCGAGGATGAAATGTTGTCAGCCATTAAAAATACCTTGGTGGAGAAGAAAGTGTAGAGATTCAAATAATAGGAATGTGGTGGTGATTAAATTGGGGGGAAACTGCAGTAATTAAACACTTTTATCTTTGATTCAAGATTGGTGGACATTTATGTGTAATTGAGAATAAAAAATTACAGTATTTTTGCAATAATAAGTAAAACACCTTCTGAGAAAAGCATATACAGACATAAATTCATAATAGTCCCTTCTAATGGTTGACCACTATGTTTCTAATGGCTGACCTTAATTATGTTTCAGGGAGAGCTCTTTTTGGTTTGTTCATGTTTCTTTGTTTTTGTTTATGATACCTGTTAGGAGGCATTGAGAGAGAATAAAGCATTACTTTCAGAGAGAAGGAAAGAACATAGTTGATCAGCTAATACAAAGGGGCTAGTAAGTGAGAGAGTAATTGAATTTTCAGAAAGTCTTTTCCTCTCTGGGGACCACTGGGTTCAGCGCAGCAGAAGTGCTTAGCAATCAACAAGTCAGTGTTGGAGAAATGCATATGAAAGAACAAGCCTATTATGAGAAAACTTTTTGGTTGGATATCAGCCAAGCAACATCATCTGAAATACACAATACACATCATATAATGAGTAATGATTTATGTCAAAACTGTGATTTTTATATTATATATAAATACACACACATATAAAAATCAGGAATTTTTTGCAGACAAGGACCACGGCTTTTATTTAAATGCCACTTACTTTATAGAAAAAGTAACACTTTTATTATTGGTCTTATAATTTCAGATTTGGTGTGAGTGCGGTATGCATGCGCGTAGGATATGAGGGAATGAGTGGGGGTGAATAAGTGTTGTCACTTGTCCTCCAAACTCTCAAGTGCATGTTTTTTCATTCCAAGTATAATGCAGGAAAAAAGCACCAGAATAAAATAAAATGTATGGATATGATTTCCAAAGAACTAGATAGAATATTTTCTTAGATTAAAGAACATGTGTCCTTGAAGAAGGACACCAAAAAGACAAGAGATTCTGTTTATACTTCATAAGTCTCCTTATTGACCTTTAAAACGTTTTCCAGTACAATGAGAAATGATATCAGTCTATTATTATTTGTATAAACCACCACCAATGTCAATTCTTCATATGAAAAATTCATGTGAGTTAACTAAGTGAATGGGGTGAATTATAACTAAATTAAGTAATACAAGTAACTCATAATCATATTTATTGAGAGATTTTCAAGGTTTAGTTTTGATAATATTAGAGTGCCACAATTTGTATTACTGCCTTAGAAATTGCTTTCCTTGGGTAATGAAGTGAAAGATATCTAAACCTAAGCTGACATACATAAGAGAAAGAAGACAACAGAGAGTATCCTTTTTGAGAAAATATAATATCCATCAATACAGGGAAACTATTAGTACTGGAAAGGAGGGATGACATTTTCTTCCTTCCCTTCCTACTCTTTTCTTTTAGTTCTTGAATTTATGCAGTTACATATAGGACTGTTTTTCTGCAGGAGGGACATTGGACCTTGATCTTTTTACCATAACCAGGCTCATTCACACCTACTTAAACCAACTGATTAGTTTTCCAAAAGATTGATTTGTCACAATAGATCCATGTGGTAGCTTGCAGAGGGACTCACATAACCTGTTTACCAAACCTGGTTGACATAGAGAAAAAAAAATATTAGAGGCAGCTTTTGAATATTTCATAAATTTTAAAAAAAAATAGAACAAGTTGAAATCTCAGAAGAGGCAGAGACAAAACAGTAAGATAAATAGTAGTTCATTTATCAACCCACATATACTAGCTCTGTGGTGTTTGTTGGGACTAGTTAAACATACCTGTGGCTGGCAACAATAACAAAATTGAAGATCATCAAAACAAATAAACAAAAAAAGCCTTTGTTAAACACTTTAAAATATCTATAAAAAGGTAAAAGCAATCATAACAAGGAGAAAATATTCAATATCACAAAAATATTGACATTACATAAGTCATTTGTATCTTCTTTCTTTTCTTATTCATTAGTTTCCCTCATATTATCAGGCAAAGAGGAAAGCAATAAAATTTGTTTTCCCTTTATTTTTAAAGAAAAAATAAATTGGCTTAACCAGGTGGTGATGGAGAGCATCAGCCCGGGACACAGAAGACCCAGGTCCAAAACCCCGAGGTAGCTGGCTTGAGCATGGGCTCACCCAGCTTGAGCACAGGGTTGTTGGTTGGCTTGAGTGTGAGGTTATAGATATGACCACAAGGTCTCTAGATTGAGCCCAAGGTCACTAACAAGGGGCCACTGACTTGGCTGGAGGCCCCTAGTCAAGGCACTTATGAGAAAGCAATCAATGGACAACTAAGGTGCTAAGATGAAGAATCGATGCTTCTCGTCTCTCTTCCTTCCTATCTGTCCCTATCTGTCTCTGTCTCTCTCTCTCTGTCTCTGTCTCTGTCTCTGTCTGTCTGTCTCTCTCTCTCTCTGTCTGTCTCTCTCTCACACACACACACACACACACACACACACACACAAATTACTTTTTTATCTCCTGGAGAAATTACTGTAAACATTTTTACACAATAGATTAGTAACATATAACAAAATTCAACATAATTAAATTATATTGACTTTATAGATTACATATGTCTTACTTTTAATAAAGCATTTATTTTCAAAAAGAAAAAGTTTTAAACTGAAGACACTTAAGAACCTAGTTATATTAATAAAGTAAACATTACAGATTGTCAAATAATTGAGTATTTATCTTCACTTGAGAATTTTGTACAAAGGATAGGCAATGTTTTTAACTACATAAAATATAAGGAAAAATCAAAAGTATTATTTTCTCTTAATATTTATATTATCATTAAATAAATACCTGGATTATTATAAATAAGTTTTATGATTAGATTGCATAGCCATATAATTAAAAACTATAAAGAATGATTTTTGTTCTAAAATATATTTGACACCCTGGCCAGATAGCTCAGTTGATTAGAGCATCATCCTGACACACCAAGGTTGCAGATTCCATCCTTAGTCAGGGCATATATAAGAATTCACCAATGAATTCATAAAAAAGTGAAACAAACAATAAAATCAATGTTGTTTTTTTCTCTCTCTCTCTCTTTTCCCCTTTCTCTGAAATCAATAAGTAATAAATAATATGTTTGAGAAGTTTTATCAAGTATATGTTAAATCTTAATTTTCAAATAAAGGTATCATGTTCTAAATTTCCTTAAAAACACAGGTAAGCAATTTTAGTCATGTGTTGATGATTCACCTTCAGCATCAGTTGCCAGAAAATTATCCTTCGAAGTTGAGAGTAGAAAGAGTATGCTACTTCTTATCACAGCAAGGCAGTGCCTTCACTGCAGGAGTGGAATGTTGTAATCTAGTAGAATTATCAGGTGCATTTCATGTGAATGCACAATAAAGACCACGCTATGGTAGGCAATGTAATAAAAAAAATGTTCCCTGGAGAGCTGTCAATATGCTGAGACTTGCCTATTATTTCCATGTTAAACAATACTGATGAGTTTGAAGACATGAAATACAGAACATTCAAAAAGAATAAAGTAAAAAGCCACTTAAATAGATGACAGTAATTATATGACTACAAAAAAAATTTATTTTGGCAAAGTTTGTTTTCAATCAATGTGAAGCTCTTATAAAAGAGCTTCTGGCCCTGGCTAGTTGGTTCAGTGGTAGAGCATTGGCCTGGCATGTGGAAGTTCCAGGTTCGATTCTTGGCAAGGGCACACAGGAGAAGCACCCATGTGCTTCTCCACCTCTCCACTTCTCCTTTCCTCTATCTCTCCCTTCCTTTCCCACAGCCAAGGCTCCATTGGAGCACAGTTGTCCTGGGTGCTGAGGATGGCTCCATGGCCTCCACCGCAGGAGCTAGAATGGCTCCAGCTTCATTGGAGCAATGCCCCAGATGGGCAGAGCATCACCCCTTGGTGGGCATGCCGGGTGGATCTGGTCGGGCACATGCAGAGTCTGTCTGCCTCTCCCTGCTTCTAACTTAAGAAAAATACAAAAAAAAAAAAGAGCTTCAAATATTTATTTTTAAAATAAATATTCAAATGTATAAAATAGAGTAGAAGTAAAACCAACCAGACAACCTTTTTGAATATTTAAATTTAAAATTATAAAAAAGGAATTTTTTTTTTCTGTGACAGAATAAGAGAGTGGGACAGATAGGGACAGACAGGAAGGGAGAAAGATAAGAAGCGTCAATTCTTCTTTGTGTCAACTTAGTTGTTCATTGACTGTTTTCTCATATGTGCCATGACTGGGAAGCTACAGAAGAGCGAGTGACTCCTTGCTTAAGCCAGTGACCTTGGGCTTTAAGCCAGAGACCTTTGGACTCAATCTAGTGACTACAGGGTCATGTCTATGATCCCACACTCAAGCCAGCAACCCTGCCCTTAAGCTGGTAAAACCACGCTCAAGCTGGATGAACCTGTGCTCAAGCCGGTGACCTCGGAGTTCCAAAACTGGGTTCTCTGCATCCCAGTCTACGCTCTATCCACTGTGCTACCATCTGGTCAGGCAAAAAAAAAAAGAATTAATTTTAAGTTGATAAATAGCTTTCAGAGGTTTTAGAAATGTTACATTTGGGTTCTAATCGGAATTTTACAAAGCAGCTATACTTGATTCTATGTTTTTCAACATTTTGCTATCTAGTTTATAACTTTCCTAGGGTGACCAAAACTACAATAATAACTTTCACGTGGATATTAATATCCCATAGAAATTAATCATCAATTGCACTCTGAAGAAAGCAGTTCTCATAACAGCTCTAATGTAGTCTTGAAAATGTATTTTCTTAGGCCCTGGCCGGTTGGCTCAGTGGTAGAGCGTCGGCCTGGCGTGCAGAAGTCCTGGATTCAATTTCCGGCCAGGGCACACAGGAGAAGCGCCCATCTGCTTCTCCACTCCTCCCCCTCTCCTTCCTCTCTGTCTCTCTCTTCCCCTCCTGCAGCGAAGCTCCATTGGAGCAAAGATGGCCCGGGCGCTGGGGATGGCTCCTTGGCCTCTGACCTAGGCGCTAGAGTGGCTCTGGTCGCAACAGAGCAACGCCCCGGAGGGGCAGGGCATGCTGGGTGGATCCTGGTCGGGCGCATGCGGGAGTCTGTCTGACTGTCTCTCCCTGTTTCCAGCTTCAGAAAAATACAAAAAAAAAAAAATGTATTTTCTTACCAATTTAAAATTCTCAAAGCAGAAATTAAACCAAATACTTTTAGTGCCTCTCAAAACTACCCCACCCCTCTTGCCTAGTGTACTTGAAGGGACAGTCAGTACTCAGAATATGTTTTCAGATCAGTGAGTGAGTGTGTGAATGAATGAAGAAAAGCACAGACTTTGTCTCACAGGCAAGAGATCTGCAGAGAAATATCTGTGATGACTAATTTTGTGCCTATTTGCCTACACGAGGATGCCCAGCTGTTTAGTCAAACATTAATTTAGATGTTCTGTGGACAACAACTGTTTTGTGTATTTTTTAAATGTGATTTACATTTATAAACAGGTGACCTTAAATAAGGCACATTACCTTTCATACTATGAATAAGCCTCGCCCAATCAGTTGAAGGCTTTAGGAGCAAAGTCTGAGGTTTCACGAAGAAAGATTACTGCCATAAGACTGTAACATTAAAATCCTGGCTGAGTTTTTACCTTGCTGCCCTGCCTTGTAACTTGCCAGATTCTGCAATCTTGTGAGGTAATTCCTTCGAGTGAATCAGAGAGATGGATGGATGGATGGATGGATGGATGGATGGATGGATGGATGGATGGATGGATAGATGATGATGATGATAGATAGATAGATAGATAGATAGATAGATAGATAGATGATAGATAACACTGTTATCTTATTACTTCTCTTCCCTGAAAAACACTGATACATATTTTAATTTAAATCTATGTCAAATCTTTTGTCCCTTTATTGTTTACTTATAGTAGCATAATTAAAATAAAGTTGAGTAACCTATGTTTAACTTATAAATTTACTACTATATGATATAAGAATAAGGACAGATAAAACTATAAAATTGCATTACTTTTTTAAAATTCAGAAATATTCTATCCACTTGTTAAAACTAGATAATAAAAAAAGATGTGTTAACTTCTGACATTTGAATTTGATAATTCCTTAACATTTATTACAAACAGGCAGCATAATATACTACAAATTGGCATTCACTAAAATATAAATATTGAGCATTTACATTATTGATATGTTTCTACTTAATTTTTCAGTTGAAATATTCTCATTGGTTTTATTTTTTCATCTTTCAAAAACTTCTTTTTCCTAGAATATGTAAACAGCTCATATTTAAACCTCTTACAATACGGATGTGAGCAATTTCAGTCCATTAACATTTAAATATGCATTGCGTGTTGCAATTACAACAATATCTAACTGGAATTTGAAAACTGAAGATTATCATTGGGAGATGAAAGAACATCAAATAAATTGTAGAAGCAAAGGAAGCCTGAAAGATATTAATTTAATCATACTGTATACTAAATGACATTATAGTTTCTAGAAAAGTGAAAAAACTTATCCACATGTAGAAAAGACGAATAAAAATTAGTTAATAGTATAATAACAATCAATCATCTTATGAGCACTGCAATATCAATACGTATTGCAAATGACTACTGTTCTCCAGATAATGCAAATAGAAGAAAGATATAAATTAATTGTCAACTCTTAAAATTCTGAAAAGCTTTGAATATACTTGCCAGTTAAACTACAAAGTTTACTAGGCTTTGATTCTGAACATACATAAAGTATAGCTCATAATCCTGTAATTTTGACTTTGAGTGACTGGAAAACAATTATCAAAATAAAAAGCAACAGCAGATCAAACAATCAGAGTGGGAGAATTTTCTTTGAGGTGAAAATGAGTTTCTTTTAGACACACAGATGGGAAGAAATAGTGGAAAAGCTATTGATAGAGATAGCCTAAAGACCAGGTAGATGGAAATCAAAATATTAACTTTTATTTTGATAAAACTTTTTGCAGAATGCACGAAGATGTGCGAATAAGTGTGCTGCAAATATTTACCCCTAAAATTAGATATACTAGCTCACCTGTGAAGAGCAAAGTTAAAGCACCAGAACTATGATCCATGTCTATCCTGATTATGAAGGAGATCTCCCAGGGGAAAGAAAGTAGCTGGTCTAATCATGCCCATAACTGCATGACACAGAAAATAGACATTTGATAATGATATTTCCTAGGCAAAAATTCTTTTTGGAAATCTCATAGCATTATGTCCATGGTTTACTGTTACTATTAATAGGAAACAAATCATCATCTATAGATTTATGACACAGTAGTTTCTAAGAAATGTGATGCATGTATTATAACATGTTTGCTACAAAATGGGGATATTTGATAGCCTAAATGATCTCCATCATATGAAGAGACACAAAAACTGTAGTTACAAAGCATAATTATTACTATGGGAATGAGAACAAGTGCTGATAACTGAAGGAAGTGCCGAAAGAACCGGTCAAGCTCTCCCAGACCTCTCCCTGCTTCATTATGCTACCTCATTACATGCATCCTCCGTAAAGCTTGACACTGGCAAGATCTCCCATTTAGTGAGTTGATTTGACAATTTGATTGGTGGTGGTAGCTCCAATTTGCACCATGAGCATACCTGTCTTTCAGGCAAGATGTAGCTGCCAAGCCATATTTGGTATGGAATGCCTAGAGCTTTGAGGCAATTATAAAGAATAAATCTTACCAATGCATTTTGGAGTAAATAGGATTAGATCCAAGGAGACTGACTAAATAAAAGATAGAGTATAAATATGTGGAAGAAGAAATGTTCATAACTTTTCTATTTCCTGGCTATTTCTAGCTGCTTTGAAAAGAATTCAGACCTTTGGAAGACGACAGTATGGCAGAAGTAGTAAAAGTTGTTAATTCTTTATATATATATTAATGTTTGGCCTGCTTATGCATATTTGATGACCTAGAGAGATGAAAACTTTTTTATATAAAATAACTCAAGGCCTTTAATTATGTCATCAAAATATAAAATTCTATCATATAAATATAAAGTTCTATCATTGCTTTTCTGTTGGCAGCTGATTTAATATTTTTCATGCAAAACAATTTTATACAATATTCATTAGTACTATGTATTTGTTACTGGAAAATATATTTTCATATAGGGTAATAATTTTTGTAATTTTTTTTACTGTACAGACAAAAGCTTGTTTCCTGCTTTATTTCATCAAACTCCATTTCCTCCTTGAATTTTCTAAAGTAGATTAAAGTATTTTGCCATCATTCTTATTAATATTATTATAAATGCCCCTCGTCATAGACATGTAGGGAATTTGGTTTTTATTTTGGTTCAAGAATTTCCTTAACCTTGATCTCAAATAAATTCATCAGATTTTAACCAGGTTTCTGTGGTTTTACATTTTCAACAATTTTTCCTGCTAGACGATGAGTTCCTTAAGCTTAATATATAGTTTTCTAGATTGATAGATTCAAAACTTCTATTACACATCTGAAACATTTTTCTCATTAAGTTCTTTTTCATTTTCACTTATGCTTAAATACTCATGTTTAAGTTATTGTATCATATATAATTCTATCATATCTGTATATAATCATTTATAATGCTTTGTAATTTCTCTTGCTTCTGGGTAATCTGTCTTCAACTCTTTTATTTTATTGTTTCGTTCATGTTGCAAAAACACATTGAATGCATATAATGCATTAGGATTGACAAAGCTGTTTTTGTAAAAACTGTTACTGTATTTCTCTCACCATAGATTTTACAGTTCAAATATGAGATGGCTCTGCAGCAGACAGTTATCATATAAATAAATATTTATATGTGGAAAATGAATGCATTATTATGCATTTTGACAGTTCTTTTAAAGAAATAGTATTCAAACAAAAATGATTGTTATAGAAATTAATATTTAGATTGAGGAGTGAAAAATAGACTGAGAAAATGACATTTACAGAATGAAAAGATAAAACAAAGTCAGGTAGACATTGGCTATCCTCTCATCCTTCTCTTGGGTCCTAACCATGAAATTTTACATGGTAATATATTTTAAACTATTTATTGTGCATGCATATATATCAACAAATAATTTTACCTTAAAATGTATTTTTTTGTATTCCCATTATTTTCTTTTTTGATTAATCAGGGCAATGGCAAAGCATTTTAGATATTTTAAAATATTGAAATTGTAGAGCCCCTGAACATGCACACTGAAATGGAAATTGTGTTTCTTATATTAATATACATGCGCATCTAATGGGTTTTAGTAAATATCCAAAAGTCATTGCAAATAATTTTAGTAGTTTTTCCCCCCAAGGGATTTGAAAGAATTGTATTTAAATAGACTGAGTTCTCATAATAATCAAAATATCCTAATATTGAATATTATGATATTAAAATATTTTTATGGTATGAGAACAAATGTTTTGCCAGAAAGTCACAACTCTGAAATTATAAATAAATTAAATATTATTTGATATAAATTTATTTGAATTCTATGTGAGTTAGACAGAATTTTCTTCACTATGAAAATGACAGGCCATGAATAAAATGAAATAGCAGAGAAAGTTAATAATTGTCATCTGATCAAAACCAAGCACATCAAATGATTTTTTTTAGGAAACATAACAAATGCTGATATGTCTTTAATGCCACGAATCATGCGATGGGTACTTAAAAATCAATGCATTTTTAACATTCATATGCAATAATAAATAAGAATTACCATTATGAGATTTTTCAAAATTTATATTTATATTTAATAATTTACTCAATTAACTACACATTAAAAATTCAATAATTAAAAAATTCACTTATTAACTAAAATTTACAGTGTATTGTATGCATTTTAAAGTGTTTTTGACACCAAGGAGAATATATATTTGAAGAGAGGCAGTATCTGCACAATAATAAAACTATGTTTCATACTGCAATAAAAATTGTAGGAACAAAGTACAATGGAATTTAATTATATTGTCTAAAAATAGAAAGAAAAAATTGCTTTACCATATGAGTAATAGGATTTTTCTAAATTCTAAATAATTGTGTGAATTAAGTCACTGTAATGCTTATGTTACTTGCATCTCCAAGGTATGTCAATGTGGTCTTGTTGTCTTTACCATTCAAATTAAGTCTCGATTGCATACCAACAAAATATCTCCATCCTAAAACAATGACTTCAAAGTCATTTCTATGCTATAATCTTTTCAGGATACTGCTCCATTAATTTTCTTTCCTTGATGGACAAATTCCCATAAAAAATTTTCACTTGTACCTTAATGCAATCATACATGAGAAATTATATTTTATGTTCCTAAAACTATTCCTTCAAGTTTACT
Organism: Saccopteryx leptura; assembly: GCF_036850995.1. Classification (NCBI taxonomy): domain Eukaryota; kingdom Metazoa; phylum Chordata; class Mammalia; order Chiroptera; family Emballonuridae; genus Saccopteryx; species Saccopteryx leptura. Next base: position 205,750,074 of record NC_089503.1, on the reverse strand, counting down.
TAAATAATCAAATCTCAGCCTTGGCCAGTTGGCTCAGTGGCAGAGCATCCGCCTGGTGTGTGGATATCCTGGGTTTGATTCCTAGTCAGGGCACACAGGAGAAATGCCCATCTGCTTCTCTAACCCTCCCCCTCTTGCTTCTCTGTCTCTCTTCCTCTCCTGTAGCCATGGCTTGATTGGAGTAAGTTAGCCCAGGGAACTGAGAATGCTTCTATGGACTCCCCCTCAGGAGCTAAGAAGAGCTCAATTGTTGAGCAACAGAGCAAGGCCCTAGATGGGCAAAGCATCGCCCCCTAGTGGGCTTGCTGGGTGGATCCCGGTCAGGGTGCATGCAGGAGTCTGTCTCTGTCTCCCCTCCTCTCACTGAATAATAATAATAAAAAAATTACCATAGGTTTATAGCTGCAGGATGCAAGAAAATGTTTATATTAACAAACCGACCGTAGAACTTCATACATTGAGCTCTCACAGTCCAATTCCCAGAGAACACAACAAACAGTGGAGGCAATATGCACCCAATCTGGTGGAGAGGGCAACAGCGTGCTAGAATGAAGTCAATTCTCAAAAAGACTCAGATGATTGCACTATCCAAAAGGCTAGTCCCTCTTTGTCCAATTGTTCAAAGTGTCAATAGTATTTTTAATTGGGTTTAAAAGGGGAATGAAGGTAAATTCTGGATCAACTAAACCAGCTGAACACTAACATCAGGCTGTCCAGGCTGGCACACACACTACACAGTCGCTACGGGTGATGATGCAGCAAACAAAGGGAGAAAGCGCTTGGAGATTAACTTCAAAATAATACAAAGTGTTGCTCTGCTGCTCATTCCAATAAGGAACAAAATAGTCAAAAGAACAACTGTTTTTCAAAACCATGTCACAGTTTTGTGCATCCAAATTTTAACCTCCCAATATGTGAATACACATGTTTCATAAATATAAAAATATAGGCTACCCCTCAAAATATAGGCTACCATATCTTTCAATAAAAAACAGTTTTAATTATTTTTAAAACTATTTTTGACTACTTAAATATTTTGTGTGTGACCTTCATATAATATCAGTAGGGACAACGTTTGCTGGAATTATATGAAGGTAAGTGAAGAAAATAGTAGGTAAAAGATTAAAGCTAGCTATTGAAATGATGGTGAATAGTTTGGTTTTAAATATTTTTGAGGATATGGTAGTTAACTGAAACCAAAATGGATGATTTAGCTTACTTATAATAGTTATTACATATTCCTAATAAGATATAAAGATTTTAATCAATATCTAACACTTATAACTACCTAAAAATAAGTCAGTATAAAATTTGAGTAGTACTATACTCTTGTATTAGGATAATGACAAAAAGAAACTATTACAGTTTGGCCATATAAAATAGTAACTGTTTTGAAAAAAGGTAAACTTGATTTGATAGTAAATGTTTAAGAACATAATTCTTTAAACTTATTAAAGAGATAAATGTATAAATCTCATTTCTGTCATTTTAGTGGAGCTCACCTGAAAAATGTACATCCTGGGGTTTTATTTTCAAATGGTGGTGATATTTTGACTTGAATTTTTCTTCTTCCCTTTTTATTACATGGTAGTTTTTAACAGATGACCTCTGAAAAATGTTACAAAACCAAATTCAGAATAAAAATTTCAACTGACCTCCAGAAACATTCTCACATAGAATTCAAGATTGGATTGTGGATTCTGTCGTAGAGCCCAGCTAACCGTATGTGAAAAAAAGTCTCGGCCGGTGTGTAAAGTATGTGTTTGTATTTGAAAATGGATGGTTGAGAGAATTTCAGTCCGTACAAACAGGGAAAAATATTTTAAAAATAAAGACAATGTCAGGTTCAAGTTAAATAAACATTTTTAATCAATGCAAATACTTAGGGCATAATATGACATCACATTATATGAATTTTTTTCTTTTGTTTAAATTCGAAAAATATAAATTTGAGATAGGGTGGGTGGCAAAATGTCTATAACCTATAAAGGCTGCCTGGATTTTCATGGAGGTAAGACCAACCCCTAAATCATTTATGGTTTAGAATTGGCAGTGATCAGTTCCATCTAATAAGGCGACCAATTTCACTTTGTGGTAACCCCTAATCTCATTATGTACTCATTTTAATACATTAATGTGCTAAATGATACACCCTGCACGGCCATGATTGAAAACAGAAAACCCATACAAGGACACAAGATGATTGAAAAGTCTTCATCTCTTTCTCAGAAAAATCTTAACTATTCCTTTCCCTCTTTGAATGCCCTATCAGTTCCCTAAATGAGCCTAAATAAAAGAAGTAAATCCAACTAGGGAGGGGCTGCTCTGTCAGTGGAAATCTCACTATTTCACAAATAAACTCACTTTAAACTCTCGGTTGGCTGTTTTGAAATCTTTTCTGTGCAAAGCCCAGAACTCACAGTGAGTTGCAAACTCTTGGACCCCTGACCCTCATCTCTACAATATGTTTATCTATACAATCACGTGCTGCTTATTGCCGGGTTACTTTCTGAGAAATACATCATTAGACAGTTTCACTGTTGTTTGAACATTATAGAGTGCACTCACACAAACCTAGATGGTATAACCTACTACACACTAAGGTTGTGTGGTGTATCCTATTTCTTTGTAGGGGAGAAAAAATAATTTTTCTTCTTGGATGAGAATTCTCTAGAACGAAAGATATATTAACAGGAGAAAAAAAATACAAGAGTTTAATAAAATGTATCCTTTCCTTTTTAAAAATTTTTTTTATTGATTTTAGAGAAAGAGAAAGGGGGGAGAAAGAGAGAGAGAGAGAGAGAGAGAGAGAGAGAGACAGGAATATCAATCTGTTCCTGTATGTGTCCTGACTCAAGAACAAACCAGAAGCTTCTGCATTTGGGGACAAAGCTCTAACCAAATGAGCTATCCAGTCAGATCACATGTATCTTTTCTGTATATGTAAAAGACCGAGGAAAACTGACACACAGGCCAAAACGGTTGAAGCCATCACCTTAAATACCATCTTCATTTGAAGACAGGCCCTGGCCGGTTGGCTCAGCGGTAGAGCGTCTGCCTGGCATGCGGGGGACCCGGGTTCAATTCCCGGCCAGGGCACATAGGAGAAGCGCCCATTTGCTTCTCCATCCACCCCCCTCCTTCCTCTCTGTCTCTCTCTTCCCCTCCCGCAGCCAAGGCTCCATTGGAGCAAAGATGGCCCGGGCGCTGGGGATGGCTCCTTGGCCTCTGCCCCAGGCGCTAGAGTGGCTCTGGTCTCGGCAAAGCGATGCCACAGAAGGGCAGAGCATCGCCCCCTGGTGGGCAGAGCATCACCCCTGGTGGGTGTGCCGGGTGGATTCCGGTGGGGCGCATGCTGGAGTCTGTCTGACTGTCTCTCCCCGTTTCCAGCTTCAGAAAAATACAAAAAAAAAAAAAAAATGAAGACAAAAGAAGATAGGGAGAGTCAGTTAAAGGAAGTTACCAGGAAAAGCACAGTAATTAATTTGTTACACAGATTTAGGGTAAGTGTAAGTCCTTGCCTTCCACATTGATAGGAATTTCTAGACATAAGGTCATCTCTCCTTTTTCAGTACATGGAGGGGGACATCCTTACAAATTGAGATTTCTTTTACAAATGTAAATACATTTTAGGAAGGGTAACTCATAATCGATTCTGTTTCTTACAGTTAACCAGGCCCTGGCCAGCTGGCTCAGTAGTGGAGCATCAGCCTGACGTATGGACATCCCTGGTTCTATTCCAGGTAGGGCACACAGAAGAAGTGACCATCTGCTTCTTCACCCCCCCCCTCTCTATCTCTATCTATCTCTATCTTTCTCTTCCCCTCCCTCAGCCACAGCTAGGCAGGAGCGAGTTGGCCCCTGTTGCTGTGGATGGCTCCATGGCCTCACCTCAGGCATTAAAATAGCTCAGTTGCCAAGCAATGGAGCAACAGTCCTAGATGGACAGAGTATTGCCCAGTAGGGGGTTTGCCAAGTGGTTCCTGGTCAGGGAGCATGTGGGAGTCTATCGCTCTGCCTCCTTGCTTCTAACTTAAGACATATTATGGGTTGACACATTATGTTCCCTAAAAATCCTACATGACATATCTGTACAGCATGTTACTGTCCTGAATGCAGGAGGTAAGTGCAACACAATGGTAAGTGTTCCTGTATTGCATTGTGTGAAGATGTTAGCATGATGTGACTAGGTGATAGAAAATTTTCAGTTACATTGTAACCTATTGGACAACTGTTGTGTAAATATATGTGGTCTGTCATTGACCAAATGGCATTACGCAGTGCATGACTACACTGAAAAGGAGGGGCGGCTGTTGAAAATGAAAAACTGATAGCAGAAAGTGGGACCTTTCCAATTGGAGTTTTACAATACAATTTGGGAATTACTCCAAGACAGTGAGGAAGAAATAAAACCTGATGGAAAACATAAAAGATAATTAGAAGACAGTACCCCAAAAATAGTTCTGATGAGAAAAAGCAGATAAAACAGATAGAAAAAAAACTGTGTGCAAAATAGAAAATTTATCAAAACTAAAGTTATTCGATTACTAAATGAAAAGTCCACTGAATGCAGACCTAACTCTAACCCAAACCCTGCTTTTGAATTCCAAAGGCTGTTTATTCTACACTTGAAAATACTTTTCCAGATCACATGCTCTATGGAATAAGTCAGTATTTTTCAACTGCCGGTCTGTGGACCAGTGCCAGCCTGCCAGAAACTTCATGCAAGTCCTCAAAAGAGTTAACCGCCCTGATGTCATGTGACAATTGTAGACCCAGTGATCTTAGTTGAATTCACTTATGCTCAGAGTGATTTCTGCCTTTGCAGTCTCCAAAATAATTCTACTATTTCCACCAGTCTTCAAGTGTAACAAGGTTGAATACTGCTGAAATAAGTCATCCCGTGGGTTCTGAAAAAGGAAAGTGCTCATGAGATGATATAAGCAGCTCTGCTTCTTGGGATATTGACTTAGTAGAGTCTCCTGAGTAGAATATAGTCTACTATAGTCTAATAGTTGTAGGTCATGGGAAGCCCCAAAAGGAGAATCAAAAATTTAAGGTTCTGACCATGGATAAGCGCAAAACTAAGTATGATACATTCCTTATTGTAGGTGTTTTACTATACTGCTCACAAAAATTAGAGGATATTTCAAAATGAATATGAAGCGATAAAATATACCCTAATTTTTGTGAGTGGTATATAAGGAACATTGTATTTTATCTTATTTATGTTATATTACTGAAAGATTCCTATAGTTTTATCTCTCTAAATATTCTTGGTTTTCTGTAGATTGCTTCTTTATTCCCCATTCATTTAAGCTTTTAGTTTTTTATAAAGTTCTTCTCAAAGTACGATAATTTTGTTGTGTGTTCAGGATTAAGAATTTGTAGGCTTAAAGTGTATGTGTTGGATTTATTGACTTTGAGAGTGACCTGAGTGAATTGTTTTTGGATTTAGAGTAAGATAAAAAGATAAAAAGCCAGAACCTACATGTTTGCAGATGAGTTCCAGAAAAGAATCTACCACCCTTCTTCTAAGTGTCGTGAATAATATTCACTTTATTTCCCAATTTTTAGTAAATCACTCATGTTCTCGACTCTCTTGGTGTTTACCAGTTCCCATATCATGCATTTTAGGCTCTGTAGTGAATAGCTCTCCCGATCTATTTCCAGATAGAAGGCCCCTGCCCTGTGGCCTAGATTTAGAGAGAGAGAAGCTTGTTATATAACTGCTTTTCTTGTTTTCATCAAATCCTTCTTATTGTGCCTTGTACTTCCCACTAAACTAGAACATGGTATGTTCAGTTCTTGGGAACTTTTAATTCTATTATTTAATTGTTTTGTCTCAGCTTTCTCTATAGATGTTTTATATCCAGCTTTCTTGGGTTTAAAATTTAGATAGCAGATTCTCATATACTTACACAGTTCCTTTCTTTCTTTTTTTCTCTTTCTTTCTTTCTTTCTTTCTTTCTTTCTTTCTTTCTTTCTTTCTTTCTTTCATCTTCTGCAGTTTTTGTGGATTTAGTAGATATTTTAGAGTATACAAATAGATACATTATTTTATCTGATATTCTCTCTAGGGATCAGAACATACTATTATATTTCAATTTGCAAATATTTCACAATTTATTTAGCTAACATCACAGTAGTGAATCTTTATTATTATTAATAAGAACTGCACAAAAATTCCATATACATTCTTTATTTGTAGCACTAATTCTCTAAAAGAAAAGAGCTGTGCTAAATATTTTAATTATTTTTTATTTTTTTCATATATATCATCAAATGACTTCTCAAATAATTTATCTTGTTCAGTTACTTATCTCACTTTCATCATATTTTTTGTCCTCATATACTTAGTGGTTCTTGACTATGCAGTCAGCTTTGAAGTTAAATTTGTCCTCTTTTCTCTCCTCTTTGTTCTCCTAATGGGAACACAAGAGGCATGAAAGTCGAAGAGAGACACATGCTTTAGTTTTCTACTGCTCTGTAACAAATTACCACACATTTAACAGCTAAAAATAGCAGACACTTGTTTTCTCAGAAATCTGTGGGTTCGAATTCTAGTGGGTCTAGGAGATATCTTGGTTCTGAGTCTCACAATTCCACATGTCAGTAGGTCTGTGATCCTTTCTGGAAGCTCTGGGGAAGAATCTGTTCCAACCTCCTTTACTGTGTTGGCAAAATTCAGTACCAATCAATTATAGGACTGAGGTCCCTGCTATTTCGTTGGTTGTTGCTAAGGGTCATTCTTATTTCCTGATTGCACCTGCATTCCACAGCTTCTGGAACCTTTTCTTCATCTCAATGCCATCAATGATGGATCAAGCCCTAGACCGGGGTAGTCAACCTTTTTATACCTACTGCCCACTTCTGTATCTCTGTTAGTAGTAAAATTTTCTAACCGCCCACCGGTTCCACAGTAATGGTGATTTATAAAGTAGGGAAGTAACTTTACTTTATAAAATTTATAAAGCAGAGTTACAGCAAGTTAAAGCAATAATAATAATAATTACTTACCAAGTACTTTCTGTCAAATTTTCGCTAAGTTTGGCAGAATAAATCTTTATAAAACAACTTACTATAATTAAATCTATCTTTTTATTTATACTTTGGTTGCTCCGCTACCACCCACCATGAAAGCTGGAATGCCCACTAGGGGGCGGTAGGGACCAGGTTGACTACCACTGGTCTAGACACAGGTTGACTCTCTCTGATCTCTACTTCTACTTCCTCTCTCCTGTCTCTTCTGCAGCCCCTGTCTGATATTCCTGCTGCCACCTCTCTCTTCCGTTTTAGAGGTCCATGTGATTTCATGATGCTCACCTCATTAATATGAGATAATTTCACTATTTTAAGATCAGGTGATTAGGAACCTTACCTTCAACTCTTACATGTCCACTCATAGCCTACAATATTTCACTGAATGACCAGGGCACAGGACTCTCAAGGAACATCTTTATAATTCTGGCTGTGACAGATCCTATCCACTCACCACTCAGAGACACCTCAGCAGCCTCCTCTGAATGCCACACTTCCCTTTACTCTATTACCCAACACCTGGAGTACTGCTCTGACTCCCAAACAGATGCCCTTTGGGCATAACCCTGCCTGCAGACCCTTTCAGGTTGCTTGCTGACTCAAGGAGGGTGGATGTGTAAGCCTTTTGGCTGATCCTTCCTCTCTATGCCAGTTAACTGCCCCCCAAATAGCCTGATTTGTCTCCTGCAACAGCACTCCACCAATCTTGTGCATGTTGCAAGTCAATGCTTCTCCTAAGCTGTCATATCTATTCTAAACAAGAGCCAACCTGATTTATGTAATTATTTAATTGATACATGATTTATGATCTCACAAATCTTTCTCTCTTTCACATTTTTGGGGGTGGCTATTATCATATATATGTTTTTCAATACATTCCCAAAATTTGGTATAGAATTGGATATGACAATGGGCACTTTACTATCTAGAAATAGAAGTTCAATCCATAAAAAGCTACTACAAAATTATTATGGATTATGGAATCTACTTATATATTATAAAATATCTGTATATACACACTGTGTATACATACATAAATTTATAAGCAACAGTCCTAGTTTTATAGTATGTTAAAATAAAAAATAAGCATTTATTTAATAAACTATGCTATGATTGCCACTTAATGTTTTAAATTGCCTTTTTATTTGTTTTATATGGAGTAATGATTAGCTCTAACTAACCACTTTACCACACCCCAATTTTCCACTACATATACACAAACACAAATATACATATATATTTATACATATATCTTAATTGTTAGCTAAAATATAAATAGAAGTTATAATATTTTGTCTATAGCTCAGAACATTTTTATAAATATGTGTGTATTTGAGTCTAAACATTCTAAGGAAATGTGAACCCGAACTAGAGTCAGTTCCATTCCTTCTCTGCTCTCAGTCCACCCCAGGTCAATGAAGACAGCTATTGTTTAACATCTGGCAGCTGATCCAAGGTCTCTGACACGTGCAGCAGTCTGGTGGTCTGACTTCACTTTTCATTGAATCATTGTCAGGTAGTGATTAGCAGCCCATGAAGAACTTGGCAATCAGGAAGGGATGTTCTATGTTGGAATTCTTTTCTATTCATACACACTCTGTTTTTAATATCAGCAATAAAGTATATTGGCAGGAAACTCTATCTATGTCACTCTTTCCTACTGTTCAATAAATAAAAACTTGAACTGGCAGTGAAGATTATATATTTCAAGGGGTTCAGGTATTTGAAGTAAAAAAATTTATATATTGCTAAGAATATATAAAAGCACATAAAACATTTAAGAAAGAATTAATAATATTTCTTTAGTTTAATAAAAATAAAAAAATTATTTTTTCTAGCTGAAAAACGTACAATAATTAGGCATTTGGTAAATATTTATTGTTGGTTGATTGTCAACTGTTTTTACTGAATTCAAAACATTTTTTATTTTTATAAAAATATTTATACCAATTAGGCATGCAGTCAGAATTGTTGCAGTAGAATATTGAGAATGCTTTTCTCTGTCAGCTTTGATACAATTCACATATACCTTTGTGCAAGTTGAACACATACAGTGTAATGATTTGATACACATACATGTTGCAAAATGACTACCACAATAAGATTAGTTAACACTTCCATAATATCACCTATATATCTTACTTTTTGCAAATGTCATGAGAACATTTAAGATTTACTTTATTTGCAGCTTTCAAGTACATAATACAGTATTGTTATCTATAGTCACCAAGATGTACATTAGATTCCCAAAACATACTCATCTCATAACTGGAACTTTATACCTTTTGACCAACATTTCCCCATTTCTCATATCTACTAGCTACCAGCAATCACTGTTCTGCTCTCTGAGTTCAGCTTTCTAAAAAGATTCCACATATATGCCTTTCATCTAGCATAAGGTCCTCAGGCTCATCCATTGATTACAAATGGCAAGATTTCTTTCCTTTTTGTTGCTAATATTCCATTGTGTGTCTGTGTTGTGTATTACATATGTACTATATATATTATATATATATATATTACACACATATGTATATAATGTATGTAATATATATAATATATATATAGCATTTTGTTTTCATGTCTCGGCTCATACATTCATGTATGTATGTGTGTATACACACACATACACATGGGAAAATATACTATACAAGCAGAAATTTTGGTTCAGGGCATACTTTTGTAAAATAGCATTTGTTCTTGAGCAAGCTAACTCCATTACTTTTTAGTGTATTCTTTTTCTCAGAGAAAGTTCTTTTTTAAAAAAAATAAAAATTTTAATTAATTTTAATGGGGTGATATTGATAAATTAGGGTACATATATTCAGAGAAAACATCTCCAGGTTATTTTGACATTTGATATATTGCATACCCATCATCCAAAGTCAAATTGACTTCTGTCACCTTCTATCTGGTTTTCATTGTGCCCCTCTCCCCCCCCACCCCCTCTTTCTCCTTCCTCCCCCCCTCCCCTGGTAACCATCACACTATACTTCTCTTGCCAGTTGGCTCAGTGGTAGAATGTCAATCCAGAGTGTGAATGTCCCAGGTTTGATTCCTAGTCAGGAAACACAGGAGAAATGCCCTCTGCTTCTTCACCTCTCTCTTTCCCCCTTTTTCCCTGTCTCTATCTCTTCCTCTCCTGCAGCCATGGCTCCATTGGTTTGAGTTCATCAGCCCCTGGTGCTAAGTATGGCTCTGAAGAACCTCTGCCTCAGATGCAAAAAATAGTTCAGTTTTGAGCATTAGCCCCAGATGGGGGTTGCCAGGTGGATCCTGGTAGGGGCACGTATGAAAGTCTGTCTCTTCATCTCCCCTTCTCTCACTTAAATAAAAATAAATATAAAAGAATAAAAGAAATAAGCTATACTATCAGAAATACTTTTGTGAAATAATATTGCATGGTGTGTGATACATAATTGTTTAAATGTCTTTTTTTAGCAAATAATTATCTTACTACAGTAAGTCAGTTATTCTGCTCTGTGCTATTGATACAAAAAACAGGGTATTGTATATTTTCCCTCAGAATCCTACAGTCAAGAACAGTGGTCACTATAGTGTAACATATTCTTTGCCAAGTAGTTTGCTAGACTATCTCTTATTCCACTGGTAAAAAATAGTAAACTCTCTATCTATAATTTGATATACAGATTGACTCTTCCCAAATTGGTCTATATATTATATAGTCACCTCTGACATGCGATGTTTTAGTGACCCTAACAAAACTGTGATTGTTTAATATATAAATTTACAAATACATATTCTTTATAATACTTTAAATTAATATATGCTTCCTAAACTTAACTGAGTTTAGATCTACATTATTTTAATTATATTTAACTATGATAACATTCACAAAATGACAATTTTTACAAGAATGAATGCTGATAAATACAATATCAAGTCAAACAAAAGTATACATAATAGATTTTATTTTCTTTCTTTTCCTTGGGAAGGTACATAAGATAAAATTAATAAAAATCTAATAGAATTTTTAAAATTAGAGGAAAGAGCTTAGAATTATAATAAACTCTTTAATACAGGTTCTTATACAGACTTTTATTATTAATGATGGAAGCGTAGCAAATGTGGCCTGAGATAATAATGCTAACATTAAGGCATTATTATTAGCAAGGCATTTGTAAATTTTGTCTAAGAAACAAAAAACATAAGCTGCAAATACTTTTCAGCAAGTCAGTCTATGCTTAACACATTATTTTCATAATACTTTTAATGGTAAAGATGCAGAGGATTCTTCTGAAAAAAATGTATTTATAAGTGAAATTCTAATATCCCATACCATCAAAGTAGCAATTGTTCTTCTTGCTATAGTTTGAGAAACACATACAAGACAATGTGGGGTTGAAATGAAGTGCATTCTGTTGTCAGAAACACTGTCAGAGGATACTTGGAAAACATAGCTAACAATCCAAAAGCAAAACAAAACACACAGAATATTTCTAAGTGGAGAATGTTTGCTGTAAAATTGAGTGAAGGCCCACAGGTTTTTATTGTCTTATGTTTTTATGTTGTGGTTTACACATACTCTGGTTCAAAACTAAAACGTATAAAAATATTATTTTTTGAACAACTGAAGAAAGATATTCTAGAATGATATCTTGAGTTAATCTTTTAAAAAACATTTGGTCCTTAAAATTATAAAATTTTAAACACTGATAGAATAACCACTTAGCTACTCTGTTAGAATAATCGATTCTTTAAACAAGAATTGATTTACTGCCTGCTGTGTTCCACCTTTCAAGAAATGGGAGGCCTGGAGATACAGCAGTGAAGAATGAAGAAGAAAGCCCTTCCTCCACTGAATTTATGGGAGGGGGGAAGGGCTGAAATATGCTGATAAATAAAGTATAGACTATGTCAAAAATTAATAAGTGGCAGAGAGAAAAATTAAGCAGAAACAAGGGATAAGGAACATTAGTGAGGGGTAAAAACAAAATTTTCAAAATAGTGTTTTTAAAACTAATTTTGAGAACATGTTACTTGATCAAAGACCAAAATGAAGTGAAAAAATTCATCCTGAATGAATGGCTGTTTTCCAGGGAAAGGGAACAGCAAGTTCAAAGCAGAGGCTGTCCCGAGCAAGGCACGTATGAGTAATATAGCAAGGAGGCCAGTGCAGCTCTAGAAAAAGAGTTGGGGGCAGGGGGAAAAGGTACCAGTGGAGGGGACCTAGGATTCCAGAATACAGTGTGTCTTCCACAAACTTTGATTTAACTGAATGAGATAACCATTTGAAGGGTTCTTCTCCTGACCAGAAGGGAAGCATCATTTGGTTCAATTTGTCAAAGAATCACTCTAGCTATGTTGTTAAGAATAGACATGCCTGACCAAGCGGTGGCGCAGTGGATATAGCGTCAGACTGCGATGCAGAGGACCCAGGTTCGAGACCCCGATATCACCAGCTTGAGTGCAGGCTCATCTGGTTTGAGCAAAAAGCTCACCAGCTTGGACCCAAGGTCGCTGCCTCGAGCAAGGGGTTACTCAGTCTGCTGTAGCTCCCCGGTAAAGGCACATATGAGAAAGCAATCAACAATTAAGGTGTCACAATGAAAAACTGATGATTGATGCTTCTCATCTCTCTGCGTTCCTGTTTGTCTGTCCCCATCTATCCCTTCCTCCGACTCTCTCTCTGTCCCTGAAAAAAAAAAAAAAGACATTATGGAAACATGATGGAAAGTAGAGAGATGCTAGATTTAATCCATACAAGAAATAAAATGTTAGGTTAGCCCACAATACAGTGGTAGAAGTGATAAAGTCCTATATTATGAATTTGATTTTGGAAGCACTTTCTTAATGATATATAAGAATATATATATAGGGTGAAGCCAAAGTAGGGTTACATTTCTAAACTCTGTGCTTCACATGCTCACAACTGTGAACCCACTTTTGCTCCAACACACACACACACACACACACACACACACACACACACACACACACACACACACACAGTTTTTAAGAAAATCCAGGCAATCTCATGTAGCAAAGAGGTACCCAAGTTGTTATAACTATAATGTGGTTAATTTTATAAAAGAAAAAATTTTAACATGCAGTATATTTTCTACTTTTTAAATAAAATATGGCAATTATGGAGAGATTTAAAAAATAAATATCACTGGCTATATTATGGAAAAAGTGTTAAGATAGTAGATTTAATATAAAATTAATTATGAATAAATCACGTTTCTTTTGCACAAAGATCCAAACTTACTTTTGAAAAGGTCTATTTTTTCTGTAATACCAACCATTACTTTGCCTGACCAGGCGGTGGTGCAGTGGATAGAGTGTCGAAGTGGGATGTTGAGGACCCAGGTTTGAGACCTTAACATCCCCAGCTTGAGCGCGGGCTCATCTGGTTTGAGCAAAGCTCACTAGCTTGGACCTAAGGTCCCTGGCTTGAGCAAGGGGTTACTTGGTCTGCTGTAGCTCCACGGTCAAGGCACATATGAGAAAGCAATCAATGAACAACTAAGGTGTCACAACGAAAAACTAATGATTGATATTTCTCATATCTCTCTGTTCCTGTCTGTCTGTCCCTATCTATCTCTCTCTCTGACTCTCTCTCTCTCTCTGTCTCTGTAAAAAAAAAAAAACACACAAAAAAAAACAAAAAACCAACAACAAAAAAAACCCATTATGCTGTCTCTTCAAAGTGAAAAGATGTTTTATAATAAATGAAAATGTCATTGTTTTTGTCTTTATTTCTTCTATTGAAAGCACATTCTAAAAACTAATGTTTGGAATATTTCTAGTCTGATATAATTTTACTGTGTGAAACAATGGTACCATAACACTTATCAAAACTTTTCTCATCTCATATTAAAAAAAAATTCTTTACATACAGACAGACATCTTTATTGGTGTATAAGTACAAATTATTCATATCAGAGAAAGTAAAAATATAGGTATTGAAATAGAAGAGATACTTTACCCTATTGTTTGATACAACTGGACAATAAGAATCCTGTTTTATTTTTTTTAAATGGGCTTGGGGCCCCCTTTTAATTTGGAACATATATATAATCTTAGTGAAGTACCTGTTTTAGCTATGAATCTGACCAAAAGCAAATACCAAAACACAGCCCTCTGTTCCTATTTTGCAGAAGGATTAAATACAAATTTGAAATGCCTGGTAGCCTGTATTGTTCATGATGACAGCACAGCCAGCATCTCTAATGGTCTTGGGTTCCACTTTAAATTCAGGGGGTTCTGGTTGTCTGAATAGCACTTCTAGAATATTGTTACATTTTCCTTAATGTCAAGTTCAATCAAACTGTGATCAGAACATCTAATAGGAAGAAGATTTGAGATACTTGTTCTCTTTTTGTGCCTCCTTTTAGATAAATATTGCAATGTGTCAAAAAATTCAGTGTTATATATCTTGAAGTTTTAAATATGAAATGTCACATAATGTTAAATCAGGATTTATAAAAACAAATGTCATGAAATTATTTTTGTTAAAAATCAGAAAAATTCATAATTAAAATATTTTTATATATTTTTCTCTTACCTTGTATTTTTTTATTAATCATGTTTTTAATATATTGTTACTATAGCACATGTGTATAAGCTTATTATAAATAGATGCACTGGAAATACACCAAGGATTTTTAATGATGGGTTGTATAATGAAACAGTTTAAGGAGCACTAGTTTGGAGATGGTGCACACAGATAAATATATTATTTACTTAAAGGACATTAGCACATTTGAGGTTGTGATGAGTTTGTGTGTGTGTGTGTGTATGAGATATTCATAGATGCTTTCTAAAATTATTTGTGTAGATATCCAGTTTTGTATGTATTAACTTATTTATCTCTGCAGCTCTAAATGAGGGGTAATTTTTAACTGATGTTATTGATGAAGAGAATGAAGGATAAAGAAATTAAGTTACTTGATTAATGTCACACACTGTGATGGAAGAAAACTGAATATTTGAACTCCAACTGCTGGTAAGTATAGATTTCTGTGTGTTCTTTACTCTGCAAAATCTATATGACACCTCTACATTTTTATGTGTCCCACAGTCCATTAAATATCCCTGATACAAACATTTCTTATTCTCAATGAATCTTGGTAAAGTTTTATCATTTTCTTTAATTGTGCCACTGAAATAGTTTAAATTCTCAAAACTAATTCAATTTCCACTTGAAATTTTGATGAAGTGTAACCATAGCCTTAAGGTACTCTTAATTTTTTCCTGTGTTGTTTCCAAGTTTAACGACTCTGGAAGTACCAGTGGTGGCTATGAGCTGTGCTTCCATGGTGTTAATGACTGCTATAATTGCTTTTTAAAGAAACACTGCTACTTGTAATAATTGCAAAGAGTACCTTTGAGACAGAATTTGAAGAATGAGAAGGGTGGTGAAAGGCTATTACACACAAACTCATTTCCCAAAACCTCAAGCTTTGATCTAATATTAGACCCCGAAACAAATTGTCCTGGTGCATATTTTTTGTAGATGTCAAAGATTCCTTTAGTAGAGGTTAAAGATTTCTTCAGGAAATTTAACTGAAAAGTAAGTAACATGCCTTTAGTCATTTAACTGCCTACAGTTGTTAAACTATAATAATGTATTCTGTGTTTTATCTATATTGACTATATTCAACAAAAATATATATACCCTACATACAAATTACAAAATTTATTCTTAAAAGAGTTAAAATTTATCCACATCCAAAAGTAATCACCGAAACTATTGACAGCAGAAATGTACTCTTTTCTTCATGATTCCATAGAAAAGCATTTAAAAAAGATTAACTTATATCAAAATGCAAATTTCTATTAAAAATCAAGTATATATTCAGTCATAAGAAAAGATGAGCCTGACCTGTGGTGGCAACAGTGAACTACTGGGAGACCAGGTGGAATGGTCCGAGGGGCCGAGGGGAGGCAACAGCCTGGTCAGCAGACAAAAGGACTGAATCCCCATCCCCAGCCTTACTCAGATATTTATCAGCCAGCAAATAACTCAAGGAAGCAGACAGCAGAAGTTTCCTGGGGGTGGAGTAAAGGACAGGAACATGCTGACTTCTAATCTCTGTTCTGAGAGCCTAAACGTTCCTGTTACTCAATCTTCTCCTGCTGCTTTGCTGTTTCTTACACACACTGTTTCCAATGTGGGGTCAGAGAGGCCCCTGGACTCTTGTCCACTCACCATGGGGTGCCTCTCTGTCTCTAATTGTTGTCCTAACTCTGCATGTTTTCATAGCCTAGTCCTACAACTGCCATTTGCAACAACATGAATGAACCTTGAGAATATCATGTTAAGTAAAATAGGTCAGATAGAAAAAGTCAAGAACCATATGATTTCACTCATCTGTGGGACATAAAACTGAAAGCAACAAGTGAACAAACAAGAAACACAAACTAAAACTCATCGACGAAGACAGCAGTAAGGTGGTTACCAGAAGGAAGAAGAGTGAAGGGTAAGAGGGGTAAAATATACGGTGACAGAAGATAATTTGACTTTGGGTGGCTTGTACACAATGTATCATAAAAATGTTCACTTCAAACCTACATAATCTTATTAACCAATGTCACCCCCATAAATTTAATTTTTAAAAAAGAATCAACTCTCCTTCTCTCAACAAAATGGCTAGTCTTTTGTCTATACAAAATATCTTGAATTTTCAGAGCTGACCAATTGTGATTATTTGAGAGGGAAGCTTTGTTCTCCCTTTCATGATGAAAAATTCCCCAAATATTTCTCTCTTGTCTTCATAGAAAATGAGCACTTGGCCCTGGCCAGTTGGTTCAGCGGTAGAGCGTTGGCCTAGCGTGTGGGGGATGCGGGTTCGATTCCCAGCCAGGGCACATAGGAGAAGCACCCATTTGCTTCTCCACCCCCCCCTACTTCCTCTCTGTCTCTCTCTTCCCCTCCCGCAGCCAAGGCTCCATTGGAGCAAAGATGGCCCGGGCGCTGGGGATAGCTCCTTGGCCTCTGCCCCAGGCGCTAGAGTGGCTGTGGTCGCGGCAGAGCGATGCCCCAGAGGGGCAGAGCATCGCCCCCTGGTGGGCAGAGCATTGCCCCTGGTGGGCGGCCTGGTGGATCCCGGTCGGGCGCATGCTGGAGTCTGTCTGACTGTCTCTCCCCGTTTCTAGCTTCAGAAAAATACAAAAAAAAAAAAAAAAATTACAAAAAAAAAGAAAAAAGAAAATGAGCACCTGTGTGCTGTCCAAGATGTACATGCTGCAGTATGTGTTCAAGTTGGTGCTGGTGGTAAAACCAGGAAAAAAACAGTAAAACTAGTTTTTGCAATTGCTACAGTAGAAGTATCTACTCAGCAGTGGCAATCACATTATTCAATGGAGGCAGCTGCAGTGTTTAGTGTTGGCCTTGACACCCTTTCTTGATGATTTACTCTAAAGATCCCGTGTGCATTTTATTCTTTGGTCCAACGGAACTGCTGTTTTAGTTTCTGACTTCTTCCCTAGGCAAAAATTCCTACCCTTAAATTAAATTGATAAGACTCTGGCAGGTGTCCCATTAAATTTTTTTTTTAAGTTAGATGGTATGTATGTATTTATCGACCTTAAAACCGAAATCTCTGGGTACCCTGATATTTAAGAAAAAGGATTGAACTAAAAGCAATATGCATGTGGTCCTGTGAATGTTTGAATTTATTTATTTATTTTTAATTATTATTATTTTTTTTGTATTTTTCTGAAGCTGGAAACGGGGAGAGACAGTCAGACAGACTCCCGCATGCGCCCCACCGGAATTCACCCGGCACGCCCACAACGGGCGACGCTCTGTCCACCAGGGGGCGATGCTCTGCCCCTCTGGGGGTCGCTCTGCCGAGACCAGAGCCACTCTAGCCCTGGGGCAGAGGCCAAGGAGCCATCCCCAGCGCCTGGGCCATCTTTGCTCCAATGGAGCCTTGGCTGCGGGAGGGGAAGAGAGAGACAGAGAGGAAGGAGGGGAGGGGTGGAGAAGCAAATGGGCGCTTCTCCTATGTGCCCTGGCCGGGAATTGAACCCGGATCCCCCGCATGCCAGGCAGACGCTCTACCGCTGAGCCAACCGGCCAGGGCCTATTCCTGTTTTTTAAAAATACATTTACATTGTTATAGTAAAGGGAGATATTGTCTCCCACTACATGTTCTAACTTTTAATTTTATATGTGAAACCTAATTATTTATTTATTTGTTTTTTTCTTTTTAGTCTATTCATTTTGTAACAAGCTATCATAAAAATTATCTTATTATTCCAAACTTTCAGTGTATTTTCTGCAGTGTTTTAACACAATGTTATCATCTAAAAGAATAATGACTTTGCTTTTTTTGTCTTTAAGTAATTGATAGGACAAGACTTTTAGAATACTATTAAATATTAATGTTTATAATGGACTATCTTACATTCTTAAAATTTATGCTTCTGATGATTCAATATTATGTGTGATGCCTTATGATATATATATATATTTTTAATTTACATCAAGAAATAATATTTGCTTCCCATTTTATTAAAACTTTTTTATCAGAAATGTATACTGTATTTCATCAAATGACTTTTTGGCACCTGTTGAGGGGATCATATATTTTTCCTCCAATGGCTTTTCAATGGTGAATTATAATGAACATATTCTGTGAGCAAGCTGCTTCCAATTTCCCAGAATGAATTTCATTTTATTCCATTATTATTAACTTAGTAATGTGTAGCTTCAGTGTATTTAATTATATTTTATTTCAAAAATACTTTATCATCTCAATATATGTGAATGAATATTGCTTTTCATTTTATTATGTATTATTTTTAAGAGTTTCTATCAAACTGACTTTCTGTGTTTAAGAAAAATATAATTTCTTCAAACTATTATGGAGGTTGATAATTCCAAATTTGCAAAAGGAAGGATGGGTCAGCAGGCTGAAGACCCACACAGATGGCTGGAAATTGTGCTCCACAGTATGGGAAACACAGTCAAAAAAAGTTCACAACAATATCCTAATACACGTCATATTTAGTGTGTGTGTGTGTGTGTGTGAATATATAAAAAATTAAGTATTATAGCTTTTTTAGTTACATTTATAAATCCATCTATTTATCATCTCTACGCTTAGCTTATTACTTTCTAATATTATTATACCCTTATTTGACATGGTAGCAAAATTAGCACATTTTAAGTGTTCTCTCTATAGTCCTCTCCCGCCACTCATTTTTGTTAATTTTGGAGGTGGGTGTCTATAGATCTAATAGTAGTCTAATAATTTTGAAAACATTAAGTATCATGCATTTGAAATCATGCTAAAGATGATGAGTTAAACTGTGAAATTTCACTTCCTCACATCTTTCTGCCTCTATAGTTAATTAATCTTAGTCACTTTTGTTATTTCCACTAGGATGAGGTTTATTTTATATAAAATATATTTTATGAAATAATTCCCAGATATTAGTGATGCTCAACATAATTACTTTATTAAGTATTCTAATTTTTCTCTTGGTTTCTGGACTTGTTCATCATTTTTTTCTATAAGAAAAAAAATAACATGAATTAAAAAAAATGTACATTTGTGAGCATGACTCAGCATTTGGTATGTTATCTATCAGGAAAACCTACAAAGCTCTGCGTGTCGTGTTTTCTGTTTTATTCCTTTTTTTGCCTTTAACTGGAAATCTTGTTTTATTTACTTTTCCTCCTTCAGCTGGTTGTAACTGGCATCGCATTCATTCCCTACACTGTCAGCTGCCACACTGGCACCTGCTTCTTGTGAAGTGTTTGTGCTACCTGCCGCCTCATCTGGTAGAACCAAACTCTTGCCAAAACTTCACCTTGAAAAATAAAGGTGCACCTTATTGACTGGTGAGAAACGTCCCATCTGTCCGAGACCTTTAAAGGCTTGTGTCTTTTCTCAGCGTCATCTTACACCAGATCTCTGTAACATTAAATTAATTTTGAAAAATGATTCAAGGTTACTGAAAATCCTGACTTCATTTTCAGTAATATTTTTTTGTTTTTTCTTCTCTGTGTATTAAAATAAATGCATCAGATTGCAGTGTGCCAATGAGTGCCATTTTTTAACGAGGGAGAAGTTACAATGTGATCTCTTTTATTTGAGATTATTTTTGTAGCAGAGTATAAGAAAAATTTGAATGGAGAGAATAAAAAAATAAAGCTCAACACTTGGTAATAACTTATGTCACTTTCTTTAGAAGAAAGAAATTCCTTATCTTTGAACATAAGTTGCATATGGGCAATGGGTATATCTTTTTTATTCACTGCACTGAAACTATCATCAAAAAATAGAAAGGACTTCAAAAATGTTATATGAAATGGAAGAAGGCATTTGGCTTAATTTTTTTAAAGTATAAGTTGAAATCCTTTAGCATTTTCAGAGAGTCAAAAGGGAGTTTTTAGAAAAGGTGTATGTAGTTAGTGAACAGATAGTTCCTAACAAAAATAATGCCCTGACCCAAAATCTGTTATACTCAGGAGTTTTTAGTACTATTGTGCCCTCCTTAAGGCTTTCTAAGAAATAACCAAAGGGTTTTTTTTGTTTGTTTTTTTGTTTTTCCCCAGGAGAGTGTTGTGTTCTTGATTTCATGGTTATATATATATATATATATATATATTTTTTTTTTTTTTTCTCATTACTAGTTCTACCTTGAATTGGTTTTGTAAATATATTTTTATTTTACCTATTAAAAATTATTTGGGGCCTACAACGGCATCAAGTTCCAATAATATTAGAGTTTGAATGAATTTTTTGTTTTTTGTTAACTGTTCATCATACACTTTGCTCCAGTGTGCACTGCATTAAAAAAAAAAAAAGGTTGAAAATCTAGTTCAGTTACTCTGTTCATTATTGTAATAATTTGGGGAGAATATATATTAAACACTTCTTACAAATAGGTAAAAATATATGTGTTCAAACAAAGAAAGTACTTTTTATCATTATTTATTTATTTATTTTTATTGATTGATTTTAGTGAGAGAGGAAGGACGAGAGAGAGAGTCAGACTCTCTCTGTTTCTGCATATACCCTGATCAGGGATTGAACTGGCAACCTCTGTACTTTGGGCCAATGCTCTAACCAATTGAGCTATCCTGCCGTGGCAATAAAGTGTTTTGTTTTTTTTAACTGAAAGGACTTCCTCAGGTTTTGACTATGTATACAAACTTACATGAGGGATCGGTCTCCTTTGACGTTCTCTCCTTGGCTTGCAGATGGCCAGCCTCTTGCTATCTCTTCACTTGGTTGTCCCTCTGTGCACACAAGACACTGTTATCATTCTGTATGTCCTTAGCTCATTTTCTTATAGGGACACCAATTATACTGGATTAGGGCCCACCCTAATAGCCTCATTTTAACTTAATTACCTCTTTAAAGGCCTTATCTCCAAATACAATTACTATTGATGTGCTGGAGTGTTAGAGTTCTATTGCATGAATTTGAAGATGTGCTGACACCATTCAGTACATAACAGGGTGTAAGCTATATTTTCAGGGAATGCATTCATAATCAACATCCATGGAAGGGGGAAAGCAGGACCGGGGAGAAAGAGAACAGGAGCTGGTGTACTACATGTAAACGAGAGCCTTGGAGAACCTTGTCAGTAGCTTCAGAGCACTGATGATTTGGTTATTAGATTCATTGTGTTCTGGGGCCAAACGACCAGACATCATTACCCAAACTGACTAGTCTTGAGATGTGTAGACTTCAAGAAAGTCAGTTGTACCTGCAGCCAAGACACTGCCAAAAGGGCAGAACTGGAAGCTGTCTGCTCACAGCAATCTAGCAATTGAGGCATCAGGTCACACCTTGGGTGGTATGTCACCATATGTATCACAATACTTCTTCTTCAAGGCTCATTCTCATTTAAATGTCACCAGATTCTATTTCCAAGGACAATTTTCCATTAGAGAATCAAATACATGGCAAAATTGATTATAAAGACTCAAAAAACACCTAACTTTCTTGCTTTCAACTTGTTGGGCAAAAACATAAAATTCCAGGTTATTTCAGCTCATTAAATTAAAATGATGATTTAAGTTATTAACCAATATTTACTCTAAAAAGTACTATAATATTGCCTGACCAGATGGTGGTGCAGTGGATAGAGCGTTGAACTGGGATATGGATGACCCAGGTTCGAAACCCTGAGATCACCAGCTTGAATGTGGGCTCATCTGGTTTGAGCAAGGCTCACCAGCTTGAGTACAAGGTCACTGGCTTTTGAGCAAAGGGTCACTCAGCCTGCTAAAGCCCCCCAGTCAAGGCACATATGATAAAGCAATCAATGAACAACTAAGGTGCCGCAAGGAAGAGTTGATGCTTCTTGTCTTTTTCTTTTTTTCTGTCCCTATTGTCCCTCTCTCTATGTCACACACACACAGTGCTTTAATATTGTACACAAAGACATTTCTAGCACGTAATAGTCTTGGTATTAGAGAGAATCAAAATCAAGATTTAATAATAACAAAAAGAAAGACATTTCATCAGGTAATCAGAATTAGAGGTTAAGAATTTTCTGCCATTGCACATTACTCCAATTCTGAAATAGAGCCTTACACAGCATGAAGAATTTGTTTTCATATCCCTTAAATCATTTCTTATTATCTCTTGGCAGTTCTTGCGAAACCAATCAGCATTGAGTTCTCATTTTTGAAAACAGCAGGGATCTTGCTTAGAATTCCAGCAGATAATTAATGGGTCAGTTATAAACACAGAACAGAATCAGCTTGTATTATCTAAAGACAGTTTGGAATGGCAGATGTTTTACCACTTCCTAACACTGCTACTCCTCCTTGGCTTGATTATTTAATGCCTGAAACTTCATATAATGACAATTCCTATTGTGAGAATGCCACAGAGGCATTAGAAGGCAAAGGTATATTTGCTAAGACAGCAGAAAACAGTGAAAAAAAATCGGTATATTTTAAAATAATTTGCTTAGACTACAATTTTGTAGCAAGATGAACTAACTGGGAATTTCCGAAGAGAAAGATATATTCTTATCCTAGAATTAATGGAAAAGAGATTTAAATCACTTCTTCCAATGTCAGGCTCTTAATGATGTACATTTTGAATTATGGAGAATAAGAAAATGTGTTCAGACTCATTGCAATAAGTTGAATGCTCAATGGTCACATGCTCACGAGTAGATATGCTGTGTACTGATTGCCATGATGTCAGGCTCCTAAGCCTACTCATTCTCTCACCTATTTCTTTAGTTTTCTCTTTTTAAATGTAATGTATCCATTCTTAAGTTACATCCCTATTTCACTCTTTAGAAATATATTGTTGTAGAGCCCTGGCTGTGTAGGTCACTTGATTAGAGTCAAACCCATCTGCCAAGGCTATGGGTTCTATCCCTTGTCAGGCTACACAAGAATCAACCAATGAATCCATAAATTTAAAAAAAAATCAATGATTCTCTCCCTCTCTCTTTCTCTCTTTCTTCCTTCTCTTCTCTCAAATCAATAAATAAAAATTAAAAATATATGTATATGGTTGAAAAATTATTACATCCCTTCCAAACACATGTTAATTAAAGAAGATGACCAAAAGTTTATAGCAATATGAAAGCATGTAAGAGGTTATTCAGTCAGTAAAACATTTATTATTATAATAATTCATATAAAGCTTAGGTATAAAATATTTGTTGGCTCTGTCTATATGGTGAAATTTATCACAAACATTGAATTGAACTCTTTCAAATCAAAGGACAAAGAACATTTGTTCAGGTCAACTTCCATCTATAAATGTGGAATTTAACTATACTTGATAAACTAATTTTTGGTATGTGAACATATTTACTGGGGTTGGTTTCGACATAATAATGATAAAGTTACACTGACTTCACAAACTGAATATTTTCAAACCAAGAAATCAGTTTACCAGATAACAGTGCATAACACATTGGTTGTATTCATTGTAAGATATAAATAAAGGTGAATATAAGAAATATAATGTGACAGAGCTCATAAATAGTAGCAACACACACCCTTTATATAAAAGTGAAAAGTGTTCTCCATAGCAAAATGAAATTCGGCCTAGAACTTTGATCCTGATTAAGTAAATTCTCTAGCAACATAACTTTTAAGCAAAAACACAAGTCCTGTGTAAATGCATTCATACTAGTTCTGCTCTAACGTTTTTCCGCACCCTGTGGTGTCCCTCCGCCTGCGGAACACTGATTTCCTTAATGGCTCCTTGTCAGAAATGTGAAAAGCACCCGAGGCCAATTGGATTCCACCCTACGTACTTTAAAGGTTTAATAAAGAATCATCTTCTTTGCTTAATCTTGGCATGAAATTACAAAGGATGAAAACTCTCCTATTTTGACTGACTGTGCTACGTATGCTCTTAAGAATTTACATTTTATCAACTGAGCAAGGGTAAGTGAGAGAGAGAGAAATATAACCTTTACTAACATGTAACCAAATGATCAAAAGTATAGATTTGAGCAATAATAAAGAGCTGTAGCTTCAGGTGTATCTTAGACATTAAACTTGACTGAGAAATAACTCCCCTTTGGTTCCCACTTGGTTGCCTGAGACAGTAATTCGCAGCTCTGAAGATTATCTCACACTCTACTGGCTTCGGTGCCTTAGTATAATCATCTGCTGTGAACTTTTTCTGCACTTCACACATACGCTGTAGGGAACAGAGCAGTCAGAAAGGATGAAAAGTTATAAAAGGCTACAGCTGGCTTTATCATAGCAGCTCCTATTTAGATTTTTAACAGACTCCCACAAATTGTATTTTAAGCAGAATTTGAAAAGAACTCAGATTTTCAGATAAGGGATTAATCATTCTTGCCTCAATTCTTTTCCCTGAAGGTAAGTTCATTGGTTCTTGTATGCTCAGTTCTTTTGGGCAAGGATGTCAAGTCCCTCTTGTTCCTTCAATATTGACAAATGTAATTAAATTAAAATGTGGTTAAGGGGCTTCAAATGCCTATTCACACAAAATGCAAATATAATTTCCCACAAAATATACTCAATTAAGGAAGGTTAAGATATTCAAAGAAATATATCACTACTGTTCTCAGATAACTTTAAAATTCACCAATGATCAACTTCTTAAATGGGTTTTAAACAAAATCATATTCCTACGCATTTACGTATTACATGATAGGTTTCTAAATTCATACTTGCGAGTAATGAAAATAAATGTGTTTAATTTCACTCTTTCTTGAGCACTTTAATGATTTTAAGCTGTACACCAACTATTTATATCAATAAGCATGCAGACAAATGTTTATATTACCAACTTATACAGTTATAGACATTTCAGGAGTATCCACTGTAAAGAATAGAAGTGAATTAACAGTGCAGTAAAGTGATATACAAGGTGTTATCAAGTATATGCAATACATAATTACCACAAAGAAAACATGACAAAGGGATCCTTTTCATTTTCTCAATAATATACATTAATATATAAGAAATGTTTAAACCAATTTGAAGTACATTTTAAAATTTTACTGAAAAATGTAATGGAATACCTGAATAAATGGAGAGACCTACTGAATTTGACAATTTGTGTCTTTCAATAAATGGATTAATTTATGAGGTATAATGATGTCATAGAGTAGTTTATAATATTCTCTTATTAGTCTTTTAATGTCCATGAATCAGTAGCTAGAATTCTACCAACTTTATTAGCCTTTTTAAAGAGCTAGCTTTTAATTTAATGTAACTTTAGTATTATTTTTTAAATTTAATTTATTGGGTGACACTGGGCAACAAATTTATGCAGGTTTCAGGTGCCCACCTCTACAACACATTATCTGCACGCTGTACTGTGTGTTCACCCTCCCGAGTCAAGTCTTTGTCCATCACCACCATTTATGTCCCCTCTCTGCCTTCCCTAACCCTCTCCCCTGACCATCACCACACTATTGTCTATGTCCAGGATTTTTTTCTTTCTTTTTATTTTTGCTTAGTCATGATTTTTTTTCTTTTTATTCCTTAAGATTAAAATGTTCTTTGTTCGTTAGTTTTCTAAAATCAGTTGTTTGTTTTTTATTATTATTATTATTTATTTATTTATTTTGTATTTTTCTGAAGTTGGAAATGGGAAGGCAGTCAGACAGGCTCCTGCATGCGCCCGACCGGGATCCACCCGGCATACCCACCAGGGGGCGATGCTCTGCCCATCTGGGGGGTTGCTCTGTTGCAATCAGAGCCATTCTAGCACCTGAGGCAGAGGCCATGGAGCCATTCTCAGCACCTGGGCCAACTTAGCTCCAATGGAGCCTTGGCTGCCAGAGGGGAAGAGAGAGACAGAGAGGAAGGAGAGGGGGAGGGGTGGAGAAGCAGATGGGCACTTCTCCTGTGTGCCCTGGTTGGGAATCGAACCTGGGACTCCTGCATGCCAGGCCAACGCTCTACCACTGAGCCAACTGGCCAGGGCCTGTTTTTTATTATTTTTAATGACTACATTTAATACTATAAATTTATCTCTAAGCAGCACTATAGCTTAATCCCAGACATTTTTATAACATGCATTTTTTATTTCAACGTAGTTATTTCTCTTGAGACATTCTTTTTTTTTTTTTTCTGTATTTTTCTGAAGCGGGAAATGGGGAGAGACAGTCAGACAGACTCCCACATGAGCCCGATCGGGATCCACCCGGCACGCCCACCAGGGGGCGATGCTCTGCTCCTCCGAGGCATTGCTCTGTTGCGACCAGAGCCACTCTAGCGCCTGGGGCAGAGGCCGAGGCGCCATCCCCAGAGCCCGGGCCATCTTTGCTCCAGTGGAGCCTAGGCTGCGGGAAGGGAAGAGAGAGACAGAGAAGAAGGAGAGGGGGAGGGGTGGAGAAGCAGATGGGTGCCTCTCCTGTGTGCCCTGGCCAGGAATTAAACCCGAGACTTCTGCACGCCAGGCCGACGCTCTACCACTGAGCCAACCGGCCAGGGCGAGACTTATTCTTTGACTGAAGGATTACTTAACACTGTATTGTTTCATTTTTTGAATATTTGGTAAATTTTTAATTTTTTTGTTACCAATTTCTAGTTTAATTTCACTTTAGTATAAAAACATACTTTGTATGATTAGTACTATTTTATGGTTCAGGTGAATTATATGACTCAGAATATGGTCAGTCTTTCAGAATTTTTCATTTAGGTTTAATAAAAATGTTTTCTTCTGTTGTTAGATGGAGTGTTCTACAAATATCAATTAGATCAAGCTAATTGATAATGCTACTCAAGTTACTGTTTTTACTGTCTGCTTCACTTAACAACTACTGAAAGAGGTTTTGAAAGTCTAAAATTCTAAGATTAGATTTTTCTATTTCTTTAGTTTTCAAAACTTTCGCCTCTTGTGTCTTGATGCTTTGCTATTATCTGCATATAGGTTTAGGCTTGCTTTGTTCTCCTTCAGGATTGTTTGTTTTTATGAAATGATATTTTTACCTCATACAAATCTTTCTTGTTCTGGTCTGTTTTATTTTTCCTGAAATTAATATCTCTCTTTCAGCTTCCTTCAATTAGTAGGACTTTCATTACTTCCTTTGTATGTGTTTAGTCACTGCATTTTTCTTTGTTTTGCCCTTCTGCCTCATTGTTTTGTCATCTCTGATTTAAATTGAGTATTTTATACAATTCCATTTTAGCTCTCCCCTTATAGTCTATTCAATGTAAATATTACATTTTATTTAACTTGACAAATCATTTTAAAATGTATATCATGTAGCCCTGTTCAGAGGCTAACGAGACTACAATTTTGATCCTGTTCACTATATACCACAAGGTTTTTTTGTTTTGTTTTTTACAGAGACAGAAAGAGAGTCAGAGAGAGGGATAGACAGGGATAGACAGACGGGAATGGAGAGAGATGAGAAGCCTCAATCATTAGTTTTTCGTTGTGATACCTTAGTTATTCATTGATTGTTCTCTCATATGTGCCCTGACCATGGGCCTTGAGCAGACAGAGTAACCCCTTGCTTGAGCCAGCGACCTTGGGTCCAAGCTGGTGAGCTTTGCTCAAACCAGATGAGTCCGCGCTCAAGCTGGCGACCTGGGGGTTTCAAACCTGGGTGTTCCGCATCCCAATCTAATACTCTATCCACTGGGCCACCGCCTGATCAGGTACAAGAAAAATATTTTTAAGTGGTCACTTGAATTCTCTGGGCTTTGTGTACTTATTTATTTATTTGTTTGTTTGTTTGTTTTTGAAGAAGAGCTTGGTCATGCTGTTATTAAAGAATGTCAAATAAGTGGTACAAATATAAGAAGTGCCTGATTCATCTTTTATGTTTGATAGAAACAAAAATTAGAACTTATTGTCACAGTCTTTATCAGAGTATATAATAATCTTTAATATGGCACAGAGGCAGGCTGTCTAGTTTTTTTCCTTCTTTTCAGAGAGTGAAGAATGGTTCAAAGTTATTTTTTATATGTTTATACTTTTTAAAAGTCTGTGGTAAACCAAATGTCGGTTTCTCCTAAGGTTTTGATTACTAGTTTTCAAAATCTTTTTTTTTTTATTGAGAGATGGGGAGGCAGAGACAGACTCCTCTGCCGGCACCCCAGCTGGGATCCACCTGGCAAACTCCTACCAGGAGATGCTCTGCCTGGATGGGTTGCAGCTTTGTTGCTCAGCAACAAAGCTATTTTTAGTGCCTGAGGCGAGGCCATGAAGCCATTCTCAGCACCCAGGTCAACTTTGCTCAAACCACTCAATCCATGGCTGTGGGAGTGGAGGAGAGATAGAGAGATGGGGGAGTGGTGGAGAAGCAGATGGTCATTTCTTCCATCTACCCTAATTGGGAATCAAACCCAGGACTTCCATATATTGGACCAATGCTCTACTGCTGAGCCAACCGGCCAGGACCTCAAAATCTTATATATTTATTTTACATAGAATACTATAATAATTAAGAACATATTTATAGAGTACTATACAATGCCAGGTTACCTTCCTCAAATGACATAGCCAGATTCATCTCCACCACCACTGTCTCCATTATCATTATGATCAGAGATGTTTAACTGAGTTTGGATCACCAATTAGATGGAGACACATGCAACTGTCTTGTGACTACTAGCAGTTTCATTTGGTTTAACGTCATAGAAGCCATTGGTATTCATATGGAAATATATTATTTAATTTTATTCCCATATCATACTTAGGTAATTAGGATTATTACTATCACACATGAGAAAACTGAAGGCTTAAAAAGCTAGAGCGAATGGCCCAGGACACATACATGGGCAACGGAAGAGATAGGGTCTGAGTCCAAAATCTAACTCCTGAATGTGCCCATATACTTTGTGCAGTATATGTCCCAGCCTGTTTTCTAAGAAGATAAATTCTTTACATTATCAGAAAGAAGTTTAAACAAAGAAGTCATTATAGAGAAAACATATAGGAACAGGTGAGGAAAATCAGTTTTCACACAATAACTGATTTTTATGTAATCATATGCTTAGATTATTTTCAAATATGTATTATAAAATGCTAGTTTTATAATGTTAGTTTAAAGCAGTAAAATTTAAGCATTTCCACACTTCCTTGGAGACTGTAAGAACATGCACTGGAAATGAAAATATATATGCATAGAAACAATCTTAATTCTACATAGGTCAATAAAATCAAACTGTGATAAGCATATATATTGAAATTCTCCAAACACATTTAACTATTCTTCTGTAGGGTCATAAATGAGCTAAAATAATCATTAGATTTATATTCATTTTACCTCTGACTACTTAATATATGTTACTTAATTATTTAAATATTACAAATATTTCTTAAAATTATTAGCTTAACTTAAATAAGAATGATATAATAATCCTCAAAACAGAATTAATGGTAATATATAAATATGAGTTGTGAATTATTAAATGTGGACAATGTTTTAAAAAGTTATTAGAAAGATATATTTAGATATCAATTACTCTTAAAATTTCATTTTGGTAACTAAACTATACTATACATTAATAAAATTACTGGTTATATTACTTTCAAAGCTGGAAATTATAGCTACAGTAATTATTCTAAAGATATCTAATTAATCTAATATTCCTTATGACAAATTTAAAATAAAAATGTTTGTATTAGGCTGACATCACTAGGGTCTCAACCCATCTATTCGCAGATGCATAAGCAAACTTATAAAATTCAAAAAAATGTAATGAAATAATAACAATTGTATTAACAGTCTATATGACCCTAGAGGTTTCTTAAACATTCAGCATTTATGATAGCTAATCTTAATAATATTTATAACTAATATTTATCAATCAAGAAAACTGATGATTAGGGAGATTCCATAACTTTATAGTTAGTTTGTTTTTTTGTTGTTGCTGTTTTTTTTTTTTAGCTAGTTTGTTTTAACACCACTAATAGCACATAAGTTTCTTTTCTTTTTTTCTCAATTCTGGGCCTTTGCTCTTAGAAATCCTGATCACATTACCAAATCAATAAACCAACTATCATTTATTAAATTTCTATTATGACCTTGATATTAATAAATTTCACAGTAAATGAGAAAGGGAAATCATAATCTCTAATTTAGTTAGGTAAACAAAGGTATATCCATGGGAAGACTAAGAATATCTACAAAAAATAAATAAATATTTATATAACAGGTGAAAAATGCCTTAGTTTTTTTAAATATTGAGAATCATATTGATTGTAATATGCTTGATACCCAGAATGTTGGACTGAATGAAGCATTTTGTATACTTCCTTTTAAGTAATAAATGGGATTATATCCACAAAGTCCTTTAATGTGGAATTTTAAAATATGACTCTTTTTTTTAAGCAATTTCAAAGCAGATATTGATTATTAATTTACACATTAATTGAAATGGGATAAAGAATGACAACTATCATTCTGAATACTTACCATGTGCTCACAGATATAAAACCCTACTTGGGATGTGTCCTACTTTCAACACTCTATATTATACACTTTCCTGGAGTATAAATCTAAAATTGAACTATAGATCCTGATGCAAATCATAATAACAGAGAAGAGTATGGAAAATTACATACAAGGCACATAGTGTAAGGATTTTAGTACACGAACAGGTAGCATCTGAGCAGAAAGATCAGAAGAAATCTTTGAGGTTATCAGGACTACAAAATTAGAATTGGTTTGTGAGAGGATATTGTATTTTATAAAGAAGAAAATATAAAACAGTAAAATTTCTTATGAAATGATGAATGACTTAATTTTTAAAACTTTAAAATGCAAAAGTAAAAAACATAAGCAGATTGAACCAATAGGTATTAGACTCTGAGATTTCACTGAATGAATTAAAATTGAATAAGTTCATTGAGAATATATAACTAAAATCATAGGTTTCAAAATGACCCACATTGATATCCTCTGCACCTCAAAAAGATTATAATAGAGCTTTAATTTATCATAAACACCCAAGAGCCCATTTTATGTCTGGTTATAACAATGTCTGAATGCATAATTCTCCATTGTCAATAACAGATTGGTTTCAGAAACAAAGAAATTAACAGCAAACAAAGAAAATAAATTCAAATCCCTTGCCATTAAAATCAATAAACTGACTAATTTTAAAGCTGAGCTGTTCTACTATGTAGTAATGAAGTTTATTTAGATTTTTGGCAACCACATTATAGTTCAGGGATTTATCAACAACTCTAAAATAAGGGTATTCACATACTTCTTTAACCCAATTACTCTTCAGACAGAAACATCAATTTTTTTTCTTTGAATATTTAGTATTTGAAATCTTAAGTCTGTTCACTCTTCTCAATGTTACTGAATAATTATCCTTTTATTTTAGTGCTTAATAGCAGAAAAAAAACTGGCATACTTTTTCTTTTTCTAGTATGCATTTTCTTAAGAAAAATTAACATCATAAAATTTCTGGATCCAGCTCTATTAAGTGAGCTCTGCTACATTTCAATTTATTCACAGCACAAGCACATGATATTGCCATGAGGTAGAAATAACAGAAAGAGTGATTTTTAGTCTTTAAACCAATATCAAGAGTCTCAATCCCTGCTTAAACTGTAAGAATGTCAGATATATTTGATATGCTATTCTATCATGATTCTATGATAGAAAATTAGGGGTTTATAAAATAATTATTTATTTAATAATTATTAAAATAATATCAAAATATAAATGTAATCATCCAAGCAGGATCGCTAAATGAGGATGTATGACAAGTAACAAGACCGTGGAAAGTATGTAGCTACTGCGCAGAGGATCCGATTTCCACTGTGAAGTCTTTCTTGAAACTCCTTATTATCATCTATCCAAAGAGTTGAAAAGATAGTCTGACCTAGTCTACTATGCCAAGAGCCCACAAGGATCCTCCTTCTTCCCTTTTTCATTGTCATTGCCCTGACAAATAAACACTTGGCAACTAACTCCTTGCTCTGCTGTTGTCATGTATTTAATTTTTATCCGAGTTTTTTTCTACCTTTCCGTCTGGTATCCAGGAAGAGAATTTTGTGTCATCACCTAAAATGGAATCTGGACCCCAGCCTCAGCCAAGTTTGGCCAAACAAGAATCTCTGTTACCAGTCACTCAGGGTATATATGCTGTGATCCTGACACATGTCAGATTGTATTGATTTCTAATAATAATCCTGTGGTTTAAAATCTATAGTACCTCCATTATTTCAATGAGGAAATAAAGGCTCACAGACATTGTATCTCATATCCAAGGATAACTCCCAACAAGATGAGAGATGAAATATATAAGTATATGAAAGACAATAAAAAATAACTTGTGTAGTGATAGATATTAACTAGATATATTGTGATCACTTTGCAATATATACAAATATTGAATCAATATGTTATATAGCTGAAACTATTAAAATGTATGTCAGTTATACCTTAATAAAATTTTAAAAGACATTTTAAGCATCAAGTAAGAAATATAATTAAAAATAATTAAATAGTATTTTTTCATTGTCAGATTTATAAAAGTAAAATTTTTAAAAATTCTGGGTTTTGTGAACATGGGGCAAAATCAGTTTTCTTGTCCTTTATGTCATGGAAACAAAAATAAATAACTATTTTTGGAAAAAGAATTTTAGAATTCATGAAAATAAAAAATATATCTTTTCATTTGTCAATTTTAATTCTGGAAATATTTTATATATTTTTATATAATATATTCATAAAAGTTTATCATGAATATTTAGGCCCCTTTAAAAATTGTGCAATTTTATAGAAAGTTAAATAATTTTATTTTATTTATTTTTTTTCTTTTTCTTTTTTTTTTTTTAAATATAATTAACACATTGTAAACTGCATACGACAATTGTCACATGTATCAGGACCAGCACAGGTAGAAAGTGTTTTCCAGGTGTTTTATAGGACTTTGTATCTTCCTTTATTTGTTGGTTGGTATGAATTTTGCAGCCTGATCAGTTCTTCTTTTATGAGCCTGGTGATTTCTGCCTTTGCTTTCTGCACAGCCAGTTCATTAGCACTTTCAATGGCCAAGTAAATTTTCCGCTCTCCTTCCTTGGGTTCCTTGCCAGGCGGGAAGTATGTTCCTCTGATTGTAATTGCAGCTTCAGAATACTCACTGATTCTCTGCAGAGCTTCCTTGGAGGTAACTTTCCATCTAGCAGTCTGTGGAAAGTCATTAATCTCTAACTCTTCCTCATATCTCTTAAAAGATTCATTCTGTCCACCATCCTGTCTCTCCTCTTCCTGCTTCTCCAAAGGCACGTAATTGAGCTTGGCATTGATCTTTTCAGCAAGTTGCTCTGCAATGGTTTTTGCAGACACTGTGGGAGCCAGGATGGTGCCACCTCTGAGAATGGCATTGGTGGCCTGCTGCATAACATCTACCTGAGACTCAATGCCCAAATTCTTCTGAGCATTGATTCGAAGAGCCAATCTCTTGGCAATTTCTAACTTCTCAGCATTTCCTGCTGTTGGAGCAGGAACACTAGATGTTCCAGGTGCAGCCATATCTTTCACTCTCTTCTTTGAATTAAACATGCTTTCAATTTGCTCATTGATATCAACTGCAGCATCCTCATCATCTGAGTCTTGCAGACCAAGAACTGCTTTCTG
This sequence comes from Saccopteryx leptura, assembly GCF_036850995.1. Taxonomy (NCBI): domain Eukaryota; kingdom Metazoa; phylum Chordata; class Mammalia; order Chiroptera; family Emballonuridae; genus Saccopteryx; species Saccopteryx leptura. Next base: position 205,716,018 of record NC_089503.1, on the reverse strand, counting down.
TAACTTCTTCCTCTCATTAGCCAAAGCTTGTTCTGTTTCATCAAACTTGAATCCCTTACCAGAGAACCCACTATTCTTTTTAATTATTTTCCCTTCAGCTTTCTGTTGATCTTTGAAATCACTCCAAGTTTCTCTAGATCAGGAGGCACTGCAGTCCCCGACAATTCAAGAGCTTTAATGATGTCACCAGCATAGCGAGCTTGATCTTCAGTGATAAAAGTATACACATAACCTTTGTTGCCTGCTCTTCCAGTCTGTCCTGCTCTGTGCACATAATCTTCATAATGTTTGGGGCAGCTGTAATTCACTACAAGAATCAGGTGTTTCACATCTAGACCTCGGGCAGCAACAGAAGTGGCCACAAGAAGTTTGCAGGTCCCATTCTTAAAATCATTTATGATGCTATCTCTGTCATATTGATCAATACCTCCATGAAGAGACATGCATGGATAAGATGCTCTCATTAAATCTTTCAGAAGACCATCAGCATGTTCCTGCTTATCCACAAATATGATGACAGATCCAGATTCTTGATAATGGCCCAGAAGCTCAAGTAACTTCAAGAATTTCTTTTCTTCTTCAATCACAATCACTTGCTGCTCCACATCTGAGCAAACCACACTCCTGCCTCCAACCTGCACTTCAATGGGTTTACTCAGGATTCTGCGAGCCAAAGCCTCCATAGCTCTGGGAAAGTAGCTGAAAACATAACTGTCTGTCGATCAGGACGGACATTATCCACAATACGCATGACCTATGGCTCAAAACCCATGTCAAACATTCTGTCTGCTTCATCTAAAACAACATATGTCACTCTTCGAAGATTTGTGACCCGACCACTGTTAGCTGCTAACATGTCAATCATTCGACCAGGTGTACAAACAATAATTTCAGCACCTCTTTTCAGTTCAGCAATCTGCTCACTGATTCCTGTTCCTCCATAAACACAGACCACTCGAAGTCCCAAGGTCTTCGAAAACTTCTTACATTCTTTAGTAATTTGTAAAGCCAGTTCTCGAGTCGGAGTCATGATGACAGCTATTGGCCCTCTCCTTCTTCTAATGACCTCTGATCCATGATGTGTCTAAACATGGGCAACAGAAAAGCAATAGTCTTTCCGCTTCCGGTCTTAGCAATGCCAATCAAGTCTCGTCCAGACATGATAGCAGGAATCGCCTGAGTTTGTATTGGTGTGGGCTTTTCATAGCCATGCTTTTTAAGAGAATTTAAGATCTTCATGGAAATTCCACACTGGACCCAAGACTTAATTGGTTTGGGACAGCCTTTCCCCTTGACAGTAATGTCCTCCATTTCCAAACGAAAGACATTCACCTCCTCTTGAGACATTTTTGCCAGTTCTGGAACTTCAACATAAAAGTTTTTTCTGAATGGTTCATATTCAATCTTCCCATGATCTACTGGTTCTAGAAGCTTCCTCTGTTTTGTCTGATAGCCTGTGAGGGCCGTCTGAAGATCAACTTCTTCCTCTTCTGAAGAATACTCCATGGCATCCTGGTCATTCTCCATCAGTTCCCCTTTCTTCTTATCAGAATCTATGACTGCTTTTTTGGTTGTTACAACAGTGACAACTTTTGTGACCGTTGGCCCAGACCTCTTTTCATTTCCCCCACCACCTTTTACACTTCTCATGTTAAACTTTTTTACTTCCTCTTTCACTTCTTCCATGTAAGCATCTAATGGATCTAATTCCTCATCCTCCACTTCACTTCCTTCCTTTTCTGCTTCCGCAGGATCTTCTTCATCATCATCATCATCTTCTAAACTCCATTTTTTCCCTTGTTTCATCTCTTCAATTTCCTTTTTCAGCTCCCCTATGTTTTCCATGGCCTTTTTGCGTTGTTCTTCTCACCACTTTTCTACTCTTTCTTTTTGCTTTCTCATTTCTTCTTCCAGCTTATTTTGGTCAAAGTTACCAGCATCCTTTTCTTTTTCATCCTCCTTGTCATCTTTGTCTTTTTTCTTCTCTTTAGAACCTTCTCCACTATCTGTTTTTTCTTTGGACCTAGACCGATTCTCAGCTTTCTTGCTTTTATTGCCAGGACTGGAGGATCGAGATTGCTGGCCCCGGCTTCTACTACTTGAGCGTCTTCTGTCTCGACTCCGTGATCTTCTTCGTTCTCGACTTCTGTCTCTCTCTCTACTTCTGGAACGCCTCAGATGCTTCCTGTCTCTTGACCGAGATCTTCTCTTATCCCTGCTACGAGACCTCTCTCTCCTTCTATCTCTATCTCGGCTTCTAGACCTTCTGTCATCTCCACGTTTACTTCTTTTGTCTGAGGGTGAGCGACTTCTCGATCTACTTCCAGAGCGTCCCCGTGATGCTGATCTCTTCCGATAGTGGCGTGACTCCCGGCCCATGCTGCCGGCCGCTGGACAGCGGCGCCCTTCGGGAGGACACGCAGAAGAACCCGACAAAGGAATAGTGCGGACTGCAAGCCGCTCGCCGGCGGAGAAACGGCACTAAGTCGTGGTCGCAGTTTCAGCAGCAGAAACCATCCGACCGTGGCCAACGAAAACAGCAATAATTTTATATTTTTGAAGGAGATACCTATTATATAAGATATTATTTTTAAAAAATTTAAAGGGAACAACAGATATATAACATGCTTCTAAAAATCTAAAAACAAGTATTAATATTTAAGATGCATAGTGAAATGAAAGCATAACTTTCCAATTAAAAACTTTGCATTTATTCAATAACATATGCTTCATTTGCATAGGTTGCATTTTATAGAAAGTGTACATTCTTTATTACATTATAAAAAATTATAAAAATAATATATGTCAGTGTAATAGAAATAAAAAAATATGTAATGTTACATTATATAGTTTATATGTGTTTTATGTATACATTTGCATGTTGAGTGTAAATTCTAAATGTCCTTTTCAGCTTTATTATTCAGTATATGTAACTTTACATATAAAACAAAGTTTTTATTTGCCAACTCTTTCTAAAAACCAAGCAATTTGCGGAAATTTTTTTTTTCTTAAGTGAGAATGGAGAAGGCAAAGTGACTCCTGCATGTGCCTGACGGATTCACCTGGCAAGCCCCCTAGTGGGTGATGCTCTACCTTTCCCCGGTTTTTGCTTTGTTGCTCAGCAACCGAATTATTTTAGTGTCTGTGGTGAGAACACAAAACCATCTTCAGCACCTGGGTCCAACTTGCTCCAACCAAGCCATGGCTGCAGGAGGAGAAGAAGGAGAGAGAAAGAAGGGAGAGGGAGAGGGTGGAGAAGCAGATGGTCACTTCTCTTGTGCGCTCTGAGTGGAAATCGAATCCGGGACATTCACATGCCTGGCCAATGCACTACCACCAAGCAAACTGGCCAGAGCCATGCAGAGGTTTGATACTTTTACTCTCCCAGTCTCAAAATTGAACTGTAATTTATTTTAATTCCAAGAATTTTGAACTATACATGACTCTTTCCTTCCTCTGGAATGCAAATAAATACCACTTTAAATGACACAAGAACTTCACGTTTTGCTACAAGGCTCACAGCTGTACAAATATTTGGAAGTTTGATGGCAACTTGTTTAGGTGCTGTTGGGGTCTGTAAAATTCATGGCGCTGTGAAAGTCGCAGATTGAAAACATTTTCCCTGAACTGCTGGGGAAAATTGGGCAGCCTCGCACACCTCAGATACAGATACGAATGTCAGTCTTTGGTCACAGTCAGTATCATTCAGTTGCAAAATTTCTTTTATTTTTCAGTCAAGGAATCTGGTTTTCCAGTTAGTTGTTCGTGCTTTCAGATTGCTATTATGAACCCATACATTTATTTTTAATAACATATGTATACCATGATTAATACTTATTCATACAGGCGAGAATAAATTTAAAGTTATATATAAATCTGTAAATGCATTTTGTTTGTTTATTTTACTGATGTGTAGGAAAATATTGTTCTCCTTTCCATTTTCAGGTGTAGGTGAAGCACTGAGAAAAGGAAGGGGCAGGGGGTGTTATCACTCAGATCTTCACATCTGCTCGGCCCCTTGCTTGCACACGCAAAGTGGATTTTCCTGGGCAGGCTTTGGCAGATGGCCCCAAACTATGGCCCGTGGGCCGCATGTGACCCCCTGAAGCCATTTATCCGGCCCCGCCGCACTTCCGGAAGGGGCACCTCTTTCATTGGTGGTCAGTGAGAGGAGCACTGTATGTGGCGGCCCTTCAATGGTCTGAGGAACAGTGAACTGGCCCCCTGTGTAAAAAGTTTGGGGACCCCTGCGAGGCATGAAGCAAAGGAAGTGCTGTTTAGCCATGAGAAATCTCCTTTATGCTTTCCAAAGAAGGCAATTTATAGCCCTTCCATTTTAAATGTTTGACAGTGGCCTAATTGTGCCCTCCCTACTAGAGGAAAAAAACTATTAATACATTCCTTATAAAAAAAATGACAAAAAATTCATTATTAGAAGTTGATGGTTATTTTTCATACCCCAGGATACAAATATGCATGTTTTGTTGGTTTAAAACAAAATCTTCTGTCTACTGCTACTCAAAATCTATACAGTATTATAAAAAAATGGTGGCATTTTTATAGCAGTATTTATAACACTTAGAGGCTAAATTCTTTACAACTCAATCCAAAATTAATTGTCTAACAGACAGTAAATGACTTCAAAATTCCTTTTGTAGAATGATAACACAGTGAAGGCAATAGACTAAATAACAAACCTACAACAACAGTGATGTGTATTTTCTGAAAGCTTTTTAAAAATTTCTAAACGATTTAAAATATCTATTGACACAGTATGTAATCATGTGAACACTGATGAGATCTACAGGCAATTATTGATAATATGCATGTTGGAGGATCCTAAGTATAGCAAACCTCTTCTAAAGACATAACAGTAATTTTCAGCCAAAAATAGTCACTGTGGTGATGGCTGTTATTTGTAATCTGTCTTTAGTCACAATATGACATATAAGGTAGATGTATTTCACATGTTTCCTATTGGATGAAAAATTAAAAAAAACCGACATTAAAAACAGTATATACTGTTTTTATGTGACGTTCAAGAACCGGCAAACCGGAAGGTGTGGTGCAGTGGCTATGATGGGCAGTTACCAAAGCATACACAGGGGCTTGTTTTTGTGCTGGAACTACGCCGTCTTTTGATTTTAGTAGGTACATGAGTTTAGAAAAACAATTAATAAACTGCATACCTACCATTTTAAAAATTTATTTCATGATTATCATATACAAAAATTGTAATATAAATCAACTTTGCCCACCAATCAAAAACAACATGCTTTCCGTGTGGTGTTTGCAGGAGGGAGTGAAACAGGAGGTGGAGGAGGGCACAGGAGGATTAATGGAGATGGACACAGACCAGTCTTGACGGGGTGACACACAATATTGTGCACCTGGATGTGTTGTAGAATCCGGTGCCTGAAGCCTGTAGAATTATGCTAACCAGCATCACCCCAGTTCAATACAATAAAATAAAATAAATAAAACGACATGCTTCATGTGCATTGTATACTGCCTTCTAAACTCAAAATATTGCAATTCTAATCTATTCTCTTTATTTTTTATTTCACAATTACTAGAGCACCTAGTAATTATTTTTTTCCCCTAATCATACAAGTATTTCGACCTTTTCATATGAATCTTGCATGGTGATTTATATTATATTTCTTCCTAAACTTCCTCACCTGCAAACAACCCCCCCCCAAAGAAAAGGACATTCTCATGCCTTTTTCACTTGCGTTAGCACCCTGTTGCACAGAGGGTGCGCTGCAAATGTTTGCCGGAAAGTGGGCCAATCAAAATTGAATCTCCGTGACTTATTATCCATGCCATTAGCTGAGCCAGGTTACTCTCTCAATTTTCAGTAATCTCATCTGTAAAATAGTAATAATAATTTAACATACATCCTCATAGGGTCATTGCGAGGATAATGCAGTGTACGGAAGGCATGCAGCACAGTGTCGTTCAGAGCTAATCACTTAAAAATGCTCACATTAACAATAATCTATCATTACAAAGCCAGGTCATTGTGTGGCCCTGGCGTATTTCAGAGCGAGTAGGAAACCCTTGAATTGGGAGAGTAAGGTTATTTTTGCTTATGCTCCATGGAGGTTTAAGTGAGTCAGCAGGGGCCATATAAGACAAAGCCATTGTACGAGGTACTATACTGCTCTGCACTGCTAACTGGCCAAGGGCCAGAGCGTCAGATGAAACCAATGGAAGTCCTCCTCCAGTGTCCTAGTCAAGGTGGTAATCTGGAGGAAGGGATACTGGAAGTGGAGTCCTCTTCGCAGCTGACACGTAAACTGTGTGTGTTGGCACGGCAGGATATTAGTCCTTCGGGAAATGTTGAAGTGGTCAGGGAGTACCTAGCAACTGCTCCACACTTTCAGCAGTTAACTCATTTACTGCTCTGGACTATTTTACCAGGTAGGTAAGACCACCGCTCCATTTGACACATAGGAAAATTAAGGCGCAGGAAGGTTAAGCAGTGTGTACAAGCTCAGATCTCTAGAAAGTGCCAAGGCCAACAATTAAACAGTGACATTTGGTGCTAGAGGTTGTGCTTTTTACAAACACACGCCTTTCCCTTTCTCATTCCCTACGTCTTTTTCTCCCTACTGATTATATTATTACTCTACTGCTCTTAGCATTATTTCATAATTGGTTTAGTTTTTTTTGTTATCTTTCTCATTTCAGGCCATTACCCAATATTCTATCATGTTTTTGTCAGGGATTACTAAATATTACAATTTTAAGTAAAATTTAAAGATCTCCTTATCTTCCCCCAGGTTTTTCAACTGATAAACTGTGTAAAAATGACCAGCTACACAAAGATTCTAATAAAATTTATATTTTTTATTATTAATAATATCAATAGCAATAATAGTTGAAATACTACATAATGTAGTTGAAATATTCCTTTATATTAAAAGACTATCACTCTGTACATTTAAAATATTACAACTAAAGTTTCTACACACCTTTGATCTTTTCTTTCTATATTTTGGTTGATATATGTTACACTTACACTGTGTGACTCAAACTTATTATGACATTCACAGGATTTAATGTACATGAAAGCAGTTTGTAGATCATATGGAATATAGCTACGTATTAGCAATACTATTATATTAAAGGTGTCAAATGATGGTAATCTTGATTATAGATGGGGAGAATATTACCTTTTTAAATTGCCACTTCTCCTCCACCTTCCTCTTTTAAACCACTTACAGGAGTGAGGACTAGGTCTGGTGGATCCTGCTGGAGCCAAAGGGGACAATTTATCATAGCTAGGGTTGAAAATGAGAGGACAGCTGTGCAAGGCTGGAAATCCTATGTATTGTCATGTTATGTTTTAACTAGAAAATCCCTATTGAGTCATATTGTTAATTAGTCTACACTTCTTTGTTTTAGCCACGGATACACAATTTTTCTAAAGAAGGGTTTTCTTAATTTGGAAGACTTATTTAGTTAAACATTTTAAAAATTCTGTATGCACATTAGAAGTTTATGAAAATAAGAAATTGTCAAAGTCTTTTTTTGTTTTGTTTTGTATTTTTCTGAAGTGAGAAGCGGAAGGCAGAGAGACAGACTCCTGCATGCGCCTGACCGGGATCCACCTGACATGCCCACCAGGGGGTGACGCTCTGCCCATCTGGGGCCTTGCTCCATTTCAACCAGAGCCATTCTAGCCCCTGAGGCAGAGGCCATGGAGCTGTCTTCAGCACCTCTGGGCCAACTTTGCTCCAATAGAGCCTTGGCTGCAGGAGGGTAAGAGAGAAATAGAGAGAAAGGAGAGGGGAATGGTGGAGAAGCAGATGGGCATTTCTCCTGTGTACCCTGACCAGCAATCAAACCCAAACTTCCACATGCCAGGCTGACTCTCTACCTCTGAGTCAACTGGCCAGGGCCTGTCAAAATCTTTTTGGGTGCAGGTTGACAGACAAGTGGGAAGTCAAGAGCTCAAAACTGCCCTCGATTGTGCCTACAGTGAGTTTTCATTTGTCACATATTCTTATAGCTGTCTAGGAGGTTGAGATGCCTAACCACAGCAGACAATCATAAATACACACTACAGCACACATATTCACATAATGAGCATAAATATTTTTTCAAAGAGAAAATCATCATCTACCCTGCTCTAATCAAGCTGCATTATTACGTAAAGAATGCTAAGAAGCTGAGTATGAGGAAATGTTGTTGAAAGAAAACCAGAAATAATTTATTTTGAAATGTTTCTCAAAAAACATTTAGATCTCTTGTTATTCAGCTAAAACTAATTGTAAGTTATAATTTATAATTAGGACAGAGTCAGTACTGTCACTACTAAAATTCTGAAATTAATTAAATAATTAGAAATGTGTCTTCCTTATGAACAGTCAAAGCTAAAATAAGATAATAAAGATTTTTGTTTTACTTGAGTGAATTTATAGATTTGATCTTCCAAATGTATTAACTAATAAGAATTGATAGGTCTTTTTATACTTTAGAATTTTTAATGTTAGTATCATATTTGTACAAAATCAAAAATAGATATTTAATCTGAAATATATTTTTCTCTAAAAAATGATATTGTTAATATATTTCTTATTTTGAAATGTCTAGCTGTATAAATTTAAAGGAACAGTGAAAACAATACAAATAGCATTGGAAAATGAGAGAGGACATTATCTGACTACAGGAGAGATGTAGTAGAATTTTCTTTGGAAATATGACCATTAGATGGCTGTAAAGGGGGAATTTTTTTTTTTTTTCAGAAAAATCAACCAATTTTATTTATGTGTATTTGTATTTTACATAAAATACAAATTCTACAGTAGTTAGAAAGATATTATCCTTGACCTTTTCAAATAAGGTTAATGTTTGTCTTTCAAAAAAAATGTGTAACTGAAAGTTTCATGTTTGTACGTTGATTAAATCCATATTTTTTGTCGAGCATTTTTTAAGAAAATAGATATTGTTAACAATTATCTTAGATAGTTGATAATTTAAATGACAAATATAAATATATATTTTATATCAGTTTACATAGATAATAATTAAGATAAGAATTTCTGAGGTTATGCCTCTATTTTTAGTAAATTGAATAAGAATAAAATTTAAGAGAAGAAAGATTCATATATTAGAAGTTTCAAATCTACTGGGTTGTTTTGTTTTGTTTTTTCTGTGACGGTGGTAATGATCACTTAAATCTTTAATAATGGCCTGACCAGGCAGTGGCACAGTGGATAAAGCGTCAGACTGGGATACAGAGGACCCAGGTTCGAGATTCCGAGGTCGCCAGCTTAAGCACGGGCTCATCTGGCTTGAGTGAAAAGTTCACCAGCTTGGACCCAAGGTCGCTGGCTCAAGCAAGGGGTTACTTGGTCTGCTGAAGGCCCGTGGTCAAGGCACATATGAAAAAGCAATCAGGCCCTTGCCGGTTGGCTCAGTGGTAGTGCCTCGGCCTGGCGTGCGGAAGTCCCGGGTTCGATTCCCGGCCAGGGCACACAGGAGAGGCACCCATCTGCTTCTCCACCCCTCCCCCTCCTCCTTCCTCTCTGTCTCTCTCTTACTCTCCCGCAGCCAAGGCTCCATTGGAGCAAAGATGGCCCGGGCGCTGGGAATGGCTCCTTGGCCTCTGCCCCAGGTACTAGAGTGGCTCTGGTCGCGACAGAGTGATGCCCCGGACGGGCAGAGCATCGCCCCCTGGTGGGCATGCTGGGTGGATCCGGGTCGGGCGCATGCGGGAGTCTGTCTGACTGCCTCCCTGTTTCCAGCTTCAGAAAAGTACAAAAAAAAAAAAAAAAAAAAAGAAAAAAAAAAAAGAAAAAGCAATCAATAAACAACTAAGGTGTCGCAACGAAAAACTGATGATTGATGCTTTTCATCTCTCTCTCCGTTCCTGTCTGTCTGTCCCTATCTATCCCTCTCTCTGACTCTTTCTGTGTCCTTATAAAAAATTAAAAAAATCTTCAATAATGTAAATTCTTTCTAATATAATGACTATGCAAATACTCCTAAGTTTTGAAAGTTGTGCTATGTATAAGATTGCATTATCTTTTATAATATATTTGTATAATTAAGCTAACAAGATCATGTTTCTTAAGATTTTAACAAGCTCATGTTTCTTAAGATTTTTGAGGTAAAATTTAAAATTAGAGGTGAGATTTGCTATCACTTTTGAGGATTACATTGTAAAATCACCCACAAACAATTATTTGTCTTAGCCATTGGGTAAGCTGAATGAAACTTCATAGTACATTTAATATATTTGGGGAAATATTAAAGTTAAATAATACGCTGCTTCTTTCTCCAGACATGAATATTTAAGAAGTCAGTCAATTATTTCTTAAAAAGGTTTTATAAAACCAAACCCTGAAGAAAAATACTATTATAAATTAGTTATAAATTTTATTTTTATATAAAACTACATATTATAGAATAAAGCTTAAAGAAATACCAAATGTAGCATGCAGTATATATCAGAGACCACATTAGGCACAAGGCAAATAAAACTGATTTAACATTCCTAAGGATGTCTATAAGGAACCTCATTCCTCTAGATCAGCAGTTTTCAACCTTTTTTTACCTCATTCCACACAAACTAATTACTAAAATTCTATAGCACACCAAAAAATAGATTACATTCTTTGTCAATCTGATAAAAAAAAGAAGAGGTAGAATTTTGATCTGTTCACACACCAGACAGCTATTGTTCTGTTGACTGTTGTCAATTTTTTATTTGACAGTCTAAAGCAGTGGTCCCCAACCTTTTTTGGGCCACAGACAGGTTTAATGTCAGAAAATATTTTCACGGACCGGCCTTTAGGGTGGGACGGATAAATGTATCACGTGCCCGAGACAAGCGTCAAGAGTGAGTCTTAGACGATGTAACAGAGGGAATCTGGTCATTTTTTAAAAATAAAACATCATTCAGACTTAATATAAATAAAACAGAAATAATGTAAGTTATTTATTCTTTCTCTGTGGACCGGTACCGGTCCACGGCCCAGGGGTTGAGGACCACTGATCTAAGGGAAAAGAGGTCAGTGCCCCTGTGCGAATAGTCAGGAATTGCATGTTTTAAAAATTCTTATGGTACACAGGTTGAAAAATCACTATTCTAGATAAAGATAGACAGATAAGCCAGTAAGTGTAATATAATGGTGCATTGATAAATATCAGAAAAGAACACAAAGTTATCTCAAAAGGGGATGCATGCTTCTCCTTAAGGAGTCAGAGATGTTTTCATCAGGTTAACCTGGCTCAGTGTTCAGGATGAGCATCGGCAGGTAGTCAAGGAGATGGCAGAGTAGAGAGTGTGTCCGAGAGGAAGTAAGGATACAGGAGAACCAGGCCAGGGTTTCAGGCAGAGGGTCAGTTTCAGGAAAGGTAAAGAGAGGTGAAGCAGGCAAGAAAGTTCAAGAGAATAAAAGCAGTTTAGAGCTACCATCTAAAGTCATAGGCAATGATCAGATAGCTATAAAGACTTCTGAGAAGTCCCGGGGAGTGTGAATTTTATTACAAGCACTTTACAAAAAAAAACTTTCTGAAGAGTGCTGGAAAACAACTGACCACTAAATTTTAGGGGTAAAAGATATATATATATATGACCTTCATAGTTGGTTAAACCAAGATGCGGTGGCAGAAACAGAGAGGAAAAGATAGAATCAATTTATATTCAGTTACTGCCTGACCAGGTGGTGGCGCAGTGAATAGAGCATCGGACTGGAGTGCGGAGGACCCAGGTTCGAGACCCCGAGGTGGCCAGCTTGAGCGCGGGCTCATCTGGCTTGAGCAAAAGCTCATCAGCTTGGACCCAAGGTCGCTGGCTTGAGCAAGGGGTTACTCGGTCTGCTGAAGGCCCACGGTCAAGGTGCGTATGAGAAAGAAATCAATGAACAACTAAGGTGTCGCAACAAAAAATTGATGATTGGCCTGACCTGTGGTGGCGCAGTGGATAAAGCGTCGACCTGGAAATGCTGAGGTTGCCGGTTTGAAACCCTGGGCTTGCCTGGTCAAGGCACATATGGGAGTTGATGCTTCCAGCTCCTCCCCCCCTTCTCTCTCTCTGTCTCTCCCTCTCCTCTCTAAAAATGAATAAATAAAAAATTTTTAAAAAATTGATGATTGATGCTTCTCATCTCTCTCCGTTCCAGTCTGTCTGTCCCTATCTATCCCTCTCTCTGACTCTCTCTCTCTGTCCCTGTAAAAAAAAAAAAAATAAATAAATAAATAAAAATATATATATATATATTCAGTTACTAAAATTGAGATGATACAGTGAGTGATTAGATATACAGATGAAAAAGGGATTAAAAAAAAAAGGCAGGCAAAATTGAGACTCAAGCAATTGGGTTTTCCATGATGTCATTCCAAAGAGAAGATAGAAGATGAAGAACATGTTCTTCTAGTTGAACCCACAGGCTGACGGGAGATAACCAGAGCGCTGGCTTTGTGGATGCCTCACTGAGGTTCAGAGCTGTGGGAGCCTCAGGTAATAAGATTATTTAAAAGCGACACCACCCTTGGCACCAGGTAGCATTCACAGGGGATGGAATCTGATGGATAGAGAGTCTGAGGGTGAATGAATTATGAAAGTGTTGATTTTGAGATGCTAGCAGAACTTCTAGCTAAGGGGGATCACTCAGCACTTGCTTAAGGAAAGCGCCATAGTATTGAGTGACTTTAAAAGAATAGGCTTTGCCATCACCCAAACTTGTCCCTGATCATAGATCACTCTTGATATGACCAACTACTAAGCTCCTTTGAGCCTCAATGCTCTCATCTCTGAAGAGTTCCAAAAGCAATGTGAGAGTCAAACAGGAAAACAAAGTTAAAGTGCTTAGGCCATGTATATAAACTTCTGGATCAGGGATGTGGATCACAGATGCTTATAGACTCATGAATCATTATCATCCATGTTTGAAGCCAGGAGAGTATATGAGATGATTCAGGGAGAATGTGAGTCTACAGCCCACTAAAGGAAAGTTAAAGGGACCAAACAGAGTTAGGATGAAAGAGATGAAGAAATAATGAACCAGGGAAAGACTGTAAACACATATGATATGTGTATATTCATATAACTAAAGTTGATAAAAAAAAAAGTACCTGGTTCTATAAAGCAGTAAAAAAGCAAGAGTTCTGAAAAGAAGGAATTCAGAGAAAGGAATAAGGGGACACTGCTGTCACTTGCCGTGGATGCTCTGAATGGAAAGCAGTAGGCTGTGTGTTCAAGGAAGAATGTGTGGTGTGTGCGAGGTGGGGTGAATAAGGGGCAATGAGTGGAGACTCTTTTGTGAAAGAACTGGATATAAAAGGAAGAAAAGAAATAAGGTGATAACCAGAAAGAGGCACAGCATTGAGGTGTCACTTATGTATCTTCACAAGGATGATATAAGGGAAATGTTGAAAATACAGGAACGTGGGGTGATGGTACCAAGGATAAAAAGAGTAGATTAGACAAAGATCAAAGGTGGAGGCAGAAAATATTGGACTAACAGAAAGGACAGCTAGATTCAGCTATGACCTATTTACAATTATGGGAAGTTCAGTAAGGTTAACCTCAGTTTTTTCCTTCTGTTGAAGGAGTGGAGGTAAGAAGGTCAAGAGATTTAAAAGAATTGGAGTGAAGTTATGGTAGCTCTGCCTGTCTCAGTTTATGTAAACTTACGTTCATTTATTTAAGCTAACTTATTCACTATTAAATATATTCAGAATAATAGTAATGCCTGGAGATTTCTTATTTTGGAACTTAGTTTCTGTTTGGATCTTTGTCCCTAAGAAAAAGGAAGCAATGAAGTAAGTCATTTACTGTAATTTTAGGAACTTTTTCTAGCTTCATACACTAGTAGATTTTATTGTTTAATATTACTGGTACTGAATTAGAAGATACACTGAGGCCCTGGCCGGTTGGCTTGGCAGTAGAGCGTAGGCCTGGCATGTGGGGGACCCGGGTTCGATTCCCGGCCAGGGCACATAGGAGAAGCACCCATTTGCTTCTCCACCCCCCCTCCCCCCTCCTTCCTCTCTGTCTCTCTCTTCCCCTCCCGCAGCCAAGGCTCCTGTGGCTCCATTGGAGCAAAGATGGCCCGGGCACTGGGGATGGCTCCTTGGCCTCTGCCCCAGGCGCTAGAGTGGCTCTGGTCACAGCAGAGTGACGCCCCGGAGGGGCAGAGCATCGCCCCCTGGTGGGCAGAGCTTTGCTCTTAAAAAAAAAGAAGATGCACTTAATATATTCAGGAAATCTAAATTCAACTTTTAATAAAATAATAATTCTGAGCAAGTATAAGCTTGTTGACTGATGTATGTCCATGTTTTCTTGGTATATATTTTATAATTGTGAATATATTTCTTTCTTCTTCTTTTTTTTTTTTTTTTTTTTTTTTTGTATTTTTCTGAAGTTAGAAACAGGGCGTCAGTCAGTCAGACTCCCGCATGTGCCTGACCGGGATCCACCCAGCATTCCAACAGGGGCAATGCTCAGCCCATCTAGGGTGTTGCTCCTTTTGGCCAGAGCCATTCTAATGCCTGAGGCAGAGGCCATGGAGCCATTCTAAGCACCTGGGCCAACTTGGCCCCAATGGAGCCTTGGCTGCAAGAGAGGAAGAGAGAGACAGAGAGGAAGGAGAGGGGGAAGGGTGGAGAAGCAGATGGGTGCTTCTCCTGTGTGCCCTGACCAGGAATCGAAACCGAGGCTTCCACACACCTGGGTCGATGCTTTAGCATGAGCCAACTGGCCAGGGCATGAATATATTTCTTGTGTTAACTCATCTAGATTTTTAATAAATAGTCTAGTCATATCATGTTGCTTAAGACAACATCTACTATTAAAAATTAGAAGAAAAAAGATATTTATGCTAGACATTATGTATTTATTAATATTTGCAAATGTATGTAGGCCTAAAGTTAATATTATAATATTGAAACATACTGAGATTCAAATTTGTTTCCCACTGAAATCTAAGTATATAAAATTATAAAATATGTTCAGCTAATTAAGGAAATATGACTTATCCAAACAACATAGGAGAGAGCATAAAATAACTTAGAAATAGTCACTAATGTAAAGAGTAGCCTTTTGACCTTCTCTTTTTTTTTTATTAAGTAAGAGGAAGGGAGGCAGAGAGAGATCCCCACATGTGCTTTGACCAGGATCTGCCTGGCAAGCCCCCTAGGGGATGATGCTCTGCCCATCTGGAGCCGTTGCTCCATTTCCAAGCAACAGAGCAACTTTAGCACCTGAGGTGAGGCCATGGAGCCATCCTCAGTGCCCACGGCCAACTTTGCTTGCATCAATCGAGCCATAGCTGCAGGAAGGTAAGAGAGACAGAGAGACAGACAAAGACAGAGAGAGAAGTGGAGGGGTGGAGAAGCAGATGGCCACTTTACCTGTGTTCCGTGACTGGGAATCAAACAGAGATTTCCACATGGGCTGGGCCAAAGCTCTACCACTGAGCCAACTGACCAGGACCTTTGAACTTCTCAATATGGCTTTCTAGCTTCTTTCTTATTATTAATATCAATGAATTGTAAAATATATTTCCCAAATATACATAGGTAAAACAGATACATCCCTGGGTATGACACATATGAAATGATATAAAGAAAATATTTGGAGAAATACAGACAGGTAGATATAAAAATGAAGTTTTTTTTTTCTCCTTTAAGCTAAAAACTGATCAGCCGAATAAACATCCCAACTCAAATTTACTTTTGAAATGGTTGGTTTAACAGAAGAGTTTCTTTGCTGAGTTTAGGATTTACTAAGATATATATTTAAATAATACACATATCTATAAAGTTAATAACAGATATATACAAACATAAATCTACAATAATAAACCTTTTAAACAAATAAATAAAGTTACAATAGTACAATAATAACCTGTTATGTATAGTGAGACAAGTTCTGATAAATTGGAGAGACTTGATTCTGATAGAATAATGAAATATGATTTAAAAATTCACAAATTATCAGATAAATTCTGTTTGTGATGTCCCTGCTCTTCCTCATTCTATCAATGACCAAAAAGATACATGGAATGGATCATGTTCAGAACATAGTAAAAACATTTGATTTCCAGGTATGAAAGTCAGTTTGGCGTTTTTTGTGTAATAGCATGGAAGCTCACTGTATCCAGTTTGGATTTACATGGGAACACACAATGTTTTCAGATCTACATTACTGATCATTCATGTTACAACAATGGAAAAAATATTTAACATCAGTGCACATGGTTTGTTTTTGTAGACTTTTTCTCTACTTTACAGTGAAAAAATAATAATAATTTTAGGTGAAAAGAAAGTTGATAGTTGTACCTTATTTATTTTGGGATGAAATGTTTTAACCACAAATGAGTATGTTCCCTGTTCAGAAAAGCAAACTCCAAGTAATCAGATGCAAGAGTTTGATCTGATACAACCCACCCAACCCCAATTCCATGAACTAACCACCCACATGACTTTGATTTATATTTGAAATATCTAAGTTCACTCTGTGCTTAAAGAACTCTTTCCAGAGTATCATTTTATTTATTTTTTTTAAAAGAAGTTTATTTTTATTTATTTTTAGATTTTATTTATTAATTTTAGAGAGAGGATACAGAGAAAGAGAGAGAGAGAGAGAGAGAGAGAGAAGGGAGGGAGGAGGAGGAGGAGCAGAAAGCATCAACTCCCATATGTGCCTTGACCAAGAAAGCCTAGGGTTTCGAACCGGTGACCTCAGTGTTCCAGGTTGATGTTTTTACCCACTGCGCCATCGCAGGTCAGGTATTTTAATGGATGATACTATGATTCTCATTTAGACCTTGACTTTGTCTAACATATTGTGACTTCATCAAATTTATTAACCTAATACTTTCATACACCAAACATAAATAATTTTTTCAAAATTACTGTTATATATAATTACATATTCTGGAAATATGCTATGAAAATATGCAGAGTTAGGATGACAATCAGAGACAGTGAGGCACCCTAGGGTGAAAGCCTTGAGTGGACAAGAGTCCAGAGATCTCTCGTATTCCATACTGGAAAGAGTGTGTGCTATAAACAGCAAAACAGCAGGATAAGATTCAGTAATAGAAATGTTTAGGCCCTCGGAACAGAGATTAGAAGTCAACATGCTCCTTGCCCTTCATTTCAACCCCTGAAAACTTCTGCTGTCTGCTTCTTTGAGTTATTTGTACTGGCTAATAACTATCTGAGTAAGGCTGGGGATCTTTTGGTCTGCTGACCAGGGCTGTTGCCTCTCCTCAGTCCCTTAGAGTATTACATCTGGTCTCCAAGAAGTTCATTATCGCTGTGACAACATATATTTAATATAATGTAATATACATTTATATTTAGTTCCATAAAAACCTATAAGACATTTTGCTGAAATATTTCTCCTTTTTTAGTGTGCTCTCACTGAGGTGACAGTTTTCTGAGGTGACACTTATGAACAGTTAGCATATAATTAACACTCACTAATCCAGACACATTCTTAATTAATTTCAAGAGGTGGCCATATATTACACAATGTAAAATATTTTGGTATGTGAAAATAAAGCCACAGAATCAGTTAGAAGAATAATCATGGTATATGGAGTTATATAAATATTTAAGATTATCGCAGGAACTCCATTAATATTATTCTAAAAGTGAGAACATTTAATGTTTGGAATAATTGACTCCATTTTTGAGATTAAGAAACTGATCATCTATAGGAGTTAATTTTTACAAGAACTCAGGGAGATATAATGCCAATTACTGAGCTAAAATTTAAGTTTTCATATAACATATTATTGTCATTATAAAATAGCATGGCCAACAGAAATCTACACTGTCCTAGTGCTTTAAATCCTAGAATAATTCTTTAATTTTAGAGATGAAAAGCAAACTCTAAGAGGTACATTCCAGCAAACAAAACCAGAACTTACATCACCTGTTTCCCATATCATAGCTGTTTATTTGACTCTATGCCACCAAAAACTGAATTTAAATTTTGTCCTGGATTTTTTTTTCTCAAGAATAACTTCATGAAAAAAATGTGTTAATGTCAATGAAAGTGTCATTTGAAATAATTTTTTAACTTTTATGTGGGCCAATTGCAATAAATAAATCACTTGAAAGAGTAAAGAAAAGAACAAAAAGACAACGTGATAATGAGATAATAACAGACGCTGCATGACAGCCAGTTAATTGAAGGTTTGTCATGACCAGTGAATACTACTTATAAAGCCTCTTGAGAAAATAATAGCCTGCTAAAAGAAGAAAAACAATCACGAAGAAGAGATCACAGAGAAGCATAAATTAGCATATTTTTAATCTAGGCATTGTCAAAATATAATGGTCACTCTTAGCTCATAATAGAGGAGAAGAAACCTAAAGACTCTGGTTAATTTAATCAAAACTGCTACACCAAAATATTATAGAGAATGTCTCATCTTCACTCTTCTTTCTTTCTTTCTTTCTTTCTTTCTTTCTTTCTTTCTTTCTTTCTTTCTTTCTTTCTTTCTTTCTTTCTTTCTTTCTTTCTTTTTGTGAGAGATACAGAGAGAGAGAGATAGGAAGGAAGAGAGATGAGAAGCATCGATTCTTTATTCTGGCTCCTTAGTTGTTCATTAATTGCTTTCTCATATGTGCCTTGACCAGGGGACAACAGCAGAGTGAGTGACCCTTTCTCACATTTTTTTTTTGTATTTTTCTGAAGTTGGAAACGGGGAGGCAGTCAGACAGACTCCCACATGCGCCTGACCGGGATCCACCCGGTATGCCCACCAGGGGATGATGCTCTGCCCATCTGGGGCATTGCTCTGTTGCAACCAGAGCCATTCTAGCACCTGAGGCAGAGGCCATGGAGCCATCCTCAGCACCCGGGCCAACTTTGCTCCAATGGAGCCTTGGCTGCGGGAGGGGAAGAGAGAGACAGAGAGGAAGGAGAGGGGGAGGGGTGGAGAAGCAGATGGGCACTTCTCCTGTGTGCCCTGGCCGGGAATTGAACCTGGGACTCCTGCATGCCAGACCAATGCTCTACCACTGAACAAACCACCTAGGGCCTACGAGTGACCCTTTGATCAAGCCAGTGACCTTGAGCTCAAGTTGGTGACCTCGGGGTTTTGAACCTGAGTACTCTGCATCCCAGTCTGATGCTCTATCTACTGTACAACTGCCAGGTAAGGCCCATCTTCTATTTTCTTCAGAACCATCTGAATAGGATTATTCTGTAGCAGGAATACTGTGTGCTAGAGGATGTCATGGAACCTTGAAATATCTACTCAAGTAATTTTATTTTTAGTTATTAGTTCATGTTAAGCCCACTTCAAATATACCATTATTCTGGATCAGAGTTCTGCTAAGTTCATCCAGCTTTGGAGAGGGTTGAGTTAGAGAATACATATTTGTATTGAACAAAGCAAAACAAGCATTCATTTTCAAATTAATATTGTCTTTATCTTTCAGAGAAGATTTGTTGATTACTGTCAGTTCTGTGTTTGCTTGCCACAGATGTATTCAACCTTTTATGAAAATATGTAACAGACGCCTGACCTGTGGTGGCGCAGTGGGATAAAGTGTCGACCTGGAATGCTGAGGTCGCCTGTTCGAAACTCTGGGCTTGCCTGATCAAGGCACATATGGGAGTTGATGCTTCCTGCTCCTCCTCTTCTCTCTTTCTTTCTCTCTCTCTCCCCCTCTGTATCCCCCCTCTATAAATGAAATAAATAAAGTCTTTTTTAAAAAAAATATGTAACAGAAATTTCAAATATGTCAGGTCAGAAATGGACCACATTGCTGAGGATTGAAAAATTGAAAAATTACTATAGAAAATTTTCAGGTACTAAAACTATCTATTTTAACCACAAAAATAAGGATTGGAACAATGGCTATCGGATAGTTTTCAAGTTCCACCGAGCTTAGTGTGAGATGTACTCTGGTCAAAGTCCATGTACCATCTGTCTCACTGGGTCAGCCCGATAGTTTCCGGCACCGTCAGGAATTAGAGTTTGCACAGAACCATATCCAAATGTCTAAAACAGCAGTATATTTGCTTTAAAGTTTAGGTTTTTTCTTTCTCCTCAGTTCAAAAATACCCTTTTGAATATCCTTGCATCACCTCAAGGAAAAATAGAAGGCAAAGTATGGTACACATTTCTAGTTTTATATCAATATACTGGAGTCCCTTCTTTAGTTAGCCAAACTGATGTTTATTTAAAGATCGCAAGTCTTCAGAGACTTATACTTAGTGATTCATTCTTCCCTACAAAGGCTTTGCCTTTCCCCTTCAAGTTATGCTAAAACACTGGCCTCTCAGTTTTTAATGAGTCTTAAAGTTTGCATTTTCACACACACACACACACACACACACACATTTTTAGAAACACATATGATTACTCAAGCTAGCAAGGTGAAGGTAGACCTGCGAAATGCCTTCATTATAACATTGAATTCATGGGTTAAACACACTGTGATAAAGCACACACACAATCCTATTTCTAATCATATTCTTCAGTATTTTTAGTGATATAAATGAGCAATTTCCTGATTTTTTTTTCTGCTTTAAAGCTTTTACTACCTTAGTTGATAATCTGTAGGAACAGATATGGCAGCCACCTGGAGTCTACGTAGCATGAAATGCTCCATTTTATTGTACTACTGCTGGAATAAATGAGATCAAATTCTTCTCTGTCTTCACTACCAAGATTGAAAATCTTAGGAATGCCTAATTAGTTTAGCTTCAGCCCAGACCCAGGATTCAGAGAGGAAAAGCTAAGTAGGCTGACTCATAGTCTGCATATATTCATGCATAAAATGGGGGAGGAGTAATTCCCCAATGGTCTCGCTTGTCTAAGAACATTTACTGGATGCAAGATGTTAAAGTGAAGAAAGTTAATGAAGGCTCAGACAATTAAGTTAAAGACAACTCCCATTCCCACTGAACAGAGTTACTTGAATTTGTATCAATCTTTAGTCTTCTCACAGCTGTAGTGGAGCTTTGACTTCTCTTATTGGAAGGAGACTCTCTTCCTGTGTTGAAAATCATGCTCCTATCACTTTTTATCTCTACAAATTTACATGACCAGGTCTCTCTTTTTGGCTAGTCAAGCAGTTTCTTAACTTTAGTTTTTTCCATAGTTTAAAATGTATTGAAGTTTCACCACCTTAATAAAAATTTTTTGGATCAAACTGTTTATGAAAGCTATCCAGAAAATTACATAGGTGAGATTTGGAAAAAAAAAATTTTTTTCTACAATTGCTCCAAGTCTTCACTTCCAAGTTATCCTCAGTCTACTCATGACTTTTACCAGGATCACTACAATTGAAGATCTTGGTAAAAAGGCATTCAGCACTCTTGACTACTCTCTCTTTGAATTGCTCACTCTCGTGACATCCATGAATCCACACCAGGAAGTTTTTCTTTATGCACAGCTCTGGACCAGCCTTTAAGACTCCCCTGCTAACTCATCCTCTCCAATTAGGTCTCAAATGCAAGATCTCCTCAAAGATGAGTCTCAGGTCACTTTTCTTTTTATTCTCTTTCTTTAGCATACCAGATCTTACCCAGGACTGTGATTTCAAGTACAACATTAAGTGCTAATGATGGCCACCTATTTATCTCTAGTCCAGTTCCAGACTTTAAACTATAATTTTTATATGCCATTATTTCATTGATTCATACAGTTAAGCACATACATCATGTCCAAAGTCAAACTCATGATCTCTTTCTTCATCTTAATAAATATTCCTCTTTCATTATCTCACCTATGAATGTCACCAACTTTTACCTAATTACACAAGTATTGGATAGAAATCTAAAATAAAAGCATATATATTTATATTTGTCACCATGGGACTACTCTATAGCGGTTGAATTATCACTTTTTTAACAGAAATATGCAGCTCTGAAACTGGAGAATACAAATTTAAAATGCTAATTAAAATGTTGCCAGTGATGTATTTTTTTTCTTCTTTTTTTCCAAGTGAGAGGAGGGAAGATAGAAAGACAGACTCCTATATGCACATCAACCAGGATCCGCCTGGCAACCCCTGTCTGGGGCCAATGCTTTGCCCTGGTACCATGATCACAACTGAGCTACTTTTAGGGCCTGAGGCGAAGGCTCCATGGAGCAATCCTCAGTGTCTAGGTCGATGCACTCAAACCCGTCGAGCCATGACTGGAGAGAGAAAAAGAGAGAGAGAGAGAGAGAGAGAGAGAGAAGGGGGAGGCAGAGGGGTAGAGAAGCAGAAGGTCACTTCTCTTGTGTGCCCAAAGAAAATGTGTTTATTTAACAACATACCTTTATTAACTATTATATATTCTTTTTGTATTTTATTTTGGAAAGTGATTCTTAGAGATAAATATCTAGGTTAAAAAAAGGGATGAAAAGAAATAGCTGCTTTATATAATAAACCAGGATGAATTCTTATTTTTCTAAGTATGCATGGACCTAAAACATAAGAAAACTGAAGAGATTGTAGGAGTTGGAGAAAGACCATGAGATAAAAGCCTGACCCTTGAGAAGAACAGATGAGCAAACGCTCTTCAATGCATGTGTTTCTGAGGAATATTTGAAAATGTGACTGTACTTGCATCATTTTTTACAATCCATTAGCAATGCAAACCTCCAATGTACAAACATATACAACCCCTCAATTTTTAAATTCTGTTGAACACAATAACTTTTATCAGTGTTATGGGGTGAATGAAGGATGCTTGTCACTTGTTCAGCTTTTTCTTATACCATGAAGAAACTATACATACTTGCATAGTCTAGTGATATAGATGGAGATTGTCAGACAATATAACCAGTGGTGGAGAAATTGAGGGTATACATAAAAGAATCTAAGAAAGTTTTTGGACATAACATAAATGGTCTTGATAATTCAATAATTTTTACTTCTAAATTATAAGGTTGATTATTCCCAGGGAGCTAGTAGAATTTATGAAAGCTGTGGTCAGATGTATCTTATAATATAATGTTCAAATTGTAGAAATCTGTGAATATATAATCTATTGGGTATATAACTAACACTGTACATGATTTTTCATATTGATTATAGTGCAAATTGTCCAGGCAGAATAAAATTTGAATATGCCCCCCCAATCTGTGTTTACTTTTCTTTGTTTGTATTTTACAGTCATTGTTGTATGGGCTTCTTTTATTTTTGCAGGAGTTGGGCATTGGAGTAAGACTAGAAGAGATAAAAACAGTAGTTTCAAATCTAATTGAGAAAACAAAAATAATCAAATGGAACAAGACAAGAAAAAAAACAGAAGCTTCCAATTCCATTCAGTGTCTAAGCGGAGGTCTATTGAGTCTTCTGAATTGTTGATTTAAGTAATTAGGTTTTACTTAACAGGATTTGACACCCTAGAGTCACTTTTTTATAGACATTGTTAATATAGAAACAAGGTATTTAGAATCATTTTAAGTGTAACAACATATCTCCCAACTGCCATCTCATGACCGAAAAAAAAAGTAATAAAAATAAGAGAGCCATATTTAAAATAATTAAATATTTAAAATAATTAAAATAAGGATCTTATTATACAACCTGACACAGATTAAGTTCTAAATCCATTGCAGTTGTTACAGTTTACCATTCCACCTGATTTTGGCTTTATGTCATCCATGTATCTCAATATTGTTTTTTACAATGGACCCCACTGAGCTGGCTTGTCTTTTTCCTTTTCTTCCTCTTCATCTGTGCCTCTAGATGGGGAAGCACATTGGGACAAGAAGCAGGGGCACGTGCCTTTTTCATATCAGACCAGGAACACTAGACAGCAGAAGACGACCTAACGCACTGGAAACACTAGGACACACTCCTCAACTCATCCATCTAGTTTCACATTTGTAAAGAATTTAAATAAGTGCTTAGATTAATTTGGTTATTTTGTTTTAATCACGAAAGTTATTGTTTCCCGAAATCACTCAGGTAAAATGTTTGGTAAAAGATGCAAGAGTGCAAGAGTATAAAATGTGTAGCTGAGAATTACTAATTATGTTTATACAAACCAGAAATATATAGAATTTTTTTGTAGGGGTAGTGCACGTAAATAAATCCATAAAAGTTATAAAATTTAAAAATAAAATGATAAAAATTTAAAATTGAGCTTGGTACAGACATACAAAATTTGTAATTTGCGCCACTTTCACAGACACAAGTATTAAAATAATGAATTACTTTATATAATTGAAGGGTAAGTGTTATCATAAGTAGTAGCTTTCACTTTTATAACAATATTGAACATTGAACACGTATTTTGTGCAAGAACTTCTGGTTAGTGTGTTTTACATGGACTAACTCAATCACTTGGAGAGCTTTGCAAGATAGATGCTACTATGATCCTGGTTTTGCATGTTTAAAAGACTCTTAACCATTAACCTCATTACTTCAAATGTTAGCAATGTCTCTGAGAAGTTAAGAAATTGTTATTTAACTTCAGAATAAACCCCTCTTAACTGACAAAGTAAGTAATTTACCCAATGCTGTACTGCTAGTAAGTGACAGAGTTTAAATGATAATTCAACAATCTGGCTCCTGAACATTACATCTTTAGCATGGCAAGTATTGGGTTTAAAGAATTTGTACTGGGAAATTATTTTTATTTATTTATTTATTTTATTTTTTTATTTTTTGTATTTTTCTGAAGCTGGAAACGGGGAGAGACAGTCAGACAGACTCCCGCATGCGCCCGACCGGGATCCACCCGGCACGCCCACCAGGGGCAATGCTCTGCCCACCAGGGGGCGATGCTCTGCCCCTCGGGGGTGTCACTCTGCTGCAACCAGAGCCACTCTAGCACCTGGGGCAGAGGCCAAGGAGCCATCCCCAGTGCCCGGGCCATCTTTGCTCCAATGGAGCCTTGGCTGTGGGAGGGGAAGAGAGAGACAGAGAGGAAGGAGGGGGTGGGGGTGGAGAAGCAAATGGGTGCTTCTCCTGTGTGCCCTGGCCGGGAATCGAACCCGGGTCCCCCGCACGCCAGGCCGACGCTCTACCGCTGAGCCAACCGGCCAGGGCCGGGAAATTATTTTAAAAAAGAGGAAAATGGCACAAGAGATAATTGTGCTAAGTTCTTAGCAAAGTAGCTTGGTCATTTCAAAAATTTAAAAGTTTCTTTTAGACTCTAGCTGGTTGGCTCAGTGGTAGAGGGTCAGCCCTGCATGTGGATGTCCCAGGTTTGATTTCTGGCCAGAACACATAGGAGAGGTGCCCATGTGCTTCTCCAACCTTCCCCTTCTCACTCCTCTATCTCTCTCTTCCCCTCCTGCAGCCATGGCTGGATTGGAGCTAGTTGGCCCTGGGTGCTAAGGATGGATCCATGGCCTCTGCCTCAGGTGCTAAGAAGAGCTCCGTAGCTGTACCACAAAGCAACACCCCAGATGGTCAGAGCATCGCCCCCTAGTGGGCTTCCTGGGTGGATCCTTTTTGGGCACATGTGGGAGTCTGTCTCTAACTCCCCTCCTCTCACTGAATTAAAAAAAAATTAAGAAAGAGGGAAAAAAGTTTATTTTATGCACACCAGAAATCCTGATTAATGAACTTCGTGATCTATGGCAAAGGTACACAATGATACATATTCAGAGATGTCAGTGGTGACATTGTGACATGTGAACACAGAGGCAGAGATTGAAGTGATATAACTAGATGCCTGGGAATGCCAAATGCTGAAAGGAACTGCCAGAATTTAGGAAAGAGACATGAAACAAATTTTCATTAGATCCTCTGGAGAGAGCATGGCCTTCCTCACATCTTGATTTCAGACTTCTAGACTCAGAAATTGGGAGAGAATAAATTTCTGTTGTGTTAAAGCTATCTACTTTTTAGTAATTTGTTATGGTATCTTTAGGAAATTAATACAGTATTTTATCAACTATTTGGTAAATTGTTACTGGTAACTGATAAATTATAAATTTTATTCATTTATAAATCTTTATACATTATTTCAAACTTTGACATAGGTCAAATCAATTACTTCCAGTGTAGGTCAGCTTCTTGGAATTTACCACAAACTTGTCAGCATAAAATATCAAAACTATATACTCTAAACACAGTTTTAGTTTCTTTGGCCTACAATAAAAACTTAAAGTATAAACAACAAAAAAAGTATTAAAAATGTTCCTAGATTTTTAACCTTTTCATAATCTTTATATATTTCCTTTATCTTAAAAGATTTTATTGTCGGCATAACAATTTCTAATAAGATATTTTTCTAATAAGACAACTTCTATTTTTCAACCAACTAGTCTTTTTTTTAATCTCTTAAAAATAATACTTTATAACTCAGTGTGTAAAGAACCAGCAACTATTGCATTCATTATATTTTCAGTAAATTATAAAATTATAATATCAGGTATGACTGGTATATATAGAATTTGGAACAAACACGACTGCCTCTTAGTAAACATACATGTAAACTGGTGGGGATGTACTTGAGAAAGTACAAATAATGTGGCCTTGGCATCAGTCTGTGGTACAAAGGGAACAGGGCTGTCATGTTCCTAGGGTAAGGTTATGTGGTGTCAGTTTGAAGAATTGATGCTGGAGGAAATGTGGTTCTTGTATGGAGTCTCAAAAAATATATTTTACTGGACCTACATTTGGATATTAAGCATTTGCAGTATGAATTACTAGGGGTGGAAATAGTAGGTTTTCCATAGGTCTCCAATGTCTTATTTCCATCTGTTCAATAAATAAAAATGTCCAGTCTAGCTTCCATCAGCCCCAGGAAAAATATTAAATACCAGAGATTCTGTCCCATGTTCAATCCAACTAGTTCTCATCTGGCTAGGAAATTGTTTGTTCCTGGCTGTGCCCTGGTTGGGACAATGTCCAGGCCTGGAGTACACATAGCTATATAGCTTCCAGCAGCAGATCAGCCCATGTGGGTTTATAACACTGCATGGTTGCTTGAAAAGATTCATCAAGAAGAGGCAAGCTAGCATTTCTAAGCAGGAAGCGGAGAGAAGGGCCAGATCTTTGGCCTCTGTGTATATATTGTATATTAAGCAGGAAAGGACTAGCTTTTCCTAAAACTAACCAATCAGTTTCTTTAAAATTTTGCAGCTCATGTTGGGTCCTCCCACTAACCAATCAGATCTCTCTTTTAGGCTAGACTGACAATTCTCTATGGCTGCCATCTTGGCTTCCACTGAGCATGCCTGGTACAAGAATTGTCCCTATTCTCCCCTCCAGCACCAGAATTGGCAGTGCATTGGAGAGACTCCTCCCAATCAGTTTCTGATTGAGTCAGTGGTGTTGAGGGTACAATATGCTACTGGAATGTGCTATAGCATCCTAGCAAATGAATTAAAATGGGATGTTGCATCTTCTTATTAAAGTAAGCTTTCCAGTTTTATAAACTATGATGTCTAACTCCCTTTGCTCTCTTCCCCTATTAATATCTAGCTACCTACCTACACGAACAGAGTGACTCCTATGACTTGAGTGTATGTCTCTGTGTTAGTAGTAACAGCATTCATATACGTGTCTTTATTTCCCACTGTGTATGAAAGAAAGGAATTTCTACCATACCTATGAAAATATCATGTCTAGCATAGTACCTGAAACATCGTAGACATTCTTTAAATAACTGTGAAAGGAAAGAAAAAAACAATAATCAATAAATGAATAAACAAAATGGTGTACTTAGAGAAACCACCTAAAGACAGTGGTTGTTATTTTAAACAGTTGTTAAGGAGGGATTTTTTAATAGAAAAGCATTTTCCCCTGTGGACATAATAAAGGACACCAGTGCCCGTCAAACTCTCTTTTCTCTAAGTTATTTAGAATTAAAACTCTTGATATTGGTAAGAATACATGTTTTAGACAGTTCTCTGTCATGGACTTACAGGAACAGATCTCATAGAAATTGGGGGCTTCCTACATTTGAAAATTAACAATGACAATGTAAAAAAGAAAAAAATTAGAAAAATTTCAGGAATTGCTCTTAAAAATTGATAAAGATTACTTCAGTGATATAAATAAAGTAATGATACAATTTTGGCTGCTCAGAATTATTGACACTAAGCTGCCAAGCTGTACCTTTTATGTTTGCACTATGTGATTGATGCTCTTTTTAATCTTGTAGTGAGAGCTTCAGGTCCAAAACCTTGTCTATTGAAACAAATCCCTGTGTCTTGTTTTTCTTCTCCTACGTGTGATAACAAATTAGATCTTAACAGCCAGTGTTTACTTCTGGAAAAGTGTTGTAGCCCTAGCAACTTCAACCTGAGAGGCAGCGTGGGGCACCTGAATACAGTTCAAACAGCCCATAAAGAACTTTATTTTTCTTAAGGAATTCCCTGACCCATGTATAATTTTATGGAAGAGATACAAAGAGTTCACCTTGCTTTTCTCTCACTAAAGCAAACTCACTGAAGTATTTAAAGAAGAGACTCTAATCTCAGGGGTTAGAATCCGTTATCTTCCTAAGAAAGATAGACTCATGGTCAAATATTTTTCAGTCATTTCTTGAAAACGTTGGTTAAACGTGCCCTCCATATTGAGAGACTATGACAAGTTATGAAAAGTTCACATACTCTTTGTGAAAATAAAATTTCAAGGTCTAATAGTAAAGTGGAAGGTTCATTCATTAATGTGTCAACAAGCATATTTTTCCTTCATCCCACAGACCTGACACCAAATTTATACTTCTTTAGAAGAAAAATAGAAAAATAAATCATAAAGTATTTGTGGTTTCCATACTTTTAGTTTCTTTTTTAGAAACAGGTAGCATTAATGCAAAAAAGTATTAAGGAAATGCAATGAAACGGCTGTGCCGAGATGACCATTGTGGGCATTCTAATAGTTAGGATCATAACTGTATCATCCTCCCAGGAACTCCTGAAGAGTTATGCTGCCATCTATTGACAATGCAGCTGCCTTTTAATGGCCATATAGTGCCTGAACACAAATTTTATTAGAAAATGTTTTTAGAAAATCAGGTGTTTCTAAAAATACATATTTTGTCTGGTGAATATATACAGTCATAATTATTTTTAATACATTCACTTTTCCCTTTACTACAGAAAGTGTTTATTAATAAATTATCTTGTACTAACAAGTTGATCAAACATTCTGGATATTTTAGAACACTACAAGTCATCAATTTGCAAGACTTAATGTAACTGAATTGGTGTTTATGCATCAGAATATGGCCATGCTATATTTACAACACTCAGTAGAATGGAATTAATATGCCTTATTAAGAATGGAATACATTTAAAAAAATTTAAACAAGACCAGCAAATTGGCTATTTAGAGAAAGAAAAAAGTTAAAAAAGCATGCTTACCAATTTCTTTTCATTATTTCATGACACTACATTAAGATGAAAGCATCTGTATGTCATGCCTTCTGAAGCAGAGATTTCCTGAAGAGAGCAAGACAGATCTGTGGTTGGACAATTAGAATTTAAATTGCTAAACATTTTGAATCTAGGCCATGTATTTTGGGGAAAAATATTGCTGAGATTTTTTTCTCTCTTTTTTTTTTTATAATTATGTGAGAAAAGGGGAAGGAGAGAGACAGTCTCCCACATGTGCTCTGACCAGGATCCACCTGGCAAGCCCACAATGGGGGGATGCTCTGCCCATCTGGGGCATTGCTCTGTTTCTGGGCAACTGAGCTATTTTTAGTGCTGAGGCAAGGCTACATACAGAGTAATCCTCAGATCCTGAGGCCAACTCACTTGAATCAATCGAGCCATGATTGTAGGAGAGGGGAGAAAAAGAGAACAAGAAAGAGAGAGAGAGAAGGAGAAAAGGGAGGAGTGGAGAAGTAGATGGGTACTTCTCCTGCGTGCCCTAATTGGAAATCAAACCTGGGACATCCACATGCCCGGCCAATGTTCTACTGTTGAGCAACCAGCCAGGGCCTTCTTTTTCCTATTCAAATATTAAACATCAAATATTAAGTATAACAGAATAATAGATGGAGTAAATATATATATATATGTTTTATACTGGTCTAATTATCTATATATTACAAATGGAATAAGAATGTATTAACAAAGCAAACTTGTAAAAGCATCTATGCAAAGCTACTCATATTACTCTTAGTAGATATTAAACCCAGCTTGTTACTCTAATCTCTTCTAGTGTCTCACAACTAGAGCTTGCATATTAAGTTTCTTTTTCTTTTTTTACTTAAGTATACTTTTCAGCCATCAGCAGTTTCAGTTCCTGTGTGAACTTAAGAAGCAGACTCTGACCTTCAGACATTCTATCTCCAGATTTGCTGACCTTCAATGAGTTAACTGAACAGAGTGTGTTGGTCTGCACATAGAGAACTTTTAAACACTCTTTTCTTGATTTATTTGTTCTGCACAACCTCTCCCTCCTTATAAAAATCTCTGCCTGCACTGAGGTGTTTAGATGGTCAATTTTGAGGGCCCTGGTTATTTGGCTCAGTGGATAGAGCGTTGGCCCAGAGTATGAACATCCCAGGTTTGATTC
This sequence comes from Saccopteryx leptura, assembly GCF_036850995.1. Taxonomy (NCBI): domain Eukaryota; kingdom Metazoa; phylum Chordata; class Mammalia; order Chiroptera; family Emballonuridae; genus Saccopteryx; species Saccopteryx leptura. Next base: position 205,685,595 of record NC_089503.1, on the reverse strand, counting down.
CTGGTCAGGGCACACAGAAGAAGCAACCATCTGCTTCTCTCTCCCTCCCTCTCCCCTTCTCTCCCTTTTCCTCTCCCACAGCCAGTGGCTTGATTGGTTCCAGTATGGTCCCAGGCACTGAGGATAGCTTGGTTGGTCCAAGCACATTAGCCTCAGGTACTAAAAATAGCTTGGTACTCAAGCATTAGCCCCAGATGGGGGTTGCTGGGTGGAACTCAGTTGGGGCACATGTGGAAGTCTGTCTCACTATCTTCCCCTTTTCTCACTTAAAAAAAAGATGGGTTTTTGGGTAAGAGAGTCCTCCATCTTCTCAAATCTCTGGCACTTGAATAATCCTCTTCCCTTCTGACCAGCACTTGCACCATGAGTTTGGCTTTCATGGTGGCAGACAGCTCGATCTGAAGGTCATTTCCCTTATTTAAGCAGAGCAATTCATTTTATTCACATTCAACAATGATAGAAAATTACAAAGAATCAGCTGTAAATAATGCATGCTGTAAAATATGAACCAAGGGCAAATGGTTCCCAATATTTCTGCATAGTAATGCTGGAATTATAAAATGTCACTGGAAAAGTTTTTCCCAACATTAACTGTTGTTATCATGTAAAAGAGGGCCCAGGAATATTTGTCTCCTCTGTGTATTCTTTCTGCCAAAATATCAGGTACAATTAGTGTTTTCTTTGCATTTCCCCCCATTCTTTAGTCTCCTAATGATGCTCTTAATGCTACTTCTTCATAATTCTCTATCTATATAATTATAGCTCTATTTTATGTTGAGTTGACATTATTTGAGTATCCTTTCTAACAGAATATTATAATGAATGAAATCATGATTTTATCAATATTTACATCTTATCAAAAGGCAGCCTTTGATAGGAATTGCAAGGAAATTTTAATTTTGCATTCTATATAAACATTGAAATAATCATGAGAAATAATTTTATCTCATTCAATTAAATTTATCTTTTGTACAGCTTTCATACTTAATCCATGGTATTGGATATAAAGCAAGTTACTTATTGGTAAACATTTTGGTTTGAACAATGGTGAATGTTACATGATGGCACAGTTAGATGACACCTATTTATATCAAAAGTTTCACATCATGTTCTCCTTGGTATATGTCATAAATGTAGGAAAATTAATTAGAAAATAATACAGAGATGAATGATTCAGTTCCACATTTTTGTGCCCTTCACTCAACTATCTATACAATTTACTAAATGAATAAATAAAATAAAACCCCAATAGTTAACTCTTTGTTAAAATTATTTTGTTACTATTAAAAAGTAAATGTTTCAGAATATTTAAACTTTCAAAGATGTCAAATGCTATTCTCATGACTATCTTGTCAGTTGGTTTGAACCAGAGTATATCTAAAATAAACAACATAGTGGGAGAGAAAATAATTGTGGCACCACAAGGAGACATTGTAGGTGCTATCAGAATAATAAAAAAGGATGATCATTAGTAGATAGATAGATATATAGATAGATAAAAGATAGGTAGGTAGATAGATAAGATATATAAACAGACAGTTATTTTTCCTTCTCATTGTATGTTCAGTCTGACTCTGTTTAACAAAAATGTTGCCAACATGAAATCTCATACAGGTCTCCCTAGTTTAACTACAAACTCTAAGATAAGTTTTTCCAAGTTACAAGAATTGTCCTTTTACATAAATTAATTTGTCTAGTCCAGAATTATACAAAACTCTAAAATTTTTTGCAATTTAAGAACTTTCCCTTCCCAGCTTGGACCTGCCATAGGCTAGCCAAGCTCTGAGGGAAAGTGAACATCGATGACTTTTTATTTATTATTCTTACTTGTCAATCTTTTCTTCCCCTTTCACTAGCCTGTTCTTTCCTTGTTCAGGGTAAAGACGTAGTAGGAGGGAATGATAGGCACCAGGAAAGATCTAGTAACTTTACTGGCACTTCAGTAGTTTGCTGTTTATTTCCTCTGCAAAATCCCAATGATTAACACTTAGTGTCTCCTTGTCATGGCTACAATGAATTACCCAGAGTCCAGATGACATGCTCCAGGGGACCAAGGGGAGGAAACAGCCTCAGTCCATAGACTAAAGGACTTACACAGCCCAGTCCCCAGACTTATTCAGATATTTTTTAGCCAGTACAAATAACTCAAGGAAGAAGAAAGCAGAAGTTTTCATGGGATGAAGTAAAGGACAAGAAACATGCTAACTCCCAATCTCTGTTCTGAGAGCCTAAACATTTCTGTTACTGAATCTTTTCCTGTTGTTTTGCTGTTTCCAGCACAGGGTTAAAGAGACGCTGGACTCTTGCCTGCTCAGGGCTTTTACCCTAGGACACCTTGCTGTCTCTGATTGTTATTCTAACTCTGTGTATATTCAGAACATATTTCTGCACTCTTTTTAGTTCTCTTGGGGATTCCTCAAAATTCCATACAGGGTTCCAGTAAGCTGCTCTACAGCCTTCCACACTGTTTCTTCTTGTCTTCTTGAGCTGGATTTGTTAAGTTGCCTTCGACTTCTATAGCCGCACTTGAGGTGTGACTTGAATCATCCTCTGACATCATCAGGGGCATGGTTGTATCTTTTACATCTACCATCTGCCAGTATTGACACTTGGTAGGTCTCTGGTCCTCCAACCAGTTCCTGGTATTCACAGAACTTTGCCTTTCTCTCACAGGAAGAGCAGTAATTTGCATATGCAACATCTCTTCTACTGCCACAGGCCCAGTGATAGAAAACACACAACAACATCCAATGAATAGTGTCTTCATAAGACTTTAAATGAGAAGTGATTACTCACCAGCCCTCTTTTACCTAAGGCAGGAGGGTACTTCACTTCACAGAAATTATAGTTTCCACAATCTAAATTATTTTTATGTCATCAAATTAGTGATGAATTAAGGACTCCAAAATGATCTTAAATCCTACCTTATAATTCTGCATAGGTCATTTAATGCCTCACTTTGGAATGTAGGATGAGCAACCCATTTATTTATTTTTTGGTTTTCTTTTTAGGGCCTGAATCCTAAATCAAAAATACCACCACTAACAACAACAACAACAAAACCCCAAAAGGAGTCTCATTACGAGAAGCTGGTACCATGGTATGAATATGTAAAACTAAATATGCTACAGTATTTCATACTAAAAATATAAAAAATGAGATGAGGTTTGAATTATATCAGATATCAAATCATAATGATAAAATCATCACAGACATATTCACCAAAACCTTGTACATTACTGCCTCCTTTGAGGAAACTGATATATATATAATTTTATGAAATCTTATGGGGGGAATATAATATATATATATTATATATATATAATTTTTTCTGGGTGATAGTTACTGTTTGAAAACTGTGCAATAACATTTCAATCTTTATCTTTTTATTTATTTTTTAATTAAATTTATTGGGGTGACATTGGTTAATAAAATTTACATGTTTTGGGTGTACAATTCTATAATAAATCATCACTCAATGCAATATAATTTCTAAATTTTAGAAATCAAAATTTAGGTCAAAGTTTAGAGCCACATGGTACATATGCAGACCCAGTAAGAGTTGTCGTTTGCTGTGTAATTTCTCATGTCTACTTTGTGAAAAATTTGATATAATAGAAAAATAATTCTACTGGGTTATAATTATTATTCTCAATCACTATGAAAAGAGGACATAAAGCCTTACCAACTTATTTTTACTATGTTCATTGGTACATAACTGATGGGAAAGATGGGATTTAACAACAAAACCTAGACTTAGGTCATTTTCTTACTCTCTGACTTCAAGAGTTATTAGAGAATATTTGCACAAATTCCAATGGTATTAGATACAATACTGAAATGGATATGTGTTTAATAAAATGTAATAAATTTATATTAGGTCACTGAAAGGCACTTGAATGATTTTCATTTATTCTTTGTCCTTTGTGGTTGTTTAAAGCAGTTCATCAAGCTTTCCCACTACACGAACTGTAATTATACTTGTAGAGTCAGTTTTGTGTTTCAGTCGACCTGCGATCTGAGAAGACAGAGCTATATACTTGTGCTCTAATCACTACACTACCCTTGTTAATGATACATTTCCCCTTCCCCCCATAATATTTCATGTGGAAACCTGGAGCCAGAATACTGGAATATTCAAGCTTCTGGAGAGCCAGATCATAGAAACTTTTTTATCATATTTACAAATTGAAAGTATCAACATTATGAATGAAAAATTAGCATTTGTGCATGTGGTGTTCTGAGACTCATTTAAGTTGATGTTAGCTGTGATTACTTTTTCTGTTTTACATATGTAAGTTAAACTTTGTGAATATAATATTTATAGATTATTAATTAAAAGTATTTTAGTTGTGTTGATGCTTAAATGACAATTTGGGGAGAATAGTTGTAAAGCCAAAAATGATTTTGATTATTATGTTAAAATGTCTATTACGTTTATTTCACCTATCATCAATTTCTAGTAGAAAGGAAGTGACTGCTCCCAGTGAAGTTGGAAACACTTTTAAAAATGCCAAAGTCTTCCATTTTTGCATTTTATTATTTTTTTGTTCTTGCACATGACAGGAATAAGGATATTTTATATTAAATTTATTCTCAACAGAATGATTTCTGAACATTTCTTTGTTTCAAAGACATGATATAGTTATAAACTGCAAACCAATTATGAGCTTTCAGCCTAATGATACATTAATCCATTTTTTTTGCCCACCCCACCCAATTGCTATTGTTAAAATCGTCATGATTTAATACTATTATTAAGCCATTTTTTTAGGTTCTTGGCTATAAGTGAAGTTAACACACTTAGAAAAGTTTATGCCAGCTTAACTTGTCTCTTTCAGATACCGTCAAAATCAATTTTTCCTAAGTAGAAAAATCATGAACTTTGGAATCAGCGTTAGTTGATCCAAATCCCAGATCATTCATTTACTAATTGAATGACCTTCATCAAGTTCAAAATCCATAAATTTCAACTTTCTCATTTTTATAATTCTGCTGAGAGGAAAAGATAATTTATGTAACCCAATGTGTGGTAGAAAGTCAATAATTGGAACCTGTGATTATTTTGAATGCAGAGTGGCTGACTTTTATTCTTTATTCAAAATCATTGTTTTGGAACCTCAAACCTTGGCAATGACAATTATTGTCTTGACAAAGCTAGGTGATAAGAAAGACTGACTCAAAGTCTTTTCTTTGCACAGGATGAGAAAAGGAGTTTTATTCAGATTACAGAGTTTTCAACACAGTTTTAAGTGGAAAAAAAACCCACAGTGACCTGCATCTCATTCATCTAGACAAAACTTCCATTTATCTTTTTAAAAATGAAAACTTTAAATGCGAATAAAGGCATTGCTTTTACAAAGCAGTACTTTTTTGAGAATCAGCATAGCCTGTACAATAAGTGCTCAGATGCGAGAACCAGAGTACCTGGGTTTGACTTCTATATTGGTTAGGGTTTCCTAAAGGAATAGAATCCACATATATATTTATATAAAGAGATTTTTTAGAAGTTATTAACCCCCATGATTAGAGTGTCTAAAAAGTCACAGAATCTGCCCTTTGCAAACTGGAGAACCACCAAGGCCTGGGGTGTAGTTTAATGGCTTCAAGCTGGAGAGTTATTTGTGTGAATGTCATTCCGAGTTTTGAAGACCCAGAAACAGGAGAACCAAGGACAGGAGAATATTGATGTTTCAGCTCAAACAGTAAGGCAGAAAGAGGGTGAGTCCTCCCTTCCTTTAACGTTTTATTTTACTCAGGCTATCAGTGGATTGGATGATGTCACTCACATTGGGACAGAAGGTAATCTACTTTGATGAGTCTACTGATTAAATGCAAGTCTCTTTTAGACACACCAAGAAACAGTGTCTGGGTACCCATTGGTCCCATTCAGTTGACATAAAGTTAACTATCACAGCTTCTGACACTTCTTAGCACTCTATGACAATAAGCTTTCCACCTAAATAGTCTGTACCCTCCATGCCTCATCTGTGCAATAGACAAATAAAATAGTATGAAGGATAAATTACTTACTATTATAAATCATCCCACTAATATTTTATTCCTTACTTATTAATAGTAAATGCTCAATATATTTCAGCTCCTACCATGTTTTATACCTTATTTTTCTTCTATGTTTCAATATCTTCCATCCCTTGGTCCTTTGTCTTCCAGACAATAGTCAGGATATGGAAAATAAAGAAAAACTAGATTGTTAGTGACTGTAAAAACACAGTCCCTGGCATATTCATTGGCAATGTTCCTATAATTTATACCAAAAAATGACCATTTATAAATTTATAAATTTACTAACTCTGTTAAATTTTTTTGTTAATAAAAAATATATTATTGAAATAATCCGATGTCATCATTTCTTATGGCTGAGTAGTATTCCATAGTATATATGTACCAAAGCTTTTTAATCCACTCGTCCTCTGACGGACACTTGGGCTGTTTCCAGATCTTCACTATTGTGAACAATGCTGCTATAAACATGGGGGTGCATTTCTCCTTCTGGAACAGTTCTATGGTGTCCTTGGGGTATATTCCTAAAAGTGGGATGGCTATTGACCTTGATAACATTATATGGAGTGAAATAAGTAAATCAGAAAAAAACTAAGAACTATATGAATCCATGCATAGATGGGACATAAAAATGAGACTCAGAGACATGGACAAGAATGTGATGGTAACAGGGAGTGGGGTGGAGGGGTGGGGAGGGGGCAAGGAAGGAGAGGGAGGGAGTGTGGCGAGGGTAGGGGCACAAAGAAAACCAGATAGAAGGTCACAGAGGACAATTTGACTTTGAGTGAGGGGTATGCAGCATAATCAAAGGTCAAAATAATCTGAAGATGTTTTCTTGGAACATATGTACCTTGATTTATCAATGTCATTGCATTAAAATTAATAAAAAAAATAAAATAAAAATTAAAAAAATATATATTGTTGAGAATTTTTAAAACCAGATTAATAACATTCCATTCTTACTGTAATCTTGTAGAGTAGTCTTTTGTATATACCCAATTTGAGAGTGAGATGAAGACACAAAAGAGAGCATCCAAAGGAGAAAAAAGAAGTTGCGGTTACTGAGAGAGAGCTCTCACCTCCTCCATGGATGGCACGTGGCTGTCTTCCCTAATGTCTCCTAGTGCAAAGTGGGACACCTTCCTCTAAGTCTCATTGTGTACTTACTAATGCTCCTTTCTCATTAAAATACAACATGGTATATATCATGAACTTAACACCAGAATCCTTTTGACATTAAGCATAATGTGTTCCTGTCTATGTGAACATGCATATATTTTAGAGAGAAAGAAAGATAACATGTAGATAAGGTTGTCTGTAGTTCTCACTTATGTAGCTACTGTTTTAAATGGTAGCAACAAGTATTTCCAGTTATTGCAAAGAAATGATAGTTAAGCTGCCACAAGTGCTCATGGGTTGTTGAGAATATAAACATAACTGAAATTGAAATTTGGGGAGCATTTCAATGGCCAGAGAATTATTCATTTATTATCAACTTCCAAACATTTTGGAACTGTCATGAATAAACAAAGAATATAGAAACACCCACTTGCATTATTGGCAATATCCCCAGAGCTGTATTTGCAAAGCTAGGTAAATATGGTGCAATGTTTTTACATGGTTAGAATCTAAATAGAACATCATTAGATAAAAATATGTAAAGGCACATTTAACAAATGCCAATTACAATAAAGTATAGATATATGGAATATAAGTTTAAGTGAAATATTACATGTAGCTTGCAGAAAAGCAATATGTTTAGGAAAAATCAAATAGTGTTAAAGCAATACCCATCTTACTATAACTTCAAAAAGTGTTATAAGGAATTTAGAAAGACTTAGAAATTGATAAGAAATAAGAATGTTGATCTCAGAACAATATTTTGGGCAAGTGATGAAGGCAAAATACATATATACCTATATGCATATTTGTGGATATATGCATGAATTATTTCAAAAAATAATTCAAATGAAAATTTGAATGAATTCTATTTAAAAATTTTATTCTATTTACAATACAAAAATTCTATCAGAGATATTGTGCTGTATTATTATTATTATTATTATTATTATTAAGTGGGGGGAGGAAGAGAGACAGACTCCCACATGCACCATGACCAGGATCCACCCATCAAACCCACTAGGGGGCGATGCTCTGCCCATCTGTGGTCACTGTTCTGTTGCTCAACAACTGAGCTACTTTAGTGTCTGAGGCAGGCCATGGAGCCATCCTCAGCACCTGGGACCAACTTGCTTAAAGCATTCAAGCCATGGCTGTGGGAGGGGAACAGAGAGAGAGAACAGGGAGGAGGGATGGAGAAGCAAATAGTTGCTTCTCCTGTGTGCCCTGACCCAGGAATCAAACCCAGGACTTCCACACATGGGGAGATGCTCTACTGCTGAGCCAACTGGCCAGGGTATGCTGAGTTTTTAAAAATCTTGTATATCTTCCTTCATCTCTAGAATGAGTATAAACTTGATAGCAGTGAAAATAGAATCATTAATAAAGAAAAATGTTTATATGAATATCAAGAATTTAAGCTTGTCTTAACTCAACAGCTTATACCTCTAATGACACATTAAGATGGGTAGGCAATACTTTGACTACCTCCTTGTACTTGGGTCCCTTGCTTCTAAGATACATATTTCATGATTTCTTTTTTTTTCTTCTTATTCCTGCTATTTTCTTTCAATTTTTAAAAGAAATTTTATTATGAACATGCTTGTGATTCATTGAGAAAATAGCATCAATAAACCCAGAATTACTTCATTTTTCCCATTACCTTATCTGTACTATTCTGTAAACATTTCTGTACCTGCACCTGCTGTCTCCTATTAGATGGGTGAGGTAACTTTGCTTTTATCAAATTATGTCACCACCATTGGTGTTGGGGATCCTATATTCTTGACTTCTTAGTACGTCTCTTCTGCATTTTCTTTGTATTTATATCATTTATTTATCCCTTTCCACTAGGTAAATTCCAAAATATATTTTTAAAAAATACAGCGTCTTTTATTCTAAGGAATAACTGTTGTTCTTACCTCAATTCAATAACTTAATTCAATTCCGTTTCTTTGCTTTCTGGCTTGAAAAAATGCCTAGTAAGATTTTTACATAAGTTCAGCCATCGAGCCTTTGTTTCAATTCATTTAAATAAAACTTTTCTCCCTAGAAGTCCACTGTGAAGTGACTCCTTTTAAAATCACCAGTGACTTCCTTGTGATGAACTCCAATAGTAATTCTTCAAATTTATCTTACTTAAAATTTTGGAAATATTCAAGTGTTGTTTATTTCACCTTCTTAAAACATTCTCTTCCCTTGTCCTTATCAACTACACAACTAGTTTTTCATATCCCCTAAAAGATTCCATCTTCTCAGTCTTCTTTGGTAGCTCCTCCACCTTTGATTGATATCTAATTCTCTCTGTTACTCTACTCATGTCATTCCTGTTAGTTTTAAATAGCAAGAATAATTTCACATAACACATTTATATTTACAGTTCCAGTCTATTCCTTGAGTTCAACAGTATTTACATAGTATCTCTGCTTAATGAGAGTGTGTCTGACTTAACATGTACAGCATAAACCCCTGTTGTAAATCTGTACCCTGGCACTGCCCTACATCTTGGTTAAGTCAGTTGCTCCAGCCAAAGACCTAGGAAAAATCCTTAATTCCCCTCGTTTAAGCAATCACCAAATCCCATGCAAAAATTCAAGAGGCTGAGAGATTTTTTGGATAGACTCATGGGAATTTATGGAGCATACTCATGTAAAAGTTTTAATGATGACAGAGAGAATGCAAACAAACAGGGGAGGTCTGAGGGACATCCAGGCACAAATCCTCCAGGGCTCATCTTGTTTTTACAAGAATGCATTTTTTTCCTCTGTATTGAAGTGTCAAGATTTGTCTGACAAATTATGGTTTCAGGACAGTTCCTAGCAGGAGTTCACAGCAGGGTCATTTATGCCTCTTACTCATATAGTAAAACTAGGCTGTCTGACCAATCACTCAGGTGAAAACCACTAATAAAAAACTCAACCCTGGGTTCTCCCAGGAAATTTCACACTATGAAAGGGACATCATAAATCAATCATTAGTTATTTGTTCAGTTGCCCTTATCTTTGCCCAAGTGTCAAAACCAGACATTCAGGCATCCCTGAAGACAAGCATATAGACCCATCCTATTTCAGCTGTAAAATAACTCTCTCAAGCCTACCCATCCTGCATAAAATTCTATTAATTCTACATATAAAGTATATCACCATTTTTTCTGCTAATATGTTGGTCCAAAATATAAATTTTTTAAACTTGGGTAAATTCAATTACCACTTAATTTCTCTCACTGTACACCCTTGTCTACCACCTGACAATGCATTCCCCCACAAAGCAGTAGTTGTATATATTTAAAAATAATCATCAGACCTGACCTGTGGTGGCATAGTGGATAAAGCATCGACCTGTAATGCTGAGGTCGCCGGTTAGAAACCTTGGGCTTGCCCAGTCAAGGCACATATGGGAGTTGATTCTTCCAGTTCCTCTCCCTTTTGCTCTCTCTCTTTCCCTCTCACCCATTCTCTCTCCTTTCTCTAAAAAGGAATAAATAAATAAATCTAAAAACACAAAACAAAACATTAAAGTATGTTTCTCCATTAAAACAGTCTAATATCTCATTACTTGACAAAGTGAGCATTTCTCTATGTTTCTTACATTTTAAAATAATTGTCATTGTAACAATTTTATAAAGGATGTATGCTTATTTTCTTAATTCTAATATTCAGGAAACTGAGCTAAGAAAGGTTTAGAAACTCACCCAGAGTCACATTGATTGTAAATATTGAAGCAAAAAGTTGATTTCAGGGAGTCTGTCTTGGAAGACCATAATATTAAGCGGTAAACTATTTTTTTCTTGATATTTTGGTTATATAAATACTTATATAAAATACAGCTTTTGTGCATTCTTCACATATGCTAGTGTGACCTGGAATATTAATTTGAATCTTTAAAAGAAAAATAAGGATATTTTTTCTTCTTTTCTTACTGCTTACAACTAGTAAAAACGTATGTCTTTATCTGGTTATGTCTCACAGTCACAATAATATCTGAATTTCAACATGTACTAGAGATATTGGAGCTTCATTTTAAGTTGAATTCCCTTTAGTGGTCAATGATAGGCTATGGTTTTGTATTTTCAAAAGCTTATGCTATTTCTGTGTCCCTGTCATTAATCACTATAAATAAGGCATGGTGAGGCAGACGCCTTGTCACAGCTGAAATACATGATCGTCTTTTTTTAAAACATATTTCCATATCTTTAGTTTCATTGTTATCAAATTACTAGATTATATCTGACCCTAGAGTTATTCACCATTCTTTGGTTCTTTAGGCGAGGTGACAACCAAGACACTAATATTGTAAAAGTCAGTCATGGAAGAACGTATAGAAACATTCAGTAAGAATTTGAAATAAAATGAGATATTCTTGAAACTTAGTGAGGCAAAGGTTTTTGAAAGCCGGATTTTTTGCCCTTTAAACTGTTCACATTGTGATTTAACCACATTATTACAAGGCGAGATTGGGGAATTTCATTTGCTACACTTCATTGTATTGTATATTAAAAATCAGAGATTCTGAGGCTTTTAATGCATAGATGTGTAGCAGAATTTACATCTCCTACTTTAGTAATCAGCCATGTTATTGTCTGTTACCCTTTGGTGATTCTAATGTCAGAAACAATACTTCTGTCTATGTCTCAAACTGAATTCATATATGTCTTAGGTTATATATAAAATTTTGTACAATTTTGCCATAGTACTTATAAAATAAATAGAACTCAACAAGCAAAGCAATTAATTGAATAGAACTTAATAATGCCAGTAATTTTTTTTCTTCCCAAAATGTTGACACATACCTCAATATGGTGAAATATTATATTTAAATAACATAAAGTTTGATTTGAAGACTTTGCTATAAAATATAGTTGGAAATCTATTTTGACAAATAACAACAACACCACTTGAATTTTATGATATTAAAACATTATAAATCAATCACAACTAAAAACTCTAGTATTGGTTTAGGGATATTCAGATATGCCATGGAGCAACATAGTTAATTTAAAAATAAACTTAAATAGTGAAGCTGGCTTAAAGATATTTGTATATGTATAAAGAAAGATAGACAATTTGGTAAATATTTTCAGGCTATTTTGTTATTTATTCCAGAAAAAAAATAAAGCCCTTATCTAACATTATGCTAACTGTACTATATGTACTTCTAATGTACATGTTTCACAACACTTAAAATAGTAATATAAAAATCAGGAAACTGTTGGCCCTGGCTGGTTGGCTCAGTGGTAGAGCGTCGGCCTGGTGTTCAGGAGTCCCGGCCAGGGCACACAGGAGAAGCGCCCATCTGCTTCTCCACCCCTCCCCCTCTCCTTCCTCTCTGTCTCTCTCTTCCCCTCCCGCAGCCAAGGCTCCATTGGAGCAAAGTTGGCCTGGGCACTGAGGATGGATCCGTGACCTCTGCCTCAGGCGCTAGAATGGCCCTGGTTGCAACAGAGCAACACCCTAGATGGGCAGAGCATCGCCCCCTAGTGGGCATGCCGGGTGGATCCTGGTAGGGCACATGCGAGAGTCTGTCTGACTGCCTCCCTGTTTCCAACTTCAGAAAAATACACACACACAAAAAAAAATCAGGAAACTGTTTTAAAAATCATTTTGGGTGTTTCAGAGCTTGGGCAAATTTTTCAACATCAAGAGAAAAGTTCAGAATTTATAAAGAAAAAAACTACATATTTTAATATGTAACATGAAATTTAAATAAAATAACAGGTACTATTAATCAAGTAAGAAGGCAAGTGACAGGCTGGATATATTTTATTTTCAATATGTTAACCAAAAACCTCTTAAAATTAATAAAACAAAATTGCCAGTAGAAAAAGAAGTAAAAAAAATATTATAACAAAATGTGACACACTCAAGAAGTACAACTTGTTGGTCATCATATGAAACGATTACCTTTACTAGTCACTAGGTCTATGAAACTTGGAAAGAAAATAAAAACTAGAAGTGGAGAATGTGTGTGGTCAGGACAGTTTTCTAACAGTAGTGGGGTTGGGAACTGATAGGTAATTGCTTTGTGAACACAGGCTTATTTGTTTTTTACCAACAATTTTAAAGGTCTATCTACAATACCAAGCAGTTCTGCTCTAGAAAAACTAGTGTGCATGCATAAATGAGAATATAAAAGACTGGTTATTATGAAAATAAATTATAAAACCCACTTTAATGTCCATCAAAAAGGAAAACATTTATTTTAACATTGGCACAACTATGATATGGACGTTCATGTGTTTTTTTAATGTGTGTGTATTTAGAAGCATGCACTGATTCACAAGAGTAGACACTACAGTGCATCTACCATGAAATCTCCTTAAAATATCTTAGTAGCTGGGTCACTGAATAGGTCTGTATGTGTATTAAATGCAGCAAAAAGTGTAAGTGCGAAATGCAACTAAAAAAGTTTTGCATTGTTTACTGCTTAAATTGTAATCAATCTCCATAATCACTCCATTTTCAATCCATTGAAGAAAATCTATGAATTATTATTCACACACTTGTGTACACACTAAGTTCCTCAGCATTTTGCAGTAATTTCTAAACATTAAGTGTTTACCCTGTGACAGGCATTACATTAAGAGTTAAATTTTAATTCTCATCATTGCCAATGAAATATATTTTAAGATTTTACAAATAAGAACAATTTAAACTGAAAGTGATAAAGTAAATTAGATCTAAAGCCACATTAGTAAAAGGTGTAAAGTAAGGATGTGATGTAAGCTTTGTCTGCTCTGGAAGTGCACCCTGCAAATGCACTTGATGACACTTCTGAGAACATCTATATCTAGCATTTTTTCTCTATTCCACATCTGTCCTCTCACATTTTTTAGAAGTAGAAAACCCAAAAATAAGGAATTTAGTTAATATATTATTAAAAAATACTAAAAAGTGAGTAAATACTTTCATAATAAAGTCTTGAAGGCAATTCACTTTTTATATTGAATAAACAATTTATTATAGAATATATACTGCATAATATCAATTATGTAGGTTCTTATACTCTCTCTCTCACACACATACACACACAAGCACCATCGTCACCACTTTCCACCAAATTGCATGCATTTCTGATAATATATTATTACTATTTATTTCTCAAGTGTCAGTATTTCTAGTGTTTATGTTCATAATTATTCTCTCATACATGTAAAATTTAAATAAGAAAATATATAAAGATACTTAATATTGACTTTAACCTTACTTGAATCAGTGTTAGTTAATCATTAAATCCCTTTGATATGATTAGAATTAATTCTCAAATTTGTATGTATATTTCCTTCCCAACTGTATATGTCTTTGTCTCCATAATTATTTCCAGCTTAAGAATTATATTTCTCTATATATCTGTGTTCTCGGTTTGTTTCTAGAGAATACTGAGTAGGTTGTAATCACTGTCAATTTTTATTTATTTTCAGTCTTTTTTTTACATATTTTAATCCAATTATCCACCCCAAATACATTAACTCCCTTTTTTCTCCACTTAATTTTAGTTTAAATATTTTATGTTCTCATATCCCTCCCTCTTCATTATAACTCCATGCCAGAATACTCAATGTATGAATTTGAAAGTCCACATTAGATATTTCTTAACCAGTAGTTTAGTGAGCATTGGAATTTACTATCTAATTGAATTTTATTTCTTTGGCGATTTTTCTATATGGTGGAAATGACATGACTTTATTTCAAATAACTAATATTTACTTCACATCCATTATGCTTGTTGCATGATCTGTATTAACACTTCTTGCTGGGATAAACATGTTATTTATTATGATGACATTGACATAGATCGTGGAACATGTATCAGAGTTTAGTTGCTTTTATCACCATCAGATATGAGACAGAATGTTGGAGAGTTAAAACTGAGAAATGGATGAAGACAGAGAGAGATTAAGATTTTACAGATGTTTCAAAATCATGATTTCAAAACTAAAACCAAGGTGTTGCAATTTAACAAAATTTAGGTTTTCCTTCTATTGTTAGGTTGGAAAGTTATAACCAAAGAATTGATGCTTCTCATCTTTCTCCCTGCCTACTTGTCTGTCCCTGTCTCTCTCCCTCATGCAAAAAATAATTAATTAATTAATTAATAGAATAAAATAAAGAGTTACACTTAAAGAGTTCCATTGGCAAGTTTGCTAGATGACTCTACAACATCCTCATATTCCTGAGCCTGCCAAATATTGACTTCTCTATGCTCCCGAAAGAGGGGGAAGTCTGTAAGCTGGATACCAGACCCATTTTCCCAAGGAGACCTTGTAAGGGTTGAATTTATAAAGTTAAACTTAGTTTCTTAAAAGTGATTGGTCTTATCTGATTATATTAGAATAATTTTCAAATATGGCCTTACAGGGCAGAACTCAGTTACTTAACCAATGTTTCCAACTATATTCTGATAAAAAGGACAGATTTTTTTGAAATTATGTACACAATTACATTGCCAAGAAAATAAGAATAATAAATAAGAGTTTAAAAATTCAAGATAAAGGCCTGTCCTGTGGTGGCGCAGTGGTTAAAGTGTCGACCTGGAAGTGTTGAGCTCGCCGGTTTGAAACCCTGGGCTTGCCTGGTCAAGGCACATATGGGAGTTGATGCTTCCAGCTCCTCCCCAACTTCTCTCTCTGTCTCTCTCTCCTCTCTCTCTCCCTCTCTGTCTCTCTTTCTCTCCCTTTCTCTCTCCTCTCTAAAATGAATAAAAAAAGTTAAAAAAAAATCTTAAAAAAAATTTCAAAATATTTCCACAGAAAGTAAGAAATGTAATTTCTTTTTTTTTGAAATGTAATTTAAGAATTCTTAATTTTTATTTTAGAAGGCATAGTCTACTTAAATATTATGAGTTATAGATTGCTTACAAAAAAAGGGTTTCTTACATATGCAGAAAACAAAACATGAAAATATCAACAGTATATCAAACAAAAATCACAATATGTCATCAGTTTATTCAAAATTACTATAGATGTCAATAAAATAATATATTGAATACATTTTTTTTGGTCTGTTGGTTCCTTTATTTTGCCTTAGCATATTGTGATTTTAGGTGCTAAATAGTATAAAAACGCATTTTACTAATGTCTGAGTAATGTATGTTTTCAAATCATATTAATTTAATGTTCAGTAATGAAATAAATGGTATCATGAGCATGATCAGCATGTTGGTATTATTTACAGATTGAAGTATAATTTGCCTAACAAAACAAAAACTGCAGGAAAAAATACCATGCATTCTAGTTTTAATTGGCAGCTCCTGGTTATTTTAATTCTAGAGGCTGTTTTCAAACTTTAATTTGCATAGCTTTTGTGTGAATTCAGTGCTCATAAAAGGCAAGAAATTGACATAATCAGGGAACACCAACTCCAGCTTGACCATTGAGCCATAACAATATGAGAAATGGCTACAGCAGTCTCCTCAAGATGCATCAGGTGTCCATGAGGAAGGGAGCCTTCACTTGGACATGCTGGTGCCTGATAATGGATTCCAGCCTTCAGAAATATGAGAAATTAAAATCTGTTGTTTATGAGGTTTCAGTTAGCATATTTTGTGACAGTAGCCCTAAGACAAATAGGTACATTATCACTTGACCATAAGGCATATCTTTAATATGTCACAGTTATCTAATTATGAAATAAGGCATGATCTAAAAAAAGAAATACTTTCTTGACAATGGAACTCTTTAAGTGCAACTCATTATTTTATTTAGTTAGTTAGTTAGTTTTTGCAAGAGAGAGAGACAGGGACAGACAGACAGGAAAGGAGAAAGATAAGGATTAATTCTT
This sequence comes from Saccopteryx leptura, assembly GCF_036850995.1. NCBI lineage: Eukaryota > Metazoa > Chordata > Mammalia > Chiroptera > Emballonuridae > Saccopteryx > Saccopteryx leptura. Next base: position 205,668,676 of record NC_089503.1, on the reverse strand, counting down.
TGTTGCTGCACGTAAATTATTCACTGATTGCTTCTCATATGCGCCTTGACCCGAAAGCTCCAGTTGAGGCAGTGACCTCTTGCTCAAGCCAGCAACCTTGGGCTTCAGGCCAACAACCTTTGGGTTCAAGCCAGTGACCATGAGTAATGTCTATGATCCCAGCCCAAGCCAGCAAACCTGTGCTCAAGCTAGTGAGCCTGTGCTCAAACTGGCTACTTCGGGGTTTTGAACCTGAGCCCCTGCATCTCAGGCTAACGATCTATCTACTATGCCGCTGCCTGGTCGGGCTTTAAGTGTAACTCTTCAAGCACAAGCTATTCAGTGTTATCTTAAAAATATTTTCTGATTTCATAATTTCATAGGATCTTAAGCTAGATAGGTAAACTCTAGGTCCATTTTCAAAATAAATCTAATAATATGGTAAATAAATGAATAAATATGGTAAATATATAATTATATAATAAGTATATAATAATAAATATAAAATATAAAAAATAACTAAAATAAATTAATAATCCTAAATAAGTAATCATATTTGAATGTTATTTTATTATTTAAAAACATTAAGTAAGCCTTTATAAGTAAACTCCTGAAGATATGGAATGATAATGATATATTTCTTTTTAAACCAGTAAGGTTTTCTATTGCTTTTTTGCTGGTATATAAATCTAATTTGGAATTTCTTAACAATTTTACTCTATCAAAGGAAAAAACACTTACCTTCCCCTTTATTTTTCCCTTCTTAATTTATCTAAAGCCAAATCTCTATACAGCAGTGATGGTTCACAGACCCCCATCATTCTGCAATCCAAGAAAGAGCCACCCTGCTCTTGAAAGGATTTATTTTATTTGATATGTTTTATGGGAGATATGCCATCATGAAAATGTATAATCCCCACTGTGGAATTGTTATTGGCTCCTTTTCCTCTTGCACACTAGTTTGGCAATTGTCTTGAATTTCCCAAAAGAATGTCAAAAGAACTGCTGTGTGTGATTCCAGAGCTGGGGTTAAGAAAAATACACAAGGCCTTCTACTTGCTCTCCTTGTCTTCCGAATGGACAAAGATGATGATGGACATGGTCAGAGCCTATGAGAGAAGTGTCCTTGAATCACTTAGTGAATAACAGAACAATGGCACTTATTTGATTCACTACATAAGTACAAAATACACTTGAATAAACTTGTTTTGCTTGTCCCTAGAAACTGGAACATCTTAGCTGAAACATTTCCTACATACATTAACGTTAAGAATGTCCATTCATTCCACTATGAATCCCACTATGAATCTAGGGAAATAAATCGGTTATTTCCCTAGACCACATCTGTTTTTCTGACATCGTCAATGTACTCTTTTCTCTCAAATTATGTTTTATTTCAATAGATTTCTTTACCACACAGGCAAATAGATTCACCTGTTGGTCTAAATTTTAGGGCTAGCGTAAATTAGGTGAAATATTACATTTGATTCTTTGGTGCAGAGAAGAATTCTGTCATATACCTGGAAGTGATAAGGATTTTGATTTATGAGGATAAATGAGGACATAAGAAAGCATAAAAAATAAATTGACAATTGTATAATACAACCTCTTGGTAATTGGACTATTATTAGAATTTCCCCAGTACCCTATTATTTTATCCTTTTAGAACTGCTCATAATTGTCCCACTCTAGTGCCCTGGTACCCATACCTGGTCACAATCTATACTTGCTAAAAGATTTTCTTTGTTGTAAGATCTAAGGTTATTCAAAAGCTCTCAAAGAGATGCTGATAACAAGAGATATAGGACATCATTGTCTATGCTATTTGTAGCTTATATTCTTCTAATTTACAAATCTGTGATCATGGTTTCTATTTCTTTGGTATTTCTTTTATGAACCTGTAAGTGTATGTGTGTGTGTGTGTGTGTGTGTCCTTTAGCCTCTGCATTACTAAAATGTGAATTCTCACCCCTTTATATTTCTGCTGTGTTAATCCACTTATTAAGAGTCTAAGAGTCTAATTTGATCCATTAGTCACTTAGCAATGTGGAATCCTTATTATATATTTTTGCCAGTTTTAAATATTTAGAACTATTATTTTACTTTTTTGTTAATAAAGTCTTGTTAAAGTAATCATATTTTTCTTATTTGTAGAGGTTAAAGAAATAAAATGCAAGTTAAATAACTTGCCGAAGATCACATAGCTATTGAATAATGAAGACAGGAGAGAATTTAAAGTGGTACTTGATATTGTCTCTCATGATCTAACCATTGACCACTGGGCAAATGAAACTGCCATTTTTGGCTTCAGTGTTAATTTTTAACTCAATTAGTGGTGCACAGGATGGCTGTATCACTTAAGACATAGCATAGGCACTTCTTGTAAAGTACAGACATGGTATATTTTTCTCAGAAGATTTACTATATCAGAGATAATAAATACTTTATGCAGTCCAGCTTTAAAATCAGAAATTATAGTCCTCTCTCTCTCTCCTTCATTCTCTTTCCTCCTTCCTTCCTCATCCTCAACTTTGTCTTATTTTAACAATCTTCTCAGACACTGAGAATAATATATGTATCTCCACTGTTGATACATATATTATTCAATGAAACATATTTAATATAATAATGGACATAATGATCATTTCTTTCTTATTTTTAATTTGAAGACTATCAAGGGAAAATAATTAATTTAAATTAGCAAACCTTTCATTACAATATAATGAGGGTACCTATATGGACCCTCATTTTGAGATACCAGTGACTTTAGAAAATACCTATAACTTTCAATAAACTACTGTATAAAAAATATTAGAATAGGTTTTGGGTTTTTCAAGATATGACAGACAGAAAATGACTTGCTTACACTTTACATGGACATATATTACTTAACTTATTTTCCATTTGCCACTTTTAAAAAAATCTGAACTATTGCTGTTCAAATGTGTGAATTGATAGCCAGCATTTAATATTAAAAAGATGTGTGATTTGTCAGGTTGGGATATACTTTATGAGTGTGTTTGTATTGTACCATGTCATAAACCAACAAGGTATTCTCCACTTTGACACATCAGAAAAAAATTCGATATAGTTCTGTCAAAAAAGTACATAAAAGGAAAGAAAGGATGGCCATTTTTGTCTTCACAATATGAACAAACTAGAAGTCACTTTTTTTAGTCGTTTAAGTAAAATGTGTTAGCACAACATTGGATTAAGTCAGACATTTTAAGTATTAAGTGGTATTATATGATTAGTTTTTTTAAAATATTAAAATATATATTATCAATTCCAGTTTCTAGATATTGAAGTAAGATAAAGTTTTCATCAAAGTGTGGCCATTGCTGCTGTACTAGTAAAGCTAATCTTGGTACACTATTTTCTGAAGCTTTTAGATGTAGAAATAAAACATCAAAGGATATCGCCTGTGTGCATAATCCTAGTTTAAAGTTTGATTCCAACATTGGGACTGATATTTTGAGAGACCTTTGTTTCTTCCATGTTGTTGACTTGCGGGGTTGGCTTAGGTAGACCAGTTATGTGCTCTTGTGATAGAGCAGGCTCCCTGTTACACTTCTGTATCTGCTCAGAAGATCTTCTTTCTAACAGTGTACAACTAAACACAGTTCCTGGAATATCACTGGCATTCCTTATGTACTTGTAAAAGTGAATACATGAAAAATTTAAATTTAAATTCTCTAACTCAATTCTATAATGGGTTTGTCTACATTGATTTATTATTAGTATTTCATTCAAGTTGAAATAGAAACTTCTGCAAAATGAGAACTGAATTACGCATAGGTTTTATCTGGGGCATCTCATCTTGTGGTTGATTCATAATGTTCTGATATATCTACAAGAGTCACATTCACATTTCAACTTTGACATGCTCCCATGTCATCTGCCATTAACATTATTATTTTTAAAAATGGTATTTTTATTCTAGGAGAATGGAAAGATGAAATGGGGTGAAAATTCACTAACTGGCTATTGGGCTTATAGAGAGTATAGTCATTATCTATGTGATTTTATCTATCTCTTATGGTTCTAAGACTATTTCATTATTTGTCATTTTCTATAACTTAAAATTAGCCCAGGTTAAAGAGGGAAGCAGTTCATTATATGTTAAATGCAAAGAGACTTTGAGATCAATAAACAGTATTTAAGATTCTAGCCCCCAAATTTATAAACTGACCGTGGGTAAGTTTCCTATCTAGGTAAGTTAACTATCTGAATGTTAATTCTTATTTCTATGGAATGAGGTAATTAATGTAATCAAGGTTTCAAGTTGTGAGAATTAAATGAGATTAGTTATAAGAAAAGTGTATCTCAGTGCTTCTTACATATATTGTTCAATATTTTCTAAAGCTCCTTGAAAAATGAGGAGCTGGGCTATAATTTTTCTTATGACCTGCTGTGGCAGTGCTTTATGTGGTGACCACCCGATCTGACACCCCCTTTCTAAATCCTGCCATGTATTGCTGGAGGGGTGGCGAGCAAACTCTCCAGTTCAATTGCCAGCTGACTTCCTTCTATGTGCTTCCAATAATAGGCCCTGGTGTAAAATTGCGTTATGGAAAAACACGAGAAAATTCCTGCCTCTAATTCCAAGAGCTGGAATTTTCAAGGAGTGACTGAAATAGCAGTGGGAGGGGCTAATTTGTGCATTCAAGACCCAGGGAACAGCAGTATTTGTTGTTGTTCGGAAACCAGAATAGAGCGCAAGAACATCCCTAATCATGTTTTAGCATGTGTGAGTGCACGGGCTCTAGCCTGGGGTACAAATACCATGTATGCTCTTAATCTTGTCTCACCTTTCATTATGCTCCTGACTTAGATCTATTTTGTTTTTGCACTTCTAGCATTCCTGGCCCTTTTGTGTCCTCGGAGGCCAATTTCCTGCAGTAAATGTCCAATGTTCATTTTTTTATCTGACTGATGTACAGGATTCAGATTCTCAAAACTCATGTATATGAAAGAGATATTTTCATTTCTAACTTATTTGGGATCTTCAATAATTCTGATCTGAAAATATCCATTTTCTTCCAAATTATTGCATTGATATGCTCATCTTGGCAGCACATGTACCACGTTATTCCAATGACATGAATTTTGTAGCTTGTAATGATTGCTACTCACCCATACATCTTATTAGAAGAAGTTTCAACCAATTACAAGATTATTGTGCTAATGAGGGTTATTTAAGCTCTTGCTCTTTATTTTGCAAGATGAAACTTTAAGTGTTTATGCCCTACCTAATTTTCTAAACATTAAAAATATACACTGTTAATATCACAGTTACCTAAGTAGAGGAATAGAATATTTAGAATTTTCTATTTTGAATCATAAATATGCAATTGAACAGTGATCATTAACAAGTACGTTCTTTTTTCTCCAGGGAATTTATGATTACTTGCATCTTCAAACTGAATGATAATTAATATGTCTTGTCCAATTGGTAAAAAGCAAATTTCTGGCATCCAAATGGCCATCTTGTTAAAATTTTTTGATTAATTTTAAAGGAAGATGAAGAGAGAAAGGGGAAGAAGGAGAAAGAGAGAGAGAAAAATCAATTTGGTGTTCCACTTATTATACATTCATTGGTTGACTCTTGTATGTGCCCTGACCAGGGATCCACCCCACAAACTTGCTGCATCAGGATGAAGCCCCAACCAACTGAGATACTTGGCTAGGGCCTCAATGGCTATCATTGACCACTGGCCACCCCAGTCACTAGAACTGTGGCTTGAGTCCATCTGCTGAACTCTATGCCTCTGTTTTCAATCTGTAAAATCAGTAAATGCTGGCATCAATGAATAGTTACAGTGATTAAATAAATATGTGTGACATTTGGAATAGTACTGGGCCCTTATTAAGCCCTCTATCACTGTCAGTTGACATTATTATTATTATTTTATATGAAAATGGCAGAGAACTGTTTGAAAATGAACAACACTGAAGGAAGTTTTCATGGATTTTCATTCTGAATCCTAGCATATAATTTGCTGAAAAAAAAATTGAAGGTTCAAAGTACAGATTTGTGTTTTTGCAATTAAATTCACTTAAAAGTGACTTCACAATAATTACTTAAAACATATTTAGCAAATGCTAGCATACATAATTTATTTTTGATAGTATAGGTATTAAGTGCCTGTTTTGATTATTTGATTCACAATATATCAGGTTAAAATTTTACTAAAATAATTCAAAGCTTTTTAGTAATGTTAATTTATTGGGCCTCAGCTTGGTGCCACATAATCACATTATCTGTGACAGAAGATAAATAAGAAATGGTAATATGGTCCATGTTTTCACAGAAATTATGACATGCATGGGCTAGATAGAAATATAGAAAAATTACTATACCACTATGTGGTAAACACTATGCGGGAAATATGCTAGAAACCCCATTTGAATATAAAAAAAAACTGAACTATAACAACTCTACCTGGCATGCAAGGGCTTCCTAAAAGACTTGAATGAAGTGGTAGTGTTTGAGTTTTTAACTGTGAAAGGGAAACAGGATTTTATGTAACAAGTGATGTCAAATGTACAAAAGTATTAGAAAATGGCCCTTGTTTAGTAATCCTCCAGCAATATGTTAGATAAAATGTGGAGGTGAAATTGATGAGGGCTGAGATATGACTTTTAAGAAAATGAAAGAGAGGAGAGAATAGAGGCAAGGGACAGAAAGGGATGCCGATTCACATACTTCCATAACATTCTGACCAATTCAGAGGTAAATGAATTCCGTTTTGACAAATGTTAACAATTTGCCCTGCATCTTCAGCTATAAAACTTTTCCTTGATGGTTATTCTTTATTAATATTAATATTCTTTATTAACCTATCAGGAAAAAAAGTAATACTTAAAGGCATGGAGAATTGTTATTTTCTTATTCATATCTCTTAATTTTTTATTCATTATTTAAAATTTATTTCAAATGTGTACATTAAATATTATTGTTTTATTATGATATAGTCTATGAACTATTCTGCCAATTCACATCTTACATAATTATAAGAGCCCCAGTTACACAGATTCAAATGACCCTCTCATGGGAAGCCATTTTGTAATATTTCCTATGATTTTTACCTTTAATTTTATACATGGAACATCGAAAACAAACCTCTCCCTCTTGGACTTTGAGCATAGGTGAGTTAAAGCCCATGCTTCCTGCTTCAGGGTTTGTTATTTGTTTGGGATACTGTGCTATTAATGAACCACTCCAACTTACTCTTCGACAGGAATTCCTCCCGGGAGCCCACTGTGAAGTCGAAGATCACTCTTCCCTCCCTGACGAAACTTGTACTGTTAATGAACAGTAGTGTTAACCTATTGCTGTGCAATTCCTGGATTGTCGATTTGAGATGAGAGTTCCCTAGCATGATGAAAAACACTCTTGTCTCTCCTAACTAATGAGAAACAAGCCTCCTGCCTGGGCAGAGGAAGTGTGAGAATGTCTCGGAGGGATCACTGAAACTAGCCTGAAAACTCTATCCAGGACCAGTACAGACCTCAGCGCAGCAATTCCGTGTCCTTACAGAAGAGAGCGTGAAAGAGAATAGGAAAGCACACGGTGGAGACGCAGATCATTTGCTCTAATGCAGATCATTATTTATCGAAAAGGAAATATTTCACATAGTTACTTAATTTCAAATATCATAAAACATTTGGGTTATTTGCTCCATTGGTTGTCCAATCACAGAGTGCGTATTGGATCCCTGGACTAAACAGGTAGGAAACCGCATACCAGGATGATTCATTTGGGCCAGTATTCCAAGTTGGACAACAAGGGGGGAAATGCATACTTTTTATTATTATTATTATTATTATCATTATTATTAAGTGAGAAGCGGGGAGGCAGAGAGACCTACTCTTGCAGGTGACCTGACCAGGATTCACCTGGCAAGCACCCTACACAGAGATGTTCAGCCCATCTGGGGCTGTTGTTCCTTTGCTCAGCAACTGAGCTATTTTAGTACCTGAGGCTAGGCTATGAAGCTATCCTCAGCACCCGGGCCAACTTGCTCAAACTATTCGAAACATTCAAGCCATGGCTGTGTCAGGGCAAGAGAGATTGAGAGAGAGAGAGAGAGAAGAGAGTGAGAGAGAGAGAGAAGGAAGAGGGGGAAGGGTGGAGAAGCAGATGGTTGTTTCTCCTGTGTGCCCTGACTGGGAATCAAACCTGGGACTTCCACACACTGGGCCCGCACTCTACCACTGAGACAACCAGTCAGGGCTAAAATGCATACTTCTATTAAGAGCAAGTATATAAGTAAAATTTGACCTTTGACTTGAATCACTAACTCTTGGGAATTTTAAATGGTATTTCTACATTGTCACGTCTCCCCAAAATCACTCCCTATATTTTATTCAAAAAGATTTTTCTAGGAGTCAATTTAAAAAATATTTCATGAAAGCTGGTAGAGAGTCAGAGTCAAAAATGTCACCTCCCTAAAACCTGCTTCCTCTCTTATTACCAGCTATAATAAACCAAAGCAAAACTAAAATACCACAAACTCTCATATATATGACCTATACAGTGTGATTTCCAACAACTTGGAAGAGAAGAGCAGAAGTCAGCATATAAATTCTATTTGAGAGCCCAGCATGGGAGCTGGCAAGTAATGAAACAATTTCTGAAAGGGTCACTATAACACAGGCTGATTCATACAGGCCCACATTCTGAAACCCTCCGACACACCTGTCCTTTAAAATTTAGAATGCTTCTTATTTAAATAAGCAATACGTTCATATAAAATATATAGTTTAACATCCCCGTTAGGATTTGGGACGGCAACTGTAGGAAAAACAAAGACAATATAAATAATCTCATGCAAATTCAGGTTTATATCAGATATACAAATGAATTACCACCTAGAAATTACTCTTAAAATACCGACGCATTTAGAAAATGTGGATGAAGTACAGTGGTCCTGTGATAAAAAGAAGTGAAGTTCTGAGGAAGAGTATTCAATCTACTGAGAATATCCTGACAATCTACTGACAATATAGGTTTCTAAACCTATCTATTGTACCTCCATGGACGGATGATAAAATCAAAACTAAGGAAAAGATTTTGCAGCCGTGTATTGAATATTTTTGCATAAGCATGTGATCCTAACAAGAAATATAAAGGACTATAGATAATAATTATTAGAAGCTGGAAACACAGAAAACAAAACCAGAATAACTTCTCACTTAACTGATTGTAACTTGATCCTCAGAGATAATACAAACTGGAGGTTGCATTCTTATGTAATATTTTCTTCTTGAGGCTAGCTCACTCAGAACTAGGGGAGCAAACTGAAATCTGAAATCTGAGCAGTGCACACACGTTGGGAAGGGTGTATTTCCTCATAACATTTACTTTCTAAAATTTATTTTTCAATTACAGTTGATATACAATATTATATTAGTTTCATATGTATAATGTAGTGATTAGCCATTTATATAATGTACGGAATCATCACCCTAAGAAGTCTGGAATCCCTCTAACACCGTACATAGTTATTACAATTTTGTTGCCTATATTCCCTATGCTATAGTTTATATCCTTGAGACTATTTCAATTATTGGCAATTTGTACTTCTTAATCTCTTTCACCTTTTTCACTCATCTCCCTACCCCACCCCCTTTTGGCAACCACCAATTTGTTCTCTGTATATATGAGTTTATTTATGTTTTGTTTGTTCATTTGTTTTGATTTTTAGAGTCCACATATACAAGAGAAATCCTGAGGTATTTAGAGTCTCCCTTCACTCTTTCAAAAAAATACAGTCAAGTGGATACATTTAGCTATTTAAATTTAGAAGAAGATTTGACAAAGAAAGCATTAGGGAGATGATAGGTTATTATTGGTTCTATTATTTTTTTTGGTCCTAGTAAGGATATATTTTTGTTAATGAAGTCAGATATGCCACTACTGAATTATTTGTGAATCAACTTTGTTATCATTTCACATTCCTGATCTATGATTGTGTGTCAGTCAACGTGAGGTCCTCCTCTCACATGGTGGGTTTCTAGCTTAGTTTGGAGTGGAGGACGATGTTTGACTGGTGCCATAATTTCAAAGGTGCTGGGGTTTTCCCCTTGGTATCATATGATTACAGAGGCTCCTACTGAGTGACTTCCCTCACTTACACTGAATTAGTAATCCTCAATATTGAAGGCATACTTGTCCTTCATTTCTTCCATTTTCATGCTACTCATGGCATACTACAATGGCCTCACTGCAGCACCTGAGAATAAAACCTATGAGGCCATGAGACTTTTTGAAGTATATACCAGACATCATTTCATTTTTGAGTTTATCCTAAATTCCTTTAGAATGTATTTGAAAAATATGTCATATATCCTATTGGCACTCAGATCTGGTTTAACAAAGTAACTGGAGATGTTTCCTAAATCTGGGGCCTAGTGCAGGCTGTGGAGTAGAGTATTTCTTCCCTAAAATTATTTAAAGTATCTCAATAAGAACTTTATTAAATTATCTGATAATTCTATAAGTATGGAAGACTTTTTTGCCATTAAAATTATGATATAGATCTGTATTATGTGTGTGTGTGGATATATATACCCATACATATATAAGAATTGCAAGATAAACTTAATGATTTAAAAAAAAACTACTTGTTGAGTATGATCATACTGATGAAAATGTGCTCAGTATATATTTTTCTAGTACTACTGTGTACTAGAGCTGTGTTAGAACCTGGAAAAAAAAATGTTGGATATAAGGGTTGTAATCTTTTCCTTATGGAATTAGTAATCTAGTAGAGAAGAAAGACAGTGCTGAATAAATAGTCACAGAACCTCTGTCATGGCTTCTCTTTATTTCACTTTCATCTAATTGAATTAACATATTTATATTAAACTTGCCACTATATTTTATGTATTCATTCAGAAAATATTTTTTTAAGCACTGAAATTATGGCAAAAGACAAAGTTTCAATGTCCGTATCCTTGTACATTAAAAGTATACTAAAGATCCATTGAGATGAAGATTATAAATTTTGAAGGCTATAATTGCATTTATTTAATTTAATTCTAGCATATCTTATTCTTTATTTCATACATGAAATTAATGGCCTTTAAAATTTTTCAGTGTGTTGCATCATAAAAAATTAAGTTTTAACTATTTTCTTATAATAAACGTCCTCTATATCTTTTCCTAACTTCTAAATTACAAATGTTAATTAAAAATGTTAATTAACATTTTTATCACAAACTCTTAGCTTTTCCAAATTTTATTCTTTGCATAGTTCAATGTTTTTCCCATTTTTCAGTCTATGTGGTCAATGTTTCTACTGCCTGAAACGAATATCCACTTTCCAATGCAGATCTTTAAATCCAATCCAGTCTTCAATTTCCAGTTATTATGTTATCTCAGATCTCATGTCTCCTTAAATGTAATCTCAACCCTCCACTGAATCCTCAATGATTACATCTGGATTATCAATCCTCGTGGATAACCTTGTTCTCCCTGGGTTATTTCTTTATTATGAAGCTTGTACACACACATGCACTAACATACACATACTCCTACATGTGTCTATTCATATATACATATATAATCTCCTTTTTAAAATTATAATCTAGTTTAGAATATTCATATCCTCATTAACATTTGAGTTGTTCAAAGCAGCTACTGCAAAAATAAGATATAAGATAACACATAAATTTTTATTGTGTCTAGTACATGCCAGGCACTATTCTAAGCTCTATATCTATATCTATATCTATATCTATATCTATCTATATTTATTTATATCTATATCATTTATATTTATATCTATATCTACATCTAATCTACCCTTATCTATCTATCTATCTATCTATCTATCTAGTTGATAAAATAATTTCAAAAATTTGTGGTACTTTTATTATTAGAGAATGTCAGTCACTCAAGCCTTATGTTTTGAATGGATTTATTGAAACACGGAGGGACAAACGTTTGTTTTTACCTCAATTCTTAAAAGCAGAAGTCATGTACTATCATTTCTTTCTCAATGACCTCTGTTAATAATGATTAGCCATTATGGGATTGTACACAAATAAAATAAGTTTCAGTGGAGTGGAATCTCCAGGGCCTTGGATCTTCCATTTTCTTCTACTTTTTAAAATGTTTACTTTACTGACTATAGAGACAGGAAAGGAGAGCAGGAGAGAGACAGGAACATCTGTTCCTGTATGTGTCCTGACTGGGGATCAAACCGGCAACCTCTGTGCTTCTGGATGATCTTCTAGCTACCTGGCCAGGGCAGATCTATCCATTGCAATCTACCTTTGGATCACAAGTTATACTTTTTATTTGAACATCCAAAATAGAAACAACTGAAATAATCTAAGAATTAAACTATCACAAACAGTTTTTATTTTAACCTCAAAAGAGTTCTCTTTCTAAATTGTCTTTCCATAATTTTCGGGCTACTACTGTACTGTATGATCGTGAAAGAACAACATTCTTTTTCTTAATTTTTACTTCATGTTTTAACTACATGGTCTCGGTCATTTCCCTGCAATGCCCTGCTTCTGGCCTCAAAACTGAAACCTGAGGTCAAGGAGGCGGCAGTTGTTTGTGTTCCAAGCATTGGTCAGTGGGGGCTGTGATTGTTCATTGTGTAAATGGCAGAAAACGGGTCTTCCGGGATAAGATCTACCAGTTACACAAGGAAACAGGCCCCGCGATGGTCTCCCTCTGCTGGCGCTTGCCAAGCCCCCTGCAGGCGCTCCTGGGCATCAGGGCTCCTTTGATTACCAGACCTACTGTAGTTGCTGTGTTATTCTTACCTCACAGAATCCTCTCCCCATTTATTGTGGAGAAATGATTTTGCCACATAAGTCCTCGTCCTTTTTCTGTCTTGAAAGAGCAACCGCAGCTGCTCCTTGAGAGCTCTGGAAACATCAATCCATTTCACAGCTAGAGTAGAGTGGTGGAGACTAAGCCTTTCTTTTCCCCCTTTCAACTCGATTCTTCTCCAGGAACCACTTTTTTTTTTTTTTTTTTTTCGTTTTTAATAAAGTGGAACATGCTGCAAGAGATAAATACTGAAATGTGAAGTGCAGCTGGAAAGTCGCATCTGCCAGTGACTGGGAACAGGGAAGGCACAGGAGCTATTCCCTTCCGTGTCCCCCGGCCTCTGATGTCCCCTAATCCTTGATTCCTTTGCTTTTCAATCACTTTGTTAGGCCATCAGCTGAATATTATTTAAAACCCCAGACTTTCCACCACAGAAAGAAAGACAAATATTTTTCAGGCAATTACTACATCAGCTGCAAGGTCTTCCGTCATTTGATCAAACCCTAATGTTTGAAAGTAAAAACTATCTAACAATGTTTATTTGAATTAGTTTGTTTTTTCTCCCGATTTATTTTATTATCATAATATGAGTTGCTTTCTCTCTCTCTCTCTCTCTCTCTCTCTTTTAGGAAACTGACTTTATCTTCTTCACTTTTACATATCTTTAATATAAAATGCAAAATAAGGCTAAAATGGAGGCGAGTACGATTCTCTGAAGGACACTGAGAGGAGGTTCTCACAGAAATCTGTGGGTCATGGGGAGACAATGAAGGTTTATTTTTCACTAAGTCTGCCTTTACATACAACATGCCAGTAACAGCAACCCTGAGATATGATATGCATCCTTCACTATCTGTGAAAATTACCTCTTTATTTTCTATTATTTCTCAATGGCAGAAATTGAAGATCTACTACTATTAAGTCTGACATGGGCTAAGTGCTGAGTATATGGGAATGTGGTAGATTTTTTTTTTTTTTTTTTAATATATAATTTTATTTTTTTAATGGGGTGACATCAATAAATCAGGATACATATATTCAAAGATAACAAGTCCAGGTTATCTTGTCGTTCAATTATGTTGCATACCCACCACCCAAAGTCAGATTGTCCTCTGTCACCTTCTATCTTGTTTTCTTTGTGCCCCTCCCCACCCCCTATCCCTCTCCCATTCCCCCCTCCCCCCCGTAACCACCACACTCTTATAAATGTCTCTTAGTTTCACTATTATGTCCCACCTACGTATGGAATAATACAGTTCCTGGTTTTTTCTGATTTACTTATTTCGCTTCGTATCATGTTATCAAGATCCCACCATTTTGCTGTAAATGTTCCGATGTCATCATTTCTTATGGCTGAGTAGTATTCCATAGTGTATATGTGCCACATCTTCTTTATCCAGTCATCTATTGATGGGCTTTTTGGTTGTTTCCATGTCCTGGCCACTGTGAACAATGCTGCAATAAACATGGGGCTGCATGTGTCTTTACGTATCAATGTTTCTGAGTTTTTGGGATATATACCCAGTAGAGGGATTGCTGGGTCATAAGGTAGTTCTATTTTCAGTTTTTTGAGGAACCACCATACTTTCTTCCATAATGGTTGTACTACTTTAGGAATGTGGTAGATTTAAGTATGTTTTTACTTAATAGAGTAATTAAGGGAACACTTCAAAGAGCTTCCATTTATAAGAGTAAATCCATCACAGGAACACTGTGAACAGAACTTGCAATTTGAAAAGTAAATTTGTACCATGACTTAAGTTTGGGAGTGAGTAAAATAATATCATTTAGAAGCTATTACTGAGAAGCTTCTTTTTATAACCATTTAGTAATGATTGCACAGGCGAGATTTCTCAGAGTCTGGGACTGTGCAGTTGCCAAAAGTAACAAAAGGGGACAATGGAGTGCACGGACATCATGCTGGTAGAATCTACAGGACTTAGTAAGTGCTTTTTTTATTTTGAAAGACAGAAGTAGGAGTAAAAATATTTTTAGTCTAGGTTCAGCTGATAAGTGCAAAAAAACTGAATTTCAAGAGGTAATGAGGTGGGTGGAGAAGGAATAGTTTGATAGATGAAAGAAAATTGAATTTTATATTTGAAACTTTAGGTATTATTCTCAGCTATGACCATAACAAGCAACATAGTAACTGAGCAATTCTTTTAACTTTTAGGATCTTATGTTTCTCATTTATAAAAAAAAAATGATTAAAGAATGCTGTCTTCAAGGGTCTCTTCAGTTCAAATGTCACAACCATTCTAAGAACTGATTCCATGATTTTTGACATGAAAACCTGAGCTGTATGAGGCGGGGACAGAGGACAAGAGTAAAATAAATTTTCATAGTCAAAGGGAAGTATTTTACTAGTTTGGTTTTGTTTCAAAGTGAAGAAAAATAATGTATGCATTAGAAAAGACAGGATAACTTTTAACACTTAATCATGAGAAATATGAATTAAGAGAGTACTAATAGACAAATTGAAAGAGTATTAATTTGGTTAAAAAACAGTTATGTTTTATATATATATGAAAATGTAATATATAAATGATATGTTGTGTATTACATGCTAATAATATATATAAAAAACTCATGTATGAAAAGTTAAAAAGAAAAGTAATAAGGGAAGCAAATTGAGGACTTTTCTCTCAAATTTCTCAGAAAGGTGAAAGATGAGGATACTATTGAGTGAAAAGACCAGAATTTGGGTCAAGGACATAATGGACAACATAATGCTTAGAAACATAATGCTTAGAAACTGTGTGCATGATGCTTAACCAGGTGGTGGTGCAGTGGATAAAGCATCAGACTGGAATACAGAAGACCCAGGTTCTAGACCCCGAGTTCACCAGCTTGAGCGGGGTCTCATCTGGTTTGAGCAAAAGCTCACCAGCTTGGACCCAAAGTCGCTGGCTTGAGCAAGGGTTTACTCAGTCTGCTGAAGGCCCATGGTCAAGACACATATGAGAAAGCAATCAATGAACAACTAAGGTGTCGCAATGGAAAACTGATGATTGACACTTCTCATCTCCATTCCTATCTGTCTATCCCTCTCTCTAATTCTCTCTCTGTGTCAAAAAAACAAAACAAAACAAAAACTGTGTGTATAAAAAAGAGGTTATTCTCTTACCAGTGATGTGGGCTCTTGAATTTTAACTTCAGCTAAGAAAGAATTCAGAGCCAATGACTCTAGCAGAAGCGGGGGTGTACTCAGCATGCCGAGCAAACGTACACTCAATGGGAGGTTTTAAGCAGACTACTCAGAGAGCTGCCTTGGTCTGTTAGAAAGAAAGTCCCAGATGCATAAGAAGGGAGCCAGCTAGGCTGCCTACACTCAGAAAACAAGTTAAAGAGGCAAAAGAAGGGCCCTTAGAGTTTTGGAGTAAAGATATAGACCGGAAGAAAGAAGGTACAGGTGTGCTCTAGAGAAAGAATATGTACTGTGTTCTTTGTCTCAAGGGTTTTTATATGTTTTTTAAAGTCAGGAGTTTTAAGGATGGCCTCAGGAAAGGATCTCAGTGTAATATTCATCAGCTTTTCAGGCATGGACTTTAATATGCTGATTCATCACAATGAGGGTATGTGGTCAGAGTCATGGTATCTACTGATCAGTCAGCACTAGAATAGGGGATCATTGCATGTTGTCCTGAGGTCAGCCATGGCATTGTTTCATCTGGATTTTTGCTTTTCTGGGTCTGGAGATGAAACATAATTGAGGCCTAGATGTCATCATTTCTTTGACCAAAACTATGTCTCTGTGGTCAGAAGTCCTAAAGCTTTGTTCCTAAGATTATTTGATGTTGATCAGAACCTCATTGCCCTGAGAGCTTAATGCTTAATGGAGTGGTCGTGTGGGGGAGGAGGAGGCAGGTGAGTCAGGGTGCTGGATGAGGCCAGTGTGAATCAGCCATCTGTTTCAGTTTCCCCATTCTACCTGCCAAGAAATTTTTCTAGCTTCTTACTATCCATGCTCAATTCAACAAGCCAGAATTAAAAGTTGCAAAAGAAACAAATATCACATTTAAGAATAGATAACATGAAATGTAGTGAATATAATGAGCACTTTTTCTAAAAATTGTATTGGCTTTCATTCTCAACCCTGGCTGGTTGGCTCAGTGGCAGAGCATCAGCCCAGTACATAAATGTCCCAGGTTTGATTCCTGGTCAGGGCACACAAGAGAAGTAACCATCTGCTTCTTTACTCCACCTTTCTCTCTTCCCTCTCTCTTTCTCTCTTCTCTCTCTCCTTCCTTCCTACAGCCATGGCTCAATTGGTGCGAGTTGGCCCTGGGCGCTAAGGACGGCTCAGTGGCCTCTGCCTTAGGCACTAAGAATAGCTTGGTCACTGAGCAATGAAGCGATGCCCCAGCTAAGTAGAGCTTCACCCCATAGGGGGCTTGCAGGGGGGATCCTGGTTGGGGCACATGCAAGAGTCTGTCTTTGCCTCTCCTCCTAAGAGAGAAAGAAAGAAAGAAAGAAAGAAAGAAAGAAAGAAAGAAAGAAAGAAAGAAAGAAAGAAAGAAAGAAAGAAAGAAAGAAAGAAAGAAAGAAAGGAAGGAAGGAAGGAAGGAAGGAAGGAAGGAAGGAAGGAAGGAGGAAGGAAGGGGAAAGAAAGAAAGAAAGAAAAAAAGAAAGAAAGAAAGAAAGAAGAAAGAAGAAAGAAAAAAGAAGAGAGAAAGAAAGAAAGAAAGAAAGAAAAGAAAGAAAAAGAAAGAAAGAAAGAAAGAAAGAAAGAAAGAAAGAAAGAAAGAAAGAAAGAAGAGCCTGACCTGTGGTGGTGCAGTGGATAAAGTGTTGACCTGGAAATGCTGAGGTCGCCGGTTCAAAACCCTGGGCTTGCCTGGTCAAGGCACATATGGGAGTTGATGCTTCCAGCTCCTCCCCCCTTCTCTCTCTCTGTCTCTGTCTCTCTCTCTCTTCTCTAAAAATGAATAAATAAATTTAAAAATTTTAAAAAAATAAAGAAGAGAGAGAGAGAAAGAAAGAAAGAAAGAAAGAAAGAAAGAAAGAAAGAAAGAAAGAAAGAAAGAAAGAAAGAAAGAAAGAAAGAAAGAAAAAGGTATTAATTGGAGTGATGACAATGTGTGAAGTGTATTCACATTATAATAGAAGGCAGATATGAGGTGGAGGTCACCGGAGTAGAGCAGGTAGACGATTTCCAAGGTCAGGACTTTGTTAGGAACATGAGTGTAGCTGTTAACCTATCTGGAGTTTTCTTAGAGTAATACATAATCTATTATATTATATATTAGAGGTTTACAGTATATTATAATTTTCACAATATGAAAAAACACAGTCAAGAGATTAAAATCTAAACTCAAGAACTCAAAAGAACTGCAGAATTGCGTGCATCATTCCCTTTTGGCTGGGGCGGCACTCAGTGAATTTTATATCTGGACCCTTATAACACATTACGTGTGTCTTCATATTTTTAATAACTATAGACCAGGAGGAGGGTTGTTAACATGTTTTCTATCTACACAATGCAGGACTAAAATAGCACTGAGTTTGATGTTAGTAGAAAAATGGGAGGAAAATATATCAATCATGAAAATACATGGCGTTCTCCTTGCTTCTTAAGAGCTCTAAATAGTTTTCATTTAAAAGGGAAAACTAGAACCAGGATGTTTGACGCAGTTGGGGTGTGAAACGGCCTTCCTAAATACAAGATTAGAAAGAGATTTTGTTTAGGTTTGTTCTTCTTCACCGGGGAAACTTGCCCTTTTCCCAACATTGCAGCACCCATTGCTATCAGCTGGGACACTCCATTCTGCCATTCAAATGCAAGTGTCCTGAGATATCAGTACAGAGAGCATTGGTTCAAGTTAGTTCAAACTGGGGCTGAACTGGGACAGGGTAGAGTTTGGGGACCCAGCCTAATATCATTCAAAATGGGTAAACAATGCACAACAGATGACAACTGGTGAGGCGCCTGCCTGGTGAGCTGGCATAGACCATGGCTGGTCTTTGTTCAGGTGGGGCTGGATTCCCCTCGCAACTTCTGGCTACTTGATCCCTCCCACCCTTTAACTCCCATTCTATAGTTGCTGTTATCAGAAGCATTCTAAATAAGTATTTTTCCAGGAGCTGTAAATTGAAGGGCATGATTCCAAAAGAACATAAAAATGCAATTTGTTAAGTACTGTTTAGCATTTGTCTTGATTAGAGCATTGATTTCAGTACATCAGTGGATAAAAGAACAGTACACTCCAAGGCATTTCTTAAACTTTATTTCAAGAAGATAAATACCAGCTGAACCCAAACTGGACTGGATCTATCAAGAAAGAGTTATAAACTAAACACAATGAGAAAAAATATAGGAAGATTTCACAGAGATGCCATCCCAGAGAGAAACATTGAAGTGGACTTTGAAAAACCGGAATAATTTCAGTGACATTATAGGGGAGTAGGGACATTGTAGGTAAATGTAACAGCCTGAAGTCAAGATCAAAGAATAAAGATCAAGGCATGTGAAATGTTGATTTATTCCACTTCATAAAATAGGGCTATGCATTTTAATTTGATAATCATTTGTATGAGCATCCCAATTTAGTTTAAAAATGATAAAAAGCAGTTTTTAAAAAATACAGGGAAGGAAGTAAAAAAGGGGACAAAGTAGAGGTAACCCTCCTCAGCAACCAACATACCTTTTTGATTTTTTTGTCTCAATCACTTTATATGACTTCTTTTCCATACTTTGACCCCATAGAACTGGGGAACATTTTTAACGTGACACCTCCTTTAAATAATGAAATATGATATATGTATTTTTTGTGTTCATCTTCTTTTGCACATTAAGTTTAAATTAATAATTCATATTGTTGCAGGGAAACTTATATAATAGTTTTACTTTAAGTGAAAATAATAATCCATTTTATTGCAGAGTAACATATAGTAACGTTTTTACTGTTTTAAAAGAACACTGAATAAAAGTAGTAATTGTAAAATGTTTTTTTCTTGTGCCCAAATTGAGCAAAACATTTTCTATTTATATAGTATAATATAAGCTTGGGTTTATTGGTTTCTTCATCAATTAAAGAAAGCTTTTATCTTTTTGTATTTTGCTGAGAGGTTTTATAATAAATGTATGTTGAATTTCTCTGTATCTTTTAATGTTAGCATATGCTTTTCCTCATTTTTTCTTTTCTTTTCTTTTATTTATTTTTTATTTATTTTTATTTTTTTTGTATTTTTTTCTGAAGCTGGAAACGGGGAGAGACAGTCAGACAGGCTCCCACATGCGCCCGACCGGGATCCACCCAGCATGCCCACCAGGGGCCACGCTCGGCCCACCAGGGGGTGACGTCACTCTGCCGCGACCAGAGCCACTCTAGCGCCTGGGGCAGAGGCCAAAGAGCCATCCCCAGGGCCCCGGCCCTCTTTGCTCCAAGGAGCCTTGGCTGCGGGAGGAAAAGAGAGAGACAGAGAGGAAGGAGGGGGGCAGTGGAGAAGCAAATGGGCGCTTCTCCTATGTGTCCTGGCCGGGAATCAAACCCGGGTCCCCCGCACGCCAGGCTGACACTCTACCGCTGAGCCAACCGGTCAGGGCCATCATTTTTTCTCCTAAATCAAAGTAAAAGGTCTACCAGAAAGTTCTGTCCATTTTTTGGAATAAAACAAAATACAAATTTTTCTTACCATCAATAAACTTTATTAAATAATATAATTGCCATTATTATTAATGATTTCTTGCCAGCGTGAGGGCAATTTGTATATCTCATTTTTGAAAAATGTTTTATCTTTTGATGCAAAAAATTGAGCCAGTGCTTGTTTGAGATCTTCATTTTGAATTTTTGCCCTTCAAAAAATTTTGTAAGGACAAAAACTAGGAGAGTTGGAGGGTACTAAGTCTGGGGAATATAGTGAATGCGACAGACATGCTTCTGTAGCATTTCTTCCTTGTTGAAATTTTTAAAAATTACAGTGGTGTAAATGAACTTTATCAGTAGCCATGGGTACACTATGGCTTCACACATAAGACTAACGTGAATCAACTTTGTTTTAGTTAATTTGCTACATCAGTATGTATACATGAAGTGATAAAAATAGAGAGACACGCATGCACCAAATAAACATGTGCTTACGTGCCGAAACTTGTTGTGACAGAAATGGACAAGAACTTTCCGGTAGACCTTATATTAAGTAATTTGTAAATTTTATTTTTTTTATTTTTTTTATTTTATTTATTTTTCTGAAGCTGGAAACGTGGAGAGACAGCCAGACAGACTCCCGCATGTGCCCGACCAGGATCCACCCGGCACGCCCACCAGGGGCGACGCTCTGCCCACCAGGGGGCGTTGCTCTGCCCCTCCCGGGCATCGCTCTGCCGCGACCAGAGCCACTCTAGCACCTGGGGCAGAGGCCAAGGAGCCATCCCCAGCACCCAGGCCATCTTTTGCTCCAATGGAGCCTTGGCTGCGGGAGGGGAAGAGAGAGACAGAGAGGAAGGAGGGGGGGGTGGAGAAGCAAATGGGCGCTTCTCCTATGTGCCCTGGCCGGGAATTGACCCGGGTCTCCCGCACGCCAGGCCGATGCTCTACCGCTGAGCCAACCGGCCAGGGCCAAGTAATTTGTAAATTTTAAACTAACCTTGTAATCTTTTTTTATATTTTGTTAAATTCAAAATGTAAACTTTGTTCAGAATTTTTTTGCCAATATTTCTGGCCATATTGGTTTTCATTAACTTTCTTTGTTAAATCCTTGTTGTATTTTAGTGTCATAATTTTGTTGACCTCATACAAAAAGTGGGGAAGTGTTCATTCTCTAAAAGAAGTTGTACAAGTTTGGTATACCATCTTACTTAAATGTTAGGTAAATAGCACCAATACCACCATTTGAAATGGAGTTTTCTTTTTAGATAATTCAATTCATTGAATTAACAGAAATTCTAGGTTTTCTATTTCATTTTCAGGTTTACTAAGTTGTGCTTTTTAAAGCTCTTTTTCCATTTTATTTATGTAGTCCAATGTATATCATAAATATTTTCAGTACTATCTTCTTATAATTATTTAATATCAGTAGTCTCTATAGTGATGCCCTATTTTATTGACTTATGCTATTCCTCTTTATTTTTGACCTGTTATGATAGGTGCTTATAAATTTTATTAATTACTTTATAAAGCAAATTTGCTCTTCTGATTTTTTTTAATGTTAGGTGTGTGCTTTCAATTAATTAATTAATAATCAACTAGAGAGAGAGAAGATGGCAGTGGAGTAGGCGGATGCACAGACGCCCAGCTCTCAACACCAAACTGGAATACAAATCAATTTAGAAAAAATCAGCATGAAAAACCAACACTGAACTGCAAGAACAGCTCTCAAAAACCAAGGAGCAAAGAGGAAGCCACAATAATCCTGGTAAGGAGTGCCTGAATCTCCTCTGCTTACAGGAACAGAAGGAGGGGGGTGAGGTTGAGAGCCCAGAGAGGATTTCACAGAGGAAAAAGAGCAGAAACCACTGCTCACAGCCACTTACCTGGCGACCAGGGAGCAAGGTGGGTTGAAACGACCAGCTTATCTCCCAAGTGGAAAAGACAGGGAGAGGGACAGACTGTGAGGGGCTAAGGTATGCAAGAAACGAAATAAAAAAGCTGACTCATTCGTGCTGGAGGCGGCCATAGCTGGGGGAGGGACTGAACCTTTCACAAAACAGAGCTGAAGTGCTTCCGGATCAGAGATCTCCAGACATCTATCCAGCTCCAATCAGCACAACAAGACACAGCTGAAAACAAGAAGTGGGGAGGAGGGGCAGTAACTCAGGTCTCCATGGAGATCTGAGATACACCTCCCCCTACTGAAGCTGAGAAAAAACCCTGCCCCCAGTGAGATTAGTTGGTGGAAGAGACCTTCAGCATCTCAGGTTACACCCACAGCATTCCTGGATACAGTTTCAAGGAAGCCCCCTGCTGAGATCAGTTAACAAGACTATCACCTGTTAAGAAAACAAACAAATCAAGACTTCAAAGCTGCCCAAATCCAAAAGTGGATTACAAATAATAGCTGATACCAACCCACGAAGACCTAAAAATAACACAACTGAAAACTGGAGGCAGACAACACCAAGCCTAGCCTCAACCAACTCTACAAATAAAAAAAAAAAAAGAAGAAGATGAGAAGACAAAGGAGTGCAATCCAAATGAAACCACAAGAGACACCTTCGAGAGATGAACTGAGTGATATGGAAATAATCAAACTTCCAGATACGGAGTTCAAAATAATGATTGTAAGGATGCTTAGGGATCTTAGAACAACAATGGAGGGACAATTTGAAAACCTAAATAAAGAAATAGCAAGTATAAAAAAGAATCAGTTGGAAACGACAAATACAATATCAGAAATAAAGACCACAATGGAAGGAATTAAAAACAGGATAGATAGAGCAGAGGATCGAATCAGCGAGTTAGAAGACAACTGGAATGAAGGCATGAAAGCAGAGAAGAAAAGAGAAAAAAGACTCAAAAAGTCAGAGGAAACTCTTAGAGAGCTCTGTGACAACATGAAGAGAAATAACATCCGCATCATAGGGGTTCCTGAAGAAGAAGAAAAAGAACAAGGGATAGAGACTTTGTTCAATCATATCATAGCTGAAAACTTCCCTAAATTAATGCAAGAGAAACTCTCACAAATCCAAGAAGCACAGAGGACTCCATTAAAGAGAAACCCAAAGAAACCTACACCAAGACACATCATAATTAAAATACCAAAGCTAAGCGATAAAGAGAAAATATTAAAAGCTGCAAGAGAAAAAAAAGTTATCACCTACGAAGGAGCCCCCATAAGGATGACATCTGACTTCTCAACAGAAACACTTGAGGCCAGAAGGGAATGGCAAGAAATATTCAAAGTAATGCAGAACAAGAACCTACAACCAAGACTACTTTATCCAGCAAGGCTATCGTTTAAAATTGAAGGAGAAATAAAAAGCTTCCCAGACAAAAAACAACTCAAGGAATTCATTACAACCAAACCAATGCTGCAGGAAATATTAAGGGGCCTGGTGTAAACAGATAAAGTGGTAAAAGAATACAGAAAAAAAAAAAAGAAAAGGAATATACCTTTAAAGAAGAAAATGGCAATAAACAACTACATATCAATAATAACCTTAAATGTAAATAGATTAAATGATCCAATCAAAAGACATAGGGTAGCTGCGTGGATAAGAAAACAGGACCCATACATATGTTGTCTACAAGAGACACACCTTAGAACAAAAAACACATACAGATTGAAGGTAAAAGGATGGAAAAAAATGTTTCATGCAAACGGAAATGAAAAAAAAGCTGGGGTAGCAATACTTATATCAGACAAATTGGACTTAAAAACAAAGGATATAGTAAGAGATAAAGAAGGCCACTACATAATGATAAAGGGAGTAATCCAACAGGAAGATATAACTATTATAAATATCTATGCACCTAATATAGGAGCACCCAAATATATAAAACAGACTTTGATGGATTTAAAGGGCGAGATCAATAGCAATACTATAATAGTAGGGGATTTCAATACCCCACTAACATCACTAGATAGATCCTCAAGAAAGAAAATTAACAAAGAAACAGCAGACTTATTGGAAACACTAGATCAACTCGATTTAATAGATATCTTCAGAACCTTTCACCCTAAAGCAGCAGAATATACATTCTTTTCAAGTGCTCATGGTACATTCTCTAGGATAGAACACATGTTAGGGCACAAAAGGGCTCTCAACAAATTTAAGAAGACTGAAATCATATCAAGCACTTTCTCCGATCACAACGGCATAAAACTAGAAATGAATCACAGCAGAAAAGCTCAAAAATTCTCAAACACATGGAAACTAAATAGCAGGGTGTTAAATAATGAATGGATTAAGAATGAGATCAAAGAAGAAATAAAGAAATTCCTAGAAACGAATGACAATGAGCATACAACAACTCAAAATTTATGGGACACAGCGAAAGCAGTGCTGAGAGGGAAGTTCATAGCACTACAGGCACACTTTCAGAAGCTAGAAAAAGCTCAAATAAACAACTTAACCCTTCATCTAAAAGAATTAGAAAAAGAACAGCAAGTAAAGCCCAAATGTAGTAGAAGGAAGGAAATAATAAAGATCAGAGCATTAATAAATGACATAGAGGTTAAAGAAACAATACAGAGGATCAATGAAACTAGGAGCTGGTTCTTTGAAAAGGTACACAAGATTGATGAACCTTTAAGTAGACTCACCAAGAAAAAGAGAGAGAGGACTCAAATAAATAAAATTAGAAATGAGAGAGGAGAAATAACAACTGACACAACAGAAATACAAAATATTGTAAGAAAATACTGTGAAGAACTGTATGCCAAAAAACTAGACAACCTAGATGAAATGGACAAATTCCTTGAAATATACAATCTTCCAAAAATCAATCTGGAAGAATCAGAAAACTTAAACAGACCGATTACACCAAAGGAGTCGAAACAGTTATCAAAAAACTCCCAACAAAGAAAAGTCCGGGGCCCGATGGCTTCACAACGGAATTCTACCAAATATTCAAAGAAGAACTAACTCCTATCCTTCTCAAACTATTTCAAAAAATTCAAGAGGAAGGAAGACTTCCAAACTCCTTTTATGAGGCGAGCATAATTCTGATTCCAAAACCAGGCAAAGACAACACAAAGAAAAAAAATTATAGGCCAATATCTCTGATGAATATAGATGCTAAAATCCTCAACAAAATATTAGCAAACCGGATCCAACAATATATGGAAAAAATCATACACCATGATCAAGTGGGATTTATTCTGGGGAGGCAAGGCTGGTACAATATTCGTAAATCAATCAATGTGATTCATCACATAAACAAAAAGAAGGAGAAAAACCATATGATAATTTCAATAGATGCAGAAAAAGCATTTGATAAAATCCAGCACCCATTCATGATGAAAACTCTCAGCAAAGTGGGAATACAAGGAACATACCTCAACATGATAAAAGCCATCTATGAGAAACCCACAGCCAACATCATACTCAATGGGAAAAAATTAAAAGCAATACCCTTAAGATCAGGAACAAGGCAGGGGTGCCCCTTTCACCACTCTTATTTAACATAGTCCTGGAAGTCCTAGCCACAGCAATCAGACAAGAAGAAGAAATAAAAGGCATTCAAGTTGGAAAAGATGAAGTAAAACTATCATTATTTGCAGATGATATGATATTGTATATAGAAAACCCTAAAGTCTCAGTCAAAAAACTACTGGACCTGATAAATAAATTCAGCAAAGTGGCAGGATATAAAATCAATACTCAGAAATCAGAAGCATTTTTATACACCAACAATGAACAGTCAGAAAGAGAAATTAAGGAAACAATCCCCTTCACAATTACAACCAAAAAAATAAAGTACCTAGGAATAAACTTAACCAAGGAGACTAAAGACTTGTACTCTGAAAATTACAAAACATTGATAAAAGAAATCAAGGAAGATACAAACAAGTGGAAGCATATACCGTGCTCATGGTTAGGAAGAATAAACATCATTAAAATGTCTATATTACCCAAAGCAATTTATAAATTCAATGCAATACCAATTAAAATACCAATGACATATTTCAAAGATATAGAACACATATTCCAAAAATTTATATGGAACCAAAAAAGAACACGAATAGCCTCAGCAATCTTGAAAAAGAAGAATAAAGTGGGAGGTATCACACTTCCTGATATCAAGTTATACTACAAGGCCATTGTACTCAAAACAGCCTGGTACTGGCATAAGAACAGGTATATAGATCAATGGAACAGAACAGAGAACCCAGAAATAAACCCACAGTTCTATGGACAACTGATATTTGACAAAGGAGGTAAGGAAATACAATGGAGAAAAGACAGCCTCTTTAACAAATGGTGTTGGGAAAATTGGACAGCTACCTGCAAAAAAATGAAACTAGATCACCAGCTTACACCACTCACAAAAATAAACTCAAAATGGATAAAAGACTTGAATGTAGGCCGTGAAACCATAAGCATCTTAGAAGAAAACATAGGCAGTAAGCTCTCCGACATCTCTCGGAGCAATATATTTGCTGATTTATCTCCACGGGGAAGTGAAATAAAAGACAGGATAAACAAATGGGACTATATCAAACTAAAAAGCTTTTGCACAGCTAAAGACAACAAGAACAGAATAAAAAGACAAACTACACAATGGGAGAACATATTTGACAATACGTCTGATAAGGGGTTAATAACCAAAATTTATAAAGAACTTGTAAAACTCAACACCAGGAAGACAAACAACCCAATCCAAAAATGGGCAAAAGAGATGACTAGACACTTCTCCAAAGAGGACATACAGATGGCCAATAGGCATATGAAAAAATGCTCAACATCACTAATCATTAGAGAAATGCAAATTAAAACCACAATGAGATATCACCTTACACCAGTCAGAATGGCGCTTATCAACAAAACAACACAGAATAAGTGCTGGCGAGGATGTGGAGAAAAGGGAACCCTCCTGCACTGCTGGTGGGAATGCAGACTGGTGCAACCACTGTGGAAAACAGTATGGAGATTCCTCAAAAAAGTGAAAATCGAACTGCCTTTTGACCCAGCTATCCCACTTTTAGGAATATACCCCAAGGACACCATAGAACGGCTCGAAAAGGAGAAATGCACCCGCATGTTTGTGGCAGAATTGTTCACAATAGCGAAGATCTGGAAACAGCCCAAGTGTCCGTCAGAGGACGAGTGGATTAAAAAACTTTGGTACATATATACTATGGAATACTACTCAGCCATAAGAAATGATGACATCGGATCATTTACAATAACATGGATGGACCTTGATAACATTATACGGAATGAAATAAGTAAATCAGAAAAAAAAACTGAGATGAATCCATACATAGAAGGGACATAAAAACGAGACTCAGAGACATGAACAAGAATGTGATGGCAACAGGGGCGGGGGGTTGGGGGAGGGGGGATGGGGTGAAGAAGGAAAGAGGGGTTAGGGGAGGGGAGGGGCACAAAGAAAACCAGATAGAAGGTGACAGAAGACAATTTAACTTTGGGGGAGGGGTATACAGCACAATCAAATGTCAAAATAATCTAGAGATATTTTCTCTCAACATATGTACCCTGATTTATCAATGTCACTGCATTAAATTTAATAAAAAAAAAATACTACAAAAAAAAATCAACTATATTATTTCTTCCAGTTTTTTTTAATTTTTTTTTTAATAATTTTATTTTTTTAATGGGGTGACATCAATAAATCAGGATACATATATTCAAAGATAACAAGTCCAGGTTATCTTGTCGTTTAATTATGTTGCATACCCACCACCCAAAGTCAGATTGTCCTCTGTCACCTTCTATCTTGTTTTCTTTGTGCCCCTCCCCACCCCCTTTCCCTCTCCCATTCCCCCCTCCCCCCCGTAACCACCACACTCTTATCAATGTCTCTTAGTTTCACTATTTATGTTCCACCTACGTATGGAATAATACAGTTCCTGGTTTTTTCTGATTTACTTATTTCGCTTCGTATCATGTTATCAAGATCCCACCATTTTGCTGTAAATGTTCCGATGTCATCATTTCTTATGGCTGAGTAGTATTCCATAGTGTATATGTACATTTTCTTTATCCAGTCATCTATTGACGGGCTTTTTGGTTGTTTCCATGTCCTGGCCACTGTGAACAATGCTGCAATAAACATGGGGCTGCATGTGTCTTTACGTATCAATGTTTCTGAGTTTTTGGGATATATACCCAGTAGAGAGATTGCTGGGTCATAAGGTAGTTCTATTTTCAGTTTTTTGAGGAACCACCATACTTTCTTCCATAATGGTTGTACTACTTTACATTCCCACCAACAGTATATGAGGGTTCCTTTTTCTCCACAGCCTCTCCAACATTTGCTATTACCTGTCTTGCTAATAACAGCTAATCGAACAGGTGTGAGGTGGTATCTCATTGCCGTTTTGATTTGCATTTCTCTAATAGCTAAAAAAGATGAGCATCTTTTCATATATCTGTTGGCCATGTGTATTTCTTCCTGGGAGAAGTGTCTGTTCATATCCTCTTCCCATTTTTTATTGGATTGTTTGTTTGTTTGTTTGTTGTTGAGTTTTATGAGTTCTTTGTATATTTTGGATATTAGGCCCTTATCTGAGCTGTTGTTTGAAAATATCATTTCCTATTTAGTTGGCTTTCTGTTTATTTTGTTATCAGTTTCTCTTGCTGAGCAAAAACTTCTTAGTCTGATGTAGTCCCATTCATTAATTTTTGCCTTCACTTCTCTTGCCTGTGGAGTCAAATTCATAAAATGCTCTTTAAAACCCAGGTCCATGAGTTGAGTACATATGTCTTCTTCTATGTACTTAATTGTTTCAGGTATTATGTTTAGATCTTTGATCCATTTTGAGTTACTTTTAGTACAGGGGAATAGACTGTAGTCCAGTTTCATTCTTTTGCATGTGGCTTTCCAGTTTTCCCAGCACCATTTATTGAAGAGGCTTTCTTTTCTCCATTGTGTGTTCTTGGCCCCTTTATCAAAAATTATTTGACTATATATATGTGGTTTTATTTCTGGACTTTCTATTCTGTTCCATTGGTCTGAGTGTCTATTTTTCTGCCAATACCATGCTGTTTTGATTGTCGTGGCCCTATAATATAGTTTGAAGTCAGGTATTGTAATGCCCCCAGCTTCATTCTTTTTCTTTAGGATTGCTTTGGCTATTTGGGGTTTTTTATACTTCCATATAAATCTGATGATTTTTTGCTCTATTTCTTTAAAAAAATGTCATTGGAAGTTTGATGGGAATTGCATTAAATTTGTATATTGCTTTGGGTAATATAGCCATCTTGATTATATTTATTCTTCCTAGCCAAGAACAAGGTATATTCTTCCATCTCATTATATCTTTTTTGATTTCCCTTAACAATGGTTTATAGTTTTCATTATATAAGTCCTTTACATTCTTTGTTATGTTTATTCCTAAGTATTTTATATTTTTGTTGCAATCGTGAAGGGGATTATTCTTTTGAGTTCCTTCTCAGTTGTTTCATTGTTGGCATATAGAAAGGCTATTGACTTCTATATGTTAATTTTCTATCCTGCGACCTTACTGTATTGGCTTATTGTTTCTAGTAGTCTTTTTGTGGATTCTTTGGGGTTTTCGATGTATAGGATCATATCATCTGCAAAAAGTGATACCTTTACTTCTTCTTTTCCGATATGGATGCCTTTTATTTCTTTGTCTTGTCTGATTGCTCTGGCTAGAACCTCTAGTACCACATTAAATAAGAGTGGAGAGAGTGGACAACCCTGTCTTGTTCCTGATTTAAGGGGGAAAGCCTTCAGTTTAGTGCCATTTAATATGATGTTAGCTGATGGTTTATCATATATGGCCTTTATCATGTTGAGATATTTTCCTTCTATACCCATTTTGTTGAGAGTCTTAAACATAAAATTGTGTTGTATTTTATTGAAAGCTTTTTCTGCGTCTATTGATAAGATCATGTGGTTTTTGTTCTTTGTTTTGTTGATATGGTGTATTACGTTAACCGTTTTACGTATGTTGAACCATCCTTGAGATTCTGGGATGAATCCCACTTGATCATGATGTGTTATTTTTTTAATATGTTGTTGTATTCCATTTGCTAGTATTTTGTTTAGTATTTTAGCATCTGTATTCATTAGAGATATTGGTCTGTAGTTTTCTTTTTTTGTGCCATCCTTGCCTGGTTTTGGTATGAGGGTTATATTGGCCTCATAAAATGTGTTTGGAAGTATTGCTTCTTCTTCAATTTTTTGGAAGACTCTGAGTAGATAGGAACCAAGTCTTCTTTGAATGTTTGATAAAATTCGCTGGTATAGCCATCAGGGCCTGGACTTTTATTTTTGGGGAGGTTTTTAATGGTTTTTTCTATTTCTTCTCTACTGATAGGTCTGTTTAGGCTTTCTGCTTCTTCTTGACTCAGTCTAGGAAGGTTGTATTGTTCTAGGAATTTATCCATTTCTTCTAGGTTGTTGAATTTAGTGGCATAAAGTTTTTCATAGTATTCTACAATAATTCTTTGTATATCTACGGTGTCCGTGGTGATTTCTCCTCTTTCATTTTGAATTTTGTTTATATGAGTTCTTTCTCTTTTTTCCTTGGTAATCTTGCCAAGGGTTTGTCAATTTTGTTGATCTTTTCAAAGAACCAGCTCCTTGTTCTATTAATTTTTTTCTATAGTTTTTCTGTTCTCTAATTCATTTATTTCTGCTCTGATTTTTATTATCTCCTTTCTTCTTCTGGTTTTGGGTTGTATTTGTTCTTCTTTTTCTAGTTCCTTAAGGTGGGAAGTTAAGTGGTTCACTTGGGCTCTCTCTTGTTTGTTCATATATGCCTGAAGTGATATGAACTTCCCTCTTATTACTGCTTTTGCTGCATCCCATAGATTCTGATATGTCGTATTGTCATTTTCATTAGTCTGTATATATCTTTCTATCTCTGCACTTATTTCTTCTTTGACCCATTCATTTTTTAAAAGTATGTTCTTTAGTTTCCACATTTTTGTGGGATTTTTTTCCTCTTTTTTGCAGTTGAATTCTAGTTTCAAGGCTTTATGATCAGAAAATATGCTTGGTACAACTTCAATTTTTCTGAATTTGCTGATGTTGCTTTTGTGGCCCAACATATGGTCAATTCTTGAGAATGATCCATGTACACTGCAGAGAAATGTATACTCAGTCACTTTGGGATGAAATGTCCTGTAGATGTCTATCATATCCAGGTGTTCTAATGTTTTGTTTAAGGCCACTATGTCTTTGTTGATTCTCTGTTTGGATGACCGATCTAGAGCCGTCAGCGGTGTATTGAGGTCTCCAAGTATAATTGTGTTTTTGTCAGTTTTTGTTTTAAGATCAATAAGTAGCTGTCTTATATATTTTGGTCCTCCTTGGTTTGGTGCATATATATTAAGAATTGTTATGTCTTCTTGATTCAGTGTACCCTTAGCCATTATGAAATGGCCATTTTTGTCTCTGAGTACTTTTCCTGTCTTGTAGTCAGCATTATCCGATATGACTATTGCTACACCTGCTTTTTTTTTGATGTTATTTGCTTGGAGTATTGTTTTCCAGCCTTTCACTTTGAATTTGTTTTTATCCTTGTTACTTAGATGAGTTTCCTGTAGGCAGCATACAGTTGGATTTTCTTTTTTAATCCATTCTGCTACTCTGTGCCTTTTTATTGGTGAGTTTAATCCGTTTACATTTAGTGTAATTATTGATACTTGTGAGTTCCCTATTGCCATTTTATATCTTGCTTTCTGTTAGTTTTGTGTCTTGTTTGATCCTTCTCTTTCGTTTTTCTATCTTTTGTTTTTATTTGGTTGTATTCCATACATCTTTCCTCTGTTTCTATCTTTTTTATCTCATGTGCTTCTGTGGTGGTTTTTTCAATGGTGGTTACCTTTGAGTAATGAAAAGGGTCCCTAACCTGTTCATTGTAGCGAACTATTTTGTGAGTACTTTTGCACTCCATCGTCCTTTGCTACTGTTAATCTCCATCTTCTCCCCCTCTTTCTTTTTGTTGTTGTCACAGTTTAAATTTGGTTTTATTGTGTTCTTGGAGCTTTTACTTGTGGCTCTGTTTTTTTTTTTGTTCTTTGTATCTGATTGGAGAAGCCCCTTTAGTAATTCCTGGAGTGGGGGTTTTCTGATGATAAATTCCCTCATCTTTTCTGTATCTGTGAATGTTTTTATTTCTTCTTCATATTTGAAGGATAGCTTTGATGGGTATAGTATTAATGGCTGAAAGTTCTTGTCTTTCAGGACTTTAAATATTGGGGTCCACTCTCTTCTAGCTTGTAGAGTTTCTGCTGAGAAATCTGATGATAATCTAATGGGCCTTCCTTTATATGTTGTATTCTTCTTTTCCCTGGCTGCCTTGAGAATTTTTCTTTGCTGTTATTTTGTGTCAATTTCATTATGATATGCCTTGGAGTAGGTTTGTTGGAGTTAAGAAAACTCGGAGTTCTGTTTGCTTCTTGAACTTGAGGCTTTAGTTCTTTCCACAGGCTTGGGAAGTTCTCATCTATTATTTGTTTGAGTATGTTCTCCATTCCATTTTCTCTCTCTTCTCCCTCTGATATACCTATTATTCTTATGTTATTCTTTTTGATGGAGTCAGATAATTCTTGTAGGGCTATCTCATTTTTTTAAATTTTTGAGTCTCTTTCTTCTTCTCTCTGTTGTGCGTCAAGTTGCTTGTCTTCTATTTCACTAATCCTCTCTTCTATCTGACCTGTTCTATTAGCTAAGCTTGTTACTTCATTTTTCAGCTCGTGAATTGAGTTTTTCATCTCTGTTTGATTTGTTTTTATAGTTTCAATTTCCTTGGACATATATTCTTTGTGTTCATTGAGTTGTTTTCTGAGCTCCCTCAATTGCCTTTCTGTGTTTTCTTGTATATCTTGGAGGATTTTTAGGATTTCTATCTTGAATTCTCTGTCATTTAGCTCCAAGGTTTCCAATATATTAAATTTTTTCTCCATAGATTTTTCCTCATCTAGCTGTGTTACCTCTCTTTCTTTTGTATCCATGATATTCGATTTTCTCTTCCTTAATGGCATCTGAGGGTGGTTTTGTTGATAGTATTAATGAGATTTAATAAAGAATAAAAAGTTAAAAAAAATAATAAAAAAAATAAAAAATCGAAAAGAGTTGTTTTTTTAAAAAAAATTAATAATGAAATAAAGAAAAATAAAATAAAATAAAAATTTTTAAAAAAGGAAATTATTCCCCCCCTCCTTTATTCCTCTCCTCTCCTCTCCCCTCTTTCTTGAGAAAATCTTGTGGTGAACTGTGAATTATAACAAACAATGCCTGTGATGGAGGGCCTGAATTGGGGAAAAGTAATAAAGGGGCAAAAAAAAAAAAAAAAGAAAACCAAAAAAAAAAAAAAAAAAGAAACAAAAAGAGCGTATGGACCCACAAAAAGCAAATAAGGAAAAAATTTGGGTCAAGAATAAAATGATTTGCTTTTAGGTGTTGGTTGTCTAAGAGTTATGATGAGAGGAATAAGAGGAAAACAGAAAAATGGGGGGACAAATTAAAAAATTACTATTGTATTTAGTGGAACAAGAACTAGATAAAATGGAAAGCCAGGGATGAGAGCACTGCTAGTGAGTTAAAAAGGTGAAGTAAAAACCCCGCAAAATGCCACAAACATAAGTTTGAGTCCCAGATAAGATAATTTGTTTGTTATTGAGTTTTGAATGAGAGGAGATGTAAAGGAGAAAGGAAGAAACTAATATGAAGGGAGAAAAGAAAGACAGAGAGAGAGAAAAGAGGGAACCACTAAAAGAAGAAAAAAGAGGAGAGAGAGAGAGAGTTAAGGGTTTTGGAGTGCAACCCTCATAGAGAGAAAGGAAGAGAAGAGAAAAGATAATGGGAGATGTAACACTTATGGGTAGTGTAGTTCAAGGAGAGGAGAGAGTAAGCCTGGCAGAGAGTTAATCGGCCAAATTGGAGGAGGAAAAAAAGTATCAAGAATGAAGATAAGAGAAACAAACGAACTAATATAATAAAATGGGATAGGTTATAAAGTCTGCAGATTATTCTTGATTTTGAGAGGTTATCTTCTTGCTTTTTCTTTTCTCTCCTTCTTCCTGGTCAGTAACTCTGTACCCTGGGTTCTGCCCCTTTGGCACTCTCAGGTAGAGGTTTGCAGTTGATAAGTCTCTATGGCAATGTCATGTATTGTGCTTTAGTCTCATTGGCAGTTGAGGCTCATTAGCATTTATAGGCTCCGACAGTGAGAGAGTCCGTGTTCCTGGAGCTTTCTCCTAGTCTTTCCTTCCTCAATTAGTAGCCTGATAATCCAGCTATGGGGTTGCTGCTGCCTCTGCCTGGATAGTAAGAGGCTCAAAGAGCTGGCAACTCCCCACTCTATTTCCACTCAGCACAGGGCTCTGGGTAAGGCTCAGTCAGTCAGAGCTGCTAGCATAATCAGGTGGGCTTTCCGCCCACTCAAAGACCTCTGGCTCTGTCTGCCACTCTGTCCAGTAACACAGGCGGGCGCCCACTTCCGGGGCGCTTGGAGGAAACTCTCACTCACTGGCTGTGCGCGCAGACCAGGATATCCGACCAGCAGTCTCACGCTCTGAGTGAAACCCCCAACCGCAGGGAAAAGTTGCAGCGTTGGAATTGAGTCTCTCTCCGTCCCCATGCGCGGCTCTTGCAAGGTGTTGGGGCGGCCCGAGATTCTGCTTTGGCCCACACAAAGGCCCCTGACTCTGCCCCTCTGTGCGATAACATGGGCGCGCACTGCGAGGCACTCGGAGGAATCTCTCATTCACTATCTGCGCGCGCAAACCAGGATATGAGGCCGGCCTCATTTCCCTCTGAGTGAAACCCCCTCCAGCACGGAAAATCTCCACTGTTGGAATTAGTTCTCACTCCCTCCCGTGCGTGGCTTTCCCAGGGCGCTGGGGCTGCCCAGAGACTCTGCCCTCGGCCCACAGAAAGGCCGCTGAACCTGCCTCTCCGTGGGGCAACACGGGTACCCACTCTCGGGGCCTAGGAAGAAATCTCTTGCCCACTAATTGCATGCACGCCAACCAGGAGACCGGGTAAAATGGCCGCCCCACTTGTCTTTCTTTGTTTGGGTTTGGCGCGAGTGTTAGCTTGTATTGCCCGGGTTGCCACAGGATCAGTTTTTCCTCGGCTTGGATCTCCGTGCCACAGCCTGGTTCGGCCGTTTGTGCCGCGGCCTGGATCTATTCACCCCCTTTGCCCGCCTCAGTTTCTATATTCACAGTTACCAGAGAAAGCTGCCCTGTTTAGGTTAGTGAGGAAGGCGGAGCATTTCTTACTCCCTATTTCCTTTGGGGTTTGGTTATATATTTAGCCAATTTTTCACTCGACCATACCTTTGGGTGTATTGCGAAGCATCTGGAGGCTCCAAGTATAGGTTTTTCTGTTTCTGGTTGAAGATCTTGTTGAGTTTTGGGGGAGATTTATCGGTATCGCTTCCTACCCCGCCATTACTCTGACGTCATCTCCTTTTTTACTTTTTTTTAAATTATTCATTTTTAGAGAGGAGAGAAAGAGAGGGAGAGAGAGAGAAGAGAGAGACAGAGAGAGAGAAGGAGGGAGGAGCTGGAAACATCAACTCCCATATGTGCCTTAACCAGGCAAGCCCAGGGTTTTGAACCGGCGACCTCAGCATTTCCAAGTCGACACTTTATCCACTGCGCCACCACAGGTCAGGCTCTTCTTCCAGTTTTATTTGCTATTATTTTTCTAGGTTTTTGGGATGGGAACTGAGATCATTTTAATCTTTTTAATCTTTTTTATTTCTAATAAATGCATTTTAAGCAACTAATTCTCATCTAAATATTGATGTAGTTGTATCCAAACATGTGACATATCATAATTTTATTCTACTGCAAATTGTTTTATAATTTCAATCTTGATCCAAAGAAGAACAGTTATGTAGTCAATGTTTAATGGGTGCACAGCATTGCATTAATTAATTATCCTTGGGATGCAAACCTAACTCTTGGATGGTTATTTGGAGAACAAAGTTAATTGTCTTGCATCTCAGAGACCCAGAGACTATCTATCTACCCTGCACTGATTTCATCTTAGGAATTACATCGCTGTCTCAGACACTTTGTTTTGAATAAGGATGCTCAAAACACCAAGATTTTAATAAATGTGATTTTGGGAACAAATGTTTTTGGTATTTGACTCTTCTGTGTAAACTTCAGAGTTTTTATATCAGTAAAAATTTTCACACATAGAATAAAGTTTTCCATTAACCAAATATGTATATAACATTACAGAATTTGTTTTTACTTGTTGCTCTATATCCACTATGGATGCCCAATATGTTGCTCATGTTCATAGTAGCCAGTTTTATCCACTATGGGTTCTTTCTTTACTAATCATTGTGTACCTTTAGCCACTGTGTTGAAGTAAGTCAATTAATTATGTAACAAATAATAAAGAAACAAGTTGTGAATGTCTAGGTTTGACTCAGGACATCTTCTTTAACCTTTCTATGCCTATCCCTAACAATAGGAAGAACAAATCCCTCAAAGGTTATAGAATAGAGAGTTTTGCCAGAGGCTCAGATAAATCTTTTACATTTAAAATTGCTCATATAATGCATTTGAATTAAAACTATGCATTTGAATGTTTGGTAATTCTTTGTATTCATATTTATTTATATTATGTTGAAGGCAAAACATGAAGTTTCTGGATTAGATCCAGATTACTATAATAGCGGATGTTCCTCGCACTCCATCCCCCCTCCCCTTCAGAAGGGTGCCTTGAGCATGGGATGGATGAACCCTGCATGCACAAAGGAGGGTTTTCTTATGCGGTGCAGGAGAGGCACCAATGTTCTTGTTAGGCTACACACGGACCCTCCCTCTGAGAGCTGGGAAAACATTTGCTCCCTAATGCCTTGTAATCTTTTGAAATGTAAACGAACTGCTCCTTGGCGCCCCAGGTTTCATTCCACTTTGAAATGTAAACAAATTTGAAGATAAACATCTAAATCTCTCTGGAGGTCTTTCACTATCTAGTCAGCCATCTTTCCACTTCCAAGACTTGTCCTTTAATCCGGGTCCCAGTTTCTTTGCTCAGAAAGCCCTAACTGTGCAACACCATGGAAATATTAACCTTCCTGATCAGATTAAACTACAGCTGTATATAATTTTGAAAACCAAGAGTCTAAATCACAAAAAAACTGAACATGAAATTACTAAATATATATTCTCTTAAATTTGACAGAAGATAGCCACCTTTTCATATTTGTGCCAACAACACAACTCACAGGTCTGACTGTCTTTCATACATAGTTCTACAAGTCAGACACATTTTTAGTGAAAATAAAGTACAACATGCTGTTTTCATCAATCTAATTGTCACTAACATGGGATAAGATGAAAATATTGCATCCCAAGTAATTGTACACATGCTATGTTTCCTCGGAGACTTAATTTCACGCAATATTTTTTTTTTTTGGAAACACCAAAACTTTAATAAGAGAAAGTCAATGAACCTCATGTACCTTTTATAAAACATGACATAAGGCAATATAATTAAAACTAAACTTATTTCCTGTGGTGAAATTAACTTACAGAAATGAAGGTGTTTATTTATTAAATGGGATCTCTGGAGCTCTTGCCTGAATCTTTCCCCTCCTGGGAAGGTTTTGATTGTTTGCTTCCTTTCTCTCGCCTGCTCGCTGTGTAATTTAAAACTGATGCCTTCCTTTGGGAAACAAAATTTGATTGGAGAACAGCCTGCACATCCCGCTAAACAAATTACCAATGTTTTACTCACTTTCCCTCCTATAATTTTCCCCCTTTAAGAATCAAAAGAATTGCGTGCAGGGTTTTCCAAGTTTGTTGTACAGGTCAAATTGCTTTTGTAATAACAAGGAGGACATACCCGCCCCTTAGTGACATATAGCTGCTTGGTAAGAGTATGCTTAGAAGCCAACATATGACTCTTCTCTACGTCTCCAATGCTTGAAGTCTATCTTTCTCTGACAAAGTTTTTGGTTTCAGGGGAACTGTATTTTGATGATCGATTAAATTACAAATGCATAACTATTAAAATGAAACGATTTTAAAATTTTTCTTATAAAAGCTATCTTTATAGCACCGTCAGTTCAAATAATATCAGAGATATCATCTGACAGCTATTCGTTAGTCATTAAATACTTCAGTATAGAGTACAAACTGTTCTAGGTGCCATGGCATGACTGCTAATGCAGACATCAATAGGAATAATACACTGCGGATGTTGGAGGCAGTTTAGGAAACAGTCTATTTACTCATGCAGAGAAAGACATACGTGCAAATATATTTAGCCAACATGACCCCAGCTAGCAGTAGGCTAAATTTTGATTCACACTTAATGATTAATGATAAGCAGAAATATTTTTTTGGTGTATAATTATATTTAATCAGTTAACCATGTACACTGAGACCTAGTCTTCACAGGGCATGTTGGTAGAACGAATACCATTTGCAGAATGTAAAGGATAAAGAGGTGTCAAAAGTGAGACTATTACAATCATGGCTTCAGCAACCGAATGAGTAAGAGTGTGATGTCCTGAGACTGGGGAATGTAAGGATGGGTGCTATTTGTGAAGGGGAGAAAATGAGACTGCAGTTTTGGACATGACAACTCTGAGACGGCTGCGAGAGACACCGTAGGGAACACCGAAGACATGGCGGGAGTTGTACGTAGGGGAGGACAGAAATTTTGAAACATGTATTGAGCCATCCCTTAAAATCTTGGAAATCAATAATATAATTAATGAGGAATTCCAAGACAGAAAGGGCCTAAAATGATCCCTGTAAGTACATAATTATATAGGCCAAGCAGAGTGGAGGACCGAGTCAAGTCCGAAAATGTGATTGTGAATCTCGTCTTCCAACTAGATTCTGTCAGCATCCGTCCCTTGTTTCTCTCCAGAGATAACTGTTTTACCCCTATAATTATCTCTTTCACTCTTATTTTCTTAATCTTTCAAGTGATTTTTTTTTTTTTTTTTTTTTGTAAATCGTGAATAATTTAGAATTACTAGAATTAAACTAAAAAAGTTTCCTAGATGTATACACACAAAAAAGTAAAGTTTAGGTCAGTTCAATAAAAAACAAAATAGCATCATTCTTGTAATTTATCTATGTGATTTTAGAAGTCCAAACGAAATGTTAAAATCTAACTCCCCTCTTTTAGGGTGGATCATTTTTCTGGGAGAAAACTTGGTCTTCTTTCTTCTCTGTTCTTTCTGCAATGTTTTCAGCAACTAATCATATTAACAATGGTTTTCAAGGCTTTTATGTTTTGCTTATAGTCGAATAAAAAGTAAAAAATACATTGAAGTTACAATTACCATTGTTCCGTTTCAGAATTATGAATGGAAATATAAAAGTTATAGAATCATAATCCACAAAAACTGAAGCAACCTTAAATATCATCCTAATAAACTCTACACATTCTCAGTAATGAAAGCCCGGACCCTGTAGTATTTAAGTGAATTTCTGTGTTTCCACTTCTTGGAAATATGAGAAACAGACCCAGAATTCCTGTCTTCTGAGTCTCAAGAAAGCTTTCACTACACTGCAGTAATTTCAGGTTTGCTTTTAATATGTAAGTGATAATGATTAAGGAGTAATATTTAAAAAGAAGAAAATATAATAAAGAAAAATCCAGATGTATCTCTTATTTTGAGTTAATGTAAAGATAACAATCAGATCAAATTCAATGAAATGAATTTAATGACAGGCAAATTGTTACTTTGTGTAAAGTATGTGGAGCATTTAGGCAATTCGGCAAATTCATTGTGGCTGAAGCCTCCATGGCAAGTCAGGAAACGGGGCAAGAGTTAGGGTAGCTTTCATACAGGGTCTTTTCTGTTGTACTAATAGTTTAGAACTTGACTCTGAAGGTGTCAGTATTCCTTTTGACTTGCTATCTTCCTATATATGGCTCAGGACTAAAATGAAGTCCCTACAGCTGATTACAAAAGAGAGGAAAAGGAGAGAATGGCTATAGAAATAAATCTTAAATGAAAACAACTGAGACATTTCATACAACCTATGTTCTAGCTTGTTTTTGAAATCTATCATGGGGATGAATAGATGTGAATTAATTTTCAGGAAAGTATAGCATTTAACTATGCAGAAGAGAGACTATCTGACTGCCTGTAAAACGTTTAGCCATAGATTATGGCTAGAGATAGGAAAAGTAACAAAAACCTTATTAAAATGGTTTAATAAAGAAAGATGGAGGCCCTGGCCGGTTGGCTCAGTGGTAGAGCGTCGGCCTGGCGTGCAGAAGTCCCGGGTTCGATTCCCGGCCAGGGCACACAAGAGAAGCGCCCATCTGCTTCTCCACCCTTCCCCCTCTCCTTCCTCTCTGTCTCTCTCTTCCCCTCCCGCAGCCAAGGCTCCATTGGAGCAAAGATGGCCCGGGCGCTGGGGATGGCTCCTTGGCCTCTGCCCCAGGTGCTAGAGTGGCTCTGGTCGCGGCAGAGTGACACCCTGGAGGGGCAGAGCATCGCCCCCTGGTGGGCAGAGCGTCGCCTCCTAGTGGGTGTGCCGGGTGGATCCCGGTCGGGCGCATGCGGGAGTCTGTCTGACTGTCTCTCCCCGTCTCTAGCTTCAGAAAAATACAAAAAAAAAAAAAAAAAAGAACGATGGAATAGAGCAGAGTTAACAAAAGAGACGGAAGATACAATGTAACTATCCAGGAAGCAGAATAGATGGGTTATATTTAACAGGAGGAATAATTACATGAGGGGGCTTTATATAAATATATACATATATAAGGGATCCGTGCTTAGACAACAAGTCTGTCTATATTACTACAATTGGGAATAAAGAAGCAGAGAAAAGTTCACATGGGGACAGGAAGATGAAAAAAACTCATGTTTTGACAAGTTGCCTTTAAGGCACAAAAGAAAATCCAGTGACCTTTCTAAGATATACTGCTATTTAGATTTTTTTTAAATTCTATTTTGGAAACGAATGTATGCCAATTAATATATAAGTTGTGGGTGCAGCCAAAAATATAGATGAAATGTTCAAGAAAGTACATAAGAGAAATAGCGTAAAGCAGAGTACAAATGCTAAGGGATTTCAATGAAGCATAAAAGCTGCACAGATTGAACACAGGTGAACCATGAAATAGACAAAGGAAGAGTGGGGTGGAAGAGACTGTGTGAGGCAACAGTGTAAAGGGCCTAATGTTCGGTGACAGATGATTGCTAGACTTACCGTGGTCACTTCCTAAGGTTTATAAATGTTGAATTACTATGTTGTACACCTGAAACTAATACAATATGGTATGGCAACTCTATTTAAAAATAGATTCAAACAAAGAAATAAAAAAATAAATAAAGCCCCAAAAGTTGCAAAGAAGTCAAACTAAAGAGATTGACATGGTAGAAGATCCTTGATCATTTAAAAATAATTTAATTTACATGAAGATTACATAGCAGTGAACTGAAGAATAGAAATATAAAAGATGCTATATGGACTCCAAGAATAAACATGCACTTTTTTTTTTTCTGGAAAGTTAGTTGCAAGGGTGAAAATAGAGAATGAGTTCTATGAAAATAGAGCCAAATACTGCTTTTTTCTTTTAATCCTTGAGTAGTGAGATTTTTGTTAACCTTTTGAATGAGGATGTACATGAATGTTCATACTACTTAAAAGGTTAAATTGCAGAATAAGGACAAAGATGATGATCATGTTTCTAATGTTCATAAAATACAACTACCCCTGTCCCCATCACTCTGCATCTCACATACTTTTAAGCAAAAACCAGCCGTCATTCTGCAGAACCAAAAAATATCTGTACTTCTCATTATCTCCATAAAATATGTTGAAATGGAAGCACTTTATCTCCTGTCTATAGCAGGTATCTTTCCATGTGCTCAGCATGCCATCTCTTTCTGTAAGATTGACTTTCATCTTTCCGTTAATCATCTCTGGCTGGATTGTATCCTACAGTATTTATATATATTCTAGTAGCTTATTCTTAAAAAAAAAAAACCTCAAATTGTTGTTCTCTTGGCTCAGATTTACATCGATTGTATAAACAGTCTACTGAACACCCTGATTTTCTATTTTTAACTTACTTTTTATTTTATACCAGTCTGGCTTATACGCCCACAGAAACTGCTCTCTCCAGGTCAACTGCAATCTTTCCATGGCTTATGAAAAGTGATTCTTGGGGGTTGCCATCTTAATTTAGTAGTGTAACATTTAAAAATGGACAGTT
Organism: Saccopteryx leptura; assembly: GCF_036850995.1. Lineage (NCBI taxonomy): Eukaryota > Metazoa > Chordata > Mammalia > Chiroptera > Emballonuridae > Saccopteryx > Saccopteryx leptura. Next base: position 205,626,118 of record NC_089503.1, on the reverse strand, counting down.
ACCCTTTGGTTCTTAAATTATCCTTTAATTTTCTGACCATAAAATTTATATATTGTGTTGCTGCTGTTCTTCCGTGGCTGGTATCCAGGTTCTTTTACTGACTGCTCCTCCTCTCTCCTGCTTCTGAATGTTGAAAGTCCACAAGGCTGGATTCCATGGTGCTCCCCTTCTCAGTCTATCCGGTGTCCCTGTGCTCACTGCCACCGCTGCAGGTTTGCATACTACTAGTGTATAACCCAATACAAAAGTGTTCCTACCTCCTCACGGCTCTCCATGTTAACTCGACTCCTATGATCCACCAACTGCTCATACGTCTCATGCCTCATCCTCAATTTCAGTCATTGATACCTTCCATAATTTGGTTATTCCAAAAACTTTGGTTCAGATCTCCTTATCTTTTATTTTCAAAACTCGCAAGTAGTTTATAGTTCATGCTTCAATTCTACTTGCAAATTAGTGATAGTATTGGTACAGTTCTGTTGATTTTCACCACAACCTTTTAGAATAAGGCCGTAAAGAATCTTCACCTTATAAGCAAGCCTTTGTGAGGATAATCAAGGTCCTATATTTTTGGCCTTCTATATTTGTGCTGAAGATTTCTCCTTGCAGATTGAGAATGGGTAGAAGATGGGTTCGATTCCCGGCCAGGGCACACAGGAGAAGCACCCATCTGCTTCTCCACCCCTCCCTCTCCTTCCTCTCTGTTTCTCTCTTCCCCTCCTGCAGCTGAGGCTCCATTGGAGCAAAGGTGGCCCGGGCACTGGGGATGGCTCCTTGGCCTCTGCCCCAGGTGCTAGAGTGGCTCTGGTTGCAACGGAGCGACGCCCTGGAGGGGCAGAGCATCGCCCCCTGGTGGGCAGAGTGTCGCCCCTGGTGGGCATGCCGGGTGGATCCCAGTTGGGCGCATGCGGGAGTCTGACTGTCTCTCCCCGTTTCCAGCTTCAGAAAAATACAAAAAAAAAAAAAAAAGAGAATGGGTAGAAGAAAGGAACCCCAAGTCTTAGCCACTCCCACCTTGATTAGAGCTCTTGCAACATGGAATTGACTGGAAGGATGAGAAATCCTGATCCAGCCCCCCACTTGCCCCACAAGGAGAAACCTTAACCGCAGACTGGAAGTTTGGGGGAGAGGAAACCATATGTTCTTCATCACACTTGCCAAGAGGTTCCGTCTCACTGAGTTTGGAAAAGGGTTGTGGGTTATGGCTCAAATCCCACAGATTCACGGTTCTTATCAATATGCACTTCCAGCCTCTGCCAGGAATGTTCCTGCACATTTTCCTCTGGGTAATTTCTACTCAGCTCTCTAGGTCCCAGTTATCCACATCCAAACTGTGCCTAGATTCTATCTGATTCTCAGAAGATATACACTAAATAAATTAATGAGTGCATAAACAAACCGAGAAAATTCACTGAAAGACAGAAAATCATTGACAAACCAAAGTGCTAGAGACCTAAAACATGGTAGATTTCCATGGTGCAGCTGACTTGGATGGGGTCTCCTCTACCTCTGAGACAAGTGAGATACACTCTCTGTAGGAGAAGCTTTAGTGAAAGCTCTGCCTTCTTAGGAAGCAATGACCAGATTTCTGGTATTTGATGCATTAGTTTCTGCCCAGAATTTATAGTGTCTAATCCTTATGTTTCCTACTCTTCTGATAAAAGTTAATCTGACCTTAACCTTAGAAGACACATATATGTTTATTATGTGCAATGTGATATTCCCATCTCACATGTTCTAAAATGCAGGAGGAGGTTTGAGCTGAAAAAATGACAGCAGTGCGGTAGTGTCTGGAGGGGAGGGGGAACAACAGTGCGGTAGTGTCCAGAGGGGAGGGAGGACAGCAGTGCGGTAGTGTCCAGAGGGGAGGGAGGACAGCAGTGCGGTAGTGTCCAGAAGGGAGGGAGGACAGCAGTGTGGTAGTGTCCGGAGGGGAGAGGGGACAGCAGTGCGGTAGTGTTCGAATGGGAGGGAGGACAGCAGTGCGGTAGTGTCCGGAGGGGAGGGGGGACAGCAGTGCGGTAGTGTCCGGAGGGGAGAGGGGACAGCAGTGCGGTAGTGTTCGAATGGGAGGGAGGACAGCAGTGCGGTAGTGTCCGGAGGGGAGGGGGGACAGCAGTGCGGTAGTGTCCGGAGGGGAGAGGGGACAGCAGTGCGGTAGTGTTCGAATGGGAGGGAGGACAGCAGTGCGGTAGTGTTCGAATGGGAGGGAGGACAGCAGTGCGGTAGTGTCCGGAGGGGAGGGGGGACAGCAGTGCGGTAGTGTCCGGAGGGGAGGGGGGACAGCAGTGCGGTAGTGTCCGGATGGGAGGGGGGACAACAGTGCGGTAGTGTCCAGATGGGAGGGGGGACAGCAGTGCGGTAGTGTCCGGAGGGGAGGGGGGACAGCAGTGCGGTAGTGTCCAGATGGGAGGGGGGACAGCAGTGCGGTAGTGTCCGGAGGGGAGGGGGGACAGCAGTGCGGTAGTGTTCGAATGGGAGGGAGGACAGCAGTGCGGTAGTGTCCGGAGGGGAGGGGGGACAGCAGTGCGGTAGTGTCCGGAGGGGAGGGGGGGCAGCAGTGCGGTAGTGTCCGGATGGGAGGGGGGACAGCAGTGCGGTAGTGTTCGAATGGGAGGGAGGACAGCAGTGTGGTAGTGTCCGGAGGGGAGGGGGGGCAGCAGTGCGGTAGTGTCCAGAGGGGAGGGGGGACAGCAGTGCGGTAGTGTTCGAATGGGAGGGAGGACAGCAGTGCGGTAGTGTCCGGAGGGGAGGGGGGACAGCAGTGCGGTAGTGTCCGGAGGGGAGGGGGGGCAGCAGTGCGGTAGTGTCCGGATGGGAGGGGGGACAGCAGTGCGGTAGTGTCCGGAGGGGAGGGGGGGCAGCAGTGCGGTAGTGTCCGGAGGGGAGGGGGGACAGCAGTGCGGTAGTGTTCGAATGGGAGGGAGGACAGCAGTGCGGTAGTGTCCGGAGGGGAGGGGGGACAGCAGTGCGGTAGTGTCCGGAGGGGAGGGGGGGCAGCAGTGCGGTAGTGTCCGGATGGGAGGGGGGGCAGCAGTGCGGTAGTGTCCGGATGGGAGGGGGGACAGCAGTGCGGTAGTGTCCGGATGGGAGGGGGGACAGCAGTGCGGGGGGACAGCAGTGCGGTAGTGTCCGGAGGGGAGGGGGGACAGCAGTGCGGTAGTGTTCGAATGGGAGGGAGGACAGCAGTGTGGTAGTGTCCGGAGGGGAGGGGGGGCAGCAGTGCGGTAGTGTCCAGAGGGGAGGGGGGACAGCAGTGCGGTAGTGTTCGAATGGGAGGGAGGACAGCAGTGCGGTAGTGTCCGGAGGGGAGGGGGGACAGCAGTGCGGTAGTGTCCGGAGGGGAGAGGGGACAGCAGTGCGGTAGTGTCTGGAGGGGAGGGGGGACAGCAGTATGGTGGTTTCCACAGGGAAGGGATGAGGAGGGTAGTAAAGGATAGAGCGATCAAATACATGGCGATGGAAGATGACCTGACTTTGGGCAATGGGCACAAAATGCAATTTACAGATCATGTAGCATAGAAATATCTACATGAAATCTATATCATCTTATTCACCAATGTCATGCCAACAAATGAGGAGGGGCGCAAGGGAGATGTTGAGGGGAATACAGGGGAGGGGAGATGCATTTGGGATGACACTAAAATCTATGTAAACACAATAAATTAAAATCAATAAAAAAAACAACAACTGAGAAAATCTGAATAAAGTATGGACTTCAGTTAAAAAAAAAAGACAAAATTTTGTTCATTAGTTTTCACATATGAATGAAATCATATGATATTTGTCTTTCTCTGACTGGCTTACTTCACTTGGCATAATACTCTCTAGGTCCATCCATGTTGTCATAAGGGTAATATTTCCTTATTTTTTATCGTTGGTAGTAGTCCATTGTGGAACTGTGTCATAGCTTTTTTTTTTTTAACCATTCATCTACTGATGGGCACTTGGGCTACTTCTGTATCTTGGCTACTATAAATAATGCTGTAGTGAACATAGGGTTTCAAATATTCTTTTGAATTAGTGTTTTGAGTTTCGTTGGCTATATTACCAGAAGTAGAATTGCTGGGTCATAAAACAGTTCCATTTTTAACAAACAAAATAGAAACAGACTCATAGAGAAAGAACAGATTGACATCTGTCAGATGGGTTGGGGGAAAGATTAAGCAAAACAAACAAACAAACACAAACATCACAGACACACACAACAGCGTAGTGATCACCAGAGGGGAAGGGGTGCGGTGGGAGAGGTGGAAGAAGGGATGGGGGATAAAAGGTGATGGAAGGAGACTTGACGTGGAGTGATGAATGCACAGTACGATACACAGATGATGTATCATAGAATTGTACACCTGAAACCTCTATAATTTTACTAAGCAATGTCACCTAAATAAATCAATAAAAAACAAAAGACAGAATTGTGTGGAAAACTTAAGAAATGATTTTTTTCTAAGCCCCAGAAACATATAGGTTACATATCGACAAAATATTCTAGCCTTTAAAAAATTGTTTCCAATGGTATTTCTTCAGATTTCCACATCAAGGAAGAAATTGGTGCTTAGCAAGATTAAATTCTTACCTCAAAAGGATTAAATAGCAGAGGTAAAGTTAATTCTTCAATAATATAGCATTTCTCTTTAACAAGACATTCCATTCTTTCCATAATTCATTAACTCATACATACACATATATTACACTTACTCTTTTTATTAAAAAATAATCTTTTCTTTACTTAGAATTGTGGAATAAAATTAGATATAGTTTTCTAAACCTGGTGGGTCATGTATGGGATAATCAGTTATACCAAATCGGAAGCTCTTTGGTATAAACTGTGAATCTTTGTATTGGTCCGTTTTCCTGCTGATTCTTATTTAGTCTACAACCTTGTCTCAAGCTGAGTTATGTTTGTGAATCACTTCACTGGAGATGTAAAATTGGGTTAATTCCTCCTTATAATCATCTAGTAGGAATGTTTTATGAAAAAATATAAACTAAGGGTATGATTTCTATTAACAAACTATAACAGTTTACCAAAGGAGAAAGATAGCATTTGAGGTAAAAATCGGTCAATTTTCTTAGGCCCTGATAGCCTACCTTTGGATGGTAGCTAAGATTTTAAAAGGAATTGTTCAGGCTTGTTTAGTTTCTGACCATGTCATGAACACAGAACCGGAAGTCAAAAGGCGTGTGCACGTGCAGAGTGTTGTAATGTGAAGAGATCATAGGGTTCAGAGAGAGGATATTGAAAACTCATGCTGAAAAGTTACATTTACATTTTTAGCATATTGTGGGAGTCTTGAATGCTGCCCAGGTGTTTGGATACACAACACATATGCAGACGTAGGTGTTTTTGTTGTTGTTGTTTTGGATCAAGGGCAAGACATTTTCATAAATATATGTAAGAAAAAAAGTAATCTTTTACCCTCGTAAATAGCCGATTGTAGGAGACTCAAGAGGTCAGAAGACCTGTGGGAAACCTGTTGTGAGAGTCTGAGGTAATGTGCTTTTGAACCAAATCTTTCAATGAGATAGGCACAAATGGAGAACAGGAAAAAACAAAACAAAACAAAAAACATAAAATGGCAATACTATATCACAAAGAAGATACAGAAAAAAATCTAGTAACACTTTCAGAAAAAAGTAAATTCTCACTATAATTGTAAACTAATGGAAGAGAAATACAGATTATAGGATTTTTTTTGTAGTGCAGCATTCTTCAAGGGGATAAAATAATTATTACACATTATTGTCACCCTTCTTTCAAATTTCACATTGATTTTTACATTACTTCTTTCAAGCTTCATAATAGAATTGAATGTCTACTGAACCCTGGAAAATGAGGTTTGCTTAAGAGCTCTATGACTTTGAACATCTCAGATTTATTTCAATCACCATCATTTTGCCTCTTATATATAATGCTAAACTTTAACTGAAAATCCCAAGCATACGTTTTTCACAAGAAAGCCAAAGTTGCTTATTTTTAAAAAAACTGAAAAAGTAGGTGACTATTTGGCTTTTATTTTATATTAGATTTTAGTATTAAAGATTCATTTCAGCATACAACAAAAACACATTCTACTTAAAAGACTCCCAAATCCTCAAAGACTTCAATGCATTTTTCCCTTTAGTCAGCTGTAAAACCTCTCTCCTTTCCCAGTTATGATGCTGGGTAATAATCCTATTTTCTTATCGCAGTTTTCCTGATTTATAAGACAATTTACAACAGTCACAGCACTCCTGGTTAGTGATTAGGGGGAGAAAAGATCCCCGTGGAAAGCGGCCATGGAGTAGCGATGTGAGAGAAGTTTCTGTGAAAGTCTGAGACAGCGTGCAATCCTAGAGGAAGCTGCTTTTTAAAATGAGGTATTTCCACAAAACAAAGGAGCAGGACAAAAATTATCTAATGGAGAGGACTTACATTTTGCTGACTTGTTCTTCTTGGAGGAGGTCTAATAGAAGCCTAATAGAATTTAATGTTCCTAAAATTGTTTCCTTCCGTTGTCATCTGAATCTCTCGATATTTCAAAATGGCGAATGTAAATATAATTGTCTCTATTTTGAAAAGGGGAGACCTGAGGCCCACCAGGGCTACCTACTATCCAAGGACAGACAGTAAAAACTGACCAATAGACAGCTCCAGTGAGCGTGTTCCTTGTCAAAATACACGCCCTTCCCTTTCTGGCTTTCCTCCTCTTCTTCATCCACCATCCTTAGCCCACTCCTGCTGTTACATCCTTTCTATCTTTTTCTTTAATTCTTTTATCAAATGAATTCTACTGTAGTACATTAATTTTCATTTTATTAGAGATTCAAAAGTTAATAAAACACAACCAGTAAACTAAACTTCTGTGCATAGCACGTAAGCTGGATATTGAAAGTTTTGTTGGTCAATTTTTTATTTTAACCCACGCCAAAATTTAAGCAAAAATCAATACTAATTTCTCAGAAAATAAATTTTTCAGTAACTTGGATGCTTTCTCAATCTTCTGCAGAAGAGACAGAGCACAGAAATCACCATCTCAATCCAGAAATCCTATTGCCTGTACTTCCTTAACTCTGTCCCTTGAAACTTTCCTTAAAAATATCTAAACCCTCTCCTGGTTCTAATCCATCATTTATTCTTTCTAAATTCTTTATTTTTCCCTGTCATAGACCTGTTAATTTATTCCTACTTTGTTTTCCTAAGTATCCACAGAGATATCTACCTATCCAACCATAAAAAGACTCTCCAGGTGCCAGTAAGAAAATAAAAACAGTTATATTTATTTTTGCTGACACAGTTTGTATGTATGGCACTGTGTGGAGGCCGAGGTCATAGGAAAAGGCTGCATGAGGAGATCTGAATTGACCATTCTTACGTTCCTTTCTTCTGTCCCCTGGATAAACAACACATATGTCTAATATTGTAACACATACATTGACATGTATTAGGAACAAAATCCACATATAAAATTGTTTGAAAAGATTTTGTTTTTGTAGAGAGAAAATCAACATGGAATATTTGACTTTGTATCATTTTCCAAACTGGAATTAAATGTAAACTTGGTTGTAATTTTTGTGAGCTAATTAGCTGAGTTTCTGCAAGCAAATCACTACAACAGCTAATTGTGATGGGTTGTATTTTTCATCTAAGGCTGTTGTCAACAACGGTGGAGACTCTGGATTTGCTGGCAGAGTCCTAGTTAACTTAGATTTGTCATTTTCTATACGAGTGGTCAAATTATGGTTAAGTCTTAGAGTTTTTTAAATAAAATAAAATAATATATTACAGCAGGATGACAGTTAGATTTATATGAGATTGTGTGCCAAAATATCTTACCTAGCCTGACCAGGTGGTGGCGCAGTGGATAGAGCATCGGACTGGAATGTGGAAGGACCCAGGTTCGAGACGCTGAGGTCACCAGCTTGAGCGTGGGCTCATCTGGTTTGAGCAAAGCTCACCAGCTTGGAACCAAGGTCGCTGGCTCGAGCAAGGGGTCACTCGGTCTGCTGAAGGCCCACGGTCAGGGCACATATGAAAAAGCAATCAATGAACAACTAAGGTGTTGCAATAAAAAACTGATGATTGATGCTTCTCATCTCTCTCCCTTCCTGTCTGTCTGTCCCTATCTATCCCTCTCTCTGACTCTCTCTCTGTCTCTGTAAAAAAAGAAAGAAAAAAAAAAAGAATTAACAAAATATCTTACCTAAATATCAGATTATATTAAAGTTAAATTATGAAACTAGAAGGCCATTAGGCTGAGGTGGGTCTAGTACTGTGGCAGCCGATATAAACAAAACCCACGGGTCTACGCTTATAAATGTCTCAAAATTAAGAAACTGAAGTCTAAAAGTCAACCAGTCACAAACAGCCAACTAGGCTTTTCCAAACAAGGTGAATGTTTCAGCTCTAGGCTATCAGTGATTTCCTGACTTTGCTTCCTCTCTGTCTCCATACAAGTCCATCCCTAGGGGCTGTCCATGCAGGTTCCTAACCACTCCTGGTTGCACTGCCCCATTCAGATGGATATTTGCTCAAGTAAACTCTTCAAATGTTTAATAGGCTTCAGTGTATTCTTTAACATTGCATAGTTTTATTTGAAAAAAAATAAAAATAAAACTGTCATATAAAAAAAAAAAAAAAGCTCTTTTATCTCAAGGAAGTAGCTAGCATGTGAAAAACTGCTTAGAAAATACCAGTATATTATAACAGGCCCTCCAGAACTATGAACAAACAAATTAGTATCAGATTGTAGATATTAACATACAAGGTGGGGCAACAGAAAGTTTATAGCTGTTCATGTGGGAAATAATACAATAATTAATAAATAAACATTCAAGGATAAACCCTGTGTTTCTGCACTTGCAATTGTAACCCTATTGCTCAAACTTGTATACTAACTCCAATAAGCAATCAGAATATTAGTGTATATAAATATTAGAAATCTGATTAACTTATGCTGTTAATCACACAAACTGGCTAATTATAAAGGGGGCCCAAATAATTAATTCTGAAAATAAAAATGGGGCATTTGGATTGATAATCTGCTCACCGGACAAGAAGGCAACTGTTAATACGGTTGATGTGGCCAACAGTCTAAGTGTAACTAAGTCTTGTATGATCTGGAATGGTTACGCCACTGTTACTAATCACATGCCAAGAAACGTGCTTTAAGAGGCAACCCCGACCACTTACTCTGTGTTAAATCAAACCAATAAATTTCATTAGAAAAATAATACCAAGACAATTGTTAGAAATTCTTTCTTGGTTTAGTAATAATTTTCCAGAAACTTACCCCTTAAAAGGAATATTGAAAATATGCCTACACTGGGGTGAAATGTGCCATGCTCATAATATTCTAAAGGCTACTTTTGTCCAAATTTTTATTGGGAAGGTAGACAATTATTTGGTTCAAATAGCCCTGCATGATCTGTTTTCTCCTCTAATCTTCCATTATCACTAAGGGCCATTACAAATCATTTCAAATACGTGTAAACTATTAACACGGACCATTCTACATATTACTGTGGCTAGTATATTGACTATGTGATACAACCCAAAGTGTGGTGATAAAGAAGAGAGGAGGCTAACTAAGAGTGGGAAATGACAGAGCAGCATAGTTTCAGGAAGGGCTAGGATCATAAATGACAACATGGCTAAAACATGTCAGGACAGAGGAACAAGAGATCAAGTTCAGATAGTTGAGTGGAAACATGATAGGTGTGGCAGGCACCTGACTAACAATGAACCATAAAACTCTGATGAACATTTGTATTAAAGAGAGATTAATCCATCTCCAGCCTTGTACAGGACATTGTTCTCTTCTTTCAAATAGGAAAATGGTCACTTGCATATTTATTTAGAGTTGTGATATTCCTTTCAAACAGCTAATTGCATTTAGTTTTCACAACACACCTGTGAAGTGAGTATTATTATGATGTTTATTTTGCACACAGGAGTCATTTGCTGGATCTCACAATGGGCCTAAGTAGTGAAAACAGATGCACGCACCATGTACAAGAACGCCTGGCCAAGGGGGTAGACAATGTAGGCTGAGAAGCAGTGCTGCCTGGCTCGCCAAACCCTCTAGCTTGGCTCAGTCCTGACAGCCCGGAGGAAGAGAACCTATCCTGGAAATGTCTTTGCTTGTCCAGATCCAATTTCCACCCTTCCACACGCTGTCCTCTGCCTAACGCTTTCTTGTCCTCTGGTACCTGATCGTGTTGGCCAACAGGAGCACCTGGAGAGATTAAAGTGAGGAATGGGAGTGATGCTGGGGTATTTAGTTATTCAATCTTCCCCTTTCTGCCCCTGAGTGTGGCCCTTAGCACTTTGTCCTCTAGCTTTCTACAGCGTCTTCCTCCTCTTAATGGAAAATAAAGCAAAACTTGCTTCAGATCCTTGTATGTGTTTTAAGATTTCTTTAATTACCCTAACTTGATTATGTTCATTTATTTTCCTGCCTAGACCCTGAGGAAGAGTTTATTTCTATCTTGCATAGAAAGGGCAGTTGCCTGATTTATTTGTTTAAAGGGAGCTTTTTTCAGTTTTTATGAATGTTCTTAGTATGTGCTAGCAGCTACTAGGGTAAAACTAGAAATTAAACCTGTGTCATCTCATCAGTAAACCAAATGGAACTGATTTAATACTGATTTAAATGGGTGATTTAATATCTATTACTCCCTCTGCCACTGACCAGTCAGGGAAGGTTAGGCATTCTATTTGATCTTTTGACAACACCTTCTTTCCCATTACGTTAAATGAAAATAATACACTCTATTTTTAAGATTATTTCTTGGTATAAATATTTCTTTTGTTTACTTTCATTTTTGTTTTGATTTTAAGATTCTACCAAATTGGAAAAGTATATGCTTAATGTTAAATAGTCACAGTATCATGAGCAAGCTTAACTTTATTGAAATTAAACTTTTAATGGAGACGGTGTACATGATATTTTACTTTAAATATTTTAGAATTTTTTAAAATTGGTGTTTCTATTTTAAAATAGAAAATAGAAATATCCTCTATAGATATAGAAATAGGCCTAGTTTCTAAACACTGAAATGTTTTAAAATATAAGTAACAGGAAAACCTTTTTTTAATTCTTAAAGCTATTTCCTGCAGTTATATAAATATGACACTGAACAGTGCTGTGAATACCACCAAAGTATGTTTGTCTTCTAAATAACAACACAGATTTGTGAAAATACATGTTAATTGCTTGAGGTAATTACAAAAATTATAATCATAATATGAAAAAATGTGAGAGCAGTCCAGTATTCCCAGTTTCTCAAAGTATAACTTATGTCGATACAAAAATTTATCTGAATCATGAAGCCAGTCCTTCAATTTTGTTACTTCCCCTGTAAATAATGTTTTCCTATCTACCATATTGATATTTTCTAGAAAATGTGTAATAAGTCTATAAAAATGCACAGAAATGAAGCCAAAAATATCATGCATGTAATTAATCTATAAACATTAAGCCAAAAAAAGGGGGGGTTATTTCCTTAGAAAAGAAAAGGAAGGATATCATTGATTTTTTTGAGTGGAAAATTCATTTTAAGCGAATGCCAAAAGTGTCAGGTTTATCACAGCATAACATAGCTTGTATTTTTCATGGTCATCTAAATAAAAACCTTTATAAATTATCAAAATGCAATCCTCTGCCCAACAGCCATCACTTCCATCTTCTACTGATTGAATTTCAAATGGTTTGCACTCGACTCAGCCAGACGCTGGGCAAGTCAAGCAACTCTACCATCTGGACCAGGAAAGTGACAACGTGAGATATGCTACAATTCAAACCAGAGCACTGTGCACGTAAGCCTTCCAAGCTGAACTTTCCTCCTCAAAAGTATTATCCAGTGAAGACAGTTCAGAAAAAAAAAAAACCCTCAAAGTGCATCACTAAGGTAAAATGTAATACAAAGCAGAAATCAGTATCACTGAGAAAAACAAAAATAAAATATACATTTTATTATTACTGGGAAGATATAATACACATCTGTTTCTTTTACTAGACTAGTACTTTAAAACATTGTTATAAAGCAGTGTGAAAAATAGGGAGAGAAAATTTTTATATGATACGATGATCAAATATTCTACCTAAAATTTTCTATGATATATTACACATATTTAAATATATTTATGATCTAAATCTTTGAACAAATCAACTTGAAATATGATCAAATAAAATTTAGCTATGGGAGACAAAACTATAATTCTGATAGAATTGACATAAAAATATTTTATAACATAAAGCTAATAAAGAATTTCTCAAATTCAAAGGCGGTTGCCAAACAAAGGTAAAATTGATCAATTGAGACTATAACAAAATCTGAATAACTGCTCATAAAGATAAACCATTACATGTGGAAATACAAACTATGAATTGGAAAATGATATTTGAAACTAATACATATAAATTTAAAATAAATAAAAACTATCTACAAGCTTGACCAGGTGGTGGCAGAGTGGATAGAGCATTGGACTGGGACACAGAAGACCCAAGTTTGAAACCCTGAGGTTGCTGGCTTGAATGCAGGCTCATCCGGCTTGTGGAGAGTCTCACAGCTGGAGCATGGGGTAGTCAACTCGAGCATGGGAGCACAGATATGACCCCATGGTCGCAGGCTTGAGCCCAAAGGAAACTGGCTTGAAGCCCAAGGTCACTGGCTTGAGCATGGGGTCACTTGCTCTGCTATAGCCTCCCAATCAAGGCACATATGAGAAAGCAATCAATGAACAACTATGGTGCTGCAACAACAAATTGATGCTTCTCATCTCTCTCCCTTTCTGTCTGTATGTTCCTATCTGTCCCTTTCTCTCTCTTGCAAAAAAATAAAATAATAAAAACACATTAAAAGATGTTCTGTGATATGGGAAAAATAACTTCACAAGAATAAAATGTACTATCCTTTAACATGCGAAGATGTTAGCATGGTATATAATAAGTGGAATTCAGCCCTGGTCAGTTGGCTCAGCAGTAGAGCTTCGGCCCGGTGTGTGAAGGTACCAGGTTTGATTCCCGTCCAGGGCACACAGGGAAAGCGCTCATCTGCTTCTCCACCCTTCCCTTCTTCTTTCTCTCTGTCTCTCTCTTCCCCTCTCCCAGACAAGGCTCCATTGAAGCAAAGTTGGCCCGGGTGCTGAGGATGGCTCCATGGCCTCCACCAACAGAGCAAAGGTCCAGATGGGCAGAGCATCACCCCCTGGTGGGCATGCTGGGTGGATCCTGGTTGGGCACATGCGGGAGTCTATCTGACTGCCTCCCCACTTCTAAGTTCAGAAAAATACAAAATAATAATAATAAGAAGAAGAAGTGGGATTCAACTTTAACTCACAATGAGATTGTTTCATATCAACCTGATTAGCAAAAAGGTTGTGTGAAATGTCGTTTACTAATGGTATGAAAAAGCCAGAATACTTTGATAGTACTTCTGGTAGAAATGCACACTAATAGAACTACTTTAGAAAGAAATTTGACATGTTAAAAGAGAACCAAGACATGCATATCTCATGATGCCACAGTTCTATCTTTAGGTGTGTTTACCATTGAGATTCTTTTGCAGGTGTGCTCTAGGAAACACACACATGAATGTTCATGAAAGTATTTTTATATTAACAAAAAGCTAGAAACAAACTTAATGTATGAAAATTTTACTACTGTTATACAGTTCTCAATGATCCCAGAATTAATAACACAGGGTAGGCAAAAGTAAGTTTACAGTTATGTGTATGCAAAACAGTTTATTCTTATATTATTACTTATTAATTATTGTACTATTTTCCATGTGAACAACTGTATACTTACTTTTGCCCTACCCAGTATATGATAGGTTCTTTTTGTAATAAACATTGATGAATTTCAGAAATACAATATTAAGACATGTAAGCAAGTTCAAGAAGATACAGTGTGATTTCATTAACATAAAGTTTAAAAATATCCAGACACAGGAATACATTTGAAAAAGGAAAGGAAACTAGTGATTTCTTCTGATGGGAAAAACTGAGTTGGAATCAAGTAGGAGTCCACAGCAGTCCCCGTTGGCAATGTTGATCATCATAAAACAGATGCTAGATAATTCAGTGTTTCCTATAAAGCTCACACATATCTATACATTTTCTATTTGATTTGATATTTAATAAACTGATAAAAGAATAGAGTCCGGTCTAGATCAAAATGAATTGCATTTATTTTAGACTAAGAACTAATAAAATCTCACCATTAAAATTGTACATTTAAATGGTATGTTATCCTAACAGCTCATGTATTGCTCCAGTCAGTGGAGACAGAGTATCAATTCAATCCAGCATGGGGGATAAAATAGCCAGCACCTTTAATATCTAGACCTATAAGTAGTGTGTTAGTTAACTAGAACTGATGAAACCAAGTATCCTAAAAAAGGGTGGCTTAAAACAACAGATACTTATTTTATTACAGTTCTGGCAGCTGGAAGTCTGAAAGCAGGGGTAGCATGATTCCTTCTGAACCCATTCAGGGAGAATCTGATATATGCCTCCCTCCTCGCTTCTGGGGAGGGCAGGCCATCCTTCAAGTCCCTTGGCTTGTAGAAGCCTCACTCCAATCTTGGTCGCTTGTCTTCACATGGTGTTCATTCTATATTTCCTTGTCATCGCATGGCTGGCACCAGTCTTATTAGATTAGGACTCAATGTAATGACCTTAGCTTAACTTGATTACATCGGTAAAGATTCTATTGCCTAGTAAGGTCCCAATATCAGGCACTGGGAATCATGGCTTCAACATATCTTTGGTTAAAGAGATTTTTTAGTCATATAAAATTTTGTTCTCCTTAGAAATAAGTCCCTTTTCTCCATTATTTACACTGTAAGAAGTGTGCTTTTTCTTATTCTTAAAATAGAGAAATATCAAATACAATGTAATTTTCCATGTAAGCATAGTGATCCATTTTAAATTTCATGGCTTCCTCTACAATATTACTTGAATATAAATTGTTAGCTGTTTAAGCATTAAAGGCTATTCTTTTGTCATCTTTTCATATTATACTTACACAAAATAATTGTGAAGGCTGTACTTCTGTTTTTTCTACTGTACTGCATTCTAACTTTAATAAAGCAACTAAACCTTAAGTAGGAAAATACCTCACATAAATGACGGGCTGCTCAAATAGAACTTCATTGAATCAATACTCCTTACAGTCTTAAGTAGTCCTTATAATTCAAATTGATGTCATTCAGTAGAAGCACCACAATGAAAAAGGTAAAAAGGAGGAAAACCCATTATTTATTTTAAATACATAAAATTACTTTCTAAAGGTCATATGAATAGAGTGCTACATTATTGTAATATTTTTTAGATTTGACATTTGTGCTGTAAAGATTGACCCAATCCTTATATAATTTTCTTAGCCCTGCAGCAAATTTCTAAAATGAATCTTTAAACACTCAACTATGATCAGATACACACAGTTCCAAAATATAGATCAGACATAAAAATTAGAAGAAAATTAACCAGGCTTTGGCATAAATAAAATCAGATTATAAGCCAGTCAAATATAAATGTAGTAAATGTAGATTTATATAGGAGTAACTAGACCATACACACTTCAAGAAACAGTCATTAATTTTCATCAAAGTTCATTTTTGTTATTTCTGCTACCAACTTCAGCTAGCTACTTTTTTCTCTAAAATGGTATTTAAATCAAGGTTTATTTGTGACCCCGCACTTTAAAAAAGAAAAAAGACAATATGGATGAGGACAGAAATCATTTTTCTTTGATTAAAGTTTAAATGTGAAATCTGGTAAGTGCAAAAATTATTTTAATTTAATTTTATAAATATTAATTGTTGAAAATGATGTCAACTAATGGTCTATTTTAATCATGTACATGTATTTTATTCTGGAAAATCAAGGTATTATTTTTAAGGCTATTTACCTTAGGGAAAAGGTTAGAATATCTTATTTATAGGTACAATTTATGCATTATGATTGTTCAGAATGCAGATTATCTGTATTAGGAGGAAGGTGACTTATGCTCAGGAGTTCACATACAAGTACAAGGTTTAGCAATATTTTTCTTGCTTGGTTTATCATTAATGCACAAAGAAACTACTAAAAAACAGAAACTCTTTTAAAAGGGTAAGTAATTTCATTTTGCAGCAGTCTGTAAAGAACCCACTATATAAACTGCTTTTCTGTATGTGTGTGAAATCTGTTTTAGCATTTATATAGTTTGTAAGCCTAATACAACGATGATCTAGGGAACCTTGAAGGCACGCTCCGTCCAAATTTCTCACGCCACCAGTTGCATGTGTTATTCTCTCACTGGGGCTTCCTGCTTTATACTGTTACTGTACCTGACAATGGCAATATAATCTGCTAGAGAGAATGAGAAACCCCTGCAGAATTGCTTTTTACATTATAAAGAGGATTAGTGGCCAGAGTGGCTAGTATTCAGCTAGCAAAACAAGATTAACGGTAAAGAGAGAAAAGGAAAGCTTTTTAAAGTAAAATTTTGAAGAAAAGACAAGATGTTTATTTATTTTTTTCTTTTCCTTTTTTTTTTTTTTTTTACAGAGACAGAGAGAGGGATAGATAGGGACAGACAGACAGGAACAGAGAGAGATGAGAAGCATCAATCATCAGTTTTTCGTTGTGACACCTTAGTTGTTCATTGATTGCTTTCCCATATGTGCCTTGACCGCTGGCCTTTAGCAGACCGAGTAACCCCTTGCTGGAGCCAGCGACCTTGGGTCCAAGCTGGTGAGCTTTGCTCCAATCAGATGAGCCTGCACTCAAGCTGGTGACCTCAGGGCCTCGAACCTGGGTCCTCCGCATCCCAGTCCGATGCTCTATCCACTGCGCCACCGCCTGGTCAGGCAAGATGTTTCTTTATTAAAAAATAAAAATATATAACTATCAATTATTTGGAAGTAACAATGACTATTCAATCACCTTTAATAAAACAAAACAAAACAAAAAAAACAGTATTTGAATACAGTGACTTACAGTATCTAGTTCTGTTATCAATAAATTATGCTGGAAGTTCGTTAAACTTTTGCTCATATCTTAGATTTAAAACAGATAATATATTGTCAAAATATGCTCTTAAAATTTTTCATGAGGAAAAAGTATTCATATATTTGCTGGATCATATTTATACAAAATAAGTAATTAAGTCATTGAAAACTTGACTAGACAAAGATTGTATTAGCTCTGCATAGTCACAGATTTATTAAATTTTTATTTCACTTATGTATGATGCATTTTACCAAGATCAGCATTTAAACCTATAACATTCTAATTTCATTTGTTAATTCAGGAAAAAAGGTTAAGGACAAATTAGAATGTTATATTACTTTAAGATAATCTTTTTTTTCTTTTTCCAAGTAAAAGCAGCTGAGACAAAGAGTTAGGCTGCCACATGCACCCTGTTCTGGATCCACCTGGCATGCCCTGTCTGAGGCTGATGCTCTGATCATCTGGGGCCATGCTTGCAACTGAGTCATTTTTAGTGCTTGAGGCAGAGACTCCATGGAACTATCCTTAGCACCCAGTTCTATGCACTAGAACTATTCAAGTCTTGGCTGTGGGAGAGGAAAAGAGGGAGAGAGAGAGAGAAGGTGGAGGGAGAAGGGATGGAAAAGCAGATGGTCACCTTTCCTTTGTTCCCTGACCAGCAATCAAACCCAGGACTTCCACACTCTGGGTTGATGTTCTACCACTGAGTCAAAAGGCCAGGGCCAAGAAGATCTTGATTAAAAGAGCTGAAGAACAACAACATAGAATTATTCCTTAAATTATACTGGCTACTATTCTGAAACAAAACAGACAAAAATATTATCTATTCGAATTTGCATTTGGTGTTGATTATGTCATTATCATTAAAATAATATCTACTGATAGATAGGCTTAGCAATTGATATTCTTAAAGATCTGTTAATGTCCTAAGTATTCCCACAAATTATATTTTAAGTCATAGTAATTAGAGAAGGAATTAGAAAATTATGTATCTCCTATTTTCTCTGGGCCTCAAGTGATATTTTAAAACCTATTATTTTAAAATAGGAGTAACCATGAAATAAAATATATAACCTTCCCTGGTACTTGATCAAGAATCAAAATAGCTATAACAGCAGTTTGCAGAAACATGAATATAATCTTTGATACACTTGTTATTTGTCAATAGCTCTTTCAGTGCCTCAGTGAAAACAATTTTGTTGGCATCATCAGTGTCTTAATTAAATTGTCATGCCTAAACAGCAGAGATGGAGGAAATCTTTACCTTTCTTATGGAAAGAATTACATTTAGGAGCAGGTTCCTAAATTTATGTTTACTTAAGGAATATTTTTTGAGTCAATATTTTTGACAGTCTTGGATTGAGCTCAGACTCACAAGATTTTCTGCAGATGTAACGTTCCCAAAGCTATTGCATTAGTGGTTTTGCAGTGTATTGCAAATGTGTTTTTTCTGACTTCTCTTCATTTCACCCTGTCTGAAGAGATTTCTTTGCACTTAAATGCATTCTTCTAAGTCCAGCTGTTGTCAGCCCAATCCTCTATGAACTTGCATTTGTTTTTATTAAGAATTATGGCTTTGAGTGTTTTGTGCTCAAAGCTAAAGATTTATAAGAAGCTTTTATTACTCTGTATTTAAATACCCAGAGTATATTTTCTACTATTTTCTGTTGTGGACCGTTAATGGCAGGAAGCCATTATAGATTCAAGGCTTAGCAAAAGGCTAAGTTCTCCCCCCTCTATCTCCATATTTGGCTTTGATGCTGAGTATTTGCACCCACTCCACTTGCTTCCTTGGGTTGCTGGAAGCAATATACATGCCCTTCCTCTGACTTTTTGTTTGTTTCAGATGTTTGTAAATTTCACTAATGTATCCTGTTTTTGCCTTGGGAGAGTTCCTGTCTTAGCCTTTGATGTGCAACTTTGTATCAGGGTCCTTAATTTGCATAGGTCTATATAATAAAGGGAACTGGGGCTATGAGGCACTCAGATACTGCCAGGCAGTTTGAGGAGTCCTCCCGGTCCCATCCGTTTTGTTCTGACAAAGTGTGTTTCCTCAATTCCGCACTGTTATTAGGAGCTGCACTGGTCTGCGGCAATTTTCTTTACACTTTCCATAATACAACCCTGTTTTTTTTTCCTCTGAGTACTTAAATCAAGATTTATAAATTAACATTATGATTTAACTTATTATCTATAAAATTACCAATAGTATTCTGGAAAAAAATACCAATAAACTGTCACCATGGTCACAATTGGTATTTCAGTTTAAAAATTATTTCTAGAAAGATAAGGAGACAGTGAATTAGCAAATTGTAGCTATTTATTAATTATCATATGAGTTGGGTGCATACGGCTGTCTTCAACTACACCATTTGTGGAATTTAATAAAAGATTTTTTAAAATATCTTCACTGCCGTTTACTATTTTTATGATTTCTGACAAGTTCTATAATGCATCTGCATTTCACCCTAGCTAGTTTTAATATAATAACTGCTTAAAATAGTATTCTGAGGACTGAACTATTCTCAGAGCCCTTGAAATATAATAAAAATGTTATTAAACTCAAGATTGTCATTGAGATTAGTCTATACATATACGAAAAAAGTTTAAGACATTAAATACTGTATATTGCCCTATATTTATTTTTTGCAATCCCCAATTATAATTACTTCTGTATTGTGTTTGGTGCATATAAATATAATCATGGAGTATTTTTCTTGATGTTAGTATTGGTGGGTATCTGGTATTATGCCAAATGATAAGTGAAAATTTGACAAACTAAAGATGACAATAAGGTAAAAGTTCCAAGAAAATTTTGAATCCATGTAAACACAATAAATTAAAAATTAATAAAAATTTAATAAAAAACAAGCAAAAACTTAAAAAAATAAAACATAAAAAACTTAGAACCCTATTCTTAATTTTATAAGGAATCGCCATACTGTATCCCACAGTGGCTGTCCCAGTTTACATTCCCACCAGGGAGGAATGAGGGTTTCTTTTCTCCACAGCGTCTCCAACACTTGATATTACCTGCCTTTTTGATAACAGCCAATCTAACAGGTGTGAGGAGGTATCTCATTGTAGTTTTGATTTGCATTTCCCTATCAGCTAATGGAGTTAAGGATCTTTTCATATATCTGTTGGCCATCTCTATGCCTGCTTGTAATTGGTGGTCAGTGTTTTGTGACAAATTTATTAAAAATTTAATGATGTTAATACTTCACTGCACTGCACACCCTTACCTTTCCATTATACATTTTGCAATATATTCTCAGAGTATTTGAACTGGTATTGTTTTTAAAAAGATTGTATTGTTTTAAAAAAGAATCACAAAATAATCTCAGTAAGTTGACAATTGGATTTCAATATTTTAGTATCTAAAATTTCCTATTTTATTCGCCCACAGGAACATATGGAGATATATGCTGACGTGTAATCTCCTTTCTGTAGACCAAAATAAAACCTAGATTATTTAATATTGAGAAGTATCTGATTTATTATTTGTGATGTTTGTTGAGGGATAACTTTTTTTTTTTAGTATTCTTACAGTCAGCACAATTCTCTTAGGGTTTGGAGAGTGTACAAAACAGCAAAACTTTACTTCTCAGCTCTATTTTAGATTCTCCCAGAAATAAGAACAATGTTTTGCACATAAAAATTTTAATGAATATCAACATTTATAATATATATTTTTATTAAATATTATATGAAGTTCAGTTGTACAACATAATGATTCAACATTCATATGCTTTAAAAGTGATCACCCTAAGTTTATTAACCTTCGTCACTGTACAACTATTACAATACTATTATTCACTATATTCTCTATGCTGTACATTATATCTTCATGACATATTTCTAACTGGAGAGTTGTATGTTTTTCAACTTTCTCTCCTATTGCCCCACCACTTCTCCATCAGTTTGCTCTCTGTGTCTGTTTCTGTTCTGTCTTGTTTGTTCATTTGTTTTGTCATTTAGATTTCAACTATACATGAAATCATATTGCATTACTTTTTTTCTGTCGACTGATTTCACTTAGCATAATACTGTCTAGGTCCATCCATGTTGTTGCAGATGACAGCATTTCATTTTTATTTACAGCTAAGTAATAATAATAATATATATATATATATATATATAATATAGACTATGTAATATATATTATGTATCATAAATTCTTAATTATCACTTATTGATGGACTATTTTGTTGCTTCCACATCCTGGCTATTGTAAATAACAACACTTTAGTGAACATAGGGGTGCATATATCTTTTTGAATTAGTGTTTTTGTTTTCTTTGGATAGATACCCAGAGTGAATTTTCTGGGTCAAATGGTAGTTCTATTTTTAGTTTTCTGCAGAAACTTGGCACTCATTTGCATAGTGGCTACACCAGTTTGCAATCCCACCACAGGGTCTCATTTCTCCACCTTTTCATCAAAGTTTATTTCTGGTCTTTTTGATAGTAGCCAGACTAACAGTCATAAGATGATATCTCATTGTGGTTCTGATTTGCATTCACCTGATTAGTGATGTTGAGCATCTTTTCATGCGTCTGTTGTAGGGTATGCCCGGAAACAAAAGCTGATTTGGAAACAAAGCAATGGTAGTAGATACATTGCTAAATCTGTAAGAGAAAGCACCATATCTTGTACTTGGATTGTTTTAAAAAGCAAATGCCATAATTAAATTTCCAATGTAAGGAAATGTGTTAAAGTAAACTGAGCTAGCATTACTAAAAAGTGTTCAAAAGACTGTGATTTAGGTGATTTCAAATACAAAAAATATGTCATATAATTATATGGTTTTAGAAAAAAATTAACAGTGTTAAGCTACTTCATTTATTTATTCATCCATTAATTCTTTCAATAAATATTAATGATATAGCATAATAAGGACATAATTCTGTCTTAACAGAGCTAATATTCTTCTATCAGTCTTCTAGTAATATCCTCTCTATAAACATATGCATAGGTAAGCAGATGTGAAAGACAAATTTTAATTGGGGATAAATGGAAACTAGATATAAGCATCTGTATAGATCATGTGTCAAAGCAGAAGGTTTTGGAAAAGAAAAGCTATTCAAGGATTTTAAGTATACATACAGAATTTAGAAATATAAAACCAAAAGTTCATTCTCAAAGTAAATAAATGAAAGAGTAGAAAGTGTCTTAGCAACCAATAATTCTAAAGTAAAATTGAAAGATACCTTTTTTCACATTGTTTTTAAAATAAGTAGTTAAAATATATTGACACTAAATAGTAGTCCTAATCCTGTTGTAGTACTTTATGAAATTTATTTGATGTACTTGTCAAAGGATAGACAAATGCCACTTTCAGAATTTTAAAATATTTTAGAGATATATGTCATATTTTTGAAAAGTTGGTTCAGATCTCCTAACTGTTGCATCATCCATTGTATCAATCCATTCCAATTGTTTTCCTTGCAGTGATCTGTTTATGAGTATGTTTTAGCTGTTAATGAACAAATTTAAATGCTGCAAAACAAAACACTTCTTTTCAGGGGGAGTAGTTTGCAAATGTAACTTAAAAATCTCTTTATTTAAATTGGTTCCATTGTCAACATTTTTGAGACTAAAAAATATGTTAGTGTAAGGTAGTATTTCTTCATCAAATAAAAGATTTTTATAATGCCATCTCAATTTCAGTGAAAGTTCTTTTGATGTTATCATTTGTTATGTATTATTATATATTGTTAATCAAATAAATGGGTGCCTACTTAGAGGGGAAAAATCTATTGTTCAGTTTTTTAAAAATGTATTAATATTGTAATTACCATTATAAAGAAAATATTTCAATTTGAGTATTTTAAAAATTGTAAATGCTTCCTTTTTTAAAAAACTCAGGAAATATTAAAATGATGATGATACAATAATAAAAAATGAAGGAAATTATGGGAAGAATAATATTTTCAGAGAACCCAAGTGTAGATGAAGAATAGATATTAAGGATTACACATATAGGAACACTGATAGGAAATAATAAAGATAATATAAATTAATAGAGAGAGAATCAGGAAGGAAGAGAAGCCCTCTCCCCACAACAGGTCCTTGAATAAGAACGTATACCAGACACTAGTTTGGTAACACAAGATCGACTATTCACTATCTCCAGGGTTTTCCCTTTGAGTCCAAGATAGAAAATCATGTATAGGGTCCCACATGCTCTGTGTTAACCTATTATATAATACATACATACTTACATGAAGGATATCAACTCTACAACATTGTGTCTTAGTCACAAAAAATTATATACCTAGCATTACATTTATAACATTTCATAAAGTGATATACTTTTACCAGGTGCAGAAATATATTAATAGTCAATTATAATCTACTTGTTTAACATGGAATTTTCAATGGGAATGTGATTGAGGAGATAGCACAGTTGTGACTGACTCCATCAATGAGCTCAAACACTTGTGTGTTCATTGTACATCTTAAATGTTCCATTTATGCCAATAACTCGGAAGCATTTGCTCAGTATCATGTTGCTATTTGTTAACTTGAGATTTTTAACACTAAATTTTTAAAAGAAATGTTTTAATTTTTATATAGCAATATTGTTTAAATTTTTATAGTTAATGAAATATGTTGATAAAATTGTGGAAACCATATTTTTACCTAAAGTTTTATATCATTGGGTCCAAGTATTTATTTAATGAGTAATAATATCTATTGTTAAACCAGTTAATAAATAGTAGAACTCTTTGTTTAGTATCAAGATGCTTCTATATAGGGATATTGGTAGCCAATATTTTAATAGATATTACAGATTTTTATGCAAATAACTCAACAGTTTATCCTTATCTATCTAAGGGACATTTAATGTGAAACAAAAACTAAAAAAAAAATAACATTTTAAAAATTCTATATCCCACATGGGTTTAGTCATCAATATTTATATATATTAAAACAGGGTCATAGAAGTCAAATGATTACATTGAAAGAAGAAAATAATTTTTTGGGTTCTCACATTTTTCTTTTTCTTCTAGAAAACTTACTTAAGCTAAAGAGATAAAAGCAAATTTTTCCCCTTCTCTCTACCTTCACTTTACAGATTTAATCATTTAAAAGAAGTTATTATTTCTATGTAATAAATGAAGTGTTTTCTGTTTTGACAATTATCATTTGAGTCTCTTGTTTCTAACTCTTTTTATACTCCTGGAGTTTATGCAAGGCTTTGGTTTTCCACTGTTTATCTAGTAATGTGGGATGCACGTAACATGAATTTCACAGAATATTCAACTCCAACCATCCAATTTTTATGTGCCAAATGTGAACTGTCAACCATGTTAAATAGAACTCTTGTTTAAAATGTAATTATTTGAATAAATTACTAAGAGCTAAGATAAGCACATAGAACAGGGAGAGAACAAACACAGAATATAATTTCTGGGATTTTAAATATACTGGTTAGATTATGTTCAATCATAATTCTTTCTATTAAATAGCAAAGACTTATTAAAGTAAGGAGGAAGTTGGAATAAACTGCATGGAAGATAATTTCTTATGTGTTAAATAAGATTATCACAAGTAAAATATGTCACAATACTTGACTCAACTATTTTTCATTCAATGTAAATCAGTTTGATTTAAATGTAAAAATGACAAATTTATAATATTCAGCCTGTAAAAACCAAGTAAACCAGAAACATAAACAAAAGATAAATATTACTTCACATGAAGAGGATTTAAATATATGAACAGGGATAGAGAAAACACTTTCTCAAATAATGTCAGATATTAACATCTTTTATTTATTTAGTATGACCAAAATTACTGTATATTCTCAGAATTACAACTTTATCTAAATTACACATTTTTATTTTCAATTGGTTTATTTTCATGCTTTTTCTCTGACCTTTCATACGTATTTTCTTTTATCCACAGGATACTCAATCAAGAGTAACATAGTAAACAGCAGTGTTTAGTAGGTTCTCAAAAATTATCTCGCCAACAAATGACATGAAAAGACTAAATGGAGTCACTAACAATGAGGGACTGGAAGTCAGCCAGTGTGCAGGCAATAAACGGATGCTTATTAGTTCACTAGCCCGTTAGGCTTAAGATTTATGAGGAATAAATACAAATAAAATCCCAAAGCATTCCGTAAGACATAGTATTCAAGAGGTGAAATGGAAGTAACTACAAGAGAGAAAGTGTAAGCATTTAAAATATATATATTGAATTATGACCTCCCGAAATATGTCAATGCTATAAGTGGCTTGGCAGGAAGAGCCATTAGCAAAATCACCACAATGTAAAAATTGAGAAAGAGTAGCACATATGCTGAACAGACATTAAAAGCAATCAAATGCTTTCATAAACAGTGCTAAATAAAGAGTGGCTTTTCCCACTGAACGCAACGTATTTTATGGATAGAGAGACTGAGTTTACTTCAGTCTTTTCTTTAACCACTCAATAAATGTCCTTTTCCAAACGAAAAGAAAAGAAAAAACATAAAAGAATTCACGACCAGAACTCTGAAAAGCTATCAAGTAAAAAAGCAATCTAATTTGTTTGCATATGTTATTGATTCTTATCATTCCTCTTTGTAACATTTATAAAAGACAGAATATGTCTCTATATAGAAATATATGTAAATACATACACATATCTGTCTACAGTCAAAATGTAACCTGAATTAAATTCATGTATATTAAATGTATGTATATTAAACTGCAGAACTTTACTCAAATATCATTATAAATGATAAAACATCTTTATATACTTAATAAAATACACCTTGTTTCAAACAGGGCATCTGTTTATAATTAGAGTGGGTTGAATACATGTTTACAGAAATTCAGGAGTAGGGTAGATCTGAGCTCTGAAGAAGTAAACAAGAGAGTAAAATCAGCATGATTTTTGTGGAATAAGGGGAGATAAATGAGTCAGGTGAGGCAAGGAAGACCCCCCACATAGAAAGGCAAAGTTCAGCTAAACAGACCAGATCCAATATCTTGTAAGCTAAGCTAGCCCAATATTATTTCAGGCAAAGTTTAGCAATGAGATTTTCTGGGCTGAAATTTACGGCCTTGTGTAGTGTACAGAAAATATATCTGAAAAGTACTTAAAAGCCAAAAAATGTGTAGCTACCCATCCATGACGTGTCCACGGACAGAACAGCCCAACGTTGGAATTGGTTTTCTGGGTTGGACTCCGGGGGTTGCACAGGAGGGAGCTCACATTTAAGGATGCCCGACAGTTCAAACAGGCGTCTCAGCCAGAAGCCAAGGACGATGACTTTTACTTTTAATGCCCAAGGTGAGTTTGTCTAAGAAACAAATGATACTGTAAAGGTGACTGAAGTTATAAGAAATTTGTATGTCGTGCAAAAATCATGTAAATTTTTATATGTTGCTGTGTGAAGATCCTTGAATCATTACAGGAATTTAAGCAGTACAGTAGCCAGTTTTTAGCTGTAGGGAATGCTAGAGAGGGCTTTGCAGCCGGTCAAGTGTATGTGTAAAGTTGCACTGTTGCTTGAACCATGGGAGCCAACCAATGCAATGATATAGAGATTTACTGTACATCAGGTCATTATATTGATTTTATCATACAGTAGAGAAAATATTCATAGATCCTTGAGAGCTTCTCTTTCTTTTTCCTGTTTAGGCTCACTGGCTGTGTCCCATTCCCATAGTATATAAAATAATTCTGCTCATTTTAATCGTTGTAATAAGACTGAGAATGAAATTTTACTTATCTTAAACTGCTGTTGACATTCTAGATCCATAAACTTAAGTCACATAATTATGAAATAGGCAGCCAATATTATGTTTTATTTTTTATTCAGAGGAGCGTTTCAAAGCTTTCTTATTGCCCATCTTGTCTTAGAATTCTATAAACAGAGATGTCATTTGGAAATTGGGTTAACGAGGTACATATTCCAATTAGAGTTTAATCATTTGCCTGTCATTATACCTTAGTTTAAACTATCGAATTTCTTGATATCACCAGTAGCAATGAGGTAGGAAGGATTCTCTTTACAAATTCCCTGATCATTAACACTTAGCATAAAGATAAGTCACCAGGCCCTGGCCCTTTAGCTCGGTGGTAGAGCGTCACCTGGCGTGTGGATGTCCTGGGTTAGATCCCAGTCAGGGCACACAGGAGAAGTGCCCATCTTCTTCTCTACCTCTCCCTACCACTTCTCTCTCTCTATCTCTATTTCTTTCTCCTCCTCCCCTATGGAAGCCATAGCTTGATTGAAGTGAGTTGGCCCCAGGCTCGGTGGATGGCCCCATGGCTTCCACTTCAGGTGATAAAAAATGGCTCCTGTAGCAACAGAGCAAGGGCCCCAGGTGGGCAGAGCATTGCCCCCTAGTGGGCTTGCCTGGTGGATCCTGGTCAGGGTGCAAACGGGAGTCTGTCTCTCCCTCTCCTCCTCTCATTAAAAAAAAAAAAACTAAACTAAGCTAAAAAATAAAATAAAATAGTTACCAAACTTGTCACTGTTCTGCTCCTGTCACTGAGTCAACACTTGCATCTGGATAAATGAGGTTAATGTGGATGTATAATTTTTGATATGGAAACTGATATCAATAAAGGATGAGTAAATACTAATATAGTGTGGTCTACACTATTTCACAGATTATAAATTGACCAAAAATATTTAACATACTAATGCTTCTCTAAAATATCAGAGTATAGATTCAAATTACAGGTGTAACACATAAATTTTGTAATAAGTAAATGACTACAAAGAAGTCATAATAAATTATTTTGAAAAATTAATCCATCACTTATTTTTATAAGTATTTAATAAGTGTTGCTTATGGTTGAAACTCAGTGTGAAGATATGATGGTTAAGAAAACGGTCATTTATAGATAAGTTTAACATATGTCCTGTGTTCTCAGGAAACTACAAATATATGCTTGTCATAGAATCGAAGTTATTTTGAAGACTCTTTTTAGTCTCAAATGTACCATGGTATATAATTAGTTTGTGACTACCTTGTTTGTAAACTGTTGATAAACTCATACAGAAACATTGGATGGAATTAAAGTCACTAAAATAAATCATTTTAAACAATTAAGTTAGATGTTTAGTCCCTTTTGTAGTTTAAATCCTATCTACCTACCTCATTTGAGGCAGCATTTTTAAACCACAATGAAAGCTGAATAATTTCTGATTATCAACAGAATCGATCTAACACCACAGAACTTGATAAATGAATTTTACTCAGTAGTGTGAAACACTGTTTGGCAAAAAGTATGTGAAGAGGGCCCCTGGCCGGTTGGCTCAGTGGTAGAGCGTCGGCCTGGTGTGCAGAAGTCCCGGGTTCGATTCCCGGCCAGGGCACACAGGAGAAGTGCCCATCTGCTTCTCCACCCCTCCCCCTCTCCTTCCTCTCTGTCTCTCTCTTCCCCTCCTGCAAGCCAAGGCTACATTGGAGCAAAGATGGCCCAGGCGCAGGGAATGGCTCCTTGGCCTCTGCCCCAGGCGCTGGAGTGGCTCTGGTCGCAACAGAGCGACGTCCCGGAGGGGCAGAGCATCGCCCCCTGGTGGGCGGAGCGTCGCCCCCTGGTGGGCGTGCTGGGTGGATCCCGGTCGGGCGCATGTGGGAGTCTGTCTGGCTGTCTCTCCCCGTTTCCAGCTTCAGAGGGATAAAAAAAAGAAAAAAAAAAAAAACTATGTGAAGAGGATTATGACAACATATTATAAATTGATTGAAAATAAACTTATAGTCTCCTCCTGGGAAGGCATGATATTTGCTCCTAATAATAAACATGCCCATGATGTTCCATTTCCTTGTTTTTAGATAAAACCTGGATATAGGACATTTGTCATTAGTACTTTGCAGTTGGAGAATATATTTTAAAATAGATTTAAAATTTACTAAAGAAATGTGTCTTTGAAAACAGCAAAAACAAACTCCTAAGATGTAACTCTGAATGTAAAGTGAATTATGTAATGAAATAGAACTGAAATGGATTCAGAATAATTAAGAAAAGTTTGCTCAGAACTCCAAATAAATAATTAAATATTTTTTACCAGCCAAAGACATTGTTCTTTAGCTGTGCTTGGGTTGGATCTACATGTTAGAAAATGAGTTGTTTTTGATGATCCAATTTAAAAAACTCAAGTCACCACATGAAATTTTGAGGCAGACAGAGGTATTAAAAACACATTTTTGCTAATATAATGAAGCTTTTTCTATAGTAATGAATACATAGGAGAAATATAGATAAACAGGATTGGAATCTATTTCTCCATTCAATAGCAGAAATAAAAATTGCAGCTCTTCAAACTTACATAAACAATAAACTATAATATGTTCCTCATTGCCAATGAGTAGTATTATTACTAATAGTTAATGCAAATAAACTGAACATTTTCCCTATATATTTAAGAAAAAGCTCATGGTCCATTCAGACTATAGAAAAGAGTGGCAATAACTTCCTAATTGTTCATATATACTGCTCGCGAAAAATTAGGGGATATCTTATAGTTTCATATTCATTTTTAAAATATCTCCTAAGTTTTGTGAGCAATAATATATTTCTCTTTTGACATGCTTCTATATGTTTAAGGAGATTAAAAAGAAGAATGAGATGAAGATGGACTTGAGGTGATAAATAAGTAGATAAAAAATGGGAAAAAGAAAATTTAAAATTCCAAATTTAGAAGTAAAATTCTTCTATTAGGTATTAATTTTGCTTCTCAAAAAAGTGATGTAGATTAAAAGAATTAACATTTGATATAAAATAATATTTGGATAGTATTAAATTTAATTTAAAGACTATTAGGTAAGTTAAAGTTTTATTTTATAGTAAAATAACATCATAATTTCTGTTTTTAAGGTGACAGCTAATAAAATTTTCTGAAATGCACTATATTTCTTTTTGTGTGTATTTCTGGAGGAAATTTTTTTTCTGATGGTTTCAGTTGAATTGCTATTGCTAATCTTATCAATATATTAAAGGCCAAAGAGATTTACATGAGACTATAGAACTTTTGGAAAATTATACATGTTTTGAAATTATACAGATTTAAGCTGAAATCTTGATTCAAAAGAATACTGATGATTAAGGACTGTTAAACTCTGTGAATCTTAATTTTTGGTATAAAGTAGAAATAACAATATTTAAATAAATTGTGCATAGATTTTTAATGCTTATTTTATAACTTCTGCTACCATTGAGTTTTTTCAGCATTATATTTAAAACTATGAAGAAGAGTAATTCCACAAGAAATAAAATACATGGTTTCCTTCTTGTTATATTAATTTAAGATTATTTTTGCCACATAAATTTTTTTTTGCTTTAAATACCCATATACAAATTATAATTCTATATATTTTCTAATTAAAAGAGTGATATACATAAGAAAACATGTTTGCTTACTCTAGACACAGTTGCAGGGGCTTTGTGCTTAACATACGTAATGTAAATTAATCATATACTTTGTTTCTAATTTCATATAAATTAAAGCTGAGGTGCCATTTTCCTCACATTATTTTTTCTTATAATCATTTACTTAGTAGTGATAGATGAAGCATTTGCTTATATTGAATAGCATGCTATACATCTATTTTAATAAAATTTAGCATTCCACTTAATTGATAGTTTAAAATAGAAGGATAGGTTTATAAAACTGCTTAACATTTGCAGCCTGTATAAATTATGTTAGCACTTCCATTGGCTTTCAATTTTCAGCCTAATATCCTGCTAATTTTAAAAAGAAATCAATCAAACAATATATAATATATCACCACAGGACAGTTTCTATATAAGAAGAATAAAATATTTTCTTCTATAATACTTTAAAGCTATGTGTTAAATGATATTGCCAGGAGCCTTCACTGAACCAAGAAGCCTTTGACTTCTCTGATGTATATCTCAGTGAGCTCTCTTTATCATGTTTTATTTTAGACTATTTGTTTTCTTTGGCATTCCACCTGTACAAGTGAGATGTCTCTATTATAAGAATTTATTATTTAGTTTTGGAAAACTCGTCTCCTAATTAGAAACATAAATGACTCTAATTCATATAGTTGTTTTTTTTTAATAATTTTATTTTTAATGGGGCAACATCAATAAATCAGGATACATAAATTCAAAGATAAAAACTCCAGGTTATCTTATCGTTCACTTATGTTGCATACCCATCACTCAAAGTCAGATTGTCCTCTGTCACCTTCTATCTAGTTTTCTTTGTGCCCCTCCCCCTCCCCCTTTATTTCTCCCTCTCCCCCCTCCCCCCATAACCACCACACTCTTATCAATGTCTCTTAGTTTCACTTTTATGTCCCACCTACATATGGAATAATGCAGTTCCTGTTTTTTTCTGATTTACTTATTTCACTTCATATAATGTTATCAAGATCCCACCATTTTGCTGTAAATGATCCGATGTCATCACTTCTTATGGCTGAGTAGTATTCCATAGTGTATATGTGCCACATCTTCTTTATCCAGTCATCTATTGATGGGCTTTTTGGTTGTTTCCATGTCCTGAACACTGTGAACAATGCTGCAATGAACATGGGGCTGCATGTGTCTTTATGTATCAATGTTTCTGAGTTTTGGGGGTATATACCCAGTAGAGGGATTGCTAGGTCATAAGGTAATTCTATTTTCAGTTTTTTGAGGAACCACCATACTTTCTTCCATAATGGTTGTACTACTTTACATTCCCACCAACAGTGTATGAGGGTTCCTTTTTCTCTACAGACTCTCCAACATTTGTTATTACTTGTCTTGTTAATAATAGCTAATCTAACAGGTGTGAGGTGGTATCACATTGCAGTTTTGATTTGCATTTCTCTAATAACTAACGAAGATGAGCATCTTTTCATATATCTGTTGGCCATTTGTATTTCTTCCTGGGAGAAGTGTCTGTTCATGTCCTCTTCCCATTTTTTTATTGGATTGTTTGTTTGTTTGTTGTTGAGTTTTATGAGCTCTTTGTATATTTTGGATATTAGGCCCTTATCTGAGCTGTTGTTTGAAAATATCATTTCCCATTTAGTTGGCTGTCTGTTTATTTTGTTATCAGTTTCTCTTGCTGAGCAAAAACTTCTTAGTCTGATGTAGTCCCATACATTAATTTTTGCCTTCACTTCTCTTTCCATTGGAGTCAAATTCATAAAATGCTCTTTAAAACTCAGGTCCATGAGTTTAGTACCTATGTCTTCTTCTGTGCACTTAACTGTTTCAGGTCTTATGTTTAGATCTTTGATCCATTTTGAGTTAATTTTAGTACAGGGGGATAGACTGTAGTCCAGTTTCATTCTTTTGCATGTGGCTTTCCAGTTTTCCCAGCACCATTTATTGAAGAGGGTTTCTTTTCTCCATTGTGTGTTCTTGGCCCCTTTATCAAAAATTATTTGACTATATATATGTGGCTTTATTTCTGGGTTTTCTATTCTGTTCCATTGGTCTGAGTGTCTATTTTTCTGCCAATACCATGCTGTTTTGATTGTCGTGGCCCTATAATATAGTTTGAAGTCAGGTATTGTAATGCCCCCAGCTTCATTCTTTTTCTTTAGGATTGCTTTGGCTATTCGGGGTTTTTTATAGTTCCATATAAATCTGATGATTTTTTGCTCCATTTCTTTAAAAAATGTCATTGGAATTTTTATGGGAAATGCATTAAATTTGTATATTGCTTTGGGTAATATGGCCATCTTGATTATATGTATTCTTCCTAACCAAGAACAAGAAATGTTCTTCCATCTCATTATATCTTTTTTGATTTCCCTTAACAATGGTTTATCGTTTTCATTATATAAGTCCTTTACATTCTTTCTTATGTTTCTTCCTAAGTATTTTATTTTTTTTTTGTTGTTGTTGCAATTGTGAAGGGGATTGTTCTTTTGAGTTTGTTCTCAAATGTTTCATTGTTGGCATATAGAAAGGCTATTGACTTCTGTATGTTAATTTTGTATCCTGCGACTTTACTGTATTGGCTTATTGTTTTTAGTAGTCTTTTTGGGGATTCTTTGGGATTTTCAATGTATAGGATCATATCATCTGCAAAAAGTGATACCTTTACTTCTTCTTTTCTGATATGGATGCCTTTTATTTCTTTGTCTTGTCTGATTGCTCTGGCTAGAACCTCTAGTACCACATTAAATAACAGTGGAGAGAGTGGACAACCCTGTCTTATTCCTGATTTAAGGGGGAAAGCCTTCAGTTTTGTGCCATTTAATATGATGTTAGCTAATGGTTTATCATTTATGGCCTTTATCATGTTGAGGTATTTTCCTTCTATACCCATTTTGTTGAGAGTCTTAAACATAAAATTGTGTTGTATTTTATCAAAAGCCTTTTCTGCGTCTATTGATAAGATCATGTGGTTTTTGTTCTTTGTTTTGTTGATATGGAGTATTACGTTAACCATTTTACGTATGTTGAACCATCCTTGAGATTCAGGGAGGAATCCCACTTGATCATGATGTATTATCTTTTTAATATGTTGTTGTATTCGATTTGCTAGTATTTTGTTTAGTATTTTAGCATCTGTATTCATTAGAGATATTGGTCTGTAGTTTTCTTTTTTTGTGCAGTCCTTGCCTGGTTTTGGTATGAGGGTTATGTTGGCCTCATAAAATGTGTTTGAAATTATTGCTTCTTCTTCAATTTTTTGGAAAACTTTGAGTAGAATAGGAACCAAGTCTTCTTTGAACGTTTGATAAAATTCGCTGGTATAGCCATCAGGGCCTGGACTTTTATTTTGGGGAGGTTTTTAATGGTTTTTACTATTTATTCTCTACTAATAGGCCTGTTTAGGTTTTCTGCTTCTTCTTCACTCAGTCTAGGAAGGTTGTATTGTTCTAGGAATTTATCCATTTCTTCTAGGTTGTTGAATTTAGTGGCATAAAGTTTTTCATAGTATTCTACAATAAATCTTTGTATATCTACGGTGTCCGTGGTGATTTCTCCTCTTTCATTTCGGATTTTGTTTATATGAGTTCTTTCTCTTTTTTCCTTGGTAAGTCTTGGCAAGGGTTTGTCAATTTTGTTGATCTTTTCAAAGAACCAGCTCCTTGTTCTATTAATTTTTTCTATAGTTTTTCTGTTCTCTATTTCATTTATTTCTGCTCTGATTTTTAT
The DNA here is from genome assembly GCF_036850995.1 of Saccopteryx leptura. Taxonomy (NCBI): domain Eukaryota; kingdom Metazoa; phylum Chordata; class Mammalia; order Chiroptera; family Emballonuridae; genus Saccopteryx; species Saccopteryx leptura. The sequence goes on along the minus strand of NC_089503.1, from coordinate 205,592,038 downwards.
TATCTCCTTTCTTCTGCTGCTTTTGGGTTGTCTTTGTTCTTCTTTTCCAGTTTCTTAAGGTGTGAATTTATGTGGTTGACTTGGGCTCTCTCTTGTTTGTTCATATATGCCTGAAGTGATATGAACTTCCCTCTTATCACTGCTTTTGCTGCGTCCCATAGATTCTGATATGTCGTGTTGTCATTTTCATTAGTCTGTATATATCTTTTGATATCTGCACTTATTTCTTCTTTGACCCATTCATTTTTAAAAGTATGTTGTTTAGTTTCCACATTTTTGTGGGAATTTTTTCCTCTTTTTGCAGTTGAATTCTAGTTTCAAGGCTTTATGATCAGAAAATATGCTTGGTACAACTTCAATTTTTCTGAATTTGCTGATGTTGTTTCTGTGGCCCAACATATGACCAATTCTTGAGAATGATCCATGTACACTGGAGAAAAATGTATACTCTGTCACTTTGGGATGAAATGTCCTGTAGATGTCTATCATATCCAGGTGCTCTAGTGTTTTGTTTAAGGCCACTATATCTTTGTGGATTCTCTGTTTGGATGACCGATCTAGAGCCATCAGTGGTGTATTGAGGTCTCCAAGTATGATTGTATTTTTGTCAGTTTTTGTTTTGAGGTCAATAAGTAGCTGTCTTATATATTTTGGTGCTCCTTGGTTTGGTGCATATATATTAAGAATTGTTATGTCTTCTTGATTCAGTGTCCCCTTGGCCATTATGAAATGGCCATTTTTGTCTCTGAGTACTTTTGCTGTCTTGTAGTCAGCATTATCAGATATGAGTATTGCTACATCTGCTTTTTTTTTTTTGGATGTTATTTGCTTGGAGTATTGTTTTCCAGCCTTTCACTTTGAATTTGTTTTTATCCTTGTTACTTAGATGAGTTTCCTGTAGGCAGCATACAGTTGGATTTTCTGTTTTAATCCATTCTGCTACTCTGTGCCTTTTTATTGGTGAGTTTAATCCATTTACATTTATTGTAATTATTGACGCTAGTGAGTTCCCTATTGCCACTTTATATATTGCTTTCTGTCAGTTTTGTGTCTTGTTTGATCCTTCTCTTTCGTTTTTCTATCTTTTATTTTTATTTGGTTGTATTCCATACATCTTTCATCTGTTGCTATCTTTTTTATCTCATGTGCTTCTGTGGTGGTTTTTTCAATGGTGGTTACCTTTAAGTAATGAAAAGGGTTCCTACCCTGTTCATTGTAGCGCACTACTTTGTGAGTACTTTTGCACTCCCTCGTCCTTTGCTACTGTTAATCTCTATACTCTCCCCGCCTTTCTTTTTGTTGTTGTCACAGTTTAAATTTGGTTTTACTGTGTTCTAGGAGCTTTTACTTGTGGCTTTGTTTTTTTTTTTTTTTTGTTCTTTGTATCTGATTAGAGAACCCCTTTTAGTAATTCCTGGAGTGGGGGTTTTCTGATGATAAATTCCCTCATCTTTTCTGTATCTGTGAATGTTTTTATTTCTCCTTTGTATTTGAAGGATAGCTTTGATGGGTATAGTATTCTTGGCTGAAAGTTTCTCTCTTTTTCAGGACTTTAAATATTGGGGTCCACTCTCTTCTAGCTTGTAGAGTTTCTGCTGAGAAATCTGATGATAATCTAATGAGCCTTCCTTTTATGCTGTATTCTTCTTTTCCCTGGCTGCCTTGAGAATTTTTTCTTTGTCATTGGTTTGTGCCAATTTTATTATGATGTGCCTTGGGGTAGGTTTGTTGAGGTTAAGAAAACTCGGAGTTCTGTTTGCTTCTTGAATTTGAGGCTTTAGTTCTTTCCACAGGCTTGGGAAGTTCTCATCTATAATTTTTCTGAGCATGTTCTCCATTCCATTTTCTCTCTCTTCTCCCTCTGATATACCTATTACTCTTATGATATTCTTTTTGATGGAGTCAGATAATTCTTGTAGGGCTATCTCATTTTTTTTAATTTTGAGTCTCTTTCTTCTTCTCTCTGTTGTGCTTCAAGTTGCTTGTCTTCTATTTCACTAATCCTACCTTCTATCTGGCCTGTTCTATTAGCTAGGCTTGTTACCTTGCTTTTCCGCTTGTGAATTGAGTTTTTCATCTCTGTTTGATTTGTTTTTATAGTTTCAATTTTCTTGGAAATATATTCTTTGTGTTCATTGAGTTGTTTTCTAAGCCCCCTAAATTGTCTTTCTGTGTTTTCTTGTATATCTCAGAGGATTTTTAGAATTTCTTTTTTAAATTCTCTGTCATTTAGCTCCAAGGTTTCCATTATATTAAATTTTTTCTCCATAGATTTTTCCTCATCTATCTGTGTTACCTCTCTTTCTTTTTTATCCATTACATTTGATTTTTTCTTCCTTAATAGCATCTGAGGGTGGTTTTGTTGATAGTATTAATGAGATTTAATAAAAAATAAAAAGTTAAAAATTGAAAAATCAAAAAGAATTGTTTTTTTAAAAAAAAATTAATAATGAAATAAAGAAAAATAAAATAAAAATTAAAGAAATAGGAAATTATTCCCCGCCTCCTTTTTTTCTCTCTTATCCTCTCCCCTTTTTCTTGAGAAAATCTTGTGGTGAACTGTGAATTATATTGTACTAAATAGAACAAACAATGCCTGTTATGGAGGGCCTGAATTGAGGAGAAGTAATAAAGGGGCCAAAAAAAAAAGAAAAAAAGAAAAAAAAAGGGCGTATGGACCCACATAAGCAAATAAGAAAAAAAATTGGGTCAAGAATAAAATGATTTGCTTTTAGATGTTGGTTGACTAAGAGTTATGGTGAGAGGAATAAGAGGGAAACAGGAAAATGGGGGGACAAATTAAAAAATTACTATTGTATTTAGTAGAACAAGAACTAGATAAAATGGAGAGCCAGCAATGTGAGCACTGCTAGTGTGTTAAAAAGGTGAAGTAAAAAACCCCCTAAATGCCACAAACATAACATATCAGTCCCAGATAGGATATTGTTCGTTATTGAGGTTTGAATGAGAGGAGATGTAAAGAAGAAAGGAAGAAACTAATATGAAGGGAGAAAAGAAAGAGAGAGAGAGAGTAAAGAGGGAACCACTAAAAGAAGAAAAAAGAGGAGAGAGAGAGAGAGAGTTAAGGGTTTTGGAGTGCAACCCTCATAGAGAGAAAGGAAGAGGAAGGAAAATAATGGGAGATGTAACACTTATGGGTAGTGTAGTTCAAGGAGAGGAAAGAGTAAGACCGGCAGAGAGTTAAATGACCATATTGGAGGAGGAATAAAAAAATCAAGAATGAAGATAAGAGAAACAAACGAACAAATATAATAAAATGGGATAGTTTATAAAGTCTTTGTATTATTCTTGATTTTGAGAGGTTATCTTCTTGCTTTTTCTTTTCTCTCCCTCTTCCTGGTCGGTGACTCTGTACCTCGGGTTCTGCCCCTTTGGCATGCTCAGGTAGAGGTTTGCAGTTGATAAGTCTCTATGGCGATGTCTTGTATTGTGCTTCAGTCTCATTGGCAGTCGAGGCTCATTAGCATTTATAGGCTCCGACAGTGAGAGAGTCCTGTTCCTGGAGCCTTTCTCCTAGTCTTTCCTTCCTCAATTAGTAGCCTGATAATCCAGCTATGGGGTTGCTGCTGCCTCTGCCTGGATAGTAAGAGACTCAAAGAGCTGGCAAGTCTCCACTCTATTCTCACTCAGCACAGGGCTCTGGGTAAGGCTCAGTCAGTCAGAGCTGCTAGCATAATCAGGTGGGGCTTCCGCCCACTGAACGACCTCTGGCTCTGCCACTCTGTGGGATAACACAGGTGCACACTGCCAAGGCACTTGGAGGAATCTCTGGCCCACTATCTGTGTGCGCAGATCAGGATATCAGGTCAGAAGTCTCACAGTCTGAGTGAAACCCCCACCTGCACGGAAAAGTTCCAGCATTGGAATTGGCTCTTGCTCCATCCCTGGGCGCAGCTTTTTCAAGACACTGGGGCAGCCCGAGATTCCGCTTTTTGGCCCACACAAAGGCCCCTGACTCTGCCCCTCTGTGGGATAACACGGGCAGGCACTGCTGAGGCACTCGGAGGAATCTCTTGCTCACTATCTGCGCGCACAGACCAGGATATCAGGCCAGCAGTCTCACCTGAGCGAAACCCCCACCCGCACGGAAAAGTTCCGGCGTTGAAATTGGTTCTCACTCCGTCCCCGTGCGCAGCTTTCCCAGGGCGCTGGGGTGGTCCAGAGATTCTGCTTTTGGCCCACACAGAGGCTTCTGACTCTGCCCCTCTGTGGGGTATCACGAGCGCCCACTCCTGAGGTGCTGGGAGGAATCTTTCGCTCACTCTCCGTGCTCGCCGACCAGGATATCAGGCCAGCCGCCTTACCCTCTGAGTGAATCCCCCTCCCGCTCGGAAAAGTTCCAGCATTGGAATTAGTTCTCGCTCCCTCTCTGTGTGCGGCTTTCCCAGGGCGCTGGGGCGGCCCACAGATTGTGCTTTCGGCCCACACAAAGGCCTCTGACTCTGCCTCTCTGTAGGACAACATGGGCGCACACTCTCAGGGCTTTGGAAGGAATCTCTCGCCCACTATCTGCATGCGCTGACCAGGAGGTCGGGGAAAATGGCTGCCCCGCTTGTCTGTCTTTGTCTGGGTTTGGCGCGAGTGTTAGCTTGTATTGTCCGGGTTGCCACAGGAACAGTTTTTCCTCGGCTTGGATCTCTGTGCCACAGCCTGGTTTGGCCATTTGTGCCGCGGCCTGGATCTATTCACCCCCTTTCCCCGCCTCAGTTTTTTTATTCTCAGTTCCCAGTGAAAGCAGCCCTGTTTAAGTTAGTGAGGAAGGCGGAGCATTTCTTACTCCCTATTTCCTTCGGGGTTTGATTATATATTTAGCCAATTTTTCACTCAACCATACCTGCGGGTGTATTGCGAAACATCTGGAGGCTCCAAGGATAGGTTTTTCTGTTTTTGGTCGAAGATCTTGTTGAGTGTTGGGGGAGATTTATCGGTATCGCTTCCTTACCGCACCATTACTCTGATGTCATCTCCTCTAGTTTTTTTTTAAAGAGACTAAAACACAAAGAATGTGATGATCAAATATTGATTTCTGGAAGTACATACATAAAATCATATTGGCAATAGTGAAAACTCTTGATCAAATATCATAGAATCCAGACACTTCATGGGATCTAGTGATATATAAGAATAAAAAGGTAGCAGTAATACCTTTAATATAGAGGACATCATAAATAATCGATAAGTGATTGCAATTAAACCACCAACATGATGAAGTAGTTCTATGTTTTAACAACTATATATATAAAGTCTCACTAGGAAGTGGTGCAGTGCATAGAGCAGTGCACTGGGATGCAGAGGACCCATGGTCAAAACCCCTAGGTTGCTGGCTTGAGCGCGGGCTTACCTGGCTTGAACGTGGGATCATAGACATGACCCTATGGTCACTGGCTTGAGTCCAAAGGTCGCTGGCTTGGGCAACAGGTCACTCACTCTTCTGTAGCTCCCATCAAAGTACATATGAAAAAGCATCAATGGACAACTAAGGTGCCACAATGAAGAATTGATGCTTCACATCTCTCCCCTTCCTGTCTATCCCTCTCTCTGTCTCTCTCTCTCTGTGTCTGTCACCACTATATATAAATGATCAAACACAAGTCAAGTAAGTGGGTTCTTTGAAATTTGGTACCTCTGAGTTTGTCCTTGGCAATGAATTCTTATATAAGAGACCACAGGATGGGCAATAAAAGCTAAAATAAACAAGTGGAACTACAGTAAACTAAAAAATTTCTGCACAGCAAAGAAAGTAACCAATAAATTGGAAAGGCAAATATACAGATTAAAAAACATACAGATTGAAAAACATATATCTGATAAGAGATTAATGTCCAAAATACATAAAGAGCTCATACAACCCAGTAGCAAAAAGAGCAAATAATCCAACTTAAAAAGTGGTCAAAGGACTTGCATAGACATTTATTCTGGTCAATACAAGCCTACACACATGATCATGCATGGTATACTAGATGACAAAATTATCCTGCCTCCCATAAATTTTATTCAATAAGCAACTGATTTTTTCCATAAAAAAGAGTTGAAAATAGACTGTTCATGATTTTACATTTTCCTTAAAGTAGCTCATAATTCTTTTATAACTCCTTATTATTCAGTAACCTAACCATTTATTCTGTTCTTTGAATCTAAAGGATGCTAATAATACCGTATTTAACAAATAGTAATTCACATAAAATAGACACATATATTCAATATAAAATTAATTATTAATATACTAGTATAGCAAATACAGTAGTCACCCTCACTTGTGGTAAGTGCATGTTTAAAGGGAAAAGGAGAGTACAGTATAATAAGATAGCTAGAGAGAGAGACACCAGATCCACTTAACTTTTTGATTGGTATTACTTTCATAATTGCTTACTTTGTCATTAGCTATTGTCAATAATCTCTTAATTTGTCTAATTTATAAATGAAAGTTTATCATAGGTATGGATGTATAAGAAAAAAACAAACATAGTATGTACAGGGTTCAGGATTATTTGTGTGTCTTGGAATGTATCCCAGAGAATTATATTTAGATGTCCTAGTTTTACAGATTGGGGAAAAAATATATTAGAATACAAAAAAAAAATTTAATGTATTTTATTTTTACTTCTGATTTTGTTAATTTATGATTTCTCTTTATAAATAGAATTTTTAAAGAGTTATCAAATTTTTTAATTTTTATAAGGGCAAACTTTTGACCAAGAAATCATTTCCAAGCTTAATGTCAGGAAGCTTTTTCCATGTGATTTCTTCTAGGGGTTCTATAGTTTTTGCTCTTAATTTTAAATCAAATCGGTTTTGAGTTGATTTTTGTTTATAGTGAAAGACAAGAATACAATTTTATTTTTTATTTCTGCATGCGATACCCAATTTTCCCAACTCCCTTTGTTAAACACATTGTTCTTTCACTATTGTGTATTTTTGGCACCCTAACAGGTACCATAGTAGAATCTAGCAATCCCACTACTGAGTGTACATCCAAAATAATTGAGCCTGACCTGTGGTGGCACAGTGGATCAAGCGTTGACCTGGAACACTGAGGTTGCAGGTTCAAAACAATGGGCTTGCTTAGTCAAGGCACATATGGGAGTTAATGCTTCCTGTTCCTCCCCCCTATCTCTCCCCCCTTCCCTCTCTCTCTCTCTCTCTCTCTCTCTCTCACTCTCCCTCTCTGTCCTTCTTCTCTAAAATGAATAAATAAAAATAATTTAAAAAATAAAGGTGAGGTATTTAAAAAATAATAATTGAAATTAGGATCTTGAAGAGATACATGTACTCCCATGTTTATTGTAGCATTGTTAACAATAACCAAACTATGGAAGCAACCTCAGTGTCCATGGGCTGGTTAATGAATAAAGCAAATGTTTTATATATATATATTAATTTTATTAAATATATAATATTTAATAAAATATTAAATATTATTCAGCCTCATAAAAGAAAGAATCTTGTAATATATGATAACATGATTAACCTGAAGGACATTATACTAAGTGAAATAAGCCAGTCACAGAAAGACAAATATTACACAATTCCACTTCTATGAAGTATTAATAATAATCAAACTCATAGAAACAGAGACTAGAATGGTGGTTTGCAGTGTGTGGGGAGGCAAAACTATTGCTATTAAATATTCAAAAGGCATATGATTTCAAGTATGCAAGATGAATAGTTCTGGAGATCTGCTGTACAGCTTTGTGCCTAGTTAACACTCCTGTATTGTGTTTCTAAAATATTCTTAAAATGATAGATTGCATGTGAACTGTTCTTCCCACTGAAGGAAATACAATTTTTTTTTAACTCATGTTCTTTTCTTCAGTGGGAATTTCCCCTACCCCCTTCATCCAGTTTCAGGCAACAATTTCCCAAATTTAATCCTATCCCCACTCTTCCCTTCTCCCTTCGTGCAGCCATTTAAACTAGCCAATCAGGAAAGAGTAAGATTGTACGGTCACGACCCCAGCCAATGGGGCAAGACAGAGCCTAGGTTTCACATGAGGATTTAAAATAGAACCAACCCCCTGCCCATGAACTTGTTGGCCAGCTTTCACTAGCAGCATCACAACCTTCTGCAGAAGTTACTAAAGTTGCCTTGCTGAGGTATTGTGTCTCCATTAGTCTTGCTTAATTACAACTCGAACACCACAACAAAAAAAATTCAATAATTATAGGGAATATTATATAGCAATTAAAGATAATGGGACAGTTATATATTTAACTACCTGAAAAATAGTTCTAAACTCTCATAATCCAAAGAAAAACAATTTTTTTAACTAAAAAGAAATAGAGTACATGATAATGAGAAATCATTTTCTTATGTATTCACTATCAGTCCCTTAATGGCCTCTTTGTTCCATAACCTGCTTTATTCAGAATAAATTTTCAATTGCCAGTCAGAATAATTAGTCTGCAATATAAATGTAATTATGATGCACTCGTGCTTGAAATTATTTCTGCTTAAAATTAATTTTAAACTTAATTTGACACACCCTTCCTTAAATAGCTTCAACATCTACCACATCAGATCATTGTATAAACCACTTGAAACCTTGCTCTCTTGATATAATTTTCCACTTTCTTGCCTTGAGGAATTTTTGAACATGCTGTGTTTTTAATATAAAAAAGAATTTGTCAGATACTTTGCCTTCCACCACAATCTTACTTTGGATGAAACCTTACTGAAAATACGAATTACATTAAATGCCCTTAATTTAACTTCTATTACTACTAATACTTATTTTGTAACTGTAATTGCACATTTAATCATCTTTCCCTTCTGCTAGATTGTAAACTTCTCCATGGTTGGTACTGCCATTCTCTTGTTCAACATTTCATTAGCAGAGCATGTCCGGATACATTAAATACATTTTATTAAACACCTAAACTATGACAGATATTTTTTAAGGCCCTGACAATTTAGTAGTTCACAGAACAAAAGAGGCTCACTGGTTGAGATCTAAGAGAGTTTGCTTATATGCTAGAGATAGGGAGAGAGAAAATAAAATCCAAATATATAAACATGATAAAGATTCATAGATTAAAAAAAATGTTTTGTTGTTGAAAATTTCAGTGAATTAAACAGATGGTTTGTCATTCGTGAAAATAAGAAAGAACCAGAAACCAAGAAGTACTTTTTGGCTGAATTACATTTGGGATATAATTAGGCTGCGAATAAAGATGCTGAACAGACAGTTTATATGTGTTTGGAGATGAGTGGTAAGATGAAAGATGGAGATTTAAACTTGTGAAACATAGGATATAATATGGCAGCAGAAATATCAGACATTTTCTGATCACCTTCGATAAGAGTGCTGATGGGTTAAAGTGTCTGACATTGAGTGCTGTGTTGTTACCGACTTTCTAGATGTAGCAGAAGAAAGAGATTAATTTTCTTCACAGAAGCTTGAAGATGAAGAAAAAACATTTCAGTAGGGAAAAATGACCCACCAAACTAAACGCAGCTGAAAGTCACGGCATGTGAAGGAAGGGAACTGAATCCTGCATTTGCCAAGATTGGGATTTTGGTGAATCTGACATGAATTATTTTTGTTGAGCAGAATAAATGCCCAAATAGAACAAACTGAAGAAGAAATAGATGTCAAGTATCAAATACTCATGAAGAGAAAGAATTATGAAATAATAAAGAAAAAAATAAAAGAAAGAGACCTCCAAACTTGTTTGAAGTAAAATGAGCGATAGCTACATGCTAAGGTAAATGAACCAGGAGGATGATGAAAACATCAATAGTAAAGAAGAAACAGACTAATGGTAAAAGTGATGTACTTGATTCTTCAGGTGCTACTGAATCCAGAGATCAAGAGGGGATTGATCTCTTTTTTTCTTTATAATTTTATTTTTTTAATGGGTGACATCAATAAATCAGGGTACATATACTCAAAGAAAACATGTCCAGGTAATCTTGTCACTCAATTATGTTGCATACTCATCACCCAAAGTCAGATTGTCCTCTGTCACCTTCTATCTAGGTTTTTTTGTGCTCCTCCCCCTCCCTCTTTCGCTCTCCCTCTCCCCCCACCCCCCCGTAACCACCACACTCTTATCAATGTCTCTTAGTCTCGCTTTTATATCCCACCTAAGTATGAAATAATGCAGTTCCTGTTTTTTTCTAATTTACTTATTTCACTTCGTATAATGTTATCAAGATCCCACCATTTTGCTGTAAATGATCCGATGTCATCATTTCTTATGGCTGGGTAGTATTCCATAGTGTATATGTGCCACATCTTCTTTATCCAGTCATCTATTGACAGGATTTTTGGTTGTTTCCATGTCTTGGCCACTGTGAACAATGCTGCAATGAACATGGGGCTGCATGTGTCTTTATATATCAATGTTTCTGAATTTTTTGGGTATATACCCAGTAGAGGGATTGCTGGGTCATAAGATAGTTCTATTTTCAGTTTTTTGAGGAACCACCATACTTTCTTCCATAATGGTTGTACTACTTTACATTCCCACCAACAGTGAATGAGGGTTCCTTTTTCTCCACAGCCTCTCCAACATTTGCTATTGCCTGTCTTGTTAATAATAGCTAATCTAACAGGTGTGAGGTGGTATCTCATTGCAGTTTTGATTTGCATTTCTCTAATAACTAACGAAGATGAGCATCTTTTCATATATCTGTTGGCCATTTGTATTTCTTCCTGGGAAAACTGTCTGTTCATTCCTCTTCCCATTTTTTTATTGGATTGTTTGTTTGTTTGTTGTTGAGTTTTATGAGTTCTCTGTATATTTTGGATATTAGGCCCTTATCTGAGCTGTTGTTTGAATATATCATTACCCATTTAGTTGGCTGTTTGTTTATTTTGTTATCAGTTTCCCTTGCTGAGCAAAAACTTCTTAGTCTGATGTAGTCCCATACATTAATTATTGCCTTCACTTCTCTTGCCTTTGGAGTCAAATTCATAAAATGCTCTTTAAAACCCGGGTCCATGAGTTTAATACCTATGCTTTCTTCTATGTTCTTTATTGTTTCAGGTCTTATGTTTAGATCTTTGATCCATTTTGAGTTAATTTTAGTACAAGAGGACAAACTGTAGTCCAGTTTCATTCTTTTGCATGTGGCTTTCCAGATTTCCCAGCACCATTTGTTGAAAAGAATTTTCTTTTCTCCATTGTGTGTTGTTGGCCCCTTTTTCAAAAATTATTTGACTTTATATATGTGGTTTTATTTCTGGGCTTTCTATTCTGTTCCATTGGTCTGAGTGTCTATTTTTCGGCCAATACCGTGCTGTTTTGATTGTCGTGGCCCTATAATATAGTTTGAAGTCAGGTATTGTAATGCCCCCAGCATCATTCTTTTTCTTTAGGATTGCTTTGGCTATTCGGGGTTTTTTATAGTTCCATATAAATGTGATGATTTTTTGCTCCATTTCTTTAAAAAATGTCATTGGAATTTTGATGGGAATTGCATTAAATTTGTATATTGCTTTGGGTAATACGGCCATCTTGATTATATTTATTCTTCCTAACCAAGAACAAGAAATGTTCTTCCATCTCATTATATCTTTTTTGATTTCCCTTAACAATGGTTTATAGTTTTCATTATATAATTCCTTTACATTCTTTGTTATGTTTATTCCTAGGTATTTTATTTTTTTTGTTGCAATCATGAAGGGGATTATTTTTTTGAGTTTGTTTTCTAATATTTCATTGTTGGCATATAGAAAGGCTAAGGAGTTCTGTATGTTAATTTTCTATCCTGTGACCTTACTGTATTGGCTTATTTTTAGTAGTCTTTTTGTGGATTCTTTGGAGTTTTCGATGCATAGGATCATATCGTCTGCAAAAAGTGATACCTTTACTTCTTCTTTTCCGATATGGATGCCTTTTATTTCTTTGTCTTGTCTGATTGCTCTGGCTAGAACCTCTAGTACCACATTAAATAATAGTGGAGAGAGTGGACAACCATGTCTTGTTCCTGATTTAAGGGGGAAAGCCTTCAGTTTTGTGTCATTTAATATGATGTTAGCTGATAGTTTATCATATATGGCCTTTATCATGTTGAGATATTTTCCTTCTATACCCATTTCATTGAGAGTCTTAAACATAAAATTGTGTTGTATTTTATCGAAAGCCTTTTCTGCGTCTATTGATAAGATCATGTGGTTTTTGTTCTTTGTTTTGTTGATATGGTGTATTATGTTAACCATTTTATGTATGTTGAACCATCCTTGAGATTCTGGGAGGAATCCCACTTGATCATAATGTATTATTTTTTAAATATGTTGTTGTATTCGATTTGCTAGTATTTTGTTTAGTATTTTAGCATCTGTATTCATTAGAGATATTGGTCTGTAGTTTTCTTTTTTTGTGCAGTCCTTGCCTGGTATTGGTATGAGGGTTATGCTGGCCTCATAAAATGTGTTTGGAAGTATTACTTCTTCATCAATTTTTTGGAAGACTTTCAGTAGAATAAGAACCAACACTTCTTTGAATGTTTGATAAAATTCGCTGGTATAGCCGTCTGGGCCTGGACTTTTATTTTGGGGAGGTTTTTAATGGTTTTTTCTATTTCTTCTATACTAATAAGTCTGTTTAGGCTTTCTGCTTCTTCTTGACTCAGTCTAGGAAGGTTGTATTGTTCTAGGAATTTATCTATTTCTTCTAGATTGTTGAATTTAGTGGCATAAAGTTTTTCATAGTATTCTACAATAATTCTTTGTATATCTATGATGTCCATGGTGATTTCTTCTCTTTCATTTTGGATTTTGTTTATATGAGTTCTTTCTCTTTTTTCCTTTGTAAGTCTTGGCAAGGGTTTGTCAATTTTGTTGATCTTTTCAAAGAACCAGCTCCTTGTTCTATTAATTTTTTATATAGAGTTTCTGTTCTCTATTTTATTTATTTCTGCTCTGATTTTTATTGTCTCTTTTCTTCGGCTGGTTTTGGGTTGTCTTTGTTCTTCTTTTTCCAGTTCCTTAAGGTGTGAATTTAAGTGGTTGACTTGGGCTCTCTCTTGTTTGTTCATATATGCCTGAAGTGATATGAACTTCCCTCTTATCACTGCTTTTGCTGCGTCCCATAGATTCTGATATGTCGTGTTGTCATTTTCATTAGTCTGTATATATCTTTTGATATCTGCACTTATTTCTTCTTTGACACATTCATTTTTAAAAGTATGTTGTTTAGTTTCCACATTTTTGTGGGAATTTTTCCCTCTTTTTTGCAGTTGAATTCTAGTTTCAAGGCTTTATGATCAGAAAATATGCTTGGTACAACTTCGATTTTTCTGGATTTGCTGATGTTGTTTTTGTGGCCCAACATATGGTCAATTCTTGAGAATGATCCATGTACACTGGAGAAAAATGTATACTCTGTCACTTTGGGATGAAATGTCCTGTAGATGTCTATCATATCCAGGTGCTCTAGTGTTTTGTTTAAGGCCACTATATCTTTGTGGATTCTCTGTTTGGATGACCGATCTAGAGCCATCAGTGGTGTATTGAGGTCTCCAAGTATGATTGTATTTTTGTCAGTTTTTGTTTTGAGGTCAATAAGTAGCTGTCTTATATATTTTGGTGCTCCTTGGTTTGGTGCATATATATTAAGAATTGTTATGTCTTCTTGATTCAGTGTCCCCTTGGCCATTATGAAATGGCCATTTTTGTCTCTGAGTACTTTTGCTGTCTTGTAGTCAGCATTATCAGATATGAGTATTGCTACATCTGCTTTTTTTTTTTTGGATGTTATTTGCTTGGAGTATTGTTTTCCAGCCTTTCACTTTGAATTTGTTTTTATCCTTGTTACTTAGATGAGTTTCCTGTAGGCAGCATACAGTTGGATTTTCTGTTTTAATCCATTCTGCTACTCTGTGCCTTTTTATTGGTGAGTTTAATCCATTTACATTTATTGTAATTATTGACGCTAGTGAGTTCCCTATTGCCACTTTATATATTGCTTTCTGTCAGTTTTGTGTCTTGTTTGATCCTTCTCTTTCGTTTTTCTATCTTTTATTTTTATTTGGTTGTATTCCATACATCTTTCATCTGTTGCTATCTTTTTTATCTCATGTGCTTCTGTGGTGGTTTTTTCAATGGTGGTTACCTTTAAGTAATGAAAAGGGTTCCTACCCTGTTCATTGTAGCGCACTACTTTGTGAGTACTTTTGCACTCCCTCGTCCTTTGCTACTGTTAATCTCCATCCTCTCCCCCCCCCCTTTCTTTTTGTTGTTGTCACAGTTTAAATTTGGTTTTATTGTGTTCTTGGAGCTTTTATTTGTGGCTTTGTTTTTTTTTTGTTTGTTTGTTCTTTGTAACTGATTGGAGAACCCCCTTTAGTAATTCCTGGAGTGGGGGTTTTCTGATGATAAATTCCCTCATCTTTTCTGTATCTGTGAATGTTTTTATTTCTCATTTGTATTTGAAGGATAGCTTTGATGGGTATAGTATTCTTGGCTGAAAGTTTCTCTCTTTTTCAGGACTTTAAATATTGGGGTCCACTCTCTTCTAGCTTGTAGAGTTTCTGCTGAGAAATCTGATGATAATCTAATGGGCCTTCCTTTTATGCTGTATTCTTCTTTTCCCTGGCTGCCTTGAGAATTTTTTCTTTGTCATTGGTTTGTGCCAATTTTATTATGATGTGCCTTGGAATAGGTTAGTTGGGGTTAAGAAAACTCGGAGTTCTGTTTGCTTCTTGAATTTGAGGCTTTAGTTCTTTCCACAGGTTTGGGAAGTTCTCATCTATTATTTGCTTGAGTATGTTCTCCATTCCATTTTCTCTCTCTTCTTCCTCTGATATACCTATTATTCTTATGTTATTCTTTTTGATGGAGTCAGATAATTCCTGTAGGGCTATCTCATTTTTTTTTAATTTTTGAGTCTCTTTCTTCTTCTCTCTGTTGTGCTTCAAGTTGCTTGTCTTCTATTTTACTAATCCTACCTTCTATCTGGCCTGTTCTATTAGCTAGGCTTGTTACCTTGCTTTTCTGCTTGTGAATTGAGTTTTTCATCTCTGTTTGATTTGTTTTTATAGTTTCAATTTTCTTCGATATATATTCTTTGTGTTCGTTGAGTTGTTTTCTGAGCTCCCTAAATTGCCTTTCTGTGTTTTCTTGTATATCTCTGAGTATTTTTAGGATTTCTATTTTAAATTCTCTGTCATTTAACTCCAAGTTTTCTAATATATTAAATTTACTCCATAGATTTTTCCTCATCTATCTGTGTTACCTCTCTTTCTTTTTTATCCATGATATTCGATTTTCTTTTCCTTAATGGCATCTGAGGGTAGTTTTGTTGATAGTATTAATGAGATTTAATAAAAAATAAAAAGTTAAAAAAAATAAAAATAAAAAATAGAAGAGTTTTTTTTAAAAAAAATAAAAATTAAAAAAAGTAAATATTTCCCCCCCCTTATTTTTTCCTCTCGTCTCCTCTCCTCTCTTTCTTGAGAAAATCTTGTGGTGAACTGTGAATTATATTGTACTAAATAGAACAAACAATGCCTATAATAGAGAGCCTGATTTGGGGAGAATTAATAAAGGGGCAAAGAAGGGGGTATGTACCCACAAAATGCAAATAAGGAAAAAATTTAGGTCAAGAATAAAATGATTTGCTTTTAGGTGTTGGTTGACTAAGAGATATGATGAGAGGAATAAGAGGTAAACAGGAAAATGGGGGGAAAATTAAAAAAATTACTATTGATAAAATGGAGAGCCAGGGTTGGGAGCACTGCTAGTGAGTTAAAAAAGTGAAGTAAAAACCCCCAAAATGCCACAAACATAAATTTGAGTCCCAGATAAGCTAATTTGTTCTTTATTGAGGATTGAATGAGAGGAGATGTAAAGGAGAAAGAAACTAATATAGAGGGAGAAAAGAAAGAGAGAAAAAAAGAAAAAGAGGGAACAACTAAAAGAAGAAAAAAGAAAAAAAGGAGAGAGAGAGAGAGTTAAGGGTTTTGGAGTGCAATCCTCATAGAGAGAAAGGAAAAGGTAAGAAAAGATAATGGGAGATGTAACACTTATGGGTAGTATAGTTCAAGGAGAGGAGAGATTAAGACCAGCAGAGAATTAAACGACCAAATTGGAAGAGGAAAATAAAATCAAGACATGAATATAAGAGAAACGAACGAACAAATATAATAAAAAGGTTATAAAGTCTGTGGATTATACTTGATTTTGAGAGGTTATCTTCTTGCTTTTTCTTTTCTCTCCCTCTTCCTGGTCAGTGACTCTGTACCCCAGGTTCTGCCCTGTGGCATGCTCAGGTAGAGGTTTGCCATTGATAAGTCTCTATGGCAATGTAATGTATTGGGCTTTAGTCTCATTGGCAGTTGAGGCTCATTAGCATTTGTAGGCTACAACAGTGAGGGAGTCCATGTTCCCGGAGCCTCTCTCCTAGTCTTTCCTTCTTCAATTAATAGCCTGGTAATCCAGCTGTGGTGTTGCTGCTGCCTCTGCCTGGATAGTAAGAGGCTCAAAGAGCTGGCAACTCCCCACTCTATTCCCACTCAGCACAGGGCTCTGAGTAAGGCTCAATCAGTCAGAGCTGATAGTGTAATCAGGCGCGACTTCCGCCCACACAAAGACCTCTGACTCTGCCACTCTGTCCAGTAACATAAGTGGGCAGGTGGGTGCCCACTCCCAGGGTGCTTGGAGGAATCTCTCGCTCACTATCTTCACGCGCAGACCAGGACATCAGGCCGGCAGTCTCACACTCTGAGTGGAACCCCGCCCACACGGAAAAGTTTCAGCGTTGGAATTAGCTCTCACTCCCTCCCTGTGCGTGGCTTTTTCAGGGTGCTGGGGCAGCCTGGAGATCTGCTTTTGGCCCACACAAAGGCCCTTGACTCTGCCTCTCTGTGGGATAACACAGGCGCTCACTCCTGAGGTGCTCGGAGGAATTTCTTGCCCACTCTCCGTGCGCGTCGACCAAGATATCAGGCTGGCAGTCTAACACTTCGAGTGAAACCCATGCCCACACGGAAAAGATCCAGTGTTGGATTAGCTCTCGCTCCCTCCCCATGCATGGCTTTTTCAGGGCACTGGGGCGGTCCCGAGAGATTCTGCTTTTGGCCCACACAAAGGCCTCTGACTCTGCCTCTCTGTGGGATAACACGGGCACCCACTCCCAAGGCGCTCAGAAGAATCTCTTGCCCACTCTCCGTGCGCACCGACCAGGATATCAGGCTGTTGTCTCTCACTCCGAGAGAGACCTCCCTTCGCCCGCATGGAGAAGTTCCAGTGTTGGAATTAGCTCTCGGTCCCTCCCCGTGTGCGGCTTTTCCAGGGCACTGGAGCGGTCCCAAGATTCTGCTTTTCAGCCCACATAAAGGCCTCTGACTCTGCCTTTTTGTGGGATAACACGGGCGCCCACTCCAGGGGCTTTCAGAGGAATCTCTCGCCTACTATCTGCACGCGCTGACCAGGATATCGGGGCGAATGACTGCCCCACTTGTCTTTCTTTATCTGGGTTTGGTGCGAGTGTTAGCTTGTATTGCCTGGGTTGCCACAGGCACAGTTTTTCCTCAGCTTGGATCTCCATGCCACAGCCTGGTTCAGCTGTTTATGCCGCAGCCTAGATCTATTCACCCCCTTTTGCCCGCCTTAGTTTCTATACTCTCAGTTCCCAGTGAAAGCAGCCCTATTTAGGTTAGTGAGGAAGGCGGAGTATTTCTTACTCCTTATTTCCTTCAGGGTTTGATTATATATTTAGCCAATTTTTCGCTCGACCATACCTTCAGGTGTATTGCGGAACATCTGGAGGCTCCAAGGATAGATTTTTCTGTTTCTGGTTGAAGATCTTGTTGAGTTTTTGGGGAGATTTATCGGTATCGCTTCCTACCGCACCATTACTGTGACATCGGGGTGATACTTTTCAATCGGGATTGATTTTTGACAGTAGTGTGGTTAATTCTTAGATGGTATGAGAAGAAAAGTCATAAGGATTAATAATGGATTAAATAGACATTAAGGAGTGTTTCAGACTCTGGAAATGTATCAGTGTAGCAAGCAAAGTCCCAGCTGCCTCTCATTTAAGGACAGACTAAATTTGCAATGTTTATATATTTGAAAATATAAGTAGTGAATAAGTGGTGGACATAGGTGGTGGAGAGTATGATATGAGTCACACAATGATATTTTCAATAAATCAGTTTGGCATCTGAGATTAAACAGGAGAAGTAAAAATTGGGAAAATAAACTGAGATACCTAAGAAAGCCCCTTGAGTCTTTGAGAAGAGAATGAGGAAGAATGGTTTGGAGGTGGAAATAGCAGCACCTACCATACTCTGTATCTTGTATATAGTTTGTGTGCACGTATATGTGTTTATAGAGAGAGAACTATTATAATTAAAAAAAAAGGCAGCCTCAATTTGACACAGCTATTAGAAAAATAGTTAAAATAATAGTCATGCCATTGGAGAAATCATATCTCAATATGGAAAGAAAATAAAGATAATGGCTAAGAAATCTGAGGATCTGAGCACATCCAAGAACATACTCGTGACTGATTTAAGATTCGGTGGGAATTATGGAAAGGGTGGATTTAAGAAAGAAAGAAAGAAAAAAATACCTGGAGATGAAAAAGGAAGCTAAAAGTGACATAAGATTGGATTATTCCTGAATTTACCATAGTCAGTTCAAAATAGAAGCTGTGGGCCATGGTATTTCATTGGTGTGGGAGCTTAGGCTTTGGAGGTAGAAGCTACACAGTGTTCTATCTTGTTCTTCCTGAGACTGGGGTTGTGTCTCAGCTTGGAGACATGGCACATCCAGGGACCTCAGAACTCATAGCAAGGAGGTTAATTAAGTCCCTTTGCTTCCCAAAAGAATGGTATATAGAAACACAATGATATTGCTCTCATCAGTGAGAAGATAAAATACAGAATCTGAGGTAGTAACCTTAGTTAACCATCTCAGAGAACTTAAAGTCTGAGAATATGTTTATGGCTTCCAGTCCAGACATTACAGAGACAGGTCTAGGTATAGAGCCATCAGCATATGCCTGAGGTTCTTTTATTCAGTTGATTTTCTGACTAAATCTTCACTCTAACCCTATGGAGGAACACTATGATAACATCCTCACCTTCCAGTTGAGGAAAGAGACTGATTGAAGAGAGGCCGTTTTCTAAGGGGACACACACAGTGCCCACACAGCGTGGCCACATTTGAAAGTTGTAGTCGGCCTCTGGAGTCCACCTCCTAAATATCCCTCTTGTCACTCTTCAGGTTGTCATGGTGATGAGGGGCAGCCATTGATATACTAAGTACCTTTGTGTGGTGCCGGGGTCCAGCCCCGGGGGGCGGGGGGATCCAGGGATCCCACAGGAGGAGACGGCATCGGCGAAAATCGAGTGAGAGAGCCGAATTCTTTTCTTTCTCTTTATTCTCTGGTTAGCATTTACTGCCAGGCATCTCTGCCAAATGCTAGTATAGCTCCCTTTTTATAAACACACACTGAGTTACAATTACATGGTGTTAATCATTGCTTCTGTTTCACTATGTTTACATGTTTCCGGATAACAGTTAATTTATATCTATAAATCACAAACCAGGTAGCAAATCATTCAAAATACAAAATAACTTGAATAGCGATAACAACATCCGTAAAAGCTTTTAAGGTATTAGTACTAATAGTTAACTAACTTTACTGCTGTTGTGAGTTAAGGGGCAGAGAGAGATTAGCAGACGAAATCATTAAGGACTAACAATGGACCACTGCTTGCTTAGGTAAATGGCTTTGAGTTTATGCAGTGTCCTACTTTTTCTCACAAGATTCTAAAAGGCTTGTCTATAAAGAAGTTGACATAACATTAAGAATAGCTTTCACCCAAAGATATACATAGTGCACTTGCAAGATAGCCTAGTAGCAACATAATTTCAGAAGACATTAACTGTAATTACTTCTATGGATTTCCCTACATTCCTTTCATTATCAAAAAATCTTGGGAAGTATTTACTCATGCGAACATCTCACTGAGAAATCCCAGTAACTGCCTTTAGTCAAAAGACAATTCTCTTAGTAAAACATTATTTTCTTGCCGACTGCGCTCTCATCCTAGGCCACACAATGGGCCATTCTACTATACCTTACCTAAGATACTATTGTCTAGTCAAATATTACTTATTTATTATATTTAAACACTAATTAAGTTCTAACTCTATTCTTCTCAGAGTGTACCACTATCTGCAGATCAAATAAGCAAGAAGAAAGGAATGTTTCTCTACTCTATCACATGAAAAGGCTAGGGAGGAAAAATGTTGAATTAAGTGAAGGCCGAAAGGTGCTCTGTGCACAGCCACTGCCTCCTTCCCATTCACAACTCACAATCTATTCTTTCTAACATGATTAAGAAGAAATTCTCCTACAAACTTAACCCTTTACGAGGGATATCATAGCCAGCCTTTTATGTCTATGAGCCCAGTTCAAGGGGCTTACAGGCTTTTCTGTGGAACTCACATCCTCTGTCTCATTTCCAAAGAAATTACTACGAATCTACAGGGAAAGCACGGTACTATTATCCCTGTGCCATAAATAATAGCACACACCCAGAAAAGGGGGGATATAAGGCCAGATTAATTCAAAAAGTCAAAGGGGAAGTATCCTTGTGTCTCTCCTTTGGGTGACTTCGTCAACCCGCAGCCATTGGTCTTCTCTGCTGTGACTTTGTCAATCAGCAGTTTTTGATCTTCTTCTGCTGTGACCTTGTCAGCCAGCAGTTGTGGGTCTTCTCCTGCTGTGACCTTGTCAGCCAGCAGTTGTTGATCGGCTCCCGACAGTGTGGGCTTCTGTGGATCAGCAAATTATATTTCAGTCTTTCAATAAAAAACAACACAAAGGTAGTCATTGGAATAAAAATTTTATTAATAATTATAAAAATATTTCTTTGCTGCATAGAAGATAATGTTATGTTAAATGGGAAGAAAAAAGAAAATTTTAACATGAAAATTAACCTGCTCAGGGAAGAGTAATTTTTTTTCTACAGTGGTAAAATTCTGGTTAAATGGTTGAATTAATATTAAGTTATTCACTTTATTGTTTCTAAAATAATAATGACTATGTACTTTTTTTTATAATCCATCACTCTACAAATACATATTATATGTTAAGTATGTGTATCAATTATAGGTGCTAAAAGAAAGATTATTTAATAAAACCATTCTTAGTGTATCTTTCTTCCTTTTTAAATGCTTTGCTATACCAATCAGTAGTAGGAGTTTTGAACTCATTTTAAACATGGACAATGACAATATATTCTTATTCAAGACATTCTCACAATTTTTAGTTTTTTTCCAAGTACTATATATAAAGAAATGAGTCACCCATTCAAACACTTAAAGAGATATTAGGAAAGAAATATAGACAATGTGATATTTTTGCAACAGTTGAAACTGTTACCTTCATAGAAAGAAAATATTGTTTTGACTTGTAAATTGAGAAAAAATAACTAGGGACTTCAGTACTGAAGAATATATATAGATTATAGATGTCATGTTTTACATTGTTGCTGTTCTAACTTAAAGCACATTTAAAAACGAATCTTGTGGATAAAGAGAACTGAAGATAACATAAACTGTAATGACTGACTATAATACATTACAGGCAAAAAGACCATATTTTTTTCCTATGATTTGATCATGATTAATTAACTAGTTCTCCACTAAATTATGGATTTACGGAACTAACAAAACCATAGTTCTGAAAAGAAAAATAATTTGGGGCTCATGGGCATAACAGAAACCAAACTGAATAACCTGTATGTTTAAAAATTGTTTTTCCTAGATTAATTTTTTAAAGGAGCAATGAATTATTTTTTAAAGTATTTTCTGTGATGGGAAAAAAAAGATATATAAATGTATTCTACCTTTTTCATGTCATTGGCATTATTTTCTCATAAGTATCATATGTATTCAATGGCCATTGCTGTTGGAATCTGTGCAGAATGTTGTGAAAGCCCAAACTCTCATTATCATACATCATTTCAGTCATTTCTATTAAAAGTCGCACCATACCTTTAAAATCTAGGCTACTAAATGATTTTTATTTTTGATGTTTATCATGCAAAAATATTACCTGATAGAAGAATTTTTATCTTGCTTACCCACTAGTGATGTAAAGGTAACTAGCCACCTGCTTTGTCCTAACCCTCCTTAATAAACCGGAACAAGCTGTATAAGGTATCCATTAGCATTATATGATAATAGGCAAAAGATCCTTAAAATTGCCAAATGCTGGTGCAATGCAAAATGCATTTATCAATACCTCTCCTGAATACAATAGAATAATTAAGAGAAAAAAATAGAAAAAGAACCCTTTACCACTTCTGAATTTTACTGGATGAACTATGTGACCTGAAATATTATTTTTTAAGACTGAGATAGATAATTATAAACCAAAATAGTTCTGTGTAGTTCTAATAAGATTTGAGGGAGAACGGATGTAGACTAGTACACATTTACAGACAGAGACAATATAGCATTCTTCCTACCAGATCAAGGCCTTTCATGTCCAGCAATACTGATAGCAACTGGCCCAGAAAAAACAACCCCAAATTAAGGAATAACTACAAAGAAGATAATCTGACAATCATTATATTAACAACTAAAATTGAGAATTATAAATTTTTCAGCTAGCATAATCATGCATACAAAGTATGATTTTGGATATAATGAAAAGCCTTACATTAGTAATGGTAGTGATTGTCTCCACTCTTGTCCAATTCAAGATAATTTTGCTCTTCTGATCATTTTCTGCATATACCATGCTGCTCTTTCATGTTTTCTTCTGTCTACAAATATTGGTTACATTTTTCTGATAATATTATTAGAAAATTATTATGTACCTTCATAAACATATTTTAAATTTACTTTTAAGTAATTAGTCTTTACCAATAATGTGCTTAGGAGAAGTTCTGAGCTCCCATTGGCTTTGAAAAAATTTAACCATTAGTTATTTATTAATAAGGAATACCTTCGTATTGTATTTATGTTATCTTAACATCTATAAATGTCTCTAATGTAAATTGTGGTTCTTGAATAGGTGGCCACAATATTTTGCCTAATGAAAATCTGTTCTATTGCAGCAGTGGATGGGATGTTATAGATTTGTTTTCCTTTGGATAAAAATTGGCACTGGGTATCTTACATGTTGCACAGAATCACTGCCGTCATGGATGTTGTATTGACCAAAATGTAAATATTCCTCTCAGACTGGAGTAGCCTTTATAATTTATTTTTTTCACTCTAACTTAGCAATAGCAATAAGAATTCATAAGGGCATAACCAGGTGGTGGCGCATTGGATAGAGAGTTGGACTGGGACACAGAGGACTCGGATTCAAAACCTCTAGGTCACTGGCTTGAGTGCAGGCTCATTCAGCTTGAGCATGAGGTTGCTGGCTTGAGTGTGGGATCATAGACATGGTCGCTGGCTTGAGCCCAAAAAACATTGACTTGAAGCTAAAGGTCGCTGGCTTGATCCCAAGGTTGCTGGCTTGAGCAAGGGGTCACTCATTCTGCTGTAGCCCCTAGTCAAGGCATATAAGAGAAAGCAATCAATGAACAACTCAAGAGCTGCAACAACGACTTGATGCTTCTCATTTCTCTCCCTTCCTGTCTGTCTGTCTCTATCTGTTCCTGTCTTTGACACTCTCATTGTCTCTGCCACACACACACACACACACACACACACACACACACACACACACACACACACAAAGAGTTCATAAGGAAGAATTATTCCCATAAACACACAAATCAGTAGACACAAACAGAATGAACTGTAATTGTTCTTCTCAATACTTTTTATAAATCTATAAACCTAAATCAAAATGACATGACTAAAGTAAGTAACATGCAATTTTGTCTCTCACTCATGTATTTTTTTCTGTAGCTTCTCAAAGGTACTCTCATATGCACAGGGAAAATTATGTTATAGGCACATAGCATTCTGTACATAACCAAGTACCTAGGGCTAGGACTAAGTTTCTCCAATAGATAATAGAGCTGGAAACAGATACTTTTATTTCACAATAAAATATCTTCCAAGTCATCCATTTTTCATATATGAGATTCTAGATCTAAAAGATCTAAATGATCTAGAACTCTTTTTTTATATACTATAAAAATATATATATATTTTTTACACACAATGATGAAGGAAAGAAGTGTTCTGTCAAATGGAGAAGGTCAAGATTCTTAAGTAGCTGATTTGGGGAGCTTCCACAATGAAAAGGCTTATTCTGTTGCCTTCAGGTGTGGAATATTTTTACCTGACACGTCAGCAGGCTTTTTAAATATGTCTTCCTGCTGGGGCTGCTTTTCTAATCCCTTATGACAAACAGGCTGGTGTTCTGTATAGCCTGTGTTCCTCTTCTGTTTATCTAGGTACTTTCCCACGAAGCATAAGAGATTAGAAAAGGAAGTACACCCATTCTCACAGATGTACAACCTGGATGACAATTATGAATCAGAGCGAGCATGTACTAACTCAACAGTAGCACTTAGTTCCTGAAGACTGTGCATTAGGTTACTTGAATAAGTCAACCTGTGTGACCATCAACTGACAGGTTTTCACACAGTTTATACTTTAGTAAATATAATCTGTGTTAAATATACTTATACTCAATTTATTTCTCTTTGTTTAATCAGTTTTAATGTATGTTAAATGAGATTAAAAATATCTACTTCTATTGAAGTTGTATTAAAAATTTAAGTGTAGAATGTCTGGTTTACTCACCAGTCATGGTTACTTTTCTTAATTGAAGTCCAGAGATCATTAACAAATGAATTGTTGGGTTTTAGGAATAAAAATTTTCCCCTTGCATTTTTATATTAATTTTTTTAAATGAGAAAAGACATGATTATGTTGTTCTATTAGCCACTAGACTGTCCACGAGTGATTATAATCCCTAAATTTATATGACAATAATTCAGTAAATGTCTCAAATAAAACTACAGAAAATATATCATGTGGAATACTTAATGATAATTTCATATTAATATAAGTAATGATAAAATTATTCTACTTAAAACAACTTTACTTATGATGAAAATAACTATTTCAAAGCCATAAAATTTAAAACTAAATCCATTTTCCTCATGCCTGGAAGGCATTCACAATTCACCTCATATTTGATGAAAGTTGTCTTTGTACTTAAACGATTTCATTTTTCCCAACAACAAAACCATGAGGGAAAAAAACAAAACAAAACTTGAGGTGTAAAAATAGTGGCATCTCAGCTCTTCTCAAAGGTAATCCTATTCATTTTTTGCTGTTCAATTTATTGCAAGAGTTTTTAATCAGCTCTTTTCTGCATTATTTCCTGGGAATTTTATGATTCTCTAGTGGTATTCTTGCCTTCATCGTATGGGTCAAGATGATTTAAATTTTTGTTTTATTTCTTTTCCTTATGTTACATGAAATAATAAAATTTCCCTAAAATGAAAATATCAGAAGAATGAATGAAAAGATGAAATAAATGGTTTGCACAACCAGACAAAGTAAGAGAAAGGTTAGGCTCCCACTGAATGAGACTGGAAATCTTTATGTCACAGTGGAATTGTTTTAAATTCTTATGTTTCTTGTTTATTTTTTACATTTAACCATTGTGTGATAATACAATCACATAATTGAATCATCCAGTGAACCTCCCACCTGTCTCCCTGAGTTCCAGCAATCCCATAATTCTCACAGATGACTGTATTAGTGTCCCTTCTGTCATTCCGAGTGTCTGAATGAAAATTCTTCCATTAATAAAATTCTTCCAGTCTTATGAATATCTACTTATCCTCCACTGTTTATACACAAACATATGTACCCCTCTGCTCTTTGCTTTCTCATTTACTATATACTTTGGAATCTATTTCCATATA
Organism: Saccopteryx leptura; assembly: GCF_036850995.1. Taxonomy (NCBI): domain Eukaryota; kingdom Metazoa; phylum Chordata; class Mammalia; order Chiroptera; family Emballonuridae; genus Saccopteryx; species Saccopteryx leptura. Next base: position 205,566,192 of record NC_089503.1, on the reverse strand, counting down.
AGTGCACAGAAAGCTTCCCCATTGATTATAGCAGCACACTATAATGTGGTTAAGTTGTAATTTATTTCAATATTCTCTTGCTAAAAGACACTTAGATTATTTTATTTAATTATTGCTTTTGCTGTTACAAACAATGCTGAAATTAATGAGAAAAATATGTACATAGGATCTTTCTCAGTTGAGTCAGAGTGAATCCATTTGTAATTTTAATACTAAAATTATAATTTTAATAAAACTCATTCATCCTCCTTACAGATGTAATGGTTTGCACTCCCACAAGCATTTGAACAGAAGGCTGACTCCCATTAGCCTCACTAACAAAGCACATTGTCATTTATGTATCAGTTCAAGTAGAAGAAGCAGAGACCGGACATACTTTCAGAAGCTGAAGTATTGTTCTGGTTTTCTTTTGGTTAGTGTTAGCAGGACCAGTAGTTCTCATTTTCCTTTTAAACTCGTAAGAGTCTTTATATTTACATCTATATTTAAAGTGAGTTTCCTGTAAGTAGAATACAGTACATTTTGTTTCAAATCTCCAGTTTCTAACTATCAACAACAGCAGAGGTATTTCAAATGAAGAAGAATTAGTGATGATAGAATTATCAGTGAGCTGCTGTTTATATTGTAGTATTTGTTATATTATTTCTTGAAGAATAATGGGTGATATGTATACTGTCATAGAGTAAATAGAACTGTGATTTATGGTTCACTATTTCCATAACAATTTTAAAATGCTCTCTTCTCTTCTGCTCTAGCACATTTCAAAGCAAATTAATTTTATTCTCCTTTACATTATATTCTCTTTTATATTTATTCTTTTTACATGGTGACCAATGGAAGTATTTGCTAAGTGGAAATTGCAGGGATCTGCGATATATTCCCAACCCTATGTGCTCCCTCTTCCTCTAGATTACTTGGTCTCGGTACAACAGTGGACTCCTAGATGAAGTGGCGGGTTTCTTACTTTCGGAAATTGCCCATATTTTTATACATAATAGCTTAGGTAAAGCTGGTAGGAGGGTATGATATTTAATATTACACTGTTTATTACAAAAACACTTTGTTTTTCACATGGGTGCCCACTTTGTTTCATTTATTAATTTGTGGGGGGGGGGAGAAAAAGAAGGAAGGGAAGGAGAGAGAGAGGTTGATTTGTTGTTCCACTTATTTATACATTCATTGCTTGATTCTTGTATGTGCCTTGACCAGAGCTCACCTGCAACCTTGGTACATTGGAATGATTTTCTAACCATCTAAACTATCTACCCAAGGCCAAAGTTGTCTATTTTAATTGCTAGGTTCAGGTAATTCAGATGCATTCTTGGGGTAAGAATATTTTCCAATAAAATTCATAAGATGGTCACCAAATTTGAACCTTCTTATTTGTTTTATTTTATAAATTTCATTAAGAAAACTTCTTAGAAGATTAACCATTCTTGTTATAAAAACGCATTTTAGAAAAAATAGGCTGTTATTTGAGAATCAGTGATTGGATAAAAGAATGATAAAGAAGGTCAGTGTTTAGGGAAGTAATAATAAGAGCATATTTCTATCTATATCAGGACCATGTTATTAATACAATTAAACCTTTAGATATTAAGTATAAACATGCTCTACTAACCTTTTAGCAAATATTTGACATATTTATAAATCATTCACGTTGAATGGTAGGCTTCAGTTTCCACTAAAGTGTTAAGGATTAACAATGATTTTCCACAAATTTTAAAAATTGACAATTTAGAAGTATTTCACGCCTGACCTGTGGTGGCACAGTGGATAAAGCGTTGACCTGGAAATGCTGAGGTTGCAGGTTCAAAACTCTGGGCTTGCCTGGTCAAGGCACATATGGGAGTTGATGCTTCTAGCTCCTCCCCCCTTCTCTCTCTGTCTCCCTCTCCTCTGTCTCTCTCTCCCTCTCTCTTTCTTCTCTAAAAAAAAAATGAATAAATAAAATTTAAAAAAAGTATTTCACAAGTCTATTGAATTTTATTATTTACATATAATAAATTCCTTATTATATAATAAGTATTAATATATTAATATATCATAGATGTTAACTGTTATTAAATAACTTTTTTATTTTAAGAAACATTATGTGGCCCTGGCCTGTTGGCTCAGTGGTACAGTGTTGGCCAGGCATGTGGAAGTTCCAGGTTCAATTCCCAGTCAGGGCACACAGGAGAAGCACCTATCAGCTTCTCCACCCCGCCCCCTTCTCTCTCTCTCTCTCTCTCTCTCTCTCTTCCTCTCTCTGTCTCACTTTCTCTAGTCCCTTTCCACAGCCATGGTTCAAATGGTTTGAGCAAGTTGTCCCCAGGTGCTGAGGATGGCTCCATGACTTCATCTCAGGTGCTGAAATAGCTCAGTTGCTGAGCAATGGAGCTGTGGGCCCATATGGTCAGAGCATCATCCTGTAGGGGTCTTGCCGGGTGGATACTGGTCAGGGTACATGCATGAGTTTGTCTCTCTGCCTCTCTGTCTCTTTCCCCATCACTTAATAAACAAACAAAAAAGAAAAGAAAGAAAAAAATTATAGTGCTCCTTCTTTATGACAAAGAAACACAGGATTTAAATCATACTGAGAAATAACATTTAGTAGCTTGAAAAATGTATGTTCCAACTGCTTTGATTTTATAAATGTAATTTTTGATGTCCACTTTAATTTTTAATTCATTAATATTTTCAGTTCATACACATACATGCAAGAAATAATGATATAATTTTACTCAGTAGCTTATTAGAAAAAAAGTTTAACACTACTTAAATTGACCATTGTAATGTCACAACATAGCCGGTCTATGCATAAATGTCACTGGTTTTGAGAAACTGTTACTGTCTGAAGAAACCCATTGTATTTGTGCAGTTTGTTAGCAATTCCACCCCACTGTCACATACATACTCTTTGTAAAAAATAGAAACCAGTCCAGTTTCCTGTAGCAAGAACCCCACAGCTATACAAGTTCATCCCTCAGAACCAAGAGGGGATACCCACATCTAGCATGTTCCTTCATGGGAGCCAATTCTTTCTTTTTTACTTTATAGTTGTTTGTTCTATTAAAATATATTAATTCATCTGCTTTAATCAGATAACTAAAGATTTACACAATATTTTATGTTGTGACATGTTTCAAACACACTATTTTAAATATATTTATGTTAATATAATGGTTGATTAGGTTATAAAATCTATAGTAATCCATGTAAGTTTTCTTTTGACATATATTCGCTAATATTTAAGAAAAAGAATATCAACAATTGACCATTCTATTAGTTAATTCCTAAACTTCAAACTTTGGGCTAAAAATATTTATTCTATTTTAGTTTTTACTGTTAAATAGGGCTCTCAGTAGAAGTATAAACTAAATAAAAAATTACAGAAAATAAAAACCTTAAATAAATTAAATACATCAATTGTTCATAAAATTAGTCTTCTAATTTAAGTTATAATTCTTTACATATAAAAATAACATGCATTTATTTAGATATTCATTCAAGACATGAAATAACCTAAAGGCATATTTAGTTTTACATATATTTTGACTCAATTTAATTATATAGGCATTGTAATTATAGTTTAATCACACTGTTAAAAACTAACTTATTTATTTTTCAGTATTTAAAATAAAACTTGTATTTTATCCTGACAGCAATGAAGTATGGTTAAAATTCTTTCTATGTGGAGTGATACATCAACTTGGATGAGTATAAATCATCAGGATGGTCAATGATAAAGTGTGAAAAATTCTTCCATTATATTTATTATTATTATTAACTTATTAATGTTGTGATTGTCATTATTTAGTGAACCCTCGTTGAATTTGCCATTAGAGTAAAATACCAGAGATAGTACCAAATGCACCAACCAGAAACAACTACATCTATAGAGACATTGTTTTTTTTTTATTATTTCTTAGAAATTAAAGGTCATAGTGAATTTTCTTGGACACACCAGGTTGTTAATGCAAATAAATGAAAGAGATGAGGTCTATGACAGACTGCTAAGCACATATACCCTCTAAAGAGCATGACTGATGAATAGCCATAGCCTTTCATTTCTGCTAAACAGTGTGGGCCAACTGTGGCCAGATCTTATGCTTGTTTAAGGTGTGCTAGAATCTCAATTTTTTTTTAACATTCTATATCCTCATTTTACTGCCTTGAAATTATTAAAGAGAGAAATACTCTATAAAGCAAATAAAAAACCATCTGAAGTACTCTATTTTGCCAATTTCCATGATGTAAAACTTATAGGATGGGCAACTGAAATCTATCCATGTGACATTACTGAACATGGAACTTAGAAGAGTTACATATAAGCATTTCTCATGAGCATGTAGTTCACTCCATGAGTCAGGGACCATGTCTCAGCTGTGATGAGTTTGAACATTCACAGGCACGAAGAAGCCTATTAAAGGGTGCATATCAATACCTTTGGAAATACTGTTAACTTCTCTTTACTGTCTTCAACTTCCTTGGCCTTATTCCATTCCATAACATCTAAAACAATATTTACTTCTTGCCTTTTGTACATGGTGTTCCACTCTTTCCCACCCTCTCCAAATTTTTCACATATGGTGACTAGTGTCTTTTCTTCTCTAGGTCACCTTTACCCGAAGCAGAGTTTCCTGTGTTTGCTGCACTTTGGTTCCCAAAAACATATTCAAGACAATCCTGTGTGTCTTAGAGACCCAGGCCCATCCTAGTTTTCTGGACTCTGCTCAGGAAAGGACGACAGGAAATATATACAGTTTTGTACTGAAAAATAGTGTTAATATTACCAAACTGAAATAAGCACCATAACAAAGGTATACACACTAAGTATTATAAAAATGCAAGAAGTGGACCCCTAAACTATTTGAGAGGTGGTTCAGAAAAGAGGGAGAAGGAAACCTAGGAAGAAATTAGGCCAGCTTTTTCCAGGAAAAAAGTACTAACATTAGTCCACACGATGAATCATTAAACATACCCAAACATTTATAGGCAGTGACTGTGCTATAACTCAAATCCCAATTTCATTATGGAGGAAATCGCTTAATGCACATGCATTTACAAACACACATGCACATGAGGGAGAGAGGCTTGACTTGGGCTTGGACTTGGGTTTTAAAGCAATAAAACCTTTAGAGGTGGGAATATTCAGAAACAAATTCTAACTAAAGAGCTGGGAAATTTTTCCACATTGTTCTGTACTCTCAGTGAGAGGAAGGAACATTTTCCTCTCGTGTTGGAGTGGGGTTGGAAGATTGTGGAAAGGAAGGCTTCAAGTCAGGAGGAACAAAGAGAAAATTCTCAGAATACACAAACACAATGGACCAATATTATTTCTGGGTATATTTTTAGAGTAACTTACATGTGCTTATGGTTCAATAATGTTTATTGTAATTTTGATATTATCAGGAGTAGAATTAATTTAAATGACTATGAAGATGAGAATAAACTTGTGGGACTGTCACTTTTAAAATTAACAGTGATCTCCAGTTAGAGACCACTGGGACCTCACTTGAGGTTGAAAAGGTAGGTGTATTGTTCAATGCAGCAAAGCTAATATCATCATGAGGATATGTGAGTGTCTAATAAGAAGGTGCGAGAAGCAGCTTCTATTTTTTTTTTTTTTTGTATTTTTCTGAAGCTGGAAATGGGGAGAGACAGTCAGACAGACTCCCACATGCGCCCGACCGGGATCCACCCGGCGATGCTCTGCCGGCCAGGGGGCGATGCTCTGCCCCTCCAGGGTGTGGCTCTGTTGCGACCAGAGCCACTCTAGCACCTGGGGCAGTGGCCAAGAAGCCATCCCCAGCGCCCGGGCCATCTTTGCTCCAATGGAGCCTCGGCTGCTGAGGGGAAGAGAGAGTCAGAGAGGAAGGAAAGGGGGAGGGGTGGAGAAGCAGATAGGCGCTTCTCCTGTATGCCCTGGCCGGGAATTGAACCGGGACTTCTGCACGCCAGGCCGACGCTCTACTACTGAGCCAACCGGCTAGGGCCAAGCAGTTTCTATTTAATGTGGCTTTTTGTTAGGTGGTTTGGGGGAGGGCTCCAATAAATTGGGATTTGTTCTGTATTGAAAATTATTAGAAGACAGGAGTGAATTATAATTTGATATCTTAAATCTAATCTATGAGTACAGAAAGACAAGTATGAGAGTAAAAATGTACTTGCTACGGAAGTCACAGCCACTCATATTAGCCAAGATCAGAGTATATTTGGTGTTTTTGTTATTTGCACAATATCTTTCATGCTTTTCCCTGTGCATAGACAAATGGTCTTACTTTACCATGGTCAGAGTTTGCCCTTGATTGATGTTGATGTTCTATGAAACTGTTCATGTATAAAAGGAGATCATTTTTTTAATGGTCTGAGTATTAGCTTAGCTCTGAGTACTAAGCCAGCAAACAAATGCTTGGATCTTTCTCACTTGAAATAAAATGCAGAAGCGAAAAAAGAAGTACACATACCGGCTTATATTTATTGTAGTCCCTTCTTGTCTTTTTATTTCGACTCCTGTTGTTTTGAAAATTCTGTGCCCTGGTGTCCTACTACTACTATAGTGATTTGCTTCCAATATTGCTGATTTCAATTAATTTCCAATAAACTTGAATTTTGTTTTCTTTCATGTTTGATATAACCAAATTATTTTTATGTTTAATGATTAAACATACACTAGTTAATACATATGCTGATTTTGGGTGGCAGGTGAGCAATAATGTGACAATTGTTTTTATTTGAAATCACTGTAATTTGAGAGACACCATAGATCTATCTTGGGGACTATGATTTGGCTGTATAATGAATATCTTAGCAGATGGCAAGAAATTTTGACTTAATTAGAAATATTAAAAATAATTAAATGACCTTGACTTTGAAAATGATATTGCAGTTGTCTTCAGTAACTCTCCTAAAGCATAGAAATTAATTGATTAATAGAGAATCAGGCCAACTTTACATATACAATTCAGCACTCTAGATATGTCTAAGTCTGTGCTTTGGATTTTACACACACACACACACACACACACACACACACACACACACACATTTTTCCCCAATATGAGGACATTGTTAAATATATGGAATTATTTCCAGTATTAGAAAATATCAAAGTAAGCAGAGACCTAGCATGTTTTAATTTAAAATTATTTCTTATGATTGATTTTATTTGCTAGCCTTCTACCATTCAATTCCCAGAGTATAAAATGTCGTCATAAGTAGGTTAAACCTATACAGCGCATACAACTGTGATTTATTAACAATAACATTATAAAAAGTATTTATATGATGTGCTTTTTTTGAATTTTCAAATAAAATATCATTTTCCTTTATCTCTTCAAAGTATCAATCTATTTGGAATAGATGAGTGTTTGCTACAGAAAGTACACATAAGAAAAACAAACACACGACTTCAAAATAAAAAAAAATATTCTTGAAGAGGTGTCTGTTCATTTCTTCATTTTAAAATCAGACTGTTTATTTTTCTAATTTTTGAGGTTCAAGAGTTCTTTGTATATTTGGGGTAACAATAACTTATCATATATGTTTTGCAAATAAATTGTTCCCAGTCTTTGGCATGTATTGTCATTGTCTGACATCATTTTTCCTGGAGCAGAAGTTTTTAATTTTAGTATAGTGGTGTTTTTTAAAAATGATTTTTAACACTTTTGCTGAGGAGTGAGTGGAGCTCCTTATGTGGTCCTACCCAAAGTTGGCAGTTGAGATATTCTTCCTGTCTCATGAAATTAATAATCATGGAAATAGTAGATGATAAATTAGTCTATAGCAGAAGAAAACCTCTTAGTTGTATGTATAGATATTTTAAGATATGGCCACATATTTCAATGCCTATATACCTATAGAAAAGTCAAGATCACATTCTTCTAGACTCCAATCCCAAACTTATGTCTCGGGAAAGCAGTGAGAGATTTAAAGAGAGAATGCAAGGCTTGTATAGGCATGCAAAATTTAGAAGTAAATGTACTAAAATATCTGGGCAGTCTTCTGCACACTGCACTTCATTATAAACTAAGCATAAAAAGAATGGGTCAGGATAAGTAATAGTAAATGCTCAAATGCATGCAACATATGTTTAAATAGTTATTCAGGACTCTACTTCCTACAATTTTTTTTTTTTTTTTTTTTTTTTTTTTTTTTTTTTTTTTTTTTTTACAGAGACAGAGAGAGTCAGAGAGAGGGATAGATAGGGACAGACAGACAGGAACGGAGAGAGATGAGAAGCATCAATCATCAGTTTTTCGTTACGACACCTTAGTTGTTCATTGGTTGCTTTCTCATATGTGCCTTGATCGTGGGCCTTCAGCAGACCGAGTAACCCTTTGTTCCAGCCAGTGACCTTGAGTCGAAGCTTGTGAGCTTTTGCTCAAACCAGATGAGCCAGTGCTCAAGCTGGTGACCTCAGGGCCTCGAACCTGGGTCCTCCGCATCCCAGTCCGACACTCTATCCACTGCGCCACCACCTTGTCAGGCGACTTCCTACAATTTTTATAAACGAATTTTCTTTCAATAACAAAATGACTTAGTGCATCTATCTTTCCCTTCAAAACATATTTAGAGATTTTTTAAAAATAAAAGGTCTTTGTTAAACATTTAGAATGCACCATAACCATCATTATTTTTAAGCATGGGTTCACAGACAGGGCTTCCTGTTAGTACAATTTTGCCCTTCTGACAGTAAAGAAGAATGTCTAAGAACATCTCTTTAATAGTGGATACTCAAGCGGTTATTTGCCAGAGGCAAAAATTTAAAAAGCAAATTACTCCACTTTCTTTTCTTCCCAATATAAACCTGGTAATATTTCTATATAAAGCAGAGAGTGACATTAAAATTACCCATTTACTAAAAAAAAGAAAAAGAAAAAAAGATGTTTTCTTCCTTCATTAAACTTAATGTCATATTGCATCTAATAGATATTTTAATGATTTCCTTTATAAAATTTTTTTCAATAATAGTTGGAACATATCCACCTTAAAATTTTCTTGTGTTCTATTTTTTCTGTGGATATATTTTATATTAAATTATTTTCTTATTACTCTTTTTTACTGGATGCTACTACAGTTAGCAATATAAGTATGTGTGTATGCATATATACATAATTTTTAAAAACTATCCTCTTAATACTATTATCTGATAGTTTTACAACTCATCTGTTTTATATTATTGGATTTTGCATGAATTTAAATGCCTAGATTATTTTAATTTACATTTATTCATATTGTCCCATGTTGTTGGCCAATTAGAAAAATTCCAATTTATCGTTATTATAAGCACTGTTGCAATAAATTTCTTGTTGATATTTTTATTCACATAATTGTTTCCTTAAGCTTTATTTCTGAAGTGCTGCCCTTTGCTCATTTTTGAGGCTTCTGATACCGATTTGCAAATTGCTTCCCAGAAAGGTAATATCAATTTATACTCTTATATTAACACAGTATGAAGAAGGCCTTTTTCTGTTTGTTTTTAACTGAAGATCAATTGGTAAATTGTTTCTATAGTTTAAAGGTAAGAAAGTAGCCTGTATTTTAAATTCAGGAAATTTTTTTAAATGTATATTATAGTTTATATATGGTTACTATAAAATTATCTTCCTATAAATGAGGATAATGAGGTTAGAAATAAGCTCAAAACTTGTGTAGACCTCTTCTTTGTTTTTCCTTGAGAATGATTAAATAATGTGACTCAATCCAAAACTAAAGTTTTTTAATATTCTGTACTCCAAGTGGCTATTCAGCATGTACAAAATTTCAGTTAGACAAGATGAAAAAAATCAGAGATATGTTGTACAATATAGTGCCTATAGTTATCAATGTAAAAATTTTATTCAAAAGGCATATTCATGTTAAATGTTGCAACCATAGCTTACAAAAGAAAAGGCAGATAGAAATTTTTAGATGGGAGGTGATGAACATGATCAGATCATTACTTTGTGATGATGGTTTCATGGGTTCATGCCTATGTCCAAAGTCATCCAGTTGGAATAAACCAATTTTTTGTATATATTAGCAATTGTACTTCAGTAGAGCCATTTAAAAACCAAAGTCTGTATATAAGTAGGAAACTTCAAAACTTGTACCTCTCTATCTAACTGGATGGAGAGCAGCTATGTAATCTAACTCCATTTTCTGCTCAAGAAACTACGTGAGAATTGCCGCTGCAACTCAGTGGGGCTTTTATCGAGTTACAATGGACTCCGTTGGAATAGAAACACATACATGATGGGGCAAAAGAGGGCTTACAGTGGTGAATATGCAAAACACTGAGTTCATTCGTGTGTTCTTATTTATTAATTGCTGTATTATTTTCCATATGAACAACTGTAAACCTACTTGTGTCCCACCCTCTGCATGTAAAGTTCTATCTGTGACACCACAGACTTTGTTATCTTTGACAAACTATTGGAATACCTGAGTCACATTAGACAAATTCATCACAAAAAAGAAGACCATTAATAGGTTTTGTCACTACTGATACCACCAAAATACCATTTCTTCAAGATTGAGCTAGTTTTTGGCAGTTGGTGCTTTCCTGGATCTGGTTCTAATTGGTCTGTTAAATTTGGTCTCATATTCAATTTAGCAGTTTATATTTCTTAAGTTTATTTTTTGAAATATTATTGTTCATATATTTGCATTCTAATATAACACTAACATGTAAAACACAAAATCAATATATTAGAAATATATCAACCAATTTTATTTTAATAATTGATTTTTTAATGTTCAGAAGTCTTTAAAAGTAACCCATCTTAGAGGTAAAGAGCTAAACTGTAAAAACATTTTTGTGCCTTAGAGGAAGTCTTCAATTCAGCTTTGGATAAATTGGAGTATGAATCCATGCATATGAAAATTCTTGATGTATATCTTAGTTGCTTTCAAGATTTAATGAGATCATATTTGTGATTACTCAGCACAGTGTTGGTACAGACAAGAATTTTATAAATGCTAGTTATTATTTTATGGATATTTTCCTCCTATACTTATAAAATAATGTACTATTTATCACAAAATATTATATAAAATGGATTTTAGAATTTAAGTATTATGTTCATTATTACTGTGATTAGTAATGCTAGGGACATCAATTAATTTTATTTGCTATTATGAATATTAAATAAAATGACAAGCCCTTTTACCTTTTCTGTAAATGTAAGGAAAAACTTTTGTCAAATATTGCATTTCCATAGAGAGTTTAAAACAAATTTTTACCAACAAAGGGAATTAAAGGTATTCAGTATATTTGAGAAAAAAGTAAGAGCTGAGAAAATGTGGGCCCAGATTGGTTCTGACATATAGATAATCTTACCTGGAATCATTTCATTATGAGGTCTAAAAAAATAGCTGTTCTGTGGGACTGAGTGAATATAGCTCTAATTTCAGCTTCTAATTTCAGGTTCTCATATATAATTACTCTCTCCATGAGTATAGAGTGGTGGGTTTTCTGTTACCTTGGGTATGAGCTTTAATTTAAATCCTCAGATTTCCAAAATTCTGATTTAAACTGCAGAGCAGCACAGCTATGATAGGATTGTTCTCTTGCAAACGGAGTTTATAATTTACGAATCCCAAATGAAACAAATCGTTTTGCAGAACTCAAAGAAATCAGTTCATCTATGCCTTAAAGTTTTTTTATTTTACAAAATCAGAGAAAAGAAAGGCTTAACTACTATTCTGAAAACCTAATCAAGACCAACTACAGAGTTACCCTTGAATTATATACCCAGTGGAAATTTAAATGAAATCCTTTAGAGAAATATTAATAAGTTAAATAAATGTCACAATGAGACAACTTAAAAGATTTAGTATTATGTAGCTGATACTTCATGGTTCATATTGAAGAAGCAAGGATCTTTCTTCTATAGATTATATCACATGAGTTAGATGTTGCTTCTGCAGTAGGATACGATCCTTATCCCTCACACCCAATTCAAAAGGGTATCTACAATGTCAGATAATTAAAATTATTACTTCTTTGCAATTGTCTTTTCTCCCTCTGTTCTGCATCTCCTGAAGAACCACTGGTCCTACAACTGATGAAAAGAATAGTCTGACCGTGTCTGCTGTAGAAAGCCAGTGTGATATTCTTCCCTTATAGGAAAAATAACCAATACCTGTCTGAAAGGAAAGCAAAAACAAAAACAAAAAAACAATACTGTAAAGCAGAAAGTAAGTCCAAGAATCTTACGGGAGAAAGTGACCTTGGAATATTCTGTTTTCTTATATCAAAACATTACAGCCTGACCAGGCAATGGTGCAGTGAATAGAGCATCGGAATGGAATGCAGAGGACCCAGGTTTGAGACCCTGAGGTCGCCAGCTTGAGCGCGGGCTCATCTGGTTTGAGCAAAAAGCTCACCAGCTTGAGCCCAAGGTCGCTGGCTCGAGCGAGAGGTTACTCGGCCTGCTGAAGGCCCACGGTCAAGGCACATATGAGAAAGCAATCAAGGAACAACTAAGGAGCCACAACAAAGAATTGATGTTTCTCATCTCTCTCCCTTCCTGTGTGTCTGTCCCTATCTCTCTCTCTCTCTCTCTCTGTCTCTGCCACAAAAAAATAAATAAAATAAAAAAAAACATTACATATTGTATTACTTATTTTTTTCTTAAATTTGGTAGAATTCAGTAAATCATTATAATCTTGACATAAGTATTTGTTTTTTATATTTTAAGTTATAAATTCAAAGTGACAGAAAACAATTCCAATAGATTATTGTATCTAGGATTAATTTTGTAAAACGTGTTTTGTGATTAGAATTTTTTTTGACTCACATATGTATTTAATGTATCATCCTATAGTTAGTCATAATGAATTCATTATTTTTTAATGTCTAGAGCATTTTTAAAATTTATAATAATTTTTAATTTGTTTCTTTAGTCTCAGATACATGGGCTCTTACCTTGTAATCATTCTAACCGTTTATCAACCTTTTTAAAATAAGCTTTGATATTTCTTGGTTTTTCACAGAATAATGTTAGCTACTACCTAAACCAGAATGTCTTCACTCATGTTCCAAAAATTAAAGAGATCAATAGGAAGTACAAAAATACAAACATCACATCACCATCCCCTGCATCCTAAAAAATAAACATAGAATAAATGTTTAGAAGTATAAATTACACAATCCTAGGGAATAAACAAAACCCAGTAGATCATGAAGCCCAGGCCTATAGGAAGAGCAGCACAGAAAATCTAAAGTCCATTCATAACAGAGGAGATGTTTGGGGGACATGTGGATGAGACAGCAGGGATGCGTGTGCCCCAGGAGGAACAGAAGTGCGTGTCGATTTGGTAATACTGAGACTAAAGCTTTTTAAGATCTAAAAGGTTTGATCTTTTTCTGATTATTGTTTCTGCTGTAATTCTTCAATTTATCATTTAATTCCTAAGACTCATTCATCGGTTACTTTTAATGACTAATCTGAAAATTTTAAAATAAATTTATTTTAGAAGACAACTGCTTTTCAGCACTCAAAAGATTGATTCTCTCTTGCCTGAGCCCCAGAAGTGTTTAAGAGGATTGCTGTTATAGCTCCTAATTACTCTATTTCTCTTACAGTCCATTTCAGAGACGAGCCAAGTTGCTGCTTCCTTCCTAAGAATCCTCCATGAATCTCCAATTATCAGAGTAAAAACCATGTATCTTTTATTGGTCTACAGCACCAAACCCTAAAGCATCTGGGGTTTTATTCACTCCATGATTTCACCTCTTACTATCTTCTCCCTGACACACTCTGATCAAGTCATCTGGCCTCCCCATTGTTCTTCTCATACAACTCAGGGCTTCCAAATCACTGTGCCCATCATCTAGAATGATATTCTTCTGAATGTCCTCTTCCTTTGCCTTCCTCAATTCTTCACATAAATGACACATTCTTGTGAGCAAAACCCTAAATTCCTTCACAAGAAATCTGCAGCCCTACTATCTACCGGAATGTTCCCAAACTTTAAATTCAATTACCTAATTATGGATCATGTTTATTGTCTGTCTAAATAATAAAAAGAACACCCAAATAGAAGGAATTGTACAACTTTTTTGCTCATATTTATTATTAAATCACACAATCAACCCTGCTGGATTTGTGGCAACCTAGGTACAGGGAATGTTAGCACCTTTTCTACAATCACTCGGCTCTGAGTTTCAGAGGCGGGTCTCCTGTGCAGACAGGTTCGGTTTACCTGCATTCCCTTATTTATCCTTGTGCATTGCCTCAGACCGTAAGATGCTATGAGTAATGTAAGCAAAATGGGATGAGGAACAGCGACTTGTTATTTACCGGCTGGTCCCCTCCACTCATGTACAACATTAACTGAGGCAACACGGAGACTGAGTAAACATTTGTTTATTATATCAGAGGCAGGTCGATTAAAAAAATTTAGCCATAAATTTTTTCAAACCATATTTATATAAAATACCTTAAATAAAGTAAAAAAATAAAATAAAATAGAACTTTAGAATTCACTAGGAAAATAAAAAGTCTTTAAAACCACTGAATGGTCAGATGAGGAAAAGATGGATCATTCAGTAAAAAAAATATGGTCAAAAGTTTTTATATAATAATCAGTTTGAGAAAAATGTTATTGATTATTATGTTAAAAATGATCAATATTAAAGTTATAGTAATAACTTTCTCATAAACCCTAAATAAAAAATTAATATATACTACTAAGAAAGCAGTAAGTGAATCAAATTAAAAATTATTGGAGACCTCTCAAAGCCATGAGACCATTGGGGGATTTAATAGTCCTTGCCACAGCCTTTGGCATTGTTTATGGATGGTACATTTCTACCTTAAATGATATGAAATCTACATAGATTTTAAACACTTTGAATTGGTTACTTTTTCTTCTTATCTTTACATATAATTATCCTATGATCAGTATAAACATGTGCCAAATATATTTATTTAATAAAAAATCATATTCAGAATTGATATTTTATCCTTTTGGGCAACTATATATTTTAGGGACAGTGGAATTCCAGATAGATTATATAATACATTGTATAAGGAACTCTATTTTAATGCATTTTAACTTCCCTAAGCATCATTTATCATCCACTGAATAGAAATAACTTTTATACTGATATATTCTGAATTATATATTTCTAAATAACATGTTTTATTAAAAGCTCAGAAAAGCAGAAATAAAGGTGTATGAGACATTAGAGAACAAAGGAAGAAGTTTCAAATCTATTAAACACAAAAGCATTTTGTGTAATCAGCATGCATTGAAAAAGGCATCTAATCACAAGCAGGAGTGCACAGCGTGTGAGGTAAAGAGAATTTCAATGAGGAACAAGGTGGGAGGAGAGAGATAACAACTTCTACTAGTTTTTTTTTCAGTTTATATATTTTATTATTAAATTTAATGCAGTGAAATTGATTAATCAGGGTACATATATTGAAAGAAAACATCTCCAGATTATTTTGACATTTGATTGTGCTGTATACCCCTCACCCAAAGTCAAATTGTCTTCTGTCACCTTCTATCTGGTTTTCTTTGTGCCCCTCCCCTCCCCCACCCCCTCTCTCCTTCCTCGCCCCATCCCCCCTCTCCCCACTCCCCCACTCCCATTGCCATCACATTCTTGTTCATGTCTCTGAGTCTCATTTTTATAAGCATCTTAGAAGCAAACATAGGCAGTAAGCTCTCCGACATCTCTCGGAGCAATATATTTGCTGATTTATCTCCAAGAGGAAGTGAAATATAAGACAGGATAAACAAATTGGACTGTATCAATCTAAAAAGCTTTAGCACAGCTAAAGACAATAAGAACAGAATAATAAGACAAACTACACAATGGGAGAACATATTTGACAATACCTCTGATAAGGGGTTAATAACCACAATTTATAAAGAACTTGTAAATCTCAACACCAGGAAGACACACAATCCAGTGAAAAAATGGGAAAAAGAAATGAATAGACACTTCTTCAAAGAGGACATACAGATGTCAATAGGCTATGAAAAAATGCTCAACATCACTAATCATTAGAGAAATGCAAATTAAAACCACAATGAGATATCACCTCACACCAGCCAGAATGGCGCTCATCAACAAAACAACACAGAGTAAGTGCTGGCAAGGATGTGGAGAAAAGGGAACCCTCCTGCACTGCTGGTGGGAATGCAGACTGGTGTAGCCACTGTGGAAAACAGAATGGAGATTCCTCAAAAAACTGAAAATCGAACTGCCTTTTGACCCATCTATCCCACTTTTAGGAATATACCCCGAGAACACCATAGAACGGCTCCAAAAGGAGAAATGCATCCCCATGTTTGTGGCAGCATTGTTCACAATAGTGAAGATCTGGAAACAGCCCAAGTGTCCGTCAGAGGACGAGTGGATTAAAAAGCTTTGGTACATATATACTATGGAATACTACTCAGCCATAAGAAATGATGACATCGGATCATTTACAATCGGTTATTTACAATGGATGGACCTTGATAACTTCTACTAGTTTTCACTGCATAAATACCGACCACAAGCTTTCAGTGGCAGGAAACATGACATTTATTTGAAATGTGTGTGTGGCTAAACAGTGGTAGAGCAACTTTGATAACCTTGAACTCTGTCCTGAAGGAGCACCCGCTACCCTGCAAAGCTTTCCTCATCCCAAAAGCAGAAACACAGAGTCATGAATGTGTGCCCTATTGTGTAACAAATTTTCAACTTCTGCTTTAAAGACTCATTTTTATCGTGAGTAGGTGTCCAATTACATCACATTATTTTTCTGCAAAATTAATATTGCTGAATTTTTCTGCTGAATGATTTTCTGTTTAATCACTTTCAGTCATTGTATAAACTCAAATTCAATAATCTATAGGATCTGTTTTTATATATTGCTTGTTTCCATTTGCTAATATTTTGCTTACAATTTTTTTGTGTCTTATTTCATAAATGAGATGGGCTAATAGAGTTAATTTTCTCTACAATCCTTTTCTGGAGTTTGATGTCAAAGTAATGCAATCTTTATACAATGTTTTGGGGATACTTAGCATCATTGCATTCTGATCTAGCAAAGTGAAGTGCATTATAACAAATGACACATTAAAAATACCAATTAAAAGACATCTTTTGGTTTGAAAATTTGTTAATTTATTCTAATGCTATCCATAGGATCTTTTTAATGTACTAGGATTATAAACTTAGTAGTATTTATTTTATTGTAAGAAGGCTCACATTTAACAGCAGAAAACACATTTTTAATATGCCAAAAACTACAAATAAAACTGGCTGATTATATCATGACCTCTCTTTCCCAACGCTAGTCCCTGAAATGTCAACCTTCCTTTCGATTCTGCTTGTCAGAATTTCCAGTCCTTACTTTCACTATGATGTCATCTGATTCCACTAGTAATATATCTACACAGATGAGTGACTTATTTTCACAACAGAATTTATGCTTTCTTTTTTTTTGTTTGTTTTTTCATGGAATTTAGGTTTTGCAAAATGCATAATATATATTTTATATGATATATGTTATTATATGCTATATATTTATATACATAGATATGCAAAGTTTCAGTAAGACATGTCCACATGGAAACCTCAGTAAAGCCTATTCTGTAATTTAAAAATGGCACTAGTCACCATTTCCTAGAATGGGGTAGAAAAATCAACTGCTAAAGGACAGAAGTGATTTTTGGGAGTAAATTAAAATGTTCTTTATCTCAACTGAGTGTCATTACATGGGCATAGACATTTGTCAAAACTCATCCAACTTGATGGACATCTGTGCTCTTTCTACTTTTCGGCTATAATGAATAACACTACACTGAACATTCATGTATCATTTTATGTACTATTTGTCAAGATAATTTATTGCATAGAAAATAACCCAAATTGATAAGATGTAACTGAGCCAGAGAATAAGAACTAGTTCAATACCCCTGAAGGTGCAGAATGCCAAATATGGTATGAAAGATGAAGAGATCCCCCCAAATGATGGCTTTTCTGAGCTGAAACAGTGTGTGTCTACCAATACTCGTTACTCTTTACCATATACATCCCAAATTGGAGTGGCTAGATTATCAGAGCTGTGTCTGGAACTAGAAGACATAACAATCCTCCATGCTGTTGCTCTAAAAATGATGTTTTGGCCTGACCTGTGGTAGCAGTGGATAAAGCATCGACCTGGAAATGCTGAGGTCGCCGGTTCAAAACCCTGGGCTTGCCTGGTCAAGGCACATATGGGAGTTGATGCTTCCAGCTCCTCCCCACCTTCTCTCTGTGTCTCTCTCTCCTCTCTCTCCCCCTCTCTGTCTCTCTCTCTCCCTTTCTTTCTCCTCTATAAAATGAATAAATAAAATTTTAAAAAAATTAAAAAAAATGTACTGATCTTTAAAAAAAATGATGTTTTGGTCTATCCTCTATTATTCTTTTTTTAATATTTTATTTATTGATATTTTAGAGAAAGAGGAGTGAGAGAGAGAGACAGAGAGAGAGAGAAGGGGGAGGAGCAGGAAGCATCAACTCCCATATGTGCCTTGACCAGCCAAGCCCAAGGTTTCGAACCAGCGACCTCAGTGTTCCAGGTCGACACTTTATCCCACTGCGCCACCACAGGTCAGGCCTATCCTCTATTATTCTTTAAAGCAAAATACATCTGCTGCTGGGAGAAGCCTACTGTTTTTGAGGAATGTATTAATCCAACCCCATGTCTACCGCTGTAGTCGAGCAGGACAGGCATTGCAAAACCTGTTTAGCTCACCCATTTAAGTGAAGGAACACAAGATTTGGGGGACTTGTTTAGAAGTCTGAGTATGCTCCTAGATTTTGGGTGTATATAAGACAAAGATGCAGATGACATGGAATAAAATAACGGCAGTGAAGATGAAGGGGACAAAACAATTTCCAGAGAGGTTTAGAAATAGAAGTAATAAGACTAAAGGCTTATTAATAATGTCATGTTAAGGATGAATGATTAGGAAGAATGTGAAATAGTTTCTGAGTATCTGCCTTAAACCACTTAGGAAGAAACACAGAATGAAAAATAAGGGTAGGACAGAAGATGATGAACTCCTTCCTGTGCTTCTGAAGATATTCCAAGAAGGGGTGAGTTGGAATTAATAGCAGTAACCTGTTTTGTCTGAAGAATTTAAACACAAATCAAGCCTCTTTTTTCATCTTACTAATATTGGAGAAGCATATTGAGCATTGTTCTAGGTCATATTTTATTTTTCATTAGCCCTACCCTTGGATGGATACAATGTATGATTGACTGTATTTTCTTGTCCTGTCTTCAGTGTTAAATGTTTAATACACTGCTGGATATGTTTAGGTACCTATTTCCAATCAGCCTTTTTAATCTATAGAACTGACCTGTTACATACCTAAAAATAAACTCTTCTTTGAATTCTCAACTTGTAACAAATGTAATAATAATAAATTGAATTTGCGTTTTCTTTGTTCCAGAGGATATGTTAAGATATATACATATGTATAAGTTTATAGTTGTGAGTATGTGAAACACAGAGTTTATTCTTGTATTATTATTTATTTGAATGTTTTTTCCATATGAACTGTAAATCTATTTTTGTCTGCCTTATATGTATGTATATATAAGAATATATGTAATATTCTTTATATATTCATTCTTGTGGGACTTCACTCTTCCTACATTCAATTCTGTGTGTGTGTGTTGGGGGGTATGTTTACATATCTGAAACTGCATATAGGAGTATAAGACTTTCAAAGGATAGGTCTATATCTAATTAATATTCATACCCTTCCTAATGATTTCTCAGTGGCTTTCAATATATTTTTGGCTGAATAGTGTCTGATTCATTAAATGAAGAGTCTTCTTTCTATAAATAAAATATAAAGGAAAAAGAAGAATCTTTTATGTGTGTTCAACAGATATTTGAATGGGAATTTGTGAAAACAATAACTTACAAATAGGTGTGCTTTTGGTCCCGTAGATGTTCTATAATAGCTACAAGTCATGCTCAGGAAAATTATCTAACACAATCCCTCACATATAAAAAATACTTAAAGATATTTTCTTTATTTAAGCATACATCCTGCTTCTAAACTGGTAAATACTGAAACCTTTCCAAGACAATAAGCTTTCTGGAATGTACGTATGTATACCTAAAGCAATATATTTTCCTGAATAATTTGAAACTTTAAAAAATGTTATTATAAGGA
This sequence comes from Saccopteryx leptura, assembly GCF_036850995.1. NCBI lineage: Eukaryota > Metazoa > Chordata > Mammalia > Chiroptera > Emballonuridae > Saccopteryx > Saccopteryx leptura. The sequence goes on along the minus strand of NC_089503.1, from coordinate 205,546,034 downwards.
AATCTGGTTACTAGTTCTGACCAACTAATTTTAAATATTTTTCAGAAGAAATATTAACACAATATATATTTGTTTTTTATGTTGAATTTTTTTGGAGATTTATAAATATATTGTGTTTTTTTTTAGTATTTTAAAATTTTTTTAATTTATTTATTCATTTTAGAGAGGAGAGAGAAAGGGAGAGAGAGAGACAGAGAGGGAGAGAGAGAGGAGAGAGAGACAGAGAGAGAATGTGGGGAGGAGCTGGAAGCATCAACTCCTATATGTGCCTTGACCAGGCAAGCCCAGGGTTTCAAACGGCAACCTCAGTATTTCCAGGTCGACGCTTTATCCACTGCACCACCACAGGTCAGGCTAAATATATTCTTAACATTCTAAACAAATATCCAGTTATACAGAGGGAAAGAGCAGGTTATTATATTTTGTATTATACTATCATGCTAAGCCATGCTATTAAACAGAAAATTTCCACTATAAATAACCTAAAGGCATGTACTTTTCAATAGGACTTTCTCTAATGATAAAAATGTTCCATATATGTGTGTCCTAAGTAATGGCAGCTAGTCCCTACTCATTACTGAGCACTTGAAATGTAGCTAGTAACACAAAAGAACTAAATTTTTAATTTATCATCTTTTATTTTTAATTTAAATATCCACATGTGGCTAATGGCTATAAAATAGGAAAGCAAAGCAAGGATTGATAAATTTTACTCAATCAGGTCTTAATATACAAGCTTTCACCCTCTAAAATATATTACACATAACTTCTGTGAAAATAAATCATCACATTCAGCCTCGTATAATAAGAAATTGCCACAGGAACGCACAAACACTAATTTTGGAAAGAACAAACAAGTATGGATTTACTGTCATATTAATTAGTGTTTAAGGGTATTAAGAAACAACAAACAAACAAAAAGATAATGAGGATATGAAAACCTATCTGTGGGAACTACTCAGGGAACAAGAAAACATTAACTTTGATGTCCAAATTTGACAACATTTCTATGAATCTGCTAAGAAAAATAGTTTTCGGAAATATAAAATAGGTGATTAAAAATATATTGTTAGAAATTTTGTTAATGTTTAATTTCAAAACAGATATTCTACATATGTTAGTTGTCTCACTGATGGGAAAATATATAAATAACATTATCTTTCTTTCTTCTAGTTCTTTTATATCTTTTTACTTATTTAAAAGCAGCAAATAAAAATTTACAATTATTTTTTCCATGGTTAATTATAATTTGGAGAACTATTCTAAATCAGTCTAAATTGAAATACACTTTTGGATTAAAAATGAGCATTTCTCTTTAAATTTTCATAATGTAATATAATTTTTTTTTGTTAGTGAGCCAGAAAATTTATTCAGTGTAATTTTCAAGAGAATAGGGTTATGTCTTTTCTAGTTCTATGTAACCAATGTCAAAATTGCTTTAAAATGCTCCCATACAGGACCATAAAGTAAATTAAAATACAGTCACTGATTATATCAGAGGTTCAGCAAAAACCTTGAATATAAAGACTAAAAAACAAAACATAAATAATAAAGGGAAATATAGCTAAATTTACTAAAACCCTTCAACATGTGTAACACTCTGAAAATGTTATCATCTTTGTAAATATCGTATATTAGTATATCTTAACAGGTAATTAGCTTTGAAAATAAATTCTTTAAAATTTCAAAGGAATTTCTTCAATTGTTCAATCCATTTAAATTAATTTCTATACTTATAGAACATATATGCATAATTATTAGATTATTTTAGTGTTATTCCTCTAGTGCCATGAACAAAGATTGGAGACCATAGGAAGCCATCATTGTATTTTTTTTGTGATTGACAAGTCCCTGACACTTTCTGTACTTTGTTTTTTTCCTCCCTAAAACAGGGATAAGATATGTACCAAGCCCACTGTGTAGTGGTGAAGATGAAGAAAGTTGATATGTGACCCTGGCTGGTTGGCTCAGCAGTAGAGCATCCACCCAGTGTGTGGAAGTCCCAGGTTTGATTTTTAGTCAGGGCACACAGGAGAAGTGACAATCTGCTTCTCCACCCCTCCCTCTCCCCTCTTCTCTCTCACACTCTCTCTCTCTTCCTCTCCTGCAGCTGTGGCTTGAATGGTTCTAGCAAGTTGGCCCCAGCCACTGAGGATGGCTCCATGGCCTTGCCTCAGGCATTAAAATAGCTTGGTTACTGAGCAATGGAGCAGCAGCCCTAGTTGGGCAGAGCATCAACTCCTGTAGGGGGCTTGTAGGGTGGATCCCAGTTGGGTATATGCAGGAGTCTGTCTCTCTGCCTCCGTCTCTCACTTAAATTAAAAAAAGAAGATAAAAGATAAAGTTGATATATACAAATACCTTAGGAAAAGGCTAGATACTTAAGCCATGAATAATACCTATTTGTTTATTAATTACATTTGAAGATTAATTTTATAAAACACTGAGAGCCCAGAATTTTTTTAAAAATTTTTTTATTTATTCATTTTAGAGGAGAGAGAGAGAAAGAGAGGAGGAGGAGGAGCAGGAAGCATCAACTCCGATATGTGCCTTGACCAGGCAAGCCCAGGGTTTTGAACCGGCGACCTCAGCATTCCAGGTCGATGCTTTATCCACTGTGCCACCACAGGTCAGGCCTGAGAGCCCAGAATTTATAATTTTATGTCATCTAATAGCACTACCTTTCCTGGGGAAAGATATTGACCAATTCTGGCTTAATCTATTTTAAAATAATTATTTTTCTATTGCTAATGGTTTTATTGAAAGTTGATTCTTTCAAGTGGGCAATATTTACAGATTATATTTGATTATGAAATATAGATAATATTAAGAATATAATCTTCAAATTTTACTAGGCAAAATTACCACTGAAACATAAATATTTTCACCTCCATAATCTTCGCTTTTATACTCTGGGGGAAGTAAATAAACCCAGAAAGACACAATGTGATAAAAAGACTTTCCTCAAAGACTGTCCCAAAAGTTCTTATCTATGATAAAAGGTGTATCATATGCATTGTTTGATTTTATATGTGAACTCAATAAGCATTCCAAAATGCCATCTTTCAATATAAAAAATATGGCTAAGAAAATAAAATGCTCAAGAAAATTAAGGTCAGATAAAATATTTTCATTTTTTTCTTGCAAGTTCAAGATAAAAGAAATGACAAAATGAGAATAGTTACATCTTATTAAAAATAATAACTCCCTACATGTTGTCAGGTATATAAATACAAAATAAAATGGAAAAGATTAAGATTAATGAATGGAATAAACAGGATTACATGTAGACCATGAGGATAGTTTCACTGATTTTCTATATAAAATCTTGGGCTGAAGAATAATCTGTATTAAAATCTTAACAGAGTTAATTCAGACTCATAACACTAAAAAGTAACTGTCTTTTCTAGATTCTAGAAACATGGCTAATATAACATTCTTAGTGGAAAATGCGGATGTGTTAACAAAGAAATGAGGCAGCGTGTACAAATAGTGTGCAGTTGGGTGTTGAGAAAAATCTCTTAAAACTAAGAAATGAGCAAACTGTGTGTTTTGCCTCATTGTTTGGAGCTGAAAAAAATCACTGGTGATGGCCTCTTTAACATGAACACTTACTGCTTGGTGCTCTGCTTACAGTGAGCTCTGTGTGACACTGTTTCCTGCCTGCATGCTTGTCAGCCCTATTGGTTCCTATGGATAGGGACTGAAACCCTGTTATTCCAATTTGGAACACAGATGTGGCCTTCTCATTTGCTGCTTCTGTGCCTTCATGTAGCCTCCCGAGTAAAGGTCCACGCACCTGGCGTCTCAACACCCAGTGCTACCCTCCTGTGTAAAATTCGATACGGACATGAGACTCTTAAAAACTTGTGAATTGAAAATGCAAAGCTTTCTTTTTCTTAAAAATCAGCTGCTGATATAAGTTATCCTCGAACCATTCCCCCCCCCACCTTCCTACTCTATTTGCTACCAAGTTTAAAATTTCTTGGTATATGGTTGATAGTAATAATATTGTGTTTTTAACAACAAAAAATATTTTTTAACAAAACAGTACCATATATACAAGACAGAAGAAATGGAGGAAGGGGAGGAAAGCATGAGAGAGCTTCATAGAATGGTTAAAAGAGAAATTGCTGGAGTGATATTTGAGTGATGAAAAATATACATTAAAAATACTTAAATGTGTGAGCAGCACAGCATTTTAATCCATTAATTAGAATTATTTTCTACTTGTTTTGTATGGAGAGACCACTGTTTACTACTTTTTTTTTTCTTTTCCAGTTTTGATACATGAAAACAGAAATACAGTGTTGGGAAGTATGCAGAAATAATCAGAAGAAAGCAAAATTATACACTTAGTCTTTCCCTAAGAAGGACAAAAAAAATGGCCCACCCATTTTCAAGTAGAACCATGTCAGCAACAGAATGACAGGACAGCATCCCACAAGGCTTGATGGTGGAGGCAGGATACAATTTACCTTTATTTTCAAATTAGAACCTGCTTAGACTACTGGTGCCTGATAACAGCTAATGTCCGCTGGCAGAGGAATATGAGTGTCAAAATGTTTTGTAATTTCTGTATATTGTATTTTTTAATAAAATTTTTCAGATTTCATGTATTCATTTTTAGAGGGACAGAGAGAGAAGGGAGGGAGGAGCAGGAAGCATCAACTCCGATATGTGCCTTGACCAGGCAAGCCCAGAGTTTCGAACCTGCGACCTCAGCATTCCAGGTCGATGCTTTATCCACTGTACCACCACAGGCCAGGGATATTGTATTTTGATGTGTCACATTCTTAATTATAAAGTAACTAATTTTATGTTATATTTACAATGTTTTATTTTTTACAGGGCAGGAATAATATAACAGATCACATATTAAACACTTTTTTTTTTTTACAGGGACAGAGAGAAAGAGTCAAAGAGAGGGATAGACAGGGACAGACAGACAGGAACAGAGAGATGAGAAGCATCAATGATTAATTTTTTGTTGTGCGTTGCAACACCTTAGTTGTTCATTGATTGCTTTCTCATATGTGCCTTAACCGCGGGCCTTCAGCAGACCAAGTAACCCCTTGCTCGAGCCAGCAACCTTAGGCTCAAGCTGGTGAGCTTTTGCTCAAACCAGATGAGCCCGCGCTCAAGCTGGTGACCTCAGGGTCTCGAACCTGGGTCTTCCGCATCCCAGTCCAGTGCTCTATCCACTGTACCACTGCCTGGTCAGGCAACAGATCACATATTAAAAATCCTGACTTTATCTGGTTAACCACGGAAATGTTTGCTTTATTAACTTACACCTAGATGCACTGAGTTGCCAGTTAGTGGCAAATGCACTATTTATGTATTATATACATAAACTAGGAAGAATAATTTACCTTTATAAACACAAATATATAAACTTTATAGCAAGTATTACTCATGATCACAGATTCTGCTAATACATTTGAAAATTCATCTCTCCACCTCCTCTTTCCATTCCACTCATAGATGGTTACTATTTATCTTACTTTACTCTATGCACTAGTCTAGGTATTAGAGAAACCTAAGTAGGAACTGATGCCTGCTTTCATAAAGTTTGACCAAATTTGAAAGATATAGAAACAACTGAAAATAAGGCAAAAATATAAAAATTAATGCCATTAATAATTTATTGCAGATTCTACAGAGTGTATAGTTAACATGCCCAGAACTTTAGTGTCAAGGTCAACTTATCCTGATGGGATATAGGAAAAAGTTCTGAAAAAATTATGATTCAATATGCAAATGATTCAAGTCAATTACAGTAGAGATAAAAAATTATCCAGAAGAAATCAATTTAGCTTTATTAAATGTATACCCAATGCATGAGCCTAGGCTACCAAAACATGGATTGAGCTGCAAATAAATGTTACTCAGTGACTGAAACACTGGTTCATGAGTTTATAAACTGTAACTCTTAATTTCTAAGTAGAAATTTAAAAATATAATAAATATAACTATTATCTTATAAATATTAATAATAGGAAATCCAGAGAAGAGAATAATATAGCAGTTATTACTCAATGATGAAAGTGCTAGAATCAAGGATACATTTGTATGCCTTAGTAAAGATACAAGATCACTTAATCACTGGAAACAGGCATTGATTGATAAAGGGAAATGTGAAAAAAGAGAGATGAGAAAAGAACCTCAAAAAATAACTGCCATCTGAATTTGCCGGGAAACATCGTGTGTAAATTCAGTTCTCCTGAAGAAAGTCTTTTGATCTGCGACGTTAATAAAAAGTTATCTTTGTTGGCTATATAAAATACATTTAGTTCAAAATATTGAAGTAACAAAGAGACATGTTGAAAGTAATCAATATATAATACACTTAAATTAGTGATACAGCACTTAAATTCATAAGAAAAAAATTATATAATGTTTTATGATTCAACTAGTTGTACTTTTGAGGAATTTGTAGAACACTATGAAGTTGCAAATGCAAGAGAATAAAAAAAGCAAGATTTCCTGGCTAATCTTTCAGTGATACAAAGTTGCAAAGTATTAGAAATACACTTTTATGTGACTATGAAGGGTTGGGGGAAAATACAAATAAAAAATCTTTAACCTTGTATATATATGTATGTGTGTTAATATTATTAAATTTGTTGGGATGACATTGGTTAAAAAGGTTATATAGGTTTTAAGTATACATATTTTTTTAAAGAGTTAATTGCTATAAAGCTAATTAACATGATTAGATTATGGATTTTTTTTTTGGAGATGGTAGGCTTGTATTTAAATATTGGAACTATAATGAAAAATCTACTTAGTTTTAAATAGTATATGGAAACAGAAGAGAAAGCATACTGAACACATAGAACACCTATCTGTCAGTGCAATTAAGATTTAAATTGGCAACTTAGAGATGACAAAATGAAAACATTTTTGAGAAATCAAATTAGCTAATATAATATCCATACAAACATTGGAGAAGGAGAATTTTCTTAGCTAAGTTGTTTGGAAAGCTAAGCAAACAAGAAACACACTTTTCTCATGTGTGCCAATATTTAAAACTGCCTTTTCTTCATGGTAAGCCCCTCTGTTCGCTATGACACGAGGTCTGGATTTATTAGTGTACACTTAAGTGACTTTTGGTCCACATTCTTTAAACATATTAAACGTTGAAAAACTAAGGAATATTATCAATTGAGGGCCCAGGTTCAAAACCCCGAGGTCGCTGGCTTAAGAGGAGGGTTGCTGGCTTGAGCCCAAGGTCTTCGGCTTGAGCATGAGGTGACAAGCTCCGCTTGATTTCCTCAGTCAAGGCACATATGAGAAAGCAATCAATGAACAACTAAGATGACGCAACGAAGAATTGATGCTTCTCATCTTTCTCCCTTCCTGTCTGTCTGTTTCTATCAGTCCCTTTCTCTGACTCTCTCTCTCTGTCAAAAATGACAAAAGAGAAAGAAATCAATGTTCCTTTTTCTCTCTCCATTTTCCTCTGTATAAAATCAATAAACAAAAAATTTTTAAAAGATACATGTGAGAAAAACTACAAAATGCTGATTAATGAAATCAAAGAAAACTAATAAAATGAAAAAATATTTCCTATATATGGATTAGAAGACTTATTGTCACAATATCAATCCTAACCAAATTGATCTTTAAATTCAGTGCAATCTCAATCAAAATTTCAGCAAGTGATTTCTTTTGTTTAAGCCACCAGATATGCAGAATTTTGCGATTGCAGCCTGACCAATCTAAGACAAACTCCTGAAAACCTTCTAAAAAATGCCAGCTGAGAAACTTAGATGGCCTTAAGTATGGTGATGACTTTTCAGAAACAACATTAAAGGCATGACCCATGACAGAAAATGTTGATAAACTGGGTTTCATTAAAATTAAAATCTTCCACTCTGTGAAACAAACTATCAAGAGTATAAGAAGCCACAAAATGTCCCCCCAAAATAGCAAATGACATATTTAATAAAGGATTGTTATCCAAAATATACAAAGAATTCTTAAAACTCATCAATAAGAAAACTAAACAACTTAAAACATGGGCAAAAGACCTGAAAGACAGACACCTTGCAGAAAAAGATACACAGATGGCAAAAAAGTATATGAAAAGATGCAGGGAACTGCAAATTAAAACAACCACTCCCATGAGGTACTGCCTCATATTATTAGACTGGTCCAAATCCAAAATAATACAATAACAAATGGTGATGAGCACACAAAACAAAAGGAATCCTTAATTATCGCTAGTGGGAATGCAAAATGGAACAGCCGCTTCCAAAAACGGTTTGGTAGTATTTACAAAACCAAAAAGACTCTTACTATATGATTTAGCAATTTCACTCTGTTATTTACCCGAAGAAGTTGAAAGCTGAAGCCCACATACATGTCTGCATATAGATGTTTAGAACATCTTTATTGATATTTGCCAAAACTTGGAAGCAATCAAGGTGTCCCATACAAAGATCGGTGGTGGGTGGGGAGTGAAGACAGGGAGGCAGAGCACAGAGAATTTTCAGGGAAGTGAAAATACTCTGTCTGGTATCAAAATGTTGGACGGGGTTGGGGGGATCATACATTACTCAAAACCCATAGAACGTGCAGCACCAAAGTAAATCGTGATGTAAGCCATTAACTTGAGTGTAGGTTTCTTCATTGTAGCAAATATACCCCTCAGTGGGGAATGTGATAATGGATGGGGAAACCGTACATACGTGGGAAGGGAGAGTGTTTGGGATATCTCTGTATTCTCTTAGTTGTGCTGTGAACCTAATCCTGATCTAAAAAATAAAGGCTGTTTTAAAAGGACATATGTAGTCCTAGAGTCTATTCAAACTATCTGGGACAGAATTTCTGGGAATGTGGTTTTTTAATGGACATTTATAAATGCTTCAGGAGACATTTTTATGGGTACCCATGTCCAAGCTCTCCCATCATCTTTCACACTAACTTCTCAAACCATCATTGCTTCATTTCATACATTTTGATATTAGGAAATTATAGAATTCACCTTTTAGTTGAAATATTACCTTCTGAAATATTTTATAATATTATTAAACACTTAGGAAAGCAATCTAATATGCTTAATTTATAAATGTATAATCACTTATTCCTGACACCTTTTTAACTCATTAATTTTTAGAACTGTGTTTATTTTAGTATCAAATAAGCAGTGAATTTATATAATCAAAAGCTTTTTAATGTGTTTTTAAATAAAAATCAACATCTCTCTCCAGCAATCATATTCTATTTGTGCATTTAATTTTATATATTATAATTCTGCATTATAAATATTTTACTCATAGGATATGATTTTTAAAGTTTTACAAGACCTTATTATTCCCACAGGATTATTTGACTTGCACCAAAATTCAAACTAATTATATTCTGTTATTCATACACTGCCCACCGCAACCAGGTACTCATACGGCCACCCTTCCCTGATTTTATTTTCACATTTTCTCAAAATGCAGAAAATATTAGGTCATAGACTACATGAGCACATCTGTTCAGTTTTTATCTCGTATTGTGTTCAGAATGTAAAGCTGGAGATAAGCATCAAAAGGCAGCATTAAGTTTTATGCTGAATCAGAGTCATAAACTTTCTTGAATTGTGTTTTCTCTTTAAAATGGTTACTGGCAGCAGAGGTTGATATCAGCTTTCAATATAATTTTCAACTCACTCATTTGATAATAGACAGTTAATGCTATTAGTGGATAGTTTCCAAGAAACTCTCTAGTTAAAATCATTTCAGTAACAAGATGAAAACTAGCAGTCGATTAAAAGCAAATTTTCTCTTTATGAAACAGTTGGAATAAATTATTGTGATATTGTGATCTACAATCAGAATACAAAAAATGTAATACAACAGAACTAGTCCCTAAGAATTATATTGGACACTAATCTATTTGGCCTGTCTCATGTGAACTAATAATATAAAAATAAAGATTCCTCCCAAGATTATCTTTATGATGAGAAGAGTAAAACTTATTCTAAAGTTTCTTCTTAATTGAAAAAGAAAGAAAAATAAAAAGCTACATAGATTCCCTAAAATCAGCCAAAGAATCCTTATTTTCATTGTGGTTGAGGAAGTATGGGGATTCAAAGTATGTGACTTAAATTTCTTTCAGTTAATTATTTACATGCTTATATTTTTATATTTAAGTTAATTTAACAGTTTTCTTAACAACTGTGTTATGTGAGTTGATAATGTCATATTCTTTAAGTAGTACTTAATCTTTACAAAGTTGCTATATTAGAAATTTTAAGCAAATAAACTGCTAATAATTCTATTATTTAACTATATTAATTTCACTCACTGATAAACCAAGAAATAGACCTAGCTTTTGATTGATTATGCATACATAAACACATATGCAAACATACTTGCACTTGTGTGTACTTCTATGTGTGTATATATATGCATAGTTATAATGTTATTTGTATCATTATAATTTCTCTTTATCATTATTCTGAGTTTACTTTTTAAAGGGCTTTTATGTGGGTCTTTTTTCACTTATATCTCTAGGCACTAGGTAAGGCCTCTCTTTTCTGAGTGACATGACAAGTTCTGGATATTTTAAAAAATATTTTTTGATAGTCACATTTGTCTGTTTTAATTTCTTAAAAAGAATTCACAGTGTAATATTAATACTTCTTGACAGATGTGTAAATATTTTATCTTTCTTCCCTTATTGTTTTATTCTTTTGGTTTTAAATATAGAAACATTTACTCACTTTCATCTTCCAAACCTCCTACTTTTTTTTTTGCTATGATACTTTTAATTCTAAGAGATTATTATTAATTTATAATTACTCATTTTCACTGAGTTATTGTTTAATAACTAACTTATCTGATCTTGCTCAGGATTTCAGTTATACTACTTAAATGTTTTCTTTTAATCCTTCCCCTAGATTGTTTTTTACAAGCAAACATATTAAAATGAGATGTTTTCCTGTCTTACTCTAAGGTGAGGTTGTAAAAGGTAAATGCACAGTCCAAAAGAGAAGAGAGATTACCATTTAAAAACGTCAAAATAAGTAGTCGAAAACCTGTTGGAAAAATCACCAATATCCAAAATGAAACAGAAATCGTAAAAAGAAGAATTTACTTAAAGTGTATTTGTGAATCTCTCTCCCCAAAGATGGAAATGGGAAGTGAGAAGATGCCACATTCGATCACAAGATGACAAGGTTGAGCATGATTCTTTGCAGGTGGAGGCATGTCAGACTGGTACCTGACGAGTCCTTGTGAAAGGGAGTGGGGGGTTGTCTCTAGAACTCAGTGACTGACTCCAAGAATAAAGCAACAGACATCTACTCCATATTTATTATGCGCTTCATACGGAGCTACAATTTTCAATGAATCTTTCATTTGATCTTCACCATACACATACAATATAGTATTTTCTAAACTCAGAGAAAAATAAAAGAGCACAGCAATAAAACTATAGATATGAGAACTAACCTATTGATAAACCGTGCAAGAAATTTTTACTAACTGCAATTCAGTTGTGACTATGATAGCAACATTTGTTTGCTGACTCAGGTGTATGGACCCCTGCTTTTGGGTGGGTAGATATACTACTAGTAACATGCCCTCTGTCCTGTATTTTGAAACATTCAGGGCTTCTTGTATGCCTGAGTACATTTCCTATTATTACTGTTACAACATGAAAGATTGTACCTTTCTGAAAACAGAAACTTGGCAGTGATTGAGGGGAGGTCAGGGCATCCTTTACTATTATTTCCACACACATAAAGTGTAGAGTTAAGTAAAGATGGGAAGAGAGAATATATTACGGCATAGATTGCAATATTTTTCAATCAGGCACAGAGGTTCAATGTGACAGAGTCATGAACAGGAGTTATAGAGAGGATCTTTGACCAAGAGAGCAACTCCTGGGCATTGGGTTATATAGTGTTGCAAAGAATTTACCATACATATAACTGTAGTTTGTCGCATGGCTATAACTAGAATTTATCTTAATGCAACCATCTGAAGTAATCTAGGCATTCTTTTTTTCCTCTCCATTTTAATACCAAGAGAAGAACTGGTGAGGAGGGAAAATCTATTGAGAACAGATAACCAAGATTTTTTGAAATGTTTCTATATCAGGAGAAAATAAAAGAACAAACACAAAGCTAAGGCAGAAAGGACATTGCAGAGGGGTAGGGAGAATACACGAGTTCTACTGGCAAAGCAGAAAATGGTCAGATTGGGGAAGGATGAATGCTGAGCACAGACAGTTAGCAGGAGTCAGCTAAAACGACAAAAATTTAAAAAAAGGTTTTTACAAATGATGTTGTCAGTGAGGAACTGCCCGCTAGGGCAGCTACCCCACTTCTCATAAGGACCTTCCTGACACTCTGACAGCAGGAAAACATTTTACACCCCCCCACACACACACACACATTCTAGGAAATATCTGGCCACTGAAAACCCCCTGCTCCTGTATTATATACTCTTCCTCTTCTGCAATGCCCTCAAACTGTTACACTACCTACTTGTAGCCAACCAGGAGCTGCCACATGGACAAAAATGTTTCAGCCAAAATGTTTCTCTGCTTCCGAAAGTCCGACCTAATGAACCCTGGCCAATCATAGACCACGTTGGTCTTTCCTCTTTCTACCCTATCAAATATACTTGCCTTTCCAACTCCTTTCAACCCCTGAAGAAATATAAGTATGACAGACAGATGGGTTCCTCTGTGGCAAGTTTATGAATAAACAGCCTTTGTATATGAAACAGCAGGCTTACTTTTGTCTTTGACATCAGTAAAGGGACTCATAAATTTAAAACAGGAATAAATTTAAATATGAAATAAGTAAACACACAAATGCCAAGATAACACAGTAGTAATCTTGTAACATTTTATGGTCTGCTGTAATTCACAAACTGATTTCACCTAGATTATTTAAACTTCCATACCACCCAGAGAGACAATCATTCATTGTGATGGAAATTGGAAACAGTTTTTTATATTTTAGTTTCTATTTTTCCAAATTCAGTTAATATGGGCTAAAACTTGAACTCAGGTCCTCTGTACAAGACCCTTTCCCCTGAACAATTCAGTACATTGCTTATACTGTATAAACAAAATGGCAAATTTAGAATACTGCTATTCAAAATAGATTTATTTGTAGAAATATAACATGGTTTGGCTTCTTGGAGGAATTCAGCCTTGACTAGGGATTATTAAAAATAATACAGATTGGTAAGAAACATAAGAAAATAACATCATTAGAATGATAAAATTTGAAAAAACCCTAATTGATTTATGTTTTGCAGACTAATTTCTTTCTCAGTTTTAAATATAAAAAATTAGATGAAAATGTTGCATATTTAGTTTACAAATTAAGAATAATCAAAAGGTCAATTGTTACATTTAAATTTGGAGAAGGTTTAAGAGGGAATGACAAATATATATATTTATATATATGACATTTATATGATTCTTATGTAAAATTTATATGGTTTTCTTAGAAAATCTATTTTTAAATCTTTGTAGGGCAGCCTCTTATATTAATATGTTTATTCTTTGTTGAGTAAAACCTTTCACAAAATCTGACTCTCTTATCATCTGGCCCATAAAATCATTGAATAAAAAATCAAAATACAGAAATATTTAAGAAATTGAGAAAAAAAATTAATCTCTTACCAGCAAGGAAATTATCTTTTAAATTTTATTAAAATCTCTAATATCCTTTTCTTATTGTTATAAATAAGAGAAGAGGCAAATGTCTTCCTTATCCTCATTCATAGTAACAGCCTTACCTAAAAGTTTCAGTATTGTAAGGTTTCTCTCTTGCTACTTTATTGCCCGAAACAAAAACCTCTCCTTCAGTCGATCACATCCTGTTCTAATTTATTCTATATTTTGCTAATTTTCTACACATCTATATTATTTGAATGCTGTTATAGATGTAGTGCATGAAATTCTAAAATTTTCTGAATAAATGATATAAGAACATGGTAATCAATAATCAATTAGTATAACAAATATTATTAAAATACTTTTTGTTTATTAATTTTACAGAGAGGAGGTGGGAGAGTGAGAATATCAACTCATAGTTGCTTCACTTTAGTTCTTCATTGATTTCTTGTGGTATGTGCCTTGACCAGGCAAGCCCAGGGTTTTGAACTAGTGACCCCTGCATTGCAGGTCAGCCCTTTATCCACTGAGCCACCACAGGTCAGGCACAATTGTATACATTTCTTAAAGCAGTTCCTAATTATAGTTCTATTTTATCAATCACATCTTAATGATAAACAATTTTACATTTTAATGTAAACATCATGTTTGAAGTTTTGTAAAAAACAAATTAATTTTGTAAACAAAAAATATTTCCTATTATATCAAGAGGATTGATAGTCCCTGGCAAACACCCCTGTTTGGTGTTGTCATATTCAGAAAACATCTCCTTTTAGAAACTGGGTTGTATCATATGCACTTGATACAATAATTTATAATTATGGTCACTGATGCCTTTAAATGTGGCCTATTGACAGTGAAGTTATATCTTAAGAGATACACTTTTATAGGCTAAATTCTGGCCAGGCCCAACATCTAGAAAGATTACTTTCTTCTTCGTGGGAATTATAAATCTTTCTGTAATTATTTTCTTCTTCCCCAAGGTCTTTATATTTCTTCTGCTTAACTATATTTCATCAACATAAACCCACAAATCTGATCACGTCACTACAATACTTAAAATCTTCCTCTACCTCAGGGTGAAATTTGAAACTCATTAGCACATAAAGGTTATATGTGCCATAATAGAAAAATTGTGGTTTGGGGATTAGGGAGAATGAAAAATAAATCTGTATCTGCCCCTTCAAGAAACTCAATTTCTTCATCTTTAGACTAGACTAATAGACAATTTATAACTTTGTCATGAAGATTGGGCAAGAGTGCATAACTAGTACCCCTAAGAAGTAAATGACATTATGTTCACTGGTTTCATTCATTGACGAGTCTCTCCAGTCTCACAAAAAATGTTACCTCTCACCCATTAAAATATATCTGTCTTGTCTCTTAAGCTTTTCTTTTGGCTTTTATGCAGAGTTTTGTCCTTTTGGACCCAGTTCTTCTGATGAAGGATGGTACAGAAAGGGAGAGAAATTGAGAATTTGTGGATTGATGGTGTTATTACTGGATTATTTTTCATTTATGCTGAATTGGAATAATGGATTTATCCAAGGAAAACATTAAGAAAATCTCTAGAACCTAAACTTATCTTCAGAGTAATATTCCTGAAAGTCTTCCAAATTTGTTTGTAATAAACTTGTGTGGATATTTTTTTTTTTGATAGAGACAGAGTGAGTCAAAGAGAGGGACAGATAGGGACAGACAGGAAGGGAGAAAGACGAGAAGCATCAATTCTTCATTGCAGCACCTTTAGTTGTTCATTGATTGCTTTCTCATATGTGCCTTGACCAGGGCAAGGGCTACAGCAGGACGAGTGACCCCTTGCTCAAGCCAGCGACCTTGGGTTCAAGCCAGTGACTTTGGGCTTCAAGCCATTGACCTTTAGGCTCAAGCCAAGCCAATGACCATGGGGTCATGTCTATGTGATCCCATACTCAAGCCAGAGGTTCCCACTGATGTGGTGAAAGCAGAGGTTATGTTTCACACATAATGGTAATGGGATATTTGAAGTAAAGACTTTTTTAAAAAAATTTCATTTATTCATTTTAGAGAGGAGAGGGAGAGACAGAGAGACAGAGAGAGAGAGAGAGAGAGAGAGAGAGGAGAGACAGAGAGAGAGAAGGGGGGAGGAGCTGGAAGCATCAACTCCCATATGTACCTTGACCAGGCAAGCCCAGGGTTTCGAACCAGCAACCTCAGCATTTCCAGGTCGACGCTTTATCCACTGCATCACCACAGGTCAGGCTGAAGTAAAGACTCTTAATCACACAGCCACTATGGAATGGGTAATTCTAATGAAAGCCTGTAAATATAACAGAGAGCCTTTAAATTTTCTGCTTGATTTCTTTCAGCAACTGTTCATTACATGTGTTAAAATTATGGTAATATCAGAAGGTAATTATATTATATATAAGTATGCATTATATGTAAAATGCATTAATTCCTCTCTTTCACCTGTCAAAAAAACCCAGATTAAATAAGTGTTTTATCTCTTAGCTTAAATCTTTCTTCTTTGTGTCAATTCTATACACCACTATCAAGTTTAATCTTCCTAATTATACTTTGTATATATTTACACAAGAATAATTTCACCCGTTACTTTCTAATTATTCAATTAATCACAGTGAGTTGCCCTCCCCTTTCTGGTCTACAATTTAAAAGTTCATTTATAATTTACACTACTATTCAACTATTCAACTTTCAGCTTCTTTGTAAAACTGATTCTTTCAATTTTCTATTGCTATTTTTCACTACATTCTCAAACATTCAGATTCCCACTGGATATAAATTGTCTGCGAGACATTGTACCAATTTCTTACATACTATTCTCTCTCTCTCTTTCTCTCTTTATTTTACCTTCCCTCATACGTGTTAATCTCATCTTCCCAATTTCATTTTCCCGGTCTCAATCTCTAATAAATGTTTTTATTTACTTATTTATTCTTAAAGCTGAGGCTCAAAATACAACACAGCAACTTAACACTGACATTAAGTTTCAAGTCTATGAACTGTCATTGTACAAAATCACTATTATGTTATCCACTCCTGTTTATTATAGTTTGAAGGTATAATGTAGAAATATTGGAGACATCAATATCTTATAGATTTTAAGTGTATCGGCTATGCCAAAGGTAAATATAAACATAGTTATGAGAAACATACACCTAATACCATAAGCATAGGGTTAACCACAATACCAACGGAAATATACAAAAAAACCCCAACAAAAACCAAAAGACAATGTTTTCTGAACTCATCCAATTAATGTGCCTTCAGAAGCATTGTCTTCTTGGCTACTAACTGCTTATTTTTTGCTTTTATGTTTGTTTTGATCTAATATTATATGAAAATTATATTTTGACACATTTGATAAGAAATCAGTTGTCGTTTTTACATTAGAGTGAATGCTATTCCTGAGAGAATACACCTTTTTTTCTGTGTGACACTTCAGGCTAACCATACAATCATCTGGGTAATCTAACTTTCAAAAAGCAGAAAACTATCTGTAGATTAAATTAAAAGATTATTTATTTATTTTGCATTGTTAAAAATTGTAATGCATATTTATTATTACAATATGCAGTCCCTCATGCATTATTTAAGTTCATTAGCAGTAACTGGTAAATTGATACTCAGGACACTTTCTTTCATTCCACTTCTATCTCTATGCTGGGTTGGAGGAAATAGAATCAGTTTATAATCAGATAAGTAATGACAGAATACATTGCCCTTTGTTTTAGACTTAGAGGTCCCTTGCAGTTTCTTTCCTGTACCGAAATGCAGTAGCATTACTGACATACTTTTTTTTTTTCCAGAGACAGAGAGAGAGTCAGAGAGGGAAAGATAGGGACAGACAGACAGGAACGGAGAGAGATGAGAAGCATCAATCATCAGTTTTTCGTTGTGACACCTTAGTTGTTCATTGATTGCTTTCTCATATGTGCCTTGACTGTGGGCCTCCAGCAGACCAAGTAATCCCTTGCTCAAGCCAGTGACCTGGGGTCCAAGCTGGAGAGCTTTGCTCAAACCAGATGAGCCCGTGCTCAAGCTGGTGACCTCAGGGTCTCAAACCTGGGTCCTCCACATCCCAGTCTGATGCTCTATCCACTGCAGCACCGCCTAGTCAGGCGACACACTTTTAAAAATAATATATCAAACATCACCTTAATGAAGAAAGACCATATTTTATGTTTTCAGAAAAATTATTAAAATGTCTATATATTTTGAATTTTTCTCTTAAGCTTCTTATATAAAAGATAATTAGCATTTAGAATTATTTACTATAATTCAGGCAATATATAATCTTGCAGTTTTATTGATGAGATCCTGCTTAAGAGAAATATTTTAGCTTTAAAATCATACTACTTCTTGAGATAATGGAGCTTAATGCTGATTTAAGAGATGAAGAGCAATGACAAAAACAAACAATACCTAGGGTTTAAAGCTGTAGCTTATTTTTTTTTTTCTTCTGTATTTTTCTGAAGCCGGAAACGGGGAGAGACAGTCAGACAGACTCCCGCATGTGCCCGACCGGGATCCACCCGGCACACCCACCAGGGGGGGGCGCTCTGCCCACCAGGGGACGATGCTCTGCCCCTCCGGGGGGTCGCTCTGTTGCGACCAGAGTCACTCTAGCACCTGGGGCAGAGGCCAAGGAGCCATCCCCAGGGCCCGGGCCATCTTTGCTCCAGTGGAGCCTCGGCTGCGGGAGAGGAAGAGAGACACAGAGAGGAAGGAGAGGGGGAGGGCTGGAGAAGCAGATGGGCGCTTCTCCTGTGTGCCCTGGCCGGGAATCGAACCCGGGACTTCTGCACGCCAGGCCGACGCTCTACCACTGAGCCAATCGGCCAGGGCCGCTGTAGCTTATTTTACCAGAGCCTTCAAGGCAGAAGTAACATTAATCGGAAAAGAGCAAATGATTATATAAAAACAGACATTTTAAAAATGGGCACTCACTATATCAAAAATTCTATTAAGCTCCATTAAAATGATAACCAAGATGAAATCATACTACCTTTTAATTTTTAGATATAAATTAAGATAATTTAAAAATTGTTGCAAGATAATTAAATGACAATTTTTGTGAGAAAATCTTGGGGGTTATCTGAACAATCTGAAGGCAAGAGAGTAATACTTATAATACTTACACAATAAAAAATATGTGAATGCATGTGTGTACACACAAAAATATAGCTTGTATAATTCTAGCAATATAAATATAATTTTGATTGCAATTATAAGGTATATGATAAAGCATTAAACATAATATAGAAACAACATTCATGAGAGTTATTTAAACATTTAAAAAATACAGTAGCAATGGAAATGGTTGGTACTTCACACTGATGCAAATTCAAATGGATAGCAGATATATTAGAAGATTCAAATTTTTATTTTGCTCTTTAAATACTAATTTTACTGTTATTTATACAGTTATGAATACTTATTAAATTGAAAAATGACATATATATTTCAACCAAGCAAATTCAACCACATAATTATAAATGAGCCCACATCCACATATGTATATGTATTTATCTGTATTTATATATATATGTATATGTATATGCACATGTATACATATATGTATATTTATGCCTGTTTGTTGCCAAACTATTCAGAGTGGAAAATAAGAGAATTAATTATCAAATGACCTATTCACACTCCAAAGAGTATGTAGCCTTTATAGAATGAAATAAAGCTTAAGCAGTGGTCACACAGGTGTATTTTCAGATGGTACTATACAGTAATACAATATGCAAAGTAGTATTTACATGTAATACTGTTTTTTCAGGGACAGACAGGGACAGACAGACAGGAAGGGAAAGATGAAAAGCATCAACTCTTCATTGTGGCACCTTAGTTCTTCAGTGATTGTTTTCTCATATGTGCTTTGACCGTGGAACTCAAGCTGAGCCAGTGACCCCTTGCTCAAGCCAGCAACCTTGAGTTTCAATTTAGTAACTTTTGGGTTCAGGCCAGTGACCATGGGTAATGTCTATGATCCCACACGCAAGCCAGTGACCCCACACTCAAGCTGGTGAGTCCATGCTCAAATCAGGTGAGCCTGCGCTCAAGCCGGCGACCTTGGGGTTTTGAACCAGGGTCCTCCGCATCCCAGTCTAATGCTCTATCCACTGCGCCACCACCTGGTCAGGCCTATTGATCTTTTAAGTCAGATAATTCTGTGTTGTTGGACTGTCTTGTGAATTATAGGATGTTTAACAGTATCTCTGGCCTCTCTCTAATAATAACAGTAACATTGCTTACTTGTGACTAGCAAACATGTCTCTCCCAGGGGGAAAATTTGCAGGAATCACTGGTACACAATGAAGAATAATAATATGAAGTAAAAGTAAGAGTTGAAGTTTTATAAGAAGAGGGGAGAAAAGTTCCTTGGCAGATTATTAATGTTCTATGTGGAGGAAACTTGTCATGAAATGCAAGAGCTTTTATTATTGCAGATACAGAATAACCAAAAATTGTGCTTTCATATTACATTAAAAACAAAAACAAAAACAGGGAGGACTATATAATAGAAAGAATATCATTATCAGTAAGCTAAATAAATAAATAAAGAGTTGAGAGTTATAGATGATGACGTGGCTAGAAGTGACTCACAGAGAAAGAGACGGCTCTGTTAGTAGAAAGCCCAAATGCTGCCAATCTCTCCCCCATTGATTCCCCAATCCTGGCTTCTCGGATGTGGGAGCCCACCCCCAGGGTCCTGGTACAGCTCGACGCAAGAGTGTGGAAACCAGAGGATTAGAATTTACTTCTCTAATTTTAAGAACTTAATAATATATAAATTACATTCCATTCCATAGAATTCACCCTGTAAAGTGTATGATTCAGTGGTTTATGGTATATTTACAGTTATACACGTCACCATAAGCTACTGTTATCACATTTAATTCCTCCAAAAAGAAATCTTTTTTTTTTTTTTTTTTTGTATTTTTCTGAAGCTGGAAACGGGGAGAGACAGTCAGACAGGCTCCTGCATGCGCCCAACCGGGATCCACCCGGCTCGCCCACCAGGGACGATGCTCTGCCCACCAGGGGGCGATGCTCTGCCCCTCCGGGGCGTCGCTCTGCTGTGACCAGAGCCACTCTAGCGCCTGGGGCAGAGGCCAAGGAGCCATTCCCAGCGCCCAGGCCATCTTTGCTCCAATGGAGCCTTGGCTGCGGGAGGGGAAGAGAGAGACAGAGAGGAAGGAGGGGGGGTGGAGAAGCAAATGGGCGCTTCTCCTATGTGCCCTGGCCGGGAATCGAACCCAGGTCCCCCGCCCGCCAGGCCGACGCTCTACCACTGATCCAACTGGCCAGGGCCCCAAAAAGAAATCTTGTACCTTTTGTCTGATGTTCCCAATGCATAGCACACTCCTACGTTCCTCTCACTAGGCCTAGGAAACCATCTTCTTTTTTTTAGATTTCTCTTATTCTTAACATTTCACATAAATGGTATAAAATATGACACCAGCTTCCTTCAGTTAGAATAATAATTTAAGAATTGTTGATGTTGTACCCTGTTGTCAGCATTCCATTCATTTATATTGCCAACTAATATTCCATTGTATGGATAGACCACATAAACTTATTCATTCACTGGTTGATAGACATTTGTTTTTTTCCTACTCTTTGGCTATTATGTATAATGCTGCTATGAACACTCATGTACAAGTTTTTCTGTTGCTATGTGTTTTTATTTATCTTGGGTAGACATCTAAGGGGGTGTAGAATTGCCAGATAATGTGCTATCACATTGTTCAACATTTTGAGGAACTGTCAGTCTGAGTTTCAAAGTTGTTATTACTCAATTTTACATCCCCACCATTAATGTAAAAAAGTTCCAATTTTCCCATAATCTTGACATCACTTGCTATTTTTTGTCTTTACAGGGAGTAACCGTTCAAGGCTGCCCAGATCTCCAATGTACAGACTGAGAATGATAAATATGCATTGTTTTAATCTCCTAAATTTGTGACATATTTTAATGCAGTGATTAAAAGAATGCAGAACTATAAGTAGCCAGGGGAAAACAAGCTGCCATTCCAACACTTTGCTTAACAATTTTATCAAATAAATACTATATCAAATTTTATCACTCATGAATTTTTCCTTTTAAAAAACATAAGCAGAGTTCAGCCAAATTTCTTTTTCACTTAAACTAGATTTTTCCTTAAGTTTCCAATAACATGCTCCTTTTATCTGCCTTAGACTTCATTCGAATCACCCTCAACACCCATACGTATTTCCAGCACACACCTCAGAAACTCTCCTAGCCTCTACATTGTCCAGTTCCAAAGTCTCTTCCACGGGATTAGGTATATGTTATGGCAGGCCTCTACTCTTGGTATCAAAATTTAAGTCAGCTTGGGCTGTAATAAGAAACACTACAGACTGGGTGGCTTAAATACATATATTTTCTCACAATTCTGGAGACTGGAAGCCTGAGGAGGGTTCTGATGAGATAGATCTCCCTTCCTGGCTTGCACAGGCTGTCTTCTCACTGTGTCTTCACAAAGGAAAGAGACAGAGACAGAAGAACAAGCTCTCCGGTGTTTCTCATTATCTCAGCCATGCAGGAGGGTTCCATCGTCATAACTTCATCTAAACCTAAATATTCCCCAAAGGCTTCATCTCCAAATCCATCACATGGGAGGTTAGGGCTTTATTATATGGGGTGGAGTGGGGGATACAGTTCAGATTGCAGTACTTAATATTAAATAACTTCCCCTAAATGACTTAGTTCTTTATTTTCTTAAGTTGCTTCCATAAGGTGAGCATGTCAGGAAGAAGCAGCAGAAAATATACCCGTGTGCCTTCCCTAATCAGAAAGCCTCAATTCAAATCAATGAGCAAACTGTGTCCTTGACTATCTGGACTTCACAGTGTAGAGATATATCTATACTACTGAGCAGTTATGATTGAATGACAGGGAGAGGTAACGCATCCAACATCCACAGGGGAAAAAAAGTAAATCAAGGGAGCTTATGGCAAATGCAACAGAAAAGATATGAAGCATTTGTTATGGAGGAATAGAAGAAGGAAAAATTAATTATGACCAGGAGAAACACAAAGAAAATTGTGAACTGCAAGTTAAATATTCTGATAAAAAAAAATTCTGCTTCCTTTTCACCCCAATCTATGTTATCTTTCTCAGCATGAGCTTTTAATTTACAATAGAGCTTGTTTCTCTGGTCCCAGCTCTGACCATTAGTCAGGCATGCTTTACATTCCCTAGCTACCAAACATTGGACATCTTGGAAAGAGCGTTGGAAGCAGACACACAGACCTGTAGGGACCCATGCAGGTGCGGTATGAAATCTTCCTTGGCATCAGGAGGGAATTCACCCTGGGACAAGCTAGATAAGAGACAGGGACAGGGATGAGTCCCCAGCCTGGGCTAGAGGAAGCACACTTCAGTTTTTATGCAAAAAATAGAGATGATCAGTTCTCCTCCATGTATTTGTTTCAGGAGTCTGGCTGAGTCTAAGCAAAGTGTCTGATTCAGAAACCCTCTGGAGTCACACACTAAGATTAAAGAGCAGGAAACATAGAAACCGATTCTCTCTGGGAAATCATTTTCTGCATTGTCTATTTTATATGTATTATATAACTGACCTTTTCTCACTTTAAGACTTCCAAGAAAAAAAGAAAATTACACTGAAATTGTGTAAGACAGATATTTTAAAAAACATCTTAGAATTAAAATGCAATATAGTTCTTTTCCCTCTGAGAATGAATTGTGTTCTAGCACACATCACTGAGCAAACCATGGTATTACAGGCTGTATGGAGCTCAAAGGAGTTCCGTGAAATGTAAGCACGAGGGGGGGGGATGTGTAAATTTGAAGTAAAAGTGATGACAGCATAATCCGATGATCTGGGAGTCCAAGGGAAGTTGGCTCTGGTAACACCCACAGGAGACAATGTGAAGGATAGAAGTTTCAAGAAAAAAAAATACATTACTAATATGTCATTACTATGTTAACTTCACATTGCAAAGAACAATAAAAAAAAATCTGACATAATAGTTTCTGTTTTTAAAGCTAGTTTTAATCATCTAAAAATATATCCAAAGCCACTATTCGATGAGTATCATGAAGCATCTAATTTTATTCAAAAATATATGAGTTGTACAGGAGATTAAGAATATAAAGATCTTTTTAACTGACCTAAATGCCATGCAAGCAACTTAAAGATGAAATAAATTAAAGCTAGCCACCAAAGACTACCTCTTTGCCATGTCAGTATGCTAACCCTTTCAAGGAGATTTTTGTTAGTCACTGTTACATAATTCTTCTTTCTCAGTGTAAAGCCAGAAGCCACGGCCAGGGCCACTATCACAGCAGCTTCCTGGCCCATGCAGGTTCGCATTGGATTCGGACAGTCGGTAAAGAAACCATGGAGCCAAAAACTGGTGGGCCATAGCCTTTAATCCTAGCTTGCACCCGGCGGGCAAGTAAAAATACACACTGGGCTCCAAAACCCAGTCACATTCAGTGCTCACAAAGCCACTGACTTATCCGAGTTTCCTAGAATCAAAGGTTTCTAGCTCACCAGCCTTATTCTCCTCAGTTCCCCATCTCCTTCCTTATCCCAGATACAAACTCTACACAAACTGGCATCTCACTCAGTACTCCGCCATCTTGGCTGCTTCTCCTGGCCTCCTCCACGTGGCCTTTCTTCTGCTGCTGGCTCTCCTCTCTCTTCTAATCATCCCAGGAACCAAGAGGGCAAGCTCTCGTTTTGCCCCCATTTTATAGTGTAGAAATCCAAACCCTTAATCCAATATACATAATAGCGAGGTCTCTAATACAAAGACACTTCTGAGGCATGATTGGATTGTACCGCCCCACATCAAAAAGGGTGGGAAAGGCTTAATCCCAAAACCAAGCCCCAGGCTCCAACAATCCTGCCTGCCCCCAACACACATTAATATCACCTGGGCGACGGCCTCCTTGTGTCATCTTTAACAAAGTGAGCATAATACATTTTATCTGCCCAACACTCAGTGAATTGCTGCTAATAAAATCATTCCTGTTCCAATAATCTTTTTTATGCTTATTTGTGAAAAATGGATTCTGCATCTCCTTTCTGTTTCTCTGAAATCAGGGAAATGTTAAATTAATGTCTACTTATAACAATATAATAAATTACCAGTGGAGATAAAATTATGTGCATATTAATTTTAAAGACCTAAACCACATGCTTCAGGAGTATCTCCCATAGGTCAAAATATGAGCAAGCACGAGGGACCTGAAGATGGCAGTGGAGTAGGCAGATGCACAGACACCCAGCTCTCACCACCAAACTGGAATACAAATCAATTTAGGAAAAATCAGCCTGAAAAACCAACTCTGAACTACAAGAACAGCTCTCAAAAACGAAGGAGCAAAGAAGAAGCCACAGCAAACCTGGTAGAAAGTGCCTGAATCTCCCCTGTTTACAGGAACAGAAGGGGGGGGTGAGGCTAAGAGCCCAGAGGGGATCTCACCCCAGGGAAAAGAGCAGAAAATACTGCTCACAGCCAATTGCCTGGTGACCAGGGAGCGAGGTGTGTTGAAAACACCAGCTTATCTCCCAAGTGGAAAGGAAAGAGAGAGGGACAGACTGTGAGGGGCTAAGCAATGAAGGAGACAATCTAAAAAAAGCTGACTAATCCATGCTGGAGGCAGCCATAGCTGGGGGAGGGACTGATCCTTCCACAAAACAGTACTGAATTGCTTCCTGATCAGAGATCTCCAGACATCTCTCCAGCTCCAATCAGCGCAACAAGACACAGCTGAAAACAAGAAGTGGGGAGGAGGGGCAGTAACTCAGGTCTCCATGGAGATTTGAGATACACCTCCCCCTACTGAAGCTGAGAAAACACCCTGCCCCCAGAGAGATTAATTGGTGTAAGAGGCCTTCAGAGTCTCCGGTTACACCCATCGCATTCCTGGATACACTTTCAAGGAAGCCCCCTGCTGAGATTAGTAAACAAGACTATCATCTGTTAAGAAAACAAACAAACCAAGACTTCAAAGCTGCCCAAATCGGAAAGTGGATTACAAATAATAGCTGATACCAATCCAAAAAGACCTAGAAATAACACAACTGAAAATTGGAGGCAGACAACACTAAGCCTAGACTCAACCAACTCTACAAAGAAAACACAGACAATGAGAAGACAAAAAAGTGCAATCCAAATAAAACCTTCAGGAGATGAATTGAGTGATATGGAAATAATCAAACTTCCAGATACGGAGTTCAAAATAATGATTGTAAGGATGCTTAGGGATCTTAGAACAATAATGGATGGTCATTATGAACACCTAAATAAAGAAATAGAAAGTATAAAAAAGAATCAGTTGGAGATGACAAATACAATATCAGAAATAAAGACCAAAATGGAAGGAATTAAAAACAGGATAGATAGAGCTGAGGATCAAATCAGTGAGTTGGAGGACACTTGGAATGAAGGCATGAAAGCAGAAAAGAAAAAGAAAAGAGACTCAAAAAGTCTGAGGAACCACTTAGAGAGCTCTGTGACAACATGAAGAGAAATAACATCCGCATCATAGGGGTTCCTGAAGAAGAAGAAAAA
This sequence comes from Saccopteryx leptura, assembly GCF_036850995.1. Lineage (NCBI taxonomy): Eukaryota > Metazoa > Chordata > Mammalia > Chiroptera > Emballonuridae > Saccopteryx > Saccopteryx leptura. Next base: position 205,519,805 of record NC_089503.1, on the reverse strand, counting down.
GAACAAGGGATAGAGACTTTGTTCAATCATATCATAGCTGGAAACTTCCCTAAATTAATGCAGGAGAAACTCTCACAAGTTCAAGAAGCACAGAGGACTCCATTAAAGAGAAACCCAAAGAAACCTACACCAAGACACATAATAATTAAAATACCAAAGCTAAGCGATAAAGAGAAAATATTAAAAGCTGAGAGAGAAAAAAAAGCTATCACCTACAAAGGAGCCCCCATAAGTATGACATCTGACTTCTCAACAGAAACACTTGAAGCCAGAAGGGAATGGCAAGAAATATTCAAAGTAATGCAGAACAAGAACCTACAACCAAGACTATTTTATCCAGCAAGGCTATCGTTTAAAATCGAAGGAGAAATAAAAAGCTTCCCAGAAAAAAACAACTCAAGGAATTTATTAAAACCAAGCCAATGCTGCAGGAAATGTTAAGGGGCCTGTTGTAAACAGATTAAAGTGGGAAAAAATATAGCAAAAAATGAATACAGCTTTAAAGAATAAAATGGCAATAAACAACTACATATCAATAATAACCTTAAATGTAAATGGATTAAATGACCCAATCAAAAGACATAAGGTAGCTGCGTGGATAAGAAAACAGGACCCGTACATATGCTGTCTACAAGAGACACACCTTAAAACAAAAGATACACATAGATTGAAGGTAAAAGGATGGAAAAAAACATTTCATGCAAATGGAAATGAAAAAAAAGCTGGGGTAGCAATACTTATATCAGACAAATTGGACTTTAAAACAAAGGATATAGTAAGAGATAAAGAAGGCCACTACATAATGATAAAGGAAGTAATCCAACAGGAAGATATAACTATTATAAATATCTATGCACCTAATATAGGAGCACCTAAATATATAAAGCAGACTTTGATGGATTTAAAGGGCAAGATCAACAGCAATACTATAATAGTAGGGGATTTCAATACCCCACTAACATCACTAGATAGATCCTTAAGAAAGAAAATTAACAAAGAAATAGGAGACTTATTGGACACACTAGATCAACTTGATTTAATAGATATCTTCAGAACCTTTCACCCGAAAGCAGCAGAATATACATTCTTTTCAAGTGCTCATGGTACATTCTCTAGGATAGACCACATGTTAGGGCACAAAAGTGCTCTCAACAAATTTAAGAAGATTGAAATCATATCAAGAACTTTCTCCAATCACAACGGCATGAAGCTAGAAATGAACCACAACAGAAAAGCTCAAAAATTCTCAAACACATGGAAACTAAATAGCAGGTTGTTAAATAACGAATAGATTAAGAATGAGATCAAAGAAGAAATAAAAAACAAGATTGATGAACCTTTAACTAGAATCACCAAGAAAAAGAGAGAGAGGACTCAAATAAATAAAATTAGAAATGAGAATGGAGAAATAATAACTGACACAACAAAAATACAAAATATTGTAAGAAAATACTATGAAGAACTGTATGCCAAAAAACTAGACAACCTAGATGAAATGGACAAATTCCTTGAAACATACAATCTTCCAAAAATCAATCTGGAAGAATCAGAAAACCTAAACAGACTGATTACACCAAATGAGTTTGAAACAGTTATCAAAAAACTCCCAACAAAGAAAAGTCCGGGGCCTGATGACTTCACAACTGAATTCTACCAAATATTCAAAGAAGAACTAACGCCTATCCTTCTCAAACTATTTCAAAAAACTCAAGAGGAAGGAAGACTTCCAAGCTCCTTTTATGAGGTGAGCATAATTCTGATTCCAAAACCAGACAAAGACAACACAAAGAAAGAAAATTATAAGCCAATATCTCTGATGAATATAGATGCTAAAATCCTCAATAAAATATTAGCAAACCTGATCCAACATTATATGGAAAAAATCATACACCATGATCAAGTGAGATTTATTCTGGGGAGGCAAGGCTGGTACAATATTCGTAAATCAATCAGTGTGATTCATCACATAAACAAAAAGAAGGAGAAAAACCATATGATAATTTCAATAGATGCAGAAAAAGCATTTGATAAAATCCAGCATGGCCTGACTTGTGGTGGTGCAGTGGATAAAGCATCGACCTGGAAATGCTGAGGTTGCCAGTTTGAAACCCTGGGCTTGCCTGGTCAAGGCACATATGGGAGTTGATGCTTCCAGCTCCTCCCTCCCTTCTCTCTCTCTGTCTCTCCTCTCTCTCTCTCTCTCTCTCTCTCTCTCTCCCTCTCCTCTCTTAAAAATGAATAAATAAATAAAAAATAAAATCCAGCACCCATTCATGATCAAAACTCTCAGCAAAGTGAGAATACAGGGAACATACCTCCTCAACATGATAAAAGCCATCTATGAGAAACCCACAGCCAACATCATACTCAATGGGCAAAAATTAAAAGCAATCCCCTTAAGATGAGGAACAAGGCAGGGGTGCCCCCTTTTACCCCCTTATTTAACATAATCCTGGAAGTCCTAGCCACAGCAATCAGACAAGAAGAAGAAATAAAAGGCATTCAAGTTGGAAAAGAAGAAGTAAAACTATCATTATTTGCAGATTATATGATATTGTATATAGAAACCCTAAAGTCTCAGTCAAAAAACTACTGGACTTGATAAATGAATTCAGCAAAGTGGCCAGATATAAAATCAATACTCAGAAATCAGAAGCATTTTTATACGCCAACAATGAACAGTCAGAAAGAAATTAAGGAAACAATCCCCTTCACTATTACAACCAAAAAAATAAAGTACCTAGGAGTAAACTTAACCAAGGAGATTAAAGACTTGTACTCAGAAAATTACAAAGCATTGATAAAAGAAATCAAGGAAGATACAAACAAGTGGAAGTATATACCGTGCTCATGGTTAGGAAGAATAAACATCATTAAAATGTCTATATTACCCAAAGCAATCTATAAATTCAACCCAATACCAATTAAAATACCAATGACATATTTCAAAGATATAGATCACTTATTCCAAAAATTTATATGGAACCAAAAAAGAACACAAATAGCCTCAGCAATCTTAAAAAAGAAGAATAAAGTGGGAGGTATCACACTTCCTGATATCAAGTTATACTACAAGGCCATTGTACTCAAAACAGCCTGGTACTGCCATAAGAACAGGCATATAGATCAATGGAACAGAACAGAGAACCCAGAAATAAACCCACAGCTCTATGGACAACTGATATTTGACAAAGGAGGTAAGGAAATACAATGGAGTAAAGACAGCCTCTTTAACAAATGGTGTTGGGAAAATTGGACAGCTACCTGCAAAAAAATGAAACTAGATCACCAGCTTACACCACTCACAAAAATAAACTCAAAATGGATAAAAGACTTAAATTTACAGCCATGAAACCATAAGCAACTTAGAAGAAAACATAGGCAGTAAGCTCTCCGACATCTCTCGCAGCGATATATTTGCTGATTTATCTCCACAGGGAAGTGAAATAAAAGACAGGATAAACAAATTGGACTGTATCAAACTAAAAAGCTTTTGCACAGCTAACGACAATAAGAACAGAATAATAAGACAAACTACACAATGGGAGAACATATTTGACAATACCTCTGATAAGGGGTTAATAACCACAATTTATAAAGAACTTGTAAATCTCAACACCAGGAAGACACACAATCCAGTGAAAAAATGGGAAAAAGAAATGAATAGACACTTCTTCAAAGAGGACATACAGATGCCAATAGGCTATGAAAAAATGCTCAACATCACTAATCATTAGAGAAATGCAAATTAAAACCACAATGAGATATCACCTCACACCAGCCAGAATGGCGCTCATCAACAAAACAACACAGAGTAAGTGCTGGCAAGGATGTGGAGAAAAGGGAACCCTCCTGCACTGCTGGTGGGAATGCAGACTGGTGCAGCCACTGTGGAAAACAGTATGGAAATTCCTCAAAAAACTGAAAATCGAACTGCCTTTTGACCCAACTATCCCACTTTTAGGAATGAATATACCCCAAGAACACCATAGAATGACTCCAAAAGGAGAAATGCACCCCCATGTTTGTGGCCGCATTGTTCACAATAGCGAAGATTTGGAAACAGCCCAAGTGTCCATCAGAGGATGAGTGGATTAAAAAGCTTTGGTACATATATACTATGGAATACTACTACTCAGCCATAAGAAATGATGACATCGGATCATTTACAATAACATAGATGGAACTTGATAACATTATACGGAGTGAAATAAGTAAATCAGAAAAAACTAAGAACTATATGAATCCATAGATAGATGGGACATAAAAATGAGACTCAGAGACATGAACAAGAATGTGATAGCAATGGGGGTGGGGGGAGTGGGGGGAGGGGGGATTTGACGAGGAAGGAGTGAGGGCATGGGGGAGGGGAGGGGCACAAAGAAAACCAGATAGAAGGTGACAGAAGACAATTTGACTCTGGGTGAGGGATATACAGCACAATCAAAGGTCAAAATAATCTGGAGATGTTTTCTCTCAACATATGTACCCTGATTTATCAATGTCACTGCATTAAATTTAATTAAAAAAATATGAGCAAGCATACATGTAAACATCTAACTAAATTAAATTTAGTAATTATTACAGTATTTAATAATTGTAAATCTATAAAAACAATAGTTTTGTTTTGCCATTTGTGGCATTTAAACAAGAATTATATTTTAAATACATTTGAAGTTTATGATTCTAAAAATAGCGCAAAATGTTATTGCACATTTAATGTGACAATACTCATTACATGAAGACTTTAAAAAGCAAAATCTATCCAATCTATCAGATTGGCAGTAAACCAGTCTGAACTAAACTTTAATACTGAGGGAGAGAGTCTTCCACTTTCCTTTTCCAATTAAAATACCTGGCGTCCTTAAGTAGACAAAAGTTGATGGGTTTCTAAGATGAACAAAATAGATCAGCATGTGGATCATGTGGTGATCCCTTCCCACTCAGCTGATACATTCAGTAGTATACAGAAAAAAAGTCCCCTTGTTTTGATAACATTACAATAGAAACAAATTTAGAAACATGCTCACATTTTCATCTTTCTTGGGCAACTATTTTAACTTCATTTTCTGTGTTGGTTTTTTTTTTGAAGAGAACATGGTTTATGTGTTTGTTAAATGAATTGTTCTACCTTTAAAACATTGGTACTTGAAACAATAACTTAATGTGTAAGAAATATAAATAAGTAAATAAAGTTTGAAATCACATACTGTCACCGTGACAATGAACTATTCAGAGACCAGATGAAATACTCTGAGGGGCCGAGGGGAGGCAACAACCTGGTCAGCAGACCCAAGGACTGAAGCCCCATCCCCAGCCTTACTCAGATATTTATCAGCCAGGACAAATAACTCAAAGAAGCAGACAGCAGAAGTTTTCAATGGTGAAGTAAAGGACAAGGAACATGCTGACTTCTGAGTAAACATTTCTGTTACTGCATCTTCTCCTGCTGTTTTATTGTTTCCAGTACAGGTCAGAGAGGACTCTGGACTCTCATCCACTCAGGGCTCTCACCCTAGAGAGCCTCACTGTCTCTGATTGTTTAACCTAACTCTACAAGTCTTCACAGCTATTCCTACAACGTACAGAGTGGTATTTCTAATTTGTCATTCATGAAGTTAGATTTGCCAAGGAATTGCAAATATTTCTAAATAGAGAGTTGATCCCCATCTCGGTCTTCTTCTTGCTAATACACCCTTAAATCATTGTAATCTGATTCAGTGTGTATACCAGCTCTGCATCAATGATAAAGATAATCTTATATTGATATCCTAATTTCTAATATTAACTCCATTGGTTTTTTAGTCAACAATTATTTACATAGTGACCACCACATATCAGGAATCTTCTGAGTACTAGAAACACAATAGTAAACCCAACAAATATTCTGCTTCCACTGGGTCTCCATTCTATTGGGAGGAGACATCCAAATGAGAGGTGATAAGTACCATAAAAAAAATAGATCAGGTCTCAACAACCAACATGGCAATGATGGAGGTCTCAGCCTCTCTTAGACCCTCAACCCTCCTCCCCCCCACACACAAAGGTCCATAATTAGATAGCTAATCATTATTAACAAAAACTGATCGGAGAGAGCTCTGGAGTTCACCTCAATTTTAGCAATACAGTAAAACGAAAGGATGTGAAAATAATACCAGAGGAATAGAAGGAAGTTAGCTGCATTGTGCCTTTGTTATGCCATCCCCCAAGTTGGTATTGCTCAGTGCCAACAAGAAACTTTTCAGCTAGAAAACAAAATAATGGGGTGAGCTAACAGATTCTCCAGCCTTTTGCAGCTCTTTACAAAGGTCCCTCTTTTTAGTTTCACCTGAGCCAGACTCACAAAGCCAAGATATACATAGATGGCTGGGGACAAGGAAGAGAAATAGGGACTATTGATAGTGACCATGAAGCAAAAGAGCAATTGCTATTCACAGAGACCTGCTTTACAGACAAATTCAGCAGATTTTGCCACTGAGGAAGGATCCAATGGCCAGCACAGCTGCCTCAGATGCCCTGCAGAGTTCACTGGCTTTTCTCCTCCAGATATTGCTGTTGACAGATTCTTGTACACCATTAAGATAACATACGTGCCATAGGAGACACACAGGGAGAAGCAAGTGCCTGACAACATCCCAAACATGGGGAGATAGTTGGACATCTAAGTTCATGAAGCTAATGGGTGACCCTGGAATTTCTATCCAGATAATCTCCAAAACACATAATAACAAAACAGTCTGAAAACAAAGACAAGAAGAGAATTTTAAAAGCAGCAAGGAAAAAGCTACTTCTCTCAGAAGAGAGCAAATGGTTAGAAACATATAACCTACATAAAATAAGTCATGAAAATATAAAACATCTGAACAGTGCAATAATGAGTAAGGAAATTGAATCAGTAATCAAAACCCTCTCAAAATAGAAACTTCCAGGACCAGATGGCTTCACCAGTGAATTCTTCCAAACATTTAAAGAATATTAACACCAATCCTTCTCACACTGTTGTATGGGAAAGAAAATTCACAATACTAGATAGAATTATAAAGACTAAAAAGCAGTAAATAAAAGTATATATATATATATATATATATATATATGCTGTACCATTCTTACTTTTTATATGAACTATTATAAAATTCTTTTATGAAAAATGGTGTTAAGTTAAAGATGCATATTTAAACTCTAAATACATGCATGTGTAATTGCATGCATACAAACATATATACATTCCCTATTTGGTTAAAAAAATAAAAGAGAAAAATATAATAATAAAAATACTATGTTGATTCTTTCAAAATATGAATGAAATAAAATAATAATTAAAAACAGAAATCAAACAGAAAAAATAGTAAATGAATAGAACTAATCCAAAGTACTTAAATAACTACCTTAAATATCAATAAAACCATATCACAATTAAAAGCAATAGCTTTTCAGACTACAATAAAAATGCACATTTTAATGTGTTGACTATAAGAAATACTTTATAAACATTACAAAATATTAATATAATGGGATGAAAAATATATATCATACAAATACTAATCATGGAAAACCTAAAAGGATATGTTGAAATAGAAAAACAGAAACCAAAACAAAAAATTCTAGAAGAGTTATCAAAAAATTTTATAATGATAAAATAGTTCATTACTCATGAAGACATACCTATCAAATTAAATGGCACTAACAAAGAGATTCTAAACATAAAAAAAAGAAAACTTTTGAAAAATTATCAGCTAACTTGACCAAATTGACTAGTAAAATAAAATGAAACCAATTATCCAGAATATATATTATTTTCAATTGCACTTGGAAGATTCATCATTTAAATAAAGTGCATATGGAACATTCCACTTGATCAATATAATAAAATGTGTAAAGTTTCTTGAAAAAGGATTTTGACTGGGGAGGCCACTAAGTATAGCTTGTAGGGTGAAAGAAGCTTTCTTCTTCTTAACAGGTGTGTTTGTTTCACTAGTTTATGCATTTTTTATTGATTGTATTGGGGTGGCATTGGTTCACAAAACCATACAGGCTTCATGTGGAGAACTCAGCAAAACATCATCTGCACACTGCACCATGCAGCCATCGCCCCAAGTCAAATCTCTTTTTGTCCCCATTTTACTCCCCTTTGCCCACCTTTCTCTAACCACCACCCCTCTAACCCTCTGGCTAATACCACACCATCGTCTGTATCTGAATAGTACATATATGTGTGTGTGTTAAAAAAATGTATATATTATACGTGTGTGTGTGTGGTTGTTTTTTTTTGTTTGTTTTGTTTTTTTGTATTTTTCTGAAGCTGGAAACGGGGAGAGACAGTCAGACAGACTCCCTCATGCACCCGACCGGGATCCACCCGGCATGCCCACCAGGGGCAACACTCTGCCTATCAGGGGGCGATGCTCTGCCCCTCCGGGGTGTCACTCTGTTGCGACCAGAGCCACTCTAGCGCCTGGGGCAGAGGCCAAGGAGCCATCCCCAGCGCCCAGGCCATCTTTGCTCCAATGGAGCCTCGGCTGCAGGAGAGGAAGAGAGAGACAGAGAGGAAGGAGAGGGGGAGGGGTGGAGAAGTAAATGGGTGCTTCTCCTGTGTGCCCTGGCCGGGAATCGAACCCGGGACTTCTGCACGCCAGGCCAACGCTCTACCACTGAGCCGACCGGCCAGGGCCATGTGTGTGTGTGTGTGTGTGTGTGTGTGTGTGTGTGTGTGTGTGTGTGTGTTTTGCTTAATCCCTTCAATTGACTAATACATTTAAGATTTGTTCATTTCACTGTATTTGAATTTTACCTCGATTAAGATGTGTGTGTGTAAAATTTTGTCGTATTAGATTTTTTAGTAATAATATTTCTACACTATTTTTGGATAGTACAGTTTAGTAAAGATTGCATTATGACAGACCAATACTTGATACATGTTGTATTACTATATTTTTAGTATGTATAGGCTTATATAGGCTATATTTGTGCATGTTTCAAAAATAAATACTGTGGATATTTTACAATGGAAAATATTACACTAGTGTAAAATATTTCAAGTATTTTCAAGTTACATATTAATATATTCTAAGCTATTATAAATTCAGTTAAATAATGGGGAAAAGTTATTTTAACTTTAAATGTAAAGCCCAAGAAACTATCTACAATCATTCTACAGAGTATTTTTGGCAATTCTTTATATTAGAACCATTAATTTTATTTAATTGGGATTTCTAAAATTAATTTTTAAATTTTTAATTGCTGGACTACGACATCCTGAGAAATAATAATTACTTGTCCAATTGCAGAAGTAAAGTGCACTATTATATTCACTTGGCTTTCTTTAGCCTTACTTTGGATATTCTTATCCAAAGGAACAATATTATTAACTTCTGAAGTTGATTATATGGGTTGCTTTGTGAATAGGGACAAGCAGCACTTTAGACAGTTAAAAATAATGTTCTATTTGGTTTTAAGTGAAATACTTATACTTATTATCCCCTTTGAAGAATATGTTCCAAATGTTAGAATTAAAATGTTCACTACTTTGAACCTGCTCTGGAAAACTACAAGTTAGCTCTGTGACAGTTAACATTTTAGGTATTATCTTTAAAATAACATTCTCAGTATTCTGCCTTCTCACTCACAAAATTAAAGTCCTTCAAAGCATTTTCAGTCATAAATTATAAGTAAAATAATAGTGCTTTCTCTCTTTTTCTTTTACAGTTTTTTTTTTTTTTGTATTTTTTCTGAAGCTGGAAATGGGGAGAGACAGTCAGACAGACTCCCGCATGCGCCCCACCGGGATCCACCCGGCACGCCCACCAGGGGCGACGCTCTGCCCACCAGGGGGCGATGCTCTGCCCCTCCGGGGTGTTGCTCTGCCGTGACCAGAGCCACTCTAGCACCTGGGGCAGAGGCCAAAGAGCCATCCCCAGCTCCCGGGCCATGTTTGCTCCAATGGAGCCTTGGCTGCGGGAGGGGAAGAGAGAGACAGAGAGGAAGGAAGGGGTGGGAGTGGAGAAGCAAATGGGCGCTTCTCCTATATGCCCTGGCCGGGAATCGAACCTGGGTCCCCGCATGCCAGGCCGACGCTCTACCGCTGAGCCAACTGGCCAGGGCTTTCTTTTACAGTTTTAAGTAAAACAATTTTATAATATTAATAACAATATTTCCAGCATATTATGTAATCTGAAGGAAGATTGATGTGCAGAACTGATTGTCTTATGTAATTAACAGAATCAGACTAGTTATATGTAATTAACAGAATCAGGCAATATTTGTGCAAATATGTTAATAAATATGTGAAAATAGAAATACCAGTTTCATCAATTACAATTTTGACATATAAATATTTTAATTAAATAATCCAGTAAATTAACATATTCAATAAAATTTTCATAACATTGAGTCACTGTGAATTATGACATACATAATAAGTAAAGCATATGAATAATAGAAAAGCTCCTATAAAATTATACAACCTATAAGATTTTCTTCTTACAGTTCTTAGAATATCATTTTTTTATATGTTCTCACATTAAAAATAGTAGTCCTTGCATATTTTTCCTTTTTTCTTTTTTTGCATACAAGTAGTCTGCTTTAGGCTAGGATGGCCCAGATGAAGGTGAAGTGTTGTCCAATGTCAGCTACAAGTTCTAGTGCATGTGTGGGGTGCTCTAATACTAATGATATTTTAATAGAAACAAATAAAACATTAGGTGCTTTGGGACCTGCCTCTGTGATCCTGTCCGGTAGGATCCTCTTGTCCAATCCTATCTATAATATCTACCTCTTCCATCAAACTATGAAAAAGAAGGAAATAATATATTTTGCAACAACATGGACAGACCCAGAAACTGTTATGTTGAGTGAAATAAGCCAGGCAGAGAAAGAAAAATATCATATGACCTCACTCATTTGAGGAATCCAAGGAATAATGAGAACTGAGGAACAGAATTGAGACAAAGGAGGAATCAAAGGGACCAGAGGAAAAGAGAACAGAGGGAAAGGAGATGATAGGATGACATAAATCTGAAGGGAAGGGGGAGGGTGCTGTAGGGAGGGGGGCAAGGGAGATGTTGAGGGTAATAGGGGGAAGGGGGGATGCATTCGGGGTGACCCTAGAATCTATGTAAACACAATTAATTAAATTAAAAAAAAAGAAAAACAAACCTTAAATATATGTGTTTTCTTCTTCCACCCACCTTTTGGCATCACTATTTTAAGTACATGACTTTCTAATTTTCAGCTAGAAAGCACAGTGCCAGAGGGAGAGATGTTCACATCCTACTCTGGAAGTACACCTCATTCACAGTGGAAGGGGATGTTCTGATGGCCATGATAATTACAATACATTCTACAGGTTCATTTCCTTGCCAGCCTACTCCAGACCAAATACCCTTCTGCCACTCTTCCACTGCCCACAAACATTACATCTGTTACTTTATTTCTCTACTTCCTGTCCCTGCTCTCCAGTTCCATAAATATAGTAATATGAAGTATGAATTCCCAGATCGCAAAGTAGTGAATGGCTTGCCCATTAGGAAGTGGTGAAAAATGTATTTCATAGGAAAGGGAAAAAAGGGAATTGCATGGTGTTGAAAAATGTGAAAATGAGTACTGGACTTCCCAGTCTTTAGGAGAGCCAAAAAGGATGAAATAGAAGTAACTATGGAACAAAGGCAGGCATGCATCTCTGGTCCCTTTTTGACCCATTTGAAAAAAAATAATTTGTGGAAAATAATGAGAAAAATATTTTATGTCAAATACTAGATGTAATTACCCTAAAAATTTATCAGCAACTGTGAAGTTACAACACGTCACATTCTTCCGTCTCAAAATCTGAAAGGTTTAAATATATAAACATAGAGGTTGATAAATAAAGTAGTGTGAACTGTTTGAATTATGAACAAACAAAACACATTATATTACCTGTGAGGAGAGATTACAAAGAATGGGGACTTCGATACAAGAAAGACAAACTGTTATTTCTTCTTATTATTACCCAGGGCCTCCCTTAATTACTCTTGCCTGTAAGCAAACTAAGAGCAGCTTAATTCAGAAGATTTTAGCCTCCTGAATTGTTGCCTCCAAATGTTTCTTATTAGCAATTAGGGTAGTAAATTCAGTAACTGTTATCATTGTTACTTCTTAAGAAATGAAAAATCTCATTATATAGAAGAGTGTGTTCTTTACTTTTATCTTTCCCTGGACAGCCATTTAAACCATTTTTCTTCATTAAATGAAAATGTGATTCACAATTTTTTTTTTTAATTAGCAGCCAGTTTGAAAACTTGCTTAGATATGCTTTTAGATGGAGCTAGATAGGAACCTATCTACTAACTGTCACACACATTAAATTTGTGGATAATAAAGTTTCACTGGTGTCGAGAAGCAAAGGCATGTGGATCTCACATGGACAAAGAATCATCAGCAGATGAGATAGAATAAGATGCCCCCAAATATAAAGCTCCGTGACCCTCAGCCTAAAACTAATGGTAACAAAAAGCTATTTCGGGGTTACATCTAAGATCACACTGACAATAAGACTGTAAAAACCGTTATTCACAAAAAAACAGTGTATGACGAGTAATGTAGGAAAATAGTGCTTGTGTGATTCAGGGCGTTCCTGTGAATCCAGTAGCTCAAGGTCTGAGAGGAAGAATCAAATCAATCATTTAATGCATTTTACATAAAATCAGAATTTACAAATGTACTTCAAAAATATTTTAGTTGCTTCAGGAAAAACTTTAAATCATGTTATTTCATGCTGGACTCTCTAGGTAGACACACAAAGCCTCTATCTAGAGAAGAACATCTTACCATGATATCTGTCAGAAAATTAAAAAAACAAAACAAAACTTGAAAGGACACTATGTAGAGATTTTTGAGACAAGTGCATGACTGGAATATGAAAACATACATTTTAAAATCAGCCAATAATTTATTTTTTGGAAAGGGATACTTTCACATAAAGCAGAGATTTTCAAACTTTTTCATCTCAGGGCCCCATAAACTAAATACTAAAGCACAACAAAAAATACATATTTTTGCCATATATTTTTCTGACAAGAAAAAAAGGTATGATTTTTTTTTTTTCTGAAGCTGGAAACGGGGAGAGACAGTCAGACAGACTCCCACATGCGCCCGACCGGGATCCACCCGGCACGCCCACCAGGGGCGACGCTCTACCCACCAGGGGGCGATGCTCTGCCCCTCCGGGGCATCGCTCTTTTGCGACCAGAGCCACTCTAGCGCCTGGGGCAGAGGCCAAGGAGCCATCCCCAGTGCCTCAGCCATCTTTGCTCCAATGGAGCCTTGGCTGTGGGAGGGGAAGAGAGAGACAGAGAGGAAGGTGGTGGTGGGGGGGAGGGGGGGGAGAAGCAAATGGGCGCTTCTCCTATATGCCCTGGCCGGGAATCGAACCCGGGTGCCCCACACGCCAGGCCGACACTCTACCGCTGAGCCAACTGGCCAGGGCAGTATGATTTGATTCATTCACACTGAACCGTTATTGTTGTGAAGGGTGTTGTCATTTTTTTTTTTTTATTTTACTATCTAAAGAGAAAGAGGTCAGTGCCCCTGACTAAATAGGTACCGCGTGTTTCAAAACTTCTTCGGCGCACCAGTGCACCAGCTACCACGCTTCGGCGGCCAATCACTGACAGAGGTAATCAGGAAACATACATACAGCAGTCTCCCCTCCATGCACTGTTTCATTTTCTACTGCTTCTCTCACCTGTGGTCCACCATGGTCCAAAATTTTTAGATAAAAAATTCCAGAAATATACAATTCATAAATTTTAAATGGGTGGTGTTTTGAGTATGTGATGAATTCTCTCGCCTTGGCTCCCTTCTGCCAATAACCCAAACCATCCCTTTGTCCGGTGTTTCCATGCCGTAGATGCCTACCCATTAGTCATTGAGTAGCCATCTTGCTTATTAAATCAACTGTCACAGTATCATAGTGCTGTGTTCAAGTCACCGTTATTTTACTTTATAGTGGCCCCAAAATGCAAGAATGGTGATGCGGGCTAGGAGGATATGCAAAGAGAAGTCACAAAGTGTTTCCCTTATGGGAAGAGGTATGTATGCATCGGAGGGGAAAACAGCATACATAGTGTTGGTGACTAGCCCGGTTTCTGGCATCCAAGAGGGGTCCTGGAACACATCCCAGGAGAATCAGGAGGGACTACTGTAAAGACTGAGACTTCAAACAGCATGAAGATCTTGACAGATTGCAGACCTGGATAATAAGAGCTGATTTTCCAGTTTAGATGGATGGAGAATGAATGAGAGCATGACAGAAAACTGAGATGATCTACTTAAACTCAACTGATGAAAATAAGAACCGAGATGAACTATGTTAACATCACTGAACAGTTTGCTCCCAGAATGCTAAGCCAGGAAGGTCAGACTCTTTACTAGTAAATAACGTACTATTTGCTTTTGAAAATCCTGGTAAACCAATTATGTGAGCAAATAATGTGATCACTTGGCCAACTAGCTTGCTACTCTTGCCAACAGTCTGCTCAGCTGGACAAATGGCTTAGTTTTCAGGAAAAAAAATGTGCTCATCACCATCCTCTTCAAAATGGTCACCCTACTGGGTTCACCAACCCTACACACTGGGTCAGGATGTTTGCTCAGTTAATCAGTTGCCTGACTTTATAAACATCTGCTTTAAAACCCTCAAGCCATGACCCCCAAACTCTGTACATGTGTTTGATCAGATTCCTTCTTGTGAGACATGACTCAGGTAATGTCATGGTGGTAATTTTTCTATATTGCAGTAAGTGTATTGAATTCAATTTTGATGAAATTGATCTTAGTAGTCTTTATTCAAATGTGACAGTAGAAAATGGGTTCAAATAACCTTTGGCATTTTACAGATTAGAAAGTTTTGTCAGAAAGTAAAATTTAGGGCACATTAAGAAAGCACAGTAGTTTTAGCCTTGGCCAGTTGGCTCAGTGGTAGAGTGTCAGCCCAGCGTGTGGAAGTCCCAGGTTCGATTCCCATTCAGGCACACAGGAGGGGTGCCCATCTGCTTCTGCACCCCTCCCCCTCACCTTCCTCTCTGTCTCTCTCTCTTCCCCTCCCACAACCAAGACTCCATTGGAGCAGAGTTGGTCCTGTCAATGATGATGGCTCCATTGCCTCCGCCTAAGGCACTCAAGTATCTCCAGTTGCAATGGAGCAATACCCCAGATGGGCAGAGCATCACCCCCTAGTGGGCTTGCTGGGTGAATCCCGGTCAGGTGCATGTGGGAGTCTGTTTCTCTGTCTCCCTGCTTCTCACTTCAGAAAAATACACAAAAACAAAAAAAGGAAAGAAAGCACAGTAGTGTTTCAATTTAAATATCATTACAGCTTTTTAGGATCACTTTTATTTACTTATTAATTAATCAATTAATTTTTTTAGAGCCTAGGACTTATTTTGATAATTCAGGTTCCAGGTAGCTCACATTTCTTACCCTCTTATTACTTGGTTAACTGCTGTAACCAAATGAATATCTGAGACTTAATTACAAATTACTTCAATTTCCTATATTCACTCTATTATAACCAGTAATAATGTTAAAATTCTTCAACAAAATCAATTTTGCAACCATTTTCAATATAAGGTGTATATGAATACATAAATAACAAGATAGGTAATAGAGATTAATAGATATATACATTCATAAGTATATAGATATAAAGATATATTTATATATAGATAATTGTACTTTTCATTTATATCAAGGCTTGATACTAGCAATTATATCTGTTAGATTGAATAGATATTAGTTTAATATTGGCATCTTTCTAAAATGCCAATAATTTTAGAATGCAGATATATTAATTTTTTTTTGCATTATATTCCGAAGTATTAAAGTGTCAAAAAGCATGCTTTATTATGGATACATATTATTGAATCTGTATCATAGCTAATATAACCTAGAAACAGGCAGTTGAAGCCCCTCACCTGTGGTCACAGCTCAGGTATAGTCAACTAGAAGCAAATTTAATTTTAAATGTAATCTTTCAGGAGAAATGTCCTGATTTTTTTTGAAAACCACAAAACTTCTTGACATGTAAGTGATTTAAAGTGTTAATGAAATTGCTATGATCTATTTAATAAATAAATTACTGTTTTCTAAAACTTTTAATTCTTTTTGAACCTGATGTTGACAGTAAAATTAATTCCAAGTTTATAATTTTTAGGTTTTAAAAAAAAAAAAACAAATTAGCTTACTTCTATAAATATCTATAATTGTTAACACAGAAATTTCACCATTTATGACCATCATATAGAAGTTGAATATTTATATTCTTCTGTAGAAAAAAATTAATGAATATATATATATGTTAACCTATATACATCACAGGGTTTGAAGAATTTAGTGATTTTTTCAAATCTAAAAATTTATTATTTCTAATATCTCTAATTTTTCTTTCTTATTAAAATCTGCTTTGTACCATAGATTAAAAAAAATATATCACTGAAAGTGATTCTTTTGCAATAAATATGCAGGGGAAATAGCCATAATGATCATGGTGAATGTTTACTTTTAGTTCTTATTCTTGGTGGATTTTAGTTCCAATTACTGGCTTACATTATAAAACTTATTTTTCATCACCACAGTAGACAAAATAGTGGCCTTAATATATTCAGTGTAAGTAAGGCTACCACTCTAATGAATAAAATAGGATAAAATTTGAAGAACATAAAATGAGTTCATTATTGATGCTGAGGAGGAATTTTGCATATTTTAAAAAGCATCAGCAATTAAGGAAGTATTAAAAAAATAGAGAGTTTGGAAGCAAAGAACCTAAATTTTGCATTAATATTTTTTTATGAAGAAGCTTATAATCATCTGGGATGAATTAGGAGACGTTCCACAGCAGGACACAAGGTAGTCATTGAAAAACAGCCATAAATTCACTGTCATCTAAATATGTTGGTACAATATAACGTTGAAAACCTAGAGTTGCCATATTAGTATAAGTGAACTGGTGCAAAAGTGAAGCTTTGTATATATTTATAATAGCCTTAAGTTTAATGGTAAATTAAAATGAAGTGAATGGTGCTGAAACCCAATGTCTACAGGTTTTGTTTTGGCCGCAAATGTGGACTCTTCAGCATAAGAAAAGTACCTCACCTGAACAGGTGGTGGCACAGTGGATAGAGCATTGAACTGGGACACAGAAGACCCAGGTTCGAAACTCTGACATTGCTGGCTTGAGCATAGGCTGATCTGGTTTAAGCAAGGCTCACCAGCTTGAGCCCAAGGTCACTGGCTTGAGCAAGGGGTCACTTGCTCTGCTGTAGTGCCCTGGTCAGGGTGCAAATGAGAAAGCAATCAATGAACAACTAAGGTGCCACAATGAAGAATTGATGGTTCTCATCTCTCCCTTTCTGTCTATGTATCCCTCTGTCTCTCTCTGTCTCTGTCACACAAAAAAAGAAGAAAGAAAGAAAGAAAGAAAGAAAGAAAGAAAGAAAGAAAGAAAGAAAGAAAGAAAGAAAGAAAGAAGGAAGGAAGGAAGGAAGGAAGGAAGGAAGGAAGGAAGGAAGGAAGGAAGGAAGGAAGGAAGGAAGGAAGAAAGAAAGAAAGAAAGAAAGAAAGAAAGAAAGAAAGAAAGAAAGAAAGAAAGAAAGAAAGAAAGAAAGAAAGAAAGAAAGAAGGAAAAGTACCTCAATCTCTGAGACATTTTCAAAAATCTAATTCTTTGGGGTGCTACTTGCAAAACTATATACTATATGATTAAATATACTCTAATTTTAGGCTCAAAACTAAAGAAACAAATCACAGCGGCTGATGAAATTATCCGTGCCACTCATTTAGAAGAAACTCATGGCAAGGCTCAATTCTCTGATGAGAATGATTAGTCTCATTGTCTAAATGCACACACAGAAACACACAAGGATGAGGCACCACCAATACTACTGTAAGAGACTGGGAGATTAGAAGATCAACTTGGGTTTTACTTTATTGCTTATCTAAAATTCATGAGAGGTGGCAAAATGTCAGAGATTATAAAAACCTTAAATGCTGAGTTCTGGGGTAGGAAAAGAAAAACAAAGTCCGTTCAAGTGGTAACAATCATTCCTTTTTTGGTGTGTTTTCATATTCTAAATAAAATTTGCAACTCAAGTACACAACCATAATTTAATAAAAATTAGAAAATAGGTTGAATATAATTTCAATCTTTTTTTATCACCAGTTCTAAGTTTTAAATTATAGATATCTAAATGTAATACAGAAATGTGAATTCACATATATTTAAGTCAATAAGAGCAAGAAATTAATTTTTTTAATTCAGGGGGTATATTTTTGTAGTTACATGTAATTCCCTCAATTAATACTCATATTTGGGCCATATTCATTGTATATACTACAGAGTCATATTGGCTCAAGCAAATAATTCAAACATTATATACATATATTGAAAAAAAATAAATCATCAGACCCTATTTTCCAAATAACAAATAAAATAAAAACAATGTGCTTCTGCATTTTTTCAGATATCATATTTTCACATTTATACATTTTCTTAAATTGTACTTATTAAATGTTAACATTTAATTTGTTGGAAGTTAGATTTTTCATTTGGTTTTTCAGAAATACAAATACATTCTTTGATATAAGAATCTATAGTCCTATATCTTAAACTAAATATATTTAAGGCTGAATAGTTATAATATTTTCATGTCTATGGATGCAATTCATGATTGCATTAACTATAAAAGATAAAAGACTTATTAGAAATAATTTGTTTTTTTGCATTCCTATAAGACCATGTTTTGGTTTCAAAAACTATTCTGGTATCTGTCATTTGAGTGATCACATTGAATAGTATGTAACAAAGAGCATAGTGCCATCTATTGGGTATCACTATTTACAAGTTGTGTACATGTTCTTTTTGTTGTTTTGAGAGTTCTTTTTAGTTTATTTATTTGCTTTTACACTTTATATATTTTTAAAACCATAACATAACAAAAAATAAACAAAAAAATAGTGGCTCATCATTTGCCCACATATTCATTAAGTATAAAAAAACATTTCAAAAGGTAGTTTATTATTACATGCATTTAATACTTAAATAAGAACAAAAAAAGAGGTACACAAAACTAAATTATGTTATGTTATAAGAAAGAGTTTTAAATATTAATGAAAAAATATTAAATAATACTTGACAAAAAACAATACAAGTTGTCACCCCTGGTTGGTTGGCACTTTATGTTATATGTTTGTTTGCTGAAGTAACAAACACAAGGGAATTAAAGTGTAGAATATCATCAAAGGTATACTGAGTTTTATAAAATCAGTAACTAAATATTACAGGAATAATTTTATCAAATTATTTTTACCTATGGACGGAATAAACATAACTATAGGCACTTAGAATACGCTGTTCAACAAACAGATGTTAAAAAAAGTAAGGAATGTAAATCTGATTTCCATGTTGGGCGGCTTCCCAGGTGTCCACCTTAGAGAGAACCCTGATGACAAGTGTCATTTTAACAACTGGTTCATCGAACTCAAAAAAAAAGTTAGATATCGATTCTGCCGAAACAGTGCAAACTGGCTGAATCCCACCACTGACTCTAATCACTTTAAACCCCCAAATCCGTCTCATTTCCTGGCTGACTCAATCCATTTTTTGTAGAGGCTTGGGAGACACCATATTCTTCTTTACATGAGCTAGAATAAATATATTCATTTACTCTTGGTCAACATTAGTTGTGCGAAAATAATATAAAGCAAATCACTTTACAATGGAGTTGGAGCTGCCACCCAGAGGAACTAACTACCTTGCACATCTTGCTCAAAACTCTAGAATCTTAAAACTGGGCAAAATACCCTTTGGACTGGGACTAAAGCAGCAGGGAGCTTTACAACAGTCTAAACAACTGTTTGCAAAGATCACAAAAAGGCACATGGTATGATGACCGGACAGAACATGAAAGATTAGCTTTAAAATTAGCATCACTAATTTACCTATCTGTACTTACAGAAAGGCTTTCCTTCTGTGCACGCCATCGTTCCCCTTACCCTTCTCAGAAACACCCTTTGCCTTCAACTCCAAGTTGGAAGACTCTGGATTTTCGTCAGAACAGATGCTTTCACAACGGCTATTGTTCTGATCTCAAATAAATGTTGATTGCTCTTACTTTGGCCGTTTATTTTTAAGATTAACAGTTGTCATCAACCTATATATTGAAAGCAAATTTGGAGAATATGACTACTGTATTCTGTTTCTGCAGAATGATAACAGCAGAGGGAATTCTCATGGCCCACAAAGGCCTCAGTATGTGCCGCAAATGCGTCATGTGTCCAGGCTGGGGCGGTTGCAGTAGGATGCGGAAGCAAAACGCTACAGGAGAAACATGGAAGGTCAGAAGAGCAGCAGAAGATAAAAGCAAGTGTGACTCAGAGGCAAGACTAGTGTGTCTAGCATAGAGCAGAAGCTGCCGCTGCGTGAATCACAGGAGGACTCAAGTGACAGTCACACCGGTATATGCTGGTCGCTGTGTCCCTCATGTCCCTGGAGAAAATTGAGGACATTGAAGATAGAGGGTCATAGAGCTAAGACCATGGATTCTGTTGCCACCATGAAAAATTCTGTAATTTTCCCAACTTTTTTGTCCAAGTTTGGCCGGGTGTCTTACTATTCCATTATTACAAAACTGTTTAGATCTTCTAGGCAGTATTAGGCCTTAATAAGTTTATTTTCTTCCTCCAATTTTCAGTCTGTGGCCTGAAGCAAAGTAATGAGAATTTTTATTTTGCCTTTTATTAGATTTTTTTTTATTATTATATATCTACCTGTTAAAGGATAAATCTTGTTAAAAGACTGACATCAAAGCCTGTGGGTTTTCATTGTTGAAGAAAATTTGTTTTCTGGTTCATTTAATGATAATCAAATTATAAACACGGATAAAAAGTAAAAGGCAGGTTATTCAATCTAGCCCAGACCAAGGCTGCCATAGTCCTAACCTGAGGGTACGAATTACTTCTCCTGAAGTGATTTTAAAAAGTATGCATTCCTCCTTTCTAGGGTTGAAATTTTACTTTTACAAATAAATTTGTTTCACTGATCTTGGTCTCCATGTGCATAAGATAATTAGAAAATTTAGACAAATCAATAAAAAAGCTAAATGTGATGTTTGGGACTCTCTAAACAAAATAACTGAGTGTTCATTTTTCAGCGAGACAGAGTATTATACATGTAATCAATGCTCTTCTCTTACTGTAGTTAACTATTATTCCTTCATTTACTTGAATAAAAATTGGAAGTCTACTGTACCTGGAAAGGGGTGACACAGAAAAAGTGAAAAAAATCTAAAGCTACGCTATTTGTGTGCTTTTCAATTATAAAGACAAGAAAACTATTACTTTAGTAAAGCTAGTTGTTTCATGTATGCTTCTAAGTAAATTTATTGTGTTTTATTCATTTCCATCTCTGTTACAATTTACTTTAGTTATATGTTATGCTTATATTTATTCTTGTATGCTATATTACAGGGTGGTGCAAAAGTCGGTTTATAGTTATTCATGTGAAAAATAACACAATAATTAATAAATAACAATACAAGAATAAGCTCTGTGTTTTTTGTCCTCACAACTGTAAACCTACTTTTACCCCATCCTGTATTTTAACAATCTTTTATTCCTTTTGGTTTAAATCGGCAGCAGCAGCATCTACAGAAAAAGCATGTAGAAAGCATGGTTTGCTTAAGGTCTTTTGACAAGGCATTGAAAGCTATGATTTCTAGTCCAACATGCATCTTTGAGAAATGCATACTTTAGGTAAAGAGCAAAAAACTCAAATTCATACCATAAATATTAAAATGGGAACTACCCGCACTGCTTTATGCATTATGAACTAATTGTAACAAGTAGTTACTCCTCTTTACAATGACTTTCCATTTGGTAGTTGGTGAAATTTGTAAGACCAATCTAACCTTATAAAAGATGCTTTACATGCTTACTATTTTAATATGTTAGCATCAGAAAATGTGTGGTTTCTTCCACTTTAGCTATTTGCTATTCAGCAATAAATCTTGCCATATATTGATGAGGATTTTTTACAAATTGGCAAAGACACTAATAAATGGAATGTTAAATAAAACAAGTGGGCTATCTCTGAATGATGTTCATTAACAGCAACACTCAAGAGAGATAATTTGCAACAAGAAGCTCTTAGGATTTCAAAACATGGCCCGAAATAATACTTATATATAAACAAAAATAAATGACTGATAATAAAAATCCCCTTCATATAAAATTTATAAATGTATATGGGAACTTATAGGCCATTATGTTTTATTATATTGGATTTCTTCCTTTTAAGTTTGTGATTTATTGAAAATCCTTCAGCTTAAAATTAAAAGCATTATACATATACAGTAGAGAAAGTTCTGTGAACCTAAACTTCTCAATCATCAGGTGATACCTAGAGACTGATGTGTTAAATTGCTTTTTGTAGTTAGATTGCTTTTTTTTTTTTTTTTCCAATTACCTTACCTGGCTGGTGGGGAGGTTGAGAGGTCAACATCACTAATTCTGGTTGATCAGATTTTCAATTTCAGTGCCTGGTTTTGCACACCAGTTATAAACAACAGAATATTATTATTATACATCCCCCACCTCCCCTTGGGTCATCTCTTTTCCTCATGGGCCCCACAAAGCAAGTTTAAGTAGCTGCAACTTAACTTGGAACCAAATGCCTTTTTTATGGCTATGCCTTAAAAAGAATGAAACAGGTTTATATACGGTGAAGGAATAACCTGTTAGAGGCTTTCATTCAATTTCTCAATATAAGAATTATAATTTTAATAATGTACAATTTTGACAAGATTGTTCACTTGGTTTTACCTATTCTATTTTCCTCCTTCTAATTATTCCAAATTTCCTTGAGCATTTCAGTCTGTTTATACAGCTCTCCTCTGCCTTCTCTCTACTTCTGCTAATTTCCAAGCATGTTTTCCTCTATAAAGTTGTCATTCTGCAATCTGTCTTCAGAGCCATTATATGTCAGAAAGAAAGAAAGAAAGAAAGAAAGAAAGAAAGAAAGAAAGAAAGAAAGAAAGAAAGAAATGATTCTAGATCTGCAATAATATGTTTGTGACAGTTCCTCTGAGGCACAGTAAAGAGGGTTAACTGCATCATTATAACTTAAAAATGACAGATGTTGTACCACAGAGTTTTCAAGGAATTATGTTCTTTCATTTGTCAAATATTTGTTTTCACTGACATCAGATAGTACTGATCCCATAATGAATTTCTGGCCTGAAAACATACCTCATATGCTCTAATGTATTGGTATTCAGTATGTTTGTGAGAAAGAAAAACTCCCAAGAATCTAAGTTTGTTGAAGCTATTCATCTGCAATTGCTTTTGCTTTACACATGAATAAGTTCAAAGTATATAATTTATGCATAAACTAGGGAGTTCAAGAACTATATTTATACTGAGTATAATTTAAATAATTACTTCAGATGAACTTTCTTAGCTAGAATATTCACATTTTGCCACTTTTTATAAGTTATCAAAATGCAATTCAGCAGAGTTGGGTTTCTCTGATATAGTGTACAAGAATAATGATGATTTTAACAACTGCTGTACCTGTGAACTAGGTACCAGGTTAAGCATCTACACATTATCATCTCAGTTATTTTACAAATTTACATTACATACCTACAGTTACTGTTGCCACCTTTCCTAAGGGGAAACTGAAACTAAGAGAAGTGCTCTGATGTCCCTAAAGTTACACAGCTAGAAAGGTAAAGATTCAACATATTTGAAAGCATCCATATACCTTATTTATTTATTTATTTATTTATTTATTTATTTATTTATTTATGACAGAGACAGAGAGAAAGAGAGAGGGACAGACAGACAAAAAAGGAGAGAGATGAGAAGCATCAATTATTGATTGCAGTGCCTTAATTTATTGATTGTTTTCTCATACATGTCCTGATGGGGGGCGGGGGGGTGGTCTTCAGCAGAATGAGTGATCCCTTGCTCAAGCCAGCGACCTTGGGTTCAGGCCAGTAAAGCCAGCGACCTTTGAGCTCAAGCCAGCAATCATGGGTCATGTCTATGATTCCACACTCAAGCCAGCGACCCCATGCTCAAGCCGGATGAGCCTGCGCTCATGCTAGTGATCTCGGTGTTTCTAACCTGGGTCCTCTGCATCCCAGTCCAACGTTCCATCTGCTGTGCCACTGCCTGGTCAGGCAGAAAGCTATTCATATCTAATTCTAATATTTCGTAGTGTCAACCTAAGTAAAAGAGGTAAACTGAGGCATCTCTAGTTACCAAAAACAGTATATTTGAGCTTTCTATTCAGGACTCACAAACTATAGCAAGTTACAGACAAATCTAAGAGTTTGGGGCAGGGTGTATTGACGGGCAAGGAGTAGAAAGAGGTGGTAGTCCACCCAGACTCCTAGCAGGAATTTTACAGGCATGAAGATGGGGGTGTGATTCTTGGCCATGTTATTTGGTCAGGAAATAATTTTTGGTCTTCTGTAAATCAGGCATTTACAGAAAATCAGCCCCTCATTTCTTAAATTTCCTGAGAGTAAATGTGTGAGATTCTCCATTTTATATTCTCTGGTTCAATTTTAGATTAAAGTCCTTTCAAAATACATTTGATTTTTACCACTTCACATTAAGATTTCTATTTTATAATTTTGAGAATTGATTATACATTAATTCATCTCTTTAATTTACATATGCATATATTATTTTATTTTAATTGTACCTGTATTTTTTAAGAAAACATTCAAAGATTAAATTACTATTTTTCATGTTTTATTTATTTTTGCAAACTATAAATATTTAATAACATTATTTCCATATGTCTTCTTTTCTTACTTACCTAAACTATTTTAAAAGCATTTTCCTCACAATAATCACAAGATATTAAAGCATTGGAGAGCTATCATTAATAGTGGTTCCACCTCACTCAAACATAGGCCAATAATTGGAGACAATCTAATATTGATAGTAAAGATATTTTGAGAAATAAATTACTCATGACCTATTCATAATACATAAAGACCATAAAATAAACATAATTTGGCTTCCTTGAAATAATTTTATAAAAACAAATGACAATATCACAATGCACATTCCCACTACTTATCATTTTATTATATCCTTTAATTTTATTAATTTGACATATCCAATATCTCCTTGACTGGGTAAGCTTTTCAGGAATGCTGACTTAAGTGCCTCATACAAACTAAACTCTAAATTCCATTCCATCACACCTTTGTAATACTTGTAAAGTTTAAATAAAACACTGCCAAACTTTTGACCCTCCTTCCAACTCATATAACTACATTATTTTTATTTGATCACAAATCATTTTCAATAGTCTCTCACTATCATTTTTACACTCTCTGAAGAAGAAACTGTGTCTCATCAAGTTCTGATCTTGCATCCCTGTCTCTGACCTGGCCATACTTTTTTATTTGTCATATCCTCATTTATTTTCTCAGTGTTTTATGAGTGTAATATAAGTGCCACAAACAGTGCTTGGCACCAGTAAAACCAAGATAAATAAGACACCACCATTGCCTAACTACCTACAAGTCTCCAAAGGAGACAAACTTGCAAAAAATTAGTAAAGAGAATTTAAGCAAAATCCTATTACATCAAAAAGAAAAGAGTCCTAAATCTGGAAAAATCTGGAAAAGTGGGGATATTTTAGTGAGATCTTAAGAATTTCCCAGGTGACCAGGAGGAAAGCCATTCTAAACAAAGGAAGCAGTAGGTGCATATGCAGAGATAAAATACTGCTAAGATAAAATACTGCTAAGCCATAGAATAAGATTTTAGGAGGAGAGTGACAGGAGATAAGAGAGAAAATCTATACAGTAGTAGCCTACAATGTTAAATACTATGCATCAGATACTAAGTTATTTAATAGATTTATCTTATTTTTAATAATAAAAGTCACAGAATTCAAGTGGGAAAATAATTAGCATAACTTGGGAAAATATATAAAAAGAATAAAATTGTTATATAGCTTTTACAGTAGTTCAGGTAGGAGAAGATGGGGTCAAACTGAATATTGTGTCAGTGGGTATGAATAAAGAGAGTATGATCAAATGACAATGGAATGACAGATTTTATAATATTTTGTAACCAACTTATAATAATGACATTATGTTATTGAAGGAGAGTTCAAAAAAGAGTAGTACATGTTTTGAGCAACAATAACTCAAAATTTGATTTGGTTGATCAAATTGTGAAATGGCCTAAGATAGAAAATCTAGTACCCCAGGAAATTGAAATGGGATGTGTTGGCATTAAATAATTAGGTCAGTTTTATCCTTAAAGCTCTTGAGTCAACTTGCAGGTTTCAGATGTTTGAAAATGTAATCTGGAACTTTGGAATGATTTGGGGATTTTGATATTCATTTATTTTTCATTATTACTGAATACCTTCCTGATACCTTGCTATGGACTAAATGTTTGGGTCCCTCCCAAATTCACATGTTGAAACCCTAATCCCCAATATGATGATTTTCAAAGTTAGGACTTATAGGAGGTAATTATGTCATAAAAATGAAACTCTGATAGCACTAGTACCTTTACAGAAGACAGAGGAGAGGGCCCTCCCCACTCCTCTCTCCCATATAATGTGAGAGTCCATCAAGAAGAGATGTTGGCAAAGCACCTAGAGTCCCTTCATGAGACATCAAATCTGGTAACCCCTTCATCTTGGACTTCCAGCCTCCAGAACAGTAAGCTGTAAACCTTTGTTATTTAATTCACTCATGTATAGAATTCTGTGATAGCAGCTCAACTAACTCAAGCATGCCTGCCCTGTGTTAAGTGGTAAATAAAGTCTCTTCCCGCTGATAGCTTGCATGCTATTTCGAGGGGAAAAAAATAATACACAAAGAAACAAATAGGTTCAATTCAGAGAGTGGGATAAGCATTTAGAAAAAAAAAATTAATATGGTAGTTAGAATATTTTTTTTAAAGACAATGAAGTATTTACTACAGGAAGGTTTCTCTGAGAAGATGATATTAAAACTGAGCACTAAATGCTGAAGGTGAACAGAAGCTTCTTCCAGGTAGAAGTAAATGCGTACTGAAATATTCTTGCTAAGGCAAGAGGGAAAAGAGCACAATGTAGAAAGACATGTAAAACTTTATTGTAACACACAGCCTCAGAATAGGGACCTTCATCACTTTCATTCAGGTTCTTAATAAACAGAGATTAGATCAGATACAGGAAGTCCTTGGGGTCGGACTGAAGATACAGAACTACAGGGGAGTAAAGGAAGTCCAACTGCGCAGAAGCGAGGGGTCGAAGAGTGTCTGCAGGGAGCGGTGTGATGAAATGGCCAGGTGTGCGGCAAAGGGGCCAGGTCCTGACAAACCTGCTGTGGAAGGTCGGGCGCCCCCAGGAACGCCATCACCTTGGATGGGATGGTTCTTTCTGAATGACAGGAACTTCTAGAGAGGGGCTAAGCTGAGGACCTTGAGAGCCAGTGTTGGCTGCAGCTTACGGAACAGATATCTAGTCCTGAAGAGGGACATACATAGGGTCATAGCACCCACGGCAGTAGACAAGGGCCACGGAGAGGTGGTTGGATTTTCTGTTTAGTGACATAATCATCTTCATGAGTATTTTAAGCAAGTGCTCATCCTGATCCGATATAGAGCTCTCAGTAAAGGTGTTTCTGGTTATGGTGTACAGAATTAAAAGACGAAAGACAAGTCAAGAGTGGAATACCTGAGTAGTCCAGGTGAGTGATAACCGTGGTTTCTCTGTCAAGGGTGACAGTGATAGACAGACAATAATTAGATGCTCATATCATGGATTGGAAGCGGTGTGATTTTCCGTGAGAAGGTGGAACGCGAAGAGAGCTAAGAAGAAAAACATCACTTAAATCAATGTAGAAAGAAGAAATAAAAAAAATAGAAGGACACTAAGAGCTACAAATTAAACCGAGATAGAGCAGTAGGAGAGTGGTGTCAGGTAAATATTAGAAGTTTCATGCTTCAATAAGGGGAAAATGATGAACACATCAAATGCCACAAGATAAATCTAACAAGAAAAGAGTTTATCTGTAGTAGCTAATGTGTGTGTTAGGATGGCACTGACATACACAGAAAGAAATGGGAGAAGGGAAGCATAAATGACTGGTGGTCTGTAGGTAAATAGACAACAAAAGATTTAATTAAAGTGGCAAATAAGAATAGAGTTTATTAGTTGATTTTTGTTTTTTTTTAAATACATCTAAGTTTTTTTTCTAGCATGTACATATACAAAAACACGCACCAAAATCCAGAATATAAACAGTGCATAGCATAAGAGATAAGTTGAGGACAAAGGAACACATCTCCATAATCAGTCATGTGTCATAAAGATCAGCTTTGATTAGCCTGCCCAGGCAGTGACGCAGTGGATAGATCACCAGACTGGGAGGCAGAGAACCTAGGTTCGAAACCCCAAGGTTTCCGGCTTGAGCGCAGGCTCAGCAGCTTGAGTGTGGGGTCACTGTCTTGAGTGTGGGATCATCAACATGACCCCTTGGTCGCTGACTTAGCTCAAAAGTCACTGGCTTGAGCAAGGGGTCACTCACTGTGCTGTAGCCCCCCTCCCCTGATCAAGCCACGTATGAGAAAGCATTCAATGAACAACTAAGGTGCTGCAATAAAGAATTGATGTTTCTCATCTCTCTCCCTTCCTGTCTGTCTGATCCTATCTGTCCCTCTCTCTGACTCTCTGCCTCTGTCAAAATAAAAAATCAGCTTTGATTAAGACATGAGTGGTGATGGGTGGCTTGTAAGTGAAGAAGCCCTCATCAAATTCATTCTATTTCTTTGTAAGAAGTGAAAAACAAATTGAAAGGAATAAAACAAGGGTAGTCAACCTTTTTATACCTACCGCCCACTTTTGTATCTCTGTTAGTAGTAAAATTTTCTAACTGCCCACTGGTTCCACAGTAATGGTGATTTATAAAGTAAAGAAATAACTTTAATTTATAAAATTTATAAAGCAGAGTTACAGCAAAGTTGAAGCATATAATAATAACCACTTACCAAGTACTTTATGTCGAATTTTTGCTAAGTTTGGCAGAATAAATCTTTATAAAACAACTTATTATAGTTAAATCTATCTTTTTATTTATACTTTGGTTGCTCTGCTACTGCCCACCATGAAAGCTGGAACGCCCACAAGTGGGCGGTAGGGACCAGGTTGACTACCACTGGAATAAAACATTATAAAATTGTGATATCATATAACCTGCACGTGCATGTTTCAAAAATATTAATGCACATATTAAAGATAATTTTAGTTTATTTTATGCTAAGATATTCAATAAAACATCTTTATAAAACAGCCAACCGTAAACAAACTAAAAGATGTGATCCTTACACTGAGGAAACATGGATGCAGAGATAGAAAATATGAACAACAACAAAAATGTGACCAGACTGGATGTATATGTATGAGCTAATTTCACTCTTACTAAAGTATTTAAGCAAATGAAAAACTCATTCAGAATTTTCATTCCTTGTTTGACAAAGCCTCTGTTTTTTTCTGCCTGATTACTTTTTCAGTAGTTAACTCTGGATTACCATGGTCATAAGAAACATATTATATACTCAACAAGAGATAATGGCTTCTGCATGTAAATGTTCACCTACAATTTCCCTGGACATTGCATGATTTTATTGGTATTGGATAAATAGTAAGTTCAATATATGCTTACTAGACTTAGAGTAGTTTATTCAACTAACAAAATAGTTATACCACAACATTTGTGATTTCCATTTGGAAGCTGGGGAGCTTACATACAATAGAAGATATGAACTCACCTTAGTATGGCATTTTTATTTTGCAATCTTTAGTAGAAGTACTATTTTTACTTTTCAATTAGCATATTAAAGTATTATAGCATGGATTATTGCAAATGTAAAGGTTGATTTTAAAAAGGCTATGCAAATGATAGAAATTGCATTTATCTAATTTGGCTTTTATAACCTTGAGTGCACTATTCATATTGATTGAAAGTTTAACTGTTATCTTACTGATCACTTTGAGACTTAAAGACAATGTAGACAGTATGACTTATAGCACAAATGCTACCTGATTATAAAAGTTTCTTTAACATCAGATATTATAAATTAATGCTCTACTGCATGGAAGAGTGACAGAAAGACCATTACAAAATTCTATTTTGGGTATTATAATAGAGATAATATGCTCAATTTAGTTTAATGAGTTGCTATTAAGAAATGATTTCAAGAGTTGCATGTGATTTATTTTAATTATCAGTTATTAGTTGTTCCTGCATAATTGTACTTAACATCACATTATTTGAGCTGTACTAATTGATAAAAACTCTGAAATATAATATTTCTTACAGACTATAGATCAGTAAAATTTAAAAAGAAATGCAGTATTTTAATTCTCAGTGATTGTCAGAAGAATAAATTAATTTTAGGAAACTTATTACTTATAAAATAGAAAGAACACATACCTATACATACAATTTGGGTATATTTTGATGTAATACTGAATGTCCACCCAAAAGGTATACAAATTAATGACTATCTCTAGTCAAATATTTAAGATAACAAATTAACTGAGTAAATTACTGTATTATTTGACTAGGTCTGCCATAATAGTATACTACAGACTTGGTGGCTTATATAAAAGAAATGTATTCCCTCACAGTTCCCAAATCTAGAAGCCCAAGATCAAGGTTTATCAGTGTTGGCCTCTGGTGAGATCCCTCTATTTGGCTTGTGGATGGCCATCTTTTTACATCCTCACATGACCTGTCCATGGCTGTGGAGAGAGATCTCTGATGTCTCTTCTTTTTATAAGGACACCATTCCCAGTGGATCAGGGCTCTACCCTTATGGATTCATTTAACGTTAACATCCTTCTTAAAGGCCCATCTCCAAAAAGTCACATTGGGAGTTATGGCTTCAAAATATGAATTTTGAGAGAACACAATTCAATCTATAACATGAAATGTTGCTTTGAAAAGTTTAAAAATGTATGAAATATAAACATTGTACTACTATATATTTTATATTCTGTATATATAATAAAGCATGAATTAACTAAATGCCAAAGCAAATACAGAGTTTTGTTAAATGGAGAAAATATCTTAATCTTTAAATTACTAAAAATTAAATTTTTATTAATCTTCTTATAATAAACTATGTCTAATTTACTATCAAATTAGAAGAGTTCAATCACAGATATTATTAGAAAATATAAAATACTGTAATAAAGTATTCAATATTCTTTATATATATAAGTGTCAATTCTATAATATTAGTGTATTAAGGAGGCTGAAAAGTCTTAGATAAACTGATTATTTAATTTTTTAATGTAATATAAACCAAAATCATTTTCTTATATAATCTTTTATGATTTTTCAGAACTCTTGTTATAAGTATCACATTTTGGTGTACAAGACAAGACACTTTCCTAAATTATGCATGAAAACTTTGGGGGCTCTATAAGAAAGCAATAATGGTGATAGCATTTCCTTCCAGTGTGGAAAGGGAATCACTTCCTTGAATAAAAAGGGAGAACTACATTCGACTACATCATATAGGAATGAGGAGGAGAAGGTAAAGATCCTAGTATAGGATTTCATGGAAAATAAAAGTTCAAACAAAACAAATTCTATCACTCAGAATTAGAAAATTTGAGAATAAAGTAGACTTTCTTGAATACTTTATTCAAGAAAGGTGAGGCACATTAGTGGCTTGTTTTGAGTTTTTCCGAAATGGTCCACATTGAAATTCAGTGATAAAATGTCTGAAGATAGATTCACAGCAGTGATAGTCAGGAGACTGTTTGAAAATGTGGGCAGAGGATATCAGGGGAGAGGCTGCAATTTAGCCCAAAGCGCTATGTGTTCTCTACTTCCTTACCGGTGGAAATGTAATGTTCGTTTTGGTACTTTTTGCAGAGTTAAAACCCAAAATATGATGACAGGGGCCCCTTAATATTTCTTTTTAAAAGTGTATTCCCTGGGTCCTTGAAACCCTGCTATAAAATTACTAATTAATATTTGGCAAGGAATTTGAAAAGGTGTGTATTCCCAGACATGCTATAAACCATCTTGGTTAGAATGTAAAATCAAGGTTACAACACACCCATTAAAAGGATTTATAGCAAGCCTTTAACTTAGAGTGGAGATGGAAAGAACACCAGACAGCTGCTAAGGGTTTGAGAGTAGAAAATATGTTCTGCTATTCATCAAAAAAAAAGGGTGCTGAGGATAGAGAATTTGTTTTAAATTGCTGGAAGATGTTGAAGAATTAAGCAAGCTTGGAACTGACAAATTGGAGAATACTTTGTGACTTAACAAATAACTTGATATGATGAAACTCTCAGAAATGTTTGCAATGGAGATGTCTTCTGGTGAAACAATGATACCATTAGATTTTAACATACTACACTTAATTGAGGAGGAGGAGCTCTTACAAATAAAATGAGTTTTAAAAAATAGAGGCACTCGTTGATAACAGGATGCACAGATGCAGCTTGGAGCCTTTTATATAATCAAAGTGTCATTTCCAAATGCAGTGATTGCTTATCATATGAATTGCTTGGTTTAGAAATAAATATATGTAAAAAAGGGAGCATAAAACATGTAACAAAAATTCACTCAGAAACTTGTCCTCTATAGGTATAAGAATGATACCATAAATGTTTGTGCACAATTAGATTATACACATAAATATGCAGGAAAAATAAAAGTGTACATTTTTGTTGGATTTCATACAGTTTCTTTTTCTGTGTCCTCTAAAATGTGATAGTCATCCAAAATTTAAGTTATCAAATTTTAAAGATTGAAATTGGGAAAAGTTAAGAATTTTTAAAAAGTTTTTAATATTTACAACTCTAGAATTATAAAATATTAGCTTGCAAGAAAGTTCTCAATTTTTGACCATGAGCTTCTATCTGTGAAAGAATTCTCTTACTGCCACTAATACAAACACAACTGCCACTACCGTTACTATTATTGCTACTACTAATAGTAGTAATTAAAACAGCAAACGTTTGTGGCCTTCACGGCATATTAGACACTGTTGAGCCTTCTTTTGAATTATTTTTTATATTAAGTATATTAAGTGGAGAAAATCATTCTTCTCATTGTATAGGAAATGTGCTGAAGGTTATGTGACTAGTAAAGAAAAAAATTCAGTATCTGAACCCAAAACTCTGTGGTGCCATATTCCACACAGCTCCCTAGAAGTCTGAACTTTCCCCATAGGCTACTGCTGAGAAGTTGCAGACCCACATTTTCATAATGCAAATTAAAACACAAATGCACCAACAGAAGAGGCTACATCAAAGTATTGATCAAGTCAGTGGAGGATTTTGCTTTTAAGTAAATTTTGCTGAAAGATTTCTTTTGATAATCAAAGTTAATACTTATCAAAAAACAGAAAAAGATTATTCCTTCTGTATTAAAATATTAAGAACTGCTGCTGGGTAGGCTAATCAATATACTAAGACCCCACTGCAGAACTTTATAAAGTTTGTTTAAATAGCTCAGCTAATTATACAAATATGGGAAGTATCAAAACACACACTGCTGAGATATCCCACTGTGTTAGAGAGTTACCAATAATGAAGCAGCAGTAAGGAATTGTGACAGGCATGGCATTTTGAGACTTTTGACAAATTCTCGTGAGGATTTACTTAAGAACTTATAATCAAACATACAGAATATTCTGGAAAATCAAAGTGAATGGTATTTCAATGTGAAAGAATGGTGCGCATAGCTCTGCAGAGCTTTGTCACATATACTTTGAGGGGATTCCAGAGTCACACATGTTAATTGGTTACTACAGAGCCAGTGGAGGATTGCTTCTTCTACAAAACAGATCCTTGGAATTCAGTGCTTCAAACATTCGCTGTGAATTATCTGCTGCAGTGCTTTTTTTTTTTTTTACCCCTTTACTCTTGTTAAATCCTTGAAAGTTATATTTTTTCCTCAAGTGATACAGTTATTTGCAATGTAGGATTATTTATGAAAACATGGGCATACATTTTAACAAAATTCTAACTCATCAAGTATCTCTAACAAAAATAAATAACATTGAAATTTAATAGTCAGTAAATTTTTTAAATGATTCTCTTTATGGATAGTCAGTTAAAATAATAATTATAATAAAGAAATAAAGACAGGAGGAGGGAGGGAGAAAGGGTAGGACAGAATAAGAAAGAGAAAGAGAAAGAAGGAAGAAAAAAGAAGGAAGAAGGAAGAAGGACAAAGTGGAGAAAAAAGAGAACTTGAGACTCTAGAGCAGTGGTCCCCAACCTTTTTTGGGCCATGAACCACTTTAATGTCAGAAAATATTTTCACGGACCGGCCTTTAGGGTGGGACAGATAAATGTATCACATGACCGAGACAAGCGTCAAGAGTGAGTCTTAGACGGATATAAGGAAAGGAATCTGGTCACTTTTTAAAAATAAAACATCATTCAGACTTAAATATAAATAAAATGGAAATAATGTAAGTTATTTATTCTTTCTCTGTGGACCGGTACCAAATGGCCCACAGACCGGTTCCGGTCCACGGCCCGGGGGTTGGGGACCACTGATCTAGAGGACCTTACAGATCTCCTGACCCTATACTCTTAGATTGGCCGTAAATAGGTCAAAGTGAATACAATGATTAACTTATGTTTTAAATATTTGTTAAAAATTTTTTTTTACTAAAATTAGTATACAATTAAATAAAATAAAAATACATAAAACCTCTACCTATGGAAATGTGCCTCTTAGTCTGACTCAGGTTTAGAATTATGTTTTTCTTATTGCTCATTTCCCCCCATGTCCCTTTTAATTAATTGCAGTTAATACAGACATTTTTAGACATTTACCTTTTGATCTTTCACAGTATTTAATAAGATGTCTTGTTTAAAAACACTTCCTCAATTTGTTTATTAATTGGATTATTCAAAACTAAATGAAAAGATTACCTTCCCTTATTGATTTCAGCTCTTTGACTAAGCAATCCTTTATGGAATGTTCCATGGATGTTCAGTGACGCAACTCTTGAAAAACATTTGAAATCTAATGCTTGTAGCTAGAACCTTTTGTGAATGGGTCTCAGGCTTGAGCTAGGAGTTGTCTTCACGGGTAAGTGATCACAGGACACAATCCTACAGTAGGTACTTCAGTGCTGAAAGATCATTCCTCAATTTGGTTGGTAGAGAAGACTAAATTGTCTTTAACTCATTTATACCCTTCTTCAACAGTAATACAGCTTTTGGAGGACCACATTACCCCCTTAGTCTTAAAGAATACATGATAAAGCCACCTTGGTAGCAAATATGACCAGGTCACTAGGTCAAAGAGTTTGGTGGAAAGTGAAGCAAATCCATTAAGAAACCTCTGATCCCACTGTTGGTCCATTCTGTCTTTCTCCCTACCCAGCACTTGTAATATGGTTGTTGCTAGATTGCATTAGGGGGGTTAAAATGCACATAATGAGATAAATACTGGAAAGAAAGATTAGGAGTCCAGTCACCCTTTCACAGAGCATTCACATACCTTTACCTGAAAAGAAATCAAGACTACTGTGGGGCTCACCTGTTTACTGTTTAACTTGTTACTATTTGGTTTTCTTTTTGTGTGTGTGCGTGTGGCAGAGACAGATAGAGTCAGAGAGAGGGACAGATAGGGACAGACAGACAGGAAGGGAGAAAGATGAGAAACATCAATTCTTCGTTGCAGCTCCTTAGTTGTTCTTTGATTGCTTTCTCATAGGTGCCTTGACTGGGAGGCTACAGCAGACCGAGTAACCCCTTGCTTCAGCCAGTGACCTTGGGTTCAAGCTGGTGAATCTTGCTCAAACAAGATGGCTCGTGCTCAAGTTGGCAACCTCAGGGTCTCGAACCTGGGTCCTCCATATCCCAGTCCAACGCTCTATCCACTGTGCCACCACCAGGTCAGGCACTATTTGTTTTTCTTAATTAAAAAAAAGTTTTAATTGAATTCTCTACCAAGTCCACTTTGTGTCTCCTCTAATGTCCAAGATTTCTATTTTAAACTTTGTATTAACATGTCCAGCATAGCTCCCTATACAGTCAAGATCTACATTTAAATTTCCTGTTCAATTATATCCATGTCTTCCTTTTTACCTTTGTGTGTCTGTCCCGAAATATTTTGCATAATGTTAATCATTATAGTTTCCATTAGAAACACAACTACACAATTAATAACAAATGATATATATGAGCATTCTTTTTATTCCGATCTACCTGAATTAGTGTTTTCCAGTTTAATGCTTAAAATAACCCAACAAAATAAGTAGCATTATTATATCCATGATACAATAGACTTTAAAAACCATTAATTAACTTGCTAAAGATCACACACTTATTAAAACAAGCAGAAAGATTAATTAAAACACAGTCTGTCTTTCCTAAAATTTAGATTAAACAGAAAATATTTCTGATGTTTTTTACATTTTATGGGATCTAATTTTAAGCTATGTCACTGGCATTGGAATTAGATATGAAGAAGTTTGTTGATTTATAAATGATTAACTGAATGACTAAGCTCCTTCACATTTATGATGATAAAAAAATATGTTTGATATGTACAAGGGGCAAATGATAAATGGTGTGATTCATAAGAAATAGCCCTCAGTAGGTGAAACATTATTATTCAAGGGGGTAGAATATGACACATTTTTTGAACTATAGTATATGTTGAGGCCTGCATGTAATATTTGGATACCGAAGCATCCATCTGTGCTGTAGCTAGCTTCGTTTCTTTCTTTTGTTAATATTGTTAAAATGATAATGAAATAGATAATACAGTGCAGTTGCAAACAATATTAACAAATTTATTTTAATGTCCGTGTCAATAACAACTGAAACTTGAGTCGGAATTTGTTTTACTTGTTAGTAGCAACAAGGATTGTCATTATCTGGTGTTTCATATGCAAATAAATCAGATTTACTGCCTTTTTTTTTGCATATCATTAATCAGTCTAAGGTAAGTATTACTCGATTAGTCTTCCCTTTTTTACATGAACTTGTGTGATAAGAACATGTATATTTTCAGACAAGGTGAAGCAAGGCTTTGAATGGACTGAACTAATGTAATCACAGACAATGCAGAATGAAATTTTTAAGAAAAACATTGCATTTTATGGAACAGTTCATAATTTTACATAGCTGTGTCTTTCAGTGTTTGTACTATATTTTGTAAGTTGGATAATTCTCAAAGGGACATTAATCTTCTTAGTATGTGAATTTAGGTTACTGTTTTATTTAATAATTTTGTAAACTATTTTTACATCATAACTGTAGAATTTATTTTCTAGTAATTGCATTAGTGTTGTAATTTCATTTTTCTTTAAATATGCATTCATTTTTTTTATAAAGTAAATTGTTATGTTTAGGTATGTATTGCATATAAATATGCAAATATATTTAATTAGACACATACTGAAGATTTTATTAACCATTCTATCAATCTACAAATCTCTTTCCTAATACATATTAGTATTATATAATTAATTTTAACATCATAAACCAAGTGACTATGCAACAAACACACACAAATACACACATATTGTTTTATTTTTTCCCCAAATGTGGCTCATTTAGTTGTAGGCTCTTTTCATTCATATGAATAGAAAAGACAAAATTTGGAGTTTGGAAGCTTATAGTCTACAAAATAGGAACAAATTATATTAATAAAAGGAGTCAAGAATGAAAATGCTACTATTAATCTACCCAATAAGTTAACTGGATGGTATTATAATATACTGTGTTTTTCATTAAATCAAACTCTATTAAGTGGATTGCTTTCAAGAAGTAATATACCTTCACACAAGAGAGATGTCTAGGAAAGTGTGAATGATGAATTCTTTGACAGGTAATATGAAATCTGAGATTGAAGTTTGTCACTTGCCTACAGAAGTAGCCATCCTTACCTTTGGAATCAGATAATGGTTACTGTTTTTTAGGAAAGCATGAATTTCAAATAATCATTTTTCATTTCCTGAAGTTCATACCCTTATGTGAGCTCAATGATATTCAAGTAACTAGGTCAATTCCACTGGGCCTGGGAGTGTCAATTCTCACAAATTCATAACTCCAAGTGAACCTTAGGTCAAGTTCTAGTACAAAATCCTGTAGTTATTTTGAAAAAAATTGCATTAAATTAAATGATTAATTTTGAAAGAAGTGAAATATTTATAAGATAATATTTCTTTCCGCTTATTTTGATTTGCTTTATGATCATCATTGAACTGAAGTTGTATTCTTCATGTAGGTCTATCTATACATTTCTCATGAAATTTTGAAAAATAATTTAATAATGTTGCTAAACAAAGAAATCTGACATGATTTTCTATACAAAAAAGCTAATTATTTGTACATATATAATACTTACATTTATATTTATACAATCTTTCTTAGCACTTACACATATAAATATATATCTACTTGCATGCCCTCTAAAATCCCAGTCTGTCTCTCCAATAATTACTGTGGCAGAGGTGTGGGTACAGGCCCTGGTATTGGGTAGCAAGCGCTCTCACCCCAGTGATGGGTCGGGTCATCTGTGCTATCTGTTAATATGGCTGACCAATGAGAGGAAGAATAAAAACTGACCCACAAATCGTGATTTACCGGTTGCTTATTCCCTCAGGGTCCTAGAAGAAAGAGATTCGGTGATAACAACTGAGCAAGTCCATTGCCATAGCTGGAGGCAATGGTGTTGTGGTAATGGGGTTCCCAAAGTTGAAGTCAAGGGTTTCAGCAATAAAGACCTTGCTATTCAATACAGAACTTTGGGAGAACCAAAGATGTTAAAGGCTTGTTTGGCTAAGCAGAAAATAAATAAATAAATAAATAAATAAATAAATAAATAAATAAATAAAATAGTGGACACTTAAATGCAAAAGTGAATGTGAAGCCTGTTTACCCACAGGGAGATGTTCTCCACTGCTGGCTGGTCTGCGATGAGGTGCAGCTCTGGAGACAGTCACAGGGCACACAGAGCAGGGCCTCTGTGCCCAGGTATTTGCCAGATACTAGGCAGCATGAGGGAAAAGCAGCACTTGCTGGTCAGCACTGATTTTGGCACTAGAGGTCTGTGCAGAAAAACTCCTCCCTGCTAATCCTCCCTGTCTCCACATCCAGCCTTCCTTTCCTCCCTGCACCCCATGCATCCCAGGCTCTGTGGTGCCTGGTTCTATGGAGGGAAGAAATTCCTAAATTCAGTTCATCAGACACGAGCAGGTTTCTTATTAAAGAAGGGCAACTAACCGGACCTTCTTATATGAGGACCGCTGAGCCAATCCAGTGTGGCCTTTCTGTGCCTCTACTTCTGAATGTGGAATTAGCTCAGTGTTTAACATGTTTGTCCTGGGAATGCCCAGCGATGGTCAGAGGGAACTGACCCATTCAGGGATGACCACACAGAAAGAGAGAATCCTGTCTTCTACAATGGTGGTCTATCAGAGGTAGAATAGGAACTCCAGAGGAGAGGGAATCACAGTGCTAGTAAAATCCTTGCTGGCTGTAGAGTCCTCAGAGGCTTCACTTCCCAGTATGACAGTACTGTTCAAACTACTAAGCTCTTACGGAAACAGTGCCTGAGTGTGGAGGCTTCGTAATTCTCTAGCCTAATACCTTCCATTTGGAATTTGCAACTTATACTCAACGACTAAAAAGGGAAGGGCTTAAGAGGCCTTGATCTTCACTCAAATATGTTATACTTCAGATGGCAGCTGGCCAGGTGTTAAATGAAAAGTGGCAGCCACACCAATAAGGACAACTTACTTTCTACTCCGTCACTTGAAGCAAAGTCACCTGCTCCATGAAACCCTCGATTCACAGAGAGCCCACTAAATTCCGAGACTGGTTTTCTAATGGTATAACCAAGTGAAAATCTAATGGCATCTATTAAGAGGCAGCTCTCATCCAACCTGAGTGCTGACATCGGAAGACTAATAGGAATTTGATCTACTCCTCTTGTTTGAGTTTGGCTGTGAACTCTGGAGCCAAACACAGTGACTGATAGAATGACCAGCATCATTCACAAGAAGGGACCATTCTCTGCAAAAATGGATCAGAATCAAGCTGCTACTAAAACCTGTATCATCCATACTTTTGCAAGTGGCACCGGAGTCATCCTCACACAGAAAATGATGCCACACCCAGTGTGACAGAATGGACACCAAGGAAAGAAGAATGTTTTTGCTATAGAAGCTACCATTGCACGCTGGACTACCATCCCTGCCAGAACTTGGCCCATTAGACCCCTGGCTGAAAGGAACCACATTGCACCTTCCTGACTCTATTGGAGGTACTTCCGTGCTGCCAAGACTTTGGCTTGCAGTGTCTCTTTTACAGCTGGGCCAGTTAACTCTGGTCACAGCATTTGACCCTTAAAAGTAAACTGTGCATATAGTTTCCTGCTATCAAAAATATTTATACTGTAACAACAGCGTGTCTTTTTGCCACAAAGGATGCCTGACAGAGGGATTTGTCATGGTTATTTTGTAGTCATTGTATGCATCTTTATCAAATTGGAGATGCTGGCACTACTGAGTGGTAGGATGGACTTTAAAAAATCAAATCTATGTCTGGATTAAACTGAAAACCATTCTGGAAGCTAGAAGACAAAAGTCAGTATCCCTGGGCTGAAATCAAGGCGTTAAGAGGGCTATGCTGTCTTTGGAGGATGGAGGAGAGAATCTGTTCTTTGCCTTTTCCAGCTTCTAGCACCCCTTTGCTTGTGGCTGCATCATTCCAACCCTTCAAGACCAGCGTTTTCAGTCCTGACCTGTGGTGGCGCTGTGGATAAAGTATCGAGTGGGAATGCTGAGGTCGCTGGTTTGAAACCCTGAGCTTGCCTGGTCAAGGCACATATGGGAGGTGATGCTTCCTGCTCCTCCCCCTTTCTTTCTCTCCCTCTCTTTCTCTCTATTCTCTAAAATGAATAAATAAAATCTTTAAAATAAAAGAACTTTAAAAAGTACCAGCGTTTTGAAGCCTCTCTGTTCTCTTCATGTTCCTTCTTTTCTGTCTGTCTCCCTCTTGCTCTCTATCTGATACAGGTGATGTACCACAGCTAGGGCCCTCCTGGGTAATTCAACATAATCCCCCTGTTTCAAGAGCTTTCATTTAATCACAATTGTGAAGATTCTTTTTCTAAATAAAAAACAAAGGCTACAGGGATTAGAAGCTGCTATCTTTGGAGTTTGTTATTCAGCCTCTACTAATAAGGACTAGTTATTGCTGATCTCCAGTAGGTTTCTTCATAGCCAAACAGAGAGATTTCTATCAGAGAACAGAACAAATGTTTCACAACACTGTGAACATAGACTACTGCTTATTTCTTTTACTATCACCATGCCTTCATAATAACAAGCAAAAGCAGTCACTCAGTGAAGCGAATGATTAGTATTAATCACTGTTGCTACCGAAGTGGGATCAAAGGGATTATAAAGGAGGATCTCTATCAGCTGCTCTGATGCACTCAGCTAACTAATAATCTCTGCTCTCTGCTGGCCCTTGGACATTCCTGGAGCCATGGTTCTGACCTTGGTCCAAGCCCGAATGAATGTACTAAGTAATGATCAATGTAGTTCTGTGCTGGGGTAATTAATCCAGACTATGCAATAGTCCAAGACAAACCAGATGACCCCAGCCCCAGATGCTCAGTCATTTGCATAGAATACGCACAAAATACAAAGAGCACGCACCAGCTTTCTTTTGGTTTGTTATTGATGCTGCCCCCCCCCCCCTCCCAGCCTGGTTTTGGCTATGTGAGCAAATGTACTTGGTTTTTTCCAAGATCACATTCTCTGTTTCCTCCAATGGGTCTCTGCATCCCATCCAGTCTTATCCCCTTCACAAAACCAAAGGATACTCTCTCAAGGCAAACATGGTGCAATTGTTTATATCTAAAAAACTCAACTGGCAATAAAAAAATACAAAAAAATATCTCTTACCATTGTTCTTTGAGGTCCTGCCCCTAATCCTTGCTCCCCTTTACAGAGAAACTCTAATATAGAGTTGTCTGTATGCATCGTTTCCAATTTTCTCCTTCTTACCTCTCTTGAATTCACTCAAAACTGCCTTCAATATCTCTGATCCCTCCCCATTTTCTCTGTGGCCACATTCCTTCCTCTCCATGCCCCAGCCTCAGCCCCTCTATTGTTCCTGGAGCATGACATGCATGTTGTGCCCCAGGGCATTTGCACTGGCTATTCTGTACTTACAAACTTTTCTCACAGAGTTTACTCTCTCATCTTTTTAAAGTCACTGCTCAAATATCACTTTTTCATTGAGAGTTACCTACTAATTTAGCGGTTCAACTCTCTTGCATTCTTTTTAATAACTTGGCTTGCTTGATCTTTCTGGCAGTATTTTATTAAGTATGTTTAAACCACCCACTCTGATTATGATTTTGTTCATTTCTTCTTTTATGCTGTCAGAATTTGTACTGCATGTTTTAATGCATTATTAGGTTCATAAATTTTTATGATTATTATGTCTTTTTTGTGCTTTCTTCACTTGTTATTGACTATTCCTTCTTTATTCTTTATATTAGATTTTCATTAAATTATGTGTGTGTGTGTGTGTCTTTATTTTATATATTGGCCTGGTTTATTTTTGTGATCTTCTTATTTTCTATATGTTTATCTACCTGCTCTATTGTGTTTCATGTAAGTGGTACATTGAACAATTTTTAAATTTGATAGACAATTCTTTTAGTTTAATTGCAACTTACATCCAACCTATTTACATTTATTGTGACTATTATATACTACACACTTTTTCTCTCTTTTTTTTACCTATTACTGTTCTTTATTTCTCTTTCCTTTTTTCTCTCTCTGCCTCTTTACACTTGCTTCATTAGTCATAATTTTAAGTGT
This sequence comes from Saccopteryx leptura, assembly GCF_036850995.1. NCBI lineage: Eukaryota > Metazoa > Chordata > Mammalia > Chiroptera > Emballonuridae > Saccopteryx > Saccopteryx leptura. The sequence goes on along the minus strand of NC_089503.1, from coordinate 205,476,896 downwards.
TTTCTCTCGTCCTTACCCCAAAGATAACAGTTATTCAGAAAGCATCATGAATATTTTCCAAGGCCAAATTTTTCAAAACTGTATTTTATTTTTAAAAATTCAATAACTACCTTATATGTTCATTAATGAATTAAATACACCAATGGAAGTAGTTGTTCTGTTTATGTATTTAGAACTTTTTAATGTGCTGTTCTACATTTCTTAGTATATTGTGTTGATTTCATTATATCCAGATTTCATATTTTTTTCAGATTTTCTATTTTAATTGTTGCAACTGTCTTTCTTAGGGTTATATTTCATTCTGCAAGATGGATGTATGAGTTCATCTTCCATAATGCCCTTTTCCCAGCCATCCTGCTCAGCCTTTCCATAGTCTGTTTCCAACCTCCACTGAGGATCCCCTCTCCAAACCTCCGCTCATCTACACGGGTTAGGGCTCCTGCCACATTGTGATACTGGATATATTTCATAGCCAGTATGCAATCCCCATTCTCACGCTATGTTTGTAGTTCCCCCTATCCTTAGGTGAGTGTTTACATAAGGCACAGCCTCAAGTTCACTGCAAATTTCCAAGCCCATTTTCTCGGAACGAAGTAGTGAGAACAGATCTTATAACCCAATCTGAGTTCGTAGTGTTCCGACCCACCACACTGAGCAGAGCAAGCTCCAGGTTTTCTCAGCTTCTGCTGCCCGGCCGCTGCGGCCTGCAGCTCGACGCTGCGTTTCTGGGCTGGGGACAATTCGGCTTGTTTTTTTTTAGCTTGAGAATGCTTTTTTTCTTTCATAATTTAAAAATAAGTTATTTTTTCTTTCTAATTTCATCACGTATTAACATACAATGATAACTATCCTGGAGGAAATGAACAAGTTTTCAAATTGTATGTTGCCGTATTTAATTTGTCGCAGCATATGTAAAAGATGTCACATTCGGTGTTCAAATGGGAAAAAAATATGCCAAGTTTACCACGGTCTCTGAACCTTTCTGATTTGCAATGCATAAAATAAAAAAATATTCATCAGATACTGGACTGCTATTCAAGAAAGTGGTAATCCAATATTTGGTCTTAAATAAAAAGAAATTATTACAATTCAAGGGAGAATCACATAATGGTGGCAAAAAATCAAAATTTAACAGATAAGATTGTATTAGATTTTGTGTTTTTGTGGGGATATGTGCGAAGATATTTTGGGAGGAATAATAATTCAGAGAAGCAAACATGGAGGGTAATGGTTTTCAGAGACATGAACCATGTGCAAAGTCAAAATCTTGGACAAGCATTGTCCATATTTTGGCAATAATAGATACTCTAATTTTAATGGCAGGCCAGACAAGTTAGAGAAATATCAGAAGGAGCTAAATGTTAGCTTGTTGAATTTAGTGTTAGATAAAGAAATCAATACTCAATATTGTTGACAACTGGTATTGTGTCATGGTGTATGAGATTATAAGAATAATCTCAATGAGAATAAAAACTTCTATTATCTGGTAGTTGAGACTACAGCAATGCACTAAAAGAATTGGTATTTTCAGCTGGAAAATGTACAATGTCATTAAAAATAATAATAGCCAGGCTCTGAAAGTGTATAATTTATTGTTTTGGATTTCCCCCCATAATCTTTGTTAAAATATATAATGTGAAATAGAACTCAGCTCAATATTTTACATCAATTTTACAAAAGTCTTACAAATTGTACTACTGACTGCAAAGTATACACAAAATAAGTGAGGTTTGAAAAAGTTTATATGGCTAAAAATTGGAAGAGCAAGAATTAGTAGACAACTGGAGGACTGTTTTATGTTAAATTCCCCACACTTCTTTACTTCTCCCAAGTACCTCCCTGGACCATTTGGGGGTATTGAAAGTTTATGGTTACATGTCTCTCATTTACTTATTTTCTCATATTTTAATGTCTAGCCTCTCATTTTGGGGCAATAACAATTCCAGGCTTGAAAATTATTTTAAATTTAACAACAAACATAAATTTTGGAAACACATACTTAACATGTAGGCTCTTGGTGGAGAATTTTCTAGCAGTGAATTATTAGTGAAAGCTATTCTTAAACTTATTAACATAGATGTAAGTAGAACAGAATAATAATGGAATGATAATGGAAATCATATTTCTATAATTGAGATAATCCATGTTCTGTAGTAACCCAGGTTAATTTGTAAAATTAGTATGAAATTATAAATGAATCGAAAGTTATTGTGCTACTGGACAAAGTTTAATTTGCTGAGGCAGTGTTCAGTTTAGTAATTCTACTTGGCATTTCCTTTAAATTGTCTTTTTCTATTCTGATGCTCAGATTGTAAAATAAAATGATGTTAAAAAGATAATAAAATCCAAAATTCTTTGTGTAATGTGCTTTTCTAGGTGGTTGGATTCATATCATTTTAAATTGCATTATTTTACTGTGAGTGTACATATCTAGCTCTTCTAGTTCTAATTTTGATGATTCTTGTAAAATAGATTATTTTAATGGAATTCTCTGCTCTACCAATTTTGACTTTTTTAATTTAAACATGAAGTTTTAAATCTAAAGAAAATAGCTAATTTAATATTATTTGATGTTAATTTAAAGCATTCTTTATGCACGGCTAAATTCTTGTCATACTTTCAGCATTGAAAAATATACATTGAACTAATAGAAAGAATAAATACAGGTTTATTTATGAGCATCAAGGTTGTGAAAATATTACTATTAATATTATTATAGCATTAATTAATACTATTAATACTATTATTAGGAAAAACAAAAAGCCCTCAAGGAAGCCAAGTGAGTATGTCTTTTCCAAACGCCACATTGTATAGCTTTAAATTGGCCCTGACAGTTTGAAATTAGCCTTGGCAGGAATACATATTTATACCAGAAAAATCAGAGAATACTTCAGTACTTTGTTCTCTGGAAAGGTGGCTGTTAAACATTTACCAGCACACCACTGAGTGAAAATCAGTTGGGAATGAATTTCAAAGATTGGGAGAAGAGGCAGTAAGTAAACATCATGTTCTCAAGAGGTTTTGCTCAAAAGAAAAAAAAATTGAGGGGTGAGCAGAAGCTAGAAGAAAAGTGTGGTGGTTAAGAGAGTGTGTTTTGTTGTTATTTGGTGTGTTAGGAGTTTTTTTACTTATGATACAGCAGAAATAAAAGCCATAGGTTATTGAAATGAAGAATTCATTTATAAGAAGGGTAACTTGACACAGAAGAGAAAGTAAGAATGTCATCACGGGAGGAGGAGGTAGGACGTGGTGTCATTAGGGTCTCCAGAGTTACCCAACACACGGGAGAGGTGGGCAGCATCTGGTACACCTTTAGACAGGTAGGGAGAGAATAGTGATGAAGAACCTCTTCTAATTCATTATTTTTTAAAGACACATTAAATTTTGAACATATATGCTTTGTATTCATTTTATTTTTTTATAAAAGACCTTCAGAGTAAAACACTTTATTTACCCACCTAATGTATGCATTAAATTGTGTCACATTCAAATCTTAACCCACTCTGCCCAGCTTACATGTTTAGGTTGGCCCACAAACTTTGCCACTTCTTTAAGCAGCCCATAAGATAATTTTCCTGGAGCGCCGTGAGATACAACTTTTGTACAGAGTTCAGAATTCTCTACCTCTTATGTGACCTACATCAAAAAATCCAATCCACAACAGCAGCACTGAATTTTCTGACTCAGTCTATAAATGGCAACTTCAATGAACATCTGCTTTAGTCAGCTACTGGATGACTATTTAAATAAACATTATATTTCTAATGAACGGGTTCAGAACAGGCTTTCCCAGGATGTGCAGCTTTGGTATGTGGATTACCTTGAGCCAAAGTAATTCAGGCCGTGCGAGCTCCAAAGAACCTTCTCTTCCTCAAAGCATTGAAATTGAAGCTTGGCCATGGATACAGGGAACAGACTGACAGATGTCAGAGGGGAGGAAGTTTTATACATAAACTCACAGAGACACAGACAACAGTGTGGTGACATCCAGAGGAAAAGGGGGTTGAGAGGGTAGGTGGGGTGGGAGGCGCACAGTGCAGTGTGCAAGTGACACTTTCTTGAGTTGTAACCTGTGCAGTTTTGCGAATCAATGTCATCCAAAAAAGTCAATTAAAACAGAAACAAATTGGGGCTTTTCCATAATAAGAATTTTCACCAGAAATAAGGCAGGGGAAATACCTCTTCTTATTGTCCTGTGCATGGCCTTTCTTCCCTTTGAAATGTTAAACCCCTTTCCTTAGTTCTAGATGCCACGCGTACTTTGTTCTCCCTGTCTGTCACTGAACCTCTCACATATGTGGAGTCTTTGACAATCTCATGTGTGTGGGGTTCCTGCACATACATAAGCAATTACGTTTGGCTAATCTGTCTCATGTTGATTTAATTATTACACTGATTTCAATTATTAGCTGAAAAAACCTACAATGGAGAAAAATTTCTTCTTCCTCCCCAACTCTAATGTACTTTCTAGAAAATAATTATATAATACTTATATGAAAATTAAATATTTCTAGAAATTATTTAAACTATAAATCAAGGCATGTTTTCAAAAACTATATATATTATATAATAGGGAGAAAATAATTTATTATTTGGTGGCTATATTAATTATGTACCATTTAATAAAATGAGTGACTACATTTATATAAATAAAACATATATGTGTATATTTTATATATGTTTAAAAATATTATGTATTACACATATTCTTAGGAAAAAACATTTGCAGTAGAACCTAAAATTGAATTTTTTCCTGCTCTCAACCAATGTTAAAATAAACATCGATTATCCGGTCTACTGGAAAGTACTGTCCGTTTTTGGAATAAGACAAAATACAAATTTTTCTTACCATCAATAAACTTTATTAAATAATATAATTGCCATTATCATTAATATTTCTTGCCAGCATGAGGGCAATTTGTATATTCCATTTTTGAAAAATGTTTTATCTTTTGATGCGAAAAATTGAACCAGTGCTTATTTGATTTCTTCATTTTTGAATTTTTTGCCCTTCAAAAAATTTTGTAAGGACAAAAACAAGTGATAGTTGGAGGGTGTTAAGTCTGGGGAATATGGTGGATGTGACAGAATTTCCCAGCCTAGTTCTGCAATTTTTTGACGAGTCCCCAAAGCAGCATGTGGCCTGGCATTACCATGATGCAGTATGATGTTCTTTGTATTGAACATCGCCGGCCTCTTTTCTTGGACTGCTGTCTTTAAATTATCCAGTTACTGACAATATTTCTCCAAATTGAGCTTTTCGTTTGGTTTTAAAAGCTCATAATGTATTGGTCCTCAAATGTCCCACCATATACACAACATTCTCTTATTCAGAGTCAAATTTGGTTTAGAGGTTGAAGGGCTAGGTTTTCCGGGTTCACAATATGCCCTTTTCCTTACGATGTTTTCATAGGTAATCCACTTTTCATCCCCAGTTATCATCCGGTTCAAGAAGGGCTCAGTTTTGTTCTGAGCAAGCAGAGATGTGCATATGACAACTCAATCATCCAAATTCTTCTGACTTAATTCATGTGGCACCCATCTTGAATATTTCCACACCAATTCTATCTTCCGAATATGGTCCAAAATGGTTTGCTGAGCTGAATTAAACCTTTCTGCGATATCCGATGTTGTCAGAAAAGGATCTTGCTCCAACATGGTCTTAACAACATTGTCATCGATCAAAGATGGTCGCCCAGAACATGGCTTATCAGAAAGGTCGAAATCACCTGTTTCAAATTTTTCGAATCATCTTCTGTATGTCCTATCAGAAACTGTACCTTCACTAAACACTTTCAATAAATTTCTACATGCTTCTGTAGCATTTCTTCCTTGTTGAAATATGTATAAAATACAGTGGTGTAAATGAACTTTATCAGTAGCCATGGGTACACTATCACTTCACACATAAGACTAACGTGAATCAACTTTGTTTTAGTTAATTTGCTATATCAGTATGTATACATTAAGTGATAAAAATAGAGAGGCACACATGCACCAAATAAACATGTGCTTACGTGTCAAAACTTGTTGTGATAGAAACAGACAGAACTTTCCTGTAGACCTGATATATGTATATTCATATTTAAGACTATATCTACTGCTTAATGGACCCAAATTGTTCTGTGTCTAAGAAAAAAAAATATAAACACAAATTTAAATTTTCTTTACATCTTCACCTTCATTAAATTCAACAAACTAAATGACAAAGATTTAAATAGACATTATTGTCCCCATCTATCCACAAGCCTCAATAATATCCTAACCAACTGACAGGGTGACAGCCCAGCATCTTTATCTTATCCTCATAATTTAATTTGCAAACAGTAAACTTGACTTCTGTCCCCTCCAGGCCCAGTGTCAGCCTTATTGAATGAAAATTCAATTCTCACCAAAGGCCCTCAAGGGTAATTACTGGTCTATGGCGAACAGTTTTACAGAAGAACTGGAGGTGAAATCTAAACAATGTCTCTCTCTAGTGATAAAAATCCCATCTCCCTAGTTTACATGTCACTTCTCCAACAAAGCAATTTAATGATTTGTTTGCTTTCTCTACTTTAGAGTAGGTGCGTGGCATCGGTATTTTTTTTTCCCTAATTATTCTTTGTTCTTTCTCCTGGTCAGTTTCTGAAGTATATTATCAGTTTAGAATATTCACTTTATTTAGGAATTTGCTTTTCTAGTTATGCTGATATTTATATGGATTTTAATGTACAAAATAGGTTTCCTGAAATTCCTAAACAGAGCTGAGGGAATTGATTTAAGGAAATGTTTATTCAAAAAAAATATTTATACTTGATTAATAACTGCAGGAAAAAAGACATGCTTGAGAGATGTAATAAAAATTGTTTGATTGACAATATGCTTTGAGAAAATGGGAAAGTCACAGGTTGAGGTTCTGTGAACAAAGGTGAAAAGATTTTTTTTTTTTTTTTGTATTTTTCCGAAGTTAGAAGCAGGGAGGCAGTCAGCCAGATTCCCACATGCGCCTTACTGGGATCCACCCATCATGCCCACCAGGGGGCAATGCTCTGCCCATCTTGGATGTTGCTCCAGCTCCACCAGATCCATTCTAGCTCCTAAGGTGGAGGCCATGGAGCCATCCTCAGCGCCCAGGCTATCTTTGCTCCAATGGAGCTCTGGCTGCGGGAGGAGAAAAGAGAGACAAAGAGAAAGTACAGAGGGAAGGGTGGAGAAGCAGATGGGTGCTTTTCCTGTGTGCCCTGGTCGGGAATCAAACTCAGGAGTTCCACAGGCTGGGCCGATGCTCTACTGCTGAGCCAACCAGCTAGAGCTTGACAAAGATTTTTTTGTCTGTTTCTTATTACATAGATATCTCCAAACCAGCAAGTTAATTTCAAGATTGTCACTAAAAATAAAAAAATTAAAAAGGAACATAAAAGTCCTTGCTACTTCTCTGAATTAAATAATAAATAAGATTCTGTCCAAGGACTTTGTATGGCAAAGATTTTACATATTTTCCCAGTTAGTAATCTAGTCATTGTCTACCTGAAGAACTAAGCAAAGAAAACACAAAATCACTTTGAATTCTTGAAAATAAAAATATACTAATATTTAAATATATAGAAACTACTAGAATCTTCTTTTCTGTCCTCCAAAAGTACTACTCTTTATATCTACCCTAAAGTGCTGAGATATATGGTATCACGTTTTTTGAATTTATCAATCCTAGGTATTGTTATTGGTATCATTCACACAACTTTCTGATATTATTTAAAAATCTTCATGCTATTCTAACAACAGAGATGGAAAGAGCATTTACTGCAAAGATTTGAAGAGAGAATAAGCAACTGTGATAGTTCTTTCATTTTTTTTTCAAAATTAGGACATGAAATGAAAAATCTTCCTTAACAACACTTTGAAAGTAATAACATTAATAAATCTTCAGTGTGGGGTAGAGAGAATGGATGGACAAAGGGAGATGAATTTCGAGCTTAGTTATTCAAAAAGGATAAAATAATAGCAACTATTTTCTGAGAAGTATGCAATACTATAAAGATTAAAACCTCATTTAATCACTATTTTTTAGTCAGCCAATTTTTATTCAGCAATTATTTCTAGACTGGTGTCCTGCTAGGTCTTAAGGACAAAGAAATGAATGAGAAAACAGACAGGGTCCACATTAAGAGGAGGCAAAGTTAACATAAATAATAAATGTATAAGAAGTTTCTGTAAGTTTTAATAAACATCATAAAATGTGAAAGATACATTCCCATGGTAAAACTGGGGCCAGTGAGCAGATTCTCTTTCTAGACCCTTAGACACCTCTCCTGCCCCAAAGGTGTCCACAGAGCCCCTGTGTCCATCCAGAGTCCAGGACCTTCTCCTTAGCATCCAGTGCATACACAGTACTGGGTGCTTGCGTTTTGGTCTATCTACCCCATAACTGCAGAACTATTTGGCTCTAGTCTGACCAGAGACCATTCTGCTATCCTCTAGAATAGACCACACCTTCTCCAAGGAGGCCTTAACCTCTACCAAGAGTGTTCTCCTGTGGGTACTCTCTGTCAGTCTCAAGGTACCATAGAGAATATTTCCCTGTGTCTTGCTCTCATATTATCCTAACATTCTTATATCTTATATTCTTTTTCTCATGGTTTAATAATTCTTTATATTTAAAGTCTCATTTAAACTGGTCTGTGGTTATCTCCAGATTAGACCCAGATTGATACTGGTATGTATTATTGTTTTGTTTTGAGTTGTTTTTTCTATTAAAAACAACAAAACTGAGGCTCAGGAATACTTGATAGCATCATAAAATTCACACATCTGATACAAATAACAGAACTGGGATTTGAAAAGAATTATGATTCCAAACTTATTAAGGGAGTAAATTGAGAAAAGAAGAGAAAAAAAGACATTTACATCTAAATAAAGTAATATAACCCACAAGGAAATGGGCCAGAGAATTAATAATAAATAATTCTATTAAAAAATAAAAGTAGGGCAAGTCAAGGAAGAAGAGTGGTAGAGAAGGTGCCCGTGGACATTACTTATGCCTATTCAGCAACAAAACCCAAGGTTCCATGGACTTTGAAGGCCAACTTCAGCTCTGGCTGAGTGCTTCAGTTAGAGCACCGTCCTGACAGGCCAAGGTTGCAGGTTTGATTTCCCAGTCGGGCAAAGACAGATGAACCAATGAATGAATGCATAAACGAGTGGGCATAAACACATTCATCTCTCTCTTTCTCTCTCTCTCCAAAATCGATAAATTAAAAATAAAAAACCAACTTTAGGGCAATATTGTGGACTAAAAAAAAACAAACCCTTGGCAGAAGTACCTAAAGGAAGGGAAAGTCAGTAAGAGAGAGATGAACAAAACAACACCAAGTAAAAAAACAACAACAAACCCAGAACAATGAAATACAACCACAGAAGCAAGAAAAGCAAAGACATAGGCACCATGATGGTGGGTGGGGATGGGGATGGGGTTGGGGTTGGGGATGAGGATGAGGATGGGGATAGGGTGGGGGTGGGGGTGGGAATGGGGGTGGGGGTAGAGATGGGGTGGGGATGGGGGTGGGGGTGGGGATGAGGATGAAGATGTGGATGGAGGTGGGGGTGGGATTGGGGGTGAGGATGGGGTGGGGTTGGGGGTGGGGATGGGGATAGGGTGGGGGTGGGGGTGGGGATGGGGTTAGGATGGGGGTGGGGGTGGGGATGGGGATGGGGGTGGGGGTGGGATTGGGGGTGGGGATGGAGGTGGGGGTGGGGGTGGGGATGGGGGTAAGGTTAGGGATGGGGTAGGGATGGGGGTGGGGGTGGGGATAAGGATGAAGATGTGGATGGAGGTGGGGGTGGGATTGGAGGTGGGGATAGGGTGGGGTTGGGGGTGGGGATGGGGATGGGGATAGGGTGGGGGTGGGGGTGGGGATGGGGTGGGGATGGAGGTGGGGATGGGGATGAGGATGAAGATGTGGATGGAGGTGGGGGTAGGATTGGAGGTGGGGATGGGGGTGGGGTTTGGGGTGGGGATGGGGATGGGGATAGGGTGGGTGTGGGGGTGAGGATGGGTGTAGGGGTGGGGATGGGGTGGGGATGGGTGTAGGGGTGGGGATGGGGTGGGGATGGGGGTGAGGGTATGAGGATGAAGATGTGGATGGAGGTGGGGGTGGGATTGGAGGTGGGGATGGGGATGGAGTTGGGGATGGGGATGGGGGTGGGGATAGGTGGGGGTGGGGGTGGGGATGGGGGTAGGGGTGGGGATGGGGGTGGGGATGAGGATGAAGATGTGGATGGAGGTGGGGGTGAGATTGGGGGTGGGGATGCAGATGGAGCTGGGGCGGGGGTGGGGATGGGGATGGGGATAGGGTGGAGGTGGGGTGGGGATGGGGATAGGGTGGAGGTGGGGTGGGGATGGGGGGGCGGGGATGAGGATGAAGATGTGGATGGAGGTGGGGATGGGGGTGGGGGTGGGGATGCGGATGGAGGTGGGGGTGGGGGTGATACAGAACCTTGAGGGTCTGAAGACCCTGACACACTGCCCTTTTCCATCTGGGTGACCTGACCACATCCTTCATCCGTCTATGATTTAATTTTCATGTCTTCCCAATGAGAATGAAAACACCCAACTTTCACAGTTGCCCTGTGTATTATTACAAGAAAGGTTGACCATAAATAACTCTTTTGACATAGGCTAGGCCCAAAGAAATAATCAACCTTTCCCAGTAGTAGAAAATGAGTAAGTAAGTAAGAAAATAAATAAATAAATAAATCAGAACCCACGCTTGAACCCTTGATGATTAATGTTTCAAGCATGAACGTAGAATATATTACTATATTTATTTGTTTCTTTCAATTAAAATTGAAAAAATTGCCATTTAGTTGGCTTTATAAAAATATACATAATATATCTTATGTTGCTGAGTTGGATATTTTTAAATAAAATGATTTTATTAAAAATAAAAGTTTGTGCTAGAGAGAATATTTCATTAGAATGTTTTCCTTTTAGTTTGTATGTATGCTATTATTTAACGTCAAAACATGATAAAACTGAGAAACACTAGGTTTTCTGACTGGGGAAACTTGACTTCTCAGTTGTGTGACTCTGGGAACTTTTCTGGGCTTTCATTAGTTTCTGGGGTTAATATAAATCCACTCATAGGATTGTTGTGATAGCCAATGCACAGAAGAATTGATCAATTCCAGAGAGAAGTTTCATCTTTTCTTCAGAACAGCAACTAACATAAAAACTGAGGAAACTGAATTGTATTTGCTGCATATATAGGTTCAGAGAATCACCAACATTACAGCCAAATATCTTTCCTCAAGGCTTGCTGAAAGAGAATCCAAGTTGGTACAAAATTCAAGATAGAAACTGCAAGTAGCAAGGGCCATGCTATGTTCCCAAACAGGGGTAATTTTCACCTGTAATTCCCATGTAGGAGATGAAGGACTTCTCTCTAAGGTAGTCTTATAGCCCCAAGATAAATACTGAAGAAATTACGGGGGAATATAAATATATTCTCTATTAGCTCCTTCTAACAAGTCCTCTGAGATAAAATTTATATCTTGCTTTACTGTTAATTTAGGTAATATTTACCCCTGGTAACTGACAGAGATTTAAACACAGTTTATGTTTCCATTCTTTTCTTTAATTCCTAGACTCTACAGAATACTAGAGTGTAAGATAGAAAATAGGAAATTGAAACATTTTTCTTCATTCTCTGTTTTCTGAAAACATAGTCCATTATATGGTATGTGCACATATGGATACATGTAACAACAGGTAAAATTTGGAGTCAAAACATCTGTGAAGTTATAGGTATTCAAATCCCATAGTTTTCTCAATAAAGTTAAGGCTCAGGATTCGATACCTGCATATGTGTTAACATGCACTATTGATGTATTGGACTAGGTTCCCTTCCTTGGTTCTTTCAGATTCCTATTTGGTCTATTGCATCCAGCTTTATGCCAGAGGAGTGTGATCTGCCAAGGTGACAGCAATGGGCTCCTGTACCCTTCAGCTTCCTGATGGGCGACACTAACGAGACCAAGCCAGCCATCTGAATGAGGATGGAGAGTTAGATACGAGGATTTGTATTTCAGGTTCCCTCCTGGGTCCCTCCACAAAAAATCACCCCTCTTCCCCAGACGTGGCCTCTATACGATTCTCTTCTGGATCCCGGTAACCTCTCCATCCTTTGGTCCTTTAGTGGACAGGGTTGGTAACCACTCCACTGTGCTGCTAACTCTGAGGTCCTCATGGTTTCCTTACACCACCACACTTTAGAATACTCTTTGCCTGACCTATGGTGGCACAGTGGATAAAGCATCGACCTGGATTACTGGATCACTGGTTAAAAACTCTGGGCTTGCCTGGTCAAGGCACGTTGGGAGTTGATGCTTCCTGTTCCTCCCTGTCCTCTTTCTTTTTCTCTTATTTCTCTAAAAGTGAATAAATATATTTAAAAAAAATTATAGAATGCAACTCTTTATTTTTTAAAAAATTAATAATTTGAAAGTCTCATCTCTTCTCTATTGGGGCCTTGACTTGAAAATACATAAATTGAGTTAATCAGTTATTTAAAGGTTCTGTAAGAAACTATTAATTATATCTTATGTCTAATTGAACATTATTTTACTTCAGTGCTTCAAGTATACAAGTGTATTACAGGCTAATTTTGTTAAGTGGAACATTTTTATAACATATATTGTTTATTGAACTTAGAATGCAATTATTCAGCACATGTTCTTTTTATTTGCTCCAATTTTATACATAAAACCATTAATTCTAAATTTATATTGTTGTAGTTTGTTCCTTAGAAGATATGTTTGGAAAAGTATATGTTCACAGTTTAACATCTATGTTTTTTTTAGTTCTTAAATTTTTTTCTTTTAAAATTAGCATAAGCTTGAATTTATTTTCCTTTTAAAAACTGTAAAACTGCAAAGTGTTAGTATGATAACATTTACCATATCAATGTACCTTTTCAGGTTGTAATAATCCCATATGTTATAATTATTGCCTAGTACTTTTAGGAACTATCAAAGAGCTACATTGAAAGCTTTGCACAGACATCACCCAGCAGGAGGTAGAAGTAGACTTATTCTGATAGGCTGAGCACTTAAGAGGAAGATTTGAATCTATAATATTTCTCCCCAAACCAGAGCTAATTATTTAGAAAATAGAACTATTATATCTGCTTTCCCAGAAAGAAAAAAAAAACCAAAAAACTATTTTATAGTAAGAAAGTTAGTCTAAAATTAGCCATTAAAAACTTTTTTCATAAATTTACTGAAATTGATTTTAATCAAGTTTTAAAATCTACATTGCCTAATGGCCTAGTATATTTATTTATTCAAGCCCATGCTTTTGTTCTGATGCCTCACATGAAACCTCAAGGGCATTGGCCTTCTGGTGACATTGTGATCACTGGACTCGAGAAGACTACCGCTATCTTATTTGTCATCCCTGTCTCATTTCCCAAGCACATTAGGGCTAAGTTTATAATAGCCCAGACTCCTGAGGATTGTTCAAAGAAGCTGTCAGGAAACGGCCTGTAATACCTCCAGGAAAAGAAGCCCTTTCTTATCAATGTCATAATTGCCGTCCCAGTCAATATTAGCTAATTGAAATACCAGTGATTAATGATCTATCCTTTCAAAGGCTTTTCTTATCTCGGTGAGCTTCTGAATCCATGCTTAGGAGGTCTATATCATCCTCCAGTAATCTTTTTTTTCTTTCTTTTCTAGTTTTAATTTTCCTGTCTTTCATCTTCATCGAAATTGTCCCTACTCAGGTGTCTAAGCTACATGTGTCATTTATTTCTTTTGTCACCATCTCCTTCCTCATTCATATTGTCATACTTCTTTCTGTCCAGTAGTGTCTATTCCTTTAATAGTACATATTTATCATAGTATTGTATCCCTTCTTCCTGACTAAATATAGTTATAGAATGGGCACGGAGAGAAAAAGGAGTTGATTAGGTGATGACAGTTCTAATTGCTAAGATGTTAGATATATATGGTATTATGGGAGTTGATTTTATCAAGTCATCAAAACCTCACTTTTCTTACAGACAGACCAAAAGTTCAAGAACTGTAAATCACGATACTGCTTTATAAGCAAAACAGTCCGCTAAATTTAACATGCAATAAGCATTATTTTGTTGTTTTGATGTTATTCTTTTTTTTTTCTTTATTTATTTACAGAGACAGAGAGAGAGTCAGAGAGAGGGATAAACAGGGACAGACAGACAGGAACGAAGAGATGAGAAGCATCAATCATTAGTTTTCCGTTGCACTTTGCAACACCTTAGTTGTTCATTGATTGCTTTCTCATATGTGCCTTGACCGAGGGTCTTCAGCAGACCAAGTAACCCCTTGCTCAAGCCAGTGACCTTGGGTCCAAGCTGGTGAGCTTTGCTCAAACCAGATGAGTCCACGTTCAAGCTGGCTACCTTGGGGTCTCGAACCTGGGTCCTCTGCATCCCAGTTGGACGCTCTATCCACTGCGCCACCGCCTGGTCAGGCTGATGTTATTCTTATCAATAGTAGACCATCATCGGTTTTAATCTGTGCATAGTTCAATGAAAAGGTTTTTCGTTCAACTCAATTATAACTTCTTCTATGTCAGGACCTAAAAATAAACAACAGTTTCATCACAATATTACTTAACACAGCACAGATGTTTTCAATAATTGTTACGTATTGTGGCAATAATGACAAGAAATATATATAGTTGTTAAAAATTGCCTTTCGTAAGTATAAATTGTGGCCCTTCCTCTTGTTTCTGTGCATGAGGATGTATAAGTAAGGAAATACTAGGAAAAGTGATGCCTCTGGAATGTTCCTTCTTTCTCTAGATTGTTCAATAGGCTGAGTTATAGTATAAAAAATACAAGATTATACATATTATTCTAATGCTATTTCAGTGTGAATTTGATGTATACCTAGTATTTTTGTATTTATATTTATACGTAATACTGGGAGATTTCTATGCTGAGAATCTGTTTATACCTAGGATAATGTATATATACAAAAATAAGTTATAATATATAGAACATTTGGTGGAACTTGAAAAAAAACATGTGAATGTAACCAGTTTGAAGATTCTTTAAAAGTTCACATGCGTTGAAGGAATTAAAAGAGTCAGGGCCTGACCAGGCGGTGGCGCAGTGGATAGAGCATATCAGAATGGGATGCGGAGGACCCAGGTTCGAGACCTCGAGGTCGCCGGCTTGAGCGCGGGCTCATCTGGTTTGAGCAACGCTCACCAGCTTGGACCCAAGGTCACTGGCTCGAGCAAGATATTACTCGGTCTGCTGAAGACCCACAGTCAAGGCACATATGAGAAAGTAATCAATGAATAACTAAGGTGTCGCAACAAAAAACTAATGGTTGATGCTTCTCATCTCTCTCTCCGTTCCAGTCTGTCTGTCCCTGTCTATCCCTCTCTGTCTCTGTAAAAAAAAAAAAAAAAAGAAAGAAAGAAAGAAAGAAAGAAAAAAAAAGAGCCAGGCCTTTCAGATTACATAATCTTTTGTTTAGAGAATGATTGTAGCATGGAGTCTCTTGACGGTGACACATCCCATCACCTCTCCCAACAACAAAAAAAGTGGGATCACTATTTTTAATTTCAAGTAGGAGAGGTTATTTAAAAATAACCCCAAGATGATACTATGTGGAGGAGCTAAGGGGGACAAGGTCTTAGTCACAACCTAAGGTTTCTAGAGGAAAGAAATTGGAAGTACACACATGGGAGTCAAAAGAGGAGGCTGACTGAAGGCAGATATTTAGGATGCAGTTATAGTCTCCGATTCTTTGCGGAAAATGAATGCATACGTGGTTTTGGTGGATCAGTGTTGGTCCTATACATGCCTGCGCAAGAGGTTTATTTCTGAGGAGTGAATAAGTATGAGTAGTACATAATGAAAAGATACTTTCTGATAACAGTTCAAGAATTGAGCAGTTGTGAGAGACTGAGCTAATAGAGAGAAGGTGAAGGGTCCTCCAACCCGAGAGACTCATAAAAGACAAAACAAGCTTAAATTCCTGCCTAGTTCAAATAGTGAGATGTTAGCTATGGACCGTAACAGACAAGAAAACTCATTGTTACACATGGTTCTTCTTTTCTTGCTCCAATTGCAGAAAGGTAACAACTCAGAGTCTACAAACTGGGGGGAGAACTGGAAATACTAACTGGAAAATGGAAGCAGAATCAGTTCACAGCTCACCCATGTCCATGGAGGAGTGAAGTCTCAGTTCTAAACCAAGTTCTAGCTTTTGACTACTGCATATTGACTAAACTTAGTAGTTACTAAGCTTATATTATGATGCCTAAGAAGAATTAATCAGCATAAATTGGTAGTTAAAGAACAGTCCTAAAGGTGTAGATGACAGCATATGAACTATAGCCAATAATCTTGTGATAACTGTGTATGAGATCAGGTGGGTACTTGAAGCAGCAGAAAGACCATTCTGTGAAGTACATGATTTTCTAACTACTTCTCTGTACATCTGAAACTAATTCTGAATTATGCTGAAGGTAAACTATAATTGAAAAAAAATAAAAATAAATAAGAAAAAAGAGTAAAAGAGCTACTAGAAAATAGAGGAAAAGCTAAATTTTCATTGCCAAAGCAGACTAATTCTTTGAGCACTTTTAAAAACAAAATGGTCTAAAAGGAATACTACTCAGCCAAAAAAGAGAAAGAAATCTTTGCAACAGCAATGGATGAACCTGGAGATTATTATGGTAAGTGAAATAAGCCAGCCAGAGATAGACAAGTACCATATAATCTCATTTATACATGGAATCTAATGAACAAAATAAACTAACAAACAAAATAGAAAAGGGCCATAGATATGGAGAACAGACCGACAGCTGTCAGCGGTGATAGGGGTTGGGGACTGGGTGAAAAAGTGAAGGGATAAACAAACAAACAAAAAAAATCATAGACACAGACAACAGTATGGTGATTACCAGAGGGCAAAGGGGTGGGGGAAGGTAGAAGACAATGGTAGAATAAATGGTGATGGAAGGAGACTTGATGTGGGATGGTGAAAACACAATGCCATATACAGATGATGCATTCTAGAATTTATGGTTTTATTATCCAGTGTCATCCCAATAAATTCAATAAAAATTAAAAATAGTAAAAATAAAATAAAAACGGAATGGTCTATAAGGTCAGCAGTTGAATTAAGATTAAGCCTGATAAGTAATTTCTTGTTAAGAATTCCAGGTGAACAAGTTGTGTGACTTTGAGAAGGTAACACACAATTATTTTGATCTTATTTTATACTGGCAAATGATGACAGATGTGGTGACAGGAAGAGAAAAGCCTGACAACATTAACAAACAAAGACAAGTTAAACACTATAAATTCCTTAAAAATGTTATTCCTGTATTCTATAATGCAGAATAATTTTAGGGGGTTAGAAACAGAAATTTCAAACAATTAACCAATATTTTATTACAGTTGTGGGGTATTTTTTAGATTTTACTTATTCATTTTTAGAGAGAGAGAAAGAAAAAAAAATAAAAGAGGGGGTTGGGGAGGAGCAGGAAGCATCAACTCCCATAAGTGCCTTGACCAGGCAAGCCCAGGGTTTCCAACCGGTGACGTCAGTGTTCTAGGTCAACGCTTTATCCACTGTGCCACAACAGGTTAGGCTACATTTATATTTTAAATAACTCATAAAATCTATTTTTATTAAACAAAACAAAATGTAACAAGTCGTCAACTTTACCGTTGAAACAATCCCTCTCAAACTCTACTCTTATGTAGGAATTATAATTTTAGAAATAAAATTCAAAAATATATTAATATTTTAGTATGAGGAGAAAAGTTCAGTGAAAGTGCTTGTAGAGTTTAGCGTATACCTTATCCACCAATTCCAAAATGATTTGAAAATATTACTTTAAAGAAACAAACAGTATAGCATAATATATATATAGGCCTATAAAAAATTATGTCCTACAAATCAGGCAAAAAATAGTGTTATTGTTGCATACACATTATATTGTGAAATGTTTAGGGCTCATGATGTTCAACAGTAAGGTAATGTGGTATCAGTATGCAGAAGTAAAGATAAAGTGTCCACAGAAATGCTGCACTATTGTAAGGCTGTCACTTATAATCAGGGACCCAATAGAAACTACACAACAACTTATTAAAAAGGGAAGTACAGTTGCTTGATAGTAACAAATACAAGTGAATATGGATGACTCTAAATATCCCTAAACTATAGGTTCCTTCTATATCAGTTAAAATTTGTTTTATTATAATGGTCAGAAAATTCTATTCAAAATGTTTTAAAGAAAAAGATTATTATATCTTCCACAGGTTTGTTTTTTTATATATATAACTAATTGAAAATGGCATGAGGACTTGCTTTCTTTTTATTTCTTGGGGCCTCCACTATATCTCTGTTGTGTATATAGATAAACATGTCTAGCTAGAGAGCTTCTTCTTGAATCAATAAGAAGTCACTTGTAGCTCCTAAAAATGAGAGCCACAGCACACTGCCTAGAGAAAAACGGGTTGCGTATCCACCTTTAATTGGTCATTGCAATAAGGAAATCTGAGTGCTGATTGGGCAGCCTTAAGGACATAGGTTCTACACTAGACTTGGGACCTAATCCGAAGAGCATGACCGAGAGTGAGAAAGACATGATTCTGTAAGAAAGTCATGATGTGATCAACAATGCCAACAAGTATAAGCTGCAGGAAAAAAAAATAAAGCAACAGTTTACTGCCACCACATTTTAGAAGTGACCATATCATTGGTGTGTGTCAGTCCAAATATTCTATGCTCATGTATGCTTTCTCATTTGCTCCTAGAGAAAATTAAAGTAGGTTGATCTAGGTCATAATATTCTCATTTTCATAGAATGGAAAATTAAGGTGAGAGTGTTTCTGTGGCTTTTACATAGTCAGATAGCTAGTTAGTTACAGAGGATGGATTTTAGTTAAGTTCTGTCTGGACTCAAAAGTATAGGCATTTTATATTATTCTTCATTATCTCCAGTAGTCATTGAATAAATTTTGAATAATGTAATGAATAAATGAATAAGTAACAGCCTGAAATAAAAGCTGTAGTGTCCCTGAGGCCGACCAGAAGGAAGTGCCCTGACCTGACCTAACCACTTGATTGATCATGAACCACAGACTCCAGGAAAGGACTAAATAATCATAACTTTTATCTCATTCTAAGCAGTTGCTCTTGGGAGTGTAAGAGTAACTAAAATTCAGTGGCATTGAATAATCCATCACAACTGACCAAAAAACAAAATTGAGGTCAGAATCATAAGAGCTTTCAATTAGAAAAGCTTAGGCAAATAATTTTTCTGTACACAAACAATGATAGTTTGATTATAACATATATTGATTCTGATCAGTAACTTAAAGTCAATGATACATTTCTCCTGCCAACCTTTATGAAAATCAAGCAAATGGCAAAGTACACATAAGTGTGTGTGTGGCTTTTTTTAATCCAAGGACACAGTGGATTTTTTCCCTTTTCCTCTTATTTCCTTTTCTTTCATAGTTAAACACTATCTCTCTTTTTTGTTTGCCTCTAATTTTCAACCTATGAGAGTGAATTGTTTATTTAGTAATTTCTCAACCATGTTGAAAGTTATCAAGTAAACACCATTCAATGAGTCTCCAAGACACAACAGAGGAACTAATTATTTTGAGATTTTTTATAAAATGAAATATCTGGATACTTTCTTATAGTGATAAATAAAATAAATAACAATAAGATTTATACTCTAAACATAAATAAGGTACTGTTATGTCAACACCTAATAACAGCAAGGGTTAGAATCATTTTGTTACAGATTTAACACTACAATAAATCTTGAAACTTGATAGTTTTTAGTATCATTTATATTCATGATCTATGATAAATATAACTCATTTTATAAAGTGTTATAATTCTAACAATTGTGACCTTTGATGCCATTAAATAGGATTTCATCTATCCAAAGAAAATCAATGTTTGTAGAGTATCAATGAGATATATTTCTATAGTTGGATACTACGTGCTACTAAGGATTTTTAAGAAGGTCTTTTAGGCTATTTGTCTCAAGAGGCTGTCAGTGATTTAATTTTTGAGACTGTTTAAAGCCTCATATAAACTATCAACAAATATTTTTAAGAATTAAACAAAAAGTGCTTTTCTAGCCTTTGTATCTTTAATATAAAGAAATTTAGATCAAGAAGTTTGAAAATTAATACCTACATGAGAAGCATGAAAGGCATCTGTCAGTATGAAACTATAGCATTAACCATCAGGTAAATGTATGGAAATGTGTATAATTTGAAAAAAATCTGGTAACATGCATATTGATTTAAAACATTTTGCATAACAATATTCTGTAGCAATATTGGTAAAAAAAATACATATCTGAATACTGATGACTGTATTAAAAGAAATTATTGTAACTTATTTAACCAAAATTTTGGACTTCAAAACTAATACTTTAGGGGAAAAGTATTTTTAACTATAAAATTTTTTTAATGTATTCATTAGTACTTTTAGCTCCACTTCAACCTTTGAAAGTAAGAACATGTGGGAAACTATTCAACTTTATTTATTTATTTATTTATTGTATTTTTCTGAAGCTGGAAACGGGGAGAGATAGTCAGACAGACTCCCGCATGCGCCCAACCGGGATCCACCCAGCACGCCCACCAGGGGCGACGCTCTGCCCACCAGGGGCAATGCTCTGCCCCTCCAGAGCATCGCTCTGTTGCGACCACAGCCACTCTAGCGCCTGGGGCAGAGGCCAAGGAGCCATCCCCAGCGCCCGGGCCATCTTTGCTCCAATGGAGCCTTGGCTGCAGGAGGGGAAGAGAGAGACAGAGAGGAAGGAGAGGGGGAGGGGTGGAGAAGCAGATGGCTGCTTCTCCTGTGTGCCCTGGCCAGGAATTGAACCCGGGACTCCTGCATGCCAGGCCGACGCTCTACCACTGAGCCAACCGGCCAGGGCCTAACTATTCAACTTTAAAAACAGAATTTAAAATAAATTCTAGAATGTAAACAACTTAAAGCATTAAGTATTTTAGTCAGTTGTGTTTTTAAATTTCTATGCATTGTCTTTACAATTATCCAAAATTATTTGCACATTCACTGTATTTTGTTCTATCTTTTTAAATGCGTGTATCTATAGATTTCCCAATATCTAGAAATAATGTAAATTTTGATTGCTTTTGTCACTTATTTCAATATTTAGAGCCAGAGATGTATAAAATTTACTTAGAATAGCATTGTCTTCTCCTAAGTGAATTAAAGAATGATGCCTTGACTTTGTAGGCTTTTTCATAATTAATTACATTAAGCAATTTCATAAGCAATTTCATAATTAATTACAAGCCTCTTTATTATTTTTAAAAAAATAGCCAGAGAGCAATGTCTTTACACATATTTTTTAAATAAATTCTGAGATTACATCATTTACTATCTTAATCTATTCAACTAATGAAAGCATAGAAAACTTAACTATCAGAGAATTATTTTCTGCTTATGTAAAATAAAGCATTACATGTCATCTTGACATGTATAAAGGCCTTGCAATGTCAGTAAAATAAATATAATATATATAAAGAAAATATCACAAACAATGCTATTAATATAGTTTGTTTAATATTAAGTAGTAAAAGAACATTTGGGCAATAAATCTGAAGAAAAAGAGTGGGTAATTGATTATAATTTATCAAACACAAATTTCAAAAATAAATGTATCCATTTTCTTTAAAGCAAGACACAGGATTTTACTAAGCTATCTAGTCTAAATATTAAAATAAAACCTAAAAACATTCTTTTAAATCTAAGAAGCAGCTAGAATCCAATTCAATAAATTTAGAAAGAGATTATCTATATGCAAAATTATTTGTATTAAATCTTCTAAGATTGCATTAGACCTGCAAAATTTATTCTTATTAAATCCTCAAACATGTTTTTTCATTTGAATTTATGGAATAGTTTTCAGTGTGAGATGCCATGGTTTCAACAGACAAAGTTTCTGATCCTCTTAAACTAAAGGAGCATCTACTATTTTAATTTAAGAAAAAACAGGTATAAATTCAAGTTTTGAGGGATAAGCAAGTCTTTTGCCATTTGTAACTGTTTGGACAGAGATAAAAAGCAAAAACGGGTAAAAAGATAAAAATAAAAGATGTGCAACCAAAAATAAAGGCAGTGTAGAATAAATAATTTAATAGGTTTTTAAAAAAATTTTCCTTTTTAATCAATTATACTTGGTTTTGTGATATTATCAAATAACCTGGATTGTGAGGCTCTAAAATGTTAGGTTATATTATTAACATGGTATTTCAATTTTTTCTTAAGTATTGAATACATTTTTCTATATTTTCTTAATATTTATTAGAAATTATTGTGGTATTCACAATGAGACAAAAGGTTGGTACTTCCATTTGAAATATAATTTTTGTCTTTAAAAAACATGTATTTTAAAACTTCACTTATAGAAACATGGTATATTTATCCGACACTTTCTTACATATCTTCAGTTCTCTAGTTCCTACCTTAATCTTTATATTTGTGACACAAACATCTTTTTAATTCCCCATGTATGAAAATATCCTCTTGACCAATCATAAATACCATCACAACCTTATAGAAACTAGAGAGGTTCTGATAAATTAGGTGATTAAGTAGTATCTCTCATCCCCTACCATACACTATATCTAGTAGATTTCTTCAGGTTCAGAAGGAAGTTCATGTCACCCTTGGGAACATGAGTATGGAGTTGAATTGATGCAATCCTAAGTAGAAGAAACACAATTTAGACCTTTTGGGTTTTGAGGCAAGACCAAGCCATCTGCAGATTACTCGGCATCATTAAATAAGGTAGCTCCTGGAGTATTTCTTTTTTTTTTTTTTTCTGTATTTTTCTGAAGCCGGAAATGGGGAAAGACAGTCAGACAGACTCCCGCATGCGCCCGACCGGGATCCACCCGGCACTCCCACCAGGGGGTGACGCTCTGCCCATTAGGGGGCGATGCTCTGCCGCTCAGGGGCATTGCTCTGTTGCGACCAGAGCCACTCTAGCGCCTGGGGCAGAGGCGGAGGAGCCATCCCCAGCACCCAGGCCATCTTTGCTCCAATGAAGTCTTGGCTGCCGGAGGGGAAGAAAGAGACAGAGAGGAAGGAGAGGGGGAGGGGTGGAGAAGCAGATGGCCGCTTTTCCTGTGTGCCCTGGCTGGGAATCGAACCCAGGACTTCTGCACGCCAGGCTGACGCTCTAACCTGGAGTATTTCTGAGCCCAGGTGGAAACCAAACATATGACCATGGAATACCATCTGATGCCAGAACTGGGCATCATAAATTGAATCATTTCAGATCCACTGTAGTACCTTAGCCCACTGGGAACTGTGTTGTGTGGAAAAAACCTACTCAAGACACAAATTTATGTCGAGAGGAAGAGAGGGAGACCTGCCAAGGGAGGCAAAGAGAACCTCCTGAATCTCCTTCCCTCTTAGCTTTTATTGATCAGAAGCAGAACAGAGGTAACAGGATTACAAGGGAGGGAGGCCAGGTGATAAGGAAAGAATGACTAATGGCCATTTTGCTGACATAGAGAAAGGGCTAATTTGGTCAGTACATTCTTTTTTTTTTTTTTTTTCAGAGACAGAGAGAGAGTCACAGATAGGGATAGACAGGGACAGACAAACAGGAACAGAGAGATGAGAAGCATCAATCATTAGTTTTTCATCGCACGTTGCGACACCTTAGTTGTACATTGATGGCCTTCTCATATGTGCCTTGTCCGCAGGCCTTCAGCAGACCGAGTAACCCCTTGCTCAAGCCAGTGACCTTGGGTCCAAGCTGGTGAGCTTTTGCTCAAACCAGATGAGCCCGTGCTCAAGCTGGCAACCTCGGGATCTCGAACCTGGGTCCTCCGCATCCCAGTCCTACGCTCTATCCACTGTGCCACTGCCTGGTCAGGCAATACATTATTTTTCTTTTGCTAATTAACAAGCACAAAGGAAAGGGCAATCTAGAACCTCTAGGACAGTGGTAGTCAACCTTTTTATACCTACCGCCCACTTTTGTATCTCTGTTAGTAGTAAGATTTTCTAACCGCCCACTGGTTCCACAGTAATGGTGATTTATAAAGTAGGGAAGTAACTTTACTTTATAAAATTTATAAAGCAGAGTTACAGCAAGTTGAAGCATATAATATAATTACTTACCAAGTACTTTATGTCAGATTTTCCCTAAGTTTGGCAGAGTAAATCTTTATAAAACAACTTACTATAGTCAAATATATATTTTTATTTATACTTTGGTTGCTCTGCTACCGCCCACCATGAAAGCTGGAATGCCCAGTAGTGGGCGGTAGGAACCAGGTTGACCACTACTGCTCTAGGATAAATTTCTAAAGCCCCTTCACATGCATTCCTTTGTGTCTGCAAAAGACATTCACTCAGGGCTTTTACCTAAAGTTTCCCAGTCCAAGTCATAGAGGGTTCAAGGTTAGATGGATGATTCCCTACAACCTACCACCCCATAATTAGGTAAATCCATCAGTATTCTATAGTAAAATGGATATGTGTACTTCAGGACTCAGCATGCAGGCTCAGAGAGCACAGGGAAGTTACATGAGTAGATGGGCCATGTCCCTGTGTACTCAACACTACACTTCTGCCTGTCCAATAGGCCACACTCTTTGATTATGGGAGGGTTTTCTTTTGACAAGCTGACAGAGAAGAAAGAAGGTGAATTTCAGTTCATGGGTGGATTGACTTGGTCGACGAGTGCAACCAAAATAAAATTCCTGCTGCAATTAGTCCAACCAGTGGTGTCTCTGAAAAAGAGCGAGATGGAGAAATGTTTGCAATGCACAGAACCCTAGGAACAATACCTGTTCATCTACTACTTGTGGTAAAATAAATGAATCAAGATAAGAATATACATGGACTCTTATGCAGTGGAAAATGGTCTGGAGCTAAAAATATAAAAAATAAATAATTCAAAGTTGAATGTCTGAAACAGTGCCATGTAGAGTGACTTAAGAAGAATTTGGAAATGTGATAATATTTGAATTACCTGTTAATGCCCATAGAAAAATATCTGCTGTGGATGATCCACAAAAGAATCACGTAGACAGAAAGACTGGGCCGAGTTATGTCCTCCAGACTCTGTGCTTGGCTACTGAGTAACTGGCACAGTGGGTACAAGGACAGAGTAGCAATGACAGGAGGTGTGGAGGTGAGAGATGGGAATGACAACCTGGTGCTCACTCACAAAGGCTGATCATGCTTTCCACTGATAGCCAAAAGTTGAACCTGTCAGCAACAGAGAGACCAGGGTGGAAATTCAATATAGATTTATCCCTCAAAGTGACAAACTGCTAACTTGCTGACAAACTGAATACAATGATGTCTTCCCATGCTGGAAGGAGAAAGATAAACTTGTTTGATAATGACATATATTCCCAACATGGTTTTCTTTTCCTGTCCTTAGGACCTCAGATGGTACCACAATGTGAAGACTTAGATGGTATAATCCACCAATATAGAATCTCACATAAAACTGCCTCGGGCCAAAGCACCCATCCTGTGAGTAAGAGGAATTATGGCAGTGTGGGTAAAACCATTGGATCCACTGATCCTATCATTTAGTGCTGATGTGTTAACAGCCTGCTAGAGCACTACCTTGCTGCACCTAACCCTGCAAGGAAATGCTATCATCTCCCAAGATGTGGTGTACACCTTAAACCAACAATCAGTAAGTGATGCTATTTTCCCCTTAAGTAGAGTACATCAGTCCAGAAACCAAGCCTTGAAACCGATCAGCCTAAGAAATCTCTTTTTTGTTTTCCCCTGGATTGAGGGTTTATGCAAGTAAAGATCCAGTTATCTAAGGGGAAACTCTTCCAATGAATGCAATCTCAATTTTAAGCTAGAGCTGCCACCCAATAACCTTGGGCTCCTCATGTCAAGAGACGACTAGGCAAGGGAAGAAGTTACCATCCTGGCAGAGAAATAATGATGCTATGTCATGAAAGATAAGTCTGGGTTATTCAGAAAGGGCAGAAAAAACTAGATGTGGACTTCAGATGGTCCACTTAGGTATCTTTTACTATTCTCCTGCTCACTCTTAAAATTAAGCAGTCAGCAAGGGCCATTATAAATAGGGTTGAGGTTTTGGGACACTTAATTTTCTATTTGGAGTTTTTCTCACAGCAAAATACTAATTAGACTCTGATTTATTCAGATGTAACATTCCCAGTAGCATGTCTCCAGTTTAGATAGGCATTTTCCTGACAACAGTCCTCTGACCTCCTTTTTCCTAGAGTAAGTACTTTAGAAAACTTGAAATTGCAGATTAAAAATTGAAAATTATTTCTCGATCTCTTTGAGATGTAAATCTCCCAGCCTCCTGTCATTTTTACAACTCAAGAATGTCTTCCTCAAACACCTGAGATGCAAATGTCTTTGAAAAATAATAATCAAGGAGGGGGCTCTGGTCTCATGGATTTTGTGAGTGGCGGACAGCAGACTAACTTCGAATACAAACAATTAGCAAACACAGATGGTAGAACTGTACTGATCAACCTGCCCTAACAATACTTTTTCCTTAGCTGATTCTCACATTTCAAATCCTCCAGCCTTTTCTTTCTGTGGAGTTGAGTTGAATCTCTCTCCCCTGTTATGGTCATCCCAAAAAAGCGTCTTCACCATTAGTAACAAATGTTTGGCAAATTTCACTTTGATAAGTCCTGGGAAAGCATATCCACATAAGTAGAACTTATGCTAATAAGCAAGTGATAGAATAGGCACAGGCAGTGGACTGTAGTGCATATTGCAATGTGCTAGGTAGATTTCACCCTCAGAGGCATTCTCTATCTATCTATCTATCTATCTATCTATCTATCTATCATCTATCTACCTATCTATCTAAAACATAAATATGGCGGGAGGTGGCAGAGGGCACAGGGGTCATGAAAAGGAACTGAAAGAGACTTGACTTTGGACGATGGGACACAATGTGCTGTGCAGATGACGTGTTGTTGAATTGTACAGTTGAAACTTAAAAGAAAATGGTTTTGTTAGTCAATGTCACCCCAATAAATTTAATAAATATAAAAGATAGATAAAGGAGCTGCTTCCTGCCTCTAATGATCAAGCAAGCAGGGTTGCACACACCCAGCCCTCTTGTTGAATACTGAGACAACACTGAAGGGCGTTTCTAGCCCCAAACGTCCCCACGGGTTCAACTGAAACCTCTGTTGCAAATGCATCCTAGTTCAAACTTCTCTCTGCATAATGCTGCTTTCTTCGCTCTTGTACAGGTATCACTGCCAAGAACACATACCAGCAAATCTCCTTCACTCAATTTCCTGTGTGCGTCTGTTAACAGGGACCACAATTTAAAAAGTTTTATGTGTGTAGTCTTTCATTAGACCACATCTATTACTACTATTTTGACAGTGTTGAACTTTGAATGAAGCCCTGTAATCTTGGATTACATAACTAGTTTTCTTAATTCGGGAGAACACTGTTACATATTAATCAAGAATGTCAAGATAATTACTCAAATAGAACTTTTCTTTACCAGACGATATTCCTTTCCTTAATTTACCTTGTCAACAGCTTTAACTCAATAGTTTAATCTGTTACAAAATTTTATATGTACGGTTCTCCTGAATATTTGCACTTAACAGCTTTTTGTGTTGTCATGTGCATTTCTTTTTAACATTTTGAAAACTAGACTGTGAGAATGAGTTAAACAATCTTTCTTCAATTAGTATCATAGGGAAGTTCATTTACCATTACATATTTTAAAATTACCAATTTTACTGATTCTAACGTTTTGTTTTTTATCAAGTTCTTGTTTTCTGTGCACTCGACACATCTTTTTTATTGTGAAATTAGTGGATGGTGTATATTCTTGCTTAGTAGCAAGAAAAATGGGCAACTTTATTAACTAGTTAGTATAATTTTCACCATCCAAACCAATGCTATCTGTTCTCACTGAGTTAATTTTGCATGAGGTATTTTGTGCGAAGGCAGTGGACAAGCTCTCTTAAGTGCTATAAAGCTGCCTCAGTGGCCATAACAACTTTTTTCTATCATTAGCGTATGCACAAAACTTAATAGTCCTTTATCTCTTATTTCTATTGTTCTTGCCTAGATGTTTATTTTTCCTAGAACAGAAAATTTGATCGAATCATTTAGTGTTTAGAAACTTCTTATATGTTAACTCTGTGCTTATTTTTACATTCACTATTACATTCACCAATCTAAAAAGAAGGTCCTTGTCTTTCAATAACCCCTTAAACTTATAAGGGCATGCAGTGGATACTCCAAATCCTTAACAAATGATTGCATGGGCAGATACTATGAGCTTGGTACAGACTGAAGCATTATTTCCATTTATCTTAATTTCTTAATGGTCATGGTTATATCTACTTAGAATGGTGCTTTTGATTTGGCAAGAATCTATTTTGTGATTTCAAGGCTACCTAGAGATTAGAGTTTATTAAGGCTTAGAAACCAAAAGCATGGTTATTACATCAGAAGACTTTCTAGAGCTCTAAGAGCTCTGCAAAAACAAAATAATTTCAAATCTAGTTTCCGATAAGGCCCATTTTCCAACAAGCCCTCCTGCTTCGCGCGAATATATGGTTCTTGGCTTACACAAACCTCCCAAAGAGAGAGATATTGTGCACACATTTTAGCCTCTGATTTTCTTTTCCAGAATCTTACATGAATCTCAAACACATTATCAGAAATATTTGGCATCAATACTACTCAAGTCAGTGATAACAAACTCTATTAATGTCAACATTCATTCCATGTTTTTCTATCTGGAAGAATAAGGCCATACCTACATATTAAAATATTATTCACTTTGACAATAGAACTAGTTCCAAGACATGAACTATTGCTACATTAGAAAGGGGAAGCAATCATTATTTTTCATAACCTAAGAATCTCTATACTACAAAAAAAATCCATCTTTTCTAATGAAACTGGTAAGTACCTAGGAGGCAAATGTCTTTTCTTATTTCAACTGTGACGTCTGGGTTGAAATGAGTAGTTGTAGTTAACTCACATTCACATTAACCAGACAATTTTAGCCAATAGTGAGAACATTTATTAAAGAAACGACATGAAATTTTCATCAAGATTGCAAGAGTTATTATTGTTCTATTTTAACTAGATCCATAGTCTGTTTTCAAAGTTGAAAACAGAATAATGATAAATTTAATTTTATTTACATTATATTATATATAATCAACCGAAATGTTACTTAGATTCACTTATCTAAAAAAGTTATACAGTTGAGTTTATATGTATTTGTAACACCAATATAATCATTAATATCTGCTTATAAAATGATATAATAAAGTTATGGTTTAACTGTGGTATTAATAGCAGTTTATATTTTCTGGTGTATTAATCTTATATATTTTCTTTCTTAAAAAAATAAAGCTACATGAACAGTTGAAACTGTTTAAAATGGAGTTACACACTCTCAGTAAAGTTTGAATGTATTGTTGCAGTAAACTATGATTAAAGACCAATAAGGTATGATTTCATATTTGTTTTCAAATATATTTTACTTAAGATATTTATTAGAAATCACTTGTAACTATCTCTTAATGGCAATGTAGGCATAATTGAAAATTACATAAGCATTTTCAGAGTGATGATGCTGTTAAAAAGTAGTTTATTAAAAAAAAACAAGTGTTGTTTTAAATAGTAAAGTTGTTAAACTGTAAAGCTCTATTATCAAGACATATTTGCATTTTAAATAAATCAAAATATAAAATTCTATAATTTTTCAAAGAAATTAATCATTATCTATTTAACTTTGCATGACTAGATTTCAGTAGTTTTAATTTTCCTTTACAGAATTATTTCAATTTTAAATACATTTACCTGTGTGATTACTTAATTAGTGTTAGTTTGACTCACTAGGAACAAAGCAACATCAGAGATGAAAGCATATCTCTTTTGTTCTCTATTTTTCCCAAAATTATACTCTGCCTGGTACATGAAATTAGTTTAATAGATTTGCTGAATAAATTAAAACTAAATGGATAATATAATTTGAAAAACTATCTGGCTTTCATTAAGTGATTTGCATATGACCAAAAACTGGGTCAATAGAAATAAATGTGAAACATATTAAATAATCATATGAGATTAGACAGAAATACTATGCATGATTTTGATCAATATTATAATTAAGGATATTCTGATGTGTACAATTTTAAGAAATTAAATAGATAGATAGATAGTTAAATAGTTCTATTGACCTTAACAATTTTGGTCTTAATTTTCAAATTTTATTTTAATTTCATTTTAATTTTCCTAATTTCAAATATGATTTGAAATCATAATTTTTCTGGCATTATGATATTTCTATAATCCTAATTACTAGTAATCAATAATGAAAATTTTTCTTACATCAGTGAGATTTTGCTTTATAATTCACCTTTTATAAAAGACAATTATCTTATAAAACTTCAAAATACATATTAACAATAAAGAACAATAAAAATATTTTTATGATAAGTCTTATTTCTCCATATATTTGATAAAGCTTTAAACATGGTATTTGGGAAAGTTTTACAATCTATATGGACATCAAAACATAAAAAATAATAAAATTGTCATATAATCATATTTGTCATGGATAGCATTGAATTGTAACTCTTCTTTAGTAATCTAAAAAGTTATAATATATTCTGATAAGATCCAACATTTACATATTTATAGAACTTATAAATGTGTATTTTTTAGAAACATGTATGAATATCATTTACATTGCCACATGTCTTGATGAGTTTATTTTGACCTAAATTGTATAGATGATAAATATACCTTTCTTTTTTACTTTCCTCCCTGCATGCATGGTAATTCCTACATCAGTTTTTACAGTGTTTTCTCACATTTTTATATGAGATTACAGCATATCTATATTCTATACTTGAGTGGCACAAAATGATATTATTCAGCATTCCAAAAATTTTGCTTAATTATTATAATTCTTGCTGAACAAATTTCGTTACATAAAATGAGCATTAAGAACATAGTTTTTCTCGTACACATCTGTATTAGTCTTCTTGGGTTTCCATAAGAGAATACCTCAGACTGAATGGTTGAAACAATAAAAATTTATTTTTCACAAGCTAGACATCCATGACCAAGGTGCTGGAAAGTTGTGGTGAGATCTCTATTTCTGGCTTGCCATATTGGCTGTGTCTTCACGTGCCTTTCCTCTGTGCACTCATTGCTCTGGTGTCTTCCTCATCTTATAAGGACACCAGTCCTATCACTTTTATAATCTCATTTAATAATAATTACCTCCGTAAAGGCCCTAGGTCCACATACAGTCACATTGGGGGGTAGGTATAGTCCATGAATTTTGAGGGGATAAGATTTCAGCCACAACATTATACATTTATCTTCCTTTTATCTTCCCACGAGGATCTTTGTGGGAATTTCAAATGTAGGTTTTGTCACTGTGACTCCATTGTGTTTTTGTGGTTCCTCTTTGAGTACATAAGCTTCAGCAACCTACCTCTGGTCATTGACCTGTGATATTATTACATACAGCAGTTTTTGTTTTTGTTTTTAACAGTGCAGCTTGCACAGTCTTAAGGGGTTTGAATTTTTCCCCCCAAATGGCAATCTGTAAGTTAATGCTGCTTGCTGATTTCATGACTAATAGCCTTTCAATGTGAAAATATATGCATACTCTAACTTGGCATATAACAAAATCATTGCTATAATAACGATATCTTGAAATATGATCAGCAGGGTTTGTTAAAATCATTACTCCATTTATTAATTCAACAGTGTGATGCATCTCCTAGTCTATTCAGGTGTTAATTGATCAGCTGTGAGTTTTCTTCTTCTCCTGGTGGGCAAGGAGCAGTCAAAGAGGATCCCAGAGTTTTATCAATATTTCTTGCATAACATGGGATTAAAATTATCAGTACAACCCTTAACACTGTAGTTTCCAACTAAGTGAAATGCTAAAGTTTCAATTCTTAGATTATCTCCTGCTAGTAATTGTGCCATATTACAGTTTGATAATTTTCCACCATGGCGAAGAAATCTTATCAGTTAAAATGCTTCAAAGTTAAAACAGCATTGCATGACATGAGTTGTTTATAGGTGTCCAGGCATCTACATTCTGTAAATGTTCTGTTCACAAGAAGATGCTTATCATTGAAGTAAAAAGTTTACAGGGTTTCTGAGAGCTTGGTTTATATAATATTTCTTGTTAAATTTTTTTATGGTAAGAGAGCATTAAAAATTTTATTAATAGAATAATCATACCTTTATAGCCCATATAGAATTATAAAGAGTGAAATTTACTTAGCTTCATTCTATATTTTGTACCACATCCAATTGTTTGGCAATGACGGTATTAAAACATGATTAAGTCAAATATTTTTTGTCTCAGATTTGGAGTTAAGTTTAAATATCATTTATGGAAACACATTATCCCATGCACAATGAAACCTTATAACGCCCAGAGTCTGATGGGATGAACAATGGACTAGATATAAGGAGACCTGAATTCTAATTTCTTCTCTGGAATTAAATATAAGGCTTTGAGCAAAACAGCTAACATCCTTGGCCTCAGTAGTCTCACTTACTACTGGCGCCCGCTCGTTTCCCAGCCTTCAGTATCTGTAACTCTCACGGGCATGATGCCTCTGTCCATACAAGTCACTGATACACTGTTGAAACAGTCAGCCCTGGTGTCAGAGTCGTCTCCCTCCCCTTTATAACCTTGGGCCCCCCTCTCCTTTTCCCCACAAAGAGCCTCTATTCATGATCACATCTTGGATCCTGCCTGAAATTTCTGGATTTCTAAAATGTATTTGTTATGAAGATGCTTTCAATGTCTTGCTGTGTTAGCATGTATTTCAGGCTAAACGTATAGCATGTGCATGTGTGTGCACCCAAGTGCATGAGATTTCAATAGCTTACTATCAATTGATCATTAAACAGAAAGCGATAGAGACTATTAAGAACAGTCTGCCCGACGCATTCTGTATCAGTGGGTTCTGCATCCACAGATTAATCCAATTGCAGACCAAGACTATTTGGAAAATAATGTTATGTTGTACAACTTAGGCAATCCTATAATGGTTGTTTCAGTACTGAACATGTAGAAAATTTTTTCTGGTCATTATTCCTTAAGCAATACTGTATGACATTTATTTGCATAGCATTTACATTTTAAAAGGTATTGCGGTAATCTAGATATCATTTACAGTATACAGGACAATAGGCATAGGTTATATAAAAATTCTATGCCATTTTAGATAAGGGACTTCAGCACCTGAGCAGCATTTTGGCATTTGCGGGGGGTTCCAGGACCAATCACCCAGAATATTGAGGGACAGCTGTACAAGAATTTAATAGCTATTATATCAACTAGGACAATATTTCACAAATTAAAATAAAAAATTCTTTTTTTTTTAATGTTTCAGCTTCTGGAAACTGAAGTATAGTACATTTCCAGGAGCAACTATTTGAACAGTAACAATTCCATTCCCTACCTGGGAAAACAGTCACATTGCTTACTAGAATACCTCCAGCAGTTGGTGAATGTTGTCAAGCCGTTCACACGTGTTTTGCTGTTTTTGAAGGAAGGGGGTTATTTCAGAAGCTGGAGACTAAATAACATGGTTCATATACATCTAGAGGGAACTGTATAAATGAGTGTTAAAGTCTGGGATGCCTACATATCAATGACTTTTCCAATCCTCCAGGATTACTTACATCAAAGATCTGTTGGGAGAAGTAATTTCTTTCTTTGAATCATCTCTAAATAAGTATATTTTACAATATTGTCCCAGATGTATTTATGGAATATTTGGTGATGATTCACCATGTACCTTAGGAAAAAAAATAGTAATTTGGAAATATTTCTTAGAAATTATTAGGTATATTGCATATGAAAGATGAAGTTTGAGCATGTTTTTTTCAAAAGAAACAATATATTTTTAAAGAAAGCCTTCATTGTGACTTTCTATGCTAAAATATGGTTAAAATAAAGCAAAATATACCAAAAGTTTTAAGGTAGAGAAAAGTCTAAAATCTAAACGGGGCAGTAATATTCTAAAACTATTGCAAAAACTGCAGAGACAATAAATCTAATATTGAACCCCAAATTATTTATATCATCCAATTGTGTGTGCTTTATATCTATGTGTATGATTGTATACATGTCTGTACATGTATTCTTCATAATGACATGAGAGTAATCAGGTTTTTTAATAACAAAACTTGTATCTCTCAAAGCAAATAAATGAAATGGATACTCAAATGTAAAGACTTAACAGTTACTGGCAGGGAAATAAGAGAAAACAGAAGAGATAAAGACTGCTTTAAAAATACAAAATTATTGTGAATAAGATGTCAAGATTAGTGGAAAAATGCAAAATTTCCCCCCTTTCATGCTGAAAAGAAGCACCTAACATAAGAGAACCATTAAAGGAGGGCTAGCATATGAGATACACAACAGAGAGATGAGGTGAAATCTAGAAGAGAAAGCTTCACAGAAAGTGGAAGAAGAAAATGAACACTATGTACTTTATATGACAAATGATGAAAAAGAATGAAAAGTCTAGAATATGCCAAAAATGAAATTTACTACTACTAGAGCATATTTTTTTTTCTTTAAATTAAGTGAGAGGTGGGGGGACAGAGAGATAGACTCTGCATGTGTCCGGACTGGGATTCACTGGCACACCCCCTAGTGAGTGATGCTCTGCCCATCTGAGGCCACTGCTCCATTGTTCAGCAACCGAGCTATTTTAATGCCTAAGACAAGGCCATGGGGCCATCCTTAGCACCTGAAGCCAACTTGCTTGAACCAATTGAGCCATGGCTGCAGGAGTGGGAGATAGAGAGAGAGAGAGAAGTGAGAAAGGATGAGTGTAGAAGCAGATGGTCAGTTCTTTTGTGTGCCCTGACCAGGAATCAAACCCAGGGCTTCTACAAGCCAGGCCAACCCTCTACAACTGTGCCAACCAGCCTGGGCAGGGTATTATTTTTCAATGTGATATTTCTTTCAATGAAGTTACAAGTAATCTCCTTCAGATATAGAATGAGGAATATATATGTCTCCTACTATCAATTTCTCTGTGACTTAATCTTAACTAAATGACGAAAATGTTAAGGTTTAAAGTTACTCAGAGATGGTAAAGTTAATGAGCTGTAAAATAAACACTGAGCCAGAGATTACTATGTACCTACCATACTTGGTTTCTATCTATACTTGTACACCCAGCTAAGGAGCATTTTCCAAACATTATTGCAGTTTGGTGAGGTCACATGACCAAATTCTGTTATGAAATGTCAGCAGAAGTTAAACGATTCACTTCCAGGTTTAGCCAATAGAAATCTACCATAGAACCATGCCTTCTATTTATTTCTACCTTTGCTTCCATGGGAAAGAATCATGTCATAGAAGATGGCAGAGCTTATAATAAAAAGAGCATGGTGCCCTGATTAACCTCTTCAAACAGCATCCTCTACTCAGCAGCATTAGACTAGTAGTAATGTAATTGTGCAGGCTTTAGATAGTCAACCCTTAAGATAATGGTAGTTCTCAATCAAAGCAGTGACAATCTAATGATGCAAAGTCCAGAAGGAAGTATTGAGTAGAGGTCTTCAAACTCTCTATTGCGGTATTTCCCAACGTGGGGCCCACACCCCACAGGGGGGCAATTCGATAGTTAAGGGGGGCAATTTGAAAATGGACTCGACACGACTTTAACTCTTTCGCCCTGGGCCATTTAATTGCAATGCTAGATATCGGTGCCAAATTTAACAAAAAATGCAATTCTTAAATAATTGCAGTAAATAATTATTAAGTATAATTTTGTTTGACGAGACCAAAATATCAACTGGGTGATTGGCGCCGTCAAGTAAACTTCATCCTGGGTTCACCGCGGAGCGTGCCATCTGCAGCGGGGAACCCTGAATGTTTTAAAAACTCGCTAAACAACGCAGTTATTCTCCCCTAATTGGCCCATCGCAACTTCTGTAGTGTTTCACATCATTCAGTTGGTGTTAATTTGAAATAAGTGTCAGTCAAAACTGTTGTAAAAGCTCGTTGATTTAATAAATATACATATATATATATTGTATAGATATAATTGGTAAGTATTTGATTTTATTTTTATCAATATTAAACTCTTTATTAAGTACTTCTTGCATTGGGGCTAGAAAGCACTAATATTTTATAAATATTATTGGGGCTATAATAGTGCATGCATGACAATTTTAATTTTAGAAGCATAACATTCCAGAAAATTTTGTCAAGTGGAAAAAATATAGATACCTTTTGATTTGCAGTGGTAGTGTAGTAAATGTGTTATATACATTTAAATAAATATGAATTTTTAGTATACGTTTACTCTATGTCACATTGAATATATTTTAACACAAATTTTAATATTAGTTTTTAATTGATCTTACTTTTATTTCTTATAGCCCATAGTAAAATGAGTGGTGCAAGCAAGAAAAAACTCGTCAATATTTGGAGGAATATTTAAAATTTGGGTTCATACCCGCTGTTCATGATGAGCGGATTCCTTTTTGTCTTTTATGCCAGCAACGCTTGACCACCGAATCAATGAAATGAGGTCATCTTGAGGCGCATTTGAAGGCGAAACATAGTGCTCATATTAATTCAGATTTGAGTTACTTTAAAACTTTAAAGAAAAATTTTGAAAAAAGAACAACATTAAAGTCTTTATTTACTGCTCTACTTCAACTAATAATCGTGTTCTTGAGGCTAGTTATCAAATTTCTTTATTCATCACTAAAACTGGAGAAAATCACACTATAGGAGAGAATTTAATAAAACCGTCAATATCAGCATTTCTTAAAACAGTTCTTGAAAAAGATGACAGAGATGTAAAAGCTATGCCACTCAGTGACAATACTGTTAGCAGAAGAATAGACTAAATGAGTGAGGATATTGAAAAACAACTTATTGAAAAGCTGAAAACAAGAAAATTCTTCTTGCAAATGGATGAATCAACTTTGAGAGACAGTGAGGCAGTATTGATAACTTACGTAAGATATATTGATAAAGGACATTTTGCTGAAGAAATGTTGTTCTGTAAAAGATTAGAAAGCACCACTACCTCCAAAGATATATATAATAAGCTAAAAAACTACTTCGATGTCAATGATATACCAATGAAAAATATAACATCTTGTGCTGCAGATGGTGCTCCCAATATGATGGGCAAGAAAAATGGCTGCTTAAAATTGATGAAAGATGTGAATCCAGAAATGATTCTTGTGCATTGTGTTATTCATAGGGAAAACTTGGTAGCTAAAAACATCTCGCCTGTTCTGAATGAAGTATTACATACAGTAATAAAGTATGTTAATGCTATTAAAGCTAGTGCCAAATGTGAGTGTCTTTTCAAGCTATTTTGTGAAGAACAAAATGAAGACCATGTGAGTGAGACTTTTACTTCATACTGAAGTAAGATGGCTATCTAAAGGAAACTGTTTGAAAAGATTTATGGAACTGTTTGATACTCTTAGTGATTTTTTAAGCGACAAACCTGAAATGAAGTATCTGTTAACAATAGATGGTAAAGCATTTGTGTTATTTAGCTGATATCTTTGAAAAACTAAATATATTAAATAAGCAACTTCAAGGAACAAATAAAACTCTTGTTGATGCAAAAGCAAAGATATTTGGTTTCATTACCAATATTGAGTTATGTCAGAAACATATTAACAACAAAAACTTTAAACAGTTTCATTGGCTCCAAAACTGTGAAGTAACTGATACCGCTTTACTTGTTATTGTCAATCATTTGAATATTCTATCAGCTTATTTAAAAGAAAGATTTTCTGATTTAAAACAAATTGATTTCCCAACATGGATGATGCAGCCAATGTTAGTGGATTTGTCTGATATATCAAATATGCAGTATCAAGAAGAACTCGCAGAATTGCAAAACGATGAGTCAGTTAAAGCTTTATTTAATATCAAAGGAGCGATGGCATGGCTTTGTGAGGAAACAGAAATCAAATACCCAAATTCAACCAAATGTGCAAGAAAACTATTGCTACCATTTCCATCTTCATTTTTAGCTGAATGTGGATTTAGTGCTGTAAATGATTTACTGGTAAAAAAAAGAAATCGGCTGGATATAACACAACGTGGAGACTTGAGACTAAAGCTAACCAAATTGGAACCTAATATAAAATCTCTGTGTAGCAAGCATCAAGTGCAAGGATCACACTAAATTAAAATAATAAATTAATTAATATAGAAAAATCTGTATTAAAATTATTTGAAATTTAAATTTCTGTTTTTCATTATATGTTTTGAAATTTTACTTACTGTGTTTTGTTAACAATTTCATAGTGATTTCTTCCTAGAACCTATCATTTATGTTTATTAAGTGAACAAATCAATTTTTTTTTTTTTTTTTCTGAAGCTGGAAACGTGGAGAGACAGTCAGACAGACTCCCGCATGCGCCCGACCGGGATCCACCCGGCCCGCCCACCAGGGGGCGATGCTCTGCCCCTCCGGGGCGTTGCTCTGCCGGGACCAGAGCCACTCTAGCGCCTGGGGCCGAGGTCAAGGAGCCATCCCCAGCGCCCGGGCCATCTTTGCTCCAATGGAGCCTTGGCTGTGGGAGGGGAAGAGGGAGACAGAGAGGAAGGAGGGGAGGGTGGAGAAGCAAATGGGCGCTTCTCCTATGTGCCCTGGCCGGGAATCGATCCCGGGTCCCCCGCACGCCAGGCCGACGCTCTACCGCTGAGCCAACCGGCCAGGGCTACAAATCAATTTTTTAATGTTAAAAATTATGTATGTTACATAGGGGGGGACATAAAAATTTTAGAAAGGTTAAGGTGGGGCATGGCACAAAAAAGTTTGGGAAACACTGCTCTATTGTCAAGTGTAGGAAATTATAATTAGCAAATTCTAAAGAAACTTCCAACTGGGAATACACCCTCTTTACATAAACTATATTGAAAAAGCCCCACTGCTCTGGACATTAGAATAACTCTTTCGTCCGTTCCGAAGTCTGGACTCTGGTGGATGGAGTGCATGCCTGGAACTCTGAGGTTGTCAGTCCAGAGAAAAAAAAAGAATCCCAAACCCAACAGTTATAGTAGGTGAAGAATGTATGAATTTCACACACTGCAGAGAATTTGACAAACTAGGTACAGAACGTGAGAAAGGTTGTTCTCTCTCTCTCTCTCTCAAACACACAATTCTTGCTATTCCAACAGGCATTTAACATAGGAAACAACACTTTGGAGCAGAGTCGCCTAAGCTGTTAAAATTTATACCCATGGCAGCCTTTAGTTAACAAAAATTGTACTTCATTATAGTTTCCCTACCAGACTGTGAGTCTGCAATGACTTCATATGTACATAAATCTGTCTGAGTTAAATAGAGAAAAGCCAACAGTAGCTTTGATAGAGATGTAGAAAGCTGCTTGCAAAATGAAATTCTCTCTGCATTGCTTTGCCTAGATGTTTCATGTATACCACCTGATTAGCATATGCAAGAGCTCTGTGGTTAGTAGCATTTATTCCAAACCATCCTTCATTCCCTGTTCTTGGCTGTCTCCCTTGTCTATGAAGGATACATCTTTGCCTTATAGACCATTGTTTGGTTCATGAGAATTGTTTGTCCAATGGAATGTGGACAGAAGGGACAGAGCTCCATTTCTGAGTATGAGTATGAGAACTCCTGGCAAGTTCTGCCAGCCTCCCCTTCTGCGATTTGCCTTCCACCATAAGAAGCCGTTGACCTCTCAACATGAGTAACAGAATAAGAGTTGTGTGCGGCAGTGCCACACATAACCTGTGGTCTGCAGTCTGGGGAAAAGCCAAATAGACTCTATAAGACACCTCATAGCCACAAGTGAGTCCTAGATCACTGAGCAAGAAAGCAAAAAGCCAGGTGCTATCAAATCCATATTTCAGAGTTGTTAGCTAGGCAGCATTATTATTGCAAAATCTTCTCTCTTCAAAGAATTGTAAATTGAGAATATGACAAGAGATGATTCTTAGGAAGTCTGGCTGGAAACTTTAGTAGAATTCACTGGACAGCACTGTACCAATAGAATTGGAGTGGACTGGGACAGTGGTCCACAAATGACGACATATTAATTAACTAGGGGTCTTTTAAAAAAACTAAGTTATGCTTAAGACATAAACCCAGAAATTCTACATTGATTGAGATCTCAATAGAGTAGTTGTTGATTATGCCCCAGATGCCATTAATGGGCAAGTAGCATTGGGAATTGAATAAGAGACACTTAATAAATATTTGTTGAATTGACTTTTTAATATATAAAACTAAAACTAATGCATTGGTATTAAAATTATTGTTTCATTTTTAGAATTATAATGGTTCAGTCTCACTTCTAAGTATCACAAAATGTCACATATATTTAATGTAATATCTAGACTTACAATCCATATATGCACAGTATGAGATATTTCAGACAGCCACAGAGTAAACTAAAGTTTTGTCTTTACATTGCCAATTAAAATAGCTGTGTTAAGGAAGTTAATGGGGTAAACAAGCCTGGAGGAACACTGGTTAATTTAATCAAAAATGAAACTGTCCATGAAACAAAAAGTTTTGGAGTCTTTCAGAAACTTGTAAATATGCAAATATATAATGCAACTAAATGTATTTTGGCTTATGCAAGTACATGCAAACTTATAAAAGAGCTTTAAAAACATGTATTCTCAAAGTTCAAAATAATACAAAAGTGATAACTATTTTTGATATTTATAAATTGTTTTACACAGTTTCCATTTGCATATCAGCAAGAAAGAAATGGTTCTTTGGTTTGTGCAGTTATGAAAGTCATCTTCTATAATTGTATAATGCCTAACTTTTGATGTGTGTTAATAAATAGGCCAGGGTTTAAATAAACATTTGCTATTCATCATCTTAAGAAATTGGACCACTGACTTATAAATGTATTCATAAAACAGAACTGCAAAAGTCAAGAGTGAGTAATTTCAAAAGGTATTTGCTCTCTCTTTATTGAATACCGTATGCCATATACACACAACTCTAATGATAGCATATTTCAATTTTCATGAGAATATAAATAAGGAGGGATAATGAAATATAGTTGATCATTATATGTATCATTACTGGTGCTTACAATAAACTATGCACTATAAGAAGTGTCAAACTTTTTAAAAAAGAAATAGATCTGTACAATTCCTTTATAAAAGCAAAATACAATTCCAATTTGTACTGTATCATGATTACAAATATGCAAATATTACTCCATAACCAACATGTTGCTTTTAAAACTGCAAATAATAGCAATAACTAGTATTGTAGGAAAATACAAATATTTGTTTTATTTTTAGTTTTTCTTCTCACCAATCACACTATTCAAAATATGCGCCCTGCTTTACTAAAAGTAAAATTTATGCTATTTATGAGTTAATGCATTTTATAAACTTTCTTTATTTTTTTATTCCTATAAAATTCCATGAAGTAAATTATGTTAATTCTTGATTATCATAAAAACTCTCTATATTTCATAAACTATTTTTTTTTTTCATTTTTCTGAAGCTGGAAACAGGGAGAGACAGTCAGACAGACTCCCGCATGCACCCGACCGGGATCCACCCGGCACGCCCGCCAGGGGCGACGCTCTGCCCACCAGGGGGCGATGCTCTGCCCATCCTGGGCGTCGCCATGTTGCGACCAGAGCCACTCTAGCGCCTGGGGCAGAGGCCACAGAGCCATCCCCAGCGCCCGGGCCATCTTTGCTCCAATGGAGCCTTGGCTGCGGGAGGGGAAGAGAGAGACAGAGAGGAAGGTGCGGCGGAGGGGTGGAGAAGCAAATGGGCGCTTCTCCTGTGTGCCCTGGCCGGGAATCGAACCCGGGTCCTCCGCACGCTAGGCCGACGCTCTACCGCTGAGCCAACCGGCCAGGGCCATAAACTATTTTTGAATCTTACCAAATACATGTACCAGCAGAGAATTAACCAAATATGCTTAAAATTAATTCATGTGAAGAAATTAGTTTAAATGACAATAAGTGAAGAACCTATTGTTCAGTGTAAAATTGTTTTTTAAACTTAGAAAAACAATTCTAAGTACTTGACATAAAAAAAGAAGTATATTGAACAAAATAAGGATGTGAATTCAACAATAAAAACCATGTAAAGTATAAAGAAGTAAATACTTTTGGGCTAAGGACAGATAAGATTTACAGTTTTGTATATACATTTATTTATTTTATATTTAATTTGGTCAGATATGAGTACCAATTCCTGTTCAGGATTGGAATGATAATTATTTCATGCACCAGAGAAATTTATTAAATGGTGTGTATGTGCAAGAAACTTAAGATCAAAATTTTTAAGGAAAATTAAAAAGCCATTTTAAGATGCAGATAAAGTGACCATTCCAGAATGTCATCTCATTAAGCTGAAGAGAAAAGGCAATGTTTGTACTTTCTACAAGTGGTTTTAGTCATTGTCTCTAGTCCCATACATATCCACTGAGCACCCACAGCAAGAGAGGCAGTTTTCTTACGTTCTGCTGGTCACCTGGCTGACACAGTCCCAATCCCTGAGAGGTTTATAATCCAGCGATATATGGACAAGTCTACAAACTATTAAAGTGCCCGGGTCACTCAGAGGAAGGATGCCAGTGCAGACCGGAAGAGGGGGTTCACAGAGGCATCGCAGAAGAACAGTGTCTAAACTGAGGTTTCAAGAATTGAGGAGAATGTAGCTAGATGAAGACTCCAGAGTAACAGGTGCCATTGGTGTTGAACATACCAACAGGAGCAGGTGTTCTGACACTGGACTGTCCAGTGGCCAGTGGGAAGGTAAAGAAAGAAGAATCCTGGAGAGACAGCCAGGTATTGGATCACGAAACACTGCAATCCCAGCTCAGAAGAGTTCACACATTTCATCCAGAAAGCACATAGGAAGTCAGTAAATGTTTTGAATAAGTGACAACAGACTGAGGTTACTGTACCCTAAGTTTAGAAAACTTACTCTGTAGTGTGGACAAAGGGTTTTTTTTACTAGAAAGTGCTGTAAGGTTCCTGCTCAGAGATGATAATTGCCTGGATTAGACAGGGAACCACAGGGATGAAGAAATGCATATTTATCTAAGAACTATCAAATGCACACAACGACTAGATTTACAATATGCCACTATTTAAATAGTCAAATATTCTTTTAAAAGTGTCTTCTGCATAAGCTATTTATAGTCATGAAAAGTAAAATATGGCCATATTATTTAATATGTTTTAATTTGGCCATTTTTTATATATAAGGACTAATTAAAATTATTTTTTATATTTTTTAGCTGTTGCAAGAGCCTTACTTGAGATTGCAATTAGCCAATTCTTTACAGTTACCAAAAGATAAATAATATAAAAAATTTTAGATGTTAAACCCAAGTACAAATATGTAATTACGGTAGAAGCTGTCATTTCCTGTTAGAGTGCGTGGATTTTCTTACCAAATGAGAGATGCCTCAGCTTCACTTAAAGAAATCAGTGAAAATTCTACTTAAGATAATAATCAGCCCTGAAAACTCCCACAACTTAATATTTTTGGTCTTGTAATTTCAACTACAATGAGTCACAGGGGGAAATGAAAAGCTTTGAAAGCTTAAAACATAAACTTATATTGTGTCTC
Organism: Saccopteryx leptura; assembly: GCF_036850995.1. Taxonomy (NCBI): domain Eukaryota; kingdom Metazoa; phylum Chordata; class Mammalia; order Chiroptera; family Emballonuridae; genus Saccopteryx; species Saccopteryx leptura. The sequence continues at coordinate 205,433,209 of NC_089503.1, read as the reverse complement.
GTCCTACTCCCTAGAGTTCTTTATGTATGGATTTCACTCCCTGAAGTGGTTTTATTTTTGCAGCATGAAGAAGAAATCAAAAATGTCTTTTATTTTTCTTAAAAGAGAGAGAAGAGATGAGCCATTCTGACTATAAAATCTGCAAGAACTGTTTTATCAATATACTATATTAAACCCTGCAGTTTTCAAATCAGATTCCTGGGAAATGTTTTGTTAACATATCTAAAAGCATGCACTTACCCTCCCATCTCCCATCCCTCTGTGCATATATATACTTAACTAGGCAACCTTTCTACTCACGACAGTGGGGGTGGGGAGAGAAAATATAGTCCTCTCAAGTGGAAAATGGGTATTTCAGTAATGAATTATCCTTTCCTCCCAGTCATTTGCAGATTCAGATGCATTTTCTCTTCTGGAGTATTTTCTAAATATCGCTGAGATCCTGATAAATTTCTCTTACTACTTTTATATTTGTTAGCCCTATGATTATATTTTCCTTAGGATGGCAGTGAGCATTTGTTTTTGTGTTTTCTTTTTTACTGAACTATCATGTATATTTTCTCCGTGTCTCTGCACTTTGGCGGAGTGGTACTGAGACCCGGTGGGTTCCATGTCTGGCAGCGTGCATAGGGACAGGAAGCAGTTTGCGCTAATGGACCATTCCGCAATCACAGAAGAAAGCATTTTGTAATAAAGCAAAATATATCCTACCATGGGACTAAATCAACTTTATGAATAAGGAAATCAGATGTGAATCTATTTATATGAATATGCTATACCTTCTCTTTTATGCCCAAGAATTAAAAGAGCAAATTTTTTAAAACAGTTTTCCTGGGCACTTATAGTTACTGGCTTTATTACCATAAGGATAGGAAAGAATAATCGAATAATCTTTTTTTTTAAGAGTATGAAAGTTCACTATAAAAATTACAAGGCAAAAACTAGTTCAACATCCCATCAACTGCAAATCCCTACCTAAGCGTGACACAGGGGCAGAACCTGGGGTACAGAGTCACTGACCAGGAAGAGGGAGAGAAAAGAAAAAGGAAGAAGTTAACCTCTCAAAATCAAAAAAAAATCCACAGACTTTATAACTTGTTCCACTAATTCTTTGTTGTTGTTGTTTCTTTCTTCTTTCTTATTGCTTTTATTATTATTTGTATTTCCTCCACCTCGGTCCTTTTATTCTCTGCCCATTTTATGCTACCCTTTTCTTGAACTACACTACCCATGAGTGTTACATTTTATTTCTTTTCTTCATCCTTACTCTCCCTTAGGGTTACACTCCAAAACCCTTAACTCTCACTCTCTCCCCTTTTGTTTTCTTTTTGTTTTCTTTTTGTTTGTTTTTTTTTCCCTTTCCTTTTTTTCTTCCTTCGTTTCTCTGTTTTTCTTAGTTTTTCCTTTCTATTTGTTTCTTCTTTTCTCCTTTTACTTTTCCTCCCATTTAATCCTCAATCACGAACAAATTATTTAATTTGGGACTCAAGTTTTTTTGTTTTTTTCTTTGTTGTTTGTTCTTTTTTTTTCTTTTCTGCTTTTTTTCTTGGTTTTCCTTTATTTGTTTGTTTTTGTGGCATTTTGGGTACTTTTTACATTGCTTTTTAACTCACTAGCATTCCTCCCAACCCAAAGTCTCCATTGTATTTAGTCTTCGCTCCACTTAATACAACAGATTTTTACTTATTATTTTTATTTTTTTCTTCTTTAAATATTATTTTTTCTCTCCTTTTTTCTGTTTCCCTCTTATCCCTCTCATTATATCTCTTAGTCGACCATCACTTACAAGCAAATCATTTTATGCTTGTCTAAGATATCCTCCTTTTTTTTTTTTTTTGCATTTAGTAGGTCCCTACTCCCTTTTTTGCCCCTTGAACTCTTCACCCCAAATCAGGCCCTCCGTTATAGGCAGTTTTTGTTCCATTTAGCATAATATAATTCATAGGTCATCACAATATTTACCTAAAGAGGTGAGAGGAGGGAAGGAGAAGAAAGAGAAAAGGGGGAAATAATAAATTATTACTTTTTGTGTGCGTGGAGTGTTTTCCTTTTTATTTTCTTTTATTTATTATTTTTTCCCTTTTTATTCTTTATTAATTCTAATTAACACTATCAACAAGACCACCTTCAGATGCCAATAAGAAAAAGGAAATCGAATATTATGGATACAAAAGATAGAGAGGTAACACAAAGAGATGTGGAAAAATCTATGGAGAAAAGATTTACCATATTGGAAGCCTTGGAGCCAAATGACAGAGAATTTAAAATAGAAATCTTAAAAATACACAGAGATATACAAGAAAACACAGAAAGGCAATTTAGGGAAATCAGAAAACAACTCAACGATCACCAAGAATATATTACCAAGGAAATTGAAACTATAAAAACAAATCAAACAGAAATGAAAAACTCAATTCATGAACTGAAAAACGAGATAACAAGCTTAGCTAACAGAACAGCCAAAATAGAAGATAGGATTAGTGAAATAGAAGACAAGCAACTTGAGACACAACAGAGAGAAGAAGAAAGAGACTCAAAAATAATAAAAAATGAGAAAGCCCAACAGGAATTGTCTGACTCCATCAGAAAAAATAACATAAGAATAATAGGTATATCAGAGGGAGAAGAGAAAGAAAATGGAATGGAGAATATACTCAAACAAATAATAGATGAGAACTTCCCAAGCCTGTGGAAAGAACTAAAGCCTCAAATTCAAGAAGCAAACAGAACACCGAGTTTTCTTAACCCCAACAAACCCACTCCAAGGCACATCATAATGAAGATGACACAAACCAATGACAAAGAAAAAATTTTAAAAGGCAGCCAGGGAAAAGAAGAATACAACATATAAAGGAAGACCTATTAGACTATCATCAGATTTCTCAGCAGAAACTCTACAAGCTAGAAGAGAGTGGACCACAATATTCAAAGCCCTGAAAGAGAGAAACTTTCAGCCAAGAATACTATACCCATCAAAGCTATCCTTCAAGTATGAAGGAGATATAAAAACATTCACAAATACAGAAAAGATGAGAGAATTTATCATCAGAAAGCCCCCACTCCAGGAAATACTAAAGGGGGTTTTCCAACCAGATTCAAAGAACAAAAGAAAACAAAACAACAAGTAAAAACTCCACCAAGAAAACAATAAAACCAAACTTAAACTGTGACAACAAAAGAAAAAAAAGGGGCGAAAAGATGAAGATTAACAGTAGCAAAGGATGATGAAGCGCAGAAATACTCATAAGAAAGGGTACTACAATGAATATGGTAGGTACCCTTTTCATTACTTAATGGTAACCACCCTTGAAAAAACCACCACAAAAACACTAGACTTAAAAAAGGTAGCAACAGAGGAAAGAAGTATGGAATACAAACAAACAATAGAAAAACAAAAGAGAAGAATCAAACAAGATACAAAACTAACAGAAAGCAATTTATAAAATGGCAATAGGGAACCCAGAAGTGTCAATAATTACACTAAATGTAAATGGATTAAACTTACCAATAAAAAGACACAGAGTAGCAGAATGGATTAAAAAAGAAAATCCAACTGTATGCTGCCTACAAGAAACTCATCTAAACAACAAGGATAAAAACAAATTCAAAGTGAAAGGCTGGAAAACAATACTCCAAGCAAACAACACCCAAAAAAAAGCAGGTGTAGCAATACTCATATCTGATAATGCTGACTACAAGACAGAAAAAGTACTCAGAGACAAAAATGGTCACTTCATAATGATTAAGGGGACACTGAATCAAGAAGACATAACAATCCTTAATATATATGCACCAAACCAAGGAGCACCAAAATATATAAGACAGCTACTTATTGACCTTAAAACAAAAACTGACAAAAATACAATCATACTTGGAGACCTCAATACACCGCTGATGGCTCTAGATCGGTCATCCAAACAGAGAATCAATAAAGATATAGTGGCCTTAAACGAAATACTAGAACACCTGGATATGATAGACATCTATAGGACACTTCATCCCAAAGCGACAGAGTGTACATTTTTCTCTAGTGTACATGGAACATTCTCAAGAATTGACCATATGTTGGCCCACAAAGTCAATATCAGCAAATTTAGAAAAATTGAAATAGTACCAAGCATATTCTCTGATCATAAAGCCTTGAAACTACAATTCAACTGTAAAAAAGAGGGGGAAAACCCCACAAAATTGTGGAAACTAAACAACATACTTCTAAAAAATGAATGGGTCAAAGAAGAAATAAGCGCAGATATCAAAAGATATATACAGACAAATGAAAATGAAAATACGACAAATCAGAATCTCTGGGATGCAGCAAAAGCAGTAATAAGAGGAAAGTTCATATCACTTCAGGCCTATATGAACAAACAAGAGAGAGCCGAAGTAAACCACTTAACTTCACACCTTAAGGAGATAGAAAAAGAAGAACAAAGACAACCCAAAACCAGCCAAAGAAAGGAGATAATAAAAATCAGAGCAGAAATAAACGAAATAGAGAACAGAAAAACTATAGAAAAAATCAATAAAACAAGGAGCTGGTTCTTTGAAAAGATCAACAAAATCGACAAACCCTTGGCAAGACTCATCAAGGAAAAAAGACACAGGACTCAAATAAATAAAATCCAAAATGAAAGAGGAGAAATCACCACAGACATCATAGATATACAAAGAATTATTGTAGAATACTATGAAAAACTATATGCCACCAAATACAACAATCTAGAAGAAATGGATAAATTCCTAGAACAATACAACCTTCCTAGACTGAGTCATGAAGAAGCAGAAAGCCTAAACAGACCAATCAGCAGGGAGGAAATAGAAAAAACTATTAAAAACCTACCCAAAAATAAAGTCCAGGCCCAGACGGTTATACTAGTGAATTCTATCAAACATTCAAAGACTTGGTTCCTATTCTACTCAAAGTCTTCCAAAAAATTGAAGAAGAAGCAATACTTCCAAACACATTTTATGAGGCCAACATAACCCTCATACCAAAACTAGGCAAGGATGGCACAAAGAAAGAAAACTACAGACCAATATCTCTAATAAATACAGATGCTAAAATACTAAACAAAATACTGGCAAATCGAATACAACAACATATTAAAAAAATAATACATCATGATCAAGTGGGATTCATCCCAGAATCTCAAGGATGGTTCAACATACGTAAAACGGTTAATGTAATACACCATATCAACAAAACAAAGAACGAAAACTACATGATCTTATCAATAGACGCAGAAAAGGCTTTCGATAAAATACAACACAATTTTATGTTTAAGACTCTCAACAAAATGGGTATAGAAGGGAAATATCTCAACATGATAAAGGCCATATATGATAAACCATCAGCCAACATCATATTAAATAGCATAAAACTGAGGACTTTCCACCTTAAATCAGGAACACGACAGGGTTGTCCACTCTCTCCACTCTTATTTAATGTGGTGCTAGAAGTTCTGGCCAGAGCAATCAGACAAGACAAAGAAATAAAAGGCATCCATATCGGAAAAGAAGAAGTAAAGGTATCACTTTTTGCTGATGATATGAACCTATACATCGAAAACCCACAGGACTCCACAAAAAGATTACTAGAAACAATAAACCAATACAGTAAGGTCGCAGGATACAAAATTAACATACAAAAAGTCCATAGCCTTTCTATATGCCAACAATGAAATATTAGAAAACAAACTCAAAAAAATAACCCCCTTCACGATTGCAACAAAAAAAATAAAATACCTAGGAATAAACATAACAAAGAATGTAAAGGACCTATATAACGAAAACTACAAGGCATTGCTAAGAGAAATAGAAAAAGACACAATGAGATGGAAAAATATTCCTTGTTCTTGGATAGGAAGAATAAATATAATTAAAATGGCCATATTACCTAAAGTAATATATAAATTTAATGTAATTCTTATCAAAATTCCTATGACATTTTTTAAAGAAATGGAACAAAAAATCCTAAGATTTATATGGAACTATAAAAAACCCTGAATAGCCAAAGCAATACTAAGGAAAAAGAATGAAGCTGGGGGCATTACAATACCTGACTTTAAACTATATTATAGGGCCACAGTAATCAAAACTGTATGGTATTGGCTGAAAAATAGACACTCAGACCAGTGGAACAGAATAGAAAGCCCAGAAATAAAACCACATATATATGGTCAAATAATCTTTGATAAGGGGGCCAACAACACAAAATGGAGAAAAGAAAGCCTCTTCAATAAATGGTGCTGGGAAAACTGGAAAGTCACATGCAAAACAATGAAACTCGACTACAGCCTGTCCCCGTGTACTAAAATTAATTCAAAATGGATCAAAGACCTAAATATAAGACCTGAAACAATAAAGTACATAGAAGAAGACATAGGTACTAAACTCATGGACCTGGGTTTTAAAGAACATTTTATGAACTTGACTCCAATGGCAAGAGAAGTGAAGGCAAAGATAAATGAATGGGACTACATCAGAATAAAAAGTTTTTGCTCAGCAAGAGAAACTGATATAAAAATAAACAGACAGCCAACTAAATGGGAACTAATATTTTCAAACAATAGCTCAGATAAGGGCCTAATATCCAAAATTTACAAAGAACTCATAAAACTCAACAACAAACAAACAATCCAATAAAAAATTGGGAAGAGGACATGAACAGACACTTCTCCCAGGAAGAAATACAAATGGCCAACAGATATATGAAAAGATGCTCAGCTTCATTAGTTATTAGAGAAATGCAAATCAAAACTACAATGAGATACCACCTCACCCCTGTTAGATTAGCTATTATCAACAAGACGGGTAATACCAAATGTTGGAGAGGCTGTGGAGAAAAAGGAACCCTCATACACTGTTGGTGGGAATGTAAAGTAGTACAACCATTATGGAGGAAAGTATGGTGGTTCCTCAAAAAACTGCAAATAGAACTACCTTATGACCCAGCAATCCCTCTACTGGGTATATACCTCAAAAACTCAGGATCATTGATACGTAAAGACACATGTAGCCCCATGTTCATTGCAGCACTGTTCACAGTGGCCAAGACATGGAAACAACCAAAAAGCCCTTCAATAGAAGACTGGATAAAGAAGATGTGGCAAATATACACTATGGAATACTACTCAGCCATAAGAAATGATGACATCAGATCATTTACAGCAAAATGGTGGGATCTTGATAACATTATACGGAGTGAAATAAGTAAATCAGAAAAAAACAAGAACTACATGATTCCATACATTGGTGGAACATAAAAACGAGAATAAGAGACATGGATAAGAGAGTGGTGGTTACCAGGGGTGGAGGGAGGGAGGAAGCAAAAGGGAGGGAGGGAGAGAGTTAGGGGGAGGGGGAGGGGCACAGAGAAAACTAGACAGAGGGTGACGGAGGACAATCTGACTCTGGGTGAGGGGTATGCAACATAATTTAATGACAAGATAACCTAGACATGTTTTCTTTGAATATATGTACCCTGAATTATTAATGTCATCCCATTAACATTAATAAAAATTTATAAAAAAAAAAAAAAGAAAAAAAAAAGAAACTAGTTCAACAAAATTAATTGACTGTGTAGTAAGAATGAATCTTATTTAAAACTCTTTGTTGTGGCTATATTTGTTTCTGTTTGAAACTTTACGTGAATTTCTCTCTGTAAACTGACCTTTCTTCTCTACAATTAAATATTCCAAAATAGAAATCTTTTCATTTATTTAAATCCCTTTAAAATCTCTGAACAGCCTGACCAGGCGGTGGCGCAGTGGACAGAGTGTCGGACTGGGATGCAGAAGACCCAGGTTCGAGACCCTGAGGTCGCTAGCTTGAATGCGGGTTCATCTGGTTTGAGCAAAAGCTCACCAGCTTGAGCCCAAGGTTGCTGGCTTGAGCAAGGGGTTACTCAGTCTGCTGAAGGCCTGCGGTCAAGGCACATATGAGAAAGCAATCAATGAACAACTAAGGTGTTGCAACGTGCAACGAAAAACTAATGATTGATGCTTCTCATCTCTCTCCGTTCCTGTCTGTCTGTCCCTATCCATCCCTCTAACTCTCTCTCTGTTTCTGTAAAAAAAAATTTTAAAAAATAAATTAAAATCTCTGAACATAGGTCAGATATGTATATTTTAATCCCTCTATTGAAAAATATTCCTCTTTTTTACCCATATACAACTGATGCAGGAAGATTATTAGGGAAAATTAGATCACTCCATGCTCAGTTTATATTTTTAAGAGATAAAAATTTTCTAAGGAATAGGACTTAGCATTAGAAAGAATAGGATGATTTCTGTTTCTTTAACAAACAAGATTAACTTCTAACTCCATATCTTGGACTTCAATTTTGCTAATATACATTAAAATATAAAAGAAATGATGTGTGGCCAGCGAATTACCCAACACGCAGGACACCGATGAGTGCGTGGAGAGCTGAGGCTTCGGCAGAAGGAGGTGTGAGTTTGAATTGTCTAAGTTGTGTTTCTGTCACTCACTGGCTCTGGGACCAGGGGTTAGTCCCTCAGGCTTTCTGCACTTAAGAATATTTCCATCCCCCCCTTTTTTTAAGTGAGGGAAATTATATGTGTGATAGGTTTTAGTTAATGCTTTTGAGTGAAGTCTCTGTCCTAATTTCTGGCACCAAAGTATGTTAGTTTTTCTTGTTTATTATTCCTTTATAATTTATTAAGTGAGAAGCAGGAAGGCAGAGGCAGACTCCCTCATGCGCCCGGAATGGGATCCACCCAGCATGCATACTACCAGGGGATGCTCTGCCTGGCTGAGAAGAAGCTCCGTTGCTTGGCAACCTGAGGTGGAGGCCATGGAGCCATCCTCAGCGCTGGGGGGGTGGGGGTTGCTTGAACCATCTGAGCCATGACTGCGGGAGGGGAAGAGAGAGAAAGAGAAATAGAACGGGGTGGGGAAGGGTGTAGAAGCGGATGGGCGCTTCTCCTGTGTGCCCTGACCTGGCATCCAACCTGGGATATTCACACGCTGGGCCAATGCTCTACTGCTGAGCTAGCCAATCAGGGCTAGTTTATCTCTTGATTGGGTAGAATATTACAAATTCTTTATCTATGAATCCTCTGAAATAAGAACAACTTTTCTTCGGTCTTTTGAATTATTAGGCAATTAAATTATATAATTATATATAAATGGTTAATTATATAATTATATATAACCATTATATATATATCAAGTGGTTAATTATAATTTTATCCCTTTGAATTGAGTACTTAACATTTTTCTGAAAAGATATATAAGCTATAGCATATTATTTTTTCTGAAAATTTTATTTTTAGCCATAAGGTGTATTTTAATTATTTTATAAATTATTAAAATACCAGGCATGATAAGACCAAGAGATGTATTGCTACAAGATTATGTTAAATCTAAGATTATGTTAAATTTCAGTACATAAAAAAATAAATGAGTAAATAAATAAATCATATAATAACTGAAGTGTAACAAAATTCTTGTTTTTCTTATGACTAAATTACTTTTTGACAAATGAAGTTTTATTTGCTAAAAGAGAACCAACACCACTTCTCCTGACATTCAGGAATATTGATCATTTTCCCAATCTACTTTTATTACTGTACTACTCTGTTCCAATCCTAATACCTGTTCTCCTGTCAGATGTGACTGCGACTAATTGGCACAGCTTGTGAGTTTTGCCCAGATTGGCCTGTATACCTTTGGACTTTTGTTCACGTTTCCTCTCAGAAAGTTCCCGACATCTTTAAAGATTGTGGCTGTTCTAAAAAATGGTCCTAATACTTTAGCAGTCATTGCATTGGCAAGTGAGGCTTCTGTTCCCCTTGTAGTATAGTAGTCAGCCTTGTAATTGCCAAGGGAGTTCAGCAGAAGTGATTCTATGTGATTTCCAGGGTGCGTCATGAAAATCATGCAGTTTCTATCTGGTTCTCTTGAAACCTTTGCTTGTGGCAAGTTATGTATATCTAAGAGATGCCCTTAGACCTTTTACACCCATGAGCATACATGTGAGAAGTCAAGTCCAATCCAGATGGAGACATCATGTGTAGAGGCTCCTGTTGACAATTCAAGGGGAGCGGAACTTTTAAGTCATCACATTCCATCTAACACACATATGAGTAAAGAAGTCTCCAGGTCACCGAAGTCCAAACTGGCATTAGGCTCATCCAAAGCCCCTTGTGACTTCCTAACCAAGGCCTTAGACACCTTCTCAAGAGGTGGGCTTCTACCTTCTCAGGGAGCAGTTCCCCCTAACTATTTTCATGTTTCTGCATGGTCCAGGTCTTGTTAGCAAAGGTTGTCTGTTATGCAAACATCTCTACAAGCTATAGAGAGTTTTGAAAAATAAAAGCCTGAGGAGATTGAGAGATCTAATGCCCTTTTCCTCTCCTTCTTGGGGAAATCTGCTTACATTTCAGAGAAGCTATCTTCAAAGATGCTGCCAGGCCCTGACCCCACCTCCACTGAAGAGATATGCTTAGCAAGAAATCACTTCCTTGCTGCAGGGGAGTTGGGTAGGTATACTAGCAACCTCTCTAGAATCTTGCAATCTCAGTGTTGGGGTTCCTCCCTTGTGACACAAAGTTGCTTCATGTGCAGATGCTTGTCTCTCAAGTTGCTCTGTGGGGACTGGAGCTCTGGCTGGTCCCTGTTGCTCTGAGTAATCAGCTCACCGTTTCTCTGACCCAGAAGCCCCAAGTCTGCTGCCAACACACCCACATCCACACAACCCCACACACAGTGGCAGGCTTCTTTGTTTGCAAATAAATGTGGTGAGTTTGAGGGATTTGGGGGCTGAACACATACCACCAGGTGGCAATAATACACAATAGGCTTTCTTTGGATGAGGGTTTGACAAGTTTGCATGGGGGGCCATTGCATGGGGGCCATTCCCTAGAAAGAGAGGAAGGCAGGAGAACTCCCCAAAGAGAAGGAAATCAGAGAAGGGATGACACTTAACAGCACAAAGGAGAGTCTCTGAGTCAGAGAACTCTGAGGTCAGCACTGGCCTGTGGTCCTTTAAAGCCCCAGGGTTTAACTGAGCTCTGGCTGGCAGATTTGGGGCACAGTTTCATGGGGTATTCAAAATAGTCAGTTTCAAAATAGCTAAAACAGCTGTATCCTTGGGCTAAATGTAAAACAACTTGCCAGATTTTGAACTGTGTGTCCCAGCATGCTGAAGGTAATCACAGGACCAATATACAGGAATCATCATCATGTAGGGCCAATATACCGGCTCATTTATAGAACAGGTGGATAACATCATGTTCTCACTTAACATACCCTTAACTTGAATCTGGGTGGACCTGTGTCTGCTGTGACCAGTGGAGAAGGACTGACATTCTGGGGCTTCTGATACTGGGCCATAAATGGCCCACTGTTTCTCCCTTGGGCTACAGGAAAACTTGCTCTGCTGACATGGCCACTTCTGGCCTTCCTCTCAGGAACCAGTCCTCAACTTTTGAGTAGCTCAAGTCAAATGGAGAAGCCACGTGCAGGTAGTCTAGATGGCAGGTCCAGCTGAGCCCTGAGTTGACACATCTCAATCTGTATGCCTGTCACATGAGTGAAAAGCCCCAGATGACATATTCCCTAGCCATTTACATGCTCCAAACTGCAACCTTACAAATCAGACATGGAGGACATGAGATACAGCATCTCCTCTGTGCTTGTCTGAATTCTCGCTTCACTGAATCTATGCCATAAAATGGCTGTTTTTAAATCCACTGAACTTAAGGTGCTATGTAATACAGCAAGCAGAGAGCTAGAAAGAAAGATGTAGGTCAAATCATATTTCATTCGTAAACCTCTGTGTGAGAATTCCCTTCAAAGGTGTTTTTGATTTATAAACTTCTAAGCACTGAAATGTGGTTTCAACAACTGTTGGTCCACTGTTAATAGTTGCTGTTTTCCATGTGCAAATGCATATTCTTAGGGAGAAGACTATTATCAAATCATTTCTTTCATTGCACTATATCAACAGTAAATTATAAGGATGCTAGATTAATTCAAATGAAAGGGAAAGATTAGAAAATACCACAGAGAAATGGAGATAGAGATTTAAAAGTGTACATAAAAATAAGACCTAAGTTGACCTTTATTCATTGAGCCATTCAATGTATAAAATAATACTATAGATTTTGATAGCATCAATACAGTTATTTGAAACACATTCATAATATAGAAATGATACTGAAGAATAAATCAAGGCCTGAGATAATTTTCAACATTGATTTCTTTACATAGCACACCATAGGGTTTGAATGATATCTAGTTAATTTTTAAAAATGCAGCTATTTAAAATATTTCTGTGCTTCACAGCTAAAGAATGGCAGAACTGGGTCTCTAACCCAATTTTGAACTCCAGATTTATACTCTGAATTTTACCAACTTAACATGTGAGAAATATTCCAATGATCACATTATTTTGGTTACTTGATTGCACTTATAAATAACTGTTATTTTCATTCTTTATCAAAGTTTTGAAATTGTACCAATTTTGAACTAATGGTACCAAATAAATTTTAGCATCACAGAATGTTAGAAAATTAAGCAGTACAATACTTCAAAATACTGTGAATATTTAGCAAACAGGGTGATTTGATGTAGCTCTACTTTACTTTGGAATGCCCTCTCTTTGCATCTGCTCTAATATGTTTTGTTTTGATTTGGTATTTCCCCCCATATCTATTTGCATTCTGAGATGATCTTCCTTTCTATTTGGACAATTAATGAGAAAGGTATTCCTTGGTCCATTTAAATAAATTGCCTTTGAACTCATGTTACATTAAATGGTGGCTCTTTTAAATAAGCCAACCCCTTGAATTCAAATGGCAGTACAAAGAAATGAAGCCATTTCATTTAGACTTCATTGACCTGATTCTACTATAATGTACTTTTATAAACACACATCTGTTGTTTATCATAAAATACTAAAAGTGTATTATAATTTGAAATCTGCCAATAATTTATTTGCTCCTTAACCACCTGCTTTATACAGGATCATATTATATTATGATAAAACATTTTTTATTATAAAAGTAAAGTTTATATATGTGAACATTATTCCATGTTTTGAAAATCAACTTGATGTCAGCATGATACTTACTTGCAATAGGTGCTTTGTTTAATATTGCTAGTTATCCTGCAAGCAGATACTATTGGTTTTTGAAAATGTTCTATTATATTAACAATCTTATTTATATAACAAAACAATTACTTTTTCCCAATCAGAAGGTGAGCTTATTATGTTTATTATTTCATAAGTTTATATAGAATATCTGTCTCTCAAAAACAATGTTTTCTCAACTTTTCTTCACTGAAAACAATATCTTATTTAATATCACAAAATGAATGATTATAAGTCTATCATTTTTGTTCTAGTAGTAAAAAAATTGATAGAAACAGCCATTTCAAAGTGGAGTCAGAGCTGCCAACCCAGAGGAAAGGCCTTGGAAGTCCTCGAAACTTTGAAATCTTTGAACCAGGAAAAATCACCTCTGGACAGAACCAAACCAAGATTGTTTTATAAGCAAGTGTTTGTAGAGCTAAAAGGAAAGCAGACATTCTGACTACCAGGACTTTAAAAGTAAGGACAATGTTTAGAATTAGAATAATCCTCTATTACTAAAGAATAAGGCAGCTTATTAACACCAATAGATATTGCTTCCTTCCTCATGTAATTACTTCCCATTCCTTTCTTAAAAAATCCATTTACCTCACAACTGGAGCACGGTTTGGGTTTCTGAATCAGTACTTTCAAGTACTGTGACTTTTTTTTTTTTTATCTCAAATAAAGTCTTGTTGCCTCTAACTTTGTTGTTTGGTTTGCTTTGTTTTTTTGTTTGTTTTTAAGTTAACAGTCGAATCCACTGGTAAGTTAAAATATCAAAATGTCAAGGCTTATTTTTAAAGGACTTACCTTATAGATAGAATGAGCTTTACCTGATAAGTCTAGTTTGTTGTTAATCTTTAATAAAGCTAAATTATTAAAAATAAGCATGCCAAGCACACAATTATGATAACCAATATATTGGCAGAACAAAGATGAAAACAAAATGGTATTTCAAGAATAAGGAGAAGAGATGACATCAGCATAATGGCATGGTAGGAAGCGATACCGATAAATCTCCCCCAAAACTCAACAAGATCTTCAACCAGAAACAGAAAAACCTGTCCTTGGAGCCTCCAGATGTTTCGCAATACACCCAAAGGTATGGTCGAGTGAAAAATTGGCTAAATATATAATCAAACCCCGAAGGAAATAGGGAGTAAGAAATGCTCCACTTTCCTCACTAACCTTAACAGGGAGGCTTTCACTGGGAACTGAGAATATAGAAACTGAGGCGGGCAAAGGGGGTGAATAGATCCAGGCCGCGGCACAAACAGCCAAACCAGGCTGTAGCACGGAGATCCAAGCCAAGGAAAAACTGTTCCTGTAGCAACCTGGGCAATACAAGCTAAGACTCGCGCCAAACCCAGACAAAGAAAGACAAGTGGGGCAGCCATTTTCCCCGATCTCCTGGTCAGAGTGCGCAGATAGTGGGCGAGAGATTCCTCCGACTGCCTCAGTAGTGGGCGATCGTGTTACCCCACAGAGAGGCAGAGTCAGGGGCCTTTGTGTGGGCCAAAAGCAAAATCTCGAGCTGCCCCAGTACCCTGAGGGAGCCGCGCACGGAGAGGGAGTGAGAGCCAATTCCAAAGCTGTAACTTTTCTGTGCGGGAGGGGGTTTCACTCAAAGGGTGAGACTTCCGGCCTGATATCCTGGTCTGCGGGCACAGATAGTGAGTGAGAGTTTCCTCCAAGCGCCCCAGGAGTGGGTGCCCACCCGTGTTACCAGACAGAGTGGCAGAGCCAGAGGTCTTTGAGTGGGCAGAAGCCCCACCTGATTATGCTAGCAACTCTGACTGACTGAGCCTTACCCAGAGCCCTGTGCTGAGTGGGAATAGAGTGGGGAGTGGCCAGCTCTTTGAGCTTCAAACTATCCAGGCAGAGGCAGCAGCAACCCCATAGCTGGATTATCAGGCTACTAATTGAGGAAGGAAAGACTAAGAGAGAGGCTCCAGGAACACGGACTCTCTCACTGTCGGAGCCTATAAATGCTAATGAGCCTCGACTACCAATGAGACTGAAGCACAATACATGACATTGCCATAGGGACTTATCAACTGCAAACTTCTACCTGAGCGTGCCAAAGGGGCAGAACCCGGGGTACAAAGACACTGACCAGGAAGAGGGAGAGAAAAGAAAAAGCAAGAAGATAACCTCTCAAAATCAAGAATAATCCACAGACTTTATAACCTATCCCATTTTATTATATTTGTTCGTTTCTTTCTCTTATCTTCATTCTTGATTTTTTTTTTCTTTTTTTCCTCCTCCAATTTGGTCTCTGCTGGTCTTACTCTCTCCTCTCCTTGAACTACACTACCCATAAGTGTTACATCTCCCATTATCTTTTCTTTCTTCTTCCTTTCTCTCTATGAGGGTTGCACTCCAAAACCCTTAACTCTCTCTCTCTCTCTCTCTCTCTCCTCTTTTTTCTTTTTTCTTCTTTTAGTGGTACCTTTTCTCTCTCTCTCTCTCTCTCTTTCTTTTCTCCCTCTATATCAGTTTCTTCCTTGCTCCTTTATGTCTCCTCTCATTCCAACCTCAATAACGAACAAATTATCTTATCTGGGACTCAAACTTATGTTTGTAGATTTTGGGGGGTTTTTACTTCACCTTTTTAACTCACTAGCAGCGCTCCCATCCCTGGCTCTCCATTTTATCTAGATCTTGTTCCACTAAATACAATAGTAATTTTTTAATTTGTCCCCCCATTTTCCTGTTTCCCTCTTATTCCTCTCATCATAACTCTTAGTCAACAAACACCTAAAAGCAAATCATTTTATTCTTGACCCAAATTTTTTCCTTATTTGCTTTTTGTGGGTCCATACCTCCTTTTTTTTTCTTTCTTTTTTTTTGCCCCTTTCTTACTTCTCCCCAATTCAGGCCCTCCAGTACAGGCATTGTTTGTTCTATTTAGTACAATATAACTCAGAGTTCACCACAAGATTTTCTCAAGAAAGAGGGGAGAGGAGAGGAGAGGAAAAAAGGAGGGGGGAATGATTTACTTTTTTTTTTAATTTTTTATTTTATTTTATTTTTCTTTAATTATTTTTAAAAAAAAAACTCTTCAATTTTTTTTAACTTTTTATTCTTTATTAAATCTCATTAATACTATCAACAAAACCACCTTCAGATGCGATTAAGGAAGAGAAAATCGAATATCATGGATACAAAAGAAAGAGAGGTAACACAGATAGATGAGGAAAAATCTATGGAGAAAAAATTTAATATATTGGAAACCTTGGAGCTAAATGACAGAGAATTTAAAATAGAAATCCTAAAAATACTCAGAGATATACAAGAAAACACAAAAAGGCAATTTAGGGAGCTCAGAAAACAACTCAACGAACACAAAGAATATATTACTAAGGAAATTGAAACTATAAAAACAAATCAAACAGAGATGAAAAACTCAATACACGAGCTGAAAAATGAGGTAACAAGCTTAGCTAATAGAACAAGCCAGATAGAAGGTAGGATTAGTGAAATAGAAGACAAGCAACTTGAGGCACAACAGAGAGAAGAAGAAAGAGACTCAAAAATTTAAAAAAATGAGATAGCCCTACAGGAATTATCTCACTCCATCAAAAAGAATAACATAAGAATAATAGGTATATCAGAGGGAGAAGAGAGAGAAAATGGAATGGAGAACATACTCAAACAAATAATAGATGAGAACTTCCCAAACCTGTGGAAAGAACTAAAGCCTCAAATTCAAGAAGCAAACAGAACTCCAAGTTTCCTTAACCCCAACAAACCTACTCCAAGGCACATCATAATGAAATTGGCACAAACCAACGACAAAGAAAAAATTCTCAAGGCAGCCAGGGAAAAGAAGAATACAACATATAAAGGAAGGCCCATTAGATTATCATCAGATTTCTCAGCAGAAACTCTACAAGCTAGAAGAGAGTGGACCCCAATATTTAAACTCCTGAAAAAGAGGAACTTTCAGCCACGAATATTATACCCATCAAAGCTATCCTTCAAATATGAAGCAGAAATAAAAACATTCACAGATACAGAAAAGATGAGGGAATTTATCATCAGAAAACCCCCACTTCAGGAATTACTAAAGGGAGTTCTCCAATCAGACACAAAGAACAAAAAAAAACAAAAAACAAAGCCACAAGTAAAAGCTCCAAGAAGAACACAATAAAACCAAATTTAAACTGTGACAACAACAAAAAGAAAGGGGGAGGAGAGGATGGAGATTAACAGTAGCAAAGAACAATGGAGTGCAAAAGTACTCACAAAATAGTGCACTACAATGAACAGGGTAGGAACCCTTTCCATGACTTAAAGATAACCACCATTGGAAAAACCACCACAGAAGCACATGATTTAAAAAAGATAGCAACAGGGGAAAGATGTATGGAATACAACCAAATAAAAACAAAAGATAGAAAGATGAAAGAGAAATATCAAACAAGACACAAAACTTATAGAAAGCAATCTATAAAATGGCAATAGGGAACTCACAAGTGTCAATAATTACACTAAATGTAAACGGATTAAACTCACCAATAAAAAGTCACAGAGTAGCAGAATGGATTAAAAAAGAAAATCCAACTGTATGCTGCCGACAAGAAATTCATCTAAGTAACAAGGATAAGAACAAATTCAAAGTGAAAGGCTGGAAAACAATACTCCAAGCAAATAACATCCAAAAATAAGCAGGCGTAGCAATACTCATATCTGATAATGCTAATTACAAGACAGCAAAAGTACTCAGAGACAAAAATGGCCATTTCATAATGGCCAAGAGGACACTGAATCAAGAAGACATAACAATTCTTAATATATATGCACCAAACCAAGGAGCACCAAAATATATAAGACAACTACTTATTGATCTTAAAACAAAAACTGACAAAAATACAATCATACTTGGAGACCTCAATACACCGTTGACAGCTCTAGATTGGTCATCCAAACAGAGAATCCACAAAGATATAGTGGCCTTAAACAAAACACTAGAGCACCTGGATATGATAGACATCTACAGGACATTTCATTCCATAGTGACAGAGTATACATTTTTCTCCAGTGTACATGGATCATTCTCAAGAATTGACCATATGTTGGGCCACAAAAACAACATCAGCAAATTCAGAAAAATTGAAGTTATACCAAGCATATTTTCTGATCATAAAGCCTTGAAACTAGAATTCAAGTGCAAAAAGAGGAAAAAATTCCCACAAAAATGTGGAAACTAATCAACATACTTTTAAAAAATGAATGGGTCAGAGAAGAAATAAGCGCAGATATCAAAAGATATATACAGACTAATGAAAATGACAATACAACTTATCAGAATCTATGGGATGCAGCAAAAGCAGTGAAAAGAGGGAAGTTCATATCACTTCAGGCATATATGAACAAACAAGAGAAAGTCCAAGTGAACCACTTAACTTCCCACCTTAAGGAACTAGAAAAAGAAGAACAAAGACAACCCAAAACCAGCCGAAGAAAGGAGATAATAAAAATCAGAGCAGAAATAAATGAAATAGAGAACAGTAAAAGTATAGAAAAAATTAATAGAACAAGGAGCTGGCTCTTTGAATGGATCAACAAAATTGACAAATCCTTGGCAAGACTTACCAAGGAAAAAAGAGAAAGAACTCATATAAACAAAATCCAAAATGAAAGAAGAGAAATCACCATGGACACCGTAGATATACAAAGAATTATTGTAGAATACTATGAAAAACTTTATGCCACTAAATTCAACAACCTAGAACAAATGGATAAATTCCTAGAACAATACAACCTTCCTAGACTGAGTCAAGAAGAAGCAGAAAGCCTAAACAGACCTATTAGTAGAGAAGAAATAGATAAAACCATTAAAAACCTCCTCAAAAATAAAAGTCCAGGCCCAGATGGCTATACCAGCAAATTTTATCAAACATTCAAATAATATTTGGTTACTATTCTACTGAAAGTCTTCCAAAAAATTGAAGAAGAAGCAATACTACCAAACACATTTTATGAGGCCAACATAACCCTCATACCAAAACCAGGCAATGATGACACAAAAAAAGAAAACTACAAACCAATATCTCTAATGAATACAGATGCTAAAATACTAAACAAAATACTAGCAAATCGAATACAACAACATATTAAAAAAATAATACATCATGATTAAGTGGAATTCATCCCAGAATCTCAAGGATGGTTCAACATACGTAAAACGGTTTACATAATACACCATATCAACAAAACAAAGAACAAAACCACATGATCTTACCAATAGCATAGCAATACTCATATCTGATAATGCTGATTACAAGACAGCAAAAGTACTTCTGATTACAAGAAGCAGAAGCTGATTACAAGATGCAGAAAAGGCTTTCGATAAAATACAACACAATTTTATGTTTAAGACTCTCAACAAAATGGATATAGAAGGATAATATCTCAACATGATAAAGGCCATATATGATAAACCATCAGCTAACATCATATTAAATGGCACTAAACTGAAGGCTTTCCCCCTTAAATCAGGAACAAGACAGGGTTGTCCACTCTCTCCACTCTTATTTAATGTGGTACTAGAGGTTCTAGCCAGAGCAATCAGACAAGACAAAGAAACAAAAGGCATCCATACCGGAAAAGAAGAAGTACCGGTATCACTTTTTGCAGATGAAATGATCCTATACATTGAAAACCTCAAAGAATCCACAAAAAGACTACTAGAAACAATAAGCCAATACAGTAAGGTCGTAGGATACAAAATTAACATACAGAAGTCAATAATCTTTCTATATGCCAACAATGAAACATTTGAGAATGAACTCAAAAGAATAATCCCCTTCACGATTGCAACAATAAAATAAAATACCTAGGAATAAACGTAACAAAGAATGTAAAGGACTTATATAATGAAAACTATAAACCATTGTTAAGGGAAATCGAAAAAGATATAATGAGAAGGAACAATATTCCTTGTTCTTGGTTAGGAAGAAGAAATAAAAACAAAATGGCCATATTACCCAAAGCAATATACAAATTTAATGCAATTCCCATCAAAATTCCAATGACATTTTTTAAAGAAATGGAACAAAAAATCATCAGATATACATGGAACTATAAAAAACCCCAAATAGCCAAAGCAATCCTAAAGAAAAAGAATAAAGCTGGGGGCATTACAATACCTGACTTCAAACTATATTATAGGGCCACGACAATCAAACCAGCATGGTATTGGCAGAAAAATAGACACTCAGACCAATGGAACAGAATAGAAAACCCAGAAATAAAACCACATATATATATAGTCAAATAATTTTTGATAAAGGGGCCAACAACACACAATGGAGAAAAGAAAGCCTCTTTAATAAATGGTGCTGGGAAAACTGGAAAGCCACATGCAAAAGAATAAAACTGGACTACAGTTTGTCCCCCTGTACTAAAATTAACTCAAAATGGATCAAAGATCTAAACATAAGACCTGAAACAATTAAGTACATAGAAGAAGGCATAGGTACTAAACTCATGAACCTGGGTTTTAAAGAGCATTTTATGAATTTGACTCCAAAGGCAAGAGAAGTGAAGGCAAAAATTAATGAATGGGACTACATCAGACTAAGAAGTTTTTGCTCAGCAAGAGAAACTGATATCAAAATAAACAGACAGCCAACTAAATGGGAAATGATATTTTCAAACAGCAGCTCAGATAAGGGCCTAGTATCCAAAATATACAAAGAACTCATAAAACTCAACAACAAACAAACAAACAATCCAATAACAAAATGGGAAGAGGATATGAATAGACACTTCTCCCAGGAAGAAATACAAATGTCCAACAGAGATATGAAAAGATGCTCAGCTTCTTTAGTTATTAGAGAAATGCAAATCAAAACTGCAATGAGATATCACCTCACACCTGTTAGATTAGCTATTATTAACAAGACAGGTAATAGCAAATGTTGGAGAGGCTGGAGAAAAAGGAACCCTCATACACTGTTGGTGGGAATGTATAGTAGTACAACCATTATGGAAGAAAGTATGGTGGTTCCTCAAAAAACTGAAAATAGAACTACCTTATGACCCAGCAATCCCTCTACTGGGTATATACCCCAAAAACTCAGAAACATTGATACGCAAAGACACATGCAGCCCCATGTTCGTTGCAGCATTGTTCACAGTAGCCAGGACATGGAAACAACCAAAAAGCCCATCAATAGATGACTGGATAAAGAAGATGTGGCACATATACACTATGGAATACTACTCAGCCATAAGAAATGATGACATCAGATCATTTACAGCAAAATGGTGGAATTTGATAACATTATACGAAGTGAAATAAGTAAATCAGAAAAAACCAGGAACTGCATTATTCCATACGTAAGTGGGACATAAAAGTGAGATTAAGAGACATTGATAAGAGTGTGGTGGTTACGGGGGGAGGAGGGAGAGGGAAAGGGAAGGGGGAGGGGGAGGGGCACAAAGAAAACTAGATAGAAGGTGACAGAGGACAATCTGACTTTGGGTAATGGGTATGCAACATAATTGAATGACAAGATAACCTGGACATGTTATCTTTGAATATATGTATCCTGATTTATTGATGTCACCCCATTAAAAAAATAAACTTATAATAAAAAATAAAAAAAAGAATAAGGAGAGTTTTGCCCTGGCCGGTTGGCTCAGTGGTAGAGTGTCAGCCTGGCATGCAGGAGTCCCAGGTTTGATTCCTGGCCAGGGCACACAGGAGAAGTGCCCATCTACTTCTCCATCCCTCCCCCTCTCCTTCCTCTCTCTCTCTCTCTTCCCCTCCTGCAGCCAGGGCTCCATTGGAACAGAGTTGGCCCGGGTGCTGAGGATGGCTCCATGACCTCTGCCTCAGGTGCTAGAGTGGCTCTGGTTGCAGCAGAGCAACGCCCCAGATGGGCAGAGCATTGCCCCCTGGTGGGCATATCAGGTGGATCCCAGTTGGACGCATGCGGGAGTCTGTCTGACTGCCTCCCCATTTCCAACTTCAGAAAAATACAAAAAAAAAAAAAAAAAAAGAATAAGGAGAGTTTTAAATGTTTATGTAACTAATCTAGAATATTGTTTTCATGCATTGGTAAAAACATACAGAGAGTAAACGTATACCTGTGAAAATATGAATTGATACAACATTTTCATCATTTACCAGATCTTGCTTGCTTGACTCATAAATTATGTATAGGTAGAAATGAAAAGACATTTTTGGAGTTCTCCATAAAAGATACTTCAAATTATTTGAGAAGAAACACTGGATAAATCAAAGGCTTGGGAATTTGAAGTTCAAGAATTCAAATAATTAACCCAACAGCCAAATAATCAAATCTCTATTATACTATTTTCTGTTTAGATTTATAATTTGCAATGTGGGGGTGAGTGTGGAGACTAGAAAGCTTCATTAAGCATTACCCAAGAAATAGAAGTTGTAATTAATGAAAATATAGCCAGAAACTGATTTTCAGGTATGATTTCTAAGAATTATAGATTGAGAATTCTGGTTTAAAAATATCAAGTATCCCATTCAATTAACTTGAAACACATTTCAGAAACCATACATGTGGGTTTATTTATAGATTATCTGTCTTGTTCCATTGAAACTTATTTCTATCCTACACCAGTTGCCACATTTTTTAATACAGTAGCTTTATATTAAATCTTGAACAATGATAAAGTATTCACATATCTTCTCTTTCCAAATTAATTTGACTATTTTGGGGTTTTTATATTTTCCTGTTTTAGAGTACAGTTTTGAATATAGTAAGAAATTATTTTTATAGAGATAGTTCTGCTTACATAGATTTATTTAGATTAAATTGGCAGAATACTATTGAATCTTTGATATATAAACATGGTGTAGTTTTTCATTCATTAAGTCTTTAATTTCTCCCTCTAATGTTATTGTTTTCCTTGTGATAGTCTAACATGGTTTTGTGCTATTGTGAACAGTATAAATATTTAAAATTGCTTTAAATTTTAAAAATATAGAAATAAAAATACATAAGAACCAATAACTTTTTAAAAATATTGACCTTATATCTTATATCCTCCTATATTGACTTATAAGATATGATAGCTCTTTTGTACCTTGGGTATGGTTACATGTGTACAGCCACAACATTTGCAAGTAAAATAGGTTTTATTTTTCTCTTTTTAATCTTTGCCATTTTTCTTGTCTTATTGCACCTACCAGTACCTTCAGTGAACTCTTGGATAGAACTGGTGGGAACACACATCCTTGCATTGTTCCTGATCTTATGTGAAAAAGTAATCAGCCTTTCACCTTTGAGTATGGTAACTGAATATTTCAGATAACTGGGTATTTCATAAATATCATTTATGAAATTTACTTTTATTTAGAAGTAATTTAAAAATTTATTTCAATTTCTAGTTTGTGAATATTTTTTTCATGAATGGATATTGAATATTCTCAAAGTATGTTCTGTATTAATTGATAAAGTTTTTCCTTTTGTCTGTCAATATGGTGAATTATATTTATTGATTTTGAATGCAAAACCAATCTTTTATTCCTATAATAAGTGTATTAGTGATCTATTACTAAATAGCAAACCACATAAACTTATTAGAATAAAATAAACATTTTAAAATGCATATGATTCTTTGGCTTAGGAATCTAAACAGGGCATAATGGAGATGGTTTTTATCTTAAAGGTTTGGAGAAGCCATATGATGAAATAAATTGGCTTCTGCTAATTCACCATAGACTCTCATAAGTAAAAAGTAAACCTCAGTTGTGTAAAACGGCTGATATTTGGGGGTGTTTTAAGTTAGCAGTTAGCTTGTAATGGATAATAATGTTATCTACCCCACAGAGTTGTTGTGAAAATTATAGAAGATAAAAATAATAATGTACTTAGATGAGTGTGAGACACACAAAGCTCTGTATCATTGATTTGTAAATTAAACATAAACATTAAGTGTATCTTAATTCATTATGTCTTTTCAGAAACTTGTTTTGTTTGTTATCCATATTTCATGCTAATTGCATCATCAATTTTAGTTCTGACATATTTTTGCATGCAACTCTTCTTTTCACACCTACTGTCAAAATTCTAGAACTTTATCTAGGTCAGAGTTTGTTAGTCTTGGTACTATTGAGCATTTGACCCAGATAAATCACTTGCAGGTGTTGGTGGAATTGGTATTATTTTGTGCACCATCAATAACAGAATACCCTTTCCCCCTCTGAGCTCCACCCACTAGGTATCTCCAGCAAACTTCTCAGTGTGGTAATTTAACATATCTCCAGACATTTCTTAATCCCTCTGGGGAAGCAAACTCATCCATAATTGAGGCCCATTGGTCTATATGTAGATAAAGGCAACTACCTGTTTTTATGTGTGTTACACAGCATGCTGTTGCCTAAAATAGAAACTGCTCTAGCTAATTTAAGCAGAAATGTATTTTTAAAAAGGTACTTACAGTTGTTGAAAAGTGAATCAGGCTCTGAAGAAATACCCTTAAAACAACACAACAGAACTTGTTCATTAAGAATCTGGTGTCTTCATCATCCTCTGAAAAGTAAGAAATCAAAATTATTATGTCAACAGCTTGTTCAAGGTCATGCTATCTTAGCCTTGATCAATGATAGCAAAGTAGATTATTTATGCTATCCTTTACAGCCACAAAACCAGAAAAATACAATAGAATCTCTTGTACTACTGAGGAGAAAAAAACCCGGATGTCTCCACACATAGGCTTACCAACAGAAAAAGAAGATATCTGACTCTATCCCATTTTCACCCTTGTTGAAGGAAGTCACCAAAAGGACATGGCTGACAGTTGACCTACGAGCTGGGCCTGGGCATTTGAAGGCTCCTTACCCTCTTTCCTATCCTTGGAATGAACATTCCACCAACCATTTCTGTACAACCTTGAGAGAGTAATGTGCTGCTCAGATATGTATTGGGGAGCCCTGAATGTGACCAATGGCCTGTGGCACAAATCTTTGGCAGTGTCTTCTACCTGGGAGGTTGGACCACTGTGCTCTAGTTTTCCTGGGCACAGAAGACAATCCACCTTGCAGTAACAAGAGCTGCCAAACCTCTCTCTCCTCATATTCTGTTTTCCATCATCTGGCTCCCATCTTTGTTTTCTCTCTGGTCAGAAAGGATGTTAGAGCACACCTAGAAACCTTACTAAGTCACCTCAGCAAGCCTTACATAATAGCCAGCAAAACTTGTCCTTCCTAAACACTGAAATGTCTCTAAGAAAAGCTGCCATCCAGTTTAGGATGGCCCTGCACACCATCACTGCCTCCCAACAGGGGCACTGGTACCATTATCCAAGCACAAGGTCATGTGTATATATACACCTGATGGGTCTGCTGATATAGCATCTCTATTAAATCACACGAAGACACAAGTGAATGCCCTGAGTAACCTGACCCCCAGTATAAAGGACTTAATAAATCAATGGTCTGGATCATGTGGCTTTTAGTGGGAAAAATACTGTTATTTTTTTCAGGAATTATAATCATATCTGTGTTTTCTCTTGCATGTGCCTGTATTGTTGCAGTACTATCTGCCTCCAGAGCAACCACAGAGCCACCAAACGAGCCACATCCATGCTAGTGAACCCCCTTGCTGACTGCTTAGGGCACACTGTGGAAGAGGGAAACTAAGATTTTAAGAACTGGTCATGTGGTGTGGAGTGTTGGTGGAGGTCATCAAGAGCATGTATGTGATCACATGGACAAAGGCAGTTTTGAGAATAGTGTGTTGCAGAGAGCCATCGGACAAAATATGTGACTTTATAACCTTTTAAGATCCTGGCAGGCAATACAGAGATCTCCTCATCCTGCAATGTGCTGACCAGTTAGTTCTCTTGCTTATTACAACCACCACCTGCCAGTCTGGCGTGATGTGCCTCTTTCTCGGGTCTCTTCTTGCTCTCCGTGTTCCAGCTACAGATTTCCCCCGGCACTCCGGGGATTGTGTACTGACAACCCTCCCAAGTGCACGTGGTTATTTTTGCTGGGGGGGGGGGGATGATAAGATGAAGTTGGGACTGAACTAAGTGAATCTAGAAAATGTAGTTCTCAGCTTTATAACCTCTAACAAGAAGGAGTGTACATTATCATACAGGTAGAACCGAGTTGAAAGACACTCCACAGGGCCTCCTGTTCAGTCTGTTTCGGTAATTCCTAACAGGCGCCCACCTTTACGATCCGAAGCTAACTGACGCTTCAGGCTTTTATCTGCACTTGTCCCTTTATGAGACTTTCGTTCTAGTGAAACTGCCTTTTAACTGCTCTGGAAGATCCACTGGAGTTCTCCAGAGGACCTCCTTCCTGTCTTTACAAATCTGTTGTTGGTAAGCCCTTCTTTTCCATTACTTCCTTCCACTCAGACTCCACTAACCAACTCAAAAATGGCTAGTGGTAAATCAGCAGGTTAAATGCCACATCACCCATCATTTCTTAGTGAACTGTCCCAACAGAAGGTATCATATTACTTCAAATGGTGCACATTGTTTTGTGCCTCCATGAATAGACTTTATCATGTGTGCAATGCTCGTGCAGACCTTGGCTTCCTTATTAGAGTGTGAATTTCATGTAGAAAAAGTTTGTCCTAGATAGAAGGTGACAGAGGACAATCTGACTTTGGGTGATGGGTATGCAACATAAGTGAACGACAAGATAACCTGGAGTTGTTATCTTTGAATATATGTATCCTGATTTATTGATGTCGCCCCATTAAAAATAAAATTATTAAAAAAAAAAAAAGAATGCAATACTGCAATACTTCAACTCCTTTCCAAATTATAGTTTTAAAACATGGTATTAAACTGTAAAATAAGCATAAAAAAAGAAAAAGTTTGTCGAATAAATTTCTAAAAAAGTATTAGCAACAGGCTATGTTGGGTATCCTTAACTTTTTTTTGCTTTATAAAGCAAACACATTTGGAAAAGTTAAACCTCAAGTTTAACAGCTTATGACATGTGCTGGTATATACTATAGTAATAATCTTTGACTAGAACTTTTAAAACAGAATTTACTTAGCACATAAACCTTGACTACTGCAAGTAAACCAATAACCTAGAAAAGTATTAAAAAAAAGAAGTGAATCTTTAATATTTAACAAAAATCATTTGTAATGTGAATAATAATAATATCTCAAGTATTGGCATACTACCAACCAACCACTATGATTTTGGAATTGAAGAACAGATTTTTGCTAGCTTATCCTCTGGCCACAACATACATGATTCTTACCTGGTGTGTCAAATAGGTCATGTTCCTATATTTATATTCCTAAAAAAATATTCACTACACTCATAATTGTTATAGAAATAAAAGAAGGCAAATCAAATGGCAATAAATAGAGCCTATGTAGTCAGTGCTACAATGAGGGTGTCAGCTACTCTCACCTGAGTTGGCAGAGACCCAAAGGGAGGCAGGGAGTGAGAAAACTACAGTGAAAAGTAGGGAAAGCTGCAGGAATGTCTCATTAGAGGTTCTAGTGTGGGGGAGAATACACACTTAGCTTTCTCTGTTTTCTTCTTTTCTAAGTTAAACAACGGGGGCAATATATATATATATAAATATATATATATAAATATATATATATAAACAACGGGGGCAATATATATATATATATAAAATTTGGTAGCTGTTGACCATGTTCTGACTCTTCTAGGCACATTCTCTTGGAGGCTGTGATGGGGCCTTTGGCTTCTGGGTCAGAGTTCTGTTGTCATCAATCATCTGGCCCTTGTCTGTTTGAAAAAGGCAAAAGATTTATATGGTCTGAAGAGAAGCCAGAGTATGGCCATCGTCTATTTGTAGAGTCAGTCTCTCAGGGTCATAATCACGTGCTCTAACATCTGGTTGTTTTTCTTCCTTTATTATTTTCCCTTCCAACATTCAATTCCTTCCTTCAACCAACAAATACCAGTGGAGCACCTTGTATATGAATGACTGTATCTGGTAGTGTCTAAATAACAATGAGCCTCACTTACATACAGTTCACATGAATACAGTGCAGTTTTTGATTTTTGATCTTTTTTAAGTGGGCCAGGGAGGTGATGGGGGTAAGGGAGTCGGCAGCATGAACTCAGATTTGGTCTCATAACTGAGAGATAGAGATGTAATTTATTAGGCCAAGTGGACAGCATTGGAGGACCCTCTGAACTGACAGCAGTGGATGTGAAGGTCTGCAATTAGAAATGTACTTTGTTTCCCAGAGTCAATCACTAGTATAGACAGAGCATGGTGCCTTAAGATGGGGGTGTTGAATTAAGTAGGGTTGGGTTCTATTTGTGGAGAATTTAAAGAATGGGCTATTAAAAACAGAAGCAAATCTTAAAAAAGGGCTCCAGTTCAGATTATAGCTTGCTAAAGCGCACTCCTTGCAGAGAAACATTATAGAAAATTAATGGTAACCTACAGAAGATCTCTTCCCTTTCTCAAACTAAAATGGTAGTCATTTTCAGATGAAGTTAAAAACTTAAGCCTGGCATGCAAGAATTGACAAAAAAAAAAAAAAAAAAGGTCTTTACAAATTATGCTAATAATATATCCATGGAATCTTCCTGGAATTCCAATACTAAATAATTCTATTCTTGATTTTATCCATATTTTTCCAAATATATTGGTGCTCTAACCACAGCCAACCCTTGGCACTATTGGAGCCCAAAATGGTAAACAAACACTATATTATTGACTAAAGTAGATGTATACTTTTCCATGAGCAGGAAGGTGTGGAACAGGCCTATACTGGACTCTAGTCATGTGGTGAGAATTCCTGATCATTCACCAGTTAACTGCAGGATCTGTCTAGTAGAATCAGGCCACTTCAGTTCTCTAAGTGCTGATTTTAACTATATGGATAGTCATTACTTCAGGGTGTGGGTAGAATGATTTTTTAAAAATAAATAAAAAATTCATTGATAGAAATTAGAAAAAGATTAGAAAACAGTCATGTAACCACCTGTTAAATACTGGGCAACTACAAAGAAGAACTAGGTATAATATTTTAAATTATGGAAAGGAATTTCTGGCATGCGGCATGAAAGTTTAAAGGGAGTCAAGTTATATTTTCACACTATATTTTCAGAAGCCTTACTTTATGCACATATAACTTTTACAACTAAAAACTATATATGAAAATAGAAATATATGTTTAAGAGTATTTCAGTGATAGATGATAATACTGAAAACTATGCCCAGAATAATCTTTTTTTGTGTTAAAATGGATGTAGACTTTTAAAATGTAGATAGGTAGCCATGACTATATATATTACTGAATATAACTATATGAATATCTATTTAAATGTATATATGGTCATGGATAGATGTAGATGTATGCTTAAGCATATATTAAAAGTGTCTGGGATTGTTGGTGATATAATGGTGAGCATAGCTACCTTAGAAAAAGACCTGGGAAAATGTACCACTAATGAATCATGGCCCCACATGGGGAGTGGGAGTAAGGAAATAAAGATTAAAGAAACTGGGAATAGGTAATTTCTTATTTAGTTATATTTGTGTATTATTTGGACAATATTTAGAAATGAGCAATAATGTTCTATAATTTAAAATAAGCAAATGTGTTCAATGAACACATGAAAAGACATAATGTGACTAATTATCTAAAGTTTCGGAGTAGAAAGAGAATATACAACCTATTTGAACAGACATCAGTGATTATTAGAATAAGTACTGGGACATAAAGAAAGGAAGGGATAAAACCATTGTGAGGTATTAATGACTACCGTTGAGTAGAACTTCAAGTGTTTGTAATTTCCTAATAAAAAGTACTCCCTTAAGATATTATAATGTCTTCATCTTTTAAAATTAAATGTCCCTTCCCTGTTGTGTAAACACATTTAAAAGTTTTTGCTTCTCTATTTCTTTTTATTTTTAAATATTCTCTAAAACATTCATATACAACACCTGGCTAAAATAATTCAGTTCAGTGTTTGACCTTGAACGTACAAATAAAACCCAAAATGTGCTGTTTCTACTTGTACTCAGGGAAACTACTGATATTTTAGTTATTCTAAGGCAATAATGCCATGTAAATACCCTTTCTTTTTATAGAAAGGTACTGTATATGGATTTAATTTTGACATCTTACTATAAGCTCTGCTGCTTTTGTAGTGGAAACCCTGCAATTCATCTGAAAGGTCATTCAGGACTAGGCATGATAATTTCAGCTGATCAAATCAATTATTTATACAATGAACTACAGTATGGTTCCCTCTAGAAATTACCTTATTATAGCTACTCACTCCCACTGAACTCTAAGAAAAGTGACATTTTGAAATACAAAGCTTATTCTCTTCATTGAGCTTAATATGTATCGGCATCTCTGCTTGGCTCTTTTCTCTATTGAGTAGCTGTCAGTCAGCAAGAGAGAGGCCATTCCCAAAGCACAGGGCACAGTGGGTTTTCTTGTCATGATGGGAAATTTTCCAGTTGGCAAAAATAAAGATTGAGGAGGTAAAGCTTTGGACTCAGCATGAAAGGTAATAGAGCTATTAGCCAAATAACAAATGCAGAGATGCTGGTAGCACACAGCCAGGCAGCTAAGAAGGCTTAACGTCCCGTGGGGCACAAGTTTAGGAAAGTGTTTTGGCAGATTACACAGGCAAATAGAAGGGAACATTTTTCAACTAGAACTTTTGGTGTGGACATTGGTGTTATTTTAAATTAACAAATAAAACACCTGCTACCATGTACTCCGGCTGTAATAAAATAAATGTGTCTATGACCCCTGTGACCTTTCCATTTTATTATATTCTCTGGTGGTGTATTTATCATAACAGAACTGACCTAATAATGACACTATAGTAATCAGTGATATAGGAGAATTTTACATCTGTGTTCATTTAATTTTTGTATACTTAGATGAAGTTAGAAATTGCTCAAAATATTTCCATTTGTTAAAGAAATGTACAGACAACAATTGGAGCCCCATATTATTCTATTACCAGGTACATCTTAGATGAAGAAGGAATTTTAAATGTGCTAAATCACATAGTGAATTGGAGAGTCTTTATAAATGTCTTCATGTCTTTATAAATTGCTGTGCAAAACAAGTTTCCCTCAAAGTTTAGTAGTTTTAAACAACACACTTGTATTGTGACACCATGCCAATAGGTCAGGAATCTGGATCTATGTCACATGGGTCCTCTGGCTCAGTGCAGTGACAAGCCTGTAGTCATTGTGTCGGCCAGGACTGTGGTCATCTGAAGGCTCAGCTCAACGAGAGGATCAACTTCCAATATTTCCCATTGTTATTAGTAGAATTCAGTTTCTTAGGGGTTACTAACTGTGTACCTCATTTTCTTGCTGGCTAGCGGATAGAGGCAACATTTATTGCCCGGCCATGTGAGGCTCTACTCAGACCAGTTTACAACTTGTCAGCTGGTTTCCCTTAGCATAAACTGGCAAGGGAGCACAAGTAGGTAGCCACGTTCTATTTGTAACCTAATCTTGAGGTGAGATTCTATCAGTTTTGCAATATTCTATTGTTTGAAGTAAGGCATCGGGTTCAGTCCACAAGCAAGGACATGAATACCAAGAGTCATTCGGGGCCATCTTCGTGGTTACCATAATGGATTGGTAACATTGGACTGGCTTCTAGTAGAATTGTGAATTTAAGGTAGAGATAAAGATTTGTATATTACTAGAAAAAAGGAATTGGGTAGAGAGAAAGATTTGCATATTATTTGAAAAAAGGAATTGGATAAAAAAATTTAAGTATCAAATTTTTATCTTAAATTTCCTTAAATTTTTTCAACTTCATTTTCCCTAATGTGAGGAACATAAAACTATGAGGTTCAATTTATAAAGAGTTTCAATCACTTACAGGAAGTTGTTTGTATTGAAAAGTTCTTAAAAAACTTTAAGGAAGAAAATCTTTCCCTAGCCCTTGCAGGTGATCACAAAAAGATGTTCTGCAATATTCAATTCTCTTAAATTTTAGACACATGATCCCTCGAGTTTAGAAGAGACAACGTGTCCAACTAACTCAATTTATACATATAAAAATCAGAATCAGTGACAGCAATATCATGAATAAATATCAGGTCTACCAGAAAGTTCCGTCCGTTTCTATCACAACAAGTTTTGACACGTAAGCACATGTTTATTTGGTGCATGTGTGCCTCTCTATTTTTATCATTTAATGTATACATACTGACTTAGCAAATTAACTAAAACAAAGTTGATTCACGTTAGTCTTATGTGTGAAGCGATAGTGTACCCATGGCTACTGATAAAGTTCATTTACGCCACTGTAATTTTTACGAATTTCAACAAGGAAGAAATGCTACAGAAGCATGTAGAAATTTATTGAAAGTGTTTGGTGAAGGTACAGTTTCTGATAGGACATGCAGAAGATGGTTCGAAAAATTCGAAACAGGTGATTTCGACCTTTCTGATAAGCCACATTCTGGGCGACCGTCTTTGATCAATGATGATGTTGTTAAGACCATGTTGGAGCAAGATCCTTTTCTGACAACATTGGAGATCACAGCAAGGCTTAATTCAGCTCAGAAAACCATTTTGGACCATATTCAGAAGATAGGATTGGTGTGGAAATATTCAAGATGGGTGCCACATGAATTAAGTCAGAAGAATTTGGATGCTTGAGTCATCATATGCACATCTCTGCTTGCTCGGAACAAAATCGAGCCCTTCTTGAACCGGATGATAACTGGGGATGAAAAGTGGATTACCTATGAAAACATCGTAAGGAAAAGGGCGTATTGTGAATCCAGAAAACCTAACCCTTCCATCTCTAAACCAAATTTGACTCTGAATAAGAGAATGTTGTGTATATGGTGAGACATTCGAGGACCAATACATTATGAGCTTTTAAAACCAAACGAAAAGCTCAATTTGGAGAAATATTGTCAGCAACTGGATAATTTAAAGACAGCAGTCCAAGAAAAGAGGCTGGTGATGTTCAATAGAAAGAACATCATACTGCATCATGGTAATGCCAGGCCACATGCTGCTTTGGGGACTGTCAAAAAATTGCAGAACTAGGCTGGGAAATTCTGTCACATCCACCATATTCCCTGGACTTAGCACCCTCCGACTATCACTTGTTTTTGTCCTTACAAAATTTTTTGAAGGGCAAAAAATTAAAAAATGAAGAAGATATCAAGTAATCACTGGTTCAATTTTTTGCATCAAAAGATAAAACTTTTTTCAAAAATGGAATATACAAATTGCCCTCACGCTGGCAAGAAATCATTAATAATAATGGCAATTATATTATTTAATAAAGTTTATTGACGGTAAGAAAAATTTGTATTTTGTTTTATTCCCAAAACGGACAGAACTTTCCGGTAGACCAGTGTTTCCCAACCTTTTTTGTGCCATGCCCCACCTTAACTTTTCTAAAAGTTTTATGTCCCCCCCTATGTAACATACATAATTTTTAACATTAAAATATTGGTTTGTTCACTTAATAAACATAAATGATAGGTTCTAGGAAGAAATCACTATGAAATTGTTAACAAAACACAGTAAGTAAAATTTCAAAACATATAATGAAAAACAGAAATTTAAATACCAAATAATTTTAATACAGATTTTTCTATATTAATTTATTATTTTAATTTAGTGTGATCCTTGCGCTTGATGCTTGCTACACAGAGATTTTATATTAGGTTCCAATTTGGTTAGCTTTAGTCTCAAGTCTCCACGTTGTTTTATATCCAGCTGATTTCTTTTTTTTACCAGTAAATCATTTACAGCACTAAATCCACATTCAGCTAAAAATGAAGATGGAAATGGTAGCAATAGTTTTCTTGCACATTTGGTTGAATTTGGGTATTTGATTTCTGTTTCCTCACAAAGCCATGCCATCGTTCCTTTGATATTAAATAAAGCTTTAACTGACTCATCGTTTTGCAATTCTGCGAGTTCTTCTTGATACTGCATATTTGATATATCAGACAAATCCACTAACATTGGCTGCATCATCCATGTTGGGAAATCAATTTGTTTTATTTTTTTCTTTTTACTTTTTCTTTTTTTTTCAATTTGTTTTAAATCAGAAAATCTTTCTTTTAAATAAGCCGATAGAATATTCAAATGATTGACAATAACAAGTAAAGCGTAAAGCGATATCAGTTACTTCACAGTTTTGGAGCCAATGAAACTGTTTAAAGTTTTTGTTGTTAATATGTTTCTGACATAACTCAATATTGGTAATGAAACCAAATATCTTTGCTTTTGCATCAACAAGAGTTTTATTTGTTCCTTGAAGTTGCTTATTTAATATATTTAGTTTTTCAAAGATATCAGCTAAATAACACAAATGCTTTATTATCTATTGTTAACAGATACTTCATTTCAGGTTTGTCGCTTAAAAAATCACTAAGAGTATCAAACAGTTCCATAAATCTTTTCAAACAGTTTCCTTTAGATAGCCATCTTACTTCAGTATGAAGTAAAAGTCTCACTCACATGGTCTTCATTTTGTTCTTCACAAAATAGCTTGAAAAGACGCTCACATTTGGCACTAGCTTTAATAGCATTAACATACTTTATTTATTTTTATTTATTTATTTATTTTTTTCTGAAGCTGGAAACGGGGAGAGACAGTCAGACAGACTCCCGCATGCGCCCAACCGGGATCCACCCGGCACGCCCACCAGGGGGCGATTCTCTGCTCCTCCGTGGCGTCGCTCTGCCGCGACCAGAGCCACTCTAGCGCCTGGGGCAGAGGCCAAGGAGCCATCCCCAGCGCCCAGGCCATCTTTGCTCCAATGGAGCCTTGGCTGCAGGAGGGGAAGAGAGAGACAGAGAGGAAGGAGGGGGGGGTGGAGAAGCAAATGGGCGCTTCTCCTATGTGCCCTGGCCGGGAATCGAACCCGGGTCCCCCCGCACGCCAGGCTGATGCTCTACCACTGAGCCAACCGACCAGGGCCAACATACTTTATTACTGTATGTAATACTTCATTCAGAGCAGGCGAGATGTTTTTAGCTACCAAGTTTTCCCTATGAATAACACAATGCACAAGAATCATTTCTGGATTCACATCTTTCATCAATTTTAAGCAGCCATTTTTCTTGCCCATCATATTGGGAGCACCATCTGCAGCACAAGATGTTATATT
Source organism: Saccopteryx leptura (assembly GCF_036850995.1). Lineage (NCBI taxonomy): Eukaryota > Metazoa > Chordata > Mammalia > Chiroptera > Emballonuridae > Saccopteryx > Saccopteryx leptura. Next base: position 205,398,002 of record NC_089503.1, on the reverse strand, counting down.
TTTCATTGGTATATCACTGACATCTAAGTAGTTTTTTAGCTTATTATATATATCTTTGGAGGTAGTGGTGCTTTCTAATCTTTTACAGAACAACATTTCTTCAGCAAAATGTCCTTTATCAATATATCTTACGTAAGTTATCAATACTGCCTCACTGTCTCTCAAAGTTGATTCATCCATTTGCAAGAAGAATTTTCTTGTTTTCAGCTTTTCAATAAGTTGTTTTTCAATATCCTCACTCATTTAGTCTATTCTTCTGCTAACAGTATTGTCACTGAGTGGCATAGCTTTTACATCTCTGTCATCTTTTTCAAGAACCGTTTTAAGAAATGCTGATATTGACGGTTTTATTAAATTCTCTCCTATAGTGTGATTTTCTCCAGTTTTAGTGATGAATAAAGAAATTTGATAACTAGCCTCAAGAACACGATTATTAGTTGAAGTATGAGCAGTAAATAGAGACTTTAACGTTGTTCTTTTTTCAAAAATTTTCTTTAAAGTTTTAAAGTAACTCAAATCTGAATTAATATGAGCACTATGTTTCACCTTCAAATGTGCCTCAAGACGACCTTGTTTCATTGATTCGGTGGTCAAGCATTGCTGGCATAAAAGACAAAAAGGAATCCGCTCATCGTGAACAGCAGGTATGAACCCAAATTTTAAATATTCCTCCAAATATTGACGAGCTTTTTTCTTGCTTGCACCACTCATTTTACTATGGGCTATAAGAAATAAAAGTAAGATCAATTAAAAACTAATATTAAAATATGTGTTAAAATATATTCAGTGTGACATAGAGTAAACGTATACTAAAAATTCATATTTATTTAAATGTATATAACACATTTACTACACTACCACTGCAAATCAAAAGGTATCTATATTTTTTCCACTTGACAAAATTTTCTGGAAAGTTATGCTTCTAAAATTAAAATTGTCATGCATGCACTATTATAGCCCCAATAATATTTATAAAATATTAGTGCTTTCTAGCCCCAATGCAAGAAGTACTTAATAAAGAGTTTAATATTGATAAAAATATAATCAAATACTTACCAATTATATCTATACAATATATATATATATGTATATTTATTAAATCAATGAGCTTTTACAACAGTTTTGACTGACACTTATTTCAAATTAACACCAACTGAATGATGTGAAACACTACAGAAGTTGCAATGGGCGAATTAGGTGAGAATAACTGCGTTGTTTAGCGAGTTTTTAAAATGTCCAGGGTTCCCCGCTGCAGACGGCACGCTCCGCGGTGAACCCAGGACGAAGTTTACTTGACGGCGCCAATCACCCAGTTGATATTTTGGTCTCGTCAAACGAAATTATACTTAATAATTATTTACTGCAATTATTTAAGAATTGCATTTTTTGTTAAATTTGGCACCGATATCTAGCATTGCATTTAAATGGCCCAGGGCGAAAGAGTTAAAGTCGTGTTGAGTCCATTTTCAAATTGCCCCCCTTAACTATCGAATTGCCCCCCTGTGGGACGTGGGCCCCACGTTGGGAAACACCGCGGTAGACCCTATATAAACACCATTCACAATTCATTGTCAAGCACATGCCATCAAACCAACAGATATATCTACCTATATCTGTTAACATATGTATTAGATATCACTATCGATAGTCAAATAATGTAAGCAAATAAAAATATTTATTATAGTCTAAAAACAATAGAAACAAAAGCAACACAGGCTTATATCTTTAAAAATGTATAATTCTTTAAGAGAAGTTGATCTTATTTTTTGTTTATTTTAAGCTATATAGATAGAATAAAAGACTTTAGTATACACTCTTAACAACTAAGAGTCTATGACCGTGATGGCAAACCTTTTTATAAAACTGCCCAGTTTTGCAGTGCTGGTCAACCTGATCTCTTCTGCCCACTAGTAGGCATTCCAGCTTTCATGTTGGGCATAGCAGAGCAACCAAATGGCACCGTGATTGGCCCACCATGAAAGCTGGATCACCCACTAGTGGGCGGGAGGGACCAGGTTGACCAGTACTGCAAAAGTGGGCAATTTGTATTAAAAGGTTCGTCATCACAGGTCTATGATATATTTTGTTGAAGAGAGAATTCTTTGAGCTTTAGTGAGAACAAGCTGGCACTTCTGTATGTTATTATATTCAGTAGTTAATATTTCTAGAGGTGAATTATTCACACCATCAGAAAATTAACAGAGATAAAGCTAATAGCTTGTTCTGGTCACCATCATCCATAACTGGTCTTCTGTTTCCATCCTCTTGCTCTCCTATAATCCTACTTACTTTAGCAACTAGAAGGATCCAATTAAAATTTATGTCAATACATGCTATCTTTATTTTCACCCTGGAGTAAAACAAGAAGCCATTGGTTAAATCTTCCTCATTGACTACAAGGGGGAGCAAAGGTCATTAAAGTAATAACAAGAACTTGTAATATCTAGTCCTTGCTTTCTCTCTAATATATATTTGTATCTTGTTCCACTTTGGCATTCTGCTCCAGACCCAGGCTCTTTGTTACTGCCATTGAACAGGGACAGGCTCTTTTTTCAACTGCTATTTGATAAGATTATGCTCATGAAGTCATTTATAATCAAATAGCAAGTCAGGTAGATAACAAAGTCTGTCAGTGTTTACAAAATTTAGGAAAGAGTAGGAAAACGACAGTGGTCAATTCAGAATAAAAAGGCCAGAGAAATTATTTCCTATAGAAGGAAATAAGTGTTAAGTTATCAAGAAATTAAGATTTTGAGAAGATTTTTTCTACTGGAAATTATGTAAAGTATATAAGATAAAAGTTGAAATAGATTGCGATGTTCAAGCTATATCAAGTTTATTATTATTATTATTATTATTATTATTATTATTGGGCATAAAGTATTATGTATGCAAAGGACAATGAAAAGAAATACATTACTGTAGCTATGCATTATTAAATGTTTCCAATTGATTTTCTTGTTTTTATGATTACATACTCATGTACTAGAAAAAATGACTAAAAATTGTAAGGTTTGCTTTAATAATTTGATAAGAATTGCTTTTCTACTTAATATAGGTTATTATGGATTGTGCAACACAAACAATAGGGAAAAAAATCACTTTTTAAAAATAAATAACTTCCCTTGCCAGTTGACTCAGTGGTAGAGTGTCGGACCAGCATGTGGATGTCTTGGGTTCAATTCCCAGTCAGGGTACACAGGAGAATTGCCTATCTGCTTCTCCACGCCTTCCCCCCTCTCACTTCTCTCTCTCTCCCTCTTTCTTTCTCTTCCCCTCCTGCAGCCATAACTTGATTAGAGCAAGTTGACCAGGGTACTGATGATGACTTCATGGCCTCAGGTGCTAAGAGCTTGGTTGCTGAGCAACAGAGTAACACCCTAGATAGGCAGAACATCACCCCCTAGAGGTCTTGCTGGGTGGATCCCAGTTAGGGCACTGCAGGAGTCTGTCTCTGCCTCCCCTCCTTTCACTGAATAAAAAAATATATAAATAAATACATAAATAAAATAAAAATAAATAACTATGTCTAATAATCTGAAAATGTAAATGTCAGCCAAATATTAACCAAATTGGTTCTAAATCTTAATTACTGAAATTTAATGCATTTTATATTAGAAATTTGCATGCAATTTTGTTTGTTAGTAAGATTACATAGGTTTCCAGTGTATATTTGTATGACACATGATCTGTGTATTAGAGTGTGTGCCCACCAACCAAAGTTAAGTTATCTTCCATCACTATATATTTAACTCCCTTTACCTTCTACTAACCACCTGCTCCCTTCCTTCTGGAAACCACCAAACTTTTGTCTGTGTCTAAAAGGTTTTTTTTTTCTTTTCTTGTTTTTTCATTTTTTGCATTCAGTTTTATATCCTACATATGAGTAAAATCATATGGTTCTTAATTTTTTCTGTCTGACTTAGCATGATATTTTCAAGGTCCATGTATGTTGTCACAAATGGAAGTATTTTATTCCTTCTTATGGCTGAGTAGTAATAACTCAGTATCTTGTTTATTTTTATAATCGCTGGAGAGATGTGTAATTTTAAACTCCACTGACAATAATCTATCATCTTGTAGCTCCTTGCCTGGAACTGAAATCAAATTATTTGTAACTTTCTTTTAATTTTTGACCATTTGGGGCAGCAAAAACCTCAATTAAATGAGGATTATGTTTTTGTGCTATAATCTAAAATTTTAAATCAATTGAGTAAAAGAATTGAATTAGTTGTCAATTTCAAATATATTCAACTTATGAAATCTTTACCCAGTTTTATTTTAAAAAGTAAAAAAACAAAAATCCCATGCTATTAAATAACAAATTTATAATTTTCTTCTATAAAATTCAATACACAGTCTTACCTCTACCCTGTGACTTTAACTAAAACCAACTCCACTATTTAAAAATTGTTAAGTAGAAAACAGCTAATTAGTTTCTATTTCATCTATTAAAAATGATTTGAATTAAACTTGTAAGTTATCATGTTACTGTCACATTGACTTTTAATTAAACATTTTATGCTAATTCTGATTTCATAGTTTGTTGCTATTAGCATACAAATATAAGATAAAAATGCATTCATGATTCTCTTTAAAGGATTAAGTTAAACTGTCCAAAGACTAATGAGTAGCAAAAAAAAAAAAAAAAAAAAAAAAAAGCCCAAAACCTTTTCTGTTGCCCTAAGCTTTCTTACAATAAGCATTGCTGGAATAGAAATGTTTTTGAAGCTTTTTTTTTATTAGAGAACTTGTGAGGGTTGTGAGGGTCTCAAATAACCAAATGAATAAATACCACAGAGAATCCTGTAAAAAAAAAAGTGATATATTTAAAATTTAAGGTATTGATTTAGAACTATCATTTAATATTTAAAATTATGGGGAAATTAATTATAAAGAAAATTCTAAAGGAAAAGATCTTGTCTTAGAGTGAGTGGAATATGATTTATAAAATAAGAATTGTTCAATCAAGCCATTTTTCCCTAATTTTAAACTTAGAGGGTTTGTCTAAAACAATTGTTTACTCTTCCAACTCACAAAAAAGTTTATTTAATTTGCCAAGTTTCTTTTTTTATAATGTGAGTGGTTTTGTGCTTTTTTTTTTCCCCCTGTAAAAGAATACCAACAAGGTTAGATATTTTTTCCCTCATTAAAGTCCACAGAGCACTTCCAATTTCCAGCAATAGATCTTTAAATCTCTACTTTGGGGAATAGGTTAAATCCAAGATCTTTCTCCTCCTGAAAGAACAATGACATTCACGTGACATGTGGAATGGATCCGTCATTGGCTGTTGATTTTCTTGACATGTCATCAGTCTCTCTGCCTCATCCACTCACATTGACCATTGGACTTCCTTGGAAAGCTATTACTTCCCATTGGAAAGAGCTGAAGGAGAAAAAATCTCTAGCAAACATTTCACAAAATACCTTTGCCTTTGTCTTTTACAGTGACCTAGGAAGAAAATGATCATTCCATGAAGATTCCAAAGAAAGACACCCTCTCTTCATAAAACATTCCCTTGTCAGCCAGGCAACAAGTCTCTTCACGTTTTCTCAAGGTACAACTAAGTCTGAGACAAAACTTTAGAAGGCTGTTCATTCATACTGAGAGAAGTCAACCCATCTGCTACCACTTAAGTTTTAGCAGAGAAAGGAGACCTATATTTTGGAGGGAAAAACTAACCACTGACCCACCTCTGACTGGCAGGTATTGTCTGAAGGTGTATTAAGGTTCAGAGCAGCACAAAGGTGGGAGGCAAAAAGATTTTGTTACAGTAATATAACATTACCATAATTAAATATATAGAAATATAGAAAAATAAAGATATATAGTAATAAGTTAGGATATAATGTTAAAAGCCATTAAGGCAAGTGAATAAGGCTATGTCCTCTAGGTGGGAGCTAATCTAGTGTGTAGAGATGCGATAGGCAGATTATGCCCTCTGTGCAGGGCCCAGTCAGTTTGTGTATAAAATTAAATAGATGAAAAAGAGCTCCCTGAAGGAACTCCCTAAAAGTGGCTTGATGTGACAATTCTGTAGATTGACATAAAATATAGCTCCCTGAAGGAACTCCCTAAAAGTGGCTTGATGTGATAATCCCATAGATTAACACTTGTTAGAAGGTATAGGCCAGAAAGGGTACTAAAGCCAAGGGGCCCCCAGCTGCAGTTAATCATCCAGACTCCAACATTGAACGTGGACTGACTCCATATCACTCTGACCAAGGACAGCCAAGAGGAGCATACTGAAATTGTACTCCGGCATGCCATAGGATTTGTGAGTAATAAACTGCCTGTGTGATTCTTGCAGCTAACTTGTGTGTCGGTCATGTCTTCCCTCTGGTAGGTAGTTGGTCTCGGCCACTGATAAGTGGCATCCTCACAGCCACCTCAGGAGTAGTCTCGAAGAGGCTGCCAGCCCTGCTGTTAAGCAGGAGTGTCCTACTGCATGGGGAAGTCGAATCAAGACGCCTGATCAATGTGGAGCTCGGGCTCTACCGGGACAGATTTCTTCCGGATATATCACACACAGAGAAAGTCACTGGAGTGCTTTTATTTTGTCTGTGTATTAGTCAAACTGCCTTAGTCATAATCATCCTAATGGGTGGCGGTGTTGTAATAGTATGCAGATTTACATACAGGTTTATTTCTTTCCAAAGAGTTTTTCTTGAATGACAGTATTGCACAGGGTCTAGCTCATAGGCACTCTGTACTGAAATCCTTATTAGTGAATTTCTTTTATTTTCTTGAGTCAAAGGGGGATAATCATATCAACCTTACTTGGGTAAATGGACAAGTACAGACACGTGACAGGACTCCCAGCTTTCTTCTTGTCCTCTGTCTCTGTCCCTTTTTCTTTATTTCTGACTGACTCCCACTCCTGCCCCATGATCGTTTACCAGCTGATCATCCCCTTAGGATGGCAGTTTCCAAAAAATACTGTTCAGATGGCTTTCAGCATGGTACCAACGATCCCAAGCAAGGGGTATGGAAACAGGACTGACTTTCAACTGTAAATTTCAGCTCAGGTCAAAAACTGCTGCTTAAACCAACAAATACAAACACATGCTTAACTTTCCTGATGCTATAATACCCTTGACCCTGTTGCAATAAGGACTCTCCAGGCCTGTAGGGGCTCCCAGATACACATCAGCTGAATAAGCTCTGTAACCTCCATGTGAGTCACTTTCATTTCTCTCTGAATGATATGCAAATAATGTCCTATGATTTGGGTAGTGACTTTAATTGACTTTTTCTCTGCTATGGAAAATCCAGTTTAATTTCCTTTGCAATTCATCTCCACATTCCTTTACTCCATATAGACTTGTGCTGCTTTGACTTTTTCTCTGAGTTGGTTCTAACATCTGCTTGTTCCCTGTTTAACATGAGTAAAATACATTAGTTAATGTGTTCATTATTGTATTGTATGCAAGTCATGATTTTACTTTTTTTTAATGATTTTTTAACATCTCTTTGTGACATTCCTAAATGTATCAGAATAATTTTAGGATGTATAAAGGCTGTATTTCTTAAATTTAAAGTTTCATCTTATATGTAAAATTCCTGTACAAAAGCAAGGATAGAAAACAACACCTGAATGTTTATGTCGGAATTAGACTGATAGCAACAAGCATTGCTCACAAAAGGATTGAATGTGTTCCCATAATTGGTGGCTTTCAGATCCCGTGAGTTTTATCTATTGATTCCTTGAATATTCAACACAGATAGTTGAATAACTAGAACTACTGCACCCTAATGGCCACTAATGGCCAATAGTCAGACAAAACAGACACATGCAATACAGTTGGAGGGAATTCAGAATAGTTTTACCACATGGAACTGGGAAGAAAAGAATTATTTAGACTAGAGAGGAGAGGAAAAGATAAACGTGTATGAGAGCTGTGCTGAGCAGCACAAAGGTGAGAAGGCAAAGGGATCTATCTCTTCCAGGTACATCACACACATCTTCATCAGGCACTATGTCTCTGTCTGATACAAAACGCCCATCACAGAAAAGAGCTAACCATCCATTGGCACTTCACTGATGCTCAGCGACAGCAATTCACCTTTTCTGTGGAACGCGAAGTAAGGACTAAAATAACAGTTATTGAGTCCTTTTTCATCTCAGGTAATCTGAAAAGCCTTTCCAACACCTCAAATATCTGATATCAATAATGGGGAAATATCAAAATAATGAATCTTACCTTCATAAAATAAAGGTTTGCCTGTTATGAAACAGATCATTATAGAATTTGCACATGGTTTGCAAAAAAAAGAATTTTAGCATTTTGATTCATTTCCTGTCAATAGAGTGTTTTCTCAGAATTGGTATATAAACAGAGTTTGTATTATTCTTGAAAATATTGCAGATTTATATTTCATTCATTCAACTGTCATTTCCTTATTACCTCCAAAAATACCTGTTAGGAGCTAAGAGTTTAGAAGTCTCTGATTCAAAAGAGTACAGAAAAAAATAGGGAAGGGTTATAGGAGAGGGAAAAAAAAACACAGGGGTAAAAAGGAAGGGATTTAATTAAGAAAATGAGGATGTTAACAACAAACACAATAACAAAAACACACCAACAAGAACACAAGCACTGATCCGTAGTCACCTGAAATCATCATTGATTTGCTCTGGTTTGCAAGAAAAGGTTAAAATAAAATTAAGAAGGTCAGGTTTCTATTTCAGTTTTATTGCTCACTGGCTATGTTATTTTTTTAACACATCACACACACACATACACACACACACACTTTTGGGTTTTGTCTCTTCTGTAGTAAGTACTAAAATTCAATTAATTTAGAAATTTCCAAAGTTAAAGAGTGGTATAGGTTGTGTTGAAGTTTAAACTACCTGTAAAAAGTTAGAAAGACTAGAAGAATGTAATGTTTTATTCTTAAAACATGTTAAATTTAAGAAGTTTTCTTCAGTTATAAAATTCTTTCATATTATATTGAGGTTTATATAATCAGGGGTTTGGCTGCAAGTAGCCAACATGTTATATTTGAGATATTTATTATATATGTAAGTGGAATTATTGATAGGTAGATGGACACAGGGTTTAGTCATTAGTTACATGTTTTTAAAAAGTAATTCTTGCTCCTATCCTTTCTTTTTTATCTAAACTACGCTCTGAAACAGGTCCACCCTTACTGGCTTTTAGACTTCCAAAATTTGTATGGGTGATTCACAAAGAGAAGGAAGACTTAGTAAGGAATACAGGAACATTACATTACTATTGTTTTACATTCATCCATGAACTTACTGTATGGTGTTCATGTGGTAGGGATAGAATGTTTCTTGATTGGCTGGATGCTCATAGGGAGATAATATATACAATTCTAATTAGCGGTCATTGAGACCTTGGATAGAATCTGAATCCTTTCCTTGCTTTCACACGTACTGCAAAACTCTTACCTAAATTCACAAGAGGTAATAAATAGGATTTTGGCAATCTCATTCCCTATATTCCATTTGATGTCTATCCTAAGTAAAACAGAAGGGAGGAAATATTTAAAAGAGTGAAGATCCTTTAGTCTGGCCCCAGACGCCAGCCCTAAGACATAGAAATTAATGTTCTTTCCTTTTCTGTGCTTAAACAGGGTAGCTAGATTCCATTGCCACTTAAACTACCCCTTGTGTGAGAAATACTATCTCTCTTTATTATATATCACATATAACCAACCATTATTTCAGCATTTATTTGCTCTAACCTATTATATTATAGGCAATATGCCAAACATGAATGAGGCAACAAAAAGAATGGTACAGGTTTTCAAGGCCCTGGAAGCCCAGTGTCAGAAACAGGCATAATAAAAACTCTGAGCTATTGTATGCACATAGCCTTCAGCCATTAGAATTAAGCACTAAGAACACACTAAGGAAGACTGATTATTGGACACACACATGTGCATGTTCTAAGATTCCTTCTATAGCCTCCTCCTCCTTTTTCTTCCTTAGCACCTACATGAAAAGAATTGCCCATCAACCTCTAGATCTGAATGAAGTGTCCTACTGCAGAGAATGCAACTGGCTTTTTGTCCAACCTCTGAAGGGCAAGATGATGTAACCTGAAATGTTAGCTTACCATTTCATACTTTGATTAAGACAAAAGGGAAATGAGAGAGAACAAGGTCTGGCACACCTCCTCCAAATCCTTTTTCTCCTCTACAGAATATGGCTCTACAGAATAGGTGTATTTTCTCCTACACACTGTGCAGACCAGCTCACAGACTGAGCAAGTGAACCCGAGGAACAGCTTCCTGTGCCTTTCTGCAACTCATACAAAAGCAGGAACCCGGCCTGGAAGGTCATAGCACCATATCACTACTTGTATTTCCTAATTCTTCTCTGGTCACTCTCGTCACCCTTGCATTGTACCTCCCAAAGTTTGAAAACTTAAAACTTTGCTTCTGGCTCTGGTTCTAGAACATCTGGGTTAATACACAGTAACTTTGCTTAGGGCTGATCATGGTTTTATCATATATGAAGCAAACTTGTGTTTTGTCTAAAAGTCAGATAAAACCACTTTATGATATTTGCATCATTTTTAATTCAAAGAAGAATCCCATCTTATAAAATCAAAAGGGAGCATACTTGGACAGTATTTCAAGTAGAGCTCAATATGGGACAAGTCACTGAGGGCAGTGTCAATAAATATGGTCATAAGGTTGTATTTTATAGTCTCATGGGTTAGGAATTCAATAGAGTATAAAATTCAGCCTCTCTGTGTGCTCAATAAGCCTCGTTTGGAGTTGCAACTTCTCAGATACACTTTATTAAATGTACTTGATATGGGATATTGGATGCCCTATCCAAAGGCTCTCCTGTTCTCCATCTATATTATTATATGAAAAATTAAATTTAAAATTATTATGACAATTCCCCAAAGAAAAGAAGTCATGAAATCTTTATTATGTAGTCAAAATTTGATTTAAGATATTTATAGTATAGTCAATTGAAATAAAACTAATTTTAGTTATGGAAAACTGGAGTTATTGAATACTTTAGTGAGAAGAATGAAAGCCAGAGAGTTTCTTTTCACTTTTCATCAAAATGTCATTGCCAAATTCTCCATAAAAGTGTTAAAAAAGAGACAACAGGGTCAAAATGAAATCATTTGTGTTAAGGTCCCATGTCAGCAAATCACAACTTAATATCTAACCTAATTACAGTTGCAACTTTTTCTGGGAATGTGACCCTAAACCATCCAATCTGGAATGTCCTGGTCTGCTCCGGATCCCCATATGAGGGTGACCTGACTGAGACAATGCAGTCTTTGCTAACAATTTTCACCGCATCATGTCGCTGGTCTTTAATGCTTTCCTTTTCTACAGCGCAAGGTAGTGCCTCTCTATCGCTGGACGGGATGTTGTCAAATTCATAAATTATTCAGTGAAGCCAATCACATCTTTAAAATATACTACGTTGATTTTTCTTATTTAACCTAAGGCTCCCTACCTCTAACAGTTACCAATGCATATGCAGTTTATCATAGGATTCCTGACATATACATAAAAGTAATAATTAACTGGATTAATAAACAAATGTTGACATATCAGCAGTCATTGAATCCACTAAATAAGGCAATATCTTTATAAGAGGAATTCGTTTTGTCGTAGATTCTTCCAATAAATAGAAATTGAAAGAAGTTTCAGTGTCAAATGACAAAACTAAAACAACTTAGTAGCTAGTCTGACATCTTATTCAAGGGAAATCAATCCATGGATTGGGGAAGTATTGGGTTCACTAGCAGTGGAACATTCCTCCTGAAGGATTTTGAACAAGAACTAGTTTCACAGAACATTATAAAAGGCAACGTGAAGTGGGGCATGATTGGCAAGAGGTAAGAAACAACTTTTCTTGCCAGCAGATTCTACTTTAGAGTAAGGTAAGCTAGCTAATACTGAGGTGAAAGATTGTGATTCGTGTGTCTTATCTTTTCTTGACAGCTATTCCCCAAAGGGCAGGCTGGCTTAGGTTTAGATTTGATGTGAGCCAAGCCACTGGGGCAGCCTCCATACTATGTGTCCTGATATCTGAACTCACTTTCCCAACAGTAACAGGAACTCACCTTTCTTTCTACTGCTAATGACATTATCAATGAGTAGATACTGTGAAAGTCCTTCACAATTAAAAGACAACCCTAAAAACAGATCACACCACATACCTTGTAGATATCGCCTACCTTAGCACAAAGATGAATATGCACCACGCCCTGAGCCCTAAATCCATCAACAGACTTTGTTCTTCCAGACTTAAAACTATCTATGATTTCCGTTTCATCACCCAGAATAGATCAGACTCTGAAAGACTGACCTCCATTAGTCAAATTCAGAGGAAACTCTTAAACCTGTCTAGAGCTGTCCTCAAGCTTTCCAGTAACTAGAGCAGTTTCTTAATATCAGGCTTTCTGGAAAGTGAAGGGTAATTAGAAATTTGTGTGGTATTTATGGAGTTATTACATTTTGACACTTTATCAGGAACAATAAATATTCAGAATTACTCTCTGGATTATTTCAATTTATTTTTTCTTAGGCTAGAATAGCTTTACTTGTTGCTAGCTGAGAAAGATAAAAAATAGTTCATAAAATATTTCTAAGATTATAGCACAGTTTCTAATAAAGAAGATTGATTGAATTATAAATGCGTAGGGAGAAGTGTCTGCTTGTTGGTGGTATTTGTATTTTAAGAGACAACATTTCATGGATCATAGGTTCAAGCAAATACCCATTGTGCTAGACATTAACTGCCACTTAGCTATAGTGACAGAGAAGTAGAAAACATCTGGTTGTAGATAATGAGCCTGAGCTTCTCAGCTCCCTTGGATGCTAATAGCATTGGGCAAAGGTCATGGTTGAAGGCCATCTGGTTCCCTGTGTAAAGAGATGGTGAGATCTTGCCTAGCATGAAAACCATCAGCGTATTTGTATGATGCAGCAGGTAAGAAAATCTACTAAATCATAACTATTTAATGGTTAACTTTAAATACGCAGTATGACTACTAAAAAGTAGAGTTGTTTCACAAAGTATCATCCGGTACAAATGCACAAAACTATGTTATAAATGCGAGACAAATCATTGCTCATATATTTGAATTTTTAGGCAAGGAGCTATTTGTAAAACTGCAACTGAAAAAGGATTTGCTTTCAGCAATTATTTTTCTTTTCTTATTTTTCTTAATTCCTAACTTTAGCATATTTGTTATAAAAAAGTTACTGAATTAAAAATATGTGACATCACTCATATAAATTTAAATATCATTTTTCTCTACCAAAATAAAATGTATCACAAATGTCACATGCCATGATTAGCACTGAGAACACAACAAAATAAATGCTCTAAAGTACTGAGAGTTTAGTATTAGAAAAGATTACAGAAGTGTTGTGAAAGACTAGTTTGCATTGTAGTATAATCCATGCTTTAATAGAAATATGCACTGGCCCTTTTGGGAAAACAGTCAAGAAAAATTTCACAAGAGATGTGTTACCCAAGTTCGGTATATGAACTGACACCATACTTCCCCCAGCAAGCATTTTCCCCCCAGAAGATAGTGGAACAATATCAATAGATTTTTAAAAATACATAAATAAAGCATGACATAAGTCATCAACCGAGAATAAAATATTAAAGACAGAACCAAAAAATGTCATTATTAACTCAGATGGCTGTTAGGACTAAAGTTACACTGATTAATATAAATGAGATACACTTATATATTTTTAAAATTTATTCTTTTTGTGCTATATGCAAATGAGATTTAAAAAAAAAATAACTCAGAAAATTGGATAGCAAAGTGAAGATGTACCCAGCTGGTCTAAATTAGGGTGTCAGGAGACTAGCTAAGAAAATGCATTTAAAATTGGAGAATGCTCAACTGAAAATCCACAGCCTACCATTTTTCCATATGAGCTTGTTAATATTTCAGTAAGAATATGAATTAATAAATTCTTGCACTGTTGACTAAATAGCTAAAATAGTTAGCAAAATGCATATGCCAGTATTTAGTTCACAGCATGCACTGAATAAATGTTAGTCCCCGTATTTCTTTCTAAATCCTTTCTTCCTTTTACTCTTAAAGGAAATCCTGGTGCCCAGATGTCTTTTGCCTTCCTGACAGGTTTCATTAGGGAGCACCGTCTTGTAACACTCCCTCTCCCTCTGCTTTTCCCACTGAAATGAGAGCTCTACCGTCTCCCACCCTAAAGCTCTCTGATGCTGTCTGGCCACCTCCCCTTCCTCCTCTCTACAAGAGAACCTCGTCTGAACCATTCTCCACTGGCCCCCTCCTTGTAAGTCATCTGTACTCATACTTCTCTGCCCTCTCTACCCTGTGTGGTTCCTCTGAAATCTCAACTCTAGGTGAGGGGGCAGGTGACTATTATTTTACTTAGATAATATTAATCCCATCCAAAATATTACTTATTGCTATAATCCATATTGCTCAGGTAATTAAAGATTTATAAAATAACTTCATTTTGATGTCACTTTCCGCTAATCTGTGGTGTCACCGTGGATAAAGCCCGACCTGGAATACTGAGGTCTGTGGTTCAAAATCCTGGGCTTGCGGGATTAAGGAATGTATGAGAAGCAACGAGTTGATGCTTCTCACTCTCCCCTTCCCCTCATTCTTTCCTCTCTCCTCTTGCTAAAATCAATAAACATTTTAAATATCACGTTAATAATGTAGTAATAATAATAATAATGAAAGATAAATGCATTTGTTCTTTCCCTATTTGTTGCTATAAAAGCCAGAGGCTTAAAAGAATTTCAATATTTAAAAGATATATTATTTCTTACATATTTGCTACAGTCAAATTTTTTCAGAAATGGCATTTCTTAGCATCTATGTTGTCTTATAAAGCAATACCATATATGGTAAGCTATAATACACACTCCTTGAGCTACTGTAATAAAAAATAGCTCTTCAAACAGAATGCACATTAGTTCCTTAAAGGTTAACAACTAAAAGAAGTTCCTCATCATTTCAGAAAGAAACTGTTCTCGTTCACACAAGTTCACAGCAATTTCTGTACAGTTTGTAGAGTAAAATGCTCTTTGCAATAATACAAGTCAGACTTGTTTTATAAAACATAGCTTAGCTGCAAAAATTTCAATTTCACTATCCACTTGATTGAAAATATAATTTTGATTTGAAAAATCTGTTACATATGTATTTTCCATATGCATTTCATTTATTGCTTGCATCATCATTTGAAAGCTCCTTTTTCTCACGGGACTGATAGTTAATTTTATCTCTCTCAGGTTTGACATTATTTGTTGATATATTTATAACATAGCTGTGGTAGGTGGAATCACAGCCCCTCAAAGATATTTATTTCCCAATCCCCCAACCTGTGAATGCATTACCATACATTGCCCGAAGACTGTGCAGATGTGATTAAGTTGAAGACTTGGACATTGGGAGATTATCCTAGACTGTAGGTGGGACAGATATGATCACAGGATTGTGAAAGGAGGGAGGAAGGATGAGACAGACATGGAGGTGATACGACGATGGAAGAAGAGACCAGAAAGAGGGAGAGAGGCAGACAGGGAGGGGCCAGGGGGGCGGGAGAGACGGAGACACAGGACAGAGAAGAGGCTGTGCTACTGAACATGAAATGAAGGAAGCGCTTCTTTCTATTGTGGTTGTTAGTTTGCTTTGTTCATGAGATTCCACATATGAGTGACAAACAAAACAGAAACAAGCCCAGATACATGGAGAGCAGACTGACAGCTGTCAGAGGGGAGGGGGCTTGGGGTCCAGGTGAAATAGGGGAAGGGTTTAAGCAAAGAATAAAAAGCTAACAAACATAGATGACAGTGTGGGGATTTCAGAAGGGGAGGGGAGTGGGGGAGGTGGCAGAGGGAGGAGGGGGACAGATGCTGGCGGAAGGACACTTGGCTGGGGGCAGTGAGCACACAATACAAATACAGAGGTAGATATATTATACAGTTGGACCCCTAGAACTTATATTATTTTTAAAATTAATTAATTTATGTTTAATTTATTGGGATGACATGGTTCACCAAACCTTATAGGTTTCAAGTATGCAATTCAAAATATAATATTAGGCCCTGGCCATTTGGCTCAGTGGTAGAGTGTCGGCTTGGCGTACAGGAGTCTGGGGTTCGATTCCGGACCAGGGCACACAGGAGAAGCGCCCATCTGCTTCTCCACCCCTGCCCCTCTCCTTCCTCTCTGTCTTTCTCTTCCCCTCCCACAGCCAAGGCTCCATTGGAGCAAAGTTGGCCTGGGCACTGAGGATGGCTCTGTGGCCTCTGCCTCAGGCACTAGTATGGCTCTGGTTGCAACAGAGCAATGGCCAGATGGGCAGAGCATCGCCCTCTGGTAGGCATGCTGGGTGGATCCCAGTCAGGCGCATGCGGGAGTCTGTCTGACTACCTCCCCGTTTCCAACTTCAGAAAATACAAAATATAATATTACTAACCAATGTCACCCTAATAAATTCAATAATTTTTTTTAATAAAAAACCCTAAAAGTTACTACTTCTCATTGAAAAATATATATTTTTTTAAAAAAGAAAGACTATTAGATTTGGCACCTGTACCCAATTCTATACAGCTAGAACAAAAATTAAAATTAATGTTTTCTTCATCTAACTACCTAAAAATTCTTAAACAATACAGAGGATAATGCAACAGGTGCAATGCTGGCCCATTTCTGACTCGACATAAAAACATAATATTTGCCGATTAATTATGCTATTTGCTTCAAATACACGTTATCACATTAAGGATGTTTCACTGTTATAGAAAATGGTCAGGCCTTACCTGTGGTGGCGCAGTGGATAAAGCGTCTATGTGAAAATGGTCAGTTCACAGCGCAAATATCCTCTTGGGTGCCGTGAATATCCTCTTTGCTGCCGTGAGTACTGGGCTGCGCAGTACACCCTGCAGCCCTCTCCAGAGTGAAGCTGCCTGCTCTTGAGAAATGTGGGAGTTCTGCCCCCTTCGGTGGCAGACACTGAAGGATACGAAGACTGAAGCTAGCCATCTTGTTCCAGGGGAGACAAATGGGCTTTGCTATTTATAGCCCAGCAGCCACCTGTGAATGACACGAAAGCTAAGCTTTGCCAGGGACCTCATTTTGCTCTGTTCCATTCCTTAGATTTTGTCTCTTTGTCCCATACAGCATTCTGTGGAAGAACAGATTTTCAATAAAGCATAAAAGAATCCCTGTCTCGGGCTCTCCTCTCACTCCTGTGATAACAGGAAAAAAAGCAATTATAATGGCTTATGTCTTACAACTGTTCTTACAATCCCAGGGAACAGCACATCCCACAATTAGTACTCTCAGGGGCCCTCCACGAGCGCTTCTCTGAGTGTCCAGGGCTCAGTGCTGCTGCAAACCCATACAGACAAAGCCACACTCCGGAACCCAGGTCCATGTTCAGAGGCAGCGCATGTTCTATCCTCTATCTTAATGAGGATAGAAACATCTCTTCCATTTACAACAAACAGAAGCTATCCTGACCGATAACACAGAGAACCTTGACATTTGGGGTAAAGAAATAATTCTTGAGGACTCTCCTCACTTTCTGACTGTGCCTCGAGAGTGACACACACATAAGCAAACACAAAAAATACCACGAAAGAATCATCTCCCTGTACGTGGCCAGCCTCATCTAAACCAAAATTCACCAGAATCTTTAACATTGTTTAATTTTTATGTTATTTTTTTTTAAGTTAACCTGGGGTCACAAAAGACTTGCATGGGATAGTATCTTGCCACCGCTGTAAAAATAGGGCACGGGGAATTTGAGGATTTAAGGTCCTCCACTGCAAGCAAAGTCCCTAAGAGTGGGCAAAGATGAAGTATTTGCTTTTGTCTTTCATTTTTGTATTCAGTAGTGGGAAGAGAACCGATTCATTCTTTAAAATATCTAATTGGTCCAAGCATAAACCATGGACCATACATAAGAGGTGTTCATTTGAAGAACAGCTATTATAATTTTCATTTAAAATTGTGAAAACAAATAAGGATGAGTTGAATTACTCGGTGAGCAAGCAAATCACGCAGTGGAAACAGCAGACACGACCAGGAAGGGTGCACAGGGCAGGGAACAGAGCTTCTGGAAAAGGAGGAAACCGATGCGACTCACAGATTTAAGTCCCTGGGAGTGCAGCCCCACAGTGGACAACCCCGCCCATGTGAGGCTGGAGGAGCTAGTGCCACACTTACCGCCATCTCCAGGGCACTCACAAGGACACCTCTGGAGATGAAAGCCCAACAGAGACACGAATTTACCTTGCCTGGAGGGTTCACGTATCATTTAACAAAAAGACAGGCATGGCATGATTTTTATCCAAGATTAGATTTTTTTTTTTTTGTATTATGTTACCTACTGATAGCAAAATAAAACTGCATGCTTTTTTGGATTGTGTAAAATACAGGCCTTATCACCACATCTGCTTCATGCAATAGTGCTCAGTCATAGCAGGGGAACCAGAAACACAGGCAAAAACTATACTGGGCTGTATTTCCAAAATATAGGTGTAGTCACTTCAAATATACAAACTAACATTCAGAAAGTTTATTTTTACTATATAAAAAGAACTTTGTTATATTTTTTCTTAAATTCCATGGCTCTCTATACATTTATTATATATGTATTGCTATTCATAGATATATCAGTTTCATTAAGATGAAATTTTACTCTGATAGTTAAAAGGGAGGATTCAAAGTTTCAAACTCCTGAGGCCCAAGAAAACCATCAGGAGTTGGAAACGGAAGTGGATACTAGATTTCACCTGCCAAGGCCGGGTATTAGTTCTCAGGAGAAACAGCACCAATAACAAGTGTACATGTATGTATACAGATGCACATACACATGTTTATATATACATATACATATACCATATAGAATTTTATTTCATCTTCACTGTGACTCTAGTTCTTAAGAACTATTACTATCTTTATTTTGCTATTATTAATTATAGCAAATAGCAAAACTTGCATGCATGCTTCCTGTTTCCCAGAAAATGTTTGTAAAATGCAACTATTTTCACTTTTTGATGCTTGGGTTAGAGTTGCACTATATATTTACAACAACCAAAGTCCAACATAAATGACACAATACTGATTCACAGTAGTGTGGGCATCTTTTAACAGAACAGGTATTCTAGACTGTTGCCCGTTCCTTATAATAATATTCTTGAATAATATTGCCTCCTTTTTTTCTCTGGAGCCTTTAACATATTCATCATAGCTATTTTAAATTCCTTTTCTGGTTATTCCAAAATATGGATTATATTTGAATCTCTTCTGATGCCATGCTTGCTTTGTGTCATCACACTTTTTTTTCATTCCTTCTAAGATGTCTTGTAATTTTTGATTGAAAGCCAGTGTGACTCACTAGGCAAGAAGAACTGAGGTAAAAATCCTTAAAATGAGGTTTTAAGTAAATCTGGCTAGAAGTTCAACATGTTTGATCTTTGCTCCAGTTGTAGGTGCAAGGGTTTCAAATATCTTTAGCATTCTTTTTGGGGGGGTGCAGGGGGGAAGCACTGTCCTAAAAATGCCTCCATAGGGAAGTGTTGTAGCTCTTTCAGCTTCACTCCATTGTCACTACACCAGGGGCCCTTGGGGGGGTGGGAGGTGGGGGCGTGATGCCTCTTAAAATCTTCTGGTTAAATTTCGGTCTCCACGGGGCTGCGTGTCCCTGAGCCGGGACCTCTCAGTGTTTCTCTGCTCCCTACCACTGCTGGGGAGACAGAGGGCTAGAAGGGCTGGACTTGGGGACATGCCTGTCTCCCGGACTGGATCAGGTTTTGAAGTCTTTTTGCCTTCAATTTGGATGGCACTCTGGATGTACTTCAAGTGGATATTTTTCCCGTCCCCCACCGGAAATGTGAGGTGTTTTTTCGCGGCTTTTCATGTCCTTATTCCGGAAGGGAAAATTCATGAAAGTGAGAGTCCCCAGGAAAGACTGCGGCCCAGGAACTTGGTACTGTCACGCTGGTCCTCATCCAGCCTCCAAAAATTTGTTAAAACCATGGTGTAAGTGTTTCTCCCGGTTCATGGGACCACTGGCTTCTGCTCCAGGTAAGGAGATGTCATCCATGGCCTTGGATTTACCTATCCCCTAGGTTGGGGGGTGGGGGGCATTTTCCCTGGTTTTCAGTTTGTTCAGCTTTTTTCTTACTTTAAGAATGACACTGACCACTTCAAGCTCTTTACCTGTGGGGGCTGGAACTGATAGTCTACCTTTATATCTGAAATCATTTAAATTGCATAACAACCCCACAAGGTATATAATATTAGTATCCTCTCTTTAGTGACAGGAAAACTGTGGTACAGAGAGATTAAGTTTCTTGCCCAGGGTACCAAAGCAACCAAGTGGTTGAGTCAGAATTGAACCAGATCCCATGGCTCCAGAAATGACTCTTTTCCACACTCTGCAACACTGCCTTTCAGAAAACAACTCGTCCACACTCACACAACCAGTAAAAGGTGGAGCCAGACAGCCCGTGTCTCTAACCACTGTACTGTCCAGCATGGGTTCAGGTCCGGTCTGTTGTTTCACCCATCTAATGTGCTCTAGAATGTCTGGACTGTCATCATGACCTGAACTTCAACCACCAAAAATTTCCCCATTCACCAATTCTCTAAAGACCCCCAAATAACAGGAAAATCAATAATAGAAAAAGTAAGTTTAAAAAAATTTTCCCAAATAAATATCAATATTTACCCAAATTAATTGAGCAAAGAAAAATCATGATGGCCTTAAACACAGTAACCATAAACCAAGATAGAGTACTTTAAAAAATACACCAATCATACTATGGTAAAAAGTCTTCAATTTGTGAAGCTTCTCAGGCATATCTTTAAGCTCACTCGTTCTCTCCTTGGTGATGTCCAGCCCCCCTATGAATCCATCAAAGGCATTCTTCTTTTCTGTTACATAGTGTTTGCTTTCTAGAATTTCTTTTTTTCTTTCTCAGAATTTCCATCTTTTTGCTTACAACATCCATCTGCTCCTGAATGCGACTTCCTACTTTTTCATTACTACTCTGAGACTATTTATGATAGTTATTTCAGATTCCCACGCTTTGTCAGCCCATACCCAAACATAACCACTGTGTGCAGAGAAAACTATGTAATAGAACATACATGACGAAAGGCCCTGAGGTTTTGTGCTAATAATCATGTCTCCCAAGATATTAACTATAAATCATTTTAGAGAATAAATTTTGGGGAAAAAAGTGATTACACAACTTAAAAAGCTATTTTTCCTTGCTTTTGTTAGTGTCTAAAAATTATTCAAACAGTTAAAAAATACATTAGAACAACAAAAATAAATAGGTTGCTTCCTCCCATGTAAATACTGTCATGGGTCACGTGAGAGAATTCACAAAAAAATACCAGTTGCTGGAATTGTTCGTTCATCGTGGTACACATGGTGATGTATGAACAACATCCATATTTGGTTCAGGTTTTCAGGACCCTAATGACCCTGTCAGAAGGCTCTCATTCCTGGTAGCTGCACGCTACCCCTGCCTTACCGATGCTGAGATGAATGTGAAACAAGGTCAGAAGGCTCTCATTCCTGGTAGCTGCACGCTACCCCTGCCTTACCGATGCTGAGATGAATGTGATTTGGAACATGATGGTGTCAGTGTCCTCCCTCTCTTCCCAGTGAATCCCCCCACAAGTGCAAGCCACTTAATTCATCCCTTTATCTGTCAGATTCATCAAGTACCAGAATTCAATCCTACTTTTAAATTCATAATGTCTGTGAATATCTTATCACATTCAGAGCCTACATCCTACTAAGTAAAAAATAAATCTGAATCATGTATTTATAATTAATAATAAAGAACAATGGGACGTGACTTCTCTGTCCCAGGAATGATGATCTGAATATCATATGATGTAAAGAAAAAATTTTAAATTACACTTCTGTACCCCGCGTCCCTTCATTTTATAATCAGTACTATAGACATGCCAAGGCATGCCAACCCAGACCCAGAGCAAGGCTAATTAGCCGTGAAGGATTGAGGCTCGCCAATTAGCTGTAAATTTCATCTCAGCTGGGTGAAAGGCCCTTCAAGAGGTCAAATGATGCTACCATTGAAACAGCACATGGAAAGAGAACCACACAGAAGGTCACAGAGGTCATCAATGATAAGTACAGAGAAGTTAGGCTTCAGGACCAAAATATTGCAGAGTGATGAGTTGTACAATTTCTGAAAAGGCAATTAAATTTGAAGTACCTCTAATTAACCATAGGGGTGAAAAGGAGCCATAGAAAGAGTGGAGGAGGAATAAATCACAGGCCTCTAAAAAAAACATTGTTTTCTTCATAAAAAGTTCTTTTATTTAAATTTTTCTTTGTAGAATCTGAGGGATGGCAAAAACCACCTAATTAATAATCCACACTTACCTATTAGTCATTTTTCAATCACATTATTTAATGCCCTTGAAAAAGAAACTTCTGATAACAAAAGTATTCTACCAATTAAAGTAACCCAGAAAGTTCTTTGATTTGCAATAAAGAAACCATACTTGACAATAAAAGTGAAACTACTTGATTTTCAGTCTCTAAAACAATTTCCATCATTCAGGGCTTCCTTTAGTGCCACTTTCTATACTTAAATGGGTTTATCTTTATCAGAAGAGCTGTTAGAAGTAATTTCATATTATGACTAATCCAAGTGAAAAATGCCTATTAAGAAATGTTGGACTTGTCTCATTTCTACTGCATTCTTATTTAAAAAGACTCTGTTTCCTCAGGAAAAGGAAAAGGGCAAATAATTGAAATTCTGTGTAATAATTAAAAGCCGCACTTATTTTGCAAATGCTCTTCCATTTTAAAAAGCTTAGAGATTTCATCTAAAACCAGAGCATTTTCTCCTAAATGATCAATTTGCGTAACTGGTATTCATTCATGCTGTTGAGAACATTGAAATGATTCTAATTAAAATATTAATAAATTTAAAAAGTAAATATATTTGTGTAGTTACACAAATGAGCAATATACTTTGAGAAGCTGAAATTTTAAGATAGCTATTCAGTTTGCATAATGAAAAATTGAACTTCATTATAGTAGCCATCAGAATCTACTTGATTTAATAAAAAAAAACACAAAGGTTTAAGGATAATTATTTTGAATTATGGGTATGATTTTAACAGAAAAAGAAAGGGCATCCTAGGTTAAGGAGAACCGGGGCCTTTTAATAAGCAGGATGACTGGAAATAGAGTAAAAAACAGTGAATGGTGAATAACATCCATAAGGCCTGGATTCTGGACCTGGTCTGACCACCAACCAGATTTATGCCATTGAGAACCTGCCTTTATGCCTCAAAACTTAAAATCTTTTTGGCATGTGTAAAATGATAAAAACAAGACACATAGGACCTATTATTTGCATTCAGCTTGTTAATTACCTATGAGTATATAGGAATATTCGGGAGTTAAATATCTTTGAAACATGTGATAAATGCAGGGGCTTCATGGAAAACAGGGTCAGAAAATTATTGTAGAGCCGTGTTATGGGGGTTCCTGTTTGTCAGACTGAGTAAATATATAGTTCTTCTAATTAAGTGAGCTAAACTTTTTCATTAGCACATTCTCTCAATATAACAAAAAGAAATCATTAATTATAGTGAGAAGCATAAAATCATAATAATAGTTTAAAGTGTTGCTTCTCATACTTCTATTGATGTGCTATTTAGAGCAAAGGAATAATATCAATAGAATTTAGTCCAAAGAAGCCCTCTGAATGTGAAGCTAGTTTCTTTTTTTAATGAGCGGATTTAGCTTACAAACTCATGAGACCTTTCACTCTGCAGTATAATATATTCATTGTTTTTGAAATGATAAAATATTTTCCCCAAAAGCTTTGAGGTAAATGGATCCTCTAGAAACATATTCTATATTTATTCTCTGGCTCAACCTAACGCAACCTATGTCATCTCAAACGTCTGGAGTTCTGTCGGTATAGGTAATATAACTATAAATTGTGTGTGTGTGTGCACATCATTATTAAATTTCAAAATGAAACAAAAGATGTAGATGAAAGACCCTACCTACAGTCATTTTTCTGTACATTGTGATCTCCTTCCAGGTCTCAGTGAGTAGTAAAGGGAGGAAATTAGCAGCAGAACAGCAGTTAAGAGCAAGGCCAAGTAGTGAAGGGTGAGTCGAGATGGATAAGCAGAAATTGGATGAGGTAAGACCTTGTAAGTGATAGGAAGAATTTTAGTTGTCATTTTAAAAACAATAAAATGTTATTAGAGCATTTAATGCACGGATGTGACACAGTTAGAAATATATTTAAAAAGGACACTCTGTATGGACTTCTGGAAAATACAATAGATGAGAGTTTAAGAGTTAATGCTTAAAAAACGAAGTGCTTGCAGTAGTGTAAAACATAACTGAGTTCCTGAGATTTATTTATACAATCTCGACTCCCAAATCAGAATTTTTGCTTCCAAACTAAGAAGCATTTTGGTTGAATTATAGAGATTATTTCTGAAATAATCGTACTACCTTCATTTTTTTTATTGTAACTACATACAAGTGAAAAGTTCTGATTTAAGAACTAAAACCTGGCTTGGTCGGGTGGCTCAATAGATAAGGCATCATCCAGATGCTTTGATCCGCTCTCAGGGCACTTATGAGAAGCAATCAATGAGTACACAACTAAATAGAAGAACTTAGTGGAATGGTGAGTTGGTTGACGCTTCCTTCTCTCTCTCTCTTTCTCTATCTTCCTCCCTTACATTCTCTCTCTCAAATAAACGGGAAAAAAATTTAAAAAGAGTTAGCACTTGCATTTCTTTGAATTAATTATTGCAGCATTTTTATTAACTTAGCATTTGGATGCTTACTTTATTACTCAAATATCCCTGTGTTTGTTAATACGCCATTTTAACTTCTGAAATAAATTTGGAAAAAGAATTCCTGCTTGTACAAAAAAGGTGTAGACTCCTGAGTAAAATATACAGATATGCTCTCATTAATATTATGAGGACAGGCCCTGGCCGGTTGGCTCAGCGGTAGAGCGTCGGCCTGGCATGCAGGAGTCCTGGGTTCGATTCCCAGCTAGGGCACACAGGAGAAGCGCCCATCTGCTTCTCCACCCCTCCCCCTCTCCTTCCTCTCTGTCTCTCTCTTCCCTTCCCGCAGCGGAGGTTCCATTGGAGCAAAGATGGCCCGGGCGCTGGGGATGGCTCTGTGGCCTCTGCCTCAGGCGCTAGAATGGCTCTGGATGCAACAGAGCGATGCCCCAGAGGGGCAGAACATCGCCCCCTGGTGGGCATGCCAGGTGGATCCCTGTCGGGCACATGCGGGAGTCTGTCTGACTGCCTCCCTGTTTCCAGCTTCGGAAAAATGAAAAAAAAATAAAATAAAAAAATAAAAATAAATAAATATTCTGAGGACAAAGACCTCAAACTAATAAATTTTGGAAGCATAGAGGTACCATAGAAACACATTTTTTAAATGTTTACATTTTATGTAGTAGCTTTCTGAGTGAGGCAGAATTTGAAATACATTTTAGCACACAAATCTCACAGCTACTTGTTTGATTAGACACAGAAAGTCACCTTAGAACAGATTTCCTTCAATTATACCAAGTGGCTCCATTTTGAATTTTGAAATCCCACTCTACAACAATCAATGTCTTTATTTTTATATAGAAAACTTGATGAGGCTTTGAATTCAACATATGCTATATTTCAGGAAAGTGCAAGGTAAAAAAACTACAAATTAGATTTTCAAGGACATGAATCCTGTGGCTAAAAGGAAAAAAAAAAAAATGTTCCCTTGCTTCTTGACCCTGAATTGACTTGAGAGTTGAACACCTTGCAGCTGTCCTTCCCAGTCTGTGAGCTGCCCAGGATGGTGAGAGTCAGCCCGGCCACCTTTCTTCTTATCCCTCACATTCTTATAATGAACAAAAGCCTTCCTTTCACTACTGTACCAATACTTGTTACAGTTTTGGAGACTTATAAAGTATTGCATTTTACATTCTAGAAGATTATTGTTATTGTCAATGTAGAAAAATACTCCTGATTTCTACATATTCATCTTGAGACAAGAAAACTTACTCAAATTTAAATCTAGTAACTTGATGCTGGGATAATTTATTGATTTTTAGAGAGGAAGGAAGAGAGACAGAGACAGAGAGAAAAAAAAACATTGATCCCTTGTTCCCCTTATTTAGGTATTCATTGCTTGGTTTTTGTATATGCCCTGACAGGAGATTGAACCTTCAACTTAGGCATGTTGGGACAATGCTTTAACCAACTGAGCTATCTGGCCAGGGCCAATGTTGTGATTTATTTTTATGTAGATGACTATATAATTTTTAAACAATGACAATTTAAACTAAACCTTTTCAATCTTTACAGTATAATTCCTCCTTATTTTTCTTTCTTAATTATCACTTTTTCTCTCTCCATATTTCTTTCTGTCTCTCTTTCTCCTTTCACCTCTCCCACCTACCTTTCTTTCCGTTCATTATTCTTACACCATAACTGGACATTCATCATTCAGCTATTGAGTGCTTATGCTAATGAAATTTCTAACTTTCCCTTGTTCTTAAATGAAACATTCTGTGTAGGTATTTAGCACATAATCTTTGCCATATTAGGAAAGTTTTCTTCTTTATTTATTTAATTTTTATTTTTTATTTTATTTATTCATTTTTAGAGAGGAGAGAGAGAGAGAGAGAGGAGAGAGAGACAGAGAGAGGGAAGGGGGGGAGGTGATGGAAGCATCAACTCCCATATGTGCCTTGACCAGGCAAGCCCAGGGTTTCGAACCAGCAACCTCAGCATTCCAGATCAACACTTTATCCACTGCGCCACCACAGGTCAGGCCTGTTTTCTTCTTTATATTGTTGATTTCTTTTAAAGTATTGGTCTTCATCAAATGCTTTATTTACCTCTGTTATACATATTCTTATCCTTTAGTCCATTAATATGAAGAATTATAATGGCAACATTTTAAAATGTTGAATCAACAAAAATGTTTTGGGAGAAATTTTATATGAATATGATGCATGAATTTTAGTGTACTGTTATAGTCACTTAAGTATTGTTTCATCTAGGCATGGTATTCTCATATCAATTTATAGAAGAAATGGATCTATAATTATCCTTTATTATATTGTCTTTTTTTTTTGAAAAATGTACAAACTTCCTCTAGAATTTGCTAGAAGTTTCTAGAATTTGCTCTTTGGTAAATTTAAATTTCATTATGACATGTATAGGTATATATTTAGTTTAACTAGGGAGTTTGACATTCTATAAGTTGTTTCACTATGAGATTTCAAACTTTATTAATTTTATAAGTTTTTATCATTATTTCTTTAAACATTTGCTCTCATTTTTGTATTCTATGTCTAAATGCTCACAAATTTACTTCTATTCTCAAATTCCCTAATATTTGTCTCATTTTTTTATTTCACTTTCTTTAAAATTTAGTGAATATAATTTTCCAGGTCACTTATTCATTCTTTAACTATTTCTTATCAGCATTTTATCTCATCCCCCACAAGTAAAATTTCCACTTATTACATTTTTGTTTTTGTAATTTAATAATATTCCTCCATAACAAACTTTTGTGATGTTTACATATTACAGTTAACTTCAATTCTTATTTTTCTCATTTCAAAAATTCAACACCATGTATTACATTTGTTATTTTTCTTCATGGTAGGTTTACTTCTCAGATATAAATAGTTTGTCCTGAGTGATCATGTTCCCCTAGTGGTATCACCTACCTTTTTGGTAACTGTATTACAGGAGGTAGGTACTAGTTGTGTCCTTCCTAGTAAACTAAGAAACATATAGGGAATAAGCCCCAGGTAGAAGAATCTCAGTATCTTTATAACCTTTTGATGAATGCCACATCTACTATTCTACCTGCTCATTCCTCTATATCCTGAATTGCTTATTTTTATTAAGTTTCTGTATCAAGGAGAACTAAAGTTACTATAACCTATATGCAAGAGAATTTTGTTCCATTTTCATTTAATAGTTCAAAGGGAGTTGTCCAGAACTAATAAGTCATTTCTTAACCATAAAGGCATTGAAAGACTAAGTATCAAATGTGGCCCATGGCTCAAGTTGGCTACTATACACATTGTTGTTTCTATGACAGAAAGATAGAGGGACATGGGAAAGACAAAAACTTTTCCTTTTTAAAGAAATAATTTAGAAGCTATAAGCATCATTTCTTCTTATATTCCACTGAGCAGAATGGTTTCATAGGGCTGCACTTATGTGCAAAGGAGGCTGGGAAATATAGTATCTATTCAGGCAGAAATGTGCCCTGCTAAAATTCTGGCTCTATTATTATTTTTTTATTTATTTCCCATTTCTAAATTCTTCTGGCTGAATGAAAAAGCACACACAGTAACAGGAGAAAATGACCAAATTTACTATGCATGTACATATGGGGTTTATGTAAGAATACGGAACCAGGGGACAGATTGGTCAGATAAGGGCTATATGCCACCTGAGCTAAGGGTAAAAGGAATGGAAATAGCAGCCTGGGACTTCATAGGGTAGGAAGGCAATGCACATGAAGAAGAAAAGACATAATTGAAAAACAAGCATTGGCTGGGCCCTCTTTAACAATGAGACACAACAAGGACTTTGATCAAATGGTCCTTGCTAGGTTCCTCCCAGTCCATCACACCCTAGTTCATATTAAACTGTCCTTATCTGTGATGATCACTCCCTCCCAAGAGCAGGTCCTGTGTCTAAAGTCTTTTAGAAAAGTGAGGGGAAAGTCAAAGTTTTTTTTCTGAGGCATCGGCTTTTTAAAATTGCTAGCTTAGTCATATTCCGATAGGCATATTTTAGGGTGACAAACTACTTCCTCTAATTTACATCTTCAGAGACAAAAACTAACTTGAACATATTTATGGAAAGAAAAAGAGCACCCCTCTGAGGGATTGTAAGATCACTTTTATGATATCTAAAGTCTTTGGGGGTAGAGAATTTTTTTTTTTTCAAATATATGTAATAAGTAAGTAGATGTGTGGCTGCAAATGTGTCTAAAATACCACCCTAGCCATGGAGTAGTGGGGAAGGTAAGGACTCTGGAAAAAGCAATATGCCTTGACAGGGATGTTGAGTAGCTGTCATTTTCAAACCATTTCCTGGAACTCAAAATGTTGGATTTTCTTAATCATATAGTTAATCAGGAGCACAGAGCTCAGATAAATTTCAACAAGGTCAACAGAATGAAGAATTGTAAAAAAGCATATTATTCTCTTAATATTTTAAATGTCTAAATTAGGTATGTCTTCTTAAGTCATTGACCATTTGGAAATCTATAAATTCTTATAAAATTGATTATCATATTTGTAACACTTAGGTTCAGAAAAATAATGAGAAATATAAATAAAACCTATAATTTGTGGCTTTTATAGATATCCAAAAGATAAAAAAATCATAATTAAATAAAAGCAAATGACAAAGTTAACATAAAATTTTGGAGGCTAAAAAAGAGAGGTTGAAATCATTATTCCTGCCTGACCTGTGGTGGTGCAGTGGATAAATGTCAACCTGGAACGCGGGGGTTTTCAGTTCAAAACCGTCAGTTGACTTGGTAAATCATATATGGGAGCTCATGCTTTCTGCTCCTCCCCCACCTTCTTTCTCTCTCTTTCTTCTCTAGAAAATTAATTTTAAAAAGTTCTAATTTTTTTTTGAATATCACTGTTCCTATGGATGTATACATATCACATTAGAGAATTTTTAAAAATTTTCTTGGAGTTTCAAAGATGGTAAAAGTCATGCCTTTGAACCTTAGTATTACAGCTCCACTTTTAGTCTTTCCACTCCATTGGCTTTAAGCGTAATGAAAAATTTAACAATAATTAGTGGATCTTTAAAATTTTTCTTCAATTGAAGGCATATGCTAATTACAGCTCTGCCTGGGTAGAAGCAGGGAAAGTGAACAGAGAGAGATCTACGTGAGCTCAGCCGTGATGGGAACATCCAGGAATAGCTCTTTCCACATAGTGCCCACGGTTTGCAAATGCTTGATGCTAACTCTGGTTTGCTCATAAGAGTGTTTACTTTCAATTCTGAGCTTATGACTAAATCAAAAGCATGAACTTGATGACGAAGAAGGCAATTATTCTGTCAGACTCACTATCATGAGATATTTGATTAGTAGGTTGAAGTTATCTTATTTTTTAACTATCTGAAGCTGTTATTTAAATTACTCTTTATGGTTTTATTATCTTGACTCTTCACTATGCCACACGCATCTCTTATTTCAATATCCTTTTTTCCTTTAACTGTATTTGTCCTTCTGTTTCATTTCAAGCAGAAAGTCTACTATGTACTATGTACTGACTCTACATATTGCTATTAAAAATGACAATTTATTGCTGCTAAAAATAAATTTTGTGGTCAAATATTTAAATCTAAATATTTGGACATTATCTATATACTGACTCCAAAATGATATTTTATCTAACTATTTTTTTCGATAAAATACAGTAGAGAAAATGCTAATAGTCGAACATTAGAATTAACACCAGTAATCTCAAATAAAAGATAAACAATATTTTTAAAAATACAATCATTTCTTAAAACCTTAATTGAGAAGGACCATATTTCAAATTTCACTCTATTTGGTAAAGTTTTAGGAAAGAGTGAATAAAATACTGTATTTGAAAAAAAAAAGATGCAGCATTTTCAGTCATGTCATTTTCTTATAAGTAACATTACTTATTTTTAAAAATTTTAATATATGTCAAATGGCAGGAGAATATCTACTTGATAACATTTTTGTAAATATTAAATCAAATCATATACATCATAGAACCACTGAGAAAAAATTGTCATATTAACGTATCACAAAAATCTTATTTAATTTTTATTGAAAACACTGTATTTAAATGTTTCATAAAAATGATGCCCTCATTATTAAATACAATGTTCAAATCAAGAACAGGTCATTCGAAAGTCAGAATTCCCTGCTCTTGATGCTGAGGAGATTTGAGCAGATTTCTCCTAATAGTGCAATTGTAGATACAAAAACCTGCATACTCTTACATTTAATATCTAAATCGCTGTAGATGCCCCTTTGTTGTTAATATAAATGCTGCTAATTAGAGTCCATGCCCTCTTATATGGTCACAGTATGATACTCTGTCTGCCCCATGCACTCCCCTCAACAATTGAAAACCCTGACATGGCCATCTGGCCATAACTTGATAAAATGACAACTGGGAATATCAGAGTCTCTAAAAATCACTTGAAATAGCAACAGCGGCAACTAGACATCAAGATCCAGAACTGGGGCCTTTATGCACACAGCCAAGATGACTTCCAACCAGGCCAGGCCTCACGCGCTGCCGAATAATGAGCCCAAACATTACGGCAGCGTTCAGTGGCCTTCAGAGGCTTGACTCTCAGAGATGGGATAGAAAGCGTTTGAAGTTTTAAAACATTTAAAGATGTTTTGTTTCTGTTTTTTGTTTTGTTTTGTTTTTTTAAAACTACCTGATTTTCTCCAGTGCTTTCTTATAGAGTATGTTGGTTAAGGTTTTCCCTGCAGGACAATAAAATGTCTACAGAGCTCATTTCCGTTCTAACGCCCTACAACTTCGCACATGTGTTCTATCGAGTGGCTTTTCCCAGTGCCCCGGTGCCATTATGCCTGTGAACACCTATTTAACCTTCACATGTTGGATCAAATATCTTTGTCTCTGGGAAAGCCCATATGATAGCTCCAGACAATTTCTGCAGCATTTGGCATTTCTTGAGAACAGTGATTCTAGTTTACTCTTCACAAAGGTGCCGCTCCACCGTGTTCTCTGTATTGCTTTGAGAGCTCCACACCCTACCACAGTTCCTGGCGCAGGGAAGGTTCCCATTAATATCAGCTAAATAAATGTTTATTTAGCAAGTATTTATTTAGGATTTGCTTTGTAACAGACACTGTTGTAGGTGCTATAAATAGAGCATTCGACCAAACAGCAGTTTCTTTGTACGTGGGTTTGTTTGTCTTAACCTCTGTAGGGGCCCTCATTAGCCTGCTTATCCCAGGAACCCTAGCATTTCAATTTGTCGAGGTTAGTTAGAGTTTAATGGTCATTCTGTGGGTAAAGTTCTGAAGACACCCTTGAGATCTATAACTTCATAAATTGGGATATGATATGCTGTGGTCCTGAGACCATGGCCTTAAAGAGGAAAATAGAGCCCTTCTCTTTTGAGGGGCTCAGAAGGAACATAAAAGTGCCCTGAAAATTGTGGAAGCAGACCTGGAACAACAAGTTCAGAGGCCCCCACCGGTGAATACTGCCAGGCTAAACAGCCTCCAGCACAGAGCAATTTCCCCTTGTTTTCACCAGGGAAGCAAAGGTTATAGACTGAAAAACAGTTCTCTTAAATTACAGAGAAGGGAGAGAAAGAAAATGTCTACATGGAACCTCAGGATATAAAGCCTGTGTGTCTCACTGAACCAGAGATGGAAGTATGCTGGCCTGGCACAGCAGCCCCCATCTCACATGCTGGAAGCCCTCCCTGCCGAGACCGGAGACTCCTTCCTGAAAAATCGCCCTGTCCAATTTGTGCCCGTGCAGGCACAGAAATGGGGTTGTTGCCTTGCCTTGGTCTTGTGGTACGATTGTGAAAATGAGAACGTTGGTTTTGAACATGTGACGTTGCCCTGTTGGTAGACTCTTCTTGTGTAAACCAGGGAGAAACTTTGCCTTAAATTTCTAAGCCACATTAAGAAAGGTTCTCCAATTCTGTCCCCACACATCTTTCATATGTTTCCTTTTGTGTCTTGGTTTGTACAGCTATAATTCAAACAATGCCATTCTTCAACCAGACTACTGCAATAGCTTTCTAGTGAAGCTACATCATTTCAGTCGGATGCCTTTATAAAGCCTCCTCCATACCAGCAGCTCTAGGCTGAGGTGTGATGATGCTCTTCAATCAGTGGAAGGTAAAGTTAGAGCATCCCTGTGACTGCTTACTAGGAATTCAGAATGAGCCAAAGATTAGGCAATGGCTCCTACTGTGTTTCTCCTTAACATTCTTTAATGGCCTCTAATTTGTTACATGATAAAGTGCAGTACCTGTTCATGGATCATTAGTCAAATAGTCTAGGCTGTCTCATTTTAAAATTTTCCCTCAATCTTTTTCCTGAATTAAACATTCTGTCAAATGTTTATTTTTCACTCATGTAACTCCAACATGGGTCAGGTACATACCTTCACCTGTAACTGTACCCTATGGATTTGGTGTCCTCTGGGGCATCATAGAAATGGAAGAAAGAGCATGAAAAAGCACATGTGTCTTTAACTGCTTAGGGCCAGAAGTGACTGCTTATGACATTTTTGCATGACATATGTCACATGTAACATACACACACATGCACACACATAATATATCACTGCTACGTAGAATTATTTAAATTGAATTGATCCAAGGTTCCTAGGAGAAGCTAGAAAATGCAGTCTTTTTAAGTAGCTACAAAGGTTAAATTGAAATGAGGTTGTTAAATGCATAGCACTGTCTCGATCATATCTGGAATCCAAAGTCTTTCCTGATCTACCCTCTGCCTATTTTCCAGCTTTATAGCCTCCGTTCTCTCTAATGCTTTTTGTTGTTGAGCCGGCCATAGGAGAGTACTCTCAAATGCATCATGCTATATTTTATGATTTTTATGACTTCGAAATGCCTGAAATGCCATCTTAACTACTCTCTCTAGCCCCTCTGTTTTTCTACAAAAATATCACACATTTTTAAGATTAATTTTCCATTCTCTACCTTGCAGCTACTGAGTCCAAGAGTTGTTATCTGAAAGTTTATTTATGGTACAGTGTGCTAAGGACAAGAAAGACAGCCAGTCAGTCATATAACATAATAGAAGAAAGAGAAAAGGAAGGCAGGAGAGAAAGAGGGAAAGAAGGAAGGAAGGGAGGTGAGGGGGGAGGGGAGGGGAGGGGTGGGGAGGGGAGGGAAGGGAAGGGAGGAGGGGAGGGAGGGAGGAAGGGAGGAAGGGAGGGGAAGGGAGGAGAGGAGGGAGGGAGGGAGGGAGGAAGGAAGGTTAAAAAAGTAGGGAGGGAGGGAGGAAGAAGAGGGAGACAGGGAGGGAGGACTAAAAATATTAGACAAAAAAAAATATTAGATTTTTTTCATCAAGCTGCATAGGGAACAAGGACATAATTGAAATTTGGAATTGCAGTCAAGAGCCTAGGAACAGGTGGAAAGAATGACTTGGTAAAAACGAAGATTGTTTCAGCCAGTATTGAACCAGACATGTTTGAATAAATAGGAGATCACAGACATAGATAAAAAGATAGAGACAGATACAGTTGTAGATGAGAGAGAGAGAAGCATTGCAGAGCAGTAGCTGACACAATTGTAGCTGGCCAAGCAGGCAGGTGGGCGGGCAGGCTGGGGCGGGCAGGCAGCGGGAGGGCGGGGGAGGAGAGAGCACCCAGTGCGCTGCCGCCTCAGGCAGCGCAGTTAAGGGAGTCAGAGGGTCTGCCATAAAGAAGGGGTTGTTGAGGTACCAGAATGTAGACATATTTTACAATCTCTTTCTCCTCTTAAGAGTCCTGGTCCCGACCTAAATTCTGATCACGTATTTCAATCAGCAGATCTCCCACACCGGCCGAGTGTCCTACAGTTCGACTCCGTTCCTGCACCACCTTCCTGGGAACAGCACTTCCACATCCCACAGGTGAAGGGCTCTGTCCTACAGGACTGCCTCCGCCCCCCACTTCAGAGGACAATTCAAAGGCCAGGTTGTCCTCTGTGTTTCTGACCAATGGGCTATCGATGGATGATTCTAAAAACCCTTGTCTTGGGTTTGATTAATTTGCTAGACTGGTACACAGAACTGAGAGAAATATTTTATTTACTTGAAGATCAGTTTATCACAAGAGGATATGTAACCGCGTGGAAATATGACCTTTCTTCCTGTCTTTCCTTTGGACACACGTTGGCCCCCTCCAGCCCTGGACTCATCTGCCTCCTTCTCCTTTGCACGTTCACTCCCTTCATTGATTTAAGTCTTTAGGACAATGAGACTCTGATCAGCATGAAATAATCTTAAGAACAAAGAGACTGTAGGGTCCGTTGACTCCAGAGACAGAATTTTGGTCAAACTAGAAATGACATCTAGGCCTCAGTTGTGTTTTGGCTCTAGGCCAGGGGTCCCCAAACTTTTTACACAGGGGGCCAGTTCACTGTCCCTCAGACCGTTGGAAGGCCAGACTATAAAAAAAAAACTATGAACAAATCCCTGTGCACACTGCACATATCTTATTTTAAAGTAAAAAAACAAAAAGGGAACAAATACAATATTTAAAATAAAGAACAAGTAAATGTAAATCAACAAACTGACCAGTATTTCAATGGGAACTATGGGCCTGCTTTTGGCTAATGAGATGGTCAATGTCCTGTT
This sequence comes from Saccopteryx leptura, assembly GCF_036850995.1. Lineage (NCBI taxonomy): Eukaryota > Metazoa > Chordata > Mammalia > Chiroptera > Emballonuridae > Saccopteryx > Saccopteryx leptura. The sequence continues at coordinate 205,362,568 of NC_089503.1, read as the reverse complement.
CCAATTTGTCACTGCTAGCTATAACAAGTGGTATGACACGCTTCTGGAGCCGTGACACATCCGTCCTACATCACCAGAAGTAGTGCTGTACATGAGCAACACTGCGCTTTGTGGCGCCGCCACATACGGTACTCCAGGAACACAGGATGCAGATGCATACTGTGCTCCTCTCACTGACCACCAATGAAAGAGGTGCCCCTTCTGGAAGTGCAGCAGGGGCCGGATAAATGGCCTCAGGGGGCTGTATGTGGCCCATGGGCTGTAGTTTGGGGACCCCTGCTCTAGGCCCAGAAAAGCGACAAAACCAGATAAAACAACGCCATGGCTGACCTCAGAACCAGATGTACTGGTCAACTACCCCCTACTATAACACCGACTACTCAGTAGAGACCACGACTGTGACCATGACCCTATCTTCCTTGGTCACAATAACAAATGATTGCTCCCTATTTAACCCATCCACTGGAAGTCATCAAGGAGCCAAGTCTTAGAGCATTAGCTCACCTATCTGCAGCTGTGGGACACTTTCTATAACAAACCTTCACTTTTTTTCTGAAAATCCTTATTCTTGTCTTATTGGGCTCTGATGTGTGCAGGCAAAGGGACCCCTTCAGTCAGTCCAGTAGCAGATACAGCTCTGGGCCAGCCAGATGGAAGAGATGCATGGTGCAAGGTACGAAGAAGAGCACAGTTTCCACATCCTCTCTAAATACACCACTCTCCTCCAATCTCCCAGAGTTCACCAACTGGAAAGCTCTCTGAGCCCCCTCTACTTGGGGTTTTATGGAGACATCATTACATGGGAATGATTCATTAAATCAGTGGCCATTTGTGACTGGTTCAACCTTCAGCTCCTCTCCCCACCCCCAGCGGTCAGTGTGGGTCGGACTGAAAGTACCAACCTTCTAATCATATGGTTGGTCCTCCTAAAAACCAGCCAGCCACCAATCCTTGGGTGGAGTCCAAAAGTTGCCTTAGAAAAAAATCAAGGGACAATCTCATGGCTCCCACCATAGGAAATTCCAAAGGTTTTAGAAGTTCTATGCCAGAATTGGGTCACAGAACAAACATATATATTTAATCACAATATCAGACCTTTGTTGCATGTAGTGTCTGATTTTTCAGTCCTTCTTTAAAGGGCATCTCCATAGTCAAGCTAGCTGACCCAGGGTAGGAGAAAGTGAGAAAACTATTAACATCCAGGGACACTTTAAACACTCAGTTTACTCAATTCTATTTCCTGACATAGTTGTCTATAGTCTTCTCTGTAGACACATACAAATTACTTGCAGGACAAACTCTGGAAGCTGAAGCAAACAGTTTGCTGTCCTTTCTGGGCCAAGAGGAAGAAGCGTGGGCCGGTGTTCTGCACGGCACAGGAAGACCAAGTGTGGCGCTTTGCTACCATATAAATATACGGTTATGTTTCCGTGTGTAAGCACACATTTCCAAGTGTTTATGTAGAGGGAATATAACACTTTGTAAATAGAGTTGATATTAATGAAAAAACATAAATATAATTTATATTACAGTAACTGCTTTTTCAACTTCTTTTAGAATAGCATAGATAGTTTTTAAGAATGAGCAATACGGATTTATCTTGAGTACTTTTTGATTATGAAAGTATTGCCTGTAATTTGGATGTATGTAATCGGGCTTATTCTTGGAAACACAGTTCAGTGAGCAAGGCTGGTTTGGGGAAAGCTGGAAAGAACAGGACTTAGTGGTCTCACAGAGGAAAGAAGAGGAGTGTTTCCCGAGTGGGCACAATTTCAGGACTGCACTAAGATCCCCAGGGACCTTCCCGCTGATATTGCCACACTCCCTGGAATTTCATTTACTCAAGTCAGTATTTTTGCCAAAATATGGTTTTCAAGAGGTCTTGCTTTAAAAGTATATAGTGAGCCTGACCAGGCAGTGGCAAAGTGGATAGAGTGTTGGACTGGGATGTGGAGGACCCAGGTTCGAGACCCCGAGATCGCCAGCTTGAGCGCAGGCTCATGTGGTTTGAGCAAAGCTCACCAGCTTGGACCCAAGGTCGCTGGCTCGAGCACGGGGTTACTCAGTCTGCTGAAGGCCCACAGTCAGGGCGCATATGAGAAAGCAATCAATGAACAACTAAGGTGTCGCAACGAAAAACTGATGATTGATGCTTCTCATCTCTCTCTGTTCCTGTCTGTCTGTCCCTATCTATCCCTTTAACTCTCCCTCTGTTTCTGTAAAAAAAAATAAAGAAAAAAAAAGAAAAGTATATAGTGATAATAGTAGCAGGAACAGAAGTGGTAGTAATAACAACAAGAGCACCAATAGTAAAATGCTCATCGGCCATATGCTGGGCATTATGGAAGTGCTTGACAATGCTTCTTTCTTTCCTCTAAATTCTCACATCTCTTTCTCCATCTTCACTCTCAGCTAATGACTGTGCTCCCTGTTTCCACCCCAGCATGTATCTGCCCAGCTGTGGCTATGCTCTCACTGTGCATGCCGTCCTGTTCCTGTAGATGGACTAAATGTGCTCTGTTCTAAAAGCCACCTCTCCACCCAGCCTCACCTCCCATCCCGACCCCTATGAAGGCCATCCTTCCCTTCCTGCCCGCATCATCCATTTTTCTACCCCCATAGGATCCTTCCAGTCAGCATGCAACCACACTGCTCTTTCTTCTATTAAAAGAATTACAGTGTTCCTAATTTCACAACCCTTTCAAGCTATACTCTCTGCAGCAGATTCTGGTGCTTGCCTCATCATTCCCTCTCAACCCAGTTCAATTGGACTTTCCCACCCACCATTTCAGCAAAACTGCCATGCTGCAGTCAACAATGACCTTTGCCTTGTACAAGCCAGCAGTGAGCAGTTCTTTCCAGTGGATTGTCCTTATGCTCTTCTAATGAGCAACACAGTCTACACTCTGCTACCTAGACCATGTCCTCCATTCTGTTTTGGGACAGCACACATTCCAAGTTTCCCTGCTCCCTCTCTGCCCATGTCTCTCTGTTTCCTTTGCTGGTTCCTCTTAATGAAAATTATCACCAGTCATTTAAGGGACCCAGAATTGAGGGCTCATTGCTTAGGGCTTCTCTCACTCCCCACTTTTGGTGATCTCATTCATGCTCATGACTTTAAACATTATCTCTATGCCCCTGACAGCATATTTCTATCTACAGGTATAATCTACACCTCTTCTTGAATTCAAGTTTTAACTATCTAACTGCTTAGTTAACTCCATCTCTGGCGTGCCCAAAATTTGGGGCGTTCACATCATCAGCTCTCTAAAACTGAATTTTGATGGTCCCCAGCCCCTAGCCTGATTCTCTCACAGTCTTTCACACCCCAGTAACTGTTTGCTTCTTTATATAAGCTCCTTTGGCCAAATTCTGGTGCCTGTCTTTCCGTACAGGCACATACCCCAGCAAATCCTCTCTGTTTCCCTAGTTATTTTTTCAGAATATGTCTACATCCCGTCACAGTCTTCGTTTTTACCTTAGTTCAAGCAATTCTCATCCCTCACTGGAATGACTGCTTCCTGTGTAAGCCTGTAGCCAGACACACCTTCGATAATCAGAGGACCACACAACAGGCAGTCAGAATGGTCCTCTCACTCCTCCCTCCTCTGACCTACAGTATCTTCCTATTTCAGTCAAGGGAAAAGAATCAAGCCCAGAATGCTTTGGCTCTGTATAACACCCATTATTTTATCTGCTACTAATCTCTATGCAGTATACTCACCACCCTCACATTGGCTGCCTTTTTGTCCTTCAACTCGCTGCACCCGGTCAAGCCTCAGAGCCTGGGGTCATGCTGATCCGTCCGAATGGATCCCTTGCTGTCTAACTATTTAGTTTGCTAGATACCTCATTTTTGTCATCTCTTTCCCCAAATGCCTATTCCGTGGGGCTGTCCTATTTAAAACTGCACCCCATCCCCCTCACAGAGACATCCTTATTTCTTTATTACTTATTTTTTCTCCTTCGAAAACTGTCAGCTTCTGACATAATATGTATTTTCCTTATAGCTTTATTCATCTGTCTTTCTCCACTGGCATGTAACTTTTATGAGGGGGATAGTTTTGTCTACTACTGTTTAGTGCTGTATCTGCAGGATGCTGGGTAAAACTACGACATTTTGCTAGCACTCGATAAATACTTTTGAATGATAATAATAATTTACATCAATTATCCTTCTACTGTTTCTGGTTCTTATAGGTTTTATCAGTCTCTCCCAAAGTCTCGTGGCAGATATTGTTACTTTTATTTACAGACAACCTCAAGAGCACAGCAACTTGTCAAAGAGAACAACAAATGGATATGGTGCCAAACGTTGAACCCAGATTTTGTGTATGTGTGTGTATGTGTGTGCTTGCAGAAAAGATAGCTGGAGTGAAGCAGAAAAAAAAGAAAGAGGAAGAGAGAGAGAGAGAGGCTGCTTCTCACCTAGATGCCTCTCATCCCGGACTTGCGACCTCTGCAATGTAGGTATGCTGGTTAACAGACTTTTGAACCGCAGTCATAATGCTCGACTACTAAAAGTTCTACAGCACATTTTCTTAAAGTTGCTCCTTCTGAGTTATTTATTTCTCTCCTATATTTACTGTTCCTTTCCACAGAAACAGAAATTGGAACTAAAGAGCAAGCAAATCATACAACAGCACTGGAACAGGTGGCATGTACAAAATAGTAAGGACTATCGCTAACTTCTCTCCTGCGACCAGGAAGAGTGCTGATGCTCACTGAGTAGATAGGTGGCAGTATTAATTAATCAAGGCAGCTGGAGGTGTGCAGGTGTTTGGTGTCCATTTAAAAATACAAATTCACACGGTTGGGGGGGAGGAGAGGGAGGGGGTTGGGGGAGGGGAGGGGCACAAAGAAAACTGGTTAGAAGGTGACGGAAGACAATTGGACTTTGGGTGATGGAAATGCAGCATAATCAAATGTCAAAATAACCTAGAGACCTTTTCTCTGAACATATGTACCCTGATTTATCAATGTCACCCCATTAAAATTAATTAAAAAATAAAATAAAAATACAAATTCCATTGCTGCACTAGAAGTTTCCAAAATTACTTTCAAACAAAGTGATTGTAATTAAGTGATTTAGTTATATCTCACTATGTATGAGCATTAATACACTTTGTCAAGCTATGTCTTTAGCATAGGCTTTACTATTTTAATCTCTTATTCTCTATTTAACCATAAAGTGTAAAAAATATGTGATTCAAAAGAACTATTTTTATTTCTGTTTTCTCAGCAGTATTTTAAATAATTTATGACTTTAGTTATATTTGTTTTGAGAGTAAAATCTCCCACCCAATATAGGCTTGATGTGATTCTTTGTTTCAATGCTATCTTAACGTCATGTATAAAATGAAGTCTTCGGAACCCTCCAGTGATTTTGGCCTTTCAGCAGTATTTTTTTTGGCAATTATTGTTCTTTCTTTTTATTTTCATGTAAAAACTTTACAACCTCTAAGACATAAAAGATATTTTTCATCATTTTTAGGCTCCCAGTTGAAGATATGGGGTCACACACTGATGATGCTCTCCTAAATTCCCACCGTCAGTGTGGTAGAGACCATGGGGAAGTGGAAGCACTATGGTGGGGGGAGCAGGAGAGGGGAGGGTGTCACACATAGAGAGACAGGTGGTAGCAGGCTGGGGGCAACAACAGAAGCAATGCAAGTCATAGTGAATTCTCTGTGCTGAAATCTTAAGAGAAGCCTGGTATGATGATAAGTATCATGGAGAAGAATTAGGTGTAAGACTGAAAAAAAATAAATATAAATGAAAAGTTCTTCTACACAGCCATGGCTCCACAAATTATTTCCTTTCTACCTTGCATGAGGAATTCACACATAAAGGGGCGGGTAGCATCTGACAGCCAGCTCCCTGCCTGAATGCAGTCAAATCAAACTGGTAGGCTGTCATACCCTGCTTTTGTTTTCATGAAGTTTCCTACCCATGGGGAGACATTTGGGGGAAAACATTTGATGTAGAGAAAATTGCAGCATAGGAAAATTCCCTCTGACTGCATTATAAAATTCTAAGTAGTCATTTATTCCAGAAAAAGAATTAACAGCCAGTATTTGTCACACCGGTTTGGAACATGAGCAGCAGGAAAGACAAGGATTGAAGTGGAAAACCAACCCTAACATAATCAGAGAAAACCAGGCAGTACAGGTAACCTTAGAAACCTAACTGTGATGTTAGAATCCTTAGAGACATATTAAAGATTTTTTTTTCTTAAAAGAAGGAAAAGAAACAATTAAGTAAAATAAAGAACTATTCCAAAACCCTATATGTAAGAATATCTAGGTGTTCACAGGTTTGGTGATGACTGACGCAAACTAAAACTTGGATCCATGAAACAAAAATATTTATACATTAGATGTCATTAAAATTCCAATCTTCTGCTCTGCATAAAGGACAAGGTACCAACTAGGAGTACATATTTACAGAGACCAGATCTACAAAAGACTAGAAAACTCCTAAATCTCAGCAATGAAAACATACATAACCTAATTAGAAAGTGGGCTAAAGATCCGAACAGACAACTAACTAAACAAGATATATCACTGAGAACTAAGCACTTGAAATGATGTTCCACCTCACATGTCATTAGAAAATTGTAAATTGAAGCAAAAATGAAGTACCACTATACACGTAAGAGAATGGCTAAATCCAAAACATTGACAACACTAAATGCTGACTGGGCTGTACATCAAAAAGAACTCTCAATTTGTCGGTGGTGGGAATGCGAAATGGTGCAGCCATGGAAGACAGGATGGCAGTTTCTAACAATAGTAAATACCCTTCTACTGAAAGATCCAGCAATAGTGCTTTCTGGTATTTACCCAAATCAATTGAAACCATATCCACATAAAATCTTCACTCAAATATCTATAGTAGCTTTATTTATTTATAGTTGCTAAAAATGGGAAGCAACCAAAATGTTCTTCAACAAGTGAATGGAATATTTAGACAATGGGATGTTATTCAACACTAAAAAAGAAATGAGCTGTGAAGCCACAAAAAGACATGGAGGAGCCTTAAATGCACATTACTATATAAAAGAAGCCAATCTGAAAAAGATTCATCTTTTTTTTCCTAATAGCTCAGATGCCCATCAAAACTAGAATGGATAAATAAACTCAGCATAGCCATATACTAGAATACAATATAATGATTAAGATAAACAGCTATGTCTTGCAGCCACAGGGTTGAATTCTACAAACAACATGTTGAATGAAAATGAGCAGACACACAAAAAAAACATTAATCTTTTATCATTTCAACAGCAGCTGACCCTCAGACAATACAGGTTTGAACTGTACAAGTCCACTTACTTGTATGTGGATTTTTTCAACTGAACCATAGAGTTGAAACTTATATTGTTCAAGGGTTAACTCCACAGTTGAGAATCTGCAAATGCAAAGGGTCCATTGCAGTTATACATGGATTTTCTCCTGGGTTGGAGGTCAATGTCCCTAATGTCCCACATTGTATGTGCCATGAGAAAAAAATCTGGATAAAGAAATGAGAAGTGGCTTCCAGGAGTTTGAGGAGGGGAACGGAGGAACCATAGAGAAAGCACAGAGGATCGTTAAGGTGAGGGAACTATTCTGTATGATATTGTGATGGTGAATACATATCATCAAACATGTGCTAAAATTCAGAACCCATAGTGCAGAGAATAAACTTCAATGTAAACTATGGACTATACTAATACTACTGTATCAATAAGAGCCCCCCTCAGTTATAACCAATGCACCACCCAGATGCAAGGTGTTAATAGGAGTCCTTGTGTGAACATGGGGGTGGGGCGTAGTGAGTAGATGAGCAGCAGAGGCGGTTTACAGCACAGTGCAAACCAACTGCCCTGAAATAAGCCAGCCAGCCATCAAACAAATACACAAGTGAAAAGTAACAACAATCCCCACAGGTGGTGGCAATGTCAGCGTTACTACCCCATATATTTTTAAATGTCTAGTTTTCAATTAAAATGTCACATGACATGCAAAGTAACAGGAAAAACTGACCCACAGACTAGAAATGAAGCAGGCAATGAAAACTGCCTTTGACAGCAACCAGATGTTGAATTTCACCGAGACTTCATAATAGCCATTAAAAATGTGTTAAAATAACTAAATTAAATCTGCTTCAAGAAGTAAAGAAAATATTATGGTTAATATTTATGTGTCAACTTGACTGGGTTGAGACACCCAAATAGCTTGTAAAACAGTATTGTGGGGTGTGGGGTGTTTGTGGAATAGATTAGCATTGGAATTGGTGACTTGAGCAAAGCGGTTAAATACTTACTGACTGGGGCTTACCCTGTACCAGACATTGCATTGATCTGGTTGCATGTATTATTCCAGGTATTCCTGACACCAATTTGATGATATATATTTGTATTTTCCCACTATGAAGTAATCATATTTCACAGATATTAGAAAAAGTAAAAATCGGGCAAAGAGATTTTTCAACAACAGAATATTTGCGATGAATCTCAAGGAGCTGAAGATGTGTTGTATGGAAGAAGATACAATAGGCTGTAAAATGGGGAATTATATGACACATTCTGGCAGCAGGAAGAGGCAAGGCTGGAGTGGTGATGTCTCTGATCTCAGATCTCACGGTTTTAAGTTGATAGTTATGACCTTCTTTCTCTGGTGGCCTCTGCCTTCTGATTCTCTGCTCTCTATCCCTTTTCCTATTTTGTTTTTCCATCTCTTATACCACTTCCTGTTTTTGTCTAGGATGATCTATTCTTTGTGCCTACTTCTAGAAAATCTCGCCCATCTCCCTGCCCTACTGTCTGAATGTGTATCACTCACAACACTGCATCCTTTAGTTGGACCTTTTGCTTGAGCACTAGTAGTAAATATTCTATTTCTCCATCACCATGCAGTGTACATCATCATTATACTACTTCTATTTCTTTAGATCTCTACTGCTATAGCCATAGCTCAGATTCATTCCTGCACTTGTCAAGGTTATTTTAGCAGCTCAGTGACCAGTGATTTGGTTTTAGTTTGCCCACTTCTATGTAACCAGAATGCATTTCTGAAACACAAGATTTGATCTTATTTTGCACACACATGAGGTTCTCAGTGAGCAGAGCTTTATAATAAAAATGTAATGAGGCCCTGGCTGGTTTGTTCAATGGGTAGAGTATTGGCCCAGCATATGAATGTCTCGGGTTCAATTCTGGTCAGGGCATATAAGAGAAGTGACCACCTGCTTCTCTTGCCCTCCCTGTTCTCCTTCACTCCTTCTTCCCCTCCCATAGCCAGTGGTTTGGTAGGTCCAAGCATCAGCCTCAGGTGCTAAAAATAGCTTGGTTGATTTGAGCATCGACCTCAGATGGGGTTCCCCAGGGTGGATCCTGGTTGTTGTCCATGTAGGGGTCTGTCTCACTATCTCCCCTCCTCTCACTTAAGAAAAAAAAAAAATATATATATATATATATATACATACACACACATATTTCTAAATGAAAGAAATCTTAAGAGGATTTTTGTTTCTATGAAAAAAATGTGAAAATCAAAAATGTGTTCAGCCTTTGTTTTCACAATGAGCATCCCACTCAGTGAGAGCTCTTACATGTTATTTGGTATGATCTGGAAGGTATTCAGGTGGTCTGGGAATGCTAAAAACTGTTTTCATATAAATTAATACTATTTTTCTTCACTTTCCACCAGTTGAGCTTGTTAAAGAATTCATAGGCACACTCTACTTCTGGATACAGGGGGAAACATGTACCAAATAAGAAATTACAAAGTAAATGCTAAACTGATCTCAGTCAAATCTAAAAATGATGCAATAATCCCATTGAATCTTCAAATAACTCGATCCTACATAGTATCTGAGAAAAAAAATATTCAAACTAAAAACCTAGCACTAGAGAGATCCCAAGTCTACCACCATCTGGTTGTACAAATAGCTCAGAATCAAAAACCTAAGTCTCAGTCCCATCATGCATAAAATAAAGTTGTGGACCATAAGAACCCAAAACTCCCCTCCGGTTGTATGATTTATTGGCTTGTTTTTCACATGTATCATTTGGCCATGACAGTACAAACTATTCTATATTCTGTTTTTTACTAGACCATAATTTCTAAGGTAAGCATTCTTTTCTCTAGCTTTCTCAAATATTGTGGAATGCTATGGTGTTCATTTTTTGTTTGGAGTATATGTATGTGTATGAAATACACATATATGTATATGTATGTGTGTGTGTATATATATGTGTGCGTGTGTGTGTGTATACCTATAAATGTGTCATGCCCTTGACTATATAGGCCTGAATGAAAGAAAATAAAAGAATGTCTATAACACAGATACTGTGCTTACAACAGGTAATAATGATAAGTTGATTCAAACATGAAAGTCTTGTGGCAGAGAGATAGCTAGATGTAAAGAAAACCCTTGAAATGAAGACATAAATCCATTAAAAATATAATCTAGAGAAGAATGTGTGGTTTGAAAATCAGGAGGAACCATCAAGGTTCAACTTCTGCCAAATTGACTCTCATACTGGCTTTCATGAATGCTTGAAGAATTTTCAAGTAGATCATCAAAGTCCTCATCACAAGAAAAAAAATGTAACTATGTACACTGACAGATTTTAATAAGATTCCTGTGGTGATTATTTTATAATATATGAAAATATTAAGTAAGTACATTAGACATCTGAAACTAATATGTTATATGCAGATTATACCTCAGGATAAAAATATGAGGGTTTAAATTATATACTCAGAATGACTGACAATAAAAACAAAAAGCAAACCAAACTATGCACTGATATAAACTTGAATATAGTATACTGCAAATGTTTAACTGTGGTGTTCTTGTTTGGGTAATAGAACTAATGGTGGATGGTTTGGCTCTTCCCCATATTTCTAAATTTTGTTCAACAAACTCACATAAAAACAAATTATTTTGTATAAAATATCATCTACTTACCAGGAGCCAAAAAGGATTGCATTAATAAATATGCCTAGATTAGGCATCACACCGTGGGCTAGCTTAACTGCCAGTGTTAACACTTTTCATTATAACACTTCAAAGTCAAACCAGCTGCCCTAACTGGTTGCCTACGTATCTACTGTTTAGACTTATGAACAATTACATACTAAGAAGTTCTTTGGCATCATATTTATTTTGTTATTTGTCATTGCAATAAAAGTATAAAAGATTATGTAATAAAATTTGTTGAAAACAATATGAAATGAGAAAAAACTCTAATTAATAAATTAATATGTTTTTAATTTTTATTTGTATATAAATATTTATTTTAATGTCCTTATGGATGTCTATATAATTTTTAACAATTTGCAGAATTAAATCCTGTTTAATATGGTAACAATTGTTGTATTACACAATTTATATGTACATTTCAGAAATGTTTCATCGGTGTTTGTTGATGTGGGAATGGAGAGTCAAAAGCTGTAAAGTTTCAAAAAGGACATAAGTTCTGTTGAGCTGGTTCCAAACATGAAAATAGAAATCAGTATGTCAGGTTTCCAGAGCTTTTAGTATTGATACTAAATAACAGGTGTGGTTGATAGGTAATATATTATGATGCTTATGAGCTGTTCAATGTATTTGAAGCATAACAGTTATCACAGCAAATAGTAGTCCTGTCCAGTTGCACAGGACGTACTCCAAAATGCTACAGATTGAAATGCTGTCTGTTAAATGTTTCTTCAGGTGTTAAGCCATTTACTTCTCCGTAGCATTATGGGCTCAGCTGTCAGCTAATGTCATCTTTGGTGTACTGTCTCCCTTTAAAGCACTGGTTGTTTTATTTTTTATTTTATTTTTTTTTACAGAGATAGGGAGAGAGTCAGAGAGAGAGGGATAGACAGGGACAGACAGATAGGAAACGGAGAGATGAGAAGCATCAGTCATTAGTTTTCTTTGTGTGTTGCAACACCTTAATTGTTCATTGATTGCTTTCTCATACGTGCCTTAACCGCGGGCCTTCAGCAGACTGAAGGGTTTCCTTGCTCGAGCCAGAGACCTTGGGCTGAAGCTGGTAAGCTTTTACTCAAACCAGATGAGCCCTCACTCAAGCTGGCGACCTCGAGGTCTCGAACCCGGGTCTTTTTCATCCCAGTCTGACACTCTATCCACTGCGCCACCACCCCGTCAGGTGCACTGGTTGTTTTAATTGACAGATATTAAAAATCTTATTAAAATATGATTATATTAATCTTCAATTTATAAAGATTTATCTTCAGTGTTTATCTTCAAGTCTAACATCTGCAAATAATACCTAAAATAATGGTCTTCAGGATAGCCCCCTTCCACTTGTAACTAATATTGCTAATAATAAATACATAGGTGTTATTTTATATCAGATTTATGGGGGTTAGGGTTTCATTAAAATATAAAACTAAAACTGAATAATGAGTTTAAAAATTGGTTTAGTGAATTTTAAGACATTGCAAATATTCTCCAATGAATATAATTAGCCTTACTTTAAGTACTGGATTGCTTATGGTCATTTTTTGCCTCCAGAATCTAACTTGCTCAGAACATGTTCTATCACTAAATTCTCAAGAATTCTAGTAAAAGTACTTAAATCTTTCATGACTTTTATGCACTCAATAATATTCAAATAATATGGCTAATAGCTGCAAATGGTGAATTAAGTCTTCTGCTTTTTCATTCCTGTAAGACCTTCCTACAGCCTTCTCCTTGGCATGTCAACTGCCATGTTTCCCTGCGTTGGTGATAAGAGAGTTACAGATCTCTGCTCCATTGTTGTTCTTTCCTGTTGCCATATCTTTATTCCTTTTCATCTATTTTTATGAAGTTTCAAAACTGAATATATCATTATTTTAATGAAAAATTTACCTCAGACATTATTACTATTATTCACCAATATATCTAGATTAATTCAATATTTGGAGATATAGACTCTTATACCCCTTTGTGAGTTTCAATATAAGCATTGCCCAGTAAACTTCTTTAATTTAAACATAGTGTTTAGAAATATATATTTAAAAAGAGGTGTTCAGGACCTATGCTTTTTCCATTGAAGTGGTTATCATAATAATATTTACTGATTTTGAGGTTTCAAAGGCATAAAATTAAATTCTGAATCACCTCATGGAGGACAGCTACATGAGGTGGAATGGATTTATATTAGTGAGAAATAAATTGTGTTTAAAAAGCCACTTAACAACACTCATTCATAATAAAAACTCTTAGTAAACTAGGAGCAGAGAAGAAGTTCCCCAACTTGATAAAAGACACCTACAGAAAATCTAAAGCTAGTATCTTACTTAATCATGAGAAGCTTGAAGTTTTCCTACTAAAATCAGACACAAAGCAAGGATGTGTCTTCTTACCCCTCCTTTTCAGTATTGTACTGGAAGTTATACCTAATTATAGAAGACAAAAGAAAATAAAAGACACGTAGATAGAGATAAAAGATGTAAAACTGTGTTCAAGTAGGACATGATTGTCTATGTAGAAAATCTAAAAGAATTGACATAAAACTAGAACTATGAAACTAATAATAGAAGGTGGAATGGTACAAGGTAACATATAAAAGTCAAACGTATGTGACCCTATTGACTAATGTCACCCCAATAAATTTAATGAAAACCTCAAATGATTTTCTACAGGTGGGATTTGAATTAAAAATACAATATCATTTACATCAGAACTCCAAAAAAGTGAAATAATTAGGTATGAATCTAACAAAATATGTGCAGGATTTATATGTACAAAACATAAATAAATAAAAATCAAAGAACTAAATAAATTAAATAATATTGCACTTTCAAAAATAAAAAGACAATATTGATGAAGTATTAGTTCTTCCTAACTTCATCTATAGCTTTAATGCAATAGCAATTAAAATACTAAAAGTTATTTATAACTAATTCTAAAATTTATATGGAGACACAAAAGATGAGAACAGCCAAAACAATACTAAATTTTAAAAAGTTGGAAAAATAACACTCCCCTGCTTCAAGACTTATAAAGCTACAGTGTGGCATTGGTGAAAAAAATATCAGAATGAAACAGAACAGAGAACCCAGATACAGACCCACATACATATAGTCGACTGACATTTGGCAAAGGAGCAAAGGCAATATAATGGAGCAAAGATAGTCTTTTCAACAAATGGTGTCAGAAAAATTGGATGCAAAAAAAGTGAATCTAGATAGTCACAAAAATTAACTCTAAATAAATCATAGGTCTAAATGTAAAGCTATAAAACTTCTAGAAGTTGACATAGAAGAACACCTAGATGACCTTGGGTGTGGTGATGACATTTTGCCAACAACATGAAAGGTACAATTCACTAAAAATATTGGTAAGTGGATTTCCATTTAAAACATCAGCTTTATAAAAGAATGCCATGAGAACAAGAAGACAAGCCACAGACTGGAAGAAAATATTTACAGGCACCTCTAATAAAGAACTGTTATCAAAATATACTGATAGCTCTTAAAATTCACCAACAACAATAAAAATCAAGCAATCCAACTTAAAAAATGGGTCAAAGAACTTAACAATCATCTCTCCAAAGATGTACAAAGAGTAAGTAAAGATATAAAAAAGATGCTTTACATCATATATATGTTAACAGGGAAATCCAAGTTGAAAAACAAAACAAAACATTGAAATACTACTACACACTTATTAGAATGGCCAACAGTAAGAACACTGATAACAAACACGGGCAAGGATGTGGAGCAACAGGAACTGTCAGTCACTGCTGGTGGAAATGCAAAATGCTCCCGCCACTTCAAAAGAGAGTTTGACATTTGATCAGAAAACTAAATACATTCTTACCACATGGTCCAGCAATCACACTTTCTGGTATTTACCCAAGAGTTGAAAATTTATGTCCACATAAAATCCTGATCTTATATATTAGTCTAGAGAAGAAAGTTCAATAAATCCTAAAGTTAACTGATGGACAGGTCATCAATAAAATAAAAGGAGAGTTAGGTGAAGAAAAAAAAATGATATTTGTAAGCAAAATTACTTATATTTATTCATAGGAGGTTTCTAGAAAATGTTTCATCTAAAAAATGAAACAATAGAGATATAAACAGAGCTGGTATTCCAGAGACAAATACTGGTCTGACTTTAGTATTTATGAGCACCTATTCAGGTGGGGATGTGATTTTGCTGCACTAAATTTAAAAAATATTGAATATTACCCCTGAGTATGAACGTAGTGTTTAGAGTTATAAAAATTGACTAGACTAGCTGAATAGAAACAAAGCCCAAAGTGGTTACCTCTAATATATATAACTTATAATTTTGCTCATTTTACATTTGGTATTTTTCCAGAGTACTTCAATTTTTATAACCTTGTAGATAGATTGCTCTAATAACATTAAAAGGAAATCATTGTTCCAATAACCAAATTTGGTCTGTCCCTTATCCCTTCTATACTTGTACACAGCTTTCTTTAAACTTTTCCATTAGGTTTATTCTTCCATAATTAGTTACAATATTCATTCTCTCCCCAAATCATATTCTCTTTAACTTTTACTATTAACTATTTATACTTAACAGTATTTACTATTGTCTTTCTTTTTCAAATACTAGCTTTTAAAATTATTTTTGCATAAACTCTAGAGAATTGTTTAAATATTTTACTTTTTGTAAATACTTGTAAACTTAAGCAAATTATTCTAATATATATTTGAAATGGAGCTGGGAAAAGTACAAAAGGACTCGGATAGAAGAAAATCTGGGCTTTTACATAAAGTGACCTCACTGTCACTTCAACTCTAGATCCCTGTGCTGCTTTTTCTGGGCTATCATACTACTAATAATAAAGTTATTGCCTGGTGTTATTATAAAGATGAAGTATTTTTATTCTGTGAAATCACTTGTTAAACATAAAGTGTTCAGTGTCTTCTTATGACAAGATGCATATTACTTGCTTGAGGTGCACAGATGGACAGGGCACATCCTTGGAGCAATGTATTCATGGACGAAATGAAACACTTTAGAAAGTTTGCCTTGTATCTACATATTTATTTTTCACTTAGCCAGTGTTGTCGGTAGCCAGTACAGTTAATTTCAGCTAGTTGTGCTCCTGACAGCCGTCACATCACATTATAGAACCTTCCAAACTTTCTTGGCACCTTCATCTCATTTTCTATCAAAAAATGTGCCTGTTTTCTTCATCATGCAGTCCATAATTATCTGAAAATAAGCAGCCTGCTGTTGATGTTAGCAAAGGAAATGGGGGAAGAATAATATTCCATTCTTCACACATGCCTGGACACTCTTCAGAGACATTGGATCTAATTGCCAGTAACAACTTTGCACAAATTCTCTGTACACATCTGCGGTTTAAGCCTTTCCATTTTTTTTAATATTCCCTACAAAAATGAGCTTATTCATGCATAGGTTAAAAATGGCATGGTCCATTCTATTCAACAGAGATAATGTATATTATTGTGTGATTTTTTAGGGCAACTGTTTATTAGAGGGGTGAGATGATATTTCTATTTAAGTGTGCACTTAATTATATATGTGTTTGTTTTGAAAAATGAGATTAAAAATTTAGTTAAGTATGCCTTCTTCTTGATGTCAAGATGGATTTCTAGTCACTGAGATAGGAACACTCGTTCCCGAGAAAATTATGTCTGGGAAAACTTGGTCAGTAACAGAAAATTTACTTGAATTTCACTAACCTATTTTCTAACTAGAGAAATTACCAAGTTGGGGAAAAACAACAGGTTGTTTTTCTAAATAAAATTTTATTAAAGGAACTCACATAACACAAGTTTGCTATGGAAAACTATTACATCATTCTTTTGTATTTAGAGTTTTCATGTTTTAGATGCACTCTCATATTTTTCTCATGTAGCCAGTTTATTGTCTTCAATTTTAATTTCTTTTAAGTGAATTCTAAAATGGTTCTACACTTTTTCCTTAACGTTTTTATTGCAATACCATTATGAAACCATTACAATTTTAAGACCTTATTGCACATTAATATATTTGAATATTTGGATTTCTGAGTGTCTTAAAAAGTCTTCTTGTTTCAGATAAATCTTGTCAGATAGATACTTGGTGTGATCTTCTTCCCACTTTGGAGACATGATTCTGCTCATTGTGTTTTTATAAGCTGATCTAAAAACTTTTATTTCTTACCCTTTGTAGTTTTGTAAAAAATGGTACTCAAAATTAGTTATTAAAATTGTAAAGATATATTTTCTTTAGCATTTATAAATTTTTTAGACTTAGGCCTGGTCGGAGAGCTCAGTTGGTTAGAGCATTGTCTCAAAGTGCAGAGGTTGCCAATTAGATCCCTAGTCAGAGCACATACAGGAGTAGATATTCCTGTCTGTCTCTCTCTTTCTCTTCCTCTCAGATTGATCAATAATTGTTTAAATAAAATAGTGTTATTTTTTTTCAAATTTATACATGAGAGGCCCTGGAAGGATCAATTATTGAATGTATCAAAATCATGCAAAATTCAAAATTCAAATTAAAATATGTCCCTCTAACATTCTACTTCAGAAATGTGTACCTTTCTTTTTGAGATACATGACTTCAGGCTACGATAGAGGAGAAAGCAGAGTTCATATTATAGGCATATCTTACAATAAACCTTGAGCACATATCCAACACGTGGTAATAAGTCTCTACCAATATGGCTGCAATGTCCTCTGACCAAAACCCTAAGTTAAGAACATTGCACCAAGAGCCACTTTATAGCGCTAGCAAACTTGTTTTCCCCTCAAAGAATTTTTTTTAGATCCACTGTCCTCTTGCAAACTAATTAATATAATAAATTATGTAAAAGTAAATCATAATTTGTACTCTGAAATCCTTTAAAAAATGTGGTTTTTAAACCCTAAACTACTTTTGGAATGGCTATGATTATTTTCTTTTAATCCCATAGCCTGAGCTAAAAGTTTCACATAGTTTTCCTTAAATAGCAAAAGATAATAGCATTTGGCTGAGTGCTCAGTAATGAAGGGGCAGGCATGTCATGTTGACACTCTGAGCATGATCCTGTGGATAAGTCACCAGGAAAGCACTGTGCTCAGAGGAAAGTCAGGTAGCAGCACAGTCAAATTCAACATATATTCTATATGCTTTTCTCATTTCCAGATATTTCACTTTATTTATCCTGTTTTGCTTCCTGTGATGGTTTACTAGTTTCATTTATTTAATAACTCCAAATATGGATGTAACTTCACTTCTTTATATTTGAAAACAAGTCAGGTTTGAAAGTAAGATGCATTTGGACATGCATTTTGGACCTGGGCTTAAAACGTACGTCAAGATGATTGGTTTTAAAAAATCCTTAGAGGATTTTTTATTAATTCCACAATATTCTGGATGTATTAACATGACAGCATATCTGCTTTCTCCTGTTGGCCCCGGATTATCTTAATCACATAAAGAGATATGAGAATCAGGATCTGTGTGCAAAAATATGCTGTGATTAGTTATTAAGTCATGTTTCATCTGATTCCCTTTTTTCATATGCACAAAGTCAGTGCTCTGAGACCATGTCTATTGGTGGCACAGTTTACAGAGAGGCCCAAGTGAGTGCAATAATGAGGAAACACTTCCTGCACCCTTACAACCCTGCTAACAGATTTGTGTGAGGAAACACGGGAAATCTCTTCTAGAAAGAAAGAAAGCGCCACCTCACCCAATGCTCTTATACATGCACGAGCGCTTTGAATGTTTGAAACCAGTTATTCCATATGATTGTTAAAATCAAATAGCTATTTCATTATTCAACATTAAGAAAATATGTGATATATCCATTCTACTGCAACCTTAAATAAACGGAATGATTATAGTCCAAACACAGTCTATGATTTCATTGGTAAGAGAAAAAAAAAAAAAACGAAAGAAAGTAAAAATCCCTAAATCACCAAGTCTCCAGCAACACACATAAAAAAAACAAAACAAAAAACCCCATATTTGTGCTTCAATTTAAATGGAAGTAAAAAGAACATTCAACCATTTGGAACTGAAATATTCATGAGCTCCTCAGAGAACAATGAAACTAAATATCTTCAGGTGTCCTAGAGGAACAGGAGTCAAGGAAACACAAGAATAACGAGGCTATTTTAAACTTTCTTCTTTTTTAACTTTTTTTCCCCCATTAGATGACAATATACAATTTAATCTTGCTACATTATGAATAGGATGTGACGAGATCACCATTCTGTGCTAAAAAAAAATCTCTTAAAGCTTTTGACATGGTTTAATTCCACAGCTTTTGACATGGTTTAATTCCACGCTTTCGGAGAGATGGAAACTTTAATTGGCCTTATACTATTTAACCAGGAAAATATATTTTCTTTTTCTAGGTAAACACTAAAGGATATCTCATCTTCAAATAACAATAAAGAAAAATCAACATCTACCCTAATGCAATATCTTAACAGGATAAAGACTCAGATTTTTGGAAATTACAACTTTCATAATCTCTACATTCTTCTGCAAATAATAATTACTCTTTGAGTTACTTCTACATGGTTTAATTTCCCCATTCTTTAATTTTAAACCAGCGACACAGTTTTAAAGATTATATGTTATAAGTAAAGCCATTAAAAGAAAGTTTGAAAAAACATTTGATTATTTAAAGTTTTTAATCATATTGTGATTTTTAGTGAAACAGAATGATTTTTAAAAAATTGCTCTACTTGAAAACAGTATGACTATATGTCTTTTTTCATTTACCCAGGGACATTTAGTCAAAGCATATGAGTGTAAAACTTTAATTATATTATTATTAAAAATGAATTTATGAGTCTTGGTTCCCCATAGACTCATACCCTTTCAAACTTACTCCCTTTTCAATTCCCTGTATCTCTTTCTTAGTCAACCTTCTACTATCTGCAGCTTCTTCAGATCAGTAACCTATGTGTGGTCTTACTAATGATAAACCCTCACTGCTATTTGCCTTGATAAACCACATCATCTTCTACCCAGGTTACATACAACAGTCACGCTCACTATTCATGGAGCTCAACAGCCTTCAAACTGATGGCTTCATCTCCACTTTGGTCCCCAAGGAGATAATCCTTTTGCATAGAATAGAAAAATGCTTAATTAAAAAGATATGTAGGGAAAAAGTATGTTTCGTGTAACTCACATAATCAAACTAGCTTGCAAAGTGTCAAGAAAACAATTCTCCACGGCATTTCTTCATGTCTATTGACCTTGGTTCCTGATTGCCTTTTCAAGGATCTGTACATAGCAAGAATCCTCAGCTGACAGAGATAGTGCCTTCCTTTGGCCGACAGGAAAGATTTATTTTTCTGTCCAGAATAGAAAAGATAATGTCTGTGGCAAAGTGAGTCAGGTTTGTAAGCAGCTTCTTTTACAAAATTGGGGTTTCTTAAACTTGGGGATCCCTGACACAAGTACACTGCATGGGCAGCATCCACTGGGGCCTGCTTTGGCAATGCCCTCATGGGACCTGGGAGTGATTGTCTGTGCGGTAATTGTCTTTTGTCTCAGCTACAGGAACTTCCTGTCTTCTGACAGAGTACGTGAAGCTGCAGCAGACTCCCTTGTTAGCTCAAAAGAAAGATTTGATCTCAGGGCTTAATTCAGGCAGACACTCAATCTTTAATGATGGGTCTGATTCATTGGAGGATGAAACAGGCCACCATGTTTCTTTCCAGACTAAATTTTAGAAATCAAGAGCCTGACTTCAAAACTGAAACCCTGTGAATTCCAGTGGGCTTTGGCAAGTTGCTAACACTTCAGGCATCTACCTCAACCCCTGAGTAAAATAGGTATGTGCATGTTATATACTTTACATTGTTTGTGTGAGAAATAAATTACTTAATACAAGCAAGTGGTTACAGCATTGTGTAGCATGGAATAAGCTCTAAATTTATGTTAATTATTTTGTTATTAGTCAGCAGTAGCGATTATTATAGTGATAGGTTGTACCTATTGTTTTCACAACTTAAAATTTCCCTGTATGGAGACATCTATGTTACTTGCACTAAGAAAATATCCACTAACAAATAGATGCCCTGAAGGTGAGTTTCTGCCCAGTAGGTAGCTGGGTTCTGAGAATCTGAAAAGACTGATGAATCATTTCATCTAAATTTAAAATATAATAGACCTGTCAAGCTGGGCTGACAAAGTTTATATTTCCTTTACAACATCTCAACTTTTCTCCAAGCAATAAACTCACTAGAAACAAACAAATTCTTCACAAATCTATTCAAGCTAAAAAGTGTGTTTGACTTTACAAAGGAAGAACAAAGAGGCAGGAGATAGAGTATGACCATGATGTGGAAAATCAACAAGAAAAAGAGAGAATAATGTTTCCAAGATTAACCTCTTTCAAAGAGTTTAGCATGAGGTTTGTAATGTGTATGTTTATCTTCTGTAGGTTAGAATTAGCTCTTTCTTCTTTGCTATGTTTATGTAATAAAATATATTTTATATTTTCATAAAGCAGATCTTATGATGTTGCCATCCAAATATCATATGCTCAAAAATATTCTTCATTCTTAGAAATGTTTATATAATTCAAGGATAACGTTCAAACTGCTTTACAGCAAATATTAGGAGAGATCAGCATAAATAAAACAGTCTAGGAATAAGGGGGGAATTGTGACCCGAGTGCCTGGAGCAGCCAGACACACAGCAGTTCAGGGATACTTTATTTGATCCACTTTCCTATCATCTTTGAATATATTTTAAGTTCAAGCATGTACATTTTATTTTCTAGTAAGTTCCCTAAAAACACAAAGACCCAAAAGACACTGTTTATTTCCAAAAATAATGTAAAGCACACAAAACAACACCAAAAATTATGTAAACACGTGAGCAAGCACAATTCTTTACTTATTTTTCATATAACCCAGCTCTCTACTCCCATTGTAATTCTTTTAGGTGAGGAACTATTCATTCATCCATAAATTACTCTAAGAGCAGCCTGACTCATCCCTTTCTACTTGTGATTGCCACACAACTAGGAGATTTTCTTGAATTACTTCTGCTTACCCACCTCCCAAATTTTATCTTATAAGAAGTCTCAGAAGAGGGAGGATCATAAAGTATTTCAATAAATAATGGCTAAAATCTTGTCATATTTGACAAGATTTTATCTACTAGATAAAAATCAAAGAGCCATAGAAAAAACTAAATAGGTTAACATTAAAGAAAATCAATAAAATCAATTAACACTTTATTTATTTATTTATTTATTTATTTATTTATTTTTTATTTTTTTTTTTTTTTCATTTTTCTGAAGCTGGAAACAGGGAGAGACAGTCAGACAGACTCCCGCATGCGCCCGACCGGGATCCACCCGGCACGCCCACCATGGGGCGATGCTCTGCCCACCAGGGGGCGATGCTCTGCCCATCCTGGGCGTCGCCATGTTGCGACCAGAGCCACTCTAGCGCCTGGGGCAGAGGCCAAGGAGCCATCCCCAGCGCCCGGGCCATCTTTGCTCCAATGGAGCCTCAGCTGCGGGAGGGGAAGAGAGAGACAGAGAGGAAAGTGCGGCGGAGGGGTGGAGAAGCAAATGGGCGCTTCTCCTGTGTGCCCTGGCCGGGAATCGAACCCGGGTCCTCCGCACGCTAGGCCGACGCTCTACCGCTGAGCCAACCGGCCAGGGCTCAATTAACACTTTAGAAAGATCTAAACATTACTAAAAATCTGGAAAAACTAATAATAAAAGAGAGATAACAGAAAGTACCAAAATTAGACATGAATGAGGGAATATAACTGTTGATTCCATATATAATAAAAAGTTAATATGAGAATATAAAGAGTTGTATGCCAATAAATACTACAGCCTGGATGACTTATAGAAATTGTTTATTAATGCAAATTATAAAAATTGATAAAAAAATAAAAACTTGAATTACACCAATGATTAGAGAAATAAACTTGTAATTTAAAAAATCTTCTCACAAAGACGATTCTAACCCCATTTCTGTTTACTGGTTAGCTCCATGAAAACATTTAAGAAAGAAAATTGTATCAATCACATAAACTTTTCAGAATTTAGAACAAAAACAAATGGTTCTCAATTCATGCTGTGAAACCAGTATGATCTGATTCAAAATCAGAAAAGCATACATATATTATACATACCATAAATATAATTCTTGGACACAGATACAAATAGATAATATAGATATCTTTTATGTGTAGCTATCTTCCTATTTTCTGTTAAAAGAGAAATTAAATTTTGGAATGAACCTTTGCTTTTATACCAAATATCTTCTTATTGACTTTTTTGTTTAATTATTATTATTTTACCTTTTGACCACCTACACCCATTTCCCACCCCCAAACCTCATCTCTGGCACCACCAATTTGTTCTCTGTATCTGTCAGTTTGGGTTTTTTTGACATTTCACATATAAGAGGGGTCACATAGTAGCATTTGTCTTCCTCTGCCTAACTTATTTCACTTACCAAATGCCCTTGAGTTCCATCCATGTAGTTGAAGGTGGCATAATTTCACTTTTTGTAACCAAATAATATTCCATTGCATATAAAAGAATGCCAAATTGCTTTATTCATTAATCCTCTGATGGACACTTAGCTTATTTCCATAGTAGCTAAACCTAGCTACTGTAAATAATGTTGCAATAAACATGGGAGTACAGATATCTTCTGGGTCAGTGTTTTTTGAAACTTACAAAGTTTATATACATATATTCCTTTCTTAAGATATTATATTTAATATAATTATTCTATGTTGCTAATTTTCAGTTGTAGCTAGCTGTTTGAACTTGATATTATAAAAAGTGAATAGTGGTATCAAACCATTTTCTAAAAAAAGAATTCCCCATATTATTTTGCAAATCTATTATATAAAAGTATTTTAACATTCAAATGAAAAATGAATAATAAGACTTATAAAACAGTTGTGGATGAAAAAAATCACTGCATAATAATAAAAAATATCAAGTTATCTGATGACAGCTACTGAATAGATAGATACCATCACTTTCCAGAAGGAAAACCCAGTACCAATAACATGCATTTGACATAATTACCACTTCTCAGAACAAAGGAAAAATCCCGATACAATAATTCTTTGCCACTTTTGCGCTCTGACAAATGGTATATAAATAATAAATAAGCTGCAATAACAAAATATCCATGCTATTTTCATTCTTAAACTCTGAACCTTTGAACTTGTTTACAAAGGACTTCAAGTGAGCCTTCTTCAGTAATAAACACAGCCATAATAAGCCAAACTTTCTACCTTGAGCAAGTCTTAACAACACCTTGACGATATCATAAACTTTTAACATATGGTTCATTTACATGAAAAGCATCTTGGCAGAACAGTTTTAAATATCTAAACCTCAAAGATGCTGGGAAGACAAACAACTGGGCGCATGAGGTGATTAATACCATTGTAGACAACCATGATTGATTGCACAGAACACAGTCTTCTGTCAAGTAACTCCTGGTCAAAACCTCAGAGCAAATGAACTTTTTCTTGTCATTCTGAATATTTTCTCTGCATCATTTCTTTGGGTAAAATGATTAGTGCATTTTAATTAGCATATATCCTTGAGTTGACTACCATGAAAATAAAGGTAGTAGACTCTTTCAGAATGTAAATTACTGTAATTTAATCCTACTTTTGTTTAATTTAGCACTTTACAGAGATATACTCTTATGTTGAAACATAGAAGATAATATAAAAGCTAGAAAAATACCTTTATTCACCCACAAAAATCTTGACAAATGTATATATTCTAATTAAGAAAGTTATCTTAATCATGGTTAGAAATTACTGACTGTATTGACAAATAAATCCTGATTTATATATTATAAAGTTATTTAATTTCCACCATACTGCAAGTTTCTTAACAACATTAATTAAATACTTACTGATGACATTGAACAGATTAAATCCCTCAATTATATCTGCAGTGCTGCATTTGTTTCCATTTTCTAATAAAAATAGCTTAGAGAAGTAAATATTTTGTAATATCGCCGCTCACAATATTTTGTTCCTCCCTTTTCAAAAAAAATTCAACCAGCTGTCAAATTATCTACCTTAAGTTTACAATGCACAGGTCAGACTCCATATAACAAAGAACTATTCAGCCCGAAATATCAATAGTCTTGAGGATAAGCGCCTTGGCAACCACTAAAAACTGAATAGACTAGCAACCACTAAAACACAGAATAACAGATAAAAGGGGAGTGCAATGTAGTCCTTTATTAAACAAATAAAAAAGAAAAAAGAAAGCAAATCAAGGAAAAAATATTTTGAGTCCTGAGTGTGGAAGTGACATCAGAAACTTCTGGGAAGTCTAGTTTTTGAGGCAGAGGGATGAAACAGCCAGCAGGGCGAGTCAGACAAAAAAGAAGTCTTATCTGTGACTTTCTGTTCATTATGTATATGTGTTTTAAGAACATATAGGGGCCCTGGCCCATTGGCTCAGTGGTAGAGTCAGAGTCTACCTGATACGTGGAAGTCCTGAGTTTGATTCCTGGTCAGGGCACACAGGAAAATCAGTTCTATTGGTTTGAGCTCCTCAACCCCTGGGCACTGAGGAAGGTTCCATGGAGCTTCTGCCTCAAGTGCTTAAAATACCTCTGTTGCGAGCATGGCCCCAGATGGGGGTTGCCAGTTGGAAACCTGTCGGAGTGCATGCGGGAGTCTGTCTCTACATCTCCCCTACCCTCACTTTAGGAGAAAGTTTGAAACAGTGCAAATTAATGAACTGGGTTATATGGATCTGTAGTGTTTGACCAGTGGATATTGCTACCTGTATGACAGCAACTGGTCAGCTCAAAAGCCGTGGTAGCACGTTTTGTTGTCCCATCTGTAAGTGGTCCCTGGAGGATATGTGTATGCTGTTTTCAGGGGCGCTTGGACACTAACGCCTTCAGCCTCTGCTTGCCACACAGGAGTGTCCACTGGAAAAAGGAGAGCCTCTTGGGATCCGGCAACTCAGATTCAGATACGCCTGATGAAAAATTTCTTAACCTCAAGGAACACACACAGAGACAAGGAAATGGCAATATGGCTCCCGAGAGCCAAGGGAGATGCGTTCAAGGCTTTCGTGAATGAAACTGTGAATGGCAGTCTAAAGGCGGGGACTGCTGAGACCTGTCCTGGACAGTGATGAGATCAGTTTATCAGCTCCAGAAAGTGAAAGGAAGGAAGGGAGGGAGGGAGGGAGGAAGGAAGGAAGGAAGGAAGGAAGGAAGGAAGGAAGGAAGGAAGGAAGGAAGGAAGGAAGGAAGGAAGGAAGGAAGGAAGGAAAAAAGGAAGGAAGGAAGGAAGGAAGGAAGGAAGGAAGGAAGGAAGGAAGGAAGGAAGGAAGGAAGGAAGGAAGGAAGGAAGGAGGGAAGGAAGGAAGGAAAGAAGGCGGAGAAACCCACCACACATACACATGGCTGGCAGTTTATGTTGACAATTTTAGTTGAGAATTAATTGATTAAATATAAACAAATTCAATGTATGGGATTTTCCATAATTTATTTAAGTAGTTCTTTTGGTAAATAAGCTATTTTCAGTTCTACACTATTATATCATGTAATTCTATATTGTATTTAATTCAAAATTGATACTGCTTTTACTTTAATAGATCAGTTATTACATTTATACTTATGTCAGACCTAATTAGTATTATGCAATTTTGTTCACTTAATTTTGTAATATTGAACATGTAAATTTGATATTTAATAATCATTTTGCTTCCTCCTTTTATCCTTTACAATTTTTTCTATAAATGCTTTCAAATTTTAATATTGAAAATATTTCTGGCCTGACCTGTGGTGGCGCAGTGGATAAAGCGTCGACCTGGAAATGCTGAGGTCGCCAGTTCGAAACCCTAGGTTTGCCTGGTCAAGGCACATATGGGAGTTGATGCTTCTAGCTCCTCCTCCCCTTCTCTCTCTCTGTCTCTCCTCTCTCTCTCTCTTTCTCTGTGTCTCTCCCTCTCCTCTCTAAAATTAATAAATTAAAAAAAATTTTTTTTAAAAAGAAAATATTTCTTACATGTTTAGGAATTCTTATACTTTCCTTTCTAAATGAACACATACCTTTTAAATCTCTATTTCTTGTTGCTGCTTTTTCAATTTTATTTTATTTATTTATTTATTTATTTATTTATTTATTTTTTTTGTATTTTTCTGAAGCTGGAAACGGGGAGAGACAGTCAGACAGACTCCCGTATGGGCCCGACCAGGATCCACCCAGCACGCCCACCAGGGGACGACGCTCTGCCCACCAGGGGGCGATGCTCTGCCCCTCCAGGGCGTTGCTCTGCCGCGACCAGAGCCACTCTAGCGCCTGGGGCCGAGGCCAAGGAGCCATCCCCAGCGCCCGGGCATTCTTTGCTCCAATGGAGCCTCGGCTGCAGGAGGGAAGAGAGAGACAGAGAGGAAGGAGGGGGGGTGGAGAAGTAAAGGAGCGCTTCTCCTTGTGCCCTGGCCGGGAATCGAACCCGGGTCCCCCGCACGCCAGGCCGACGCTCTACCGCTGAGCCAACCGGCCAGGGCTGCTTTTTCAATTTTAGACAGTATTATGATTCCTTGCTGGCAAATTTTAGAGATGTTAGTGCTGACATTTTCACTCATCTTCTAAGCACTTAATTTGTTTTAATATAATTATAACTTTAATTTCTTAATATTTAATATATGTATTCTTTCTGTTTAGTTTCAGTTCAATACAGAAAGACTCAGCACCTGTCAAAAAAGAGCTTTTGATACTCACTAAGCTCCTGAATTATTTATTTTTATTTATCATGTATGTGGTTGGATTTAAAAGTGAAGTATTTATTTCAAAAAGCATCATATCTCCTAAATCCCCTAAATCATTTTAAGATTGAGATGGTCTTTATATTTCCTTTATATGCGATGTAAAATTTCATCCAAGTCAATTCACATCAAGAGCAAAACCAGGTTATTAAAAAGTAGTCAGAAGGTAGTGTAAAGAATGGCTTGAGGCCCAGGCTGGTGGCTCAGTGCATAGAGCATCATCCCGGTATGTAGACACCCAGGGTTCAATTGGCGTTGAAGGCACATAGGAGAAGCAACCATCTGCCTCCCCCCCTCCCACTCCCCCTTCCGCAGCAGTGGCTCAATTGGTTCAAACATGGACCTGGTTGCTAAGGATAGCTCGGTTGGTCTGAGCGGGTCAGCCACAGGTGCTAAAAAATAGCTTGGTACTCTAGCATTGGCCCCAGATGGGGGTTGCTGGGTGGATCCCAGTTTGGACGCCTGCAGGAGTCTGCCTTACTATCTCCCCTCCTCTCATCCTCCCCAAACTGAAATAAGAATGGCTTGGGACAAGAGTTCTAGAACAGGTGACCAAGGAGACGGACTAAAACAGCTGCACCTAACTAGGCAAGCAATGCCCTTCCCCTTCCCAATGAATTTGGATTAAATACAGAAGCAGAGTCATTTACTTCGTTAAAGATATTAAGAAATTTTAAGTCAGTTGGTAAAGAAATAGAAAAGCCAACCTTCTCTGTTTGTCTTAGGAGTCATGTGCTTGCAAGATAGGACAGGGAAAAAAGAAATGATCTATAAAAATGATGAGGCAAGAAGGTTTAACTTACAGTCCTTACATAAGATCCTGTGAAATAATCTTCATACAAAAATATGTGAATATAAAGGCATTCACAGGATTAGTTTCTATTACTCCATTGGACACAGGGATAGTTATAACGCCCAAATATTTTTTTAAAAAAATCTCCCTTCAGAATTCTGGTTGTGCAATTTGAGTACGTAACGTACACTGCTTCCAAAGCACAGCTACAGTGATTTTGAAGCATGTGTGGTAAGAAGGCAGGCAAGCCTGTATTGTGTGTGCTTCTCTAGTCCTCACTAGAGGGATCACTGACTGTGGTAACAGGTGCCCAGCGCAGTGCTAACTGCCTGTAAATTTCAGTGGTGCACTGACATCTTGGGGGAAAAGGTATGTAATAAAGGTATCTGCCTTTGAAGTGAGACTTCTTGCTCAGGAAGATGCATGACTTCGGAGTCCATTCTTTTCCAATATGAAACTTTGATTTTTATTTTGGGTACGTGTCTGTTTGGTACCAGGATTTTGTGACGAACTTTCTTCTGTGTTTCCATATTCCCCTTAAATTATTTAATGCTTTTATTAAATCCAAAATAGAAACCAGGGCAAGGACGTTTCCTTTGCCAGTTCCCTTTAGAAAAAAATATTATCTTTTAAATTGCTTCTAGAAGGCCTCAGTGAACAGGCAGGCAAGCCCGTGAAGGACTGATTAATGCAGAAGCCGGCACTCTGGAGAACACTGGAATACCAGCGGATCGGAAAATGTCTGCTGAATTATTGTTATGGTAATGACCCTCCATTGAATTTTTCTTGGTGTTAAAAAGTAACAATAAAATTATTGAATAGGTAGAATAATTACACTTAACAGCTGTAATTAATAAATTAATTTTGGAAAGTGATTCATATCAGGAATGAATTACAGTGACTGAAATTTAAAACCTCTGTGCTTACACTTTCTACAGCTTTTTAACGAATTGTGTTTAAATCATTATGAAAAAGAAGGTTTGTTTGTTTTTTTTCTGGCTTAACACTTTTGTATCTTAGTTTCAATTTACATAAAGACCCAATTTTAATAGGTTATCAATGTTCTTCATCATAGAAGGATGCAAAAAACACATACCCATTCTGGAAGAGTTACACTCAATCACAGTGACAATTGTGATCTACTCTATGCCCCTAGACACACATGCATGTGTCAATGCGAGCACACTCACAGCACGTGGAAACTGCTCCCATAGAGGGAGTCTATTCCTTATCCCTAAAGGGCACAGAAGGTTCATGATAACTGTGTACTAATTTAGTACTAATTTGTATGCATGGTATCCAAAATTGCATAATAATATTGCACAGAATCCATAAACTAGTTAAGTTATGGTAATTGAGCAAATAACAATCCCTTTACTTATTCAGACACCCAATGAGAGCAACTGCATTAATGACGTAATTTTTCTCCCTTTCTCCCTCCTCCTTTCTTCTGTTCTATTGTATTTGTTTTTTTACCTGCTTGTGTTATGCTGGTTAAAATTCCAACACACAGTGTGTTCAACTGGTAGCTGCTGAGATCTGACGAGTGTATGAATCAGAGAATAATGGATACTGAAATAAAAGTAAAAATGTGCTGAATAAAGGTTTCATTTTCATTTAAAATAGCATGCCTCGACTTGTCTTTCAGACAGACAATTTTCTTTTTTTAATAATTTTTTAAGTAGATGTGAAAATGAAAAAAATATTTGGAAAAATCCTACAATGAGTAGTACATGGAGACATAATATTATGTTCACTCTTTGAATGAGAAGAAGAAGATGTGAAAGAGGGTGGTGGGAGGAGGAGGAGGAGAAAGAAAGAACCAAGTCAATGAATTGGGATGGCAGAAAAGACATCACTTAGCTATTAGGGCATCAAATGCTGAATCTATACAACCTAACACTAAGTGAACACTGAGAATTAGATGTTGGGTTCTTTAATATAGAGAGTGATTGTGGATACAAGTCTCATTGAGCTCTTTTGATACTTGCAATTTTCTAGTTTGCATTTTGATTTTAACCCAGGGAATATTTACCTGTGTACACAGATTCTGCCTTAGCAACTCTCAGTTTATGCAGGGGCATGCAACAGAAGTGGGAACACTAGTCAATGACTAAGCTAACTCATTTCCAACACTGTTTCCCACAGCTCAATATGGCTGCATCAATTTTGAACGAGTTTTCAGCATTTTCTTTATCCCCCCCGCCCTTAAAGTGATTGTAATATTATACTGTATGCCAACAGAGAGATAATGTGATATCGATTTTTCAGAGGAAATGTAAAAAATATATTAATATATATTATGTGCAGATGGAAAGAGCATACGTACATATTTGTATAATTTAATTAATATCTGGGTATTTCTGTTATTATTCATGGGGAAATCAGATCATTGTGATATGTCAAGAAAGGTAAAAAATAATACAAATGCCGAGTCACTGGAATTATGTAGACATCGGCGCAGCGTTTCCTTCTGCAACATGGTCAAGACAGACCACCTGATGCTCGGGCTTACTCTGGAATGAAAACTGATCACTTTGCAAAATAACAAGGAAGATCATTTTTGCCCTCGGTAAATTACCAAGATTTTCTTTTCTCCCCCGTGGTCACCACCATTTCATGACATTTCACATCACTGAGAATTTTTGGAGACAGCTTCCATTCAAGTGTATGTTAATTAGATGCAAAGCTTTTATTTATTTATTTTCTTATGCTGAGCTCTCAAAGTCCCATCTCTGATCTCTGTTTTTGCCAACAGTAGCAAAACATGCAGCTCATTAGGTTATCCAGACCAAAGCACAAAACTGCAAATCCAACAAATTGAACAACAACAAAAGGATATTAATTACCTAGAAAACTTTTAAGTTTCTATTAGTAGTCCTTTCCATCATAACTTCTGGCTTGTGCATTGCCAAACCACTGACTTATATCAAAAGCAATTATGGGTGTCCATCCCACCATGACACCATAGAACCTGGGGAATACGATAGAGCTTCCAGCTTATTCACGCTGTGCAGTAATTCACTCTTTACATTATAATTGTATTGGAGACTGGGTAATTCCTGTCTCAATAAAACCTGGCTCAAAATATGACCATAAACCGTATTTTAAAAATAGTATACATTTAAACTCCCATACATCCATTTTTAAGAATAAGTTAACTGACATTTCTGAAAATCTAAAATTGTTGTTGCTTGTAAATCTAGCGTATTTTTTAAATATGTGAAAAGTTATCAAAACAAATTAAATTGGAATTGTTATTATACTTGTGGGATACATACCAAATGTTACTTCCCCACCTGCTCTTTTAGGAAGTCTGTCAGATTCTGAGATTTGGATTATCCTACAACGTAATGCATATATAAACCCTGCACACCTGAAAAAGAATTAATGTATGGTAATTTATTATTATATAGGTTTTTTAGCAGATGATCTCTAATATGATATTGGTTATAAGTATCATAAAAGAGAAAGAGGGTTTCTACCTACTGATACCACTACTATTATTATTATTACTACTGCTATCATTATTTATGATACTCTTCATATGTTCACCACCTAGTTTTCTGCCAGCCTACCCAAAACAGTTATCAGTGCACGCTATACCTGAATACTTAAACCCACATTATTTCTTCACATCAAGTTGTTAAGCTCACCCCCTTGCTGACCAGAAGGCCTGAAAGTTTCTCTTTGAATTTAATCTCTCTCCCTATTGTGCCAGTCTTTGCTCCTGTTGTAATGGTCTTAAAAAAGTCTTCCTTGTCATTTTAACAAGTGGTTAGTGCATTTTTTTTTTACAGTTCCCTGGTTGCAGTTTTAACTTACAGAATTCATGTACAATATAAAATGGTTATTTTATGTCACAAAGTGAAGCTTATTTTACTATATAACAATAGTAGCTAAAAAATATTCTGTAAAAAATTACCAATGCAACCTATAGTTGAAATAAATTATAAATAAAAATATGAAAAACAAGACTGTTTCAAGGCAGGGCAATTAGAAAAGGAAAAGGGTAAGATTGAAAATTTTAAATTGCCCTTTATTTATGTTATATCATAATCATTTTCCTTATTAACCTTTTTAAATGTACAAGTGACATTAATTCTAGGTGTAAAACAAAAGAAACTTGATATTTGTATATATTGCAGAATGATTAACAATAAGTCTAGTTAACGTCTGTCACCATACATAGTCACAGATTTTTTTCTTGTGATGGAAACTTTTGACTCCATTAGCAACTCTCAAATATGCAACTTATAATAATATTAACTATAGGTGCCTATTAAACTTGAACTATACAAACTTAACACTATTTATCCCTGAATGAAGAAAACTCTTTCCTTTCTTTTGGTCAGCAACTGAACTGGTTATTCCTCCTAGAGAACCTTCATACCCAAGAAAAGAACTATCTCTGGTCATTATCACTATTATTTACATCAACTGCTTTAGTCAGTACAATTTAATCCTTCATTACTTTAATCATAGTCTCCCTTCATCAGTCAGAATTTCAAACCTTCTTCACTCTCTGCAAATATTCTTTTCATCTAACACTCTTCTACTTCTCAAAGTAAATAGGAGTCATAAAACCACAAGAGTGTACATTCATCTGTTAGTTTATTTCTCTAGTTGCTGCAAAAGAGATGCCATTTCTCCTGTCTCAGTCCACTCTCTTCTCAATGAAGGAGGCCAATGTCAAGCAGATGCCAAGATACTCCCCAACACTATGTTACTAACTTTAATGGATTTTCTTCCCTCTCATTTTGCTTAACCTCCAGCAGCATTTGCAAGTGTTTATCTGAAAATGTCTCATGAATTTCCACCTCCCACACCGATTTCTCAGACCTTTACACATCCAGCTACATCTGCTCACTCTAGCATGCCTATTTCCCCATCGTGCTTGCTCTATCCACACACTGTCTTGGCTTCAGTTACCAGCTCTGTACCTGTATGTCCTCAAACTCTATCTTCAGTGAAGATCTCTACTTAAAACTCCAGAAATCTACCGCCAATTGACTACTGAATATATACACTCTCATTTCTTCTAGGTACATGTAAAGGTGAAGAAAAAGAAAACTTTCTAGCACTGGCAAAGAAATGAGGAGAGAACTGAGAAAAAGATGGGAAATTATTAAAATGGATAAACGTGACCTATGATATATTAAAAAAAATCCATAAATGAGAATGAACTGCATGGAAAACCAACAAGTGAAGTAGAGTAAGTGTAATACACAATACATCTCCTGAAGGGAATGAAGGGAATGATGAGAAAACAGGATGGAAGTCAGTGCTCTGAAAGTGTCGCTCTGGGAAGTTGATCCATGACATCTGTGGTGCTATTAATATGAAGGGATGATAGGGGGATATTCTAGACCAGGAAAAATAATTAAACATTTGTCTTATGAAATATTGCCCATTCTATTGCACTCATTAAATGGCAGAGTCTATGCTTAAAGTCTGGTGTACATTATCTCAATTCAACACAGTGCTATTATGCAGTAACTCTTATCTTCATTTTACAGATGAAGACATGCCCTACCATGGTCAAATGCACGAAGGTAGTAAGAACTAAAACTGGGAGTGCACCACGCTCATTCTGTCTCCAGATTCCATGCTTTACTGTATTTGCTCAGGTGGGGGCCTACTCTATGCGCACATAACTTCATCACTGCTGCTTAAAGAAATGGGGGGCGTTTGACTAGACATCAAATAAAGACTCAGAACGAAGTAAAAACAACGGAAGGTAGAGAGAAAATGTGCAAAAGAAGAAAGGAAGAAAACAGGAATCTGCATCTAATGTGACTCCCTATTAGTTTGTTCAGAGACAGTTTCCTTCTTCTCTGGAAACAATATGCTATTTTGTGAGAAAGGCCTGCATTTAGGCTTCAGGTTACCTGCAATTTGAATGACACCTTTGTGGACAACAAGCTGAACAAACTAAGCATGCTCTCTAGGCTGCAGGACTTTGGAGTGAGGACAAATGAGAAACCTATGGACATTATTGGGCTCATGACCGGGCACATGGCCTGGCAATGGGAATTTAGTAAGAGTATGTTTTCTTCTCTATCCTGCAAACCATTCTCCTCTCTCCACTCCCCAAATTTATTTATTCTTGAATCTTCTTTCAATGTCCTCTTTAGGTTCGTGCCTTTGCTATGTCTGTACCTTTCTGGGCTGGAATGCAGCATTGAATAACAGAGATGTCTCATAGAATATTTTGGCTCATTTCAAGTATGTGTGAGACTAACAGATATAAATGCATTAAGTATGAGATACCTCTAAAGAGACATTTAATAACATTCTGTAGCACCTCAGTTTCTTTCACATGGTGGCAAGAGATATTTCATTACCTTGTTCAAGTCAGGAGCGTATTATTGAGAAAATTATTCCATAATTGTGTTAAGTTAAATCCAAGTCTGTTATCCTTCAAAGTAAAGGTCAAGTTCCTAATTCTTAAGTCTGGAATGCTTAACTCACTTCAGAGTCTGATTTATTTTAAATATGATTGAGTTGAAGGCTGAGATGTCTTGCTATATTATTCTAAATCCAATGTTGTTTTCTTAATAAAAAAAATTAAATGCCAAAAACACCAGCAAAGCTAAATAGACAGAAAAGTAACTGTTCTGTGATAAATGAATAAGGTTATTCCTAATATTATAAAAGTTAAGAAATCTTAAAGGGTTCTCTACAGGTGCTAATTTTACTACTTGAATGAAATTAATAAGACTCTATAAAACAGCAGGAGATCCTTAGATTACACAAGTAATCAGCAAGAAAATTTATTGTGGCTTCACGAAGCATAAAATGTTTGTATAATATATGCAAAAGTGGTACTTTATTCTCTGCAGTGAACAATTCTCAGTCCTTATAATATAAAAATATTTAATAGTTTGACACCTCTTGAGGCATAGTTTTTAAAAGTTGTTCAAGTGTTGATTAATATGACACAGGACAAAGTAACAATGTTGCAACACTGAGTCATGTAGAACTGGTGAAGGATCTTATACATTAATATAATGATGAATAAAGGGAAAATGGAGAGGATTTTCTCTCTGAGATATAGGCTAAAGTCTAAACAAATCTAAAGCACAAAGTTATGTTTCAAAGAAACATGCATTTAATAAATAATAGGAAAAGAAATGAATAATCAAAAACTAACTGGAAATAATTGATGCAAAATCTGGGAAGAAACTATTAATAAAGCTGATTGGTGCCTAGAATATAATATTTCTATGGAAGGTTATTACAGATAATAACTTGATCTTACACTATAAACTTTAGGATATAGGATATATATTTCATACTTAATTTCATACTGAATTTAATCAACTCCTGTGTTGTACTTTGCTTCATATTGCTAGGAAATATATATATATTTGAATTAAGGTCAATATATATATATATATGAATTAAGGTCTTTTTCCCCATATTTTCCTTGATCCAGTGTCTTTGGTCTACTTAAGTGTTTCTTGGATCTCCTATGTTTAGGCTTTGGACACGGATGTCTTCGATGAGAATACTATACAAGTGCTGGTATAGTCACATATTTAGTCCAATGCTTAGTAAATACTGTATGGCAGTGTTTGTTATTGGGTCCTCTTTCTCCTGAAAGGAATTAAGATCCTCCAAGAAGACTTCATTGTAAATGGTTTACAAGTGTAACTCATAGATATTTCATTCATTGCACTATTACTAGATTCACTTACATACCTTCTGTTATCTTGCTCTCCCAAGCCAATTCTTACAATTCTCTTCATTATATGACATAAATTATCATTTAATTTGGTAGATTGCCTTTATAAGAGGAGCAGTCCTGAACCTCTGTTTTCATAGTGAGAACAGAGGAAGAAACCTTTCCACTGAAGGGAAACAATTTTTGTAAACAATGGACTCATTATCCACAATGGACAAAAGGAGGTGCATTGCCTGGACAGCATCACCGTTTATCTTTGTATGTTTGAAGAGTTGTGCTTGTTGACCTTTCCTTTCAAAGACAGAGTTAAGGTCAGAGTACCAGGTGAGATGTTTATGCATCCATTAACTGGAAAGTTTGATGTATGTCCACAGATTACAAACAAATTTAACTACATCTTTAATATGCCATAGACCACTGAGGGAATTTCACCTGTAAATGTAATGGGTAAAAATTACATTATATTTACATGGTTATTAGTGACATTGACATTTTATCTGTCACTCCGCTACCAATGGACAAGCAGTAAGGTAGGCTGGATCCATGTCTAAGACTCTGTTGGTCATATCAATTGAAGAATAATTTTTTTTAATAAATTTTTATTAATGTTAATGGGGTGACATCAATAAATCAGGGTACATATATTCAAAGAAAACATGTCCAGGTTATCTTGTCATTCAATTATGTTGCATACCCATCGCCCAGAGTCAGATTGTCCTCCGTCACCCTCTATCTGGTTTTCTTTGTGCCCCTCTACCTCCCGCTTCCCCTCTCCTTCCCTCTCACGTCCTCCCTCCCTCCACCCCTGGTAACCACAATACTCTTGTCTATGTCTCTTAGTCTCATTTTTATGTCACAACAATGTATGGAATCATGTAGTTCTTGTTTTTTTCTGATTTACATATTTCACTCCATATAATGTTATCAAGATCCCACCATTTTGTTGTAAATGATCCGATGTCATCATTTCTTATGGCTGAGTAGTATTCCATAGTGTATATGTGCCACATCTTCTTTATCGAGTCTTCTATTGAAGGGCTTTTTGGTTGTTTCCATGTCCTGGCCACTGTGAACAATGCTGCAATGAACATACAGCTACATGTGTCTTTACGTATCAATGATTCTGAGTTTTTGGGGTATATACCCAGTAGAGGGATTGCTGGGTCATAAGGTAGTTCTATTTTCAGTTTTTTGAGGAACCACCATACTTTCTTCCATAATGGTTATACTACTTTACAGTCCCACCAACAGTGAATGAGAGTTCCTTTTTCTCCACAGCCTCTCCAACACTTGCTATTACCTGTCTTGTTGATAATAGCTAATCTAACAGGTGTGAGGTGGTATCTCATTGTAGTTTTGATTTGCATTTCTCTAATAACTAAAGAAGATGAGCATCTTTTCATATATCTGTTGGCCATTTGTATTTCTTCCTGGGAGAAGTGTCTGTTCATGACCTCTTCCCATTTTTTATTGGATTGTTTGTTTGTTTGTTGTTGAGTTTTATGAGTTCTTTGTATATTTTGGATATTAGGCCCTTATCTGATCTGTTGTTTGAAAATATCATCTCCCATTTAGTAGGCTGTCTGTTTATTTTGTTGTCAGTTTCTCTTGCTGAGCAAAAACTTTTTAGTCTGATGTAGTCCCATTCATTTATCTTTGCCTTCACTTCTCTTGCCTGTGGAGTCAAATTCATAAAATGTTCTTTAAAACCCAGGTCTATGAGTTTAGTACCTATGTCTTCCTCTATGTTCTTTATTGTTTCATGTCTTATTTTTAGATCTTTGATCCATTTTGAATTAATTTTAGTACATGGGGACAAGCTGTATTCAAGTTTCATTCTTTTGCATGTGGCTTTCCAGTTTTCCCAGCACCATTTGTTGAAGAGCCTTTCTTTCTCCATTGTGTGTTGTTGGCACCTTTATCAAAAATTATTTGACTATATATATGTGGTTTTATTTCTGGACTTTCTATTCTGTTCCATTGGTCTGAGTGTCTATTTCTCTGCCAATACCATGCTGGTTTGATTGTCCTGGCCCTATAATATAGTTTGAAGTCAGGTATTGTAATGCCCCCAGCTTCATTCTTTTTCTTTAGGATTGCTTTGGCTATTCGGGGTTTTTTATAGTTCCATATATATCTGATGATTTTTTGTTCCATTTCTTTAAAAAATGTCATTGGAATTTTGATGAGAATTGCATTAAATTTATAAATTGCTTTGGGTAATATGGCCATTTTGATTATATTTATTCTTCCTATCCAAAAACAAGGAATATTTTTCCATCTCATTGTGTCTTTTTCGATTTCTCTTAACAATGCTTTGTAGTTTTTATTATAGAGGTCCTTTACATTCTTTGTTATGTTTATTCCTATGTATTTTATTTTTTTTGTTGCAATTGTGAAGGGGATTATTTTTTTGAGTTTTTTTTCTAATATTTCATTGTTGGCATATAGAAAGGCTATGGACTTTTGTATGTTAATTTTGTATCCTACGACCTTACTGTATTGGTTTATTGTTTCTAGTAATCTTTTTTGTGGAGTTCTTTGGGTTTTCAATGTATAGAATCATATCATCTGCAAAAAGTGATAACTTTACTTCTTCTTTTCCGATATGGATGCCTTTTATTTCTTTCTCTTGTCTGATTTCTCTGGCCAGAACTTCTAGCACTACATTAAATAAGAGTGGAGAGAGTGGACAACCCTGTCTTGTTCCTGATTGAACGTGGAAAGTCCTCAGTTTTATGCCATTTAATATGATGTTGGCTGATGGTTTATCATATATGGCCTTTATCATGTTGAGATATTTTCCTTCTATACCCATTTTGTTGAGTGTCTTAAACATAAAGTTGTGTTGTACTTTATCGAATGCCTTTTCTGCATCTATTGATAAGACCATGTGGTTTTTGTTCTTTGTTTTGTTGATATGGTGTATTATGTTAACCGTTTTACGTATGTTGAACCATCCTTGAGATTCTGGGATGAATCCCACTTGATCATGATGTATTATTTTTTTAATATGTTGTTGTATTCGATTTTCTAGTATTTTGTTTAGTATTGTAGCATCTGTAATCATTAGAGATATTGGTCTGTAGTTTTCTTTTTTTTTGCTATCCTTGCCAGGTTTCAGTGTGAGGGTTATGTTGGCCTCATAAAATGTGTTTGGAAGTATTGCTTCGTCTTCAACTTTTTGGAAGACTGAGTAGAACAGAAACCAAGTCTTCTTTGAATGTTTGATAGAATTCACTAGTATAGCCGTCTGGGCCTGGACTTTTATTTTTGGGGAGGTTTTTAATAGTTTTTTGTTTTTCTTCCCTGCTAATTGGTCTGTTTAGGCTTTCTGCTTCTTCATGACTCAGTCTAGGAAGGTTGTATTGTTCTAGGAATTTATCCATTTCTTGTAGATTGTTGAACGTGGTGGCATATAGTTTTTCATAGTATTCTACAATAATTCTTTGTATATCTATGATGTCTATGGTGATTTCTCCTCTTTCATTTTGGATTTTATTTATGAGTCTTTTCTCTTTTTTCCTTGGTGAGTCTTGCCAAGGGTTTGTCAATTTTGTTGTCTTTTCAAAGAACCAGCTCCTTGTTCTATTAATTTTTTTCTGTAGTTTTTCTGTTCTCTATTTCATTTATTTCTGCTCTGATTTTTATTATTTCCTTTCTTCAGCTGGTTTTGGGGTGCCTTTGTTCTTCTTTTTCTAGTTCCTTAAGGTGTGAAGTTAAGTGGTTCACTTGGGCTCTCTCTTGTTTGTTCATACAGGCCTGAAGTGATATGAACTTCCCTCTTATTACTGCTTTTGCTGCATCCAAGAGATTCTGATATGTCGTATTGTCATTTTCATTTGTCTGTATTCATCTTTTGATCTCTGCGCTTATTTCTTCTTTGACCCATTCATTTTTTAAAAGTATGGTGTTTAGTTTCCACATTTTGTGGGATTTTTTCCTTCTTTTTTGCAGTTGAATTCTAGTTTCAAGGCTTTATGATCAGAAAATATGCTTGGTACAATTTTAATTTTTCTGAATTTGCTGATGTTATCGTTGTGACCCAACATATGGTCAATTCTTGAGAATGTTCCATGTACACTGGGGAAAATGTATACTCTGTCGCTTTGGGATGAAGTGTCCTGTAGATGTCTATCATATCCAGGTGCTCTAGTATTTCGTTTAAGGCCAATATATCTTTATTGATTCTCTGTTTGGATGACCAATCTAGAGCCATCAGAGGTGTATTGAGGTCTCCAAGTATGATTGTATTTTTGTCAGTTTTTGTTTTTAGGTCAATAAGTAGCTTTCTTATATATTTTGGTGCTCCTTAGTTTGGTGCATATATATTAAGGATTGTTATGTCTTCTTGATTCAGTGTCCCCTTAATCATTATGAAATGTCCATTTTTGTCTCTGATTGCTTTTTCTGTCTTGTAGTCAACATTATTAGATATGAGTATTGCTGCACCTGCTTTTTTTTTGGATGTTATTTGCTTGGAGTATTGTTTTCCAGCCTTTCACTTTGAATTTGTTTTTATCCTTGTTGCTTAGATGTGTTCCTTGTAGGCAGCATATAGTTGAATTTTCTTTTTTAATCCATTCTGCTACTCTGTGTCTTTTTATTGGTAAGTTTATTCCATTTACATTTAGTGTAATTATTGACATTTATGGGTTCCCTATTGCCATTTTATGAATTGCTTTCTGTTAGTTTTGTATCTTCTTTGATTCTTATCTTTTGTTCTCCTATCATTTGTTTTTGTTTGTTTGTATTCCATACTTCTTTCTTCTGTTGCTACCTTTTTAAAGTCATGTCCTTCTGTGGTTTTTTCAAGTGTGGTTACCATTAAGTATTGAAAAGGGTACCTACCATATTCATTGTAATACCCTATCTTATGAGTGTTTCTGCACTTCATCGTCCTTTGCTACTGTTAATCTCCATCCTCTTCTCCCCCCTTTTTTTTTGCTTTTGTTTTGACAGTTTAAATTTGGTTTTATTGTGTTCTTGGTGGAGCTATTACTTGTGGTTTTGTTTTGTTTTGTTCTTTCATTCTGGTTGGTAAATCCCCTTTAGTATTTCCTGGAGTGGGGCCTTTCTGATGATAAATTCCCTCATCTTTTCTGTATTTCTGAATGTTTTTATTTCTCCTTTTGTACTTAAAGGATAGCTCTCATGGGTATAGTATTCTTGGCTGAAAGTTTCTCTCTTTCAGGACTTTAAATATTGGGGTGCACTCTCTTCTAGCTTGTAGAGTTTCTGCTGAGAAATCTGATGATAATCTAATAGGCCTTCCTTTATATGTTGTATTCTTCTTTTCCCTGGCTGCCTTGAGAATTTTTTTCTTTGTCGTTAGTTTGTGCCATCTTCTTTATGATGTGCCTTGGAGTAGGTTGTTGTGGTTAAGAAAACTCAGTGTTCTGTTTGCTTCTTGAATTTGAGGCTTTAGTTCTTTCCACAGGCTTAGGAAGTT
Source organism: Saccopteryx leptura (assembly GCF_036850995.1). Taxonomy (NCBI): domain Eukaryota; kingdom Metazoa; phylum Chordata; class Mammalia; order Chiroptera; family Emballonuridae; genus Saccopteryx; species Saccopteryx leptura. The sequence continues at coordinate 205,320,884 of NC_089503.1, read as the reverse complement.
CTCATCTATTATTTGTTTGAGTATATTCTCCATTCCATTTTCTCTCTCTTCTCTCTCTGATATACCTATTATTCTTATGTTATTCTTTTGAATGGAGTCAGACAATTCCTGTAGGGCTTTCTCATTTTTTTTTTGAGTCTCTTTCTTCTTCTCTCTGTTGTGCTTCAAGTTGCTTGTCTTCTATTTCACTAATCCTACCTTCTATCTGGCCTGTTCTATTAGCTAAGCTTGTTACCTCATTTTTCAGCTTGTGAATTGAGTTTTTCACTTCTGTTTGATTTGTTTTTATAGTTTCAATTTCCTTAGTAATATATTCTTTGTGTTTGTTGAGTTGTTTTCTGAGCTCCCTAAATTGCCTTTTTGTGTTTTCTTGTATATCTCTGAGTATTTTTAGGATTTCTATTTTAAATTCTCTGTCACTTAGCTCCAAGTTTTCCAATATATTAAATTTTTTCTCCATAGATTTTCCACATCTATCTGTGTTACTTCTCCATCTTTTGTATCCATGATATTCGATTTCTTTTTTCTTAATGGCATCTGAGAGTAGTCTTGTTGATAGCACTAATAAGAATTCATAAAGAATGAAAAGTAAAAAAAAAAAGTAAGAAAAAATGGAAAAAAATCTTGGAAAAAAACCCCTCAAAAAATAAATAATAATTTATTATTTCCCCCCCTTTTCTTTCTTCTCTTCCCCTCCTCTCCCCTCCTCCTTAGGAAAATATCGTGATGACCTGTGAATTATATTATGCTAAATGGAACAAAAACTCCCTATAATGAAGGGCCTCATTTGGGGGGAAGTGTTCAAGGGGCAAAAAAGGAAGTAGGGACCTACAAAATGCAAAAAAGGAAAAGTCAAGTATAAAATGATTTGCTTGTAAGTGATAGTTGACTAAGATATATAATGAGAGGGATAAGAGGAAAACAGAAAAAAGGAAAAAAAAAACCCTATTGTATTAAGTGGAGCAAAGACTAAATAGAATGGAGATCCTGGGTTGGAAGGAATGCTAATGAGTTAAAAAGCGAAGTAAAAAGCATCCAAAATGCCACACAAAAAAACTTGAGTCCCAAATTAAATAATTTGTTCATGATTGAGGATTGAATGAGAGGAAAAGTAAAAGGAGAAAAGAAGAAACTAATAGAAAGGGATAGATAAGAAAAAGGGAAAAAAGAAAGGAAGAAGAAAAAGAAAAGAAAAAAAAGAGAGAGAGAGAGAGTTAAGGGTTTTGGAGTGTACTCATGGAGAGTAAGGAAGAAGAAAAGAAATAAAATGTAATACTTATGGGTAGTGTAGTTCAAGAAAAGGGAAGAGTCAGATGGGAAGAGAATAAAAGGACCAAGGTGGAGGAAATAGAAATAATAATAATAAAGGCAAGAATATAAAAGAAACAAAAAAAAATAGTGGAATAAGTTATAAAGTCTGTGGATTTTTCTTGATTTTGAGAGGTTAACTTTTTCTTTTTTCTTTCCTCTCCCTCTTCCTGGTTGGTGACTCTGTACCCCAGGCTCTGCCCCTGTGTCATGCTTAGGTAGGGATTTGCAGTTGATGAGACTCTACGGCAATGTCATATATTTGGCTTCAGTCTCATTGGTAGTCAAGGCTTGTTAGCGTTTGCAGGCTCCAGCAATGAAAGAGTCCGTTTTCCCGGAGCATCTCTCCTAGTCTCCCCTTCCTGAATTGGCAGCCTGGTGATCCAGCTATGAGGCTGCCACTGCCTCTGCCTGGGGAGTAAGAGGCTCAAAGAGCTGGCAAATCCCCACTCTATCCCCACTCAACGCAGGGCTCTGGGTAAGGCTCTGGCAGTCAGAGCCGCCAGTGTAATCAGGCGGGGCTGGGAGCCAATTGCTCTCAAGGTGACTTCCTATGAGTCTCCAGGCCTGTTCAGCATGCCTAGCACTCTGTGAGACCACTCTCCCCAGGCTTTCCGCACTTTGTAACCTGATTTGGCTGGGAAGAAGATGCCTTAGTTGCTGCCTGCAGTACAGGTCTTAACATCTGCCAAGTCCCTCTTGTTAGTGTATATCTCTGAGTATGAAAGCTCTGTCAATCAGAAGTTGCCCCCAACCCTTTAGCAAGAGGTACTAAAGAATATCATACCTCTTGTCTTGGATTGCTGAACTGAGAGAGATCTTGTCAATTAGAGCCGCATAGGTCAGTTGGGAGGTGAGCAGACTGTGGGTTAAGCTAATTTCAGTGATTGGATCCACAGATGTGCTCCAGGATGGACTGCAAGCTGCCCACGTGCCCCTCCCCCTGATGCTTGATTGTTGGCTTGAATGGCTGGGTGAGGTGCCCTGCCTGCGGAGAGAAACTTGGGTGTAGGGAAGTTCGCTTTGGCGCACTCACCGCACACCACTGGCGGTTGGGGTGCTCTGGGCACGCGGGCGAATGGGGTGCTCTTGGCGCACGGGCAGCTGGGTGGCTCGCGGAACGTGGTTTCTCACAGCACGTGGGTGGTTGGTCCCGGTGCGCTTGTGGGTGGTTGCTAGCGTGGGCTGACTCACCACAGGCACACTCCCTCCTGGGCTTGAACGAACTTCCGTGCTGCAGTTAGTTTCCTCCACACCCTCAGCTCCCTCCCAACTCCATTCCAAGTGAAAGCAGCCCCTTTGCCTTCAGTGTGTGGAACTCCCGGATGCTCCAAGGATAGATTTTTCTGTCTCTGGTTGATGAATTTGTTGAAATTTTGGAGAGATCTGTCAAACGCACTGCTCATGGTGCCATTTCTGTGATGTCACTCTGAAGATTAATTTATTCTCAGCATTTATTATCAGAATAAAATTTTACTGGAAAAGAAAAAAAAGGAACAATATTTGTTTAAAGTTCACACATGAAACTGAATTGGGAGTTGATTGTATTAATTTCTTATTGTGCTATAACAAACTACCATAAACATTGTGACTTAAAACAACTCAAATTTATGATATGAAAGATCTGAAGGTCTACAGTCTGCCATGATTCTCCGTAGACTGAAATCAAGATACTGGTAGGGTTGTGTTCCTTCTGGAGACTTGAGGGATTTCCCTATCTTTTTCAATTTCTAGACATGCATTCCTTGTTTTCTAGCAGCATTTCTCTGAAACTCTGTTTCCCTTATCATATCTCCTCTGATTCTGACCTTCTTGTTTTCCTCTTATAAGGACCAGTGTGATTATATTGGGCTACCCAATCCAAAATGATCTCCCCATCTCAAGTTTTTAACCTAATCACATCTGCAAAGTCACTTTTACAATGTCATGTAACAGATGCACGAGTTCTAGAGATTAGGATTTAGAGATACTTGGGAGAACATTATTCAGTCTACCACAGTGATGACTAAGCCATAATTTGAACTCATGACTCTGAGTGAGATCAGAATCATCCCATGATTCTTGATATTGCACAAGATTGAAATTTTATATAAATACAATTATAATCAAAATATTTGTTTCAAAATTGGACTAAAATGCTCTGTGATTATAAATTGATCTTGCCAATAATTTCATCAAAGTTACCCTTTACAAATTCTCAGGTAATTTGATGTATTTCAAAATAAGGCAAGAAGTATTTCCTAATAGGAAAGAAATATTAAAAAATCATGGATGTTAAGAAGTATTTTCACATCAATTATCACATACCCAAAAGATTTTCAAAGAAGATACAAACTTTTATTAATTTTCTTAAAATCTAAGTCTAGAAATGTTTAAGCACAAAAAAGTTTAAAAACATAACACTTGAGAAAAAAATAAAAGTATGTGTGAGTTCATAATACAAGTTTATTTACTTATACAAAATTGAATTTCACCTTCTGAAATCTATGGAAAAAGTAGCAAGTTAAGATGTACTTTCTTCAAAGAAAAGTTATTTAAAACAACCATTAATAAATATACTTTTAAAAATGTCTTTTAAAATGCAAGCTATTCTAATAAGACTATAGGTGAAAAGTATCATCATTCCAGCTATTATAAACCAAACCCCACCTCTAAAATAAACACGTGACAATACTTCCTTAAAATTCACTATAGCCTATGTCTGCGCTTACTGTGGGAATAGTAGATTCATAATTCAAAATCATTTGAAGAAGAGTACCTGATCACATGGAAATATATAGCATTATAACACATTCATTTGTGTTGTAAAGTTATTAGAAATGTTTCTGAGAATTTCTCAGCATTATATCTATGCAGAATATTGAAACAAAAACTAAGATGCAGGCCCTGGCCGGTTGGCTCAGCGGTAGAGCGTCGGCTTGGCGTGCGGGGGACCGGGGTTTGATTCCCGGCCAGGGCACATAGGAGAGGCACCCATTTGCTTCTCCACCCCCACCCCCTTCTTCCTCTCTGTCTCTCTCTTCCCCTCCCACAGCCAAGGCTCCATTGGAGCAAAAGATGGCCCAGGTGCTGGGGATGGCTCCTTGGCCTCTGCCCCAGGCGTTAGAGTGGCTCTGGTCGCGGCAGAGCGACCCCCGGGAGGGGCAGAGCATCGCCCCCTGGTGGGCAGAGCGTCGCCCCGGTAGGCGTGCGAGTGGATCCCGGTCGGGCGCATGCGGGAGTCTGTCTGACTGTCTCTCCCCGTTTCCAGCTTCAGAAAAAAAAATACAAAAAAAAACAACTAAGATGCATGAGGAAACTTTATGATCAATACAATTCTCAAGATACAGCTGTATTTCATATTTTGAGCATAAGTAATATTGATCTTAACTAGATGAATTCATGCTCCTCTGGGGTGGGCAGCCCGGCTGACAGAAGGCAGGGCTCTGACTTGGGGCTTCCTCAAACACGGCAAGTGCAGCAGTTGACAAAGCCTAGCACTCAGGGGCATTTATTTATACATCCATGATTGCCTCTGGTGAACGCTGAAGCAATAAACCCATGGACAGATGGCATTAGGTATGAATATGATATTTTCATCATCAAGGGATGAAATCTTTCTTTGAAATAGCTCTAGTTTGCTAAGAGGACATTTTCTCCTATTTTCTTTAGTACAATAGTCTAAATGTCAAGGAAAGGAACAAATGAAACTTCACTGCTGAAAATGAGCATTGCCTCTGCCGTTGTATCAGCCCTGGTTCTGTGTTACAGATCCATGAGCTTCCAGAAAATGTTTTTACAAATGGTATCAGTGGAAAAAAAAAATGTATGGAGCTCTTAAATGATTCCTGGCAGATGGCATCTGTAACAGAGAAGATAGAAAAAAAAAAAAGGTTTTATATGCTTCCTGTTTAGAGTAGACAAGGCTATCTGCGATCTAAAAATCTCATTGGCCAATTTAGAGGACCTGTTGTAAGGCAGATTTGGCTGTCGTGTTTGTCATGCGTCACTAGAGGTGAAGTTACAGCTTGCATATTGATGTCACCATAGTTGATGCAGTGGGTCCTACTAGCCTGGAGAAAATGAAGAGTTCCCCCACCAGACAGGGGACCCTGGCAGCGCAGAGATGAAATGAGTAGTGCTGGTCGCTTCTGGTTTGAATGACACCATTGTCTCTGGGAATCAATTTATAATTTTGGTCCAGGCCTGCAGGGGAATAACTAGAACTTAACGTATAAGTAATATTCAATCAACTAATTAAATATAGAATCATATGAAAGAGACTGCTAGCTACATGAGAGGCTTATTCTGCATTAATAAGAGGGACTCACTACTGGTGAAATCGAAGATCCAGAACTCACACAGATGCCTCTTCTGACTTGTCTTCTGTTGTTCCTATTTCTCCTATCGTGTCGCATAGGCAGCACATAATTACTCATTGTGTTATTCTGTTTGCTGACTACTTCATAAACATTGATCTTAGAGGGCAAGGACTATATGTTATCTCTGATCACCTTCATTAAAATGGCCCATTAATAGAACTATAATGAGAAATAAACTAAAACAAAGCAAAATAAAAATAATATTTCTTCTGTTTTACCTGTTATACAAGGATATGTAGAATTCTATAAACATTTTGCAGGTCCAGTTTTATGCCCTTTGCAATTTGTATCTTTAGAAAAGAGATTGTTTATCTACACCAGGGGTCCCCAAACTTTTTACACAGGGGGCCAGTTCACTGCCCTTCAGACCATTGGAGGGCCGGACTATAAGAAAAAAAACTATGAACAAATCCCTATGCACACTGCACATATCTTATTTTAAAGTAAAAAAACAAAACAGGAATAAATACAATATTTAAAATAAAGAACAAATAAATGTAAATCAACAAACTGACCAGTATTTCAATGGGAACTATGGGCCTGCTTTTGGCTAATGAGATGGGTCAATGTGCTCCTCTCACTGACCACCAATGAAAGAGGTGCCCCTTCCAGAAGTCTGGCGGGGGCCGGATAAATGGCCTCAAGGGGCCGCATGCGGCCAGCGGGCTGTAGTTTGGGGACCCCTGGTCTACACAGTAGGACTCACTCAGGAAGCCCAGGTGCAATGCCATTCCTGGAACTATGAAGCCATGGATGAGCTTAGTTTGTTCAGCTGTGCCATTCTCTAGACACCACATAGGCCACTCCAAAGACAGCCCCCTCTCTATTCTTGATTGCTTTCTTCCTTTAGTAGATAGCAAGAAACTCTGGAGCCAGCGATAGCTAAGATTTTGCCCCTTGACTGCAGGAAGAAACTACGGAAGATGAGATCTCCATCCATTTACCGTTGGAGGATTATAAGAGTCCAGGGTTCTGCATAATTCTAAAATATATCTCCTTTTATAGGCTAAAGGATATACAGAATGGCTAACGAAATAGAGAATGGCAAAAGCCATCATAAAACAAAATTGATTTTATAGTTTAACAATTAAGGTTCCCACTGGAAGACTGATCAATTTTCAAATGTGTACACACAATAATGAAATACATTAAAAAGATGACATCTAAAAATTAGAAACTGCAATCCCTGTTCATGTCTATTTGCCCATATACATTTTAAACAAAGTTAATCACTTTAATAAATATTATGACGTGGAATTACTCCATAATAACATCTTACTTTTTCTTGATTGTTTTCTATTAGAGTACAACGTTGATTCCAAGACAAAGACATAAGCCCTTTTTCTTTCTGATAAATGAAACCACCAGATATCTTCCATTCTATCCCCACAGAAAACCAAATTTGACCTTTCATTTTTTTTATGTGTGGATTTATTTTCTATAATAAATTATGCTTTAAAGTTTGCCAAAGATTACTTCATAACAAATGACTAGTCATTAGCACATGGATTTATATTCTATAATTAATTATGCTTTAATGTTTGCCAAAGATTGTTACTTCATAATAAATGGGGAAGGATGTATATTTTGTTTATACTAAGTAATGCATTAAATGGTTACAAAATACTTAAACAGCATTTAAAATATCAGAGTGCACTATACTCTTATATACAATTTATATTCCACAGATAGGAATTGTGTGCATTATTTAGAAACGCCAAGCATCATAGAAAGGAAACAGGAATTCTAGATAAAAGCAAAGATTAATTTAACATGCACAGTACTTCCCAATTAAAACTTTTACATTAGCATTGCATTTTAAACTGTTAATCTCCTAATGAGACATTCCTAGCAATGAGAAGTAAGTTGCAGGACTGAACCCTACGGCCAGCATCTGAAAAGGGCTAAATGACCGTATTTTTAAAGCTGTTTCTTATTATTTGGAAAAGAAAGCGCTACAGTGCCATCTTCTGACAAGGACTTTCTCCCCAATCAGAAAAGTTTCTGGTGTAAATGGGGTATACATTGCATATGGGCTTTTAGTATAATTAATCCTTGTAAGACATAAAATATTAGAATATTTCATATTTTCTAAAAATATCATCTATGATGCACATGCAAAATAATTTAAGCTGCATATATGCACGTTAAGCAAAATAACAAAGTAAGCAACTATAAATCCAGCACCCAAATTAAGAATTAAACATTATCAACAACATTGAAGCTGCCTGTATGTACCTCTTTGATCCACTTTAACTTCAAAATTTAACTCTGAAAATGCAATTTTTTATGGATTCCATCAGAATGGCCTTTCTGCATGTAATATTTTTGTAGCCTGTCTACTTAGCATTTCTGTGGTTCTCTATTGTTGCTAACCCATCTGGCATGCAAGTGGTTGAAAATACTGTACCTCTGGCTGTTTTCATAGATAGGTTACCTATGCTCTTTTTGTTTTACTATATTGGGGGGAAATACTTCATTTATTTAAGAAAAATTTATTAGACACCAACTATGTGTCAGCTTCAATAGCAAGGACAACAGATCTCATGGAGAACAAGATGAAACCACTGCTTGCCCCTGGACAAATTTTATAAGCAACTTAGGGAAACAATCAAACAATTGTAGTCCAGTTAGATAAGTGCCCTAGTTAAGCTAATAGACACTTCTCTTTCTTAATCTGGCTGATTTTCAAGAGCTCAAGGGTCCAGCAGACACTGACAGAGAATCTGGCCAGCACAGATTCTTAATTAAATAATGGATTGGTTCAGGAAACTGTCATCAGGTCAGTAATATGATTGAACCCAGCCTTTAAATCATATGTCCTATGAAAAACCGTCCTTTATCTCAGCTTACTTATGTAAAGTAATAGCAGTCCTATAATACACAATACTGTTCCTCCAATAAAAGTGGCAAATGTTATTGGCTATAAGATTCATAAAGAAGAAATACCTATAAGGGATATAACATAAAAATGATGTTAGCTTCCTTACATAAGAAAAGAATTCTAAAGGTGAAGATAGAATTTCTTTTATAAATATCCAGGGAAAAAGTGATGGTAACTTAATGTTTGTCATTTTTTTTTTTTTTTAGAATTTTAAAATAATAAAACTCAAACTGGGAGCTTTTTTACATAATCAAAAAATTGCAAAAGTATAAAAGTTTTCACATGAACATTATTTGAAATAACTTATTTTCACTGTTTGCATTTCTTAGAAACACTACACTGTATTTAAAAATATCTGATTTAACTGGTGACCAGACATAGAATGCGGTGAGAAAAATAAGTTTCTGCACCTTTGGTTAAGCATATAAGATGAGTCAAGTTTGGGAAAGGACTAGAAACCTCTCTTTTCGTTTTTGTTTTGTTTTGTTTTGTTTTTTTTGTTTTTTTTGTCTTGGCTCTACATCTCTTTAAAGAATTATATGCAGTTATTTTCTGGTGAGTTACTGTCTTCACTAGAAAAATGAAATTACTCACTCAACAATTAGTTTTGTATCTGTACATGAGCAAAGTCTGACCCCAGTTACTGACGGGCACTGAGTGACCCATAGCTCTCTGAAGCCATCTTGTACCTGTCCTTGGATACAGTCAGTCCAACTGGAGCTGCTCTGCCATGGTTTTTTGGGGTGTACTGACTAATCACTAAGGAAAAGTTCACCTTTCTGCACATCAAAAGATTACTTTAGTTATATCTCTTGATAACATCCCCATACCCAGTCAAAATCTTTAGCATCTTGGATATAGAACATATAATACCAAGTGTTTTTCCCAACAAAATTGCTATCAGATCTAGATCTTGTGTAGATATCAGCTTCATGAAATCCATCCTCTACACAATAATTGGGTCACCTTATTAAAGCACATTCAGTGTCATTTTTAATTGTCTAAATAGTTAAGATTCCATCTTACACAAATACAAGAGCTCTCTATTCTGTATTCCAGTATCATCCTCTTCCACTATAGGCAGTCTTCACAAAACATTTATTGTTTGCCTCTTCTACTTACATCCCTTTTATTGCTGCTATTCATCTTTATTACTATTAGAAGTGCAATTTTTTTCTTTTTTTAATTCAATTTATTGTGAGAACATGGTTAATAAAACCATACAGGTTTCAAGTGTACAAAGCAACAAAACACCATTTGCAGACTGCATCATGTGTTCATTGCCCAAATCAGAGTCTCCTTCTGTCCCCATTTGTCCCCTTTTCCCCAATTTCAGCTCTCCTCACCCCCCTTCTCCCACAGGCTGTCACTACACTGCTCTCTGTGTCTACGTGTCCTATACACAATTCTTTCATCTGCAATACCCATGTGGAAGTTTTTCTCTCCTTCTATGGTATTTTTAGAACACTTCTTATGATTTGTCATCTATTTCATCCCTTTAAACCTCAGTGGAACTTATAAAAGCATGTCACTTTTAAAACCTAGACCAAGCATAAGCAAGGCATTTATATTTGAATTATTTAGTGCTTCCAATATTATTCAGGGAAGATAATGGCAGATATTGCTCCTTCCAGATAATTAGTAACTTCTGCTTGAAGTACAAGTCCGCACCAAGGTGCACATTGCCCATTTACTTACGAGGGTATTTGGACAGATTTCTGACAGGGCACCAAACAGTCTGTGCACTCAGACATCAGAAAGAAAATGAGCGTGTGATTTACTCCATGCGGATACATGATTGTTAGTGCCTGTGTTTACGAATACATAATTTAGGACAGAAAACTTGGCTGGAGTAAATTTAATAAAAATGGTTTATGGAAGAGATATTTTCTGATACCTAATTCCTGGCCATTTATAGAAACTGAAATAACAGCAACTCCAAAGTATTATCAAGTCCCTCATTTTCCCTTTCCTCAAACAGGAGTGGTGTTGCGCAAGGTTAAATTACGCACCTAACCACATCACGAATTTTGTTTTCCTGAGAATTAAATTGCAAGAGCCTCACCTTGCAAGAGTAGAATAATTTTCCTAAAGTCCTAGAGGTTTTTTTGCAATCTTCCGTAGTTCCTTATTAAAATGTAAATACCTGAGGATTGGAAAGCTCTTGACTCAAACAGATGTACCCCTTTAGGGAGCAGAAGGACATGCTGACCTCTGACTGGCAGTAAGTCCCTGATGCCAGGGACCAGGAAAGCAGTGATGTGGAAGAAGAGAGGGTGCTGGGGAGGGCCCCTTGAGAAAGGTCATGATTGCCTCTCTACAGCTTATATATATTGTACTTTTGATATGTGTAGTCATTTCTATGAATCTATGTTTTCTTTAATACATGCAGGTAGAGTTATTCCTCTTGTTTTCCACAGGGTGTGGGAGGGGGCAAAACCAAACCAATCTGATTTACCCCCTGTGTTTTGGAGCTAAAAGTGACATGTGTCCCCCTGCAACAGGCTACAGAACAATTGTTCTGGCCAGAGTTCACAGATGAATAAAATCTTATTTCATTTCCAGTGAACTTCCTTCAGTGATACACTGATTTCCTAAAAATATTGGATCAAGAATTGCTAAATGCTTCCTCAAGTATTTGTACACCAATAGTTTCTGTTGCATAGCATTACATTTTAGCCAACGTACCTGTAGAAGACAAAATTTATTCTAAGTGTATTGTCAAAGACCGTGAATTTATAAACCACAACTATAACATAGTTGTTGGCAAATATTTCTTACTTGTCATAATATGTCAGCATGGGGCGCCATATTGGCACTACTTTTTATAGTATAAAACAAAACAGGCATTATATCAAGCTTAAAGCTCTTAATAATCTTTTTATGTCAATGATATATAGTTTGTAAAGATCTCTTGAAATAAATAAATGAATAAGTTAATGAATCCTTAATTACTCAAGATAATTAAAATATATCTGTACTTGTTCATAGTCTCTGAAGTAAAAGACTCAGGAAACCAAACTCAAACTATTCCACTACTGTTATATTCACTGCTCTCTTTAAGATGAATAAGCAGGAAGTTTTTCAGTTTTTGTTTAATGAAGGGATTTAGTTATTTTTAATGAAGTAAAAATCTACTTATTTTAGCAAGTAAAATGTGCTTAATTTAGCAAGGGCTTCATTTCCACCTTACCTGCCCTCCACACTGTCAGCTTCCTACTAATCCTCAGTATCCCTCGGGGTATTGACAGTACTTTCCCCCTTCCCTTCTGCAAAGCACACCAGAAAACTGTTAGCTTCCTGTAGATCTCAGAGGAGGGAAGGAATTTTATTTCCATTGGTTTTCCAGAAAACCTCCCCTTATATCTTATTGATTTAATTGGACTCAAGTGTCCATTGTTGAATTCATCATTTTATCAAGAAAGATGTCCTGTGTTGGTCAGTATGGGCCTGGGTTACCTGAGTTGATCATTGTAGCAAGAGGGGCTTCTCTCATTAGGAGGGGGGGCTGTGAATGAAATTCCATTTGATTATACAAATAGAGTAGCAATTGAGCATGGTGAAAGAGATGCTGGGAAGACACCCAGATTGTCACATACAACCTAACTCAAATATGGCTTAAGGCTCCACATTGTTTTTGTTAAAATGCCATTATATGCTTTAAAAATATATGAACAAGAGTTCATAAAGAGATTAGAGCCCCAGACACCTGATTCATATTAACATACTACTATACAGGGACAGAATGGCTACTATGAACATATGCATGTATAAAACCATGCCGTACACACACAGATACACACAACAGCAACATGAAGACCATAATGTATATGTGTGTTAAATCTTTATTATATGCAGCTTAATTGTCTGTTTGTCGCCGATAGCTTATTGGTTGCTTGCGTAACTGTACTAGCCAATGGGGTGAAGTTGCCACGGCTGAACGCAAATTGAGCGGGTCAGGGGGAAGGTGAACATTTGTTTGCATTGCCAATCATCTGTTTTACATAAAAACTATGTCTTAACGTAATTTCTTTTAAGAATGCCTCCTAGAAAATACAGCACTGAAGAGGAGAGAAAAGGAGCTAAAGCTGCACAAAAATGGCTTTCTCGACAAAAAGAAACCACTGAGCAGAGAAAGACAAGGCTTGCTTCAGTCGCAGAGCTACTTTAAGCAACTAAGCAAGTAGAAGGGGGAAACCCTGTGGGGCACTAAGCAAAGGGGCATCCTCACCGCCTGCCCTGGGTAATTCAATTTGAATTAGCAGACACCTTTGCACAAATCATTTTAATTACAATTTATAATATCTAGAACAGCGGTCATTTCATATGACCGCTGGGCTTTCTAGTTATAAGCATATTGCCATATCTGAAATCTTAGAGTTTAAATAAAAAGCTTTATACTGATGTCAAATAGAATGACCTCCCATAAAATCTTTTTTAAATTTTAGAAAAAGTATGTTTTTGTACAATGTTTATAGAATACTACAAGGTACACAAAGTAAAACCCTCTGTCAATGCCTCTTTTGAAACAGCAACAACTCTCATTCTTGCTGAATTATTAAATAATACAATTTTTCTACAAAAATCAATTATTCATTATATAAAATAGCATTTTAAACAACTAAAAGAGTGTTAAAAATAAGTTCTAAAATCTCATCCTGTAACATGAATGAATATTCTATTCTTTAACCTGGTTTAGTAAACTTTGCAGAGACAGGCCAGATAATTGTAAATAAAAAAAAAAAGAACATTTAATAAAAAGTAACACCACATTTTATCTAAATTATAATAAGCAGATACTTCGATTTATAATATGCCCAGAATAGCACTAACTAACCTAACATGTTCACTCACTTAATCTTTTAAGTAACAATTTAAGTTAAATATTAATACCACTCTCATTCTACAGATGAGGAAATTGAAGAATAAATAACTCAAAGAAAACATTCAGGTTTGTTCAGCTAATAAGGAGCAACACCATGAAATGCATTCTAGGCAATCTAAAAGCAGAATTAGGCTTTGTGAGCTATTGGTGCTTGTTCTTGTGCTTGTTTTGAATTATTTCTAAACTACATCATCTTCATCATCAATAATTTTATTAATTATTGAGCCAATAACTCAAAGATGTTGAAGACATCATTTCTTAAGCATTTGAAATGAAAGAAATGCTGGCTTTAAACATTTCCATCGAAGTTTGTGAATACAAATATAGATTTATTCTTTACTTTTCACTTTATTTTTATTAAGCACTGCAGAATAGATGGCATAATTTCCTAGCAGGGTAGGTAAGCCTAACTAAGATATTTTTTCTTTTTTTGTCCTATCAATCAAGAAAAGGCTTTCTTAGTCAATTATATCCAAACCCTCTGATACATGATAATAATTAACTCCAACGATCCACCTGTGTCTTCCCATGGAACTCTATTGACATGAATAATAGGCAGCCCTTTTTTCCCTTGCCCTCATAAGTGAATCTGTGGACATTCGAAGTGGCCACTCCCGGGATGAACAACCCATGACCACGAGAGCAATTTCAGGGGGGATAGCCAATCATGTGTGGTAAAGTTACCTAGCTAGATTTTTTAATCACTGAACATTTAGAAGCATTATTCACCTCAGATTAAATAGTACCATCTTAAAGTCAAAGGAACATAGTGAATATTAATTAGCTCAAAAATGCAATCAGTGAGGAAAGTATAGGAATACAGGAATCAGATAGGACTTTAGGCTGTATATTATGTAGGTTCATTAAACTGAATAACTCTTAAAAAAACTATTTCAGAAAGTTATATTCTAGAAATGGATTTTTCTCCAGCTATCTGTGGACCATCACTCTGGCAATTTATAGTCTTTTTTAAAAGTGAAAGATATTTGGTGATGGGTATGCTTGGATTTCTGAGCATCTGCCCTGTTCTGACAATTTAAACTGAATCTTCTAAGTACTAGACTGCTGTTTCACAATACATGGTGAAGAAAAATTGGAAGCTATGAGGCAGAAGTTTATTTTCTGAAACAAGAGTAGACTACAGGAAAAGTGGATTGTAAAAATATTATAAAGTTACAAGTCTCCTGAGTCTGAGAATTCCCAGTACTTAACAGAGTTCATCATGTCTGGCATTGCAAATTACCACGTGATTTTAATCTATAAGAAAAAAAGGTTTTATTATTGTGAGAGACAAGCTTGACGTGCTAAAAACAAAACAGAACAGAATAAAAACCATGTGGTGTGGAAGGCAGTTGCGGGGGTTTGCATCGCAGGGGGTTAACTTTGGCAGATATGAAATGGGATGCCTTACTGTCCCAGTCGTTCTCACAGTAGGTAGGACCATGTGACTGTTCTGGCTAAGACACTAGTTGGGTACATAAGGCAAAAAAGATTAAGAGTTGATAGTCAAAATTTAGAAGCCAGATTTTCCAAATGATGCACTTTCATCAGGTTGCATGAATAGATAAATCTGCCAAATCACTAAGATTTCAGGATTTATTGTACCTGCTCACATTAGTTACTCTGACAAATATAGGTCCATTCGTTAACCACTGTCAACAATGAGATGAAAAACCTCTAGACGGGAGATTTTTGGCAAGTGACAGTCTGCGGGATTGCTGAAGAGCATCTTGGGAAAGCACGTGCTCAGGAACTGAGTCAGTGCAATGAGTTTTGGCAGAGTTAAGGAACAAACGTAAGCTGCCTGACTTCAGTTAGGGTGGACAATTTGAGAAGAATTTTAGTAGAAACATGATCAGAATAGAGAGATCAGATACTAGATGACAGCCTGTTTCCAGCTCTTGAATCTAATCTCCTGCCAGCAGGCGCCCAAGGAGGAAAGCAACGATTGGATCAGAGCCCAGTCAATCCTCCAACTACCCCGCCCTGAAATTTGCATCCAGAGTGCCAAAGCTGGCTACATTGAGTGACTACTCTGGCAATACTCCAGGGGAATTCTGGTTATCTCATGGATGGACCAAATTAATTAACAAATTCTAGACTTCTCAGGACTTTTTTTGATAAAACTTGAGACTTACTGTTTCATATTTGACAAGCAGCACATCCAGGGCTAACTGAATTATGTTCTTTCATATGAAAAATAAAGCAATGCCAAAGAAAGAGAACTAAATTTTGATGCTGATGTTTTCACCATGAACTCACTAAATTTTCCTGTGTAGTTCTTAGGTTTTCTACAAATAACTTTTTTTTGACACAGCCTGGCTACATTAGAAAAAGACAGAGAAAGAGATAGGTTATAGAGGAGAGGCTAAAAGTAATGACAGACAGAGCATACACAGGTTATATTTGATCTGAGTGCTTGCAGAGCAAGGGCGGGGAAAAGGCAAAGAATTTCCATACCTTGAGAGATATCAATCCACAGATTCAAATGATCCAGTAAACCCCAAGCAATATTTAGAAATAAAGGAAGGAGGAGGGAGCAAAGAAGGAAGGAAAAGAAGAAAGGAAGGAAGGAAGGAAGGAAGGAAGGAAGGAAGGAAGGAAGGAAGGAAGGAAGGAAGGAAGGAAGGAAGGAAGGAAGGGAGGGAGGGAGGGAGGGAGGGAGGGAGGGAGGGAGGGAGGGGAAGGGGGGAGGGAGGAAGGGGGGAAGGAAAGTAGGTTGCAACTTACATCATAGTAAAAACACAGATGGGAAAGATAAGGACAGTTATAACTTGTTGAATTACCCTATGTCCTGGAAAACAGGAGCGGTAGCTTCAGTTATAATTGCCATAGGATGGAGGTATGTCTGCCCTATGCTTGGGCCTGAATGTACAAAGGTGACTGAGTAAAGACTTGTAGAGGTCAATGAAATCAAATCAAAAGGAAAGTTTGACATTACTCACAGCCATACAGAACCGTAAGAAGAACACCAGGTTTTGGTCAGGAAGCAGAGCCAGGAGCAAGGGGAGAGCTTAGTCTAGTAACTTCTTTGGGGGCATGTCCTAGGGAAAAACAAGGCAGGGGTAAAATTTTAGGATTGTCTAGCTTGTACAAGTTCTTTGGCCTTTGGAGCGATCCCTAATCACCTGGCACTTCGCCCCGGGATGGTTAAGGCAGAGCAATATTGCTTCCTGGCGTGTATGGCCAGATGGAGCCAATATGCTGTGGATTGGTTATACATCAGACGTGGTCCTGGCTGGGCCCTTTGCCATCTCTAAGAATTAACTAGGCTTGGGAAGGGCAGTTTCTCTACAGTCAGATATTTTTCAGTTGAAAAAAATATCATAATATTCAGAAAATAAAAACATGGCTAACAAAATTTATCTGCTGAATGTATGAATTACCAAAGGAAGCACCACTTCTCCCCAGTCCACACCTCTGTCTGAGGAACATCTGTGCACACTGCCAACCTTGGGGCGTCCCATTGATGTCCCAAGTACATCCAGACGGAGGAGAGAGAGAGTTCAAATGTGGAGTTTCCCTTGCCCTCCAAATCCAGCCTTTGTTTTTGCCAGGAGGGGGTGTCAGTGGCTCTCTTCCACAGAGTCCACCAGCCTGGCTCTCTGCTTCTTTTCCTGTGAAATAGGGTGGGGGGAGGGTTGGAGGGAAGGAGAGTCAGCATGAAGTGTGAGGGTCAGACTCCCGTCACACAGCTTTTCATCAGCCCCATTCCATTGTGAAGCTATCTATTAAATGCCCTAAAGGTTTTTGCATGTGATGTCAAACAGAGCTATAATGTCGGTGCTAATGCAGTAGCTTATAAGTTTTTAATGTCTATATTTGTTTATATCATCCTGAAATTAAACACAAGATTTCTGAGAGAAGAAAAGATGAATTATTACATAGAGCAAGAACTGCACCATTTCTTCTTGCCCTAAATATCCCTTCTGAGAATATGTAGTGACAGCCAAATGGATAACCTTAGACATTTGTCAGTCCAACCACAGATAGGGATCCCTGACACTCTGAATTTGAGAATGTATAAGGATATAGCTGCTCATTCCGCCTCCCAAGAGAGAGAAAAATCCTTTACTTCCTAATATAAACAAATTCTCCTCAGGAAGAGATGGGAAGAGAATCCTGGTACATTACCCCTTAAGATATAAATAAAATATCTTCAGAGGGAAAACAAGAGAACTTTCTCAGAGTTTGCAATCCCTAGAACAGTATGTCTTTAGATCTTGGTCTAATCCCTGATGAAATTGTAAAGAAATATTGCTAAATAGGTACATTTCTCCAGATGGTCTCTCACCTTCCATTAAGTCCAAGTCTTATGCTTTGACCCAGGTTCCAGTAAAATGTTAAAAATAAATAAAACAAACGAATAATAAATAAATAAATAAATAAATAAATAAATAAATAAATAATAAATTCCTGGCTGATTGACTCTGTGGTAGAGCATCAGCCTGGTGTGTGTAAATTCTGGGTTTGATTTCCCATCAGGGCAAACAGGAGAAGCATCCATTTGCTTCTCCACTCCTCCCTCCCTCACACTGGTCTTTCTCTCCCTCTCTCTCTCTCTTTCTTCTCCTCCTGCAGCCATGGCTTGATTGCAGTGAGTTGGCCCTGGGTGCTGATTATGGGCTCCATGGCCTCTACCTCAGGCCTAAGTAGATCCCAGTCAGGCTGTATGCAGAAGTCTGTCTCTATGCTTCCCCTCCTTTTGCTGAATTTAAAAAAAAAAAAAAAAGGCCATAACTATGTAGAAACAAACATTCACTTCCTGACAATAGTGTGTTGTTGGAAAGGACGCTAATCTTTTCAAAGATAATCAGGCACAGGAAGAGGTAGTCACCAAAGTCCTCATGATTGTTTGGCCAGCAAGTCTTCTTGACATGTTCACAGAAAAAAAAAAAATGGTCATAACACAGCTCCTGACCTAGTTTGGAAGCATAGTCCTCAAACTTCTTGCAATGTAATGCTATGAACCATTGCATCCTTTATGTCATCTGGTATTTCTGGAGCATCACTCAGTGCCAGGCACTGTTCGGGGTGCTGGAGAAGGAGCTGGTAACAAAATACACCTTCCTCCGCAAATCCTGCTTTTATGGAGTTTGCAATGATGTGATGTAACATGTATCGGTCATTTATTTCCAATAATAAAGCATATGTTTCCTAAGTGACATAACAAGTTTTGTGCTTTTATACTTTTCTTAATATATATAAGTGTGATTATTTCTAAACAGGTACTCCTCTCACTTTATATTTAAACATGTTTTTGGAATAGAAGATAAAGGGGGGGCATTGAGCCTCGTTTGCCAGAAAATATGTACACCTGGAGTGTGTTGTGTGTAGGCTAGTAATGTTTTCAGGGCTGCTGGTGTTGCAAGCTCAAACCTAGAGCAGGGTACTTTTTTGCTCCTTTTTAGTCACTATGCTTTTTTAAGCAATATATATTAGATGACTTAATGTTTTTTCTAATGGTAACGTTTTAATTTTTAAATATTTCTATATATTTTTTCCTTTTATAATGTGTCCTTCTGAGTCTTAATTTCTCTTTATGTTTTAAGATTTATTATTTAAAAAATTATGATTAGGAAATATATTGCTGTTCAGTTTATCTTCCAGCCAGAGAAATAGAAAAAGTATAGATTTTAGGGTTTATTCTAGTAAATGAGATGGATACGCTTTTACTTATAGGAATACTTATTAAAATGATATACATATAGTGTTCAACGTTGCTTGAATACATGAACATTTATGAAATAAGCAAAACTTCTTTGTTCCATTAAAAGGAAACATAACATGACAGATGAACTGATCTATACATTTTACTTTTTTTCAATGACTGTAATTCCCAAGATGTCCCCAAAACCCTTAGATATATAACATGCTTTTCTTAAGCAGGTCAGTCAATAACTTACCTTTTATCATATCTAAAAACAGGTTCTTATGAAAACAATAGAATATTTTCCAAATAAATCTACTTATTTTTTGATAGAACAAACAAACTAAAAAAAAAAAGTACAATGGTTTCCCAATAAGACTTATTCATTTTTGCCTGACCAGGCAGTGGCGCAGTAGATAGAGCATTGAACTGGGATGCGGACAGGTTCAAAACCCCAAGGTCTCCAGCTTAAGCATGGGCTCACCTGGTTTGAGCAAGGCTTACCAGCTTGAGCCCAAGGTTGCTGGCTTGAGCACGGGATCACTCGGTCTGTGGTAGCCCCCCAGTCAAGGCACATATGAGAAAGCAATCAATGAACAACTAAGGAGCCACAACAAAGAATTGATGCTTCTCACCTCTCTTCCTTCCTGTCTGTCCCTATCTGTCTCTCTCTCTGTCACTGTCACAAAAAAACCCACAAACAAACAAAAAACCATTCATTTTAAGACACCTGAACATAGGGAGATGCATGCTGAGCTCCATAAAAATAAAATATATTTTCTTACGTGCTCACTGGAAAAAATATATTAGCATTCAAAGTATAAAAAAGTGCAGGAGGTGAGATATTATGTAAACTTCAGTGCTACCCATTGCTATTTTAAAATTATTTTGCACTACATTAATATTGAGTGATGTATTCCCATTGTTTACAGAATTTTAATATTAAAACGAAAAGTCATAATCTAAGGAAGAAAGAGCCTATCCACCACATGTAAACACCCATGTCCCTGGACTGAAGTACCTCCCTGCTGCACAGTTAAGAGCTCTAATGGTAACTGATGACCTGGAAGCAATTAAGCAGTTGCTGGGAAGTTTTCCTGTCGGTTTTATTTCCTGTGATCAAATTCCTATTTCAAAGAGCACATCGCACGCAGAATGTTTTTGTTGTTTTGATCCAACCGGCATGGTTATGCAGTTGCTCCCAAAGGCTTGCCAAAAGCAAAATCAGTGAGCTTTAGTGAGCTACCCTTCGTGGTAGCAAAGGAAACAGGGTATAGAATTGACAACAGGAAGAAATATGTCCTTTGATTCAATGTAAAGTGATGTGCAATTGACTTTGTAGTTCTGAATTCAGGTGAAAACCACTAGGAAATAAAAAAGAGAGAAAGAGAGATAATACCTAGTATTTGTGAAAAATGATAAGGAGCACTTTTCAGCATTAAACTTTCTGATAAAAAAAATAAGGAAATACCATATTGTAGAAGAAGTGGGGCAGCGGCCTGGGGAAGGTAAATAGCAGCCTTCAAAGCATCCCAGTTTGTGTGTGAGTCAGAACGGCCAGGCACAGAGACACAACCCGGGAACGGAGGTTCTCTCTGTTTGCCGAGGTCTGGAATCAGGAACTGTGCTCAATAAGACGGGAACAAACCCCATCATATTCTCTTTTACTCGTGTTTCATTGAATAAGATGAGTCACAAAATTATACCTGGAATCCACTAATGGCTGACACTGCCATCTTCCACCTGTTTGAACCCACTTCTAAAAAATTTGCACCATTCTGATAAAAAAAATAAGAGTAGAAATGTCCTGAATACTTCATAGGGGATTTTTAAAAAAAACACACTGAATTCAGATTCAGGGCATATATTTTGAGATTCATGACTTTATCTATTTGGGCAGAAAGGACAATTACACACTGTAGGAGTATTACTGACACTATCCTAAGAAAACCTAAAATAAATCCTTTCTTTTTCTGTGCAATATATGGTTGTAATCCACCTCTATAATGTCTCTGTTTGATGTGATGAAAATCACAGAAATCAAGCATAAATTAAAAGTCTCCATTTCTAGATTGTAAAGTCACAGGAAAAAAAAAGAAACTAGGTTAATTTATTTTCATATACCATTCAATATGAGTACTATGTACAAACATACACTCATACACAGTTAATGAGAGTTAATGAGAAATCAGTCATTGGTCTAGCTAACATAGGTCTAATATTTCTAAGTCTTCATCAAATGAGTTTAGGATCATAGACCTCCAGTTCTATAGTCCTCTCTTTGTCCCTTCTTTTTATTTTTCTTTTAATGAGGCACATACTAATTCCAGGTCATCTAAGAGATTGCTAAAGTCTACATAATTATGCTTCTAATTCATGGCCTTCCCTGTGGTTACTAGATAATAAAGCTTCTATGGTCATTTGTTCCATCTACATGAAGGGGACGAATCCTCTAAAGCCATGGACCTGACCCACTAATACATAGAGTGCCAGGCAACCGCAGAGCTGGGAAGGTACATCTATCCAGCTCTGCATGAAGAAGGCACACGCCTTCCTGTTGAGAAGAAAGAGGCACTATGTTTGAAGAGCCAATGACAAAGTTACAAAGCAACATTCCCAGGTCACTGCCTCATCGCTCTCCGCTGCTCATGGCTCTTTCATGGTTGAAGCCCAGCTCTCTTGCATTCCAAACCTTCTTAACAATAAAAGGGGTAGCTGAAGAATCAAACAGAAGAAAAAAGTGGGGTTTTTTTCCTCTTTCGCTTCTTGAGAAAATTATCTGTCTTAGGCCAAAGAAGTAGCAACCAGACTCATAATAAAAGCAGTTAGAGCTACAATTTGGCTGAGTTTAACACCATGCCCAAATTCAGAGTCAAGCAGTTGATAGGCCTTTGTAGAGTATCCCCTAGGTCAACCATAAGGTTTAGCCATTACTTTATTTCAGTGTGATTTTTGATACTCTCACATCTCTGAACTCAAGATGCGTCTTAAATTGTATAGTATCTTGTAGTTTAACAACATTTTTTAGTAGTAAAAACATGTAATTTTAAATGTAACACAAGTATTTTTCTACTTTAGAGACTGATGAAACCAAGCCACAGAGGTTTGTTTACCTGTTATCACATCGATAAGATTCAAACTCAGGACTGAATGACTATACATTTCTTCATTTTATTGTAAATAATACACTATTCATAGTATGCCAACAACACTTGGAACCAAACCCACAGAACAGAATTTCATCACATTAAATAAAGTTGGAGTCAAATTAAGAGAGGTCAGAAGCACGACAGGCTTCACCCTGCCGGGGCCCTCTGTTGCTGGTTGGGAAGACAGAGAGGAATGAGCATGGATCCCCGCTGACAACCAGCAAGGGAATGAGAACTTCGACCTCAAAGTCTCAAGGAGCTAAATAATCCAATAATAAAAGCTGTTGAATACTAATGAATAGGTGGTCAGCAGAGCCTTCTCCAGCACTTCCAGTTAAGAATGCAACCCAGCCAAGGACACAGTACACAAGAGACCCGTGTGTGAGATCTCTCAGAGAACTCAGTGAACTAGCATGGAGACTTCCAGGCCACAAGGACTGTGAGCTAACAAATAGGTATTTATAATTAAACCACTAAGTTGGTGGCAATTTTTTACATAGCAATAGAAAAGCAGTACAGATCTTGGTGTGAGAGAGAGAGAGAGAGAGAGAGAGAGAGAGAGAGAGAGAGAGAACAGAAACAATAGGAGATTTGTGAAGTGTCACCGGCAGTCCATGGCAGAACATTGTTTTTGCTTATCACCTCAACATTCTAAATAACACTGGAATAGTCGATCACATGTTTTCTAAGAACATAGCATTTTCATCTTTCTTCTTTAGGGAGAAATAATAATGTGAACAAATCCTCAATATATAATGACCGTATTTCCACTTTGAATCCAGATGACCTTCCATTCTATAAAACGCTATTACTGAGTGACGTCACGGAAATGGCGCCGTGAGCAGCACGTCCGACAGATCTCCCCAAAATCACAACAAATTTATCAACTAGAAACAGGAAAGTTTATCTTCGGAGCATTCCGGAGTTCCACACAAACTGAAAGCGAAAGGACTGTTATCACTTGAATCTGAGAGACGAGGGTGTGGAGGAACCTACCGCAGGGACGTTCATTC
Organism: Saccopteryx leptura; assembly: GCF_036850995.1. Taxonomy (NCBI): domain Eukaryota; kingdom Metazoa; phylum Chordata; class Mammalia; order Chiroptera; family Emballonuridae; genus Saccopteryx; species Saccopteryx leptura. The sequence continues at coordinate 205,297,634 of NC_089503.1, read as the reverse complement.
AAGCCGCGAGGAAGTGCGCCTGTGGTGAGTCAGCCCGCACTCAGGAGCCGCGAGCCGCCGCCGCGAGCCGCCACCGCGAGCCGCCGCGAGCAGCCGTGAGCAGCGCCCGGTCCGGTTGCAGACCGAGCATTGCAGACCGAGCACCACTAACGTTCCCAGCGGCCCGCGCACGGGGAGCGGGAGAGGCCCCAGGGCAGTATTCCCTACTTGGGAGATTCTCTCCGCGGGCGGGGCACCTCACCCAGCCATTCAAGCCAACAATCAAGCGTTGGGGGAGGGGCGCGCGCAGGCAGCCTGAAATACCTTCAGGAGCACAGCTGCGACCCAATTACTGAAATTAACTTAACCCGTGAAATCTGCGCACCCTCGGTTCTAATTGATAAGATCTCTCTCAGTTCAGCGACCCAAGACAAGAGGCGTGATATTTTTTAGTGCTTCTCGCTAAAGGGGCGGGGGCAACTTCTGATTGATAGAGCCTCCATATTCAGGGATAAATGCTAACAAGAAGGACTTGGCAGATAATAAGATCTATACTACACTAGTCGCAAGCAGAGACTAGTGCCTCTTCTTCCCAGCCAAAACAGGCTACAAAGTGTGGAAAGCCTGGGTTGAGAGGTCCAACTGAATGCTAGGCGCTGAACAGTCACCTTGACAACAACTGACTCCCACCCCCGCCTGATTACACTGGAGGCCCTGACTGCCAGAGCTTTTCCCAAAGCCTTGCACTGAGTGGGGATAGAGTGGGGATTTCCCAGCTCTTTGAGCCTCTTACTCCCCAGGCAGAAGCAGTGGCAGCCTTATAGCTGGATCACCAGGCTGCTAATTCAGGAAGGGGGGACTAGGAGAGAGAATCCAGGAAAGCAAACTCTCTCATCGTTGGACCCTGCAAACGCCAACAAGCCTTGACTACCAGCAAGACTAAAGCCAATTATATGACATTGTCATAGAATCCCATCAACTGCAAATCCCTACCTAAGTGTGACACAGGGGCAGAGCCTGGGGTACAGAGTCACCGACCAGGAAGAGGGAGAGAAAAGAAAAAGGAAGAAGTTAACATCTCAAAATCAAGAAAAATCCACAGACTTTACAACTTGTTCCACTAATTTTTTGTTGTTGTTGTTGTTGTTGTTTGTTTCTTCTATCTTATTGCCTTTATTTCCTCCACCTCGGTCCTTCTATTCTCTGCCCATCTTATGCTTCCCTTTTCTTGAACTACACTACCCATAAGTGTTACATTTTATTTCTCTTCTTCATCCTCACCCTCCTTTGGGGTTATACTCCAGGACACTTAACTCTCACTCTCTCCTCTTTTGTTTTTTTTTTGTTGTTGTTTTGCTTTATTTTGTTTTTTTCTCTTCCTTTTTTATTTCTTCCTTCGTTCTTCTCTTTTTCTTATTTTTTCCTTTCTATTCGTTTTTTCTTTTCTCGTTTTACTTTCCTCCCATTTAATCCTCAATCACGAACAAATTAGTTAATTTGGGACTCAAGGCTTTTTTTGGCTTTATTTTTCTTTTTCGCTTTTGTTTTTGTTTTTTTCTTGTTTGTTTATTTTTGTGGCATTTTGGGTCCTCCCAACCCAAGGTCTCCATTGTATTTGGTCTTTTTTTTTTTTTTTTTTTTTTTTTTTTTTGCATTTAGTAGGTCCCTACTCACCTTTTTTTTTGCCCCTTGAACTCTTCACCGCAAACCAGTCCCTCGGTTATAGGCACGATATTTCCCTGAGGAGGGGAGAGGAGGGAAAGAGAAGAAAGAAAAAAAGGGGGAAATAATAAATTATTACTGCTTTTCTTTGTGGGGTGTTTTACCCTTTTTTTTTTTTTTAATTTTTACTCTTTATTAATTCTAATTAGTGCTATCAACAAGACCACCCTCAGATGCCAATAAGAAAGAGGAAATCGAATATTATGGATACAAAAGAAAGAGAGGTAACAAATAGATGTGGAAAAATCTATGGAGAAAAGACTTAACATATTGGAAGCCTTGGAGCTAAATGACAGAGAATTTAAAATAGAAATCTTAAAAATACTCAGAGATATACAAGAAAACACAGAAAGGCAATATAGGGAGATCAGAAAACAACTCAATGAACACAAAGAATATATTACCAAGGAAATTGAAACTATAAAAACAAATCAAACAGAAATGAAAAACTCAATTCACGAGCTGAAAAATGAGGTAACAAGCTTAGCTAGCAGAACAACCCAGATTGAAGATAGGATTAGTGAAATAGAAGACAAACAACTTGAGGCACAACAGAGAGAAGAAGAAAGAGACTCAAAAATAATAAAAAACGAGAAAGCCCTACAGGAATTATCTGACTCCATCAGAAAGAATAACATAAGAATAATAGGTATATCAGAGGGAGAAGAGAAAGAAAATGGAATGGAGAATATACTCAAACAAATAATAGACGAGAACTTCCCAAGCCTGTGGAAAGAACTAAAGCCTCAAATTCAAGAAGCAAACAGAACACCGAGTTTTCTTAACCCCAACAAACCCACTCCAAGGCACATCATAATAAAGATGACACAAACCAATGACAAAGAAAAAATTATCAAGGCAGCCAGGGAAAAGAAGAGTACAACATATAAAGGAAGGCCTATTAGATTATCATCAGATTTCTCAGCAGAAACTCTACAAGCTAGAAGAGAGTGGACCCCAATATTTAAAGCCATGAAAGAGAGGAACTTTCAGCCAAGAATACTATACCCATCAAAGCTATCCTTCAAGTATGGAGATATAAAAACATTCACAAATACAGAAAAGATGAGAGAATTTATCATCAGAAAGCCCCCACTCCAGGAAATACTAAAGGGGGTTTTCCAACCAGATTCAAAGAACAAAAGAAAACAACACCACAAGTAACAGCTCCACCAAGAACACAATAAAACCAAACTTAAACTGTGACAACAAAGGAAAAAAGAGGGAGGAGAGAATGGAGATTAACAGTAGCAAAGGATGATGAAGTGCAGAAATACTTATAAGATAGGGTACTACAATGAATATGGTAGGTACCCTTTTCATTACTTAATGGTAACCACCCTAGAAAAAACCACCACAAAAACACATGACTTAAAAAAGGTAGCAACAGAGGAAAGAAGTATGGAACACAAACAAACAGAAACAAATGATAGAAAAACAAAAGAGAAGAATCAAACTAGATACAAAACTAACAGAAAACAATTTATAAAATGGCAGTAGGGAACCCACAAGTGTCAATAATTACACTAAATGTAAATGGATTAAACTTACCAATAAAAAGACACAGAGTAGCAGAATGGATTAAAAAAGAAAATCCAACTATATGCTGCCTACAAGAAACACATCTAAGCAACAAGGATAAAAACAAATTCAAAGTGAAAGGCTGGAAAACAATACTCCAAGCAAACAACACCCAAAAAAAAGCAGGTGTAGCAATACTCATATCTGATAATGCTGACTACAAGACAGAAAAAGTACTCAGAGACAAAAATGGTCACTTCATATTGATTAAGGGGACACTGAATCAAGAAGACATAACAATCCTTAATATATATGCACCAAACCAAGGAGCACCAAAATATATAAGACAGCTACTTATTGACCTTAAAACAAAAACTAACAAAAATACAATCATACTTGGAGACCTCAATACTCCGCTGACGGCTCTAGATCGGTCATCCAAACAGAGAATCAATAAAGATATAGTGGCCTTAAACGAAGTACTAGAACACCTGGATATGATAGACATCTATAGGACACTTCATCCCAAAGCGACAGAGTATACATTTTTCTCTAGTGTACATGGAACATTCTCAAGAATTGACCATATGTTGGGCCACAAAGACAATATCAGCAAATTTAGAAAAATTGAAATTGTACCAAGCATATTTTCTGATCATAAAGCCTTGAAACTAGAATTCAACTGCAAAAAAGAGGGGGAAAAACCCACAAAAATGTGGAAACTAAACAACATACTTCTAAAAAATGAATGGGTCAAAGAAGAAATAAGTGCAGAAATCAAAAGATATATACAGACAAATGAAAATGAAAATACGACATATCAGAATCTCTGGGATGCAGCAAAAGCAGTAATAAGAGGAAAGTTCATATCACTTCAGGCCTATATGAACAAACAAGAGAGAGCCGAAGTAAACCACTTAACTTCACACCTTAAGGAACTAGAAAAAGAAGAACAAAGACAACCCAAAACCAGCCGAAGAAAGGAGATAATAAAAATCAGAGCAGAAATAAATGAAATAGAGAACAGAAAAACTATAGAAAAAATCAATAAAACAAGGAGCTGGTTCTTTGAAAAGATCAACAAAATTGACAAACCCTTGGCAAGACTCACCAAGGAAAAAAGGCACAGGACTCAAATAAATAAAATCCAAAATGAAAGAGGAGAGATCACCACAGACATCATAGATATACAAAGAATTATTGTAGAATACTATGAAAAACTATATGCCACCAAATACAACAATCTAGAAGAAATGGATAAATTCCTAGAACAATACAACCTTCCTAGACTGAGTCATGAAGAAGCAGAAAGCCTAAACAGACCAATCAGCAGGGAGGAAATAGAAAAAACTATTAAAAACCTCCCCCAAAATAAAAGTCCAGGCCCAGACGGTTATACTAGTGAATTCTATCAAACATTCAAAGAAGACTTGGTTGCTATTCTACTCAAAGTCTTCCAAAAAATTGAAGAAGAAGCAATACTTCCAAACACATTTTATGAGGCCAACATAACCCTCATACCAAAACCTGGCAAGGATGGCACAAAGAAAGAAAACTACAGACCAATATCTCTAATGAATACAGATGCTAAAATTCTAAACAAAATACTGGCAAACCGAATACAACAACATATTAAAAAAATAATACATCATGATCAAGTGGGATTCATCCCAGAATCTCAAGGATGGTTCAACATACGCAAAAGGGTTAACGTAATACACCATATCAACAAAACAAAGAACAAAAACCACATGATCTTATCAATAGATGCAGAAAAGGCTTTTGATAAAATACAACACAACTTTATGTTTAAGACTCTCAAGAAAATGGGTATAGAAGGAAAATATCTCAACATGATAAAGGCCATATATGATAAACCATCAGCCAACATCATTTTAAACGGCATAAAACTGAGGACTTTCTACCTTAAATCAGGAACAAGACAGGGTTGTCCACTCTCTCCACTCTTATTTAACGTGGTGCTAGAAGTTCTGGCCAGAGCAATCAGACAAGACAAAGAAATAAAAGGCATCCATATCGGAAAAGAAGAAGTAAAGGTATCACTTTTTGCTGATGATATGATCCTATACATTGAAAACCCGAAGGACTCCACAAAAAGATTATTAGAAACAATAAACCAATACAGTAAGGTCGCAGGATACAAAATTAACATACAGAAGTCCATTGCCTTTCTCTATGCCAACAATGAAATATTAGAAAACGAACTCAAAAAAATAATCCCCTTCACGATTGCAACAAAAAAAATAAAATACCTAGGAATAAACATAACAAAGAATGTAAAGGACCTATATAATGAAAATTACAAAGCTTTGTTAAGGGAAATCGAAAAAGATACAATGAGATGGAAAAATATTCCTTGTTCTTGGATAGGAAGAATAAATATAATCAAAATGGCCATATTACCCAAAGCAATATACAAATTTAATGCAATTCCCATCAAAATCCCTATGAGATTTTTTAAAGAAATGGAACAAAAAATCATCAGATTTATATGGAACTATAAAAAACCCCGAATAGCCAAAACAATCCTAAGGAAAAAGAATGAAGCTGGGGGCATTACAATACCTGACTTTAAACTATATTATAGGGCCACAATAATCAAAACAGCATGGTATTGGCAGAAAAATAGACACTCAGACCAATGGAACAGAATAGAAAGCCCAGAAATAAAACCACATATATATGGTCAAATAATCTTTGATAAAGGGGCCAACAACACACAATGGAGAAAAGAAAGCCTCTTCAACAAATGGTGTTGGGAAAACTGGAAAGCCACATGCAAAAGAATGAAACTCGACTACAGCCTGTCCCCGTGTACTAAAATTAATTCAAAATGGATCAAAGACCTAAATATAAGACCTGAAACAATAAAGTACATAGAAGAAGACATAGGTACTAAACTCATGGACCTGGGTTTTAAAGAACATTTTATGAACTTGACTCCAATGGCAAGAGAAGTGAAGGCAAAGATAAATGAATGGGACTACATCAGAATAAAAAGTTTTTGCTCAGCAAGAGAAACTGATATAAAAATAAACAGACAGCCAACTAAATGGGAAATGATATTTTCAAACAACAGCTCAGATAAGGGCCTAATTTCCAAAATTTACAAAGAACTCATAAAACTCAACAACAAACAAACAAACAATCCAATAAAAAAATGGGAAGAGGACATGAATAGACACTTCTCCCAGGAAGAGATACAAATGGCCAACAGATATATGAAAAGATGCTCAGCTTCATTAGTTATTAGGGAAATGCAAATCAAAACTACAATGAGATACCACCTCACCCCTGTTAGATTAGCTATTATCAACAAGACGGGTAATAGCAAATGTTGGAGAGGCTGTGGAGAAAAAGGAACCCTCATTCACTGTTGGTGGGAATGTAAAGTAGTACAACCATTATGGAGGAAAGTATGGTGGTTCCTCAAAAAACTGAAAATAGAACTACCTTATGACCCAGCAATCCCTCTACTGGGTATATACCCCAAAACCTCAGAAACATTGATACGGGAAGACACATGTAGCCCCATGTTCATTGCAACACTGTTCACAGTGGCCAAGACATGGAAACAACCAAAAAGCCCTTCAATAGAAGACTGGATAAAGAAGATGTGGCACATATACACTATGGAATACTACTCAGCCATAAGAAATGATGACATCAGATCATTTACAGCAAAATGGTGGGATCTTGATAACATTATAAGGAGTGAAGTAAGTAAATCAGAAAAAAACAAGAACTACATGATTCCATACATTGGTGGAACATAAAAATGAGACTAAGAGACATGGATAAGAGTGTGGTGGTTACCAGGGGTGGGGGGAGGGAGGACAGGGGGAGAGTTAGGGGGAGGGGGAGGGGCACAGAGATCTAGATAGAGGGTGGCGAAGGACAATCTGACTTTGGGCGAGGGGTATGCAACATAATTTAATGACAAAATAACCTAGACATGTTATCTTTGAATATATGTACTCTGATTTATTAATGTCATCCCATTACCATTAATAAAAATTTATTTAAAACGCTATTAGCACATTAAGCACTCTAGCCCACCACCCCACTCACCACCACTAGCCTACTTACCCATTCTTTGGTTATCTTTTCCTTTCAGCAGTCACCAGAAGAAAGCTCTTTCTGAGGACTACTTTGAAGCTCCAGAAGAACTTTACGCACACACTGAAGTACCAGAACTGTCTGGTTGTTTTGTCTCCCTTGGCAGGCAATCCATTCTGCAGTAAAAAAAGTCCAGTACCTTGACTCAGTGTGGAGAAATTATGAGTCACCCTTATACTCTAGAGTTTGGGAGCATTTCTTAATATATCATTTGTACATGATTATTCGTCTTGAGTCAACTTCTGGGAAACTTGACGTATACAAATACCAGTAATGGTCTTAGAAAGCAGATTCAAAGATGAGATTCTTAAGTGGGATCACTCAAGGATATTGTTGGTAAGATACTCACTTGTGGTGAAGTTTTATGGGAACAAGGGAGAAATAGAGGCTAGTCTATGAGATTAAAAGCAGTGGGGTAATAATAATTATAAAAGTCAAAAATTTAAATTAGTTGAGTGCTATTGACACATAGAAAAAAAAAAAGTTACAACCTCAGATCATCCAATTAGCAATTTAAAGCATAGAATAAATGTTAGAATAAAAGTCATAGAAAGAGATCCTTATCACATTCAGCCCAAGGGCAGATCATTCTGCAGACCAAACCAAGGACTAATTATAAAATAAAAGAACCTCAGAAAGAATTGAATCTTTACAGCTCAAGTCTTCTGACACTTGGAGATATATGGAAAGACATGCTGAAGAATATTGAATCCTAAATTTCTCTCAACATTCTGGCCGTAAAGAATGGGCCTGGGTCCCCTTACTAGAAGATAACATTGCCTTCTTCGTGCATTCCCAGCATGGCCCAGATGAAGGGATGTTGGTCTTGCCATGAGCTAAAAGGAATACATCACCAAAGAAGCTGCAAGATAGAGTGGTTATGTACCAGTATAAATGTGGAATCATGCCTGGGTTCGATCTGGAAGGACCCAGCCAAGCAGGAGCAGACTGTGAAGTTGAAGAATGGAGGGGTTTTTGATAAGGGAACCCTCTCTCATGACTCAAATTTAACATCTAGGGAAAGTCACCTGTATCTCTCATGAGTCAGATTTCACTTTCCAGGGAAAGTCACCATGTCCAAATATGCACCTGGAACGGCTTGTGAATCTCAGGTAGAAAAAAAGATGGCTCATAGTGAAGTGAAGATGTTATACTTTCCTTGGCAGCATGTTCATAAGAGATTCCCTAGACACAGAGATTTGAGCTTGCTGGGGTATATGTGTTATATAAGACCACAATCACCACCCACCCCTCCTCTGAGGATGGTGATCCTGGAGAGAGTCAGGAGACACAATTTTTGATGCTTATAAGTAATGCATCATAGAGAAACCCAGTAGTATCTGTCATTTTCTCCATCCAGTGCTGACAGTAAGAGAAGCTGTTATATAACTGAGCTCCTTAGTTTCAAAAAAAAAAAAAAAAAAAAAAGAATGTCTGAAATGCAGAAACCTGGTGGCAGTGTTTAAAGTCACAAGTAGATTGATTTAATTACTATAATCTGCAAGCAATCCTAAGTGGCCAGTGGGAAAACTTACCTTGGCAATGTTTAATGGACCATGTTTTTCCTAAAGAGATTTAAGAATGGCTTGCTCACACTACCTTGCCAACATCAGTGTCTGTGGACTCACAGAATGCCTGCTTTACCAATAAGATATCTTGCATAGCTTCACTTGGATAAGAGATACTAATTTAAGACAAAAAAGGAGCAACAGTGGGCACCTTACCATGGAATTCTCTGATATTGCCACATACACCTTTCCCAGAAGTTGTATGCTCTTAGAGTAGCAAAGTAGGCTGCTACAGGTATAGCTAAGGTACCAGCTCCAAGAAAATCCCATGTGGGAATGGGACTTTGCTCTTCAAGATGTGGCACATAACCCAAACCAACCATCATGCGGCCTAGGTCGATGGCAGGTGGTCCACAGACCTAGAAATCAAGAAGCACAAGAAGGAGTGGTCCCATTCCTCATCACTTCCAGTGCCTCATGTGAGTAATGTATGCTTATTATTTTCACATCCAGAGTCCTTTAGGTCTAGAGAGTTTGGTTCCCAGAGGGAGTATGTTTCCACCGACTGACACTATAAAAGTCCCATTGAGTCTAAAACTGCAGCTGCTATCTTATCTTGCTGTGCTCCAACTTATAGAAATCAATGATCAAGGAAAGGAGACGCCATCCTGGGAAGAATAATCAACACTAATTCTCATGAGCAGATGGGTTTGATGCTACCTAATGGGAAAACAGAGAAATATTTCCATAATTCAGAGACCTCTATCCATAGTGGAATGCCCAGTTTTAACTATGAATTAGCAATTTAAACAACCACAATACAACCAAAGAAAGACAATTAGGAGCTCAGATTGCTTAGAACTCTAAAGGTCTGGATCATGCCTTGGACACGTCATCTAGACCTATATATAGAATGGCCGGCCAAGGGAAAGGGTGATCTAGGCCAGATTGTAGAGAAAAGAGACGCTGAAGATAAATATTGATAACAGTCATTCGTAGAATTCATTCCACTAATATTTTTGTATGCTTCTTGCCCTCCCCCCCAAAAAAACCCTAGTGTTTTGAAGACTCCATATCAACTAATCTGTGAATTCATGATTATGCTGACTTTGAGTGATGGAAGGGGATATGGTAGCAGACCGTGTTGATGCCCAGTCAGTCCAGATTTCTGCAGATACACTTTTGCTCTCCTTGCCTCTCTCATAGCCCTCTCTACATCTCATGTGTGTTTTTATTTTTGGGAGCCAGCGCCTGTGGACCCACTTAGCCAATGCTAGGAGATGGCTGCAAGGGCCTGAAGATACCCAGGCCAATGCTTAGCCATTAGAAAGCCCAGGTTCCTTGCATCAGGACAGGGCAACTCTGGTTTATACCTTACAATTTCACTCTAGCTTTGTAGCTCTTTGCTTGTGGTTTTGCCAGTGGTAGATTGTTGCAACACCGACCTGCAGTGGTCAGTTGTCTCTGTCTATGCCCTTGGGTAATCCCTATAGACTTAGACTTTGGCCTACCTGTGTAACTTGCTTTGACCAACAGGACATTAGTAGATATGATGCAAGCAAAACCATGAAAAGTGTCCATGCTGCGTGATTTGCACTTTCTTGTTCCTCCTGAGGACCTTACCAACATTGTCATGGGAACAGAGCTGGACTAATCTGATGGAAACATGTGATTATGGCAGCCTACCAAGATCCAGGACCATCCATTGGCTATGGAAGACCATCCTAAGAAAACAGCCACTCAGCTGAGCTCAGCCCAAATTCCTAACCCCTCAAATCATGGCTCAATATAGGAGTTTTGTTTTATAATAGCAGATTTTGGTGTGGTTTGTTTTACAAAATGTTAATTGTTAAACTATTCTTATTCCAACTTGCCCTTCCTGCATCCTGCCTCCTTTATAGTTTCTCTAAGAAGTATGTCCTGAATTAGCCACTTACACATCACTCTGACTCAGGATGAACTGAGAACTATCACCCAAGAAATTAATGACTTGTTGCTCTCTAGACTTCATGAAGAGAAGATTCTATTAAACATATATCTTTACATTACAAAAAATGCCACATATTCCAGATATTCTGAATTTGAAATGGGAAGTTACTCAGAATTAAGCATGATGGAACCAGCTACCTTTTCCAGATCTAAGGTCTCCTTTCTCTTTAGTGTGCTATGGTCATCCATTCCCTTTATCAACATTAGCTATGAGCAAAGTGCAAATTACAGGATTAAATCTTGTTCAGAGACTTGCTGAGGGATTAATAATTCTAAAAAACACAATCTAATTATAGGACAGATAGTTTTTCTACTATATTCCCAACATATATGTCTACAATGGAAGAAGCCATCAAGAAAGCAGGTGGTGAGAGATTTGCTGTCACATACATGACACATGAAAGCCAGAGGATCTTCCAGCCATTTCCTGCTTGACAGGAGGATCCTCAGGGCTCAAGGCGGAGTGAAAGGTTCCCACTGAGGGGGGTATTATCACTGCAGTCCATGCGGCTCACACTCAGTTCACTGAGCTAAACACCACTAGGACATCCCTTGCACTACGATAGGAGTCCATCAACATATTTTGGAAAAAAACATATTGTTTCAGCATTTTTTTTTTGTATTTTTCTGAAGCTGAAAACGGGGAGGCAGTCAGACAGACTCCCACATGCGCCGGACCGGGATCCACCCGGCACGCCCCCCCCACCGGGGCGTCGCTCTGTCATGACCAGAGCCACTCTAGCGCCTGGGGCAGAGGCCAAGGAGCCATCCCCAGCACCCGGGCCATCTTTGCTCCAATGGAGCCTCGGCTGCGGGAGGGGAAGAGAGAGACAGAGAGGAAGGAGAGGGGAAGAGGTGGAGAAGCAGATGGGTGCCTCGCCTGTGTGCCCTGGCAGGGAATTGAACCCAGGACTTCTGCACGCCAGGACGTCGCTCTACCACTGAGCCAACCGGCCAAGGCCTGTTTCAGCATTTTTAATACACTTCATTTTGTGAGTAGGGAAAAACAGTGAGTAGTGCTGTAAAGCTTTTTACAATAAAGAACTATACCGAAAGGTATACCTCATTCATCTGTATTGTCCTCAGGTATACACTTTTTCCAGAAAGGAGAAACCTATTCTTTATTTCTTTTCAAATTTATATTAAAATTTGATTTCTGATTGAATAAAATATAAAAAATAGCAATGAATTTTATTCATTTTACATGATTATTATAAACTGTAACTTTCATCGAGTGGTAATGCATCACTATTTAAATATATACATTCTAATCATGCTGTGGACTATTTCTGGGAGGGAGATGATATATGTTAATTTATATAGTCAGTAATTAAGTTTCAGATAAAATTATAAAATTAAAAATTTACTAAATCTTTGGAAAGATGACTACTTCTAACAGTTAATAATAAGGAAGTAAGAGACTGTGATAAATGGGGAGATTATATTTGAATTATTAAAATTAGCAGTACAAAGAAAAAGGAAGCCTACAAGTATATATAATAGAGCATTAATTTAAGCTTTGTCAACCCTTTTATGGAACAAATATTATGACTCAGAATATTAAGTAAAAGTAGAGCATGTGCTAATAAAATGTCCCTCTGTTTCATTTTAATTATATAAATCATATAAAAAAATTTATCCTAAAAACTATTTTGTCATTTCTGATAAGGTTTTCAGGTTCAAAGTTTTTAAGTGACTCTAAAAATTCTGACTTTTTCATTTTAAATGCTGTTTTATTTATTAATGAAAGAAAAGTCCTGTTTAAGATACACAGTATAGAGTTATTATAAGGATTAGTCCCCAAATGTTACTCATCTTGATGATACTCCTAAAATATTGGGTATGTGTGCATTTGTCATTACTTGCCCTGTTGTTGAATGGCAGCTATGAATGTGTAGTTTAGGAATAATAATGGGTATTAACTTTTCAATGGAGTTCAATCTCAAACTCTCACATTTCTTGTTTGGCAAAAATAAAATTTTTTATGCTACCCAGGAACCTAAATACGGAAGTACACAGAGAGACAAAGGATTTACCTGCTACAAGATAAAGTGCAAATATAGCTTCCTGTTTGGAATCAGGTTGTTGCCACTGTTTCACAATATAAGACCATCAATTATTATTTTTTAATTATTGTATAACAAACATCACAATATAGAACATTTAGCTTTAAAGCGAATGGAACAACAATTAGAGCTTCGACCTACATTGCGTTTGCAAACTGGTGTGACTGCAACTTTCACTGTTGATTTAGCGAGGCTATTCAATCAGACACCGATCTTTGGGTTGCCGTGAAGGAATTTCGTAGATACAGTTAAAATCTACGAGTAGTTGACTTTAAGTAAAGATTATCCTTGATAATATAATAAATGGACCTCAACTAATCACTTGAAGATCAAAAGAACGAACTCAGGTTTTCACGTGGAAGAAGAAATTCTGTCTCAAGACCGGTATTTGCTCCTGCCTGAGAGTTTCTATTTGCTGAACTGAACTACAGAGTTCTGACAAGCCAGGTGGCCCCACAACTCTGCAAGTCAATTCCTTGAAATTGATCTTTATCTCTCTCTCTTTATATATGTCTGTATGCACAAATATATGTATGTGTGTATATTTTTCCCACAGGGGTAAGCAAAAGTAGGTCTGTAGTTATAAGTACATGAAAGAGAGTTTATTCTTGCATTATTATTTATTAATTGTTGTATTACTCTTTTGTATTATAATTGTAAACCTACATTTGCCCATCTTTGTATTTATAAGGTTATTAATATAACATGTATGTGTATGTAAGCTATAAACACATAAATGTATGTATACACACACAAACACACACCAATTATTTTTTTCTGGATATCCTAATTAATACAGGGAGGTTAAAATTCTTTGCTTCTTTTATTTGTATTTATTTCTTTTTTGAGGGACAGAGACAGAGAGACAGATAGAGGGACAGCTAGGGACAGACAGGCAGGAAAGAAGAGAGATGAGAAGCATCAATTCTTTGTTATGGCTTCTTAGTTGTTCATTGATTGCTTTCTCATATGTGCTTTGATTCGGGGGGTGGGGCTACAGCAGAACAAGTGACCACTTGCTTAAGCCAGTGACCTTGGACTCAAGCCAGGGACCTTTGGGCTCAAGCCAGTGACCATGGGGTCATGTCTAGAATCCCACACTCAAGCCAGTGACCCTGGGCTCAAGCTGGTAAGCCTTGCCCAAGCCAGATGAGACTACACTCAAGTTGGTGACCTTGGTGTTTTGAACCTGGGTCCTCTGCATCCCAGTTCTTATCCACTGTACCACTGCTTGGTCAGACTTTGCTTTTTTTAAATTTGAGAATTATGAGAAAAGAAGGGAGATATTTGTTGCTGAAGAAATTTATCATCTCAGAAATTCCAGAGATAATTCTGCCTCTCATGAGACTTGTTTGCTCCTAGCCCTACAAAGTCAGCCAATGCTAATAAAACAAGTATCTACCACCTGGTAGGTGCTTGAAATCATTTGCTAGAATTTCTGCCCAGTCATAGGATCCCTGATGATCTACGCCAATATTGAACTTGAAGTAGACACCACTTCCAGGAAGGACCAAGCTGCAGCTGGACACTGGGTGAATTTAAACAGCACAGCAAGGCCCTCAGAACTACCAGCAAGAGGGGTTTGAAAACTTTCCCTAAACCTAGCAGAAATGCAAACCCATATTATATGTCATGCGATTATATTTTGTATCAGTTATCACATTATGGTGAGGCTGTGGTGAGTACAAAATTAGTATGCTATAAATAGAGCAAATAGTAAACTTAGAGGTGGAGATTTGGAAGAGAATTTGAAATAGAAAAACAATTTTGGGGGGAGTAAATAATAGATATGGTAGTCTGATTAGTTTTGCAAGCAATAATTGGGCCTGTTTACTAATTTTCAGGATGACTGTGTGTTGAAAGAGAATTTTCTATGAATATTTCATGATTTGCATGGTCACGGTCCAAGGCTTCTAATCAAGGGAAATGTTTGAATAGCAAGGGCCTTGGAAGCTGCAGTTTTAAAGATGTCTACCCAGAGACATTTCTACTGCAGCAGAATAAATAAAGATAAAGGCTTTCTCTTCACCTCCTGGGAGAGGATTTGTTTACATCATGTGCCAGCAGCACCTATATAAAGTCCTGGTCTGAGTTTTGGGGTTGCCCTCTTGTGATGTAAATCCATTATACATGCAGATGAAACATGGTCCTCATTGATGTCACTCCGTGGGGATTCGAAACAGGGGGAACTGACACAGATGCTACCCTGTGAATAATAGACTGTGTCTCTGTTCCAGAAGCCTTGAGCTCACGATTTTATGATCTTGATATCTCTCTCCTTATATCTACATAAAACTTTCCTAATGGATAATAATTTCAAAGAAGCCTTTGCACAAACAGGGTTAGGACAAAGTTCACATGGACATTTATTATCTTGGCTCTTTGGAAAAGTGAGGATAGAATAGTATTTAAACAAATTTTTGCAACTATTATGTAGGAAATATAATATTTAGCTAACATTACAGACCATAAAGTTAGAAGTAAGGTACTCTCTTTACCATGAAATCATTTTTATTCTAGGAAGAAAAATAAAATGATAGAAATTAATTGCGGTACATTAGAGATAATGTACTGAATGCCATTAACAAGCACATAAGTGATACATGCTTCACATCTGACTTTTCTTTCTGTTTCGTCCCTCCTGCCCCCAGCCAGTGAATGTTTGTTTGTTTGCTTGTTTTTGTTTTCTTTTAAAGGTTCATATGATTAGCTTGTGCCCACCAGGATAATTCAGGATAATCTCTGTCTTAAACTCTGTGACCTTAATTACATCTGCAAAGTCCCTTTTACATAACATACAGGTTCCAAGGATTAGGGCACAGGCCTCTTTGAAGGGGCCACTGTGCCTGTCACAGTCCATACGCTGCATGCCTGTGGTTTTACAATCTCAGTCTTAATTTCCTTATTTGTAAAATGGGCATACCAATACCTAACACAAAGGGACATTCTGAAAGTGAACCAGATAATTGTAAAGCTCTGAATCCCTCTCCTCCCTACTTTCTTCTTCCCAGGTGTGACCCAGGTTGTCATTTGACTTGCCAATAAGTGGAGAGTGGTGATGAAGGTATTTCTCACAGAACAGAAGTGAAATGGTACCTCCCCATTGCTCACTGTTTTCAGTCAGGATGAGTCTAAAAAACTGGGTACTTAACATGCGCAGCAGGAAAATATCAAGGGGCTCAGTTACGCCTTTGGCAAGTAATGATTCAGAGTCAATCCAATATTGAATTCTATGACAGATGACTATACTATTGATATTTTGTTTTCCTGATTAAAGAAGGATTCAAATGTTTTAGATACAAATCTGTAGGACAGTTCTGTTAACGAAGTCATTGATAAAAAGGACAGTCGTTTATCTGTTGCAGCACTGCCCTAAATCTAGATTGACCCTCAGAACACAACTTGTTAAACATCAAACATCAGACTTGTTCTGCACAGGCAGTAAAGATGCTTTAGTAATATGTCATTGCAAAATTCATACATACAAAGGATATATATCAAGACTGAAAATGTTTACAGTAGAGAAAGAAATGGTATTAACTTAATTTGAAAGGATAAAATGATAACAAACCATTTTACCTGAATATGTATACGCTTTTAGATACCGTCAAATATTTTAAGATATCTGTGAAGTTAAATATAATTATTTCAATTTTATACATTCTCAGAAAGACTGCTTGACTTGTATTTATACAGCTGGACAGTCATAGAAACAACATCTACATTCAGATTTTTTTCCTCTTTTTTTTTTTTTTTAAAAAAAATCTGTTTTACTTGCTTAACCAGTATGAAGTATAGATGGAGAAAATAGTTTCATTATATAACAGTTGAAAATTTTTCTTATTTTTATTATTTCCACATTATTTTACAATATTTAAAAGAAAGCAAAAAGGTTGCACAGAGGTACAAGTGTTGGTAAATTCTCAATATGTTAGATCAACCTATAATTCTTAACTAAAGAACAAAGAATACAAACTAGATAACAATTTGGAATAAGAAAACCAAAAACTCTAGAAACATATTGGAAAAATAACAGATCTGCCCACTCCTGTCTCTTAATATTATGAAAGCAAGGTTGCTGGTTTTTAACAACTTTGAAAATCCACTAAAGAGCTGACAAGAACTTTCCTTTTCCATTGCAGAAGCATGAGTGCTAAAAGTGCAAAAAAGCGAAAAAGTAAATACATTATCTAATTACAAACATAAATCAAGAGGAAATTCAGTGATAGAACCAAATACTTTTCATAATCTAGTTCTTTAAATTTTGATAGAAACTAGAATTTTATTTTCTGATACCATTCCATTGAACATAAAACTGGCCCTGACCATTTGGCTTTGTGGTAGAGCATTGGCCCAGTTTGTGGATATACTGGGTTCAGTTCCAGTCAAGGCACACAGGAGAAGTGATTGTCTCATTCTGTTCCTTTTCCCTTCCCCTTCTTTCTCTCTCTTCCCTTCCTGCAGTCATGGCTCAATTGATTTAAGTGCATTGGCCCTGGGTATTGAGAATGGCTCCCTGGAGCCTCCGCCTCAGGTGCTAAAAATAGCTTGGTTGCGAGTATGGCCCAAAATGAGCAGAGCATCAGCCCCAGACAGGAGTTGCCAGGTGAAACCTGATCAAGGTGCATTCAGGAGTTCATCTATCTACCTCCCTCCTCTCACTTGAAATAGAAAAAGAAAAAAATAAAGAATACAAATAATGTGTCTAATGTTACTTAACAGAATTTATTAAATATGATATAGAGTAGATTTTTTTTTATATTTGGCAATCAGGGACAGAAGGACTGTTTACTTAGACCAGGGGTCCCCAAACTTTTTACACAGGGGGCCAGTTCACTGTCCCTCAGACCGTTGGAGGGCCGGACTATAAAAAAACTATGAACAAATTCCTATGCACACTACACACATCTTATTTTAAAGTAAAAAAACAAAATGGGAACGAATAGAATATTTAAAATAGAGAACAAGTAAACTTAAATCAACAAACTGACCAATATTTCAGTGGGAACTATGCTCCTCTCACTGACCACCAATGAAAGAGGTGCCCCTTCCAGGTGTGCGGCGGGGGCCGGATAAATGGCCTCAAAGAGCCGCATGCGGCCCGCGGGCCGTAGTTTGGGGACCCCTGACTTAGACATTATATATAATAGTATCATTATTGGAGAGATAGTACATAAATTGAAATAAACTGAGTCTGAATCTAATGTTCTCTTTAAACCCAGTATTAGTGTTATGCAAAAAAAAAATCTTTATTGAGTTATAAGGTAATTTTTTTTAATTGCCTATTAAGTTAAATCCAGTAAACTAGACTCTCCAGGCAAAATGTTCATATGGGACAATTAGTCAATGGTAGAAATGTAATGTAATGGTTCTCCTCTTGTTAAATAAATGGAGAATCAAAAACCCTTAGTAATATCCTGGCTGGACATTACGGACTACTCTGCAGATTCAAAAATTCATAGTTTCTATGTGAAATCTCTTAGATTATTTGAGGACTATAAAATGTTTTATTAAAAATTATAAAACCAGTATAGAAGAAGGACTACTGGTAACAGTAGATAACAGTCTCTCATTTAAAACAATGTATAAATATACATACAGTGATATCAGCTACCATAAGGTGACAAATGAGGGATGACAAATGGAATTCAACAATCAGAAGCCCCAAGATTCTTAAAGAAAATATGCATGTCTTATGTGAGTTAGGCCACAGGACATCAAAGTCATGAGCAGTTTCAGTTTTTAGGTTTTTTTAAGGTATTGCTCCCACAGCAATAAGAATTGAGAGAAACCTGCTTAATGATTGATATTTGTCTTAGATCTCCTAAGTTTTATTTTATTATAGTCTGGATGTATTTTTTCATTAGTACATAAATTTCCCATCTTTCTCCCTTTTCTTTTGTTTTTAATCTATTTCCCCAAAGAGACACGGCAAGAGCTTTGTTGGCTCTTACAGTCCCCACAGCCTATCACTGAGGAAACAGAATATTACCTGGGCTGACAATGGCCTTGCCAGTAGAGGGGGTGCAGTCAGCAATGGTGGCACATCGAGAAGGACGCTGGAGCCCAGGGCACTGAGGATCTCCGGGGAACACCACCAGAGGAACCAGTCAACTATCTGATTCATCTAATATATTTATTTCTCAGGAAAGATTACTGTATTTCCCCATGTATAAGACGCTCTCAATGTGTAAGACGCAACTTAATTTTGGGGCCCGAAATTAAAAAAAAAAATGTATGACATAAAGTTATTGAACTCAAGTTGTATTCATCATAAAATTCATACAACTCCTCATCACTGTCAAAACTCCCATCCATTAGCTTGTCCTCATCTGTGTCTGATGATGAATCACTGTCTTCAACAATGAGCACAAAAACAAGTGCAAAACATCAGGAAATGTAAGTAAAAAAAATCTACAACCACTATATAAGACACACCCAGTGTTTAGACCCCAAATTTTTCCAAAAAAATGCATCTTATACATGGGGAAGTACAGTAATAATTTGAAATCTGGTTCAAATACTCCTGCCTCTTTGGAGTATGGTCGAAGTGAATTCATCAACTAGATTCTACTTATATCTGAGATCCAGACCAGATTATGTTTCTGCCTGTGAAAGCTGATGTCTTAAACCTGGACTGTTGTGCCAAATTCCCCAATCAACTAACCTAACGTAATGAGTTCCCTGTACAGGGGTCCTCGAGTTATGACAGTCTCGACATATGACATGTTGAGTTTATGACGCTCACTTCCATAAAATCTTTAAAAAATTGAGACAGTGTTTCGGCTTAGGCTGTTAGTGTCATACTTACAGACTACGTGGGTGAACTAGTTTGGTTGCACGTGGCGGAAGAATGTGCAATACAGTGTACAGTATATTTATGTCCTTTTTTTATGGCTCAGTTGTGTTTTTATGCTCTAGAATCAGTGGTCCCCAACCTCCGGGCCATGGACCAGTAGCAATCTGTGGGTCATTTGGTACTGGTCCACAGAGAAAGAATAAATAACTTACATTATTTCTGTTTTATTTATATTTAAGTCTGAACGATGTTTTATTTTTAAAAAATGACCAGATTCCTTCTGTTACATCTGTCTAAGACTCACTCTTGATGCTTGTCTCGGTCACATGATACATTTATCCATCCCACCCTAAAGGCTGGTCCATAAAAATATTTTCTGACATTAAACTGGTTCGTGGCCCAAAAAAGGTTGGGAACCACTGCTCTAGATTATAACTTTACAACTGTGTTCAGATAGGTAAGTGACTTAGGCTAGGGAATATTTCGACTTACACCAAAATTTGGGTTACATTACTGTCATAGGAACAGAACTGTGTGGTAACCTGAGGATCCCCTGTACTCAAATTCCCACCTTTTTTACCTTAAAAAAGTGATGAAAGTCAATTAAGCATTAAGTATCTACTACATGTCCCACATCACAACACAGATACTTATCCTTATGGGAAAATAAATTAAAAGCTACTGGCATTGGCTGGCAAAACTAAACTAACAAACACAGCCCTATAATTAAGTAGAGGAAATAATGTTTGTAAATTCAGAGGAGAACACTAAATCCTAGTGTTACCTACAATTATAAGAAATTTCATTAATTATGAGAAATATAACATAATGTGATTCTTTGAGGTAGTGAACTTTGCTTTAAAAGGCTACAGGGAGCAAAAGACAAATTGAAGCAGGAAAGGAAAACAGAGGGTGGGGACAGGCATTGGGAGTGAGAAAAACGGCATGAGCCCAGGGATCCTCTTTCACTGTTGCTGTTATCCTGGATCATAGCTACAAAGACTTCACCTTCGAATTCACAGAGAAAAGAAAGGCCTGTACTACCCCACAGGAATTTTCAACAACAGGTATAGTCATTGGTATTATATATTCACAACTTCCTACAGTAGGCAATGGCCTAATGACTCAATAAGACAGAGAATAGAGAGACATGCTACTATAGCATAGCAACTGCCCAACAGAACTTTTTGTGAAGAGGGGAATGTCCTATCAGTGCTGCCCAAATGGTTCACTAATCAATCCTAGATACTGAGTGCTTGAAAAGCAGTGAGTGACACAGAGGAGCTGAATCTCTGATGACATTTTAATCTGTTTGAATTTGGTTGCCAGCCATGGCTTGTACTGAGGCTCCTGTGTTGGTGTACTGTGTTAGAAAGGCTTCACCAGCGGCTCACTTACTCCCCTCTGCCTATTGGGCCCTGGGTCCTTCTGGTCGGGAAGATTTGTACTTGCTCACATTTCATTGACCACCAAACCTCAGTGTACCACCAGAAAGAGATTTGGAGAAGTTATGTCAACTCAGGCCAGTTACTGTCTGGGCTACAACCTTGACTCTGTTTCTTGCTCTGTTAGTAAACCAACTAGAAAGGCAAGAGTTGAAATCTTCAATCAGTTTAGTTTTAGAATCAAAGCCACCATTTTTAGTCTGACCTACTTTCTCATAAGCAAGCAATTAAAATATGAATTTATATCTATTTGGGAATCTGGTCTTTAAATTCAATTTGTTTTTTTGTTTTTGTTTTGTTTTTTTACAGAGACAGAGAGAGAGTCAGAGAGAGGGATAGATAGGGACAGAAAGACAGAAACGGAGAGAGATGAGAAGCATCAATAATTAGTTTTTTGTTGCGACACCTTAGTTGTTCATTGATTGTTTTCTCATATATGCCTTGACCATGGGGCTACAGCAGACTGAGTAACCCCTTGCTTGAGCCAGCGACCTTGGGTCCAAGCTGGTGAGCTTTGCTCAAACCAGGTGAGCCCGCACTCAAGCTGGTGACCTCGGGGTCTCAAACCTGGGTCCTCCGCATCCCAGTCTGATGCTCTATCTACTGTGCCACCACCTGATCAGACTAAATGCAATTTATCTGACTGTACTTAAATGTTTACTCTTTCTAAATAGATACAGAATTTTTAGCTGAGTTTATTGGTTAGAGATGAGTTATAAGTTCCAGAAAGACAAAAGTGATAATGAAAATGTCAGCCAAGTTTTAACTGAGCTACCTTTCAGTATGCAATGTATTACACTCCTCTTCAAAAGATTCTTTATTCTATGTGGAGTAATTCTACCTCTATAATAGATGGATGCATGATGCATCTCAGTGCATTACCAACTTCCAAGAATGAATCATAGTAATGTTACCCTTCACATCTTCCCAGCACTGAGATACTACTTTTGGTTATGATGCCATTGAATAAGGGATTTGACAAACTTCAAATAATTTAATGAAGCAATAATCCCACTCTGGGACTATTGGACTTCTGAGGAAAAAAAATCAGTCTTCTATTAGTGTTATATACAATGTATATGAGCAGAACTAATATAAGTCACCTTAAATATGTATGACTTTATTTTGGTACTGTTATTCATGTTCCAAAACTTATTCTCCAGTCTGCATTTCTCCTCTCCTCCAAGAAAAAAAAAATTAAAATAACTGATCTGTCCTCAGAGAAAATAAGTAGGTATGCTAAGAACAAAACAACTCTGCCTTGGCATATGGCTGCAAATTTCCTAAGGGTATGATTTTTCCTGATATAATGAAATGAAACTTTGTATTTCATCCAATCTTTTGCTGCTTTCTGACTTACCTCTCTTGATTACCTGACACTTAGTGCATTGGTGGTCATGATGGGTATCATGGAACATCATCCTTGAGGATTTACAGTGAGAATACAAAGCATGCAGAGTGCACAGCGACTACAGGAAGAGAACCCAAGTTTTTTACGTCACCTGCCTAGCTTACAGGCACCCTATTGAATTGCTTCTAATATAATTGGTATAAAGAAAGATAAGGCAGAAGGTGTACAGGGAAGGGTATTGTTAAATAAGAGCAAGAAAGGAAAATACATGAGAATAGAAATATGCCTTTCATAATCTTTCCTTTCACAATTTCTCTGTGGCCCTATTGTTAAAAAAAAATGCCTATAGAAAATCCAAATGAAAGTCATACATTTCTGGATTCAAGATAATGGAACCA
Source organism: Saccopteryx leptura (assembly GCF_036850995.1). Classification (NCBI taxonomy): domain Eukaryota; kingdom Metazoa; phylum Chordata; class Mammalia; order Chiroptera; family Emballonuridae; genus Saccopteryx; species Saccopteryx leptura. The sequence continues at coordinate 205,274,716 of NC_089503.1, read as the reverse complement.
AATGTTTATTTGAACTTTATATTAAGAGAATTTCCAAAATCCAGGGCCTGGTACCATTATTTGAAATCCAAAAAAGAAAAGAAAAAGTAGCCTAAATTAAAAAATAGAATAAATGTCCTTGTATTACCAAAGGTGTTTTTATTTCATCAAATAAGTCATTGAACTCTTTTAGCCATGTGCTTTACAAACAACACAATACATTTAAGTTCCCTATTTACTCACCAGAGAGGTTAACTAGAATTATTCACGACCACAGTTGAATTGATAATAGCCTGATAGAAGATTCTACTCTGCTATTATCTGCTATGAATTTTAATAACACAAATAACAATAAATTTATTTTAAAATGTAACTTAAATTGAAATAAGAATCTAGGATTGCAACCCTGACTCAACTGCTAGTGACGAACCATACTGAAAATTTTCTGCTTGATTTCAGGTCTCAAATTACCTCTTAAATGTCATCTCACCAGAGAAATGCTTTGTTCACACCCTATATAAGATATAGACCATTATTTGATCTCTCAATTCCTTGTTCATTTTCTTTTTTCTTTTTGAAATTTATCATGTATATTATATTTCATGTTCTTTATAATCATCATTACATTATCATAATTATCTTATTAACAGTCCACTTGTTAGTGGGTTTTTTTTTTTGGTCTCATTCGTATTACAAGGAGTGCAAAGACCTGTCCTATTAACTTGTGAATCTTTAGTTCTTAGAGCAACTCCTGACCCAGATGAGGCACTACATAATAATGTATGGAAAGGATAAAGTATTACATGCATATTAATTATCATTAATAATTAATCATTACATTAATTATTTATTATAGATCTGACAATAAGGCTGTTGGACATTATGTCTAAGATCTTTCTCAGTTAAATCTTTTATAATTATAAAGCAGTAACTAAAAACTCTAAGGACTACTCTAAATGGTAACTAAGAAGTCAGTTTTTGAGTATTTTTATTAAAATCATCTTTTATGTGCTTATAGAGATATATATTTTTAATACTGACTCTTAATATGAAAGATAAATGAGATTTAACTAAATCTGTCTCACTTATTTTTGTCTCCAAGAAGCTCCTGAAGCTGTAAACAAAGCACTGTCATTTGTCTATTGGTTATTTATTCTAATGACATGGAAAATGTCTAGGGGAAATTAGCAGTGTGTTCACAGGCAGCCTTACACACAAGCCTATTAGCTAGAACCAGACATCGCACTTTTTTCAAAATCTTGTCTTAAGCTCATGTTTAACCTAAAATAAATGTGTGCTCACTTCATAAACTTGAAACTACTGAAAACACAATGAAAATACTCCAAATTCTAACTGTAAAGATTATCACAGAAAGCAATTTTGCTATAACTCCTTGCAGTCTTTTTTTTATAACTGTATATAAAATCCCCAATATAAGACCATTTTCAAATTGGCAGTTTTACATTTCAACTAATATTTTACAAATTATTTCTCTACATTAAGTTCTGTAGCTTGCCTTTTAATCAATATCAAATTTTAATATATTATTAAAGTTATTTGTAATCATTTTAAACAAGTATTTTGATTGATCACATGATTACACTATGGCACCTTTAACAATGCCTCATTTTATGCATTTTTTTAAATTAAATTTATAGGGGTGACATTGGTTGATAAAATTATATAGGCTTCAGGTATATAACTATAATACATTATCTGTATACTGCATTATGTTTTCATCAACTAAAGTCAAGTCTCCTGCTGTCTTTTCGTATATAATGTTGAAGAAAATTTCTTTGTACATAAGTCTTCAACTGAGTTGTTGATAACAATTTTAGTTCATTTGGGAAGTGTGTTGCTGCTTCAGATAAAGGAAGATGAACCCTTTTAAGGCTCTTGACATGTGGATGTACAGGGTGGAGCAAAAGTATGTTTATAGTTGTGAGTCTGCATATTCATTCTCATATTACTTATTTATGAAGTATTGCATTGTTTTCCACATGAACAGATACCTACTTTTGTCCCACTTAGTATATTCTTAAAATGTTTCCAGGAATAGGGCAGTGTCCCACTTAATATAACTCCCTCATCCTCACCCCTTATCCCCCATTATCCTCTCTTGCCCCCTTCCCCTGACTCTCTCCCCCCTTCCCTCTGGGATTGCTGTCCTGTTATCTGTATCTCTGTGTTATGTACATATAATTTCACTACTCCCTTCCCCTTCTCTTATCCCATCCCCTCATCACCCAGATAATATGTAGCACCCCTCCCCGTCCAGTAGCACATAACCAAACACAGCATTCAGAAAACTATGAATGTGCACACAACATTCCCACACCTGTACATGTCAGGTCCTCCTAATAAGTTCTGGTGTCACCTAAACAATTAAGCAATCAAAAATAATAAAGTATCAATATACATTACTTTTTGAATTTTACAACTGAGATAAGCAATTGTAGGCCTATATTACCACATATATTTTCAAATCATGCCTTGCATAAGATAGTCCCTTGTTACTGATGACCATAAAAATATATATTATGAGTATATGTTTTATTAAAGTATTGTGAAAATTTTCTTCTTACTTGAAAGAAATCCTGTAGGGATATATCATTTATGTGGATTAAAAGCCTTAACTCAAATACTATTATGAATGAATTCTGGTGAGTAGGTGGGGAAGACACATTACTTTTTCTTGCCTTGAACACTGTCAATTACAAACATTGCTAGAGTTGATGAGATAGAGGACCTTTGGTCAAGAACAATTTTTTTTTTACGCAAAAGTTAAAAAATACTTTTGTTATCTCTACTCTTTATACCTTATCTTTGCTTTCCTCATCATCTGGCTAACTCCTTGTGTTCTTTACCTTAACAAAAATGTAAGGTATTTTCTGACTCAATGACTAGAATAGAAAACCCCAGCCTTTCATTATTTATTCAATAAAGATTTATAGAATGTTTTCATTTTCTGTTCCAGTCATTATTCTAGCTATTGATGATAGAAGTGTAAACACACCAGAGGTATTTTTCCTTTGTGAAACTTACATTGGACAAGGAAGGAGAACTAAATACATAAATGTATGACATAAAGTCATGCCAGTGATACATACTCCTAAGAAAAGAACGTCAGGATAAGAGGACAGAAAATGGTGGAGGTGGATGTTATCCTAAAGTCCTCAGAGACAGCCACTCTGAGCAGATGAGTCCAAAGCTTGAAGATAACAAGAAACAAGGCCGGGTGTCTGAAGCAAGCAAGAAAGCACAGTAAAAAAAGACTCCTAGGAACCAACCAAAGGCCAGATTATGTTAGGCATTATAACATGTCTGTTTCCTTTTATATCATTCTTCTACATTTTTCAGATGAACCCTTTGAAAACAAAAATAAATAATAAATAAATAAATAAGCAAGCATATAAATGAATTTGTGATTCACATATACACCTGTGGCACAACATCATTGATCAGCAAACATTTCCTAATAAAAGAAATATATTTTAAGTAATAACAAGTGATAAAAATAAAAGAACATATTTTCTTTGCTATTAAAAGAATAAAAATAAGAAGCTGAAGAGAAAATGCCGTTAGCATGCCTAACAGGTCAGATACACACATTTAGAGGGGAATGTTTCAGATAGAAAAGGTTTATGGATTATTTCTAAATGCCAGATTCAACAATTTCTATAGATCTGAAAACAATAAAAAAAGGACATTTCAAACAAATAAAACAAAAGTAGAATAGTCAAAACAGACTTTAATAATGACTGATTTTAGTTATTCAAATCAAGTCAAGATTTGTCATTTAAACAAAAGATCACAAATTGAGTGAGCTTTGAATTTAATGTAGTCAAGGGCTAAACTCTATTTCTCTAAGTTTTAATTTTCAGTGCATCTGTAAAAAGGGGAAGTTAGGTCAAAAGAACATAAATTAGGGATAATGGAGCACTTTAATTCCAAGGGTAATTAATTAGCAGGTTCTTAATGATTTTTATTTTAAAATTACCTTGGGAACAAATGCTATCTGCTGAAGAATAACATAACATCAAGCTACATAAGTCAATAAATCAAATTTCCCTCATGAATGGAATATGCATTAATGTTTTGTTGAGAATTGCAAGCAAGAGTAAACTTTTTTTATAGGTCCTACTCTCCAGAGCAAATTATTCATATTTAGATTATCTTTTAATGGGATGTGTAACTTACTTTGAAATCAGTACCAAGGGCTCCCAACAGAATTTCCTTAACAAACATCACAGCTGTTCGGAACTCTGTCACATGGATGCTTGATCAATGTGTTGTTTTACAAACTTTTAATTCATTGTCTTCTTCATCTGCCTCCAACTGGTCCAGAAATTAAACTACATGTTTGATGGACACTAAGAGACACTCTGTGACCTAGAGTGGGCTATCTAATGTCTCTAACTAAGCTTATTGTTGCACATTTTTAAAATGTATGGATTTGAGGACATGATTTAAACTACCTTTCCAAATCTAAGATTCTATTTTTTCCTAGAATTGAATGAATTGATGCTACTAGCAGTTATTTCAACTTTTGTACACCTGTTAAAGTAAATATATATATATATATATTTTTTTTCATTTTAATATATCAATAGTTCCAATATTTTATTAAATCTAAACACAAAATGTAATAATTAAGAAATTATATGTTTATTTCATATCTTACATCAAGTTGCTCACATTTTCCATTTTACCATGTGTTTGTGTTTTGAAACCAAGAATTTTATCTTTACTTTTGGGGCATTCTTTTTTAAAAAATGAATTCTGATCAGTCATCAAAGTTTTAAAAATCTTTTATCTTCAACCTTTTCATAAACAGCCAAAAAAAAAAAAAAGAAATATGGAAAGCATTTTGCTAATATAGATGTATGTCCATGTTTGTACAAAAAATGCAGGTAATATCAGGGTGTTTCAATATCATTTCTTTAACTATGAAGTTCAAAGTCTTCTGTAATTGCATTCTTAAAAGATTATACATGGATTCTTCCCCTACCTTCCTAACAATTATCAAATTCAAGCCTCAGAGAAGTATAATATAGTCCATTATGAGTTAAGAAATAAAATATAAACGTATTTATCTACCTTCCAGCTTTCATGAAACATACTCTCTTATCTTTTCAGAGGTTGGTTCTTCATCCACTTGAAGCACCACTGAAGATAGTATCATACAAACTGAGAATTGAGAGAACGTTTGAAGATTGTGGAGTCAACTTTTCCACTGATGCAGTCCCCCAGTTCAGGAAAGGACTATGACGTTGCTAGGTGCAAAGTGAATTGATTTTTTTCTTAGACAGCTCTACTTGCTATAAAGTTCTCATACAGGAAAAAATCATCCTTGTTTTATTGCTCATTCCTGCCTTGTTCTGCTCTCTAGCACTACAATGACTGAGAAGCCTCGTGTCTAAGCTCACGTTCACCCCACAAGTACTTAGAAGCAACTGTCTATCTCACACTTATCTTTTCCTCAGCAAAACTTTTCCTCATTTGATGTAATTTTCTTTACTATAATAGTCTTCCTTAGATACATTTTTTAACATCGTCTTTCAACAATTCTGAAACACATAATTCAACCTAATAGAGACTTTTCTATAAAATTAATCTGATGCATGCATCTAAGATCATAGCCTTTCAATATTTTAGGTTCTTATGATCAGATACCTATGATTCCTATAACTTTGCATCCCCCAAACTAACTTTAGTTGAGATGGAATGGCTACCTCTAGATAAACTTTCTTGAAATGCAACAATTAAGCTGTCTCCTATAATCAGATTTATTAAAAGATGGCTATTTTCATTTTCAGATCTTTATCAATATGGCTACATCACTTGAGGCAATAACATCAAAAAGAGATCCTCATCTGACACCACATCAAAGTCAAAGATTCTGTTCAGGGAAAGAAAATAATATAAGCCATTTCTCACTGAGAAAATAATATACTATGAAAAAAATGTTAGAAACTTTTTAAAACATTGTATAATCCAATGCAAAGAATGAAGCACACCGGTTACAGTGAACTTGAGAAAACACCATGAAAAGAACAGTATGTGGGTTATCATAAAGCAGAAAAGCCACTAACCCCCCCCCAATTACAGTGTTATAAGACATATGTTATGTCTTAATTAAGAAGTATATAGAATTTCTCTCTTTAAAAAGTCAATTTTTTCAACTACAGTTCTTTTCAGTGTTAAAAATTTAAACTAATACAAAAGCATAATGGATAAAACACCATACCAGTGCAAAGAGTGTGGTTATCATTTGTTCCACTGTCATGACATTAGGCAAGGCATTTCAACTTCTGGATATCAAACTGTCTCCTTCTTGAATAAGAGGATCAGATGCACTCATTTCTAATCCCTTTCAGACTCAACTTTCTGTGGCTCCATTACCCTACTTCAGATTGAACATCTGTCTCAATCAAAGGCTATTGGGTTTTATAAAGCTGCTATTTAATATATTTTACTTTAAAAATTTTAAATTTACATTTGCCATAATATTCACACTGGGTCTTATTATACATTGCCCTAAAATAATGTTTAAGCATTCCTAAGCAAAATGACTAGTTTGGAACAGAAGCTCTGCTTGCCCGCTCCCAAATCACTGTATAGAAAGACATCATAATTCCCTCAAATAAAATCAGTGCTGGTTTTGCATCTTCCACACCTAAATCTAAAATGTATTTCTTTTTTCTCCCCCACCTTGAAGCTCTACAGCACTCTTTACTAATCATCTGGGTGTGAGGGGTAGTGTCTCCTGTCCTCATGATCCTGCCTGAGCTCACAGAGAAGGAAAATCTGCCAATATTTGGAAGATGTGCTCAGGAAAGAGCAGGAGTGATTAAGTTCTTTAAAACAAATTAACGTTTTAAAGATCACTTTTTCTGCATGACACAATCAGCCACCTCATCTCTCCTGTTTGACTCAGGGCCTGGTTTCCTGTACAGCCTAAGTTTGGCCTCTGCACACCAGGCAGGACCTCTCTTCAGTTTCTCAGCTTTCATTTTGTTGGTGTTGTTGTAAATCAAGTTCAGTTGACCCTTGAACAACACTAGTCTGAATGGCTCAGGTTCCCACGTTAGGCAGATTTGTTTTCAACAAACACAATTAATGTATTTTCTCTTTCTTATGGTCTTCTTCATAACATTTTCTTCTTTCTAGCTTAATTTATTGTAATAATGTAGCATATAATATGTAAATATATAAAATATGTGTTACTCAACTGTTTATGTTATAAGTAAGGTCAACAGTAAACTGGCCCTGGCCAGTTGGCTCAGTGGTGGAGCGTTGGCCTGGTGTGTGGAAGTCCAAGGTTCGATTCCCGGCCAGGGCACACAGAAGAAGCACCCATCTGCTTCTCCACTTTCCCCTCTCCTTTTCCTCTATTTCTCTCTTCCCCTCCCTCAGCCAAGGCTCCATTGGGGGCAAAGTTGGCCCGGGCGCTAAGAATGGCTCCATGGCCTCCGCCTCAGACACTCAAGTGGCTCTGGTTGCAATGGAGCAACACCTCAGATGGGCAGAGCATCACCCCCTGGTGGGCATGCCGAGTGGATCCTGGTCAGGTGCATGCAGGAGTCTGACTGCCTCCCCACTTCTAACTTTGGAAAAATACAAAAAAACAAAAAACAAAACAAAACACTACATGATCTACTAGTGTCAAAGAACAAAATTCAATGGAGTAAATTTGATGATCTAATAGGTTTTATTAAATGATTCCTGAACTGAGCAGTATCCCATCTACTGTTTAGAAGTGCACTCTAAGGGGCTGTAGAAAATGTAAGAATTTTATAGGAAAAAAGATAGGACAGGGAAGTTATTAACAAAAGAAGGGATTATTTTTAGGCCAGTACATCTTTTGAGGAAAGAACAGGGAAGGGATTTTATTAAGTAGATTACCTCTTCTTCCTATGGAGTCCTGGAAAGGGGTAGAGATGACCCATTTGACAGATTACCTCATTGGTATTGACCAGAAAAGTCCAGGCTGGTTGATTTAAGATGGTATTTGTAGGAGAGGTTAAAACTACAGCTAGATCTGGTATTAAATCTAGGTTTGGAATCATGGGCTTTTAGCAGGAGTGACGCCATTTAGGGCCTGTTAAAAAGACATGCATCTTCAAATTTACTTGGTTGAATTATGATTTCTAATAGTACTTAATTTTTTGGAAGTCAAACCAACATGCAGATTTCTAGTGCATGAGGGGTCACCACCCCTCTGCCCCACCCTATTTGGTGGTCAACCGAATGTAGTCTTCTGCCTTAGTCCTTGGCTATACAAATTGGATGTGAGAGCTGGGGGAATAAAACAAACCCACTGTGGTATACACAATGTGGAGAAGTACATGGCCTTTATTAAACTGACCAATCATCCTTCTTTTGTAAGTTCTGTCCTCCTTTGAAAAGTGTCCTCCTACACGTCCTCCTTTTTGATACTAGAAAACTAATCTGTAAATGTCCGTATTCTATCGATGCAGAGTCGATCAATTGTTTGGAATGTGATGTCTTTGTATCTAAATGAGTACTTTTTTCTTACAGTTATTATTAAAAATTAATAGGCATGTAAGCATAATTACAATATAAAATATTAGAAATGTTTTTATTATGCATTTATCATATTATATTGTATTATTGTTGCAATGAATAAAATGTTTCTTTAATTTACGATATTGTTTTCTTCAATTTATTTTTGTCCTTTTTACTGTAAAAAAGTTGGTCGCCTTACCTTTATCTACAACTATTAACAAAGACAATTGTTTTATCCACTAAGAATATTAACTGTTCTCCATCTACTATAACCAGGAAGGAAAGAAGATAACGATAGTACTACCCTTAACAACCTATTTTGTTCTACTTTTGATCCTGGGATATTTTAAGCCTCTGGGGTACTTCGGGCACTTTAAAAGAGCTTTTTTTTACACAGCATTTTTTACATTTTGCAATAAACCCACTCAATGGCTTTATATTGGCTATCTCTCTGCTCTGAGAAGTATCACTGCAGAGTTATGAATTACATTGTTAGACATTAATGAACATTTTAAACATTATCCAATATTTCAATAACTGGTAAATACAAAATATATTTCTTTTTAATATTTTAAGTAAGATGATTTTGAAATATCAGAGAATATGGGGTTTTTAAGAAAAGCATAATAAATTCTCCACTAGTAAAATATGAAGCCTACCCATTCAATACAAAGACCATTACTATGAAGGGACTGAATTATGCAGTCAAACAAGGCCCAGAGAATGAATTATACTCTCAAAGAGTAACCTCATTCCAAAAATCTTATTTCTAAAAAAAAAAATCTTTCCAAAGTTAATTGCAAAAAAGCACTGAAAACCTTTTAAAATATTTTACAATGAAAGAGATTAAAACCCATCACAATAGAAAGAAATGGCTCAATAGTCATTTAAAAAATGACAGTGTTCTATTTTATGTTATTTCTATTCTTCAAATCACATTCCATATTTTCAAATATGTTTATGAGAAATCAGGATAGTCACTCCACAATATCAACTAACTAGTAGGGCAGGGGTCCCCAAACTACGGCCCGCGGGCCACATGCGGCCCCCTGAGGCCATTTATCTGGCCCCCACTGCACTTCTGGAAGGGGCACCTCTTTCATAGGTGGTCAGTGAGAGGAGCATAGTTCCCGTTGAAATACTGGTCAGTTTGTTGATTTAAATTTACTAGTTTGTTATTTTAAATATTGTATTCATTCCCGTTTTGTTTTTTTACTTTAAAATAAGATATGTGCAGTGTGCATAGGGATTTGTTCATAGTTTTTTTTATAGTCCAGCCCTCCAACGGTCTGAGGGACGATGAACTGGCCCCCTGTGTAAAAAGTTTGGGGACCCCTGTAGTAGGGAATAAAAGGGTATCATTCTAAAACCCAAAAGTCAAGTTGCAAAAAAAGATTTATATCAGTGATTTACAATGAAAAGCATAAATGATGGTCTCTAGGTACCTTTACAAAATATGGTTAATAAAAAAGATTTTTAAAAATACTTAGTTTGGTAGAAATTTTTATTACCTAATTATGTGGGCTCTCAGACTTTTTAACCTGCTAAAAAGAAATGCATTTTTCAGCAACTTTCTTCTTTGCCACATTATTTAGGGAAAAGCACCTATCATGCTAACTTTAAAGTGACCTTGATTAGCCTATGTCAGTCACAGTGATGCCATTCTTCTTTACTTAGGAGTGAACATGTTATCAAGTTTTGGACAATGGGACTTGAAGGGAAGCTAATATTGAGGGTTCTGGAAAAGCTTTTCTTGTGAAGATTACTGTCAGGTGATGTTGGAAAGTGTTATGGCTATTTTACAACAACAAAGAGAGCCAATGCTGGTGCAAAGCTCAAATGATGCCTGATCAGAGAAGAGGAAAGAATCTGGAAACTACAAAAAATATTGTCAAACTCATCACTTCCCATACCTTAAGGCATCCAGTTATATTCAAATATGTACATTAAGCATTGGTGGTAATTGTGGCTTGTGACTGAAGACATAACATCTGATGAATTGAGAATGTAGCTGGTTGTAGTTCATCAAGGAAGTATTTGTGGACACAGCAGTACAACGTAAGTAATGAGTCATTTAAAAGTCAATAAGAAAATATAAAAATAACAACAAAAATTAAAAAGTCAATAAGATATGAGAAAAAGAAATTCTTAAATATATGATACAAGTGTTCATCAAGCAATATTATTAAATTAATATCAATTTGATATCTTCAATAGAAGAATTTTTTAAAAAGACAGCAGTCTGATTATCTCATTCTCCTTTTCAGGAAACAGTGTAGAAACCATGTATCTTTGACCATCATTAGTCTTGTTTATTTGATAATGCTTCAGCAATCTAAAGGTTTTGTTGAGAATGACTTACCAATCTATTAGAAATGCATAAATAAATGACAGTTATAATTCAGGGTTCTAAAATCTAGATACGATTCTTGAAAAATTACGGGAATGATTAAACTAAGCACTATGTTTTATGCATTCATTCGTTTGGTTATTTTTCATCAATTTCTCTCTCATTCATTTCATAAGAATTCACTGAGGATCTATCTATGTAAGTCTCAGAATCCGAGGTACACTGACTACCCTGTACAAGAAGAAACCGACTTTCCTTTCTTGAAGATTCTAACCTAGAGGGGGAAAGGTGTTATATATGATTATTCAAACACATCATTACTTATTTTAAGTATGGAGAGCACTATGAAGGTACAGCTGTAAGAAAATGAATAAAGGTAACTGATCTCATCTGAGGTGATGAGGGAAGTTGATCTTGAACAATGGCCTACCAAGAGGGACAGTTAACAGGGAACAGCCGGTCCACACAGGAGAAATATTTATCACTGACATTATTCAGAATTGCCAGTGCAAGAGGATAATGAAGATTAGACCCAACTTTTGGTTGGCTTTATTATTTTAAAACTTCCACATTTTCCACATAAGAGGCACCCCTTATTTCCAGAGGCATAAAAGGGCCACATGGCTGCCTTGTCTTTGGTAAACACTGTCCATGACATGCTGACTCGTAAAATAACATCTTTCTATGACTTTTAGCCATGTGAGGTGTTAGCCAGGGTCCAGGTCACTCATGTATAACAACAAAGGGACTTGGATTACCTTTTGTGACAACATGGATGGACCTGGAAACTATTAAGTGAAATAAGCCAGGCAGAGAAAGAAAACTATCATATGATCTCACTCATCTGAGGAATCTAATAAACAATGTGAACTGAGGAACGGAACTGAGAGAGAGGAGAGATCAAAGGGACCAGAGGAAAATAGGACAGAGGGAAAGGGGATGATAGGATGGGATAAACCTGAAGGGAAGGGGGGAAGGTGCTATCGGGAGAGGGGCAAGGGAGATGTTGAGGGGAATACGGAGGAGGGGTATGCATTCGGGGTGACACTAAAATCTATGTAAACACAATAAATTAAAATGGATAAAAAAATATAGAGCTATAAACAAATTTTAAATGTGGATATTGAAACAATTCAATTATTCCCAGTCTATTTTCTCCCTAAGAGTCCTGTCCTAGTCTCTGCTTCTTCATCCTAGCCTTTTTCCAGTTGACAATGGTCACTGCAATATGAGAATGATAGACATTAAAAGTGCACAGGTATGCACATATGTGCACACACAAACATTTCTACTGTTTTACCAGGAAGGTATAGATACACACACAAGCACATCATATTTTGTTGAAAATTTTTGAGATATTTTGAGGGATTTAAATTCATTCTCCTTTAGAAGCTTCTTATATTAGATAAATTTTTGATTGTTGCATTGGTCTACTTAGTGAAAAATATCACACTGCAGACATGAATGTATGATTGCTAACATTATTTTTATTAAAATCTAGAACAAGGATTGTATTCTACATGAGTTCTTATTTTTTCAGCTATCTTTTCATTCTTGACTTTGACTAAATTGTCTTCATAATGTATATTTTTTCTTATGCTAGTATTAATTTTCTCAAATTTAAATATAAAATTTTAGTTCAAGGTACCATTTCTGGGTTTTTTGTTGATGTAACTTTTATATCTGTACCACTTCCACATTTTTAAACTGTGCCAAATTATAGTTTTTAAATAATTACAAGTTGACAATTAAAAAATGTATAATGGTCAATTGTGCTTTTATCAAAACTATGAATACTAATGTCAAAAATAGGACTAATATTTTATGTATGTGAAATGAAAGAATGTCTTGTTAAGCATCTAATGCTAATACATTTTAACACAATTTTGAAAGTTTAAACACACATGTGCAATCATCCTTTTCCTTTAAAGTAATTATTTTTAAATTGAATAAGAACTTAGGCTTTGTTATTTAAAAAAATATTTATGCAAAATGAATATTTAGTCCTATTTTTAGCATTTATAATAAGAAGACAACTTAATCAGCATAAATAAGTAATATATTATTAGTGTCAATCTCATCGTATATTTGGAAAAAATGGAGTTAATTATAAAGATATGCTAAATGGAGTAGAAGTTTTGAGAATATTAAAATTTCTTAAATGTTGGAGCCTATTTTAAAAAGCAATGCTAAGTGAAATAAGTCAGATAGAAAAGGGCAAATATCATGTGATTTCACTTATACATGGAACTTAAAAAATAAAACAAATGAACAAAAGAAAAAAGAAAGCATCCCTGGCTAGTTGGCTCTGCGGTAGAGCATCAGCCTGGCGTGCGGGGGACCCGGGTTCGATTCCCGGCCAGGGCACATAGGAGAAGCGCCCATTTGCTTCTCCATCCCCCCCCCTCCTTCCTCTCTGTCTCTCTCTTCCCCTCCCGCAGCCAAGGCTCCATTGGAGCAAAGATGGCCCGGGCGCTGGGGATGGCTCCTTGGCCTCTGCCCCAGGCGCTAGAGTGGCTCTGGTCGCGGCAGAGCGACACCCGGGAGAGGCAGAGCATCGGCCCATGGTAGGCAGAGCATCAACCCTGGTGGGCGTTCCGGGTGGATCCTGGTCGGGCGCATGCGGGAGTCTGTCTGACTGTCTCTCCCCGTTTCCAGCTTCAGAAAAAAAATACAAAAGAAAAAAGAAAAAAGAAAGCAGAAATAGAGTAATAGATATAGAGAGGCAACTAATGGGTGCCAAGGGCAGGGGAGAAGGGGTGGGCAAAGAAGGCAAAGGGAAATAAAAGGTATATACTTTCGACTGTAAAGCAAGTAAGTCACAGGGATTTAACATAGAGCATAGGGAAGAGAGTCAGCAGTATCGCAGTAACTGTGTATGGTGACAGATGGTTACTAGATTTATGGTGATCACTCTGTAAGGTAAATAACTATGTTGCACACCTGGAACTCATATAATATGGTATGCCAACTATAATTTTTTAAAAAATATGATCACCTATTTAAAAAACAAAAACCCAATAAAAATTAAATGCATGTTTTTAAAGACCAACTGTGTTTTACTATGGGGGAAAAGAAAGTTACCACCATCAGATAAATTTTATGTCCTAAACAATCATTTACAATCTTGGGGATTTACATATTTGGTAGTAATTATATTTCTTATATAGTCACTGAACTTGCTTGTCTAAATCCACGTCTCTCAACATTAACACTAATGACATTTTGGATTGAATAATGCTTTGCTGTGAGGCTGCTGTTCCAAGCAACATAGGACGTTTGGGGTCATACTTCAACTTTACGCCCAGATGCCGGTACCACGCTCCTTTTCACAGATGACAACAAAAAGTGTCTCCAGCCGCGGCCAAATGTCCTCTAGGGAGAAAAATCCCATTTAGTTGAGAACCACTGCTCTACAGGTTATAGTCAGATGGAACAAGAGAGGGCAATAAGGTGTACAAGCCATAACAAGAAAACTACTCTATCCTATCACTGAACAACAGGCAGCAATGAATGTTTTAGGCTGTTCTGTTTTCTATTTTTCAGGCATGGCCACATCTCCATAATAAATATCAGAGAAGGAAACAAAAGGAGAGCATTAGAAAATGCTGTGATGAGGAGGCTCCTTAGAAAAGTTCTGAGGACCTGAGGGCAGACTATGGTATAGGGCTTTAACAGGACACTCAAAGTTCAGCCAAAATTTAGCTAGTTTCGGGAATAGAGGTATTAGGTTGCAAGTAGTATTCCTTGGACAATCTGGATTTTATCCAGAGGAGTGGCAAGGTGTGGTTAGAGGCTGAAAGTCAAGAACAGAAGTCAGTAGAGAGGACAGGTGCAGGGGATAAGTTCTCAGCCCTTCTATCTATTGTTTTTCAGCATCTCTTCAACGTACACTTAAAACTGTGCAATAATGCCATCTCCAGACGGCTCCAGAGAATCTCACTGGTAGTAAGTTACAGCTCTGGCTTCTCCTCTCAGCGCTGTTAAGAGTTTTTCTCTGAGCCCTACAATTTACTTTGCTCCCCCACCTGCAATCGATATTTACACAAAATATAGAGAAGTGTATTTTAAAGGAACTGTGCTTTCAGTCTATGTGAAAATAGTAACATGCTAGTAAGATGTCCTGAACATCCAGACATAATTCATTTTTATTAAATCAGAGTTCTATCATATGCATGGCAAGAGAACCAATTTTTTATGGTTCACAATATTTTATATCATTATTGTTTCATAAATACACAAGTGAATGAAAAAAAATGTCAGAAGATCAGGCACTGGCCGGTTGGCTCAGTGATGGAGCATCGGCCTGGTGTGTGGATGTCCCCAGTTGGATTCCCAATCAGGGCACACAGGAGAAGTGCTCATCTGCTTTTCTACCCTTCCCCCTCCTGCTTCTCTCTCTCTTATTCTCTCTTTCCCTCCTGTAGCCATGCTCCATTGGAGCAAGTTGGCCTCAGGTGCTGAGGATGGTTCCATGGCACTGAAAAGAACTCTGTTGCTGAGCAACGGAGCAATGCCCCAGATAGGCAGAGCATTGCCCCATGGTGGGCTGGCCGGGTGGATCCCAGTCGGGGCACATACAAAAGTCTTACTGTGCCTCCTCTCCTCTCACTGAATTAAAAATTAAAAATAAAACATGTCAGAAGATCAGCCAATTTTTGAGGTTTCTCCATTCTCAGCCAGAGGATTTTGGCTCTTTATTTCCAAGTAGTGTAAAACCAGCCAAGTTGTAGGCATTGGTTGATAATAGATATGAAATGCTATCTGGGAGCTTCCTAAACTAAGAATATTATCAAGATGACAAAATTTTTTAAGAACAACTGTGTCCTTACTCTCTGATCAGGACTATATATAAATATTATTTACATCCAAGTCCCATACAATAATTTGTTAGAGATTTGATTTTATTCTGCTATATACTCTTGGACATTGTGGTTTAAGGACTCTGAGAATAGGTTCATGACTGAACCACATATTAGGTCTTTTCTCTGAGTATGTTTCTAATCTTTTAAACTAGAGATTCTATATCTACCATAAGATTGAGAATCAAATAAAGTAATAATGCAAGTAAAATACCTAGTTTACCACTTATTGTACTGGCAACAGCTATTCAAATATTACAGATGTTTACTGGTTTACTATCCATCCTGAAGAACTGAAAACAACTATTATCAATGCTGCCAACACTCGATCACAATCAAAATTCTTGCTTTGATTCTGTGATGACTTATTTTCTGGACTCTGGTTTCTATTGTCTTATCTTGAGGTCCCTATACTATTCTTAGTCTTTGGAATCTTAAATGCTAATGAAATGCTCACTTTATCAGTTAGTACTGTTCTGGTTTTCTTGGAAGGCTTTGCGTCATAAAACCGGTCTTGCCTTCCGAATAACTGAGCTGAAGTGCTGGCACAGTGCTGTGATGCTCACTCCCTCTCATCTCGTGTGCACCTTCTCTGCACCCCGCTGGGCATCTCCTGTACAATCTCAGTACCTGCCCAGGCTGCAGGTCCGGAAGGGGCTGCTCAGGTATGGCACCTCTCCCTCCCCGTGGCAGCACTGGAATCTCTAAGGCCTCCATTGTCAGCCTAACCGTGATGAAGAAAACTCACCTTGCCTACATTATCATTCTATTCGTGTCAATACAAACAGAGGCAAGTAGAATGAAAGACAATTACCTAATTCAGAACAGGACACTACAGTTATTTGTACAGAAATAAATTCATTTACAAACACAGTAGAGAGTAGAAATTCTTGTGATCAGGAAGAAGAGTGTTAACCAGGATCCTAAAAACCGAAAATCAATGTGTATGTGGGGGAAGGGGGGTAGAGCTCAATATGACATATTTTATGAAGAAAAAATATGAAATATATTGTCATAGATTTCAACTGAGAGGTAGTAGAATCATGGAAATTGTAATATTAAACGCCACGCAAGCATCAAACTGATTTAAAAATGCCTCTTTGTAACTTCTATTGATTTTCATTAGTATGACCTATTCTTAAACCGACTTGGTGGTGAACCTGATTTCCTACTCACTCTTTGTTTAGATCCCACTGGGATAGTGATGCAGTGTGATTATTCAGAAAGACACAGGGGAGAGGAGATTAAGACTCCCTGCTAATGAGAGCAAGAAAAGGAAACAGAACTGTGCCAATCTACATGTTCTACCTGTAAATTGCCCTGCCAGACAAGAGGAAATAAAAAATGCTTCATCACAAGGCTCTTTCTGGTGAAAAAAAAAAGTTTAAAAAAAGTCTAAAAATAAAGTAAAACATAACCAATCAACCGCAGGGATTAAATATAAATCGATCATACTATGTCTTTAACAATAATATTATAAATGTTAAATTATCTTCAGACTACTATTTTAGATAAATGTAAATAATTATTTTCTGAAAACTTTAATTACTTTTGTAAGAATATAAATATGACATAACTTCAGATATATGTGTATTAATTTCCTTTTAATTATGGTGTTTAATTTATTATATATAACTGATTAGAAAGTTAATTACAATACATTATTATTATATGTACACAGAGTTAATAATTATTACAAATAATTACTGATGACGTTCTTATTGTATGAGGCTTTTAATAAGTAATGGATATAAACTATGACTGAATATGATAGCTTCTGAAATATATGTGTATGCATATTTCTAAATTATCCAACTTCTAAACTATATCTGTTTTTGTATAAATCTTTAATCTTCATTTCTTTTTCTCATCTTTTCTATAATATCTCTAATACAAGAGTACAATGTCAATACCTGGTTTTTAAATGATTTTACTATAAGCAATATAGACATTTTTGTATCTTGCAACTATTCAGACATAACTAAAAAGCATATTTTAACTGTTAATTGTATTGAAAAATTCTATTCCATTTGGTTCCTCATTTTGAAATGGGTATTATGTGAATATTCATTAAATCCAACTGTTCAGATGCATTACTCAGTCTTTACTTTCCCTCAACATTGTTTTCACTGATATTAATCCGATATTTAAGGAAAATTTGAATTGGTTAGCCATGTTCTTTGAAAGGGTTACTACGTTAATAGACACGAACAAGATTTGAGTTGCCCTGGGCACAGCGGGCCAAGCAATATATTGTGATGATATATTAATTGAAGATATCTGAGTGTACTGGTTTCAGGAGGCTGCTGCTTGTGCAGCTGCATGGTATGGTTGCTAAGGATGATGACCCTGCAGTCAGGTGGCTTGAGACTTAAAACCACTCTCTGCTTCCTAGATAAGTAAACGTGATCAAATTACTTAATCTCTCCAAACCTTGGACGCTTTATCTTTATCGTTAACAATACTATCAACAGTGTATGGAAGTTATCAGGCTCTCACGAGACATTATACTTTCCTTATTTGCTTAATTTGCATTTCTTATGATGATATTATGGTATCATTATGTTTTGGTTTCCTACATATCTTCATATTTTGGGGAGATCAGTTGGAAAAAGGGTTCAAACTTTTAGTTACATAAGATGAGTAAGGTCTAGGGATCTAACATGACCACAGTTTATAAAACTGTATTATTCTCTGAAATTTCCTGAAAGAAAGAACTAAATGTTCTCAACAATAACAACAACAACAAAAAAGGTACATATGTAAGGCAATGGATTCATGGCAGTAATCTTTTTACAATGTATATCAAATCACTGTGTCGTACACTTTAATCTTTCAATTTTGTCAATTATATCACAATAAAACTATCAACAATATTTTTTTATTTTGTTTTGTTTTGACCTATAATTTTGGTTTTTTTGTGTTGTCTTTGCCTGGTTTTGGAATCAGGATTATGCTCACCTCATAAAAGGAGCTTGCAAGTCTTTCTTCCTCTTGAATTTTTTGAAATAGCTTGAGAAGGACAGGAGTTAGTTCTTTGAATATTGGGTAGAATTCACTTGTGAAGCCATCAGGCTCAGGACTTTTCTTTTTTGGGAGTATTTTTTTTTTGTATTTTTCTGAAGTTGGAAATGGGGAGGCAGTCAGACAGACTCCCGCATGCGCCCGACCGGGATCTACCTGGCATGCCTACCAGGGGGCAATGCTCTGCCCATCTGGGGTGTCGCTCTGCCACAATCAGAGCCATTCTAGCACCTGAGGCAGAGGCCATGGAGCCATTCTCAGCGCCTGGGCCAACTTTGCTCCAATGGAGCCTTGGCTGCGGGAGGGGAAGAGACAGAGAGAAAGGAGAGGGGAGAGGGGGAGAAGCAGATGGGAGCTTCTCCTGTGTGCCCTGGCTGGGAATCGAACCTGGGACTCCTGCACGCCAGGCTGACGCTCTACCACTGAGCCAACTGGCCAGGGCCGGGAGTTTTTTAATAACTATTTCAATCTTATTTGTTATAATTGGTCTGTTTAGGTTTTCTGATTCTTCCAGATTAATTTTTGGAAGATTATATGTTTCAAGGAATTTGTCCATTTCATCTAGGTTGTCCTATTTTTTTGGCATACAGTTCTTCATAGTATTTTCTTACAATATTTTGTATTTCTGTTGTGGCAATTGTTATTTCTCCACTTTCATTTCTAATTTTATTTATTTGAGTCCTCTCTCTTTTTTTCTTGGTGGGTCTTGTTAAAGATTCATCGATCTTGTTTACCTTTACAAATTTAATTTTGTCAATTATATCACAATAAAACTATCAACAATATTTTTTAAAGGGAGGTCAAAGGCTGCCTCTTTGGGGTTGGTATTGATTAGAGAGAAAGAGTTTAGAGGCAAAAGAACTAAAAAATAATAAAATTCAGTTTCTCACAAATTGGAACTTGTCAATAAAAATGGCATTCTAGTTTCAGAAGGATGTTGACATCAGTCTAGAGTTTTTGCATATGAGGGTAATTATGGAATAATAACTTAAGAATGATTAAATATTTTGGGCATAATTCTTTCCTTGAATGTAATATTCTCCTTAAAATTGTCTCTGACAGGTATTACAATTTGTCTATCATACACAGAGAACCAACATACTTTCTACTGTGCATTTCTAAATTCACTATTATCTATTAATCTAATATAAAATAACATTGCTTTTAAAAAAAGAAAAAATTGGCCCTGGCTGGTTGGCTCAGTGGTAGAGCGTCGGCCTGGTGTGCAGAAGTCCTGGGTTTGATTCCCGGCCAGGGCACACAGGAGAAGCTCCCATCTGCTTCTCCACCCCTCCCCTCTCCTTCCTCTCTGTCTCTCTCTTCCCCTCCTGCAGCTGAGGCTCCATTGGAGCAAAGATGGCCCGGGCGTTGGGGATGGCTCCTTGGCCTCTGCCCCAGGCACTAGAGTGGCTCTGGTCGCAACAGAGCGACGCCCCCTGGTGGGCAGAGCCTCGCCCCTGGTGGGCGTGCTGGGTGGATCCCGGTCGGGCGCATGCAGGAGTCTGTCTGACTGTCTCTCCCCGTTTCCAGCTTCAGAAAAAATACAAAAAAAAAAAAAAAGGAAAAAATTAAATAAAAATGATCAAAACCAGATTTTAATATTAGGAATGTCCAAAACCTTTTAAATACATGTATTGATTCATCAAAATGATATTTGAGTAAATTTAGGAAAGATGGAAGTATATTTAGTTGTGATATATTACAAATAGTAAAACTGAATGTATATAATTTGACAACTGCGTATATCCACACCCATTGTAATATTATTGATATTTTCTTATAAATACTATATTTCCTACTATATTGTAGTTTTTAATAGAAATAAAATGATAGAGATGTGTTCATCTTAGCTCATTTTCTTAGTCCTTCCCAGAGGTAACTATTATTCTGAAGTTGAACTTTAGAAGCTTAAAGGTTCTACTTTAGAGGTTCTACTAGTTTAAACACTGTATTTTGTAAATTATGAGAAATAAAGCTCATTCAGCATACCATTTTGAAGGAAAAATATAGTGTTCATAGAAGAAGCTAACAGCATAGACTGTCCTGAGGAGATACTTGAAATGATCAACTAAAGAATGTGTGGGTTATAATGGGGAGAGAGAAGTAAGAAGTTGCTTCACTTCTTGAGAATGCTTGAAGTAAAAATAGTCAAGGCTGATATTTACGACAGAAAGTGTTGAGTTAAGGTTCACAGGCAGTGCATTATAAAAACTTTTTGGCATTATAAAATCGTCAGCCATCACGGAAACGTTGAATTATGTTTAGTGAGTTGTACTTATATATAAAGTACTCCATACCATTATACTTTGAATAAGTTTTCCACTGTAACATTTTTAAGGCCTTTTATTTAAAATTGGTTAAAAATATTATACAGCTAATTCAATCTTTTGGTAACCAAACATTTCTGTTTAACGGAATGTTTACTCAACTGTGATATCATCAGTAAAAATATTTAAAAACTAAAATTTTTAAATGTATATCCTTAAGGTTACATTCCAGTTACCAAAACTGTGCCCTGTATCTTAAAAGTAAAACTTATTTTTCACTATAATTTTGGGGAAGATCCTGAGTCAAGAAGTTTCCTGAAACATTAGTGTGACTTAAACACAAGCACTGTAATTTTGTGACAGGTGCTCTGATAATGAGATGACTAATCAGAGAGTAACGGGCAGGAGCAAGGACAGTGTGGAGACACTGGACAAAGGGATAACAGGCATCCTGGGCTGGGTGGACGGGGGTGCTCAAGATTTCACTGTGCTACTCAGAATAATCAAATGAAAACTTAGGAATTCTTTGTTCAGGGAGCTCTCCATTTAGTGTGGACGGGGATGCTCAAGATTTCACTGTGCTACTCAGAATAGACAAGTTAAAACTTAGGAATTCTTTGTTTAGGGAGCTCTCCACTTAGTATAATATTTCCAGATCCCAGTTGACTGCTAGTACCTGAAACCCCAATTGAATGGGTAACTCATTAAACACTTCTAATTTAAAAATTTTGTGAATACCCAAAACACATTTTTGGATGTAAAAATATTTATGAATCTCAAAGGCAATGACTTGACTTTATATTATTTATCATTATTATGACTTGGGTAGTAAACTAGTAAATTATCACGTATAATCTTAGAAGGCATTTTGATATAGATTGACCTATAGACATTTGCCAACAAATTAAAATAAATGAAAAAAGATGCACACTCATTCAATTTTTCTCCTAGCAAATAAAAAGTAAAATTTCATCAAAATTTAAGTT
Source organism: Saccopteryx leptura (assembly GCF_036850995.1). Lineage (NCBI taxonomy): Eukaryota > Metazoa > Chordata > Mammalia > Chiroptera > Emballonuridae > Saccopteryx > Saccopteryx leptura. The sequence goes on along the minus strand of NC_089503.1, from coordinate 205,252,716 downwards.
TTTGAAAATGTAGATAGCTGTGGCTATTCAGCACTGGGCATTTCTTTGAATCTTTATATATTTATGTTTTTTAAGAGTACACACAGTTGCAAAAGTGTCTACAGGCTTGTAAAATTTCTATGTGAGCCTTTAATATAGAAAGACAGGTTTCTTGGTGTTTCTATAGGCTGTCCATTAGATCGAAATTGCAAAATTTCCATACATTTTTATTTTACAAACTCACAGAATCCAATAGCACACCAATTCAATAACTTAGCCACAAATTCAGTTTTTCAGCTTGATTTTGAGCATTTCATTTTTCTGTACTATTTTCAAAATTTGGGACTTTATATATTCTTCCAACATTATATTTTTGATATATTTTTTATTTATTCATTTTAGAGAGAGAAAGAGAGAAGTTGGGGGAGGAGCAGGAAACATTAACTCCCATATATGCCTTGACCAGGCAAACCCGGGGTTTTGAACAGGCAACCTCAGTGTTCCAGGTCAATGCTTTATCCCCTGCACCACTACAGGTCAGGCTGTAAGCTACATTTTAAAGTCTATTAATATCCCAGTTATTTGTGTTTATGGTATATTAAGTTTTAATTTACTTAAAAGTAAAACAACAAAGTAAAACATTTATTTTAATTACAAAAAATTGAAATCGTATTTGTATTCATTTTCTATCATTGTAAGGCCAAAAGAATCTTTCAAGAAGAAAATATTCAAATTACCATGAGCTTACATATTTTGTTTTATAGCTATAAATTATATATCAACTACAAGCAAACGGCATTTTAAACGTTAATTAAAAATTGCAGACTTACAGTGGATGGCAGAAAGGGCTTCAAGTTAATTTTGCTGTTTTAATTCAATCTGACTGATTTAATTATACTGCCATACTTGGTTGAAATAGAAATATTTTTTTCTTCCTTTTGATGAATTTAAAATACACACAACTTCACTATTCCTTCCTGAAATAATGAAATAACTCATTGATTTTAAATATTATTGGCATGGTATGTCAAAATACAGAATGTTGATTTAATTAGTTTTTCTAAATGCCACCATATAATATTTTATTTATATTTACAAGCAATTTTCTCCATGCTATGGATGAAGAACTATTCCTTTTTCCCAGAGAAGATCTAACAAATGAAAAATAGCAAATTTTTCATTCAACATTTTTGTTTTTTCAAGTTTAGACTAGATTTTGTTCATGTTCATTTCTGCTCCACTTGTTGGCCAGGATGTTGGAGATGCTTTACACAGAGCCTTTCTCTTACCTTTCCAAAAACTGAGTTTACTATTGTGGCCACCAGTGATACTTCATCTTTAATAACTCATGTCTCAGAGTTAAAGTATCCAAAATGCTGGTCAAAGCTTGTGTGCCAATTCTGTGTTCAGGGAAGAATTATTGTATCCTGTTCATTACTATTGATAACATTTCTGGTTCAGGGCAGAGATCAGTGGGGAAATAATCTGAAATTTGGTGGTATTAAGCTTCACTCTGAACTCCACCAGGGACAGCTGTCTAAGCTTTTCCACTTAAAGAGCTATATATAACGACACCTTCATCTTTGAATGAGCATCGCACTTTCATGTCACTAAACAGGGCAGTTATCACTTGTAATCAGGACCTACATGTAGTAAACTTTGGTCACCTACATCACCATCCACTAGAATAGCTAGAATCACAGACCTCACAGATGGAAAAAAATGTAAAGATTTCTTCTCATGGGGAAAAACATGGAGATTCATAAATATTAGCCTAGTGAATGTTCCTAAGTCAGGTAGCTTGTTAGCAGCAGACAGCAAAAACAAAAACAAAAAACTTTGCTTAGTTGACACAGAGGCCAAGGAACTGAAAGACAATGTCAGCAACTTAAAAAACGATGCTCATCTATAAAGATTTAATAACAGTTAATCACACAGGTTGATCCCATTGTTCTCCAATGAGAGTAGCTTATCAGATTACTTGAACCAGTTCTCCTACCCCAGCTTTGACATAAATCATTTACTCATCAGATAAGCCCAGCCATGAGTCCATCGAAGAGTACCATCAAAACACCATTAATTTATACTACACATTCCTCTTCTCTTTATAACCAATGTCATTATCTTTCCACAACATTTTGGCTAATTCTAATTGATGGATTTCATCAGCAAATTAAAAAACAATATTCTTTAAACTTCAGTGATGAAAACATACAGAGTAAAACAATACTTTCCTTGCAAATGCACCACTTTGTTATCTTTATGGGGCAGAGTGAAAAGACAAATTAAGGGAAGAATGCTGTGCAAGCCTTTTTATTGTTTTTATGATAATAAGAAAATAGTCCTTATTTGTTCTGATTGGGAGGTGCGCATTCATTGTCCTGCTACAATATATTGATTTGGCTTAAAAATCAGTGGATACCTGATGGAAAACTGACAGGTGTTTCCTTCTGATAGTTTGCATTTGCAATTTAAATGGAATTTATAAGCTTAAATGAGTCATCCACAACTACTAGGTTCACTTTACTAAAGGGATAACCTACAATCCATGAAGGGATTTTCTATTAGCATTTAGTTTCAATTTCTGCAATAATCTTTTTGGATAAAGAGGTAAGTGCCATTAATGGTGAAGAAGGTTAGAATGAGAAGCTGGTTACAAATTAACACCTGTTGGGAGCAAGGGAGAAGCTACAATAGTATTTTTTCATGTTCTTGAAGTTTAAAATAAAAATAAAAATTTTCCGTTGTGATATTTAGGGTGTAACTAAGAGCAGTCTTTATTTTCGTCTAAGCTTCCCTTGTGTTATTTACCTCCCTGTCTAAAATGTAGATTTGAGGTGTAGTTTTAACAGAACCACTTAAGAAACCCATATATAGAGATGATTTCTTGCAAAGTACAAAAAATATCCAAGTATTTCCACATACCCTGTGTCACTAACTCAAGATGATATGTGATTGTAAAGTGACCCCCACTCTTCCTGAACCAAGGCGCCACAGTGAATTTTGCAGAAAGCATCCTTATCTGTCTCTATAAAACTTCTCTAACACTGGAGACATTTCTACTGAATGCTAAAAAGTGCTTCTCATGCTGATTTCAATTTCTAGCGTTGGCTGGAAAGCACAAATGTAAGAATAAAAGATGTGTTTTAAAACTATATTATTGCCCTGAATTTAGTATACAGGAGTTTTCACTAATAATCTTACTGAACTATGCAAAGGAATCATGATGCATAATGTTGATTAAATGATTTTATTTTAAAATCTTGTGAATAGCTTTCTTTTGAGGGGCTTTAACCAAGAATAGCAGAAATTTCTCCCTAATTTAATATAATCCTGATTCTTTCCCTTCCTGGTTATTTTTTGACTCTAGAGTAGCCTCATTTCAACTGAGGAGCAAAATCCTGCATTCTTTTTCTGAAACCATTGATTTTTCTGTTTAAAAAAGAGTTGAAGGTGGCAACTAGCAATCTTCAATTTTCTCTCCATTTTTATGCCAGACATGTATGTAAGTGCATTTTAATTTGAATGGCTGGATTCTGTAGCTATCGACAGATTGTTATAGGAATTGGGCGGACACAGAGTACAAAACCTATTTTCTAAGTTGTTGCTCATCTTTCTGTGTGTAGAGAGGTTCAATTATCACTATATCGACCTCTTCCTCAGTTTTCACCCCCATATTCATCACGGAACTTTGAGATCAGCTTTCCTCTTTTCCGTAACTAGGTGTCACTTACACATCTCAGTATATGCTTCCTGTTTCTGGTCGGTATTTTATAGTAAATTTTATTTTTATTTATTTATTTTTTCTTTTTTGCAGTCCACTGGTATATTCAAGGTTCCACAATAGCAAATGCATTAGGGAAGAGTTTCACGAAGCTTTACAAGTGCATAGTATTCAAAGGAATGGCAGTATATGCTAATGACATTTTCTGTATCACTAAAAATAGTCATAAATGTGCCTTTCCTTGAGCATCCTCATTTAGATCACTTGCATGTAAGTAAGATCTTTCTGTTTTTCTTTTCAAAATTTTTAATTATTGACAGCAGAGAGAGAGAGAGAGAGAGAGAGAAAGAGACTAATTTGTTGTCCCTCTTACTTGTGCTCCATTGGTTGATTCTTGTACATGCCCTGACTGAGGATGAAACCCACAACCTTGGCATATCAGGACAATGCTCTAATTAACTAAATTACCAGGCGAAAGCTCTGAATCTTCTTGAAGGCCTGGTATATTAAAAATCACTAAATTGCTAGCAGTACTTTCACATAAGAAAAAGAAGCCTAAGGGGATAAAATTCTTGGCAATAAAAATAAGCAAGAGATCTGTAGCTTCAATTTCTGAGGCTACAACTAATTATTTATAAATCACACTCATGACGTAGATAACTGGTGTGGTTTTTTTTTCTCTTTAAATAAGTTCTCATAAAGCATCATATTACAGAACAGTGACATAAAACTTCAAGATGTTTTGAAGAAAATTAAAACACAAATATAAACACAAACCAAAACAAAGAGCCCATATTTTCATTCCTCATTTAGTCCAGCATTGTGACTCTTAGGACAGTTCTTCTCTCTTATCTTTTAATTTCTCAGTGGATTTTTAATGCTTACAAATAGCCTAGAATAAGAAGTTAGATAGGCAGGCTAAATCTAAGAAATTGGCAAACTGAACCAGCATGATTTTAACTACCAATTTCCATCAATCAGTGACTCCTACCTACTCTACCTACTCCTAAGAAATTAGAATAATTTCAGTTTAAACAGCATTATAGACCTGGGAAGCTCAAGCTTTATGCAATATGTATTATATTAAACTTCTTACCTTTCGGTAGTCTTTGTTTCAACTTTATTGTGCTATATAGAAAGCTTCATTTAAAATAAAATCACGGAGCCTGACCAGGTGGTGGCACAGTGGATAGAGCATCGGACTGGGATGTAGAAGACCCAGGTTCGAGACCCTGAGGTCGCCAGCTTGAGCGCGGGCTCATCTGGTTTGAGCAAAACTCAACAGCTTGACCCCAAGGTCGCTGGCTTGAGCAAGGGGTTACTTGGTCTGCTGAAGGCCCACGATCAAGGCATATATGAGAAAGCAATCAATGAACAACTAAGGTATTGCAACGTGCAACGAAAAACTAATGATTGATGCTTCTCATCTCTCTGTACCGGTCTGTCTGTTCCTGTCTATCCCTCTCTCTGACTCTCTTCCTGTCTCTGTAAAAAAAAAAAAAAAAAAAAAAAGAAAGAAAAATCAAGGAGACTCAAAATGTACTAGAAGGATAGCTCTTAATAATGAAGTTTATTTCTTTTATTTTTATTTTTTTAAAGGGACAGATAGAGAGATAGATAGGGACAGACAGACAGGAATGGAGAGAGATGAGAAACATCAATCATCAGTTTTTAGTTGCGCCACCTTAGTTGTTCATTGATCGCTTTCTCATATGTGCCTTGACCGTGGGCCTTCAGCAGACCGAGTGACCCCTTGCTCAAGCCAGCGACCCGCGCTCAAGCTGGCAACCTCAGGGTCTCGAACCTGGGTCCTTCACATCCCAGTTTGATGCTCTATCCACTGCACCACCGCCTGATCAGGCTGAAAGTTTATATATATAAAAAAATAATCACAAGATCACAAGAGGGTTTAACCCTTCCAAGTCACCTTGAGAGGAGCCACAGGCATTGTAAATATAGACGAGAGTATGGCAGCTTCCAGAGGAAAAGGGCTGGGGTGGTAAAGGGGGTCAAGTATATGGTGACAGAAGATGGTGTGACTTTGGGTGGTGAGCACACAAGGCAACATACAGATCACGTATCATGAAAATGTACACTTGAACCCTATATGCTCTTATTAACCAATGTCACCCCAATAAATTTAAGTATGTAATAAAGGACTTTAAAAAGTGCAGCTGGAGTGTATGAAAGGGTGAAAGAGCAGAGTTTGGAGGTTATGGAGAGAGAAATGCTCATAGTTTTAAGTTACAGCTGAGATTAAGAACCACAAGTGTACAATGTAATTTTACTAGCGTGTTAGTATTTTTAAGTTTTCCTAGCATTATTTTTTTAAGATTTCAACAAGTAATGGCCTTCCCTTCTTCCCTCACCTTGGATATAATTTACTTTTGTTAAAAATGTATATACATACAGTTATAGTAATTTTCCTGACAGACTTCTGAATTGATAGAGTTTGAATATAACATAAAGATTCCTTTTGCAGTTAGGGGATAACTGATACTAAGTTTACATCCATGACCATTCATGACCACTGTGATACAAGCACCATTACTTTTTCCTTGGAAACATGCAGCAGATCAGGCAGACTTTCACGCAGAAATCTGTTTCTTTCCAACTCCCTCTTGAGGACAGCCAAAGAAACATGAATTCAGCCCTATGTCCAACTCTCATTGGTCAAGCCAGGTGAAGGATCACTGAGAGACATAACAAAAGCCACGGCACCAAGCTCCGTCAACACCCTGACGCTGGCGCCATCCCCAACACAGACTCAGGGCATCACCAAACAGACAACATAATTGAGAAAATTAAAAAATCCAAAGCATGAATGAAGTAATATGTCTTAAAAATAAGTTATTAATATAATTGGACATATTTAAACATTGTTAAAAAATGTATTGTAGATGGAATATTTAAACTTGATGCTATACATGCCAGAATAATTTGGGGCTAGCTGATTCCTTTTGGATTTTAGTTTATTATTATTTATATACATAGGGTAATTCAAAGATAAATCAATCTTCTCTAGGTACTCCCTAAGTAAATGGATTGATTCGTGTAGCTCTGTTGAGAAGCTGCTGTGTGTTTCGTCTGTTTTTGCAAATATTGAAACACTCCAGGGTTCACTCCTTGGTCTTTCTCATGGTACAGCTCCTTCCTCTCTGTCCTCATGTCACATGTTTGGCTCTTGTGCAGCATGTTCTCTTCTATGCCCCTGACATTTGTACAGCTGGAACAATCTGCCACCAGGCCACTGCTGACTCCTGGCCATTCAGTTATTGACTCAATTCACCTAATGAGCATGAGTCACAGTCATTGGAGCTGGTGAGACAACAGTGAATAAAAGATAAACCCTGTCCTTGAGGAGCATATAATCTGTACAGTTCACTTTTGAGTTAGAGAGTATTTAGACTATAAAGCATATTTCAAAATTTGGTTCTTTGACTACATACACAATAAAATAAATATTATATACTACTATGAAAAAAATCTTAACATGCTGTACCTTACAACTCCATATCACTAGTGATTCAGAAAGAGAGAAAGGATTAGTGATCATATATATATATATATATATATATATATATATATATATATATATATATATACACACACACACATATATATATTTCATATTCCAAAATGAACTGGCTTCTCATTGGTTTCATATAGAAAGCAAATATATATATTAAAGAATCTATATATAAACTAAGAGTCAGAAGTTCACTTTAACCTACAAAGCTAAGGGGGAAAAATGAGGAATTAGTATGAGTACATATATATAGACATAAGTGTGGATATGAGTTTGGAAATAAAAACAGATATGGATAAAGAGTGGCAAAATCATTAGCTATAATGGCACAGTCACAGATACAAAAATAGAAAGAGAGAGAGAGAGAAATTGAGAGAGATGGCTCTGTCAGAGTCAGAAGAAAGGCAGCCTAGAAAGACAGAACTTTCTGACAGTAACTACTGTTCTTCAGCCAAACACCATGGAAGCAGCTGTGGTCTCATGCCCCTACACACCATCAAAGAACAGACAGACACTATAAATTTTCAACGTCTGGAGACTGAAAGTAAGCATTCCAATTCTCACACTGGGACAGTATTAGACAACAGCATGTGGGAAGCTGGGAGTTTCTCCATTGCCCAGTGGTAACGATGTCACTTCTGATGCCAGTTCTGCTGTGGTCTGTGTATGGTATCATATAAAAAACACTTTACTGGACCCACACTTGGAGAAGCTTAGGCTTCTGCAGGAAGATTTATTCACGTTTGAAATAGAAGTTTGCTTATAGGCTCTCAGTGTCTTCTCTCTGTCTATCCCACCAAGAAAAAAGTCCAGCCTTGTCTTCATTAAGCCCAGTATAAAGACCAGAGTCCAGATGTTCTGTGTCATGGTGTAGCCCACATTAAAGCTTGGCCTAGTCCAGGTGCTGCTGAAAGCCTGCGCTTGGTAAGTTGCCCAGCTGCTAGCCCCTGCGGCATGGCTGTTGCTTGGAAACCCCATGAATAAATGAGTAGGGCAAGCTGTTTCCAAGCGGGAAGAGAGAGGGTTTTGTTAAGGCTGTGTTTATATTTTCAGATGGGAAAGGACTAGCTTACCTTTTTTTTTTTTTTTTTTTTTTTTTTATTTTTCTGAAGTTGGAAACAGGGAGGCAGCCAGACAGACTCCTGCATGCGCTCGACGGGGATTCACCCAGCATGCCCACCAGGGGCCAATGCTTCGCCCATCTAGGGCGCCACTCTGTTGCAACCAGAGCCATTCTAGCACCTGAGGCAGAGGCCATCCTCAGCGCCCCAGCCAACTTTGCTCCAATGGAGCCTTAGCTATGGAGGGGAAGAGAGAGACAGAGAGGAAGGGGAGGGGGAGGGGTCGAGAAGAAGATGGGCGTCTCTCCTGTGTGCCCTGGCCGGGAATCGAACCCAGGACTCCTGCACGCCAGGCTGACGCTCTACCACTGAGCCTGGACTAGCTTACTTTTAACTTAACCCATCAGTGTCTTTAAAATTTCATGTGCTTGCATTGGTTCCCTTCACTAACCACTTAAATTCTTCTTCTAGGCTAGATCCTGGCTTCTACTGTGCAGGCCTTAAAACAGAAGTGCAGAGGCACCTGCTGGCAGTGCTTTGTGGAGATTCTTCCCAAACCTGAGTCCTGAGGCACAGTGTGGGTGCTGAAGGCACCATGGATTTATGAAATGTGCAATTAGGCCTATGAATACTTTAGCCTTCTAGCAAATTAAGGTAAATGGGATATTGCAACTTCTTACTGAAGCAGGCTTCCAAGTTTTACAAAACATAATAATGTTCAACTCGCTCTGCTTTCTTTCCCCCTCAATAGCTAACTATCTGCCTATGGTAACAGTAATGAGGCCATGACCGTGCTGTCCCTGGAAACCTCACGAGCCGGTGTAACTAGAACCCAACCCAGCTGGAACGAGGAAGTCCTAAGCTCAGGCATTAACCGACATCAGGGAAGCCACGACTTTGGCCTGCACTTGGCAAGATGAAGCAGCACACACACTTCTCTTGCCCGAGCAAAAGGAAGTTCTAAGTCCTAACCAACGTCTCAACAAATAAGAAGAAAATGCCCAGGTTTCAACTGTGCATCATCCATCAGGCCAAGGACCAGGAACATCTAGTTCAATAAAACTGAATGAAAAGAGACAGTCAACAGATGACAGCACCAGGACAACTTAGATAGTACAATCATTTGACCATGATTTTAAAGCAGTAATTACAAATTGTTTTGAGAAAAATGTTATAAACATACTTGAAAGAAATGACACTAATAGAAAGCCTCAGCAAAGGAATGCAAAGTCTCAGACAAGAAATACAAATAATACAAAAGATTATTTGAAAATTTTAGATTTTAAAAAATATAAAACAAAACTAACAAGTTCATTGGAGAGGCTCATCTACCTAAAAGAGGGAACAAGAAAGAATTGATTTAAGGAGAAAACAGAATAAAAGACATTAACTAATCTAAATAGCAGGGAGAAAATAGTTGATTTAAAAAAAATGAGCCTGACCAAGGGGTGGCGTGGTGGATAGAGCATCAGACTGGGATGCGGAAGACTCCGGTTCGAGACCCCGAGGTCGCCAGCTTGAGCTCAGGCTCATCCTGTTTGAGCAAAGCTCACCAACTTGTACCCAAGGTTGCTGGCTTGAGCAAAGGGTCACTCGGTCTGCTGTAGCCCCACGGTCAAGGCACATATGAGAAAGCAATCAATGAACAACTAAGGTGTCGCAAAAAAAACCCTGATGATTAATGCTTTGATGCTTCTCATCTCTCTCCCTTCCTGTCTGTCTGTCCCTATCTTTCCCTCTCTCTGACTCTCTGTCTCAGTAAAAAAAAAAAAAAAAAATGATACCTGACCAGGTGGTAGCACAGAGGATCGAGTGTCAGACTGGGACACAGAGAACCCAGGTTCAAAACCCCGAGATCACTAGCTTGAGTGTGGGCTCACCTGATTTGAGCAAGGCTCACCAGCTTGAGCCAAAGGTCGCCTGCTTGAGCAATGGGTCACTTACTCTGCTGTAGCACCCTGGTCAAGGCACATTTAAGAAAGCAATCAATGAACAAGTAAGGAGCTGCAACAAAGAATTGATGCTTCTCATCTCTCTCCCTTCCAGTCTGTCTGTCCCTATCTATCCCTCTCTCTGTCTCTGTCAAAAACAAACAAACAAAAAAACCAATGAACAGAGCTGTGGAGACCTGTGGAACTGTAACAAGTTAGCTCCCATTCCTGTCCTTGGATTTCATGGATGATGGGGGAAAGTGCAAGACTCAAAAATGTTCTCCAAGTATTTGTAGCTAAAAACTGAGTTTGGCAAGAAACGAACATCTATCTACATTCTAGAAACTGAACAAACCCCAAATAGAGTAAACTCAAACAAATCTACACTGAGACACATCGGAATTAAAGTCCTGAGAAAAAAAGACAAAGACCCTGTTTTGAAAACAGCCATAAAATAACAATACATTCCCTCCATGGGAGAAATCAAAATCAATTACAACGACAGTGTGTTTCTCATAGGAAGGCGGAGATGCCGGAAACAAATGGCATAATATTTTCCAGATGTTGAAGAGAAAAAGATAAAGAATTATCAAAACAATTCTATTCCAGTAAAAATATATTGGTATAATAATGGCATTCATAGAGTGTGCTAAATTATGCATATGTAATGTAAACCCTCTAGCAATCACACAAAACATATAAAAAAAAGGTATACTAAAAACCCTATGAATAAATCAAGATGAAATTCTAAAAACAAAAAAAATGTTTAAATAACCCACAGGAAAAAAAACACCAGATGAACAAAACCAGAAGAAACAAACCTAAAAGAAATACTAAAATGGCAGATTTAAGCACTAACATATTGATAATTACATCAAGTGTAAATGGTCTTCATACAGCAGTTAACAGACAGTGCTAGGCAGACTAGATTAATAAATAGGATTCAACTCTATGATGTCCAAAACAATATTCACTGCAGATTCCATAATATAGGCAAGTTGAAAGTAATATATATATATATATATATATATATATATTATACACACATACATACATACACACACAAACACACACACACACACACACACACATATATATATATATATATATATATATATATATATGTATATATAGCATTCAACTACCAGTCAAAATACAACTCAGGAATGGTACTGTTTCATGGATATGTGCTTCATCTCCACTGAATCAGAGTCAATATCCTATCTGTAAAATCGCACTATAGTTTTCTAATATGCTTCTATTGGGGCAAACTGGGGAAAGGCCAGTTTCTCTGTATGAAACCTCTGGAATTTCTCTGTGTTATTTCTTAATACTGCATGTGAGTTTACAATAATGTCAAACATAAAATTTAATCAAAAACAATTTTTTAAATTGTGATGGTTAATTTTATGCGTCAATGTGACTGGGCCTCAAGGTGCTCCGACATGTGACCAAACACTCAGAGTGTGTCTGGGACCAGGTTGTGGGTGAAATTAACATCTGAGTCAGTAGACTGAGTGCAGCAGATTGCAGTGCCTACTGTGGATGATGTCATCCGAACACCTCGAGACCTGAACAGAGTCGAAGGGCTGCGTCCGAGGGAATTCTACCTGCCTGCTTGCTGAGTTGAGACACTGGTCTTTCCCAGTCCCAGGACGGGGTCTGCAACATCAGGTCTTCTGGGGTCACAGCCTGCTGGTGTCAAGACTGGACATCACTCTTGTTCTCAGGCCTTGGACATGGACTAGAACCCAGTCGATGTCTCCAGTGTGCTGACTACAAGTCTTGGGACCTCTCAGTCTCCATAACTGAGTGAGCTAATTCTATGTATGTGTGTGTGTGTTCCATTTCACTAGAGAACCCTGACTAATATAAAACAATATTAGGAGTCTGTTTCACGTATATAATTAAGGTGTGAAAAGGAATGCTAGATGTCAGTTTTTATTGACTCTCAACGGAAAAAAGCAAGGAATTCCAACATTTGATTTCAATGATATTGTGTGTGTGTGTGTGTGTGTGTGTGTGTGTGTGTGTGTGTGTGTGTGTGTTAAACCCTAGCAGCAGATGTTGCTGGTGTGGAAGGAGAGGCAGGTAACAAGCAGTGGATTTCAATTAGTAAATCACTTAGCCATAAAAACTTCAGATTCAAACAGTGCTGTTGATCCTTCTTATATAAATGCCTGTATGCATTACCTATTGAGATCAGCATGCAGCAATTTTTATTTGTCAGTGAAAATCAATCAACCTCTACTTAAAAAAAAAAGTAGAATATTTTGGATCATCAGTATGATTCAAGTGGTATTCTATTTTAGAAAAGTCAATTCTTTTTAAAGATGTTTTTAATATTCATGATTTGAACATTTAATTATGGTTGATATTAAATAAAAAGAATGAGAGCACATTTTGACTTGCAAAGTTTGTAGTGCACTAAGAATTCATTAGGCCATAGTAGTTGAAGAGTCAGTTTTCAGGTTTTTGGAATTTGGCAAAAGCATATTCAACTATAGATAAATCTAATTGTAAAATTTTTTGTATTTTTTTTAAGAAAACAATAGTATAGACTAGAGATTTTCAACCTTTTTTTTTCATGGCACAAACACACACTAATTACTAAGGTCAGTGCCCAACTAAATACAACCATTTTCATCTCATGGCACAAATAAATTAGTTACTAAAGTAGAAGAGGTCAGGGCCCCTTTTTCTTTAGTAATTAGTTTATGAGTGTGTGAGAAACAAAGTTTGAAAATCACAGTTCTATTAGAATGAGACCAATGGATATTTAAGCATTGTTCTTATTCCTTATAAAATATTAAATAAAAATTTCACATATAAATTCTATATAGAATAAATCATATGACATCAATCTCAGACTTTCTGGAAAATTTGTAACTGGAGGTTAAAAAAGATTTCTATAGATCTGTGCACCCACTTAGGGGGGATAAATACACAATACAGTGTACAGAAATGTGTTGTAGAATAAAACCTGTATAATTGTGTTAACCAGTGTCCTCTTAAATTTAACTTAAAAAATTACAAGATGTTAACCACAGTTAAAATTTAAATAAATAAAAATGGATTTCAAAGTCAGAGGGATTCTGATTCAAATCGCACACCCATATGTACTATGGCCACTATAACAACAGTAATGCACGCAACTTCTATTCACACTGAATATATAATACATGCTAAATAATTTATATACAGTATCTTATTTTACACTTGTAACAATTCAATGATGAAGACACAGCTGGTTTCATTTTACAGACAGAAGATCAGGCTTATTTCTGTTGTATGTCCTTGGACAGTTACCTAAATGTTTTTTAGTTGTTGTTTTCTTAATAATAAAGCGGGGAAAACTATACCTATCTTGTTGTGTTATGAATGTGTTATAAGACAATTTATGTAACACATCAAATTCAGGACCGTTAACCTAACAGTCACTAATCAACATGATAGTCTGCCTATTTTAATTAAAATAATATTCAGGTTCACTTCATACACAGAACTAAATCATGATCCCCCAGATAGGAATGGTCGGGTCCATGATGTGGTTTATCAGAACTAAGTGTTTACAGATATGGATTACCTGAGTCAACTTCATGTGCACCAATATTTCCTCTTTCAAAAATGCATGAAGCAACAGACTGTCCAGTCTGGACTTGGTTTTTCAAATAAAGTTTATTTCTTATGGTATACCATCTGTAAGAAGTGGTTGTCAAGAAATGGCATTGGGCCTTACACATTTATCAAAGTAAAAATAAAGTTAATGTCTTGAATTTATACTATATTAAGATAAAACAAAACTTTTAAGCTTCCTAGGATTCAGATCAAAAGGCTTTGATGCTTTAACATTCGGAGTGTCACTGAAGGACTCCCCTGGGCTCACTGTTAATTTTAAAGCTATTAGAGATAAGAGCTGAATTTCAAGGGAGTTACAGTATTAATTCATTTTTTTTTCCTTTTCAGAGAGAGACCCATGAGGCTTCAATATTTAAAGTTAGTAAGCTCAACAGACCTTGACAAGAATCTTCTTACTAAATACAAAAAGAACACATTAAAAAGCTTTGTTGATGGGACTGCGTTAGGAACAGCTTTGAGTGAGTCTTTGATTGTCTGAGACATGTAATTCCTAAACAAACAAACAAACAAAATCTTTTGTTTATCTCAATATTTTGAAATAGTCTATTTTAATAAGATAGCTTAGGGTCACGGTGAAAAATATTTTCAGATTCATGTAGCTGGATCTCTGTCCACTGATATACTATACAGAAATATACACTATTATCTAGTCATGTGATAATATACACTTTTTTGATATCATTTGCACACAAGATTGAATAACCAATATGTGCCTTTGTGATCCTAACAAATAATTTATATAACTTTTTTATCTATATCATATAATAATACATATCTGCACATAATATAAGGTAATATTCCATACTTTACTTTCAAATTATCAATTTATGGAGCCTACTGTAATCTGAAATATAAACTAATATTAAGGGAATTCTCTACCTGAAAATATAATTAAGAAGAGTTTTTTTTATTAATTGTTTTATGTCTTTATGCAAGCTAACATGAAGCAGAATTATTTGGTGACAAAATATCTTACCTTTCAGGAGATTTCAGGCAACAATACCTTTCCACTAAATCTGTATTAGAGATTTCCATAATGGGATGACATAGGAATATTCTTGGTAATGTAAATTATCTTTGTCTTTGCAAACTCTGTTTGCTTCGAAAACATATAGACACATCAAATAGACCGATAAGGGCTAATCTGGTATGGAATTGTCAAAAACAATAACAAAAAAGACACCTGCACACAGAAACAAAAACAAAAACAAACCTAAACAAAACAAAAAATGGAAGAAAGAAACATTAGCTCTGAAAACAGTACGGGGAATTTCCTCCTAGGTATTCATTGCCTTTACATGGACTCAAGGGTGCTCCTGACTCCATTACCTTTAATTTCTTGTAGCAGTGATTAATTCACACTCCTGTGTTCAGTCCTCTGAGATGAGTGGCATGACCAGAGAGAAGCCTTGAAGTATGATTAGGAAAGTCTTCGCCCACGGAACAGTGTTACAAGTTCCTTGAGGCATTGAACTCATGTCTTTAGTTTCCTTCATGCCAGGCTCCAAAGAACCTTGGGGCCTGGCCAAATGTTACCGTCCTACAAAGTTAATTAAGTTATTACTTCCTATAAGACCTTACAAGGACTCTTTACAGCTTCATATGCACTCAAAGCCCTCTAAATGTAATAACAAATTTTAAGAATAATTATTAAATGTACTAAAATGTCTCTCTAATTCTGACAATGGTTTACTTTCATCTGGACTTTGACCTGGTTAAAGGCAATCAGATCACTATTAGAATTTTTCTTTACAGCCAAAATACTCCTTACGTAAAAAAAATCTTTCCTTAGTGTGCCTTTAATTATGTTTACAATCTTTTCTTTCATTTTTTTCTTCTTTGTCCTTCAGAAGGCACTTTTCATTTGTTAGGCTTATCATGTTCTTTTTCTCCAATAATCTATCTTGATTTTCCTGTTTCACTTTCAAAATGAAGACAGCTTTGTCAGGCAGATAAGTTATTTTATCCTCACTCTGTTAAAGATGGCTGCTGCTCTCACATGATACAGCTAATCGCCTTTCCTGCTTGAGAAGGGGCTTGGTTATGCTAATATGTACTGAAGGAGGCGATTGTCCCTCTGAAAGGTTTTATTTTAAAAAAAAAACAAACCCTTATATTTATTGTCAAGATTTTACAAGGCTGCAAAGGTAATTCAATTGGAAAGAACAGTTTTCTTTTTAAAGAATAATCTTTTTTTTAATAAATAAATTTTTATTAATTTTAATGGGGTGACATCAATAAATCAGGGTACATATATTCAAAGAAAACATGTCCAGGTTATCTTGTCATTTAATTATCTTGCATACCCATCACCCAAAGTCAGATTGTCCTCCGTCACCTTCTATCTAGTTTTCTTTGTGCCCCTCCTCCTCCCCCTCCCTCTCTCCCGCCTTCCCTCCCCCCCCCCATAACCACCACACTCTTGTCTATGTCTCTTAGTCTTGTTTTTATGTCCCACCAATGTATGGAATCCTGCAGTTCTTGTTTTCTTCTGACTTACTTATTTCACTCTGTATAATGTTATCAAGATCCCACCATTTTGTTGTAAGTGATTTGATGTCATCATTTCTTATGGCTGAATAGTATACCATGGTGTATATGTGCCACATCTTCTTTATCCAGTCTTCTATTTTTTTTACTGTGATTAAAGCCTTTAAGCAAACTCTTGGCCAATACAGCAAGAATCCATAAAAGAGTAGTATCTTTAACATGTTCACCAAGTCCAAGTTAGCACCATCACGATGCCAAATCCCTGAAAAATGCAACCCAACCCCAGTTCAGTCTGTTAGGAGCTGTCACAAGGAGCAGGAGTCAAGGAAAAGTCCACATCCAGGAAAAGTCCACATGGTACTGG
Organism: Saccopteryx leptura; assembly: GCF_036850995.1. Taxonomy (NCBI): domain Eukaryota; kingdom Metazoa; phylum Chordata; class Mammalia; order Chiroptera; family Emballonuridae; genus Saccopteryx; species Saccopteryx leptura. Next base: position 205,235,999 of record NC_089503.1, on the reverse strand, counting down.
AATTGTTGTCACCATTCTATACTTTGCAGCTCACGACCAACTCCTAATGACCGCTGCTTCTAGCTGGTAATGATTCAGGTAGACTGGAAAAGCCATCTGCAGCATGTGTGGAGATGGAGCTTCTGTTCTCCTCTGCCTGAAGAGATGAGACCAGGTTGCTTTTCCCTGGAGCTCTTCGACTGTGGCATGGTAAAGAGAACCTTGGGATACACTAAGCTGGGTGGCAAAGGTAGATTCATAATAGAAGTTGGCAAAAGAGGGAAAGAGAGCTCTAAATTAGGAGTAGGTCCCAGCCTGAAATATGTGTGGGGCATTGAGGTAGGAGGAATAGAGGAAACACTATATATTAAACAAAACAGCAGAAAATAGGACTATCAACACCCACAACAGAGATCTTTGAGGGAAGAATAAAAAACCTGACTATTCAGGCAAGACATAGTTAAGTGGCCCTTGTGCAAATGAGATCAGTTTACCTGCTTCTTGGAAGAAATACCCTAGGCTCGTCCACAATGTCGTAGATGGGGCTGATGGCCCTGGGAACCTTCAGCCTTCAGTGGCAAACCCCAGCATTCTGGGCAAGTTAGGTCATAGGTGGCTGGAGTAGGGCTGGAAGAGACTGAACCCTCCCTTAGAGGAGCTAGGGGGAAGCCTACCTTCCAGTGTCCCTGTTTCCTCACAGCAGAGGCATGTAAGTCTGGAAGGCTTTAGCTCACTGAAAGGTTTTAAAAGGAGGAGCTAGGAGGCTATTTTGAGGGGAGGAGACCATGCTGTGGTAGGGAGGAGGAACTGTTGGTCAAATGAGTTTGTATATATGATGTATATATTTGCTCGCTTTGGGTGTGGGAGACAAGCTGTAAGCTGGCAAAGTGATTATAGCTTAAGGCTTAGTTTTAAGACTAAGCCTTTCCCTCCCTTCTAATACTAAGGTCTTCTCAAAGCTATGCTTTCCCCTCACCTTTGACTGTTGCATGATAGGGGGTGCTGCACTCTTTTGAGGAATCCCATATATGCCTCAGATAAGTGGCTTTGTATCAGAGACTTCCTTATTTGTATATTGGCTTGAAGGCTTTAATTTCTACACTGTAAAATGAAGCAGACCAGGGGCTCTCGCTCTCTCTTGGTTCCTGCTATCAGCATTGCAGAGGCCTCCCTAATCCTTTGCCCTCTATGGGAAAAGCAGGTTTTCTGCTTTTCCCTCAGCTTTTCTTGTGACTTTCCTGTCTTGGTGAGAAACCAATAAACAGAAAGGCCCACCATCCTCTGACTCTGCCATTTCTTTACCGTCTGCCCGAATTCAATGAGAACCTGCATGTGAATGGCCATGATGGCAGCCCCTGGTCATACTGGAGCCCATGTTGTAGCAGGGCAGGGAGGCCATATGGACATAGGTGGAATGCTGAAGGAGAAGCTAGTTTGTGCAGGAGAAGGATATGGGAACAGAGGTGAATAAGACTGGTGAGGGCCTTTGATTCTAGGAAAAAGCCGGGAAGAGTGGGTTTTGGTGCCCCATGTGTTTGTTTTTTACTCGTTGGCCAGTATGAGTCTAGAATAAAGGAAAATGGACCACCAGATTTTGGCTCCACTATTTCTTTACGATCTGTCCCAACTAAATGCCAACCTAAACCTGCACGGGCCAGGCGGCTGTGATGGTGGCTGTGTCTACTGGCCTTACACACCTTTATAAAAGATATATTTTTTAAACAAAAATTAAAAGGTGCTCTCAGGCTTTTACTGAATAATTTTACAATAGCAGAAGTGTTTGCTGACTAAAATTGAAAATTATATTTTAAATTAATAAAATTTCTGAACAAAACAAACATGAACTTAAACTCTCCCCCCCCCCCCAATAATACAAGAAATAGTGTAGAGGCCCTGAATAGGAACTTAGAACAGGGACAAAGGCCACAGTAACTTTACTGACAAAAGTACAGAACACAGAACTGTGCTGAACACAGCACAATAGGGATAAAATTAACAGTTTTGATTAATCAATAGGTGGGGACATTTGAACCACTTCCCTTGCTTTTGATCTGCTCTAAAGAGGTTCCCCTTCCTGATTTCCTCATTCTCTTGTCTGCTTCCTTACTTTCTCATTTTTGTCCCTGCTTCTAATTTGTGTCCATCAATAAACACCCATAAGGACTGGGGGTCAGGTGTGTCTCATGAAACCTGTATAAGGGATTGTGAGGCAGTCTTCCCTAGGTCCCTGGGTGCATGCTGTATGGCCAGTAGTCACAGCCATCATGGCCATGCTTCTCTCTCTCTGCACAACTTCTCTTTCTCTCATTCAGAGCTTACAAAGTCCTGACACATTATCTGGTTTCACAACCAAGAGAATCTTCTCTGGTTCCTCCTAGAATCAAAGGCCTCAACAGTCTTAGTGGAGCTCACAAAAGCTCCTCACCTCTGTTCTCCATCTGCACAAACTGTCTTCTTCCTCGGCGGCACTCTGCATTCTCTCCTCTCTCACTCTGCAAACATGGCTTCTTTCTCCTTCTCTTTCTCTTCTCTTCAGGACTTTCTGGTGCAAAGACCTCTCCTCCAGCAGACATCAGCAAAACAATGGCCCTCCCTAAACAGGAAGGTAATTTGCAACTTCACAGACCACAATTACCTGGCGCTACCCAGCCCCCAATACAAACTATAAGCGAGCAAACATAAAAATCATTATTTTACAAACTTATGTGACCAACACATCATGTGGTCTCTGAGTAGTCACTGTCTCCAGGACAAGTCAACACCAAGTCTCTCCCATATCATATAATAATTTAGCAAGGGTAATCTCTATTCTCTATACACAAATATGTACAAGGAAAACAAACAAACAAAAAAACACAATTATTCCAGGTTCTGTGATGTTAATTTATATAACTGAGGGTAATGTCTCTAAACTTTGTATTTTTGAGGTACTTGGAAAGTAGGTAACATTGTTTTATAAATGTATGCATCTGTGTTTCAGTTGACCTAATTGACTTAAGTTTATAAATGTTGACTGCTGCACCCTACTTTATTGTAGGCACGTGTAATCTTCACTGACCCATTCAACCAATGATAAACACCTACATGGTTACTCCATCTTTACTATCACAAAGTGCAATGTATATTCTTTTATATTTTCACGGGAAAATGACAGGGATATTTCTGGTACTAAATTTTCAGGGTACAGATGGCTTTCTAGAATGGCTGCCCTTGTGAGACCTACCCAACAGAGATGGGCACAGGTACGCATACACACAGTATATAAATTTGGATCTTATATAAGTTGAATCTTTACTCAATGGGGTATTTTATTTGCCTTTTGAGTTTTACTTCAATTTTCTTAAAGATTTAAAAAAAGAAATCTACAGTGAAAGAAAAAAAACTATGAAGCTAAAGAGGGAATACACAAGAGAGAATTTCCTAAATAAGACAAAAATGCCACGAGACCTACATATTAGAAAATTTGTGTCACTTAATGTCAATGGGATAGATATTTATAAATTAAAATCAATATCTAGATATTTCACCAAGATGACAAAACTTGTCCCCCCCCCCTTTAGTTCTTGTATCATATCTCAAAAGTCATGAAAGAGAATTTTAGAAAATCTTGAGAATAGAATGAAAATAATCCACTGTTTTGGGTAATGCTGATCTCCAGTTAACTATACTTAAATGTCATAAGACACTTGGAAGAAAAAAAATTATTAGTAAATTCTTAAGGTAAAAGTGTATAAAGGTTAAAATAATAACTGCCCATTATAGTTAGAAATATATTTATACCTCAGAGGATACAGAAGTCGAGCACAGAAGTCACACAATGTTAATGTTTACATAGAAATTATACATGCATGGCCTGCTTGTTCCAAAAATGTTCACTTTCAGAAATAATCCTGTGATGCTTAATTTTATGTGTCAACTTGGTTGCGCCACTGTGCCCATATATGTGATCAAATATATTATTCTGAATAATTTCAGTGAGGGTGATTTTTGCACAAGACTAACATGCAGATTGATGGAATTTGAATAAAGCAGATTATTCTCCATAATGTACATGGGCCTCTCCCAGTTAGTTGAAGGGCTGAATAAAACAAAAGCTTTACCTCTAGAAGAAGGGATTTTCCAGCAGAGAGCCTTCCAACTTGCATTGCGACACCAGCTCTTTCCTGGGTCTTTAGTCTGCTTGCCTACTCTGCAGAGTTGAACTTGCCAGTCTTCATAATCATATGAGCTAGTTGCTTAAAATATATCTGTCTCTCTCTCATTCTGTATGTATATTATATACATACATATATATAATATACATATATACATATATATAATACACACACACACATCCTAATAGCTTTGTTTTTCTGGAGAACTTGACTAATGCAAATGCTGAAAGCTATAAATGTATTTGTGAATTCCAAGTACTGTTGTTCCTTTATTTTACCAATGCCCTTTCCCCTTTTGTTTTCTCCCTATCCTTTGCCCTTCTCTTTCTTCTTTCTCTTTTTTTTCTAAAGAACAACATGATTTTGTCATAGTAAGTAACTCATGACTTTTCACTCATAATTTCTATTGTGTTTATTTCATGACTGCAGCCATCCTTTTCGTCCAAACAAGAGTGAAATCCAAACAAAGGCTTTCTTGTCAATGTCCTTAGGTCAGACCAGAATTGTCTTGATCACCTCAAAATGATTCTGAATCATGACGTATTCTACTTTCCTTTACAGCAGAAGAGGGAACATTTATCTCATATTTATATGCTATATCTTACCCCTTATCTGAATAAACTGTTATCTCAAATCTCTTTTAATTATTTAGTCATATATTTACCTCTAGCTGACCTTTTGTTTTCAACCTATGTTCTGAAATTGCATACACATCAGGCTCTTGGCCTGCGAATTACTGATAGGCAGGTTCTATCCCAAATGGAAAACTATCTATCTTATCTAGTTCTTATTGTAGAATCAAGTTGTAAATAGAAAGTCTTCAATAATGGACTAAGAAGATTATTTTGCCTTCACATGGTCAGCTCATCTATCCAGAAAACATCAGGTCATCTCTATACAGCACTTTAAGGTTCCTGTCACCAGGCTAACAGGGAGGTACTAATCATTCTGATCTTAGTAGTATTTTTTTGAAGCATAGGATCTGTTTCTTTTGGAGAAGTTTAGAGTGACTTTCAGTTTTAAAAGTTCTTGGATATTTTCTACTAATCTACTTTAAATAAAATATAAATTATAGTACTAATACAGAGAGAGTATTATATTTATATTGTTTTGTATTTTTTTCTAATGTGTAGACATTTCAAAATAATGTCATTATCATCTGTAAACTTTAAATTGTCTTAAGGTAAATAGCTAATAAAAAAAGATATTTACACTTTTTAGTAAACTGTTTTGATTAAATAAGATCATAACCAAAACTAGTGGTATTTTTTAATAAATCATTTCAACCTCTGGGCTAATCAGAATATCTGCCTTCAATGACCGATATTTTTAGTTCAACCATTATGATAAAGTGGATGTAATAAGGACTGATAAAGAGGAGCTATTAGTCTTTAAGTCTGCCTAAAGAAAAGCTATTTCTCTTTATTTTTGAATCTTCAGCACTTAACATGATCCCTAAATGTATTTAAAGGCTTGACTCAGAGATTTTCCATTCCTCATGCCGACCTCACAAGCCTTTCTATATACTTCTTTGTTCTTGATACTATTCTAAGTTGAGAAATTAATCAAAGACCCAATCTAAAATCAACTCAAAACCTTAATATATTTGCTAATCACACTTTCTTTGGACCATCAAAGATAATAAGGTAATTGAGCTTGTAATAGAACTTATTTCCAAGAGAATGGAAAGTTTCAAAATCACTAGACCAAATCCTTCATTTTCCAAACAATGAAATTGAGACACAGAAGACTAACTTAGCTCAGGTTATACTCTAAATACAAAGTCATATGTAGAGACCATATTTTTTTTTCTTTATAGGTCTTTATACTTTTACCTAAGTGACTCCCTTTTTGCAACATGAAATATATTATTGGGAAACGAGAAGACTTAGTAACTTACTCTTCACTCAGATAACCAGGCTCTGTCTGACTACCTATTTTTTTTTCTTGAAATAGAAAATTGTTCTACAGTTTTATAACTCTGTTAAAGTTAATAATTAAAATATCTTAAAAGCAAAATTGAACATTTGCCAATTCAAGTTCTGATTATGTTAATTTAAATTATGAATGTATTTTTTTCAGCATTATGTATTTTTAAGAACTTCTGATAGTTATAATGTAAGAATTTGGAGAAAAGATAAGTGCATTTCAAATGGTAATGCATTTCACAGTTTTAATGTAATCCTTTAACCCAATGTTTATCTTTAGTTCCTTCATAATTTTTTAAAAAATGTTATCTATGATGTGTTAGTAATAAACTACTTTATTTCAATTGCTTACAAATTTATATGGTTTAAAATTAGATTTTTCCTTATTTCAAAAGCATCTCTTTCATAATTCCTTTGAGGTTCCTAACATAAGGACACCTTGTACAAGTAATTAAGAAAATAGAAACTACTACATTTATTTACATTCTAAGAACATTAAATTGAATGAATTGTACATCTTGCTTATATTTGACCTTTCAAAAAATTCACAATACAGCAAAGTGATCAGGAAGAAGGGTTGTCCTTCAACCTCATGCAATTCTCAAGGATATGTAATACTTTTAACATATTAACAATTTATTTAAATGAAAATCGGTATTCTCTCTTTCTCTAGTAATTTTGAGCTCTTGAGTTACAATTATACATAGCCTTCGCTTCTAAAGCTTCCAGTTATGAAAAATTTAGTCTTTGCCTGATAAATCTGACACTTTATTTGGCAGAATTTAATAAGTAGGAGAGTTGGGAACTTACCGGGCAAGTTTCATAAAAGAGACACACTGAGAGAAAGGATAGGTAGAGGAGAGGACAAGGAGTTACAGAAAAGGAAAAACACAGTTTCAAAACTGGATAAATGAGAATAAGGGAAGAAAGAAAAAATCAAAATCACATTGGATAGCAGCATGTAAGATAGTACTGGTGACCAATGTTATGGAATGTTTACTAGTCTTGATTTTTTTTATTATTAATTTCAATGGGGTGACATTGATAAATCATGGTACATATGTTCAGAGAAAACATCTCCAGGTTATTCTGACATTTGATTATGTTGCATTCTCATCACCTAAAGTCAAAATGTCTTCTGGTATAGTCTTGATTTTTATTTTTATTTTTATTCTTTTTTATAAATTTTTATTAATGTTGATGGAATGACATTAATAATTCAGGGTACATATATTCAAAGAAAACATGTCTAGGTTATCTTGTCATTAAATTATGTTGCATACCCCTCACCCAGAGTCAGATTGTCCTCCATCACTCTCTGTCTAGTTTTCTCTGTGCCCCTCCCCCTCCCGCTAACTCTCTCCCTCCCTCCCTCCTGCATCCTCCCTCCCCCCTCCCCTGGTAACCACCACTCTCTTGTCCATGTCTCTTAGTCTCGTTTTTATGTTCCACCAATGTATGGAATCATGTAGTTCTTGTTTTTTTCTGATTTACTTATTTCACTCCGTATAATGTTATCAAGATCCCACCATTTTGCTCTAAATGATCTGATGTCATCATTTCTTATGGCTGAGTAGTATTCCATACTGTATATGTGCCACATCTTCTTTATCCAGTCTTCTATTGAAGGGTTTTTTGGTTGTTTCCATGTCTTGGCCACTGTGAACAGTGCTGCAATGAACATGGGGCTACATGTGTCTTTATGTATCAATGATTCTGAGGTTTTGGGGTATATACCCAGTAGAGGGATTGCTGGGTCATAAGGTAGTTCTATTTGCAGTTTTTTGAGGAACCACCATACTTTCCTCCATAATGGTTGTACTACTTTACATTCCCACCAACAGTGTATGAGGGTTCCTTTTTCTCCACAGCCTCTCCAACATTTGCTATTACCCGTCTTGTTGATAATAGCTAATCTAACAGGGGTGAGGTGGTATCTCATTGTAGTTTTGATTTGCATTTCTCTAATAACTAATGAAGATGAGCATCTTTTCATATATCTGTTGGCCATTTGTATTTCTTCCTGGGAGAAGTGTCTGTTCATGTCCTCTTCCCATTTTTTTATTGGATTGTTTGTTTGTTTGTTGTTGAGTTTTATGAGTTCTTTGTAAATTTTGGATATTAGGCCCTTATCTGAGCTGTTGTTTGAAAATATCAGTTCCCATTTAGTTGGCTGTCTGTTTATTTTGATATCAGTTTCTCTTGCTGAGCAAAAACTTTTTATTCTGATGTAGTCCCCATTCATTTATCTTTGCCTTCACTACTCTTGCCATTGGAGTCAAGTTCATAAAATGTTCTTTAAAACCCAGGTCCATGAGTTTAGTGCCTATGTCTTCTTCTATGTACTTTATTGTTTCAAGTCTTATATTTAGGTCTTTGATCCATTTTGAATTAATTTTAGTACACGGGGACAGGCTGTAGTGGAGTTTCGTTCTTTTGCATGTGGCTTTCCAGTTTTCTCAACACCATTTGTTGAAGAGGCTTTCTTTTGTCCATTGTGTGTTGTTGGCCCCTTTATCAAAGATTATTTGACCATATATATGTGGTTTTATTTCTGGGCTTTCTATTCTGTTCCATTGGTCTGAGTGTCTATTTTTCTGCCAATACCATACAGTTTTGATTATTGTGGCCCTATAATATAGTTTAAAGTCAGGTATTGTAATGCCCCCAGCTTCATTCTTTTTCCTTAGGATTGCTTTGGCTATTCGGGGTTTTTTATAGTTCCATATAAATCTTATGATTTTTTGTTCCATTTCTTTAAAAAATGTCATAGGAATTTTGATGGGAATTGCATTAAATTTATATATTACTTTGGGTAATATGGCCATTTTAATTATATTTATTCTTCCTATTCAAGAACAAGGAATATTTTTCCATCTCATTGTGTCTTTTTCTATTTCTCTTACCAATGCCTTGTAGTTTTCTTTATATAGGTCCTTTACATTCTTTGTTATGTTTATTCCAAAGTATTTTATTTTTTTGTTGCAATCGTGAAGGGGATTATTTTTTTGAGTTCGTTTTCTAATATTTCATTGTTGGCATATAGAAAGGCTATGGACTTTTGTATGTTAATTTTGTATCCTGCGACCTTACTGTATTGGTTTATTGTTTCTAGTAATCTTTTTGTGGAGTCCTGTGGGTTTTCGATGTATAGGTTCATATCATCAGCAAAAAGTGATACCTTTACTTCTTCTTTTCCGATATGGATGCCTTTTATTTCTTTGTCTTGTCTGATTGCTCTGGCCAGAACTTCTAGCACCACGTTAAATAAGAGTGGAGAGAGTGGACAACCTTGTCGTGTTCCTGATTTAAGGTGGAAAGTCCTCAGTTTTACGCTATTTAATATGATGTTGGCTGATGGTTTATCATATATGGCCTTTATCATGTTGAGATATTTTCCTTCTATACCCATTTTGTTGAGAGTCTTAAACATAAAATTGTGTTGTATTTTATCGAAAGCCTTTTCTGCGTTTATTGATAAGATCATGTAGTTTTTGTTCTTTGTTTTGTTGATATGGTGTATTACATGAACCGTTTTAGGTATGTTGAACCATCCTTGAGATTCTGGGATGAATCCCACTTGATCATGATGTATTATTTTTTTAATATGTTGTTGTATTCGATTTGCCAGTATTTTGTTTAGTATTTTAGCATCTGTATTCATTAGAGATATTGGTCTGTAGTTTTCTTTCTTTGTGCCATCCTTGCCTGGTTTTGGTATGAGGTTTATGTTGGCCTCATAAAATGTGTTTGGAAGTATTGCTTCTTGTTCAATTTTTTGGAAGACTTTGAGTAGAATAGGAACCAAGTCTTTGAATGTTTGATAGAATTCACTAGTATAACCGTCTGGGCCTGGACTTTTATTTATGGGGAGGTTTTTAATAGTTTTTTCTATTTCTTCCCTGCTGATTGGTCTGTTTAGGCTTTCTGCTTCTTCATGACTCAGTTTAGGAAGGTTGTATTGTTCTAGGAATTTATCCATTTCTTCTAGATTGTTGTATTTGGTGGCATATACTTTTTCATAGTATTCTACAATAATTCTTTGTATATCTATGATGTCTGTGGTGATTTCTCCTCTTTCATTTTGGATTTTATTTATTTGAGTCCTGTGTCTTTTTTTCTTGGTAAGTCTTGCCAAGGGTTTGTCGATTTTGTTGATCTTTTCAAAGAACCAGCTCCTTGTTTTATTGATTTTTTCTATAGTTTTTCTGTTCTCTATTTCATTTATTTCTGCTCTGATTTTTATTATCTCCTTTCTTCGGCTGGTTTTGGGTTGTCTTTGTTCTTCTTTTTCTAGTTCCTTAAGGTGTGAAGTTAAGTGGTTTACTTTGACTCTCTCTTGTTTGTTCATATAGGCCTGAAGTGATATGAACTTTCCTCTTATTACTGCTTTTGCTGCATCCCAGAGATTCTGATATGTCGTATTTTCATTTTCATTTGTCTGTATATATCTTTTGATCTCTGCGCTTATTTCTTCTTTGACCCATTCATTTTTTAGAAGTATGTTGTTTAGTTTCCACAATTTTGTGGGTTTTTCCCCCTCTTTTTTACAGTTGAATTCTAGTTTCAAGGCTTTATGATCAGAGAATATACTTGGTACAATTTCAATTTTTCTAAATTTGCTGATATTGTCTTTGTGGCCCAACATATGGTCAATTCTTGAGAATGTTCCATGTACACTAGAGAAAAATGTATACTCTGTCGCTTTGGGATGAAGTGTCCTGTAGATGTCTATCATATCCAGGTATTCCAGTATTTCATTTAAGGCCACTATATCTTTATTGATTCTCTGTTTGGATGACAGATCTAGAGCCATCAGCGGTGTATTGAGGTCTCCAAGTATGATTGTATTTTTGTCAGTTTTTGTTTTAAGGTCAATAAGTAGCTGTCTTATATATTTTGGTGCTCCTTGGTTTGGTGCATATATATTAAGGATTGTTATGTCTTCTTGATTTAGTGTCCCCTTAATCATTATGAAATGACCATTTTTGTCTCTGAGTACTTTTTCTGTCTTGTAGTCAGCATTATCAGATATGAGTATTGCTACACCTGCTTTTTTTGGGGTGTTGTTTGCTTGGAGTATTGTTTTCCAGCCTTTCACTTTGAATTTGTTTTTATCCTTGATGCTTAGATGAGTTTCTTGTAGGCAGCATACAGTTGGATTTTCTTTTTTAATCCATTCTGCTACTCTGTGTCTTTTTATTCGTAAGTTTAATCCATTTACATTTAGTGTAATTATTGACACTTGTGGGTTACCTATTGCCATTTTATAAATTGCTTTCTGTTAGTTTTGTATCTTGTTTGATCCTTCTCTTTTGTTTTTCTATTGTTTGTTTTTGTTTGTTTGTATTCCATACTCCCTACTTCTGTTGCTACCTTTTTTAAGTCAAGTGTTTTTGTGGTGGTTTTTTCAAGGGTGGTTACCATTAAGTAATGAAAAGGGTATCTACCATATTCATTGTAGTACCCTTTCTTATGAGTATTTCTACGCTTCATCGTCCTTTGCTACTGTTAATCTTAATCTTTTCTCCCCTTTTTTTTTTCTTTTGTTGTCTGTCACAGTTTAAGTTGGTTTTATTGTTTTCTTGGTGGAGCTGTTACTTGTGGTTTTGTTTTCTTTTGTTCTTTGAATCTGGTTGGAAAACCCCCTTTAGTATTTCCTGGAGTGGGGGCTTTCTGATGATAAATTCTCTCATCTTTTCTGTATTTGTGAATGTTTTTATATCTCCTTCGTACTTGAAGGATAGCTTTGATGGGTATAGTATTCTTGGCTGAAAGTTTCTCTCTTTCAGGGCTTTGAATATTTGGGTCCACTCTCTTCTAGCATGTAGAGTTTCTGCTGAGAAATCTGATGATAATCTAATAGGTCTTCCTTTATATGTTGTATTCTTCTTTTCCCTGGCTGCCTTGAGAATTTTTTCTTTGTCATTGGTTTGTGTCATCTTTATTATGATGTGCCTTGGAGTGGGTTTGTTGGTGTTAAGAAAACTCAGTGTTTTGTTTACTTCTTGAGTTTGAGGTTTTAGTTCTTTCCACACACTTGGGAAGTTCTCATCTATTATTTGTTTGAGTATATTCTCCATTCCATTTTCTTTCTCTTCTCCCTCTGATATACCTATTATTCTTATGTTATTCTTTCTGATGGAGTCAGACAATTCCTGTAGGGCTTTCTCATTCTTTATTATTTTTGAGTCTCTTTCTTCTTCTCTCTGTTGTGTCTCAAGTTGCTTGTCTTCTATTTCACTAATCCTATCTTCTATCTGGGCTGTTCTATTAACTAAGCTTGTTATTTCGTTTTTCAGTTCGTGAATTGAGTTTTTCATCTCTGTTTCATTTGTTTTTATAGTTTCAATTTCCTTGGTAATATATTCTTTGTGATCATTGAGTTGTTTTCTGATCTCCCTAAATTGCCTTTCTGTGTTTTCTTGTATATCTCTGAGTATTTTTAAGATTTCTATTTTAAATTCTCTGTCATTTGTCTCCAAGGCTTCCAATATGTTAAATCTTTTCTCCATAGATTTTCCCACATCTATTTGTGTTACCTCTCTATCTTTTGTATCCATAATATTCGATTTCCTTTTTCTTATTGGCATCTGAAGGTGGTCTTGTTGATAGTGTTAATTAGAATTAAAAAAGAATAAAAAGGGGGGAAAAAAAGGGAAAACTCTCCACACACAAAAAAAGTAATAATTTATTATTTCCCCCTTTTTTCTTTCTTCTCCTCTCCTCCTCTCACCTCTTTAGGGAAATATCATGATGACCTGTGAATTATATTATGCTAAATGGAACAAAAACTACCTATAATGGAGGGCCTGATTTGGGGTGAAGAGTTCAAGGGGCAAAAAAGGGAGTAGGGACCTACTAAATGCAAAAAAAAAAAAAAAAAAAAAAAAAAAGGGAGAATATTTTAGACAAGCATAAAATGATTTGCTTGTAAGTGATGGTCAACTAAGAGATATAATGAAAGGTATAAGAGGGAAACAGAAACAAGGAGAGAAAAAATAATAATATTTAAAGAAGAAAAAAATATAAATAATAAGTAAAAATCTGTTATATTAAGTGGAGCGAAGACTAAATACAATGGAGACTTTGGGTTGGGAGGAATGCTAGTGAGTTAAAAAGCAATGTAAAAAGTACCTAAAATGCCACAAAAACAAACACATAAAGGAAAACCAAGAACAAAAGCAGAAAAGAAAAAATAAAAAGAAAAAACAACAACAACAACAAAAAAAACTTGAGTCCCAAATTAAATAATTTGTTCGTGATTGAGGATTAACTGGGAGGAAAAGTAAAAGGAGAAAAGAAGAAACGAATAGAAAGGAAAAAATAAGAAAAAGAGAGAAACGAAGGAAGAAAAAAAGGAAAGGGAAAAAAACAAACAAACAAAAATAAAACAAAAGGGGAGAGAGTGAGAGTTAAGGGTTTTGGAGTGTAACCCTAAAGGATAGTATGGATGAAGAAAAGAAATAAAATGTAACACTCTTGGGTAGTGTAGTTCAAGAAAAGGGAAGCATAAGATGGGAAGAGAATAAAAGGACCGAGGTGGAGGAATAGAAATAATAATAAAGGCAATAAGAAAGAAGAAAGAAACAACAACAAAGAATTAGTGGAACAAGTTATAAAGTCTGTGGATTTTTCTTGATTTTGAGAGGTTAACTTCTTCCTTTTTCTTTTCTCTCCCTCTTCCTGGTCGGTGACTCTGTACCCCAGGTTCTGCCCCTGGTTCACGCTTAGGTAGGGATTTGCAGTTGATGGGATTCTATGGCAATGTCATATAATTGGCTTTAGTCTCGCTGGTAGTCAAGGCTTGTTGGCGTTTGCAGAGTCCAACAATGAGAGAGTTTGCTTTCCTGGAGTCTCTCCCCTAGTCTTCCCTTCCTGAATTAGCAGCCTGGTGATCCAGCTATGAGGCTGCCACTGCTTCTGTCTGGGGAGTAAGAGGCTCAAAGAGCTGGGAAATCCCCACTCTATCCTCACTCAGCGCAAGGCTCTGGGTAAGGCTCTGGTAGTCAGAGCCTCCAGCGTAATCAGGTGGGGCTGGGAGTTAATTGTTGTCAAGGTGACTGTTCAGCGCCTACCATTCAGTTGGACCACTCAGCCCAGGCTTTCCACACTTTGTAGCCTGTTTTGGCTGGGAAGAAGATGCACTATTCGCTGCTTGCTATATAGATCTTAATATCTGCCAAGTCCCTCTTGTTAGGTATATCCCTGAATATGGAGGCTCTGCAATCAGAAGTTGCCCCTGCCCCTTTAGCGAATGGCACTGAAAAATATTATGCCTCTTGTCTTGGATCGCTGAACTGGGAGAGATTTTATCAATTAGAGCCCCGTGGGTGCGCAGATTTCGTGGGTTAAGCTAATTTCAGTGATTGGATCCGCAGCTGTGCTCCAGAGAGTATTTCAGGCTGCCTGCGCGCCCCTCCCCCAATGCTTGATTGTTAGCTTGAATGGCTGGGTGAGGTGCCCCACCCACGGAGAGAATCTCCTGACTACGAAAGACAGGTTTGGCGCCCCTCCCGGACTGCAGCACAGGGGCGCGCGCGGTTTCTCAGCGCACGCCGGTAGCCAGGACTCCTGGACTGAGGCACGGGGTGCGCGCGGCTTCTCAGCGCACATGGGTAGCCGGGACTCCCGGACCGCGCGCGGGCAGCTGCACGTGTGGGTTGACTCACCACAGGCGTATTCCCTCCTCGGCAACAGTCCTTTCGCTTTCTGTGTGTGTGTGGAACTCCAGGATGCTCTAAGGATATATTTTTCTGTTTCTACTTGATAAATTTGTTGAGATTTTGGGGAGATCTGTCAGACACGCTGCTCACGGTGCCATTTCCGTGACGTCACTAGTCTTGATTTTTAAACTATGCTGAAATGCATTTAAATTTTTAGAACATTGCTAAAATACAGGTATATTTATTTATATTTTCACATTAAATTTCATACACAATGTTAAATTAAGTTCTCAAGTTCTTAACCCAAATATTTCAAATTACTAGGATAAAGGAAGATAAGAGATTATTTTACTATTTAATTATTAGAGTTTCATTCTTTAAATAAAACAAATTCTAAACCATTAAACTCAGTGTAAAGCCAGGAGGCAGGGCCAGGGCCATCATCAGAGCAGCCTGGCCCATGCAGGTTCGCATTGGATTCGGACAGTCGGTAAAGAAACCATGGAGCCAAAAACTGGTGGGCCATAACCTTTAATCCTACCTTGCACCCGGCGGGCAAGTAAAAATACACACTGGGCTCCAAAACCCAGTCACACTCAGTGCTCACAAAGCCACTGACTTATCCGAGTTTCCTAGAATCAAAGGTTTCTAGCTCACCAACCTTATTCTCCTCAGTTCCCCATCTCCTTCCTTATCCCAGATACAAACTCTACACAGACTGGCATCTCAGTACTCCGCCATCTTGGCTGCTTCTCCTGGCCTACTCCACGTGGCCTCCTTCTGCTCTCTGCTCTGCTCTCTCATGCTAACCTCAGGAACCAAAAGCGCAAACTCCCGTTTTGCCCCCACTTTATACTGTAGCTTCACAACCTCTAATCCAATATACAAAGTAGGGAAGTCTCTAAAACAAAGTCACTTCTCTGAGGCATGATTGGATTGTACCGCCCTACATCAAAAAGGGTGGGAAAGGCTTAATCCCAAAACCAAGCCTCAGGCTACAACGATTCTCAACACACATTAATATCACCTGGGCAACGGCCTCTTTAACAAAGTGAGCATAATACATTTTATCTGCCCAACACTCAGCTTATACACTTCTACACATACACACATGTAAACCCTGAATCCCATGCACACATTAAATATATGCCTCCTGGGCATCATTAATAATGAGTAACTTTACTCACTTGTCTCACTGAACCTATAAGGAAACAGAGTCTTCCTCTCAGGGTATCCCTGAGGCTTAGCAGGAACAAGCTGCTACATTATCAGTCTACCAGTCAAAACACTGCTTTGAAGATATCCAACCATCAAAATATTGCTTGATTTTATAACCACAGTTTAGTTTCATTCTTATAGGTACCAACAATATAAGAAATTCAACAAAAGCGTCTTGTCACAGGCTCCATATTATCTCTTCTTCGCTAGAATTGCTAAATGAATGCCCAGTTATATAACACAATTATGAAAATGACCCAATGAATATCCAGTGCTCTTATTTCAATCACTTCTCATTTATTTAACTGCCAATTTTATTCTTTATACTATGACCATATTTAAAGGTATTATTTTATCTGTTCTGTGTAGTACAATCTAGCATTTCATAAATATAATTATGTAAATAAAATACAGTTTATGAATTACAAGTCAATTTTCCTATTCTGTTCAAAAAAAAAAAAAAGAACATATTTGACCATTCTAATAACAAAAGAGCAATCCATTAGTGGGTCAAAGATATCAATGGATTTCTGGATAACTGATAGTAAGTGGGATTATATTGAAAGATAAAGAAAACAGATAAAGGGACAACTGGAGGTTGACTTTCAGGGAAACACAATCTAGGAGGATGTAGGGAGAACTAAAGTAAGCTGACAACAAAATCAAAACATTGAAACATCAAGAAAACAGCTGGAGAATACAAAACGTTTAGCAATTGCCTAAACATATTCCAGTAGTAACTTGGAGAAATAAGAAAAGGGAAAAATAAGAAATTTACAAAAATGAAATGAAACATTTTCCTGGACCAAAAGAAGGCCCGAATGTTAAGAAGAAAAGGTTTTCTGCAGAGTAGTGTTTACAATTACGTGACCTTGACCTTGAGCGCCCCTAGTAAATGTTTAGAAGTCAATTGATTTAAAAGAGAGAGAGAAAGAGAGGGGGGAGAAGAAAAAGAAGAAGAATAAAGAAGAAGAGGAGGAAGAAGAAGAAGAGGAGGAGGAGGAGGAAGAAGAAGAAGAAAGAAGAAGAAGAAGAAGAAGAAGAAGAAGAAGAAGAAGAAGAAGAAGAAAGAAGAAGAAGAAGAAGAAGAAGAAGAAGAAGAAGAAGAAGAAGAAGAAGAAGAAGAAGAAGAAGAAGAAGAAGAAGAAGAAAGAATTTGAAGACGGAGAAAAAGAAGGAGGTATAATTTTTTTTAAAATCTGAAGTATTTGGAACAAAAAGTCAGAGAATTTTAGAAGAAATGTATTAAAAATAAATTATAATTAATTTCATCAGGAATACATTAAAATTTAAAATATATTAATGATAAAAAGTTTATCTTATTTTTGTCTTGTTAATTGTCTTTTATTTCTTGCTCATTATAAGAAAATAAAGAATTTTTCAATGTAGTCTTGTTCTACTTATTAAATCATCTACAGAATGCCTTTCTTCTAATCAATTTATAAAATATAAATAAAGAATCTTCACTTACCCCAAATATTTGTAACATAATTTCAAATAACACAGATTTGGTGACATACAATTACATTTTGTTTAGTTAGGAGTTTAATTATAACAATATTGATATTAAGTCATAGCTTAAATACTGTTTATAAATTTTCACTGCTTTGGTCAATATAAGCATAACATTGAAAAGTTTTGTATAGAGACAAAAAATAATAAAGTTTGGTTAAATAAAAATAATAGTATAACTGACAGATCAGTGGATGTATTGGTTAATGGATTAAGAATGAGAAATTTAAACATTACCTAAAGTTAAATTTTGTAA
This sequence comes from Saccopteryx leptura, assembly GCF_036850995.1. Lineage (NCBI taxonomy): Eukaryota > Metazoa > Chordata > Mammalia > Chiroptera > Emballonuridae > Saccopteryx > Saccopteryx leptura. Next base: position 205,218,286 of record NC_089503.1, on the reverse strand, counting down.
CAACTAAAATAAATAGAAATAATAATATAACTAACCATGATTAGAGGTCCTAACTAGGCTATCCCTTCATAATACCAACCATAGCAATATTAGAAGTAACCCCACAGAAATTCTCTATCTTACCAAGACAAGTTTTTCTATTTCCTCCACAACACCATCTGCCATAGACTGAACGTTTGTCAACATTCAAATTCATATAACATCTCATTTCCTATGTGATGATATTTGGCATTAGGGTCTTTAGGAGATGATTAGGTCATGAGGGCTGTCTTCATAAATGAAATTAGTGCCCTAACAGAAGAGGTCCCAGAGAGATCCCTCCTCCCCTGACCCTGTGAAGTTCCAGTGAAGAAATGGTAGACTGTGAACCAGCAAGCAGGTCCTTAACAGACATGGAATCTACTGTCACCTTAATTTAGGACTTTACAGTCTCTACAACTGTGAGAAGTCAATTTTTGTTGTTTATAATCCACCTACTCTATAGTATTCTATTGTAGAAGCACAAATGGACTGAGACATCTCAAAACTGATGAGATGATTGATACTTTTCCTAGTTTTTACAAAATTAATTCTTCCAACAATGTTTATCTCATTGAACAAAGAGATCACTTTCCAAAATAAAAGCATAATTTAAACTGAATATTTCTTTTTCTAGAAGAGACTATAAGGACTAATCCCAACATGATTGATACCCCTGATCATCTCAATTAACACAGAGAGCCCAAAACTCTCAAGTAATCTTTTATTATCCAGATGTATGACCCTGTACACACCCTATCCTCCTAATCAAGCCCTGAAAGTTTGTCATTGTGCCTGGTGAAACCCATGCTCTGTCATCAGCACAATCCCCTACAACATGACACCATTGTCAGTGTTCACATCTCTGCTCTATATAAAGCCCTGCTGTTCCATAAGGACCCTTCTTCACATTGGAGGCTTTTCAAGGTGATGATCCCACAATTCTTCACCTTCCTCTATAACCCACCCCATCATGGTTATTCTCAGCTGATAACCTTGCTCCTTATTTCACTGCAGAAAAAACAAAACAAAACAAAAAACTTAGAAGAGGATTTCGAAAAACTCATACCAGTTCATTGGAATCATTTTTTAAAGTATTAGAAAGGCCTGGATTCATTGTTGACTTTTCTGCCTCATAACTTAGATTAATTTTATGAGTAAATCTTGTCATCTCTACATGTAGAAGAGATCCTGATTCCAAAGCACTTCATAAGGACAACATAATATTTATTTTTTTAAAAAAACTAACAAAGCTGTTACAAGAAAGGTAAATCACACAATTTTTCTAATAACGTGCTGGGCAAACAAGTGTGTTAGGCTTGCTCACTTGCACTTTGCCGAATTGGTGCATGTGCACAGGGCAGCACCACATGTGTACAGTCTGTGTAAGGCTGCGGGTGCTTGTCCTCAGGGGGAAGACTGTAGATTGCAGACTGCCTGCTGCCATTGGTAGTGGCAGTTGTTTGCTATTGTTTGTGGAGAAAAGGTTTTTCGGCCTGACCTGTTTGCTCCTCAGCCCTGAGAGAGGGAAGCGGTCTGCCCTGCCTGCTTGCTCTCTCGCCATTGAGAGATTCTGATAAACGGAGTGGCCCTCCATCCTCCAGCTCCACAGTTCCCTTACCGTTTTCCCCAATCCAGTGTGAACCTGCCTGGCCACAACCACCACCTTACAACATGCATAGGAAAATCTTACACAAATATCTGCAAATATAAGTAACAACATATAAATAATGTGATATATGATAAATAAGTTTATTTGAAGAATACAGAGGTATTTTAACATTGAAAAACTGATGAACATAATCTATCACATTAACAGAAAAAAAGGAGTGAAATGTGGTCAAGTTGGCAATGTAGGCAAGTCTTTGGAAAGTCATAACTTATTTAGGATTTAAATCAAATAATTTTAGTGAAGTAGAAACAGATGTAAGGTTTTTAGAACTGACATTTTAATAGAGTATTAAAGATATTTCAATAATCATTATGTTTAATAGTAAAATGACAACCATTTTTATTATTGTACTGGAAGTTGTCCTCAATACAATTTGAGACAAAAGATTATTAACTACTTAGAAAAAAATCTAATAAAGATCTTCAAGAGTTCTGCATTTAAAATTTTAAAACTTTATTAACACAAATTTAAGGGATAGATAGAAAGTTATATCTTGTTCATCTATTGGAAGACTCAATGTTGGACATATAGGCTATATATATTTATATACTATATATATACTTAGTTTGGCTATGCATATATTTATGCTATTTGTACATATATATTGCACATATATATGTTTAGTTTGAACACTATATAAAGTGTTTAAATATGTACACATATTTAAACAGGACATAAAAATTAGGGGATAAAAATAATAAATTAGAATATCAAAATCAAAAAACTAATAAAAAATAATACAGCATTTATTGAGTGAAATGGTAAGTCAGAGAGCAAAGAAAAATATTTTTAATATAAAAAATGAGCCAAGGCTTAAATCAAATATATAACTAATGTCTACAGTTATTACAAGCAATTCTGCCAACCCAATAAAAAAATCTGCAAAAGACTTAAACTTTCAGGGCACTAAATAGGATAGGGAAATGGCCTATAAAATTAGAAAAATGCAAAAGTTCATTAGACATTAGGGACAAACAAATTAAAATACAATATGTTACTGCAACCCGCCCAGACAAATGCCTAGATAACAAGAGACCGACAATACCAAGGATGGAGGAGGAGATGGAGCAAACACTGCCCATGCTCTGCAGGTGGGATGAATTATACAGATATTTTAGAACATGTTTGGCAATATTTACTAAAGCTGAAATACGCACCCTTTATGATCCAGAAATTTATTCGTAGAATATAGACAACAAACACATGCACTTGCATTCTCCCAACACATTGTACAACAATAATCACAGCAGGATTCTTCATAAGAACCCCAAGTAGGAAGCAATCTAAATGCCCATTACTATGAAAACTGATCAATTGAGATAGATAGATAGATAGATAGATAGATGATAGACAGACAGATTGAGAGTAAAGTATTTATCACACCAAACCAAACTATTTTTTTATATGTTTCTCTCTAGATGTTTTATTTGGCTATAAATCAAGTCTGAATTCCTGTATCTATTATTATAGATAAGGGACAAATTATAGTTTAATTATTAAATTAAATAAACAAGGGACATCCATGCTAAGATTAGAGTTATTCATATGCAAGACACTCACTAAATCAGTTTTGAAAGTATTAAAGAAAATTATTACTTTAAAAATATAATTACTTGAAGGGTTCTCAGATTACAACCAAATATAATTTGGGTATTTTAATGAACTTTAATATCATAAAAGAGGCCAAAATTTTTAGGCAAGTAAAAGACAACAGCAATTTCTCTGATTTTGTTTGTTATTCAAAGTATCTCTAAGATTCAATAGTAAAGTGAGAAGCAAAACTTACTGTCCAAGCAATATAGATTTACGTAGAGTAATTGATTTGGATTTCAATCCAATTTTGCTAGCATATATTTTCAGTATAATTTATGACTGCTTCATTTTTAAATAGTTATTGTATTTTTAAAGGTAGATTGGTAAAGATCAGTCCAATTCACTGTTTAACTTATCTAATGCTTGAGCTTTAATTGAGTTTATCCATCAAAGTCACATTTCATTTGGAGAATGGATGTCAGACGACAGCAGTTAGCAATAATGAAGGAAAGGACTTTAAACGAACTAACAATAGTATCTTAGAACAAATTTAAGTCTATATTCATGATCAACTTAGAACTTCAACTCAAGTTAAAAACATAGTTGAATACTGAGTGATGTTCTCATATTAGTTAAAAGTAGTATTACTACAAATTGAAGGCATACAATAGAAAGATATTTAAGTCGAGTAAATGTGTATGTCCTAGTGTGCCATTTATAGTACTTTTTCCATATGTAAATAAAAATTTGATATGCTTCTGTTTGCATATTTAATGCACTCATTAATAGTGATATGACTCTCAATATAAACAGGATACAGAATTCTTTTTTTTGATACTTAGACAAAGTAGCTTAGAGAATGGGGGAACAGAAGAAAGGAAAATATGTGCCTTATCTGCATCTTTTGAGAAATTATTAATGTCTATGGCTGGTGTGTTATTTCTCCAGTTCTAGAATACATTGTTGAAAGAGAGAGATATGGAGCTAATGGCAGAACTCCTATGTTAGTTGCATGCTTCATGGAGTAGGGTTGCTATGGTAGGAAAGGCCAAGGGAAGAGTATACTTATCAGCATAGTAAAGTACAAGCAATATTGCATCCTTAGATGACGATCAGCTGTATGCCACCATCTGGGCTTGACAAAGTCAGGAGCCTTGATTGTCACTCTGTCCCATTAACGAGCCTATTTGGCCTGTGCAGAAGGCAGCATATTGGAGAAGGGCAGTGGATTATCATAACTGAACAATGTGATTGTTGTTCTGAATGTCTGTTTGAATATTCTGGGTATGTATGTGTGTGTGAGTATGAGCATGCATGTAACCTGGTACATAGTTTTTGATTTGATGAGGCCATTTTTTAAAAAGATTTATTTTAAAAATACTCTGAAATTGTTTCCTTTCAACCAGCATGGCCAACAACATATCTTCCTTATCCCACTGCAAGGTCATCTCCACTCCCTGCCTTCATGCTATAGACTAGTCTGCAAGGTGTTGATCACCTTTCCCTTCCAAAGACATCCCACTGGTCCATTATGTTGATGGTTTCATGAACTGGATGTAGTGAGCAGGAAGCAGCAACTACTTTAGACACCTTGGTGACTTATGTATGTAAGTCAATGGGTAGAAAATCAACCTCTGAAGAATTCAGGTGGCCACCATTCCAGTGAAATTTGTAGGGATTCAGTGATATGAGGCCTGTCAATAGAATCTAAGACGAAGAAAAACTTCCGGCCTCCGGCCCCTCTTAGAGTAAGAAAGAGTCACAATGACTATTGGTATTTTTTTTTTAATTTGGAGTCAACATATACCATATTTTTCACTCCATAAGATGCACTTTTTCCCCAAAAGTGGAGGGGAAAATGCCCGTGCGTCTTATGGAGCAAATGTTCTTTTTAGCTGCTGCAGGTTCCTGGACAACTAGAAGAGTATTTGAACATAAAAGTCTCTTCTCATTTGTTAATAACAGTCCTAATGGTTGTTAATACTGCTGTTGAGTTTACATTGTTGAAATATTATTGTGGTCTATTTTATTCAATATTTTAACACACCATTTGGTTCAGAATATTCTTTTTCTTATTTTCCTCCTTAAAACCCTAGATGCGTCTTATGGTCAGGTGCGTTTTATGGAGCAAAAATGTGGTACTTTATCAGGTGTGCTACTCTTGCCCAGTTCCCAAATAACCGCAAAGGCTGCAGTTTTTAGTGGGGTTTGAAACAAGGAAAGGCTTTCCAATAAGTGCAAATGCCATGAAAGCGAATGTGCCCTTGGGTTTTACAATCATAAGCTCTCAAGTGCTCTAAATGCTGGTGACAGATAGGAAGGGGTAATGGCAGCCCTCACATACAAATTAAAGCTCAGGCCTTCAGGATTTGGATTAGAACGATGCCAGCCTCTACAGATAATTACTCTCCATTTGAATACAGCCCTGGCTCTGTGTTGTGCTCTAACGTAGACTGAGGGTTTGACCATGAGCCACCGAGCTACAATCTCTGTCTCCCCCACCACCCAGGCACCACATTCACTCAAGCAACTGGGAAATCTTAGCTGATCGCCTTAAAGAAAGGATGCAACAATGGCCAAAGCAAACAGCCTGTGACTGTCATATTGGCCCTTGTGCTTGAAACGCCTTGCTCTTTAGAAAGTGGTTTATTAGTTAAGATAGAAGTTCACTACATGTAATAGAGACCCAAATTAATAATAAATCAACTAAAAGAGAAGCCTATTCTTTTTCACAAGAAAGTCCAAGTTTATGTGGTACATGGTCCTGCTTTTTCAAAGCACCAGAGTTCAAGATTCTTCTATCTCCTTGCCAGTCAACCCTTATTTGTGTCGTCGAAGACAGATGGCCACAACAGCTGTCAATGAGAATGCAGGAAGGAGAAAAGGTAAAGGAGGAGAAATCACAGCCATTCACATTAAGACAAAACAAGGAGGTAGAACACATCACTTTTTCTCAGATCTCATCGGGACAGAAAACTGAGTGTGCATGATGAAATATCAGAGGTGATAACTTACTGACACAAAAAAAATTAGTGAGAAAACAATGTCATTTTTAGGAAAGGATCTTGAAAAAGAGCTTGGGGGAGCAGGGAACGGGATTGTGAAGATGGAATAGCAGGAGAAAAGACTCTGAAGACATGATTCCATCTATAGACATTTCCAGGGACAAGGGATTTGGGATGGGGAGAATAAGAAAGCTGAAATGATTCACTGAGTTCAATAAAAAATACCAAGATTTTTTTTGAACAGAGACAATCAAATATTAAACATTAAGTAGCTTGTGTTCCCATTATAAGTGATCAATGCGTCTAACCACTTTAACATTTTTGAACAGTCTCACAAAAGCCTCACGTGGTTAGGCTTCAAGGGAAATTTAGAAGAAGGGGTGAGACAGTGTTGGGGTTGACACAGAAACACAGAGGAAGCCACAGGTGCGCGCACGTGACTGGAAACAGGAGCACACAAGCAAGAAGGGGTGGAAACAGCAGAACGGTTTGAGGAATTTGCAGAATTTCTAGGAAGAACTTGAGGCCTTTCTAGAGAAGGGCAGGGAACCAGAAATCAAATCTATCTTAACCTAGATCTTACAAGGTGGATAAACGCAAGGGGATGTGTGATTTATACAATCTTTTTTTTTTTTTTTTTTACAGAGACAGAGAGAGAGGGATAGATAGGGACAGACAGACAGGAACGCAGATATGAGAAGCATCAATCATCAGTTTTTCATTGGGACACCTTAGTTGTTCATTGATTGCTTTCTCATATGTGCCTTGACCATGGGGCTACAGCAGACCGAGTGACCCCTTGCTCGAGCCAGCGACCTTGCGTCCAAGCTGGTGAGCTTTGCTCAAACCGGATGAGCCTGCACTCAAGCTGGTGACCTCGGGGTCTCGAACCTGGGTCCTCTGCATCCCAATCCAATGCTCTATCCACTGTGCCACTGCCAGGTCAGGCGATTTAGATATACAATCTTAAGAGACTTTTTGATTGGGGGGGTACTATAAAAGTGTTGGCAAGCAGGTTAAGTGGTGGGAAAAAAAGGAGTTCTTTTTCTCTAGTTTATCAGAAATCAATTAGGATTTTTATAATTATATACTTATTTCAACAAAATCAGCAGAATCTAGAATAAAAAGCAGAGTTGGAGGGGTGTTAAGTACCTTAACTTAGATTTTGCAACGGAGACAAGGTCAGGATTCCAGGCCTATGGTTCTTGCACACATGTCCTGCTCACAGTATTACATCTCCTCAGATCTTAAGGTCATCTGAGTGTAACTCCACCAAGGACATATACATACACTTTCAGATAAGCATCCCTTGTCTGTTCTCTTAATCAATCACAAAATACGTTTCAAATACAAATGATATGTCTCAGCCTTGTTCTAGGCACCGGAAAAGACAGGTGTGATCCCCGGACGGTGCATGTCATCGGAGAGCATCCGGCCATGACGCCCTCGGTCAGAGGTCAGCACGCATCTGTTGGCAGCGTCGTCTCTAACATTTATTGAACGCTGGATACGTGCCAGTGACTAGCTTCAGTGCTTGCCAGTGACTAGCTTCAGTGCTTTACCTCAACTTCCTTTTCATTCTCCTCTTTGGAGGTTGGTAGTTTTCCGTCCAAATGGAGAAATGGAGAGAACACTGCAATAACTAGCTCCAGGTTCCACGGCAGGAACGAGATCCGGGGACCCTGGGCCCGCACACACTAGGAACCACGCATGGGACCTCTGCTTGCCTCTCTTGCCCAGACATGGGGGATAAATTCCAGAACTCCTCCTAACAGAGCCTGCTTGATGCACCTAAAATGAGATCTAATATTTCTCTTTAACGACAAGATTTCTGTGTGTACGCATAGTGAACATCCATCGCTTACAACACACATATGTGTTTATAAGGAGAAATGGTTGATAAAACAGAAAGTCAGGGAATATGATCACTCTGTGTTCTCCAACCTAAGCAGAGGCCAGGGCACGAAAAGAGGAAAACACGAGTGCCCGCTGCCCGGGAGTGGGCTCCTGCCTGCCTCGCTGGGAACACGGCAGCCCGAGAACCCATGACTAGTGGAGGCTGACAGCACACACGCGCCCGTTCGCTTTAAAATGAAACATCCAGCGGCCAGACGAAGGAAGTGAGCATGAAACAGGTTGTGAGGACGTAAAACCACCGGAAGACAGATTTTGTCAGAGCGTTTCCAGGAATCGGCAGGAGGGTCTCGCCTCCAGGCCTGCCCGGGGCAAGGGGGCTGGGGCGGAGAGCTCCGGGATCCATCTCAGTGCAGCCTGGAACCGAAGAGCCGTCAGAATTCCGGGATGGCAGGAGAAAAAGAAATTAGATGAATGTGTCAATAGCGGCCTCCACGTGCACCTGGTAACTTGGGCTCCGGATGATAAATTTGACAAGATCAAAAATAATACGGTTAAACTTGAAGAGGTGATTTCTACCTAGGGCAGCTATAGACTTGTACTATTTTCAACACCGCACTTAACATTCATTTTTGGCTTCCTTCTTTGAAACGAAGGGATATTTAAAAACATTTCGCATAGGAGGGTTTCCAAAAAAATTGTGAACTAATGGATGAATGGAAATAAGGGAGATGCATCCTTTTCACCAGACACAGGTATAATTTTCAGTAATCATTTCTAAAGATAAAAACAATTGTAACGCATGTAGAGCATTAAGTTTTTCTGCTTTTTACTAAAATTAGGATATGAGCTGAATGCCTGTTGGTGTGGATTTCCTATGAAAAGGCAACTAAATAAGCAAAATGTGAGCTGCGTCTCATGGGGCCCCAGAAGTAGGAAACAAAATTCTCCAAATGCTCAAAAGCTCTCCAGATCACTCCTATCCATGTTTCAGCCCAAATCCAATTAGAAACAGATGGCTCTATCTAGATCCCAATTTTGTTTCCTTTAATTTCCCTTATTGGGTTGGTAGAAATCCGAGATTAGCTGATTGAAGTCTGTGTCCCACACTGAAACTATTCATTCCTGTTCCAAAACTGTAAGAAGAAAAGTTTGCCCAGTGTCTTTCCTCGCCTGCACTTGTCACTCTACTCTTACTTCTCAGGACCCATGGGCCCCCAGGTCTGAGGCGCAGGATGCAACCAGTACATCCTCTCTGACTACTCTCACTTAGACACGTTATTTTCCATTTGTCTTGTCTCTCATAGCTATTGTAACATGTCCCAATGAAGGGAAAGACAAGAGCATACAAGAATGAGCAGGCCGCATCACTAATAGTATTTACAATGTTCTTTAAGGAACTTCTATCTTTTTGTTCACAAATCTCAGTTAGGCTCTGCAGTACTGAGGACTGTTATATCTCCCGAAGTTGCAAAGGCCTGTGTGCCTGAGCTAAGTAGAGAACTGGAGCTATTATTACCAATAACTTTTCTCTAAACCATCGCATCTAAATTTGAGTTTTTACTTTCCTCTCTCTCACTAAAAGTTATAAGCCAATCAACATTGGTGGCCATGGATCAGATATAGCAATTAACTGATTATTTAGTTGCAATTGACCTTAATGAATATAAGTTAAAACTATTTCACCTTTCCATGCTTTTGAGGACACACTGAAGTGAATCAAGCTGTTCTGAAAATCAAAATGAATCGAGAAAGACAAATTCAGGGAGCTGTGAGAAAGATCTATTTGAAGTGATTGAAATAAAGAACTGGCCTCAGGTATCTGTGTTTACTCAGAGTATTCAATTTATAAAATCTACCCTGATATAAGTAAGCTACTTCCAAGGGTTAAAATGAAAAATTAAATTAATTATTCACATCAATTTTAATTTTGAAGAATTTTAATGCTTCTCAGATTTACTTTGTATATTTATTAGATAAGTCGGAAAATTATTCAACTTTCAGATTTATTCTACAAGTAGAAAGAAAAAATTTAAAAATAATATATTGCAGCTCACAGTTTTACCATAAAAATTATATATTACTTAAGGCATACTTCTTCAAATGCCCTAAAAGAAGTATTAGATTTAAATAAAGCATAATATGTCTTTAAACTATGTACATAATCTAATTATTTAATTTTTTTAAAAAAGTAACTTGGGCCCAACCTACTTACCTCTTCATAGCCTAAAGGTATATTTTACTTAGCCCACTTTGTTACTTAAAAAACTTAAAGAGGCCCTGGCTGGTTGGCTCAGTGGTAGAGCGTCAGCCTGGCGTGCAGAAATCCCTGGTTCGATTCCCGGCCAGGGCACACAGGAGAAGTGCCCATCTGCTTCTCTACCCCTCCCCCTCTCCTTCCTCTCTGTCTCTCTCTTCCCCTCCCGCAACCAAGGCTCCACTGGAGAAAGTTTGCCCGGGCGCTGAGGATGGCTCTGTGGCCTCTGCCTCAGGCGCTAGAATGGCTCTGATTTCAGCAGAGCGATGCCCCAAGATGGGCAGAGCATCGCCCCCTGGTGGGCATGCCGGGTGGATCCTGGTTGGGCACATGCGGGAGTCTGACTGCCTCCCCGTTTCCAGCTTCAGAAAAATACAAAAAAAAAAAACAACAACAACAACAAAAAAAACCTTAAAGAGACTCAAAACCTCAGTATTTTCATAAGTAAAACTTATCTTTAACTTTTTTGTGTGTCCAAGAAACTTATCTTCCATTTTTAAAAGATAAAATGCCAGTAGACTGCTAAGTATAGTGTCCCTGTTAACTACTGATGAACAAAGTGACTTAATAGCTATGAAACTCACACATACACCAAAATAAAATGGATGAACAAAAATTCAAGTAAAATGTCAAACAAATACCCTTATTAAAAAATACATTTTATCTTTATTATCTGGGCCTGAGAGAATATACAGTGTGCATACCTAGATAGATACATGATAGATAGATGATAGATAGATAGATAGATAGATAGATAGATAGATAGATAGATAGATAGGCAGACCAACAGATATGTATTTATATACTTATATATATATATATATATGTATATATCTTCTACAAGATAAAACTATCAATTCACTAACACATTTCTATATTTGAATGCAGGCATGCACGCTTTGGTTTGCTTATAGCAAAACATTTTCTATGTAAATGAATTGCTTCTTCTGAAGCTGTATTCTTGTCAAATGTATAATGCATACCAAACAGCTAGAATTCAGCCAATAATAGCATATTATCTTACAGGCCTGACCTTCATTAAGAACAATGCAGAACAGCATTAAAATGTGTGAAGAGTAATTTAAATTATGATTTTTTTGACAGAATCGTTAGAGCCTGTCATATTTATAAGTACAAACTCAGAAACAACAAAATAACGTGCATTTCTAAAGCATTTTGTTGATAACAACAGCAAGAGTTTTTCCCTTAGTAATTAGAGTTTAGGAAGTTGAAGGTGAGGAAGACTAGGAAAAAAGATTTGGAAAACATATACTTTCATTTTAAAATGATAATTTTTAAGAGATATAATTGAAGTCCTTATCTTTTCTACTTATGTTGTTCCTATAGCAAGCCTAACTGCTTTCTAGTTTTCCAATTTGGGTCCCTATTTCTGCAGCCTGCTGTTAATATTAAAAGATCCTCCATATTTTAACTCATTATAATAAGTAAAGCCACTTAAAACCAAATAACATGCATTTCAGGGTTTAAACTGTTACTTCGATTTATCATTAGGCATCTGCTACATGACTTGAAAAATTACTTTTTATACCATTTCACCAAAATTTCTAGAAACTTCAATGAATGTTTAGAAGTACTGGAAGAAAGAAATTTCATACTTTTTTTCTGAGAAGTTGAGAGATTCAAAGAGATGGTATAGAAAACCACACAGAAAGAAATTTGAATAAATTTTCCCCTGCTGAGAGATTGGAGCCCAAGCTTTTCATCAGGAAAAATCGCGTTACCCATACATTCTACTTCTAGTGGAGTTTTTGTGTTTATTTTTGCTATTGAACAAACAAAAGAGAGACAGAGCTACACGTACTTTACAGTGGTCCTCTGTGGCTTCTGCTCTGTCTCCGCAGCAGCCTTCCTTGAGGCAACTGCACTACAGCCCCTCATGACCTCAAAAGTAGGGATGCCTGCTGGACAAGGCTATAGCTGTCCTTGAATGGTTTTCTATTGGAGCAAGTAAAAAAGGCCATCTTTACTTTCTCACCCTGGGTTCCTGTGGATGATGGGATACCAGATTCTACTCATTCATAAGGTGACCAGTCGTCCTCCTTTAGGGAGGACAGTCCTTCTTTTGTAAGTTCTGTCCTCCCTCAAAAAGTATCCTCCTACATGTCCTCCTTTTTGATATTGGAAGAATAATCTGTAAATGTCCATATTCGATCAACACAGTCGATCTATTGCGTGTGATGTGACGTAGTTGTATCTAAGTGAGGATTTTTTCTTACAATTATTATTAAAAATTAATAGGCATGTAAGCATAATTACAATATAAAATATTACAAATGTTTTATTATGCATTTATCATATTATAGTGTATTAATGTTGCAATGAATAAATGTTTCTTTTATTTATGATATTGTTTTTTTCAATTTATTTTTGTCCTCCTTTTCATTGTAAAAAAGTTCGTCACCTTACCATTCAGCAAATACTGCTTGAGGGCATGAGATGACCCAGGCACAGTGGTAGAGACTGAGGATCAAGCAGTTAAGATGACAGCCTTCATGGAGCTGCCAGTTCAGCGCTGAGAGAGGATGATATCATAAAACTGGCCTCAAGGGAGATATATTTTGATTTTTTTAACCTACCCTGCTAAGTCTTCCAAAATTTGTATCCTATTTCCAAACCTCTATTTGTCATATATTTGGTCTCAATAATTTTGCATGTAGTATCTTGAACTTGTAGTCAAAAATTTCCCAAGGACAAATTAAAAGTTCACTATTATTAGAAGTATCACAAATTATATCGTTATCTGAATATTGATATTTCTTTAACTTTTTACTCAGTCTCTCAATTTAAAAATATTAAGAAAATACACTACTGGCCAAGGCCAGTTAGTTCAGTTAGTATCATCCCAAAATGACAAGGTTATGGGTTCAATCCCCGGTCAGGGGACACACAGGAAGCAACCAATGAATGCATGATGGAGTGGAACAACAAAGGAATGCTTCCCCTCCCTCCTTCCTTCTCTTTCCCTCCTTTCCTCTCTCTATCTCTATCAATAAATAAAAAAAGGAAAGAAAGAAAATCAAGCCCTGGCCAGATAGCTTGGTTGATTGGAGCATCGTCCTAGAGCACAGAAGTTGCCGGTTCGATTCCCAGGTCAGGACACATACAGGAGCAGTTTGAGGTTCCTGTCTTTCTCTCCCAGCTCAAAAAAAAAAAAAAAAAAAAAAAAAAAAAGAAAGAAAAGAAAAGAAAAAAATATATACTACATATGTTTATCACTGAAATAAAAATATTCTATTAGCCCACTTTCAATTATAGTATTAGGAGAATTTGAGAATTCCCTAACGTGACATGCAAGAGTGAGATGCGCTTTTGACTATAGGTGTAACACATTAAAAGGTAGAACAATAAACTTCATATACACTGATAGCGGGATCTTCCTAAAAAATAATGACAAGGTCAAGTTGTGTCAAATAAAAACTCTTTATTGAGTTCTTACTTGATTTAAGGTACTCTCTGTGAGTTACTTTTAAGTGTTCATATTAAGAAAAATACAAATTTGCCAAAAACCTAATGATCTGATTGGGGAGACCAGATTTGTACATGAAAAATAAACAAGAGGAGTTAAAGAACAGTTCCAGAATACAAATAACTTAAAAAAAACACAGATTATTTCACAAGTTTTCAGTTTCTTCATATTTTTGTATCCTCTTTTTTCTCTGTATATTATATAATTATTAAAGAAAACTTGAAACACATTTAAAATGCGGTATCCACCTATCACTATTACAGCCAGAAATGTATAGATTCCTGTATGTCTCTTCCATACACATGTTACATACATGTGCATATTTAAGTCAGAAAAACCTTTCAATATGTGTGTAGGTAGCTTTTTCATATAAAAAAGGGGATGGCAAATAAATTTATCTTCATTTTTAACTTATTACATCAAAGTTGAATATTAATGAATCAGTATTCGTTAATAATGATGGACATCAGTGATGTTAAGTATTGTATAAGAGAGGTGAGGGTATTTTCCATGCTATTAGATGCCAAAAGCAAAATTAGAAGCAAGAGAGATACCAACCATATACTAAGTAGCCTATGATTTGAGGATATGGTAAGAAACAGGATTCAGAAACTTTGCTGTCCATAACGGGTACAGTATGGAAGCTAGGCTAGAATGTTTGAGTTTTAGCTCGAGAAAATAGGAAACCTCTGAAAGTTACTAGAAACAGGAAGCAAGAAAAGTAAAAATATTTTGGATAAACAAGTACCCAAGGGCGATTCTCCAAAAAAAAAAAAAGTTATTGGTAAGGAATTTACTTAGAAATTATTTAAATAGAATTTTGATGTAAGAAAGAAAAAAATCAGATAACAGTAAAAGTATACAAGAAATAGGATAAACCATCGATCCTAACAACTATGCTTATTATTGATATCAACAAAGAGAACATAAGAAAGTCTTAACATTTAAAATAAGAAAATAAATACATAGATATATATTTATAATAATTTGAAGTTGCATCAACCTACATGGATATATATTTAATATAAGATCTTATTTTCACAATTTTAAAATTAAATTTATAAAAATATTTTTTATCTAATTTAACATATTTTAATAAATAACCAAAAAATCTCATTGAGATCAAGCAGGCAATTCTTCATATAAAATGTGTCCACAATTCAATGACCTTTTTTTATGTTTTGTTTTATGTCAACACAATAATGTATTTATTTTTCTTTGCCTCAAAAATTTTCCAATATTATCATATATGAGATTAGTACTAAAAGGTTAAATATGTTATTTTATTTATATATATATATATATATATTCCCTGGTATTACAGCTTCTTTTCTAAATGATATTTAGAAAAATCTTAAGAAAGATTAAAATCTTAAGAAAGATTAATATACTGTTGAATAATAGTGGCACATGTGTAACATTAACACTGTCCTTTACCCATCTTGCATATTCCACATTTATTTGTTTAAAATATGATCAGTGCCACGTGGCTTCGAGCATCTGGCATACAGATGGAGAATTCTGGGTACCAAAATATCAGTTCTATTTTGGTGGAGTAATGAATACCCCTGCGTATGTTGTTTTTGAAAAAGAAAGTTTGATAGTTTCATGCAAAGTGCAAAAAAAAAGAAAAGGAAAAAAAACAGCACTTGATGGAGAACACAGTGTTATGTTTAGGTGGAAATGACTGATGATGGGTGTAAGAGCACAGGTATAAGAAGACTGAGGCTTCTTCCAGTAAGCCACATGTTGAGAGAGAGAAAAACACAAGATTCAAGATAATCTCTTGAGATGCTTCAGAGAAGACATGAATAAGTCAAATCAAACTTTTAGAAGCAAAGCCATCAGGAGTTTGGTAGAAATGTTAAGTAGGGATACTGCAAGTAATCATGTTCTTTTCTAGATAAAGCTACCACAGCCCTTCAATTTTATTTACCACTCAACTTCCTATTGTTTTTTCCTACTTTGCTCATAGCTTTTAGGATTTGAGCCTATTACTGATCCCCACCCACATAAATTTTGTTTCTGAATGCACTTGAGATCCTCTACAATTTGTTGAAAGTGGAATGTCAGTACAATATTCATGAACTAGATCTCCAGATCAGGGCAACTGAAGAGGCAGTCTGTGTCCGGCAGTGATACTGTGAACCACGCAAGGTGCTGCTACATTGTACAGAGGTGGGCATAAAATCAGAAAATAGATACATAAAACACATGACAATGTTAGAGCATGCTTCCAGGGGAGCATAATAATGTTTTGTTCTCATGTTTTTAACTAAAATGATTTGTTTATAAAAATACTGAGTCAAAGAGAAACTAATTTCTAAAAAAATAAAAGCCAGTCTTTAATGTAAGTCCATGTTTTTTGAATCAAATAGTCTACTCTACCCTGGCTGGTTGGCTCAGCGGTAGAGTGTCTGCCAGGCATGTTGAAGACCCAGGTTCAATTCTCTCTCTCTGTCAGGACACACAGGAGAAGCACCCGTCTGCTTCTCCACCTCTTCCCTTTCCCTTCTCTTTCTCTCTCTTCTTCTCTCTCTCTTCCCTTCCTGTAGCCATGGCTCGAATGGTTTGAGCAACTTGGCCGCAGGCACTGAGGTCAGCCTCAAGCACTAAAATAGCTCAGTTTCTGAGCAAAAATCAGTGGCCCCAGATGGGCAAAGCACGACCTGGTAGAATTTGCCAGGGGGATCCTGGTCGGGGCGCATGCTAGAGTCTGTCTCTCTGCCTCCCCACCTCTCACTTAATTTAAAAAAAAAAAAAGAAAAAAAAAGATTTTCCTTTTGAAAATTTTTTCAGGTACATAATATTCCAGAGAGATTTATTTAATCTAACTGTATATCTAAGCATTTTATCTATAAAGTAGATAAATGGATCCATTAGTCACAAGAATTTCACTGAAAAGTCAATTAAATACAGTTCAACACACTATATTTGTGCTAAACTGTGTGAACTTTAATACAATTTTTTATTCTAATTTTCACACATCAATATTTTATTTTTTTTCTTCCTACTATTCAAGTTTTCCATCAATTAATTTACTATTTTGTCTTCTTTATTTTTCTCTTTTTTGGCAAAGACAATCAGACAAACTTATTGTCACCCTGAAAGGTTCAGTACAGAAATCTAGTCACATTGTCTATTATTTTTTCTAGAGATATTGACCTCAAAACACCCTATCCAACATTACTTACACCTATAATATACGCGTAGATATGTGAAACATGTTCTGCCTTCAAGTCAAGATCTTAATTTCCCCTTCACTAGATTTAACAGGACAGCGTTAGAATCAGGGGAGGCGTTTCTCTCTTTTCTACAAGAGAAAGAATTAAATTCCTTTGGAAATAATTTAAATGCATTTCTTTTCCAAAAGTGCCCTGTACTCCAAGCAAATTCTCTAGTCTATACTTTATTAAAGGAAGAATGAATCACTCCCAAAGATTTTCAAAGACAGATTAGAAATACAAAGGCCACTGTTTGTCTGATAAAGATGAAAAGTTTGTTGCAAGTGTTTACTCAAAACAAGAGAGGCCACATAAAAGATACTTGTTTAGTATGCTGGGGAACAAGAGCACTAAATGTGTATGCAATCTGAGAAGAATATACACTTCTAACCTATTTATGGGAAATAGAAAAATTGATAAATACATTATTTGATCAGTTGTAACTATTTCCATCTTCAAAAATTAAACCAGTCTGTATCCCAGACATCCTTGGGTTATTTGTTGTGTGTGTGTATGTGTGTGTGTGTGTGGGGGGGGGGGGTTAGTTGATCTGAATTACTCTGTTTCCTTATTTTTAAAGCTAAAGATTTGTAAACTATCCATATGAGTAATTTGAATATACAATATTTTACTTCTCTTACTCTAGTAACTGAAAAAGTATAATAGAAACATAGAGGAATTAATGTGTAAAATTTAAAACAGAACTTATACATATTAAAAAATTGATCTTGCTATTAATAAACATAATGGTGTTTACAAAATCTGAAAATCCTTTATAAGGTTCTTGTAAGAAAGGGATGTGGAAAGTGTTTACCGGAGTACGTGGATGTCGTGCATACTCATTAAAGAATATCAATATTATAAATAGGTATGTTATTTTAATCATGTTAATGACAATAAACATGGAAAACAACATAGTTATGGTAACAAGAATGCCAGAATTTGAGAACAATCACTGATACAGGAATGATAGAGACTTTGGCCAGGTTACTTAACCATGCTAACTTTCAGTTTCTTCATTAACAAAGGGGAAAAGGAAGGATAACAATGCCATTTCTCATAAATTTAGAGGGATAATGAAATGTTAAACTACAAGAAAGAATTAGATGATAGCACTCGAGAAATAGTGTTATTCTTATTCTTCTTATATGTATTATTCAGAGACTGTAAAATTTTTAATGAAACTTAAATATCCTTTAATCCAGTCATTCATCTGATGCTTGAAACCCCTTGACAAACCTGACATATCATTTTTCTATATTTAAATACCTCCAGTGACAGCAGTTTCTTCTTTTTGAAAAGAAGCTATTTCCAAATTTTAAACTATCTTTTTTAGACTGATGCAAAAAGGTGGGTTCTTAAAGCTTCAACTCACTGAACTATTTTTATCCCTGGCTCATACACATTCAGACCCTATGTCTTTCCATGTGACAATCTTTCAAGCACTTTCAAGTACTTATTATGTACCTCATAAGTAGGGTTACCATATAATTTGTCACCAAAGCTGAGACACATTTGTGAGTAAAAGGACTATTATTAAAAATTATGCTAGAATAACAGGTATAAACCTGGACAACGGCAGGAAAACTGGGATGTATAGTCACCCTCCACAATGCCTTCTCTCCATTAGATAAAATATTCTCAGTATTTTCAACTCATCTCATGATGATTCTGGGCTGGTTCCATTTTAATATAGCTGTCCTAACTTGTTTAAATGTCCATTTAGCTTAGAGTCCCGCCAAGCTGAATTCAGGACTGCAGTAGAAAAAACAGAAGTTTGAAGCTCTGGAGAAG
The DNA here is from genome assembly GCF_036850995.1 of Saccopteryx leptura. NCBI lineage: Eukaryota > Metazoa > Chordata > Mammalia > Chiroptera > Emballonuridae > Saccopteryx > Saccopteryx leptura. Next base: position 205,199,442 of record NC_089503.1, on the reverse strand, counting down.
AGTTTAGCAAAGCAGTTCTTTGTAGGCAAACAAATACATAGTCACAGCATTTTGAAACAAATGGCTTTTATTTTTATTTTTTCAGTATATCTTGATCAGTCAGCTCTATGCTATATGAATGCAACTGAGACTTTAAAGGGAATATAAGACATTTTGTTACTACACTAAGGGATAAATCTAGGAACTATGAGTAGAAAAACACAAAATTGATTGCAAATGTTAAACAAGGAAAAATGGATATATAAATAAATTGGGTAAAGGAATGAGGGCAACATCCAATTTTTAACACTCTATTATAGAGTGGGAACTTGACTAGAACACCAAAATATCTTTCCAAAGAAATAAGAAAAAAATATATATATATGTATATACATACATACATATATAAAAATATATTTGAATTGTACTGTATATTCTTATTAGTAGTTCAAATTCATAAAGTGGTTGTTTTTAATAAGTACTGTATATTATTGGTAAATTCAGTTTATAGATTTTTTCTAAGATAAACTTTGATGGCCATTATACTGTAGTTTTCAGTGCTTGTTAATTGTAAATGATTTTTATTGTTTCAGATTTAAAAATTGCAAAAATCTTAATTATATGAAATAGTCTTAGATTCCTGAACCACATTTCACAAGAGGCAAAATTGGGAATTAAAGTAAATCAAATTATGTTTTCTTTCTCTCTCTCTCTCTCTCAAGGTCAATTAGCTTCACATCTCTTCACTGATAAATACATTTTGTACTAATTTATAAACATTCCATGCTTCTTGTTGAAATCAGGAAAATAAAACCCACAACTACTGTGGGTTAATGCAGATTAGGACACTGAAGGAAAGCAGAATATCATCAATGATTCAAGCCTATGACTTACTATAGAAACTGCCTTCGATGATTTTTCTATTACTTTTATTATTTATATTTGCTTATATTTATCCCATTTATTCCTCACTGTACCTTTCCACTATCATTTGTAGACAAAGATTCTGAGGCTCAAGCAGATTTGGACACATCACCCAGATGGTAAGGAATAGAACTGAGATTCAAACTCAAGGGAGCTGGGCTCTGGAACCACTCTATTCCAGGGCCTTCCATCCGGCCAGACAGTACCTGGAAGACATATAAGTGGAGAAAGGGACAAACGGGAAAAGTACAGTCATGTTCTGGGAGCAACACTGAGGACAGTTTATTAGTATATAAGGTATTATTAAGGGGAAGTAAGCAAATGGGTTTAAAATAAAAACCAACATAAGTAATCTGATCAGTCATTGGAAGCATGAGGCAAAGCACACAAAAGAAATATGTAAGGAGTTTAGAACATTTAAATAAAATAGATTCAAGGGGTCTCTCCCATGACATTTGCAATGTGTATAATGACCAGAGTCTAAGGCCAAGCCCCTATTCATTCTTTTCTATGTGTGTGTGACAGAGACAGAGGGACAGAGAGGGACAGACAGGAAGAGATGAGAAGCATCAACTCTTCGTTGCGACACCTTAGTTGATCATTGATTGCTCTCTCATATGTGCCTTGACCACGGGACTACAGCAGACCGAGTGATCCCTTGCTCGAGCCAGTGACCTTGGGCACAAGCTGATGAGCCTTGCTCAAACCAGATGAGCCCACGCTAAGGCCAGCGACCTCAGGGTTTCCAATCTGGATCCTCCGCATCCAAATCTGATGCTCTATCCACTGCACCACTGCCTGGTCAGGCCCTATTCACTTTTTATGCTGATCACTCTAAACCTTGCCAGAAAGATTTGTTTAAAAATCCCTGTAATGTAAAAATATACAGTAGTTTACGAGAAAAGAAGTTTGGGGTGATTGTTCACATTTCCCAAACAGTACAATAGCAGCAGGGATCACGGTCAACTTTCCCAGTAATATATATCTCAACATTTTAGTTGAAATAGAATATCTTGTACTTTTGCATAAATCATTTTAATGATATTCTTTCAAGGGATAAGCAGACCTTTTGTTTGGCTTAATGTTCTTTTAATTTGAGAGAGAAACATTTAACCTTGTTCTATTTTCCATCTCGGTAATAGCCATCAGACGATGTAGAGATTGTGAATGTGGCACTTTCATGTGTGTGGAAGGGGGCTGGCATTTTCCCATAGCCTTCTGTGCCAACCAAACATTCCAGTATTCAAACTCCCAAATAGGCCATCAGGGCCATATGCCTTATTAAATATGATTGGTTTGCCAGCATCCACATTATCATCATTGTAAGAGAATATTGGCCTGAGCATACATGTCAGTAAAACTGACTTAAGCTATTAGGGTTTGAACAGTCATTTTAGTTATAAAAATATTCACATGTCCTTAACTTTATGTCTATGGCATTAATGATATAAAACATACCTGTTACAGTGGGACTCCATTTAAAAACTCATTTCTACCTTACAAAGCAATTTATGTCATTCTCAGTGACATAACTACTGTAACACCTATTTGCTTTGAATTTCAATAAAAAATATTTTTTGTAATAAAGTAGCCAGCCATATGTATAGACACATGCAAACCTACTATGTATATCAGTATCTATACCATAAAAGAACAGTCACTTTAATAATAAGATGTTAAATAATTACAGTCACACAATTAGGAACAATGCTTTTAAATTAAATTAAATTAAGTATTGTGCAATGTTGTTTGCTTTCATTTCTTTCTTTTGCTGCTGACTTCTAAAATGTACAATTTTATTACCAGTCTTAGGACAAGGATTTGGAAACTTATACGCTAATGCATAATGGTTAAAATGAATCACTGAAAAAGTTTATGTACACATTTCTAGATGATTTATATAATTAATATTGAATTAAAAGGCTTATAATAAATGAACTCAAATAACATAAGGATTTCTTATAACACAAATAAATCAAATGCTAAATAAGCATTATAAAGAAAAATTTCAGATTTGTTCACTACTAAAATCCCATTTTCTGCTAAAATACTTGACACATAGAAGTTTTTTTTTTTAATTCAATGAGATAAGATAAGGCAGAGACAGACTCCACATGTGCTCCAACCAGGATCCACCTAGCAAGCCCACCAATACTCTGCCCATCTGGGGCATGGCTTTCTTGCTCAGCAACTGAGCTCTTCTTAGCATCTGAGGCAGAGGCCATGGAGCCATGCTCAACTCCTGGGGCCAACACACTCCAAGTGAGCCATGGCTGCAGGAGGGGAAGGTGAGAGAGGAGAAGCAGAAGGGTGCTTTTCCTGTGTGCTCTCACTGGGAATCGAACCTGGGACATCCACACATTGGGCTGACACTCTACCACCAAGCCAACCAACCAGGGCCAAAAAAAAAAAAAAAAAAGATTTGAATAAATAAATGAATAGATACTACACCTCTAAAATGTTCTAAATGCTATCATGGTATACAGAGAGTAAAGACTTGGATGCCCTAAATTTCTAACTTCTTGAGAAGAAAGAACTATATATAGCTTTTAACTAAATACTTCATAGGTTTATAAATTTAAAAATTGTAAAGTGTTAATTAAAGAAGACAATTTAGGTGATACAAACAATTTAATGCTTAAGGAACTGAATAGTCTCCACTGACAGACTATCAAGATGGTCTAAAGACATAAAGCTTTAACAGGATAAATAGTAAAGAAGAAGAGAGACAACTGAAATTATCCAAACAGCCTAAGCCGTGATGTCAATTTTATTCGGGTTGAGAAGGCATAGGGCTGGCTTTGCGTTTGGCGATGGCTGAAGGAATATACTGTATTTCTGGTCAAGAGGAACATTTCAAGGGGCATGAAAGTTATCTAAGTTTTTATTTGCTGATGGGCATCATAGACAGGAATGCCTCCATTTGGGTGTAAAAAGTTATTTCCACAAAGCATTTTTAAAATATCAGCTATTTAAAATATTTATTGGTTGATTGATTTGATTGGTCCTTATTTTGGGATAATAACATATGATTGGACATAAGATTGTTGGGGCCTATGTAAATAGACTCTAAATACTGATAAATAATATCCAAAACACACACCAAAAAAGACAAACCCTTTTATCAGCTGAGACTGTTTATTAGGCTGTATGATAAGGGATCTTTAAAAAAATAATAATAAAAAAACTAAAATATTTACCAGTGTCTAAATGGAATTGTCACAGGTTCTCAACTCACTGCTATATAAAGCTCAACATTAGCATTTTGAAATGAGAGCATCACTTGATTGAGTGAAAGGTTGAGAGAAATCTGATCAAATGGACTGTTCCTGAGTAGAATATCAAACTACTGCTCTAGATGGAAAGTAGAAAAGCAGTATTATTACTGATGAATAAAAGAAAATGAAAATAGGGCACGGTACACAATAAAACTCAAAAGTACTTTTGAGAATAAGCAAAAAATACACAAATAAGGTCACTTAAATAATTTAATATTTTCTCTCACTTTTAGATTAGATGATAAGTATTCCCAAAGAAATATGGGAAATCAAAGTGTTTATTTTTTTAAGTTCTTTTTCTAGTGGTTGAGGTATTCTCTGATGCATGAATCACCTTCCCCGCTCACTCATGAAGTCCTCAGAGCAGGAGGAAGGTGACAATGGCACTCAATTTTCCTTGCTGAGCGCAAGGAGCCCTGCTCAGAAAGAGAATGTGTGATGCTTAGCGATTCAGGAAACAGTAGTGCTGCCTTCATTGCTTGTTTCTCTTCGAACTAAAGATAAAATGAATTTATATCCCTGTGTGTCTATTTATTTATTTATTTTTTCATCTGCCTTTTCTTAGCACAATGCCATCTACAGTGTAGATGCTAACTAAATTAGTATCAGACCTGAAATCTAATTGTGATGATGATGATGAGGGTGATGTGAAAAATAATATAATGGAGCCACTTTAAAATGGAGGCAGAGCTGCCATTCCAGAAGAACTGTTTTGCAAGTCTGACTCCTTAACCCTGTGGCATATTTAACCTGGGCAAAATAACCTTTGAACAGGTCCTAACACAACGCTGTATCACAAACAACTGTTTGAAAACATAACAAGAAAGCAGACATTATGATTTTGATAAAAACATATATCTAGCTTATAACTGAATTGCTAAATCAAAATGCTCCTTAATAAAATTAGCACCTTTCTTTAATGAAATGAATTCTTAATTAGGTTCTATATGCGTGCTTGTTTATGTAAATGCAATATTTTGTGGGTCAAAATACCAGTGCTTCCACATTTACCTGCTACTTCTATATCATCAAAACATTTTTCCTTATCATCTATTCAGTACATGACAGCATTTAAGAATTTTCCTATCCAGGTGGTGGCGAAGTGGATAGAGCATTGGACCTGGGATGCTGAGGACCCAGGTTGGAAACTCAAGGTCTCTGTCTTGAGTACAGACTCACCCAGCTTGAACTCAGGCTCACCAGCTTAAGCGCGGGGTTGCTGGCTTGATCTTGGGATCATAGACATGACCCCATGATCACTTGAGCCCAAAAGTCATTGACTTGAAGTCCAAGGTCTCTGGCTTGATCCCAAGGTCTCTGGCTTGAGCAAGGGGTCACTGGCTCAGCTGTAGCCTCCCAGTCAAGGCACATATGAGAAAGCAATCAACAAACAACTAAAGTGCTGTAACAAACAATTGATGCTTCTAGTCTTTCTACTTTCCTATCTGTCTCTGTCTGTCTGTCTGTCTCTAAAAAACAAACAAACAAAAACTTTTCTTTTAAATTTATTTACATAGTTTCTCACCTAAAATTTGTAGATAGATATTTGAACTAAATAGCAATTCATAAAGTATCAAACACTAAAAAAAGGACTAAATTTCAGACTTTTAAAATGGAGAAGGAAGAACTTATGAATACTGAATTCAATTTAGCTCTCTGCTTAATTTAGTCTGATCTGTAAGACAAAAATTAAATACTGAAATCTCAATTTATAATTGCACAAATGAAAAAGGACTTTAAAAGCCTTTGGTGGAAATAGCTTGAAGGCTTCTCTTTGAAAACATTATTATTTTCATTTTTGGCAAAAACACAAACCACATGTTCTAATTCTTAGAGCAGAAATTGTTAGTAATTTCCTACTGACAAGAAGAAAAAAGATAAATCTTCTAACTGTTTGACTACTCCTGGTCACAGGTTGAAGAACAGGAACTTTCACTGGCAGATTTCTGCAAAGCTGACTTTTTCTTTTACTGTGAGGAATTCTATTTTCTTCAACTGAAGGGAAAAAAAGCTAAAATGACTTTGATATTGGCCTTTCTGTGCTTTAACAGACATTAAGATTGTGCATTCCCAAAATTTAGTCAGTATAATTTATACTTTCTGAGATAACATCCATAAAGCTAAATGATATTGATTTTCTGTGATTTGAAGAATGTGCCCCATTGAGTTAAAATTAATTTTGCATCTCTTTCTCTTTATTCATATGTCTAATGCTCTGATTTTTTTTATATCTTCATTTATTATTGTTTCTTTTCTCTCTGTTCTTCTTGTAAATATGGCTTTAGGTATTATTTTGACATTTCTGTTCATCAATTACATGAAATAATTTTACAATGTATCGTTAAAATGTTCTCTGTGCTGGGCACTTGCATATACCTATACCATTTAATTCTCAAAATAATCGTTTAGTAGTTGTTATCAACACTATTATTATTACATATGAAAAGTGATATTCAAACAAATAAATCATGAAACATTACACATTTAGTAAGAGATGAACCTGTCAGATATAAGTGCATATGTGTTTTCAGTGTGAACATTTTACTCCTTTTTACCCCCTCTCTGTCCATCTCTGGCAATGTCTCTATCTCTTTACTTCGGCCCCAAATTCAATGGTTCCCTCCCTGTCACTTTCTGCACGTGCACTTTCTCTGATTTTCTCATTTATCTCTTTTCCTCCCTTCTCAGCCTTGTTGGCTCTCTGAGCTGGCTTCATAAGAAATCAGGGAGAGTTTTGGTAACTATGAGATTAAGTTTTATGCCCTTGTTTTAAAGCATGTAAGGAGCCTTTATTCCAGCTTTGGTTGCTATAAAATCTACATACTTGGTAGACAGATACAGACATTTGAATGAGGAATAAGTATTTGTCTTCTGAGACATCTATATTCCCCACCCTGCCTTTTTTTCCTCCCTTTCCCCCTCATCTTTTCTTTTTAAACTCTGCTTTAAGATTTTTATCTTCTTTGTATGTAAATACATCAAAAAAGAGAAATAGTATCTGGATCAATATAAGTACATGCACATATATTTAAAGATAAAAAATGATTCTTATCTCTGAAAACAAAACACAAAAAAATCAATATTTTCCCTTTTAAAGTTCTATTTTCGGAAATGGTTTCTACTCAGAAAAGCATATAAACCTAAATATTTAAAGAGCTTTTTTTCCAAGTCTCTTCTTCTAAAAATAAGTGGTAATTCAAAAGATAAAAAGTTTCAGTTTGCTATAGAATTATTTAGCCCTCATTTCTTTCTCCCTTCACAAGATTTTATTTTTCTTAGCATATTTGTTCTTATAAAAAAATAATTACTGGTCACAAAACAATATGGGAAAAAATGTATTCATTTACAATGAATGGAAAGATTACTTCATTAAGCTCTAAGTGCAGGAAAATAGAAAGTAATTCTGGAAACATACATGTGAAATACATTTATACATTTTCCAAGCTTCTGCCCTCTTTTTATTTGCATCTCTATGTAAAAGATATTGTGTTGCAGAAACAAATAGACTCATTAGACATGCCTGCACAGCTGCTGGGCAAGTGAAGTTGATTAAAACCGTAGGGCAGATATTTGAAATACATGCTAGACTTTTCCAATGTCAAGGGAGCCAATGAAGTGAAGTAGATACATGTATTATATCTTTTCTAATTCACACCTCATGCAAACTTGTATATTCCCATCCAGTTAATGCAATGGATTCTGCAGTTATCAAAGGCAAAGTCGATACAAAAATATATGTAGCAATTAAATTTTCTAGTAAAGTGTGGACAGAAGTCAAGCATAATGATTCTTCTACGAAAAACTTCTCTCCATGTTTGGTATTTTGTAAAAATTCTCTGCTGGTGGAAGCAGGAGGTGGAGAGGGGGTAAATTCCCAAATTAAAACACACAAACCCAAAGAAAAAAATAAAGAACTGAAGTAATATTATAACTAGTCATACAAAAAGTGTTTCACCTAGTGTTTAGCAATTTTTAAAAATTGATAACTTAAAGGCAATTATTCTGTAAGCAATGAGCAATGACTTGTCCATTTCTGTAATGAGCGGTGATGATAAGAATAGAGCCTGGAAGCCCTGACTGAGGGGCTCGGTTGGTTGGAGTATTGCCCCAACATGCTGAGGTCGCAGGTTCTATCCCTGGTTGGGGCACATGCAGAAGTCTACCAATGACAGCTCAAATGGGTGGGGCGGCAGGTTGATGTTTCTCTCTCACTTTCCCTCTCATCTCTGTCACTTTCCCTTCCATTGTCTCTTAGGAAGTCAATTAATTAAAAAAAAGAATATTGCCTTGGAATCTAAATTGGGCCTGTAAACTGTCACAGGAAGTAAAATGTGCAAAGAACTGTAGTATCTTACAGGGTAACAATTATTCTGTATTACTTTTATTTATTTTTCAAAAGTAAAAGAGAGAGAGAGAGAGAGAGAGAGAGGAATAGACAGGGATAGACAGACAGGAAGGGAGAGAGATGAGAAGCATCAATTCTTCATTGTGGCACTTTAGTTGTTCACTGATTGCTTTCTCATACATGCTTTGACCAGGGGGCTCTAGCCAAGTCAGTGACCCCTTGCTGAAGCCAGTGACCTTGGGTTCAAGTCTGCAACCTTAGGCTTCAAGCCAGAGACCATGGGATTTGGTCTATAATCCCACACTCAAGCCAGCGACACTGTGCTCAAGCCAATGAGCCCACACTCAAGCCTGTGATCTCAGGTTTTTGAACCTAGGTCCTCAAAATCCCAGGCCAACACTCTATTCACTGTGCCACTGCCTGGTCAGGCATCTGTACCACTACTTTTAGTATTATTATATTTACTGTTATTGTTATTTTATTACTAGACAGCATCTCCATATGTGATACTTTGTAAAAATATGTGTAAAGCTTTCAATGACATGGACACTGACTGGAACAGGGGATATACTAAATTTCCCATTGATTTGTCTCTGTATGTCTACAACTTCATGTAGTTTCATATCTCACCAGACCCAGTGGTCCAAGATATGGAATCTGGATCCAAACTATCATACTTGAAATCTCATTAATGCTACTTAGTTGCATGATCTTGGGCAAGTCACTTAATCTCTCTGTCTCAGATTTCCTCTGTAAAGTCCTGATAAAAATAGTATCTTTTTCATATAATATTTGGGAGGATTCAATGACAGGGTATCTATCAATGTTCGAGCTTGCTTGGCACTGAACACAAAATGGCTCTACACAACTCTTAGCCTATGTGTTTCCTTTTTGTTGTTTAAACTCTTCGTTGATCAGAAAAAGTGGCACAGGCAATAGGCACAATGTAAACAAAACTAATTACACACATAATAGCTGAGAATTGTCTGGATCTGTCATGCACTGCTTTCCTAGTCACTGAGTAAACAGGCATGTCACACGGGGGACTCTACTTATACACAAACACAGCACACATTTCAGTCTCCCTGCTGCACAGAAACATGGAAGTGGATTAATAGAGTGAAAATAATTATTTTATGCTCAAAGTCACTGTGGAAAGTATTTTTAGTTCTTTGAAGTGTTTTTCCCCCTCTCGACTAATTATCAAGTAGCTGCCTGATTGCTGATGATTGATGATGGATGGAGAAGAGGAGCAGCAGGTGCTGAGTAGGTTGGTTAGCATAAGTGCTCCTGAGGAAGAAGACACACAGTTCCAATGCAGACGGAGCGACTGAGCATTCTCTGAAGGGTAGTGATTTGGAGGGAAAATGGAGAATTTGTGTTACAAATTGAAGAGACTGGCATATGAGGACTATCTTAAATATATATTATTGCTAATAATAATAGTTCTGCTTCTGACAATAGGGCATAAAAAGGGTCATTGTATTTTAAATATTGAGACGACAAAAGAAAGTCAAGAAAAACATACAGATAAATCTAACATTCCTAGTTTGATACTTTAAGAAAACCCTGTAGTTATCAGTTTTTTAAAAAGTGACACACTGAATAAGTAAATAATAATTTTTTTTTTATAGAGACAGAGAGAAATTCAGAGAGAGATAGGGGGACAGATAAGGACAGACAGACAGACAGGAAGGGAGAGAGATGAGAAGCATCAATTCTTCATTGCATCTCCTTAGCTGTTCAGTGATTGCTTTCTCATATGTGCCTTGACCGGGGGGCTTCAGCAGACCGAGTAACCCCTTGCTTAAGCCAGCAACCTTGGGTCCACGCTGGTGAGCTCTGCTCAAACCAGATGAGCCTGCGCTCAAGCTAGCAACCTCAGGGTCTCGAACCTGGGTCCTCTGTATCCCAGTCTGACACTCTATCCACTGTGCCACCACCTGGTCAGGCAGTAAATAATAATATTAAAATAAAATTAATATTATAATGAAACAGTTTAGTAATTTTATTCAATAAGTAATTATATGTTAAATATTTAAAATTTTAGTTTTGCACTAAAACTAGAAATTAATACTGTTCCTTGCTTTCACATTACTATATATCACAAGTAAAAATATATATGACAGGTTATTATAAATAATGATAAACTGTGATTACTTTATTTAACGCTATATTACTTTAATGGAAGTCTGTTCCATTAAAATTTCAGTACACACAGAATCTTTCTTATAAAGCTTTTTTCCCTTTAAACAGTAATTTGCATAATCAAAGTTGAGGTACCCTGAAAGAGAAAAACAGTAAATTCCAGGAGGTCAAGCAACAACAGGAAACCACCTGCCACATGTAGAGGGCGTGAGTGAGAGTCTGTGGATGGAGGTACGACCCGGTCGACCTCTCCCTGCTTCCCCAGTTCCAGTGAGCTCCACACACAAAAAGAATACGAGGGTGAAAGTCAGACTTCCACAACCAGCTGCTATATCGTGGCTGAGTTGAGAAATGTGACTCCCAACCTAGCTGTACCACATCTACCTCCTCTTGAGCCCAGGTCTTGATCAGATGGTTTCAATACATTGCTTTGGCATATCTAGAAAAAAGTAAACAATATAGAATTTAACAAGGTGGAAGTAGGGTGGGAGTTGTAGACAAAATAAACGATCTACATAACCATGCATCAAGCTATATGTAAAAGAGATAGAGAAAGAAGGAGCAGATTAAAATAGCTATTTTACCCCACAGGTCAAGGCCTTACCTTGGTCTTCCTCCCATATGGAAGCGGAAAATGCCATGGAAGATGCCACAGGTGTTCATCTTTCAACCCACGGTACACCTGCCTACTAGTCACTGTCCGGGTAGACTGACAGATGATGCTGGCGCTCAGCCTCCCCGAATGTCTAACTGAGAGCAATCGGGGCATAGCCAGGGGGATAGCCCTCTCTAGAGGGTGAGCATGTTTTCCCCTATGACATAAATGACCTGACTCATGCCACAGAAATAAAAAGTAGGGCCAAATTTATAATCCGTGGAGAGATAATCAACTCGATTCAATTGAGCTCTTACTGGTATTCCCAACCTTCTCCTGGGGAGATGAAGTGAACCACCAGTTTAATCCTGGCAGCAGCTTCCTGTTGTAAGAACTGTGGCTGCTCCACATTACAGATCATGAAAGTCTGGCATGGAGAGATTAAGAAACTCGATCAAATTTTTTACCAAGTAAGCAGTAAGTCAAAGTAGGCAGTTAGTTAGATATTAACAAAAGAGGAGGGAGCAGAGGGAACCAGACATCTGATTCAGTGATGAAGCCTGGTTAAGTAGGGAAAAAACAGACTCTTGGTTACCCTAAGGAATGGTCATTGGACTGCCAAACAGACAAAAACATCTGAGTGGGAGAAAAAAGACAGCTTTTCAGCCCCCTCGGGCTGGGGGAGGATGGCAAGGGGGAGTTCCTGTTACTAAACGCATGCACAGTAGGAGCCAAAATGGCAGCCGTGAGAAAGGAAGGAGCACAAGCCTGGGAAATTTTGTGAAAAAGAGATGAAATAGGGGGTAGGGCCCAAAGACAAGCTAGGAAAATCCAAGGAAGAGATTGGTTAGGGAGAGAGCATAAACATCAGCCCAGGAAAAGCTAGAGAAAAAGATGGGATAATTTGAAAGAAAGCCTACTCTTTTCCAAACCCAAGGGTATATATGTAAGCTTAGCAAGGACCTTAGGGCAGCCATTACCCTCCAACCTGGCCACTCTTTGCCTCTCCAGGAGTGCCCTATGACTTTTTGCTCTAATAAACTTTGCCACTATTGCTGAAAACTCCTCTCCTATGTGACTGTCCTTGAAATTATTTTCCTGCCACAACACTGAAGAATCTGTTTGGTCCTGTACAAGTATAGCCAGAATTTAGTTTGAATCTCAAGCCACCCCTTTAAAAAGAATACTCTACTCTGTCCCACAATTACATAGACTCAGTCAAATCTCAGACCTTACGTTACCTGGGAAACTTACTTACACATGGGAATCCTATTGATTTTCTGATAAAGTTATTGTGAGATATATTCAGTCACCTATAAATCCCTTATCTCTGGTCATTTTCTTTCCCTCTGTAGCTTCCTGAAGGTTAAATGACCCATCTTCCTCCAGAATGTTTTCACTGATTTTTTATAAAAAAAAATCTTCTTTGATAAACAGATGTCTCATTTCTATTTACCTCCGCATAAGGACATTTTCTCCTGACTTTAACTGAAATTTGACTATTTCTGCTCCAGCATTTCCTACTTGAATTTTCTCTATATTCCTAAACTGCTTCACTGTGAAGTCCCAAAGCAGGAACTGTAGAGAGAATATGTAGTATCTATCTATCTATCTATCTATCTATCTATCTATCTATCTATCTATCTATCTATCATATACACATTGTTTATATATAGTAAATATATGCAGACCACATATAAAATATACTCTATTCTAGTGCATTAAATATACTTTATCTTCATCTTTATTTCCAAACATCCACAAATGTCAAGAAAGTTCATGAGTATTCACTTGGTTATCCCTAGGAGATAGTGCCTGGTACTTAGTGGTCTTTAATATATATGTTTTGAATGAATGAATTATAAATTCTCAGCATGTATGTGTGTGTTTGTGTGTGTGTGTGTGTGTGTCTTCTAAACTCTGTGAAGGGAAAATCAAGGAGAATATGAACCACTTCTCAGCATTTATCTCCATAAATACGTAGAAATCCCAATAGTATGTAAAAGCTCAATTTGTTTCATCTAGCGAAACAGAGAACACTGGTGTCTTTGATATTGCTGTGCTTCAGATTTCTAATTTTATAAAAAGCACACCTAGGTCTAATTGCACCCAATTAAGACAAAATCAGAATACATTGTTGATGTTATTGACTTCGTGAGTCTAATGCACAATTACAAAATGACTCCAAACCACTGTCAAGGTCTAGGCAATTGTTGCCTCCCCTAGAATTTCTTTTGCAAAAACAGCCTTCATTATAAATCACTTGTATGCAATGAAGGTCAGCTATCTATAGCTAACATGATGTTTTGTTGCTGATTCATTCGTGCACATTGCCTTTCTTTCATCAGAAAACACTTTTGTCTATATGTGGCCTGATATTAGCATCTCTATATTTTCTCAAATTAAATGCTTTAGTGGAGGAAGCTCAACTAAAAAAGAGTGAAGTGGATTCATTCTATAAAATTAAAATTTGAAATTATTAGTAGTAATTATGTAAATAAACATGCTTTTATTTCAAATTCAGATTCAAGAAAACATTTTCATTCACAATGAAATAGGACAAGGTTCAAGCTATAGATTGGGAAAATTTTTGGTTTCTAAAATAGAAAAAAAGAATCAAATAGAGTATAAGAAATTTACAAGTCAAAATTACCAAAGCTTTATCAAGAGAAGTCATCTCTGAAACCTCGTTTACCTAAAATGTGTGGTCATCCTTATTATAACAATGTGAGGCTGGGCCTGGTGACCACTCTGACAAAAAACAAACAAACAAACAAACAAACTTTTTCTGAGGCAGTAATATGAGATGACCTGGGTTGAAATCCCAAATCAACCACATACTGCTTGTCAGATCTTTGTCAAATTTTCTTGACCTCATTTATAAAATGCAGGTATTCAACTTTTGGGGTTTTCATGAGGATAAAATTAATTAATACATATAACATGTTTAAAATAGTACCTAGCTCAGAATAATTACACCTTGTTAGCTCTCCACCATATGTAATATCCAGTGGCCATATTGATATTGGAGAACTTGCATTGGGAAAGGACACATACCACTGGGTCACTTGAGCCCACATGTGAGCTAACCATAGCACATCATGGCTTCTTCCCAGTATGGGACTCTTATCAGCTGTGCTCCACATACAGCATTCCCCAGGGGTGACAAAAAACGTTTCCCCACCACAACACCCACAGAAAAATTCCTGACCTCACCCAGAGTCTGCACATGCCAGGGTAACCAGTTAAACAAATGGCTCAGTTAGGCCTATTACCCAAAAATAATATTGCAGAGTGTAGTGGTTTGGGGAGACAGTATTCTAAAACTTAAATGCTGAAAACCTGTTTTAAAACATTCTACTTAGAATAAGCTCAAGGAAAAGATACAGAGTACATAATAAGCAACAATGCGACCATGGGGCACCGTGGCACACACGACAGCATAAGACAAAATAAAAATAAATTGGCCAAAATGAAAACAGCGTGCATTCTAGCAGTGATTCTCAGACACTGATATGAACACAAATCACCTGGGTCACTGGTTAAGTGCAAACTCTGATTCACCAGGAGAGGCAAGGGGTCTGAGATGCCACATTTCTAATAGTTAACATTAAGTCTTCTGGCTTCATAACCACATTCTGAATAGCAAGGCACTAGAATATTATAGTTACCTTCAGTTCTCCGAGGATAAGAAAATGGAAACTTACTCCAGCAAAACTTAGCAAATAAGTGAACAGCACTGAATTGCTTTTAGAAATTGAAAGCTCAGTCATTCCCATGAAGGTGTCAGAAAGGGAAGAGTTTCTTTAACTGTTGATTGATTAGTTTGTTTGATGACTTACCTAGGAAGCAATAGCAAATAGTTTGGGAAGCTGGACCATCTTTGATGAAGCCCGAGGAGGAAGGAGCCCATTTTATTCTCTGCGAGTTTTTGAAGAGAGTTATCTTCAGCTCATATTATAACTTACCACAAGGACTGCTGAGGGGAAGACTAGCTGGGACTTTCAAAAGATTCATGAGGTAAATCTGCCTTTTGCTAAGTAAAAGAGTAAACGGGTCACCTCACTACATTCTACCCCCAAAAGAGTTGGGAACTGTGGACTTATTTTGAGGCACCAACGACACAGTGAGATTATCTCTGAGCTGCCATGTTCTCAGCATATTAGTGGCATCATAAACAAAGAGATCTAGAAATAATCTTTCAAAAAGAGGTGAGGTCTCATGTTTCTCACCAGATTTCAATAGTTGGTTTCAGATATCTCAGTGATTTATCCTAACAGGGAAGTGCAAGAGAATTAGGTTCTAAATACGTGAATTCAAGTTGCTTTTCTTGAAAGACTGTTCTCCAAAGATCATCTTGTCCTTATTTTTCTGAACAATATCTTTGAGAATTAGCATACATAGTTTCTTCTCTACTTTTTCCTCTGTGGAAATAAATAGCACATTTGGTGCTTAGGGACAGTACATGGCCAACAGCACAAATCTGGGCCATATGAGAGCCTGTGGCAAATGGAAAAATCAGTAAGTCAGTGATCCTGTCATTATTTAAAATGATGGTCATTTGCTTATCATCCACTTTCGCATTGACTTTAATTTTTAAAAACTGTACTATATATTTAATCTTGATTATTGAGATTATTGATGTCCCCTTAAATTCTGTGCCCAAGGCAAGTACCTTAATTCATCTCTGTTAGCCAGATGGAAAGACTACACGACTTCCTGGTTTGGGGTTTACAAAGCCTAAGCCTATTGCATAAGATGTACTTTGCAGGAAACCAGAGAGAAAATAGGAAATAATTTCCAACACCAGTGAAAAGAAATTCTGGATACAGGATTGAACTCCAGCAATACTTTTCATGGAAGGCAAATCCTAAAAAGAAGTGGATTTTTGCAGTTTTAAAGGAATGAGATTTTACCCATTGGGAAAACATTTTAGCTTGGAAAAAGATTCCTATGCCCCAAGGAAAGCACAGAAATGCCATCAAGTCCTGAGCTAGGTCAGGTCTGTGGTGGGATGCTAACATGAATCTAGAATTGTTAGGGGATTAGTAGAGATGAACAAGGCTAAACTTTTTAATGATTTCAGCAGACTGTGGTTGTCTATGTGTTTGCTTAATTAGGCACTTAGAGAATAACAAAGGAATGTGTTATTTCTTGTATCTCTTAGACCAATATTCATGTCATGTGTATGTAGATGCTTAGACTGGATGATGCAGTTATTGCAGTAGAATCCAGAAGCAGATTGGGGAAAACCTAACTATTCCCTAAAAAGTTTACCTTATGGAAGATGATATCTTTGTGGGTATATGAGATATTCTAATTATTGCTTCTTGTCCAATCAGCTTCTAAGAATATCACTTCCTCAATTCACTGAAAGAAAAAGGATCCATTTGCTATGATCATACTAAGGCACTATAACTCACAGGTCCTGAATGGTCAGATCTGGACGCACCTGTGCCCCCAATGAATTAATTCATAGGCTAAGCTGATTATATTAAACCATCACCAAAAACTGTACTTAGGAATGATGAAGCCAGGCTCCCAGTTAGAATACAGAGGGCACTAAACTCTAATGGTCATGTAGAAGCAGGGATGAGTTATATGACACTGCTGTATGGGACCTTCTGCATGTTTATGTAGGATCAACTTATTAAGGAGACAGAGAAGTCTGTGGAATTAGGAACTCTGTTCAGCATGGTCTACAGACACACAGAGCAAAGTAGAGGTGCAAAATCTTACTTGCAGAACAACAATGAAACTCTTTTTCTGTTTCTTTGAGGGTATTTGTGCATTGACTCCTCCAGCTATTGGTGGAAAGCCCTCCTGGAGTGGCTGCCATCTGCCCTGCACTTCGGTCCTGCTACATAGGTGCGTGTGACTGCAGAGCACTCTAGAAGCCACAGAGAGCCCGAGTCAGAGAATAGGAACTGGACTTAGGACAGCATGGAGAGAAAAGCCAAGTACTAGAGAGAGATAGGGAGGGGGAGAGGGAGAACAGACTTCCAGGCCATTTCTCCAAAGTAAATTAAAAATAAATAAAAAGAACTTGAACTAAATTTTTTTTTGTAGTTGTTGCCATTTTATTATTCATGATTTTTTTCCCTTGTTTCTTCTTTTTTTTTTTTTTAATTGTATTTATTTTTAATGGGGTGACATCAGTAAATCAAGATACATATATTCAAAGATAACATGTCCAGGTTATCTTATCATTCAATTATGTTGCATACCCATCACCCAAAGTCAGATTGTCCTGTCACCCTCTATCTAGTTCTCTTTGTGCCCCTCCCCCTCCCCCTTCCCTCTCCCTCTCCCCCCTCCCCCCTCCCCCCGTAACCACCACACTCTTATCAATGTCTCTTGGTCTCACTTTTATGTCCCATCTACGTATGGAATAATGCAGTTCCTGGTTTTTTCTGATTTACTTATTTCACTCCGTATAATGTTGTCAAGATCCCACCATTTTGCTATAAATGATACGATGTCATCATTTCTTATGGCTGAGTAGTATTCCATAGTGTATATGTGCCACATCTTCTTTATCCAGGACATAATTTTTTTTTTTTAAATCATGCTGACTATAGCAGAGTTATGACAAGGCTGAGTGCTGACCACATAGAAAGCTACAGAGCTTGACATGACATGGATCACACTTGATACCCTAAAACACCAGGGTATTCCTCACGTTCCTTCCGAGATAGAACTAAAGTTTACACTCTGGACTGGACCAGGGCATAAAAGCAGGCATTACCGCATTCAATGCAAGCCAAACCTACCTCCAAGGAAAAAGTGCTTTGACCACAAAAGTAAATTTTCAGAGATAAAAGGCCGAGGGGCAATTGGGAGAATAAAGTTGGCAGCCCGTAAAAAATTCAAGCTGACCTCAAAGCAATTCTGTGCAGCTAAATCATTTCACTGGAAAATTTTAAACTAGTTACTGTGCCGACTACTTTCCATGTAGGAAGAGACGCTTTAAGTCACTCATTGATTCCCTTTAACGTGTATGCATTCTGAAAATCATGAGACGATATCACCACGGCATTGATGACTTTATGTTAGAGAGTTAGAATGTCTACTCAAAGTGAAAAATGTTAGGAAACTTAAAAGAAAGACCATTGTGTTCAAAAAATTTATTAATTGTAACTTTATTCATTTAAAAACAAAAAAATTCAGCAGATAATTAAATTAATAATGTGGAAAAAATTGTAAATCATTTTCTTAAAGATACGTTCTTAGGTCATGCTTTGCATAACCACAAATTTTTATATAAAATTACAATATCTGTGAGGTGACTGAGTTAAAAGTAAAATATTTAAAAGTAGTAGGCAAAATGCTATTAAAAATCTTTGCAATGTCATCAAGATTGAAAGTTAAACAGAAGGAGATTAGAAGGAGGCATATTTAGCTAATCAGTTCGATGTAAGTTTACAAAAATTACTCCTAAATGTATGGATTCTGAAATTTATGTAACGTATTATGAATGTCTCAATGTGAGGATGTCTTTTGATTTTGATATAATCATTTCATATAAAAACAATTTTTAATAATCCATACAAAACCGATTCTAAGTCCTCTCTTGAATCATGGTCCTCCTCAGAAGGTCCTTAAATTCTGACCTTTCTATTCCTCCTCAGGAACTGGGCTTATTTGTTCCATTTCTGAAATTTTGGTACATTTCCTCCCTATAGTTTAGGAAACATTTCTTTAGAAGAACTTATCCTGTCCCTCCTGACTGTTGATTTTCATTACCTTTGACTCTATCTGCCAAGAGAAGCATTTTAGATATCACTGACCTAGAGCCTGAATAGTGCAATGAAACAAAAGAATTCTGTGATCCAAGAGATCTACTAGGAGTTATCAAAGGGTTTAACAAGCAACAACAAAAAAAATTATAATAATTAAGACCTGAACTAAGGGGAAAAGCAGTCAGGATAATGAGAAAGATCATTTATAAGAAATGCTGAAGTACAGACTACTTAGCGACCATCTGAGTATGGGTATAAATCTATGGAGGGGACCAGAATTGTGCCCTGGACAACTGAATAGAGCTGTTCATTGAGATAGGAAAAAGGGCAGGAGAGAAGTGACTTCTATTGGTTGTGAGTGTGCATGCCACGGAGGTAGCAAGGGTGGTGCCCTGGCTCTGCTCCTTCCATTTGCTTTATATATTTGTAGGTTATCTCCATTTTGTCCACATATTTCTCTTTTTAGTATTATCTTTTCCCTCCATGCTAGAGCTGTCTGTTGCATTAGTCTAATTTCCCTTACAGCGATGGTCAGCTGGAATCATTATCATCCCTAGGAATTTTGTCCACAACATGTATAAGAAAAATTTTAACATGATATTTTCCTGAGTCTGTCCTCACAGAGATTTTATACATTTAGGATATAGATTGAAAATTTCCATCAAAATCCCACCAGGTTCCGATATAGAGGCCATCTTGACAGGAATGGGAAATTTGACTCATCCGTGTAATAAAAGTCACATCTCCATGCTCACTCCAGAAGGGAACTAATGATTGACATTATTTTAGAAGTCAATCCCAGGTTACCAATTTCCAAACTGATGTAGTCATTTTGTCAGTGGGAGTGTCAATCACTATCTCTGTCATAATATGTAAGTTCAAAGCAACAATAATAATAGGAAAAGGAAATTCGATAGCTTCTGTGAAGCATACAGATCCAGAGTAGCTAAAAGCACGGAAAACAGTCCCAGGACCTAACCACTCCCTGGGTCTCATGGTTAGACTACTTCAAAGTCAAATCTGAGCTCCAAGCTGTGTCATTTTGGTTCATTCACTTACATTCCCTAAAGCTTAGCTAGTCTATCTACAAAACGAGGCAACAGTATTATCTTTACCACCTGAAGTTTTATGAGGGTTAAATGATATTGAAGGAATGCAAATGGTCTCTTACTAGTGAGTGAGCAGTAAGAGTTATTATTTATGATACAGTACTATAATATTATTATAATTGGGCTACAGAGCAACAGAGATATCATTATATATTCCCACTTTCCATATGTTCACTGACATACAATAGATGAATGCTTTGTCACCTATCCATGTGGGCAAATTTCCCATACTTTGACTTGTATTTTCTTTTTCTTATTGGTGACTTTGATAAAAAGACATTTATAATGCATTTTTTTATTTAATAAAATATAGGGTTTGTTTTTTCCAGTGTTTTCCTTGCCTATTTCACACTCACAAACTGAAAATGAAAATAAAAAAGGAGTAATTCAGGGGGACATGTGGATGTACTGGATGAGGAAAGAGAAATCAAGAAGAGCACCTGGGTTTTTGGCGTGAGTAACTATATAATCAGTGGTATCATCTATGGTAATGGAGAACACTATAGAAACAGGAGACATAAACCAAAATTCTATTTTGACTATGTTAGGCTGAAAATGATCTCTATCTGTCAAATTGAAGATGACATGGTTGGATATGTGTCTCATGTTCTTGGGAATGGTTGACTATAGATTTAAATTTGTTCAAATGACATTTTAGACATGGTACTAGATGAAAGCTCCTAAGAAATAGATGCAGAACAAAGCTGGGATTTGCCTGAATTGAAAGTTTTTGGGGAAGAAACTTGCCAAAGACACTAATAGCAGTTACTGAGGCAAAAAATCAGAACTATTGATGACATGAAATCTAAGAAAGAAGTGTAATGCAAGAAGAATGCTGCTGAGATGTCAAAGAAGATAAAATCTGAGACGTGTCATTTGATGAGGCTACATAAAGTTCTTTATTTTTATCTTGACAAAAGTAATTTCAAAGGATTGGTTAGAGAGATAGAAATTGAGTTATGAGTGAAGAAGTGTTGGCAACAAGGTCAGATCCAACTTTCAAAAGAATGTTCTGCAGTAGGGAAGACAATAAAAATAGAGAAGTATTTAGAGCAGAATATGAAATCAAGGGAATTTTTCAACTTTATGAAAGGGAGCAGGAGATGCTCTGAGATGTCCAGAGATCCAGAGCTCTGTGGGAAAGGGCTTTAGGTCAGAGACAGAAAGGGCACCTCTGTTCTATTGCAAGGGTAGGAAAGCCTTGGCATTTACAGATGCAGATCTAGGTTGGTTTGTAGGCAGAACAGTAACAGCACTGGATTTATATTTTATAAAAGTCAGTCTAGTTGCAGTTTGAAGAATGCTTGAAATGGTTCTTTTTAACATTCCAAGTGAGATATGGTGACAGCCTCATCTAGAGGAAGAGCAGAGGTAATGGAACAGAAGAGCAATTTGGAAGACATTAAAAAGAGAACAGACTGGTGTGGATTATGGATTAGAGATAGCGAAGTTCCAAATAAAAATAAAGTATTTGAAAATGATTCCTATTTACTCTCTTTGGGGACAAGTGATGGCATCCTATTATTTAGCTAAAGAATACTAGAGGGAGGTGGGGACAGTTTAGAGAAAAAAAAATATCTAATTTGATCATATAGATTTTCAGGTGCTTGAAGATGTGCAGGTGACTGATAGATATGTGCTTTAGTAATCTTCTCAGTAACTTATTTAGTCTGTTATTCTAAACCTTGACATAAGTCTACATGCAATATGAGCTCTGATGTTTTTATTTCAATGAAAAGTAATGGACAACTTGTTTTTTTTAATTATGATGTTTTTAGCCTCTAGATATATGAAAGTATTTTAAATGAATTTAACAATTTAGTGCATAAATTGCTTCTATTACCTTAAACATTAAAATACCTAACATAGTGTTCCATATTAAGATGAGGTATCAGTGCCTTGAGTAAAAGAAATAGTTTCAGTCTCAGCCACACTAAGCTACAGTTGTTAAAATAACTGATTATGATAGTGGAAGGTTACTTATCTAAAACTTTTAAGGACATAAACTGCATTTCACTCAACTAATTGATTAGTATATGACTAATGTATAAACAGGGATATATTTAGAATTTCTATTTCCCATCTTGACAGTCAAACATTTATTTTCTATACATATTACACATACATTGCAATTGTATGCAAATGATAGCCTAGAAAACATTTGTGCAGAAATTGGAAAATTTCTTTGTTTCAAACATGTTTAAGATTGGAATGAAAGTAATACATATAATTTCTAATGTGACTCTTTTCATTTTCAGAAAGATTGTATCTTGCCCAAGGAAGATATGTTCCTTCATATGGATATTTCTCTTTCATGAATTTATTTATTTAGTTTCACCGAATTTTAGGTAAGAAAATAGCAATGCATCAGAAACAAAAATATTTTTAAGATAGCTGTGGAATCTTCCACATAATTTAAACTTAATTTCGACATGTTCTTGTATTATTTCAGTGGTATTGCCTTTCACTATCAATTAGGCCAGGGGTCTCAAACTCGCGGCCCATGGGCCGCATGCCGCCCGCCGAACAATTTTGTGCGGCCCGCAGACTAATCCACGAAGTTCAAAATATTTTGGATAAAATTAAGTAAGCCTAGGGGCCTACTTGTATTTTTCATTTCTCTAGCATCCTAGCTAGATATTAGCTTAGTTAACAGCAGCTGTGATGCGAACTACAGTTTCTGGTCGTTTTGTGACACTGAGTAAACTGCATGTACGATTGTGCTTGTTGTACTGATTTTTTTTTGTTTTCAACTGCAGTGAGAAAAGTGTTGCGTAACAGTTGCCTTTTGTAGACCTAGTGCGGCCCACCGAACGGCTGTGATCTTGCTCTGCAGCCCACATGCTGAGTTGAGTTTGAGACCCCTGAATTAGGCAACAAAACACAGTGGATGTGAACATTTTTATACACATCTCCCAGATTTTAAGTCATTCTCCACAATAATGCATATTAAAAACTACCCCTCTCTCCTTTCCTTCCCTCTCAAAAAGATGGCAGTACACATGGAAAGAACCGTGACCACTGATCTCACGTAGCATGGCAGGTTTCTCAGCTTAGCACAGCAGCTTCTGGGCATGCGCAGCGGGAGAGAGAGGGGCGGTACACTAGCTACTCTGTTCCAGTCACTATCACGGATTCTGTGCATGCGTGACTGTGTCTAATACCCACCTCTCTGGGAAGTTGGGGTTATTACTGACCATTCTCCATCCCATTTAAGAGATGGGGGTTGGAACTGTTTATTCCAAATTCACACAACTGAGGGACTGAGCTAAGATGGCAGCCCAGATCTAAACGTGTCTGCCTAAGCATGATCTACTACGGCACCCTGGGTTTCCAGCCAGTTAACTGCAGAGACCTACGCAGGGAATGCTGGGCTGAGATGGTTTCTGGGGATCTCTGGAATTCGGAAAATATTTTACTCTCTGTTCTTTTATTCTTTCAACAAGTCAAGTTTGCTTGAAAGTAATTCACATAAATTAATACAGGGAAAGAGCAGATTTCTTATCAAACTCAATGACAGAGCAAAGAAAACCTGAGTCTCAGTCACATGGAATTAAAACCCAGGAATCAAGATCATGTTCTTTGCCTCTCTGGGACGTCATGCTTTTTCTCTGCTCTAATTTTTACTTCATATCAGCAGTATTCCCCTTTAATGGCCCCATTTATTGAATGCACACCTAACCCAACAGAGGTACGCATACTGACTGACTGCTACCATAAACTTCCGGATCTTTGCTGGGTAATAAGGTAGCCATTAGCTACATATGGCTATTGAAATCCAAATTTATTAAATGTAATGAAATAACAATATCAGTTTATCTATCTTTCTACCCATCTTTCAACTGTTCAATAGTCACATTTTCATCATCAACAGAAAGTTGTACTGAACCGCCCCGTTCCAATCTTTGCTCATCATGCATTGTTTGTGATTTCTATGCCTCTGGTTCAAATTCTCCATCCATTTGAAATGTTTCATGGAGGTTCCTGATCCCTTGCAGGCGTCCATTCCTGGTCCAGTCATCATTAACAAAAAAGAGAAATATCTCTTGACCAATTTGCAGAGCATGTGAGGAAGGGAGCAAAGTGCAGCCCTCTCTCGATTTCACAGATACCATATTCGTGTTGACAGAATTACAAATCAACCACAGCTATTGCCTTTTTTCCTCTAAAATGGAACATAGACATTGATTCTTTAGTTTTCCCTGTTCCTCCTGTTCATGTAAAATTTATATTATATTGGAAATTGGTGACTAGCAGATACACAGTTAAGCTGGAAAAAGATCTATAATATTTTCTCTGACATTGCCTTTATTCCAAAATTAAATAAAGAGTTCAACAACAGAACATATACAGCTATTTTCCAACTATATTAGAAAACTCATTCCCTGTTTGACATCCTTATATACTGCTCTCTGAAATTTCTCTCTGAGCAAACAATTGTTGGTGTTTTGGGTATATGTTGACATATTATTGGCCTGAATGAAGAGTGCAAAACTCTTTTTTCAAACTAGGACCAAAAATGTCAACTCACTTTCCCAGGAAGTAATGAATATCAAGGGAGCTGTATCCCCCATCTATGGACTTCTGTATGATGTGCTTATGACCTAGTGAATGCATACAGGATATATCTCAGGGCCATGGTAATGAATGTGCAGGTAGGGGGCCCAAAGCTTACAATTCATAGGTTACAGAGAAAAATTTTCTCTTTTCCTTGGAATGCATTTTTTGAGAATTTTATTTTACTTTAGAGGTTTATGAACACGGTGTGCACAATAAAAAAAGAGTGACACCATAAAATAAAATTCTCTATCAGCACCTTGTTTTACCAAGACTTATATGAGTCCTCTGCTTCAAATTATCTGATTAGTAGGTATATTGTTAGTTAACACCGTTATCTGTAAGTGATTCTATCAGAGCAGCTTACATAAATTAATCTAACCTTCAGAGACTTATTTAAAAGTCTTAATTACATTTAATAATTAAGGTTTATGATAACTGAGTTCTCTGGATGAATGGAGCTTTTGAAATAAACTGTGTAATGATGTTATTATATTGCTTTTCTCCTTTTATAGAGGAGAAAGAAAGGGAGAGAGAGAGACAGAGAGGGGGAGAGAGAGGAGAGAGAGACACAGAGAGAAGGTGGGGAGGAGCTGGAAGCATCAACTCCCATATGTGCCTCGACCAGGCAAGCCCAGGGTTTCGAACCGGCGACCTCAGCATTTCTAGGTCGATGCTTTATCCACTGCACCACCACAGGTCAGGCTATGCTGTGTATTAACAGAAATATTTGTAATGGGTAGTTATGGCAAAGAAGGGGCAAGAGCTTGATTCTATAAACCATTTCCAAAATAAAAATTTTAAAAAAAGGCTGAATGAATAAATAGCATATTTAATATTAATAATTTAATAATAGGTTATTTAAGTATTACAAAACTTGTTTTATAAACAATTACAAATTAAAGGCAGGTAAAAAGAACGTTTAGAAACCATAGCAAGAGTATTCCGGAGTAAGAAGGAGCTGTCAATATAATTTTCAATTAGACAAACAAATGTCAACTTTATTTTCTTAACTAAACAGAGGGATATATCTCTTCTTTGTGACCAGAATATAAGTTGAAATTTGATCTAGCCAAACACACTTGCTAGTTTATACATGACAAATTATAAAAATAATATGCCATTGAATCCCCGTGTCTATTCTGTCATTAAATATATCATTTGTGGTTATTTCCATTTTACCAGCAGGAAAATCGGTGACCAATAATTGACATTCTATTTTCCCATGCTGCTCTTCCATTTTTTTTTTCCACCAAGAAATGTATCCAAGAGAGAAATTAAAGTCTCTCAAACTAAAAAACAAATCAATAGATGCAGAGCCCTTGGCAAAATCGTTCTCTGCAGTGTTGAGTTCATCACTATCACTCAGCTGTTCAGGACAGAAATGTTATTGCTTGATACATTCTCCAGGATTAGAGTCTCATTTTCTGAAACATCAATACACGCGTCTTTAAAATGGGTTAAAAACAGACTTGATTGTAGTGGCCCCATTGCAAAACAATGGGCCATCTGTTTAATTAAGTCTCTAACAGTGCACAGTCCTTTACTTCCTCTTGGCTAAATCTGGGCTTTTTTTCTAGAATTGTTGAGTTTCAGCCAGCCTCATTCATAACCCTCTTCAAGAGTTCTTCTCTTGCTGAATAGATTAGCATCAGCTGGCTCAGCCCCTGAAACACTACCAGCATGGGACTACCTCCCTCCTCCCCACATTCTTTTCATTTAGAAGTCTATTTTTTCTAGTAGTGCAAAACAGCTGACATACATCTAAACAAAAATATTTGATATGATATAATGCATTATGATGTAGGGATGCGTAATAGATATGTATTACTACATCTGTACTTGTAAATGTATATATATAATAAATGTGGTGTCTCACTTTTATTATTATTTTTTAAGTGAGAGGAGGGGAGATAGACAAAGTCCTGCATGTACCCTGGGCAGGATCCACTCAGCAACTCCCCGTCTGGGGCCAGTGCTCGAATCAACTGAGTTATTCTTAGCACCCAGGGCCGATGCTCAAATTAACCAAGCCACTGGCTGTGAGAAGGGGAGAGAGAGAGAGAGAGAGAAGGGGGAAGGGGGTTGGAGAAGCAGATGGTCACTTCTCCTGTGTGCCCTGACTGGGAGTTGAACCTGGGACTTCCACACACACACACCCAATGCTCTATGCACTGAGTCAACTGGCCAGGGTTTACTTTTCTTGTAATTTCGATGCCATTTATATTCAGTGTTGGACATTAATTAGATAACGACATCAAAACAATACCATGTGGCAGACACTTTTGATTGTCTTTACACCATCTCCGAAGGAAGTGATCCTAATTAGGTCTCAAAGACTGATTATTTTACCTGCACATTTTATTAAGAAAAACTGACCCAGTATAACTAATCATTCTTATGTTAAGAAGCTAGAAATGAGATTCTACTGTACACCAGACACAGTGCTGAGCTCCAGGGAGCCAATGTTGGGGAAACCTCTCTTCCTGGTACAGCGGTAGTGAAGGGTGTATGAATCATATGCAGACAGTACATAAGGAGAGCAACAAAAGAAGTGGAATCTACCTGGAAGGGCAAAGGGATGGCTTCAGGGAACAGGCTCTCCTGTGATGAGTAGGAGTTAGCTAGATAGACAAGGAGAAAAGACACTATGTCAGGGAAAAAGGAACTCTCAGTAACATAACACAGTGCATCAAGATCGCTGCTTGTAATTCCCTACAAATGAGCCATGAGGCATAGGGACTGAGGAGACATAAGTTATGCCCTGCTCTACCTGCTGGAGGCCTCTGTATGCCAGCAAAAGAAATGTGGCTTCATCCTGAAGGTGTAAGGTTGGACATGGTATAAATGTGACATAATAAGATTTATAATCTAGACAGAATATTTGGTTACCACCATGAAAGAAAGACTAAGGTAAGATCAACAAAATTGTTGATCAAGGGACTGTGGAAAATTATGAGATGGTAATTTGGATTAAAACCTGTTTTTTATTGTACAATACTGAGAATACTGTGAAGCCATTAACAGAGAATTGAAATTCTGTGAGAGGAATAGAGTTACGAAGTGTAAAAAGTGAGTTACACTTTGAACTTACTGAGTTTGAGGTCCCTGTGTCCATTTGTATAGACTACTGGATACATAGATTTGCTGTTCAAGAGCCAGGTCCATGCTAGATATAAGATTTAGGAGTCATCAGTATCAACAGTAGTCATAAACACAAAAGTCAACTCAGGTATCCAGAGAGAGTCGTAAGCAAGAATAGGGTGCTGAAGCTGGGAAACTCGGGACTATCCATATATTTGGTATGTAAAGAAACAAATTACAGGAACATACAACAAAACGAAATGTTAGAAGGGTGGGAGAGAAAAAATAATTAACATTTAATAATTAGAAAATAACTCTTATAAACATTGTGACATAGTATTCATTGGGTTGAGTATTAGGAGTTAATTTGCTAATTTTCAATATTTTTAAATGCATTACTGATAGGGGAGGCCAAATGTGAGAAATTTGGCTTCAGTAATAGCAGCTTTTATGTTGTATTGAATAAGAGATATGTAAGGGTTATGAAATAATTAATGTTGCTATTCATAGGGGAGGGAGCTGACAATTAGGGGAGTTTAAATCACACTTGTTTGTAAAGGCCTAGGCACGGGAACTGTGAAAAGTTAAAGCCTCTAAATTAATTAGAAACTTAGTTCACCAATATTAAATCTTTACTTTGTATCCTAAGAAAATAGGGAGTCTTTTCACAGACATTTCAGAGGCACCAGGTCCCAGCTGTTCCTGGGAGACACCTGACCCCAGGTGTCTTGAATGTTTACCAAGGACACCAGATAGGACCATGCTGATTGGGCCTGTGCTGCATCAGAAAAACTTGCAGAGGAGACATTCTTGCAGCTGAACCCTGACCTCCTGCACATTGTTATGTGACTAATTATACAAACTTTTTTGGCCCTTATTCCATTACTAGCAGCCCCTGAACCCTACAGAAACCACCAGCACCAGGATAGTGTTAAGGCAGCTCTTTTGGGCAGGAATCCCCTACCTTCTCAAGTTGCTGCAATTTGACCTGCTCAGTCCTTGTCTCTCATGAAATTAGAAATAAAAAGGGCAACAGACAACACAAATCCTGGCTTGTTCCAGTAACATTACCAATGCATAGAAAAGTGGTTTAAACTCATAACTCAATATGGCTCCCCAATAAATCATGTTAAAATTATTCTCTGATATATAAGCTCCTCAAAGGTGTAAAAATCACACTTCCATTTCATTAAAATAAATTTTTAACATGTTTATTAATTGTACTTACTTATACCTTAGTAATTTCTAATTACCAATCCTCAAAATATAGCTATTTTGTGTCAAAATTTAAAGGTGCTAAAAAGGCAATCATCAATTTGTTTTGAATCTGCCTTATAACTAAGTCAAAATGTAAAATTTTGACAAAAGATAGAAGAAAATGAATTCAAACAGGCCTACAAAGTACACCTTTTAATGAAATTATGAGAATATCAGGGATAAAAAAAATTCTAAAGTTGTTAAAAAAGAATAAAACCACCAACAATTACATGGAAAGGTATTTGGATATAAATGACATTAGATTTCTCTAACACTGGAAGTTTTGAAAACAATGAAACAAGGCCATCAAAATCTTGGGAAAAAAAAGTTTCAAACGAAAAAGTCCTACACTAGACAAACTATGAGGAGAGAGCAGAGAAGGAAGGGGTTTTCAGTGATAGGAAACTTCTGAAAATTTTACCCACTGTAAACCTCATCTCACAAAGCAACCTGAACATGATTCCCAAGTGTGATCAATTAAGTTTAAAAAGAAGAAAGAAAGAAAGAAAGAAAGAAAGAAAGAAAGAAAGAAAGAAAGAAAGAAAGAAAGAAAGAAAGAAAGAAAGAAAGAAAGAAAGAAAGAAAGAAAGGAAGGAAGGAAGGAAGGAAGGAAGGAAGGAAGGAAGGAAGGAAGGAAGGAAGGAAGGAGGGAAGGAGGGAAGGAGGGAAGGAGGGAAGGAGGGAAGGAGGGAAGGAGGGAAGGAAGGAAGGAAGGAAGGAAGGAGGGAAGGAGGGAAGGAGGGAAGGAGGGAAGGAGGGAAGGAGGGAAGGAGGGAAGGAGGAAAAGAAGGGGAGGGAGAGGGGAAGGGGAGGAGGAAAGGGGGAGGAAGGGAAGGGGAGGGGAGGGGAGGGGAGGGGGGAGGGGGGGAGGGGAGGGGAAGGGGGAGGGGGGAGGGGGAAGGAGGAAGGAAGGAAGGAAGGAAGGAAGGAAGGAAGGAAGGAAGGAAGGAAGGAAGGAAGGAAGGAAGGAAGGAAGGAAGGAAGGAAGGAAAAGAAAGAAAAGAAAGAAAGAAAGAAAGAAAGAAAGAAAGAAAGAGAAAGAAAGAGAAAGAAAAGAAAGAAAGAGAAAGAAGGAAAGAAAGAAATTATAGGAAACAACAAAACATGCATCCAGCAAACGGGGTGTTCACTTTAGTTGACTGGCAAAGTCTGGAAGTCTCAGTACGACAGCTATGCAGCCACCTTAAGTGGAGAAATTTACATGATAGGTGCCTCCAGAATTACGTGATTTCTTTAAAAAGCATTTGCTTGCAGGCCCGCCACACCTACCTCTCTGGGCTCCATTTCCACAGCGCGGCTCTGAGGGCGCGGACCACCTCTTCTGTGAGGTGGCGGGGGACAGCGCCAGGGTGCGGGCGACCCTGAACGTTGCAAAACCAGCGCAGGGGCCCGCGTTCTCTTCCATTGATGCGCTGAGGCCCTTCCAGGACGCCACGGAAGTCGCCAGGGCCCTGGACAAGAACCTGACCCGGGCCTCTGTGGACCTGCGGGCCCTGGGATCTGCCCACTCAGACCTAAAGCTCTTCACTTTCCAGAGAACCGCTTCCCGCATGAGCAAGTGCAACGCATCCAGAAGATGAGCGGACCCTGCGGAGGCTGGCCCGCCCCTGGCTGCGCTGGGCCGGGTTCTCTTCCCGGGCCTCACCCACAAGCCTAAGTAGGAGCCACTGCTCCCTGCCGCCACTGGACATCCTTTTAACCATCTCCCATGCCTTTGACCAAATGGAAACAATATAGCTTGTTTGCAGGAAAATAAATACATACATAAATAAAAAAGAGCAATTATCATCCACATGAAGAGATGAAAGAAAATATATTTATTGTAAACATAACATTTACATCATTTATCGTGATGCAAGACTAATTTAAGAAAAAAAAAGTGTAACATTAAAGTAATAGGTGATGGTAGCCAAGAATAGCAGTATAGGTGGTAAGTCTTTACCTTTCATAAAATGAGATAATGTCTGAAGTTGATATTTCAAAAAAAGTAGTAAAATATGTAATTTTCAAGTAGGGAAATAAACAAAAGTTTAAAAAAGGTAAACTATTTGTCGGGAGTCAGACTGAGAGCAGTAAGTACGCCAGCAGAGTTTTAATATTGTGTTGTCGCCTTGTATTACCAGTTGACTTTTTAAACTATGTGGATCTATCACTCTCCTAAGAATAAAAATAATTAAAACAAAGGATTAAACAGAATAATAGGATGAGTAGGAGTAAAAATTTTCCAGGGTTGATGCTTTTGACAGTTCTCCACGTGGAGGTGCACCCACAGCAGTTCCCAGCACTTTACAGCTATTGTGGGAACTGAGACAGGCCCCCAACCTTCCACTTGGTAAAATGTACAGAGAACAAAAAGATAGTCAGGCTTCCATAATTATATTTAATAAGGTGTATTGTTTTGAGTATGAAATGATGTCCCTCAATTGCTTGAACTTTTCTAAGGTATATGAAATATTCATCTGAGCACATATACACACACATACACACACGTACACAAGGCTATTTCTATAGCTCCTACTTGCTTGGCCTTTCCATTCATTGTGATACCACCCATCTAAACTACAAAGAAAAAGATAATATTATTTATTCAGTATTAGTTGCTGTATTTCAGAACTGAAGCATTATTCTTCTGTTTGGTTGCAGCAGTTTATCATTCTCAAGCAGATCTCTTCTTTCTTGGATATAATCACACTGATCAAGCCTATGTAGACACACAAACACACATAGAAATACAGCTAGTGTCCAACTAAATAGATATAGTTACTCTCATTTCTTTAAAATAACAAAATCTAGTTTAAAAGACCAGAACATATGAATATTTGAAAAAGAAGGAGGCGAGCCAGTCGTATCTATGATCAGTTGAACATGAACACGGCGAGGGGGAGGGTCCTGACAAAGATTCAGAAGTGCAGGTAGGGCTGTGGAGCTCGAACTCCACCCCCCCCCACCCGAGCGCAGAGGGATCCAGAGATACACAGGGATTTCCTTACCTAACATCCCACAAGTATAGTGGTGGGAAAAGCATGGGTGATGCCTAAAACCTGTCAAAGAGCAAACATCAAAAGTATGTCAGAATCTATATTACATCTTCACTCGCAAAAGTCAGATATTAGTTGATATTTTGGCCATCACCAAAAGATAAGTGCTATCTTTCACTTAATTGACACTAAAAAAACTATGGAAGTAATGCAAGATCCATGATTATGTTTTCTTTCTCCAGAAACAGTAAACATTTGCATATGGCAGGTATAGTACAGCAGCTCTTGACTAGATCAAGGTAAAGCTGCTAATTTAAGACTTAGCAGAAGGAAACGCATGCCATTTTAGTCATTAAAACTATGTATTTCCATTTATGCTATCCTATATTAGATGTCAGTTTTTTACAATGTTTGTAAAGTATACAAAAATCAAAATAAACAACACATTGCCAAAGAATAGAACCAGATTCAGATATGACATAGATCTTAGAACAGACAGATTTTAAAATAATTATAATTAAAATAATAAAGGCACTACAAAGAATCTTTATAATGGGGGTTTCCAACAAACTCATAAAAGCATCCATGACTGATAGAAGGAGCTGTAAATATTCTCCAGGATCTGAGGGCACTGATGCTGGACCACTAATACAACACCTACAGAGGAAAAAAATTTTCTCTCTTCTTGTCCCCTACCAACCTGTTCAAACCCTGTTCCCGTATTTTCTGGTATGCATATATATTAGTTTGACATATTTTATAATTTTGCTGAAAAAAAAAATTTTAAATGTCAAATAGGCCCTGGCTGGTCAGCTCAGCAGTAGAGCATTGGCTCAGAGTGTAGAAGTCCCAGGTTCAATTCCCAGTCAGGGCTCATAGGAGAAGCAACCATCTGCTTCTTCATTCCTTCTCTCTCTCTCTCTCTCACTGTGTTTCCCTACTGCAGCCATGGTTTAAGTAAGCTGGTCTCGGGCCCTGAGGATGGCTCCATGGCCTCACCTCAGGCGCTCCAATAGCTTGGTTACTGAGCAATGGAGCAGCAGCCGCAGAGCTCAGGGCAGAAGCCCCAGACAGGGCTTTCCTGGTGGATCCCGATCATGATGTATGCAAGAGTCTCTCTCTCTCTGCCTCCCTGCCTCTCACTTAATAAAAAAACCCCCAAAAAATGTGAAATAAAGAAGTTGTTTATATTACTGGGTCTTAGCCAACAAATTGTTTAAACAAAAAAGGAAAGCAAAATTGAAAACTTTAGATCATATACACTTGATGAGGTAGATGTACTTTCAATACAAATATTGAAATTTTGTTTTATGCAATCTGCATATATATAAATGCATTCTATATATTTTAAAATACTTAAGAATAGATAGACATATATATTACAAAAGCTACTATAATTTATTATATCATCGATTACAATGTATTTATTATATTTATATATTATAATAATGATAAATATAATATATAAAGCCTGTTATAATTCTTATATATATTAATTTATATATATTCTCAGCAGTAGCCTGTAACATTTAAAAATTACACTGGTAGACCTGGCCTGTGGTGGTGCAGTGGACAGAGTGTCAACCTGTTCTGATGAGGTCACTGGTTCGAAACCCTGGGCTGGCCTGGTCAGGGCACATACAACAAGCAATCAATGAGCAACTAAACTGAAGTAACTATGAGTTCATATCTCTCATTCCTTTCTCCCTCTCTCCCCACTCTCTGAAAAATCAACCAATAAACAAAAATCTTTAAAAAAAATTACAAAGAGCTACTGATGGCACCCAGCTGGTGGCACCTGGTGTTCTGTGAGCCTCACCAAGTATCTCCATGACTGATGCTCACTTAGTCTCTTTCTAGGAGTTAATTTAGGGGGAAACTTTTAAATGGATGCTAACATTCCTACAGAGTGTTTGGGTATTCAAGAAAGTTTTACTTAAAAAAAAAATGTTAGAGAAACATCCCATCAAAGTCCCAGGTGAGAAAGAATGCCAACAACAATTAAGCTGAAGCAGCTTTAGTTGCCCCTCTGCACTCACTTAGAGCCTTGAAGCAGTATTTAATCAAAAGGGATTGGGAGAGGATTATAAGGGATTGCGTTTACCTTAACCTGGGCGCTGAGTGTTCAGCAATGTGTAATAGGCCACAGATGTAACACAGGTAAGATTTTAAAAGGGGGAGGGGGGAGTAGAACTCAGTGTTAAAGCAAGAAAGCAAGAATCCTGGTCTCTTTTCTCTGAACTTTAGAATTTTGGTTAACTCGTCTGAGCACAGGGGACCAGTCCCATTGTTAGCAGTGCAATACACAGTGGGAAATTGTAACTTACAGCTTTAAAGGTTAGTCTGTGCTCCAAAAAGACATATAAAGGTAGCATGGAGTCTGGCATTATTTATCATCTATAGACACAGTCACCACATAATGTCACTGACTTCTGTGTCAGTGGAGAACTCTATGAAACCCTGTTCAGCAGGCCATCTGTTTGATAAAGCACAGCTACCCTGAGATGGAGCAAAAAAAGATGAATCAAATTGACATTTTCTTTTATAAATCATCCACTCTCCTAAAGAGTCTTTTCAGTGACTGATGGGCCTGGATTAGGTAAGGAGAGACTGCTACTTATATTTTTAAAGAAACTAAGATATTAATAAAAATATTTTAAGTGGATATATTTAAGCTAAATGTTCACAGAACCATTACAAATTACAATATATACCTATATACTTACAATTCTTTCCAAAGAAGAGGTTTTAAATATAAATAAAATTTCTGGTTGAATAAGATGTGTCCAATTGCAGATGTTTCTTTGGTTTTTGGGTTTTTTTATGAACCAACAAACAAAAAACATGAACATTTACTTAAACAGAATAAGCATTACATAATATATATATTATAAAAATATATAATTTATAATGAAATAATTCCTACAATGAACCAAGAGTAGGATATATGGATTAAAAGTATTCTAGGAAATTTAATAGAATATAATAAACACACAAATGACATTCCTGAAGTTTAAGGGAAATTCAAAGTAAAAATAAAGTCAATGTTTACTGTCAGCCCATGAATCATTTCACTTAAATAATGACTGAAAGAGGGTGGCCCATCAGCTCATTTGGTTGGAGTGTGGTGCTAATAGATAGTGACTGAAAGAAAAATCCTATGTGGCAAGTAGTATTGTTTTCCCATTTTTCAAGAGTGATGTGACTAAACTCATTCAACAAGTGAGCAGTGGATTTAAATGTGGACTCGAGAACCATGCCACTGCAAAGGCTGAGCCTATAACCATTATTCTCTGTAACATATCTGAATATAAGCTCCTTGACCCATTTTTATCTGGCTGGTCTCTAAAGTCTCTACAAATGAGGTGCACTTTCTCTCGAGCAGACCTCGTCTGTTGCCTTCGCAGATGCCAATCTCCCCTTAAACCCCAATTTTCTTCGGGACCCACCAGTTCCAAGGGGTCTGTGTGACTCAGGAGAAGCTGACCATCTAGCTATGTCCAGGGCTTAATGAGTATTAATTCAGATCAATCATGCAAACCAGTTCTTTGCGGGGATTGGTTCAGGAATTTTGGCTTACAGTAATCAATGATTCTTATTTTTATGATTGGTATTGAACGAGCACTTCATCTAAGCTGGACCGGTAAGGTTGATTGGGAGAATTTTATATTCTCTGGTTATGGTTCAGATTCTTCTCTTACTTACTCTAGAGGAAAACAAGGATGCTCATGGACTTGTTTTCTGCTAACAGTCATTTTATAACCATGAGAAAAAGGCAGTCTGAAGGAAAAACAACAAAGAAAACCCCTGCATACAAAGGAATGGCTGAGAGAAGAGTAGATAGTGGTTAAGCTAGAGCTTGAAACGCTCTTACTTCCAGGTTTTGTATTATGTGAGATAAAGTTTTCCTCATCATTTGGGCTACTTGAGACAAATTTCTCAATACTTGATTGACACAATTATTTTCATTGGGAACATACATGCATACCCACCCTCCTAGACATGCACACGGTGTTCATGGTTATTGAATATTATTTGAATATTAATGCTATTCCATCTGCCTGGGTCTTTTCCTTAGTAATGTATCTTTGTATTTCAGAAAAAAATAGCATTCATTTACAGATTTAAAGTCATAATGGGACCTTTAAACTTGTTAGCATCTATTATAGGAAAAGAGAAAAATTCACTCCATGCCTTGTCTATGACAAACACAAAATTAGACTTTTGTCAATTACTATAGAAATTAAGTAAAGAAATACTAGTAAAGAAGTTAATTTTGCTTTAAAATAGGAAGACATAGAGGGATATTATTTTAGCAGAAATTAAGAAGCAGAATTGTATTTCCATTTCTCTAGCCTCTCCATACTGTCCTCTCAGATTCCTGCTATGTTGTCAGGCCCCATTGCAATGGCAACATTAACAAATGTTGGAACATTGCAGCTGATCCCAGCTTTCTGAAGCTCCATGAAACCCAGTCCCAAGATGCTCTCCTGCTTCTCTCTTGTTTGCCAGTTATTGAAGTTATCCCAGACTGCACAATTGGAAGGGGCGAAAGAAGAACAAACAATTTTGAGTGTCAGCCTCTAGTTTTACGGAAAGCATAAAATTGATACATAAAAAAAGATTGGTTGGAGCCACTGGGGTTAGGATTTGATACACATGTCACCTCAACAGCAGAAGAACAACCTTTGATGCCCTTTCTTGAACACTGACAGTAGTGCCCAGACTAATGTTTTTGTTTTTGTTTTTGTTTTAAAAGTGGCAATGAGAACAGGGCATTATTAGTACAGGGAATTTCAATCTTATTGAACTTCTTAGACCTCAGTTTGGCCTGATGAAAATAGTATCCTGCTCGCAGAAATATTTTGGTTAAAAGTACTATATCTCCTCTAGCTTAAGAAAATGGGAATGGAAATGTTAATGTTGGCTCTTGGCAAATTTGAGCAGAAGAGGCAGGTTGGGATCAGATCATGTTCAGGCCACGTTGACAATGTTGGTTTTTATTCTAAGAACAATTATAAATAAATGATAATGCCTATGACCTTGGGTCAAGGAGGAGTCCTGAGAATTCACCTTCCAGCAACCAGTGAGGTTATGGAAGTAGAGGTCCAAGATTTGAAGTAAAGACTTTTGCATTAGTCCCAAAGATATAAAGCATTTTAACAATGACAAATTACAAACAAACAAGCAAATAAATAAAACACAGAGAATTTAAGTGAAAATGAATATGCTTAAATTTTATTCTACAACAGTAATCTTATAATTCACTTTAATGGGACATAAGGCAGTTTCATAAATGGGAGGATTTTGTTCTATGTTACATACACCTTGTCCACAAAGCCTTGTTTAGCAATCTAGCACTAACTCAGAGATACTCCCAAATAAGGAAGATACAAATGGTGGCATGGATTATAATCAACAAACAGTAAGTTTTAATTTTCTTTAAACAAAGAACTAAATCAAAGTTACCCGAGAAACACTTAAAAGACAGATTACTAAACCCAAACTCTAGAGGTCCTCATTCCTTAGGTATGAGGAAGAGCCCTATCATTTGTGTTTCAACTATTTCCCAGGTAATACTGATGGTACTGGTTCAAGTACAAAATTTGAGGAGTAATACCATAAATGGTCAGACAAGTACATCTCTAAATAAGAATTGCATTTTTCAAACAATTCAGTTGCTTTGATGGTTCTCTTGCCCAAAAGGTTGTTTGGGGGAAAAAATGACTTCTTTGCCTATGTGCCTCTTTATTTATATATTGTTGGTAAGCAAGGAATTGAAACTAGGTGAGTTAGTTGGATTTCAATAATTATTCTTAAAACTGTGTATCCTATTTAAACACAGTGAGAAGACTTAGAAACTAGGACACAAACATAAATACACACCCACACATTTCTTTTCTATCCATGGAAAAGTTACATTTTTCAGAGTTAAGGCATTGACTTTATGATTTTAAATAGTCATTTCTACAACTGTAATGGTTGTTTTTTTCTTTTCTTTTGACTTAAAATTTTTCTCCAGGCATTTAACATCCTTTGCCTTGTTCATAATCAGTTCACAAATATCCTACAAACCAATTTTGAACTTCAGATTTTCTTATAAAATGGAAGGGCATCATTCTTACAACAGTCGCCAGAAGGAAGAAGAAAGAGCAGATTTCAGTTTTCTTTGCTGAAACTAAAATATTGTTGAATTTCACTCTTCAATTAGAAAAAGAAAAGAGAAGCAAAAGAAAGATTTGGGAGGTTTTATTTTATTTTATTTTTCAGCGTGTCTTCGTTAAAGCTTCGGATAACATTCAAGTTTTATCACATGTTTTCGGTGAGGTCATGACCTAGTACCCATTAAAGTGTTTTGCCAAAGGAAAAAAAATTGTTAGAAAGTACATAAAATGCTATGCAATCTGCCTTTGGTGGAACTTGACTTTCTGAGACATCTGAAACATGGCTGTCTTTTATTAAATTGAAATGGTGAGTTTTGGGCGGGCACCTTGTGGGGACAGAACACTCACCCTGTGAGTCAAAGTCATAGAACATTTCTTGTTATCGCTGAACAGTTACCCTTCAAGCCAGCTAACAAGAGCAGTACTAATAGTCTTTGCAAGGTGTGGGATATAGTTTGCCTTGAAGACTGTTATGTTGGTAAAACTATGGGTCTTCTAAGGAATAGTACAATTAAAACTAGAATACTAAGGGGATATTTGAGATTCATAACATTGTAGAGTTAGAAGAAAAACTCATTCAATTTCCACTTTCAAATCAGACAAGAACTTTCTGTGCAATGAGATAGAAAAGAAAATTAAAATTGGACTCTTTTTCTAAAACTCTAGAATATCTGATTACAAAGGAGAAAGTTTGCTGCATTACTTTTTCTTTTTTTTTTTAATGAGTTTTTTTTTTTTTTTTTTTGCCCACTATGACTAGGACACAGTGTCCAATGTTCCTATTCAAGGTTAGAATTTCAAAATCTTCATTAATATTTTGCTATTGCACCAGGATCATTCATGCTACTCTGCCTTTGCTAATTAAATTAATAGCTACAAATGCTTACCAAAGAGATTAATTTATTCACTGCCCTCCCTAGAAGAGCTGGTTGCTAGGCAGCCCTAGATGCAGGCTCACCCGAGCTCCTTCTTGTTCAGGACAGAGCCCACCCAGCGAGCATCCTTGACTGGGAGAATGAACAGCTACATCGCTTTCACTAACAGCATTCACCTTCATCTTTACATCTCAATTGCTCCACTTTAATTATTTTAATCACTTGGTTCAGTCTAGTGTTTCAAGTCTATTTCATCTGAAGTATGTTGTGCCTCATGCTTTGAGGTCCTGCTTCAACGCCTTTTCTTACTCTAGTCTCTTTACAAGCAGTGATGCTATGTCACACATGGCTTTTCCACCACAAACAGGCATCCTGTATGACTCCTGCAGCTTTGGCCACGATTAGTAATAATCTAGATGTTCACATATTATTTTGACTCATATAACTGTCGCTACCAAATATGTGTTTGATGTAACACCTGTCTTCCCACACTCCCTGCTCTTTATTTTTGGAGGTTGCGTCCTTCATTTTTCAATGATTTCTCACTACTACACCCAGAGACTGGGTGTTCACACTAAAGATAGATGTGGCAGTTCCCTCCTGCTCTGGGAGGCGCTTTCGGCTAGAAATAAGCCGCCAGCAAGTTTGTCATTTGTGAAACTTGGTTTTCACCCAAATTTGAATTGACAGTTTTTTTTCTTCCTTGCAAACAGGTGGCTCTTCTGAAAATTAACCAAATACAGATGAACAATGAGTATGTACATAACCCCAGGGATGAAAAAAAAACAAGGTAATAAATTGATGTGTATGAAAAACACACTATTTTAAAAAACACTTTTGTCATAATACTAGCCTGGCTCCTGGACAATCAAGGAAACCATGCTCAGAATGAGATCTCCCGCAGAAGCTTACCAGTTTTTAGTCAAACTGTCAAAACAGCTTATTTCTTTGAGAAACTCTAGCTGAAGCCTAGAGGCTCAATGTCTGGACCATGCCTACCTGGTTTTACTAGAACTTGTGCCTTGGTCTGTGATGTTATGTCTCGTACTCTCACACTTGGTATATGTGTGGGTTTAACTGGAAGTGCATGTGTGTGCCCACATATGTGCCCATGCACTTATGTATGGGAGGGGTTTGGAAGGCAGTATAACAGTGCCAAACATCTGAAGGGCTCCACAGAAAAGCCATACAAACCTCTAGAATTCAAAGATGGTGCCCATAATACTTAGTGTATGCCTGTGCTTCTTTGGTTAGAACTATTTGTGCTATAACTTCAATAGAATAGAATTTCATTTATTCTCACAGAACACACCAGAGGCAGGGGATCCGGGTCAGCAGCACACCTTGGTCCCAGCGATCATTAACCAGTTAAGTGCCTAGACCTCTTCTTTCTGGTTGTTTTACCATGTTCTAAGCATAGCCCTCAGTTACATATTAAAGTTGGGTCACATGTGACATTCCATCTTGTTGGAGAAAAAAGAGAGAATGTAGCATGTAAGTCCATTTTACTTTAATTAAAGAAAAGAGGAGTTGCATATGGCCTTGCTCACGGCAGAATTTACTGACAGGGCCACACTGAAAGCAAGGCTATGAGGAAATACAGGCTCCTGCCCAGCTACAACTACAATAATATAAAAGAGGGGATATAAGGGAGTGGTTGGAGGTATCATGCAGGATAATACCAGAGAAGAAGAACCATTTGGATCGATTTAAAATGAAGATTTAGAATAGAAATGAGAACTTGTGCAAGTACAAGTGGAGGTAGGTGAATGGGGGCATTACATAGAGGATGGGAGAAAAGTGAAGGCCTGCCCTCCCGAAGCCCATGCATGAGTGGACAGGTAGGACTGGAAGGAAATCGGGGAGCAAAGCATGAGCCATTAAGGGCAGTGGCAAGTGAGAATATGAGAAACTACTGCTCTGTGTGAGGCCCCTGCCTCTGTGGGCTCACAGTGGAGTGTGTGGTGGTGGGACTGAGTTTGGTCAGGAGGTAGCAGTGAGGATGAGCTCCTAGAGGTGAGAGAGAGGAGAGCTAAACAAGCTTCGACCTGCTGGGCACTTCTGTGTCTGTCTTTTTCCTATCTACCTAGAAGACCATTAGAGATTTATGGCTGTTGTATCACTTTTGTCTCCCAAATCTGCATGATGTGTAATTGTGTCCAATTCTAAGCCACAACTTTAAGTAAAGGGAGTGCTAGGAAATGTGACCAACCTGTGCAAACAAGAGGTCAACTCAGGGAACAACCAGATGGTGACACAATGTCTTGGTCAAAGAGTGTGAGGATGGGGACTAAACTTTCAGATAACATTTTAATAAATTTCGTCAAAGTCAAAACTTTTCTACCTCAACAAATTCACTTCACTTTCACTTTACCTCTTTCTAAGGCTATTTGTCAATCATATTTTAGAAAGAAAAGCCACAAAGAAGAAAAATGTGGGAGATGAGAGAGAAGAGAGGACAAGGAGAAAGGCCCAGAGCAAGCACTGGGCAGGGTGGGTGATGGACAGTGGGTGTCCAGCCAAGTCAACAAGGTTAGTAACAGGAAGTTAATATCCCTTTAAAAAATTCTAAGGAAGCAAACTGATATCACATATGGATCTCTCTTCACCTTTGTGTTCAGACATTGAAACCTTAAGAAGTTTTTTAACTTAAGAAAACGGGAAAAGAATAAGGCTGAGGTATACACAAAACCCTTCTAGAATTGCTTATCGTGTGTTATTGGATCTTATTTGTAAGCCATTGACAGTCTCCACTACGTTTTCACAAATTATATAAAAGTAATTATGCTAAGGTACTTTAGAATTATCTTCTTAATTAGTCAGGACCAGTAGAAGAGAAAGTTAGAGCTCGAAAGGTTCATTCTGAGTTTATCAAGAAGTAATGTTCTCTTTTGTTCTACTTCAGACTAGCAAAGCTTTGACTCCTTCCTGTGAGCTACAGTGCAACAATTTCTAAATCAATTCTTTACTATTATCCTTGCAGGTACCATCATCTTGTTTCTGAGCTAGTAAAACAGGTTTGCTGGTTAAAAATTATTTTTCTAAAACAAATCAAATAAGGCCCTGGCCAGTTAGCTCAGTCAGTTGGAGCATCATCCCAAAACACTAAGCCTGTGGGTTTAAACCCCAGCCAGGGCACATACAAGACACGACCAATAAATTAAATAAGTGGAACAACAAAAGAATGCTTCTCTCTCACTCTCTCCCTTCCTCCTCTGTCTCTGTAAAATCAATCAATTAATAAAAAATATACAATATTCTTAAAAAATAAATTAACTAAAATTAATACATTTTTGCTTAAAACAGCAGTTTGAACCCAGTTGTTAACCTCTACTCCTCAGTCAAAAACTTCTAAACTGATAACAGTGAGATAGAAAGTATAGTATATAAACCCAGAATAAAAAAGAAAACTTGGAGAAGAGACAATAGCAAAGAGTTGAAAACAAAACATTAGATGGCAACAAATCACAGTTAATAACAAATAAGATGAGGTAATTAACTTGTTTGAAGAAAACAGAATTATATGAAGTATACTATATATAACTGTAAGGTCCCTCCTTGTACTTAGTATAACTAATAATAACAGGAAAAACCCACAATAATTCATGGTATAATGATAAATATGAGTACTGTTTATAAATAAAAAAGCCTTCATGCCTCCAGAAGGGTAAAATATAGTTTATAGGCAATGATATTTAGTAATATCAGAGGCAAAAGATACATCAGTTTTCCTGAAAGATAAAATAGATCAATACAAAGACCAGGGTATCCAAATGGCTCAGACTTCTCACCATCAACACTGAAAGTTCAAAAGCATAAAGAAATGTCTTCAGAATTCTGACCAAAAATGACTTCCTATCTCTAGCTCTATTCCAGGGAAAACCACAACATAAAGTCTGAACTACTTGCTCATGCACTATTCTCAGAGGCCAAGGGAGATCAGACCAAATAAAAAAAATAAAAGTAAAAATACCAAGAAAAAGGGAAGAGATGCAATACTGGATATAGGAAAATAAAAAGATGCCCAGAGGGCATCTAGCTAGCGAGTTCCAGGCAGTCTTGGTTTACATTTGTGCTGATGTAATTTTAATCACACCTCATTTGCTCTCAAAGATGCTTTAGTTTGTATGACAAAATACAGAGTCACAAATGCACTAAAGCAAAGCTCAGCAGTCCAGACGGCAGCAGAAAGTCAGAGGTCTCAGGAAGGAAGTCCCTTCCTGAGAAGAGAAACTGGTGTGCCACCTTACAAGAGAAGCCTTATCCTCTTTGGTTTAATCAGAATGTTTGGAGCTGAATAAATGTTGGGTATGGAGTTTTTGAAAAACAAAAACAAAATACTTTTGAAAAAGAAAAGACATATAATGGGAATGCAGTGGTTTGGCTATAAATGATATCTTTAAAGTCATGCAAGGTAAACCCTAACTTTACATTGTAAAAATTGTAATTTATTTTTAAAAATTGTAATTTAATTATAGAAGTACTGCAAGAGGAAGGATGTGTGTAAGAGAGCATCATGTTCCTATTCCTTTTAATGAAGATATAAAATGTATATTGAAAAGCAGAAATCTGCAGCATAGATACATTCTTTATTTTATTTTATTCATTTTAGAGAGGAGAGAGATAGGGAGAGAGAGAGAAGGGGCGAGGAGCAGGAAGCATCAACTCCTCTATATGCCTTGACCAGGCAAACCCAGGGCTTTGAACGGGCGACCTCAGTGTTCAGGTCGACTCTATCTACTACACTACCACAGGTCAGGCTAGATACATTCTTTAGAATTGTTTATGTAAACATTGGACAAAATAATAAAAGTGCAGATGTGACTAACTCCAAGAAACAGGGTTCTGATTGGAAAGAGGGAGCAAGAGAACATTGTGTTTCGTTATTGTCATTTAAAACTATGGTTGATAGAAACAAACATTAAATTAAGAAACCTGATTTTTTTTTCTTATTGTTCAAATAATAATGCTTAGT
Source organism: Saccopteryx leptura (assembly GCF_036850995.1). Lineage (NCBI taxonomy): Eukaryota > Metazoa > Chordata > Mammalia > Chiroptera > Emballonuridae > Saccopteryx > Saccopteryx leptura. The sequence goes on along the minus strand of NC_089503.1, from coordinate 205,155,432 downwards.
CTTCTTACCATATAATCCAAAATCCTTAGAAATTTCCCTCCAACTTAACTCTCTGGCCTTAATCCAATCACTCTAACTCTTTGCCTTTAAGATACACACAGACACACTTTTGAAAAATATTTCTAGTGTCTTTTACTTTTTGTGGTGTGCTCTACATACTTCTATTGCCCATCCTTTAATTCAGCTATCCCATTTGCCCAGAGTGCTTCACCTCATACTTACTAGATGCTCTTCAAGAATACATTTAAATGTCATCCTTCTTCGGGCTCATTCTCAATTTTGTCAGCAGTTAGTTCCATACAACTCTATGCTGCCACAAGCATTGTTGGTAGTTCATTATGTTTCTTTTTTACAACATCTTGCCATTGCATGTGTCTGCGTATCTACACACTGCTCCCCCACCTGCCCCTGGCCAAACAGTGATGATTTATTGAGGAAGTGTTGGTGTGTTATTGAGCCTTAATAAATTACCACAAACTAGTGTTCTAAACAACAGATTTATTCTCTTACAGTTCGGGAGAGCAAATTCAGTCCTGCTGGGCACATGCCAAAGCATTGGTAAGGATGGGTCTGTCTACAGCAGGGGTCGGGAAACTTTTTGGCTGAGAGAGCCGTGAATGTCACATATTTTAAAATGTAATTCTGTGAGAGCCATACAACGACCCATGTACATCGTTTATCTAATAAAAATTTGGCGTTGTCCCTGAGGACAGCTGTGATTGGCTCCAGCCACCGGCAACCATGAACATGAGCGGTAGGAAATGAATGGATTGTAATACATGAGAATGTTTTAGATTTTTAACGTTATTATCTTTTTATTAAAGATTTGTCTGTGAGCCAGATGCAGCCATCAAAAGAGCCACATCTGGCTCGCGAGCCATAGATTCCCAACTCTGGTCTTCAGGCTTTGAGGGAAGAATCCATTTCCCTGCCCTTTACAGCTTCTAGAAACCACTTACATTCTTGGTTAGTTGGTTAGTGGATCCTTCCTCTCTCCATCTTCAAAACCAGTAATGTAGTTTCTTCCCATCTCTCTGTCTCTTTGTCTCTGTTTCTGTCTCTGTCTCTCTCACCACACACTCTCTCAACCAGACAGTCTAGGATAATCTCAAGATCCTTAACTCAATTAAATCAGCAAAGTCCCTTTGCCATGTCTTCCCATAGTCCTTGGATATTTAGTTCTGGTTTACTTTTTTTTTTAATTTATTTATTTATTTCAGAGACAGAGTGAGAGTCAGAGAGAGGGATAGATAGGGATAGACAGACAGGAACAGAAAGAGATGAGAAGCATCAATCATCAGTTTTTTGTTGCAACACCTTAGTTGTGCATTGATTGCTTTCTCATATGTGCCTTAACCGTGGGCCTTCAGCAGACCGAGTAACCCCTTGCTTGAGTCAGCAACCTTCGGTCCAAGCTGGTGAGCTTTTTGCTCACACTAGATGAGCCCATGCTCAAGCTGGTGACCTCGGGGTCTCGAACTTGGGTCCTTCCACATCTCAGTCCAACGCTCTATCCATTGCGCCACCGCCTGATCAGGCTCTGGTTTACTTTTGTTTGCTTCTTTGTTTTTGTCTTATCCTCTTCGCTTTTCAGTCTTGGAGCTTCCCATTGATACATCCTTTAGCTCCGATATTCCTTCCTCAGCCATGTCTAGTTTACTAATAAACCCACCAGAAGGCATTCTTCATTTCTGTTACCATGTTTTCCATCACTAGCACACCTTTTTTGCTTTCTTAGATCTTCATCTCTACTAACATTGCTCACCTACTCTTTACTTCATCCATTAGAGCCTTAAGCATATTAATCATGGTTGTTTCAAATTCCCAGTCTGATAATTTAACACCCCTGCCATGTCTGGTTCTAATTCTTGCTCTGTGTTTTCAAATTGTGGGTTTTCTGACTTTTGGCATGCCTTGTAACTTTTCTGTGACTGGACATACAACAATTCTAAATGTCACTTCAATGATCACACCCACAATATGATTGTAAGTCAAGACTGCTTTAGATGAGGTATTTGAGAACTTTTTGAGAAGAGAGAAATAAGCTGTTGAGGAAGGATTCTAATCTTCATGGGAAATTTTTTAGTTTAATAATTCTTGATTTAGGCTCTCTGAGTAGGCTCCCAGATGGGCTCTCCCTCAAATCTAAGCAAAAATCTTGTGCATATTAACATTTTTATAAGGGGAAGTCTCCTTACTGTTCAAAAATATACAAATAGGCTTGAAATTCAAGCAAACAATAAGGAAACAAGATTCCTATTGCTGTAGGAAAATAAGAATAAGAGAAAAAAGCTCTAGCAAGACAAATCTAAAGTGAATTTTCTTCTCCTTTATGACTATGCATAGGATTAATAAATCCAATGCATAGTCCTAGACACAAATCTGTGGAATTGTGTAAGGAAGAAGGATAATGGTAAAATGTTTTCAAATGTTTGGCGTTTTGACTACAGGGAACACCCTGAATCTCAGAATTATATCTCCTAAATGCAGCATCCTCAATGTAGTAAGTTTATGGCTCGATCTCAAATTCTGTCTTCTGTTGTCATTGATGTGATTATTACTATTCTGCTATAGCACTCAAACTTGAGCTATTCTTCATAGAAATTTTAAAATCTAGGTTTATTATGCTATTTCTCACAGAGATATGCAAAAATAAAATATAATTGCTACTGATTCCAAGTCTATTCTATGCAAAAATTCATGTTTATTGAAAATTATTATGTCAGTTTAAGTTATGCCACTCTGCACTGTGCTTCATCAGTAACTGGGGGCTTTTTTTGTTTTTAGCTTTAAATGCCTACATAAATTAGAATAATTTCTCTACATTTTATCCATAAATGCCTCCACAAAGTGTGACTAATGTTTTAATGTCATATTGTAATGTTAGTACAAAGAGGATCCAAACAAATCCTTGTGAAAGTAAAGAGAATTACGATCACAGATTTAGTGGCAGCCTCTCTTCTGCATTGTCTGAATGACACTTCTGACTCCCACATAATTCATTTCTAAGTTATCTGAAGTTACTCCTGGCTGTCCAAAGCACTTACCATTTTTTAAAACTAGGCTTTGTCTTCTAATCCTTTCACTGAATCTTCTGTGTTCTTTCCTTGCCCTCTCCTTGAATTCTCAAAATGGTTTAAAACTCATGATAGAAGACCTCGCAAGTTTTTTACAGATGTCACTGAAATGACAAAGCAGCTCAAAGTACAGAGATGCAATGCAGAGAAGCTGTCCAAGAAGCATACCCGCCAGAGAATCGGGGAACCCCTGCAAGTGACTGCCTTGAACGGAAACCTCAAGGCACCAATCAGAAGTCAGTGCAAAGAATTGGTTAATACCAAATTATTTCTAACACCTCTGAAAAGAGGTTGCTTAATTAATTTTATTTAGAAAAATTGAATCTGCATTTTTTTTTTTTTTGCCAACTTTCAGAACAGCCAGCTTATCTCTGCAGAGAGAGGTCCAGTCCAATATACATGAAGCTACTAAGTTAAATCATAAATTATAATCAGGTTTGAGAGTGGCCAGATGGCCACTTGCATATTAATACATTCAAAGACAGTGGTGATTTTCAGGATTTAAGAGAATAGATTTCAGTTTACGATTTCCATTCAGGGTGATCAAATTAATACTTTCTTTGGAGTTCACATACAGCATAAATACTGCTCATTTCAACACAACACCTGAACTGAACCTTTTTTCTCCATAAACTCGTTTTTCTTTTGTAGCCCTTATTTCTGATGGTGATACTTCCAATTATTTGGTCATGTAGGTCAGAGAATATCAGTTACTCTCTGCTTCCCTTTCTTGTTATGATCCCATTTTCAACATACGAACAAATACCACTTATTTCTTCAATAGGTCACAAATCCACGCTCTTTTGGCCACCTCCCTCGCATTGCCTTAATCCAAAATCTTAAAGAACTATTTTATTATCTTTTTATCTGTTCTTCCTATTTTCAGGTTTACAAGTTCCTACTGTAAGTTATACTTTTACAGTCAAATAGATTAATTTAAGAGACACATCAAATAATATCAGTCCAAGAGGAACATTTGATGTAGCCACCTATGCATCTCTTCAGTCGCTAAAAATAAATAACAAAAATAAATAAGCAAAAATCTGTGGCTCAACTATGTGCCACACACTGGACACTAATAACCATTAAAAATAAAAAAGAGCCACGCTACCATCATAATGTCCATGTTTTTATGCCTTTTTCTTGTGAATGGCACAAGTCAAGTCTCTTATCATAGTATAAGACATTCTCCATGATCTGTTCCTTCTTCCCTCCCCAAGATGATCTTTAGACTCATTGTCATGCTCATTTACTGGTACTTCCAGAACTTGGACCATCATTTTGCTCTTTTGTTCCTCAATAAATTCTTCCCTCCATTAAAAAGGCCTTCACTGTGTTCTTGACTGTGCAATGACTGTACTTTGTAATGCTTACTTACTCTATAGAGCAACTTACATATTTTTAAATAAAGTATGTATTTCCAATGGCTTTAGGTGACCCGTGTGTTTTGTTCGTTCGACCCCCGCTGGGGTCGCGACCCACAGGTTGAGAACTGCTGCTATAGAGCTTTTACTAACCCCATCTGTCCTTAAAACAGACTTCCTCTATACCAGTGGTCCCCAAACTTTTTGGGGCCATGGACCGGTTTAATGTCAGAAAATATTTTCCCGGACCGGCCTTTAGGGTGGGACGGATAAATGTATTACATGACCAAGACAAGCATCTTCGACGGATGTAACAGAGGGAATCTGGACATTTTTAAAAAATAAACCATCATTCAGACTTAAATATAAATAAAATGGAAATAATGTAAGTTATTTATTCTTTCTCTGCAGACTGGTACCAAATGGCCCATGGACTGGTACTGGTCCATGGCCCAGGGGTTGGGAACCACTGCTCTATACAACCTCTTTCTTAGATCTATGTTTTATTAAGTCTATTTATACTACAGAAAGTATTATAAGTTCTTTCTTAAATCTACCTTCCCTAATAGATGGTGAGAACTGAACTTTACTGGGAGGAATCCTGTCTTAGGTTTGATTTTACAGCCCTTTGCTAAGTATCTAGAATATTGCACACAGTTTAAAAGTATAGATAAATTATTGGTAAATTGAAATATTTTTCTAACTTTTTTTTTCATTGCATTTAATTATGCTTAGCTTATCATATACTTACAGAAAGCTTCTGATATATTCAGGAATGTATTCATTGTCCATTATATCGGAGGCAAATGTCAGTACAAATACCTTCTTATACTTTCTATTATGTCCAGAGAATAATTTGAGTGTTAATATAATAAGTTAGAATTTCATATAATTTTAAACTTCTTGGAGATATTTTATTCTATGGAAAAGTTTTCATTGGGAAAAGCAACCTTAATATCATATTGTTTTCAAATATATTTCATATATTATTTTTTTTAATCTGGCATCATGAAAAGAAATGATGAAAGCTTAATTAACAAGATCAGGATAGTCATATGGCATATATCAAAACTAGAGGAGAATGGTCACAGAATTGTTCGGCAGTTTGATTGATCCCAAACGTATTCATTCATAACCACCGCGGCCCCAGGGGTCCCCTTTCCAACCTTGCATATGGAACTTCGGGGGCTGCTTAGCTGTCCCTAAACAGTGCCACCATCTTCTCTGGCCACCATCTGGCCTGCCCCCTGGTTGTTCAGTCTTTTTTCCTTCCAATTTCCAGGAGCCAGATGTAGAGATGAAGACGCCAGTCTAGTTTTCTCTTTGCTGGGAACAGACATCTTCCAGCCTCTCTGAAGTCCTCCAAAGAATGGAGAGTTTATTTTTAACTGTGTTCGTGCTCTTGTTTGTGTCCTCCATGGCCCCTGAAGACACATACACCACTCCATTGCCCGATATCACTGCACTCTGTCTCCTTTACCATTACCTGGCTACTCACATTTCTTTCTTTCAAGGCTGATGTGAATTTCCTCCAGGGCCTTATTCCATGTGCCTGAGAAAGGGTGACTGCTATTTGAAGACAATAATATTGCTAACCAGAGATCGAAAGATCTTTGTTTTGTCTTTTTAATCTCCAAATTTATTCTATATTTTGTGACAGCCAAATTGGATTTTAGCCCCAACGACAGAGCCCCTCTTGGGAATAGTGCAGTGTCTCGCCATTTTAAATGTCAATGAAAAGTTCATCAGCATACTCTCAGACATGTCTCTTTAACCAGTGAATTTGGACAGAATGTGTCAAATGTGTGACTTTTTTTTACAGACTTCACTCAAAACTGGGCAGGGATATAGAATGTGGAAAGAGATAGAGGAGGCAAGAGGGTAGGGGAGGCTTAAAACATTTTTAGTTAAGCTCTTAGTAGTACGAATTCATTGCGTTATGCAATTTATATTACCAGAAAGTGAAATAATCTGAATATAGAGATATTACACATATTATTGCTTTAGTTTCCCTAAAAAATGCCATTAAAATAACTTTAATCAGTAGTCCAAGAATGAAGGAAAGATTGTGGGAAGAACAACTGAGTCTTGCCTTTTAATAATCCCCAGAGATGTCAAAATTAAAACAAAATGAAACAAATCTGCACTTAAAGAAATTGCCTGTTAAACATCTTTTCTATAGTCAGATTGAAGAGGTTGGGTAAAAATACTCCTGGTTCAGGGTGTACTGTATCCATCAAAACAATGATCATAAGGACATTGGCCTCACTGGCTCTCACTGCTTAGTCAGTCAGGCATAACTAATATGATCATGTGTCCTAGTTAAACTAGGACAATGCCATTTAACACCAATGAACAACAGGCCCTCTTTCTCTTTCAAAATTGTCAGTTTGCACAATAAGGCTATGGTTACTCCAATTATGTTATATATCCAGACTTATTTACTGTTCTCAAACACAGGGGACTAGCCATCAGCCAATGCCCCCTAACTTGCATTGCTACGTCCATGTTAAACTTTTAATGGTGTGTGCAGGGCGACTCCAAGATTAGATGAAAAGAGAGTCAGAACTTTCTAATATATAGTCATCACAATATCCTGAATTTTCTTTTCATTTTTTTTTAATAAGCAAGAGTTTATTCCTTCATTTTATTCAACACACATTTTATTCTTTTTGCACAAGGAGAAATATGGGGAGTCCTGAAGGCACAAAGATTTAGGTGCAGATCCACCCCTGAAGCTACTATTTCTAGTGGGGGAGATTGATAAGGAAGTAAGCAATTACCTACAGGACCGTTGCTATGAGGAAAGCATGCATGAGTTGTTTGTGCTTGGAACACAAGGAAGTGGCACTTGTTCTTGTTCTAATATGGTCAGAAGGTAAGGGATTTAGGGAAGGCTTCCCAAGGGAACCAACCCTCAGAGAAAAATTAACCTCTTGTCTTGCTATACTATATATAATATATTCATACCTATTTCTAATATCTTCTTTTTTAAAAAATTTATTTATTTATTTATTTATTTATTTATTCATTCATTTTTAGAGAGGAGAGAGAGAGGGCGAGAGAGAGACAGAGAGAGAGGAGAGAGAGACAGAGAGAGAGAAGTGGGGAGGAGCTGGAAGCATCAACTCCCATATGTGCCTTGACCAGGCAAGCCCAAGGTTTCAAACCGGCGACCTCAGCATTTCCAGGTTGACGCTTTATCCACTGCACCACCACAGGTCAGGCACTATCTTCTTTTTTTAAAATTGTCTATTTATGCAACTGATGTGCTCATAGAGACCAGATAACAACTATGATTGAATTATGTATAAATTTATTTTGAATAAGCAAATATATTGGAAGAGGAAAAGAATGGCGGAAAATATAGTCCTAAGGGTAGAAAGCATAAGCAGTGTTTGCATAACATGTAAAACACCTATGCATTAGTATGTTTTATTCAGGAATCACCCCAGATAAAACTCTGCTTTTTTATTTTAGGCCTCATATCTTGATTACAATAGTCAGTGGAATCTATTTAGTGTACATAATAATCAATACAAATATCTGTATCTCTGTGAAGCCACAATAAAAGTTGAGAATAGCCACTTATGAAATAAAAACTAGGTCATGTTACTGTGCAGTTATTGAAGATGTAACTGTAGGTTATATGCTATAAAATGCTTATCTAAATGTGGTTATGAAACTTGTTCTGAATTGTTTTCTTATGTCTCTTTTCAATCACATGTGATAACTGATACAGACTTCTCTAATTTTAGTCTTTGTTACATATATGTGGTAAAGATTTAGTTTTTTATTGATTGATTTTAGAGAGAGAGAGAAACAATGATTTGTGTTCTACTTACTTATGTACTCATTGATTCTTGTATGTACCCTGACCAAGGATCAAATCTGCAAATTTGGCATTTTGGAATGACCCACTTAGTGGGGTCTAACCTACTTAGTTACCCAGCCAGGGCATATGTTGAGCTCTTTAAACTTTAGTCTGCAATTTCTTAAAGTTTGTTTATAAAAGAGTCTCTTCATTTTATTGCTAAAGGATATTTTCTCTCTCTACACCACAAAACGTATTTGTACAATGACTGACACTGCTTACTTTGTGTATAGTATTATAAAGACAATTTTATTTTTTCTTGTTACTAGTAGGGTACTCCACCCCATCCCACCTCCTAGAATTAAATGTACTTGTGTTGGGTGAAGATTTTATTTACATCTTAGAATAACAGGTCAATAAACAATAAGTATTTAATAATTTAATACTTTAATAAGCTTCTTCAGAAGCTGGCAGCCTGGAGTTCCAGAAAATGGTGAGTAGAAAATAATTTTAAATTTGAGATTGAGTTAAAAGGTGGAGATTTTAGTGGACAGAAATTTGAAGGAGTGTGGAGAGAAAGGCTGTGCTATTAGAAACCATGGATACAATTTTTAGAAGCCTAATTTCAAGTGTTTGTGTGTTTGTGTACATGTGTGTGTTTGGAAATAAAATTTTGTGAGCTGATCGATGCAAACTGCCTAAGTTTTCCTGATGCTCTGCTTGTGTAAAAATCATGTTCTCATTCAGTGGCTTGTGCCAAGCCTGGATTCCTGGGTAATCCAGGACCCTCAGTCTGCGCCTGAGAGTTGGAACAGGGCAGAAGTCCAGGCTGCTTCGGGTGGACAGTCATGGTAAGACCACAACTAACTCCCTAAACCAAGAAGCAGCACTTCGAGGCATTCTGCTTAGATCACCATGGAAACACCTGACCAGGAAACACCTCTTGGTATGATTGCAAAACTCTGAAATGGCAGTCTGGATTGAACAATAATCCTTCGTGTTTGATTTCTGTGCCATAAATTAAAGCAGCGGTTCAGAATTGGCATATGGCTGCTTTGGGAGTCTGGCAGGCATTGTGTAAGATGAAATGTTTTGAAAAGCACTGTGTGAGCTAACCTGGGAGTTTCGAAAGGCTCCCATAAAGTCACAGGCTGGAAGTTGATCTTCAATTCTGCTTTGAAAGACTCAACATTTCTGAAAATCTTGAGTATTCTCTTCAAAAGACACTTAAGCTTTGGGCAATTCTAGGACCTATATATTCTTCATCTGCTAAAGTAGAATTCTGCGTAGCTCTTCAGATTGCAGAACTAATGTTGCGAACAATGTACTATATAAAAATACATATAAAAGAAATGATATTTTGCTCCATTTCTTTAAAAAATGTCATTGGAATTTTGATGGGAATTGCATTAAATTTGTATATTGCTTTGGTTAATATGGCCATCTTGATTATATTAATTCTTCCTAACTAAGAACAAGGAATATTCTTCCATCTCATTATATCTTTTTTCATTTCCCTTAACAATGGTTTATAGTTTTCATTATATAAGTCCTTTACATTCATTGTTATGTTTATTTCTAGGTATTTTATTTTGTTTGTTGCAATCGTGAAGGGGATTATTCTTTTGAATTTGTTCTCAAATGTTTCATTGTTGGCATATAGAAAGGCTATTGACTTCTGTATGTTAATTTTGTATCCTGCGACATTACTATATTGGCTTATTGTTTCTAGTAGTCTTTTTGTGGATTCTTTGGGGTTTTCGATGTATAGGAAATACATCTGCAAAAAGTGATACCTTTTTGCAGATGCAAAAAGTGATACCTTTACTTCTTCTTTTCCGATATGGATGCCTTTTATTTCTTTGTCTTGTCTGATTGCTCGGGCTAGAACCTCTAGTACCACATTAAATAACAGTGGAGAGAGTGGACAACCCTGTCTTATTCCTGATTTAAGGGGGAAAGCCTTCAGTTTTGTGCCATTTAGTATGATGTTAGCTGATGGTTTCTCATATATGGCCATTATCATGTTGAGATATTTTCCTTCTATACCCATTTTGTTGAGAGTCTTAAACATAAAATTGTGTTGTATTTTATCAAAAGCCTTTTCTGCGTCTATTGATAAGATCACGCAGTTTTTGTTCTTTGTTTTGTTGATATGGTGTATTACGTTAACCGTTTTACGCATGTTGAACCATCCTTGAGATTCTGGGATGAATCCCACTTGATCATGATGTATTATTTTTTTAATATGTTGTTGTATTCGATTTGCCAGTATTTTGTTTAGTATTTTAGCATCTGTATTCATTAGAGATATTGGTCTGTAATAACATCAGATTTATATGGAACTATAAAAAACCCCGAATAGCCAAAGCATTCCTAAAGAAAAAGAATGAAGCTGGGGGCATTACAATACTTGACTTCAAACTATATTATAGGGCCACGACAATCAAAACAGCATGGTATTGGCAGAAAAATAGACACTCAGACCAATGGAACAGAATAGAAAACCCAGAAATAAAACCACATATATATAGTCAAATAATTTTTGATAAAGGGGCTAACAACACACAATGGAGAAAAGAAAGCCTCTTCAATAAATGGTGCTGGGAAAACTGGAAAGCCACATGCAAAAGAATAAATCTGGACTACAGTTTGTCCCCCCGTACTAAAATTAACTCAAAATGGATCAAAGATCTAAACATAAGACCTGAAACAATTAAGTACATAGAAGAAGACATAGGTACTCAACTCATGGACCTGATTTTTAAAGAGCATTTTATGAATTTGACTCCAAAGGCAAGAGAAGTGAAGGCAAAAATTAATGAATGGGACTACATCAGACTAAGAAGTTTTTGCTCAGCAAGAGAAACTGATAACAAAATAAACAGAAAGCCAACTAAATGGGAAATGATATTTTCAAACAACAGCTCAGATAAGGGCCTAATATCCAAAATATACAAAGAACTCATAAAACTCAACAACAAACAAACAAACAATCTAATAAAAAAATGGGAAGAGGACATGAACAGACACTTCTCCAGGAGGAAGTACAAATGGCCAACAGATATATGAAAAGATGTTCATCTTCACTAGTTATTAGAGAAATGCAAATCAAAACTGCAATGAGATACCACCTCACACCTGTTAGATTAGCTATTATTAACAAGACAGGTAATAGCAAATGTTGGAGAGGCTGTGGAGAAAAAGGAACCCTCATACACTGTTGGTGGGAATGTAAAGTAGTACAACCATTATGTAAGAAAGTATGGTGGTTCCTCAAAAAACTGAAAATAGAACTACCTTATGACCCAGCAATCACTCTACTGGGTATATACCCAAAAAACTCAGAAACATTGATACATAAAGAGACATGCAGCCCCATGTTCATTGCAGCATTGTTCACAGTGGCCAGGACATGGAAACAACCAAAAAGCCCATCAATAGATGACTGGATAAAGAAGATGTGGCACATATACACTATGGAATACTACTCAGCCATAAGAAATGATGACATTGGATCATTTACAGCAAAATGGTGGGATCTTGATAACATGATACGAAGTGAAATAAGAAATCAGAAAAAACCAGGAACTACATTATTCCATACGTAGGTGGGACATAAAAGTGAGACTAAGAGACATTGATAAGAGTGTGGTGGTTACGGGGGGGGGGGGGGTGGAGACGAAAAGGGGGAGGGGGAGGGGCACAAAGAAAACTAGATAGAAGGTGACAGAGGACAATCTGACTTTGGGTGATGGGTATGCAACGTAATTGAATGACAAGATAACCTGGATATGTTACCTTTAATATATGTATCCTGATTTATTGATGTTGCCCCATTAAAAAAATAAAATCATTAAAAAAAAAAAAAAAAGAAATGTGCCAGATATTATTAGAGAGACTAAGTTGTGGTGAGAGCACGCCACCACATGAGAGATGTGGCAGGCCTCAGAGCGAGAAAGTGATGATATTTGAGACATTTTTTCAGGGGTCACCATTAAGATGATCTCTGTTCTCAAATTCACAAATGTGTCTGTCACCGTGGCTGACAGTACTTGAATGTTTTCAGTAATGAGGGAAGTGCAGGGACTTGCATGTCAACTTTCTTACCAGACATCAGCATCAAGGAGAAAAGATTTCCAACCATATGTTAAGTCATGAGAGACTTCTTACAGGGCACCAGGTTATAAAAAAAAGTGCACAAAAATTCGGAAAACAAGGGCTGGCTGCACAAGCCTATTTGACATTGATGCATAATAGTTTTTTATCTGAAGGACCCTGGCTTTTTCTAGAATAGGAATGAGCCCTGATTCTTAGTATTAGAGGAGATATTTTGGCAGTTGAAAAGTAGAAGGCCGCCTTGGCTGTTCTCAGACAGCAACTCTGAGCAGAAAAGTGTTGACCTCATGTATCATTTTATATTAGAGAGTGGCTGAGGTTGTCTTTCTGATAAGTAAGATCCCATCAGCTCGGGGCAGGCAGCCTTTCTACCATTGATTAGGAGGCTACCAAGCTTGGGGTCATTCAAAGTCAAAGATCATTAATTCACTTATAGTATGAATTACTTTTCCCCAAATAATATCTGAAAGCTACACACACTACTTGGCCCACAAAAGACTTCAGAAGTATCTGGGAGATCCAGAAACAAAATATATCAGAGGAGCACCCAATTCTCTATATGAGTTTATTTTCTCAATACCAAGATGAAGATCTTATAATCCATTTTAAGGTTAATGGGATCTTTATCCTGGTAACCCAGTGAGGAAATGACTAATGATAGAGATGCTGTGCTTTGAGTTATTCTGGCTACATTGTGTGTGTGTGTGTGGGGGGGAAGTAAATGAACTCTTTTCCTCCCTTATAGAAGTTAATGGTCTTGGATACCATGCACTCTGGTGACAATGCTGTATAGCTCTTTGGGGTCAGAGACATATGGGCGAGCTTTATTTCTTATTTGGAGAAGTTGTGGAAGAAAAAAAGGCTATGAATTCCTCCAGCTCACCCAGGAATTTGTGAATTCTAATGTTGCTGGCCCTGGTCATCAAGTGTTATTTATTCTTTATGTTCCAAGAGATGCCTTGAAGCTTTCACAGTCGTGGCAGAGCTCTGGGCTGTCTGGGATGGGGTGGAGAAAGTGCCCAAAGGGGGACAGCAAAAAATGTACTCACTGGTTAAATCAGAGAAATGAGCTAAGGAATGAGACCTTCAGTGGGATAGCTCAAAGAAGATTCATGCCTTAGTTTGTAAAATCAGGAGCAAGAGAAGATGGACAAGAGGTAGGAAGTCCGGACAGGGGACTTTTCCTTATCACCATCTCAGAAAGAATATGTTCAGTTCTGCAAGAGCTAAAAGTATTTGTTTACTGAAAATTGGAACCATATGGTGACAATTCCCATTTTTCTTACCAGCAGATAGGAGGACCTACCTCCACCTCCCTCTCTAGTAGTGGACACTGTGGTGCATGCCTAGAATTCTCCTTCAGGACAAAAGCACCCATCTCTACCTGGACACTGATAGTGTTACTGGCCTACAGATGATTAAAGTTGGCTGAAAAAAAGCTTTCTCATCCAAATTCAACCACTGTCATGGGGCAGCGGCATCCAGTGACAGAGCAGAGTGAGTCGTGAAAGCTCAGCTTCTTTGTGTCCATTCAGGGGGGATGGTGCTGGGTACAGAGCATGTGTGCAATGGACTGAGTTTTGGATGTGACTGCACTTGAGTCCATCTTCCACCTCTCTCTACTCTTATTTCTTTCACTCTCCTATCAATGTCGGTCTCAAAAATCACTCTCCAGGAAATGTCCTCCCGAAAGCCTACTTCTCTTACTCATCTTCCCAAGGAACCTGAGAGTGCAGTGTGGACCTCGAGAAGAAGCTGGCCTGCAGGGCCTCTGTGTTTGCTACTGAGTGTACGTCACAGACTGAAGGGAGATCTGAATTACTCTGAAGAGACAGGACAGGGATAGCAAGGGCCATGTGGAAATTATTTAAGAAGAAAGGCTTAAATGAAATATCTAATTTAAATGTTGAAGGGGACCTTGACTTAATCTCTCAAGTTATTTTTGCTAAAAACACTAATGCTAATTTGATCCCTTATTGAGTAGATCTGAGACCTGCCTCAAGGTTAGTACACAACCAAAAGAGAGCTCAATGTGGGGCATAGCCAAATCCTGGTGGCACAGAACCTCCTCTCTACTGAACACCTGTCCACGGGATTTACAGGGCAGGCTCCGGTGGCATTCATAAGTGGATGGCATATTTATATGCACTACACTTGACTGGAAATATAATTATACTATTTGGATATGAACTAAAATTTAATTAACTCAATCTGCTTTTCTCATTCATCACTTGACCATGGAGCAAAATCATAAAAATGTTATTTTTTGAAAATTTCAGAGAACAGAGAATGCAGAGCATATAGAGCACAGAGCTTTTGAAGGACAGAAGTACTTGTTTCTAACTAGGTTATCCCTGTGTGTTCACGGTCACCTTGCAGTCAACTTTTATAATTTATTTTGTACCACTTGCGCAGAAGCCTGCGTATTACATTTCCAGGACTCTTGTCATCTTTCAAGTTTCCCCTCAATGGGCAACTAATGGGGATTTTGAAGCACAAAGGGGATTGTTATTTTCTGTTTGGCAGTATCTTCCTTCATCAGTGGCCTTTCCAGCCCCTTCTAACACCTCGATAATCAATACCTTCAGTGAAACCCTTCTCTGCTTGAAATATCTGGAGTAGTTCTTATATTTTTGACTGGATACTAAATATTCAGAGATGGTAGAAAAGCAATTATTTATGAGGCTCACTCTGTCTTTCAAAAAGACATTTTGGTCTATTAATGGACTTTGACTTTTTATGACATTATTGAAGTTTCTAATTTATTGACCTCAAAGAAGTCACTTAACTTTTCTGAGTCCTTGTTTTCTTAGGTGGAAAATGCAGGGCTTGAACTTCATAAACTTTCAGGTGATTTTTAACTTTAAATTTCATGAATCCAAAGATAATAAAATTATTGGATTGTCACTAATCCTTAAACTTTTCCATGTTTAAAGATCAGGCTCAAGAAGTAATGGTGGAAAGGTCAGATGGTGATAGACAGCATAATTTTTTTGGGGGGTGCTTGATATTTTTAACACATGTATCAGCAAACAATGTATCATACCATGAGGAGCAGGAAGTCCAGAAATGTATTCTATTCTAAAGGTAACATAAAATGGATTTTAAATTTAATCATAGGGATTTCTACTTGTTCATAACACAAAAAAATGCATGTTGTATACTTTTTCCTGAAAATAAAATCAAATAGAGTACTGACACTATATTCTAGACATTTTGCAGCTAATTTTGCAATAAATGTAAAATAAATCATTTGCCACGGTCAATAGGTGATGTAACTGATAATCAAGACATGCATGTCATAGAAATAGCCTGCTATGTAAATGTTAGACACTTAGACATTAATACCTCAAAAAAATTACTATTGTTGTCATTTAAAATCATAAGAAAATAAGACAATGTGGCTTAAATAGAAAATTTGTTCGACATAGGTGTGGTTTAGAGCCACAGATGCTGTTGGGATCATGCTCAAGTCATACATGTAGTGAGAAATATTTCATAGCTTCATAAATAACAAGGCTTCACCCTCATCAACCATCTTTTGTCCAAACTGTAATCATGCAAAATTACTGGTAGTGAGAGCTTTTGTCACTAGCTTCACAGAGTCATTTATAATGTTGGAAAGTCCTTTGCCATTTTCCTAATTGACACTCCAAGTCAGAATTGCATTTTCTATCATTTTCACTGAGTCATCAAGAAGTCCCACATAGGCCCTGGCCGGTTGGCTCAGCAGTAGAGCGTCAGCCTGGCATGCAGGAGTCCCGGGTTTGATTCCTGGCCAGGGCATACAGGAGAGGCGCCCATTTGCCTCTCCATCCCTCCCCCTCTCCTTCCTCTCTGTCTCTCTCTTCCCCTCCCACAGCGAGGCTCCATTGGAGCAAAGATGGCCCCGGCGCTGGGGATGATGGCTCTGTGGCTTCTGCCTCAGGCGCTAGAATGGCTCTGGACACAACAGAGCAATGCCCCAGAGGGGCAAAGCATCGCCCCCTGGTGGGCAAAGCAACACCCCCTGGTGGGCATGCCGGTTGGATCCTGGTCGGGCGCATGCGGGAGTCTGTCTGACTGCCTCCCCGTTTCCAGCTTCGGAAAAATGAACAAAAAAAAAAAGAAGTCCCAAATAAGCTGTGCGTTTTAAATACCAATGCTCTATGCACTGTAGGTCTGTTTCTTCTGTTTCAGCAAAGCAGCAACTTTATGTTTGGATGCATCACATCTCATGACAATCGTTTCAAACTTTCACATTCGTGTTCAGAATATAAATAAAGTATCTCAGAACTATCAACTTTCTTATATGGAAAAGTCATGTCACTTTGATGTAAATTGATCTTTGGTTTATTTTGAAAGCTACCCATTAATCCATGCTAATTCATTTTAAAACTATATTCTATAAATTTTGAAATTAACACTGTTTATAAAATACAAGATTTATAATAAGTTTCCTCAAATAGTATGCACTATTGAACAATCTTTACTAAATGTAGATAAAATGAGGTTATTCTAAAATAATATGCACAGTTCAATTGTCATATATACTACATTCTAAATAATGCAAATTTCATTAGAATGTAAGCATGCGCATAGAGCATGCTAAGCATGAAATTGTAGATTATAATCTACAACTATTAATTATAGATTCTAAAACCATTAATTATAGATTCTAAAAACCGACTTTATGTAAATAAACTATAAGGAAGTATTCTATTATCTCAGTGCATGCAAAATAAAGAAATATATTTATACCTCAGTATACTAATTATCTATTATTACCTAACAAATTTCCCCAAGACTTAATAACTTACAGCACAATTTTTGTGGATCAGGAATTCAGGCACAACTTACTTGAATCCTTTCCTCTAAGGTATTTCACAGGTTACAATCAGTGTTTCTGGGCTATGGCCCTCTTATGTTTAACCTGGAGAAAGAGTCCTCGTTCCCTGTCCGCAGGATACAGTTCACTGTGGGTTGCTGGACTGAGAGCCTCAGTTCCTTGCAATCTTTGGGAGAGAGGTCACCTTCACTTCCTTGCCTTGTAGACAAATGGCAGCTTACTATGTCAAAGCATTCAAACCAAGAAGACAATAGAGAGATTCAGCAAACAAGATGGAAGCCACATTCTTTGACAACTTAGTTATAGAAATAACAACTCAATATTGCTATGTCCTATTGGCTAGAAACAATTTCTCAAGGGGAAGAGATGTCACAAGGCCACAAATACAAAAGGTGGAGATTTAGCAGGGTGATCTTGGAGGTTGCCTTCCACACTCATATATGAATCAGAATGAACACAATCATATAAAATCTGCAATGTTTAACAATACCATTTTCTGCCTTCTGAAAGTAAATCTTAAAGATATGCTTCCCAAATATTGAGCTTCCTGAGTAGATATTGTTTTACCCCCTTCTATCAGCACAAAACCCACAAAGGCAGTGCAAACATTATTCCTCTTCCATTAGAAATGCAAGCACGCTTAAAGGACAACTGTTATCACATTTGAAATAAAACAAGCTCCATAAGTAGTGCGCTTGTTATATAAGTAATGAATACTATACATTTTCACTGCACATATTTTGAATTATTTTTCTCATTTAATACAATGTGTAAGAAAAAAAAATAAAGCCTAATCCCCAATATCCATGATTTAATTTCTGATAATAAAATTATGTATTGGAATAAGGATGTATACTTTTCAAGTCAGTAGAATATCAATTACTATACTTCACTCTGCAACACATTATTTATTTCAATCTCTTCTTAGTTTCATATAAACAATTGATCACAAAGGGGTCCAGCATACTGAATTATCCTCAATGAATAAAACATTGAAGATGATATGGACAAAATATATTTAGACTATATCTCTTGTTAAGCTTCTACAATGTGCGCTATAGCTCATAAAACCTGTTCAATGTTAAGAAAAGTAACAGAAGGCCTAAAAATATTAGGTAATGCAGCATTTGTTGTTAATTTCTTTTTTCTTAGCAGTTATGGGAGAAAGTCACAATTATTTGAAGAAATTTTACAGTGTGTTTTTGTGTATTTGACTCTGGGAGCACAACCTGTGTTCAGATCTCACCATTCTGAGGACAAGAGAAGCCTGTGCAGAAAGGAGTGAGAGAGCCTAAAAGGAACAAGGAGGCGGATGGGGTGAAGTCGGGCTCACTCTCCACCTGCCACCGTGGGACAGCACTAAACTCCCCTCTGCTCTCACACAAGCGTATTCTCCAAGCAGGCACATCAGCAGACTCGCTTGTAAAGTGATTGTTTTCCTCAACATAAGCTAAAACATATACTCTCCAAATGTGTAAAGGTATTCTGCTGCTTCCTATCATAAAATATATTTCTGTAACATTAGAAATACATAGAATAAATGATTTCAGAGAAATGGCGCCGTAAGGAGCAATACCAATAAATCTTCCTCAAAATTCAACAAGATCTTCAACCAGAGACAGAAAAATCTGTCGTTGGAGCCTCCAGAAGTTCCACACTAAACGCGAAGGCAGAGGCAGCAGCAACCCCGTAGCTGGATCATGAGGCTACTAATTCAGGAAGGAAAGAATAGGAGAGAGGCTCCTGGAATAGGACTCTCTCATTGGTGGAGCCTGCAAATGCTAATGAGCCTTGACTGCCAACGAGACTGAAGCCCAATATATGACATCGCCATAGAGACTTATCAACTGCAAACCTCTACCTAAGCGTGCCACAGGGGCAGAACCCGGGGTACAAAGTCAATGACCAGGAAGAGGGAGAGAAAAAAAAACACAAGAAAATAACCTCTCAAAATCAAGAATAATCCACAGACTTTATAACCTATCCCATTTTATTATATTTGTTCATTTGTTTCTCTTATCTTCTTGCCTTGATTATTTTCTTCCTCTTCCAATTTGGTCATTTAATTCTCTGCTGGTCTTACTCTCTCCTCTCCTTGAACTACACTACCCATAAGTATTACATCTCCCATGATCTTTTCTTTCTTCTCCTTTCTCTATATGTGGGTTGCACTTCAAAACCCTTAACTCTCTGTCTCTCCTGTTATTCTTTTTTTCTTCTTTTTGTGTTTTCCTGTTTCTTTATTTTTCTATCTCCCTCTATATTAGTTTCTTCCTTTCTCCTTTACTTTTCCTCTCATTCAATTCTGAATCACGAACAAATTACTTTATCTGGGACTCAAAAAAATTTTTTTTGAGGTGCTTTGGGGATTTTTACTTTGCTTTTTTTAACTCACTAGCAGTGCTCCCAACCCTGGCTCTCCATTTTATATAGTTCTTGTTCCACTAAATACAATAGTAATTTTTTAATTTTTTTCCCTTTTTCCTGTTTCCCTCTTATTACTCTCATCATATCTCTTAGTCAACCATCACCTAAAAGCAAATCATTTTATTCTTGACCCAAATTTTTTCCTTTTTGCAGTTTGTGGTTCCATACCCACTTTTTTGCCCCTTTATCACTTCTCCCCAACTCAGGCCCTTAATTATAGGTAGTTTTTGTTCTATTTAGCACAATATAATTCACAGTTAATCATAAGATTTTCTCAAGAAGGAGGGGAGAGGAGAGGAGAGAAAAAAAAGGGGGGGGGGAATAATAATTTATTTATTTATTTATTTATTTTTATTTTTTTACCTTTTTATTCTTTATTAATTCTCATTAATACTATCAACAAAACCACCCTCAGATGCCATTAAGGAAAAAGAAATCAAATATCATGGATACAAAAGACAGAGGTAGCACAGATAGATGAGGAAAAATCTATGGAGAAAAAATTTAATATATTGGAAACCTTGGAGCAAAATTACAGAGAATTTAAAATAGAAATCCTAAAAATACTCAAAGATACACAAGAAAACACAGAAAGGCAAATTAGGGAGCTCAGAACACAACTCAATGAACACAAAGAATATATCACCAACTAAATTTAAACTATAAAAACAAATCAAACAGAGATGAAAAACTCAACTTATGAGCTGAAAAACGAGGTAACAAGCTTAGCTAATAGAACAGGCCAGATAGAAGAGAGGATTAGTGAAATAGAAGGCAAGCAACTTGAGGCACAACAGAGAGAAGAGGAAAGAGACTCAAAAATTTAAAAAAATAAGATAGCCCTACAGGAATTGTCTGACTCCATCAAAAAAAAATAACATAAGAATAATAGGTATATCAGAGGGAGAAGAGAGAGAAAATGGAATGGAGAACATATTCAAACAAATTATAGATGAGAACTTCCCAAGCATATGGAAAGAACTAAAGCCTCAAATTCAAGAAGCAATCAGAACTCTGAGTTTTCTTAACCCCAACAAACCTACTCCAAGGTACATCATAATAAAATTGGCACAAACCAACAACAAAGAAAAAATTCTCAAGGCAGCCAGGGAAAAGAAGAATACAACATATAAAGGAAGGCCCATTAGATTATCATCAGATTTCTCAACAGAAACTCTACAAGCTAGAAGATAGTGGACCACAATATTTAAAGTCTAGAAAGAGAGAAACTTTCAGTCAAGAATACTATACCCATCAAAGCTATCCTTCAAATATGAAGGAGAAATAAAAACATTCACATATACAGAAAAGATGAGGGAATTTATCATCAGAAAACCCCCACTTCAGAAATTACTAAAGGGGGTTTTCCATCCAGATACAAAGAACAAAACAAAACCACAACTAAAAGCTCCAAGAAAAACACAATAAAACCAAATTTAAACTGTGACAACAACAAAAAGAAAGGGGAAGGAGAGGATGGAGATTAACAGTAGCAAAGGACAATGGAGTGCAAAAGTACTCACAAGATAGTGCACTACAATGAACAGGGTAGAAACTCTTTTCATTACTTAATGGTAACCACCCTTGAGAAAACCACCACAGAAGCACATGATTTAAAAAGATAGCAACAAAGGAAAGATGTTTGGAATACAACCAAACTAAAACAAAAGATAGAAAAACAAAAGAGAAGAATCAAACAAGACACGAAAATAATAGAAAGCAATGTATAAAATGGCAATATGGAACCCACAAGTGTCAATAATTACACTAAATGTAAATGGATTAAACTCACCAATAAAAAGACACAGAGTAGCAGAATGGATTAAAAAAGAAAATCCAACTCTATGCTGCCTACAGGAAACACATCTAAGCAACAAGGATAAAAACAAATTCAAAGTAAAAGGCTGGAAGACAATATTCCATGCAAATAACATCCCAAAAAATGCAGGCGTAGCAATACTCATATCTGATAATGCTGACTACAAGACAGAAAAAGTACTCAGAGACAAAAACGGTCATTTCATAATGATTAAGGGGATGCTGAATCAAGAAGACATAACAATTCTTAATATATATGCACCAAACCAAGGAGCACCAAAATATATGACAGCTACTTATTGACCTAAAAACAAAAACTGACAAAAATACAATCATACCTGGAGACCTCAATACACCACTGAAGGCTCTAGATCAGTCATCCAAACAGAGAATCAATAAAGATATATTGGCCTTAAACAAATCACTAGAGCACCTGGATATGATAGACATCTACAGGACATTTCATCCCAAAGTGATAGAGTATTCATTTTTCTCCAGTGTACATGAATCATTCTTAAGAATTGACCATATGTTGGGCCACAAAAACAACATCAGCAAATTCAGAAAAATTGAAGTTGTACCAAGCATATTTTCTGATCATAAAGCCTTGAAACTAGAATTCAGCTGCAAAAAAGAGAAAAAAAACCCCATAAAAATGTACTTTTAACCAATGGATGGGTCAAAGAAGAAATAAGTGCAGAGATCAAAAGATATATTTAGACAAATGAAAATGACAATATGACATATCAGAATCTATGGGATGCAGCAAAAGCAGTTCATATCGCTACAGGCCTATATAAACAAACAAGAGAGAGCCCAAGTGAACCACTTAACTTCACACCTTAAGGAACTGGAAAAAGAAGAACAAACACAACGCAAAACCAGCCGAAGAAAGGAGAAAATAAAAATCAAAGCAGAAATAAATGAAATAGAGAACAGAAAAACTATAGAAAAAATTAATAGAACAAGGAGCTGGTTCTTTGAAAAGATCAAGAAAATTGACAAACCCTTGGCAAGACTTTCCAAGGAAAAAAGAGAAAAGACTCATATAAACAAAATCCAAAATGAAAGAGGAGAAATCACCACGGACATCATAGACATACAAAGAATTATTGTAGAATACTATGAAAAACTTTATGCCACCAAGTTCAACAATCTAGAAGAAATGGATAAATTCCTAGAACAATACAACCTTCCTAGACTGAGTCAAGAAGAAGCAGAAACCCTAAACAGACCAATTAGTAGGGAAGAAATAGAAAAAACTATTAAAAACCTCCCCAAAAATAAAAGTCCAGTCCCAGATGGCTATACTAGCGAATTTTAGCAAACATTGAAAGAAGACTTGGTTGCTATTCTACTGAAAGTCTTCCAAAAAATTGGAGAAGAAGCAATACTTCCAAACACATTTTATGAGGCAAACATAACACTCATACTGAATCCGGGCAAGGACAGCACAAAAAAAGAAAACTACAAACCAATATCTCTAATAAATACAGATGCTAAAATACTAAACAAAATACTGGCAAATCAAATACAACAACATATTAAAAAAATAATACATCACAATCAAGTAGGATTCATCCCAGAATCTCAAGGATGGTTCAACATGCGTAAAACGGTTAACGTAATACACCATATTTACAAAACAAAACACAAAAAACCACATGATCTTATCAATAGGTGCAGAAAAGCATTCGATAAAATACAACACAATTTTATGTTTAAGACTCTCAGTAAAATGGGTATAAAAGGAAAATATCTCAATATGATAAAGGCCATATATGAGAAACTATCAGCTAACATCATATTAAATGGCAGGAAACTGAAGGTTTTCCCCCTTAAATCAGGAACAAGACAGGGTTGTCCACTCTCTCCACTGTTATTTAATGTGGTGCTAGAGGTTCTAGCCAGAGCAATCAGACAAGACAAAGAAATAAAAGGCATCCATATCGGAAAAGAAGTAAAGGTACCACTTTTTGCAGATGATATGATCCTATACATCGAAAACCCCAAAGAATCTACAAAAAGACTACTAGAAACAATAAGCCAATACAGTAAGGTCGCAGAATACAAAATTAACATACAAAAGTTCATAGCCTTTCTATATGCTAACAATGAAACATTTGAGAACAAACTCAAAAATATAATCCCATTCACGATTGCAACAAAAAAAATAAAATACCTAGGAATAAACATAACAAAGAATGTAAAGGACTTATATAGTAAAAACTACAAACCATTGTTAAGGGAAATCAAAAAAGATACAATGAGATGGAAGAATAGTCCTTGTTCTTGGTTAGGAAGAATAAATATAATCAAGATGGCCATATTACCCAAAGCAATATACAAATTTAATGCAATTCCCATCAAAATTCCAATGACATTTTCTAAAGAAATGGAACAAAAAATCATCAGATTTATATGGAACTATAAAAAACCCCGAACAGCCAAAGCAATCCTAAAGAAAAAGAATGAAGCTGGGGGCATTACAATACCTGACTTCAAACTATATTATAGAGCCATGACAATCAAAACAGCATGGTATTGGCAGAAAAATAGACACTCAAACCAATGGAACAGAATAGAAAGTCCAGAAATAAAACCACATATATATGATCAAATAATTTTTGATAAAGGGGCCAACAACACACAATGGAGAAAAGAAAGCCTCTTCAACAAATGGTGCTGGGAAAACTGGAAAGCCACATGCAAAAGAATGAATCTGGACTACAGTTTGTCCCCTTGTACTAAAATTATTTCAAAATGGATCAAAGACCTAAATATAAGACCTGAAACAATAAAGTAAGTACATAGGAGAAGACATAGGTTCTAAACTCATGGACCTTGGTTTTAAAGAGCATTTTATGAATTTGACTCCAAGGCAAGGGAAGTGAAGGCAAAAATTAATGAATGGGACTAAATCAGACTAAGAAGTTTTTGCTCAGCAAGAGAAACTGACAACAATATAAACAGACAGCCAACTAAATGGGAAATGATATTTTCAAACAACAGCTCAGATAAGGGCTTAATATCCAAAATATACAAAGAACTCATAAAACTCAACAACAAACAAACAAACAATCTAATAAAAAATGGGAAGAGGACATGAACAGACACTTCTCCCAGGAAGAAATACAAATGACCAACAGATATATGAAAAGATGTTCATCTTCACTAGTTATTAGAGAAATGCAAATCAAAACTGCAATGAGATACCACCTCACACCTGTTAGATTAGCTATTATTAACAAGACAGGTAATAGCAAATGTTGGAGAGGCTGTGGAGAAAAAGGAACCCTCATTCACTGTTGGTGGGAATGTAAAGTAGTACAACCATTATGGAAGAAAGTATGGTGGTTCTTCAAAAAACTGAAAATAGAACTACCTTATGACCCAGCAATCCCTCTACTGGGTATATACCCCCAAAACTCAGAAACATTGATACGTAAAGACATATGCATCCCCATGTTCATTGCAGCATTATTCACAGTGGCCAAGACATGAAAACAACCAAAAAGCCCTTCAATAGAAGACTAGATAAAGAAGATATGGCACATATACACTATGGAACACTACTCAGCCATAAGAAATGATGACATCGGATCATTTACAACAAAATGGTGGGATCTTGAGAACATTATACGAAGTGAAATAAGTAAATCAGGAAAAAGCAAGAACTGCATTATTCAATACATAGCTGGGACATAAAAAACAAGACTAAGAAAGATTGATGAGAGTGTGGTGGTTGGGGGGGGTGGAGAGGAAAAGGGGGAGGGGAAGGGGCACAAAAAAAACTAGATAGAAGGTGACGGAGGACAATTTGACTTTGGGTGATGGGTATGCAACATAATTGATTGACAAGATAACCTAGACATGTTTTCTTTGAACATATGTACCCTGATTTATTGATGTCACCCTAGTAAAATTAATAAAAAAAGAAATACATAGAATATCTTTGTGTTTATTTACACTGGAAATTTTTTTTTTTTTTTTGCTTAAACTAAACAAAGGATTTTGCTGTTTGACGTTCAGTCTCCATTTATTTGCTTTGTGGTTTTCTATTTGAAAATTTAGTAATATCCACATTTTTTTTTCCTACGGTATTTTATCTTATAACTTGGAATTTTATTGTATGTTCATATTCTTTCCAAATTCTACTGTCAATATCAGGCACTAGTATAATGAGACTCTTTGGCCATCCTGTTCTGCTGCCCCATCCATTTTATCTCTGAGGAAAAGGACCGTTCCTTACCTGTCAACTTCAAGGTCATAAATTTCGGGTTCAGAACCCATAGGATGATGGTTAATATTTAAGTTTCCCATTTTCAACGGTCTGGAGACATAAACAAAACCGGGAACTGTTGCTACTTTCTGAAAATACAACCTGTCCTTGTGTTCCAGGTCCCACTCCTCTGCTCATTGTCCCCCCCTCCCCCCCCCCCGTACAGCTGGTGGTCAAGGGTAGAGTGGGACGGCACACCTGTTAGGGGCGACTTGGGCAAGAACGTGCGGGCGGGAGGCTCTGGGCACCAGCTCTCTGCTTTCCTGACTCTGTGTGCTTTTTCTTGGCCTTACTCTGTATTTTTCTTTTCTTTTTTTCTGCTAGAGCCATAGGATTTATATTTATTTGTTTGTGAAGCCTAGAGAAATAGCTAATGTCAATAAAATCGTTCAGCTTACCTCACTTGTTTTTTTACATAGATAAAAAAGAGCTCTCCACGCGGTCTCTACCTCACATCATGGCTGTACAGTGTTTTTTGGCCTGGCAAATAGTTCTTCATAGGAACAGCTCACTGAAGCCCAGAAACAGGTGCTTTTCAAAGAACAGGATTGTAGGCTCCTGATTTCTTTCTTTCTCTCTCTGTCTCTCCTGTGCCTTTTATAAAATATATATGATATTTATATAAATATTTATTTTATGTATAAGTGATATATTTTTATAAATATTATATATTTTTATAAATGTACATAGTATATTTAAATGTATCTGTATGTAGACATGCATGTGTATATTATATATACATGTCTATATAAATAAATATTATGTAGATTTAAATTAGAGAGAATCTTTTTAAACAAATCTTACAATCATTTTTCAAGAACTCTAATAAGAGTTTGAATGTGATTGGTAGGCATCACAACATGTAAACATTCAATGATGACCTACAAGTAAAATGTCACATCTACTTTAATAAATGAAAAAGTGTACTACAACAACAGAAAGAAAAAAAAATTCCAAACCACAATTGCTATTGTAGACTGATCCTACAAAGTCATTCAGCTGGGAAGAAGATCATTAGCCTTCAGAAGAGGACCAAGGATTCTGAGGATGACGTAACCTCCTGCTGAACCTTGTGAAGAATGAGCTCTCCTGAGAAAGTCTGGCCATACCGCCTTCACCTCTGGGCTGTAGTTGTATGCCCACATGAAACTTGGTCTCATACTCTGGCAGAAGAAATGGGGAACTCTCTAGATGTGGAGCTTTTTTTTTTTAGAATCGTATTATAATATAATTTTTAATGTTTTTTTCATTCAGTATTAATTTTAGTAGACTCTTCTAGAGTCAGGACATCTTTTAATTGCCATTTCTTCCTCATAGTATACAGACAGTCACATATTGGTTGCTTAGTAACTAATTTTGTTGGTAGAATACCATTACTATTCCCTCTTGAATAAATGAACAGCTTCATTTGTTCAACTTAGTGAGTGCCTTCTATGTGCCAACACTGTTCAAGGTATGTGGGATATGTGACAATTAAATTTACAAGCATTCCTGTTTTCATAGAGCTTAGATTTCAGTGGGATCAATGACAATAAATAGTCATAAAGAGTAAGAAAATTTTGGTAAAATGTGGTGTTATGGAAGGAAAACCAAACCAGGGCCGATTTAGGACCATTGTGAACAGCTGAGGAAGGGGGAGGAAACCTCTCACTAAGTGTCAGTTAACCAACAAGATAACCAACAAGAGCCAATAGGAAGTTTTGCTATTTGTTTTCATCGCTATCCAAATTTGGCATATATAAAAATTCACAGATTTTGGTTAACTTAAAATCCACAGAAATCGGCCCTGGCCGGTTGGCTCAGCGGTAGAGCGTCGGCCTGGCATGCGGGGGACCCGGGTTCCATTCCCGGCCAGGGCACATAGGAGAAGCGCCCATTTGCTTCTCCACCCCCCCCCCCTTCCTCTCTGTCTCTCTCTTCCCCTCCCGCAGCCAAGGCTCCATTGGAGCAAAGATGGCCCGGGCGCTGGGGATGGCTCCTTGGCCTCCGCCCCAGGCGCTAGAGTGGCTCTGGTCGCGGCAGAGCGACGCCCCAGAGGGGCAGAGCATCGCCCCCTGGTGGGCAGAGCGTCGCCCCTGGTGGGTGTGCTGGGTGGATCCCTGTCGGGCGCATGCGGGAGTCTGTCTGACTGTCTCTCCCCGTTTCCAGCTTCAGAAAAAAAAAAAAAAATCCACAGAAATCATGGCTGAAACAAGAGCTTCAAACTGTTTAATGTGAATCATTTTAAATTTGAAAAGTGAAGCAGGTTTCCAGAATTTATAAAGGTTTTTCTTTTTATATAAGAAAATTGTAGCAAGTGACTTTTCTAAACTGTCTCCAAAATAGGAATTCAAGGGCAGACTGCTGTGTTATTTCTCTAAGAAAGCTGACTACTATTACATTCACCAATCTCACATGGCAGCTGAGAAAATTTATGTTAGGACAAAATCTAGTTCTTAGTAAAATTAATGCTTAGCAAGCATCATGGCATAACCTCTTTTGCTTTCTTCAAAAATGTTTTAACTAAATGAGAAGCCACAGTACAGTAATGCAGAAGAAATATCAGAATTAAATTTAAGGTTATTACTCAGGACATCTTTTGAAGATGTTGTTTAGCCTAGGCTTAACCAATTGCTTTTTACTGAGAGCTCTTTGATACAATTGAATGACTTTCTCTTTCCCATGCAACCGTCAACTGCACAAATCAATACTGACAATACCACCTGGGTTACAGAGGCTAATTTTCCAATTGTAGAACCAAACATATTAGACACCACACAGAAAATACACAACAAGTGCCAACCATATGTCAAGAAAATATGTCCCTGTTAGGAGGATTGAAAAGAGAAAAGAAATATCAACTCCATGTTACAAGCTAAAGGAACTCACAAAAACACAGTAAATGGCAAAAAATTAAAAAGAACTTGAAGGAAAAAAAAAACTTCACATCTCTATCAAGCCATAGAAACCCAATAGGCTGCTAGCTATGGATGGAGTTGTGACCAGTGCATGATTTGGTGTAAATATGCCAGAAGATCACTCAGCATCTAGAAAGCCACATGTGCCAGGATGACAATATAATGAGGTCCATCATAGTGAAAATGAGACTTCATAGTCAGAGAAGCCTTCTAGACAAAAGCCACGATATCTGGGACTACTTGATTCAACACACTTCTATCAACAATTAATACAGTCTTGATTAATTTCTATCTTTCATATGGAAATTCTTAATTCTTACTAGAGGACCTCTAGGATCTCTTAGTCTTGTAAAATCTGTGAGTGTACAACTTGTATTTATGCATCTACAAAATAAAATACATATGTCAGTTACTCTTCTGGGTGACAAGCATAAGGCACTCATTAAGATAGATTCTACTTTTCAAAGATCTCAGTGTCAAGTAGAGAAAATTAATGTCTATTTCTATTGTCATAACGAAATGCATTTTTAACATTGACTCTAAGATAAACTATGCCTGGTATTACTTTATTTGAAGTGTGCTTTGAGGAGCCTTGGATAACCAGGAGATCAGAAAGAAAGAAAAAAAAAAGTCATACATTTTCTTAAGATTTTAAATAAATAAACAGTTCTTAAATTGATGAATAGTTAATTACCAACTCATTAGATCAGGTTTATTTTTAAAGCTTGGTCTTACATTCTTCAGAACTTAAATGATACACTCTTTTTTTATTAGTGTAAGAAGTGTTTAAGCATTTGAATGCTTGTTAATAATAATGGTTATACCTTCTGGTCATAACTTTGATTGAATTATGTAGTGTTAGTTTTTTTTAAAAGTGGGAAAAATTATTATATTTGCACTGAATGAAAGAAAATAATTATGAGACAAAAAAAGCTCTTGTTTTTATTTTTTAATGTGTTATAAATAGGTTGATAAAAGTCTAGAACAGATACAAAAGTCTACATTTAATTATCACACAGAGACATAAGGTAAGTTTCCTGGGACCAAGGGGAACAGAAAATTAAAATGCTTTTATACTAGTTTCTTTATAACTTTGATTCTATGTTCATCATGGGTGTAAGGTTAGGTAGGTAAGAGTGATTTTACATATAGATATGATAATACCTCAGAAAAGAATAAGAATAAATGTGAGAGAGCAAAGGAAATTTATGAATTTTTATTGAAATTGATCTAAGCCAAATTGTTTTTGTAAACTTATGAGTTCTTTAAAGCAATTTATAAACTCTGTAAAAAATAATGAGAAATAGAAACTAGGTATGAAGTTTATTGCTACTATTTTCTTCACTACTCAATATTCTCCACAATTATATAAATACTTAAAATGTCTTTATTAATATTAACTTTTAATACAAGTAATATAAGAATTTCAAATATATTTATTTTAATGTAAAAAATTTAAAGGAACTGTATATAAATACATAGTGAGCAAAGGTAAGTTTACAGTTCTTTGTATGGAAAATAATAGAATAATTAATAAATAACAATGACAAGAATAAACTGTTTTTGCATACTCACAACTGTAAATGTACATTTCCCAACCCATATGTACATATAGAGTCTCAAAACCAACATAAATGATAATATATATATATAGGTAATTTTCAAAATGTATTTTCTTTTTAAAATAACAGTAAAAAAAAAAGATTCAAACAGAATTATCTCTCTATTACAATCACCCATGTTCATGGACCTGAGGATGATGTCATCACTGAACTTTTCAGAGCCATTACAGAGACTTCATTTATGTTCTACAAAATACTGCCATTGTGAGAGTTCAGGCCAAGTGTTCTTTACTATATTGGAGCATTCAAAACCAACCCAGTACTGAAATCCCATAATCACAGACTGACATTTCACTTAACCTTTTTAGTCAAAATAGCATAAAGAGTTTATGTTCTTGAATTGATCGTGCCAAGTGAGGCTTTACTTCACTACACAATCCAGAGATAATAATGTAGTTTATCAGGTCTTTTATTCATAAAAAAATGTTGGTTTATTCCTAGGGAAACATAAAGCCATGACACACTTTCAGAGTGTTCAACATCGGATTAGATATTACTAAAAACACATAACACATTTAAGTTCTTAGCAGAGAAAAGGGGAGTTCTTATAAATTATTCTTAGTTTTTAGCAAAAAAAAAAAAGAGGTTTTAGAAAGTATGCAGCTTAATCATTAGGATCTCATTGTGGTTATCTATAAAAGAGAGAATTCAATTAATAAGACTATATTCATAATATATGACTAAAATTAATGTTCATATATTAACCATGAGACTTGAGATTAAATACATTTTTCTTTCAGATGATTTTTTACTTTGTCAAAAGAATAAAGAATTTAAAATCCCAGGTCCAGTTTTTTAAAAAGGTAACAATCAAAAGGATTTCTCAATTTCCCAAGATCAAGTATAATATCTTTATCAAGAAAAGATCCGCAAACTTGCTTTTTTGGCTTTGACCAAACCTCCCACCAAGACCAATTGAAAAAACACATGAATTAAAATGCCGTGTGAGTGTGTGTGTGTGTGTGTGCACACGCATGCACCTCAGAAGGTTTTTCAGCTGAAATTAGCAGCCTAGCAGAGATTTTCAAAGCCTCTCACAGAGCTTGAAAAACAAAAATTTGATGTTAGGGCTACAAAAGCTGCCTGGATCAGAGGGGAAAGATCACAGAGTAATAGAAACCCAGAGTAAGTGAGTGTGACCAGTACCAGTTTTCCACTTGAAACATGGCAATTTCTAATAAGTTTGATCTAAGCAGAAAGAAACAACTCTGCGGCTGAGAAGCAAAGTGAACCTTGGCACTTTCATGTTGCTAAAGCAAGAAGTTCAGATCCCATCAATGAACAGGTACCCGGGTTCTCAATGGGACTCTATTTGTACGGAAAAAATAAACATTAGACCATGAAGAATGAAATTTGACATTGAATCGGTCCAATCCTTAATTGAATTAAGATATCCCCTAATCTATTAATATATTTGCCTGCCAGTTTTATTATTATTATTATTATTATTATTATTATCATTATTATGCCCCTCTGTTAGAAGAAATTATCACTCAGAAACAGTATATGTATATATTTTTTACTATAGAATGTCTAAGAATTGATCAAAATTTAAGAATAATAAGCAAGAGGACACAGGACATGGGTTAGTATATAAAGATAATTCTTTCCTCTATCTGCTGAGTGGCCTCAAAGCAAACACAACCCACTAGCAACATGCTAGTACTACTGGTACTACTAGTAGACCCAACATGCTGGTACTACTCATTAGTACCAATGAAAAGAACCAGAACATCTAGAGACATGACCGATTCTAGAATTGGGTCAAAAGGATCCAGGAGCATCTTGTAGGTCCAGAAGGTGAGTGCTCATAACAAAGGAAGGGGGATGGGACCTCTCAAAAGGACTCAGGGTCCAACCCAAAGGGCTCACAATGGCCAAATCTGGAATCATGTGGTCAAGAAAATAAATAAATAAAGAGTAAAATAAATGTTTGAGTTAATAAATAAATAGAGGAACAAACAAAAACACCCATGTAGAAGATGCTGAATACCCTGTGTAGGTCCTTTGTCCTCAAGGAAGTAGAAACACCACCACCACCCCTTTACGGGTGGGCTGCACAAAGTGACGTCCTTTCAATTTCTGCATAATAGAAAAAAGAAAAAACTAAACTTTATTTTTTATCATTACATTTATAATAATAATAAAATCTAAATGTATGTCCTTGTAATATGTAAGTTGTAAAAACTAAGTTAATATTTTCCACACTTTAAATTCTACAATACTCTATTTCATCAAATAATGGAACAGTAAAGAAGTTACCAAGCCTGCTCTTTCTCCTTGCTGTTCTTGTTCAAAATAAGATTTCAAAGAAATAAAGGTCATTCTCAAAAGGGTCAGCAGTATTGGTGCCCACTGTTGTGTCCCACACTCAGTTGGTTATGTTGGCTACCGTTTTGATGATCGTTTTTGATATCACCCCTTTTTATATCACATGGTTTGCTTTGCTTTCTCAAAAGTACAGAATGGTATTTATTTTTCTACACTGCAACTTTCTTTTCCAATACAACTTCCTTTAAATTGATGCTGAAGACATCAATTACTCAACAAAGCAAAGAGATAAGTCTATTAGATCTCCAGTTCTCCTGTCAATTTTGCATTAGTCCCCATAGAGATGTTATCTGTAACATTGTCCACTACACATTTACATTGATAACATATATTTCTCCCCTACCTCCTGGCTTTCATAAACATATAGACTCATTTGAAGAATAAAAAGCTCCACTGATTTGGATAATACTTCATTAACCAAAGAGGAAAAATAAAAATGATTCTGTTCCTTTAGCCTTTATTTCATCGGAAAAGAGGCAGCAATGACTATGGCACGGGGAGAAAGACTGAAACCTCTTACAGTTCACAGGTGCAAGAGCCCGGGCTCCTCCCAAAGCAACATTCTGCCTGGTGACATGGGACCCAGGAATCAGCAGTCTCAATTAAACCAGGTGGCCTCTCCCTTTTTGTAGGAAGTGGCATTTTCATTGCACTTGAAAGATAATAGCATTGATCAGGAAAATAAGCAACTTATATTACAAATGTCTGTGCTTAAGCCTACGTATGTTTAAATCCTGTGCACCTGTAACTTTGGTGAGGGACTTACCCCTGGGAGTGTCACTTAAGCATATGCAACAACAGTATTCTGGAAATAAAACCAACCCCAGAAAAAGGAGATGTGAGGCACACATCCTTAGTAAGATCAATGAAGGGACACCATGTGTAGCATTTTCTTTTTCTCTCACATACTTAATTCTTGCATTTTTTTTTGCCCTCTTTCTAAACCCAAACACCATGACCTGCATGAATGTCTTGAGTAAAAACCGAAAGAACAGAGGTGAAAATGTCAGCAGGGTCCCTCTAAGCACCTTCTGGTTACAGCAGAAGGTGGCCTTGCGCGCAGTCCCCAGGACCCTCAGCATAGCACTGAGGCCTGTGGTGACACAGGGCAGCGTTTGTGTGTGGTGGGGCTGAGAGGGGAGGCAGGCACCACAGGCTGTGTGTCCTGAGGTCTTCAGAGAACAGCAATGGCACAGCCACAGAACACCAAGAGCCCAGAGCAGGGAACAGGAGAAAGGGTGTCTGCCCCATGAGAACTGAGTGCAAGTCTGTGGGCAGAAAGTCACAGTTTCCCAGATTTTACAGAATGATTTGGAGGACTTTGAGGAGTGTAGAATTCCAATGAGGCAAATCTGGGTGAATTTAAGCAAATATTTCTGTTATTGAGTTTGAAGGTCAGTTCTATCGCTGACTAACTGTATAATCTTGGAAAACATTGCATGCTGGGGTCCAGTTTATTCATCTTTAAAATATAAATGATAACAATAGCCCTTTGGCAGCATTGTTAATGGGGTTAAATGAGTATATCTATTTATCTATAGTTGTACTATATCTATATCTATCTATATATCTCCTGATAAGTCATAAACACTACATTATTATTATTATTATTATTATTATTATTATTATCTAATTTTACCACAAAAGGGTGAGATATATTATCAATAAAAATATTATATATCATGGCAGGTGAAGGAACCCACAGTAGAAAGAGCTAAAACAATAGAAAGTGCACAAAAATGTTGATGAAGCTATCAATCACTGTTTATATTTAAATTCCAAGCAAATAATAAAATGGACATGTAAGTGCACTGGCTGACTGCTTATTTAAGACACACTTTAAAGCAAGAGCAGGTAGGCAGGTTTTGGAAGGTGATAAATGAATTAAACTGTGTAGGTTTCAAACTGTCACTGTTAGAATCTAATTCAAATTTAAACAGCAATTTAAACAGTATAAAAGATTGCCCTCGTCAGTCCTCCATAATCTTAACCTTTGGAGCTTTCCACAGAACAGATAGCAAATTGAATTAATTATTAGCCTTTCACCTGGGTGACCTCGGTAGACTTCAGCAGCTCAGAAGACAGCTAATGAGATTGGTAGCTCCATCGTGGTCTCCAGTGTGCCTTAACCCTCAGCACATAACCCACCTGTCGTGTCCCCCCCCCCCCGCTTCTTTTTAGTGAATTAAACTCTAGGAAGTCAGACTTGGCTGACATTTAAAATCCTCTTTGTCAAGTGGCATAATTGTGTGTACCAGTAAGGTCAGAGCAATGTCATGTGTAGGAGACAACATGAAAAAAAAAGAAAAAAAGAAATTAAAAGTAGTGCCCAACAACAGGATTGATCTCATTGGTTCCCATGATTCTGAAATAGGAGTACCTTACTCTTTTTAACACCTTGCATCAAAGTAGGCATCCCATTCCACATTCACTCACTCATTCACTCCTGCATTGATTCATATATTCAATAAACATTTATGAGTGGGTACCACATGCCATACAGATGTGTGAGTCCTGGGTACTTATCATGGTAGAACTTATTGCCTAGTAACATAAGAAAGAGTTAGGCAATTAAATCAGTGTGTGATTAGAGTTGTTAAAGGAGAAGAATGGAGTTGCATAATCTGGACTGGGAAGAGTCAAATGGCTTTTTTTTTTTTTTTTTTTTTGGAGGAAATAACATCTAAGTGAAACCAGGAAGAAGGAGCAGGCAGTGATCAGCCTTGGAATGGAGTGAGGGTCTAGGTAGCATATCCTGGAACATTCAGTCCCTCAGCAGAGCTGCAACACAGTGTGAGTGGGGGTGTTAGGAGAAGACATTAAAGAAAAAAATATACTCAATACTTCAGTACACTGTAAGTCGCTTTGAGTGTTTCCCCAAAGGCAGGGGCAACCTAAAAGTCTTTTCTGTAAGAGAGTGACCTCATCAGACTTGCATCTTAGATCATCCTGACTACATTTATAAATTAAAAGGCATAGTGTGAACAGGACTTAGGCTTGGCAAACCTGAAAGGTGACTAAAGCAAGTTATTGATGGGTAGAGAACTAAATGAGGGTAATAACAACAGAAATAAAGAAAAGTGAACAATGTTGAAAAATATTATATAAATGATAATTTTAATTTAAAAATTCTTTAAGTTTGCAGGTTGGGACTTTTTGTGGGGATATTATGTTATGTTAAAAAGGAATTTGAAGCTGAAAGATTTTATGTTAAAGGAGTTTTAAATTTTTTGGCATCTTATATCCCTATAAATACCTAAGTTCAACGTTTTTGCATCTCTGCTTGTGTTAGCCATCTAATTTTTCATAGACCAGTAACTATTATATTATATATATCTTAGTAAAAAAATTCTAAACTTAGTTTTTACAGACCTACATTCTTCAAATTCTAAATCTGAATATTTTTAAAAACTCATATTTGAACATTAGAAATCGAAATTGGAAAATTTGTAGAAATTTTTGTTGGTTCAATCAGTTTTTTGCAAGTACTGCTGGATTGCAACCAACAATTTAACGGTTAAAGACTTTCTGGGTTTTTTTTCAAATTTTAAAGGCAATAGTACATCTTATAGCTGAAAACGCTATTAACAAACTTTTTTTACTACATTCCCAATACTAGAGATATGACAATGAATAGGCCTCATCCCTGTTTTCAAAAATAAATAATATAGAGACATTTGTAATGAAATATTTTAAGCAGAAACACATTTTTAAGTACATCTTTGAAAACTGAACCTCACTCTGTCATTTACTCCTTATTATTTAATTTCACTTATACTGTGGTTAAAATAGGGTTCCCTATGTTGTATCAGCAACACACTAGTTTTGAACAAAGTTAAATAATCATCATAGCTATCTTGGGTAAATCATTTATATAAGGAACGTAAACTGCAATGAGAAATAATTTTTGATCAACATTGAAATTAAAGCCACTCTTTGTGTATGGATTTTGAGATGCTAATTGTGTAGCTCTGGTTAAAATATTTGAGGAATTTAGACATTATGTCTTCTTTCCTTTCAAGTCCTCTACTTTTTTGTCCCAAGTAGAGGCAAAAAATTACATACTTCTGCTCAGTTAATTATAACGATTAAGAGACTACTTCTCGACATTAACATCTTGGTTCTTTAAAGTGTGGCCCTGAATGAAGGCTGATTCTCTGTCCTGTATCCATTTACTTCTACTAAATAATCAGAAGGATAAAGAGAGTTGAAAATATAGCCCTATAGTGAAATGTAATGACCGGTAAAACCCACGCCTACTTACTAAATGCTCTATAGCTTTTCTTGTAACATGTGAGTATGCTTAGCTTTGGGCAGCTACCATAGTGCCAAGTATGTATAAAACCGTAACTTAAGGATGAAATATGCTCTTAGGAAATACATTTTCCTTGCAGATTTGGAAAACCAATGTGTTGAACTGTGCACTCTTCAAAGTGTTAAAGCAAAATCTCCAGTTGACTGTTTTCCTTTGCCAGCCCATTCTCGTGATTTTATATAATGATACGTTTTCTGTTAGACAATACGGTTTTAGTTTCCTCGTCTTTGCAATATCTAGGTTTTTCCAAGAGAAAAATATATGCTAATATCACACATCTGGCATCAGGGCAAGTTGGACTGCAGCATTCCCTAATGAATCCAAAACACCCGCACAACTGTTAGTTGT
This sequence comes from Saccopteryx leptura, assembly GCF_036850995.1. Classification (NCBI taxonomy): domain Eukaryota; kingdom Metazoa; phylum Chordata; class Mammalia; order Chiroptera; family Emballonuridae; genus Saccopteryx; species Saccopteryx leptura. The sequence goes on along the minus strand of NC_089503.1, from coordinate 205,118,190 downwards.
TTTTTGTTTTGTTTTTTAATTTAGTTTGGCAACTTATGAATTAAAACTCTTTTGATAATTTTATCTGAGTGAATGTTTCATGTTGTTTTCTTTCCTTCCTTGCTATGTACACTTCACCTATTCATTAGCACTTTCTGGAGAAGTGTTTATAAATTTTGTTTGGGAACTACTGATGTCAGTGGACTTAGTCCATTATGTAGATTTATTTTAAAATCAGGACTCTTGATCTTATCTCTTATTTTATTGTCACTATAGCTCTTCATTTTATAGTTAGTTCTATATATAACCCAAATTGTGTGTGTATTTGTATACTAATTGATTCTAGTTAAGCTTTCCAGACCAAATCAAAATTAGCTGGTACTTTCTTCTACAAAATTATATCTTCAAAATGTAAGCAATTGTTCATCCAAAAACCTGGTATTAAATTCTAGATCTTCCACTTATGAATGCCTGTGACATCATCTGTGTATTATCTTCCTCAGTTTTGTAAATTCCCTAGTTTCATTCAAACATTCTAAACATTAAGACAGATAAATAGATTGAAAATTTTCTGCCCTGGCTTGTTTGCTCAATTGGTTAGACTAGAGCATCATCCCAAAATGCCAAGGTTGTAGGTTTGATCCGAGTCAGGGCACATACGGGAAGCAACCAAAAAAAACACAACTAAGTGGAACAACAAATAGATGCTTCTCTCTCTGACTTTCTAAAATCAATCAATAAATTTAAGAGAAAACTGAAGTGTTTCCTTAATTGCAGAGAAAAATTAGTTCAGTAAGTCCCTTTCTTAATATAATTGTTGCTCCAGAGCCTCATCGCCTTTGCCATGCCAGCTGGAAACACCGACCTGTTGATGCTCTTCTTAAAATATTGAACCCAGAAATTAAAAGAACATTTTAATTATTTTCTGTGATGTATATATAAGTTATATCACATTTATAATCAATTAAAGGGAAAAGTGTATGAAGTGGATATTTTAACCCTCAAAGGAAACTACTTTTTAATTTTTTGGTAACAGTCTGTAGTAAAGCAACCGTTAATACATTCTAATTCTAGGGTACTGTGTTGTGTTAGCAGTAAGAGTTCTAATTGCGGTTATATAACTTTGCATTGACAATATGTTTTGACGAAGGCAAACTTATTTTAATAAGTGTGGAAATAGCTTACTGAGTCTGGGCTGGAAGGTAGAAACCGACTGTAGAAAAGACAGAGGAGGCAATGCTAGAGGGAAGTAGAAACGTGAGTGGAGAATGGAACTCTTGTCTTTGCATCAGTCACTTCAGAGCAGGCACAATGACAGAGAAATAGAAACAAACTGCCGTATACGTCCCACAATTCCCCGGAGGAGTCTCTACTCCACCCAGGGTTTGTACTGCAGGGCTTGAGGAAAACTGATATGAGTCTCTTTAATGTTTGGGGCATTAGTGACTTATAGGAATGTGGAATTATTTCAGAATTCATGCAAATCTTTTTAGGAGGAAATAAATATCTGAGTAAGGGGAAGAATTGCACTTAGTTAAAGGATATTGAGACACAAAAATAAAACGTGAAACACTCAGAAAATTGACTAGAAATGTGATCCAAGTATGTTTAGAAACATCTGAATGACTATTAAAATAATCGAACTCATCTTCTGAGGAAGACAAGTTATAAAGAGTTAGTTAAAGTTATGATGTCATTACCAGATAGATTATTAAAGAAAAATAATAATGTGCATCATTTATTCAGGACTCCTTTAATTAAGATGCATTTTTTAAAAAAGTTTTAAAGCCAGAATATCCTTAAAGATGAAGATTCCATGACCCAGGATTTGTATGTATAAACCATTTCAATGAAACAGAACTAGTTTACCTAGTTTTAAATGAATCCCCCAAATTTCCAGAATGATCTATTCATGTACCTAACCTCATGAGTCAAATTTGAAACTTGGCACAAAAATGGAGGCATTAGATAAGCAATTAAGTTCTGTGAGGTTTTAGAGTGCATGAATGGGGACATACTTCTGAAAATAGATAGCCAGCCTCTGTGTAGGGTGGCGACTTTGGCATGAACAGACCCATTAACTGAATAATTAAAAGAGTACTTGGCCTTGATATCCTGAACAAATTCCAGCTTGGTTAATTACATGCACTTATTGCCATTTTAATCCTCCCTGCAATTTCAACTGGACTCAAAGTTTTCCTAAATCCTCCATCCTAAAATTGTACTCTGCTTAATAAAGGGTGTTTTTCTTCTACTGCTGTTTGTACCCGATGGTTTGGCATTATTCCCATGAAGTTTAGATTGTGGCTTTCAGAGAGAACATAAACACCAAACCTAATCTGAGAAAAAATATGGTGGCTAATGTATTCCATTTCAACGAGTTCCAAAGGGTCTGGAAAAAATAAAAATTAATAAAGTAAAATGAACTTTGACAACATAGGTGAACTATGGACATGAATGCACACATGAAAACTTGAAAATTTACTGGATGTCTGCACTATTTAATCAATACATTGTCAGACAAAGAGGTGCTAGTGTAAAATTCTGTTTCTGCACTGGCCAAGCTTAAGGCATTTGATACATTGTCTGATTGTTTTTATTTCCAGGTGGGAATGTTTGCACGCTAAAACTTTAGACTTACTTCCTCAATTCTCATAGAGTGAAACAGTAAATAAAAATCAGGTGTGTGTTTGTGTGTATAAAACCTTAAATCGGTACATCTGTTAAAAACATAAGCATTATTATTTTGTCAGGTCTCTCTTTTAAAGGAGAAACCCAAAAGCTACCGAAATTTTACCAGTATACAAGGCTACAGTTGCTATAATTATCTTAGATATTTTTCTTTTTTTATATAAATAAATTTTTATTTTAATGGGGTGACATCAATAAATCAGGGTACATATATTCAAAGAAAATATGTCCAGGTTATCTTGTCATTCAATTCTGCTGCATACCCATCACCCAAAGTCAGATTGTCCTCTGTCACCTTCTATCTAGTTTTCTTTGTGCCCCTCCCCCTTCCCCTTCCTCTCTCCCTCCTTCCTTCCCCCCGCTCCCCATAATCACCACACTCTTGTCCATGTCTCTTAGTCTTGTTTTTATGTCCCACCAATGTATGGAATCCTGCAGTTCTTGTTTTTTTCTGACTTACTTATTTCACTCCGTATAATGTTATCAAGATCCCACCATTTTGTTGTAAGTGATTCGATGTCATCATTTCTTATGGATGAATAATATACCATGGCGTATATGTGCCACAACTTATTTATCTAGTCTATTTTTTTTACAGTGATTAAAGCCTTTAAGTAAACTCTTGGCCAATACAGCAAGAATCCATAAAAGAGTAGTGTCCTTAATATGTTCACCAAGTCCAAGTTGGCCCCAACACCATGCCAAATCCCTGAAAAATGCAACCCAACCCCAGTTCAGTCTGTTAGGAGCTGTCACAAGGAGCAGGAGTCCAGGTAAAGTCCACATCCAGGAAAAGTCCACATGGCAGTGGAATTGTCATCACAATTCTATACTTTGCAGCTCACATCCAAGTCCCAATGACCGCTGCTTCTAGCTGGTAATGATTTAGGTAGACTGGAAAAGCCATCTGCAGCATGTGTGGATATGACACTTCTGTTCTTCTCTGCCTGGAGAGATGAGACCAGGTTGCTTTTCCCTGGAGCTCTGTGACTGTGGCTTGGTAAAGAGAACCTTGGGATACACTAAGCTGGGTGGCAAAGGTAGATTCATAATAGAAGTTGGCAAAGGGGAGAAAGAGAGCTCTTAATTAGGAGTAGGTCTCAGCCTGAAATATGAGTGGGGCATTGAGGTAGGAGGAATAAAGAAAACACTATATATTAAACAAAGCAGCAGAAAATAGGACTATCTACACTCACAACAGAGATCTTCGAGGGAAGAATATAAAACCTGACTACTCAGGCAAGACATAGTTAAGTGGCCCTTGTACAAATGAGATCAGTTTACCTGCTTCTTGGAAGAAATACCCTAGGCTCATCCACAGTGTTGTAGATGGGACTGACGGCCCTGGGCACCTTCAGTCTTCAGTGGCAAACCCCAGCATTCTGGGCAAGGTTAGGTCATAGGTGGCTGGAGCAGGGCTGGAAGAGACTGAACCCTCCCTTAGAGGAGCGAGGGGGAAGTCTACCTTCCAGTGTCCCAGTTTCCTCACAGCAGAGGCATGTAAGTCTGGTAGGCTTTAGCTCAATGACCTTCCTTTCCACTATTGAAGCAGGACCCAGATGGCATCCTATGAGACCCCTTTGGGGCATTGGAGCCTTTAAGGGCATACCCTAAAAGCTGGTAGTTCCCCTGATCTCTATTGGGCTTTTTCTGCCTCTAGGTATCTTAAAAGTCATGCTCAGATCTCACTGGGGGGTTTGAGCAGGGGTCCCCAAACTTTTTACACAGGGGGCCAGTTCACTATCCCTCAGACCATTGGAGGGCCAGACTATAAAAAAAACTATGAACAAATCCCTATGCACACTGCACATATCTTATTTTAAAGTAAAAAAACAAAATGGGAACAAATATAACATTTAAAATAAATAACAAGTAAATTTAAATCAACAAATTGACCAGTATTTCAGTGGAAACTATGCTCCTCTCACTGACCACCAATGAAAGAGGTGCCCCTTCCGAAGTTCAGTGGGGGCCAGATAAATGGCCTCAGGGAGCCGCATGTGGCCCTCGGGCCGTAGTTTGGGGACCCCTGGGTTTGAGGATCCCCATCCGCCTATATAAATCTTTTCCATACATCTGGAGCTATTTGGAAAAAGACAAAACAGTGTTATTAGCTGGATCAAATAAAGAAAGTAGTAATTTGCAGGCGAAAAAGATTTGACGTCTCCTGTTCATCAGCATTCAAAAGAAATTTAAATTTTTTTTAAGTAAAAAGCATGATATGGTAGAGCTGTAGGAGTTCCAGGATATAACTGACCCCTTTTAAAATTTTTTAAATTGACCTTAAAATATTTGCTGGGTACACTTTAATAATACCTTAACTTTAAAGATTGTAAGCATGACAAAATACAGTAAATGCTTTTGCTCCATATGCAGGAGCATTTTCAGTTTAACCAGCTTAGGAAATCCAATTATAGAACAATGCATACAGACAATGAGCTATAACATGCTTAGCAGCCTTTCCTGTTCTGACAGAGGTTACTATAAATCCAGAATACATATCCACTGTAACGTGAACATAGGACTGTTTGCCAAATGAAGGTATATGAGTAACATCCATTTGCCAAAGTTGTCCTGGTAGGAGTCTTTGAGGGTTAACTCCAAATGAAGGGTCAGATTGTAGTATAGGACCCTTTGGACAGGATTTCCCAATCTGCCGTGCTGCTTCCCGAGAAAGTTGAAACTGTTTACACAGGGCTGCAGCGTTCTGGTAATAAATAGTACGAGACTGAATTGCTCAATCTGTCATGGTTGCTCCAAATAATTTTCTTTTGGGTAGCTTGAACAACAAAGGCATTCCTAGGCCCTGGCCAGTTGGCTCAGTGGTAGAGCATTGGCCTGGTGTGCAAGATTCCCAGGTTCGATTCCCAGCCAGAGCACACAGAAGAAGCGTCTATGCCCCTTCCCTTCTCCTTCCTCTCTGTCTCTCACTTCCCCTCCCGCAGCCAAGGCTCCACTGGAGCAAAGCCACCTCAGGTGCTCAGGATGGCCCCGTGGCCTCCACCTCAGGCACTAGAATGGCTCTGGTTGCAACAGAGCAACACCCCAGATGGGCAGAGCATGCCCCCCCCAGTAGGCGTGCCGGGTGGATCCTGGTCGGGCACATGCGGGAGTCTGTCTGACTGCCTCCCCATTTCCAACTTCAGAAAAACACACACACACAAAAAAAAGAAAAGAAAAGAAAAAAGAAAAAAAAGGGGCATTCCCTTGTGCTAAAGCTCCAGGGAGCATGGAGTGAGCTCGAGTATGTCCTATGAAACATGGAGCTCTATGTTGACATACAAGTCTTTGAAGAAGGAGGAACTGCTGAAATAGTTCATCAGCATTTGTCCCTAAGACAGCAGTCTTTATAGTGGAAACACCATAAGTAAATATTTGCTGTCTGTCTATAGATTAAAGGGGGAATATGGCAAATGCTGAAAAGCCATGATAATGGCATATAATTCTAGAATTTGAGCTGATTTTAAGTTGACAGTTTCAGTATAAAGTTGTCCATTGATTTGCAAGAGCGATTTGCCATTTAGTGGAAGTTTCCCAGAGCCATTGTTGTTGATCCTTTGAAAAAAGGAACAACAATAATTTTGAGGCTCAAAATCTATAAGCTGTAAGGGTCACCTATGCCCCTTGATAATCCAGGAGGCAACCAGATCAAAATATGGAAGTGTATTCCATGGGCTATTAGATGGTTCATTGTGCCCAAGCTGTAGCTGCTCTTGTACCAATTGAGTAGCTGCGCTAAGTTTCTCCTGAGAAAGGGGCCATTGGTCTACCCATACAAGATTATCTGATTTCCAAGTAATTGGGTCTGCTCAATGCATTATTGAGGTAGCAGGAGCTACCAAGGCCCCTACACTAAATTTTGATATCCTAATCCACACCTTCTGGTATTGGGTGCCACTTCTAAGGGGGTGATAATTCCTTGCTGTTCTTTCCCTAGTCCCTTGGTGGGCAAAAATCCCCAATCAAGCATCTGAGTACTGACTAAACCATTAGGACTGACAAGCAACACTCCCATATTTTTCAAAACATCTCTACCTCACAAATTAATTGGCCATCCAGGAAGCACATAAGGCTTAAAAAATCCAGAATGACTTCTTAATCTTCCCAATGTAGAAAACTAGAACTTTGTTGAGGGGATTTACTCTGCCCTATACCTTGTTATTCTGTGGCTGCTGCATGAGTGGGCCAGGAAGGAGGCCAATGTAGCTTAGCAATAACAGATACATCAGCTCCAGTATCTAAAAGTCCTTTAAATTTATGCTCATGTATTGTTAGTTCCATTTCAGGGCATTCCTGACCTATTTTTTTTTAATCCAATTGGCAAAATCAGAGGAGCCAAATCACCAATTTGCTTGGGGCCCCATTTGTTGAAGAGGCTGTCTTTACTCCAATGTATGCTCTTATCTCCTTTGTCAAATATCAGTTGTCGATAAAAGTGTGGATTTATTTCTGGGTTCTCAGTTCTGTTCCATTGATCTATATGCCTGTTCTTATGCCAGTACCAGGCTGTTTTGAGTACAATGGCCTTATAATATAACTTGATATCTGGAAGTGTGATACGTCCCGCTTTATTCCTCCTTTTCAAGATTGCTGAGGCTATTCGTGTTCTCTTTTGGTTACATATAAATTTCTGGAAATGTGGCCTGAGAAGCAGAATTAGCATCCTTATACTATTCTTCTAACTATCTGAATTAGCTGTGAGACACATTCTTTTTTTTGTTAGTAATTTTGATAGGGTGACATTGATAAAATTGTCTTCTGTCACCTTCTAACTGGTTTTCTTTGTGTCCCTCCCCTCCCCCAACCCCCTCCCTCTCCTCCCCCCCACTCTGTAACCCCAACACTGTTGTCCAAGTCTCTGAGTCTCATTTTTATGTCCCACCTATGTATGAAATCATATAGTTCTTAGTTCTTTCTGATTTACTTATTTTGCTCAGTATAATGTTATCAAGGCCCATCATGTTGTTGTAAAAGATTCGATGTCATCATTTCTTATGGCTGAGTAGTATTCCATAGTATAAATATACCAAAGCTTTTTAATCCACTTGTCCTCTGATGCACACTTGGGCTGTTTCCAGATCTTTGCTCTTGTGAACAATGCTGCCATAAACATAGGGGTGCATTTCTACTTTTCAAACAGTGCTATGGTGTTCTTGGGGTATATTCCTAACAGTGGTATAACTGGGTCAAAAGGCAGTTCGATTTTTAATTTCCTGAGGAATCTCCATACTGTTTTCCACAGTGGCTGCACCAGTCTGCATTCCCACCAGCAGTGCAGGAGGGTTCCCTTTTCTCCACATCCTCACCAGTACTTATTCTGTGTTGTTTTATTGATGAGCACCATTCGGACTGGTGTGAGGTGATATCTCATTGTGGTTTTAATTTGCATTTCTCTAATGCTTAGTGATGCTGAGCATTTTCTCATATGCCTATTGGCCATCTGTGTGTCCTCTATGGAGAAGGGTCTATTCATTTCTTTTGCCCATTTTTTGATTGGATTATTTGTCTTTCTGGTGTTGAGTTTTACAAGTTCTTTATAAATTTTGGTTATTAACCCCTTATTAGACGCAATGTCAAATATCTTCTCCCATTGTGTAGTTTGTCTTTTTATTCTGTTCTTATTGTCTTTAGCTGTGCAGAAGCTTTTTAGTTTGATAAAGTCCCATTTGGTTATCCTGTCTTTTATTTCACTTGCCTTTGGAGACAAATCAGCAAATATATTGCTGCGAGAGATGTCAGAGAGCTTACTGCTTACGTTTTCTTATAAGATGCTTATGGTTTCACGGCTTACATTTACGTCTTTTATACATTTTGAGTTTATTTTTGTAAGTGGTGTAAGTTGGTGGTCTAGTTTCATTTTTTTGCAGGTAGCTGTCCAATTTTCCCAACACCATTTGTTAAAGAGGTTGTCTTTACTCCAATGTATGCTCTTATCTCCTTTGTCAAATATCAGTTGTCAATAAAAGTGTGGGTTTATTTCTGGGTTCTCAGTTCTGTTCCATTGATCTATATGCCTGTTCTTATGCCAGTACCAGGCTGTTTTGAGTACAATGGCCTTATAATATAACTTGATAACTGGAAGTGTGATACCTCCCACTTTATTCTTCCTTTTCAAGATTGCTGAGGCTATTCGTGTTCTCTTTTGGTTCCATATAAATTTTTGAAATATGTGTTCTATATCTTTGAAGTAAGTCATTGATATTTTAATTGGTATTGCATTGAATTTATAAATTGCTTTGGGTAATATAGATATTTTAATGATGTTTATTCTTCCTAAACATGAGCATGGTTTATGCCTCCACTTGTTTGTATCTTCCCTGATTTCTTTTATCATGTTTTATAATTTTCCGAGTACAAGTCTTTAATTTCCTTGGTTAGATTTATTCCTAGGTACTTTATTTTTTTGGTTGCAATGGTAAAGGGGATTGATTCCTTAATTTCTCTTTCTGACAGTTCATTGTCAGTGTATAAAAATGCCTCTGATTTCTGAGTGTTGATTTTATATCCTGCCACCTTGCCGAATTCATTTATCAGGTCTAGTAGTTTTTTGACTGAGACTTTAGGGTTTTCTATATACAATATCATATCATCTGCAAATAATGATAGTTTTACTTCTTCTTTTCCAATGGATGCCTTTTATTTTTTTTTTCTTGTCTGATTGCTGTGACTAGGACTTCCAGAACTATGTTGAATAAGAGTGGTGAAAGGGGACACCCCTGTCTTGTTCCTGATCTTAAGGGGATTGCTTTTAATTTTTGCCCATTGAGTATGATGTTTGCTGTGGGTTTGTCATAGATGGCCTTTATCATGTTGAGGTATGTTCCCTGTATTCCCACTTTGCTGAGAGTTTTGATCATGAATGGGTGCTGGATTTTATCAAATGCTTTTTCTGCATCTATTGAAATTATCATATGGTTTTGTCCTTTCTTTTGTTTATGTGATGAATCACATTGATTGATTTGCAAATATTGTACCAGCCTTGCCTCCCAAGAATAAATCCCACTTGATCATGGTGTATGATTTTTTTTCATATATTGCTGGATCCGGTTTGCTAATATTTTGTTGAGGATTTTGCATCTAAATTCATCAGGGATATTGGCCTATAATTTTCTTTTTTTGTGTTGTCTTTGCCTGGCTTTGGAATCAGAATTATGCTTGCCTCATAAAAGGAGCATGAAAATCTTTCTTCCTCTTGAATTTTTTGAAATAGCTTGAGAAGGATAGGAGTTAGTTCTTCTTTGAATATTTGGTAGAATTCACTTGTGAAACCATCAAGCCCAGGACTTTTCTTTTTTGGGAGTTTTTTGATAGCTGTTTCAATCTCATTTGTTGTAATTGGTCTGTTTAGGTTTTCTGATTCTTTCAGGTTGATTTTTGGAAGATTATATGTTTCAAGAAATTTGTCCATTTCATCTAGGTTGTCTAGTTTTTTGACGTGCAGTTCTTCATAGTATTTTCTTACAATATTTTGTATTTCTATTGTGTCAGTTATTATTTCTCCTCTCTCTTTTCTAACTTTATTTATTTGAGTCCTCTTTCTTTTTTTCTTGGTGAGTCTGGTTAAAGGTTCATCGATCTTGTTTACCTTTTCAAAGAACCAGCTCCTGGTTTCATTGATCCTCTGTATTGTTTCTTTAGTCTCTATGTCATTTATTTCTGCTCTGATCTTTATTATTTACTTCCTTCTACTAGCTCTGGGCTTCATTTGCTGTTCTTTTTCTAGTTCTTTTAGATGTAGGGTCAAGTTGTTTATTTGAGCTTTTTCTAGCTTCTTGAGGTATGCCTGTAATGTTATAAACTTCCCACTCAAAACTCCTTTTGCTGTGTCCCATAAATTTTGAGTTGATGTATGCTCATTATCATTTGTTTCTAGGAATTTTAAAATTTCTTCTTTGATCTCATTGTTAACCCATTTGTTATTTAATAACATGCTATTTAGTTTCCAAGTGTTTGAATATTTTGCAGTGTTTCTGTTGCGGTTGATTTCTAGTTTAATGCCATTGTGATTAAAGAAAGTGCTTGATATGATTTCAATCTTCTTAAATTTGTTGAGACCACTTTTGTTCCCTAACATGTGGTCTATTCTAGAGAATGTACCATGAGCGCTTGAAAAGAATGTATATTCTGCTGTTTTAGGGTGAATGGTTCTGAAGATATCTATTGAGTTAATCTAATATATCCTTTAAGTCTGCTGTTTCTTCGTTAATTTTCTTTCTTTAGGATCTATCTAATGATGTTAATGGGGTATTGAAATCCCCTACTATTATACTATTGCTGTTGATCTCACCCTTTAAGTCCATCAAAGTCTGCTTTATATATTTAGGTGCTCTTTTATGAGGTGCGTAGATATTTATAATGGTTATATCTTCCTTTTGGATTGCTCCCTTTATCATTATGTAATGACCTTCTTTATCTCTAACTATGGTCTTTGTTTTAAAGTCCATTTTGTCTGATATAAGTATTGCTACCCTAGCTTTTTTTTCATTTCCATTTGTGTGAAATATTTTTTTTCATCCTTTTATCTTCAATCTGTGTGCATCTTTTGATTCAAGGTGTGTCTCTTGTAGACAGCATATGTGTGGGTCCTGTTTCCTTATCCACGCAGCTACCCTATGTCTTTTGATCAGATCATTTAATCCATTTACATTTAAGGTTATTATTGATATGTAATTGTTTATTGCCATTTTATTCTTTAAAATTGTATTCCTCTTTTGCTATATTCTTTTTCTCCTTTGATCTGTTTACAACAGATCCCTTAGCATTTCTTGCAGCCTTGGTTTGGTTGCAGTGAATTCCTTGAGGTTTTTTTTGTCTGTAAAGCTTTTTATTTCTCCTTCAATTTTAAATGATAGCCTTGTTGGATAAAGTAGTCTTGGTTGTAGGCTCTTGTTCTGCATTACTTTGAATATTTCTTGCCATTCCCTTCTGGCTTCAAGTGTTTCTGTTGAGAAGTCAGAAGTCATCCTTATGGGGGCTCCTTTTTGTAGGTGATAGTCTTTTTTTCTCTAGCAGCTTTTAAATTTTCTCTTTATCACTTAGCTTTGGTATTTTAATTATGATGTGTCTTGGTGTTGATTTCTTTGAGTTTCTCCTTAATGGAGTTCTCTGTGCTTCCTGAACATGTGAGATGTTTTCCTGCCTTAATTGAGGGAAGTTTTCTGCTATGATATGTTTGAACAAAGTCTCTATCCCTTGTTCTTTTTCTTCTTCTTCAGGAACCCCTTTGATACAGATGTTATTTCTCTTCAAGTTGTCACAGAGCTCTCTCAGAGTTTTCTCAGACTTTTTGAGTCTCTTTTCTTTTTTCTGCTCTGCTTCCATGCCTTTATTTATCGTGTCCTCTAACTTGCTGATTCGATTCTCTGCTTCATCCATCCTGCTTTTAATTCCTTCCATTGTGTTGTTTATTACAGATATTGTATTTGTCATTTCTGACTGATTCTTTTTTATTATTTCAATGTCCTTTTTTATATTTGCTATGTCTTTATTTAGGTTGTTGTAATGACCGCCTATTGTTGTTCTAATATCTTTCAGCATCATAACAATCGTTATTTTAAACTCTGCATCTGGTAATTTGGTTATATCTGATTCATTTAGATCCTTTTCTGGGGATTTCTCTTGGTTCATTTGTGTTGCATTTCTCTGCCTCCGCATTTTCTCTTCACGGGAGTGACTGTGATCATGTGCTTGGGTGCACAAGCCTTAGTGGCCTTGGCTTTTGCCCACCCCCTTGGGTGATGTTATTCTCGGTCCTGATGGCACTGGCAAGCACCTTTGCTCAGCTGCGGGTCTCCGCCTGTTTCCGGGCTTTTGCCCCGCCCTTGCAGGAGGAGCCCACTCATGGAATGGCTGCTACCCTTGGCTCTACTGGCTGGGCAGGACTGCATGCCCACACTGAGCTCAGTAGCAGAACTCCACCTGTTCTGGGCTTTTGGCTTCACCTCTGCAGGAGGATCCAGCTCCCAAGTCAGACCACAAGCCTGGGTTGCACGGCCGGGGCAAGGCTGTGCTACTGTGCCCTTGCTCAGGGACTGGTCTCCACCCTTTCTGGGGTTACTGCCCTTCTCCCACAGGGTGGATTACAGGCTGCCAGCAGCTGGGCTTGACCACTTTTGCTTGCCTACTCCTCCCCAGCCGGGCAAGACTGAGCTCATATGTGAGCCCAGTGGTCCTACCGGTTTCCGCCCCCGCCAACAGAACTGTGCCTCCACGTCCCACTGCTGCCCGCCCTCCAGCAAGCCCTCAGCCGTGTGGATGGGGGTGCTGCAGCTCAGACCCTAACACTCACTACTGTTGCCCCAAAAGCTCCCTCCTTCTAAGCAACTCTGCTCTGAGTGCCATGGTGGGAGCTTGTTTGTCTGGTCTCCTGCTTCCCTTTGCTGGTATTGCTGTTTCTGGGGGAAATATTCACTTCAGATTTGGGGAGTGACTCGACCCAGGGGTTAGGGTGGCTGTCTCCCAAAATGTTTCTCCCTGAGCCTCCTAGATTACACTCTCTTCCTGCTACTCTGGTAATCTCCTCTCTCCCCATCCCCCGGAGCCCCAGGTGAGTTGTTGTGAGAGAGGTGTTCTGTGCGGTCCCTTTAAGAAGAATCCTGGGTCTGAGAAATCAGACTCTTTCTCACAAATAGTATCCTGACTTGTTTCCAGCTAAATACTGTCCTTACGCCTCTTCTAGGCTCTGGGGCTGCAGGCTGGGGCTTTGTGCCTGGGGCTCAAGACCTTCTTCTCTCTGCTAAACTCACTTCCCGCCACGCAAGTCTCTCCCAACTGCCATTCACTCCAGGGAGCTGGGCAGCCCTCTCTGTGTTTCTGCTTTTCCTATCAGTCTCAGTGTGGCTTCTTCAGTGTTCCTTGGTTGAAGAGTCCTCTTAGGCCTGACCTGTGGTGGAGCAATGGATAAAGCATCGACCTGGAAATGCTGAGGTCGTTGGTTCAAAACCCTGGGCTGGCCTGGTCGAGACACATATGGGAGTTGATACCTCCAGCTCCTACACCCTTCTCTCTCTCTCAGGATTTCTATCTTAGATATTTTATAATCTCTTCCTCCTTCAATAATTATTTGATAAACAACTTATGTTAAAATGAGAATCTACAATAAAGAATTACAAAGATTTTATATTTTTGTATCTTGATATTGAATCTTGAATAAAATTTAGATAAAAATTTTATGTTTATGATTATTATTAAAGATATAGCTATGTAGCTACAATATACTCATACACATGCATGTTAGGTGCAGTTTAAAATAATTAAATTTTAATGCTATTATTTACTGTACTTTATAAAATCATAAATGTAAGTGTATGAAAAAAACATCCAATATGCACAGATATGCTATTAAAATTTGATTTAAAAAGTTAGGAGTCAGAATGATGTCAAAGAAATGGTGCCATAAGGAGGGATACCGATAAATCTCCCCCGAAATTCAACAAGATCTTCAACCAGAGACAGAAAAATCTATCCTTGGAGCCTCCAGAAGTTCCACACTAAACGCAAAGGTATGATTGAGCAAAAAATTGACTAAATATATAATCAACCCTGAAGGAAATAAGGAGGAAGAAACACTCTGCCTTCCTCACTAACCTAAATAAGGGCTGCTATCACTGGGAACTGAGAGTATAGAAACTAAGGCGGGCATAAGGTGTGAATAGAACCAGACTGCAGCACAAACCTCTGAACCAGGCTGTGGCACGGAATCCAAGCTGAGGACAAACTGTGCTTGTGGCAACCCAGTCAACACAAGCTAACGCTCACACCAAACCCAGACAAAGAAAGGCACTTGGGACAGACATCCACCCCAATCTGCTGGTCAGCGCACTTAGATAGTGGGCAAGAGATTCCTCCAAGCACCCCGGAAATGGGCGCCTGTGTTCCTGGAAAGAGGGCAGAGACAGAGGCCTTTATGTGAGCCAAAACCAGAGTCTCGGGGTCGCCCCTGCGCCCTGAAAAAGCGGTGCATGGGGAGAGAGCGGGAGCAAAATTCCCTACGCTCGAACTTTTCCATGTGGGCGGGGCGCATCTCCTAGAGTAAGAGGCCACTGGCCTGATCTCCTGGTTGCCGAGTGCAGAGAGTGGGCGAGAGATTCCCCTGGGAGTGGGCACCCATGTTTGCAGACAGAGGGGCAGAGTCAGAGGCCTTTCTGTGAGCTGAAACAAGAGTCTTGATGTTGCCCCTGCATCCCAAAAAGCAGCACGCAGGGAGTGAGTGGGAGGGAAATTTCCTTCACTGGAACTTTTCCATGTGGGTGGGGCGCGTCACTGGGACTGAGAGGTGGCTGGCCGGATATCCTGGTCTGCGAGCACAGATAGTGAGCAAGAGATTCCCCCGGGAGTGGGCGCCTGGGTTCCCGGACAGAGTGGCAGAGTCAGAGGTCATTGTGTGGGCCAAAGCCCCGCCTGATTATACTAGCAGCTCTGACTGATTGAGCCTTACCCAGAGCCCTGTGCTGAGTGGGAATAGAGTGGGAATTTTCCAGCTCTTTGAGCCTCTTACTTCACAGGCAGAGGCAGCAGCAACCCCATAGCTGGATCATCAGGCTACTAATTCAGGAGGAAAAGACTAGGAGAGAGGCTCCGGGAATATGGACTCTCTCATTGGCATAACCTGCAAATGCTAATGAGCCTCGACTGCCAACGAGACTGAAGCCCAATATATAACATCGCCATAGAGACTTATCAACTGCAAACCTCTACCTAAGCATACCACAGGGGCAGAACCCAGGGTACAGATTCACCAACCAGGAAGAGGGAGAGAAAAGAGAGCAAGAAGATAACCTCTCAAAATCAAGAATAATCCACAGACTTTATAACCTATCCCATTTTATTATATCGTTTGTTTCTCGTATCTTCTTGTCTTGATTATTTTCTTCCCTTTCCCAATTTAGTCATTTAATTCTCTGCTGGTATTACTCTCTCCTCTCCTTGAACTACACTACCTATAAGTGTTACATCTCCCATTATCTTTTCTTTCTTCTTCCTTTCTCTCTATAAAGGTTGCACTCCAAAACCCTTAACTCTCTCTCTATCTCTTTTTTTATTCTTTTTGCTTCTTTTTGAGTTTTCCTTTCTTTCTTTTTCTCCCTCTATATTAGTTCTTCTTTTCTCCTTTACTTTTCTTCTCATTCAATCCTCAATCACAAACAAATTACTTTATCTGGGACTCAAATTTTTCTCTGTGGTACTCTGGGGTTTTTTTACTTCACTTTTTTTAACTCACTAGCAGTGCTCCCAACCCTGGCTCTCCATTTTATCTAGTTCTTGCTCCTCTAAATACATAGGTAATTTTTTAATTTTTTCCCTTTTTCCTGTTTCCCTCTTATTCCTCTTATATCTCTTAGTCAACCATCACCTAAAAGCAAATCATTTTATTCTTTACCCAAATTTATTCTTTTTTTGTATTTTGTGGGTCCATATCCCATTTTTTACCCCTTTATCATTTTACCCCAACTCAGGCCCTCCATTATAGGTAGTTTTTGTTCTATTTAGCATAATATAATTCACAGTTCACCACAAGATTTTCTAAAGAAGGAGGGGAGAAGAGAGGAGAGAAAAAAAGGGGGAAGAATAATAATTTATATATTTTTTTTTTTTTTTTATTTTTTTACCTTTTTATTCTTTATTAATTCTCATTAATACTATCAACAAAACCACCCTCAGATGCCATTAAGGAAAAAGAAATCAAATATCATGGATACAAAAGACAGAGAGGTAGCATAGATAGATGAGGAAAAATCTATAGAGAAAAAATTTAATATATTGGAAACCTTGGAGCAAAATGACAGAGAATTTAAAATAGAAATCCTAAAAATACTCAGAGATACATAAGAAAACACAGAAAAGCAAATTAGGGAGCTCAGAACACAACTCAATGAACACCAAGAAAATTTAAACTATAAAAACAAATCAAACAGAGATGAAAAACTCAACTCATGAGCTGAAAAATGAGGTAACAAGTGTAGCTAATAGAACAGGCCAGATAGAAGGTAGGATTAGTGAAATAAAAGGCAAGCAACTTGAGGCACAACAGAGAGAATAAGAAAGAGACTCAAAAATTTAAAAAAATGAGATAGTCCTACAGGAATTGTCTGACTCCATCAAAAAAAATAACATAAGAATAATAGTTATATCAGAGGGAGAAGAGAGAGAAAATGGAATGGAGAACATATTCAAACAAATTATAGATGAGAACTTCCCAAGCATGTGGAAAAAACTAAAGCCTCAAATTCAAGAAGCAAACAGAACTCTGATTTTTCTTAACCCCAACAAACCTACTCCAAGGCACATCATAATGAAATTGGCACAAACCAACAACAAAGAAAAAATTCTCAAGGCAGCCAGGGAAAAGAAGAATACAACATATAAAGGAAGGCCCATTAGATTATCATCAGATTTCTCAACAGAAATTCTACAAGCTAGAAGAGAGTGTACCCCAATATTTAAAGACCTGAAAAAGAGAAACTTTCAGTCAAGAATACTATACCCATCAAAGCTATTTTTCAAATACAAAGGAAAAATAAAAACATTCACATATACAGAAAAGATGAGGGAATTTATCATCAGAAAACACCCACTCCAGGAATTACTAGAGGAGGTTTTCCAACCAGATACAAAGAACAAAATAAAACAAAACCACAAGTAAAAGCTCCACCAAGAACACAATAAAACCAAATTTAAACTGTGACAACAACAAAAAAAAGGGGAGGAACAGAGATTAACAGTAGCAAAGGACGATGGAGTGCAAAAGTACTCACAAGATAGTGCACTACAATGAACAGGGTAGGAACCTTTTTCATTACTTAATGGTAACCACCATTGAAAAAACCACCACAGAAGTGCATGATTTAAAAAAGGTAGCCACAGAGGAAAGATGTATGGAACACAACCAAACAAAAACAAAAGATAGAAAAACAAAAGAGAAGAATTAAACAAGACACAAAACTAACAGAAAACAATGTATAAAACGGCAATAAGGAACCCACAAGTGTCAATAATTACACTAAATGTAAACGAATTAAACTCACCAATAAAAAGGCACAGAGTAGCAGAATGGATTTAAAAAAATCCAACTGTATGCTGCCTACAAGAAACTCATCTAAACAAAAGGATAAAAAGAAATTCAAAGTGAAAGGCTGGAAAACAAAACTCTAAGCAAATAACATCCAAAAAAAGCAGGAGTAGCAATACTCATCTGATAATGCTCACTACAAGACAGAAAAAAGTACTCAGAGACAAAAATGGTCATTTCATTATGATTAAGGGGACACTGAGTCAAGAAGACATAACAATTCTTAATATATGTGCACCAAACCAAGGAGCACCAAAATATATAAGACAGCTACTTACTGACCTTAAAACAAAAACTGACAAAAATACAATCATACCTGGAGACCTCAATACACCGCTGATGGTTCTAGATCCGTCATCCAGAGAATCAATAAAGATATATTGGCCTTAAACAAAACACTAGAGCACCTGGATATAATAGACATCTACGGGACATTTCATTCTGAAGTGACAGAGTATACATTTTTCTCCAGTGTACATGGAATAGTCTCAAGGATTGACAATACGTTGTGCCACAAAAACATCAGCATATTCAGAAAAATTGAAGTTGTACCAAGCCTATTTTCTGATCATAAAGCCTAGAAACTAGAATTCAACTGCAAAAAAGAGAAAAAAAACCCTCACAAAAGTGTGGAAACTAAACAACATACTTTTAAAAAATGAATGGGTCAAAGAAGAAATAAGCGCAGATATCAACAAATATATACAGACAAATGAAAATGACAATACAACATATCAGAATCTATGTGATGCAGCAAAAGCAGTGATAAGAGATCACTTCAGGCCTGACCTGTGGTGGCGCAGTGGATAAAGCGTTGAACTGGAAATGCTGAGGTCGCTGGTTTGAGGCCCTGGGCTTGCCTGGTCAAGGCACATGTGGGAGTTGATGCTTCCAGATCCTCCACCTCCTCTCTCTCTGTCTCCCCTCTCTCTCTCTCTCGCTCTCTCTCTCTCTCTGTCTCTTCCTCTCCTCTCTAAAATGAATAAAAAAAATTAAAAAAAAAAGAGATCACTTCAGGCCTATATGAATAAACAAGAGAGAGCCCAAGTGAACCACTTAACATCACACCTTAAGGAACTGGAAAAAGAAGAACAAAGACAACCCAAAACCAGCCCAAGAAAGGAGATAATAAAAACTAGAGCAGAAATAAATGAAATAGAGAACAGAAAAACTATAGAAAAAATTAATAGAACAAGGAGCTGGTTCTTTGAAAAGATCAAGAAAATTGACAAACCCTTGGCAAGACTTACGAGGGAAAAAGAGAAAGGACTTATATAAACAAAATCCAAAATGAAAGAGGAGAAATCACCACGGACTTCATAGATATACAAAGAATTATTGTAGAATACTATGAAAAACTTTATGCCACTAAATTCAACAATCTAGAAGAAATGGATAAATTCCTAGAACAATACAACCTTCCTAGACTGAGTCAAGAAGAAGCAGAAAGCCTAAACAGACCAATTAGTAGGGAAAAAATAGAAAAAACTATTAAAAACCTCCCCAAAGATAAAAGTCCAGGCCTAGACAGTTATACTAGCGAATTCTATCAAACATTCAAAGAAGACTTGGTTCCTATTCCACTCAACGTCTTCCAAAACATTGAAGAAGAAGCAATACTTCCAAACACATTTTATGAGGCCTACATAATAACCCTTGTACTGAAATCGAGCAAGAACAGCACAAAAATAAAAAAACTACAAACCAATATCTCTAATGAATACAGTTGCTAAAATACTAAACAAAATACTAGAAAATCGAATATAACAGCATATTAAAAAAATAATACATCATGATCAAGTGGGATTCATCCCAGAATCTCAAGGATGGTTCAACATACATAAAATGGTTAACGTAATACACCATATCAACAAAACAAAAAACAAAAACCACATGATCTTATCAATAGATGCAGAAAAGGCATTCGATAAAATAAAAGACAATTTTATGTTTAAGACTCTCAACAAAATGGGTATAGAAGGAAAATATCTCAACATGATAAAGGCCATATATGAGAAACCATCAGCTAACATCATATTAAATGGCAAGAAACTGAAGGCTTTCCCCCTTAAATCAGGAACAAGACAGGGTTGTCCACTCTCTCCACTGTTATTTAATGAGGTGCTAGAGGTTCTAGCCTGAGCAATCAGACAAGACAAAGAAATAAAAGGCATCCATATCGGAAAAGAAGAAGTAAAGGTACCACTTTTTGCAGATGATATGATCCTGTAAAGCCAGGAGCCGTGGCCAGGGCCACCATCACAGCAGCCTGGCCCATGCAGGTTCGCATTGGATTCGGACAGTCGGTAAAGAAACCATGGAGCCAAAACCTGGTGGGCCATAACCTTTAATCCTACCTTGCACCCGGCGGGCAAGTAAAAATACACACTGGGCTCCAAAACCCAGTCACACTCAGTGCTCACAAAGCCACTGACTTATCCGAGTTTCCTAGAATCAAAGGTTTCTAGCTCACCAGCCTTATTCTCCTCAGTTCCCCATCTCCTTCCTTATCCCAGATACAAACTCTACACAAACTGGCATCTCACTCAGCACTCCGCCATCTTAGCTGCTTCTCCTGGCCTCCTCCACGTGGCCTCCTTCCGCTGCTGGCTCTACTCTCATGCTAATCATCCCAGGAACCAAGAGCACAAACTCCCGCTCTGTCCCTATTTTATAGTATAGAAATCCAAACCCTTAATCCAATATACAAAATAGGGAAGTTTCTAATACAAAGTCACTTTCTGAGGCATGATTGGATTGTACCACCCCACATCAAAAAGGGTAGGAAAGGCTTAATCCCAAAAACAAGCCCCAGGCTACAAGGATTCTGCCTGCCTTTAGCCCACCCCAACACACATTAATATCACCTGGGCGACGGCATCTTTAACAAAGTGAGCATAATACATTTTATCTGCCCAACAGATCCTATACATCGAAAACCCCAAAGAATCTACAAAAAGACTACTGGAAACAATAAGCCAATATAGTAAGGTCACAGGATACAAAATTAACATACAAAAGTCCATAGCCTTTGTATATGCCAACAATGAAACGTTTGAGAACAAACTCAAAAATATAATCCCCTTCATGATTGCAACAACAACAAAAAAATAAAATACCTAGGAATAAACATAACAAAGAATGTAAAAGATTTATATAATAAAAACTACAAACCATTGTTAAGGGAAATCGAAAAAGATACAATGAGATGGAAGAATATTCCTTGTTCTTGGATAGGAAGAATAAATATAATCAAGATGGCCATATTACCCAAAGCAATATACAAATTTAATGCAATTCCCATCAAAATTCCAATGACATTTTTTAAATAAATGGAACAAGAAATCACCAGATTTATATGGAAGTATAAAAAACCCCGAATAGCCAAAGCAATCCTAAAGAAAAAGAATGAAGCTGGGGGCATTACAATACCTGACTTCAAACTATATTATAGAGCCATGACAATCAAAACAGCATGGTATTGGCAGAAAAATAGACACTCAAACCAATGGAACAGAATAGAAAGTCCAGAAATAAAACCACATATATATGATCAAATAATTTTTGATAAAGGGGCCAACAACACACAATGGAGAAAAGAAAGCCTCTTCAACAAATGGTGCTGGGAAAACTGGAAAGCCACATGCAAAAGAATGAAACTCGACTACAGTTTGTCCCCTTGTACTAAAATTATTTCAAAATGGATCAAAGACCTAAATATAAGACTTGAAACAATAAAGAACATAGAAGAAGACATAGGTTCTAAACTCATGGACCTTGGTTTTAAAGAGCATTTTATGAATTTGACTCCAAAGGCAAGGGAAGTGAAGGCAAAAATTAATGAATGGGACTACATCAGACTAAGAAGTTTTTGCTCAGCAAGAGAAACTGACAACAAAATAAATAGACAGCCAACTAAATGGGAAATGATATTTTCAAACAACAGCTCAGATAAGGGCCTAATATCCAAAATATACAAAGAGCTCATAAAACTCAACAACAAACAAATAATCCAATGAAAAATGGGAAGAGGACATGAACAGAACAGACACTTCTCCCAGGAAGAAATATAAATGACCAACAGATATATGAAAAGATCTCATCTTCATTAGTTATTAGAGAAATGCAAATCAAAACTGCAATGAGATACTACCTCACACCTGTTAAATTAGCTATTATTAATAAGACAGGTAATAGCAAATGTTGTAGAGACTGTGGAGGAAAAGGAACCCTCTTTCACTGTTGGTGGGAACGTAAAGTAGTACAACCATTATGGAAGAAAGTATGGTGGTTCTTCAAAAAACTGAAAATAGAACTACCTTATGACCCAGAAATCCCTCTACTGGGAATATACCCCCAAAATTCAGAAACATTGATACGTAAAGACTCATGCATCCCCATGTTCATTGCAGTATTGTTCACAGTGGCCAAGACATGGAAACAACCAAAAAGCCCTTCAATAGAACACTGGATAAAGAAGATATGGCACATATACACTATGGCATACTACTCAGCCATAAGAAATGATGACATCGGATCATTTACAACAAAATGATGGGATCTTGAGAACATTATACAAAGTGAAATAAGGAAATCAGAAAAAAACAAGAACTGTATTATTTGATATATAGGTGGGACATAAAAAGGAGACTAAGAGAGATTGATAAGAGTGTGGTGGTTATGGGGGGTGGAGAGGAAAAGGGGGAGGGAGAGGGGCACAAAGAAAACTAGATAGAAGGTGACAGAGGATAATCTGACTTTGGGTGATGGGTATACAACATAATTGAATGACAAGATAACCTGGACATGTTTTATTGGAACGTATGTACCCTGATTTATTGATGTCACCCTAGTAAAATAAAAAAAATCATAAAAAAAAGTTAGGAGAGATAATAGAAAAAATATATGGATTCCAAATAATAATACAGTTATAAATGAATTTTTTCAATATTTATTACTGTTTTCACCACATTATATGAAAGCTGTTCCAAGTTTGAAGATTTTGTTTAAAATGGCTGTCAAATATAAGGCGACCTAAAATATATGAACTTCATTTGGGAATTCAGGGATGGAAAAGAGATCAAACACACCCAATTCCATGTTGCTGTGCCACCGCCACCCACACGCACAACTTTATGATGAGTATGCTTACTTAGGGTGGCTGCAGAATGGAGTGGTGTGTTTACTTATGGTGGATTCTTCTCCCACGAACACAGAAGAAACCAATGCATCATGATTAATTGCCATCACAAATATGAACTTATGATATTGGCAGATAGAATATTTTGATGATCCTTGTCATTTGTCAGTGAGTGTACTATGGAGTGGAAGTGCCTTATAGGTAGGTACTCAGTCCACATTAGATAATTTTGCACAGCTATTATTAAATAATATAAAAATGCATTAATTACTAACATGGGAATTAATGTGCTGGGGATTCAAATGGACATTTTAAAATGGTTTACTTTCAGATCCTAGCCATTGGACAGTACTGTCTGCGGGCTACAAGGGATTAGAAAGCAAAATTTAGACCTAATATTTTTTCTTAAAATGGCCTTTCAATATTACCATAAAAATATATTTGGGTAAGTTGAAACAAAATACATGCGTAGTAATTTTTGTCATATTCTAAATAGAATACTAAATTCTTTTCTTTGTATAATCACAGCCAATTTATTTAATGTTTTTTGAAATCACTACTTTTATATTTCTATTGCTTCTTGAATGGCAACCAAAATAAAATTGAAGACCAAAATTTCTATCTAAACTTTATTTTAATAGATATATAATTATTTTTACACATCAAAAATATGAATACTTACAACAGTAAAATAATTATTAGTATTCACTCTTTGATATTATATCAAAGTCAGTAAGGCAATTTTTAAATGTAGCATAGATTCTAGAAAACATGACCTTAGTGTTTAAAAAACCTCTAATTACAAGCATTATAGACATAGATGTATATGGGAATATTTAAGATAATTTTTAAACTGTGCATTTGTATATGTGTTTATGTATTCTGGGTTTTTCCTACACTTATTATATTTAAATAAGACATTATAAAGGTATTTTTTATTTTTCTATTGTAACTTTGCCTTTTTTATCTATGGCCAAGTTTTTATAAATAGAAAGAATTCCTGAGATTATGACTCTACAATGATAGAATACCAACAAATTGCAAATCAGGTATAAATTTATTATACTTGTTATATTTCAAGTTTTTTAGTTAGGCTAACTAGATAAAACAAACAAATCAATGTTTATTTACATTACTTTTAAATACTTTAAAAATAGCAAAAAACCTGCTAATTGCTACTAAATGTGGAAATAATTATTAAGATAACAAATATTTTTGTTCCATATTTTCTCTGTTACTAAGTTTGGTCAGTTAGTTTCTCACATAAAATCAGCATGTTTCCCAAGAAAGCTTGTTTTGTGTAGTTCTAAGTAGTTAAGAAAAATTTCTGAAAGTGTTCAGTGCAGTGATATGATCCTGCCTAAGGCATCTTACAGTCAAAATGCAAAGCTCTGGGTTGTGTCCACAGGAAGCCAGAGCAGTCGATGAAAGTTACAAGCAGGCACATCTATTTGGGGGCGAGGGTAAAAAGCAAACTGATTTTCGATTAATTTTCCTGGCAGGTTGGTAGTTTTTAAAAACATCAGCACTTTACCCTGTGTAGATGTATCTTGCTTTTATGTTCCCTTTCATCCTATGTTAACCCATTGAAGATGACATGGAAGAGCCTCGGTATTGTGCTCCTCTTCCATCGTTTGCAAACCTTCAGCGACTTGTTGTTGGAGTCATAGTCTGAACTCAGCGAAATTTGAGAAGGATTTTTGTCCACACTAGGGATGGACAGGAAAGGGAAAGGCCAGGTCAAGAACTCCAGGCAGTCTCCAGGGAAAGAACAGTCACTGATGTCCAGAAGTTCATTGTCAGAAAAGAGGTTTAAGTGGAAATCAAGGAGTAGGAAAGATTGGGACATGGAACGATTCCAGAATTACCTCATTTGTTGAACAATTTTCATTCGCAAATTTCAAACATGGCTAGTTCATTTTAAGGTTGATGTTATATGGTTACTTTGCTTTTCCTACAAGATAAAAAAAGCATGAATTTCCTATGAAGACTTCTATGCTAGACATTTTTAACTTATTAATAAATATACAGTACTTCTAGTCATTAATTCCTGGCCAGAGCTTTTGATATTTATTGAATGCAATTATTATAGAGAGCTACTTCATATCAAAGAGGTGGTGATCTTTTAAACTGCCTTTCAATGATTTTATTTTACAAGAATCATAAATATGTGGCCACAAAGGAATGTCTATTTACAGGACGCTTGTCTCTGGAGTCACCCGCACACAGAAAGAATGGAAGAAAACATTTGTGAGAGGCAAGACTCATTTGATTCCTAATAAAAGTCACCCTTGGGAAGGTCATTCAGTCTAGCAATCTCTCACTGCCACGGCACACTTCAGAGGGAAGCAAACAGAAGCATCGAAGTCTTACTATTTTTATAAGTAACTTTGGCCGGTACTAGTTTAAGACCTTTTTCAAAATACGCAGTCAGCAATATAGCTGTAAAAGGTGAAAGGAACGGAAAGTCCGCGCCCCCAGCGTGCCTTCTGCCTTGGTGCTGACTGTGGACCGCAAGGTGTTTGGAGAGAGAGAGGTGGGAACTGAGCAGAGAAGAGACCAAAACGCAGACGCCGCTCCTCAACGTCCCTCACTGCTCTCCCCATGGGCCATCAGCAGGTACACTGCCTCCAGAAGAATTTCGTTTGTATTGGCAAACGTTGCGGAGAAATCGACTAAGTGCGTACGCCTCTCTGGAGTGCACCGAAAGCAACCTGGACCAGAAATGTTATCAAACTTGCCAAAATGGTAGTTATTTCTTTTTCTTTTCTTTTTTTTTTGTTTGAATAAATTAGTGTGTGTTTACATAGTACCATCTTCAATGGATCAAACAAATGTCTGCGAAAGAAACACATTGTCCTGAGTGCATTATAGAAAATCTCTTTTTCTATAATACAGCTTTTTGTCAGGCAATACAGCTTCCAGGGAGACATGCATGCATTAGTCAGGAGAAAAAATAAATACTATTATTTACAGTCACTCAGACCAACTGACTCTACCCTGGCAATCAATGTGGTGACAGAAGTCACAGCTAGGATACACACATTCAGAACCCACGTCTGCTGGCTTACACTTCAAGATGATTTTTCTAAACCAGGGGATATTAGTTAAATGATAACCTGATTTGTTTGCATTGTCCTATATAAGAATTAATGTATTAAAGAATAAAATGTAACAAAAATAAATATTAGAATAATAAATGCTCTACTTAATCTTCACAGAAGAAAAAAAATTCCATTTAAGTTTTTATAGTATAGCATAAACTAATTGTGGAAACTCATTGGAGAATTATATAAAAATACACATAAATATTGAATCAAATTAGTTACACTACTTTCACATTTGCTTTTCCTGCTTTCTAAGAACTGATATTCTGCTACTTTATCATACTTAATCTCCAAAAATGTTAGAACAAAGAACTTGAAGAGGGGATTCTAATCAGTTTTTATTTCCCCATTTAGGGCAACGAATATCTACTAAATACCTGCTAGGTGACAGATCTGTGTCTGGCGCTACATAATGAATTGAATCACAAAGGATTCCAGCTCTCTACTATGTAGCTTAAGTCTAGGGGAGGCAGGAAAGCGAAAAACTCACAAAGGTAAATTCAATACAAAGCTCTGGACACAAAGCTAAGGTTAGGATGTTACAGATGTATAGGTAAGAGACTCAAGGCAGCCTGGGAAGTACCCACTTGAT
The DNA here is from genome assembly GCF_036850995.1 of Saccopteryx leptura. Classification (NCBI taxonomy): domain Eukaryota; kingdom Metazoa; phylum Chordata; class Mammalia; order Chiroptera; family Emballonuridae; genus Saccopteryx; species Saccopteryx leptura. The sequence continues at coordinate 205,091,614 of NC_089503.1, read as the reverse complement.
CTTCTCTCTGTGTTTCTCTTCTTTTACACACACACACACACACACACACACACACACACACCCTCGGTCTCTAACTTTAGTGCAATCAAATACTGAACTTGAATTTGAGTAATCTTGCATAAATTAAAAATGATGATTTTAATCACTGCTTTTTGGGTGCAGTTTGGCCTGACTAGTCAATAGATTTAGCAGTCCTGTACGTTCTGTACCAAGATCATGCTGTGAGTGTCCTTGCAGGTCCCACCTCGGAGCCGCACATCATTTCTGGTCAGCTCCCGCTCCTCACCGTAAGGTGGGGCGGCTGAACTGAGCCCTGGGGAGTCGTGACCAGATGGTGGAAGAAGGACAAACCAGGGTCTCTCTGGCCCCCACTGATTCTGAGTCCCTCTGTCCTGCACAGGCTGCCTTCACGCCTGCTCCCTGGTTCTTCCTGCTCAGGGAGTACAGCGGCTTTCTGCTACGGCTGATGTCTGAGTGCCTCAACATCCCTTTTCCTGTTTAGCTCCTCAACTACTCTGTAACCACGTAAACCATCCTTTGAATAAATTCATAGAAATTTAAATACTCAGAGTTATTTCTGTTTGGTGGCATAGACCCTGCCTGATAAGCTTCCCTGTTCATGTGTTACAATAATAATAATAATAATAATAATAATAATAATTGCTTAACATTAATTGTGCTATTATTAATTTCCAGATGTTTTATATGTATTATTTTATTTAACCCAAGAACTCTAGAAAGCTGGCACAATCATTTTCCTAGTTCACAGATAAACCAAAGCAACCTGGTATATGGGTATCAGAACCAGGATTACACTTGGCCTTTAACTGCAAGCATACAGACAGGTTATTGTTGATACTCCCTGAGATCCAGGTATTTTTCAGCCTCACACCATTTCCTGCCCTCTTAGCTGTAGTCTGTGTCTTTATCTGCTACCTTGAACATTACTCATTCAGAGAAATCATACAACTATACCTGTTAGAATTAAATCTATAACATGGGCAAACACAATCCAAGAAAGAGTTTAGAGAAAACTTGCATGAATACCACACTCAAAGTTTCATTTTGGGCAATATGGGGATTATTTTAGTTCACACAAGCTTTCACTGCTTACTTCTAATTTTCTATGCTCTGAAGTGTAAAGTTTGTTTGATACCTGAGATCCTAGGGTCTAAATTATTCTACACACATAGCAACTCTGTTAAATTGTGATCTCTTTGAAGGCAAAAATTACTTTTTATCAATTTCTGCAGTCCTAGTCAAGTTCCAAATCTGAATCATTGAAGGCACTCAATAAATGTGATTTGTAACAGCAATTGGATGAGTATATGCATAAGTGGGTATATACAAGTGGATGTATGCATATTAGGCTCTAAAATCAATATGTGTGTAAGTACCTATAAAATAAATACCCCCAGCTTATGCAGAATAAATATGCCATAATTTTAAGAATTGTTACATATTACATATATGATGCTGCAGTGTGCAATTGATTGCTCCTACTTCTTTTAATAGAGCAATTAACTAAGAATTGATAATACTACAGTCACATTTTAGCTGAGGGTTGCTCCTTACATTAGTCAATAGTTAGTTTTGACTTCTGGTCATGACAGGAGGCTGAAGACACAAGTGTTTCCTCCAAAATATGCTGAGAGTCCATAGAAATGGCAGAAAAGAGGTTTAAAAACTGTGGTGAATGCACAAAAGAATAGAAAGCAAGAGGGAGTACTACAACAGACAAGAGTTTCCAATCCATCCTGTAAACTGCAAAGTTGATGCATAATTAGTAAGGATTACATGAGAAAAAAATGGAACCAAAGTTTACAGTGGGCAGGGCAACCAAAGCAGGCTGATTCATCCTGAAGAGTCATGTAAAAGATTAGGATTTGGAGAATTCGGGTATTTTACAAGGAAGAAGTTCGTTTGGAAGTGGTTATAGGAAAGGTTGCTGAAAAGTTTATGTGACAAGCAGTTACGTTCTCAGGCATCTCCTCCAAGTACAAGAAAACAGGCAATTACCCCTTCTACTTCAGAAAAGATTGGAAGTTTATACCCTGGAAATAATGAGCCAAATTGTTTATAATCTTAGAGATTCTCAGTTTTATTGAAGGTGATGGTAAATATTTTCATCTAGAAAATACTAAAATTTATATGTTGACAGGTTGACTTGTGGTCTCTTCCTTCCCTCAATTCTGGTAGGAATGTGAAAGACTCCCTCCCTACTTCTTGTACATGATCTGATAAGAGAAAAGCCCATGAAAAACTAGAGTTTTTCCAGTAAAAAGCCAGATTCCCCCTGATAATCCTTAAAGAGAAATCCACCAGTCAACCACATAACTTATTCTACAAACTTCCAATAACCATATTATGCTTCAATGGTAAATATAAATGCTATAAGAGATGTCCTGACTTTGATGAGGAAAGACACATACAGAAATCATTAAGTCCAAAAATACTAATGGAGAAAATGCTTAAAATATAATGCAACGAGTATGAAACACCATTAAAAAATCCCAATAAATTTCATTTTTACAAATTAAAAAATAACCATAAATTTAATGTCTTTCAAATGTAAAACATGAATGTATGAGTAAAACTTGCAGAATGCTATAAAAGGAACAATCATAAAACAAAGAAAACACTCTTGAATTAAACCTATGAAATAACAAATAATTAAACTTTAAAAATTAAAAGTAAGGTTTAAAAAAACCTGCTATTGAGGAATTTAATGAAAACCTTCTCCCAAAGCCACAAAGACAAAGAGATGACAATATAAGGGAAAAGGCTAATATTACAAAATCAATTCAAGCAGTTAATTTCTTGAACAATATGACTCCAAAAAGAGCTGGGGAAAGTAACATGAATGGACAGAATTATCAAGAAATAATACAAGTAAGTGCTCCAGGAATAAGAATGAAAGGATACAAGTTTAAAAAGAATAAGAAGAAGGAAGAGAAGGAGGAGGAGGAGGAGGAGGAGGAGCGGAAAGAGAAGGAGAAGAAGAAAAGCCAAATTCTAATATAATCAATGAGAAAAGACTCAATATATCCATAATCATGAACTTTCAGAAAACAAGGTTGCAGAGAAAATTCTGAAATCATTAGAGAACAAATACAAGCCATCCATAATTGATCAGGAGTCCGACATTATCAGAATTCTTCAAATATCATTAAAAGCTGGAGTGATGCCTTCTGATTGAAAAGTATATGTTGGTTTGAACTGGGAAGAGGGAGAGTGAAATTCTTCACCCTGGCAATGAATGATCATTGCACATTTTAATGATGATTTCTTATGTATGACTTGTCTCCCAAGTATCAGTCTTAAAAAGTCATTGCAGAATAGAGTACAGCAGAGAGTTTGGCTCTGCTTAGAGCGATGCCCAGGTTATAGTCCTTGGAATTTAATGCCTAATAGGGATGTCTTTGTTTACCTGGTGGTTTTAAGTCAAGCCAGACAGTCTAACAAAGTAAATTAGGGTGGGAGCTGGCCATATCAAAAGGGAAATAATGCAATGTTGGGTGAGCATTTGGGGTCACATAATACTAATCAACCTGGAAACTGTGGTCAACCATGTGTGCAATCAATCTGTGGATCATGTGGAGAAAGTAGACCCCAATAAAAACTGAACTACAAGGCTTAGGAAAGCTTCCCGGGTGAGCAATACTTCAAGTGTATTGTCATACATCAACTCCTAGAAACTGCATCCCGACTCCACAGGGAGAGGAGAGGAAGTCTTGCATTTGGTACTTCCCAGACTCTCCTGTGAGCCTCGCCCCTGGCCTGATAGTTATGATATTTACCTGTTATCTTTGCCTGTATCACATCGCACCCACAGCAAAGCAGCTGCCAGTAACATTTGTGAGTCCTTTCAGCAAATTATCAAAATTGAGGTGATTTTGCAAAACTTCCAAACTTGTAATTGGGGTCAGAAGTTAGGGTAGAGGACTGTGTTCTCACTACACTTCCCAGTTGGTTCTCCAGTTATTGCAAATATGCTCCAAGAGTTGAAGAAAGCAGCTGGAAGACGATATGTATCGGGCTCATGAAAAGGAGGTGTACTGCAAAGGGAGCGGAACTCTCCGGATGAAGGAAGGACGTTCTGAGGCTGGCTGGGCAGTGAGCCTTTGGAAGCAGCCGACTGGAGCAAGAGAGCAGAGAGCCCCATAGGAAAAGAAGGGTGGAGGGGAGAACGGGTTTTTCTAAATCAAGGCCCTTTAGCTGGGCTCCAACAGGTCAGTGTTATGGAAAAACGTAAACCACTTTTGCTTTACTTTTTTTTTTTTTTGCATATCTCATACTGGAAATACAGATTTCAACAAGATTTTTATATGAAAATGCCCAGATTTTAAATGTTGACAAGAAATTCAAACATTTTGTTGTATACACAGAATGAATCCGTGGGCTGAATCCCATCAACATGCCACCAGCCTGCAGCTTTGCTCTACGGCGTTCATTTTCTGGGCTCTGGCTGTGTTTTCTGCCAGAAGATGGGCTCTGATGATATTCAGTATTTATTGCTAAGGTTTTATTCCACCCCACTCCTCACACTTGCTGAATTTTTTATTTCCACAAATGACTTGGAATTAGAGATCTGTTAGTTTGACTCTATGTTAACTGTTCATTTACTTTGTCAACCTACAGACCTGGGTGTGTGCACGCTTTCTAGTAGTATATCCAATGAGAAGTCAGCTCCCAGGTCTGACTCAACAGCCTCCAGATACAGTGGTAGGTGTAGGAGCGTGGGCTGCAGGCCCAACTGGGGAAAGCCTGCAGCAGTGCGGACCTCGGCCCTCCCCGAGGTGAGGATGTTTCCCCAGGAACCAGTGCGCTCAGAAACCTCCTGCAAAATGGTGCTTCAGTTCTGAGGTACAACCTGTGTCCTAGAGAAGTCAGAACTGCCTTCAAATAGTATCTAGAATGCAACCATTTTCACTACTGTTATGATTTTGCGGCCCCTCTAATCCAGTCCACCTCTGTCACCCAGATTACTGCAATAGCACTCCAAACTGGTGTTCACTCTTGTTCTTCCTCATCACAGCACCAGGAGCACTGCTTTAAAACTATGGGTCAGGCCTGACCTGTGGTGGCACAGTGAATAAAGCGTTGACCTGGAACGCTGAGGTCACCTGTTCGAAACCCTGGCCTTGCCCAGTCATGGCACATATGAGAGTTGATGCTTCTTGCTCCTCCCCTCCCTCTCTCCCCCCTTCTCTAAAATGAATAAGTAAAATCTTAAAAAAATAAAAAAAATAAATAAAATAAACTATGGGTCAGATGATGTGTGTTCTCTGTTTCAAAATGTTCAATGGCTCCATCTCAATCAGAGAATAAAAACCAATAAACTCCACTGTCCACTCCATCTTCATCCTGTTCTCTCCTTACTTGCTCTAGTTTTAGTCAAATTAAACTCTGTGGTAGACTAGAAAATGTCCTACTTCATAAGCTATACACCTCAAATCACTGGGACCTGTAGATTACACCTTATAGCCCTGGTCAGTTGGCTCCATGGTAGAGCATCGGCCCAGCATGTGGATGCCCTGGGTTCAATTCTCAGCCAGGGAACACAGGAGAAGCACCCATTTGGTTCTCCACCCTCCTTCCTCTCCTTTGTCTCTATCTTTCAGTTCTTCTCCCACAGCCAAGGCTCCACTGGAGCACAGTTGGCCCTGGGGGCTGAGGAGAGCTCCATGGCCTCTGCCTTAGTCGCTAGAATGGCTCCAGTTGCAATGGAACAACTGCCCAGATGGGCAGAGTATCGCCCCCTAGTGGGCATGCCGGGTGGATCCCAGTCAGATGCATGCAGGAATCTGTCTCTTTGCCTCCCTGCTTCTCACTTTAGAAAAATACAAAAAATAAAATAAAATAAAATTACCTTTATACGCCAAAAGTTGTGATTAAGTTAAGGGTCATGAGATAATGTCCTTCTCCTGGATTGAGCATATCCTGGGTGGACCATACATGTAATCATAGGTACCCTTATAAGAGATAGGCAGAAGGAATTTCGAGAGAGGTACACTGAGGAAAAGACACTGTGGGGGCAGAGGTTGGGGTGATGTGGCCACAAACCAGGGAACACCTGCTGCCGGAAGGGTGTGGAAGGGACAGGAATGGAATCTCCCCTAGAGTCTCCAGAGAGAGACTGTGGCCTAACAATTTAATTTCAGAATTCTGGCCTCTGGAAATTTGAGGGGGAGAATGAATTTCTGTTGTTTTAAGTCACCATAGTAATGGTAATTTGCTGCACCAGCTTCAGGGGACTAATACAGCCTCTCTGCTGCTTTGGTCACACGTCCTCTTTGCTTTCTTTGAAGGACTTTAGAGGCACTCTGGGCCAGGGAAGTTACATGTCTAGATGTTTCTGATGGAAATGCGCTTTTCTCAGGTAGCCACCTGGTGGCTCCAGATCTTTCCTGAAGTCCCGTCTACTCGGCAAGATCTTCTCTGAGCACCTAAAACTGCAGACTCCCTGCTCTCTGTCTTACTTCTCCTACAGTACACGTTTAACACTGTTTTACTCACAAACCTGCTATTCTCTGTCACTCTCAACGAGAATAACAGAAGCTCAGTGAAGACAATGGTCTGGCTCTGCCTTGTCTCCCTTGATCTCCAGGGCTTGCATGGCTTCCTGCGGTGCGGAGAAGCCTGGACACCCTCAAGACGCACTGAGGGGCGCGCGCTGCACGCAGAGCGATCAAAGGAGCCAGGCGGAGAGCTGGGGCCCAGACCACAGGGCACAACCATTGCGCTTCCCAATTAGGTCAGTGTGTTGAGATTTATACTGCACGTTGCTACTTACTAAACTTTACCCCTCCTTTTTAACATAATTTTATTCTTTTCACATTATTTTTTGTGTGTGACCTTATTCAAATGAATGTTACCGCTTTTGGTATGACATGCCTTATTACTCCTACACTTGCTTTACGTTTTTTAACTACTTCTTACATTTCGTTTTAATCTCATTTTTATTGATCAGTGAACCCTTCTTCTTCACTCCTTTACCTCCAACATTCTATTTATTATTAGTTTTATTTTATCTCTTTGTTTACATTTTATCCAAATTAACTGGTACAGTGGTTAAGAGTATAGACTCTGAAACCATTATACCCAGGTTTGAGTCCTTCCTTGGCACACACTGGATATGAGGCTTGGGAAAGGTTACTTTAATTTCTCTTGCTTGGAAAGTGGTAACAATAAGAATCCTAAACATATAGCATTCTCATATAAATTAAGGATTGAACAAATTTTAAATTTATCTAACAGTGTTTGGCTTAAAGTAACCCTTGGGGCAAAAAAAAGTTTAAATTCCAAAAATTTTTTTATAACATGACTTTTTCTAATTTATTTTATTATGGCAACCGGACAGTATAGGCATAAACTAAACATTTTTTAAAGGTTGATATATTTGGGGTATCTTTTTAATGTAAATTACTCATCAACAGCACATCTTTATATCCACATTTATTCTTGCAATATGGTTTATAACTTTGAATTTATATACTAACACCAGTACATAGATGGAAAGATACCATTAACATTGGGCTTTCAAAACAAGAACATCTGTATTGTGTATTCCATAATAAGGAAGGGAGAAGAAGCATTTTAAATCATGAAGTAAACTACCCTAAAGGCTAAAATTGGTGCCAAGTTAATAAGCCCACTATGGTTTATGAAATATTTGTGCTCTGTCTGACAGCCCACAATAAAAACTTGTGGTAGGTTCTCAATTGGATAAAAGGAAAAAGAGAATATGTTGGAATGAGGCCACATTTATCTAAATCAGCAGAGACATTTCCAACTGCGGTGACCTTTGCTGTGTGTTGAGGACTACAGCAGCACTGGGAAATATATTTTTTCCTTAAATATATAAAGTAACCCTGAAAGAATCTCTCTTTATCTATTTTTCCCCTATGACCACGATTTTGAGACATCATATAAGGATTTTCTATGTTTGACGTTACTATATACATTTCTCTTCACCACCACAAGCTGATCTTACATTTTGCACAAGTGCTCAAATTCTCTCAGAAGTTTCATATTCTTTCCCTTCATAATCATCATTCAAAACAACAGCTTTTAAAAAGCCCATTGTATAACTTCAATGGAGAGGAATCTTCTTAAGATGGCTGATTTCAATCAACAAAATGGAATATCTAATGTTTAACATCTGTGTAAATACTTAGATACTGCACAAAGTAAAGAGGATAAGTAAATTAAATTCTTTTCGTTTTTTTTTCTTTGAAAGCAATATTAGATTGTATTTTTAATCTCATTATTTATCACAGATTACATTATAACAGCCAAGATCTAATCTGATTTTTAAGGCATTCTATAGGTCTTCACAATTTTAATACAAATCATAGCTTTTTCAAGTTGCAAAATTGTAAAATATTTTAATTTAAGCTACCTAATTAAATTAAGAATAACCAAATCTTATTTTTAAATTGTAATAAATGTGGAGTTAATTTATTCTTATTTTTTTCCCATTTTCTCATTTGGCCAAATTAACTCTTCTGAATATATGTATTATCGAATTGTTATTACTGTACAGTTAAAAGAAAGAGACTATATATATGTATATATATATGTATGTATGTATGTATATGTGTATATATATGTGTGTATATATATAATATATGTATGTATGTATATGTATGTGTATATATTCTCTTACTAATGCATCCCAGTGTAAATTCCTGATGGGGAGATGTCCGAATGAGCAAATGAAGGACTCAGAAGAGACTCGATGGTGCTTGTCTGCGGCTGTGGCTGTTGAAGGCCGAGCTGCGGGGGCGGAACCTGGGCTTCCCTGGGGGCAGACAGCCTGCTCGGGCAGCAGGGACCCCCCCCCCCCCAGCCCTCCGCTCAGCATCAGCCTCCCAGCCTCCGCAGGGGGCTATCAAGCAGAAAACGCTTCATCCTCCCCCCCACCCGCCGCCATCCCGTGCTGTGAGTCAGCACACACTTGGGGATCATCTCACTGCTGACAGAATCCCAAACATGTGGGTTATGTCATTTTATGAACCCAGGGATCTGCGAAAGGAGTAGGTGGACTAGGACTGGAAAGTAGTAACTACTGACTCAGACTGGGGAGAAATATCTCTGAGTTTTCCCCTGAGCCCCGAGGAGGGGGTCGTGGCAGAGACACCCCGGGAGGCCAGGGCCGAGGGAGCTGGGAATGAAGGCCCCTGGGCTAGGATCACAAGTGAGAGGAGGTGACTATAAGAGGCAAGGTCCTCAATTGTCACTCCCTTTCGAGACCACAGTGGGCTGGCTATACCCCAAGCTTGATTTCAGGAGGGTAGTTTTTCCCCCATGAGTCTGGCAGGTAAAGCCTTTATAACTGTCTCCAAGGGGCCTGAAGACCACACATAGGCTCTCGGCAGGGAGGCAGACTCCACACTAACATACACCGAGAGAAGCCAGACTATAAGTATAGAACATTCTTCAGAGAAGAAAGAAGGGTTTAGCCTGACCTGTGGTGGCGCAGTGGATAAAGTGTAGACCTGGAAACACTGAGGTTGCTGGTTCGAAACCCTGGGCTTGCCTGGTCAAGGCACATATGGGAGTTGATGCTTCCTGCTCCTCCTTTCTGTCTGTCTGTCTCTGTCTTTCTCTCCTCTCTAAAATGAATAAATAAAAAATACTTTAAAAAAAGAAGGGTTTAATTTTAGATATTTTACCTCATTTCCTGAATCAGTCAGCTTAAACTATAATATATACTAATAACAACCTTACAATCTCAGTAGATTACATAGATTAAGATATATCATACTATATGCATATCCATTGCAGGTTGCCTGAATCTTTGCTTTGTGTATGTTCATGTGTTGTGTGTTTGTTTTATAACATTGTTAAAGTTGTGAGAGTAGGAGAAAGAGGTTTATTGTGCTGATTAGGCAAACCCAAAATCTGAACTCCAAAGGGAGGTGGGAGGGCTCTCTAGAAAAGCTGGAAGTTCTCAGTCAAGAGCTGACACTAGTCCAAAGGCTGAATTTTGTCTTCCTCAGGAAAACTTTCGTTCTATTTTTAAGAACGTTTTACTAATTAGATCAGGTCTGCCCAGATTATGCAGGATAATCTTTACATAAACTCAACTGATTTTAAATGTTAATTATATCTACAAAGTACCTACACAGCAATACCTAAATTACTGTTAGATTGAATATTCCGGTACCGTGGCCTAATCAAGTCACCCATAAAAATTCCCTTCACAGTAACATACATAACTTCTGCTCACATTTCAATGGTCAAATCAGGTCACATGGCCAAAACTAAGCTTTAACTTCTGCTCACATTTCAATGGTCAAATCAGGTCACATGCCAAAACTAAGCTTTAACTTCTGCTCACATTTGAATAGTCAAATCAGGTCACATGCCAAAACTAAGCTTTAATTTCTGCTCACGTTACATTGGTCAAATCACATGGACTCACTAAGCTTTTCAGAGCAGGGATGTATAATCTTCTTGCAGTAAAGAGCTATTAGGAAATAATACCTGACAGAAGAAAAAAGGAATAATTTGAACTGTAATAAAATCCACCACACTTTCTGAGCTTATTTGTCTTTTGCTCCTTAGTTTGCTATTGCTTTCTCATATTCAAAAGTATTTTTATTCCAAAAGATAAAAAAGCTATACTTTGTACACCAGTATGGTATGGAGTGACATGGATGTCTTTCTCGTCTAGTGAAGGTGCTGTTCATAGTGGACTCAGTGAAACGTCAGCACCCAAATGCCACGTGAGACTCCCATGCCTGCTGACAACATTGCACACTCCAGAAGCTTTGCTAATTGAGGAAGACAACATTTTATCGAGGCAGGAAAAATAAACTGAACTTCAGTAAAGGAGGTTCTGATCCCTATCCCAATCTCTAACTTACCTGTAGGCCATTATAAAACCTTGAACCTAGAGAAAATGTTTAATATCTTTAATATCTTTAACCAACTAAGACTTGAGAGTGGAAGATAACCAATCAAAACTGTATTGTGTCGCCCTGGCCGGTTGGCTCAGCGGTAGAGCGTCGGCCTAGCGTGCGGAGGACCCGGGTTTGATTCCCGGCCAGGGCACACAGGAGAAGCGCCCATTTGCTTCTCCACCCCTCCGCCGCACTTTCCTCTCTGTCTCTCTCTTCCCCTCCCGCAGCCAAGGCTCCATTGGAGCAAAGATGGCCCGGGCGCTGGGGATGGCTCTGTGGCCTCTGCCCCAGGCGCTAGAGTGGCTCTGGTCGCAATATGGCGACGCCCCGGAGGGGCAGAGCATCGCCCCCTGGTGGGCAGAGCATCGCCCCTGGTGGGCGTGCCGGGTGGATCCCGGTCGGGCGCATGCGGGAGTCTGTCTGACTGTCTCTCCCCGTTTCCAGCTTCAGAAAAATGAAAAAAATAAATAAATAAAACAAAACAAAACAAAAAAAAAACTGTATTGTGTCAAACAGAATTACTTTTCTCTCCCAATTCCCAAGTCCAGATAGGGCTGGCTTCAGGGACAGCGGGATCAGGGCGCTGCATGGAGTAATTGTAACTCTGTGTCATCTGTTTTCTCAAACTCTATCTCCGTCACATGTTTGCAAGATGACCACTGGAACCACAGACGACACATCTTCATTATCTCTGGCCCAGTGGATAAAGAAAGCCTTCCCTCTCAACTTTTACCAGGACAGCGAACATCCTGACTCCGGCTCTCACTGTCACAAATTGAGCTTCTGCCCGGTTAATCACTCTGGCTGGAAGATGGCTGAAGCCAACTAGGTCTCTTTTCTGGAGCTGAGGCGAAATAGACCTGGCCAGCAAAACCGCATGCATTGATCACAGAGGGCCAATTTCCCAAAAGAAATATAGTGCTATCTTTTAATTGAAAAATGTGAATGCAGGCTTTGTGATTATAAAGGCATATTATGATATTTGGCAAAAACTCCGGATGTTCTTTTATCCACAAAACAAGGGATCTATTCTAGATTATTTTAAATGTCTCTTCTAGGTCAGTGCTTTTTCCAAGTTATAAGACTGTTAAAACTGTATTATAATGTTTGTGTTTATATAATATTCCCAATTCCACCAGAGTCCTCATCCTCATGAATCTTATCAACAAAGAGGACCCAGAAACCTCACAACTGAAATGACTTAGGAACTTGGGAAATTGGCCCTCTGTAATCAATATGCATGCGGTTTTGCTGCAAACATATCTGTATGTTTTTCAGTCATGGATAAATTTGTCTTGATTTGTGTGGAAATACTAATAATCTCTATTATAGTTAATTTTAAGGCTTTTTTATTAAATGGGCTTTTCTACATGGAATTTGTCACAAAGATGTATCAAAGATATTATTAAATTTATGGGGAAAAGTAACTATTTGTCCTTTTTGCTCCAGGTGTCAATACTTGTATGTATAAAGATTTCTAGTACCAAGAAATAACCAATGAGATGGAACCATATTGTGTGTTGAGATCAGTAAGAAGCGACTCTAATATATGAGCTACATATTTATGATTCAAGATAGGACATTTACAGCAGATGACTATTGTTGTGCTGGCTGTTGTCATGTTTTTACTTGACAAGCTAAGGGAAAAGATGTCAGTGTCTCAGATTAAATAGTCAGGGATTGCATGTTTTAAACATTCTTGAGGCACACTCATTGAAAATTGCTGATTCATGAGTAAATATCCGTTTTACAGAGAAATATGTCAGCCATATGACTAAATTTTTAAATTTTAATGACTGTTTAATAAGATGATAGATATATATAAATTTATGAAGACAATCATACAACTGAAATCAAGAGAAGAGGTAATATAGTTATATTTCTAAATGTGCATTGTCCAATATGTGACTTTTGAGTGCTGGAAATGTGGCTAGTCTAAATGAGATGTGCTATGAGTATAAAATACACACCAGATTTACCAGTTCAGAAAAAAATTTAAATGACCTCAGAACTATATATTGATCACATGCTGAAAAGATAACTATTTGGAGTTAAATAAAATGTTATTGCATTTACTTTCTTCACTAGTTTCTCTTTACTCCTTTATATTTAGCTCCTAGGACATTTTACATGGCAAGTAGAATTTGCATTATATTTCTATTGGACTGCTCTATTCTCAGAAATATAGCATAGCATTAGCATACTAAAAATTACTTTTTCCACTCAAATCTCATGCATGGTTCATATAATCCGTGGCCTTTGTATTAAAAATGGCCTCATACCGCTACAGTTATTAGACTGTGTTACCATAAAGGAATAGAGAAATGAATTTCCCTCCATCGTGCAACTTCATAACTGACACTGAAGTAACTCTCCCATGCATTAGGAATGTCTGGTGCAAAGCATAAATCTGTACAGTTATACATTTTGTTATGACTAGTTTTGACATTCCCAATTACATTTTAGAAAACTTACCTAAAGTGTACCCAGCAATCTTCAACCAGCTGAATAAATTTTGTTAAATTCAACCAAAGTATTGAACATGATTTATTTATTTAGCTGTGAATTCTAGTTTCTGTGGCCTATCCCAAAATTGGACTTGCACCAAAATCTGTTTGCTGTCTTATTATTAAATAGCATGAAGCTGGTAGGACTCCACTTTCAATAACACTAGAATCCCGTCATTCCTTTCTGTCCTTAACAGACTGTGTGAGATTATTAATTTTTGTTCAGTCAATATTGGCATGCAAAGTGATCTTTATAAGCACTGGTGTAATGAAGAAAGTATCTTCTTTGCTATTTCCATTATCAATCCCAGTTTTTTTTGTCTAATACTTGAGATTAGCCAAACCCTTGAATAAAATCAACCATTTTTCTAAGCTCACTTGACAACACTTTTTCTGAACACTAAACTTTTTTTATTCATCATTTTTATCAAAATTAAAAATGGCCAGATACCAAACAATCTGTTTCTTTTCTAAGACAACTTCTATCTAGATAGTATTTACAGTACTCAAATATAGAATAACATTTCTGGAATACCAAGTAAGGTAGCTACATGACCTAAATTCCAATACATGAAGTTTATAATCATAAACTATTTTTAATCTTAACCACAATAAAAATAAAAATGTCAAAATGAAAAACATGCATGATTAAAGGATGTGTTTTGTTGGAGAGTAAAGAGACTATTGAGCAATATTGTGAAGCATAGCCCTTAACTTGCTCAGCCAGTATAACTCTTAAAGTTGCTAGTTTAAATGGTCCTAAAAAGACAGAAAAAAATAGTTTTGTAAAGATATTCTTGATAAAGCAAAGTAAATCTATTTTTTTGTGATCTCCCATTCTTAAAATCATATCTTTGTGTAGTATCAATTCTACACTCTAAAGTTTATGTGTAAGAACCAAATTAGACTATGTAATACTCAAACATTTTCATTTGAGTTAAAACAATCCTATTCCCAAGTTGAGATCTATAGAGGGTATTTTTTGAGTGTATCAATGAAATCTCTAAAAATGACACATTTTAAGTTATAGAGTTTAATATAATCAATTTTAAAAATAGTAAGTTTATAATTTGTAATAAAATGCATATTCACCCATCATGTTATTATTAAAATAATACTATTATTAAAGAAAATAATAATTATTGACATTGTTTGCTGAGGAGGTAGTGCATTACATGGTAGAAACATGTGTAAAGTCACTCTGGGAAAGATGATTGCTTTTTAATATTCTTCATAGGAAATAGGACATTCTTCATTCTTTTTTGTTATTTCAGATTGGCCACTCTCACGCAATAATCAATGAGAAGATCTCTATGGCTGGAAGGCAGAGCCATGGTCTGGCGGAACTGTACTCCCTTGTAAGCAATTGTTACAGTTTTGTTGTGGAAGTCAGTTTAGCTCCAAGCAGAGAGGAAGTCTGTTTATACTGAGGTTTGACTGTTCACTGACAATACACTCATACACTCCTGGATAAACGGGGACCTTATACATATCAGAGCAGAAAACACCTGGAGCCAGCCAGGAAGCTAGCAGAAGTCAATTAACTTTTGAAGGCGGGCTGTCCTGGAGGAGGCTGCAGCTGAAGCCCCTGTGTTCTGGCTTTTCCCTTTATTATTTCGTCCTTTAGGTTTTGTTTTGTTTTCTGTTTTTGTTTTTGTATTTTGGTTTTTTTTTAATAACAGAAGCTTGCCTAATTACAGATTTAAAAATTCTCTTTCAATTCCTAATCTTAAAGAATTTTGTCTCAAATTTCAATGTACTCTTGTATATTGTGTTATTGAAGTGTATTTTCTTTTTCTTTTCTGTTCTTTTTTTTTTTTTTTTTTAAAGAAAGCCAGTACTGGACAATAGGTAATGTGGTAAAAAAACAAATGTTTTTCAGAAATGTCCGCAGTAGAGGAAAAGGGGCCCTCATCTCGGAACTGGGCTCCATTCCAAATACTGAAAGGACTGGTGGAGACTTAAAGGAAAGGTGAGGGGGTCAGTAGGTGGAAACGTACCATGGGGACACATCGAGGACAGGGGAATTCCTGCTACAGCTGGACTATGCAGCCCCAGCAGGACAGGGCCAAGCTGGAGGCCTCTTCAATAACAGGGCTCAGAGAAGCCTGGCTATAAAGTGGTCAAGGAGAAGGTCTTTGTCAGGGCTTACGTGGTTCTTCTTCAATAACTGTATCCACAGAACAAAATAACGATTACTTTATTTCTATTGTTTCATACAAAAGATTATGATAATCTTGTGATTATTTCATACACCCTTATTGCTTTCTTTCTCTTTCCCCTTTAAGCCTATGATTTATTCTGTCAACTATTCATTTCATTGTATTTTAAGAATTGGTTACTAAAAGTGTTTCAGAGTATCTGTAAAGAATACTTTTTCTAAGAACATGCAGAAAGTTGAAATAGAGAAATAGACAATATTTAACATAGGTCCCATAGGAAAAATATTACTACGGAGAAACAGAGAAGTAATGAACCAAATATTTAGAATAGCCCTGGCTGGTTGGCTCAGTGGATAGAGTGTTAGCCTGGTGTGCGGACAACCCAAGTTTGATCTTGGTCAGAGCATACATGAGAAGTGACCATCTCCCACTTCTGTCTCTCTTCCCCTCCTGCAGCCTGTGGCTCAACTGGTTCAAGCGCTGGCCCTGGGCACTGAGACTAGCTTGATTGATTCTAGCATTGGTGCCAGAGAAGGGAGGGAGTGTTGTCAGGTGGATCCTGGTCCAGGTGCATGCAGGAGTCTGTCCCACTATCTTCCCTCTTCTTACTTAAAAACAAATTGGACTAAATTACTCATCCCTAATAACTTTTTAAGAGCTCAATTACATATTTTGGGTTTTTGATAAAAGAGAAAGTGACAGATGTATAACAAATTAAGTTAAAGAATGACCCCATTAAAATAAAAACCCAGATTACCAAAATTAAATTTATAGTTGAGATAATAAATAGCAGGATATAAATGATAAAAAAGCTAAATTGTAAGAGGCCAAAAAGTAAGAAAATAGTAACAATCATATACTAAATCATTATATTTAATAATTATAGAAGCAGATCATCCCAAGAGTAAAAAAAAAAAGTACTAAATATACAGAAAAAAATAATATTATAAAAATAATATTCCTAATCCCTGGAATAATGACAAAAATAAACCCTGTCAACAATGTATACCCTTACAAATATTGGCCTCTTTTCCTGTTAATTATTATAATGATATTTATCTCCCTTCAGTATTTATTGAGATGAAATGACCTTGCACAAACCACATGGCCAAGGGCATCCTTTCATCGACCTTCTCACTGGCTACTTATTAATATACAAAGAAAATAATGAATACAACACAATATTACCTGGGCCAAGGCATTTCTAAATAAATCAGGGACTACAGCTATCTTGTGAATTCTTCACTGAGATAACCTTCTCACAATACCAACTGCGAGTTTACATAACCCTCAATGGACTAGGACAATTGCAACACCGTCTGCCTACAGTGAACAATCACAGCTCTTGGGTGTTTCAGCAAAGACAATTCTTATGAAAAATACATCTGATCATATGGGCTAATCTAACAGCTCTGTGCATGAGAGTTTCTCTGCTCAAACTGACAATTACTTGCTTACAGCTATGACAAAATTTGCTGGGTCTCTAATGAGACCACCATTAATAAGAATTAAGGACATAAACGAGGGAAAATGTCACCCATTCTTCTAAGAGATCCTTTAAAAAAAATAACACATCTCACCTTAGAAGAAATAGAAACAATAAAGTAAGTCCCAAAGGCAAAGCTAACCTGGGAAGAAATGTGTTGATATAGCCACACTGCTATCCTCCAAGTGGCTAACCTCGGCCTCCCATACAACTGGCTGCCCAGAAAAGTTTTCATGGAATGGCAATAGTGGGAAAGTTGTTCTCCACAGGAACACAATGTCAGGATAAACTGGTACAGAAATGGGCCACATGTAGAATATAACTAATGTATATTTATATTTTTTAAAATGGCCGACTTTGAGGATCCCATACAAAAATGCCCCATAGCTCAGGATATAACATATGCAGTTATATCAACAAAACACAAACAGAAGGCAAATAGTAATCACATTTATTTTTGTGAATGTCATTATTTTCTTTGGTCAGAATTTTTCATTGGGGTGAAAGAGAGGCGCTTGCCTAAAACAGGTTTCTCAGCCTTGGCACTACTGTAGCTTTGGGCCTGATCATTCTTTGTTGCAAGGGGCTGTTCTGTGCCTCATGTGTCTAACAGTGGCCCTTGAGTACAGCGAGTGTCCTCAGTCACCGTGGTGACAATCAAACACATCTCCAGGATTGTCAGCTTGCTTCAGATTCATGGGGGAGCAAATTCCAGCCTTCTCCTGGCCTAGAAAAAGACATGCTGGGTCTTTTTATCCTGATTTTCTTATCTCCATCCCTCTCCCTTTATTTCTGATTACTGAAATCTTATTCATTCACCAGACTATTTTTAGAGCAATAAATAAGGGACCTTGCATAATATGCTAAAATTTCTGCTTCAAAAATATACTTTTAAAATTAAATTATGCCCCAACCTGTGGTGGTGCAGTGGATAAAGCACTGACCTGGAACCTTGAGGTCTCTGGTTTGAAACCCTGGACTTACTTGGTCAAGGCACATATGGGAGTTGATGCTTCCTGCTCCTCCCTTCCTTCCCTCTCTCTCTCTCTTTCACACACACACCTCTCTCTCTAAACATGAATAAATAAAATCTTTTAAAAGATTAAATTATGAGTTTAGTCTCCTTTTTATGTCTAAGGGTTATAGGTTTAAATTTTACTGTTTTCACTAATTTTTATTTATTGTATTTATTCACACTTTTGTGACTTCCCCACTATATTTTCCCAGAAACCTTTCTATCTTAAAAAAAGAAGCTATATTATAAAAATATTTTATACTTAGTAAAATTCTTGATTTACTTCAGTTTATGGATTAACAAAATATTCTTTCAAAGTGTCAACCTAAGGGGGAACTTTAAAATATGGTCATTGATGAAGTGTACTTTGCGAGTTAAGAAATGACTGTTTCAGAGTCTGAGTATAAACTGAAGGATGCAAATGCTGTCATTCAGTTTTTATGTCATTGATCATCCACTTTCTTCCTTTGCTTTCATTTTATTAAGAGTCAGGTTTAAACTACATTTGACACAGAAATATTTTTCCTAATAATTATCTGGAAATAGTCTCTTTCAGTGAACAGGTGCCTTCTTGGTGTGTCTTGCTATGAACGGGTGTAGCATCGTGGGGCTGAAGGGGTGGCTGGCATCCTGCCCCTGGCGAATGTAAATGTTACAAGGAGAGAGAGCAGAGAAGTTACAAGTTAAGAGTCCTTTGAAGAGAAATTTCATTTACTTAACAACATCCCCAAGTAAAGCAAAGATAGAACCATATGCTGTTATGTACACCTGCATTGGCGCTCAGCTGTGCTCTTCTTTGCTGTTTTTTCTGAGTAATATTTTCTAGATTCTACAAGTGCAGAGACTGTATCTATCAAACATTTAGAATACTTGATTTTCTAAATTCTTCTATTTTTAACAAAAAATAAAATAGGATCATCCAATATTACTTGATATTGTGCCATAATGTAAGTTTAACCTCTAAAGACTTTGTGGAAAACTGTCTAAACAGACCCTTGGTGTGAATCCCTGAGAACAGCTGTTGATAATGCTGAGGCAGGTAAGAAATCTTTTTCTGAAAAAGTATCTTATGTCTCATGTGTGAAAAAAAGAGTTGAGAATAAACTCTACTTAATTTACATGGATGAGTTGTCAAAAGATAATCTGACACTCAGTTTTGGGGGGT
Organism: Saccopteryx leptura; assembly: GCF_036850995.1. Lineage (NCBI taxonomy): Eukaryota > Metazoa > Chordata > Mammalia > Chiroptera > Emballonuridae > Saccopteryx > Saccopteryx leptura. The sequence continues at coordinate 205,072,366 of NC_089503.1, read as the reverse complement.
TTGTTTTAGTACACAAATCTCAACAAAATCAACATCAGGTATGGTGATGAGCAGGCTCTAATTGGACCTTGGAAAAATCCCAATAATTATAACTCTAGAACCAAATTAACTAATATTAGGGAAGACGCCATAGAACTGCAAAAAGCTACCAATTTAAAAAGTTGTCTGCTGCTTTATTTATTCTAATAAAGACTTTACTTTCTTGATTTTTTTTTACATACACTAGGCTGGTTTCCTAAGAGAGGGGGGAGCCCAAAATAGGAGTTCAGGAGCTGAGAGTGGGTGAGGGAGTGCTCGTTGAAAGAAAGCTGTGAGGAGCTGAAGCCGGATAGGGAAGGGGATAGGAGCCCGCAAGGATGTTCTCTCAGCTGTGGTCCAGCTCTGCCCTGGTCCGCACAGGGAGGCTCTGCAGCATCAGACACATTGCAGAGCCATCCAGCCTGAGGCAATAGGGATGGAGGACAGCCTGTACCCATGGCTCCATCAGCCCTGGTGGAAAAGGGTCAGCTGAGGGCCATTCTCTGGAAAATGGGAGAGCGACACTTACATAAACGAGTTCCAATGGAGAGGTTTACTTGGTGTCTAGAGACAGACATTTCCGAAAGCCCCGGATGTCAGAGTCTGCACAGTGCAGGTAGCTGTCCTAAAAATAAGCCAGCCCGCAGCTACCTGCAGCCACCTCACTGATTCTGAGTTGACTTAGTTGGCCTTCACGCCATCCCACCCGGCACCATGTAGAGCAGAGGCAGGCTGTACCCACCAAGCCAAGCCCCAGCTGCAGCCTTGTGAACAAAATAAGTGTGATTGTTGTTTTAAGCTATTAAAGGTTTGAGATTTCTAATGCAGCCACAATAATTGGAATGCATGTGTTCTAGAGTTTGTTGAAATCTCACTTCACACATAGTACCTGTGTATGTACAATACGTTTGAACAAGTAATCAAAGTCCTCTGTGCCGCAGTAGAATTGGAACTCATCTCCTGTGGTTCTAGATATTATACACAGCAAGATTAGCCAGTATTTGAATCTGTTAACAAAGTTCCTCAGGCTATATGAATTGACAAAGGCATTCTTATATGTATTTCCTTAATCTTTCATATAGCAATGTAAGTACAGTTCTCTTCAATTAAATGCTACCTTTTAAACAGTAAAAGTAACTTCAATGTAATATATATGTGTGATTTTACTTGGATGATCTCTAACTTTTCTCAAAAAGAAAACTAAGATGAACAAATAGCCAAATTGTTATGTTTTTATGAAATTTTATCCATGAATGTATTCATAGGAATTTACACAATTGTTTTAGAATAAGAATAAAGTTGATTGTTAATTTGCATCAGGCTTGTATTTTGTAGGTCTCTGCTAAAATTTTACAACCACTACTTCATATGACCTTACAAAATAACTATCATGAATAATGAGAAAACCCCTTTCACATGTGAGCTACAGTGACTGAAGCTACAGAATTGAGGCTACAGTTAAACAGCCCAAGGAAGAGACCAATGTTAATGTATAATATAATGGAATGGCAATGATAAATAGGACCTCTTTACCATGAGAGCATGGTCATTCTAAAATTTGGTGACTTCCCACTGTGTTAAAACTCAGAATTATAAAAGAGGTATCCATTGGGTTAGGCATTACCTCTCAGATAACTGCAAATTTCAGTTTTCCCATCCTACTCATATTTACTGGATGGAACAGTGGATATCAAACTTGAATAAGATCAATTACGAAATGGTAGTGGAGACTATCAAAGCCACACTTCTAGGGTAAGGTACAACTAAGGACACATTTTCAACTGAGCACACAGATGAATTTTCTAACAAGCATTACTGCACATCATTGCAAGGAACTGTTTCTAAATGAAGCAACTTTGGAAAATATATTTAGTTAAAGATTCATGAGATTCTTTTATGAAATCTACTGACTATATTATCTTCTTTCTGTCTCAGGATATTTATGTTCTCATCAATTTTAGGATAAAAAAAAATTATATCAGAGATTTGTCCAAAAGTGTACATTGATCCATTGAATCATTTTAATACCATTAGCATTAAGGATATAGCCTGACCTGTGGTGGCGCAGTGGATAAAGCATCGACCTGGAAATGCTGAGGTTGCCGGTTCGAAACCCTGGGCTTGCCTGCTCAAGGCACATATGGGAGTTGATGCTTCCAGCTCCTCCCCCCTTCTCTCTCTCTGTCTCTCCCTCTCCTCTCTAAAATGAATAAATAAAAAAATTTTTAAAAATCATTAAGGATATAATACACATATGTAAAAACTCACCAGTATACTAAATGCACTTTAAGAACTATAAAAAATATGTGATAGCCTTACTCTCCCATACTCTGATATGAGTGTTTTTGTCATTATGGTATAATAAACTAGGGAATCTTGTCATTGTTTATTTTAAGTCCTTTCATGTCATCATCAAAGTAGATCCACACACTATAATTTAAAAAAATAAAATAAAATGAAAAACAACCCTAAGATTTTCTAACTCTGTACACTAAACTCCATTATTTAAAAATTTTATTTTAAATTTATTGTGTTGACATGGTTTCAAGTGTCTCACTCAATATAACACCCTCTACCCACCCTAAACACTTATACCATTCAAGGCACTAGGTTGAAGTTTTCAGAGACAGCCTATAAATGTTGTTTCCAGTCTGACACCTGTAATAAGTCTCCAGCTTTAATTTCAGAGACAAGTTTATCAGCTTGGCTTGCTGTCCTTGAAAATAGGTTGTTAAAGTGGGAAATCTGAAGGACCTTCACAGCCTTCCTCCTCTCTGCTGCCTTTATACTCATATTAATCTTGTTTTAATTCAATGCCATTTTAAACTTTCTAGTACATAATTTGTTCATTAAATTGCAATATTTTCTAGACTGCCAATATGGCTACAAGTTAGAGACCAGACCCAAGCAACTGTGACCATTTTGTGTCAAGATAAAATCTGGAGAAATTCCAGCTGGTGGACATCTAATGATATATATATATATATATATATATATATATATATATATATATATATATTATATTATATTATATTATATTATATTATATTATATTATATTATATTAATAGATTTCATGAGTGTAGTAGTTGTCTATTACTTTATGGATTTCTGCACAGTACTGGTAGACAGAATACATTTAGGCAAAAGGCAGTTAGACAACATTCTTAGAGAAATGAGCACTGAACTCCTATAATCTACAGTGCATCAGCTGAGCATACAAGTAGACTCTTAGGCATGATCTCTATAAGTCTGAGTTCAGTGCGTAAAGAAACTTAGATAAGTGGATGGTAGGTTTAGCACTTGGAAATACTTTACAAGATTCTACAGCATTCAAGGCTTAATAAAGAGCAACTTTAAAACATCTTGATGTGTGTTTTTATGCTACCCAACATTCCATATATAAGAAGCATTACTTATATCTATACCTCTATATGTAAATCAGAATAATCCACTGGGGATCCAGCCATGCTGGCCATTTTCTAATACTCAGAAAGTTTCTTTAAAGTCTTTGGAATAATTCTCTTTATTTTGATTGACTGGCAGTTATTTCAATTACATGCCTTTGGAATCTTCACAATTGTTTGCTAGGAAAGGAGATATTTGGAAACTGGGGTCCTAATTCTATAGCTGACAGTGCCTCAAAAATATGCACAATTCATTTAATATCTATGAGGTTCATTTTTTAACATCAAATTAGAAGGATAAGTAAAGTTATCTTTATTTTGCTTTCCATTTCTATTGACATTAGATGTGTGTGTGAGCACACACATACACATTGCCCTATTATTAGCTTATAAAATATTTTATCTGACAGCATACATAGTTCTTACAATATTTTGACTATCTTTTCTAAGAAGACTAAAAAAATAAGCATTGCTAAGATATAAATACATTTCTATTTTTTATAGTAAAATTTAAACAATGAATCAGGAAACATGATCTGAAAAGCTGGGCAAAGTTAACAAGGAAAGAAAGAAAACTTGTGGACTGCATTACACTGGTACCTTGTTTAAAACAATGAGATAAAAGATACTGAGACATTTAAAATGTATGTCATGTAGATTAACATTGTTACTTAAGGTTATGAAAGATTGTCTAGACTATATAATTTTCCAAGAAAAACGAATGAATCTGTCATTTGGTGCCTTGTTCTTATTTTAGATTGTATTTCTTTAAATTAAAAATCAAAAGAAAGAGCAGACACTAAAGGCTTGTTATATTTTCAACTTGGTCCTCCTATGATGTATGGTAATGTATCAGAAATGTAATATGGTGGAAACTTTGTCTCCTATGTGCATATTTCAGATTAAAGTACTTTTTGCTTTGATCATTGGGGCACAAAAGTTAAATGCATGTGCGTAAATTACTGGGCTAACTACGTTAGATTAATATTAACACTAAATGATTAGTAATTTATATATTAAGGCACACATGCAATGAAAGAAAAAATACTTTTCTTTTTATTTATTTGTTTGTTTGTTTAACTTAACTAAGAGGAGAAGAGATAGACAGAGTCCTGCATGTAACCTGATGGGGGTCCACCTGATGATCCCCATCTGGGGCCAATACTCTGCCCATTTGGGGCCCATGTTTGCAATGGAGCCAGTTTTAGCACCTGAGGAGGAGACTCCACACAGAGCCATCCTCAGTACCCAAGGCCAATGTGGTCAAATCAATTGAGTCATGGGTGCTAGAGGAGAAGAGAGAGAGAGAGAGAGAAAGAGAAGGGGGAGTGGGAGAAGCAGATGATCACTTCTCCTGTGTGCCCTGACCAAACCGGGACTTCCACATGCCCGATTGATGCGCTACCGCTGAGGCAACTAGCCAGGGCCCATACTTTTCTTTTTAAATATAAGTATACTATTTTCAAAGATAATTTCTCCAGAAATAATGAAAAAAGTTCCATGTGCAGATATAATATGTGATTGAATATAAAGACAATTTTACCGAATGCACTAAGTGATCAAGCTCTGGGCACAATATGAGCGATGCTGCAATGTTCAGCATGAGACCCTTGTAGGCCACAGCCTGAGTGGGGCGCTGCTGAGCTGCAGACCCAGGGCTTCCCTTCCGGTCAGCCATGCCACCGTGACAGTGAGCAAGTCAGAGTAACTGCAGCTTGGCCTGATTGGTGACAATTCTAGGTTTCCAGATTTTCATCATAAAGAGTTAAATGTAGAGACTACTAAAATTTTTATCAGTGTTTTTCTTTCTTCTAGACCCAGGGCTCTCTTAAGTAAAGCAAATACATGACCAATTAACTTTAGAAATTAGTGGAAAAATACACTTCACACATACTTGATAAAATAGTTCCCTATTTATGAGTGAAAACCTTGAACTTAGTATTTAGAAATCATGGAGAAAAACAGCCTTTCTCAGATTCCAGGTCTTGTCATGGAATAAAATATACATATATATGCCTAAAGTAAAAATCTATGTACACATGATTTTGAAAAGAAATCTGTGAGCTCTCACTGCTAAGAAGACATCTGATATATGTGTGGGAAAGGCAAGCTTGAATATTGCGAGTGACTAAATCATGTGTAGTCATGCTGGCTTGGTAGGAGGCACATCTCTCTTTTTGGAAATTTTATGAGCCTAAAACTAAAGAATAAAAAATAAACAAGATTTTTATTCTTGAAGTCCTGTGTTATATCAAGTAACAAATATATTTTGAATTATGAGTCTATGACATTACATACAATGTAACATTACACATAAACTACTTGTTATTATTACAAAAACCTTTTGTGGAATTATAATCCCACAATTTAAAATAGCTTGTTAAGTATTTGATATCATTTGTCATTCACAATCATTTCAATGATGACCATTGTCTAGGTGAACAGATGAGGCAAGAAAGATGAGATTTAGAATTAAAACCATATTAAGTTCTTCGGATCACCATAAGTATTTCCAGAGGAACAACAAAGAAGTGGAGACATTTTTAAATGGTATATCTGAATATAAATTTCCTATAGTGCATGCTTTCTTTATGGGTTTTCCCCTGTACAAATCAGAATCATTTTGAAAGCAGTTCTCTCTCTCTGAAGCTCGGTTTTCTCTATGTAAAATGAGGAGGTTAACCTCTGCATTATCTAAGATTTATTCTAGCTCTGACATTTTGATCTAGAATCCAAATACACAATCCAAAAAGCAAACAGACTTTCCACGCTTGTGAGAAAATATGACCTTCACTTATGGGCATATGAAAATATGTTATGTCCAGAGCTCTCTTCCAGGAAGGGAATATTGGTAAGTCAGGAAATATATGAGCTTTCCCCAAATCCTGCAACTAATTCCCAAAGGTAATTTTTTCATCTGTGTAGTCCTTTCTCAAGAGAGTTATTTTTTGGCCTGACCTGTGGTGGCGCAGTGGATAAAGCTTTGACCTGGAACGCTGAGGTCAATGGTTCAAAACCCTGGGCTTGCCTGGTCAAGGCACATATGGGAGTTGATGTTTTCTGCTCCTCCCTTCTCTCTCTTTCTCTCTCTCTCTCCTCTCTAAAATAAATAAATAAATAAATAAAGTTTAAAAAAAAAATCTTAAAAAAAAAAAAAGAAGAGAGTTATTTAACTGGATGGATATTCCTTATTCTATTTTCTTTTTCACCAAAGTTATAGATTTCTAACTCCTTAAACAAAATTTTAGTAACTGCATAAAGAATACTGTGCTTTTTCTTGGCAAGCATGGCACATAAAAATATTTCTACTGTCTGCTAAAATAAAAACATGAAGCATCAAAAATCAAAACAGCAAATCTGTATACTTATCTCAATTTAAATATTCAATTTTGCCTCAGATACCAACAAAAGACCCCTCAGTTAAAAGAATCTCCAGGTAGAAACAAATGTCTTATGGGTATAAAAGGCATATTTAGAAATTCTAACACTTCTTTTATTTATATTTGACAGGTTTTATCACAGAAAACTTTTGGTTGTGTTTTGATAAAATAAACATTCATATATTTTATATATTACTGATAGAAATTCCTTAGAGTGTTCATAATATAGAATTCATGGCTACTAAAATATTTAAGATTAATAGTTTAGTCAATCCATGTTTGTTGGGCATCCCATTTTTTATCATAATGCATTTATTTTTGGTAAATTATTTTCTATCAGTTTTTTTCTTTTTTAAAGTTGAATAAATAAGCTGAGGAACATCTGCACTGTGTATTATCTGAAGGCAGAATTTTCAGGTTCTTTAATACATATTTTTTGTAAACATGAAGCACATTTGCTTAAGCATTTTCATTTTGCACAAATGGTGTATCTTTTTTATTGTCTCCTGAGTTAGTCTGAATTCATTTGTTGATTTATAAAGTATCATTTTCACTAAAGTGCAAGCTGAACAGAGTGTGGAGTAGCAGAATACTAGGAAAATGTTTTAATAATAATTTTTAAAATCTGTTTATTGATTTTAGAGAAAGAGAGGAACAGAGAGAGATGGGGGGGGGGGGAGAAAGAGACAGAGAAACATCAATCTGTTTCTGAATGTACCCTGACTGGGACTCTAACTGGCAACCTCTGCATATAGGAACAGTGCTCCAACCAACCAGGGCAGGAAGATGTTTCAAAAAGAAGCAGAAAGGCTTCATTCTAAGGTGTTCTGTTCCAAGAGGTGATCAGTTTCCCTTTCAAATTTAAGATGAATTCCAACTGCAAGTAAATCGCTTCTCAATATTTTATATATCAAGTGTCTTATTTAAAACTATTCTTTTATTAGATAGGCATTTCATTAAGTTATTTAAGTGGTTTGTTGTGCTAAGGTTGATCTATCAAAAAAATGTTTCTTTTAATAGAAATATATAATCAAATTTTTATCATGATTATAAGACAAATAAGATTCAATAAACATATTAAAGAAATGTATATCAAACTCTCTATGGAATAGATAAGTCTGTTATGTAAAATAAAGTGAAGCTATCTCTTTATTGAAACTTTTCCTTTTATTGCAGACATATTGACTAACCCATTCCTATTTCCTTTTGGATTCTTATAGCCCTTTATGCTTGTCCCAAAATTGTTAAGTGCATGTTGGCAGACATCCATCAGATCATTCTGGCCTCCCTGAAATGACTCTAGAAGGCTATGTCTAGACTCTATGCAGAAATTAATTTTAACATTTTGAAACATGGGTGATACCATAATCATAGAGCACCACTTCAGATGTCTTTATAGGGTAAGCATCGTTTTCCATCAAAACCAATTGACTATTCTCGATGCACTCACCCTGCCTGGACAATTACAGGAGTTTCTCGTTCACCTTCCACTGTCAAGGGCATGTGCAAATGATATCAGAGGATGAGCAGCATCATTTTTAATGAATGTTTTAGTGCCAGACTTTTTTTAAGTTTATTGGTAGAAGTATTATGAAAGGACAATTTTTGGGAAAATGTGTGGTTTGCCTTTCCTGGAACTAAATGCAGTCCTTCTCTACCTGCTCCTGAACACTGAAACTTTACACAGAACTCTGGTCTTCTCTGGTAACTTTCCTCATTGGAATTATCTGATGCTGTAGGTTAGCTACGAATATCTTAAGCAATAACTTCTAAGAAAGTTTATACATTAGGAATATAACATTAATGACATAATTTTGCCCTTGGGATGGGTGGGCAAGAGATCTTTTTCGTTGTAAAAAATTCCCAGTAACCAAATAGTTTGAGGTACACCTCCTGATCGGCCAAATTTAGGGCTGAAAAAACAAAAATTGTGAAGTAAATGTGTTTACAAGTTCAAAAACAGTATCATTTTATTACCTCTCCTTATTTTCAATGACTCTTTTAGATAGAAAAACAAATAAATAGCCTATTTCTGATGATACACACACACATAACATCAGAAATAGACAATATATGAGCATGTGTATATAGATATATATAGTGTGCATAGATATACATAGTTTATATATGTATATGTAGACATAAAATTGATAAATATATGTACAGAATATATGCATATGCACATGTACATAATATATACATCTATAAATTCAGATATATGTAAATATACATTTATGAATTTTTTATCTTATTTCCTCTAACTGTAGAAGTGTAACATGTGAGCAGTGATCCATCTATTGGTCCAAGATATTTTCTTTTTCTAGTTTCCAACTATCCCACCTGACCTTAGTGACAACTCACTTGAAAAATGATGAGCATTATGCTGTGTTTCTTATTAGAGGTATGGATGCAAGAAGGATATTACAAAGGATGAAAAATGTAACTACATGTTGCAATCTATTTCTTATATAGGCCATTCTCTTTGATCCTCACTTGAAAGCATTACCATTTCCAGGAGATGTTACAAAAAAAAAATAAAAAAATAAAAAGTAATTACCACCACATCTCAGTTAGAGGAGCTTATGGTATTAAGGGTTCATCATTTTTCATTCTTCCTATTTTCCTGTCTAAAGAAACAGTGTTCCATGGTTTCAGGCCAAGAAGCCGAGATTTTACTTTTTTATTAGGTTGTTTTTTTCTTTAGCTTTAAAAAATTCAACTTGTGAGTAGTGTTTTTTAAAAGAGTACTAAAAAAATAAAGGCAGGATACTCACCCTTCTACAGAACAAGAAACTGCAGTTAGGTGATGCTAAGCCTATTAATATCATCACTGAATATTAATCATACTGCTTTAGTGAAATAATTTCCATTAGCCACAATGGTTTTTCAATAAAAAACTTTTATGTAATTTGAAATTTAGCAACTTAAGACGGTTATAACACCACAAGCTTTACTTTTTATAACCTTTACATTCCAAAGAATTTTTACTATATTTTCCTAATTTACTCTCTAGGTGAGATAAGACATTATCATTAACATTTTATTAATAGAGGAGCAGGGAAGCTGACAAGAATTCCTAAAGTCACCTAGATGAAGTTACTGGACGAATTGAAATTAAAGCTTGTTTCTTGGAGAAAAAAAAAAGGCTTTGTTCCTTGAAACATAAACATTTGAATAGACTACTTAGTGCCTAGAAAATTTAATCACTTTTTCAGAATACTTGAAATTGGGAGCATAATTTTGTCAGATTCTGAATTGTGATGGATTTGTACTTAATAATGCATTTTACTGTGAGGGCCTTGTTATTTTTTGAGACTTGAGACTTCATTAAGAAATCTGATAAATATCTTAAAATCCCATTGTATTAATTTCTTTAAAGTAAATCACAAAATGGAACAACAAAAAAGATTGAGAGATTATATCTCTTCCTTTCAAACACTTTCTAATATCCAACTATTCAATTCTATTTCGTAACAGTCATGAACTGACTACAAACATAATCTGCATATAGAATGAATCATAAGCAATTCATATTTTAAGCTAGGCTATGTTAACTGTTTTAAACACTTTATTTTCATTATGTTACATAAACCTCAAAAATATTCATGCATATATACTACCAACCTCATTTACAAATGATGTTCTCAAATACATTTCTCCCCCAAAATTCATATGAGTAGTTACTGTTAAATCCTTGACTGGGAGAGATCTGTTTAAGATCAAAACCTGAGGTGTTAATGGGTGGGTTATATGACCTACCAAGTGACCTCAAATAGGTAAAGACTCTATAACACCAGATGAAAGTAGCCACAACAAAGCAGTGGCCAATCTTCCCCATCAGAGGCAGGGACAGACCCATCACCACTGAAGGACATCTTCTTACCAGAAAGATGTCAGAGAAAGCCAAAAATCTCCATAAAACTTCCTTGGAAGCTAAAGAAAGGTGCTCTTTATTATACTACTCACTCTATTGGGACCCATCAATATTATCTAAAGAAACAAAGTATGTATTTGAGTATCTTAAAGAAAGAAACACTTATTGAAATAATATGAACCAATGAGTCAGGCATCCAATGGCCTTGATGGAAAAATCAGTAATCTCCAAGGATATCACCATATTTCCCTTGATGAGCCCAAAGTACCACTTCCTAAATTATTGCTGAGAAGGGGAAATAGTGTTGAGAATTTTTTGCCTAATTAGAACTCTGTAATTCAATATTGGAATCAAGAAACAGGTCTATTATTACACATGGATATATAAAGTTTGGTGTGAGAAATATGTTAAAAATATATATAAAAAACTATCCCATTGTTATACCCTTGGGGAGATTAATTAACATTAATATATATTTTATGACAATTCAAGTTAGAATGACTTATGGTTAGAAGGAAAAACTATTTTTAGTTCAAAAGAAGGGTCCACTGAAATCAAACTGCATTTCAGTGAAACTTAGGAAAAAGAGTTTTCTTTGGAGCCTGTTGACCAAATCAAATACCTATAAAATATAAAGTAAGGAAATAGGAACTTTAAAATGCCTTCTACTTTCATACCAATTTGAATCTGGCTACGTATTTTTATGGAAACTGAGAGTAATACCTTCCCACTCAGAAGTGACGACCACAGCGACAGTGTGACCAAAGTTAAAAGGGCACTGAAAGTTGGGTAACATTTTCCTTCCTAAATGTCTTTCCCTTCATGATGGCATCAGAAGCTTCACATTTCACAGATCAGCTGGTGTCCTTGTTTCCACATATAAATGTGTTTCATCTCTTCTAATTTCATTTCCCAGAGAGTAGAAATTCCTAGCCTCTAACTAGAAACCATAATAGCATGAATCTGCATGAAAACCATGAACCCAAATGGCTGAAAATTATGTTTTACATCACAACTGCTAATACAGTTATGTTGAAGCCTCATAACATTTGAGGGGTGGGTTTATATGCACTTACTATTATATCATCAAAACTTAAAATTTAGAATAAATACCCTAAAGTTAAAAAGGGTATAGATGTTAAGTATTTTATAGATTCCTGAAAGTTCATATCTTCCTGACTCACATATTCCCACTACATCTTAAATCTTTATCTCATTAACTCAAATCTTGGGAGGGAAGCGTCTATAGATTCATGAATTATAACCTAATCTAGAATGTTGATACTTCTTTGCAATCACCTACCCTTCACTGTCTCTTTTCCTCGCAGCAAAAGTGGCCACTTCTCTAGAGAATTCTGCCTTTAGTTTCAACATTGCCATTACTTTATGCTTTCCCATTCAATTTTGTTTTTTTTTTTAATTTTTTTCAGTCTTTCTTATTGGATCTTCCTATACCCAGAGTTTTCAAAGTTTATGTTTCCTGAGATACTGCAATTAGACTTCTTTCCTTTCCTTCCAGGATAAGGGGTTTCATTTATCTCAAACTCCATATTATCACATTGGCAAAGGCACATATTTTTATTTTTAATATTCCAGTCTCCACAAAATGTCCAACAGGAACCTACAACTAAATATATTGAAAACTGTACACCTGCTCCTCTGCATGGCTCTCCTAGATCAGTTATCACAGGACACACTTGACCAAGTTATCAATTTCAGAGTTATCTTTAATTCTAACATTCTGGTCACCTACTCACATGGCAAACCTTTCCTATATATAACCTGGTGTCCTCCACAGTGGTCCTCCCACCATTTCTCATTTGCTATTTTATTTTTCTGACTTAGTGCTGAAGTTGTATTTTTGAAATTCAAATTGAAGCCTGTGACTCATCAGAATCTTAGAAGTAAAGTTACATTATTCTATATAAATTCAGTGATTTTTTCCAAGGAAGGCCTTGGGCCATGTGTTCTTTCCTGGAACAAGGAGATACATGCTTTTTAACTCCCAGTTAGGTTGCAGGTTGAACGAGAAACAAAGAGAAGTGACTTTGATGCATATAGATCATAAAATATATAAGGTAAGCATCTGAATAACAACATCACTCAAATTTATGGTGCTATAGAGTGAAGCTAAGATAACCTCATGGGACTAGTGTCAAGGATTTGTCATTCAAGTGAGGCAGTTCAGGGTAAGGGTTCATCCTTGTATTAGTTTCCTGTTGCTGCTATAACAAATTGCCACAAACTTATTGGTATGAAACAATGCAGATTCATTATCTTATAGTTCAGGAGGTCATAAGTCTGAAATCAAACACACTGGCCTAAAGTGAAGTTATGTGAAGGGCTGGTTTCCTTCTGAAGGATTTAAAAGGGAAATCTATTGCCTTGCCTGTTTCAGCTTCTAATTGGCTCATATTCCTTGTTTATGCTTCTTCTCCATCTTCAAAATGCATCCTCCAATCTTTGTGTCTATCATCAAATTACCCTCTTCTTGCCATTTGTGATCACATTTAGATTTATCAAGATAATCTTGGATAATTTCATCCTACCTCAAGATCTTTAACTTAATCATGCTTGCAAAGTTTTTTTTGCTATATAAGATAGCATTACAGGATTAGGACCTGGATTCTGGGAGGTTATTATTCAACCTAACACAGTGTTCCAGCTCCCAACAGAACTTTCCACATACACAAAATAATCAGCTATAAAAAAAAACATATACTGTTCAGTCTTACATGGCTTTTCAGATTCCTAGTCAACCACAGAACCAGTTTAGTTTTAAGGCTGAGTAAGAACTTGACGAGTCATTACCACTTCTATGAGGTTTTCAATGGTCTGTTGCATTAGAGACTCAGGCACTCCCTTCAACATCATTCCATCAAACTTCATACTTGTCCTTGTCATATGATTTGCAGGTTTTCATCTCGTGCTATAGTCCGAGATTCTTGTCTCTTTTTCATCTTGGCAACCCCACCAATTAGCACAATAAAAAACTCAAGGTGTAATGATATAGTAACATAGTTAATCTTTACCCTGTGAAGTAAATAAAAATATTAACTGATTTCTAGTTGATCTAGTGATTTTTAGGTAATCACTTTGGCCCACGATGTTTATGCTAATTGATCATATGTAATCAATTGTTCACTTAGAAAGAATTCATTGAGTACTTACTTCAATTATCTTTTTATTTATTTGAGGATAAGTAAGTCTACAAAGAGCAAAGAAGTAAAATATAACCCTTTCAGACAAATTAATATAAAATATATTCTAGTGTTAAAACATGTATTTCTTCTCTATGTTATGCATGCATTCTACTTTATTTGAAAGTGAAGAATGAGACCAGTAGCAAGAAAGTATTCCAAATAATCAGATTAAAGTTATATTCTAAATATCGTCATATCGATCAAAGTTAATTTTTTCTTTCTTCATGTAAAAATTATACATATGCTAAACACTTTTATTTAAAACATTCAAAATCTTGGGAATTTATGCTCCAATGTTAAAATAAGCCTATAGTCAAGTTTTTGCATTAAAATATGTAGATTACATTTTGGAAAGTATAATTTGTAAAGAAAAATAAAGGTAACATTTTGGTTATCATAAAACATAGTTATAAGACTCTACTCTGCATGCTGCCAATAACTAGTTATTTAACTTGGGCAAATAACCTTCTAAAGTATCTACGGTCTCATCTCTAAAATGGGAATATAGCAGTATATACCACATAAATTAATTTATTGTGAGAAGTAAATGGAGTAAATGCCTGGAAGGTATTTAAATTAATGTCTAGCTTCAATACAGTGTAGCTGTAACAATTCTTCTAAATTATGCCGGAGGGTGGCATCTAAATCACAGCTTTTTCAATGGCCTAACATTTAATTTTACTTCAGACCAAGACTAAGATAGTCTTGACACCAGTGAGATTCCCAACATGATATATGGACAGCACATCCCCAGGGGAAGAGCTCAGGGATAGTATATGTCTCCCAGGAGAGCTGAACAGAACAGATAAAGGGAGGAGGAGGAAGGGTTGTCTTAGAGAGAGATATGAATTCAATGTTACCTAGCACAGGCAGGAGCAAGTTAGTCACCTCAGAAGGCTGCTTTTTCACATAGAAACAAACTTAGTTTAGGTCTCCGCAACTATTCTGAAGCAGCAGAGCATCTTCACAGTATCACTCCTGCTACCAACTTAATTAATGGTCCTAAATTCTAAGCAGTTTAAGGACATCTACACATTTTTCAATTATACAATCAGCAGCCATTTTTTTTTTTTTTTTTTTGGTAAAAATCTCCCATTGTAAGAAAGTTTCACTTTGGCTGTATAATCTCCCTTTCTGAATTCTCACTTTCCGAAATCCCTCACTCGGGTCTTCTGATCTTCTGAAGATTTTGCTTATCCCCCCTTCGATTCAATCTGGCCTCCTAATAGCAGCTGCAGATTCCTGCTCTGCCACCTACTGGTTATATGACTCGGGTCAAGTTATTTAATCTCTGTATCTCTCAGTTTTGTGGATTGAAGAATTAGCATTGTTAAAATGTTTCTATTATCTAAAGTGAACTACGAATTCAATGCAATTCCTATCAAAATTCCAATAGCTCTTTTCACAGAAAAGTCGGGGGAAAAGGAAGAAGATATTAAAAGGATACTACAGAATTTCAAGTATAAATTGAATAAGGCCTGAGGATTTTATGTATAGCCATTGACTGTAGTTAATAACACTGCACTGCACTATATAATTAAAATTGAAAAGGGAGTAGAACTTAAATATTTTGGCCAAAAAATAAAAGAGCTAAATATGTGAGGTTATGGTAGTATTAATGCATAGGGGGCAGGTCCCTTCACAATATGTAAGTACATCATATTATCATGTTATACCTTTAAATAATATAATTTTATTTATCAGTTATACCTCAACAAAGCTATTAATATAAATTTGTACTGAAAAAGAAACAACTGACAATAGAAGTTCATGTTATTTTCCTAAGATATCTTTTACAATTCTCCATCATAAAGTAAAAGGAAAACCAAAAACAGTTAAATAGTGTAGCTTTGTAATAGCTCCAATCACAAGCTAATATTGTCCTCAGAACCACTTGCACTAGTGTTCAAACTATTTGTATGCACTAAGGCATTTATGAGGCCATTCTCCTCAGAGCCACTGTAGTTTTACTGTATCTTTTACTATCACTTTAACATCCTCAAAGTTGCATTAATGGACTGGAAAAGTTAACACGGTGCTCTAAGTACGGTATGTACTACCAAAGAAGGATATTGATGAAAGAATGATTCTAAGTTATTATGCAAAATCCTCCCTCATCTCCGGTTTGTAGTATTATAGATGATTCATTCACAGTATCATTTGTCAACTTGCTATTATAATAAAGAGACCTAGTAATATATCATAGTTCAAATTATGTCACCATGTTAAAATAAAACAAAAACCTTTGGTTGTTTTTCATCAACATTTATCATCTTTTTCTGTCTATGAATATTTTCTTGATAAATAATAGTTGTATATAAAAGAAACTATATAAGCATCCAAAGGTAGATTTTACCTGCATATAATAATTGATAAGAATAATGGAATATCTTAAATAGATTATATTAAAAAGAAAAAAAACTGTGCTTCTTCATTCACTAGTCATGCTAAACAGTGCTTGGAGATGTATTCCTAACACATTTGTGTGACTAATCAACAATTTTCAGGCTAATGTTTCCAGTACACAATGCCTTCCCCAATGAAAAGTGGCGAACTCTCTTGCATTAATGATTTAAAATATGTCATTGCTTCTTCCACTCAGGAATTATCTAGATCTCTTGAAAGGTATTAGTTACTTCATTTGGAAAGCACATGGAATGAGTACATTTTTGCTGTGGTTTACATTGCTGTATAAATACCTAGTAGGGAATAGTAATCCAAAACAACAGCCGGGAAACAAAAACAAAAACCCCAACCATTTCTAATTTTAAAATACAACATATTAAAAGCTAACATGGAGCCAACGCAGATTAAATACTGAAAAAATGAATGAAAGAAAATATTTCTTAAATACTAATTGCTTCAAGCTTTTAGCTCAGTTGGAAAGAATAGGGTATTAACAAGCTTTTAATCCCCATAAGGGTAAATTAAATTTACACAGTGAACTCTCTGATCCCCGGCCACAGATTACACCCTGTCATCTCAGCTGGTGACCCAGTAAATGCATTCGATTGATCACCAGGGGTCTTGGTGTGGGAGGTTAGATGCTTATCGTAAATTCATCACTAATAATGTAAAATTAACTTGAAGTTTTCCGGCCCCCAGTGGATAAATCATATCATTTTCAGATACAAAAGGACAGGATAAAAAAAATTAGATATTTGGCAAAATATAGCAATCAAGGTAACTGAAACTTTGCTTTGTGGTAACCATAATAAAAATTAGTTATAATATCAGAATAATAGCATATTCACAGATGTTTTCTCTTATACAAGAAATATGTTTAAATTTGAAAAAATATCAAATTATATCTAGTATAAATATTGAGTGACTATTATGTGCAAACAAGTTACTTTTGAAAGGCTGGGTACAATATAGATACATAAGGATCCTTTCCATGCTGATAATGTGGACTAAACTTCATTCAACATAATCAAATTTTCAAATGTATAGAAAAAGAATAAAGTGAAAAGTAAGCAGATAATAGGGGGCAAATTAATGAACACCTTATTAATTGCAATCAATTCTTTTAACCTTAAAATAAATGGATCCTTTGGGTTGTCTGGTGACATTGTACTAAACTTTCATGTAAAATTATGAGACCTATTTTTTATGTAACGATCTATGTTCTTTTTAGGCATATAAAGGTTTCGTTTTAACAGAATAGCTTCTCTATTTCTGAGAATATACTCACAAATTAAGTTAGAAAGCTCAATGGCTTCTTTTACTCATAATGGATAAACTCAAGGTCCCAGTAAGCATAATGGATAAAGTCAAGGTCCCAGTAAGCAAATAGGGTGCTGTAATTTGGATCTTCC
Organism: Saccopteryx leptura; assembly: GCF_036850995.1. Taxonomy (NCBI): domain Eukaryota; kingdom Metazoa; phylum Chordata; class Mammalia; order Chiroptera; family Emballonuridae; genus Saccopteryx; species Saccopteryx leptura. Next base: position 205,054,667 of record NC_089503.1, on the reverse strand, counting down.
ATTTTAACTTCATTGCCTTGCGTGTTTCCAAAAGGAATTCCTGGCTGGAATCTCCTGCAATGTAGCAAAGATTTGTCAACATAAGTTCTTTCTGGGGCAGAAATATCTAGATAGGATTTCAGTGGTACTGTCCACCCAATGTAGGACTTTGAAAAAGTAATGTTGCCTGACCTGTGGTGGTGCAGTGGATAAAGTGTCGACCTGGAAACACTGAGGTCACCGGTTCAAAACCCTGGGCTTGCCTGGTCAAAGCACATATGGGAGTTGATGCTTCCTGCTCCTCCTTTCTGTCTGTCTGTCTCTGTCTCTCTCTCTCCTCTCTAAAATGAATAAATAAAAAATATTTTAAAAAAAAGAAGAAGTAATGTTTGCCCCTCAGTTATGTTTTCTTCATTAATTAGAGTAAAAACGACTCTCTTTCAGAGTTGTTGGGAGGATTAACATTATATCATGCGTATAAGGTATTTAGTACACTCGCTATGACATATTGTTTACACAAAAATGCCAGCTGCAACTGTCATCATTCGTGCGAGTTTTAGGCAAATCATTTTACTTCCCTCTAGACTCCAATGTCTTCCTTAATACACCAAATAGAGTAACAGGCAATAATATCATGATAAACATGTAGAATAACATTTTGATAATTCTATATTCAGTATGAAACAATCTGTCTTATGTCATCAACTAGGGGAGAGATCTTATATTTCAAAATGAACTTGGCCTTTTTTTTTTTTCTTTTTTTTTTTTTTATAATAATTTTATTTTTTTAATGGGGTGACATCAATAAATCAGGATACATATATTCAAAGATAACAAGTCCAGGTTATCTTGTCGTTCAATTATGTTGCATACCCACCACCCAAAGTCAGATTGTCCTCTGTCACCTTCTATTTTGTTTTCTTTGTGCCCCTCCCCACCCCCTTTCCCTCTCCCATTCCCCCCTCCCCCCCGTAACCACCACACTCTTATCAATGTCTCTTAGTTTCACTATTATGTCCCACCTACGTATGGAATAATACAGTTCCTGGTTTTTTTTTATTTACTTATTTCGCTTCGTATCATGTTATCAAGATCCCACCATTTTGCTGTAAATGTTCCGATGTCATCATTTCTTATGGCTGAGTAGTATTCCATAGTGTATATGTGCCACATCTTCTTTATCCAGTCATCTATTGATGGGCTTTTTGGTTGTTTCCATGTCCTGGCCACTGTGAACAATGCTGCAATAAACATGGGGCTGCATGTGTCTTTACGTATCAATGTTTCTGAGTTTTTGGGATATATACCCAGTAGAGGGATTGCTGGGTCATAAGGTAGTTCTATTTTCAGTTTTTTGAGGAACCACCATACTTTCTTCCGTAATGGTTGTACTACTTTACATTCCCACCAACAGTGGATGAGGGTTCCTTTTTCTCCACAGCCTCTCCAACATTTGCTATTACCTGTCTTGCTAATAACAGCTAATCGAACAGGTGTGAGGTGGTATCTCATTGCCGTTTTGATTTGCATTTCTCTAATAGCTAAAGAAGATGAGCATCTTTTCATTTTTCTGTTGGCCATTTGTATTTCTTCCTGGGAGAAGTGTCTATTCATATCCTCTTCCCATTTTTTTATTGGATTGTTTGTTTGTTTGTTGTTGAGTTTTATGAGTTCTTTGTATATTTTGGATATTAGGCCCTTATCTGAGCTGTTGTTTGAAAATATCATTTCCCATTTAGTTGGCTTTCTGTTTATTTTGTTATCAGTTTCTCTTGCTGAGCAAAAACTTCTTAGTCTGATGTAGTCCCATTCATTAATTTTTGCCTTCACTTCTCTTGCCTGTGGAGTCAAATTCATAAAATGCTCTTTAAAACCCAAGTCCATGAGTTGAGTACCTATGTCTTCTTCTATGTACTTAATTGTTTCAGGTCTTATGTTTAGATCTTTGATCCATTTTGAGTTAATTTTTGTACAGGGGGAGAGACTGTAGTCCAGTTTCATTCTTTTGCATGTGGCTTTCCAGTTTTCCCAGCACCATTTATTGAAGAGGCTTTCTTTTCTCCATTGCGTGTTGTTGGCCCCTTTATCAAAAATTACTTGACTATATATATGTGGTTTTATTTCTGGACTTTCTATTCTGTTCCATTGGTCTGATTGTCTATTTTTCTGCCAATACCATGCTGTTTTGATTGTCGTGGCCCTATAATATAGTTTGAAGTCAGGTATTGTAATGCCCCCAGCTTCATTCTTTTTCTTTAGGATTGCTTTGGCTATTCGGGGTTTTTTATAGTTCCATATAAATCTGATGATTTTTTGCTCTATTTCTTTAAAAAATGTCATTGGAAGTTTGATGGGAATTGCATTAAATTTGTATATTGCTTTGGGTAATATAGCCATCTAGATTATATTTATTCTTCCTAGCCAAGAACAAGGTATATTCTTCCATCTCATTATATCTTTTTCGATTTCCCTTAACAATGGTTTATAGTTTTCATTATATAAGTCCTTTACATTCTTTGTTATGTTTATTCCTAAGTATTTTATTTTTTTTGTTGCAATCGTGAAGGGGATTATTCTTTTGAGTTCCTTCTCAGTTGTTTCATTGTTGGCATATAGAAAGGCTATTGACTTCTGTATGTTAATTTTGTATCCTGCGACCTTACTGTATTGGCTTATTGTTTCTAGTAGTCTTTTTGTGGATTCCTTGGGGTTTTCGATGTATAGGATCATATCATCTGCAAAAAGTGATACCTTTACTTCTTTTTTTCCGATATGGATGCCTTTTATTTCTTTGTCTTGTCTGATTGCTCTGGCTAGAACTTCTAGTACCACATTAAATAAGCGTGGAGAGAGTGGACAACCCTGTCTTGTTCCTGATTTAAGGGGGAAAGCCTTCAGTTTAGTGCCATTTAATATGATGTTAGCTGATGGTTTATCATATATGGCCTTTATCATGTTGAGATATTTTCCTTCTATACCCATTTTGTTGAGAGTCTTAAACATAAAATTCTGTTGTATTTTATCAAAAGCCTTTTCTGCGTCTATTGATAAGATCATGTGGTTTTTGTTCTTTGTTTTGTTGATATGGTGTCTTACGTTAACCGTTTTACGTATGTTGAACCATCCTTGAGATTCTGGGATGAATCCCACTTGATCATGATGTATTATTTTTTTAATATGTTGTTGTATTCGATTTGCTAGTATTTTGTTTAGTATTTTAGCATCTGTATTCATTAGAGATATTGGTCTGTAGTTTTCTTTTTTTTTGCTATCCTTGCCAGGTTTCAGTGTGAGGGTTATGTTGGCCTCATAAAATGTGTTTGGAAGTATTGCTTCTTCTTCAATTTTTTGGAAGACTTTGAGTAGAATAGGAACCAAGTCTTCTTTGAATGTTTGATAAAATTCACTTGTATAGCCGTCAGGGCCTGGACTTTTATTTTTGGGGAGGTTTTTAATGTTTTTTTCTATTTCTTCTCTACTAATAGGTCTGTTTAGGCTTTCTGCTTCTTCTTGACTCAGTCTAGGAAGGTTGTATTGTTCTAGGAATTTATCCATTTCTTCTAGATTGTTGAATTTAGTGGCATAAAGTTTTTCATAGTATTGTACAATAATTCTTTGTATATCTATGGTGTCCGTGGTGATTTCTCCTCTTTCATTTTGGATTTTGTTTATATGAGTTCTTTCTCTTTTTTCCTTGGTAAGCCTTGCCAAGGGTTTGTCAATTTTGTTGATCTTTTCAAAGAACCAGCTCCTTGTTCTATTAATTTTTTCTATAGTTTTTCTGTTCTCTAATTCATTTATTTCTGCTCTGATTTTTATTATCTCCTTTCTTCGGCTGGTTTTGGGTTGTCTTTGTTCTTCTTTTTCTAGTTCCTTAAGGTGGGAAGTTAAGTGGTTCACTTGGGCTCTCTCTTGTTTATTCATATATGCCTGAAGTGATATGAACTTCCCTCTTATTACTGCTTTTGCTGCATCCCATAGATTCTGATATGTCGTATTGTCATTTTCATTAGTCTGTATATATCTTTTGATCTCTGCACTTATTTCTTCTTTGACCCATTCTTTTTTTAAAAGTATGTTGTTTAGTTTCCACATTTTTGTGGGATTTTTTTCCTCTTTTTTGCAGTTGAATTCTAGTTTCAAGGCTTTATGATCAGAAAATATGCTTGGTACAACTTCAACTTTTCTGAATTTGCTGATGTTGTTTTTGTGGCCCAACATATGGTCAATTCTTGAGAATGATCCATGTACACTGGAGAAAAATGTATACTCAGTCACTTTGGGATGAAATATCCTGTAGATGTCTATCATATCCAGGTGCTCTAGTGTTTTGTTTAAGGCCACTATGTCTTTGTTGATTCTCTGTTTGGGTGACCAATCTAGAGCCGTCAGCGGTGTATTGAGGTCTCTAAGTATGATTGTGTTTTTGTCAGTTTTTGTTTTAAGATCAATAAGTAGCTGTCTTATATATTTTGGTGCTCCTTGGTTTGGTGCATATATATTAAGAATTGTTATGTCTTCTTGATTCAGTGTCCCCTTAGCCATTATGAAATGGCCATTTTTGTCTCTGAGTACTTTTCCTGTCTTGTAGTCAGCATTATCCGATATGAGTATTGCTACACCTGCTTTTTTTTTGGATGTTATTTGCTTGGAGTATTGTTTTCCAGCCTTTCACTTTGAATTTGTTTTTATCCTTGTTACTTAGATGATTTTCTTGTAGGCAGCATACAGTTGGATTTTCTTTTTTAATTCATTCTGCTACTCTGTGCCTTTTTATTGGTGAGTTTAATCCGTTTACATTTAGTGTAATTATTGATACTTGTGAGTTCCCTATTGCCATTTTATATCTTGCTTTCTGTTAGTTTTGTGTCTTGTTTGATCCTTCTCTTTCGTTTTTCTATCTTTTGTTTTTATTTGGTTGTATTCCATACATCTTTCCTCTGTTGCTATCTTTTTTATCTCATGTGCTTCCGTGGTGGTTTTTTCAATGGTGGTTACCTTTGAGTAATGAAAAGGGTCCCTACCCTGTTAATTGTAGCGAACTATTTTGTGAGTACTTTTGCACTCCATCGTCCTTTGCTACTGTTAATCTCCATCTTCTCCCCCTCTTTCTTTTTGTTGTTGTCACAGTTTAAATTTGTTTTTATTGTGTTCTTCTTGGAGCTTTTACTTGTGGCTCTGTTTTTTTTTTGTTCTTTGTATCTGATTGGAGAACCCCCTTTAGTAATTCCTGGAGTGGGGGTTTTCTGATGATAAATTCCCTCATCTTTTCTGTATCTGTGAATGTTTTTATTTCTCCTTCATATTTGAAGGATAGCTTTGATGGGTATAGTATTCGTGGCTGAAAGTTCCTCTCTTTCAGGACTTTAAATATTGGGGTCCACTCTCTCCTAGCTTGTAGAGATTCTGCTGAGAAATCTGATGATAATCTAATGGGCCTTCCTTTATATGTTGTATTCTTCTTTTCCCTGGCTGCCTTGAGAATTTTTTCTTTGCTGTTGGTTTCTGTCAATTTCATTATGATATGCCTTGGAGTAGGTTTGTTGGGGTTAAGAAAACTCGGAGTTCTGTTTGCTTCTTGAACTTGAGGCTTTAGTTCTTTCCACAGGCTTGGGAAGTTCTCATCTATTATTTGTTTGAGTATGTTCTCCATTCCATTTTCTCTCTCTTCTCTCTCTGTTATACCTATTATTCTTATGTTATTCTTTTTGATGGAGTCAGATAATTCTTGTAGGGCTATCTCATTTTTTTTAATTTTTGAGTCTCTTTCTTCTTCTCTCTGCTGTGCCTCAAGTTGCTTGTCTTCTATTTCACTAATCCTCTCTTCTATCTGACCTGTTCTATTAGCTAAGCTTGTTACTTCGTTTTTCAGCTCGTGAATTGAGTTTTTCATCTCTGTTTGATTTGTTTTTATAGTTTCAATTTCCTTGGACATATATTCTTTGTGTTCATTGAGTTGTTTTCTGAGCTCCCTAAATTATCTTTCTGTGTTTTCTTGTATATTTCGGAGGATTTTTAGGATTTCTATCTTGAATTCTCTGTCATTTAGCTCCAAGGTTTCCAATATATTAAATTTTTTCTCCATAGATTTTTCCTCACCTAGCTGTGTTACCTTTCTTTCTTTTGTATCCATGATATTCGATTTTCTCTTCCTTAATGGCATCTGAGGGTGGTTTTGTTGATAGTATTAATGAGATTTAATAAAGAATAAAAAGTTAAAAAAATTATAAAAAAAATAAAAAATCGAAAATAGTTGTTTTTTTTAAAAAAAAATTAATAATGAAATAAATAAAAATAAAATAAAATAAAAATTTTTTAAAAAAGGAAATTACTCCCCCCCTCCTTTTTTCCTCTCCTCTCCTCTCCCCTCTTTCTTGAGAAAATCTTGTGGTGAACTGTGAATTATAACAAACAATGCCTGTGATGGAGGGCCTGAATTGGGGAAAAGTAATAAAGGGGCAAAAAAAAAAAAAAGAAAAATAAAAAAAGAAAAGAAAAAAAAAAGAAAAACGAGAAAAAGAAAAAAAAAAGAGCGTATGGACCCACAAAAAGCAAATAAGGAAAAAATTTGGGTCAAGAATAAAATGATTTGCTTTTAGGTGTTGGTTGTCTAAGAGTTATGATGAGAGGAATAAGAGGAAAATGGAAAAATGGGGAGACAAATTAAAAAATTACTATTGTATTTAGTGGAACAAGAACTAGATAAAATGGAGAGCCAGGGATGGGAGCACTGCTAGTGAGTTAAAAAGGTGAAGTAAAACCCCCCCAAAATGCCACAAACATAAGTTTGAGTCCCAGATAAGATAATTTGTTTGTTATTGAGGTTTGAATGAGAGGAGATGTAAAGGAGAAAGGAAGAAACTAATATAGAGGGAGAAAAGAAAGAGAGAGAGAGAAAAAAAGAGGGAACTACTAATAGAAGAAAAAAGAAAGGAGAGAGAGAGAGAGTTAAGGGTTTTGGAGTGCAACCCTCATAGAGAGAAAGGAAGAGAAGAGAAAAGATAATGGGAGATGTAACACTTATGGGTAGTGTAGTTCAAGGAGAGGAGAGAGTAAGACCGGCAGAGAGTTAATCGGCCAAATTGGAGGAGGAAAAAAGTATCAAGAATGAAGATAAGAGAAACAAACGAACAAATATAATAAAATGGGATAGGTTATAAAGTCTGCAGATTATTCTTGATTTTGAGAGGTTATCTTCTTTCTTTTTCTTTTCTCTCCCTCTTCCTGGTCGGTGACTCTGTACCCTGGGTTCTGCCCCTTTGGCATGCTCAGGTAGAGGTTTGCAGTTAAGTCTCTATGGCAATGTCATGTATTGTGCTTTAGTCTCGTTGGCGGTCGAGGCTATTAGCATTTATAGGCTCCGACAGTGAGAGAGTCCGTATTCCTGGAGCCTTTCTCCTAGTCTTTCCTTCCTCAGTTAGTAGCCTGATAATCCAGCTATGGGGTTGCTGCTGCCTCTGCCTGGATAGTAAGAGGCTCAAAGAGCTGGCAACTCCCCATTCTATTTCCACTCAGCACAGGGCTCTGGGTAAGGCTCAGTCAGTCAGAGCTGCTAGCATAATCAGGCGGGCTTTCCGCCCACTCAAAGACCTCTGGTTCTGTCTGCCACTCTGTCCGGTAACACAGGCAGGCGCCCACTTCCGGGGCACTTGGAGGAAACTCACTCACTGGCTGCGTGCGCAGACCAGGATATCCGGCCAGCAGTCTCACGCTCTGAGTGAAACCCCCAACCGCAGGGAAAAGTTGCAGCGTTGGAATTGAGTCTCGGTCCGTCCCCGTGTGCGGCTTTTGCAAGGCGCTGGGGCAGCCCGAGATTCCGCTTTGGCCCACACAAAGGCCCCTGACTCTGCCCCTCTGTGTGATAACACGGGCGCGCACTGCCGAGGCACTCGGAGGAATCGCTCACTCCTTATCTGCGCGCGCAAACCCGGATATGAGGCCGGCCGCGTTTCCCTCTGAGTGCAACCCCCAGCAGCACGGAAAATTTCCACCGTTGGAATTAGTTCTCACTCCCTCCCATGCGTGGCTTTCCCAGGGCACTGGGGCTGCCCAGAGACTCTGCCCTCGGCCCACAGAATGGCCTCTGACCCTGCCTCTCCGTGGGGCAACACGGGCACCCACTCTCGGGGCCTAGGAAGAAATCTCTCGCCCACTAACTGCGCACCAACCAGGAGACCGGGTAAAATGGCCGCCCCGCTTGTCTTTCTTTGTTTGGGTTTGGCGTGAGTGTTAGCTTGTATTGCCCGGGTTGCCACAGGATCAGTTTTTTCTCGGCTTGGATCTCCGTGCCACAGCCTGGTTCAGCCGTTTGTGCCGTGGCCTGAATCTATTCACCCCCTTTGCCCGCCTCAGTTTCTATATTCACAGTTACCAGAGAAAGCCGCCCTGTTTAGGTTAGTGAGGAAGACGGAGCATTTCTTACTCCCTATTTCCTTCGGAGTTTGGTTATATATTTAGCCAATTTTTCACTCGACCATACCTTTGGGTGTATTGCGAAGCATCTGGAGGCTCCAAGTATAGGTTTTTCTGTTTCTGGTTGAAGATCTTGTTGAGTTTTGGGGGAGATTTATCGGAATCGCTTCCTACCCCACCATTACTCTGACGTCATCTCCCCTGAACTTGGCCTTTGAGAAGAAACCGGCGTAGCTATTTCTGTATTACACATATATTCCATAAGAGAAACAATAAGATCTTAATGTGCCATTATTTTATTTAAAGTTAATGTATACTTAATAGAGATTATAGATATTAAAGAGATAGAAGCCCTATTTCATACCTGGAGACTCGTAAAATATTTGAGAGGGGGGAAGACACACACAAGACAGAGAATAATACAACCATAATTCATCGGTAGATTGGCGTATTAATCTCTTGGTGTAAAAAGCCTCCTCTGCCTTGGGAGCCCTCTCTAGCCACCATGCAAAGATGCTGGACCACCTCCTACCCTCAGGCCTTGGCATGCACAGTTCTCTGCCTGAACACGTATTGCTCCCTTATTCCCTTCAAGTCTTTGATGAAAATGAAGCTCTCAAAGTCCTTCTCCACTCATCCTGTTTAAAAAATAAAAGGCTTTCCCATGTGAGGCCTTTCTTATTTATTTATTATCTTTCATTCTTCCATGGCTTCGCTTCTTTTAAAATCCTTTTTAAAAATCTGTAGCACTTACTGCTATTTAAAATACTATATATTTTAGTTAATTTTTTGCTTATTGTCTATTTCCTTTCTCTAGAATATAATTTCTTGAAGGAATATATTTTTTAAATTCCCACTGCAATATATTTTTTAAATTCCCACCAGTGCTTAGGAAAATGCTTAGCATGTAATGTGTAAGGCCCCCAGTAAATGTGTTGAATGGGGTAAATAAAATATCTGGTCTTTCAGAAAAAGATAAACTTGATAGCACAATCTCTAAGCAGTGGTTTTACATGGCTATGGCACAAACATGGGAAAGAAATACACTTTCTCCATATACTTTTTCTACCTTTTGAATGAATACATTCCATTGCATGCGTTCATGTTCAGATATAAATATTTTAGAGAGACAGAATGTTTCATAAAACACTAAATATTGGATATAATGGAGAGAAATGACTTGGCTGACCACAAATTAACTTCCATCTGTCTTCTTTTATGACCACTAGGTTTTCCTGAATGTTTATTATAAAAGCAATCTCATTTTGTCTACCTTACGGTCTCTGTCTCTTTGTAAGTGACTGTTACTAAAACGGTAAACAAATAAAATTGTTTTCTTTGATTCTTTTGGGTCCTTGACAAAAATCACTTTCTGTACAATCCCATCTACAAGTTTTGGTGGATGTTTGATATAAAAACGAGTTCAGTTGTTATTCCCCATGTGAGTTGGGAAAATGAGCTTCTGTTCACACCTACATTTCATACCTGAAGATAAGCTCTCTTGTACGCCGAAAAAACATCCCTTTCAATTACATCCAGGCCACAAGATACAAGAAATATCAAGTTCACATGAAATGTATCAAAAATATTACAGTGGGAACTCAAATTCTTTTCCCGAATCTCTCAGAAGTGGCTCTGTTCAGTACAAGTGCTACCAGCCACATGAAGCTTTTTAAAATAGAATGAATTAAAATTAAATAAAATAAAAGATTCCATTGTCAGTTCCACTAGTCACACCCTAAATGCTCACTATCCACAGCAGCTAATGACGGCCGTAGGGGACAGCGCAGACGCAGGGCATTTTTATTCTGACGGTGCAGCAAGAATTAGTTTTGTCCTGCTCTACCTGAGGCTGAGGCAAAAAGACAGCAGAGATAGGGAGAATGTAAGCACATCAAACGCATATGGTAATGGATTTTTAAAGGCAAAAAGAATCCTTTGAAAGTATGACCTCACCATTCTTTGGTCAAATATTAGAGGATCAGAAGCTTACAATAGCATCCAGCAAGGCGCCTGCACATGGTGTACTGAACCAGGTTTTCAGTAAACACATGTTGAAAGAATTAACTGGTAATTATTTTATGATTCTTTATCATGTCCACAACAGTATTTGAGATATATATATATTAGAGATATATAATAGAGATATATATATATTCTGGTAGAAATAACTATTTTGCAACAATAATTTTAATCTCTATTTTTAAATCATCACTTTAGAAAAATGTTGAATTGGAATTAGATAACTCAATAGCACTGTATAACTATTTAAATGAAGAGAGAGGTCTGTTATGTTGGTCATAATTTAGGTACACACACATAAAATTTTTGATCAAATGGGATCCTATCACTTCCTTGTAAGTAAGAGTCAGCAGTACAATGGCTCCCTGTACTGCTTCCCTTCGAATATTTCACTCCTATTCTTCCTCAAGAGTGTAGATCCTGGTCATGATCACAAGTAAACACACATCTCCTGCTCCTGAATTTCCATGAGGCCCCATGGGAAATTCTTTCACGGCACTGTTGACTCCGCCTTTATATTTGAATTTGTACTCAAATACTCGTTGTGTATCCTTTCCACTAGAAAATGAGCCCCATTAGGGCTGGGACGATGGCTATGTTCCTCACCACTGTACCTCCTACACTTGGTACATGGTAGATGTCTGGTACTTGAAAAAGAAATGGGTGCTATTCGTGCTCCTTCAGAACATTGCTCTCTCTCCGCACTCCTGGTTCGTTGATATTCCCTTGGGTGTGATAACAGTTTAAGCGAGTGGGTGGGAAGGAGATACTTCCTTTGGTTCATTGCCTTAAATGCTTCCTTTCCTCACAACAGATTTTGTTCTCTTCCTGTTAAAAATTAACACCATGCTGTCGACACTGTGTCACGGGAAAGATAAACATGTAGGAGTGAGAACACGTCTGTTCTCCCTTATGATATGCTCTCGCCGGGGTGACTCCCGGACCTGAGTTGCTGCTTCCTAATCTGTGAAATGGGAACAGAACCACCTGTCTCCCTTCACTCAAACTCACACAGTGTTTGCCAGGGTCGTATGAAATGTTACGGGAAAAAATGTTTAATCCAAATTATTATTATTCAGAACTTTGGAAGACACTTCAGCTTCTGAGCAGTGTGGATCTCGTGTTTTCCTCATACTCTGCCAAAATGTAATTTTCTGCCACTTTAGTGACTTTCTCTTCTTCTGTTCACACACAGAGAACTCTCCGTCTCCTTTCCTGCTCTATTTGATTCTCCATCTGTCTTCCATCCCATTTTGTTCTCCACTTCACTGCCAACTCCCTGTCTTCCTTCTTATCAGGTAATTTATCTGTCAAGCCCTGCAGTCTGGCCCATTCCTATTGCTTTACAAAAACTGTCTCAAGTGACCTTCTTCATGCCATAGCCTCTGACCATTTCACCGTGTTGTTTCTACCTAAATCCTAAGCTGCCCATCAGCGGTCTCTCCCAGTCACGGGACACACCAAAGCAGAGCTTGTGCAGTTAGTGTGGGTGCTTATCACACTAACTTATCCTCAGTATTGTTTCAAAGGAATTACATTCAGTGTTGTTCAGTACCATTTCCAGGTTTCTATACGAAGCCCACCTAAAAACAATAATTAGATAGGTCCTTCTTGTATCAAATGAAGTACACTGATGCTTAATGAAAATAATTATCATTATTAACTAATACACTTTGAGATGATTATTGAATCACATAGAATGATGTATGTGAATTATTTTCTAGGAAATATGTTACCATCTCCACAACCAACAATAAGAGCTGACCAGGGTCTACATCTTAAAACCAAGATAAAGTTAATGTTATCTTTTTCTTCCCAGAGAAAACTGCCTCTCTGATAGTAGAGCTAATTGATGAACATGAACAAAACTGATGACTGATGATCGTGTTCATCAGTGGACTATCTCCCACTCTATACACATTTTCTCTTAGAAATGGACTGTGGTGCATATGTGTATGGGCTGGGGTGGTAATTGTACTTCTACCTCTGTGGTCTTGTTGTATTGTTTTAGATATTAATTTTTAATTATTCCAAATATTTAATGAAATTAAAACTTTTTAATTGCAACAAAGGTACAAGAGACTACCAAAAATACATTGCAGTTTTGAAAAAGAACATTAAGATATTGCTGAAGTTCAGGATAAAAGTTTATGCCCTGCTAGTATATGTAAAATGAACCCTAATGATTCTACTGCAAAACTACTATAACCAATAAATGAATTCAGTAAAGTAGCAGGCTACAAAATAAATATCCAGAAATTTTTTTATACACCAATAATGCACTATCTGAAAGGAAAACTAAGAAAACAATGCCATTCACAACTGCACCAAAGAAATTAAATACTAGGAATAAGTTTAATCAAGGATATAAAAGACTTGTACCTTTGTGGTCTTTAACCAAGTCAGTCACTGGCTAAAAAAACACTTATTGATCTTCTACTCCATACCAATCACTGTTCAAACTGTTTATCCTCATTGGTGAACTAAAAGTTATGAATCTATCTTCTTAAAGCTTATTCGTTTAGATAGATGATAAACAAGTATATAAATATACAGAATTTAAACCCAAATATCCACATAAAAATTATAGTAATTGGGAAATAGACTAGATATAATAGAAAATATCATGGGTTAGAGAGTTAGAGTCACAGAGCAGGAAACCAATAAGGAGGCTTGTGGAGTAGTCCAAACACAAGATGGCGGTGGTATGATACATAATGGTGACAGAAGAAATGGAGAGTGAGTGACCTATTTGAGATATAGTTAGGAAGCAGAAACAGTGGTTTTCCAGAGGCTTATAAATATGCAGTAGAGGAAAAGTGAGGATGAAGGATGATTTCTGGATTCTGGTTCGAGTAAATGTGCAGACTATGGCCCCATTTAGGATGGAGAAGAGTAGGAAAGAGGAGATTCACAGCACAGAATGGAGATAAAGACAATTTTTGTTTTAAGTGCTTTAAGATGACTTAAATATTCAAGAAAAAATGTCAAATTTTAGAGCAGGGATTGACCAACTTTTTAAATAAAGGCACAACTACTAAATAACTTTGGCTTTTCTCTGTTGCAACTATTCAGTGTGGTCTTGCAGCAAGAAAGCAGCTGTAGAAAATACCCAAACAAATGTGTACACACTGATATTCCTATACAACTCTATCTGTGGACACTTTAACTGGAATTTAATATAATTGTCATGAAATATTACTCACCGTTGGATTTCTCCCAACCATCTAAACATATAAAAACCATCTTCTATCCTAGACAAAAACATGCTGTGTGCTGTCTTTGACCGATGGGCTGTAGTCTTTCAACCTATCTTTTAGACATAAAGTAGTCCAGTCCAAAGAAATCTGATGGCAATTAAAGTCATAAAAATGAGTAAAACTGCCTAAGTGTAGAATATAAAACAGGGGTCCCCAAACTTTTTACACAGGGGGTCAGTTCACTGTCCCTCAGACCATTCGAGGGCCAGACTATAAAAAAAACTATGAATAAATCCCTATGCACACTGCACATATCTTATTTTAAAGTAAAAAAAACAAAACGGGAACAAATACAATATTTAAAATAAAAAACAAGTAAATTTAAATCAAGAAACTGACCAGTATTTCAATGGGAACTATGGGCCTGCTTTTGGCTAATGAGATGGTCAATGTGCTCCTTTCATTGACCACCAATGAAAGAGGTGCCCCTTCCGGAAGTGCAGCGGGGGCCGGATAAATGGCCTCAGGGGGCCGCATGTGGCCCGCGGGCCGTAGTTTGGGGACCCCTGATATAAAAGATAACTCAGACATAAGGCCTGGAAAATTTTAAGAGTTAAAGATCTTTTAAGGGAAGAAGATACTGTGAAGAAGATGGAAAAGGAACAGGCCAAGAGACAGAAAGAACCAAAGAGAATATGGCACCATGGCAGTGAGCAAGGAAAAGGCAGTCCTCACAGCTGTCAGCTGGGAGCTGGCCTGGCATCAAGTGAGGACATGGTGTTTTCCTGTTGAATGTGAACAATATCACAGAATACCAGTGTGAGACAAGGTCACTATATAACCATGACGGAGTGTGATATAAACAAGTGCCCTCTGTTACCCTGATTGAACACAGACAATAACAAGAACATTATGAAAACTACAAATATTTCCAAACTTCCTTGCTCCCAACTAATATGAGTGACTGCTACTTCTTTACCAATTATATCGTTAGCCTCACTCTGTTCCTCTACCTCTTAAATAAATATTAAGATACACAGCATAGAATCCCATTGCTTCCTGAAAGTAACCAGTTCAGAAGACATTACTTCCTTGTACCTTCCTCCAAATCACCTCACACAGCCCACATCTGTAATAAGAGCTTCCTACTATACTCTTATTAAAATGTCCCACAGTTCCCTGCAGTATGTGGTCTCCCTTCTCATCCCAATTATTCAAAAGTCCAACTTGTTCAACCACAGGTGTTATGTCTGGTGGCCTTTGACTGATGGTCTTTGACTGATGATCATCAACAAAGAGACAGTCTCAGTAACAGAGTGCTGAGTCCTCAAACGCGAGAAGTCAAATAAGATGGGTACTGAAAAGTGGTCATTGGACTTGTTTACATGAAAATAGTTGGTGTGTTTGAAGCTGACGCTGGACTGTGATGGGATCTTGTGTAAATGCCAAGAGGAGAAAAAATTATGCACAAACAAGTGTCAACTGGTGGTCTGGTCGTAGGTGCCAAACGAGATGCCAACAGCAATCCCTAATTTGGGGTGTGGTGAAGAAGGAAACATATTTAGTGCACACAATTTGATGGTAAGATGCATGGCTGAGTGGAACAGCTCCATAGAGTACAGTTGGGCAGCTGTGAAAGCTGCACAACCTGGAGGGGACCCTGGGGCAAGGCCCCTTTTCAGCTACGCAGCTCTGTTCCTATATGTCTGTGCCCTGATGGCCTGCACCAGTCCCCTCAGCTGTGCTCCTGCTAGTTATCTTTCTGTTCCAAGGCAAGCTGGGGAAACACTCTTCAGTTTTCAATGGAAAGTGGCTTCTGGAGCTAGAGGTGAGCTGGCTTATATTGACAGATGTTGCCGCCCCTGGTCCCTGATTGGTTAAAATAGAGCTGATCTGATTGGTCGGATCTGCTGCAGCTGCAATTGGATAGGGAAAGCCTCAGTCTCATTGGCTGAAATAGGACTCCAGGAACTCCTATATAAGTGCTGGCTCACATGGCAGGCGCACAGTACAGGCAAACAGCTCAGGGCAGAGGCAGGCAGTTTAGTGCAGAAGTTTCTCCTCCAAGTGCTGTTCTCATGAGAAGCCCTGTGCAAAAATGGCTGCTAGACTCTGATTTTTTTTTTAATTTGAGCCCAGTTAGACGCCAGGAGCCCCTCTTAGTCCTCAGGATTCACATAAGTTAGCAATTTTGTGAGTTTGATCTTGAAGAAATGCAAGCATGGATACATATCACCAATGAGTATGCTCCAATTATAATCTGGTCTTTAATTTCTATTCCTAAAATACTTTATAGGTATTGCCTAGCATGACACTGAATTACAGATATTTAATAAAATGTCTTTTGATGGATAATGAGATTTCAAGCATTTCTACTTCAAGAATGGCACAAAGTAACTTAGAGTGATTTTAGGTGTGAAATATTTCAGCCACTATATATTTCACAGAAAAATAGTTCTGCAATACCAAAAGACTTTTACAGAGAGAAAAGAAATGTAGTTAATTATTTTCCAATTAGCTGGATGTATTTCAGGGGAAAAGCAATACATGGGTAAAATAATTTATTTATCTGGAGGTCCCAGATAGCAATCACAATGGTGTGGCATAATGCATTTTATTTACATAATCTAAATATCGGCATAGTTCGTAATGTAGAAAAAAAATACACTCCAGACTTTAGGAATCTGAGTCTATTAAAAGGAATTTTGTTTCTGTTGGTTTTCTTTTGATGTTCAGTATTAGAGAATATGATTCTGCCACACAATCACTTCTCTGGCAATCAGAGTAGAGTATCAGGGCTTATTTGTGCTAGGCCAGGAAAAAAAAAAAAAAGGAGCAAACTGCTTTAAGATTCAAACCAAGCTCATCACTTTCTATAGCATGCATTTAAAATACGCTCTGCTGCAATTCAGTCTGTTTCTTTTTCTCCTAACATGGTTAAAAATACTGTTGCCAGTCATCAAACCTATGGTTAAAAGTTTAGGCAGGATTGCTTCTGCTGCATTTCACATCTTCCAAGCAGGAACCTCTGTCTCTTCGAGATGCATATTAATTAGGTAGCTGTAACTGTCATACTTTAAAGGGCTCTAGGGGTCTTTATTCTCAGTATTGGAGTCCCTCACCACCTCTTCCATGGTCCTATGCCATTCCAAGGAATTAAAACTTATCATTTATTCAACCAAAATCTCATCAATATACTTCATATTAGAGGAGACTTGCATTATGGAAAAACTCTGTCTTTGTTGGTTTATCCCCCAAACTCAACTACTCTGGAACAACTGAAGCCTGGAAATACTTTTAAACCATTCCTAAGAGGGGCATTCTTTCTGTTCTGTGGAATGAAAGAAATCTATTCCTTGGCATATTGGTATACACGAATTCAGCCTTCCCTGGGGAAGACTACATTTCCCAATGATTTCCTCTTTTCTTACCGATTCTTAGTATTTTCGTTTTCCTCTGTGTTCTGTTTTATTTGGTATCCAGACTGTGTCACACCCAGTTAAGTCAGCATCTCTGGAAGTGAGATGCCAGCATCAGCATTTTTTAAAGTTCCCAGGGTGATTCCAATATGCAGCCAAGACTGGGATCCTCTGGCTACAGTCATTGTTGATGATGGTGACCTCCCTAAATGCCATTTTTCACATCCTTACTCTGTACATACCATATCCAACACATATCTTCACAGCATGCCTAGCAGGCAATGAATGATTGAACACATCGTGCTGATCAAGAAATGAGACCTGGACGGCTCCTTCCCTACGGGCAGCCAGCTCTCCTCCCCACCCCTCAGCCCAAGTGTGTTTTCCTTACTCTCTTTTTCTCCTAAGCTCCATGGGCCCTGTCTTCTGGAAGTTAAGTGCTTGCAAAAACCACAGAAGGCTGACTGGAGAGGGCCAGGACCCAGTCTGGCGCTGCCTCCCAAGCAGTGCCCTCTCTATTGACCCAGCGGCCTTGTGACAGGACTGTGGGACTGTTTGTATGTCTTCTGAGCTTTAAGGTTCAGGTTTCTCATATTCCCATGTCTCATTCCCCTTACAGCCCACACCCTCTCACAGCCTTTCACTCATTTCTGCCACAGAAATCAACTCTACATCACCATCTCCAAAACCTTCCTTTTACTTCTTAATGAGTCAAGTATACTTGCATAACAACTTGTACTTATAAAATACTTATCATTTTAAGCTATAAAATTTTGATAGACTTCTCTGCCTATCACAGCTAATTGTAAGCTTCTCCAGGGGTTCGTGGGTTGCATTTGTCCCTGAATCTCCCAGGACTAACAATTAATAAATACTTGTTAAATGTATACAAGTTTGGCAAAACTACTGTCTCAAATTTAGAGGCAGAGACACTCTGAAATGTTTGATTTCTTAAATTATTCTTTTATGAATCACATACTTTTCAGTAGTCTAATGTGATATGAGGGTTCATTGTGTGAGTGTGAATGTCTATATTAGATAACATATGTATATATAATTGTAAGCATAGGTGTAGTCACTTATCTGTTCTTCATTTTCTGAGCCCCCAACACACCAGCTGCAATCACTAGATTTTGCTAGATCATAAGGTGTGCAAATATAGTACTGACTCTATGAGCTAGATTCATGCTGTCCCGCAGGAGAGCATTGGACAACTGAGAGATTTGCAAACTCTTTTGATGTAGACAGCAAATCCAGAGTCCCTCTATCCTAATAACAGAAATTCTGCCATACTTGGTATTTCCATGAGGTTTTTAAGGTTTTGTTACTCAGAACATTTCCCTAAAGACTTGCTCTTCATGGATCAGACCACTTCGTGCAAGTAGCCTCCATGAACATGGAGGGGTACCCTGGTGTCAACATGAACATGGAGAAGTACATTCACTTGCCAACATTTATTCCTCTGCCCATTCCTGTGCCAGCCCTTTGGGTGGCAAGCTCCTTCAAATAATCTCAGATTGCATGGTGACTCTGTGGTGCACAATCAGGTTTGCATACTGAGACCCACACATTCATTTTCTCGTTTTGCCTCCTGTTTGCCTGTCGTGTCCCAAGTCTCTAGAGATGAGGCATATTCTATTTTCCCTTCTCTTTCGATTAGGGTGACAGGCAATATATAAGATTCACATCTTGACTTGTCAGTGCAGCTACCAGAATGCCTCCCACACGGAATTACCAACTGAGACCAATACTTTCTAGCCTCAGGAAGTAAATATTTGAACCTTCACATGCAGCTTGCAGGCCACTCCAAGTGATTATAGTGTAGATGTCACTCAAATAAAATTGCTCCCAAACTCAAGCTGTAGTTAGCAGATATAACACTCAGGATCCTCCGAGAATATGCTTCAAACAAAACAATGTTAAAAATGAGTAAAGTAAATTAAGATATAGTTTATCATAGGGTAGTCTCAGAACGAATGGAACCACTGCTCACTGTGCAATTCATGAGACCAATGACTTAAATATTGATTTCCTAATCACTGTCATTGTAAAAAGGCATTCTGGTTTTTTTTTTCTATGTCATAAATTTGACTTTAAACAGAGTTAAGAAGCTTTTAGTGAGAAAAATTTACATCTGTTTATGTCTGAAATTAAAACCACAAGAATTGAAAGGCAGAAAAAAATAACCAAGGGGGTTTTCAAAAATTTAAAACTCTTATCATGCATAAATGGAGCTCATCAAAGAAAGTAATTTCCCTGCAGAAAACACTCCATCTTTTGTTTTATGTAAGTTATCAACATGAATATTTTATTCTCAGTGAAACTGCCTTTTCCCCTTTGTGTTTCATATTTTTCACTTGGTATCTCAAATAAATAGGCTTTCTTCCTTCTGCCCCACTCTGTTATTCAGGTCAGTTGCAGTACAATATTTTCCTTGCCTGGTGAAAGTGTTAATTATAGATTGAGGTTTACTAATTCAACATTTTTCATTCTTAGCTCTAGCATGTAATGAAGTTTAAAATCACTAACCACTTGACTTTTCCCACAATAAACACAAACTCATTTTTCCAAGGTGGAGTATAATATCTAAAGTAGCTATGAAAGTAAAACATTTATCTCAGTTTAGTTTCAGTTTTGACCCAAATGATGAAACAAAAAGTTCCATGGAATGGCAACTCTAGGAAGTGCCGTTTACCATGGCCAGTCCAGTCAGCCTATCTGGATGCAGCAAACCAGACATTCTCACCCACATTAATACCAAAGATTCTAATCTTTGGATTCATTTGCCTAGTACCGTCCTTTAATGGAGAGCTCTGTTTCTTCACCTAATGACTTAAGTACTATTCAAGTCACTTACTGTATCTTCGTGTTCTACCAATAATAACCTTATGATGTCCAGAAAATCAAAGTATTACAATTTATTGGTAGGCATATCAAAATAATATATTATTGTTTACTTCAAAGTTTTCAATCAAAATTCATTGATATTTTTAAATCTAAAACAAATATAGCCATTATTGGCACCTTCTATGAGTCTCAAAGACTGAATTAAGAAATTAGTTTTAATTCAGACTGCAAATATAATTATACAGTACACTTAAATTTTTGAATAGTAGCATATAAGTTCCCTCCCTATATTTCTAGAGTCTTGGCTAAAAAGTTGTCAGCTAGATTTTGCTTTCCATAGTTCAACTGAGAAATAATACTATAAAGTTTCAAGTTCTTGAGCCCTTATAATTTATAAGCAGTAGTATGTTTTAGCATTGGCGATAATAACCTTGTATACCACACCATTGCACTCAAAGCCTCATACAACCACTTAACATCTCACTTGCATAGCTGAAGAGGGTATTCGTAATTCATCTGATATTGTTTAAAATTACTTTGATTATAGTAGATGCTGATAGGACCCAAGATGAATATTCAGGAATAATTTTCTTCAAAGGAATATAATGAAAATGTAAAGCAGTACACATTCTTTAACTCCCATAGAACTTCATGTATCTTATATCTCAGGGGTTGGGAAAATTTTTGGCTGAGAGAGTCATGAATGCCACATATTTTAAAATGTAATTCTGTGAGAGCCATACAACAACCCATGTATGTTACGCATTATCCAATAAAAATTTGGTGTTGTCCCGAAGGATGGCTGTGATTGGTTCCAGCCACCCGCAACCATAAACATGATCGGTAGGAAATGAATGGATTGTAATACATGAGAATGTTTTATATTTTTAATGTTATTATTTTTTTATTAAAGATTTGTCTGCGAGCCAGATACAGCCATCAAAAGAGCCACATCTGGCTCGCGAGCCATAGGTTCCCGACCCGTTATATCTTATAACCATCTTAAAAAACTCCCAAGATGAAACACTGGAAAGTAATAAATAGAAAAATATCAATCATAGTTGATCTTGCTAAATTAGCTTATTTTTAAAGACAGCCCTATAAATAGGGCAAATCATCAGTGATCATAAACTATGTTAAGGCTGAGTTTTTGAAGAATATGATTTTTAGCTTCCTTTGGTCTCCATACAGCATTGCCCTTTAAAAATGCAACAATAAATCAGTTGCATTCTCTGCACTGTAATGCAAAAAATGACAAAAACTACAGCATAACTCAGATAAATAGAATGTTAGGCTAATACTCAAATCTCTCACTCAAAGCAATTGAATTATTTTTGAAGCCAAGCAGTTACTCATCTTTTCCGTTAAGCACATTTCAAAAACAAATAAATAAAGTGATTAAACTACTTTGTCCCAATTTTTTTTTGGCTTTCCCTTCTTTTATTTATTTATTTATTTATTTTTATTTATTTATTCATTTTTAGAGAGGAGAGAGGGCGAGAGAGAGACAGAGAGAGAGAGAGAGGAGAGAGAGACAGAGAGAGAGAAGAGGGGGAGGAGCTGGAAGCATCAACTCCCATATGTGCCTTGACCAGGCAAGCCCAGGGTTTCGAACCGGCGACCTCAGGATTTCCAGGTCGACGCTTTATCCATTGCGCCACCACAGGTCAGGCCAACTTTGTCCCAATTTTATTTTGATGACCTACTGTTACAAATATTTCTTACCATCTCTTAGCTGCATTTTTAAAAATGTAAATATGAGTAGTTAATGTGAAGAAACAATTTTATAAGAGATTTTTCCTAATGTTATTTATAGGTCTATTCAATAAATTATGACTATGAGGCCCATCTTTATTCAATCTTTAAATGTAAACTGGGTATTCAAGACACTTCAATTTATTTATTTATTCATTTATTTATTTATTTTTATTTAATTGTGTTTACATAGATTCTAGGATCACCTCGAATGCATCCCCCTCCCCCCATTCCCCTCAACATCTCCCTTGCCCCCCTCCCTACAGCACCCTCCCCCTTCCCTTCAGGTTTATCCCATCCTATCATCCCCTTTCCCTCTGTCCTCTTTTCCACTGGTCTCTTTGATCCCTCCTCTGTCTCAATTCCGTTCCTCAGTTCTCATTATTCCTTGGATTCCTCAAATGAGTGAGGTCATATGATATTTTTCTTTCTCTGCCTGGCTTATTTCACTCAACATAATAGTTTCCAGGTTCCTCCATATTGTTGCAGAAGGTAATATTTCCTTCTTTTTCATAGCCCCATAGTATTCCATAGTATATATGTACCAAAGCTTTTTAATCCACTAGTCCACTTACAGACCTTGGGCTTTTTCCAGATCTTCGCTATTGTGAACAATGCTGCCATAAACATAGGGGTACATTTCTTTTTTTCAGTCAGTGAATTGGTGTCCTTGGGATATATTCTTATAAGTAAGTTGGCTGGGTCAAAGGGCAGTTCAATTTCTAAATTTTTGAGGAATCTTCATACTGTTTTCCACAGTGGCTGCACCAGTCTGCATTCCCACCAGCAGTACAGGAGGGTTCCCCTTTCTCCACATCCTCGCAAGCACCTATCGTGCGTTGTTTTGTCAATGAGCTCCATTCTGACTGGTGTGAGGTGGTATCTCATTGTGGTTTTAATTTGCATTTCTTTAATGATTAGTGATGTTGAACATTGTTTCATTTGTCTATTAGCCATCTGTATGTCCTCTTTGGAGAAGTGTCTATTCATTTCTTGTGCCCATTTTTTGATTGGATTGTTTATCTTCCTGGTGATGAGTTTTACAAGTTCTTTATAAATTTTGTTTATTAATCCTTTATCAGATGTATTATCGAATATGTACTCCCATTGTGTGGTTTGTCTTTTTATTCTGTTCAATTTAATCTTTCTTAACAATAGTTCATATGTGGGTTGCTTGAAGGAAAGAATGGCAATTTACAAATGTGTAAAGCAGAGTGATAATTGTGATTTAGAAACTTTATAGAAAACTTTCTGACTCATCTAAGGCACTTTAAATTAATTATAATGTGTATCATGTGCAACAAGTTTTACTAAGATAAATTGGTTTTGAATGCAAAGGTGTTCACACCAAAATAATTAAACTTCTTAAACCTATGAGAATAATGGTAGTACTTATAAAGATGCATTTCATTAGGATGGTTTAAATTTCTGCAAACACATTTCCAATGATGCCATTTGATCAGACATCAAGGATTATAAAATCATTTCATAAAATTGGCTTGATTCTTGGTTAGATTACTAATAAAAGGTACTCACACAAGTTTTACCACTAATAAAGTACTGAAATACAGCATGTCAATCAAATTATATGTAGTTAAAAGATTTTTATTTCAAAATTTTTATAGCTACTTTTAGACATCAGAGTACATGAATAAAGAATATCGTCAGATATCAATATATACATACTAAAACAGAAGGGAAATTCTAGGGCATAACAACCCAGTGACTAGGTCAGGGCCAGTGTCATGGTTATACAACATGTCAAATTGCACAAGACATGATGCTTTGAAGGGCTCTGTGCTTAATTTAATTTTCTGCTGTCATCTTTGTGAAATTATTAATACTGTTTGAATAAGGGGTCTATATTTTGGTTTTACACTGGGTCTTATTCCCAGTATAGGCTAAAAAAAATGCCTTTCCTTTGTAAAAGAAACAGGCAGCTTGTAGAAGGAGAGTCTGAGATGAGCCTAGTGAGAACTCTGGAAGCGATAATAAGAAGCTTTATGGAAAGGAGTGGAGGCCACTTAGATACGAGGAAGCAAATACAAAGGGGGAAGATGGATTTTTATCATAAAGATTATAATTCTAGATAGCTACTAGGACTAATGAGAAATGAATGGGTAAAGAGATGGTGACTCTTCCTTCTATAATTTTAAGAGAGATTTGTACACATCCACTCTAATTTCTATGTTTTTTTTTAATGTATTTATTTTTAATGGGGTGACATCAGTAAATCAAGATACATATATTCAAAGATAACATGTCCAGGTTATCTTATCGTTCAATTATGTTTCATACCCATCACCCAAAGTCAGATTGTCCAGTCACCCTCTATCTAGTTCTCTTTGTGCCCCTCCCCCTCCCCCTTCCCTCTCCCTCTCCCCCCTCCCCCCGTAACCACCACACTCTTATCAATGTCTCTTGGTCTCACTTTTATGTCCCATCTACGTATGGAATAATGCAGTTCCTGGTTTTTTCTGATTTACTTATTTCACTCCGTATAATGTTGTCAAGCTCTTATGAAATTCTATAAAGGCTCATCACATGAAATGACAATAGATGTAGCATTCATCATGTGCACAAAAATATTTGTATATAAATCTTAAAATCATCTACTTGGAGCACTAAACTACCCTTATTACCTTAAATTTATGGAAAACAAAGAGATTAACACATGGAAAAATTATGTATGTGAACAATTCTTTTTTCCTAAAATTACCGCTTTAATTAAAAGAGCCCTTTGTCATGAAACAGCACATATTGGAAATGAAGGTGATTATGATTTTATTCTAAACAATAAATCAACTGATCCGACATTCAGGAAAAGTGCCAATATAATAGAGTTTAAAATACTCTTATTAGAAAAATATCCATTTACAAATACATAATGTCCAAGTTAAACCTCTTAATCAAGACAACAAAAACTTAAGAAAAAAAATGAGATGAAGTAAGAAATGACACAATGTGCTAAGCTTAACAATCCACCTGTATTGATATTTGTAGATAAAGTTTAACTGTTAAATAAAAATTCTACAAAAGATATAATCATTCCTATTATTCTTAATCCCTGCCCAAAGTATATGGCATAGTTTGCTGAATGGTATAAAGAAGACAGGAAGCCCAGGAATTGTTTATTCTCTGAACAATGTTCAATTATTAATGGGAGATTGAATAAAAATGTTTCCACAGTGAAAAGGTTGTTCACCGGATGGATGGATGGATGGATGGATGGTTGGATGGATGAATGAGTAGGTAGATGGGTAAAGAAAAAAGCTCCCCTGAAGGTCACAGGCTTTGGAGTTCAATGCATACTTGAATATTCTCAACTATGCCTGCTTGACTGGCAATTTACTTATTTCAAATTCTTAAAACAGGGTTTATAACTTCATTTTAAAGAACATTAGTTCAAGAAATAAAATTATCTGTAACATAATAAATGCTAAATAAAAATAAATCTATATTGGCTCACATCAGCTGAAATGGAATTTCATTCTTAATAATAAACTTTGTTTTCGAGAAGTGTTTAAAGTTCAGAGTAAAACTGAGCAAATGGTGCAGAGATTGTTTACTTATCCTTTGCTCCAACCATGCCTCGCCTCCCCACATCCACATCCCCCACAAGTGGTGCATTTGCTATGTTGATGAGTCTACATCAATACATCATTGTCTCCCAAAGTGCACAGTTGACATTAACATTCAGGCTTGGCATTGTGGGTCTGGACAAATGTGTAAGGGTGTGGATACCTCATTTTAATATTATACAGAGTAGTTTCATTGTCCTATACATCCTGTAGGCCCACCTATTTTCTCATTTCTCCCTGAACTCCCAGTAAATATTGATCTTTTTACTGTCTCTATACTTTGTCTTTTCCAGAATGTCATATTGTTGACATCCTAAAGTATGTAAACTTTTTAGATTGGCTTCCTTTACTTAATAATAGGCATTTAATTTTCCTCCAGGTCTTCTTATAGTGAAATGGTTTATTTTTAAATTAAATTTTTTTCCAATTACAGTTTACATTCAATATTATTTTGTATTAGTTTTAGGCACACAGCACAGTGGTTCAATAATCATATATGTTACAAAGTGTGTCTCCAGTATTACCAGTACTCATCTGACACCATACATAGTTACTACGGTGTTATTGACTGTATTTTCCTATGCTGTACTCTACGTCCTCATGACTACTTTGCAACCATCAATCTGTACTTCTTCATTCCTTCACCTTTTTTAACCAGTCCCTCCACCCTCATCCCCGCTGGCAACCATCAGTCTATTCCCTATTTAGGAGACTGTTTCAGTTTTGTTTGCTCATATATATTGCTCTTTGGATTCCACATATAAGTAAAATCATATGGTATTTGTCTTTGACTGGTTTATGTCTCTGGACGAGATTAGCAATTGAGTTTGTAGACTGAATGAAGAAGATCTTTTTCATCAATGCAGGTGGTGGGCACCATTCGATTCCTGGGGGTCTAAATAAATAGAAGAAAAAGGTGGGTGAAGGGTGAGTTTTCTGTTTGAGCTGAAACATCCACCTGCACCTGCTTTCAGACATCAGAACTCCAGTTCTTAAACCCTTGGACTTGGATTGAATTATACCACCAGCTGTCCTTGCTCTCCAGTTTATAGACTACAGATTCTGGGTAGTTTCGTAATTATATGATCCAATTTCTAAAATACATCTTCTCATATATATATCTATCTGTATTTCTATATCTCTCTTTATACCTCTATAGACACAGTGACATATATCTATATATCTGTACTTATTTATCTTCCATTGGTTCTGTTTCTCTGGAGAACCCTGATTACAGTGCAATTAGTGGATTGTATGGTAAGAGTATATTCAGTTCTATAAGAAACAACCCAACCGTCCTCCATAGTGGCTGCCCCATTTTGTATTCATTCTCACCAGCAGTGCAATAGAGCTCCCATGGCTCCACTTCCTCATAACTTCTGGTGTTGTCATTGTTTTGGACTGTGGCCTTCTGATACATAGGTAGTGGTATCTCATTATTATTTTAATTTACATTTCCCTAAAGACTTATGATGTGGTACGTTTTTCATGTTCTTATTTATCATCTGTATGTCCTTGATAAAGTGTTCATTATGGTCTTTGCCCATTTTTTAAGATTGTTCAGGTTTGTATTGTTGAGTTTTAAGAGCTCTTTGTATATTTTGGATAACTGTTCTTTATTAGGTGTGCCTTTTGCAAGTATTTTTTTTCAGCTTGTGGCTTGGCCTCTTATTTTCTTAACATTGTCATTTACAGAGCAGAAGTTTTTAATTTTAATGTAGCCTAGGTTTTCAATTATTTTTTTATGGATTGTGCCATTTGGTGTTGTACCTAAAATATCATTGAATACCCTAGTTCATATAGATTTTCTTCTATGCTATCTTCTATAATTTTATAAGTGTGTATCTTACACATAGATATTAGATCTATTTTGAATTTGTTTTTATTAAGTGCTTTACATTTTTTTTTGCACTTGGATGTCCATTGGTCTAACCATTTGTTGCAAACACTATGCTTGCTTCATTACATTGCCTTTGTTCCTTTGTCATAAATCAATTGACTCTATTTATTTGGGTACATTTCTGGGCTCTATATTACATATCACTGATCTATTTGTCTATTTTCACCAATACTGCACTGTCTTGGTTACTGTAGCTTAATAGTAAGCCATGATGACAGTAATACCAGCCCTCCACAGGTGTAATTTTATTTTAATGTTTATTTTATTGATTTTAGCGAGAGAGGAAAAGAGAGAGAGAGACAGGAACATCAATCTGTTCCTGTATGTGCCCTGACTGGGGATCGAACCAGCAACCCCTGCATTCAGGCCGATGCTCTAACCAACCAAGCTGTCCAACCAGGGCCACAGGTGGAATTTTATGAGAAAATGAATGAGAGCTTTTAAAAACTAGCATTAAATCCAATTCAATATGTCGAAAAATACAGTGTTAAGAAAAAACAAGAATTTTTTTTAATTGTCTCATTTTATGTACATACTTGAACTTTCCTGAGTAAGTAAAAATTGGGATATTTTAGACTTCAGTGACTAAATTAAATGATGCTACATCACCAGAAAGAACTACAATTTCTAGAGCTTGTATCCATTTCTCTTAAATATTCACAAGAATACTATGATAAAGGAAGATAAAACATGCTTGACAGTATTTTGAGTGATTTGAAAGGGTTGAGACACATGTTTGTATATATAAGACCGTCTTTTCTCCTGAAGGGCTATGATATTATTTTGATTATTTCTTCAAGTGGTGTTCCAGGACATGCTCACTCAGCCACTTCACTATCAGTCTAATAACTGTTGCTGGAAATTACTCCTCATGTCTGGTGCTGCAGTAGTAATGATTGAATAGCTCACATAATTCAAAATCATGAATTTCAATATTTTATTTTGGACGCTATCCATGTGCAGAAACTGAAATGAATGGCACCCAAAATATCTTTATTTATAATAAATTGCTTTACCCGGTAAGATCAAATTACTGTCCTTGTGACATTATCTTAAATTCATTGAAAAAATTAAGTAAGTCAAGGATAATTTTTTTTTCCTTTCCTTCATTTATCTGATTAAGGTCATGCCTAATTTTTAAAAAATCATATTTCAGATGTTTTATGAACATACCTATGTCAAACTCAGCTTTTGCTAACATTGACCCACCCCTAAAAAATAAGCATGGATACAAAGAATATTAATTATTACTTTAATGGGTAATATCCAGATTTAGACTAGGTATAGGATAAAAATATGCATGACTTCTTGATGATAAAATCTCAGGATAGCCTTCCTTCCCTTTGGTTTGAATGTGTTAGAAGACTAGAAATTTTTCTTTTATGATACAAGAGCTCTTAAGTGCTTTGCAATAAGGTACATAAAAATATCAGTTCCCCAAACTTAGAAAAAAATAATTCATTTGATCACAAACACTAGCAATCTTTCTTTGATAATAGCCTTGGTAATCAGATTGCTATCTCAACAGAACTGCATTGACATTCTTTTTGCACTGTTTTTACTCCAGAAAATATTATCCCCAGAAATCCCTTGTATTATTTGCCATCATCTTGACATATTGTTATTTCTACAGATTAGAAATATTTGTACCATTTGACATATATCTCCATAGTCTTGCTAGCTTATTTCATTTGACATTGTAACAATGTGTCTATGGATTTATATTATAAAAAAAAAAAAGATCTCATGAGAATGTCAGTGACACAAGGCCCCATTACAGTGAAGGGGAATTAGCGACATCAGAAAAACATTGTGAATAGTGACAAGAATGCATTTCTGGGAGCTTTGCTTCTTTAAAATGAAAATCTATTTAATACAATTAAATATATTTCTTTGTGACTTTTTTAAAAAAAAAATAGTATTCCCAGAAAAGGTACACTTAATAGAAACTAAGAAAATAGTTTGAACCAAAAAAGAACAGATGCTTTTTGTTGAACAATTGTGATTTGTTTCACTTAGTTAATTAACGGCCATGTTACCCAGGACAGAAAAAGGGAGGGGGGGGGAGTCCTCACTCACTCGACACTTACGGCTCCAGCATATGTTTCCGCAGTATAGATCAGAAAAACTTAGTGGAAAATAAGCTAGGGTATTGAAAACGTAAACCAAATACTATCTTTGCTATTAAGAAGTTAGAAATTCACCAGGTTGATTTAAAAGCTGCCTGGGCATAGAAGTCGACCACTTCAAATTTCATAGTGGATAAAAGGGTTCTTTTCTTTCTTTTTTTACTTATATCTTTATTGTTTTATTTTAATTTTATTTTGAGGTGTGGCATCCTGCTCCATCTTTTGGTCACACCACAGAACAAGTTATTTAGTGACAGCTACAGGGAGAGCCTCTGTTGCCATTAAGCTCAGTCACAGCATGAAGGATTATAACATGGATGCTTTTCGGTTGACGAGGCACCACTCTGAATCTTTCAGAGGTCTCCAATGGTGTATACTGCTAGCCAAGTCACTTCTGTCCCCCTTCCTGCTATTGATATTAATAGAAAGATTTCCCTAGGTCTCTTGTTTTCATGCAAAGGAAAGCTGGGTGTTTTGTAAAAAATGGTACAGTCGGACATGAGTTTGCTTTTTGAATTTATGGAGTTTGGGAGCAGAGCACAATCATTTGCAACCCGGCTGACAGGGAGCACAGGGCACATTATCCATCGTCTGATCGGTGATTTAAAGTCGCCTACTGGAGACTGGCGCTGCTATTAGCTCAATTACTTTATCAGGTGCTTTACGTACAAAATATATGTATTTGTGAAGACAGAAAACATTTACACCTTTAAAACAAAACTAGAAAGGATACATTCAAAGACAAATTCAGTTCTCAGTAGTTAAATGATGGATGTGTTATTTTGATTTTGTAGTCAGAAATGACATGGAATTGTGGTCCCCTATTTATTAGCCAAGAGACATCAAACATTGAAAAGGATAGAATCCATTTTCAGGGTAACTTTGAGACTTAAATGAGGTAGTACTATACTGCACACAGGGCCTGCTCAGGGCCCGACAGACACATGCATGAAACTCTTCACTCATGGTCATTAGTTTTGCCTTTTTTCACAATAGTTCCATGAAGGACACATACCCATTTTTGCAACTAGCAGTTTTCTCATAATGAAAAGAAGCCTCTAACTTATCCATGTTGATGTAGGTCTAGATATAACAGTCTGTAGGTCGATTGTAACTCGGAATTTGAGTAGGACTCAAGAACCATTATCAATATTTAAGATGTAATTCAAAGATTCTTCTCCTCACCCTTGACTTCTAATATTCCATTTCAGTTTCCTTGTCAGCTCAAACCTTGTCCCCAATGAAGAGGAATTATGCTTTTCTAACAGTTGTTTGCTTTTGCTATCTATAGGTTTGCAAGAGAAATGGAGTGAGAGTAAGTAACACAGAGAAATATAGTTTTTCTACCGACTTACGTGGCTGGAGAAGCTAAGCTTCCACGGTTGACCTTCTTATGTTAGTCATTTTCTCTCAAATGCCCTGTATTTCCCCCCTACTAATTGATTTAAAATATGTTGTTATATATTTGATATCATAATAAGAGAAGTAATAACATTAATAAACATTCTTTATAAAATATTTGTAAAATGGATCTAACTATTGGAGGACTGGCAATGATACATAACATTCCTCCCTTAAGTCAATAATTTCATTAAATATACTTACCTTGGAATTTATTAATAGTGTTAAGTGATAAAGGTAACTGCACAAGTTACACAAAATAGGATATGTGTGTAAATTGTATGTGTGTGTGAGAGAGAGCAAAAGAGAGAGGTCCCAGTCACGCGCAGCACCTTTGGAATAAAGCTTGCAATTTAATTAGAATGTCTTCTCTGTGGCATCAGGATTACAGAAGATGCGGCAGTCACTGAGGAGCGCTCACACCTCAGTAACTTAAAAAAAAACAAAAAACGTCACCTCTCCTCATACCCAAGCCCTGTCATGTATAATCCGTGGGCTCCTCTTTCCGTTGTCATGGTCCTTGTTCTCAGAACCGGCTGAGAGATCATCCCCTCCCTGGAGCCCAGCTGGTCTCACTAGCAGGGACAAGGAGACACTGACTGGTCCCACAATGACAGAAACTCAGCCCGAGGTGACACCTTCGCGCTTACAACTTATTGGACAGAACTGGTCACAGGCACCTGACAAAGACAAGAGGGATACGAAGGGAAATTCTGACACATACCCAGAAGCACTGGACAGCTTGGTGAGTGGCACTAATCACTATCAAACTATAAATGACGTTCTGGGCTGAGAGGGCACCGGGAAACCTGCTCGTACTCCACGGCCAACACCCAGCCTGGCTCGTGGCAGGTGCCCAGGAAAGAGCCGCTGGGCGGTGGAGAAGGGCATTGTTAGAAACAAAGCTGAGTGGCAATCGCGTAAAAACTCAACTTTCTTAGTAACCTGAGTCTACCTGTTGAGGAAAGACAGGTTCGTAGGTCATCCCATCCACTGAATTCCGCGTGCACTGCTGGCAGTTTATGATCAATAACCTCCGATTCCGTAGTTTTAAAAATGTAAATGAAACCACCTGCCCTAGGGTGGAATGCAAAAGTGCTTTTTAAGCTGCAATATGCTTAAAATATTAAACAGATCTCATTGCTGTCATCCAGAATGAAGCCACACAAGAAAACCCAGCTGGGATAGGTTTATAATCCAAATTAAATATCAAAATTGCAATTATAAGCACAGATGGAAATATACTACTCTGGATAGTGTCACTCTGTACAAATCCAGGAGCGATTTTCATAGCAAAGAATACTGATTGGGGAACACAGATCTCCTCAACTGAACAATTTAGAGCCTCCGCCCCGAGCCCCCCCCCCCTTCCTGCGCGTGCCTTGCCTGCCAGCGTTCTGTGTGTCATCTTGCAGTCAGTTCACTCACACCCTGTAGCTCAGTTGAATAAATGAATCAGTAAACAATGAAAAATTTGTTGAAGCATGCTGTCACTTAAGGAATAAATGTAAGTTGGCTAGAATTACAGAGGAGGGAAACAGGATATGGAAGTAGAAACAGAAGGCATGGGTGAGTGATTAAATATGAGGTCACGCACGGAAAAACACAGGACACGTCAAGGAAGGATTGTGACAAGGAAGGCGTTTGGAAGAAGATGGATGCGAGTTATGTTCGAAGTACAAACGCGCATAAGATTTTTAAAAAGCCAAGTGTTGTTGAAAATAATTCATTAGGTTCTTCAAAGCTGATGAGCCACCCATACTCCCAAATAGAAGCAATTAGAGGTGTTCAGAGAGAGGCCTTGGGGTTCAGCGATTCGCCCTCTGTGCCAAGGACTGGCAGCTTTCCTTGGGTAATTGGATTGCTTTGCCTGCTGCTTTTATATCTCATCTCACTTGGACATGTATTTGATATTTAGCTAAAATGCAGGGTAACTAATGAATTTTGTGAGCACAAATGAATATTATTTTTCTATGCAGATTTTTTTTTTGGCAACTGTGTACAACAGTTGGAGAGAGTAACCCGGCCTCAGAAGCATGGGTGGAGCGCGGAGGGTGTGTGTGCATTCCAGTCATGTGGCTCCAGACTGACTCTACCTGGGTCTTCCCTTCGTCTCTCCTGGCTGCACCATCTGGCTAACAGAACAGAGATTTCCCACAGTCCCATTATTGGACAGTAGGGTGCCGATCATTTAAAATTCTAACAAAGACCTACCAAGAAATTGATTCATAAATCAAACCCCATGTTTTTGTCTTATGTTCTGAACTTCTAAGTGGCTGTTGGGCATCTCATTTACATTCTACCTTTTCTTAGGAGGTGTAAGATGTCAGTAAAATATGCAGATAATTCGAAGCTGGAGAGCTTAGGCTTTGTTCTGGAACTTCCTAGCAAGACCTGACCGAATCACTTCATGTCTCTTAATGAATGTTAGTTACATCAAATTTTAAAAGAGTATAATGAAGTACTGTCCGCAGAATTGTATGCATTATTTATGTAAACATGTTTACACACTCCACAGAAATATACAGACATTTAAAAAGTTATAAAATTTTAGCACGAGTTTTCCAAGAAATATCTCTAAGACCATCAGTACTTGAATATAGCAATATTTTTTGGTATTTCCAAATTCATATAAATCTGACATCTATACAAGGAAAGGACATATTCTCACGGAATAGCAAAAGCTTTCACAAATAGAGTGGGGTTATCACAAAGATAGGATGGTGAGTCTTGGTGTAGAAATGGTTGAAAATCAATGGTGTGGGGGAGTTTGTTGTATATGTTTCATTAATTTCCTGCTGAAAATTGTAAGTGATTTTTGAAATAATTAGAAACTCTTGAACACAGTCACTCTGGTTTTTGAAATGCTTACTATCAAACGTATGCCCTCTTTATTATTTTTATTGATTGATTAATTGATTTATTTTCATTCTGAGAGAGACAGACTCCCACATGCACCCCCACCAGGAACCACCTGGCAAGCTCAAGAGGAGATGATGTTCTGTTCATCTGGGGTATTGCTCTGTTCCTCAGCAACTGAGCTCTTCTTAGCACCTGAGGTGGAGGTGATGAAGCCATTCTCAGCGCCCATGGCTGCAGGAGGGGAAAGAGAGAGAGAGAGAGAGAGAAGCAAGAGGGGTAAGGGTGGAGAAGCAGATGGGCACTTCTTCTGTGTTCCCTGACTGGAATCCAACTTGGGACATCACACAGTGGGCTGACACCTTACCACTGAGCCAACCAATATGAACTGAATTTTCTCATTTTAATGTGCCCTACTTCCCCAATACAATTTTTAATTTCATAATTCACTTGATTTGTGTTCATTGCAAAGTATCACTAAGTATAACAATATGTAATATTTGTCTCAATTATGGAACCATCCACAGAGATGATATAGTCTTTATTTAAATGCTTTGATAAGGAAGCACAGCTGAGTGCTTATTGTTTTTCCTGTACAATGTTCTCTGTGTGTTCTTTCACTTAACTCTCACAAGAACCCATAATTAGATAAACAGAGATTTGTTGAAGGTCACTTAATCCAGATTTGCCTGTCTCCAGGCCCTTTTTAAACAGACTAAAAAATTCTCTTTGTGCACCATATAGATACACTTTAGTGGTTAGCCAGCAGGATATTGACACATGACAATAATGTAAGTAAAATAAAAAGAGAGAATGCTCTTCCTTAAATGGGTGTGCGGCAAATAAACCACAACAAAATGCCATACAGAAGGTGGATGCTCATTTGTAGGAAGGATTTTACACAGAGGACAAAGGGACTCGATTCATATTCAAAGCAAAGCACACATTTTAGGAACAGCTAAATGCTGATTACTCTCCTGCAATTTTGTTTTAATTAAATACTACCATTAAGAACACTAAATAATGTGCTAACCTTTCAGGCTGTGGATAAGATATTAATCTGCGGTTCTCCATCATCAGTGTTAAAACCAGAGAAGGAGAAGCCCAGTGGTTTTTCCGGCGCTGTTCCTTCTGCTCCCACAACCCTGTGTGTACGGAGCCCTCCGCGCTTGCACTGTGTTCACCTGGCGGTGGGAGGCGCCGGGCTGTCACCAGTGCCGCCTGCACACAAATTCAAACGAGAACACGGGTGATGAGAAAATAGGACTGGAGCCATGAGCTCCAATTTCGTTCTGGCTCTGTCACAACCAGCCCTGAAATGTACTGCACCATCCACAGTGACACTGAAAGAGAACAGAGAGTACAAAACCAACTTCTTATTTGACAGATCACATGCGGCAACTTGGAGAACTGCTGTGCAGAAGATCACAGAAAGCCGGCGGTACAGGAGATAAAGAAGTCAAACTTTACACCTCATTATTTCTGCAGATATTAGTTACTTCCTCTTCAAAATTAAAAATTTGAGAAAGATGACTTCTTTAAGACATCTAGCAAAAAGAAAAATAAATCCTGTAGTTGTTATTTAAGGTTTTAAATGAAAAACCTCTGTGTACAGAATACAACGAGCCAAGAGACAGACTTTAGAACTGAGCGACCCAATCTCTCAGAGCCTTGGTTTGCTCATATTGCACAAAGTGTGTGTGTGTGTGTGTGTGCACGCACGCACATGCATTTCCAGGTTCTGTGATTACAAGGAAATTCACAGTATCCAAAGTATGTGGAAATACTGTTTAATTTCCTCATCAGTATTTCAACAAATCCCTGGTTGCATGAATTTAATATGCTGCAGGTACAACATTTCTTCAGAAGACAAAGCTATGTTCAATGAAAATATAGACCTTTACAGATACATGGGGTTAGTATCAACACAGTCAGAAATCAAAACCATCCCATGGTCATGGCTTGTGACAAGGGGGCATAAGACTTTCATATGACAGACATTAAGAGAGGGTGAAAGTCTTCAGTTGTTTGTCAGTCACATGGTGCT
The DNA here is from genome assembly GCF_036850995.1 of Saccopteryx leptura. NCBI lineage: Eukaryota > Metazoa > Chordata > Mammalia > Chiroptera > Emballonuridae > Saccopteryx > Saccopteryx leptura. The sequence continues at coordinate 205,019,116 of NC_089503.1, read as the reverse complement.
TAGCAGACATAACCATGATCACAAATGCTGGATCGTTCTGTAACATTGGAATGTTAACTTCTGTTGTTTAATTTCATTCTACCCAGGGGTGGGCAAAAGTAGGTGTACAGTTATGAGTACGTGAAACACAGTTTATTCTTCTGTTATTATTTATTTATTATTTCCATAATTAAATTCCACTTAAACAACTGTAAAGTTACTCTTGCCCACCCCTGTAATAAACAAATTATTATTTCCTTTAAAGAATTAGTTTCTTCACCTATAAAACTGTGGGTTTGTTTTGAGGTTAAAAAGGAATAGTATATGTAAAGTACTTCGAATATTATTGCCTTTGGCATGGAAAAACAGCAATAAGTTTAAATATTGTTATCGCTTTCATCAATAACTATATATTGAATACATGATCAGTTAGTTTTATTTTAACTAGAGTGAAACATAAGCCTTGGATAAATGATTTGACTCAATCTATCACACAATCACAACCAAAATTCATGTTAGGAATGTAGATATAAAGAACAGTAATTGGACAAAAATTCGATTTTGGAAAGAAGAGTGAAAGTCAAAATGCATATACACTTTTATCAGGCAGATGATATGCTCTTGAAAGAGCAGTGAAGAGCCAAAAACATAAAAATAAAGAAGGTGTGAAGAAATCATTTTATTAGCTGTCTTCTGTTCCCTTCAGAGATAAAGAAGAAGAATTGTTTTGCTCTAGGAATGTTAAGTTGTTCCCCCCAAATTCCTCTCATTTATCTTCTAAATTCGAAGCCATCATTGTGTGCAATGACAGACTTGCTCTCAAAAGTTTGTATTATTACCATTATTGACAATAACATGTTTTACATTTCTAGAGGCAGGACAAACAAAATACGTGTAGTTCTAAAAGGACAGCCTTTGCATATATATCTGTGTTCAAATTTAAGTCAATAAAAACAACATTTCTCATTAAAGCAAAGCCAGAAAGCTGAGGACAGAAGAATAAAGGCCATCACATCTTGAACTGAATACAGATTATTTTAAAGGGTTCAAAACATAGTTTTGTGTAAGAGGTTAACTATAAATCCACTTTGTAAAAAACAAAAACAAAACCCAGCTTTAGTATTGTTTTGTCAATTCCATTTAGATGGATATAACAATTTTGTTAACCAGTGCCACCCCAATACATTCAACGCAAATATTTTAAACAAGAAAAGAAACCCTTGTTTGTGAAGAATGTTCATTACTTCGATGTACATGTACATTAAGTGTTGAAAAGAGCCTGCAGTAAGGTTTCAAGAACACGTACGGTACTTTGCATTCTTAAATATCAAGGAAAGTTGATTTAAGTGAAATGCTAATGTGACAAGGAGCTATGAGCTTTGAGGCAGAGGAGTATATATCAATGCACTGCTCTTATTTCTTGGAAGGGATAAGATATTTCTGGATGCTCAAGAGACAGGCTGCATTCTGTGGAAGGCAAGGTCATCCCTGCAGTCCTACTATGCTGCTCTGTAATGCCTAAGTCATGGCAAATATTAATAAGTCACTAGCTATTTCCACATGCTTGTCATAACTTTTGTGTCACCATTTCCGTGAAGAGACGATACATGACAATGAACTTTATGGAAGGAAAGTTAAAGCAAGCCCACCAAGGATTGGCAGGCCCCAATTTGATCTGCCTTCTGCTTTTCTCACTGTTCCCCGAGAAGCTTGTCAATCTCACTTGGCCAAGTTTTCAAACACAGCACCTCATTTGGGAAGTGTCTGAACACAATCAAGTCAACACCAGCCCATTTAATGGGTATTCAGTCTTTGTGGTAATGACACCAATTTGAAAAGCCAAACTTAAAGCATTATGCTTACATTTAGGCTCTATGAAATCAGAATTTAATTTTTCCTTTTAAAGTTGTAGATATAAAGACATCTTAAAAAGCACTGCAAGTTAGTAAGATCCTTACAACAACATACCTTCCTGTGTATAACTATAAATGAGATGTGAGTGACTAACAGGTGACTCACTACAAACTCTTAAGTGACATGTCAATGATTAATATCAGATTTAAAAGCCCCAGACACAATTAAAGACAGCTTAGTTGAATAAATACTACTATAAAATATAGCACAATTAAAGACAGTTTAGTTGAATAAATACTACTATAAATGACATGAATGTTAGTTCTATGTAGAAATTAACAGGTACCAAGCACAAAAGAATTTCAAAATATATATATAAAAATGAGTAATATAAATTATATATATAAGTAATATTTAATATTATTTATTTGGAGACCCAGAATTAGAGTTAGAATTCAGGGTAATGTTATTAAGCTTTCCTTAGGCATACATATAATCTTCAGGCTTAAAAATAAAGTTTTGATCAAAATCTAGAAAGAGAGTAAAGATACTTCATCAAGCCTTGGCATTTAGAGAAAGGGATAACCTAATTTCTACTTCTTTGAAGGCTGCACACTACCATGCAAAACTATTAGAGTTAGTAATTTTTAATCTACGTATGTTTTCTACAAAAGAGTAGTCCTATATTCCAGCATTTCCTATTTAAAAAAATGAATGGATAAGTCTGAAAAAAATTCAAGTCTACTGTCCTTGATAATCCTTTGCTTAATCATGTCATATTTGTGCAATTTAAAAAAAGTTATATCTTCTTTATTCAGTCATAAAGAAGATGTGGCACATATACACTATGGAATACTACTCAGCCATAAGAAATGATGACATCGGATCAATTACAGCAAAATGGTGGGATCTTGATAACATTATTCGAAGTGAAATAAGTAAATCAGAAAAAACCAGGAACTGCATTATTCCATACGTAGGTGGGACATAAAGTGAGACTTAGAGACATTGATAAGAGCGTGGTGGTTGCGGGGGGAGGGGGGAGAGGGAGAGGAAAAGGGGGAAGGGGAGGGGCACAAAGAAAACTAGATAGAACGTGACAGAGGACAATCTGACTTTGGGTGATGGGTATGCAACATAATTGAACGACAAGATAACCTGGACTTGTTATCTTTGAATATATGTATCCTGATTTATTGATGTCACCCCATTAAAAAAGTAAAATTATTAAAAAAAAAGTTATAAAATTTAACATGAAATATTATTGAAACTATGGGTCAGCAGAATTTAAAATGTATACATGCATACAGACACTGTTAATACATACTTATATATTCATATTATATTTATATTTTATTTTTATTATTTAATAAATAAAAAAGATGATTATGAAAAATATAAATTTCGACGTAAGAGTAATGGCGGGGTAGGAAGTGATACCGATAAATCTCCCCCAAAACTCAACAAGATCTTCAACCAGAAACAGAAAAACCTATCCTTGGAGCCTCCAGATGTTTCGCAATACACCCAAAGGTATGATCGAGCGAAAAATTGGCTAAATATATAACCAAACCCCGAAGAAAATAGGGAGTAAGAAATGCTCCGCCTTCCTCACTAACCTAAACAGAGCGGCTTTCACTGGAAACTGAGAATATAGAAACTAAGGCGGGCAAAGGGGGTGAATAGATCCAGGCCGCGGCACAAACGGCCGAACCAGGCTGTGGCATGGAGATCCAAGCCAAGGAAAAACTGTTCCTGTGACAACCTGGGCAATACAGCTAACACTCACGCCAAACCCAGACAAAGAAAGACAAGCAGGGCAGCCATTTTACCTGATCTCCTGGTCGGCACGCGCAGATAGTGGGCGAGAGATTCCTTCCAAAGCCCCGGGAGTGTGCACCTGTGTTGTACCACAGAGGGGCAGAGTCAGGGGCCTTTGTGTGGGCCTAAAGCAGAATCTCAGGCCGCCCCAGCACCTTAAAAAAGCCGCACATGGGGACGGAGCTAGAGCCAATTCCAACACTGGAACTTTTCAGTGTGGGTGGAGGTTTCACTCAGAGGGCGAGACTTCCGGTCTGACATCCTGGTCTGCGCGTGCAGATAGTGAGCGAGAGATTCCTCCAAGTGCCTCGGCAGTGCCTGCCCGTGTTATTCCACAGAGGGACAGAGTCAGGGGCCTTTGTGTGGGCCTAAAGAGGAATCTCAGGCTACCCCAGCACCTTGAAAAAGCCGCACACGGGGACGGAGCGAGAGCCAATTCCAATGCTGGAACTTTTCAGTGCGGGCGGGGGGTTTCACTCAGAGGGCGAGACTTCCGGTCTGACATCCTGGTCTGCGTGCGCAGATAGTGAACGAGAGTTTCCTCCAAGCGCCCCAGGAGTGGGTGCCCGCCCGTGTTACCGGACAGAGTGGCAGAGCCAGAGGTCTTTTAGTGGGCAGAAGCCCCGGCTGATTATGCTAGCAGCTCTGATTGACTGAGCCTTACCCAGAGCCCTGTGCTGAGTGGGAATAGAGTGGGGAGTGGCCAGCTCTTTGAGCCTCTTACTATCCAGGCAGAGGCAGCAGCAACCCCATAGCTGGATTATCAGGCTACTAATTGAGGAAGGAAAGACTAGGAGAGAGGCTCCAGGAACACGGACTCTCTCACTGTCGGAGCCTATAAATGCTAATGAGCCTCAACTGCCAACGTGATTAAAGCACAATACATGACATCGCCATAGAGACTTATCAACTACAAACCTCTACCTGAGTGTGCCAAAGGGGCAGAACCTGGGGTACAGAGTAACCGACCAGGAAGAGGGAGAGAAAAGAAAAAGAAAGAAGATAACCTCTCAAAATCAAGAATAATCCGCAGACTTTATAACCTATCCCATTTTATTATATTTGTTCATTTGTTTCTCTTATCTTCATCCTTGATTTTTTTTTTTCCTCCTCCAATTTGGTCATTTAACTCTGTGCTGGTCTTACTCTCTCCTCTCCTTGAACTACACTACCCATAAGTGTTACATCTCCCATTATCTTTTCTTTCCTCTTCCTTTCTCTATATGAGGGTTGCACTCCAAAACCCTTAACTCTCTCTCTCTCTCTCCTCTTTTTTCTTTTTTCTTCTTTTAGTGGTTCCCTCTTTTTTTTCTCTCTCTCTCTCTTACTTTTCTCTCTCTATATTAGTTTCGTCCTTTCTCCCTTACGTCTCCTCACATTCAAACCTCAATAACAAACAAATTATCTTATCTGGGACTCAAACTTATGTTTGTGGCATTTTGGGGGGTTTTTACTTCACCTTTTTAACTCAATAGCAGTGCTCCTATCCCTGGCTCTCCATTTTATCAAGCTCTTGTTCCACTAAATACAATAGTAATTTTTTAATTTGTCCCCCAATTTTCCTGTTTCCCTCTTATTCTTCTCATCATAACTCTTAGTCAACCAACACCTAAGCGCAAATCATTTTATTCTTGATCCAAATTTTTTAATTATTTGCTTTTTCTGGATCCATACCCCCCTTTTTTTAATTTTTATTTTATTTTTTATTTTTTATTATTTTGCCCCTTTATTACTTTTCCCCAATTCAGGCCCTCCATTACATGCATTGTTTGTTCTATTAAATACAATATAATTCACAGTTCACCACAAGATTTTATCAAGAAAGAGGGGAGAGGAGAGGAGAGGAAAAAAGGAGGGGGGGAATACTTTCCTTATTTATTTAAATTTTTTTTTAATTTTTTTAATATTTTATTTTTCTTTATTTCATTATTAATTTTAAAAAAAACAACTTTTTTCGATTTTTTATTTTTGTAACTTTTTATTCTTTATTAAATCTCATTAATACTATCAACAAAACCACCCTCAGATGCCATTAAGGAAGAGAAAATCGAATATCATGGATACAAAAGAAAGAGAGGTAACACAGATAGATGAGGAAAAATCTATGGAGAAAAAATTTAATATATTGCAAACCTTGGAGCTAAATGACAGAGAATTCAAGATAGAAATCCTAAAAATACTCAGAGATATACAAGAAAACACAGAAAGGCAATTTAGGGAGCTCAGAAAACGACTCAATGAACACAAAGAATATATGTCCAAGGAAATTGAAACTATAAAAACAAATCAAACAGAGATGAAAAACTCAATTCACGAGCTGAAAAACAAGGTAACAAGCTTAGCTAATAGAACAGGCCAGATAGAAGAGAGGATTAGTGAAATAGAAGACAAGCAAATTGAGGCACAACAGAGAGAAGAAGAAAGAGACTCAAAAATTTAAAAAAATGAGATAGCCCTAGAAGAATTTTCTGACTCCATCAGAAAGAATAACATAAGAATAATAGGTATATCAGAGGGAGAAGAGAGAGAAAATGGAATGGGGAACATACTCAAACAAATAATAGATGAGAACTTCCCAAGCCTGTGGAAAGAACTAAAGCCTCAAACTCATGAAGCAAACAGAACTCCGAGTTTTCTTAATCCCAACAAACCTACTCCAAGGCACATCATAATGAAATTGGCACAAACGAATGGCAAAGAAAAAAATTCTCAAGGCAGCCAGGGAAAAGAAGAATACAACATATAAAGGAAGGCCCATTAGATTATCATCAGATTTCTCAGCAGAAACTCTACAAGCTAGAAGAGAGTGGACCCCAATATTTAAAGTCCTGAAAGAGAGGAACTTTCAGCCACAAATACTATACCCATCAAAGCTATCCTTCAAATATGAAGGAGAAATAAAAACATTCACAGATACAGAAAAGATGAGGGAATTTGTCATCAGAAAACCCCCACTCTAGGAATTACTAAAGGGGGTTCTCCAATCAGATACAAAGAACAAAAAAAAAACAAAGCCACAAGTAAAAGCTCCAAGAAGAACACAATAAAACCAAATTTAAACTGTAACAACAACAAAAAGAAAGGGGGGAGAGGATGGAGATTAACAGTAGCAAAGGACAATGCAGTGTAAAAGTACTCACAAAATAGTGCGCTACAATGAACAAGGTAGGAACCCTTTTCATTTCTTAAAGGTAACCACCATTGAAAAAACCACCACAGAAGCACATGAGATAAAAAAGATAGCAACAGAGGAAAGATGTGGAATACAACCAAATAAAAACAAAATATAGAAAAATGAAAGAGAAGGATCAAACAAGACACAAAACTAACAGAAAGCAATCTATAAAATGGCAATGGGGTACTCACAAGTGTCAATAATTACACTAAATGTAAACGGATTAAACTCACCAATAAAAAGACACAGAGTAGCAGAATGGATTAAAAAAGAAAATCCAACTGTATTCTGCCTACAGGAAACTCATCTAAGTAACAAGGATAAAAATAAATTCAAAGTGAAAGGCTGGAAAACAATACTCCAAGCAAGTAAAATAAAAAAAAAAAGCAGGCGTAGCAATACTCATATCTGATAATGCTGACTACAAGACAACAAAAGTCCTCAGAGACAAAAATGGCCATTTCATAATGGCTAAGGGGACACTGAATCAAGAAGATATAACAATTCTTAATATATATGCACCAAACCAAGGAGTACCCAAATATATAAGACAGCTACTTATTGACCTTAAAACAAAAACTGACAAAAATACAATCATACCTGGAGACCTCAATACACCACTGACGGCTCTAGATCTGTCATCTAAACAGAGAATCAACAAAGATATATTGGCCTTAAACAAAACACTAGAGCACCTGGATATGATAGACATCTACAGGACATTTCATCCCAAAGTGACAGAGTATACATTTTTCTCCAGTGTACATGGATCATTCTCAAGAATTGACCATATGTTGGGCCACAAAAACAATATCAGCAAATTCAGAAAAATTGAAGTTGTACCAAGCATATTTTCTGATCATAAAGCCTTGAAACTAGAATTCAGCTACAAAAAAGAGGGAAAAAATCCCACAAAAATGTGGAAACTAAACAACATACTCTTAAAAAATGAATGGGTCAAAGAAGAAATAAGTGCAGAGATCTAAAGATATATACAGACTAATGAAAATGACAATACGACATATCAGAATCTATGGGATGCAGCAAAAGCAGTGATAAGAGGGAAGTTCATATCACTTCAGGCATATATGAACAAACAAGAGAGAGCCCAAGTGAAGCATTTAACTTCACACCTTAAGGAACTAGAAAAAGAAGAACAAAGAAAACCCAAAACCAGTCAAAGAAAGGAGATAATAAAAATCAGAGCAGAAATAAATAAAATAGAGAACAGAAAAACTATAGAAAAAATTAATAGAACAAGGAGCTGGTTCTTTGAAAAGATCAACAAAATTGACAAACCCTTGGCAAGACTTACGAAGGAAAAAAGAGAAAGAACTCTTATAAACAAAATCCAAAATGAAAGAGGAGAAATCACCACGGACACCGTAGATATACAAAGAATTATTGTAGAATACTATGAAAAACTATATGCTACTAAATTCAACAATCTAAAAGAAATGGATAAATTCCTAGAACAATACAACCTTCCTAGACTGAGTCAAGAAGAAGCAGAAAGCCTAAACAGACCTATTAGTAGAGAAGAAATAGAAAAAACCATTAAAAACCTCCCCAAAAATAAAAGTCCAGGCCCAGACGGCTATACCAGCAAATTTTATCAAACATTCAAAGAAGACTTGGTTCCTGTTCTCCTCAAAGTCTTCCAAAAAATTGAAGAAGAAGCAATACTTCCAAACACATTTTATGAGGCCAACATAACCCTCATACCAAAACCAGGCAAGGATGGCACAAAAAAAGAAAACTACAGACCAATATCTCTAATGAATACAGATGCTAAAATACTAAACAAAATACTAGCAAATCGAATACAACAACATATTAAAAAAATAATACATCATGATTAAGTGGAATTCATCCCAGAATCTCAAGGATGGTTTAACATACGTAAAACGGTTAACGTAATTCACCATATCAACAAAACAGAGAACAAAAACTACATGATCTTATCAATAGACGCAGAAAAGGCTTTCGATAGAGTACAACACAATTTTATGTTTAAGACTCTCAACAAAATGGGTAAAGAAGGAAAATATCTCAACATGATAAAGGCCATATATGATAAACCATCAGTTAACATCATATTAAATGGCACTAAGCTGAAGGTTTTCCCGCTTAAATCAGGAACAAGACAGGGTTGTCCACTCTCTCCACTCTTATTTAACGTGGTACTAGAGGTTCTAGCCAGAGCAATCAGACAAGACAAAGAAATAAAAGGCATCCATATCGGAAAAGAAGAAGTAAAGGTATCACTTTTTGCAGATGATATGATCCTATACATCGAAAACCCCAAAGAATCCACAAAAAGACTACTAGAAACAATAAGCCAATACAGTAAGGTCACAGGATACAAAATTAACATACAGAAGTCAATAGCCTTTCTATATGCCTACAATGAAACAACTGAGAACGAATTCAAAAGAATAATCCCCTTCACAATTGCAACAAAAAAATTAAAATACTTAGGAATAAACATAACAAAGAACGTAAAGGACTTATATATAATGAAAACTATAAACCATTGTTAAGAGAAATCGAAAAAGATATAATGAGATGGAAGAATATTCCTTTTTCTTGGTTAGGAAGAATAAATATAATCAAGATGGCCATATTACCCAAAGCAATATACAAATTTAATGCAATTCCCATCAAAATTCCAATGACATTTTTTAAAGAAATAGAGCAAAAAATCATCAGATTTATATGTTACTATAAAAAACCCCGAATAGCCAAAGCAATCCTAAAGAAAAAGAATGAAGCTGGGGGCATTACAATACCTGACTTCAAACTATATTATAGGGCCACGACAATCAAAACTGCATGGTATTGGCAGAAAAGTAGACACTCAGACCAATGGAACAGAATAGAAAGTCCAGAAATAAAACCACATATATATAGTCAAATAATTTTTGATAAAGGGGCCAAGAACATACAATGGAGAAAAGAAAGCCTCTTCAATAAATGGTGCTGGGAAAACTGGAAAGCCACATGCAAAAGAATGAAACTGGACTACAGTTTGTCCTCCTGTACTAAAATTAACTCAAAATGGATCAAAGATCTAAACATAAGACCTGAAACAATAAAGTACATAGAAGAAGACATAGGTACTAAACTCATGGTCCTGGGTTTTAAAGAGCATTTTATGAATTTGACTCCACAGGCAAGAGAAGTGAAGGCAAAAATTAATAAATGGGACTACATCAGACTAAGAAGTTTTTGCTCAGCAAAAGAAATTGATAACAAAATAAACAGAAAGCCAACTAAATGGGAAATGATATTTTCAAACAACAGCTCAGATAAGGGCCTAATATCCAAAATATACAAAGAACTCATAAAACTCAACAACACAAACAAACAATCCAATAAAAAAATGGGAAGAGGACATGAACAGACACTTCTCCAGGAGGAAGTACAAATGGCCAACAGATATATGAAAAGATGCTCATCTTCTTTAGTTATTAGAGAAATGCAAATCAAAACTGCAATGAGATACCACCTCACACCTGTTAGATTAGCTATTATTAACAAGACAGGTAATAGCAAATGTTGGAGAGGCTGTGGAGAAAAAGGAACCCTCATCCACTGTTGGTGGGAATGTAAAGTATAGTACAACCATTACGGAAGAAAGTATGGTGGTTCCTCAAAAAACTGAAAATAGAACTACCTTATGACCCAGCAATCCCTCTACTGGGTACATACCCAAAAAACTCAGAAACATTGATACGCAAAGACACATGCAGCCCCATGTTCATTGCAGCATTGTTCACAGTGGCCAGGACATGGAAACAACCAAAAAGTCCATCAATAGATCACTGGATAAAGAAGATGTGGCACATATACACTATGGAATACTACTCAGCCATAAGAAATAATGACATCAGATCATTTACAGCAAAATAGTGGGATCTTGATAACATTATATGAAGTGCAATAAGTAAATCAGAGAAAAACAGGAACTGCATTATTCTATATATAGGTGGGACATAAAAGTGAAACTAAGAGACATTGTTAAGAGTGTGGTGGTTTCGGGAGGAGGGGGGAAAGGGAGAGGGAAAGGGGGAGGGGGAGGGGCACAAAGAGAACTAGATAGAAGGTGACAGAGGACAATCTAACTTTGGGTGATGGGTATGCAACAAATTGAAAGACAAGATAACCTGGACTTGTTATCTTTGAATATATGTATCCTGATTTATTGATGTCACCCCATTAAAAAAATAAAATTAAAAAAAATAAAAATAAATAAATAAAAAATAAAGGATCTACATCCATTCTCACAACCCTAAAAGAAAAATATAAATTTCTCTTCAAATTATGTTTCTCCATCTTTCAGTCCCAGTTTAGGCGAGCCATCATCTGTGGATATCTTCAGAATTTTTGCTCTGTCCCCACCTCGATATTTGAAGCTGACTTGCTCTACCCATACCAAGCAAGGAGAAAGAGAAGAAATAAAGAGAGAACAGTGTTCTCTTAAGGAACTGGCATGGGACTTGTCTATGGGGCTGCTGCTTAGTTTCGGTGACTGAAAACTTAGTCATATGAAAGTAACAAAGTGAGAGAGGGAATCTTCAGCTGAACTTCCATGGCCCTACTAATACAAATACGGAGGAAGGGTAGATGAGACTGGATACTGGGAAAGTTAGTTAACTCTGTCATATTGATGCATTTTCTAATTTGCAAATTTAGTAACTTAAAAACGTGAGCTCAAGGAAATCTTCTAGTGCTTTGAAATTGAGATTTTCTATACACTCTCATTCTTTTTAATAAGTATTGTTTAAAACTTGCTTTTCCGGTCAAAAAAGTTATGAGTCCCTGTCCATTGAACCTTCCCCTTAGCTTTTGGTGGGAGCAGAAGACAGTGACAAGGTCACACATAGTTTTGAGTGGAAATGGCCAATGGCATTCTCCTTTCTGAACATTATGTGGCAACCAAAGATCTCAGGATGCTTTGAAGGAGAACATGCTTAACAAGGAGGCAAGTCTCCATCCTAAATTATTTATTTATTTATTTGAGAGAGAGAGAGTAAGAAAAGCATCGATTTGTTGTTCCTCTTAGAGATTCATTAGCTGATTCTTGAATATGCCCTGACCACCCTTTGGGAAGATCACTTTAACCAACTGACCTACCTGGCCAGGGCCTCAAGGTAATTTATATTTTAGCCTGACCTGGTGGTGGTGCAGTGGATAGAGCATCGGACTGGGATGCGGAAGGACCCAGGTTCGAGACCCTGAGGTCGCCAGCTTGAGTGCGGGCTCATCTGGTTTGAGAGAGGCTCACCAGCTTGGTCCCAAGGTCGCTGGCTCCAGCAAGGGGTTGCTCAGCCTGCTGAAGGCCCGCAGTCAAGGCACATGTGAGAAAGCAATCAATGAACAACTAAGGTGTTGCAACGCGCAATGAAAAACTAATGATTGATGCTTCTCATCTCTCTCTGTTACTGTCTGTCTGTCCCTGTCTATCCCTCTCTCTGACTAACTCTCTGTCTCTGTAAAAAATAAATAAATAAATAAAATTAAAAAAAAAAAAGGTAATTTATATTTAGCAGTATAATATAGCTTTGTGACAGAAGGGAGGCTACAAGGTAAGGTGTATTTGACAAAATCACAGAACATATCAACTCATAGTTAAATAATATGATAGTGACTTAGTTTTACTTAATAATATTCTTATTTAATTTACACAAGACCAACACTGCCATAAAGAACAATTAAAACTTTCAAATGTAATCATTTCTGACTTTTTCTGGATGGGGTCTTATATAGATATGCCGGCATAAAAGAAACTGGATCCATGGGCTATTTAGGTATGGCTTCAATTCATGAGGTTTAAAACTTGTGTTTTGGTTTCTGTCAGTCTTCATGTGTTAGAACATGACAGGATATGTTTATCCTGTCCATTTCACTTTCATGAATGCTAATAAAATTTGTCAAATAATTTTAAGTGCTATATTTAACTACTAAGGAAATAAAATTTACTTTCTAAAAAAGAGCCCCAATTCTTAAAAACCATATTACTGTTAAGGGCAGGATTAAAGGAAAGCTGTATATGTCTCTACAAATCAGATGGCACAATGCTTCCATCCAGAAATATATAGAACAGTGGGCAAATAATCAATAAACAAAATTACATTCATTTACCAAATAAATATTCATATGCTCATTGCACTCATTCTTTGTTTAGGGTCTCATAATAGAAGAAATTCAACAAAGGATATAACATTTTTTTTGCCCTAATAAAATTTAAATTCTAGAGGGAAAAACAGGTAATAAACACATAATTATAATTTTGATGAGTATCATAAAAGGCGATGCAGAAATATCCTTCACTGAGGCACCCAATCTGCTCTGGGGAGATTAGCAAAGCAAATGGCATGTCAGTCAATACAAAAAGGATGAAATACCCCTATGTATGTGAAGAGGTTTTGGTGGGGAAGTGCAGCACCAGGAAGAAGCAACGTCCAGTTTTAATGGCTAGATGTGAAAAGAGAAAGCATGTAGAACTAGTTGAAGAAAGTCTCATTTGTCTGAAGCATAGACAGACTATAAAGTAGAGAAGAATGAGATAAAGCTCAAGAGATGGACAAAGCAAAGCTTTACAGAGACTTGCTATTTGTTATTAAGCATTTGTAACTGTTTGTAAATGGGAATACAAATTGTGAAGAATAGCCAAGACACTCTATCATTAGTTTCAGCTACTAAAGGATAGTGGCTCTCTGGTAGATAGTAATGGCAATAGTGGTAAAGAAAAGGTGATAGAATGAAGAAAAAACTTTGGAGATGGACTGAGGAAGGAGTGAGAAATAGAAGAGTCAAGGGTGATTCCAAAATGATTGGTTTCAGCAATCAGATATACAGTGTCATCATTGAATGGCACTGCCAACAGTGCCAATGAACAGGAAGGGTTCATTCAAGGGACGGAAGGGACATGAGTTTACTAGTTTGTCTTTAAGACATTATAGTACAAAGAACTAGTGAAATATTAAATAGATTATTTGTAGCTCAGGACAGTTTCTTGATTGGAGAGAGAATTTCAAGAGTTTTTGGCCTATCTCTGGTAGATCAATCGTTGGAAATGAATCAAATTACTTAGGGAAAATACATGCTATGGCATGTTAATCAAGACATAGCATTGAGGTGAATGATATTCTTTCACTTTACTACGTGATCTAAATTCTCCATTTTTAGCATAGACCTAGGATCAAAAAGAACAATCGTTTTTGAAAAAGTAATGATTTTAATAATAGGTGTTGATACCAAGAATGAAAACAGTTCATTTCAAACAGCCTAAAATTATAAAATATAACAAATATATAATTTTTAATTTCTAGGTAACACAGCAAATTAATTCCATAAAATAACCCAATTAAACATTGAATCTAATAGTCTAGGTCTAGGACTATGAAAGTGATATGTTGTGTCCTAGTAACAGATTGCTTTTGAATAAAATTAAGTACCTTTTATTAGATTATGAATTAAAGATATTTTTGTCTAAGTTTTTTTTCATTAGCTTATTACTCTCTAGGAAAAAGTAAGGTGAAAAATTAAAGTTTCAGGTTTTATTAAAATGTTTACTTTGGAACCATGGTCCTTATAACAAGAAAATAACAAGGCACTTGTGTACTTTGTGAGAAGGAAAAGCTCACAAAAGTTACAAGACCTATACTTATATTCTTATTTTATTATTTACTTAAATTTTATGAACTGCAAGGTTTTCATCTGAAAAATAATAAATACTTCAACCACCTTATAAACCAATTTGTGAAGAATAAAAGGAGATGAGGTAAGTGATAGATTTTATTATAATGTCCAAACCAGCTTAGTAGCTCTTTGGAATTTGATCATGTAAATAAAGAACACAATTATCACATTATCCAAGGAGAAAATAATTTTTAAAAAGACATCTGCAGACATAATAAATTTATTCCAGAGCACAGGAGAGCCAAGAAAGAAGTCACATCTACTAAGCCACTGATGATACTTTATGGAGAAAGCCACACTGACATGAAATAATACTATTCACCTTAATCTGTGACACCCTTGAAAAGGAGGAAAACGTAACACAAAGATAAGTATAGCATACCTAGGTATAGGGAACCTAGGGGATGAGCATAATTCAAAACTAAATAGTAAAATATACAGAAGTGCTGAAACTCTTTGAAAACCCAGGAAGTTCATAAGCAAGTGAGAACTTTGGAAATATCACATACTATGTAAACAATGAAGACTGAAGTGAGTTTTCATAAGTTAAATTAGTAAATTGAACTACCCTTTCTTTTTTTATAAAAATTTATGAACTTAATAAATAAAACTGACATGCTTCCAAGGAGGATGACTTGCTGATGTTATCAGTATTTTTAATGACTCACATTGGTCTTCTCTTTTTTTATATATATATGCAATTTATCTTTGACTTTCTTATGCTAGAAGTCACAAAAGTTAAAAGTTTAAGCGAGTAAGCTTTCTCAAAACATCTGCAGTAGCTTCATATAAATATCTAACTGCATTACAGGCAGTAGTGATACATTAGCAATGTGTGACATGTTGTCAGCAGGACATGCACACAAATGAGAAATTAGCTTTCATTTCTCATAGGAGTCATCGAATAGTACATGTATGTGGACAATATAAAAATATAAATTACTTCTTGTCATGTTCTTACATTTGATCAGTTGAAGGATCCATTTATAAAAAAAGTTGTGGTCATGAAAAAGGAACTGGCAATCAACACCCCTTTATGTCCAATTTGACATTTTGTTCAATTTTATATTCACAATACTCCACTTCCTCTTGGTCTCTCTTTTCAAAATACGATTCCCTTTGATTGTCAGCCATCTTATATCTTATTCCTTTGGGCTACGATTTTCTATTTTCACTGCTTCCTTAAGGAAAATTAGAATTTCTCTCTTCCACAATATTAAGTAGAGGCTTTTTGAAAGTGCTTACGACTTGACAAAAAATGCAGTTGCTGTGAAAACTGACAAGACTTGGTGCTTGAGAAGCCTGTGAGAAGCAGCAAAGCCTCTATTACTAACATATTGCTTTTTATTATAAAATATGACTCCCATTAGTTTTGGGCTACAGCCAAATCTCTTCTCATAGTTTAAAAAGGAGTTACCTTGACAGGATGCGACTTAAATCACATCTTGATCTATATTATGAACACAAAAGAACTCTTTCTGCATTAAAGTGACAATAAGAGGCTGATTTATGCTCCTAAAGCCAAGGAAATCAGAGTTAAATAAATCATATGACTTAGCACTTGTTCCCAGGTTTTTTTGCAAGGGTGTGAAATCTGTGAGGAAAAAAGAATAAATATTATACCAAATATTCCATCTATAAACTCACAGTATTATGTAGGTATATCAAGCATGCATTTTTCAGTTTGGTGAATTTCAAAAATCAGAAATAAGACAATTGTCTCCTCAGAACTATAATGAAATTTGTGGTGTTTCCTGGCCCATTATAATTGTGTTCTCCCCTCCCTTTCTTCTTTTTTTTTAAAAAAATTTGAAGCATGATACAGGTTTACAGAAAATTCACTTATTTCATAATCTTAGACACTCTCAGGAAAATTATTTCTTGCCAATTTAGAGTTAAGCCACCTAGTATTTGTCTAAAGCCCCCAAACCTAATAACTCTATAGTAGGTAAAAGAAAACATCTCTATAGAGAGCAGAAATGAGCCTAAGTTAAAGAAGAAAATATTTATTCATTTAAAAATATTTAATTTATGTTAAGAACTATTCTGAATGCAAGAAAATTAGACAAAATCCATTCTGTCATGGACTTAGTTTAAGACCAACTCTAAAATACATATAAGGCAATTATCTAGTAGTTCATCTTGTGAGCAAGAGGGTACATCAGAAAACTGAAGGTACAGATGGGCCCAGGATATTGTGGAAATACTTTTGAAATAAGAATATGTTAAACTGTGTCTTAAGCGTGACTGAGGAGGTGGAAGTGTTCTATCTGGAAGGAACACCACGAGAGAAAGCCTGACTTGAAGAAGCCTGTGACAATAGAGTCACAATAAGAGCAATTCAGTGAAGATGGAGAAGAGACATGGAAGTCTTAAGCCATGTGTCCAGGATATCTATGGTAACTGTTTTTCAGACATGGCATTGAAAATATCATTCAAGACCTAGGGTAAGAATGGAACTGTCTTAAGACCCAGTGATTCCACTTTGGGACATATAACAAAAGAAACCCAAAACACTAATTTGAAAGAATATATGCACTCTAACGTTCATTGCAGTATTCTTTATAATAGCCAAGCAATAGAAGCAACCCAAGTGTCCATCAACAGATGAGTGGATGAATAGGTCAGTCAGAAAAATCTAAGAATCATATGATTACACTCATATATGGGCTATAAAACTGAAACACACAGACAACAGCACAGTGGTTACCAGAGAAAAGGGAGTGGGGGTTTAGTAAAGCGTTCAGAGGGGCAAACATATGGTGACAGAAGATGTTTGACTTTGGGTGGTGAGCACAGAAGGCAATATGCAAGATCATGTATCATAGAAATGTACACTTGAAAACTATATGATCTTATCAACCAATGTCACTCCAATAAATATAATTTTAAAAGCTGTGGTATATATTCACAATGGAGTATTATTCAGCCATAAAAGAATGAAATCCTTACTATTTGAGACAGCACAGATGAAATTAAAGGGTATTACACAAAGCAAAATAAGTTGGTCAGAGAAAGACAGATACCATATTTATATGTAGAATCTAAAGATCAGAATAAATGAACTAATACAACAGAAACAAACTCACAACCACAGAGAACAGAGTGATGGTTGCCAGTAAAAAGGGGATTTATGGGACTAGGTGAGGGAACTAAGAAGTTCAAATTAATAGTTAACAAAATAGTCAGATGTAAAATACAGTTTAGGGAAAATAGTCAATAATAATATAGTAACCATGTATAGTGCAAGGTGGGTACTGGAAATATTGTGAGAAACACTTTGTAGAGTATATGACTGCCTAATTACTGTGCTGCTCACCTGAAACTAGCACAAAATAATATTGAATGTAAACTGTAATTGAAAAATAATGAAGAAGATTTAGGGTGAGATTTCCCTGTAAAGACTATCCACGAAATGAGAAAAGATAACTGTGGACATCTCGGACAATTCCATTTCCCTTAGAGGGAATGTCCTGTAGCCGGACGTAGAAATAAAACTTCATGTTTCCTTTATGATTTCAAATACTCCCCAATCTTCCTTTTCCACATCCTCACCAGAACTTACTCTGGTTGTTTTGTTGATGAGCGCCATTCTGACTGGTGTGAGGTGATATCTCATTGTGGTTTTAATTTGTATTTCTCTAATGATTAGTGATGTTGAGCATTTTTTCATATGCCTATTGGCCATCTGTATGTCCTCTTTGGAGAAGTGTCTGTTCATTTCTTTTGCCCATGTTTTGATTGGATTATCTTCCTGGTGTTGAGTTTTATAAGTTCTTTATAAATTTTGATTATTAACCCCTTATCAGACATATTGTCGAGTATGTGGTTTGTCTTTTTATTTTGTTCATATTGTCTTTAGCTGTGCAAAAGCTTTTTAGTTTGATATAGGCCCATTTGTTTATCCTGTCCTTTATTTCACTTGCCCATGGAGATAAATCAGCAAATATATTGCTGTGAGTGATGTTGTAGAGCTTATTGCCTATATTTTCTTCTAGGATGCTTATGGTTTCACAACTTACATTTGAGTTTTTTTTTCCATTTTGAGTATTTTTTGTGAATGGTGTAAGTTGGTGGTCTAGTTTCATTTTTTTGCAGGTAGCTGTCCTTTGTTAAAACTGTCTTTACTCCATTGTATGTTATTACCTCCTTTGTCAAATATCAATTGTCCATAAATATGCGGGTTTATTTCTGGGTTCTCTGTTCTATTCCATTGATCTGTATGCCTATTCTTATGCCAGTACCAAGCTGTTTTGAATACAATGGCCTTGTAGTATAACTTGATATCAGGAAGTGTGATACCACCCACTTTATTCTTTTTTTTAAATATTGCTAAGGCTATTTGTGGTTTGTTTGTTTTTTTTGGTTCCACATGAATTTTTGGAATATTTGTTCTATATCTTTGAAGTATGGAATTGGTATTTTAATAGAAAGTACACTGAATTTATAAATTGCTTTGGGTGAGGCCCTGGCCGGTTGGCTCAGTGGTGGAGCATCAGCCTGGCGTGCAGGGGTCCCAGGTTCAATTTTCAGCCAGGGCACACAGAAGAAGCGCCCATTTGTTTCTCCACCCCTCCCCCTCTCCTTCTTCTCTGTCTCTCTCTTCCCCTCCCGCAGCCAAGGCTCCACTGGAGCAGAGTTGGCCTGGGCACTGAGGATTGCTCTATGGCCTCTGCCTTAGGCACTAGAATGGCTCTGGTTGCAGCAAAGCAATGCCCCAGATGGGCAGAGCATCACCCCCTGGTGAGCATGCCGGGTGGATCCCAGTCAGGCACATGTGGGAGTCTGTCTGACTGTCTCCCCGTTTCCAACTTCAGAAAAAATAATAATAAATTGCTTTGGGTGATATAGACATTTTAATGATTTTTTATTCTTCCTAATCATGGACACGACACAAAGAGAGAAAACAATGTCCTTGATAAATTTAGATGCTAAAATTCTCAACAAAATATTAGCAAACTGGATCCAGCAATACATGAAAAAAATTATACATCATGATCAAGTGGAATTTATTGTGGGGAGGCAAGGCTGTTACAATATTTGCAAATCAATCAATGTGATTCATCACATAAACAAAAGGAAGGGGAAAAACCACATGATAATATCAATAGATGTAGAAAAAGCATTTGATAAAAACCAGCACCCATTTATGATCAAAACTCTCAGCTATGTCAGAATACAGGGAACATATTTCAACATAAAAAAGGCCATCTATGACATACCCACAGCCAATATTATACTCAATGGACAAAAGTTAAAAGCAATTTCCTTAAGATCAGGAACAAGGCAGGGTTGCCCACTTTCACCACTCTTATTCAACATAGTTCTGGAAGTCCTACTCGCAGCAATTAGTCAAGAAGAAGAAATAAAAGGCATCCAAATTGTAAAGGAAGAATTAAAACTGATGATATGATAATGTACATAGAAAACCCTAAAGTCGCAGTCAAAATCTACTGGACCTGATAAATGAATTCAGCAAAGTGGCAGGATATAAAATTAATAATCAGAAATCAGAGACATTTTTATACATCAACAATGATCTGTCTGAAAGAGAAATTAGGAAAACTATTCCCTTCACTATTGCAAATAAATAAATAAATAAATAAATAAATAAATAAATAAAGTACCTAGGAGTAAATTTAACCAAGGAGGTTAAAGTCCATTACTCGGAAAATTATAAAACATTGATAAAGAAAATCAAGGAAGATACAAACAAGTGGAAGCATATATTGTGTTCACTTGTTTTTAAATAATACTCCAAGAGCACTTGTCATGTTTACACTAATTCCATGGTTTTTAATTAAGTTAGTAGCTCTCAAATAAAATAACAATTGAGGTAGAAGATAATTTTTAGACAGTGAAACTTCACTCCATATTTTTCAAGAAGCATGTTTTAGAGATTGAGAAGCTCACACTCATAACTTGCTAGAACCTGAGCTGAGACTGCATCCAGCTCTTATCGATAGCCCAGTGACCCACTCACCATGTCACACTTCTTCATTATACCCAGGTAGTGCAGTCAGAACATTTTGCTGTGACCTCATCTCCCCCTTATTTTTTTTTTTTGGTTTAAGGGCACTAACAGTGCCCCATGGTAACTGTACAATCCCCTTTGAATTTGCTATTTCTTGCTATGTCTTTGTAAACACTTTACTAAACTTTTTTTAAGTTTCCAAATTGACAATGCAATCTACTCCCTATTGGAAATCTGACTGTACAAGACCTTACCACTTGGTCATACTCCAGAACTGCAAGGTATAACATCTGGGTCACTGCTGTTGTTTTCCTCTAAATAACCAGTGTCAGCACTGGTTACTTCTATCCTCACTTCTTACACAATCCATTTGAAAAGTCATAAGATATGTTTTCAGGCGGCACCATGGTCCCAATCAAGCTAACTGACAGATACTCAAAGCCAATCTCTATAAGTTGAAAGTAAATAAAAAGTAAATGCTAGAGCTCCAATAAGAAACCCACAATTTTTCTTGACAAGTTGTCACTACTAATTTTTACCGATCTTTAGTGCTAATTTTGTGAGAGATCAGAAAAGCAACATATAGGATAATAGAAAAATCAACACAAGAGTCTTGGTGTTAGCAAGCAGAATCCAGTCAAACCAAAGGCAGCTAAGGGCTATGTCCCAGCAAAACTGAAGCTACCTGAAATTTCTGTTTCTTTATTGCATTAGAAGTTTGGTCACAGAGGCCAGTATTTTAAGAAAATAAATAATAACATGAATTTCACAGTACTGATTTCATAATCACTTCTATTTCTATAGGAAATATTACAATACATTTTTGTTAGGTTTTAATTTTATTCATTTTCTTACTTGTTTGAGTGTGATAAAGTAAATAGGTAATCATATTAGCTAGCAATTTTGAGTAAGTAATGCCATCTGCACCTAAACTACTCTCTGAGCTTGAAAAGTTGTTAGATTTTTCTATGTTACTAGACTATGAAGAGCAGAGTTACCTAAAAACAGTAAGTACATTTTAAGTGTTTTGTGTGTAAGAGTTGGCACTGTTGTGGATAGTTCCAAATCACAGTTCTATGTTTGATGTTGTTTACTGTTCAAAATGATCTTAAATTTCAAATCAAAACAGAACATATGACTTTCTTAGAGAAAAAAAAATGCTATTTGAGTATAATCTCTGTTTACCAAAACTTTTTCATTGTCTCTATACTTTGCAAGCCAAATATACGGGCAGTAGGCAGAGAGGGGTAGTCCTGTATCTTAGCTCTAAAACCTCTGTGTTAAAATAACTTCTCAAAGTATCTAATTGAATCTTAAAGTAAAACTTCCAAACTAAGCCAATAGAAATCATTAAAAATAATAACTTTCACTTGACTGGTGGTGATGCAGTAAATACAAAACTGGGACACTGAGGACCCAGTTTTGAAACCCTGAGGTCACCAGCTTGAACATGGGTTCGCTGACTTGAGTGTTAAATGATAGGCATGACCCCATGGCCACTGGCTTGAGCCCAAAGTCTCTGGCTTGATCAAGGGATCACTGGCTCGGCTGTAGCCCCCAGTCACACATGAGAAAGCACATACAGAAAGCAATCAATGAACAACTAAGGAGCTGCAACAAAGAATTGATGCTTCTCATCTCTCCCTTAATGTCTGTCTGTCCCTATCTGCCCCTCTCTCTCCCTCCCTTTTTCTCTCTCTTGCTAACAAAATAAATAAATAAATAAATAAATAAATAAATAAATAAATAAATAAATGTAATAATGATAAATTTCATCTATTTTTCTCCTTGGAGAAGGGCTTTAATATAATGACTCATACCACTGACTATCAACTTTCTTTTCTTGTTAAGTAGATCACCCTGCAACTCATGAAGTGACTGGTATTGATATAATCACTAGAAAAAATTTTAAGTCCTGAAATTACATAATAAATGGGGAGAGTGACTCAAGATTGAATTATTGAGCCACAAATGTAACTGACAAATAAGTGATGGTGGAAGGTGTTGCTATTTTTATTTAAATTTTTTTCCAAAATAGTATTTATATGAAAGCCTAGAAAACTCATCAAAATTTTAATATAATTGTTAATTGGTTTCCTCTTTGAATACATATACTTTTGTCACTTATATTAAATTTTAAAAGAAAATATCCTAAAATTTAATTAAAGAGTTTTAGATGACAGGAATTAACTAATTTATATCTAAGAAAAATAATAAATATTTGGTAAAAAATAATTAATATGTATTTTTTTCAGTTCATGTAAAAGGAAAATAGCTTTATTAACATAAATATGTGATTTTGGTGGTTTAATTTTCATTATAGTTTCTATGGTATTTTTTGATACATAAATTGGGTTATCTTATTTAAATTCTTGGTCATGAGATTGTGCTTTCAATATGTTTATATGAAGGGGATTAAGATTAAAGAAGGAAGGGGGTCAAAGGGGTATAAAGGGTAAAGGGGGCCAAATACACTACTCACAAATATTAGGGAATATTTCATTGCTTTATATTCATTTTGAAATAACCCCTAATTTTTGGTGACAGAGATGATATCACTTTGGGTGGTGGGCATACAATCAATATGCATATCATATATCTTAGAAATGTACGTTTGAGGCCCTGGCCGGTTGGCTCAGTGGTAGAGCGTCGGCCTGGCGTGCAGGAGTCCCGGGTTCAATTCCCAGCCAGGGCACACAGGAGAAGCGCCCATCTGCTTCTCCACCCCTCCCCCTCTCCTTCCTCTCTGTCTCTCTCTTCCCCTCCCACAGCGAGGCTCCATTGGAGCAAAGATGGCCCCGGTGCTGGGGATGGCCCCTTGGCCTCTGCCCCAGGCGCTAGAGTGGCTCTGGTTGCAACAGAGCGACCCCCCGGAGGGGCAGAGCATCGCCCCCTGGTGGGTGTGCGGGATGGATCCCAGTCAGGCGCATGTGGGAGTCTGTCTATCTCTCCCTGTTTCCAGCTTCAGAAAAATACAAAAAAAAAAAAAAAAAGAAATGTACGCTTGAAACTTATATGATCCTATTAAATAATATCACCCAATAAATTAATAAATTTGATTAGAAAAAATTGTAAAGCTTAGAAAGAAAGATATTTTCTCTTTGATTTCATTATAGATTTATAAAAAGTTTCTGGATTAATAAAAAAAGTATAATAAATTATACTTAAATTAGTTTGGGAGGAGAATAATATATATTTTCTTGAGTTTGTTTATAAAAGTTTTTGAATTTATTTCATAAAGATTTAACTATCAAGATAACTGTGCATTTTCCTGTTATCTGTCACTTGTAAATTCTTGTGGTTTTAACAGAATCTGAAACCTCAGAATGAAAATTTACGTATTATAGGTAGAAACTTTATTTGACCCTATTCCAAATAAATTTAAGATCCTACCAAGAAAGATATATTTCCCCACAGATATTTTGATTTGCTTTCTCACCTAAAGTTTTTTTAATTGACACTGTCAAATTGTAGAATTCAAGGGAAAAAATGAATTGATTCTATTCAGGCTTATAATTTCTTTCTCTCAAATTTAGCAAGATAGATAAGACTTACTGAAATCAAAATGTTCTAGGTAATATTCCATAATATGGAGAAAATTCACGTTAAACTTTATTTCTTTCAATTTCACTTGGTTACCGGAGTTAAAATTTTAAGTGTTCGGCTCAAGGAAAAGACTTATACATATACATACCCACTTTAACAGCACCTTTATCAAGCTATAGAATATTTTCTTTACCCCATAAGGTTTCTTTGGGTTCCCTCCCAATCTATATGTCCTCTCGGGAAACCACTGTTCTAAATTTCATTACAGATGATTAGTTTTGCCTAGTTTCGAACTTCATATGACTTAACACAACACTAGTGCATTCCTTTTAGTCTTGGCTTATTTTTTCACTCACTGTAATTAATATCTGCTCGATTTATCATGTATATTTAGGATTAACAAATATTGCCAAACAGTGTTCCAACGTGATTGTTACCTATTCACACTCCCTCCAGGATTAGGAAATGTTTCATTTTCTCCAAAAGCTTGACAAAAATCTCATATTATCTATCTTTTTAGTTTTCACAGTTTAGGTGTGTGTGCTGTCTCATTGTGCTGCCATTTGCATGTCCTGAATGAATAATATTGTTGGACCATTTTTGTTTGCTTATTGGTCAATTTTGGATATCCTTTCTTGTGAATTCAGCAGAGTGTGTGTGTATTTTCACAGGGTGGTTATCTTTCTTACTGATTTGAAGTAGTTCTTTACATATTCTTGATGTATTTGTCAGAAATTTTTGGACATTTTTTTTATTTTGCATTTTGCATCTCCCTCTCTTTAAGGTGTCATTTGGTAAAAAGAAATGTGTTTATTTTGTGGAGTTCAGGTTATCCTTCAATTTTTCCTTGTATGAGTTAGTGCTTCCTGTGCCCATAATTAAGAAATCTTACTATTGCAAGTAAAGAAAGATAATTTTCTATGTTTTCTTCCTAAAGCTCTATTGATTTACTTTACTCATATAAGACTCTGATCTATCTTGATTTGACTCTCATGTATGTGAGGTAGAAGTCAGAGTTCATTTTTCCATATGGACATCTAATTTTCCAGGCAGCATTTCCCACTGAAGTGCAGCATAACACCACATTTTTCTTGACTGCTGCCAAAGCAAGTTTTCCTCCCTACTTTTTACTTCTGTTAACAGGGGTTTATAATAGAGAGTTGGATTCAACTTCAATCATTCACTTATTGGTTGTATGATTTTAAACAAAATAATCTACTTTCTTGGCCGGCATTTTTTTTTGCTATAAAAGTGGGCTTAAGATTGAAGTAAAGGATTTCTCACTACCTTCCAGCTTTAGTATTTTGTTCTTCTCTATGACCTTCAATAACAAATTGATGATGCACAAATAATTTAAGATATACAACTTCAGAATAGAAAGGTTTTAAAATCTCACCTTGGTTTAAATAACACAAGTCCCAATTCTTCATCTATAACCCTGGAGGCTAGATGTGCTTTGTAATTTAGAATTTATTAAGTTTTGTAAGGTTAGTTTGATGCATATATTGTGTATCGTGTAACTCTCCCAGCACTCAACACAGTAATCAAACTTTAATATATATGCAAAGAAACATATAAAGAAAGATAAACACTATAAATAGTAATATCAGTTTGGAAAAGGTTATATTTAAAAATTAGTTTCAAAAATATTTGTGATTTTTATAGTTTTGGGTTTCAGCACTTTGGAAATGGATTGTGGATCTGCAGCACTAGAGTCTAGATGCATTTAACAAAACAATGTGATTAAATATCTATGCAATAGCTCAGCTAATATTCTTCAAATTTACAATGAGAATTTGTTACTATTGGTTACCAGTAAGATAGATTGTTTCTTCCTTGCCTATATAAATGTGCATTAGCAGATTCAGAACAGAACCTATAAAAATAGGTAACAATATACATAAAATGACCTTTAAAATGAATAATGTAAATTGTGACAGTAATAATGAAATCATAATGTAAATATTAGGTGTGGAATGCATATCTGACTCAGATATGAATAGCAATAATGTTATGATATTTACACTCATGCATATATTTAAAAACCTATGCTCATTTCAGCCACAGAAATAATGAGTAGTTTCTAAGTCCACACTGTTTCCATTTTCCTGAGAGTGTTCCACTCCAGGACTTCCTGTTTGCTGTGCAGCTGCTACTCCCCCTGGGCACCATAAATCAGTTATCTTCTCCCAAGACTTGTATATGCAAACTTTCCAACCCAACTTTGGAAAAGGATAAAATAATGTTTAATTACTCTTAGACTTTGGGTATATTAAGGACCTAGCTTTTGCTACTACCTACCTACCCATTGTTATTTTAGAGACATAAGAAATAGACAATTTTTTACCAATGGTTTAAACCCCTTCCAGTGGAGCATTGGGAGGACAAGAACAAACTCAGGAGTCGACACCTGGGCTCTCAGTAATCTCCACAAAGGTCCTTAGAGCTCACAGCAGACAATATTCATCATTTCTGTAGTTCGATCAATCCAATTCCCTTTTCATTTTGCTATGACTGCTGTGAAACTAACTCTAAATAATCAATTTATTTACCATTTATAGAATTTTGATAACCTATAAAACCAAGTTGGCCTTCATAAGATCAGAGTATAAAATACAGTGTAGATGGCATGGGAGAAAGAGTTTACCAATATTCCAGTATGAATGGGGTAAGAGTAATTATTAAATGTCTGAGGTCTTAAAATAGTCATGCATTTTAGGGTACTTGTTATTACATATGTAGATCTAACTCTTATTAAATGAATAGTTTCTTCACAAAGAATGTCTTAATACAGTGAATTTCAAAGTAAACATTTACAAACTATAGCACCCTTTGTTTTCAGAAAAAGAATTAATAGTGAAGCAAGCATTAATTGTATTCCTTTTATTCCTTTCAGAAAAAAGACTCTTAAGTCAGAATAAAAAAAAAATTGAAAAACATTTAAATGGTTTTCCTAGAAATGCAATATACCTACTTGAAATTAAGATGTTATTTTAAAATCAAGTTATGTCTTGAAATGAATTAAGTATATTTACCTTCTTTGACAAAATCATAGAAAATATAAGAATTTACATCTTCAAATTAGAAAGTCACAGGGGAGGGCCCAAATTGATTTTCTGTTTCAGACTACATCGAAGAATCAGTAAACTCCACTACACGGAAGAGAAAGCAAGTAAAAAAAAAACTTTCTTAAGTAACAGATTTGGTTATGTGAACAGTTTTCTTAGACTTGGGGTTGCTACCCATTAAAACAGATTGTTATTCTTGAAAATATTCTTACAATTATTCTCACAGAGTTCAGATAATTTTGTTCTGACTCAAGGAAGAAACTAAGTTTTTTAGGATCCTTCTAAATCTGTAGAACTAAGAGTCCATTTAGATTGTTACATGTCAGCATATCAAAACTACATCTAAAAATCTGAGTAAGTATATTGAGAAACAAAGAAGCTTTTATTTTCAATAGTGGATCCTGACACAGTCTTTAATTTGCACCCAAATATACCTGATATAATACTTAGAACCTTAAAGACATCAATAAAGCCACATTGTCTGCAGAAAATATACTTGGTATAAATCAATGTTAAGTGTCACTTTCCTAAAAGTAATAAATTTAACAATGGATTTATCCCGATACTTTCCAGAAGTAAGTATTGAAAATTTGCTGTATAGCACACCTCAAACAAGGAAGGTGAAGATGTTTAATTCAAGTTGAATCATTTCTTTTAACCTTAGTGATTTTAATAAAATAACATTTCTGCTGAAGACAGGTTGATAATAACTTATGACTTTGAGTTCTTAGGCCAGTCTATGATATTATTACCAGTCCAAGGAAAATTATTATTTGAATGATGTCCAACCTAACCTTCAACACCTAATCATTTAGAAGACCTGGATATCATAGAGTTCAGATATTAAGAATACCCAGATTATATATGCTATTCTTTCAACTCCTTACTCTTTTTTAAAAAAAATTTTCTTTTAATTTAATTAATTGTGTTTACATAAATTCTCGGGTCACCCCGAATGCATCCCCCCTCTCCCTTATTCCCCTCAACATCTCCCTGCCCTTCTCCCCACAGCGCCCTCCCCCTTTCCCTTCAGGTTTATCCCATCCTATCATCCCCTTTCCCTCTGTCCCTTTGATCCCTCCTCTGTCTCAATTCCATTCCTCAGTTCTCATTATTCGTTGGATTCCTCAAATGAGTGAGGTCATATGATATTTTTCTTTCTCTGCCTGGCTTATTTCACTCAACATAATAGTATCCAGGTCCCTCCATATTGTTGCTAAAGGTAATATATTTCCTTCTTTTTCATAGCCCCATAGTATTCCATTGTATATATGTACCACTGCTTTTTAATCCACTAGTCCACTGACGGACACTTGAGCTGTTTCCAGATCTTCCCTATTGTGAACAAAGCTGCCATAAACATGGGGGTACATTTCTTTTTTTCACTCGGTGATATGGTGTCCTTGGGATATATTCCTATAAGTGTGAAGGCTGGGTCAAAGGGCAGTTCCATTTCTAATTTTTTGAGGAATCTCCATACTGTTTTTCACAGTGGCTGCACCAGTCTGCATTCCCACCAGCAGTGCAGGAGGGTTCCTTTTTCTCCACATCCTCGCCAGCACCTATCGTGTGTTGTTCTGTTAATGAGCACCATTCTGACTGGAGGTGGTATCTCATTGTGGTTTTAATTTGCATTTCTCTAATGATTAGTGATGTTGAACATTTTTTCATTTGTCTATTGGTCATCTGTATGTCCTCGTTAGAGAAGTGTCTACCAACTTACACCATGCACAAAAATAAACTCAAAATGGATAAAGGACTTAAATGTAAATTGTGAAACCATAAGCATCCTAGAAGAAAACATAGGCAGTAAGCTCACCAACATCTATTGCAGCAATATCTATCTTTGCTGATTTATCTCCACAGGCAAATGAAATAAAATACAGGATAAAAAATGGGACTATATCAAACTAAAAAGCTTTTGCACAGCTAAAGACAATATGAACAGAATAAAAAGACAAACCATCCAATGGGAGAACATATCTGACAATACATCTGATAAGGGATTAATAACCAAAATTATTCTTTATAAAAGAACTTGTAAAACTCAACACCAGGAATACAAACAATCCAATCAAAAAATGGGCACAATAAATGAATCAACTCCTTACTCTTGAAGAATCTAATTTATGCTCTTAGATTATTTGCAAATCCTATTCAAGAACTGAGGATGGGCTTTATTTTATGTCTATGTATATAGTTTTATAAGAAACACATAGCAAGAATGATAAAACTTAGAAAAGCACTATGGATGTTTTACACTTATTCTATTTGGTATAGTAAGAAAAATCATCTGTGTTTAAAAGGTGAAGATATTGTCATTTATAAAAAAACAAATATATTTTTGTATTTTAATTGGTCTTTAAGAAAATTTTTCAAAGTTAAAGGTATATAACCTTCTATCTAGACATTTAATTTAAAAATAACTAGTAAAATATCACTTCAAAGAACAGGTTTTTCCCACTCACATATGTATGTGATAGTGGCAGATGGAGAAGTGTCTAATGAAACAATCGATTAAAGAACAACTTCAAGGGTAGCTGAAGGAAAGATACTTAAAATATATATTTGTCATAAATTATTATCTTAATATAACTATTGCCACAGGAAATTCAAAAGTCTCTGTCTTCTCTTGTTTTTCTCAAAGAAGATTCTATTTGAATAGAAAATATGCACATCCTTTTAAAATATTAAATATCATATTTTTTACAAATGAAATTATAGAACCTTGAATAGTGTTTTAGTAGTTTTATACTTTTTTAAAACTGTTTTAGCTACAAATGTTCACAAACAAAGCTAGTTATATTGACTAAAGCATTTTGTATAAAACACTCCATGGATTTTTTTAAAAAATGAAAACTCATCTAATGTGATTGTGTCCTTATTTTACAAGCATTAAACTTTCCCGGGTGGCTTTCTTCTTTATGTCTTGCTTGATTGCTTTATTTGAAAGAAAATGGAATGCTATAAGGCACATAATTATCTTCAATAAAAAACGATGAAGATACCTTGCAAGTCTATCAATAGAAACTGGTGACTAGTACAGGAATCTGATTCTCACCCAGAGCAATAGTTAAGGTTGAATTGAGCTGATAGAAAGAAAACCCCAAACAAGAAAATTATATTTGAATTCTTGTTAAATACTGTTGGGGAAAAGATAATTAAAAACAAAACCTCACAATCCAGAAAGCCTCTCCACAAAAGTTTGTAGACAAAGAAAACCTTTCTCTTCCTAAATAAACATTAGACAAGAAAGAGTAGTGAGTATCTTGGGCAATCAACTAAAACTTCACAAAGACAAAAAGAAATCTCATTCTTTTATATGGCCAAGCAGATACAACCCATTATTATCAAAGTTTTCAAGATAAAGAATAATGAGTCCTCGGGTAAGAGGACTTGACACCACTACTGCCAACAGAATCCATCCTCTTTACCTGGCGGTCAGGGCGGCATCTGTGTCAGCCAATCAACTTTATCTGGAAAAAAAAAACTTCTCATTTTTATGACAAGAGATAGTTTTGATTGCTGGAGCAAGGTGACTAACGTGGGTTTAGGCTCCTACACTCCTATCAGAAACAGAGAAACCTTAGTGCTACCTTCCTTAGTGTTCGCATTTTAAAGACATGGCTTGCAGGTTCTTGAGAAAAATTGTCCTGGGTCATAAAGCTGACAAAAGGCTTAATTAGTCTACTATATGCATACAGTAAATCCTTTATATATATATATATATATATACACACACACACACACACACATATATATACACACACACACACATATATACACACACACACACACATACATGTCAAGTGATGAGAAAGTACTACAATTACAAGTTTTCCAAGGCAAGTGCTCTAAGAAAAGAAGGGGAGAAAAGTCTCTTCCCCAGTTTCAACAATGAGAATTCAGCTACTTTTTTTGACCTGTATCTGTCCTTGCAATACAAATTATTAGGTTTAACCTAAAACACGTCATAAGATACAACTACTGATTTTTTCCGAGTTATAAAATCAAAAGTTCAAAGCAAGTTTACCATCTCTTTTAATTCTTTAATAATATATAAATATTAAATTATACATTTCAATAGAGACATTATCCTATTTTTAAACACTGGCACAATTATTCTTTAAATGATGTATCTCAGTACAAACCCAAAGATATTGTGTGATTTATAGCCTTTCCGTTGCTACATTCAAAAAGATTCTTTTAAGGAGTTATAAAAAGAAAGAAGCCGGCCCTTGAAAAATTCCAACTTCCCATATGATGAACTAATTAGTTCTGCTTCATTTAGATTGAACTCTAATTAGAACTCAGATCCTGGACTGTCTAGGAATGACTAGAATTGATTGGATTTATCCCATTTTGGTGTACCTTGCTTTTCAAAGGGATGCTAGACTTTCAATTATATGTCTGAGTGACTAAATATCAATATTAGATATTGACAAGTTATTTTCATTCACTTTATTGATAAATGCTAACCCAATTAATGTGACTGACTTTCACACAGGTTAGATTATGACTAGTAATCATACTTATTATTTATTTATTATTATTATTATTATTATTATTATTATTATTTTTATCAACTGTGACTCCAGAGAGGATCCAAGGAGGAGTTTTACCCACCTCTTCTTTGGGTTTCATGGAGATTTACTCTACCCTTCTGTGTTAGCCTCCTAAGGCACTGCGTCAACCATAAGAGGGCTTAGGAAAGGGCAGGTAGCCATATTTACTAACTGACCAGGGTTTCCCCATTATACCACATTGCCCATTCATAGAATCTCATTCCTGATAATAGAGCTTCATTTCTACCTCACCCACACACTAACATGGGACCATAAATTTAAGGCCCAATACAATTTAATAATTTTATAGAGCTCAATAATAACTTTGTATCTTGTGGTAGAAATGTTGAAGAATTTCAATAAATTTTGCTTTTCTTAGAGAACTTCCACACTGGGCAAAACTCAAGTCCCAGAATTTCTCTCCAAAATATATTGTTCTTTGTTGGATTTTATAGCTTACAGTGAATTCAGAAGCCATGGCTTCTTAAAGTATATGCAGACAGTGTGGCGTGCTTTGGAGTTTTTTTTCAGGCATATTTAACATATGTTATTATATATTATATATTAAATACACTTATATAAATAGCATATGCTTGTGAGTATTTATATATCATTTAAAAACAACAGAGATGATGTATTTGGATAAGAAGAGAGTTGAAAAAATAAAAGAAGGAAACAAACAGAAATAAAACTTTCAATGTAGCATTATCCTGGAGTCCTGTACTTCATGGTGAGGGCACCACTGGTCCCCAGCCAGTCGCACTGCCTACGTGAAGGTATAATATGGACTTGCTAAAAGTGCTTTAGTTTGAAATGGAGGCTCTGCAATCCCTAATTATTGATGGTACAGTTTGTAACATTATTTTTATTCAACTATGGCCAATGGAAAATTAAAACAACTTTGATCACTTTAGAAATTCTAGACTTGGCTTTTCATTTGTAACTATCAATTATTTAAAGAATAGTTTCAAATGGCTCTTGGAGTCCTTTGGGGTGGGGGGGGGGGAAATTACAGTAATTTAGGTAGCAAATGTGAATGAGCTCGAGTTCTTAGTTGCGTGTGGAAGAAAAACGCCTTCTAAAACAGTCACATTGCCATCTACTGACAGCTTTTTGTAACAGGATCAACATTTTCTCATTAGCCTCACTGGCTGACTATGCACTTTAATGATCTATGACATGACACGGGGCAGTAGAAAAAAGGGGGGGAACACAGTGTACCCATGCTCAGCACATTCACTTGAAATAATCTCTCCATTCACAGAAGCCATTTTGAGCTACTGCATGTTTCACTCTTATAGACTGCAATTAGATGCACTTATTAATGGCTTTATTGCCTAGTATTTCATAGCTGTTAAAACTGTTTTCAGGAAAATGACTCTAGAGTGTATGTGAATAAATCTGCCCTGTGTGTATAGTACATAGGGACCTGCTGATAGGATTTTCATAATAACAGCATTTATCTCACAGCATATCTTATAATACCCCTCACTATGTACCAGCAGTGTTGTTACAACATTATGTGAAAAATGGGATTTGAGTTAAGGACATGTATTTTAACCTAAAAAAACACAAAAACATTATGGCAGTTGAAACACTTGTCCATTAAATCATTTTTAGTCCCATCCTCATTCACTTCTGCCAGAGTTGATTTAAGAAAAACTTCCAGTGCTATTGGAAATAGATAAAGGATTCAGACATACTTCCTATGAACTCATGGCTCTAGAGTGTTGTATCCTGATGCACTGGCAGCATAATCCTGAGGATAGCGGTAGTCAGGTCTTCCCACAGTTAGCGGTAATCATCTCATATCCAAAGGAATGCACCCCCCACTAATTTCCATGCAATCATGTTACTGATTTCTCTTTCTGCCATGTGCCAAGACATGAAATTTCTCTTCAAACAAAAATTCTCTTCCAGTATTATTATTATTTTTTTTATATTTTTTATTTATTCATTTTAGAGAGGAGAGAGAGAGAGAGAGAGAGAGAGAGAGGAAGGGGGAGGAGTAGGAAGCATTAACTCCCATATGTGCCTTGATTAGGCAAGCCCAGGGATTCGAACTGGCAACCTCTGTGTTTCCAGGTTGATGCTTTATCTACTGAGCCACCACAGGTCAGGCCTCCAGTATTATTTTTAACAAGAGAAAACTCATGGGTACTTACCAGTTTTTCAGATATGTATGAATGTTTTAAAGGTTAAACACAAAAGAAAAAAAAAACTACAAACGATTTGGCTAACCTCATAATACCTGGCAAAATAATACAAAAAAACCCTGAGCTCTAAGCCACATAAAACACTAACTATATAGCTCTGTTTCACATAATGTAAACAGTCAGGAAATTTTCCAACCTCCAAGTGCTTAGAATAGCTTAAATATATATATATATACAATCAATCAGGAAGCATATTATTGGCTATTGTTTCACATTTTATTTTTGTATGAATTAAATCAATGAGTGAAGACTATGCAGTTTAGCAGAGCTGAAAGTCATGCACTCTTCAAGTAGGGCACCTATCACTTATTTTGTCATAACTGGCTCTCCCTAAATTTATTATGAAACAGAGTGAATTAAAGGTTCCCTTGACTGGAGATCCAAGAAAGCAGAACATTCTGCTCTCAGAACTCCAGCTAAGTATGAACAGGAAATCACTCAAGAAAAGATGAAAGGCCCAATTTTCACGCCACCTTTCAACTAGGTCTCAAACAATGTTAAAGATTCTTGCTATATTTCCTTGCCTCGCAAAATAGAGCATTTCCAAGTGATAATTCAGTTAGAGCCACCATAAAATAAAACAAAATCAAGATTGAAAGATATTTAAGTATTCTTTTTCCTCCATGAAACACATTTAAAAGATTGCAGAGAAATGCATAGAGAATATAGAACATTTTCATTGGTAGAAGTATTATTTCATTTCATAGAAACTTGACAATGAAGTATTTATATTTGAGCTATAAGTGTGTTTTTTCACTTTCTGTTGCTGGCTTCATGTTATAAACTTGTGTACCACAAATAAAAAAAAGTATTATTTCAAATTTTAAATGGTTTGAACAATAAATGTGAAAAACAGTTCAAACAACTATAAATATAATGTATGAAACCTTGTGGTTACAGAGAAATTTGAACTGGAATGTGGTGGGGGATGCTATTAGTTGGGCAGGAGGCAGTTTGTGAACATAAAAATAGGCAATAGTTATGGGTATTCTGCTTCAGTTTCTCCAATAAAACTATCTTGGGACGAAGAGTACCTGTCCCACATATATGACTATTCAGAACTTACTTACAAGTTTCTTCAAAAATTCAATTAAATTAGAACAGCAGAGGAGCTCTGTGCTTACAGAGAGCTGACCCAAAAAGATGCGGAATACACGTGGACAGCCACTTCTCCATACCATCTCCAAACTCTCTGGATGGGTGGATTATTATCTATTGTAGATAGATACCTACTTGGGAGATAAAGGGTGAGGCTATCTAAGGATCTCTTTAATGGAGTAGGTCATTGCTAATGGATTATTGGTGCCTGGAATTTTCCACTCTAGAACACATCCATCCTCCTTCCCCCATTACTGCTTTAATACTCTGGAGTTGACGTGGAGAGTCTGGTTTTCCTCCATACTCACTGAAAGACAGAAGAACCTATCGTCCTAAAGGAAAATGGGCTTACAAGTAAAAATAAGACTCTTGAAAAACACAACTGCTAGTTCTGCTAGAAGGAGTATTAAAACATATTTATCAAGGTTTAAAATTAGTCATATAATAAAGTAACATATAAAAGAGATAATAGTAAAATAAAAAATAGTTAGAATTAAAAGGGCCATGTGGATACAGCTGAGGAATATATTAGCAAAACAGGAGAGAAGATCATGAAAATTTCTCAAAGAAAGTAATACAAAAGATTGAATGATAGGCTAAGGGACAAAAAAGGCTAGGGAATAAAGTACCAATGTCTGGAAAATAAGATTTCCAAAAAAAAAAAAAAAAAAAAAGAAATAACAATAAAGAGTAATAATAATTTGAGATAATAATGGCTATAAATTTATAAGAATTTTTTTACAAAGAAGAATGATAAACTCATATTCATACTTTACAAGAAAATCAGAGAATATATGGCAGTGATAAAAGGCCTTAGACTGAGTGACAAGGTAGCCTCCACAATAAATGACATCAGAACCACAAGACAAGTGTCAAAAAATAGTATTAAAAATTATGTAAAAAACGCAAATAAAGCCAACAGAGTGTAAAAACATTGCTTAGCAGGTATCTCCAGGTTTATTTCATCATATATAGCAGGTACTTTTGCTTGGCTTTTACTATTAATTAAGTGCTTAGACTCTGGAAGTTATGTGCCAACTTGTTATTGTCTGGTAAGATGTAAATGATGTCCATTAGAAAAGATAACATTCAATTTTTGTTTTTTACTGCTCTGTTAGGCATTAACCAGTTCTAACCGTTTAACTGCCCATAAATACCTGCACATAAATATAACAGCTTTACTATTTTATTGGTTCAATCATTAACTTATTAATAATAAATCTTTGACAAACACACACTCTGTACTTGTATGTCAGTTATAATTTCCACTTGAGAAAACTATGATTTGACACCTAGAACCTGGAATATTTTCTAAACAAAGATATTTACAGATTATTTTGTATGTCTATACACTCTACAGCCCTTAATACTTTTCTTGAAAATAACTGTTTAAGATCTCCAAGTCTGGAATGAGAAAGAGAAGTGTTTAGATCCACATGAATGACTTAGGGAAGGTAAATTAATGGCACTAATGTTAGTTTTCTGAACTAAAAATGAGAATATTTGTACCTTATTTATGGAGTTGTGAAAATTAAATAAAATTATCTATCTAGAGCACTTACCACAATACACAGCTGAATAAGCACAAAATGTTAGCTATGGTAACTTTCAGTCTTGGAAACTACCAAAAAATATGTAAGTTATCCAAAAAAGACTTTATATAAGAACAGGGTCTTAATATAAGACCACCGTTGGTCGTCAGAGAGAAAACAAATGGTTATGGAAATCTTGATGGCATATTTATATTGCCACTCTTATTGCACTGTGCATCCTTTACTATCTAATGAAAATAATACTGAGTGTGAATTATTTATATTTGAACATTCTGAAATCATTCAGTTAACTATTCACCAGACATCAAAAGGAACATGATGCCTAATATCTTTATTTTCTGTTGGAGTTTAAAGAGTTCCTTGATGTCTTCTGACTGTCCCAAAACAGCTTCCAATCTTTGGTTTGCAAATCAGAAAGTTGGGAAATGTAAAGATTTATTCTGTTAACTAAAGAAAATACTACATTTTAAAAAAATATAAGTATATCAAAATTGTAGCTCAAAAAAAGAGTTAAAATTACATTACCCTTTAAGAAATGTATCATGTAGATATTAATATAAATTGGGTAAACCTAGACAAGCCTTTAAAAGAAAGCCCACTTTGCATGTTATTTATATTTTTTTGAAGAATATTTGAATTCTCCATTTTCAGGTAACAACTGTTGCCTATTCAAAAGGGTTTATGACATTCAGCTTAAAATTTATTGTCATATGTCTAACCACCTTAATGGATGAATATATGTGTATGAATGCTTCTGTTTGGTCATGAGTAGATACAAGATAGACAGCACAGGACAATTAATCTGAATTGTTAGTCTTTTCAAGTATGTCCTATGCAGTTACTCTGATAAAGCAAAAGTTGCCTTTGATTTAGATGAATATTAAATAAAAGCCAGAGGATGAGTAATTTTCCTTTGGCTGTAATGAAGTTTTTCTGGCATACTAGAAGAAAACATGAGTGAGCAAAATGGGCCACATTTCGTAATCAACAATAAGAAAACCAAAATTTTCATTACTATCAGCAAAGTATCTCTTCAGTTCTGATGCCACCTGAAAATGGTGACCAGATTTGGCTCATGCACTGACGCACCACTGTTAATGTGACAGGGAGGGTAAACTGCATCCAATGGTGGTCTCCCGGAAGAACATTTCTTGAGGGTCATCAGTATGCTCTACATGCATTTCAATAACTTATACTTACATTGTTATTGTATTTGAATTATAACTTTTTTGCATGTCCTCTTTCTTTTTTTTTTTTTTTTTTTTTTTTTTTTTTTTTCTGAAGCTGGAAACAGGGAGAGACAGACAGACTCCCACATGCGCCCGACCGGGATCCACCCGGCACGCCCACCAGGGGCGACGCTCTGCCCACCAGGGGGCGATGCTCTGCCCATCCTGGGCGTCGCCATGTTGCGACCAGAGCCACTCTAGCGCCTGAGGCAGAGGCCACAGAGCCATCCCCAGCGCCCGGGCCAGCTTTGCTCCAATGGAGCCTTGGCTGCGGGAGGGGAAGAGAGAGACAGAGAGGAAAGCGCGGCGGAGGGGTGGAGAAGCAAATGGGCGCTTCTCCTGTGTGCCCCGGCCGGGAATCGAACCCGGGTCCTCCGCACGCTAGGCCGACGCTCTACCGCTGAGCCAACCGGCCAGGGCGCATGTCCTCTTTCTTATAGATGAATTTTAGATTTTTGATGGGAGAAAAGAAATTGCTTGCTGTGAATAAAAAAGCAACAAATCTTTAGTATTTAATTGGATATATAATGATAATATCTGTAAGGCTAATAGCAAGATCCAAATATGCTTTTATTGAAAAGTTCTTTAGCACTTTGTCTTATCATCTCTCAGTCTCTTTGATGTATAAGACCTAAATTGCCACTTATAATGTGTGATGAACACACAGAAACTTACATGTTGTCTTTGTTTTATCTAGAAGGAAGTAGATTGCACAAATAAGCTTGATTGCTCTGTGATAGAAAATGTGACCATCTGTAACAATTCATATTGTGAACTTATTACATAGATAATTATTATGATTGGTGTTACAATTCGGCAATCAGAAATCTGTACAGGATCCAAAAGAACACAGCAGGATAATACTCCATCTAAATGGACTCAGGAAAAGTGCAATTTATTTGACACACTCCACAAGAGAGGCAGAATCAATTGGACATATAGTGTAATCATTTTTCTCTCCCTCAGTAGCTTGTCACAGGCGCTAGCATCATGCATGAAGGGAACCTGCCATACAGAACCATGGTTGTTGCATCAGCATAAGAACATCTCAACCTTGGGGCACACCCAACATATTACTGGAACTCTCTTTATTCTGAAAGGGCAGGTTTTCCTAAAGTTTCCCCCTTTGTAAGTGCCATCTTCATGTCATCCCCTTAGGAAACTAAACCTCTCCATCTCTCTAACTACTTGGATTCAAATGCAGAAACCATGTGTAGATTGGGCTATGTATTTATATTTTACAAGAAAAGTTCATCACCCCAAAAACTTTTTATGACTGTCATATAAACTATTTTTGAAAAAATCAGTGAACCTTAATGTGAGAACTATAAAGTTACTTAAATGTTTCTTAGCATCCAATGGTTTCTTGAAAACTTTTTATTGCCATGCTGATAAATGTGCAATTGTTCAATTTTTAAAAGCTGTTGAGCATCTCTAGTTATTTCACATCTGCTGCATTGAATAAGATATGACAGAAGGGAACTTGGTGGGAGGCAGTTAGGGAGAAAGCAAAGCAGTCCTAAAGACATGCAGGTGGAAAGTTGTTATCCTAAACATCTGGACCTATTTACTAGCAGTTGTCCCGGGATAGATTCATGCTCTATTTACACTGCCTTTGATAGAATCCAAATGATATATTTTTAATGAAATGTCTTTATTGCATAAAATATCAAAACTTGAAAATGTCAATTTTTTTAATATAATCAATTATGAAACCTTGAAGAGGGTGCATCATTTTTTCTATTTAATAGAAAATTTGAAAGAGAGACAAGTGTTCAGTAAAAGTTTTTGAAGAAATATTAATTTTATTATTTATTCTCTACTTCTAAACTGCATTTGTGATGCAATAACATTGTGTATTCATGATATAAGGCCAGAACTTCATTATTGACCGTATTCTTCAAGCGATTTTGTGCCAGTTCTCTTGTGCCTATATTCCAAACATCATTTCATTAAAATAAAATAATAAGCTCCCTGTGACAATGATAACTTAACAATTTTTTGAGAAATTTAAGGTATATTATTAGCATCAAACTTTAAAAATACAGATATATATGCTTTAGTGTTAGATAATCCATAAATAACATCTTTTCTAACAAAATGGCTCATTGCAAAAAGAATCCACAAATATTTCAATATATCAGAAAATCTAAGTTTTAAGGTTTCCTTTAATTTCGAAGTCGGAGACCTTGCTCTATTCATTAATATAGTCGGTCTTATCTTTCTGCCACTGCCTGTACTTTGTATTCAATATGCACTTCAGAAAGTTATTTTATTGTGTTTTGTATAACAATGTGATTATGCTCTTAGGGATTCATAATAAATGAAACTCAAGGAGGAAAAAAGCCTAGATGATAGATAAATATTTAAGAGCATATTTGATACTTTAAAAATTATAAACTTATACCCATTTACTTATTATAATAATGAGGTCTTTTTTATAGTGCTTTATGGTTTTCTAGGACTTAGTTATGACCTCTCAATCAGATCTTTTATTTATTTATTTTTATTTTATTTTATTTTTTACAGATACAGAGTGAGAGTCAGAGAGAGGGATAGATAGGGACAGATGGACAGGAATGGAGAGAGATGAGAAGCATCAATCATCAGTTTTTCACATCAACACCTTAGTTGTTCATTAATTGCTTTCTCATATGTGCCTTGACTGGGGGTCTACAGCAGACCGAGTGACCCCTTGCTCAAGCCAGCAACCTTGGGTCCAAGCTGGTGAGGTTTTGCTCAAACCAGATGAGCCCGCACTCAAGCTGGCAACCTCGGGGTCTCAAACCTGGGTCCTCTGCATCCCAGTCTGATGCTCTATTCACTGCACAACCGCTTGGTCAGGCTCAATCAGATTTTGAACCACCATGTTGTTTGCTTTGACCAATGTGATTGTAGCAGGTGCAGCACAAGCAGAAGCACCCAGTGAGCTTGAACTTTGGAATATTAACAACAACTAAAACAACAACAAAAAGAGGTAACCTCGGCTAATCCATAGTTCCCAGGAGTAACAGGAGATGCAGATCAGAACCAACCTACAGACATTGAGTGAGCCAGCTGCCCTGCCAATGAGCAACCCGCCAAAGTCAGCCGAGACTGGAGAGTAACCAGCTGCGGCTGCCTGTGAAAGCCTGGCGTATATCAGCAGACCTCTAACCTAATCTGCTCAGAGATGCGAACAATGGATGCTTATTGCTGTCTATGCAGCTAAATTCTTAGTAGTTTGTTATGAGTATTATGGTGACAACAGGGAACTTGAAGAGTGAATAACTAATGAGAAATAAAAAGAATATCATAACACTTTAGAAATTCAATAATTTCCCAAGCTATGGGCACCTGTAATTTGAATATCATTTCTTTAAATCACCATAATCAAAATCCTTTCTTGCTATATCTATAGCAGTA
Source organism: Saccopteryx leptura (assembly GCF_036850995.1). NCBI lineage: Eukaryota > Metazoa > Chordata > Mammalia > Chiroptera > Emballonuridae > Saccopteryx > Saccopteryx leptura. The sequence continues at coordinate 204,977,926 of NC_089503.1, read as the reverse complement.
GTGAACTCTGCTCTGAGCAATGGTGGAGAAGCTGATTAGGAAGAGGATTAAGAAAATCCCTTAGTAGGTGTTTTAAGAGAATGACCATCTTATTCCTTCAACCAGCAAAATAGGATCAAAGAGATTATTATTTTTTGGAGCTGAAAGACATCTTACACAGAAATTAATCAACACAAAATCAAAGAAGGGTTGAGGTAAATAAATACAGGCATATTTAAAAAGATATCCAACCAAACATGCAGACTGCTTTCCATGGTTTCAGTGCATTAACTACATTTCTGAGTGCTCTAATTCCGGCCACATGGGAAGAAATAGAATATTCATAGTGTCAGCAATTTTCAGATTTGGATTTTAAGGAATCCGACCATGGGAATATCTCAGGCAACCAGAAGCACACAAAAAAATGATCATTTTAACTCTAAATTCTTTAGGACATACAGCTTTAATCTGAGGACAGTCAAGAAGTACTAAGTATTTGCAAGAATGAAAGTGGAAGGCTGACACAAGACTAATGGGTCAAGGAGACCTGAAACCAAAGAATACCAATGTCTGGGTTGATCTAACCCATATTTTAGAACCATTCTGGCCACAGTCCACTGAAGTGGACAAATGTTTATAGAGCGTTTAGGATCCTGGATAAAACATTCTTTACAGCGACAGTAAAAAATAATGGTGGAATTAATACTATATTTCAGCTACAATATGAGTTAAAGAAGCTTTTATGAGTCATTTGGGGAACAAATATCTATTGTAGCACTATATTCCAGAATAAAAAAAAAGCTGCTTACAAATTCATTTTTGCAATGCAACCTCTTTGTAAGTTGGACTGTAAGTCCATGTTTGCTGGCATATTAACCACACAGTATTGATTCCTGGCTGTGTATTCTGTGCTCTGGGAGGAAAGTGCAATAAGTACTCAGGTCACTCAAAAACCATAAAGGAAAGTCTGTAGATGGCAGCCATTCAGGTATTCTGTTTATTCACTCATGAATTCATTCATGCTATGAACATTGGCTGAGCACCTACTATGTGCCTACTCTCATAAATTACGTGCTGGTGCTATTCTAGACCTGGAGATATCATCTTTGTAAAAATTACTCTCTGTTGGAAAGATCAATAATAGTAATATAAACAGTAATTTTTTAACTTAAGTACTGATAAGTACTCTAAAAGACACACTGATAGTAAGTAGATAGTTGGGAAAATACAGTTTTATACATGGTGATCCAAAAAATCCCCTCAGAATAGTAAATATTTTGACATAAATTTGAAGGAAGGAAGACAATGAGGAAAGTGACTGAGAGGACCAGCATCCCAGTCAGAAGAAACAGGAAGTGCAAAGACCCCACCAAGATGTATGTGGTTTGCCTGAGAAGCATCAAGAAAGCAAGAAAGTCATCAGGTAACCAAGAATATGCTAAAAAAAAAACAACCCAGATTTTCTAACACAATTTTCTACTCTGAAAAAAGGGACTAGACAAAGAGTTTCAAACATTATTGTGCATATAGCTAATTTGGGGTTATCTTTAAACAAATTTATATTGATTTTACTCTGTAAGAATGCTGCTCTCCTAACAAGAATCTCCATATTTAGATGCTCTCTTTCAGTGATGAGAAAGTCAATTTTATTTAACATATTTGACTGCTCTAACGTTTCAGGCAGTGCAATCCCAAATGTCATACTCACAAAAGAAATAATGACTTACTCCATTAATATAAAATTTGGAATTCCGAGTAATAATTAATTCATATTATGTTCTTTTATGCTTTGATGTATATGTATTAACAAATAGCTCCATAAAAATTGTGTGTTATTTCCCTATATAACCAATTCCAAATCCCTTCTAAATTTATGAAGGCAGTCCTAATGCCAAAACTCCACAAAATAACCAAGTACTAAGGCAAAATTAGGCTATTTCCAAAAAAAAAAAAAAATCCTCATAACCAAAAGAACTAGATTTAAATTGACAATTCAGAATTAATTAGTCTCCACACAGATACAACACAAGGTAGGAAAACATCTTCTTTCCTGCCTCCCTATCCTTCCAACACCACCAAACTACACTACATACTCTCATCTACCCTCTGGTTCAAAAACCCAGGGATTCCAGTAATCAAAAGTTTCTCGCATTAGTCTTCTCCAGAGTAACATATGGTTCCTATACTCTTACATTATAGAAAAACAAATTTTACTTCAAGTAGCAAGTTCATATTTTTAATGCCTTTTGCATAAAGTGAAGTAAACCTGTGAATATTGCCAATTCTGTGGTATGCCCAAGTAGGGCAATGTGTTAGATTAGTGAATTGCTAGTTTTTAACTTTCTGTGCATTTTCAACTTCAAACAAAAATCTTGCCTTCAATGGTCTCCTGGGGCTTTACTCTGACATCTTTTAAAGTGATTAATTGGTTGAAGAACTGCAGAGGTTAATCATTTTGATTAATTTCTAATTAGCTCTACCTATATTTCAGAAGAAATGATCAATATTAGCATTTGAAGAGGCCAGGCTAAGATCCAACAGAACTTTTAAAACTTATGCAGTTAATTTCTGACAATTCAGTTTATAGGCCCCACAGGAAAAGGTTAAAACTCTCTTACTCAGCCACAACTCATTAGAAAGCTTTATTTTAAATAGAGAAAGTCAACATTTCGTTATTTACCTACCTTCCCTTTTTATTTCTTACTTATTTTTTTGTAATAATTTTATTTTTTTAATGGGGTGACATCAATAAATCAGGATACATATATTCAAAGATAACAAGTCCAGGTTATCTTGTCGTTCAATTATGTTGCATACCCATCACCAAAAGTCAGATTGTCCTCTGTCACCTTCTATCTTGTTTTCTTTGTGCCCCTCCCCCTCCCCCTTTCACTCTCCCATTCCCCCCTCCCCCCCGTAACCACCACACTCTTATCAATGTCTCTTAGTTTCACTTTTATGTCCCACCTACGTATGGAATAATGCAGTTCCTGGTTTTTTCTGATTTACTTATTTCGCTTCGTATCATGTTATCAAGATCCCACCATTTTGCTGTAAATGTTCCAATGTCATCATTTATTATGGCTGAGTAGTATTCCATAGTGTATATGTGCCACATCTTCTTTATCCAGTCATCTATTGACGGGATTTTTGGTTGTTTCCATGTCCTGGCCACTGTGAACAATGCTGCAATAAACATGGGGCTGCATGTGTCTTTACATATCAATGTTTCTGAGTTTTGGGGGTATATACCCAGTAGAGGGATCCCCTTCACGATTTCAACAAAAAAAATAAAATACTTAGGAATAAACATAACAAAGAATGTAAAGGACTTATATAATGAAAACTATAAACCATTGTTAAGGGAAATCGAAAAAGATATAATGAGATGGAAGAATATACCTTGTTCTTGGCTAGGAAGAATAAATATAATCAAGATGGCCATATTACCCAAAGCAATATACAAATTTAATGCAATTCCCATCAAACTTCCAATGACGTTTTTTAAAGAAATAGTGCAAAAAATCATCAGATTTATATGGAACTATAAAAAACCCCGAATAGCCAAAGCAATCCTAAAGAAAAAGAATGAAGCTGGGGGCATTACAATACCTGACTTCAAACTATATTATAGGGCCACGACAATCAAAACAGCATGGTATTGGCAGAAAAATAGACACTCAGACCAATGGAACAGAATAGAAAGTCCAAAAATAAAACCACATATATATAGTCAAATAATTTTTGATAAAGGGGCCAACAACACACAATGGAGAAAAGAAAGCCTCTTCAATAAATGGTGCTGGGAAAACTGGAAAGCCACATGCAAAAGAATGAAACTGGACTACAGTCTCTCCCCCTGTACAAAAATTAACTCAAAATGGATCAAAGATCTAAACATAAGACCTGAAACAATTAAGTACATAGAAGAAGACATAGGTACTCAACTCATGGACCTGGGTTTTAAAGAGCATTTTATGAATTTGACTCCACAGGCAAGAGAAGTGAAGGCAAAAATTAATGAATGGGACTACATCAGACTAAGAAGTTTTTGCTCAGCAAGAGAAACTGATAACAAAATAAACAGAAAGCCAACTAAATGGGAAATAATATTTTCAAACAACAGCTCAGATAAGGGCCTAATATCCAAAATATACAAAGAACTCATAAAACTCAACAACAAACAAACAAACAATCCAATCAAAAAATGGGAAGAAGATATGAACAGACACTTCTCCCAGGAAGAAATACAAATGGCCAACAGATATATGAAAAGATGCTCATCTTCTTTAGCTATTAGAGAAATGCAAATCAAAACTGCAATGAGATACCACCTCACACCTGTTCGATTAGCCATTATTAGCAAGACAGGTAATAGCAAATGTTGGAGAGGCTGTGGAGAAAAAGGAACCCTCATCCACTGTTGGTGGGAATGTAAAGTAGTACAACCATTATGGAAGAAAGTATGGTGGTTCCTCAAAAAACTGAAAATGGAACTACCTTATGACCCAGCAATCCCTCTACTGGGTATATACCCCAAAATTTCTTACTTTTTTTGAAAGATGATGTTTAAAATGACCAAGTAGATAATTATTGTTAAAATTATTACTGAATATAATGAAGCTGATCCCTACCATATGTGTATAATTTTGAGTAAATAATTTCATTTAAAGATTTGTTTCCTAATAAATTTGTGATAGTTAAAATAGAGCTGGAATGGCTTTAAAATCTGAAATTAATTTACCTTCAAACAACTTGCAATTTGATTCTCTTTACAATTCAGAATATTGGTTTTGGGATGTGGTATACCAACTCTTATCTCAGAGACTGAGGAAAACGTCAGAAAATAACAATTTCATTTTAAAGGAAATACATTTTTTTAAGTGAGAGGAATGTTGATAGTGAGACAGACTTCCATATGCACCCTGGCCAGGATCCACGCAGCAACCTCATCTCAGGCCAATGCTCAAGTACTGAACTATTTTTCACCCCTGAGGCTGACGCCCAAACCAACTGAGCTATCCTCAGTGCCTGGGGTCAGTGCTTGAATCAATCGAGCCACTGGCTGCAGGATAGGAAGAGGGAAGGGAGAAGGAGAGGGAGGGGTGGAAAAGCTGATGGTCGCTTCTCCTGTGTGCCCTGACCAGAAATCAAACCCAAAATGTCCATACTCCAGGCCCACACTCTACCCACTGAGTCACCGACCAGGGCTGGCAATACATTTTTTAGTAAGAAATATTATACATATTTCCTTAGCTTTCAACATGGAGAATGAGTTCCCCTGAATCAAATTTTGTCAACGATTTCAGTTAAATTTTAGTGTTAGAGTGATTTTGATTCTTTATAAATATAACAGGTAAATAGATATAACATACTATGGTATAAAGTGCTTTCATATTTATACAGGGACCTCCAAATAAAAACTTCAGAGAATAAAACTATGTAAAAATTTTAAATGGTACCAAACTCAGAATTAATTATGACTCACACGATCAGATGATGAGCTAACCATGACAACATTGTCGCATATTTCTCCAGGAAAGAACACTCGGGATATGATTGGCATAACTCCTAAAACCTTTAAATATTTAATGTGTATCTGAAAGTCTTATTTCATCCTGCACTTCCTCTACATTTACAACTGTACCATTCCCCTATAATTTATTTTAATCCAGCTACTGATACTTTAATTCCATCAAAGAGTTTAAATTTCAGTTCTTGTTAATAATGCATAGAAATCCAAACTCAGAAAATATAACAAAATTCTTCCAAAACTTCAAATACAGAACAAAATTGTCCACCTTCACACAATGGCCTTTCTGCCATGTTGATTGAGTTTCTCCACACATTTAACCAATCTGGAAATGATACATCCTCTAAATTCAGTGCAATTTTCTAGTAGAAAAGTGCTGTAGTACAGTTGGTTTGGTTATGAATTTGTTCCATGTGAAATTTCCTTCTCAAAATTTCTGAGCAAGCTAATGCGTCTTGTTAAATGCAGAAGTTGAGAGAGCCATTACTTTACTAATCAGATATGCCCTGGTCAAAATTACAATCCTCTTCATATAGGAACTCATCAGACACAATGTAACTTTTTTCTCTTATCTCTTGCGTTTTGGAGATTGAGACTTTTGTTTTCTGTTCTAATGACTCTGTGTGTTCCTTCCTCAAGGAGTAGATGATAATTCAGTTAATTATTATCATTTTACAGTCTAGAGGTCAAAGCTTCACTTTCTACTCACTGATCACAGCTGTCTTCCCATCCATGAAAATGTATTTCCAAGAGGCAATGAGTAATTCAAGTTACTGTGACTATACATTCTTAATGTGGCTTCGTAATATCTACCCCTTTTAATGTTATTTCTATGTGATAGCTATGATGTAGAATTTCTATTTTAAAACCATTTTAATGACTCTGACATGGACCCTTTTTTTTCAAATTGTTTAAAACATTCAAAAAGAACTTTTGTATAACTTCTGAGTGTAAAAAGTCTAATTATGTTCATGTCACAGAAGCCAAGAGAGAAAATAGAAGGGTAAGGTGCATAATAACAAAATTAGACTAGTATACCAAGCATAAGGCATCCATCAGACAATACCTTTCTAATGGTTGTAACACATATTGTAGAAAGATTTAGTGAGTCTATATTTTCCAATATTATTCATTCTGGGAAACATTCCTCACTCTGTTTTACCTCTTCTGTTTTAGCAAATAAATATAGCAAAATGTTCATCCTATTTTTTCATATTGTATATGTTGAATCAATGGCCTATACTTCAAGGTCAACAAAAATTATGAGTTAATGGGTCATATTGTGTTCCAATGTTATCTTCTCTTTATTTTTGCATGAGTGTATACATTTCTCCAACTACACTTTCTACCATTGCTACTTAGGTTTGATATAAGAGGCCTTGTCAACTATTTCTTTCATTCAAAGACTGAAAGGACTGCACACTTTCTGATATGCTTTTTGAAAGTCAGGCCAAAGCACTGACATCATTAAGTCATTCTACTAGAAAAGCTTTCCAATTTTTCTTGATTAGTTCTAGGGTAGACCAGATGCTCCTCCACTGTCAACATATCAACCAACAAATCAACATGATGAAAGTCAGACCACATATAATTTATCAGAAGTCCTGAATTCCTTTCATTCCCAATGGTTAATATCTTAATAGAGCATTCCTTTGCAAATTTCAAAATTGCAGAATCACAGTGCAGAAAACTCTGCAATAGTTAGGCCAATGTCTATAAGGCAGCATGGATTCTCACATCTTCTGAAACATTACCCCATCAGGTAAATGTGTGTTCATTTACAGCCAGCAACTAACTTCATAAAGCCACTGCTAGAGATGCTATCTCAAACTTCCACAAAGTCTTCTGCTGCTTTTTAGTCTTCACTTTATCCTGCGAGGTGGCATGATACTAAGCATATGCTGCTAGCTTAGCAACTAAGTCTGTATCTGAGGAACTCTTTCTTTTTTAGATAGATGCTTGCCTGTTATCTGAAATCTTGCCAAAACTCTTAGAGTGTAATGACTATATTCTTAAACATGAAACACTGCAAGAACACTTTGTTTTTAGAGAGAAAAGCATTCTGTACAACAACTATCCCACACAGTGGGCTGGTAGCCTCACCAGAATTATCATCTATATAGGTACAGACTTGTCAATTAATTTTTGTAGTTATGATAGGGAGAGTTAAAGAAACAAGTTATTTTCATTCTCATCAGAGCTTGAGCTGCTATTTGGGTCCTTACCACAGCCATCACATAACTTTCAAATGTAAAGTCAAGCTCTTCTTTCCCTTTTAGATACTTTTAGGGACTTGTCAAAAGACTGCAGAGATGCTTGCTTCAGGTTAACTTTAGATAACTTTTATCATCTCTTCTGTCTCTAATCCTTAATTGTTTCCATCAGAGCCTTATGGGTAGAGATTGCTCATGTTCCCAGGGTAACTGAGCCCTTTCTCCACTCAGGAGACAGACTTCTTTCTCAGGACTGTGTGACTCCAACAGAGTTCTGCTGAATTGCTTTCCAGTCTTTAATTTTTCAAGATAATTTAATCATATAAATATTCTATTTATATTAGAAAGTTATTATATTAGTTATCCATTGATAAATAACTATTTGCCTGAAAATTTATCTTAAACCAACATTTACTATCTCACACAGTTTCTGTAGTTCAGAATTTGGAAGAAGCTTAACTACACATCTCTAATGGATGAGTGTCTATAAGGCTACAATAGTTTATAAGGCTACAAACTATTAAGGCTGAAATGATCAAAGTCTTAACTGGGGCCAAGACATCTGTTTCCAAGCTCACTCATTTGACAGTTGGCAGTGGGCCTCTCAGTTCCTTATCATACAGACTTCTTTGCAGGGCTCATTATGACATGGCAGAAGGAAACCAAGAGTAAAGGACAAGAGGGAGAGCACAGCCATAATAGAAACTGTAGTGTCTTCTATAATGGCAAATCAAAAGTGACATGCTATCAATTTCACTGAATTCTGTTAACCACTCAGATTCACCCAACACAATGTGGGAACAAATAACACAAGGATGTGAATATTAGGAGGTAGATATCACACAGTACCATCTTAGAGGCTGGTTATCACATCGTTCAAACCTAAGTTTGTGATATTAATTATATTTCCAGTAGTTAAATATAATTTTCCAACTAGTCTAGAAGATAGAAATCTCAAAGACAAAATAAAGCAAGAGAAAGATAATCAATAATTTATTGAATTTGATGAGGAAAACCAAGAATTATGAACCAGGAAGCCATAGAGAGTTTGCATCTATGGCTAGAATTGTGATGATAAGAAAACATCAAGAAAGTTGGTGTGGTAAGAAATGTTGCTTTGACAATATTAAATATTAGGTCAATAAGATACTCAAGTACTCTATGGCAAATATTTGGAAATGGCAAATATGCCACTGTCCCTCAAAGGATAACTGAGGAATAGGAATGAAGGTTTAGACATGTTTCTAGTTATGAACTTCACAGTGGAGAGAATATAACCTAGAAACAGAAGTGGAAGCCAGACATTAAGAAACAGAAGGTAACATTATGAGAAAAGAAGAAGAAGAAAAAAAGAACACTTTTCATGGATGAAAAGAAATATGAAGGAAAAACATCACATTTTGATTTATAAAATCATGAGAAGAAAGGAAGTTCCCAAAACAGAGTCACTAACATCAATGACCCATTAACAACCCTAAATATGAAACCTTTCCTTCTTAAATCAAGATGTCAGTCATGATCTACAGATTACTCATCTCTGGCATCCTGGGCACCATAATATTATTAACTGAGATTAATCTTTCTGAGGCTTTCACTCTTAGATTTAAAAGAAAATAACTTGTCCAACATTTGAGAGCAGCAAATAGTGAATTTAATTGGAAACCAAATCTTGCAGGGTTAGCTGCCGTCAGCACATCACCGCCTTCGGCTGCAGAACTGATTGACACGATCCCACATGGAACAAGGTATGGGCGTCTGAATATAAAGGGAAGACATTTGACTGTGGATTCCAAATATGTGAGAGGAGAAAAAATATCCGAATAAACATGCTTCTGCTTAACATTTATTGAAACAAGCTAAGAGACTAACAACATTGATTTAAATGTCATTTGTCTTTTTATGCTACCTTACAAAGGGCTGCTACTTATTTTATCTTTTTTTTTTTTTTTTTTTTTTTTTTTACACAGAGTCAACTTGCCGAGGCAGGTAGTGGAATCGTCTCTTGGGCGCATGAACCTGTTAGTAATGGAGTGTCCGCAAGCATCATTTTTCCCCAATTCCCTGGCCTCCGCCTCCGTAGGCGGAGCTCTCTCCAGGGAAGAGACTAGAGCCGGAGCAGACCCCTCCTCCTGGGCTGGGGGAGGAACAATGGAGCAGTTGGTCGTTCAGTATCAAATCGGGTAGATGTCTCAGAGTTCCTTACCTAAACACTGCTGCCCATGCATGTGAATGGAAAGAAGTGAGGAGAGGAAAACCCACACAGCATAGTGGGAGGGATCTATCACTGATGCCTTAGTGCTGGGGGCACAGGCAGGACAATATGTCGCCTGACTCTCGGGACACAGGGAGACGGAAAACAAGATGGCCAATGTGACACAGGTGCATTTTCGTTCCCCACACTCCCCAACAGCACCTCTCCCAGAAGGTAGGACTCCAGAAGCCTGTGATTCCAGCCCTCCATTGACTCTATGATTTCCTCAAATTGATGCAGCCAGAGCAATAAAGAGCCAGAAATAGCCACAATGGGATCTATCCGTTAGAAACTTATTCTTTGAGCTCAGACAACTAGAATTTAACATTCTGACTCAGCCGCTTATCAGTAGTGTGCTGGGTAGCTTCCTGACTCTCTCCATTCCAGTGTCTTCAAAGGTAGTGTATCAGTTTCGTCACATATACAGTTATCTACTGGAATTATTTAAAGTTTCATCTAACAGTTATCATTTACTAAATGGTTTCCAAATGCTTTCTAAACAACATTTTCTTTGGATGTATGCTCCAATTCCACGAGTGGCTGCTTACAGATGAGGAGACTGACAGAAGGTAGGTGGCATTCCCTGTACTGCAAAATCAGTGAAGGACAGAGCTGGTGTCACACTCACGTGCTTGTGCCTGATTCTAAAGTGTGTGCTTTTGACCCTTGCCAAAGGGTGAATATTTAAATATTTGCTGATATCATTGAGATTAAAGAGTGAAAACTAGAAAAATACAAAATCACTAATGGCCAAAATAATCATAATTACTATTCCCATTGCTCCAATAACAACAACTATATATTGAGTAAGCAGTACAGGAGCAGGGCCATGGCATAAATTATTTCATTCAATAGTCAAACATTCTTATAAGACTAGAATTACATCCTAGACTAATAGTTAATAACCACTAATAGAGGAAGAATAATAGAATGATTTCTTAGATTAATAATCCTCATTATCCCAGAATTACAGATGAGCAGACAGGTACAGAATGTTAAAGTGATTTAGTCATGGTCACATAGCTAGTAAATAGAGGAGACAAAATCCAAAACCATGTCTATGTGACTGCAGAAACTCCATAGAATACACTGCCTGCACCATTTGAACCCAAATATGTTCTTTTGCAACTAGTCTTATATATTTTTTGTTTCTCTATTTGTGTGTGTGTGTGTATTCAAATAGCTGTATTCATATTAAAATATTCAAAAGTCGTATTCATAATGTACTTAACATTTCAAGCTGCTTTTTTCTCCAAGCGTTCTCTCATAAGTTTTTTCTATATTCCTCTTCAATTGCCATAATTATATTTTATTTTATTCATGCATAACATTCTATACAGTAATGCTCTAAAACTGAAAAAGGCATTCTTCTATGACTTGACATTTCATTTAGCTTGCATTCAATTTTTGCCTGACATAAACAACTCTACAATAAATTCATATATATAACTTTTTTTTCCAGTTATCAAATTATTTTCTAAGCTAAATTTTCAGAAAAAGAGATTCTTAAGTTAAAGTATATGAATATTTGTTTGGTTTCTATTCATAATACCAAAATGCTTTATTGAAATCTCAATCCAATGTTCTCCAATACTAACATAAAAGAAAAATGCAAATAAAACAACTATTAAGAAAGGTGGTTTTGTTTTGTTCATTACTGTATATAGGTGCATATGTTGCTGTGATAGGCATTGGAATATATATTTCTTGGGAGTTGTCATGATATGTCCAGCTGACAAGATGGGTATGTAGAGTCTGAAGGGGACCAAAGTTTTGTTACTCTAAAATTCCCGTTTTAAATACTGATTTTAAGCTGGCTATTAAAAAACAGAAGACTCACAAAAAATAGTAAACCCTATCCCTTCTCTGCCCAAAAGACTCAGTTAAAAAGACCTGTTCCAGGAAAGAAATTCTTGCATATACACGTTAGCCTCATTTGAACTAAATATGGTAGACGGGAGGGTCCCAAGAGGTGTCTATTTACAGGAAGCCTGTGTCTCACTGTTTCTGGGTTGCCTAACAAGAATGTGCCTGCCCTGTGAGTTCAGCTTTTCCTGTAAATTGTTTATGTCCTCTGAAATCTTAACCTCTGTCCCTCTCTTCCATCACTCATAATGACTGCTCAAAGTATTTTAGGGTCTCATATCTTATGACACTCCCTGAAATGTACATCCATAATAAATTTTGGACATTTTCTTCCATTAAGCTGTTTTTTGTTCATCTGATTATTAGTCTAGGCAGAAGAATTCAGAATATGTGAGAAAAAGTACTTTTTGTTTTAGGTTGTAGCCCCCACAGGTCTCCTGATCACTCTGTCCCCTGAGCCAAAGCGGACATGTAAGTAGGCTGCCAAGCCTTCCTTGTAATTAGAGGCCACCGAAGAGTACACCTACCTGACCCTGAAGTCCACGGGGAATCCTCAGCCTTGGGTTCATTAACATCATGCCATAACCAATAGAGATAATTTTCCAACTAATGCTTCAGGGCAGGTACTTAATAAGTCCTTGTTTACCACCCAAGGTCTTTTGCTCAGTCCCGTGTTGCCACAGTCTTTCCTGCTCCCGAGCTCCCAGTAACCACAAACCACAAGGGTCACAAATACATTTTAATTGTCCCTGAGAGCTTCACAAAGACATTTGAAGACCTTTTCATTTTTGAAGACCATATAATAGAGTTTATTTTACCAGCTTTACTGAGTCATTATGTCCATAGTTCTGTGAGCTTTTTCATATCTTTGTATCTCATCTTTCTTGAATTTCTGAACTTAGAAGTGATCCCAAGTATAAGAAACTCAGATACTATTTTAATTAAGGAGCCTATGCAATCAAATGCGTTCTGTACACTCTGACAACTGAAGTTTTGGAATTGGTCTTCTAGGGGTTATTTTCCTAGGTAACTGTATTTTTCTTTCCCTTAGTTGAGGTTTTGCAGCTCTAGGAGGACAAAGAACCTGCTGTCTTGACTAGACCCTGACCTTCTCTGAAGAGTGCTGAGGGTCAGAGGATTGGAAAGAGACTGCCTTCCACCAGCTACACAGAGAACAACCAGTGAGGGGACAGCCTGAGCTGAGATGTGAAGGAACTAGATATGCCTTTGAGACACTGTGGGAAATCCCAGAAACAGTTGAAGTCTTTCTGTGGAAAGCTGAGTTCCTACATAGTGCGGTGGATTCAGGAGCCAGGTGAAGTGTGCTCCTTGCTGCTAACACGGCCCTAGACACAGCAGGCTTCAGGAAACTCTTCTGAGACACAGACAGAGGTGTGGTATAGATGTGGATGCCAATAATATTGACAGATGCAAAAGGTGTCAGTATCGCTGCAGACTTAAGTGCACATCTGGGAATAGGCTGACCTCTGATCTCTACTTCTAAATTTATATGGATTAACTTATAAAATAAAAACTATGATGGTTTTTTCTCTTACTGGAAATCAAATAAAGTAATTTTTTTTTGCTGTTTCGACACATTAACTTAATATAAGTAAAAATAGATATTGAAATGATATTCCCAGATCAAACAATCTGATCAGGATTAATTTACAGTATATTCCTACAAGGAAGAAAACAAGGTAACAATTTCAGGAACTTTCATCCACACCATTGTAATACTATAACATCAGCTCTCAATTATCCACAGATTAGACAGTTCATAAATAAATTATGATAACTTGAGTCTTCATCTTCTTACTATTGATTTCTAGTCTTATTTAGTTTTTCACTTCCAAGTGACACTTCAAGAAACAATGTTTTATGAAATCAACTTTTAAAATTTTATCAAAAGTCTATAGAATATTTTCCAAAGCATATCCATGTTTGATATGTTTGGCTTCTTCACTGCTATAACCTTTCTTGTTAAATGTCGATATTGTCATAAATATGCAGCAAATTTTATAGAGAAAACCTAAGGAATTTATTTTATTTCATATGAAATATAAGTAATTCATTTATTTTTAAGTCCTTCAAAAATTATGTACCATAGAATGCATGTTCATTGGGGGGCATCTGATTTATTTAGTTTTGTGAATTATTTAAACTATTGCAAATAACTAATTTCAATTTATAAATTCTCTCAGATTAGTGTAACATGACTATATCTAAAGAAAACTTAAGGTCAAAGTAAGCTTCATAGCTTTACTATGATGGTGTCATTTTGAGTTGTTTTTATACTTTAAGGTAAAATATATATGATTGTCTTAATGAATAGAAAAATAATCCATTGTAACTATTATTTTATTAGTCCATTTACAAGTCCTTTTAGGTTATACATATGAGAAAGTTAATCACAAGGCAAAGTTCTACCTTGACCATGATGTAGTTATTCAAAAACATCCATTATCAAAGGGACATTTTTTTCATTTCTTTAAACATTTATTAAGAACCTATTGTGAGACAGATATTTGTCCTAGGTGTTAATGAAGCAAGGATAAACAGGACATTGTCCCATCCCTTAGAGGTTTATGCCACAGAAAAGAAATATAAACAGATCATCACTCCCCAAAGTAGCAAGTGCTAAGACGAAGGTATGCACAAAGGTTTTATACGTGTTTCCACTGGGTACAGGGCATCCTTGGGTAACAACAGTCTTGACATATGATGTTTCGAGTTTACGATGCTCGCTCCCATAAAAACTTAAAAAATTGAGACATGAGTGTTTCGGCTTAGGTCGTTAGTGTCATACTTACAGACTACGTGGGCGAACTAGTTTGGTTGTATGTGGCGGAAGAATGTGCAGTACAGTGTACAGTATATTTATGTCCTTTTTCTATGGCTCAGTTGTGTTTGTATGCTCTAGGTTATAACTTTATAACTGTGTTAGGATAGGTAAGTGTCTTAGGCTAGGGTGTGTTTCGACTTACACCAAAATTTAGGTGATGTCACTGTTGTAGGAATGGATCCCAAGAATCCCCTGTACCTTGAATTGCTTTTTACAGTCTGTTTGCTGCTATTCTTCAGTGTATAAAACAATACAGTCTCCTACATTTCTATTTTTTACAAGGCCCTCTTACTCTTTAGGGTAAGCATTTGAGAGGGCCAGTGTTACATTTGCTTCTCTGTAATGATGTTGAGGAGATATTACTTATTAACATTCTTTGAACTAAAACAAAAATAAAAGTTTTGAAAAGACATTGCTTGTTTTGATCCAGGATTGCACATTTTGATCTGTCCTTACTTTGAAGATGATTTTAAAAGGAAACTATAGATATACTCATGTAACAATATTTGCATAATGGACCTCAACTTCCCAAATGAAAGAGCTATCAATCCAATACCAAAAGAATCAACATATTTTAATTCACTTTTTCACTGACAATGATAACAATCCTAGCTTTAGTCTTCTCCAAGTTGTACAGAAGTCTCTTTCTGATATGTAATTGATTGTTGCTTAGCAATTTATTAAGCTTCTGAACAAGTTTCTAAAAATGATTTAAGAGATGCTTTACAGATTTGCACACTTGATAGTTTGCATACTTATGTACTTACATTTTATATATAAAGAACATAGATTTCTAATTGTAAATTCAGATTCTCTCCTGTTTAAAATCTATAAAAGAACTTGCTTGAATATTTTGTTTTCAGAAAAGTCAAGATATTTTCCCTGTCATATACTTTAACTATAAAAATTATTTTAAAAATCTGATAAATCTTCCCTTAACCATCAAGCCAAATTTTATTTAAGTCTCAGACCACAGCCCTTGTTGCAGAAGCTTCCCAGATACCATTCTATAAAATGAAAGCCCCCACACAGCCTACAAAGAGCCTTTATCTTAATACCCTTTACATATTTTTATTAATATCTCTGATTTTGAAGTGTGTAATAAATTTGGTTTACATGGCTGCTCATCCCACTAAAGTGGGCCCTAAAATCTCACATAATACTATAACTAATCATAATATTAGTTTATGAATAAATGATTATCACCAGCTATTAAATAACAAATTTAGAGACAGACAATTTCTTCATGCCTTGTTCAATACTTTTATGTGAAATGTAGTGATTAGAGTCAGAAAGTGACTTTTAAATTTCACTAGACTAACAGAGGCCATGCTTTTTAAAAAGGAAGGAGGTCTTTAATACTCACTGTGATGTCATTAAATTACAGAAGAAGCCAGCAGGCATAAAGAACCACAGAGGAAGTTTTAGAATTGTTCTCATTAGCTCTGTCATGCTCATTAGTCTTTGAATTAGGATTTGGCTCCTGTCTTTTTTAAACAAAGATTTAGCTGTAGTTTTTAGAAGCAAGAGAAAGTAGGATATAGTAGGAACTGATAAGGGAATTGCTATAAACCAAGGTTTTGAGCAGTGGTAAACATAAGTCAAAGAGTCCAACAATCTTACAATTGATTTTTATGCAGTGAACGGATAATGAACTACATAAAAATCCTTAAAAGTAAATACTGTAATATAGAGAAATACTCATGCTATTCTGTTAATAGCAAAAGGAGGATATACACTTTTATGATCATTCCTCATATAGGAAACAAGTGTTTATTAACCCTACTGTGTGCACAGTGCTATATTAGTTGTAGGAATACAGCAATAGTTAAGGGGGAAAGAACCTTTGCTTTTTTAGAGTCTACAACCTCCTCAGGGTGGGGACAGAGGTGGGAAGCTGAATGCATACAGACAACAAAACATTTAAACCAAGATGGTGAAGTCTTAGAAGGAAGATGACAAGGCTCCGCAGAAGACACTATGTAAAAATAAGTCTAAATCAAGGACCCAAAAAAGACTCCTAGGAGAAGAAGAAAAAAATCATGAATGCATTTCCATGAGGTTTTAAAAACATGTGGGGCGTTGCCTGACCTGTGGTGGCGCAGTGGATAAAGCATCGACCTGGAAATGCTGAGGTTGCCCGTTCGAAACCCTGGGCTTGCCTGGTCAAGGCACATATGGGAGTTGATGCTTCCTGCTCCTCCCCACCTTCTCTCTCTGTTTTTCTCTTCTCTCTCTCTCCCTCTCTGTCTCTCTCTTCCCCTTTCTCTCTCCTCTCTAAAATGAATAAAAAAATAAATAAATAAAAATAAAAAAAAGAATGTTTAAAAAAAAATGTGGGGCATCAAACAATTTAATTGTGATCATGTTTGGAAATACAACATACAGAGAAGCTTCTGTTGTCTCCTGTTTCTGTATTTTTCAAATGGCTAACTACCTAGTGGACATCGCTTCCAGAATGGATCAAATAAATGAAAGACTGAAATCACAAAATAACAATAAGGGAATATAACTTAACTCAGGCACAGCCTCCCTGTGCATGATCATATAAACGATGCCCCTTGGCATTCATAATTCAAGCAGTGGAGAAAATTTAGGTTAAAACTTTACTACAGTGCCATTTTATGTGCTTTAAAATCATGGACTCCTGGTGAAAAAAATGAAAGTACCATTTTATTTCTTCAGAAACATTGCTTTATCTGCATATAAAGTACTGGAGTCACTGCTTAGAATGGTAAGTGAGTGCCCTCTCCCTGCGGTGCATAGCATTCCCTGGAACTGTGGTCAGACCCCTTCTGCAATATGGAGATTCCACCCTTTACATTTAACCTGCTAGGGGCACTGAATAATGGTTTTGTTCCTTGTACCTTCCTTATAAGAAACGATAGAGTGAAATGAATGACTAAAGGGAATCTTGAAGGACAGTATCTGAAAAGTAAAATCTGAAAGAAAATACTCCAAAAACAAGTCCAACAAATCTTCAGTAAAATAAGATCCAGCATCATAATAAAAATTAATTGTATTTTTAAGCTGCCAAATACTGTTAAGATATTTATATTTTATTAATTTCAGAAGATCTATCTAATCCAAATTCTTTCTTAAGGCTGTGTAATATATACATATATAGTATTATATATATATATACATAAGCATTAATATTAATGAACATATAAAATGTTATAGATATCATGTTATATATTATATATTTTTTAAATTAGATAACAGATTATAAAATGTGTTTCTAATGTTGGAGGTATTGGTTTGAGCAAATACAATAATCAAATTCAACAATACTTTAGAGCTGTGCTTGATATTTAAATTCAAATATCAAACTAAACCTATCCAGTACCTAACACAAATATTTTTGTGTGGATATTAAACCATCGATCTATATGAAAGTGCTGGTTTTGTTTAGATCAAACTTTGTTGAACCCTATTGTTTTCATATAGCATAAGGTTTTTGGGGTTTTTTTTAATGTTATTCAGTTTTTTTAGTGAGAAGAGAGTCAGAGAGAGAAAGAGAGAGAAGAGGGGGAGGAGCAGAAAGCATCAACTCTCATATGTGCCTTGACCCGGCAAGCCCAGGGTTTCAAACTGGTGACCTCAGCATTCCCAGGTAGCATAAGGTTTTTTAATTAGCAGATGTTTAGGAACAGTTTTGGATTTACAGAAAAAAATGAGTGGATAAAACAAAGTTCCCACCATACAGTTTTTCTCATTATTAACAACATTCTGCATTAATGTGGTACGTTTGCTATAATTAATGAACTGGTATTGATACATCACTATTAACTGGAGTTCATAGTTTCTCTAAGGTTCACTCCTGAGGTTGTACAATTTTATGTGTTTGACAGATGCATGTCATATATACACCATGAGAATGTCATACAGGATAGTCTTACTACCCTAAAAACCCTCCTTGCCTCACCTAGTAATCCTATCGTAGCTCCTCCCAAAACTGTGCCAACCTATTGACCTTTTTACTCTATGTTTCATTCCAAAATGTCATATAGTTTTAATTCATACTGTATGCAGATTGGCGCTTTTTTTTAACTTAGTATATGGTTTAAGTTTCTCCTGTGTTTTTTTATGGCTTGATAGCTCTTTTTGTTTAAATTGTTGAATGATATACCTTTGCATGGATGTATACAACTCTTTCTCGATTCAACCTATTGAAAGACATCTTGGTTGCTTCCAGTCTAGGGCAATTATGAATAAAACTGTAGTCAGTGTTCATTTGCAAGTTCATGAGTGGATATGCTTTCAAACACACTGAGGAAATACCTAGGAATGGATTGCTGCCTTATATGGTAAGACTATGTTTTTCTTCTTTAAGAAACTTCCCAACTGTCCTGCAAACTGTCATTTCATATTCCTACCAGCAATGAATGAGAGTTCTTATTGTTTCAATTCTCATCAGAATTTGGCATCGCCAAATTTTGCTTTATTTTTTGTCATTCTAATAGATGTGCACTGATAGGTCATTATTGCTTTAATGTGCTGTTACTTGATGACATATAATATTGAGCATCCGTTTATATACTTATTTGCCATCAGCAAATCATCTTTCTTGAGGTGGCTTTTCAGACCCTTTGATCATTTTTAATCAGGATGTCTGTTTTCTTACTGTTGACTATTAAGGGTCCCTCATGTATGTTGGATATAAGTCCTTCACCTGCCCCAGTGGTCCCCAGATACAGGCTAATTAAAAGCCAGATGTGCTAGCAGTGGCTGGGAAAGGGCATAGTCACACCCCTGTGAAGGAGAGTCTTGGAGCTGGGCTTTTGCAACTGTACTCTCCACACTGAGCCCAGAGGGACAGCAAAGTTCACATCTATCCCTTCAAAACTGACTGTTTTCACTGGTCCTAGGGGTCTCATAAATGGCTCACCCCACTGAATCTCAAAGCATGGTGATTTGGTAGCCAGCCTCGGAGGTGGCTTCAAAGCCGAGGTGTTAGATGTGTAGACAAGCTCCTTCCAGAAAGAAGCTGGAAATAGTTTTATTTATGGAGCAAGCCAGAAGAGCCCACCACCCCACTGCATGTCCCAGAGCCCTGTAGCACCCAGATGCAGGGTAATTAGAACCCAGACCTCAGGCAGAGGCGGAAACAGGGACAGGCAAAGCCCTCCCACGGAAAACTGAAAGCCGGACACATGGCCTGCTCCCTCTGTGCTGAGCCAAGGGGGTGGGGGTGCCTGCTCACCCCTTTTAGAACTGCCTCTCTTTTCTGTCATCCTGGGGGACTGTCAGATGCCGAGGCCCTGGAACTCAGAACATGGAGGTTGGAAGTCAGGCCATCCGGTAGCAGTTTTAATAGCTGGGGTACTCGGGACTGGGGTACCTGTGTCACTCAGTGGGTGACACAAATCTTTCCCTTCTCAAAGAGAACATGGGAGCTGGGTGCTCCTTTCTTCTCAGTAGGAAGTTCCCATGCCAGAGGTGTGGCTTATAGTATGAATGCATCTGAGATTGTCCTACTTCCTTTGATGTACTTTTCTCAGCCCTCCCCCCCCCCCCCCCGGTGTTTAAGAGTGTCTTGACTGGTTTCTGGATTTGTCCCAGAGGTGACTGATCTCTGTGTAGCTGTTTGTCACATCTGTGGGAGGAGGGAAAACAAGGAGCTTCCTACTCTGCCATCTTGCTGACATCCCATAACTTTCTTCAACCATACTATCCTCTGGAGCCAGGATTCCAGAAGCGCACTGATCATATATATTTTCACCAAAAAATATCATAGACATTATGCTAGAAAAACTTCAAATGGAAAGCACTTTCCTTAAATTTACAGACAGTGCCAATTACCAGTAAGTTTTCTCTATTATTGAATAGAATGATCATTTCCTTCTCCACAGTATCATTGCTGTTTTCTTTGCCTGTTACACGTTGCAAAGATCCCAGAAGTTACTCTGTTCATACCATAATCTTGTGAACAGATTTTTTTGCCAATTTAAATGTGTGCATTCATGTGTTTTATTAGTTCTGAAAATTCCTAGTCATTATTCTTCAAAGTATTGCCTCTCTTCTGCTCTTTCTTTCTTTCTGAAACTGATTAGATCTCCTCATTGTAGTCTTTTTCCCAATTTTCTCTCATATTTTTCATAAGCTCTTCTCTCTGCACTGAATTTTGAATAATTCCTTAAGATATAGTTCCTCAACTATTCTCTATTCATTTATACAAGATCCTTGCAAATCTGTACAGTAGGTTTTTATTTTTTAGCTATCATATTTTTATTTCTGTATGTTCTACTGGCTTATTTTTCAGGTATGCCTATTCATCTTTAATAGTCACTTGTAATTTAACTATGTTTTATTTCATCTATTTTAAAAGAAGATTTTATTCATAACTATTCTATAGCTTGTATCTGAGAGTTTCAATATATACAGCCTGTCACATGGGGGGGGGGTGTCTAACCATGATAATTACACTGTGGTGACTTCCTCTCTTATATGTTCGGTCATCTCTATGAGCTTGTTAATTAATCTTAGATGTAGGACTATTAAGAACTTAATTAGCAATGCTTTCTTTTAGAAAAGATATACAGCTTCTGGAAGACATAGTTGCTTCTGATGTGGAACTCTGCAATCCCCTTTAAGGGCCCAGATCAATATGGATGCTCCAAGCTCAGCTCAGACACCTCGTCCTGGCCTGAGAGCCCGTGCTCCAATGAAGAGCTGTTTGGGCAAGCTCAGTTCTTTACCCACCACAGCCCTCTGTCTCAGCGCAAACACCAGCTCACAGATGATTATGACAAAGATGATGAAAAGGAGTAGAAAGGACCATTTGAATTTGCCGGGTTCACGGAAATCGTCTTTACATTGTCCTTGCCCGTCATCATTGCATCAAAAATCTTGTTTTATTTTGGACCTGGTTTTCTGATATAGGAAGTTCTATTAGAATATTTAGTCTACTAAAAGATTTTTTTTTGAAGCCACACTGCATTATATCAGAATAGACCAATTGGCCCTGGCCAGTTGGCTCAGCAGTAGAGCATCGGACTGGCGTGCGGGGGACCCGGGTTCGATTCCCGGCCAGGGCACCTAGGAGAAGCGCCCATTTGCTTCTCCACCCCCCCTCCTTCCTCTCTGTCTCTCTCTTCCCCTCCCGCAGCCAAGGCTCCATTGGAGCAAAGATGGCCCGGGCGCTGGGGATGGCTCCTTGGCCTCTGCCCCAGGCACTAGAGTGGCTCTGGTCGTGGCAGAGCAACGCCCCGGAGGGGCAGAGCATCGCCCCCTGGTGTGCAGAGCGTTGCCCTGGTGGGCGTGCTGGGTGGATCCTGGTAGGGCGCATGCAGGAGTCTGTCTGACTGTCTCTCCCCGTTTCCAGCTTCAGGAAAAAAAAAAAAAAAGAATAGACCAATTGATCAATTAAAATTTCCCAATTGTTGAATATAAATTACTATAAATTTGCCTGACCTCTGGTGGTGCAGTGGATAAAGCATCGACCTGGGAACACTGAGGTTGCCAGTTCAAAACCCTGCACTTGTCTGGTCAAGGCATATATGGGAGTTGATGCTTCCTGCTCCTCCCCCTCTCCCTCTCTCTCTCTCCCTCCCTCCTCTCTAAAATGAATAAATAAAAATAAATAAATAAAATTACTGTAAATTCTTGGCTTTTCCATTGCTTGACAATAGAAATGCAGATTGTAAATGTAATACAGGCAGTCCTTGGGTTACAAACAAGATAGGTTCTGTAGGTTTGGAAATGTCCAAGTATTTATATGCACACTAAGGTAAAAGTAAACATTATGTTAAGAAAAATATCTGCCTCAGTTGCATTTAATAGATAAATGTACCTGTTTCAATTTACATAAAAATTCAGCTTCAGAACAAACCTACTGAACCTATCGTGTTCATAATCTGGGAACTGCCTGTACCTTATATTTTACTTTATATTAAGTTGCATTTTAATTGTTTTATTTAAGTCAATAGTTCTCTTTTTTTTTTTTTTTTGAAAGAAACAAAGAGTCAAGAGAGAGGGATAGATAAGGACAGACAGACAGGAATGGAGAGAGATGAGAAGCATCAATTATTTGTTGCGGCACCTCAGTTGTTCATTGATTGCTTTCTCATATGTGCCTTGATCCCATGGGAAACTACAACAGACCAAGTGACACCTTGCTTAAGCCAGTGACCTTGGGCTCAAGCTGGTTAGCCTTGCTCAAACCAGATGAGCCTGTGTTCAAGCCGGCAACCTCAGGATTTTGAACCTGGGTCCTCTGAATCCCAGTCTGATACTCTATTCACTGCACCACGACCTGGTCAAGCAAGTCAAAATAGTTCTTTTTAGTCATAATTCTTTCACTGAATAAATTGGTGATCCTCTTAGCATTTGGTCATCTGCAAGTTTGATTAGTGAAGAGAAGAGGAGAAAAATGAGCCTAGGTTCTGCCACCCTCACATAGCCTAATACTAGAATGTTATAGAATTACAAAGAAACCTCTCAAAAACTAGAGTAAAGGCTATGAAACATCCTTAAGGGAGACTTGTGATCAAGTATCCCCAGCCAGAGGAGTACTGATTACCACGAGAGGTTAGGATGAAGGTATTAATTTATGTTTTTCTCTTTTGCCACATAGCCTTTGAAGGTTAATTTTCTGTAGTTAAGAAAAATTACCAAAAACAATGAATCCTTTAATTTACAAAAAATGATATAATATGACTAGGTTCTGTGTTTTTCAGGAATGCAGTAAAGATTCAACATCACCAACGTACATTATTCTAGGAAGAACCATGCAGAAACTTCATTTCTTTACGATGACCTTTTCTCCTTTCTTTTCTTTTGATCCAAACTTACCCTGACTCACCAGCCTCCTTCTCCCTTGCACATCCACTCCCTTAACCATTAACCCCTCAGGGCAATAAGGTTTAGGTTGGCATCAAATAATCTTAGGAACAAAGCCTCGGGTCTGTTGACCCTAGAGACAGAGTTGCAATCAAACTGAAAATAACATCTCGGCCTCAGCTCTGTTTTAGCTCTAGAGTCTAGACACAGAAATGCGGATGAAGCAATGTCATGACTGACCTCAGGGCCAGATGCACTGATCAGCACCCCTTTTCCTCCAACTCTAACACAGACCGATCAGTAGAGGCTATGACCCCAACCCTGAACCTACTTCCTTAGCCATTGTACTTAATTATCTTTCCCAGATACAACTTATCCTGTGAAAGCCATCGGAAAGCTGACTCTTTGAGCACTAGCTCACCTCCGACTCCGGGAGTGGGTCACTTCCTAAACCACCAAACCCTACTGCCCCACCTGTTCATGTCTTATTGGGCTTTGATGTGTGCAGGCAAATGGATCACTTTCGTCCAGTAACATAGGCACTTGTATTTAAACAGTAAAAAACAAACAAAAATTTTCCCTTGTGGAGTTTATATTTTGATAAGAATACTAATAAGGACAGTGACACTTATATAGGGCTCCCACGGCACCAATAGCAGTTCTGTGCTAGTTTTGTCTCTCCTTCTCCAGTGGGGACCTGAGGATGTGGAGGTTAAGCCAGTGGCCTGAGTTGACAGTTTGTGAGCAGTGATGTCCAGACCCTGGCTGCATGGTCTTCCCTGAAACTGTGCTCACCTCCAGGAAATAAACTGATGGTTTACCACATAATCCCTTTACAATCACAGAATTCAAGGGGAGAATGACACGACATGCTTCTGAAAAGGTAGAAGAATAAGCATCCCAGAATGACAAAACTGGTCTAGTCTTTCTATAAGGCTATCCAGAAAGTTTTAGCAGACATCCTGTGACCTAGTGCTCTAAGTCTGAAGTTCACACATACCCCTGCTAGGATATTGATCACGGTGCTGCAGGTGGGTGGAGGAAGTTGAGGAAAAAGCGGATGTCTACTCCTAAAGTCATGATGGGAATAATGAATTAGATGTTTCTAAAAGGCAACAAATGAGAGGCACATTCACAAAGATATCCAGACCTCAAAATCATAATGTTGACTAAGGAAAGCAGAAACAGAATAACTCATCATGTAGTTAACATAAAATACATATAAACACGTGGATATTTACAGAAAAAGTTTTCAGAATTTACTTCAAATATCTCAGCAAGTGTGAGTAGGATGAGAATGGAGATCAGGGGAGGGAGGAAAAGAAAATGAAATGAGACAAAAGATTTCCTCAGACAAGGAGAAGAATGAGCTGTGAATCAAACAATGTGATTAGCTCTCCTCTGCGTGTAAAACCCAAACAAATCAATCAATCATTTGAGAAAATGAAACATCTTGGTTGGATTAATTAGAAAATAAGTATATTCAAATATTTTTTTTCAAAATTTTACTGTGAATTCAACATTTTCCTTTTGTCACAATTACTTTGGCTACTTAATTCTCTCCCACACTTTTAATTTATCCCAAGGGCTGAGAGGGTTAACTTCTTAACTTGAAATAATTTAGAAAGAAAGTGTCATTGAAATATAAAAAGAGAAGATCCTGCATCACTCCCAGCATTTTCTATGGCAATGTAAATTCTCTTTATTCAAAAAGCAGCTTTTAATATTTTAATTAGGATACTGTGTTATATGAAAGGAGCGTCTGATTTTAGAAATGCAAATGAGGGTATGGTAGGAAACAAGATGCAAAATTTCAAAGGTAATGCACAGTTCTGCCACCAGCATGGAACAGAACGAATGGGAGGGGAAGGATGAATCAAGGAAATAATCTGATTTTTTGAAGTGAAAACTATACTAGCATTTTTCAAATTTAGCCATTTGACAAGGTTAAGGATAATTTCAATACACTTGGAAATGCAATAATTATCTTTGGCTAATAGACTTGAAATCAATCACACTGCATCTATTTATTGACAGTAACTAGAAGTAATTAATGACCCCATATCGCTCCCAACTGCACCCCAGCTGGCTGCGTGGTGCGCTTATTCCATTCATTCTCTATCAAGGATTCCTCCTCCCCTTTCCTTTTTTGCTCACTGCTACAAACAAAGAAGACATCAGTTGCAGACTGTGCCATGAAGTATGGCTGAATTTTACAGCTGTTCCCTCTTAAATGTGAAGGAATTGAGTCTCTGAAAGGTTAGACTCTTTGGGCAGGTGACGGAGCCATGTCTATACTCAAAGCCTGTGCCCTTATCAACTAGATCACACTGCCTCGGGACTGTCCACTCAGGACTTCCTCACCCCTACAGGAAAACTGTGGCCACATCTTTCCTTAAAATTTAAATCTGTGTTGTTTCTTTGCTGCTGACAGGAAAAGTAACCCGCTTAGAAGAATAACTACATAAGTATTATGAGTTTCTTTCTTAATCAAAAGAATGAAGAGCTGTCTGACCACATTCTCCTGGAGAGAAATCTTAGATAAAAGTAACAACAGAGGTGGGAGAAAAATGAGAAGCCTCCTGGAGTCATGAGAAGTAGACAGAGGAGGTGAACAGGGAACTGCAGAGCCCACGGTGGAATATTTTCCCTGGAAGGGAGTCATTAAACCAGCAAAGCTGAGCCCCACAGTTCCGCACAGCTGCAGGTCTAAGGCTATGTTGTTCATTCATCAACACGCCCAGCCCCACACCCAAAATCAGGCCCTGCTGACTGAGGAGGGCATGAAAGTATAGAACAGAATAATGAGGCGTGCCGTGTCCATTGGAAAGGGAGAACTCTGTTGTGGAACTGAGACCTATTGAAGTTTAACAAGTCTATCATCTCACATTTCAGGTTCAAATTCTGAATTGCTTTCACTCAGGACTGTTGTTGAACTCCATAGTTAAACCCTATATTGTTTTGTTTTAGTTATTAAGAAAAATATCATTTGACTTACGGAGAAGCCATTTGTGAACATGGTAATGCTCTGTGTGCAACGTGTGGATTACAGTGCAACTGGATAGTATTGTACAATAGGTTATATCTGATCTATAGAGTATAGAGAGGCCTTGGCAAAATATTTAGCACCCTGGAAATTATATTACTTATTTGTGAACTAAGAATAACACTAGCATTCTCATGGAATTTTTGTGAAGGTTAATTTGGAGAAAAAGAAAGTCCTTCACATAATGCTTTTATTGTGAATGGCATTTATTGTGAATGGCAACTGAGCATTGCTATTAACAATTGATAGCATTGCATTAATTAAACAGAAGAAGGGAAAATTCATGGAGTGTATTCTATGATTCCAGGGTCTTCAACAATAGTAAGAGATATGTGTAAACAAAAATAAGCTTATTTCACATGGCATTGGTCATTGAAGTCTTCAAAATGAATGAGTTCCTCAAGTGAAAAAGGCCAGAGAGAAGACAGTGCTACATGCTGGCTACTGCTCAAAGGATGAGTGGAAGAACACATAAATTGCTTATGTAAGTAGGTCAACTTACCTAGGGCAGTTTTACAGATGTCCTGAAGGAGGAAGTTCTAGATAGGAGAGATTAAACAGAATCAGGAAAACATAGCCAAGTAAAGAAGACCAAGAAATGAGAGAAAAGGGCCCATAGTTTTCAATGTGGTAAGGAATTTCATTTGTAAATAACATGTATCATAAGGAATATTGTTGTATACTTTTAATAAAAGAACTGTACTTGCTATGAAAACTATAAGCTAGGTAGACTATGGTAAAATTTGAAAAAAGATAACTGACTAGGGTTTATATAAAATTGACATTCCCTAGAAATTAATTCACTACAGCAAAATTTATAATAAAACCAGAAAACAATCAATGTCTCACAATAGCAGACTGGATAATTGAATTAAAGTATATCCATCATTGGGCTGTTGTACAGACATTCATATAATGTTTTTTCACAATTATTGACATGCGAATATTTCTAATAACAATGCAGCATGAAAAATGCAAGAGTCAAAAGCATACACTTATACATGTATACATACATATGTATGCATATATATTAAAATAAAAATAATCAATGCATACACATATGATCATAGACATATATGTATGCACATGCATAGTAAAATAAATAAAACACACTGCAGTGTTACCAATGGGAAGAGAAATGCTATTTCCTTTTATGTACTTGTAAAAACTTCCCAGGGTTCTAATTCTACAAATTACTTTCATAACAAGTAAAAGAGATGCCTACTCAGGCGGTGGTGCAGTGGCTAGAGCGTAGGACTGGGTCGCAGTGGACCCAGGTTCAAAACGCCGAGGTCGCCAGCTTGAACACGGGCTCATCTGGTTTGAACAAGGCTCAGCTGCTGGCTTGAGCAAGGGGTCACTCGGTCTGCTGTAGACCCCCGTCATGGCACATATGAGATAGCAATCAGTGAACAACTAAGGTGTTGCAACAAAGAACTGATGTTTCTCATCTCTCTCCCTTCCTGTCTGTCTGTCCCTATCTGTCCCTCTATCTGTTTCTGTCAAAAAATATAAATAAATAAAGAAAGAATATTTTTAATAACATAATTAAACTCTACACATCCAGCAACATTTCTCACACTAAACATGATGTTGATGGAAATGACTATATCAAAATTATGCTTCCTGAATATCTGCTGTAATTCTGTGAAAGACATTAGACAACACTGGCCAAAAACAGTATTTTAAAGATGATGTGGTCCATATTCTCCCAAATCTCCTGCACTAGGAAGCACTAAGTGCCTTACACAGTTAGTAAAGCAAAAGATGGAGGATGATCCCTGAATAGCCCCTCCCATGTGAGCGGAGTGTTCAGCTTCATGCCTGGTGTGCCTGTAGCAAAGATAAACGTGTTTCCCATTACCTGGCATACCCAGTCACACTGCTGATTCACATCTAAGCACCATCATAGCTGTCTGTATGAAGAAGGTGGAAACACAGAGAGCTATTCTGATCTATAATATTGAAACCACCAGGACTTTCTATTTCTCAGAGTAACAATTTGTAACTCACACATTAATTTTTCCTTCAATTATTTAACTCTATGTGTATCAACCACACTGAAAGAGAAAATGAATTACCTCATACCCCAGTTTTATCACAATAAGAAGAACTGAATAACTTATAAGCCTCATCTTCTCTGGTGAGTTATGAACACATTCCCCTTTCTGAGAAGAAAATTAAATTCCTATTGCAACTGGAAACTCTTTTAAGATATTTTATGATTGTTGTTAGGAGGTTTAGAATCATGGAGGCAGTGTTAAAGAGTAAATATACTATCTCCATTTTCTGTCTCTTTAATTGCTGAATTGCCCATGTTAGTACCACAGTTTGACGGTTTACTTAATGTCAATTCCCAGAATAGAAGCCGAGGGAGAACATGTACTATTAGAATCAAGCAACATGATAAATAGCCAAGAAAACACGAGATCATCTAAAATGAACCGTACTTATTTTTATTTTCATAGCAAATATGCATGCAAGATTCAGCACATGTTCAACTCTAACCATCATGGGGGAAACAGTTCTAGTTGGTTTAGACTGGGTAATCAAGAGAAACAGAAAACAGCAACTGTTGGGTGTACTTACTAATGAATCATTGGACATATCAATTATATATATCCTTGTTTTTTTCTGCAAATCAAGATTTTATCAAATTTGAAGACAAAGTGGGATATCTCATTTAATTTTACCCAAAACATACCATTTTAATATTAATTCCATCTAAATTAATTTGCTCAGAGATATAATACATTGTTTCAGCCCTTCAGTGAGAACAATCTGCAATGTTTTTAACAGCATAAACATTCTCAGTTTGGGGGGGGGGGGAGTGCTTTCCAATAAATCAAAGCAAAAAAAAAAAAAATCAATAGCTACTCATGAGCATTTGTGTTCTA
Source organism: Saccopteryx leptura (assembly GCF_036850995.1). NCBI lineage: Eukaryota > Metazoa > Chordata > Mammalia > Chiroptera > Emballonuridae > Saccopteryx > Saccopteryx leptura. The sequence continues at coordinate 204,948,512 of NC_089503.1, read as the reverse complement.
GTGTATTGATGAGATTCTAGATAATTCTTCAATTGCATAATCATCAGAAGAAAAATAAGGATTTTTGTTTTTTTTTCTAGAAAATAAAGTGTGAATTCACAGGCCTGCATTGAATTGTTGTTTACATTAAGTAAGACTTTACTCTTCATCTTTTGTGGGCAAATTATAGGATAGAAAGATGAGCAATTTATCCTTCTTGGCATGAGGAGATGCCAACTTTGTGCTTGTAGGGAACATGGAAGCACAAATGCAAAATTGATCACAAATGATCAATCATGGCTGACAATATATGAGGCATAAAATTTACAAGGAAATTCATAAGACCAAGACATTATATGTGGTCATGGCACTAGAACAAGTCTTAATCAAAGTAATAACACTTGAAATATACCCCAAAGCTAGATAAAGTTTGAGGTAGCAAAGAGACTGTACCTTAGGAAGCTTAACCAGCAGTGAGGAGATATAAATGAATCAAAAAGGCAAGAGGAGTGAGCCTGAAACTACACTGGGAAGGATTTTTCAAAGAATTCAAGAACTAGAAGGCTCTGCAGTAGAGGAATTGGACTAAAAACGGAAATGTGCAAATAAAATATTGATGCATTGTAGACATAGAATTTGCATTGATTAAATATAAAGAAAGTAGAAGAAGGATAATAGCTCCAACTTTAATACACAAGACCTATTTACAGAAATGAAAAAGTCAACATGAATAGCACCTTTGGGGAAATATTGAAGAGAGGACATGAATGGATTTGTTTTCTAACCTGCCAAGTTTCAGTTCCTTGTAGGATATCCAAGGCAGATTGTCCAGGAGAATGAAAGGCAGGTCTAGAGATACAATTTCAGGATTCATTGGTGCTTAAATCATGAGAATAAATGAGGTTTCTAAGGAAAAAATAGTCCCACAGAAACAATAGGTTAAAGAGAGAAAAGAAAGTTATTTGAGGAGTGAACCTCGATGTCTGTTAAAAGATATAAAACTAAGATAATGTAAATCAATGTGATTCCCATTTTTGTTGGCCAGCACTTGCCAAGGAAATAGTAGTTTTATTGATATTCAACACCGTGTGAGACAATTCAATGAGGTTTCCGATTTTATTGAGAATTTCACAGCCTGTGGAATGTCCCTCAGGTGATGAAACATATCGAAATAGAATTCTATGGCACTAATGGGGTAACTTTTATTTTCCTCTAACTTTGGAGCAATAAATAAATGCAAGCACTTATGCAGTGCACTATGGAAACGTAAAAACTCAGAAGTGCCAAGCGAATTGTTTTCCGTTGGGCTTATTCTTATCCAAATGGCAACAATTTTTTATTGATCCAATAGCTATCATTCATTTTCATTTTCTTAAGATAGAACCGACTTGTTTTCCTTACCTTGGCCTATGCAAAGGGCAAGGTGCTAGGTAAACATATTCCTTTAGTGAACAAATATTTGTCAGATTCACTATTTTGTCTCATCACTGCAGGTAGAGAAACACTAATATGTGAATAAAAGTGGTACTAATAAAAACAGCAATAACTACATAAGCTGGAATTCCTCCAAACACACTAGTTTGCAAGAAAACAGCTTGCACTAGCATTGAAATTCTCCCCCTGAATTATCTTCTCAAATACTATGTCCGTGTATGTGCTGAAGCCAGTTCTCTCACTCGCCATGGGGTCTACCATTCTCCGGCTTCCTCAACCTGTCTCTAACTCATCACACCTCAGAAGGAGTCATTTCTTGCTAATGCTCACCTTGCTGCCCCCGATGCCTCCTCCTCCTTCTAGTTCACTCGCTGTATGTTTCCGCTTCACTGGTACACTACACTGTTGGGTTTCAGGAGTGCCTACAAAGTGAGAAGAAAGAATCTTCCTCCAAGGAGGGACATACTCTTGTTATCTAAGGAATAAACTAGTGCAGCTTGTATTCTTAATTTTTTTAAGTCTCTTCTAAATTTCAACAACAGAAATCAAAGTCCTCTCTCCCCAACACTCAAGCATAAAAGACCGTGGGAGTTACAGGCAAAATGTTCATTTCTGCGTCACAGTTTCAAAACACACCTCTAAGTCCTGTACCCTTTCTTCTGGGGACACATCATCTCCTGTGCACTTTTCTCTTCACTCAGAAGAAAAGAGTTCCCCCCAAAGGCTTTATTGTTCATGGTAAGGAAAATAAAACACTCCTGTAAGGCCACATTATTCAGTCTCTAACATCAAGAAGAAAAATATCAGGGTGAATATCGCATAATGTTGCTTATATCATCATCATCACCCCCGCCATCATCATCACCACCACCACTGTCATTATTCATAACTGTAGTAAAAAGGATTATTGGTCGCCCTTCTCATCTCCTCCCTGTAACAGGATTACATTCAAACCTGTATCCTAAGTCTGCAGTGCCTCTTCATACAATCAGGGCCTACCCATCTTTCCCTGCCAACCCTGAACTAAGTCACGTGGCTTGCTTGGGTCAACAGGATGCTAATGGATTAGATGCAAGCACAGGCACTGAACATACTTAACTGGATTTTCTTGCTACCGGTACCTTTACCCTCTGCCATGAGAAGAATATGCCAGGAGAGTTCTGGAACAAGAAGAAACACTGGATGTGCCTGAATACAATTCGCAGCCTGGATCCGAGCTCCGCTGACCTGCTCTCAGACAGCAGGGCCCAGCAGGGCCACAGCTGACTTGCATGCCCGTGAGCAATAAACAGTGTTCTAAGTCCCTGAGACTTTAGAGACATTGTTGATGCAGCATCGTCACAAAAGAAATGTATCATAAAGAATAACAAACAAGTGAATAGTGCTATGTGGCTCTTCAGAATAAGACCGTGTGCCTTAGATCAATAAGTAAGTATAAACTACAAAGGATGAGTATACAATATCTATAATAGAATAAAAAAATCTTGCTGTTTGATTGCAATGAGTTGGGCTGGAAGTTGGAGCAGAGCTGGGACACTTATAGAAAATAAAAGTAAAGGAAGCCCTTCCATTCCTTATTCCTTACCAACAACCTATTCAAGAAATTTAAGTACAAATGTTTGTTTGGCTGAAGATGGAAGAAAGATTTTTTTATTTATTTGGATTTGTTTGCATGATCCCCAGAGAGGGGAGAGGATGCAGATATGGAATGTCATGCCTGTACTGTAGTTTAGGGTAGTAGGTAGTTCAGAGGCTGAAGCCAGACTAACTCTACATATTCACTCCTCCACATACTATCTTCTGTGACCGAGCAGTGGTGGAGGAAGAGAAGAGTCACAGAAATGTGCGGAAATTCATTCCCCCGCCTGTGTCCCTGATAGTAGAACACCTTCGGCATTCGGAAGGGCATGGTGGCCACCACAGCAGGACACAACAACCCTGTGGGGCAATACTAAAATGACTGGTACAGAAAGCAGGAATAAATGCAGATACTGGATTCAGACCCAACCAACACGAGAGGATGCTTCCTTGAGCACATTGGAAATCACCTGCTTTGAGGCCTCTTAGAATCAAGTCTTTAATGAAAGGACAGATACTCTTTCTGAGTAGACAGAACCTCAGAGGTAGTGAAATTTATAAACTGCTATTAATGTGGTGAACCCCGGGACAGGTGAGTTATACTACGTTTATCCTTCAAGAAATTTAATTTATTTCAACAAGTATTTATCAAGGATTTACTAAGTGTAAACTGTTATTTATGAGTAAGAATGACAACAGCAAGCCTAAGGCAGTATTACTCATTAGTTCATGCTTGTTTTAAGTGAATTTCAGATGATTTAAGATTGGGAAGCACAATTCTCTCATCTCGAGACATTTGGATTCAGTTTGATTGACAGAACCCAGGACCAACAGCAGGCGAGATGTCGGCGCTTCGGCGATACTCGCTCACAACTAGTTATCTTGACACCGATCACCTATTGGTTCTATCTGCACCACCTCAGTTCTCTTACCTGTAAACTGAAAAATATCTTACACTGGCCCCAGATTAACATCCTCTCCGGGTCTAATTTCACAGTTGAACTTTGGTTCTCAATCCTTTCACTTTATTTTTATATGTCAAATAGCCCTGAATTTTTAAATGCTGTGAGGTCAGTGAAATAACGAATTCTAAGAGGTGGTCAGGGGAAGAAAGTGGACTGGGATTTCCCAGTTATTCTCATCCCAAGGCCACTGTAAAAGTCTTCCATAGCCCTAACTGAGAGGACGGCCTCAAACGAACCAGCAAGTGGACCACTTGCCTCTCTGTCTCTGGTTACGTGTACCCAGTGGCCAAGGTGAATGCCACACGTTCTTGGAAGAGTTAAGTCTGATTTTTCAACATAGTGTGAAGCAACCATTTAAGCAGGTGCCAAACTTGATTTTCTTTATTTTGTTAAAGATTTTCATTTCTCAAACAGCCCAGCAGACATAAGGATTGGAAAAACTTAAAAAAAAGGAAGTCCTTTAGCACACTATAAACCTGACTTAGGCAAAGTAGGACTCATTAGAGTGGCACAGACAGCACGGAGCTAACGCCTCCAGAGGTCGTTATCTATGTCAAAGCTGTCTGTCAGGCTCGGAACAAAGGCACATTTATAAACAGGCGGTACGTTCTAAACATTAAGCATTTTTCACCTGATCCATCCAGGCCTGGAATCTGAATTATTGTTTTGTTTTTTATTTTACTGCTAAGAGATTTATTGGAAAGCAGAAATCCCCAGCATAACTCCACCATTACCAAAACCTGCCTGTTGTTCTAAATATAACAAAAATAAATAACTGATATTCTAAAAAATGAAATGTCATCTATTCTATGCATAACATGCTGAGTAGAACACACTAGAATAAAAGAATAACCATTGTATAAAAATGTACAGCTTCTCCTTCTGGGAAAATATATTGTTTAAACTATTTGTAATGCATACTTATGCAATTACTTAAAATTTTAATATTTACCTAAAAAACGATTAAATAACTTATAAATCACCTATATTTACAGTTTCTCTCATAGTAGTGAAGGATCCTAAATTTTGAGGGGTAAACAATATTTTCTCGTGTTACCTATAATCAAGTCTTCTTTTCTAACATTCTCCTTTTTATTTATTATGGTTGTTGATTTTCAATTTATTTTCTTTTAGTTTCTTGACCCTTCTGCTGTGGTACTTCTACAAAGGGGGCTTAAGTATGTGAATGGATGGATGGATGGATGGATGGATAGATCCCAGTAAGCATGTTATTCAAATTATTTGACACAACTATCCTTCATATACACTGTTTTATAATAAGCCAAAATGGTAAACTATATTCTCACAGGGAAAAGTCAAATAAAACTGGATAAAATACGTGAATCCTATATTTCCCTTAAAGGACCAGTATATCTCCCTAAGGCAATTATGCCCTTTTGTTTCAGATTAAGGCTAAATGCCAATGGCACTTATTATAAGAAAGACACTAGTCTCAACATCTCTGAAACTGTGACTAACACTGGTTAAGGCAAACTAACTAAGGACATCACCAACTGAAATGTTCAATACCCTTTTAAATAGATGACAAAGTGTACCACAATATCAGTGGAGACAGAGCCACCGCAAATGCTCCATCTTCCTGATTTACCACTCGGAGACGAGAAGGTGCTATGCTAAATGTATCTAGGTTTGCCAAAGTCTGGTATTTCCTCATTTCTTATAGATACTTTGGATAAAATACTAAGATCATTAAAACAGATGTTAGGTGCGTTTCCAGTTCAAGATAATCATATTTCAAAGACCGTAGGAAACAAGACATGCAACTTCTAATACCATTCACCAACCTTGGCGATAACAATTTGGGGAGTGAATATTTCTGTACGTGGTGAGGGGTCGATTTGCTCAGGAATACTGCTGCCCAGTGCCCAGTCGGGGAGGAGTGGAGGGGGCCTCATTCTTTGCCATTAGGAGAATTTTAAAAGCACCCTTACAGTCAGGAATGCACTAGTATCAGTTGACTTAGAGCTTTTTTGCTCCCTGACCTATTTTTCTGTCCCCTGGTCACATTTTGGAAGTGGTTAGAAAACCTATGGTGAAACAGGGGAAAGGAGCAGAGCAACTAACTGAGGAAAAAGAGAAAGTAAAATTACCTTTAAAGTTTTTATTTTACATAGACTGAACACTTTAATTTTTGAATTCTGACTTAAAGGAAATAGAGAAATTTTATCACTAACAAGGATGACAAGAAAAGTCATAAATTCTCCAAGAGCATTTATCCAGGGGCAGGAGAACAAATACCTCTATACAGAATAGTTTAAGAAAAGTGGAAATTTAAATAAAATTGCCTTGCAATTGTCAGTTATAAGTACAGCCACTTCAATTAAACTGAGTATCAAAGGCTGGTACACTTAGTAATAACAAACGAGTCCAATGCAAAGAGTATCTGTAGACACTTCACTGCAGCATGAAAAGAATTAAAGAGGAAGTTTTGGCTATGATTACTTGAAGTTTTTTTCTTCCCATTGATTTGATTTTTTTCCATCAGTTTGTCTTAGAATGGGAATCTTCTGCTTAATATTAGTCAGTTTTATACGTTCATGAAAATCAGATGTTTTGTGTCAAAATGGAAAGGGGAAAGATTATGCTTCATAATCCATTAATCCCAAATCGCATAGCTTCATTTATTATGGAGCTGATGAAGCTCAACCCTCAAAGCCCCTCACTTGCATGAGCCCCTTTCAAGTTCTTGGAAGGAAGCTTAGCGATAATTGTTTGAAACTAATAAATGGAGGGTAATTTTGTATTCTTTTAGTTAAAGAGGACCTGTCCCCACCATTGTAAACTGTGGCTTCTACAAAACTTAGATCTACTTTAATGAAATACTCTTCTTTCCTAAATGTGAATGAAATAGAAAATGCCTATATAACTGTGCTATTTACCTGTGTCAAATGATGAAAACATTGTTTCCAAATTACCAAATAATTGTTATGGCTAGTACAAAATTGCTTTTGCGTCTGCTTGCTTTGCCACTGCACTATGTTTTGTTCTGTTTTAATTGGCTTGTCTTCTTTTTTATCGTTTCTTTCTTTAATTATTTTTCAATTTGGGGGCACTTGTATGAATCTAGGTTAGAACAAGTGTGAACCTTGGAAAGCACTCTGAAAATCTCTGTAGGACAAGGACACAGAGAATGACAGTGAGTATGATGCTGACCCTTAGAGTCAGAACTATTCCCAGTACATGCTGTCTCTCTTGTTCACATGTGCTGCTCTTTTCAAATACCTATATGTGATTGTCCAGTTTTACTAATTGTGTTGAAATGTAACATAATCACTTTCATGTATCTTGTTTTCTCAAAATGGTTATATTTTGATTTCCACATGTAAATATGAAATTTTCTATGTAAACCTCAGGTAAAAATATATTGAGATTTACATGCATTCTGTGAAGATTAAAGATTTAGAAGTCAAGGTGCACTACTGTGCACATTGTAATGAAGAGTTATTTACCTCTGTTTTCAACACTTGCTTAATATCACTGCTTAAATTTACTTATGAACCTTTATGGTACCAGTGAAAACAACAACAAGAAGAAAAATAATAACAACAATAATTAATGTTTATTACTTCTGAACATTTGCCTAAATCTCTTCAAGCACTACCTACTTAATCCTTCTAACAAGCCAATAAATGTGTGTTATATATTCATTTCCATAAGAGAGAAATGGGCTAAGTGACAGAGCCCAAAGTCCACTGCACTTAATTCAATTTATTCAACCACTGCTTAGTGAGCATCTTCTTAACACAAGAAATGTCAGAATTCTTTTTTATTAAATAATATTTCATGCAATAAGCAACATTGAGCTTTACTTCTACAGAAATTTGCATAAATTTTGCCTTAAAAAATTCTTCCTTTGTAAGGAGTAGGTTGATGGGATCCACCATGCCCTCTGGTGAGAATGCAGAAAGTCACAGACTTTCTGACAATGTCTTAGAGAAATATGTACATACTAAGATCTAAACATCACCATTTCTGCAGTATGTAATAAGAACTATGAATCAGTTTGAATAAATGAATTATGTATGCACACAACTATATGAACACATCTAAAAATAAGTGTTGAGTTAAACAGGTAAGAAAGAGGATTTACTACAGCAAAATATCACTTATATAGTAACATGTATTTAGAAAAAAATGTTAAGAACAGTAACATAAAAAACAATAGATATTTTTAAGGATATATGCAAATTTAAAGAACTAAACTGAAAAGTCTTAGTTACCAAAAATGGATAAGATATAAAAATTGGGAGCCAATAAAGTTACACAAGGAAGAAATTTTACATGAAATTATAATGACAATCTTTCTCGAATTAAGAAATATTAATTCTAATAATTGATCTAAAATTCTAGAGGAATAATAACCAGATGACTATGTTTCACTCCAAGAGTTATGATTCAATATTTTGATGCAGACTAGCTTTGCTTGAGATCAAATTCTACTTAGGGGTCGGAATGCAATATAAGACTCAGCATTACATTGGCAGAACCATCAATCACCGAAGATAGTCCCCTCTGGTCACTAGCCATCGCTGGTCTCATTTTATTAGATTATTTATTCAAGTAAAAAACATTTAATTAAATTCTCACTCGAATAGCTAGAAGTGATAAAAACAAAACAAAACAAAGGTGTACCCATGTAAAGCAGTGTGTTAAAGTATAGTTTATCTCTTTTCATCATTTTGCGAAAAGAGAATTTCTCAAAATGTGGGTTGTCATAAATAAGATTCCTGCAGAGGTCTCCTGTAGTATTACTATCTGGTATATATGTGTGACTCTCTCTTCTCTTATACTTTCTACAGATAGAGATAGAAATAGATATAGAGATATTGGTTCTTAGTAAAAAAGTACAGTCTTAATAGAAAATATTTAATCACCTTTCATTAAGAATAATTACTGTTTAACTATATAAAATGATAATAATCTCTATATGTCAGATGTTGCTATATTTTGCATTAAGGAATTTGAATGAGATATCTATTCTCGTATTACTCAAGTTGATAAAATGCTTTTCAACAGTTTTCTTCATAGGTGATGCGTGGTATATTTAAAAACATATTCTAGAAGCTGACTATGTAGTTAGTAAACCAAGAGCTAAATAACCTCAGATTGGCAATTCAAGCCATATATTTGTGTCATTTCTTTAGTTATTTTTTTCCCTGTGTTGTTTTGACAAGAGCATTTCTCTCCTTTGTATTGCTCAGTTTAATATCACTTCCATCATCATTCTCTGTACACTACATAGTATCTTGCAGCTTATTTCTCTTTTTCACTAGATTGTGCAGTTCTCTGAGACTCGCTTGCCTATCTTTATCACCAGGAAAAATAACCAGCTTGGTTCCTGTCTACATATTTGTGTAAAAGAATTAGGAGAGGGATGAGATTGATATCACTGAGATACAGTAACATTTCTGAGTTTTAATTGGAGGCCATCTTGAAAATAGAGCTGAACAAGTATCTAGTGAGACTATGGGGCAAAAATAATTTCACCTTTGTTGTCTTCCATGTAAGGGTATTTGAATAAGCAACACACTACATATGTATAAAAGTCTGCTAGTAAAAGACATTTCAGTTGGCAGCAAACTGGGTGCAAACTGGTTTCTTTAGATGCAAATCACCAGGAACAGAAAGGTCACGTTATCAGTAGTGGAACATTAGCACTGGTCAGTTGGTTTGCTCTCACTCTTGGAACCGAAATGCATTTCAGGTATAAGAACCATTATTTCCAGTAGCCCAGTTGAGTTGGCAGGGTGGAAGAATAACCTGCAGCAGCTTGGTTGGTGGTCATGCGGCCATCAGTCCCCTCAAAATGCAAGATATAATAAAAGGCTGCAAATGTTGAGTGGAATATCCAGCCAGGGCTGCATGAAACAAAAGTCCTAGTGGAATAATAACCAAACCCAGCTTTCTGTTGGGTGCTTGTCACTGTGAAGAGTGCCAGCTCACTTCCTCTTAAGAAAGGCATCATGAATACAGCTGGACAACAACTTGTTGGAGTTTCCTTCATGACTAGCAATTACCTGCATCCTTGAAAGATAGAAGGAAAGGCATGTGGAGGATCAGCAAGGGTGGACAGCTGGTCAATCCTCTGGCCTGGAACTAGATAAAAGGCTCAGCAGTGCTGTTTAAATGTGGAGTGTCATTAAGTTGGCGTTTAATTGAACACTAAACAATGTCACTAGTACAACCATGTTGCTAATGTTTAACCCTAAAGTAGTCAGATTCTGTTATCTGTCTTCTGGTGGCTTCTTAAAATGTCACTTATCCATGGGCTATCTTGGGAGAAATAAAGAAGATATCAATGGTAGTGAAAAAAATCTATCTATAAAATTATAACCTTACTTCTTTCTGGGCTCATTTACAACTGTGTCAGTATAAGACATGACTATAAATCAGTGTGTACAGAGCCAACGTAATGCCATTTTAAAATACTTGTTAAATCAGTGTTTATTTTCTTTTTTTATTTAAGTATAGTAGTTACAAAATATTATATTAATTTAGGTATACAATATAGTGATTTGACATATATATATGTACACTTTATAATGTAATCACCACACTAAACCTAGTGTTTAAAATACAAATTCAAAGACATTTGACACTTTTCAATCATTCATTTTAACATAACTTCTTTTTTACTGATTGGTTTTAGAAAGACAGAGAGAGGAAGGGAGAGAGAGAGAAAGAGAGAGAGAAGCAGTCAACTATTGTTCCACTTTGTTGTGTGTTCACTGGTTGCATCCCATATGTGCCCTGACTAGTAATAGAACTTGCAACCTTGGTGTTTCAGGATGATGCTCTAAACAACTGAGCTAACCAGCTAAGGCTACAATCATTTACTTTAAATTTGATTTATTTTTGGTAAAAATGTGTTGATGCTTTTGAATAGCTGGTAAGTTTTAAGGTATCCTGAGATGACATTGACAGACTTCTGAGTCTCCACCTGTGACATCTACTACCTAATCACACACACTCTTCTGTCACTGCCAATCCTGAGATTACCTGTCTGTCCCCAGATACATCTGTATTTGTATAATCTGTTTGGCTTTATATCCATTTATATATCTGTTACCTAATGCGATTAATTTATAGAACTCTGATGACCTAGATTTGGACCAAAACACAGAGCATTGTTTAGAGAAAAAGTTTTAGTCCGTGTGGATGTGGCTTTGTGAGCATGAGGAAAGCATGATGAGTCACAGGTAAAATCCAAGGGTAACAGGAGCAAAACAAGGAAAGATGGTTAGAGACAGGCTGGCTGTCTCTGGAGAGCCAGTTCAGGAACATTTCTGAGTGAGTAAGAAACACACCGTAGACAATTAAGATCGGCAGAATGTCTTTGAGGAGAGGGATCAGGAACACTTCTGAATCAAGGAGACACAGGAATCAGCCTGGTATATCAGACAAACTCTGGGTTATTTCATGATCAAGCCAGGCTTTATGTCTTAAAAATGCATCCAAAAGTGATGTGGGATTCCCTTTATCTAAGAGAATTGAGAAAGATTGCTGTAAAGTTATGTCAAATCACTTTCAATTTATTGAATACATACGATTACCTACCTGGTGCCAGGCACTGATCTCAAGTAAGGTATGATCATGAGCATGATGTTACACATTGACTTCAAGAACCTTTCACTCTGTTGGAAGAAGAAGGTGATTTCAAGATTTTTTGAACATTTTAATGAGAAAGTAGTAAGTACAGGGTGCTTGGGAACACAGAGAAAGAATACCTAAATTAGTCTAAAGGGAACACTGTCTTCTTATAGGAAGTAACATCCAAACTGAAACTCTACAGAGAAAATAGGAATCAGCCAAGTACCAGGAAACAGGAGAGAGGTGAGGGGAAGAACAGTTTTCTAATCAGTGTCCTAGAATCAAGGGCATTTGTGCTATGAGAGAAGACTAGAAAGATAAAGAAAGAGACCCAGAAAGTCCCTGGGGATTTTAATTACACAAAGGATGGACAAATTGGAAGACTTTAAAAGAGGTTCTGTATTTCTGTACTAGAAAGATGACATTCACAGCAGAGTGGAAAAAGATCAGGACAGTGAATAAAATTAAGAGTGGGGAGACCAGTTAGGAAATTGTTGCAGCATTCCAGGCCAGGAATGGTGGTGGCCTGAGAAAAGGGGGAAATAATGGTGATGAGAAAAAAATAAAGGGATTTGAGATGTATTTAGGAGACAGAAGTAGAAGACCAAAATGAGTCTGCTCAGTACCAAAATGAGTGTGTTGATTAAGAGATAAATAAACTAAAACTGAGAATATCCTGGACTTTGCAATTATTTTGAAGAACTTTTCTATAGTTTATGCCCAGTGAGTCCTTATAACATATGCACAGAGAGGTTTGAAGCTATAAAGAAAGAGTTAAGAATGTTGTTGAAGAGACAAAAGTGTAGGAATAGTCTACAGAAAACAATTCGCCTCTTTCAGTCCTTGATTTGGGCAGAAGAATTTCTGTGCAATAAAAAGAGAAGCCTCATATTAGGTTGATCTTCACAGTTTCCATTGCTTAAAACCTTGTCATAAAAATCAGTGCAGTTTTCCTATCTATTTCAAGTCATAGACAAGGACAATCTCATGACATATGCATAACAACCTACAACTAAATCAGAAAAGATTTAGCTGATAAGTCACTTCAAGTGTAAGTCCTGAATGTTCCTTCTGGCAGAAAAGCCTGATGCTGCAGTAATAGAATGATCATTCTGTCCCTGACCAATTTAGCGAAACAATCTCCCAGTGGGCTGTTCTGGGATTACAGTCTGGCTGAAACCTGGGGGTGACATTCCGTTTCCCAAGCCTGTGGTGTCTATACTACAAATTACTCTTCCTTTCACATACCCATCCATCAAGTTTCAAACCACTCAAGGGTCTCCAAACTTTTTACACAGGGGGCCAGTTCACTGTCCCTCAGACCATTGGAGGGCTGCCAAATACAGTGGTCCTATCACTGACCACCAATGAAAGAGGTGCCCCTTCCAGAAGTGCAGTGGGGGCTGGATAAATGGCCTCAGGGGGCCACATTGCGGCCTGCGGGCCGTAGTTTGGGGATGCCTGTTTAGCCCCAGACATCTTGGATCAGAAAACTCCAATTCTATTCATCACACTTTAGATTCTCCAAGACATACATATCTCACTAAAACCAAGCATGAACAAAACGGCATCTTTCACACACAGAAGAAAGTCTCACCCTGCGACCTCTCATTCCAACCGACCATCATCTGGATGCCTCTCTGCTTTCCTCATGCCAGTTCTGCTCACCTGACCATCTCCCTCAGTGTCCAAAGCCCCTGGCTCCGTCATTCTATAATCTAGTCTGTGGTCTAAGTGTTGATGGGAAAAAATCACAACAAGGGGAAATCTTTGATCAAACCTTCAACACCCTCTTCACACTTCTTCCACCATCCTCAATCCTAGTGAACCTTCTGCTACATTGGAATCATAGTGAATATTGAGACCATGAGAAGAGAAATGCCTTCATTCTCTAACCCCAAATCCAAAGCCGCCCTCCCTGCTCATGGTAGCAAAGCATGGTGACTGAGTGTGAAAACAGCCTGAATTCAAAACCAGGCATCCCTGCCAACTGGTAACTATGGCTATGTCCTTTAACCTTTCTAGGTTAACTGTAAAAGATTAATTGATACATACAAACTTCATAGAACCATGCCTCAGTTCGAAAGGATTATATTGTTTATAGAAGTAGATTAATAAGAAGGATAACCGTCTGAAGGTCAGATGAAAAGTCACCCAGAATCTAGGAAATCCTGAGTGTCCAACTAACTAAGAGAGCAAAGTCCAATGTAGAGTGAGCTTCTTTGTGCATGAAGGTACCTCCAAGAGCAATGAGAGCTCCTGACCTAGGGCACTTACAGCCCGAGCTGGGAGAGGAGAAATGATTGAATATGTGGAGGTCGCTGTTGTCTCATATTTATGTAGGAAGGAAAGAACTCCATGCAGCAAGCAACCCAGGAGCCCCAGAGCACAGGGCTCTCCCAGGGGCAGTGTCGAGGGCACTCCGCCCAGTTCATGGTGTGGGATGAGAATAGATTCTATTAGATAGTCTTGTAATATTAGTTGCCAGCTGAGGAAACACCAGGATTAGCAAGACTTCACTTGAAGGATAGGAGCAGTGGGGACCTTCAGATGTCAATGCAATGTTGCCTCCAGAAGACCGTTTGGAGGAAGTCTGTGGTCCCTGGCTCAGGTCTGAAAGGCAAAGTGAAAACAATGTGCAAAGAGCAAAGCTTCCAGTACCTGTAACAACCAGTCCCTGGTCTGGACAGTTAAGAGGATAGGGTGAGACTGCTTCAGGCTGGGGGTGAGGGAGGGGGAGAAGTGTCCTTAGGGGATGGGACAAATTGGTAAAACAAACTTTTATAAAATCAAGTTTATATTAATTATCTGTGTTCTTGCCTCTCCGAAATAATTTTGGTCACATGTATGGACAACCCCCTCAGAGTCAGCAAGTCACCTATAAAGACAAACTATGATATGTATTATTGATAAATAGTAATGTGCTTTCTAATCTCAAAAAATTTTCTGTATCTTTTTTTGTGTGTGACAGAGACAGAGAAAGAGAGAGAGACAGAGAGAGGGACAGAGAGGGACAAAGAAACAGGAAATGAGAGAGATGAGAAGCATCAATGCTTTGTTGCGGCTCCTTAGTCTCCTTAGTCGTTCATTGATTGCTTCCTCACATGTGCCTTGACAGGGGCAGGGGGGAGGGGATACAGCAGATATAGCAGAGCAAGGGACCCTTTGCTCAAGCCAGCGACCTTGGACTCAAGCCAGCTACCCTGTGCTCAAGCTGGTGAGCCCATGTTCAAACCAATCACCGTGGGGTTTCAAAACTGGGTCTTCTGCATCCCAGTTCGATGCTCTATCCACTGCTCCATCGACTGGTCAGGCTGTCTGTATCTTATATTCAATGAGTTCCTAGTATTTTAGGTAAATCCCTCTACACCCAGAAATTGTTCTAAAATTGATGGTGTCTTGGAACTGAATAAATGCAGTGAGGCAGTTAAGGAAACACTCAAAGGGATGTTGGCATAAGCTAGTTGAGGCTATCAATTTATATTAATCCCTTCATGGCTTAATAAGACTTAGAGTTGTTTCAGGCAACCAAAAATCTATAGGTGGTCTCTAGAGTCCTCACTTCAGAGCTGAGTTACAGCAATCATTGAAACTACACACACACAAAAAATCTAAGGATACACACATTTCTTTGTTTATTTCACAGCAATTTAAATCAAAATGATCCTACACTACTAAGTCAAATTTCTGACAAAGTGACAGAACTTTGTCACTGTTCTGCCCTGCAAGAGGAAAAAGGCCATGATAATAAAATTTATTATCATGGACTTTGGAGCTAGATTACACAGATTTAAATTCTAGTTAAAATCAGATGTTTGTGTGATCTTAGGAAAGTATATACTTAAACTCCCTGTGTCTCATTTCCTACTTTTGTAAAATAAATAAAATCAGAACCAATCATAGTTTGACATGAAGGCCCAGTTAATCTACGTAAAAGTACTTATAACATATATGGTACATATATGTTTTCATAGTATTATCTGCATTGACCCTGTACTTACTTTTCTACTATAGTTATTGTTATGTGCATTCAATAGAAAAAAATTTTGAAATTTTCTCAAATTTCTGAGTTTTTCATTCACTGCAACATATTTTTTCTTAAATTTAAAAGATACATTTCTTTTTATCTAAACTTTTTACAATTTTGTGTTATTCTTTGATTAGTTAGATTTATGCAATGATCTGGAAAATAAGGATATTTCCAAAGACTCTAATAATGAGAGAACAGAGATGATTCAGTGACAACCCATAAAAAGGATGGCTTCCAACTCCCGATTCCCAGAAAAAAAGAGAAAAGTATTTGCTGTATCCAGAGGAGGTATCCAAACAGAAGCCTCAGCAACAACAAAACTCAAAAGCTAAACCGGTGTCTGGCAGAAAATGAATCATTTATGAACTGCAAACTAAGACTTCATTGAATGTTTACATAAACAATGGCAGATCAAAAACAAACAGAACTGTGTTACCATACCACAAAAGTTCAGCCCACCTGTTTCATTTGTCTTCATCCTTTGTGCTGCACTTGATTGGATATTGGACTATAATTAGCACTTAAAGATCATTTAGTAAATATAAAAAATTATAGTCTTTTTATTATTATTAATTTTAATGGGGTGACATAAATCAATCAGGATACATAGCTTCAGAGAAAACATCTCCAGGTTATTTTGATATTTGATCACCCAAAGTCAAATTGTCTTCCATCACCTTCGATCTGGTTTTCCTTGTGCCCCTCCCCTCCCCCATCCCTTCCTCTCTTTCCTCTCTCACTCCCATAATCCCCACACTCTTGTCCATGTCCCTGAGTCTCATTGTTATGTCCCACCTATGTATGGAATCATATAGTTCTTAGTTTTTTCTGATTTACTTATTTCACTCAGTATAATGTTATCAAGGTCCATCTATGTTGTCATAAATGATCCTATGTCATCATTTCTTATGGCTGAGTAATATTCCATAGTATATATGTACCACATCTTCTTTATCCAATCATAGTGAAGGGCTTTTTGGCTGTTTCCATGTCTTGGCCACTGTGAACAATGCTGAAATGAACATGGGACTGCATGTGTCTTTAAATACCAGTGTTTTCAAGTCTTGGGGGTATATACCCAGTAGAGGGATTGCTGGGTCATATGGTAGTTCTATTTTTAATTTTTTGAGGAACCATCATACTTTCTTTCATAGTGGTTGTACTACTTTACATTCCCACCAACAGTGGATGAGGGTTCCTTTTTCTCCACAGCCTCTCCAGCATTTTTTATTACCTGTCTTGTTGATGATAGCTAATCTAACAGGTGTGAGGTGGTATCTCATTGTAGTTTTAATTTGCATTTCTCTAATAGCTAATGAAATTGAGCATCTTTTCGTATATCTGTTGGCCATTTGTATATCTTTGTGGGAGAAGTGTCTGTTTATGTCCTCTTCCCATTTTTTATTGGATTCTTTGTTTGTTTGTTTGTTGTTGAGTTTTATGAGTTCTTTGTATATTTTGGATATTAGGCCCATATCTGTGCTGTTGTTTGAAAGTATCATCTCCCATTTAGTTGGCTGTCTGCTTGTCTTGTTGTCATTTTCTTTTGCTGTGTACACAATGGAGAAAAGAAAGCCTCTTTAACAAATGGTGCTGGGAAAACTGGAAAACCACATGTAAAAGAATGAAACTAAACTACAGTTTGTCCCCATGTACTAAAATTAATTCAAAATGGATCAAAAACCTAAATATAAGACCTGAAACAATAAATTACGTAGAAGAAAACATAGGTACTAAACTCATGGACCTTGGTTATAAAGAGCACTTTATGAATTTGACCCCAAAGGTAAGGGAAGTGAAGGCCAAGATAAATGAATGGGACCACATCAAAAAATTATAGTCTTAAATCCTTTACAATATTATAAGAAACAATTATTATGTATGACTAACTTTTTATGACAATGAATGTTATGAGTTAATAAAGTAGTGTGTTTCTTTAAAATATACATCTTGTATAAGAATACAAAAACAGCATCTTTTAGTGTAATACATGATGAGAGCACAAAAAAAGTCTTCTTTTTTAAAGATGGTTAATTCTGCTTTTTGTTTTTTCTCTGTCCTTTTGTCTTATCATTCCCAGGCACTCCTAACAGAGTTTGCCCTGGTAATAGCTGACTGTTCTTTTTGATATAATCACTCCTTGCTCCTACGGACAAGGCAATATCTTTTGTGATTAGAGAGGGACAGCCCTGTCTATCTCGATTAGTCACGGGTACTCAGCAGTTCACTACATGTATCACCACTAATTGCAGCAAAAGTATTCATCTGGCCTCCTCTCCTTTTGATGTTTTCTTTTCTTCCCAAACAAACCAGGCAACGAGTAACTTTATCCCTACAAGGTGCTCTGGGATTGAAAAACTTGAGATGCCTCCACATTATCATTGTTTGGAAATAATTTTACTTTGAATTATTTTAGGTGCTTTGCACAAGAAATCAGGTCTCTTAATTAGCAACTCGTGCACTCTCGAAATTTAAACTACGAATGTTTTCTTAAAGATACTGCCTACAGCAATAAAGAATTAAAAAACACTGTGTCGTGTTTGGGGATGTACATTCAGATAAGTGTTTCAGAATTTTTTAATTTGAATTTGTGTCTAAAGTCTTACCTGCTTTTTAAATATTTACAATGAAATTAGGAACTGGATTGCAAATTAAGATTATTAAATATACTTAACAATACATGAAACCTGTGTAATTTTATTAACCAATGTCACTCCAATAAATTCAATTAAAATATATTTAACAGTAATAAATAATATTAAATTAAGTAATTTTGAAAATTCTCAGAGAATACTGCCTCATAAAACTGGATTGTCATTTTCAGTCTCTTTTGTTACATTTCTTGCCAAATGTAATTCTTTATAACATAACAATGATAATTATTAAATTTAAACTCTTAATTCAGACATAAATACAGTATAGGACATTTTTTATGTTGTTTGAAGAAATTTTTAATCAATATTTTAGATATTATTCTCTCAATTTCTAACTCCTTCTCCCATTGTTTAAACAAATAAAATCAAAAGTGAATAATGACTCTGGCACATGAATTAAATAATGGAAGTTCACTGTGGAACACTTGATTATTACATTTTAAAAAGAAGAAAATAACAAAACGATATGATCAGGACTGTGACCCTCACTGAGGTCGACTTCACGTTGTGAATTATAAAATAATTAGCACAGGTTAATACATGGCAGCAAGTTAATTACAATGTAAGAGCTGAGAGCATTTTATTATCTAAAAGTCAGCCAGAAACCAGGAATGGCTTTGGAATTACTAACGATGATTGAATGCAGATGTAGGGTTGAGGGCAAGGGTCAGGGTAGTTGGGGGCATATAGCAGCGGCACAGGAAACTACAGGAATTTCACAGCCCACCTATGGTCACAACTAGCCAGCAGTACTACTAGGTTTATGCATTTACTTCTTTGTGAGTTAAGATGCATTTTATTTCACTACCAGCCCAAATCTAAAAGCCAGGGTGGATACAAACATGGTCAAAGAGGAAACAGACAAAATCAAGTAAAAATAAAGTGAAAGTCAGAACTGAAGCTGTGGAACTTAATTTTTGAAATTAAGAGCAAGCAAAGAGGAAAGAAGAGTTGAGCCCTGGCTTATTGGCTCAGTGGTAGAGCGTCCGCCCTGCATGTGGATGTTCTGGGTTCAATTCCCAGACAGGGCACACAGAAGCACCCATCTGCTTCTTCACCCCTCCCCTTTGTGCTTCTCACTCTCTCTCTCTCTTCCCCTCCTGAAGCCATGGCTCAATTGGAGCAAGTTGGCTCTGGACACTGAAGATGTCTCCATGGCCTCCAACTCAAACGCTAAGAAGAGCTCGGTTGCCAAGCAATGAAGCAACAGCCCAGTTGGGCAGAGCACTGCCCTCTAGTGGGTTTGCCAGGTAGATCCTGGTTGGGGCACATGCAGGAGTCTGTCTCTCTGCCTCTGCTCATGTCATTGAATTAACAAAAAAAAAGGAAGAGTTGAGAAAAACAACATGAAATTTGAAATTTTTTTTCAGAATTCTAAGTTTACATACTCTTTACAAAGCCAAGTAATAAGATAAACATCCCTTCCGAAATGTACTGTTTTAAAATGTTGCAAGGTTTATAACACTAAAGTGGGTTTGAAACCCTCAAAACAATCTTTAATCATCAACAAAAAGAGCAAATCAGTTCTCTATGGAAAAACTCAGAGTTAAATTTAAACACATCAAAATGTAATATAAATAAAACCAAAACAGAAAAACACAACCTTTTTCAATACCCTATGTTGAAAATATCTGGTGGAAAAATTGTTAAATGAATAAATACAAATGTTAGGTTGCCAGAATAATGGGCACAACCCTATTTGTACTCTGTCTTCTTTAGCCACATGAAAAACTCTATTGATTCATTTTCTGTGAAAGGTGAAGAAGAATTACTTTATAGTTAAAGCCTACTTTCAATGACTAAAATCAAATTATCAACCTTTTGCATTTTTAAATCATAGGATGAATGGATACTTGAGAGAAAACCAACCACAACATTTTACTTTAAAGGGCAAGTCCAAAAATACATGTATAATCAACAAACACATGACTTCCTACAAATTCAAGGTTCTATTATCTCTGGCAAGACAAAAACTAATTAGATTTAACTAGACTAGAATACAAGACTGCACTTATGTAAAAAAATAAAATCTGACATGTCCTTTGTTGGTCACCCTAGACCAGTGGTAGTCAACCTGGTCCCTACCGCCCACTAGTGGACATTCCAGCTTTCATGATGAGTGGTAGCAGAGTAACCAAAGTATAAATAAAAAGATAGATTTAACTATAGTAAGTTGGTTTATAAAGATTTATTCTGCCAAACTTAGCAAAAATCCGATATAAAGTACTTGGTAAGTAATTATTATTATATGCTTTAACTTGCTGTAACTCTGCTTTATAAATTTATAAAGTAAAGTTACTTCCCTACTTTAAAAATCACCATTACTGTGGAACCAGTGGGCGGTTAGAAAATTTTACTACTAAGAGAGATAGAAAAGTGGGTGATAGGTGTAAAAAGGTTGACCACTCCTGCCCTAGAGGGACATAACACCTTGTAGAGGTGACTGAGAAAATCAAAATTATTTTAACCTAAAGATTTTTGGCCAATATCTTAGACCAATATGGCCGAAGTCCCCTTCTCTGAGCCTAATATGGACAGAAGGTCTGCTTAACATCTAATGCTTACAACTACTGTTGCAACTGCTGCCCCAACATCTGGATTAAAACTTTAGCCAAAATGCCACTGCTGTGAGTATGTTATATTTAGTGTTCAGTTGAGACCAGCAGCCAGCCTGACATTGCAATAGGCAGTAAATAGAAACAGACCCATGCAAAAATAGGTGCTTTGGATTTAAGACATGTCTAAGTAAGATGAAAGACCACTACATTTTTGAATTGGAAATGGTTATAGCCAAAGTGAAGGACAAGGTAACTTCTGAGAGTAAATCTACTTTTACCTATAGATGGGGAGTTTGATAATTATATTCTGGGACTTGATCAGAGCTCATTATGTATGTGCTCATTTATGAAACAGAACACTTCTGTTACATAAATATACAAATACATGCACAATTCCTTCCAATTAATAGACTTATATTACTTTAAAAAAGTAAGATGGTAATTAGAGTTATAATTTGCAATAATAGGAGGCTATGAGGAAAATGATAAGTAGAATTAAATATGTTTTTAATGTTAGATTCAGGAAGTGCTGATATGCTGGGGCTGCCAAGAGTGTAACTATTGAAGGAACAGGGAATGCTGATAGGGCCCCTGTGAGGCTGAGAACAAAAAAGGTCAGAGACCCTTATCAGAAGTTTATGTTTGAAATTAGCCACTAAGCTAAAACCGGCCCCTGTTGCTATGCTGGCCCCTGTTGCTATGCTACGTGCAACCTCCCTAGCCAATAGGTAACTGCCACATCTGCTTCTGTTTAATGCTTGCTCACTTAGGATATATAAGGACCTGGCTGTAAACACCAGGTGTGGCTCCCGTTTGCATCTCCTTGTGAGCACGGTGTCTCCGGACATCTTGGGAGTTCGCCCCTGTGCAGGTTAAACTGGCCAATAAAGTAATATCTAAACTCCTGAAAGTCTCCGACGTTGGTTCTCATACCCGGTGGATGCAACATTTTGGGGGCTCGCCCAGGATTCTCTCTTGGTGGAGTTTTGGGTCGAAGACCAGAAGGACAGCTCAAGCTGCGTAAGTATTCATGGAGGATCCTCATTTGGTTTGGTTTTTGGGCTCCGGAGCACACAATCCTGAGGTAGTAGGTGGGATGCTGCCGGTAACCTACCCAGGGCTTTCAGAAGCGGGACGCCGCTCTCTGAAATTTGGATATTTGGATTTGTTAACTTTAGGAGTGACCGGTCACATTAGGAATCCTTTTTGTGCCGTGCTGCGCTGTGTTTTGTCTGAGCTCAAATGACTGAGTTGAGTGTGAGAGAGACAAGTGTGTTCCTTGTGTTAATAGTGTGTGTTGCCTGTATCCTACCCTTTCTTATTATTCCTGAGTCATCTAGGATGGGACAACAGGAGTCTATGCTCGAGTGTCTGTTGAAGAATTTTTCTGATTTCCAGAAGAGGGCTCAGGGGTACGGAGGTCCGCAGCCGAGTTCAGGTTTCCTCCGGACCTTGAGCCAGCTGGAATGGCCTACATTTAATGTAGGATGGCCCACAGAGGGCACTTTTGACCTTCCAATTTTGTTTTCTGTCAGAGCCACGGTCTATAGGGCTCCCCACCCAGACCAATACCTGTATATGGATGTGTGGGTAGATACAGCCATTTTGCCACCTCCTCCGGGAGGTGCAGCCATTTTGCCTCCTCCTCCGGGAGGCGCAGCCATTTTGCCTCCTCCTCTGGGAGCCACCACCGGCAACAGATGCTGGCCCATTGGTACCTCCTCACCTCATCTATGTGCCTTTTTCCACTAGTGATTTATACAATTGGAAACATCAGAATCCCCCATTTTCCGAGAAACCTCAGGGATGTTGAGACCATTTTTAGGACCCATCAGCCCACATGGGATGATTGTCAGCAGATTTTACAAATCCTCTTCACTTCTGAAGAAAGAAACAGAATAATGAGAGAAGCTACTAAGGTGGTATTAAGAGAAGAAAGGGAAACTCGGGAGGGAAGAAGGGAAATAGAAGACATTCTCTCATCTCAACCTCCAACCTGGGACCCTAATACCACTGGGGGAAAGGATGCGCTGCTCCAGTATCGCCGGGCTCTGTTGAGGGGGCTCAAGGCAGCATCTAGATAGCCAACCAACTTCAGTAAGGTTAGTGAAGTCATTCAGGGAAGAGAGGAATCCCCAGCAGCCTTCCTAGAAAGACTCATGGAGGCTTATAGAGTATATACCCCTCTAGATCCTGAGGCAGAAGAGAACAGGAGACTAGTAAATATAGCCTTTGTGACTCAGGCCGCTTCAGATATTAGGAAAAAGCATCAGAAGATTGAGGGGTTTGAGGGAGAGAATAGAAGCAAGCTATTAGAGATAGCCCAGAAGGTGTATGTCAATAGGGATGATCCAGAGGTTGGCAGGGCGAAGGAAGTTGCCAAAATTCTGATTGCTGCCCAGAAACCTCCTCCCAAAGGGAAAGGGGGACAGCAAAAGGGCCAGGGATGGCGAATAGCAAAAGATCAATGTGCCTATTGTAAGGAGAAAGGGCATTAGAAAAGAGAGTGTCCAAGGTTGAAGACCGACAGCCAAAAGCCAAGACAGGGCCCAGAGGTCTTGCTCCACACCTTAGACTGACGGGGCCAAGGCTCCATTCCCGTCAGCTCCCAGGAGCCCATGGTCACCTTAACAGTTGAAGGAAAGCCAATAGACTTCCTAGTCGACACGGGAACCACCTACTCAGTACTAAAGAAACCACAGGGCCAGATGCAGAAGACAACTACTAAGATAATAGGGGCAATGGGCAAAGCAGAAGCCTACCCATGGGCCACCACAAGAATTACTGACTTAGGTCGAGGCACCATCACCCACTCTTTCCTAGTCATTCCAGACTGCCCTTACCCACTGCTTGGAAGGGACTTATTGCAGAAACTTCAGGCCACCATAACCTTCCGACGGGAGGAAAGCCCTATGGGGAACGAAGAGGCAGAGGTTAGCATGGAAGTAACTGTCCCACTGTCTGAAGAACACTTACTTGCCACCGTCCTAGAAGGTAAGGAGGCCGAGGAAGGGGTTCCAGACTACCTGCATGCCCGGGTACCTGAGGTTTGGGCGGAAACCAACCCCCCAGGTTTGGCTGCTCACCAACCGCCTGTCCTGGTGCAACCGCTTAGCACTGCTAGACCAGTTAGGATCAGGCAGTACCCGGTCCCAGCCCAAGCTAGACAGGGAATCGCCCAGCACTTGCAATGCCTGCTGGAGGCAGGCATCCTTCGAAGGTGCCAATCAGCCTGGAACACCCCGCTACTTCCCGTCCAGAAACCAGGGAGCCAAGACTATCGTCCAGTCCAGGACTTGCGGGACGTGAATGTGCAGGTAGAGACTATTCATCCCACGGTGCCCAATCCATATACCTTACTGAGCTCATTGCCCCCAACCCATACCTATTATTCTGTCCTGGATTTGAAGGATGCCTTCTTTTGTATTCCCCTGGCACCTCAGAGTCAAGAGATCTTTGCCTTTGAATAGAATGACCCAGATAATAGACTGGTGGGGCAGTTCACTTGGACCAGACTACCACAAGGGTTTAAGAATTCCCCCACCATTTTTAATGAAGCCCTCAGCAAAGATCTGCAGGCTTTCCGCTCCTCCCATCCATCGATCGTACTGCTCCAGTATGTGGATGACATCCTCATAGCTGCCAAGGACGAAGGAGAGTGTGAAGAAGCCACCTCCGACCTGCTACAAGATCTCGGGCGAATGGGATATCGAGTCTCCGCCAACAAGGCCCAGATTGTGATGCAAACTGTAAGTTACTTGGGGTATAACTTACAGGGAGGGCAAAGGACATTGTCCAGCCAGCGAATCCAGACGGTCTTGCAGATCCCTGAGCCTACTAACAAGAGACAGGTACGAGAATTCCTGGGTGCAGTAGGATACTGCTGACTGTGGATATTAGGCTTTGCAGAACTAGCTAAACCCCTGCAGGAACTAACCAGGGGTAAGGAAGAGCAGTTCACATGGATAGATAAGGAGAAGCAAGCATTCCAAGCACTTAAAGAGGCCCTGGTGGCTGCCCCAGCTTTGGTCTTGCCAGATCTGGCAAAACCCTTTCAGCTATTTATAGCAGAAAAGGGAGGGGTAGCTTTAGGGGTACTGAGCCAGGAACTTGGGCCGTGGAAGAGGCCTGTCACCTATCTGTCCAAGAAACTTGATCCTGTAGCCTCGGGATGGCCAACATGTCTGAGGGCGCTTGCTGCCACCTCCATACTAGTTAAGGAGGCTAGTAAATTGACTTTAAGGCCAGACATCAAAGTCATTAGGGAACACTACATAGAGCAAGTGCTGCGAGCACCTCCTGACAGGTGGCTATCTAATGTGCAGCTAACACAGTATCCAGCTCAGCTGCTGAACCCTCCATCTGTTCAGTTCCTCAAAACTGCAGCCCTGAACCCAGCGACCCTGTTGCCAATACTGGACTCCACTTTGGTTCACAGTTGCAAACAAATCCTTGACACAGTGACTAGCTCCTGCCCGGACTGAAGGGATCAAGCATATGGGAAGGCAGACCTGACCCTCTTTACTGACGGGAGCAGTTTTATTAAGGATGGACAGCGACATGCAGGGGCAGCAGTGGCCACGAAAAATAAGGTCCTGTGGCAGAAAGCACTGCCCGCAGGAACTTCTGCACAAAGGGCAGAGCTAATAGGACTAACCTGAGCCTTACAGATAGCAGAGGGAAAAGTTGCCAACATCTACACTGACAGCCAGTATGCATTCGCCACTACCCATGTCCACGGAGCCATATACAAGGAGAGAGGCTTACTGACAGCAGGGGGAAAAGACATTAAAATCGCAATGAAATTCTTGCCCTCCTAAACGCCATTTGGCTACCTACCAAAGTTGCCATCATTTACTGCAAAGGACACCAGAGAGGGGACTCTCCTATTGTAAAGGGTAACAACCTAGCAGACTCAGCTGCAAGAGAGGCAGCCACTGGGCCACAAGAAAGCTTTCTTCCATTGCTGCCTAAGCCAACGCTACCTCCAGATCCTAGATATTCCCCAGAAGAAGAGCAGGAAGGGATGCAGTTGAAAGGGAAGAAAAATCAGCAGGGATAGATAGAGCTTCCTGACTCCCGGCTCTATTTATCCCAGGGAATAGTAAGAGAAATAGTAGGAGATATTCATACTAGTACCCATCTAGGACAAAACAAGCTAGAACAACTTATCAGGAAGTATTATGTAGGGCCCAACATCAGGGATATTGTCCACTCCGTTGTCTCTAGATGCAGCATCTGTGCCAGAGTAAATGCGCAGAATAAGAAGCTACCCCCCTTTGTAAGGTATTGGGGGAAAGCTCCAGGAGAACTGTAGGAAATAGATTTCACAGAGATGACCCCTAGGAAGTCAGATTATAGGTATCTATTAGTATTAGTAGACACCTTCTCAGGATAGGTGGAAGCATTCCCCACGCAAGGAGAGGCTGCTTCCACAAGTCTGCAAAGTCTTATTAAGGGAAATCATACCTAGATATGGCATTCCCCTAGCCCTAGGATCAGACAATAGACCTGAATTCATATCCAGGATATCTCAAGAATTAGCCACTAAGTTAGGTATTAATTAGAGATTGCATTGCATTTATAGGCCCCAAAGTTCAGGACAGATAGAAAGAATAAACAGGACTCTGAAGGAAACTATAATTAAACTGAGAGAGGAGACCAGCGAAAACTGGGTTGAGTTCCTCCCTTTCGCCCTTTTTAGAACCAGATGTACCCCCTATCTCAATAAATGGACCCCTTATGAAATCTTATTTGGGCAACCTGTGCCCCTTGTACCTCGACTGACCAGAAGGGAACTAGAGATTTCTAATCATAATTTCCTCAAGTCCTTGCAGGCCCTGCAACACATCAGAAGCGAGGTGCAGGCCCTCCAGATATCAGCCCAATAGAATACGGAACACAGCTCCCGACTACCGGAGCCACCGGAGCCTGGACAGTAGGTGTGGATTCTCAACCACCGACGAGGCAACCTTGAGCTGCGGTAGAATAGACCGTTCCAGGTGATCCTGAGTACACTCACAGCTATTAAGGTAGCTGAAAAGCCCTACTGGATCCACCTCTCCCACGTGAAGCCGGCCCAACCACCCGACGAAAGATCTCAGAGATGGCAAGTCAAGTGGACCCCTAGAGAGCCTCTAAAGCTCACCTTATCCTCCACTTAGGACTGATATAACTTTTTATCGTTTGCCCAGGAAGGGACTAGAGTTGCAGGAATAGGTTTTAATCAGGACAGCAGATGACACAGTTATAGCACAGAATAACACCTGGGATAATAACAACCCCATAACTCTCCAAGCTGACTTATCAAAGTTCTTTGAAGACAAGTTCTGTGATTCACCAGAAGCTTGGAGACATTCTGATTCAGCCAGGAGCCCTCTCACTGATGATTTGCCTAGCTCATACACCTTAGGTAATAGTGTGACCCCAATGTGAAAAATAGGGCTTTATGGTATACTCCACACTATGCTTGCCCTGAACCCCCTTCCAGACGGCATCACATATGCGGGTCTCACTCAGATTATTTTGTAAAATGTAGGGTTGTGAGACCCTAGTCAGTGAATTTCAATAGAGTCCACCTAAACCAGGTAATATACCTCGAGAAGCAAATAGACTCCCTAGCCGAGGTAGCCCTTCAGAATAGGAGAGAGCTAGGCCTCCTCCTCCTTGAGCAAGGAGGACTGTGTGCTGCCTTAAGAGAAGAATGTTGTTTTTACGCTAACCACTCTGGAGTAATTAGAGAGAATATCAAGATACTTGCAAACAGATTAAAGAATAGGAACCTAGAAGAAGACAGCCCTAGCTGGTATGCCTCTATGTTCAAGACTTCTCCTTGGTTAACTACCCTCATATCCGCAATTGCTGGACCCCTCCTGTTATTATTATTGGCTCTTACCTTTGGATCAATAATCCTTAATAAGCTCCTTGCATTCGTAAAGGAGAAGATAGATGTAGTAAAGTTAATGGTTCTGTCCCAGCCTTACACCAGTCTCCCCACTGATGAAGAATCAAGGGTTTGATGGGGAAATGTTAGATTCAGGGAGTGCTGATATGCTGGGGCTGCCAAGAGTGTAACTATTGAAGGAACAGGGAATGCTGATAGGGCCTCTGTGAGGCTGAGAACAAAGAAGATCAGAGACGCTTATCAGAAGTTTATGTTTGAAATTCGCCACTAAGCTAAAACCGGCCCCTGTTACTATACTGGCCCCTGTTGCTATGCTACGTGTGACCTCCCTGGCCAATAGGTAACTGCCACATCTGCTTCTGTTTAATGCTTGCTCATTTAGGATATATAAGAACCTGGCTGTAAGCACCAGGCGCGGCTCCCGTTTGCATTTCCTTGTGAGCCCGGTGTCTCCGGACATCTTGGGAGTTCGCCCCTGTGCAGGTTAAACTGGCCAATAAAGTAACATCTAAACTCCTGAAAGTCTCCGACGTTTGTTCTCATACCCGGTGGATGCAACATTTAATATTATAAGTAAGCCTTCTAAAGAGCATCTTCTTCCAATACAAACCAAATTTATATGCATTTAAAAACTGCTTAAGTAAATAAGTCTTGTCCTGAGTTCCTTTTTTTAACTGTGTGGGAAATATTGCTTTGCTATCTGCCAATCTAGCAGTTTATTCAAACTACACTACTTATCAGACTTGGTAACCAACACTCACTCAGTTGAATTATAAAACCTTGTTCATTTACATTTGGTTCATTTTTTTTCTCAAGACACTAAAAATGTTATGCAACCACTTGACCCTTTCATAAATTATCAGAGCATATCAGGCCATGCTATTAGAATCTGCTCTTCTACTCTGGGACTAAGAGGACAGAGTATTAATGGATTCCCTTTTGCTTAGAATCCTACACAAATCCAGTCATGTGTTCTATGGAGGGGAACTAATGATTCTTGCTATTATCTTGTATTTAAGTTACTTTAATGAATTAAGTATAGTCATTAAATAGTTCAACAAATACTTACTGAACTCCTTCTATGAACAGTTAGGCACTGAGCTACGTGTCAGGGGTAGAATTATGAATACAAATATGGTCTATTTGTGATCACATTCTCAAGGTGAAAAACAGATTATAAACAAGAAAACATATATGATATATACACACGTTATATATACCATATATATGCCATACACACACACACGGGGAAATTTGTCTGGTTTGGTCTTGTTATTTCTAGTGCAATTACTAATACCAGTTTCACCCTCAAATGTGTCTGGGTTTAGATAAATAACATGACCACCTGACACCCTCCACAGTTCCCCAGTTAAAGAGAAGCCAAGACAGGCAAAAAGATCTCCAACAAGGCCAGTTCCTAAAAGGAAGTATACAATGTTACAACCATTGCTAACCACATTCATTGATCTCTTTTTTCTCCCTTTGATCATTATGCTCCCTCTGATCCTACCTCCCCAAATTGGCCTAGAGTATTTTAAGGGTTTGGCAGGCATGGTGCTAAATTGATGTTCCGTGGATTTGGTAAGAGGGATTTGAGAGAAGGTGACTACAAACACTATGAGCCACCCCCCAGACCACGTGCTCTGTCCCCCCCATAGGTGGAGAAACTGGACGTTTAAGTTGAATTACTCTACGTGGCACAACTAGTTAGCGTCAAAGTTAGAATATGGCACACGTGTCTCAGATTCCCAAGTCTGCTCCCATTGTCCTGCTAGATCACCAGACTAGGCGAGTTATAGCGTCTGGTGGGGAGGCTGACTTGGGCACCACTCCAATGCCATGTGTAACACATGCTTTCTGCAACTGAACTGCCGGACAGAAACGACTTCTCACTAGAAGATTCAAAAGAAAGAAGAACACCTCAAGTAGATCACTGGTCAACTAGTCACCAAGACAGATGGAAGTAGGGGGAGAAAAGGAGCATTTCAAACTAAGGAAATGGCACAATTACATTTATGGAGGCATAACAATCAAGGCAGGTGGAGAAAATAGTGACTGTTGATGAAATTTAGAGTGCCTGATAACACTAAAAAATAATCCAAAAGAATGGAGTGAAGTAACTTTGGCAACCAAACTAAAGATTTTATGTTTTATTATTGGGCATATGTTTCAGATGCCTATAAAAGATCATTTTGATAACATTCTAAAGAATGGCTTGGGGAGATGGGTTCTCAGGTAGTAGATTGGGAAATTGCTATACAGAGCTTGGATAGTCCTTGACCTAGGGGTTAGATCAAAACAAATTTGAGAGACATTTTGTTACACCACCTAAAAATAAAATAAAACCAGCAAGCCACAAAATCAGAGTTAGCATAAACATTCCATTTGAACCAACTTTTTTTATCCCTGTTCAAATATTTTTGGAAAGGCACATGCCCTCTAGAGAAAAGTGGGCCTGAGCTATTCCTCCTAACAACATTTGCAGGAAATTTGACTGCAAACCTCTTGGTTTTAAGGGAGATTCAAGAAAAAAGATGCTTCCAATTAGAGAAATAAAAGATGATATTAGAGTTGACGGTTAATATTCATAATGGAATTCTGACATCTTTATTTCCGAATGTGTGAGCCCCTTCATTTCACTGGTCCTTTTTGCTTTTTCTTCACATCCTGCCTAGCACATTGGCACAAGTATCGGCCTTTCTCTTTTAGAGTCACATTCCACCAGGAAAGAGTTTCTATCAGTTAATAAGAAGCACTGCATGCTGGGAGGCGAGTGGGACCACGGAGCTGGGTTGCACTGTAGATGCAAGCTGTCAGCTGGGTACATTCGCCATCTGGTACTCCCTGAACTTATGAGAGCCTCTGTTTGCTGTCCTCTTCCTGTAACAGGCCATCAGATCTTCCTTAGGGACTGACCCCCAATCTTGTGTATATTATGAATGATCTACTTCCACTCCAATTTCCAGAAGAGGACTATGAGTTGTGCACATCAACCAGCCTAATCATATCTTTTGCCCGCATATCTTTTGACTCAGAGAAAGAGATGTTAACACTCTTCTTGGCTTTAGCAGGGAATGGGAGACGCCTTCTCTGACTGACTTTTTGTGAGTATGTGAGGTTTGTAACTCCTCTCACCACGTGGGAAATGCCTGGCTGTGTTCTAGGGAGCCTCAGCCGAGAACCATCTAAAGAAAGCTAAGAAGAGACATGGCTGAAATAATTTTTATAAACCATTAAAATTTTATTTTTTTTAAAGGAAGCAAAAAACTCAAGTATGGCCCCAGATGTCTGTCTTCAGACTCTGTGCTATAACAAAATCTTTGGTAATTTTTCTTAAAAGAAGAATCTGACTAGTTTTCTCATGACTAGATGGGCAAAAAGACAAAACCTGCAATATATCATAGATCCAGCAAAGTAGGTTTGAAATTTGAGAAGTCACAGCCTGTCTTACCTGGGCTTTCTGTTTGTAAGTCTGACAAGCTTTCCATAAAAAAAATTGTATCTCAAAATGTAAAAAAAAAAAAAAAAAAAAAAGACAAAAATTACTTTATATCATGAACCTCTGAGTAACTCCTGCATGCTTAAAGCCACATATATTAAATGCAAGAGAACTACTCTACTTCACAACGCATGTAATGACTATGTCCCTGAGGTCCACAACTGTGAAGACGTTAGAAGTTTCTCTTTATGACTGCCTTATGATTTTGATTTGAGGATTCCGATATGTTTAAAAAAAGTTAAAATTTTTAAAATTAAAAAAATATGTATTTATTTACAAGACAAGTAAAAATTCCTTAAGAAACTGGTGGCCTCCTCTATAGTCAGAGGAAGGGAACCCAAAAGAAGAAAGTAGATAGTAGCAATTTTGAAAAGCACATAAAGTTAGAATAATTAGATTTAGGAGACAGAAGAGAAATCCAGCTCCCAGAGCTAACTGCACTCTCAAAAAGGCTGTAGAGACTTTAAAGTAGGAATAAAAATTGTGAGTCCTAAAACTCAGACAACACAGAAGAAAATTATTTTTACTCCCTTTCCGTGTTTGCAAAAACTTTACGATAATTTTTGAATGTGTTGATGTACATGTTTCTATGCATTGATGTCATTCATCATTCAATAGAATCCATAATAGTTTGTAGGAGAGCGTATATCCCCAAAGATCCCATTATTTATAATGGGAATAACTATTTTTACTTTGGAACTATGTATTGTACAGAGTGAGGGTAAAGCAGGTTTACAGTTCTGAGTACACAAAACACAGTTTATTCTTGTATTACTGTTTATTAATTGCTATATTATTTTTAGATAAACAATTATAAATATACTTTTGGCCCTCCCTGTATGTGCATGTAGAAGTCCAAAAGTGTGTAATGCACATCATAATGTACAATAGTAGATATCATAAGATAAATTACATTGTATTTATTGAAGTCACTGGTAATCAAGAAACCAACATCCTTGTTTATTTAAAATGGACCTTGAGAACATTATGCTAAGTGAAATAAGTAAATCAGAAAAAGCTAAGAACTATATGATTTCACACAGAGGTGGGATATGAAACTGAGATTCATAGACATAGATAAAAGTGAAGTAGTTACTAGAGGGAGAGGGGTGGGGGGAGAAGAGGAGTAAACAGGGACAAATATACAATGACAGAAAATAATTTGACTTTGGATAATGAGCACAAAATTCAATCAATAGTTCAAATGCTATAGAGATGTTTACCTGAAACCTATAATTTCTTATGAATCAATGTCAACCCATTACATTAATTTCTAAATTAAAAAAAAAACCAGTAGATTCATTTATTTCACTTCCCACCCACTCCTGGCTTAAAAAAATATATAAGATAAAATAAAATGAATTGTCTATATCATTAGAACTATTTATAGAAATATATATCTCATATTTGTTCTGTTTCTCTAGAAAATCCTAACTAATATTACTGTTTAGAGTAAGTTTTAATTCTCAAATAAAACTCAAAATATTTTCATTTTCTTTCTTCTTGTCCCCTTACCAACTTTTCTTCCTCTCCTTATGTTTGAAAATTGATGGCTATAGAAAGAAGAAAAGAATCCACATTCAACTTTGAGTTTCAAACTAATTCTTAGGTAACTGTCTGTCTCAATGGTCCACAAGCCCTTTCAGAAGAAAGCACTCTTGGCTTTGCGGCCTTGTGGCATCTGTGGCTTTTACTCAATGTGCTCCATCGCCATTCGGCCACAGCAGTGGTGGACGACACAGAAATAAATGGGTCTGGCCGTGTGTGCCAATACAACTTTCTTTATAAACATTTACATTATAATTTTTACACAGCATAAAATATTTTTTCACTTTTGGCACTTTTGGTTTATTTTTTTCAGCCACTGAAATGTGTAAAATCAATCTTGGCCTATGAGGTCCTTACAAAATCAGCAGTGAACCAGATTGGGTTCTCTGACCTTAGCTTGCTGGTCATTGATCGAGCCATTGCCTTGGTTTCTAACTAAGAAAAGTATCCCTGTTATATCTGGTGTTTTTGTGCACAAGGAGAAAGATTTCAGAGATGAACGCACATAGTCCTTATGCCTGGAGGACAATAAGACTTTTCGGGAATTCTGATGACTGATAAAAATCTAAGCCATCATGAAGAAGAAGGGTGACTATTTCATTTTCAAATCATTCTTGAGAATGTTTCCAACAGTGTCAACTTATGTCAAAGGCTCTACCCAGCAGCTATGATCAGCAGCTATGACCCAGCAGCAGTGGCCAGCAGCTATGACCAGTAGCTATCACCAACAATTATGACCCAATAGCTATGACCCATCAGCTATGACCAGCAGCTATGACCAGCAGCTATGACCTAACAACCATGATCAGCAGCCATGACCCAGAAGGTATGACCAGTAGCTATAACCCAGTAGGTATGACCCACCAACTATGACCAGTAGTTATGACCCAGCAGGTATAAACCACCAGCTGTGACTAGCAGCTATGACCCATCAACTATGATCCAGTAGCTGTGAGCAGAAGCTATGGTCCAGCAGCTATGACCAGTAGCTATGATCAACAATTATGACCCAGAAGCTATGACCCATCAGGTATGACCCACCAGCTGTGACCTGCCAGCTGTGATCCAGCAGCTGCGACCAGCTATGACCTTTCCTTTTTGGTTTGCTTTGTTTTATGGGTGTGTATTCAGTTGATTTTCTGGCCACATAAACTACTAAAATCAATGTAGTGATCAACCATTATTATCCCCTTCTTTACTCTTCCTGCCATCCTGCCCCTTGCTGCCTTCCTGCCAGGAAGGTGTCAGGGCATTTTTATTGTATTGCTATTTACTCTTTGGCTCAATAGTTTTTTCAAAGCAGACACATATTGACATTTAGCAGCATTAATCTCTGCCTGTGAAATATGTCTAATTGCTTTTAATGAAATAAGGAAAGAGAACTTTGTGGGGGAACTGGGAAAAAAAGCTGCAACGAATTGAGATGTCTGTTCTCAGATATTTTCTAAAGTCAATGGCATTGACCAGCAGCAAAGAAAGAGTGCCTGTCAGATGCATCTAGTCCTCTCTACATTGTCAAGGTCGTGTGTTACTGAAATCGAGGTAACAGTAATTTCCATTTTGAAATTTGTTTATTTGGGAAGGATTGAGAATATCAGGCACAGAGAGAGTACACATTCTGCTAATAATTTTTCTCATAAAAGCCTCTCACATCAATGCAGAGATCACCACTGACACCCAATGCAAAGACAAAAGTTCTCCATGGGCCAAACATAATCAGGTGATATTCATAATGAAAATGAGAATATAAAACTTCAGGTTGTGTAGATGACATAGCTTACCCGTCCCTTTCATGTCTTTGTCATGAGATTAGTTTTTATAGAAGATTGTCAAGTACATAGTTAGCAGATGTTTATTACATTATTTTTAAAAATCATCTGGTTTAATAAAAAGTGAAAGTGCAGAAAATGTAAGGTTACGTCCACATAAACCACCTATATTGGCTAGGCTGGCAGATGTCTAGAAGACACTGCAAGAAACTGCGACAGATTTAGAATCACCTCAGAAGCAACACGGCTCAGCAAACCAAGCAATTGAGTGTAACTCGGGGAAGTCTGTATTCTAATGCTGATTTTTCTATTGCCTCCCTGAATCTAATTCTACCCTCTGCAGTGTAGGGAGCAGGCTGACACGAGGCACACAATTATACCATCAGGACTGCCGATGAAATAATGTCATTTCTGAAGTACAGCTTACCTTTCATCACACTGAGATCCCAACCCCTCAGCCACGCAAACACTGTAAAGGCTGCTGCCCAGATTCAAAAAATGCTTCATCAAGCCTGTAATGATGGGCCAGAAAAGATGAGAACAAGTAGCTTGAGTTTTTGAGAGATAAAGTAAAATAGATTTTTAAATACAAATAAGTAGGGTAAGAATACAAAATGGCAACTTTGGACAGAAAAACTCATCTAAAAATATTATTTATTCTAATTTTAATATGATTATTTACTTTTCTTTTCCTCTATAAGTTATGCATATCAAGGAGGCTCAGCATCTATTAGCCAGGGGCATTCATTGTTCACTGAGCATTGAAAGGAACTGACTATGTACTCATCACTCATCGTGAGGAACAATTAGTTGTATTCCCATTATGTTTTCCCTCATCACAAAAGAAGGGCCCCAAACCTATTCAGTACCAGAATGCTGACACTGGGCACTCTACAGTTTAGTCTTCACAATAGTGGATCCTGAGGGTGGCTGAGGAGATCTCAATGGCACCTTTACACAGTCCCCTGGACTGAAGAGGGTGCTGCTATGGGCAGTCGACAGGCCTTACGGGGCACACTAATAAATCTAAAGATTGCAGGCTCTCATACTAACTTGACCAGCCTTTGTCTCATATAAAAAGGACTCATTCTCTACCATTAGTGTGTCTGAGACAATTGAGTGACTATACTTTGATAGTACTGTCCCTTTCTCCCCGAGTGTAATTCTTTCAAATTCCTATCCCATTGCCCTGAGAATACAAGTTCAATCTCCATTTCTACACCATTTCACTCTTGCTGGTGCCAGGATGTCATGATCCTACAAAGAGGATTAATGCTTCACCAAGAAGTAGCCTGGAAAACCCACACAATCTTGCACCACAAAAAAAACTGATTAGCTTTGATTTCCATTAGCCCAGATCAACACGTTAGTAAAACCAGCAGCTGTCAAGAATAGAATTCTAACTTGAGACTCTGTAACAAGAATAGAAATCAGAACATGACATCAAATTGGTCAGTTTGACTTTTTTAATTATCTTGGAACTATTTACAGTTTCAGTAACCCTATCAGACCTAATGTAATATATATAGCACTTTATAATTTAATTGTTAACACATATTACTATATTTGATATCTACATCTGTTTCTATTGCATTTGTTCCTTTAGCAAATATGTCTTTAAACATTATGAAGGTTTTTATCATATGCTCAAAATATGCTGAGACTTTCTAATGAAATCTATTGTGAATGTGCAGATAAATGTATTTGACAATTGCAGGATGAGTTAGTTCACTAAAATATAGTTTATATTTGCCAGGCTTTTTTGCATCTTATAATGTTTAATCTCCCAAGAGCATCATTCTTGTATAAAAATGGTCATAACATTCATGCCAACAACACTTAAATCTACACCTCAATGCCTAAACTAAAAATAAATGTCCATTTTGAAAGGAATAAAGTGATCAGTAAGTGTTTAGAATAAATATCCAAAAATGACTCATTTTGTTCACTTAAGAATTTGATTACTCATGTACTGTCCATTCTAGAATATTTTATGAACATTTGAGTTGTTAGTGAAATAGAATAAAATTGTTGGCACTTGAAGGGGCTTTGGAGACCCTTTAAGTTAACCACTCATTTAGCAGAAAGGAAAATGGGGAGATCAGGGAACTTGGCCAAAGTGATATGGTCATCAAGTAATTGAGTTCAGATTTTTTTTTTATTTTAATGAGAGGAGGGGAGGCAGAGAGACAGACCCTGCTTGGACATGGGACCAGGATCCACCTGGTAAGCCCCATCTGGGGCCAATGCTCTGCCCATCTGGGGCCCTTGCTCTGTTGCAACAGAAGCCATTTTTTAGCACCTGAGGTAAGGCCATTAAGCCATTCTCAATGCCCGAAGCCAACTCACTTGAGCCAATCAAGCTATGGCTGCAGGAGGAGATGAGAGAGAGAGAGAGAGAGAGAGAGAGAGAGAGAGAGAGAGAGAGAGAAGTAAGGGGGAAGGGTGGAGAAGCAGATGGTCACTTCTCCCATGTGCCCTGATCGGTTATCAAACCCAGAACTTCCACAAGCCAGCTGACAATCTACCACTAAGCCAACCCACCAAGGCAGAGTTCACATTTTAATGTAGATCTTATGACTCACAAGACCCCAATCAGCTCTGTGGCATTTTCACATGGAGCCTGATATAATAACCCAAGCTGTGCCACATGAAACCCTAGTTAAACCTTCTCAATGGTTATGGTTTATATAGTTACTGGTTGGATGTTGTCTCTAGACCTTGAAGGCACCACTTGTTTCCTACTTTGCTCTAACTGCTGCAGAAATATCAGTATCCCATATGAATTATCCATTTTACCTTATCAACACATGGGTCATTATGAAAGTTAGTTAAGTTTTGAAAATGTTTACCAAACAGACACTGTAGAAAACATCAAGTCAAGCAAGACAAGCATCTCATCTCGACCAAAAACATACTGATGAAGAGGAAGGCAAGGAGGTTCATGGACGTGACTCAGACACTCCAAGGGCACAGGGAGGCGGGCTGTGATCCTGCCTCCCTCTTCCGCCTCTCTATCCAGCAGGGACTTCCACTACATAAAATACAGTGGAAAAACATTTCATACTCTCCTACTCTCCTCAGATAAAAAGATGGAAAAAAAAAGTGACAAATGTCTTTCACTTGGAAACAGAAACAAAAGGAATCATCCAAGCTTGGGCAATCAGCCCCAAATGTCTGGAATCATCTTAGTGCTGAAGAATGGTACTTCCTGCTCTGTGAATGGGTTCAGAATATCTACACAACTTCTGAATCGTAGCATTCATCACTCTACTTGACATGGTAAGCGAGTATCACATTTGGGTTTCTGACTCAGCCCTCTATCCAGCAAATTCAGTCCTCTGATGAGTGGGCCGGGGGCCCTGTGCTGGCTAGACCACACTCCTTCCTCTTACCAAGGACCTCATTTTTGCACACATCAGCTGGGACCCCATTAGGGATGGGCTATCAGAAGAAAAATGGCATCATCCTCGTTTGTTCCTGCCTAAATCTTACCACCGAATTCGATCTATTCTCACCACAACTAGGCTTATTGTGTCTTTTGGGCGTTGTTCATGAGATGTTTAGGGTGCAAGTAGTTCATCTGATTAGTGATCTCATGAGGCAAGATACCAGGAGGAGGTAGATTTGACACAGAAGTAAAAGCTAGATAAGAATGCACACTGATGGCCTGACCTGTGGTGGCGCAGTGGATAAAGCATCAACCTGGAAACGCTGAGGTTGCCGGTTCAAAAAACCCTGGGCTTGCCTGGTCAAGGCACATATGGGAGTTGATGCTTCCTGCTCCTCTCCCCTTCTCTCTCTCTCACTCTCTCTCCCCTCTCTATAATGAATAAATGAAAAAATCTTAAAAAAAAAAAGAAGAATGCACACTGAGATTATTACTATGTGACAGGTAAGGTTGACCTGCTGAAACCTCCTTAGAAGCAGAAAAAATAATGACATCCAGAATCGTTTACTTAAAAGATGGCAGAGTAGGCTAAGGAGGTTCCTATATTGTCAGAGAATTCTCCAAAACAAAGACTGCAAAGACATGTGGTCAGCTTTAGAGGGTCAATGTGAGGCGAGTCTGAGTTTATAGAAACCATCTCCCAGAGCTCCAGGTCAAACCAGAGCCGGCCAGAGGCCACGAGGCAGGCTGCAGAGCCGGGGCGACGTCATGCTGGGCCCACTTTTCCTTTCCTACCCAGTAAATCTTATTGTCAAAGGGCCCACTGTCCCTCACATACAAGCTCACCTGAAGGAGAAATCAGGGCTACATATTTTATTCTGAAGTCTGTAAAAAAACACCAACCAAGTAGGAGCAACCTGTATGAAAATGACAGGAGATACCCAAAATCCTGTCTTAGATAGTTAATCAGCAAACTAACAAGTTCATCAACAGAATGGCTGATGCATTTGCTAGATCTCAAATAACTGAAGCCATTAGCAACAGAGAGAGAAAGAGACAGAAATACTTACCATAAACACAAGTACCAAACAGTAGCATTTGTCCAAAATGTTTAAATTACTCTGAGATGGAGGAAGGTTGACTTGAAGCGTAAATGTTAATTCAAACAGATTCCGTGAAGGAATTAAATCTTTAGTTGTTAGAAAAAGGCATTGTCAGAGAAAAAGCTTGTTGGTTTGTATGTTCAATTTTAAGAGACAAACAAAGCATCACCGTACTAAATAGCTATTATTACTACGATTTACAACGAAGTCACTGCAGTTCAGAAAGGTAAAGTGACATAGCTAAGGTGACAGGTGGAGAGTAGAGGGGATAGGCCTGAGCTTCTACTTCCCCAGACAGCAGCCCAAGCCTCCTGATTATTGCACTGGTTGTGATGGGTACTATGGCTATAAGAAATGCTCGGTTTTTAAAAAATACACAATTGGAAACAGTTTTAAAATTATTGAGTAATTCAAATATTTTATACATGAACTCAAAGTTTTTACCTATGTTTTAAATAGCAATAAAGGCAAGAAATTAATGATGCCCTAGCAATACACTAATTTTCCTTGTCAATCAGGATGAGAGACAGTCCTTAAGACACAAAAATCAGCCTGACCAGTAGTTAGAGTGTCAGCTTGAGCACGGGGTTGCAGGCTTGAGCCCAAAGTTCGCTGGCTTGAAGCCCAAGGTTGCTGGTTTGAGGCGAAGGTCGCTGCCTTGAACAAGGCATCACTGGCTCAGCTGAAGCTCCCCCCCCATCAAGGCACATATGAGAAAGCAAACAATGAACAACTAAGGAGACACAACGAAGAATTGATGCTTCTCATCCCTCTCCCTTCATGTCTGTCTGTCCTTCTCTCTGGCTCTATCTCTGTCTTTGTCTCTCTCATTAAAAAAAAAAGATACAAAAATCAGATTTGTATAAACTGCATGCTTAAATAATCTAAAAATATCATATATGAACCTTTGTAATTTGCTAATAATTTCAGCCGTGTCCGTCTAAAGCAGCAGTTCTCAACCTGTGGGTCGCAACCCCGGCGGAGGTCGAACGACCAAAACACAGGGGTCGCCTAAAGCTATCGGAAATACATATTTTATTTAAAAATGTATTGTATAATAAATATGTATTTTCCAATGGCTTTAGGCAACCCCTGTGTTTTGGTCCTTCAACCCTTGCCGGGGTCGTGACCCACAGGTTGAGAACCACTGGTCTAAAATCAATAACCTAAACTCAAATTATACCTGTAATATATATTATGTCAGGCACATTTTGCTTATAGTCTTATAATACTAGGAAGGAACATTTTCAAAATGAGAATAGCTTCAAAGATGCTAATAAGTTTAGGATGAGAAGAGAAACTTTGGGAGATTATACAAAATAGATCAAAGTCAGAAAGGAAATACTGTAAATTAAAACACAGGAGCTAGAGTGATCAGCAAGGGAAACTCCTACAAGTGTCTGAACACCTGCCTAAGTTAATGGTGGAGGGAGAAGAAATTCACAGGGCCTGTGACAGCCAGTTAACAATTGAGGATGGACATCTAGAGGCAAAATCACATTCTGAAAAAGAAACTTTGTGAAAAATGCAGAGATCTGTGACTAGTTTAACCTCTTCTAATGAAGGAGAAGGGTTTGCATGTCATTACCTGAGACTTCTTGAATAACCTACTGCCCCTCCAGAGACATTTAAGTAAATAGGTTGTGTAAATATAATAAAACTAAGGAACACCCCAACTGTACAAAGTGAGGAGTGAAGAAGTCTTTAAACATGTCTCTTGAACAGTAACTGAGACCAAAAAAAAACAAAAAAAGCCAATTTGCATGACCAATTTTATTTTATTTTTATTGTATTTTTTTTTCAGAAGTTAGAAGTGGAGAGGCTATCAGACAGACTCCCACATGAGCCCGACCAGGATCTACCTGGAATGCCCACAAGGGGGCGATGCTCTGCTCATCTGGGGCGTTGCTCCATTGCCACTGTAGCCATTCTAGCTTCTGAGGCAGAGGTCATGCAGCCATCCTCAGCGCCAGGGCCAACCCTGCTCCAATGGAGCCTTGGCTGCGGGAGGGGAAGGGAGAGACACAGAGAAAGGAGAGAAGAAAGGATGGAGAAGCAGATGGGTGCTTCTCCTGTGTGCCCTGGCTGGGAATCGAACCCCAGACTTCCATATGCTGGGCTGATGCTCTATGGCTGAGCCAACCAGCCAGCGCTCTGCATGGCCATTTTTAGCCAAAGGCAGAAAATGGTTTTATTCAATTGGGGAGGAGGAAGAGACAGGACTCTGCCAATGGGCAGGCAATACCTTTGCCTCTTCCCTACCTTAGACATTCGTGTCTGGCTTTTCATCTGCATGCCTGTTGCCTCATGGTCACAGAAAAAAAAAAATGCTGCATCTCCAGGTATCACATTCATGATCAGCTTCACTGGATCATTTCACCAAAAAAGAAGATGACATCCCAGCCCTAACCCACCATCACCACAGGATGACTTTCCTCCCCAAGGGGAGAGAACCACTTTGCAGGCTCAGATCAATCTGCAAGGAAGGTTCTCCACCCTCTGTGGTGAAAAGTGACAGGGAGGAGCCTTCAATGACATAGATTAATCACTTAATAAACATTTTTTATTGACTGGTGGCAGGATTGCAAGGTTTGGGTTGGTCTACTACTGCAAGTTTGTTGTTTCATTTTCTTTGTCATTTTCAGAGAGGGAGATGAGAATGCTTTTCTTGCTTCCTGGGGATTAATTTCGAATCTCTCAAAGAAAGCTGAAGTCCTTTTCACTTGCTAATGATTCAGATGGGGTTTGATGATTCTTCCAGACGATCATGATAGAACTAGACAAACAGTGAGTTTGAGAAAAAATGAAAGTGAGAGTTGCTCTGAAGGGAACCAGAAAGGGGGAAGAAGCATTTCTCTAAAGTGAAAAGAGGGCATAGAAGATGGGAGGACCCAGGGGTCTGAAACAAGTTCTGATCTTGGGGAAGTTTGCAAGGAAGAAAAGGCAAATATAGGGAAGACATAGGAAAAAAAAGAACCTTTAGTTACTATTAGTCATCTAGAAGCTGCCTCACTCAGCGACGGTCCAGCTTGTGCTTAGGAAATTGTTTCTCAGGGTGATTATTAATCAAGTAACTAATATCAATGTGATAATAAAAATGTGTTAAAGGAAACACAAGTCAATGTCTTTAAGAAAACATAGGAAGCTGAAAAGAGGCTGTGGATAGGAGAACAGAGAGTGCTCTAAAAGAACAATTATCTCAAAAGGGCCAAAATAGGAAATAGAGGAAAATGAGTTCTTTTAATGGTTATAAATTACTTTGTTTGCTACAAAATTAGGACAAAGAAAACAACACTAAAACAGAGAAAAACAATGGACATGGATAATTACCCTTGTTTGAGGTCTTTTGTAAAGGGGCACAGCTCCTTTCTCTAGAGTGAATGTCTCCATTCTGTTGTAATTGGGGTTAAAATGGTTCTCCTGGATTCACAGTAAGATTTCACAGACCACAGACCTGCACATTCTGAGCTTTTCTCTGTCCCTGTCACTTCTAAAAATTCTGCTTCCTCCTATGTGATCTTTTAGTGTGACATATAAATTTTATTTATGCTAAAACCTGTGAGGCAAAAATTGCCATTTTCAAAAAAATAAACATTTTCACCTATAGACATTTCAGACACGTGTTTTTGCAAACATCTGAGATCTTTAAAATAATTTACCTGTTTTTCTCCCTCTGCTCCTCCTTGCTCCTGAAAATTGTTCCAATTCATCTGAGAACGTTCCCATCTGTGAAGACTGACCCCTCCCCTATTAGTTTTGCTATCATCAGCCCACCAGAACTTTCCAGATGGGTGAGGTATCGTGGGGTTGTTACTGGGCCTAACAATTTTTATAAAATTGGTGTGTTGTTTTATTTTTTTATCTTAATTATATAACAAATGATCATAGCTTACTTCATTGTATCTCTTTAAAGCAAATATTGGAAATGGGCCATCGCTCTTTTCCCTTAATCCCCTCGTCTGATAGATCTCACCGCATCATTGAGTCTGCTCCTTCTATTTTTACACTTGCATTTAGCACTCCACCTGCTGTTGCCGGCTTTCCAGCGCTGGTTCTCAGCACCGCCAAGCAGACAGAGAGCAGCAGGACAGCAGGAAGAGCATATGTGCGTGCGCGTTCCCGTGTGCACGTACGCGCGTGCACACACACACCAACACGCACACACCAGGAATGCTTGAAGGGAGGTGATGTTAACAATAAAACTGGAAAAGTAAAACAGATGGAAAACTAAATTTACAGCATCTGGCCCATCTGCTGGTCAGCCAATAATATCCATATTTCCTGACTATTTCTCCTACTGGAGACCTGACCTGATTTTGTGTTTATATTTATTTATTTTTCTTTTTGGCCCTTTAAAGTATTTCTGCTTCCACATTAATAACTAAAACCGAATATTTCTGTACAGAAATTATTTGCTCATTCCCAATTGCAAAACTCTCTTTCTTTAAAATCTTTTCCATTGTTAATACTAACAACTTTACAGTTTCAACGGAATAAAACCATGGCTTATTTTAACCTTTCCTTGCTCAAATATATCCAGGGTCTATGCATTTCATTTTGATTTTTGCCATCATAGATTTGGTTTTACTTCTAAACACTCTGTGATCAAACTATAGCTGATGCTGTTGGACTGTAGTTGACTGTTCCCGGTACTAATTTATACACTGCAATCAATTTACTCACTTTGACTCCAACACTGACTCCCATTTATTTTTCAAACTATACAAAAACTCCTGATTATGGACACTAAATTAATGTTACCCTAACCTCCCTCAATTACACCTTTGTATTTGCATGTTTCCTATACTACAATTGATTTTGTCCTGCATAAACTTTAAAAGGCCATCACAATCCTAAGACAAATAATCAAATTCTGACGCTCACGTACAGATACCTGCCTTTCCACATCTCCACTATGGTCTCTCACCTATTTTTACAAACTCCCTTTTGCTTTCACAAAGCTTTCTCAAATTACTGCTAATTTCTATGGTTGGTTAAAGCAAATGTCTAACAAATCCCATTCATGGTGGTGACCAAGATAATTCGGTGTGGTACACTGGAGCTACAAACAATGCATATGCAGAATGAGAGCTTCTCTTATCATGAACTGTGACTCTTTTTATATTTTTCTCCACAAAACCACTCGGTTAAATGAGAGCTATGCCTATCATTAGCCATTGAACATGTGTACATATATCTTCGGTAATGTTTGCGTTTCAGAAATCATGCATTTCTCATCAGGAGGCCAGGCTCCACCGACACTGCCGAATGCTAGCCCTTCCTGCGCAGGCAGAAGGTGCTAATTCAACAAATAATTCGTATCAAGAATGCAGACAACTTTTGAAATCACAGTGAATTCATCCGTTGTCTTCTTTGTGTGATGGCTGCTGTCTGGGATGAGGTATTGCATCACACCATCATCATGTCACATCTGGGCCCTGATGTACGGATGTGTACAAGCAGAGCAGCAC
Organism: Saccopteryx leptura; assembly: GCF_036850995.1. NCBI lineage: Eukaryota > Metazoa > Chordata > Mammalia > Chiroptera > Emballonuridae > Saccopteryx > Saccopteryx leptura. The sequence continues at coordinate 204,904,018 of NC_089503.1, read as the reverse complement.
ATAATTTCATAACTACTCCTATTGCATGAGAGATTGCAAATTGGCCACAGAGGCAAAACTTTGTGGAAAATTTATCGATGTTTACAATAGGCAAAACAGAAGACTATGGTATTCCTAGTTAAGCCCCAAGGGTATTGACCTAGAACCTCCAACATGTGTTTGTAGAGGTACAACCCATGACTTTGAGAATTCATAACAGGTGGGCAGGGAAAGAGAGATACCTCACAACCTACTCTGAGGCCCAGCAAGATCACTGAGTGAGAAGATCAAGTCTCTCATTGAAACATTTCTTCTACTCCATTTCAAGTGTCCTGGCTGAGATCAGACTTAGATTTGGATCCCCGGGAAACAGAGCTGGTATAGAAGTGGAAAAGGTTGAGCTCTGACTTTAGAAAATCAAATCTGTATTTTAGGAGAGTCAATTCAACATATCAAAAAACATGGCAGGTCGTGGTGAGCAGCCTAGAATCGAGTGGCAGGGCTGCAGAAAGAGAGCAAAGTTAGCAGTCTCAGTGGGTCACAACCAGAGGAGACTCCCTGCACTAACAGTTGAACAGAGAAGGCCCCATTTAGGAGTTTGTGTGACCCAGTTCCTAAGTGGGGTGATGGACATGAAGGTAGACCGACCAGGGTAAGTAATATCTAGCTCTAGCTCAGACTCCCCGCACCTTGATATGGAAGTCAAAAACTCCATTTCCCAGTCTCCTTCAATGTTCTTATCCATTCTACTTTTCAAACTGACTCTAGACTCACCTATCTTAAATATGTAAATAGACCAGGTATATTCTTTTTAAACCATCTTTTGATATTTCCCTATTGCTAGCAAGAATAAGTCAACTGTATTTTTAATTTTACATTTATGAGTATTATATTAGGCCCCAAGAAACATGGCTCTATGAAACAAACATTAGTGTTAAAATCTAGACTCTACAAAGTGCTAACTCTGTGGCCTTGAGACCCATCTCAAAGGGTCTTGTAGTATTGTGAGGATTGAATGAACTAATATAAAGTATGTAGAAATCTACAAGAAAAGCTGGCTACACACCTCGGCTCCTAAACCATCCATGTAGTCTTCTGAGTGAACCTTCTAGACATCATTTCTAGACATCATCATTTCTATGAGGCTTTCTGAAGCTTTTATCACATTAACTATAGCCAGTCATAAAGTGATAGTTTTCCTGGCTGGCCCAAGAGGTACTGATCATGGCTTTTCCATTTTGTATTCCCATCTCCTGGTCCAGTTTCTTTCACACAGTATTATACTGTAAAGAATTAATAAAATAAAAAAGGTTCAAAACCATGCAGTTAAATACATTTGAAATTGATGCTGCTTAATTAATCTCTGTCAGTGTATAGGAATAGCTCTACTTATACACCACAGGCTGCTGTATGAAGTCTAACATCATCAGAATTTTGATCCAAACACAAAGAGGAAGAATAGTTAACATGCCAGATGGCAGAATTAATGCGAAAAAAGGATAAATTAGAATAACTGACTCAAAACAAAACAAAAACAAATCAATATAACATGGTTACATAGATATACAATGCATCTGCATTTGAGGGGTTTCTAAATTTAAAAAACTACATTTAAAAGAGAGATTTATCTACAAATAAATTAAAATGGGAATTTTAGTTGATCATAAGAAGCACATGAGAGTCTCTTGATTGATCTAATTACAGAGAAACCTCAAAATCTTTTGGACATGATAACATCTTTAAAACAAGGAGATAAATATCTATTATATTAATTGCTGGTCTCTAGTCTACAGAATCATCGTTAAGACAAATAGCAAACTGAAGTGAGTGACTTTCAACTTAAAATTCTTCTGTTAAGACTCTGTAACCTACTATAAAAGCAACAAATATTTCTTTTTTCTTGAATAGACTCTTTATACTGTATAGAGCATTTATTATTCTTATTGGCATGGAAGTTTTATTGATAGTATTTGGGATATCAATTTTATTATATTAACCTTAATATAGGTACATGCCAAAAATTGAGGATTACTAGTTTCTCTTGAGTTATACCACAGTGCAATAGGTTTTTTATATTAACTTTCCTTCTCTCTCATAGAATTATTGCTTACTTTCCTAGAAATAATATTGGATAAATTTCTGCTTATAAATGCATATTGCCTTTTCAGACAATCATAGTATACAAAAATTTTAAAAGTATAGGATTTGAAGTCTTGAAATCACTTCTAAACCAAAATTAACCTGTTACTTTCCTAGGAGGTAATTGCACATATAATCAAAGATGAAATCAAATCATATAGTTTAAATGAGCTTTACTGATAAAATTCCATTATTAAACCAGCATTCTGGGTATTGGAGTTTTTTATTCAACCATCTGTTGTAGAACTAAAAGCAAAAGAGAACAATGCTTCAGTTGTTTATTAACTGTTGATTTCATCAGTATGTATTTTATACCCTTCAGTTTTAGCACTCCTTGATCTAACTCTTTTGTTTTCATAACAATACACCACCCACCAGAACAACCCCTGTACTACACCACGAATGAGCTATATCCAGATCTATTACAATGACAGGCACATGAACACAGCACATTTGTTGACTGTATAAGGAAACAGAAGTAATGAGAAATATCATTTATTGGTCTCTCTAAATTTAATCTCAACTATTTTCTACCCTGATTTTTATGTGGTTCCCTCTGACTCTGGGGTCAGTCAATGGAAAGTACTTTGGGGAAAAAGAGGAACTATTTCAGGAAATTTATTCTCCTGTTTCTCTCCTGGGAGCGTGCCTCTGGCTAGCTCTGTCTCTTGACTGACCCTCTGAAGACAGTGGACTCTATATAATCTTCTCTCCTTGGCACTGTGTTTTCTTTTAATCAGAAATTAATGGTTTAGGTTTGATGGCATTTGACATTCTCGTCAGTAACATCAAGTTCATTTTCTCTTAGCTATGTAGATATGTAGAAAATTGAACTAAGACTAATGCAATCTTATAATCCTGGTTTTGGAAACTAAAAGGTTATTACATTAGACCTCCTTATTATAAGCAAATATAACAGCATGTACACACTGGGACACATATTTATTGACACTGACATTGTCTATGTGAGGTGATTTTCACAGAGGACTTGCTGTATAAATGTATCCCCTAGGATTTAAGGTGAGCATTGGCAGGAGATAACGGATCTGGGATTTTGGATTTAATCCATCTTCCTTTCTCAGTAACACATTAACATCTGGTAAAATTTGGCAGAAATGACATGAGTATATGCACAGGGGACAACCGATACTGGCTGTCAGGAAGGAACAGCTAACAAAGAAACCTCATACAGTAAGAACAGATGTACTTCCCTTTGGCAAAATCCCCCATGGGGAACACAAACTCCCTACATTAGCAGACAGTCTAGTTTGGTTCCTCTAGTTAGTGAGAACTAGGAGCGATAGAAAAATGGCTCAAAGACAGGTAAGAAAAGTCTAAAAATGAAAGGATACAAAAATGTTCAATTGGGCCCTGGCCGGTTGGCTCAGTGGTAGAGCATCGGCCTGGTGTGCAGAAGTCCCGGGTTCGATTTCCGGCCAGGGCACACAGGAGAAGCGCCCATCTGCTTCTCCACCCCTCCCCCTCTCCTTCCTCTCTGCCTCTCTCTTCCCCTCCCTCAGTGAGGCTCCATTGTGGCCCCGGCGCTGGGGATGGCTCCTTGGCCTCTGCACCAGGTGCTGAAGTGGCTCTGGTCGCGACAGAGCGATGCCCCGGAGGGGCAGAGCATCGCCCCCTGGTGGGCAGAGCGTCGCCCCCTGGTGGGCGTGCCGGGTGGATCCCGGTCGGGCGCATGCGGGAGTCTGTCTGACTGTCTCTCCCCGTCTCCAGCTTCAGAAAAATACAAAAAATAAAAATAAAAATAATAAAATAAAAAATGTTCAATTGGCCTTATCAGTTATTGATGGTAAATCTAATCTTATGTACTCCAGATTTATCCTCTTTTTCAGATGGGAAGAAGTAACTTACACATTAATACTCTAAGTCAAAATTTGTTAAAGTGTCAGTAAATATATTAGGCTTTGTGAGCCAAGAGACAAAATCAAGGTGACTTATAAAGGTATGTATAAAACAAGACAGAACAACAAACTTCCACAATTTTTCAGTTGATGAAATTTAAAATGTGCCAGAAATAACACATTGAGTAAAAATTTTGTGATAAGCACTGGTAATAAAAAGAATGAAATTATTTCTTGGGGAGAGAAACAATGTTGATTAATTAGCATTTAAAGTAAGTTTGCTACCATCATGGTAAAAACATGACCTCAACTCCTCCAACCCCTCCTTTCTTCCCTGAAATTTACTCCTGGGAATACATCAGAATGAACTCCCTGCATCCCTTTATTTGCACCTATACTGACCTCATAATGTTGGGTAGCATTTCATACAGGAAAGCAGGTTCTTCACGGGTTCTATGTTAAGGCTGAGTTTCAATTCCAGCCAAACTGCTCACTGGCTCTTTTATCAGCGACTATTTGCTTCATGCCTCAAAGGTTCAGTTCTCTCATCCAAAAATAGGTTATAGTGTCGAACCCACAGAGTTGTTCTAAAGACTAAATGAGCTAAAATTCCAAAATTTAGAATAGTGCATGGCATATTATAAAGCAGCCCACAGAAATGTTGTTTTTCTTCTGATATGTTTCAGCCATATGAAAACAAAACCATTCTCCGCTCGTGGTGCATCTAGAAGAAATAGCCGCAGGGCCCGGTTCAGCCCATGAGCTGTAGTTTGCAGACGTGTTCTCCCAGTGATATTTCACACCACCTGTCTTACTCCCTACTTGTTAGACATAGAAACCTGTTCAACTTTCATCCTCCCAGTGCAACTGAGATTCAGCAGCAGGGTATACCTATTACCTTCCCAACCACATGGAGGCTGTGTCCATTTTTTCATCAGAATAGTTTTAATCTAAATTCTGTTCAGGAACTTTGAAATGAAAATTTCTGTTTCTGCAGTCATTCATTACCATGCACCAAGTATAACCCTCATTCATATCTCTCCTTTCTATCACTTTCATCCCCACATTAGTCCACACATCTAAGTTGCTGGTTTATTTTTCCATCTTAATGTGAACTCTTTTTTGGGTATTAAATTACTTCCACAAAGCCAATAACCATGCCTTCATTCTTCTAGCAGCTCATTGCTGTTTCCAGGTCACTGCACGACATTGTTCCTCAAAAATCACTCCTTCCTTAATGTCCTTACAATGAGCCTATGCAACTCTCTACTGAATTCCTATGCATTTGTGACTGACTTTGACACTTGGTACAGGGCTTGCTGTTATCTTGAAGGCCTTTAATTTCCTTGTATCTGACCCGTTTAACACACTAACCCCACAGATTCTTTATCTCTTAAACTTTAATTATTTTCCTTTCCCCATCCAACTTTATCCCTCCACCTCTATGACCATCCCAAGTCTAAAACAGTGTATTCCAATTTTGTACTCTTGCATTACTCCTTATGAAAGGGATTTATTCAATGGTATGGTAACAAAACAATTTAGAGCATTATGGAAACTTCTTATTAGGGTCTTTTAGGGTCTTACCCTAGTCTGTAAAAAGTAGTATCTGAGCTGACTTGAGAGACATGAGTAAGAAGTACTCAGGATAAGAGGTAAGAGATGGAACATTGCAGGAAGAGAGAAAAATATATTAATTTAATGAAGCAAGAGAGGCCATTTTTGAATCACAGAAGGTGTATGTATGGAGGAGAAGTAAATGCTATGTGATTTGGCTTGAGATGATGGCAGAAACCAGAGTTAAACAGCCAGTGTTAAGGATTTCAGCAAGATCACTTGGCTTCAGTATAAAATGTAAATTAGAGAGCGAGAGAGTAGAAAGGTAATATTGGGGAAACAATTAAAAATCTATTTCAGTATAATAGGAAAGGCATTTTTGGTAGCTTGGACTTAGCAGAAAGTGGTGAGGGGAATTTGTGGTAGTGAGAATGAAGAGCATTGTTCAGCTGTGAGAAGATATTTATGGGGAAAATCAATGGGACTAGGTAATTTACTGGATGTGAGGAGGGAAGAAAAATGAGATGTAAGCCTTACAAGCAGCTTTATGGCTTGAGCTAATGGGTAATAAATGATGGTGTTATGTGTTGAGGTAAGGTGAAATTAAAGGGGGGCATCTTTGGGAGCAAGAGAGCAATTAGTCACAATGAGTCTAAAGTACATACCAGAAACAAAAATTGGGAATTTGATAAGATGAGCTGGGGATAGATATATTAGATGGTTTCAGAATAATTGAAACAAATGGGAGACTCAAGCCAGACATCATCCTAAAGCCTTTTTCTATCCTCTTTACACTTATCCACTTTACAGTTATTAAATCAAATCAACTTCATTCCCTAAATATTTCTTTTATCCATCCTCTTAACTTCATCAGACTGCAGGTGCCCCATTGTGGATATTTATCCTCTCTCTACTGAGCTATGAGAGTCATACCTCACTCACTCCTTAGTCTCAACCCTGTTCAATCTACTTTTCTACACTGCTATTAGAAAGATCAATTACAAAATTAAATTTATGATAATCCTCATCTGCTCAAAATTATCCACTACCTCTCATTCCAAGGAAGGGTGAAATTAATATTTCTTTGCATAGTATTGCCCTAATAATCTAGACCTCACAATTTACCCAAATATTACAAGCTCTTTCAAAGCTCTGCAATCGTGTGATTGCTACTTTTGTTGCCTCTTCTGCTTGGGACATCTTTCCAGTCCTCTAGTCTCAACAAATAAAAAGCACTTTCTGGTTAAACCAAGGTGCTTTTCTCATGGTCTCACCGTTGTTGTTCATGCTTCATTTTGGTGCTCATGTTTGCTTTCAGTCCACCCACTAGATAAATAGTTTGAAGGCAAGGTTGATTCATTTGCATTTTGGGATCCACCATGCCTCACATAGCCTGTAAGTAGGCATTCAAACAATTGGTTTTAAATAAATGAATATTTGGCCTGACCTGTGGTGGCACAATGGATAAAGCATCGACCTGGAATGCTGATGTCGTCGGTTCAAAACCCTGGGCTTGCCTGGTCAAGGCACATATGGGAGTTGATGCTTTCTGCTCCTCCCCCCCTTTCTCTCTCTTTTACTCTCTCTCTGTCTCTCTTCTCTAAAATGAATAAATAAAAAAAATAATAATAAAAAAAATAAATATTCACATTTTTGCATGAATATCTTTTTTTTTATTAATTGCACAGCAATACCTGACCACATAGCAAGTTACAATTTCAGATTCTCTATTTCTGGAAAATTATCATAATCTATATAAGAAATTTTATTTATAAGAGTTAAAACATAATGATCTAATTTATATTAAATTTGTGAATTCCATAAGACCTTTTTAATGGGTTAACTTTAGATGAAATACTTTCTATTGAAATAGAATATTGTATAATTTCTTCAAATGGCTGGACTACAAAGCATCTGAGAAGAGGAAATAGCATACAAAAAATATGCCACCTATGAACACACTGTGGAGAAATTTCAAAAGCAAACAACAGTTGAGTGTAGGTAATATCTCAAGTCTTATTGGTGTGAATGCATTTCACAATCTACATTCTCATTGTATTGTGCACTTTACTAACAGCTCAGTCCCCAGATGGTCTCCTGGGAATTGCCTGGAAAATTTCATTGGAGCCTGAGTAAATTTAGTGTGGTAAAAAGTAGTGAATTCACAGTACTATGTATATGGAAATACAATAGAGAGTGAGAGTACAATGTTCTCTAGTGGTCATTGGACGCACCCTTGATATGACACTCTTGCAGTTAAGTGATTAAATCTCCCATCTCTGTCCTTCTTCACCATCAGTGTGTACTTTTAAATTGAATTGGTTTAAAGAAATGCTTGGCAATCTGATAAAGCTTTTAATGGTCCTCTTCTCTGAGTTTTAGGAAGAATATATTAAGGAAATACATATGGGCTGGAGCCATTCTTTCACAGGGAAAGGCTACTTGAACCTTGATATTTTTATTTAGAAAAAAACTAATGTTAAAACAGATTTACAATTGGCTTTAATCAGGAAGAAACAGTTAAATCATATGAAACGACCAACTGTTGAAGAGTTTTGGCTGCTGAAATGGGAGTTTCATATAATTTCCACTTCAATGTCTCCAGAGAAATTTTACAAAAAGAGTAATCTGATTGGTTTGTCTGGTCTACCAGCATGTATTCAGAATAATTCTATGGTTCATGTCATCATAACAGCATAAAAAAACAAGTGTATTTCCTAACTAGAAAGAACACTGATGTTTGTGAGGTATATCAAGTATTTCCAATTATTTGAGTATATTTTAAAGGTAAATCTTCCTTCATTCACTAAAATGTGTGATTAATATGTTTTGTTGAATTTTAAATATTCTATTTCTGAGCCTCAATATATCTAAGTGACAAATACCATGAACTTTTATAAACCTTGGAGAGTTATTCTGTGTTTCAGGGAACCTTAGAGCATTTGGGCTACAAATGTGCCTTTCTCCAGCATTAGAAAAAACAACGTGACTGAAAATAAAAGCATTTTGCTTGGCAGCTTGTCTCCATCTTCGATGTATGATGAGAAACAAGGTAAAACATTTTCTTCTTTTTGGGTATTCATTTCAAAAGAAAGCAAAGGTCAATTTCAATCAACTGGCCACATACAATCCTATATATTTCCACTGAAGTCACTTTAAATATTGCCGGGTTAGAATAGCAATTCAGTAGACAAAAATATTGGAATGAAGTCTTCCTAAATCTAATTTGTTAGCCTTCTCTACCAAAAAATTATTGAGATTTTTCCATTTCGTTAGCCCCGTAAGTACATGTGAAGCAATGGGAATAACTGTACAAAGAAAATTGACGTACACATTTTCAAAGGAGGAAGATCTGAAACAGAATTAGACTCTTCTGTGTTTCTGTCATAGAAAATTTGAATTATATCTCTACTAATTGAAAACTGTGCACATATTTTCTTTTGTCATAAGAGAATGGAGGGACTTCAGACTAATTGTAGAGTAAGCAACTTTTCTTTTCAAGTAAACAGTAGCATCAAGAGCAGGTGAATTCTTACAGGAGAATGTTTCACACACATATTGCTTGAGAACTGAACCAGCCCTTCCAATGAATGCCGACTGCTCACGCCATGAGGGAAGGCCCATTTCTAATTCATCAGCAACCTTTCCTTATGGTCTTGAACAAAGGCACAGCTCCAAATAATAACCACACGGAGGTTTAAGGGAAGGAAGAGAAAAAACCATAAAACTAAATTCTCAAATCAAAGGCTCCTACTGCTTCAGTATCACTGATTAGGTGAGATTTGGGAAGGGTAGTTTAGGGCTGTTTTTTTTCTCCCTGCCTTTACAGTTCTACAAGCACAATGGCCCTCTAGTGGGATGCTAAATTAAGAGGCATTTTGTTTGTATTGTTAGCAGCTAGATTGAAACAGTCACAGAGAAATGTTTTATTATGGTGAGGAAAGGACTCTTTTAATAAGGCTCTTAGGAGACTGAGTTTTAATGACGCTTAACACAATGTTTTAAACCACACACCACATCTACGTGTTATTTCTTGTTAAATGCTGGTTATTAAACAGCAGGCTGGCTCCAGATTGCCTGCAGAGGGTAGTTAGGGTTGGCTGATACATCTCTGACAATTTGAATAGTTGATGGAGTGACAAGTGCCGTTTGCATTGAAAGTATTTTACACTTCAGCATCTGCACAAAGCCATGGTATATATTATTATTACCCAGTGTGCTTCTGCACAATATGCTGCTAAAGGGTTAAAGCCAATTAAGCACAATTGCAAGTTTCAGTTTCTTCTAGAATTCTGTGCCCTCATCCAAACGTAGCTTGCTCAAGCCAGAATGATTTCCCTCACTAATTAACCCAGGGATCTCTGCAGTGCATTGCTGTTCAAAACTGCAGACCAGAGAACAAGTCAGGGAAATGAAGAACAGAATGTGCCCCTAGGAAAGATGTAAGCAATAAAGCAATACATGCTTACAACTAGGGTGTTGTTTTTAACCACTTATACACTTAGCTTTTTAAAAATTAAAAAGCAGAGAGAGAAGACTGTTGTCGTAGTGCCTTTATTTTTCCCACAGTTTATCTCACTGCTTTCTCACTCCCACTGTCTCCCATCCCCAAAGCAAGTCACTGTCAAGCATATCGCCTGACGCCAAGGAGCCAAGGTGTGCAGTGTTCGGATGTTAACTATCGCGATAAATGTGCTTTTCTCTAGATAGCCTTCATTCTTTTTACATCTTTTATTTTTGGATCCTGCTTCAAAGTGATAAGGTCTCTTTTAAATTGTTTATTTGCCTGTAACTGGTGTGAGAGAAGGGCTGCCTGTCACATGGGAGAGATCCTCAAAGGGAGTGGGATGTTTACAGGTGGGACCAATAGGTGGGGATGCTTATAGGTGGGACTGATAGGTGGGAATGCTTATAGATGGATCCAATAGGTGGAGATGCTTATAGGTGGGGATGCTTACAGATGGGACCGATAGGTGGGGATGATTTAGGTGGGACCGATAGGTGGGGATGTTTATAGGTGGGACCAATAGGTGGTCATCCCATAATCCCATATATATATTCTATTATCTACACTCTTGAGGTTATTTTTATCCCTTCATTATAGTAGAAACAGTATATAAATGGTGTGCTTCTTTATATCAATCCCCAACTTTGTGTTCAGTGATGTCTAAAATGAAGAAAGTGTAAGAAAATGTTCATAAAGCAAATTACACTTAAAAATGTGCCCTGTCCCTAGCTGTTGCATTGATGGAACTTAAAAGTATGTCTGTGTCTACAGCTATTATATACAGAATAACTCAAAAACTTGAGAAATACACTTCCAATGTTTAAAGTCCATTGTCCAATTCAGCAAAGAAATCACTCACATCTTTGAGAAAAGAAAAAGGACTTAGGTTTTTGTTGTTTTACTTTCACCTTTCTCACTAAAGTAAACTATTTAGCATATCAACCAACATTCATGTCAGAATTACATTTGGAAAGCCCAGTGTTCAACATTTACCAGTAGGCTATAGGACAGTTATGCAAACCACAAAGTCCATGTCCCACGATGTAGGCGACAGAAAGTCAAAATAAGAAAGGTCTAGAAATAAACACAAAAATTACTGGAAGGGTATCATATAAAATAAGTTAAATGTACATATGTTGTTTCATCCTATAGAAGATAACATTCACAAAGTATATTACAAATGTTAAAACTTCTATGATCCCTGAGGGTGATTTCATCCATGGATATAGGGTAAAAAAGCAGTAACTTTTCATCTCAATCTGAGGAAGACTATTCTAGCAGAAAGACATTGTATGTACATTATATGGTGATGTACATGGTATGGTTTACATTCAGAATCAATGCATTTTTCACTCCTGGAAGTGCTCAGACATGAGCTCATGAACATGTAATAAGAAGCTTCTAACCTCAAAACATTTTTGAAACTAGGTAAATCTTTAGAACACTGCAATATTAAAGCCTTTAGACTCCAAGAATTAAGATATTTCTAGCCTGACCATGCAGTGGCACAGTGGATACAGTGTCAGACTGGGATGCAAAGGACCCAGGTTTGAGACCCTGAGGTCACCAGCTTGAGCGCGGGCTCATCTGGTTTGAGCAAGGCTCACTAGCTTGAGCCCAGGGTCACTGGCTTGAGCAAGGGGTCACTCAGTCTGCTGTAGCCCCCAGTCAAGGCACATATGGAAAGCAATCAGTGAACAACTAAGGTGCCGCAACAAAGAATTGATGCTTCTCATCTCTCTCCCTTCCTGTGTGCCTGTCCCTATCTGTCCTTCTCTCTGACTCTCTCTGTCACAAAAAAAAGGTATTTCTAAACATTTATTTTATTTAGTATCATATCAAATGTTATCTATTCATTCTGCATTCATATATATATATATATATATATATATATATATATATATATATATGTAAGAGACACGGTTTTAGGCACTGATGTGAGAATCAATAACACAACTGATAAAAACCCCTGGCCTAATATCCTATAAATTGCAAAGGATGAACATATAAACAATTTTAAATAGTGATGGGTACTATAAAGGAAATGTTAACAATATAAGGGACAGAGAGCATTAAGGTAGAGGGGAAGAGAGTTTACTTTGACTAAGATTGTAACGAATGGATGTCTTACACTCTCTGTGGAGCTATTTCAACAAAGAACTGAATGGTCAAAAACAGTGAGAACTAAAATGGTCTATAACATGAACAGAGGAGAGAAGAGCAAGTGTTTAAAGGTCCTGTGGCAGGAATGAGCAGTGCATCTTTAAAGTAAGGCCACAGTGGTAAGAAAGAAAACAGTCCACATCGAGGTCGGAGAGGAAGGTGGGAAGGCAACAGTCACATAGTCTTTGTCCCTGTGAAGGAGCTTGGGCTTTATGTAATGTCAATGGGAAACCATCACAGATTTTTTTTTTTTTTTTTGGTATTTTTCTGAAGCTGGAAACGGGGAGAGACAGTCAGACAGACTCCCGCATGCGCCCGACCGGGATCCACCCGGCACGCCCACCAGGGAGCGACGCTCTGCCCACCAGGGGGTGATGCTCTGCCCCTCCGGGGGGTTTCGCTCTGTTGCGACCAGAGCCACTCCAGCGCCTGGGGCAGAGGCCAAGGAGCTATGCCCAGCACCCGGGCCATCTTTGCTCCAATGGAGCCTCGCTGCGGGAGGGGAAGAGAGAGACAGAGAGGAAGGAGGGGGGAGGGGTGGAGAAGCAGATGGGTGCTTCTCCTGTGTGCCCTGGCCGGGAATTGAACCCGGGACTTCTGCACGCCAGGTCGATGCTCTACCACTGAGCAAACCAGCCAGGGCCCCATCACAGATTTTTAAGCAGGTGATTTATGATCTGATTTAAATTATATGTTTAAATATTAAATTGCTTATGTTCCAAAACCATTTGAAAACAGATTTGAGAGTCAGTGGTAAGTGAAAATGGACAAGTACAGCTAAGATCCATTGAAATCTGTTTCTATTGAAAGCCACATCAGCAGAATTCTGCTTGGTCTTGACATCTAGATCCTGGATCTACATAACTAGAAAATTTAACAAGCTCAATTTCTCTAAGCTTTAGTACTATAATGGGAATAAGGAAAACACCTACCCTATAACCAGGGGTCTCAAACTCAACTCAGCATGTGGGCCGCAGAGCAAGATCACAGCCGTTTGGCAGGCCGCTCTAGGTCTACAAAAGGCAACTGTTACGCAACACTTTTCTCACTGCAGTTGAAAACAAAAAAAAAAATCAGTACAACAAGCACAATCCAGGCCGCATGCGGCCCGCGGGCCATGAGTTTGAGACCCCTGCATAAGCTTTTGTGAAAATAAAATAATATATGTAAAACTCCTAGTACATTCTATGTTCAGTGTTAGCTAATTTTATGAAGAGTAAATTACATATATTTTCCATTTTATCCTCTGGAGTCAGTTTCTTAACAATTTTTTTTAAATCATTTTGTAGAGCATTGAGTGAAACACAGTACACATTTCATAGACAAATATCATGTATAGCAGAAAAGAATATTTCATTACCTAGCTTCTTCCTTCTCCATATATAAGACTAGAAAGCCCGGCGGTCATACGAAATGACCGCTGTTCTAGATATTATAAATTGTAATTAAAATGATTTGTGCAAAGGTGTCTGCTAATTCAAACTGAATTACCCAGGGCAGGCGGCGAGGATGTCCCTTTGCTTACTGCCCCACTGGGTTTCCCCCTTCTACTTGCTTAATTGCTTAAAGTAGAGTGCAATGAAGGAAACCACTGGCGGTACATTTCTTAAGAGCCACCGCTAGCTCAATAAATAAAGGTGATTTAAATAATAAAATGTTAATTCACATGTCAAAGATCTCTTTGTACAGAACGTTTCTTGTGTAGATCTTTCCATCATTTTTAAGCTCGCCTTGCAGAGGACCATCAATTATTTTTAATTTTACATCCATTCTTTCACGAACTCTTGAACAGGCAACATAAAGTTGACCGTGTCCAAATGCAGGCTCAGGTAAAAAAATGCCAACTTGCAACATTGAGAAAATCCTTTCTTGCCACGGTCAAATCAATTAGTTTCTAACTTGAAGTTTAAGGACTGACAGTGTTCACATTTAATATTCATGTCACCAGAGGAATGCTCAAAAATTAAAGTTTCTCCGTTTGAAATGTTTTAATCCTTTTTGCGTTTCGGTCAGCATTACTCTGTCGTTTTTTTGCATTTCTCTCCTGCCTTTGTTCAAGGGACTCATTTTGTCGAGACAGGCTATTTTGTCTTGCATCTGAGGCAAGCCTTGTTTCTCTATGCTCATCAGTCTCATTTTGCCGAGAAAGACGCATTTGCCTTGCGACTGAAGCAAGCCTTGTCTTTCTCTGCTCAGTGGTTTCTTTTTGTCGAGAAAGCCGTTTTTGTGCAGCTTTAGCTCCTTTTCTCTCCTCTTCAGTGTTGTATTTTCTAGGAGGCATTCTTAAAAGAAATTACGTTAAGACGTAGTTTTTATGTAAAACAGATGATTGCCAATGCAAACAAATGTTCACCTTCCCCTTGACACGCTCAATTTGCATTCAGCCTTAAATTGTTTCAAAAGCACATGATTGCCAATGCAAACAAATGTTCACCTTCCCCCTGACCCACTCAATTTGTGTTCAGCCATGGCAACTTCACCCCATTGGCTAGTACAGTTATGCAAGCAACCAATAAGCTATCGGCAACAAACAGACACTTAAGCCGCATATAATAAAGATTTTTAAATAAGAATAATTTAAAACTTTATTTTATTTGCATTCAATTAATCAAAACTTATTTTGTATGTTTAATATTATTTTCTTTCTAAAATTACTTATATAAAACAAAATTCACACACACACACACACACACACACACACACACACACAGAAAGTGAAAACTTTGTCCACAATCCTCTTATGCAGATACTCAGTTAACGTCCAATTCTATGTTAACTTTGTTTAAGGCAACTAATTGCACAAATGGTTTATCTAGAAAAGATTGCTTACTCTATTATGACTATGTATTTGATTATAAGTAAGTTAAAGAACTTTCTAAAATTTAATGGAAATACTTTGATAAAAAGAGGATAAATATTAAGTACTGTCTTCCACATCAGAAAAATATATGAAAGTATGACATCCAAAATATCATGTAAAAATATAGGCATCAGTCAACTTAGTTGATATGAAGAAGGGCAGGATAAAATAACCAACTCAATACATATAGCATTTCAAATGGAGTTAGATTAATATAAGACTAGTTGATAACCTAAAAGAGTTGTTATCAAATTTGTCTCTTTTAATATTGATAAAATATCCTGATGTGAAAAATGAATAAGTGAATTATTTGCAAATATCCTATTTTCATTAAAAAAGACCTGCTTGTTCACTTATTCACCCCTCTTATAAGCTAATATACATTATCACATTTATCCTAACAATGCTTAAATTTTTATTTTTTCAGATTAAAAAAAATCTAAGTTTCAGAACAGTTAGATGGCTTCCCCAACATCACAGGATAAGCTGGAGATTCTGGTCAACTTCAGCTTTTTACATGACACTGTGACATGCTCTACTATCTTGTTGTGTGAGATACAAGGGACATAGAGCTCATGTCTTTTTTTAAAATAAAAAAGTAACTTCCACTTGCAACCATATTGCTGGACCAGCACTTAGCCGTGTCCCCCCACCTTACCTTTGCTCTTGAACCCAGACTTGAGAAAACATGTCTATGCAAAAATGGCCCTTCTTATAAAAAAAATATATATATACTAGGTCAGAGTTCAGAAAGCACTTAACATTTCCACATCCTGCCAGTTTTACATGGTCTAGTGCTGATTATGCATATCCTCCATGCAAGGGCAGGAATCACCTTGCTTATTCTCTCTGACCATTTCTCTGGGTTTTTTCTTGTCTACTCAACCTCAGTAAGTTCCTCTCTATTCGTGCATTATATTTGCTGACCTTACCTGGATGGGTGGCTCAACTGGTCAGTCCAGTAGTGCTAGAACAGAATGTGGGTGGGACCAAAGATTAAAGGTGAGAAGTGTTTCTAAAGGAAAGCACTCAAGTCAAGCAAAATGATATGTTCAAAATGTACAAAGCCATGGTATAATTTCAAAGTGGATATTTGGGGCTGGGATTTGTGATACACCAGGAATCAAAGACAGTGGAGTGGAAATGGTTTTGATCACTTTTAGACATTAGTCCAACAACTCTCAGAGAATGTAAATATTACTTCAAGCATTTTTTTCCTTGAGTGGATTGGAATAATTTAAATAAGCCTAAAGATAATAAATTGTCATTGAGTAAATGTTTAAGAAGTATGTCATGGGAAAATCATGCATGATCTGCTCTTCACAGCCAGATAGTTCATCACTGAACATGAAAAGGCTCGCTGATTTTTCTTCCCCCTTTAAAATGATGGAACTTTTGCCTTCTCCAGTATTTTTCTGACACTGTATTTCTCTGTACTATTGGTGTTTCATGTTCTTCCCCAATCATCTGTTACCCCTTCCCCCCTTTTAAGTCATTGAATCCCCACTGTGTACTTGTCCTGGATTTATTTATTTATTTATTTATTTATTTATTTATTTATTTATTTCCCTTTCTTTCTTTCTTTCTTTCTTTCTTTCTTTCTTTCTTTCTTTCTTTCTTTCTTTCTTTCCCTTTCTTCCTTCCTTCCTTCCTTTCTTGCTTTCTGTTTCATCCTTTGTTTCTTTCTTTTTGTAGAAAAGGAAACAGACACAGAGAGAGACAGACAGACAGACAGGACGGCAGAGAGATGAGAAGCATCAAGTCCTAGTTGTGGCACTTTAGTTGTTCATTGATTGCTTTCTCATATGTGCCTTGACTTCAGCAAGCTAGTGACCCCTTGCTAAAGCCAGCGACCTTGGGTTCAAGCCAGTGACAGTGACCTTGGGCTTCAAGCCAGTGATATTTAGGCTCAAGCCAGTGACCATGGGGTTATGTCTATGATCCCACACTGAAGGCAGTCACTCTGTGCTCAAGCCAGTGACTCCGCACTCAAGCCAGATGAGTCCACATTCAAGTCAGCAACCTTAGGGTTTTGAACCTGGGGTCTCAATGTGCCAGATCAAAGCTCTATCCACTATGCTATCTCCTGGTCAGGTCATCCTGGATATTTCTATTACAATTTCATCCACCCATGATCCTTCTTCTCCTGGTCTTTCCTTATCTCCCTCTGTCATATCTGATCTTTTCTACCTCTCTGGTTACTTCATGCAAAGACTGAAAATAATCCCAGTTTACATTGGGAAGCAACATGACCTTGCAATTTGACCATGTTTTTAAAATCACTTAAGCCTCATAAACATTGGGAATGGTCAGCATCACAAAATTTGAACAATTTTCTTTAGGAAAAAAAAGCCACTACCATGAATAATTTTTTCATGTCTGGGTTTTGTTTGTGAGTCATTTTCTATCACTTTTGAACATTAGTCAAAAGATAAAATAAAGATGGCTTTGCTTTACTTAGAATCAAACAGAAGTTTTAAAATAATTTGATATTAAAAGGAACTATATATCCTAGAAAATTATTTTCTTTTCCTTTAAAGGATCCTTTGTCATAAATCAAGCAGCAGTATCACAACTGATTAGGATCTAAAAACTTTAACTGCAAAATAGTCTTCTAAACTGTTTTTCCACTTCCTTTCCAAACCTCATTTTACAAATTCCTGCTCCCGATCACTGCTAACGATGTTTTTTTAAATATCATACAATGCAGCCTCGTCAGCCCTCTGTGAGACGTTAGCATTTCCTTATTCCCTGCATGGCACGCAGGCTCCTTAGGGGGGCATCACATCTCTCCATCATGACATCCATGACCCCTGTCATAGACTTCATCCTGATTAGGCTAGTAGCTATTTTTCATCACTCTCTAAAACTGCGTTGTGTTTCTGTGCTGTTGGTCACTTCCTTATACTTGAGCCCTGGCTCTGTCTCAAATGTCTGCCCTTCTCTTCTGTGCCCACCAACAACTTCCCTTCCTTTCACAATTCAATGGAAGCTTCATCACCTCCACAAGGTCCTTCCTGTTTCCCAAGACATACTGTCTATTGTTTCCTTTGTGTTCCTGGTCCAATATGCACAGCGTATTTCCACTATAGTTCTGATTATATTACAATTTTTTTTTTATTACTGTAGCAGTTTCACCTAGATCATATACTCCTTGAATGCAGGAGATATATTGGGTGTACCTTCATCATATAGCACTGATGTTACACTTAAAGCATGTACTAAACTGGGGAGTTTCTTTGCATGAAAGTAGCTCAGGTGAACAATCAATTATAATTCTAAAAAAGTACACGGGCATTAAGCAAATGTTTCAGAAAGAGAGTTACCCATCAAGAGGGGAAGATTTACTATGAAGCTAATGCTCACTCCCCGTCCGGCCCTTGGGAATGGTGCGGATGGCTGGGGTTGTCAGGTGCTCCAGAAGGGCAGGAATGGCAGGGCACAACTGGCGGGCTCTGATGTGAGTATTTATGGTAGATTGCCGAAGGGACCAGAAGCTCCAAAGCTGCACTCACTTGCTGTAATTGACTTTCTGTTTTAAATAGACACTCATTTTTAAAACTAATTTTACACTCAAAAAATGTATGCACTCCTTAAAAAAAATAATCCCCTGATTTTATAAGTTTCTGATCCCACAAAACTCCATCCTTTCCTGTCGAGCAAATGGGACATCATGAAAATGGGACTGAGATGGGCTGAAAGGAAAGTTTCAGTCATTACCACCACAATTTCTCCTCATTACAAAAATGGCAGATGACCCCACCAGGATGACACTGTCGAGATAAAACAGGTTGTCAGTTGAGACAAGTTCAGTTCTGGATTTGGGTATGTAATCTGAGCTAGTTTCATATCATGTCTTTGCTGCTATACTCATGCTTCCTTTTTTAAATTTAATCTTTAAATACCCATTTTTCTGATAACCTGGTGAACCTTCCGAAGGAAATGGCCATTTGATATTTATGTGTGTTTTCAAGAGCAATAGTCAAAATATTTAACAACCTGTATAGAATGTCTATTTTTATAGAAATCAAACACTTTAAAACTATACTCCTGACCATAATAATATTCCATCTCTTCATAATATGCCTCTTCCCATCTGACCTAAGCAAAGGAGTTACCTTAAAAAAAACCTGACATTTTGTTGAAATTGAACATCAAATGAACAACAAAGTTTTGAGACATGGTTTATGTATGTAGTATGCAGCATTATTCTAAAGTCTTCATTCCTCTCAATAATGGAATTCAACAATTCTGTTTTTTAATAGGTGACATTTCAGTAGCTTCCAGTGCAGAGGGCAGAATATATTTTTTTCACCCCATTAACCTTACACTTGGCCATGTGACTGGCTTTGGCCAGAGAAATGAAGGAGGAAGAGGCAGTGCCATGGTTACAGAAGAGGCCTTAACAGGCACCAGGCTTTCTGCCCGCCACGCTCCTGCGCTTCCGTCAGCGCTGTGAGGTATCCTGGGTCCCTGCTCTTCCCAGAGGGATGCCGAACGCATGTATCTGATCTGAACCCAGCCTTCCTCTTAGAACCGAGCCCCAACCCTGTGTAATATTAAGGTGCATCTAAACACAGGGACCTGGAAGAATCCACTGTAGATCATTCAAAACTCTAGCAGAACTGCCAACCGAGAAGCAAAAAACTTAAAAACACTTTTCTTTGTAAGATACTGAGGTTCTTGGCTCTGCAATATTACTGCAACAATGTCTGAATTATACCTTCAATAAGATATTATTATAAGAGCTATAAAAATTCTTAATATAACTGCTATCTGTTACATACCTACAGCCCTTCACACACATACCCCAAAAACAAAAGAAGCTTTGGAACCTTGAATTATATTGTTGATATTGAGAGAAATTAAGATTATAAATCTCCTAAGAGCTATCAATTTACTGAGGAAGTGTAGAAAAATTTCATGTCGTTTTCTTATGTCAGATCATGACTCTGACAGTCATATCAAACAAATCTGGTACTAACAATTTCTAACAACCAATACATGGTTTGAAAATCATTAGGATAATTTAATGAATAATCAGCATTGTAATGTCTATATAGATCTCACCTTGACAATGTAGGGTCCGCTATGGTTTTGAATGATCTACAGTGGATTCTTCCAGGTCCCTGTGTTTAGATGCACCTTAATATTACACAGGGTTGGGGCTCAGTTCTAAGACAAAGGCTGGGTTCAGATCAGATACATGCGTTCGGCATCCCTCTGGGAAGAGCAGGGACCCAGGATACCTTACAGCGCTGACGGAAGCGCAGGAGCGTGGCGGGCAGAAAGCCTGGTGCCTGTTAAGGCCTCTTCTGTAACCATGGCACTGCCTCTTCCTCCTACATTTCTCTGGCCAAAGCCAGTCATGTGGCCAAGTGTAAGGTTAATGGGGTGAAAAAAAAATATTCTGCCCTCTGCACTGGAAGCTACTGAAATGTCACCTATTAAAATACAGAATTGTGTAATTCCATTATAGGGAGGAATGAAGACTTCAGAATAATGCTGCATACTATATACATAAACCATGTCTCAAAACTTTGTTGTTCATTTGATGTTCAATTTCATCGAAATGTTAGTTTTTTGGTTGTTTTTTTTTTTTTTTAAGGTAAATCAATTTGCTTAGGTCAGATGGGAGGAGACATATTGAGAAGAGATGACATATTATTATTGTCAGGAGTGTAGGTTTTGTTGCCCAACCTGCTAGGATCAAATCTTTGTTTCTCCACATCAGCTTTAAATACATCTCAATGCTTCAGTTTCTCCATTTGTAAAATAAGGGTGATGACCATAAATCTAGCACTCAAATTATTTCCGATAGACTTTGCAGAGGCGCTGTCTCAGATTAAGTGCTCTTTCATATGCATTAGTTGTTTTTTAATTATGAAAATGAACATTGTTCATTAACCAGCAGAGAGTTGATTAATTTCAATGACTTCCTCCCACATTAAGTATAGGTAAATTTCAACCAGATGGTAGAAAATGTAACCCACATCCTAGAAACATCCGGTCCCTAAATCACTCATCAAAGTCCCAGTATTCTTTCTAAGTCCCAGAAGTGGGAGCCAAGCTCCTAGGACCACTAAGTACAATATGAGAGCCAGAGGGCTTCCCATTGTTGATTGCTTAACTTCTGCATAGATTTTTCTCGGAACTCTGGGTCTAAATGCTACAAAAGCTATCTATAGTTCCTTCAAGCATCCACATACAAGCAACTGGAAATTGGGAGAGGAAGTGGAAAGCACCTCTACAATGGAAGGCAGTCACTGATGGTCAAGAACCAGCAGGCATCTTAGATGCCAGCACAGCTAGTAGAGCTGTGGTCTGGGTAGCTCTGGCCAGGGTATTGTGTGTGAGAGTTGTAGCAGCCTGGAATGAAGATCTCCATCCAGGATGGGGTTTTAGGCAGGGCACTGGTTAGCCCTATTAGTTGAGATATACCTAAGGTGGCCAGGAGGAGAGATTTGCAAAAGGAGAATTAACTGTTTTATGCATGGACAGGATCTAGCTTCGAATTTGAAGCAGGGTCATGGGAGCCACCTGAGCCAGGTATTAAATTCTAGTTGCTTACTCATAATAGAGGTAGATGTTAGAAGAGACCCAGAGAGCAACTGCCAAAGGGGGGAGGGGGAAAATAAACAAACTTTGTAACATTTTAATAATGGACACAGAGATATTGGGACATCCCAGTAAGATCTCACTCTAAGTCCCCAGTATCCAGAGCACTGCCTGGTACATTGAAGTGTTCAGTGACTACCTATTAAGTTGTTGTCTGTTAGAAAAAAAGGTAATGAAATCCCTTGAACCATAGATATCTTCTCATTTTAAAAGTATAAACAATGATATCTATCTTATATAGTTAACCGAGTTGTGAATAAAGAACTCGTGGACACTAATGAGAGCTATCGGAAATGAAGTCAGGTCCACGTGCACTTTGAAGTGAGAGAGAGTGAGAGTAAAGAGGGAGAATGATAAAGAGGAGGGTGTGTGTGTTTGTGTGTGTGGAGAGAGAGAGAGACAGAGAGTAACATCCGAGTTCCTGGGCTGTGATTGAGTTTCTCTCTCCACCAGTGACTTTGTTTCACTCAGAGAAGGGAAAAGACAGGTGACCTTGTTTAACTTTCCTGTCAACTAGACCTCTAGGTAAAGAGACAAATGATCTTTGCTAGAAAGAAAGGTCCCTTTATACAGAACGCTGTTAATAGGAGATCACAGTTTGAGAGTTATTTTTATTCAATTAACCTAGGATCTATGGAAGCATCAGGCCTGACTCCCTGGGGAGCGCCAGGGCAGCTATACAGCAGTTGGGATAGAAAATGAACACATGCCCCTCCGGCACTCTCTTGCTGCCGTGTGAGAGCGACTCACAGGGTCTCACTCAGAAATCTCTGTTGTTTCGGACCCAGGTCGGGTGTCTGATATGAGAAGGAAGGACCTGGGGAACCACCCTCCATGTCCCAGTGCCTTTATTCCTTCATCTGAACCTCTTGACTGTCATAACCTTGGAACCATCAGTAAAGCTTAATACTGGATGAAATACTGGATTTACGTGAGTCTGACTCCTTAACCCAATCTTGGAACCATGTGCTGCTGAGACATGGTGCTCGCAGAGACATGTGGGATGGGAAAGTGATAAAAATGGAAGCACTCCTGCCAGTTTCTCTGTGCCTATCGGGGATGAATTTAGGAAGGGCATTTCAGGGTTCACACGGTCCATGAATAAATCTTCAGATATAAAAGAGTACACTTATGAAAAAGTAAAGGGTTGAGAAAATAATTTCTCTGCAATGCAGAGTGAAAAATTAAGTTTTCTAGAATGGAAGTCCCTGGAGAGGGATGGACATGCATTGGGGGAGGGGCAGTCTTGCTGGTATAAATTTTTCACCACATCCAATCGTCATTTGAGTCTCAGCTCATTAAATGTTTTCCAGGAGTAATTTCAATTTCATATAACAATAACAATAAAAAGCTGCATTTCACATTGTTGTGAACTATATCCTGAAGAAGTTGGTAGGGTAAACTATCATGGGTTTTATTCAGTGGCATTAGGATAGGAGAGATCAAGATATACAGAAAGGTCAAGAGGAGAAGGAGGAGAAACAGAAGGAGGAGCTGCCATTCTTCACCCCTAAAACTCCATAGACATTTGCAGGGACTTAATGGATCTACCTGTTTATGTAATGGTTTTGAATCCGGAAGTATTAAGAATCTTGGCTTTTTTACAAAAGTCCATTCACATTTGACATAACCTTGTGCACTGGTGAAATCCAAAGATTTGGGACAGTAGTTTAGAATATGGAACTTTAAAGAAAATATATCTGACGCACCTGTCAGGATGGTGAAGCAACATAAAAAACATTTTGATCCACCTAGTTCATGCCATCATCTATACAATTACATCAAGTTAAGGACTTCCTCACTGAATGTGTCATTCTGACATACAATTTTATAACTTCCTTTTCTTGGGTATATTACTTTTTAAATTTACTAATCTTGCATTGAATAATACTAATTTTTAAAGTTTAATTCTAAAAGTAATAAAATTCATTATACCTAACAGCCCTGCTATTTATTACTTTACAAATAATCCGAAGCCTAGGGGTTTAGAACAACCATCTTTTAAATATTTTTAATTATGATACTTTATATTCTTGTGGACTAGCAACTGATGCAGGACCTTCACAGCAATTATTTGGTTCCATATAATATCAACAAGGGCCACTTGGTAGTACCCAGTTGATAGCTAGAGTAGTTTGATGCACCTAAGACCTCTTCACTGACATGGTTGGGATCTTGGTCTGGCTGAATTCAGCCGAGCTTCTCTGTCTCTCTATGCGAATTCAAGGTTCACGACCACTTCGTCTTTATAGGAGGACAGCTGGATTTGCACTGCAGTTCAGGGCTCTAACAGTGAGGATTCTAGAAGACAAGGAATGGGAGCTACCTTCTGATCCTTGCACAGAAACAAGCACAGCATCGCTTCCGCCATATTCTAGCTATAATGCACTTACTGCGCGCAGCAAGATGCAAGTGGAGGGGACCGAGAACCCTCTTCACATGGCACGGAGGGTCAGAGAATTCATGGCCATCCTTAACCTACTACATAATTCCATCTAAAATTATAACACTCCAGCAGCCCATTTAATTCATAATTATTGGTTTTATATGGATAATAGTTTAAAAACATTTTATTATTCCATCCCACAATAGTTGGTTAAAGGAGACCTACCTATCTATAATAACAAATTAGTTCTTTGTTACCTGCTTACTAATCCATCTACCTCAGGCAATGCATAATCTTTTAAATTAAAAAAAAATTTTTTTTCATTTTACTTTGTATTGGCTTCAGGTGTACATCCCAGGGGTTGGATGATCATGCATCTTACATAGTCACTCCCTAGATATTTAAGTACACACCTGGCCACATATATAACTATTAAGCAAAAAAAAAAAAAAGAGACAGTCTCATAGATAGAGCAGGTTAACAGCTTTTGAGGTGGGGATGTAGCTGGAGCTGGGAGTTGAGAGGTTGAGCAAAAAGAAAAGAAAAAACTCATGGACACAAACAACAGTGCGGTGATGGCAGAGGTTTCAGTGGGAGGAGGACAGGTGTGGGGAGATGGAGGGGTGTAAATTTGTTTTCATTTTCTTAAAGAAATACCTAAGCACTTATGTGAGATGAAAGTTGACACTTCTATAACTCTTTGTTTGGATTTGGAGTCTCATAGAGATAAACAAAGTACAATTTCTTTTGTCAGGTAAAAGCTGCAGAATATGAATTATGTTGATTTATAATAGACATGTCATTGCTAACCTTCCAGTCTCTCGCCATCTGAAAAACAAATTCCACTAGTCCTAAACATCCTCTGAACCTCACGGGTGCTCCACCTCAACCTTGTATCCCCCCCGGAAAGTTTCCACGCTGCCTCGTTCCAGGCTGACACCTGCTTTGTGTGCTGGGATTTCACTTAACCTTTTCTACTTCTATAACAGATGCTGCACACTCTCTGGTCAGGGATTTGGTTAATTGCTTCTCTGATGGAGAGACCGTCCTCTTGGTTGTAAGGGATTTAAAAAGATTCAGGAAACCAACAACAGGTAAATTAGGACAGGATCAGAGACTTCCCCACTGGAAAATAATGTAAATGTTAAAAGCTTGATCTAATCCTCAGGCTCATGCATATTTCTAAAATAGGATTTGTCAACTGCAAATGCAAAATAGCTTTAGTGTGATATTAGTGACTTTGTTTTATGTACCGAAGCCCCTAAAGCAGCCGAGCTGACTGCCAGGTATGATGTAAAGGCACTGGCTGAAGAGCACGCTGCATAGTGGGGACACCTTCTTCTTTCTATAGCTCCTCACAGTGTCTGTTACTACAGCTGCGGTGGTGGCATGGCCATCTCTGGGCCACTGGCCTGTGGAACTTCATGTCACCTCTCACCCCTCCCAATAACTAAAAAAAAAAAAAAAAAAAAAAAGACAGAGAGAAAGGGGGGTGGGGGAAGGAGCTAATTAATAACAATAGGTAGGAATACTTTATCTGAAATGATCTTTGTGGGATGAGGGAGAAGGAGGAGCCATCGTCAAATGAACAGCTAAGGTCCTTCCGAGGTTCAGGAATAACGAACACCCCCCACCCCCCGTGTTATGTCTTCCATTGAATCTCACTTCAACAGGGCATGCAGCCCCACTGTGGATGACATCTTGGAAAACGACATGCTGCAGGTGGACTCTGCTCTCAGCAAGGCATTAGGGGAACAAGCCATGTCCCTTAATTCATTGTGAAATCTCAGAGACCAGAAGATAAGTTGATCATCGTTAAGCACTCATCATTATCGCAAACTGCTGAAGAGGCTTAAATAGATACTGAGAGTTCGCTGTTGTTTTCATGTTTTGTTTTTTGTAACTCAAACGCATGAGTTACAGGAAGCAACAGAAGCATGGCTCTCCACAATAGGGTCTGTTGATCTGGGGAGTTGACCTAGACAACTGTTTAGCCTATAAAAAGGAAAGATGAGCACTGCTAATTGCATTAATTTCTGTTTTATACTTTTAGAGTTTTCTGTATGTTTTGTAATGTACATTCCATTTTTACAGAGTTGTACATACACATCCTTTATGAAAGAATAAAGATAAATATAACAGAAGTGAATGCTCAGAACTGTTTGGCCTCGTGGCGGTGTGTGACATAGAAAGTCTGGAGAACATTCAGCGCAGACTGGGATTGTTCTTGGGTAAACAAGGGTTTGGGTCCTAACAAGAGCGCCACCAGGAGCAGTGGAATAGAGAGAATATGAGCTTTGAAATCAGCCAGTCTAGGGTTCGAATCCATTTCCACCTTTTCAAAAACAATATGCTCTTAAACAAGTTGTTAACATCTCTGAAAAGATCAAGATACTAACAAGCATCACAGAAATATTCTCAGGATACAAAAGAAACCGCTCCGTACGAAGCTGAACGCACGGAACTCGCCAGCATTAGCTCCTCCCTTGCCTCTCTCCTGCTGTCCTGAGCACTCTCCTGTGGTCACTCATGTGCTGGTCTGTATTTAGGACTAATTCTGTTATTTTTCTTAAATCTTGCTCACCACTAAATCTAGATACTCTGCAGGTGTATTTTCTTAGTTTTATGTGTAATCCATTCCTTATTCAAAGGCAATAGCGTACCAGCAGGAAACGTTAGAATATTTTTGAGCCGCTAATACTGCTAATACTGGATGAGATAGAAAACAGAGTGCCTCATCCTGACCATCATTTCTTTGTTGACTCTCCTGGATCATTCACCCACTGTCCCCTCCCATGAAACAGGCTGGTGTTTTCCCCGTGTTCGGACCCTGCGCCTCTTTTTCCTTAGTTTTCTCATGTCTCTGGTAAAAGATCTCGTCTTGATCCTCTTTCCCCTTACCCTGCCACCGGATTCTTTTTATTTTTAAATTTTATTTAGACAATTTTAACGGGGTGACATTGATCAATTAGAGTACATGGATTCAGAGAAAACATCTCCAGGTCATTTTGACATTTGATTATGTTGCATACCCATCACCCAAAGTCAAATTGTCTTCCATCACCTTCTATTTGGTTTTTTTTGTGCCCTTCCCCTCCTCTTATCCCCTCCTTCTCCTCCCTTCCTCTCTCCCTGGTAACCACTACACTCTTGTCCATGTCCATGAGTCTCAATTTTGTGTCCCACCTATGTATGGAATCATATAGTTCTTAATTTTTTCTGATTTACTTATTTCACTCAGTATAATGTTATCAAGGTCCATCCATGTTGTCGTAAATGATGTGATGTCATCATTTCTTATGGCTGAGTAGTATTCCATAGTATATATGTACTATGTCTTCTTTATCAATCATCTATTAAAGAGGTTTTTAGTTGTTTCCATGTCTTGGCCACTGTGAACAATGCTGCAATGAACATGGGGCTGCATGTGTCTTTATGTACCAGTGTTTTTGAGTTTTGGGGGTATATACCCAGTAGATGGATTGCTGGGTCATATGGTAGTTCTATTCTTAATTTTTTTGAGGAACCACCATACTTTCTTCCATAATGGTTGTACTACTTTACATTCCCACCACCAGTGAATGAGGGTTCCTTTTTTTCCACAACCTCTCCAACACTTGTTATTACCTGTCTTGTAGATAATAGCTAATCTAACAGGTGTGAGGTGGTATCTCATTGTAGTTTTGATTTGCATTTCTCTAATAACTAATGAGGATGAACATCTTTTTATATATCTGTTGGCCATTTGTATATCTTTGTGGGAGAAGTGTTTGTTCATGTCCTCTTCTCATTTTTATTGCATTATTTGCATGTTTGTTGTGGAGTTTTCTTTAGATCAGCTTAAGCCCCAAAGTCTTCTCTCCCTGGGGCTGAACTTTAGTCTCAGTCACTGCCCTGCCCCCCCACTCTTTCCTGTACACTCCCTCTTTATGATAAAAATCACACAAAGCCTTTCTTTCACCATAGCATTTGACTCTCCTCTTACCTTTTTTGATCCCCGTTCTTGAATCCTTTAACACATCTCATCATAGAAACACACCTCCCCTCCACCCACCAAGCCAATAGCAAGAGCAAGCATAAACGGCTCTGTTTTGAACTGTAGCTCCAAAGATTTAAATTTGAGCTGCAGTATAAAACTGGAATCTACCAACCAGATTCAGTCAAAGCTGCTTACACTTTATTTTCTGTAATTGTATAGTTGACTACAACTGCTTCTGCTCTTCTACTATCCAAATTTTAACATGCGGGGAAGGCCAAGCTTGACAAGTGACTGGGTGCAGGGAGCCAACAAAGATGGCAGATAGATGGGGGAAGAAGTCAAATCTTCCTCCCATCAGTTAGGCCTCCTGCCTCAGAAACATAGCTAGCCTCATCATTCATGACACTAATAAAAGATGACCTCCACAATATATTCAAACCCAATGGCATAGATTTGAACTGTCCAAATGGCACAGAGCTACCTTCACAGTGTCCCTTGATGAGTAAGAACATAGGTTCCTGAGATAAATTGTGGCCCTTGCTGGCTCTGTGACACAATCAAGTTGTTTCACCTCCCTGTAAAGTTCTTATGAGAGTTAAGCTAATTCATACAGTGAAATTCTTAGAACAATTCAATCAATGTTCAAAAATTATTTGCTTTTTTTATTCCAGCTTATAATAAAAGTGGCACTATTTACAGAATATTTCCATCTAGAAGCTTGGGAAAAGCTATCACATACCCTGGGTTGGAGCACTGACAATGGTGTGGATAATTTTAAATAAATATTACACTATTAAAACATGAAGTACAGCCTGACCAGGCAGTGGCGCAGTGGATAGAGTGTCGGACTGGGATGTGGAAGACTCAGGTTCGAGACCCCGAGGTCGCCAGCTTGAGCATGAGCTCGTCTGGGTTGAGCAAAAAAAAAAAAAAAAAAAAAAAAAAAGCTCACTAGCTCGGACCTAAGGTCCCTGAGCAAGGGGTCGCTCAGTCTGCTGAAGGCCTGCGGTCAAGGCACATATGAGAAAGGAACCGATGAACAACTAAGGTGTTGCAACAGACAATGAAAAACTGATGATTGATGCTTCTCGTCTCTCTCTGTTCCTGTCTGTCCCTATCTATCCCTCTCTCTGACTCTCTCTCTGTCCCTATAAAAAAAAAACAAAAAAACATGAAGTACATATAATCAGTTATGTATAGGATGATAAACATTCCCAAAATAATTTCAGGACCTATTAAGAGACTA
Organism: Saccopteryx leptura; assembly: GCF_036850995.1. Lineage (NCBI taxonomy): Eukaryota > Metazoa > Chordata > Mammalia > Chiroptera > Emballonuridae > Saccopteryx > Saccopteryx leptura. The sequence goes on along the minus strand of NC_089503.1, from coordinate 204,874,728 downwards.
GAAAATAATTCTTCAAAATTAGGTTAACATTATTATATATTATCACTCCATAAATGTTGTAATGGGGTTATGACATTTCTGTGTGTGCCCTCAAAGAGACTAAGATGCCTCAGAGACATCATTATTGTGAATAGAATATGGGAAGACCAAGATATGCTATAGTGCTATTAACTATAGTCTTCTTTTAACATAGAGTTATACATATAATGTATAAAGCATAGAAGAAAGGAACACAAGAAAAACAATGTGTCACCTTATTTCATATATATTCCAAAGAGAAAGGTTCCCAGAGCAAGAGGTAAGAATGACCCTAACCATGTGGAACTTCTATTCCTATTTTCATGATTAAGATCATCCAACTATCATTACTCTAATCACAAATACACACTAACAAGACCATTTAGAAGATTATTAAATATGCTTTTAAGCTATAAATGTAATACTGACATTATCTCTCTTAAATTGTTTTTTTATATTCCTATATCAATCACTTAAAAAAAGTGATAATCATACATTCCTCAGAGGCAGAAAAGAGAAGAGATAAAATGAGGATAAATGGGGAAAAAGATAAAGGGAAAATCCAGGATAAGCCCAAGGCACTATAACATATGTAGGTCAGACAAGGCAAGACCAGTAAAGGAGATGAAGGAAGAATCAGTGATGTAAAGGAAGAATTGAAGAATCTGTCTTTGTAGCCAAAAGACAAAAGAGTGTTAAACAGAAAGAAGCAAAAAAGAAAAGCATCTAATTCTTCTTGGAGTTTAGATAGCATGAGAATGAGATGAGACCATTGGCTTTGACACATGGAGATTGCTGTGACATCATCAAGAGCATCCACATCAAGTAGAAAGATTTCAAGTCCATGGTGGAGGGGGGCAGGAGAGACTAGGCAATAGAAATGGTTGTAGAAAGATCAGTAAATTGGGGAGCTTGATCCAATCTCTTACGGTTAAAGCAAACATAATTTTTTTTAGGATTATAGGAATTTAGAAAGAAAGACCCTAATCTCAAAAGGCCCAAGCCCAGACACCTTCGCTGTAATAGCTTATGATGCCATCTCAAAAATTCTGAAAAAAAATACTTTTATTTTTTAAGAGTGACTTGAAACATTAAAATTCAACTTTTAAATTATATTTCATTACATTTAATATGGTCACATAGCCTTCCTTTTAGCAATCATATATTAACAAACAATGAGACAAAAGACATTATGACAATATAGAACAATTTCTTACACTATCTCTTTATTTAAGACCAGATCAGATTTTTTCTAATTATAATAAGCTATCAATGGTAAGTTCTCATCTCTGTCCCACTGTTAGAGAAATTGGCACTATATGAATTAACTATAATTTCATTTAACATTTATTCTTATCTCATGGCTTAAAGAAGCTACCCTGTTTTGAAATAGGTTTTGTTTTTTGGGGTTTTTTTTGTTTGTTTGTAACTGTATTCCTCTGGTATTTCATTTCTATTAATATTCAACATGAAATATGATGCCTTTAAATATCAATAACTGTCCCAGCTCATCCATAATTCATAAATTCCTTTTTAACATGTAATCCAAGGTATTGGTATTGTCCATTGACTCTGGAATTAAAATGAGATAGAAGACTGGCAAGCAGCAGTAGAAAATAACTGTCAGTTTCTGCAAACTTATAAAAATCAACTGGGGAGATGCAGTTTATATTAGCTCCATGTCAAGAAGAAAAAGCTATTAGAGGCACCCCATGGATTCAAATTCCATTTTATTTATTTTATTTACATTTTAACAATGTTTGATAAGGTGAAGTTCTTGAGTAATACTGTATCATTTGCAAGATGGGTTGTGAATCTTAAGAAGGAACTAGTCCTAACCATGACAAATGTCATTTTCAGAAATGAATTTTAAAAATATTTACAGCTTCCAGTCTAAAAATATGGCTGTGTTAATAGAAATGTGATCACATTCCAAAGTGGAAAAGCAAAGCATGGTGAAATAGTATGCCTTCCTTAAATGAATCAAAGAATAGTTTTAAAGATAACAGTAATCCCTTTACGGGCTAAGATATTTTTATAAAGCTTTAGTTAATACTTCTAATAATGAATGAAGCCTTACTTCAATGTAGATTAAAATATTTCACTTTTAGAGATGCCTCAAGAAATTTAACCCACTGTATTCCATATTACATAATACAATATTAACAATGGCTAACAATATTTCAAATACATTCAAGCTGAATAAATGCCTTTTCATTGAGGACAGACTATATTCTATGAGATGTTAACTCATAAAATTACATAAATGGTAGGACTAAGTATGACATTTGTTTCCTTATCTAAACTATTCATCTCACACTTAAAATGCTCAATGTATATGCTAAATAAATGTTAAAGAAACATCTAACCAAATGCCCTGGTTTTCATCCCAGCACAAGTGGCAGACAAGAGCAGACTACTCCCTTCACTCAGTCTGCACCAGTTACTCTACTTGTACATTCCATGCTCATTCCATCTTTTGAAGTCTTCGTTTCCCCAGCCCTCTTATGGCTGCTTCATGAATCCATCTATGTCTCACCTGGCATGTCATCTCCTCAGCACAAACTGCCTGGCCACCCTACCTAGTGCACCACCCTCCGTAAGTCAATATCTATGCACCACACTCACTTCTTGACATATTAAGGTAAAATTAGCAAGTGAGTTGTGTATTAGTGTTCTACAAGAGGCAAACAATACCAAGCCTAGACTCAACCAGCTCTACAAACAACACACCCAAACACACAGACACAATGAGAAGACAGAGAAGTGCAATCCAAATGAAACCACAAGAGAAACCTCCAGGAAATGAACTGAGTGATATGGAAATAACCAAACTTCCAGATACAGAGTTTAAAATAATGATTGTTAGGATGCTTAGGGATCTGAGAACAACAATGGATGGTCATTACAAACACCTAAATAAAGAGATAGCAAGTATAAAAAAGGACATTGAAATATTTAAAAAGACTCAGTCAGAGATGAAATATAATATCAGAAATGAAGACCACACTAGAAGGAATTAAAAGCAGGATGGATAAAGCTGAGGATCAAATCAGCGAGTTGGAGGACAAGGTGAACGAAGGCATGGAAGCAGAGCAGAAAAAAGAAAAGAGACTCAAAAAGTCTAAGGAAACTCTAGAGAGCTCTGTGACAACATGAAGAGAAATAACATCTGCATCATAGAGGTTCCTGAAAAAGAAGCAAAAAAAAAATGGATAGACACTTTATTCATACAAATCATAGCTGAAAACTTTGTTAAATTGATGCAGGGAAGGGTCTACATCAAGTAAGAATCACAGAGAACTCCATTAAAGAGAAACCCAAAGAAATCCACAACAAAACACATCATAATTAAAATACCAGAGCTAAGCGATAAAGAGAAAATATTAAAAGCTGCTAGAGAAAAAAAGGCTATTACCTACAAAGGAGGCCCCATAAGAATGACATCCAACTTCTCAACAGAAACACTTAAGGCCAGAAGGGAATGGCAAGAAATATTCAAAGTAATGCAGAACAAGAGCCTACAACCAAGACTACTTTATCCAGCAAGGCTATCATTTAAAATTGAAGGAGAAATAAAAAGCTTCCCAGACAAAAAACAAATCAAGGAATTCATTACAACCAAACCAATGCTGCAGGAAATGTTAAGGGACCTGTGGTAAACAGATCAAAGTGGGAAAAGAATATAGCAAAAGAGGAATACAGCTTTGAAGAATAAAATGGCAATAAACTACATATCAATAATAACTTTAAATGTAAATGGATTAAATGATCCAATAAAAAGACATAGGGTAGCTGCATGGATAAGAGAACAACCCATACAGATGCTGTCTACAAAAGACACACCTTAAAACAAAAGATGCACATAGACTGAAGGTAAAAAGATGGAAAAAATATTTCATGCAAATGGAAATAAAAAATAAGCTGAGGTAGCAATACTTATATCAAACAAAATGGACTTTAAAACAAAGGCTATAGTGAGAGATAAAGAAGGCCACTACATAATGATAAAGGAAGCAATCCAACAGGAAGATATAACCATTATAAATATGTACCTAATATAGGAGCACCTAAATATATAAAGCAGACTTAGATGATTATAAAGGGTGAGATCAACAGCAATACTATAATAGTAGGGGAATTCAATACCCCACTAACATCACTAGATAGATCCTCAAGAAAGAAAATTAACAAAGAAACAGCAGACTTAAAGGACACACTAGATCAACTGGATTTAATGGATATCTTCAGAACCTTTCACCCTAAATCAGCAGAATATATACATTCTTTTCAAGAGCTCATGGTACATTCTCTAGAATAGACCACACATTAGGGCACAAAAGCAGTTTCAACAAATTTAAGAAGACTGAAATCATATCGAGCACTTTCTCTGATCAGAATGGCATGAAACTAGAAATCAACCACAACAGAAAAACTCAAAAATTCTCAAACACATGGAAACTAAATAGCAGGTTGTTAAATAACAAATGAATTAAGAATGAAATCAAAGAAGAAATAAAAAAAATCCTAGAAACGAATGATAATGAGCATACAATAACTCAAAATTTATGGGACACAGCAAAAGCAGTACTGAGAGGGAAGTTCATAGCATTACAGGCATACCTTCAGAAGCTAGAAAAAGCTCAAATAAACAACTTAACCCTGCATCTAAAAGAACTAGAAAAAGAACAGCAAATAAAGCCCAGAGGTAGTAGAAGAAAGGAAATAATAAAGATCAGAGTGGAAATAAATGACATAGAAGCTAAAGAAACAATACAGAGGATCAATGAAACCAAGAGCTGGTTCTCTGAAAGAGTGAACAAGATCGATGAACCCTTAATCAGACTCACCATGAAAAAAAGAGAGAGAACTAAAATAAATAAAATTAGAAACGAGAGTGGAGAAATAACAACTGACAAAACAGAAATACAAAATATTGTAAGAAAATACTATGAAGAACTGTATGCCAAAAAAATTAGACAATCTAGGTGAAATGGACAAATTCCTTGAAACATATAATCTTTCAAAAATCAATCTGGAAGAATCAGAAAACCTAAACTGACTGATTACAACAAATGAGATCAAAATAGTTATCAAAAAACTCCCAAAAAACAAAGGCCTTGGGCCGGATGGCTTCACAGGGGAATTCTACCAAATATTCAAAGAAGAACTAACTCCTATCCTTCTCAAACTATTTCAAAAAATTCAAGAGGAAGAAAGACTTCCAAGTTCCTTTTATGAGGCGAGTATTATTCTGATTCCAAAACCAGGCAAAGACAACACAAAGAAAGAAAATTATAGGCCAATATCCCTGATGAACGTAGATGCTACAATTCTCAACAAAATATTAGCAAACCAGATCCAGCAATACATGAAAATAATAATACATCATGATCAAGTGGGATTCATTTGGGGGAGACAAGGATGGTACAATATTTGTAAATCAATCAATGTGCTTCATCACATAAACAAAAGGAAGGAGAAAAACCACATGATAATTTCAATAGATGCAGAAAAAGCATTTGATAAAATACAGTACCCATTTATGATCAAAACTCTCAGCAAAGTGGGAATACAGGGAACATACCTCAACATGATAAAGGCCATCTATGACAAATTTACTGCCAACATCTTAATAAATGGGCAAAAATTAAAAGTAACCCACTTAAGATCAAGAACAAGACATGAGTGCCCCCTTTCACCACTCTTATTCAACATAGTACCGGAAGTCCTAGCTGCAGCAATCAGACAAGAAGAAAAAATAAAAGGCATCCAAATTGGAAAAGAGGAAGTAAAACTATCACTATTTGCAGATATGATGCTGTATATAGAAAACCCTAAAGTTTCAGTCAAAAAACTATTTGACCTGATAAATGAATTCAAACAGTAGCAAGTTATAAAATATATACACAGAAATCAGAGGCATTTTTATACACCAATAATGAACCGTCAGAAAAAGAAATTAAGGAAACCTAAATTTAACCTTCACTATTGAAAAAAAAAAAAGAACCTAGGAGTAAACTTAACCAAGGAGGTTAAAGACTTGTACTCAGAAAATTATAAAACATTAATAAAAGAAATCAAGGAAGATACAAAAAAGTGGAAGCATATACAGTGTTCATGGATAGGAAGAATAAACATCATTAAAATGTCCATATTACTAAAAGCAATTTAAAATTCAATGCAATATCAATTAAAATACCAATGACATACTTCAAAGATATAGAACAAATATTCCAAAAATTTATATGGGACCAAAAAAGAACACGAATAGCATCAGCAATCTTGAAAAAGAAGAATAAAGTGGGAAGTATCACATTTCCTGATATCAAGTTATACTACAAGTCCATTGTACTCAAAACAGCTTGGTACTGGCATAAGAACAGGCATATAGATCAATGAAACAGAATAGAGAACCCAGAAATAAACCCGCACCTTTATAGATATTTGACAAAGGAGTTAAGAGCATACAATGGAGTAAAGACAGTCTCTTTAACAAATGGTGTTGGGAAAATTAGACAGCTACCTGAAAAAAAGGAAAATAGACCACCAACTTACACCATTCACAAAAATAAACTCAAAATGAATAAAAGACTTAAATGTAAGTTGTGAAACCATAAGCATCTTAGAAGAAAACATAGGCAGTAAGCTCTTTGATATCTCTCGCAGCAATATATTTGCCGATTTATCTCCACGAGCAAGTGAAACAAAAGACAGGATAAACAAATGGGACTGTATCAAACTAAAAAGCTTTTGTACAGCTAAAGACAATAAGAACAGAATAAAAAGACAAACCACACAATGGGAGAATATATTTGACAAACGTCTGATAAGGGGTTAATAACCAAAATTTATAAAGAACTTGTAAAACTCAACACCAGAAAGACAAACAATCCAATCAAAAAATAAGCGAAAGAAATGAGTAGACACTTCTCCAAAGAGGACATACGGATTGCCAATAAGCATATGAGAAAATGCTCAACATCACTAATCATTAGAGAAATGCAAATTAAAACCACAATGAGATATCACCTCACACCAGTAAGAATGGTGCTCATCAACAAAACAACACAGAATAAGTGCTGGCAAGGATGTGGAGAAAAGGGAACCCTCCTGCACTGCTGGTGGGAATGTAGACTGGTGCAGCCATTGTGGAAAACAGTATGGAGATTCCTCAAGAAATTAAAAATCGAACTGCCTTTTGACCCAGCTATACCACTTTTAGGAATATACCCCCAGAAAACCATAGCACTGTTTGAAAAGAAGAAATGCACCCTCATGTTTATGGCAGCATTGTTCACAGTAGCGAAGATCTGGAAACAGCCTAAATATCCATCAGTGAACGAGTGGATTAAAAAGCTTTGGTACATATATACTATGGAATACTACTCAGCCATAAGAAATGATGACATCGGATCATTTACAACAACATGGATGGACTTTAATAACATTATACTGAGCAAAATAAGTAAATCAGAAAAACTAAGAACTATATGATTTCATACATAGGTGGGACATAAAAATGAGACTAAGAGACATGGACAAGAGTGTGGGGGTTACAGGGTGGGGTGAGGAGAGGGAGGGGGTTGGGTGTGGGGAGGGGCACAAAGAAAACCAGTTAGAAGGTGACGGAAGACAATTGGACTTTGGGTGATGGGAATGCAGCATAATCAAATGTCAAAATAACTTAGAGATGTTTTTTCTGAACATATGTACCCTGATTTATCAATGTTACCCCATTAAAATTAATTTAAAAAAAGGATTTAGAGAATTAGCCTTAATAAACAACATTCTAATAGTGGGGGTGGGGGAGAACATATGCATACAGCTTGGCCAGGTGGTGGCGCAGTGGATAGAGCATCGGACTGGGATACAGAGGACCCAGGTTAGAGACCCTGAGGTTGCCAGCTTGAGCGTGGGCTCATCTGGTTTGAGCAAAGCTCACCAGCTTAGACCCAAGGTCGCTGGCTTGAGCAAGGGATTCTCGGTCTGCTGAAGGCCCATGGTCAAGGCACATATGAGAAAGCAACTGATGAACAACTAAGGTGTTGCAGCGAAAAACTGATGATTGATGCTTCTCATCTCTCTCCGTTCCTGTCTGTCTGTCCCTACCTATCCCTCTGTCTGACTCTCTGTCTCTGTGAAGGAAAAAAGAGAATATATGCATACCATGGAGAGGAAAAAAGTCAAAATTAGGCAATTGAGAGTGGAGAGGGCAATATAAATGTTGACCTTAAGGAATGTGACACAAATGTGAAAATATAAGTGAGAGAACCTTAACAATCTAAGATGTCACTGGTCATATACACACATATTGGATTGTAATGAGAACAGTATATGACTTATATCAATGGTTTTTAAAAGTATATGAACAAGTTTAAATAGTCCAAGGAAGGTCAAGTGACTACCCACCATGAGACCTCACGTAGTGGAATTAATTTAGTAATTTCACCATGTTCAGTTCAGGTGTTGGTCTTGAGTTTTTCTGAAATTAGATCTCTCCAGTGCCCAGAAGCTGAAATGCCTCCCGAAAATGGTACTCACAAGTGACAGAAGGTATGAGCTAGGTAGGACACCAGCTGACCTCAACTCTCTCTGTGTATCTCTCTGTCTCTCAGAATTACTTATATTGGCATTTTCCTTTCCTTGATTAATCTATTCAGTCAAGTCTATCTTCAATATAAGTACCATTCTGCTTTTGTTCTTATCCAACCTGAGTTTTTATTTCCAAGTTCTTAGAAAAGAGGGGTAGAGGTGGAATGTAGCATCATACATGTACCACCTACATCTTCTAGAATGTCACAAACTAACTACTAAGTCAATCCACTTTCAGAATTATGATTGTTGTTGATACATATAAACAGATGAAGGTTTTTCAAGCTCTTGTATAGCCTTTTGAGAAGTTCCACATTCCTACTTATAATGCTAAAGATGCTCTCTGAACATCTTTACATGTGACGCTGATAGGATTAGTTCCTGTAATTCAAATGTGTATTAAACCAATAAGGAAATGTGAAATAAATATTGATGTATATCTATAAATGTTAGCAACCTTCTCCTTTGCCAATCCTTTAGATACAGATCATGAATAAAATCACTAATAATATCTTATACCAAAGAAATTATACTTTTGTTTAATAATCTGGGTAAAGCAGGTTTTAGTTTAAATTTTTCACTGAATTTAATTTTGCAGTACCTTAACTGTTGAAATAAATCAGCATGATGTTAAATAACATTTGTTTCTCAATATCTGCTGTAAATGTTTCCAGAATTGAAGAAGTTTGACACAGGTAAGTTTATAAACTCAATGATAAGAAGTAAAAATAAAATTTTAAAATAAAAACACTAACTCTAAGCATTTCTTCAAGAAAGTTTGACACTACTCCAATATTACTAAATCATAAAATAATTATGATCTTTCACATTTTTTTATAATTCCTTTCAAATTTAGTGTTTCATTTGATCTTTACCACAGTAATAGTTCAATATCACAATGATAGTTTATAGAAAGGTCAACAGACATGCTGAGAGATTAAGTAATCTACCCAAAATGATTCAGCTAGCAGGTAGCAGATCTGAATTTAAGGTTACAACCAGAACTCATGAAAACTGAATCAAAATCTAGAGCAATTTTTTATACATCAATACTAGTGCTATTTGTTTCTCTTTGTCAGAAAGAAAATTTATTATAAAATGTGTTATATACATGTCCACAAGTAGGAAACAAAGTTGATTCATTGTTTTTCTCTTTACCTTGTTTCAAATATATAATGCCCAAACTCCTTCTAATGTTATTTTTATCATGAAATAACCAGCAGTGAACCTTCACTAGAATAGTATTAAAGTATAAAAAATAAGATATTACCATGGTGAAATTATGGGTATATTATACTCAGACCCAGGTTAGCAGCAGAATAAAAAGCCCACACAGATGAAAAATGAGAGTGTCTACAATAAAACCTATGTCCTGAGCTCAGTTTTATATTTTTAAAACTTGCTGAGAGTCATAATGTGACTTATTCTTCACTAGAAAAAGGTCTTATTATCTATTCCTTCAGACCTAAGCTTGGAGTATCCAAAGTAAATAATGGCCTCAGACTTTTCATGAAGCTTCAGTAACTTTTCCCCAAAGGCTACTGGTAATGACTTCTTGTCAAAAGGAATAGAAAAAACATTTTCTCAATTCCTCTGGAAGTAGCTCTACATTGATTTCCCGAGATGTGGTTGTGCAGCTGTCCAAGTTGGCAAATGGACACACAATCCCCTCCAGCTCTCTGAGGCAAATCAGACCCTTAAGTGACAGCAGCAGCCCCAACACTCCCTTGTACCCTTCAGATTGGCTACTGTCACCACTGCAGGGATGTCACTGATGTCATTGTCTCCAATTTGGTGGGTTATGCTCAAATTAAACTCACCAAAAATATAGCATCACTTCTATCTTAACCTTAAAATGCCTAATAATATGTGTATACATATAGGTATTTGAGTTTAGGTTTTCCGTCATCAATTTGCTTTCTTGGAAAAAGCCATTCTGTGTCTACAGAAATTATTTATACCAACCATCTATGACACCAAATGAAATCATTTTAAATCTGCTGAAGTTTTCATTAAGTGGGTGAAAATGCCATTGTGTGACTCTGGCTCCCCATTGTCGCCTCTCTACTTGTACAACACAGGGATTAAGGAGAATTTACTTCCTATCTCCAGGGTTCAACCTCTTTATCTGCACACGTGAGAGGCTAGCACTTGTTTGTAGATTCAGTAAAGGCACAACCCCCTAAACCACTTAGAATCTCAAGCATACCATCTATAGCAAGTAAATATTAGCTTTTATCTTTAGTGTTTATTACTTATAAATATCTTATATATGTTTCAGCAATTATGACTTATAAGAGAAGCTTATCTCCCTTGTACAGTTTTTGTTTCCGCTGTTCCTAGATTTTTGTGTTTCTTAATATGATATATATATTTCAGAGTTATTTTCCATTTATGTTTCAAGTGAGAAAAACTATTAAAATAATAATAAAATCCTTTTACCATATGGGTTTACACTTTAGAATCAAAATCAATGTAAGTGGCTCAAAGCTATTAGTGTCTTTGCAGTCAGATAAATAATTTATAATTGTCAGCATCAAAATAAACATGTTGAAACATCATACAGCAATGCCCATAACATCAATACTATGTTTTCTTTCCTCTAACCACAGCTTCCCTGCGACACATTTTATTTTCAGTTAAGATAATTGATTATTGCTCACTTGGGTAGCTAAAATCTTCTCCTTGTCTAGGCTCCCCCTGCTTCTGAAGGAGCTTCTAGAATGACAGTTTGCTGAGCCCATCTTGTGATAGCAGACATTGGATTCTGAAACTACTGCTTCATGTGGGGTCCTAGCCTCCCTGTGAAGTATGGGCCCAAGTGGCTGTCCTATAGTTACAGAGAAAGACTCTTCCCTTCTTCTGGCCTAGACATGCCTATCCAATGAGATGGCTACATGTTTATATTTGAACTTGTTTCTACTGATTTAAATAAAAGAACATTTAAAATGCATTTCTTCAGTTGCATTTCATGCGCTCAATTGCCAGACAGCTTGTGGCCATCATGCTGGATAGCACACATGCAGAACAGTCCCATCATTACAGAAAGTTCTGTTGGTCGGCCCGGCCTAGACTTAGGAAGAACAAAGAGAGGAGCAAAGTCTAAAGCCCAGTGTGGAGGTACCATCTCCAGCATACAGTGAGAGGCAGTCCACACTGACTTCTCCTTTTTGTTCATAACATTTCCTTCCAAAATTTTCGTGATTTCTTACTTACTGTGTTGTTATGTATAAATTTATGGCAGTAAATCAATGAATGTGCTTTCCACTTGTGGAAGAATGACAAAAGTATGCTCCATATATGCATTGCTGAGATCCCAAGAAATGTATTTGATTATTTTTATTTGTAGTTTTACATCATGTTGATAGGAAAACTCTTTCTCATCCCTACTCTGTATTTGGATACACTGTGGCTCCTTAAAGCTCCACTGTCTAAATTTTATTCCATTTGGAAGGAATTTAAGATAATCTCACAATATTAAACTGCCTAGTTAAAATTTCAGAGTGTTTCCCTGAAATGTCCCTCTTAAAGATTCATAACATTTCTTTCACAGTGCTTAATATTAATATATTGTCCTTTCCATGTCTCTTATTATTATAGTTATCAAGAGAATCCACGGGCTGTAAGACTTCAGAGAATAGTACATTTGGAACATGCCAAGAAACTGTCCCTCCCTAAATTCGGATGATAAAAGGCTCCAGCAGGAAGGGCTGCATTAAATGTTCAGATGAATCTGTTGCCAAATAGAGCAGCTGTTTATACTTGGCGGCCGACTGCCACAGAGCTCATCTCATTTGCAAATCTTGGAATATGGAGATGCAGATAAATGTTAGCACTATAAACCAGCAAATGCAGGATGAGCTGTATTCTTGTATTTGGAGAAAAACTTCATATTTCATATTTGTGCTTATGGAGTTTTGAAACCTTATTCATAAACATGTCATCTGAGCAGCATGGTGCATGAGACATTTTTAATATGTCCAAAGACGTATTAAGTTACTTCCTTACATAGCATTATACAGACAAATATTTTAACACTACACTTGTTTAAAATGTGAAGGAAAATGACGTTTAGCAATGGAAACAAAAATGTGTCTGCTGTGTTGTCTTAATAAAATGGATGTTTTCTGTCAATCAAGTATCATAGATAAAAACAATATTTCTTTTTCTTAGAGACAAAAAGGTCCGCAATCAGTAGTTAAAAACACATTAGAATATTTTTTTGGGGTAAGTTCTCTTGGTTCACACATTCACTTCTTAGCAGTCACAAAAAAGTTCAAACCTCATATTACTTATCCTTGAATGGAAAGAAATTCAACCATTATTACTAATAGCCAATCAAGGCAAAATATGTACTTTTACATTTGGTGGAAGAGGACTATTCTGATCTATTAATCAATTCATTGTTCCCTACAGCCAGAAGGCTCTCTCAAAAGTACAAATCTGATCACATGGAATTCTTAATTAAAGCCGTACAATGGCTTCCGTTATTCACAGGAAAAACATCTAAACCTTTAACCTTTACCATGGTATAGCAGAGGTCCCCAAACTTTTTACACAGGGGGCCAGTTCACTGTCCCTCAGACCGTTGGAGGGCCGCCACATACAGTGCTCCTCTCACTGACCACCAATGAAAGAGGTGCCCCTTCCGGGAGTGCAACGGGGGGGCCAGATAAATGGCCTCAGGGGGCCACATGCAGCCTGCGGGGCCGTAGTTTGGGGATGCCTGGTACTGCTTGACTGATCTTTCCTGCCTCTGAACCCGCCCTGGCACTGTCAGAGCCTCTCAGAGTACCCCATAGGGCACCACATGAATATTAAATGAATGGGTAAATAAACACTATACTTTTTTCTCAGATAAGAAGCATCCAGAGAAAAGAGATGGATGGGATATGTACATTTATCTCACCACCCTATTAAAATAGAAACACTTTCAGCCCCTCATTCTTCATCTCCTTATTACATTTTATTTTTCATAGCATAAATAATCCCTGATATATGTTAATGTATGTATATTAACCTCATAATGGGAAAGATGTTGTTTGTTGTGTCCACTCTTATATCTCCTAGTTACTTAAAAATAATTTGACAGGGAGTCAAAACCTGATAAACTTATATTGAATTAGCGAATGAAAGAACAGCTCTGTTTCTTAAGCACTCCGTTGGGTCATCAGTTAAACGGTCAGAAAGCACTTTCCAAGGTGACCTTCCCTTAGGTCATTATCTTTGTCCCCAGCTACCATTCTCCTCTCCAAGTTATATTTTGAGGGAATCATTTATTTATTCATTGCAAAGATCTTTTTGTTCTTCCCTCACTTAAAAAGAGCTTGGTTGGCACTCCTTGTCTTGGCGATCAAGTTTAAAGCACTAAGCATAGCCTCACAATATGGCCCTTGTTTGAACTGCCAGGTGAATGCCCCCACTTGGCATGTTACGGCTGGGCTGACCATCTCACGGTTCCTCTAGCCTGCCAAGCTCTCTCCCATTCACTGGTGTGTCTTTGCATATACTGGTTGCTCTGGCTAACCTTATTTTCCTGGATAAATTCTTACTTTTTTTGCAGATTTGTGCTTTGGAAGCAACTTCCTCTGGGAAAACTTCTCCAGACCTCAAATGTGAAGAAAGATCCTTTGGTCTTTTCAGTCCTTTCTACTTTCCATATCTACTACTTACCCCCCTGTCATTTGATTGACGGCAAGACCTTTGATGGCAGAAGTGATCACTGTTACAAACGATGGCTGTGCATAGATACAGTATTTGCTAAAATGAAGACTGAGAACCAAATATCTCATAATTCTAAAATAGCTGCTTACAAAGCTGCTTACCAGCAGTTACTTTTAAGATTGAGAACAGATAATTTTTCATAAGAACCTAAAACAATACTGGGAATGTGAAAAGCTCTCACGGACTAGCTGAGAGTGAGGGAACCATGGCTGATCACCTGATTTACCTGAACTGGCCAATGTGTAAAAAGTTCAGGATACTTGTAAGACAAAGGAACACTGATCAGTGAAGGACTGAGCTCATTTTCAGCAATTTGTTTCAAAAGGCCAACTCTTCCTTATCCTAAAAATCCCACACTCAACTCCACAGGATATTCCATCCACACTCAACACCTCTTTTCTCACACCTGCACAAACCGCCAATGCTGCCCTGAGAAATGAACAAACGTAAGGAAAACCTAGAAGAACAAGAGTGGAAGAGCTTGTGCCATTAACTTACTGATTAGTCTTTGATTTTCTACATAGTACTGCCTTTGGGACAGGCTCTTAGATTTGACCATAAACCCCATTATACTGATGTGTAAAATCGCTTCTAAGATTGCAACATTATATTGCTACCAGTGTCAGAATGGGTAAGAATGGAGTATTAGCATATCAAAATCTGTCCTTAAGCAGCACAAAACAGCAAAACGCTGCCTTATCTTTGAAGATTATGGAGACAACCTGACACAGCACTGAGGGAGCTGCATATATGTTCTCAGCCACAGCAGCAGTGAGAAGACAAGTCTCCTCCTCTAAACTGACAGTACAACTTATTATCATAAATCAGGGACTGCCTTAGGAAGCGACAGGACATGTTGAATAACTACTGGGAGAGAGAACAGTTCAGTATCAACTGAGGCAAAACCCATTTACCCATTATGAGATAGAGAAAAGACGTTTCCACTTAGACACAGAAGTTATTAACACATTTTTAGCCTTTGGATAGTTCCTTGCCTCTCTGGACCTCAATGTCCTCATTAAAATGAGTGTAATAGTATCTGCATCACTCTCTTTTTATGGAAATTTAAACAGATAAGAAACATAAAACATTTAGCACATTATTGGCACATAGCAGTTCAGCAATAATTGATTAATATGCTGTTTAGGTATTTTTGTGTGTGTGGTTTCCCAATCAAGCATGCTAATTTATTGAAAAATGAGCCTTTGAATTTTTCCATCCTTGCTGTATAGAGACAAAGAAAGGAGAGGAAGCGGTAAAGAATGAATGGTGTACTTTGTAAAGAACTAATTTTTCAGTGACTAAGTCAAAAGACTATCTGAAGAGCTTGTTAGCCTGACCTGTGGTGGCGCAGTGGATAAAGCGTCGACCTGGAAATGCTGAGGTCACCAGTTCGAAACCCTGGGCTTGCCTAGTCAAGGCACATATGGGAGTTGATGCTTCCAGCTCCCCCCCCCCCATTCTCTCTCTTGTCTCTCCCTCTCCTCTCTAAAATGAATAAAAAATAAAAAATAAAAAAAGAGCTTGCTATTCTTGAAATGTGCCAATTTCTGTGAGTTATCAAAAGAAGTAGCTCTATTTGGCTAATGCAGTATCTTCTAGAATTTGTAATAAAGATTAAGTTAGATATTATGTAAAGCTTCTGTGACACCAAAGATGGCGCCCTACCATCCCTCCTGGTAATCATGCCCTTAAGTAGTTCTTTCCCTTTGACTCTAGGCTGTCTGTGACTCACTCTTGACCAACATAATGCAGAGGAGGTGAAGCTCTGGCCATAATGACCAGAGAGAGGCTGGGTCAGAAGAAGCCTTGCAGTTTCAGATTGAGTTTCTTGACGCATTCACTCTTGGAATGCTCCCTCTCAGAAAACCAGATCCATGCAATGAAGCCCAAGCCACGTGAAGAGGCCAGCGACAGCAACCAAACTGAAATCCCTGGCGGATTTTTAGCCAATAACCAACAGCAACTGCCAGTCTTGCAAATGAGCAATCTTGGAAACTAAGTTCAGCTGGGCCTCACTTCTACTGAAAATTCAGGAGATGTCCCAAGTAAGAATTACCCAGCTGAGCTAAACAAGTCACACAACCAAGTAAAATAATAATAAATTATTGCTTAAACATCCTAAGCTTGAGGATGACTTTCTTACGCAGCAATAGATAATAGGAACAGTGGCATACCAAACCTCTTGATACAGGGCATAAGGTAGAAATAAAATAAGGCTGATTGAATCAGAGGTTTGTTAGAGAGTTTGACTTTCTTTGTGTGTGTAACAGAGACAGAGAGACAGAGAGTGACATATAGGGACAGACAGGATGGGAGAGAGATGAGAAGCATCAATTCTTTGTTGCGGCACCTTAGGTGTTCACTGATTGCTTTCTCTTATGTGCCTTGACCAGGGGTTACAGCAGACCAAGTGACCCCTTGCTCAAGCCAGCAACCTTGGGCTCAAGCTGGTGAGCCTTACTCAAATCAGATGAGCCCAAACTCAAGCTGGTGACCTTGGATTTTCAAACCTAGGTCCTCCACGTCCCAGTCCTATGCTCTATCCACTGTGTCACTGCCTGGTCAGGCTGGAGAGTTTGATTTTGAATCAATTTCTATCTCGCTGATGTCAAAAGCTTGATAGAGATAACTGATATGGTATTAAAAGAATTCCAAGATAAACACATTTTAACTTTTTTAAAATTAAGACATATCTTGCAATCAATTGTATAATTGACATTGTTTTTTCTCTTAAATACTGAAAGATGCATCTAAAAATTGATGGCATCTTAGATCTTCAATACAATATATTCAATAGATAGTCTAAACACTCTCTCTTGGGTCAACTTCCTCAGAATTCTTGTAGAGTCAGTTTAAACAAGTTTCTGGTCCTCACTAACTTAGCAAAAAGAAAGAAAAAAAAATTGAAACCGGATCAAGACATTTGCATCTGAACAAGCTGTCCAAGTTATCCTCATACATAATAATGTCTGAAAAACACTAATCTAGGTAGCAAAATATATAGAGTAGGTTAGAATATTAAATTAGCCCCTCCATTGATATATGTTCATTAAATTGTTATTGACTTTAGACTTTTGACATTTCTAGAGTCTTAAGTTGAGTGATGTAGTAGACATAAAAAATACTCCCACATTTTATTTTTTTAAAACTCCATAAGGTGTAATTTTTATTATACCGCTCAATGGCAAACATATTTTGAAATTACAGTAATGAATCTCCTCCTTCTTGCTACATAGCCTTTTATCTGTTATTGTTATTTTAGTAATCCAGCTGCCTACATATTATCTATTCTAAGTTATCTCAAATACATAAGTTGCATTAAATTTTAACTTTTTTCCAATTAAAAATATTTAGATATTATAATTATATTTTAACTAATTACAATGCATGGAGAGAATGTGAAACTACTTCTTAAATTGATACATACAATATTCTAAAAATTGATATAAATCTGTACAAACATGCTCTCTAAATATTTAAATTTTTCTTCAATGCTTGAATTGCACAGGGAAGTATACTTGGGTTTGCAAACATGAAATGGCTTTACCTCCAGACATATAAAGAGTTCCTGTTGCTTAGCTCTTTGATGCTCTTTCCTTAGAAATGAGAAGTTGTTGAATCAATTGTTAAATTAAATTAGACATTCACACCCTGATAGCCATGTTGCCCATTATGTGCGGCTTCTCTTTGTTTATTAAAGCACAGCCGGGAGGCAAATGCATCAGGAAGGTGCCATGGCCATCAGCAAAGCTGGTGGTCTAACTTTCCGTTTGGTAACTAATTAAAGCCACAGTAATGCTTTGTACAATTGTAGTCATCTCTTACCATGAGACACAAAAAATATGTTTTCCATAATTTTATTTTTGGAATGGTTTTTTTAACTTCTACTTTTGAAACCGTGAGGATAAAATATAAATGTTAATAAAACTGTAGCAAGTGAATTCTGCTTCAGATGATGGCAGGAAAAAAGAGCAGATTGAACAATTGTTTTTACCTTATAGCATTGTACACAGAACTGCGTTTTGTATAGCAATGCAAATTGAACAGTTATTCAACAAATGTTTTTTCAGTAAGTTCTGGAAATAGAATAAATTTCTATGTAGGTATAGACGTGATGCAATAGATCCAGCGTGTGGCAATCATATTTTAGAAGTCGTTGCCTGACCAGGTGGTGGCACAGTGGATAGAGCATCAGCCTGGAATGTGGAGAACCCAGGTTCAAAACCCGGAGGTCACTGGTTTGAGCATGGGCTCACCAGCTTCAGCGCAGGATCGTTGTTGGCTTGAGCATGAGATCATAGACAAGAACCCATGGTCACTGGCTTGAGCCCAAAGGTCACTGGCTTGAAGTCCAAGGTCACTGGCTTGAGTAAGGGGTCACTCGCTCTGCTATAGCCCCCCGGTCAAGGCACATATGAGAAAGCAATCAATGAATAAGTAAGGAGCTGCAATGAAGTATTGATGCTTCTCATCTCTCTCTCTCCTGTCTGTCTGTCCCTATTGGTCCCTCTTTCTATCTCTTTCTCTGTCTCTGTCAAAAAAAAAAGTTGAAAACTTTCCAATTTTTTTATATTAGCAGCTATTTCAACAAGACACAAAGAGAGAAATTTTATGTTAAATGATAAATATATCCAGGAATCAAAGTTCATTTGGAAATATACACTTAAATATACAGTAATATTTGTGATTTTTTTAACAAGAATTCATTTTATTTATGTCAAATATGCACTATATATTTTTTCTAACTGTGAATTTAAATGTTACTCTTCCTTTCAAAACCAATTATTTTAAGTAGTTGAAATTTTCTCATTCAAGTAAATTTGAGTAAAATAAAAATTTTTACATTATTTCACATTGTAAGGGTGATACTATCTACTAAATTAATGACATTCCAAATCAAATGTATTTTTTCCTTGATGGTATGTACAATTAATTGCTAATTATTTGAACTCTCACAGGCCAAGAAAAACATATTTGCCAGGAATCCTAGGCTGGGACAATAAAATTCTCAAAAATCAGGCTAAATAATTAACAATATCAGATAGAAGAACATTTAAAAATTTTGAACCATAAAATATCAATAGGTCATAAGGAACAACTAAATAACCTTCCCATCATAGAAGTATCAGAGTTCATTAAATATCTCTTGCATTTCTGTATTTTTATTCTTTCTCTTTCCTCTAGTCACAGCAATAGTGGATAGAGTACTAGTACTAATGGTATTTGTGGTAGTGGCAGGGATAATAATAAAAGTAGTAAGAGCTAGCATTTGTTGACCATGTACAATATGCTTAGCATTGACTAGAATGCATTACTCCATCTGAAGAGGTAAGAACATTGCTTAAATTGCTGCAGCTATTAAAGAAACAATGAGGCTATGGACTTCCAGTCTCTCTGACTCCAAAATTTTACCTTTGTGAAAATAAATACTATAAGTACTGACTTTGTCTATAAATTTTGTTTTAAATAAGTTTACAAACACACACACGAGTTTTATTAAAATTTAACCAGGAGAATATGTCTTGTTTGCACAGGACAATATATTGCATGATATGTAATTATTTCATTGGTAGTGTTAATAGTGACCCATAGTTGCACATGGTAGTTTTCCCCACATTTTACCTTTTAAGGTTTTAGTTTGCAGTATTGTGAAACAATGTGAATCAGGCTACTGTATGAATTAGTGTATGCTCAGGATAAAAACTGTTTAGCAAAACAATCAATAAAATAAAAAAATAAAAACTGATAAACAGTGTCAATCAAACTAGGAAGAGGATGAGAAATGGGGTGATTCACGGTCAAGTGAATCAGAAATACAATAGTCAGAGTTGGGGTTCCAAGAAAGAAACTAGGTTCTGTAGGGAATAATCGAAAATACTAGCAGTCAAACATGTAAGACTTAAAATGCTCAGCCAATTTTCCAAATAACTCTATATACTTTGGTTAACTGAGCAGATATATAATATATAATATATATAATATTTAATATATATATGAGTTATTCTACCAAGGATCTAACATCTGATTAATAAAAGTAAGAAAGGTCAAATGAAACAGACAAACAAAGGGTCAGGTAAAGCAGAGACCCAAGAGTATGAGTGATTTTCTGCAATTGCTTGACTAACTCACCAGACAATGTATATTTTCAATTCAGGAAGCACGACCCAGTAAGATGTGTCCAAACAAGCTAAATTATTGAGGAGAAGCGCAAAGTCTGCATATGAAAAGATGCACATGAACCTTGAAAATGCTTTTGTTGCATTATTTAGAATAGTTATAAATGTCAGGTTACCACTAGTGGTACTGCTCTTCAGAGTAGCATTTTCAAAATATTTGCCAAAGTTCGTGTGACTATTTTTGTGAAAATTGCAGGCAAATTTCCTTTTACCCACAAAGACACCTATAACGGCTACAAGTTGTTTTTGTCATTCTCACAAAAAAACCTTGAATTAGTATATGCCTAGGATGGCTTAAATGCATATTTCAGATTTTTATTAGCGATATGGTTACCCTATAAGGAAATTAATTAAAGTTGTTTTACAAACTTCTAAATGTCACTGGAAGTGTTCATAGAGTATTTCATTAAACACTCAAAATGCTCATTTGTTCAAAGTATTTTAATTTTGTCTTCATATTTTAAAAAAAGGCTTGAGGGGTGTTTAATACATTATACTTTCTTTATTCTACTATTAATGGGCAATATAATTTTAATGACTCATAGATTATATCTACTATTATTATTTTATAGTTTATATTTGAATTAAGAAATTTTAGAAAATATATTCAAGAGAAACATATACTTAACATAATTTAGTTTTGAAAATAATAATGAGGAATAAAAAACTGCATAATGGCCCTGGCCAGTTGGCTCAGTGGTAAAGCCTCAACCAAGTGTGTGGATGTCCCAGGTTCAATTCTTGGTCAGGGCACACAGGAGAAGTGCCCATCTGCTTCTTCACTCCTCCCCCTTTTGCTTCTCTCTCTCTCTTTATCTTTCTCTCTCTCTTTCTCTCCTCTCTCTCTCTCTCTCTCTCTCTCTCTCTCTCTCTCTCCTTCCCCCATCTCCCTGCCTCCTGCAGCCATGGCTCGATTGGAGAGAGTTGACCCCAGGTGCGGAGGATGGCTCCATGGCTTCTGCTTCAGGTGCTAAGAAGAGCTTGGTTGCTGAGCAATGAGGCAACGCTCTAGATGGGCAGAGCATTGCCCTGTAGGGGGCTTGCTGGGTGGATCCTGGTTGGAGTGCTTACAGGGGTCTGTCTCTGCCTCCCCACCTCTCACTTAATTAAAAAAAAACCTGCATGATAAAATTAATTTATATTGTAGGAAGGAATAGGAATAATAAAATAATATTTAACAGATGAGTAAGTGGGTTTAAATAGACAGAAAATAGTGGTGCCATATTCAATTGTTCATTACTTATGGACATGTGTAAACAGTGTCAAAACTTTTATGGGTATGTGTAAAAACTAGTATTTTCACCACTCATAAGAACTGAATGCATTTCGAAGAAATATAATTTAGGATGTTAATGTTTTGAATTTACTTTTTATAAAATTTAAATATTTTTATTTTGAGATAATTGTAAACTCCAACACAGTTCTAAGGAATAACACAGAGATTCCATTGACATGTATTCATTTGCCCGCAATGCAAAAGTATATAGTACAGTATCATAACCAGGATACTGACATTGAGACAGTTTAGACACAGAGCATCTCTAGCACCATGGGTTATCTCACTTCTTGCCTTCTTATAGTCACACTCATTTCCATCTCACCAAGCCACCCCGCTCCTACCCATAGCCTCCCATTCTCCATAACTCTTGGCAACCACTGTGTTCTCCATTTCTATAATTTTGTAATTCTCAAGAGTTGTATAGATGTAATTATTATATGACCTTTTGGAATTAGCTTATTTCACTCAGCAAAATTCTCCAAAGATTCACGGACGTTGCATTCTCCTAATAGTTTGTTCCTGTTTGTTCATGAAAAATATTCCAGGGATCAGTGTATCACAATCTGATTAACTGTGCACCCACTGGAAGCCATTTAGGTTCCTTTCAGTTTTTGGCTATTATGAATGAAGGTGCTATGGGCACCATATGTTTTCATTTATCTGGGACAAATGCCCAGAAGTGGAATTGCTGGGTTCTATAAAATCTTAGCTTGTTTCCAGAATGGTTTTCCACTTTAAGTTCTCACCAGTAATGTTGAGTGATGATCCAGTTTCTCCACTTCATTATCAGTTTTTGATATTCTCAATATTTTTTAGTCTATTTATCTATCTATCTATCTATCTATCTATCATCTATCTATAGTGACACCCTTTTGTGGTTTTAAATTTCATTTCCCTAATGGCTAATAATGTTGAAAAATCTTTTCTTGTGTTAATTTGCACTCTGTATGTTCTCTTCTGTGAAATGTTTATCTTAGCTCATTTTCTAATTAGGTTGTTTGATTTTGAACTGTTGAGTTTTGAGAGTTCCTTATGTATTGTAGATACCAGTCCTTTGTGGAAGATGCAGTTTGCAAATATTCTCTCCCAGACTTCAGCTTGTCTCCTCATTGTCTTTCATGCACATAGTAGGATCCTTGCAAATAAAATGTTTTTAATTTTGAAGTGTAAGTAACTAATTTTTTGTCCATTTATGAATCATCTTTTTGGTAATGAGTGCAAAGGTTTTTCTATTGCTTTAAGTTGTACAGAGCCACATTTTATGTTTTAAGTTCATGATTCATTTTAAGTTATTTTTTTTTGTATACGGTATAAGGTTTTGTTTAAGGTTTGTTTGTTTGTTTTTTAACCTATATTTAATTGATTTTTCACCTTTGTCAATAATCAGTAATGACTTTTATGCAGATTTATTTCTGGGTTCTCTATTGGTTCATATTGATAAACGTTTCTACCCCTCTGCCAATATCACACAATATTAACTAGCGATAAATGTCTTGAAATTAGGAAGACAGATCTCTTCCACTTCATAATTTTGTTCAAAGCTGTTTTATCTATTATAATTCTTTGGATTTTCATGTAAATGTTTAAATTATCATGTTTATATATACAAATATATACAAAATATCTTGCTGAGATTTTCATAAGAATTACATTAAACCAATATGTCATTTTGGGGAGAATCAATAACTTCGTTATATCGAGTCTTCCAATCTCTAAACATAGCACATCTCTCCATTTACCTGCTTCATTTTTTAAAAATGTATTGAATTTTTTCAGGGCCATTGGTTAAAAAAATCATATATGATGCAATACATCATCTGTATACTGTATTATGTGTTCACCCTCCAAAGTCACGTATTTTTCTATTTATCCCCCCTTTCCTGTCTTCTGTCTCCTCCATACCCCTTTCAGTTTTTTGAGAAAACCCCATACTGTTTTGCTGCAGTGGCTGCACCAATCTATATCCCACCAACAGTGCAAGAGAGTCTTGTTTTCTCCACATTCTTATCAACATTTGTTGGCTGATTTATTGATGATAGCCATTCTGACAAGTATAAGGTGATATCTCATTGTGGTTTTAATTTGCATTTCTCCAATGATTAGCATTGTTGAACATCTTTTCATATGTCCTCTGACCGTCTGTATGTCTATTTTGGAGAAATGAATAGTCAAATATTTTGCTCATTTGTATAATTGGATTGTTTGTTCTTTTGGTGTTGAGTTAAATAAGTTCTTTATAAACTTTGGATATTAGTCCCTTATTGATGAATATGTTCTCTCATTCAGTGGGTTGTCTTTGCATTTTGCTGTTTGTTTTCTTTACTGTGCAAAAACTTTTTAGTTAATTAAATGTAGTCTCATTTATTTATTTTCTTTTGTTCCACTTGGAGAAGGAGATATAGCAGAAAAAAAATATTGATACAAGAAATGTCCAAGATTTTACTGCTTATATTTACTTCTAAGATTTTTATGGTTTTGAGACTTGTTTATATTTTCTTCTAGGAAATTTATGGTTTTGAAGTTTACATATAAGTCTTCAATCCATTTTGAGTTTATTCCTTTATATGGTATAAGAAGGTGGTCTATTTTTATTTTTAGCAGCTATCTGTCCAATTTTCCTAATACCTTTACCCCATTGTATGTTTTTGCTTCCTTTATCAAATATTAATTGACCAAAAGACATGAGTTTATTTCTGGGTTCTCTATTCTTTTCCATTTATCCATATTTCTTTTTTTATGGCAGTACCATTTTGTTTTGATTACTATGGTCTTGTAATATAGTACGATATCAGGTGGCAAGATTCATCCAACTTTGTTCTTCTTTCTCAAGAATGTTGCAATTATTGGGGGTCTTTCATAGTTACATATAATTTCTTGAAATATTTGTCCTAGTTTTGTAAAATACACTATTAGTATCTTGATAGGAATTGTGTTGAATCTATAGATTGGATGATATGGATATTTAAATACTGTTCATTCTTCCTGTCTATGAACATGGTATATGCTTCCACTTATTTGTATCTTCTTCAGTTTCTTCCTTTAGGGTCTTATAACTTTCCTAGTACAGGTTTCTTACATCCTTAGTTAAAGTTATTCCTAGGTATTTTATTCTTTATGAAGCAATTGTGAATAGGATTATTTTCTTAGTTTCCCTTTCTGTAGTTCATTACTGGTGCAACTGATTTCTGGATATTTCTTTTGTATCCTGCTATTTTACTGAATTCATTTATCAGTTCTAGTTTTTTCTGGTGCAATCATTAGGATTCTTATATACAGTATCATGTCATCTGCAAATAATGACACTTTTACTTCTTCTTTTTCAATTTTGATGCCTTTTATTTCTTTTTCTTGTCTAATTAATATGTGTAGGATCCAATACTACGTTGAATAAGAGTGGTGAAAATGGACATCCCAGTCTTATTCCTGATATGAAGTGAAACACTTTTAGTGTTTGCCAATTGAGTATGATGTTGGCTGTGGGTTTGCAATATATTTCATTATGTTGAGGTATGGTCCCTTTATTCCAATTTTACTGGGAGATTTATTTAATCATAAAAGGGTGCTGGATTTTATTAAATGCTTTTTATGTGTCTATTGATATGATAATATAATTTGATTTGATTTTTTTAGAGAGAGAGAGAATGAGAAAGGGACAAGCAAGGGCAAACAGACAGAAAGGGAGACAGATGAGAAGCACTAACTTGTTGTTGTGACTCTTTAGTTTTTCATTGATTGCTTTCTCATATGTGCCTTGACCAGGGGACTACAGCTAAGCCAGAGACCCCTTGCTCAAGCCAGTGACCTTGGGCTCAAGCAAGTGACTATAAGTTTCAAGTCAGTGATCTTTGGGCTTCAAGCCAGTGACCATGGGGTGATGTCTATGATCCCACACTCAAGCTAGCAACCCCTCGTTTCAAGCTGGTGAGCCCTCACTTAAGCCAGTGACTTTGGGGTTCCGAACCTACATCCTCAGTATCCCAGGTTAATGCTCTATACACTGCACCACCACCTGGTCAGGCTGATCATATAGTTTTTATTATTCATTTTGTTTATGTGGTATGTCACATTTATTGTTTGCAGATATTGTACCAACCTAGCGTCTCTGAAATAAATCCCAATTGATTATGTTATATGAATTTTTTTTGGCCTGGTAAAGAATTGCTTTGTTAATACATACAGACAAAGTATAAAGCACTAATGAACTTAAATCTCTATGTTATAACAAAAACGGGTGGCAATTCAATGTCCAGAGTCTACAGAATGCTTGAGGGAGACTGCATCAGATTGGACTCCTTTGATGAAAAGGGAATATTCAGAAGTGAAGAGGAGCCAAGGTAAAACAGCTTTTCAAGTTTCTTCTCTTCATTGAGGATTATGAGAGGCACTCCATTCAAGAGGAGCTGTGTGATCTGGTGTTCTTTAGGCAGGTCAAAACTCTCAGAATCAACAGGATTGAAGGAAAAGAATTTTTCTATTTTTGGATAGGTGTTACCTGAGGCAGGAACAGAGCTTTTTGCGTTATCAATCTTCCTGGTCATCCTTTTAGCAGAGAAGGTTTGACAGTTCCCAAAACCTTTCTGGAAGTTTTAGGTAAGTCTGTGGAGCATCAAACATTTTGTCAACACCTGGTGTTGAAACCTGAGATTTCCCATCTTTGACTCAAGGCTGGGACCCCAGTTTTTGCTGATCCTTAGGAGTCACATGTGTGTCTTGTCTTCCTTTGTCTTTCTCCACAAAGATCACAGTAGCCATTCTGCATTAGTTAGGATCATTAGCCAAAATCAACCATGACTTAGCCTTGTATGATCTGAATCCACTTTGCTAATATTTTGTTTAGAATTTTAGCATCTATGCTCATAAAATATACTGGCCTATGATTTCTTTCTTTGTAGTGTCTTTATCTGGTTTCAGAATTAAGATATTGCTGGCCTCATAAAATAAGTTTGGAACTCCTCCTTCTCTTGAATTTTTTGGAAAGGTTTGAGAAGGATAGGTGTTAGTTCTATAAATGTTTGATAAAATTTGCCTATAAAGCCATCCAGTCCAGGCCTTTTGATTGTTGGGACTGTTTTGATTACTGCTTCAATTTTATTAGTTTTAATTAGTCTATTTAGATTTTCTGATTATTTCTGATTCAGTTTTGAAAGACTGTATATTTCTAGGTGTGTATCCATTTCATTCAGGTTGTCCAATTTGTTGGCATAAAATGTATATGATATTTTCTTAGAATGCTTTGCATTTCTGTGGTGTCAGTTGTTACTTTTCCTCCTTTATTTCTGATTTTATACAATTGGGCCCTCTCTCTTTTTCTTGATGAGTCTGGTCAAAGGTTTATAAGTCTTGTTTAACTTTTGAAGAAACCAGTTCTTGGTTTTATTGATCTTTTGAATTACTTTTAGACTCTGTTTTGATTATTTCTGTTCTGATTCTTATTTTCTTTCTTCTACTCACTTTGGGCTTTGTTTGTTGTTATTTTTCTAGCTCCTTTAAATGTAAATTTAGATTACACATTTGATATTTTTTCCTATTTCTTCAGGCAGGCAAGTAATACTATTAATTTCCCTCTTAGGACTGCTGTTGCTTTGTCCTATAGGTTTTGAATTATTGTGTTCTCATTTTCATTTGTTTCAAGATACTTTTAATTTCTTCCATGATCTCATTGTTAACCCATTCATTGTTTTTTAACATGCTATTTAACCTCCATGTCTTTATATATTTTTCAGTTTTATTTTATTTTTCAAGTTATTTATTTTTGTGATTAATTTCTAATTCCATACCATTATGGTCAGCAAAAATGTTTGATATGATTTCAATCTTCTTAAATTTATTAAGACTTGATTTGCACACTGACATGTCATCTATCTTAAAATTGTTCTCATTTGTGCTTTGTAGTTTTTAACTTAAAAATAAAATATGTTTTGTTATACTTTACCTAAGTAATTTATTTTTTTAGCCATTTCAAATGGCAATGTATTTTTAATTTAAATGTCAATATGTTTACTGATGGTATATAGAAAAATAATTGATTTTTATGTGTTTATTTTGTATCCTGCAGCATAGCTTAACTCATTTGTTAGTTCTAAGAAGTGTTTGTGTAGATATTTGGGGAATTTCCATGTAGAAAATTATGTTATATAAAAATAGAAACAGTCCTTGCCTAACCTGTAGTGGTACAGTGGATAAACCATCAACCTGGAATGCAGAGGTCACTGGTTCAAAACCCTGAGCTTGCCTGGTCAAGGCATGTATGGGAGTTGATGCTTCCTGCTTCCACCCCCTTCTCCCTCGCTACCTCTATCTCTCTTTCTTCTCTAAAAATTGAATAAATAAAGTCTTTAAAAAATAGGAACAATCCTATTTCTTCCTTTCTATGTATATGTTTTACTTTCTTTCTTTTCTTGACTTATTTTAATGGTTAGAACTTCCATCACTAATTTGAGTAAGAACAGTAAGACCAGACATCACTGCCTTTTTTCCATCTTAGAGATTGTATTCAGTCTTTTATCAGCAACTACAATGTTAGCACTAGGGTATTTTTGTTTTGTTTTGATTTTTTTTTTTTTTTGGTATATGCTCTTTATCAAGTTATACTACAAGGCCATCGTACTCAAAACAGCTTGGTGCTGGCATAAAAGAGGCATACAGATCAATGGAACAGAACAGAGAACCCAGAAATAAACTCACACCTATATGGACAACTGATATTTGACAAAGGATGTAAGAGCATACAATGGAGTTAAGACAGTCTCTTTAACAAATGGTGTTGGGAAAATTGGACAGGTACTTGCAAAAAAATGAAACTGGATCACCAACTTACACCATTCACAAAAATAAACTGAAAGTGGATAAAAGACTTAAATGTAAGTCATGAAACCATAAACATCTGGGAAGAAAACATAGGCAGTAAACTCTCCAATATCTCTCGTAGCAATATTTTTGCTGATTTATCTTCACAAGTAAGTGAAATAAAGGACAGAATGAACAAATGGGACTATGTGACACTAAAAAGCTTTTGCGCAGCAAAAGACACTATTAACAAAATAAAAAGACAACCCACACAATGGGAGAATATGTTCGCCAATATGTCTGAAAAGGGGTTAATAACCAAAATTTATAAAGAACTTGTAATACTCAACACCAGGAAGATAAATAATCCAATCAAAAATGGGCAAAAGAAATGTATGTCTTCTCCAAAGAGGACATACAGATGGCCAATAGGCAGATGAAAAAATGTTCAACATCACTAATCATTAGAGAAATACAAATTAAAACCACAATGAGATACCACCTCACACCAGTCAGAAACAACACATAATAAGTGCTGGAGAAAAGGGAAGCCTCCTGCACTGCTGGTGGGAATGCAGACTGGTGCAGCCAGTGTGGAAAACAGTATGGAAATTCTTCAAAAAATTAAAAATGGAACTAGCCTTTGACCCAGCTATTCCACTTTTAGAAATATATCCTATGAATACCAAATCACTGATTCAAAAGAAAAAAATGTACCACCATGTTTATTGCAGCATTGTTTACAAAAACCAAGATCTGGAAACAGCCCAAGTGTCCGTCAGCCCGAGTGGATTAAAAAGCCATGGTACATATACACAGTGGAATACTGCACAGCCGAGAGGAAAAAGGAAATCTTACCTTTCGCGACAACATGGATGGACCTGGAAACTATCATTCTAAGTGAAATAAGCCAGACAGAGAAAGAGAAATATCATATGACCTTACTCATTTGAGGACTCCAATGAACAATGTGAACTAAGCAACAGAACAGAGTCAGAGGCGGGATCAAAGGGACCAGAGGGAAAGCGGTCAGAGAGAAAGTAGAAGAGAAGATGGGATCAGAGAAGGGAAAGAGATTAATGAAATTATATACACATAACACAGCATTATAGAGAACAGGACAGCAAATCCTGGAGTGAAAGGGGAAAGGCATTGGGGGGGGGGGGGACATGAGGGGAAGCTGAGGGGAATAAAGGGATGGGGTAGATATATTTGGTGGGACACTTGAATCTATGTAAACACAAATTAAAATCATAAAAAAAGAAAACCCTATCTAATTCTATTCTCTGAGAGTTATTTTTTAATATAAATGGGTGTGGAAGTTTTTTGAATGTTTCTCTGCATTGATTGATAAAATTATGTAATTTTTAAAAATCTTTTAAGTATGGAAGAATACATAAATTAATTTTCATATATTTAAAAAGCCTTACATCTGTAGCATAAACTCTACTCAGTCAAGGATTATAATTATTTTTTATATATTGCTTAATTAATTACATTTGCTGATATTTTGTTAAAGATTTTTATGTATGTCTTCATGAGAAATATTAGTGTGTAGATGGTTTTTTTGTACTCTCTTTGATGGCCTTTGGTATTAGGTTAATATTAACTTGTTAAGTGAATTGGGGAGTGTTTCTTACTCTATTTGCTGAAAGCAATTGTGTAAAGTTGGTGTTAATTTTTTAAATGTTTGATAGCATTACCCAGTGAAACCATCTGAACCTGGAGTTTAATCTTTTCATATTTTGTATTATATATTCATCTTTTTTAATAGTTATAAGGCTTTTCATAGTTTTTTATCAAACAGATTGTAAGAATTTGGGATTATGGTGGAATTGATCAATCTCTTAGTCAATTTAACATAACGTTGTTAAATTTATGTACATAAAGTTCTACATAATATTCCCTTTCTTTGTAATGTTTGCAGATACTCCTTGTTTAAGTCCTGGTTCTGATGTTCTATGTCTATGCTATTTATATCCTTGTAATTTTGGCTTGTCAACTTTATTGATCTTTTGAAAGAATCATTGTTCTCATTCATTGATTTTTCTCTATTTTTTGTGTTTTTTTATTTAATTCATTCTGGCTTTTATTATTTCTTTCATTTTACTAGTTTTAGGTTTAGTTTGCTTTTATTTATTTGGTTTTTTAAGTATAGACATTAATTATTGATTTATCTTTTTCTCTTTTCTAAACTAGGCATTTAGTACAGGTATCCCCACTTTTCAAAAGTCTATGCTACATCACATTGCTTTTACAAAAGGCCTACATTAGTACCCCGTTTGGCTCACCAAAATAAATACAAAGATAATTTTTGATTTTACAAAAAGAGGCAAAATACAAATATAGCATTCAGCTTTTGCTTTGCAGGAAGTTCATAAAGAGTGCTCACCCCAGATAGCTACTGTGGTCCTTTTCGTAAAAACACACTCAGCACCCGAGTGAGCATCAAACCACCAGAACCCTGAATTGTGTCTGTGAACATTTGTGCTTTAGCTCAATTTACTTTATTCATCCATCAGAAAAATGTATCTAAAGGTATCAGAAAATCCTAGAAGACTTCATAAGTATGTTACTCTTAGCATAAAACTAGATATACCTGTAATTAAGTGTTTTGACCATGATGAATGAAATAAAGACATTCGGCATGCATTGAATTTTGGTTCTGAGATTGCTCAAAAATTTTCTATATAAATTATGCCCTTTAGCTTACCAAGATTTCATAGAAATGCTCTATTTCTGAATAGTGGGGGAAAGCTGTACTGATTTTCCTCAGCACTGCTGTAGTTGTATTTTGATATGTTGGGTGTTCATTCAGTTTGATGTGTTTTTGAATTTTTTATTTTTGAGAAAAATTTTCTTGGGACATCCTCCTTAACCATGGATTACTTCAGTGTTATTTGGTGTTCAAGTGTACAGAAATGTTCCTCTTATCTATCTGTCATTGATTACTGGCTTGATTTGATCCTAGTTAGAGACCTTGTGTATAATTTCAATACTATTAAATATATTGAGGTTTGTTTTATGCCCCAAAATATGGCCTATATTTGATACATGTTCTGTGGAAACTTGAAAAAAAATACATTATGCTGTTGTTGGGTAGAGTTGTCTATACATGTTGGTTAGAACTTAATGGTTGATGGTTGTATTTGTCTGTCTAGTTGTTCTATCAATTGTTGAGAATTTTCATAAAGATATTGGGATGAAACAAAAGCTTTCTAAGGTTAGGACTCATCCCAAAGTCAGTGTGCTGTTAGAATTATTCTAAGTCATACATATATTTAGGCCATTCATGTATTCCATAGCCTACTTTTGCTCACCCTGTATATTAAGAGAGTTATTAAGACAGTGGCTTATTCTGAGGACTGGTTAGGCAGGGTCAAAATCTGAGGGCCATGTTATCAAGAAAAGTGGGTTGGAACTCTCAGGCATGAGTTGAAGCCTCTTTCTTTTTCCAAAGTGCATTTATTACTTTATGATTAAAAACTAGTTTACAACAAATAAAGAAAATATGCATATGCTTTGACACAGCAATTTTGTTTCTAGTAATTTATCCTAAAAATTGATTAAGAATGTGCATAAAGATTTATGTTTATAATGCTCATTGTAGCATTGTTTATTGTAACAAACCAGAAAATAGCCGATCCTGCAATATAAGAATGTGGCTAAAAAAAATTATAGTACATCCATTTTATGAATATCATGTATTCATTAAGATTATGCTGTGGAACTTTACTCCCAACATGATATATCACCCTTTATTAGTAAGTTTGAAAAAAAAGGGAGTGGTTCTAAAATTATACATATAGAAGGCTCATATTTTGATTAAATATTTACACATTCTTAACAGATGTCTATGTCAAAATTTTAACTGATTACCTCTGTTTAGTAGTACATCTGTGATTGATTTTTATGTTCTTGTGCATTGATATAATTTTTTAAATTTCTGGAAAACTGTACATTACTTTTAAAGGCATAAAGTGTGTTATAAAAACAATTAACATTCTATTTATAAATATAAAAAATATTCCTGCATGATAAAATAAAAAACTAATATTGAAAAATGAATGATGAAGGCCAATAAGTAGACATTTCTACCTTTTTTTTTTTTTTTTTTTTTGCCTGAATGGAACTTCTGAGACACATTTTTAAAGGCTTTTTACAAGGATCCAAGGGAGGCCATCTTTGTTGGGCTTCCCCTCCCTTCCCTGCTTTCCCTCATATCTATTCCCTAGGATAATGTTTGCAAATAAAAACAAACCTTTGCTTCAGTCTCTGCTTTGGGGAAAACTCAACTCAAGAAAATATTCAACCAAAATTGTTGCCTAAAATTATGAATAAATTCCCATCACACTAATACAAACCTAATCTGTTTCCTGTTCATGAAAACTGTATCAGGACCATGGAAAGTACAGCTTTGCAGAGCAAGGACCACAGATGGGAAATTCATCTTTTTTTTTTTTTTTATAAATAAATTTTTATTATAATGGGGTGACATCAATAAATCAGGGTACATATATTCAAATAAAACATTCCCAGGTTATCTTGTCCTTTAGTTCTGTTGCATACCCATCACCCAAAGAGAGATCATCCTACGTCACCCTCTATCCAGTTTTCTTTGTTCCCCTCCCCCTCTCCCTCCCCCTCTCCTTCCTTCCCTCCCCCCAACCCCGTAACCAGCCCACTCCTGTCCATGTCTCTTAGTCTCGTTTTTATGTCCCACCAATGTATGGAATCCTGCAGTTCTTGTTTTTTTCTGATTCACTTATTTCACTCCGCATACTGTTATCAAGATTCCACCATTCTGCTGTAAGTGATCCGATGTCATCATTTCTTCTAGCTAAATAGTATAGCATGGTCTATATGTGCCCCATCTTCTTTATCCAGTCTTCTATTTTTTTTTACAGTGATTAAAAGCCTTTAAGCAAACTCTTGGCCAATACAGCAAGAATCCATAAAAGAGTAGTGTCCTTAACATGTTCACCAAGTCCAAGTTGGCCCCATCACCATGCCAAATCCCTGAAAAATGCAACCCAACCACAGTTCAGTCTGTTAGGAGCTGTCACAGGGAGCAGGAGTCCAGAAAAGTCCACATCCAGGAAAAGTCCTCATGGCACTGGAATTGTTGTCACCATTCTATACTTTGCAGCTCATGTCCAAGTCCCAATGACCACTGCTTCTAGCTGGTAATGATTCAGGTAGACTGGAAAAGCCATTTGCAGCATGCGTAGATATGGAGCTTCTGTTCTCCTCTGCCTGGAGAGATGAGACCAGGTTGCTCTTCCCTGGAGCTCTGCGACTGTGGCATGGTAAAGAGAACCTTGGGATACACTAAGTTGGGTGGCAAAAGTAGATTCATAATAGAAGTTGGCAAAAGGGGGAAAGAGAGCTCTAAATTAGGAGTAGGTCCCAGCCTGAAATATGAGTGGGGCATTGAGGTAGGAGGGATAAAGGAAACACTATATATTAAGCAAAGCAGCAGAAAATAGGACTATTGACACCCACAACAGAGATCTTTGAGGGAAGAATAAAAAACCTGACTATTCAGGCAAAACATAGTTAAGTGGTCTTTGTGCAAATGAGATCAGTTTACCTGCTTTTTGGAAGAAATACCTTAGGCTCGTCCACAGTGTCGTAGATGGGGCCGATGGCCCTGGGCACCTTCAACCTTCAGTGGCAAACTCCAGCATTCTGGGCAAGGTTAGGTCATAGGTGGCTGGAGCAGGGCTGGAAGAGACTGAACCCTCCCTTAGAGGAGCGAGGGGGAAGCCTACCTTCCAGTGTCCCTGTTTCCTCACAGCAGAGGCATGTAAGCCTGGCAGGCTTTAGCTCAATGACCTTCCTTTCCACTATTGAAGCAGGACCCAGATGACATCCTGTGAGACCCCTTTGGGGTGTTGGAGCCTTTAAGGGTGTATCCTAAAAGCTGGTAGTTCCCCTGATCTCTATTGGGCTTTTTCTGCCTCTAGGTATCTTAAAAGCCATGCTCAGAAGATCTCGCTGAGGGGTTTGAGGATCCCCATCCACCTATATAAATCTTTTCCATATATCTGGAGCTATTTGGAAAAAGACAAAACAGTGTTATTAGCTGGATCTAATAAAGAAGGTAGTAGTTTGCAGGCAAAAAAAGAATTGGTGTCTCTTGTTCATCAGCATTCAAAAGAAATGTAATTTCTTTTTAAGTAAGAAGCAAGATATGGTAGACCCGTAGGAGTTCCAGGATATGACTACCCCCTTTAAAATTTTTATTTAATTGACCTTAAAATGTTTGCTGAGTACACTTTAATAATACCTTAACTTTAAAGATTGTAAGCATGACAAAATACAGTAAATGCTTTTGCTCCATATGCAGGAGCATTTTCAGTTTAGCCAGTTTAGGAAATCCAATAATAGAATAATGCATACAGACAATGATCTATAACATGCTTAGCAGCCTCTCCTGTTCTGATAGAGGTTACTATAGATGCGGAATATGTATCTACTGTAATGTGGACATACGACTGTTTGCCAAATGAAGGTATATGAGTAACATCCATCTGCCAAAATTGTCCTGGTAGGGGTCCTTGAGGGTTAACTCCAAATGAAGGGGCAGTATAGGACCCCTTGGACAGGATTTCCCAATCCGCCATGCTGCTTCCTGGGAAAGTTGAAACTGTTTACACCGGGCTGCAGCGTTCTGGTGATAAATAGTATGAAACTGACTTGCTCGGTCTGTCATGGTTGCTCCATATAATTTTCTTTTGGGTAGCTTGTTCAACAAGGGCATTCCTAGGCCCTGGCCGGTTGGCTCAGTGGTAGAGCATTTGCCTGGTGTGCAGGATTCTCGGGTTCGATTCCCAGTCAGAGCACACAGAAGAAGCGTCCATCTACTTCTCCACCCCTCCCCCTCCCCTTCCTCTCTGTCTTTCTCTTCCCCTCCTGCAGCCAAGGCTCCACCAGAGCAAAGCCCCCCCCCCCCGGGCACTAAGGATGGCCCCATGGCCTCTGCCTCAGGCACTAGAATGGCTCTGGTTGCAACAGAGCAACACCCCAGATGGGCAGAGCATTCCTCCCCTGTAGGCATGCCAGGCTGATCCCGGTCAGGCGCATGCGGGAGTCTGTCTGACTGCCTCCCCATTTCCATCTTCAGAAAAATACAAAAAATAAATAAATAAATAAAAGAAAAAATACAACAAGAACAACAACAAAGGCATTCCCTTGTGCTAAAGCTCCAGGGAGCATGGAGTGAGCTTGAGTATGTCCTCTGAAACATGGAGCTCTATGTTGCCATATAAGTCTTTGAAGAAGGAGGGACTGCTGAAATAGTTCATCAGCATTTATCCCTAAGACAGCAGTCTTTATAATAGAAACACCATAAGTAAATATTTGCTGTCTGTCTATAGATTAAAGGGGGAATATGGCAAATGCTGAAAAGCCATGATCTTTGTGCCCCTCCCCTCCCCCAACCCCCTCCCTCTCCTCCCCCCACCCTGTAACCCCAACACTGTTGTCCATGTCTCTGAGTCTCATCTTTATGTCCCACCTATGTATGGAATCATATAGTTCTTAGTTTTTTTTGATTTACTTCTTTCGCTCAGTATAATGTTATCAAGGCCCATCCATGTTGTTGTAAAAGATCCTATGTCATCATTTCTTATGGCTGAGTAGTATTCCATAGTATATATATACCAAAGCTGTTTCATCCACTCGTCCTCTGATGGACACCTGGGTTGTTTCCAGATCTTTGCTATTGTGAACAATGCTGCCATAAACATGGGGGTGCATTTCTTCTTTTCAAACAGTGCTATGGTGTTCTTGAGGTATATTCCTAACAGTGGTATAGCTGGGTCAAAAGGCAGTTTGACTTTTAATTTCTTGAGGAATCTCCATACTGTTTTCCACAGTGGCTGCACCAGTCTGCATTCCCACTAGCAGTGCAGGAGGGTTCCCTTTTCTCCACATCCTCGCCAGCACTTATTCTGTGTTGTTTTATTGATGAGCGCATTCTGACTGGTGTGAGGTGATATCTCATTGTGGTTTTAATTTGCATTTCTCTAATCATTAGTGATGCTGAGCATTTTCTCATATGCCTATTGGCCATCTGTGTGTCCTCTTTGGAGAAGTGTCTATTCATTTCTTTTGCCCATTTTTGGATTGGATTGTTTGTCTTCCTGGTATTAAGTTTTACAAGTTCTTTATAAATTTTGGTCATTAACCCCTTATCATATGCAATGTCAAATATATTCTCCCATTGTGTAGTTTGTCTTTTTATTCTGTTCTTATTGTCTTTAGCTGTGCAGAAGCTTTTTAGTTTGATAAAGTCCCATTTGTTTATACTGTCTTTTATTTCACTTGCCTGTGGAGACAAATCAGCAAATATATTGCTGCGAGAGATGTCAGAGAGCTTACTGCCTATGTTTTCTTCTAAGGTGTTTATGGTTTCACAGCTTACATTTAAGTCTTTTATCCATTTTGAGTTTATTTTTGTGAGTGGTGTAAGTTGGTGGTCTAGTTTCATTTTTTGCAGGTAGTTGTCCAATTTTCCCAACACCATTTGTTGAAGAGGCTGTCTTTACTCCATTGTATGCCCTTACCTCCTTTGTCAAATATCAGTTGCCCATAGAGCTGTGGGTTTATTTCTGGGTTCTCTGTTCTGTTCCATTGATCTATTTGCCTGTTCTTATGCCAGTACCATGCTGTTTTGAGTACAATGGCCTTATAATATAACTTGATATCCGGAAGTGTGATACCTCCTGCTTTATTCTTCCTTTTCAAGATTGCTGAGGCTATTCGTGTTCTCTTCTGGTTCCATATAAATTTTTGGAATATGTGTTCTATATCTTTGAAGTAAGTCATTGGTATTTTAATTGGTATTGCATTGAATTTATAAATTGCTTTGGGTAATATAGACATTTTAATGGTGTTTATTCTTCCTAACCATGAGCACGGTATATGCCTCCACTTATTCGTATCTTCCCTGATTTCTTTTATCAATGTTTTATAATTTTCCGAGTACAAGTCTTTAATCTCCTTGGTTAGATTTATTCCTAGGTACTTTATTTTTTTGGTTGCAATGATAAAGGGGATTGATTCCTTGATTTCTCTTTCTGACAGTTCATTATTAGTGTATAAAAATGCCTCTGATTTCTGAGTATTGATCTTATATCCTGCCACCTTGCCGAATTCATTTATCAGGTCTAGTAGTTTTTTGACTGAGACTTTAGGGTTTTCTATATACAATATCATATCATCTGCAAATAATGATAGTTTTACTTCTTCTTTTCCAATTTGGATGCCTTTTATTTCTTTTTCTTGTCTGATTGCTGTGGCTAGGACTTCCAGAACTATGTTGAATAAGAGTGGTGAAAGGGGGCACCCCTGCCTTGTTCCTGATCTTAAGGGTATTGCTTTTAATTTTTGCCCATTGAGTATGATGTTGGCTGTGGGTTTGTCATAGATGGCTTTTATCATGTTGAGGTATGTTCCCTGTATTCCCACTTTGCTGAGAGTTTTGATCATGAATGGGTGCTGGATTTTATCAAATGCTTTTTCTGCATCTATTGAAATTATCATGTGGTTTTTCTCCTTTCTTTTGTTTATGTGATGAATCACATTGATTTATTTGCGAATATTGTACCAGCCTTGCCTCCCCAGAATAAATCCCACTTGATCATGGTGTATGATTTTTTTCATATATTGCTGGATCCGGTTTGCTAATATTTTGTTGAGGATTTTTGCATCTAAGTTCATCAGGGATATTGGCCTATAATTTTCTTTTTTTGTGTTGTCTTTGCCTGGTTTTGGAATCAGAATTATGGTCGCCTCATAAAAGGAGTTGGGAAGTCTTCCTTCCTCTTGAATTTTTTGAAATAGCTTGAGAAACATAGGAGTTAGTTCTTCTTTGAATATTTGGTAGAATTCACTTGTGAAACCATCAGGCCCAGGACTTTTCTTTTTTGGGAGGTTTTTGATAGCTGTTTCAATCTCATTTGTTGTAATTGGTCTGTTTAGGTTTTCTGATTCTTCCAGATTGATTTTTGGAAGATTATATGATTCAAGGAATTTGTCCATTTCATCTAGGTTGTCTAGTTTTTTGGCATACAGTTCTTCATAGTATTTTCTTACAATATTTTCTATTTCTGTTGTGTCAGTTGTTATTTCTCCACTCTCGTTTCTAATTTTATTTATTTGAGTGCTCTTTCTTTTTTTTGTGGTGAGTCTCGTTAAAGGTTCATTGATCTTTTTTACCTTTTCAAAGAACCAGCTCCTGGTTTCATTGATCCTCTGTATTGTTTCTTTAGCCTCTATGTCATTTATTTCTGCTCTGATCTTTATTATTTCCTTCCTTCTACTAGCTCTGGGCTTTACTTGCTATTCTTTTTCTAGTTCTTTAGATGCAGGGTTAAGTTGTTTATTTGAGCTTTTTCTAGCTTCTTGAGATATGCCTGTAATGCTATAAACTTCCCTCTCAGGACTGCTTTTGCTGTGTCCATAAATTTTGAGTTAATGTATGCTCATTATCGTTTGTTTCTAGGAATTTTTTAATTTCTTCTTTGATCTCAATGTTAACCCATTCATTATTTAATAACATGCTATTTAGTTTCCAAGTGTTTGAATGTTTTTCAATTTTTCTATTGTGGTTGATTTCTAGTTTAATGCCATTGTGATCAGAGAAATGCTCGATATGATTTCAATCTTCTTAAATTTGTTGAGACCGCTTTTGTGCCCTAACATGTGGTCTATTCTAGAGAATGTACCATGAGCACTTGAAAAGAATGTATATTCTGCTGTTTTAGGGTGAAAGGTTCTGAAGATATCTATTAAATTGAGTTGATCTAATATGTCCTTTAAGTCTGCTGTTTCTTTGTTAATTTTCTTTCTTGAGGATCTATCTAATGATGTTAATGGGGTATTGAAATCCCCTACTATTATAGTATTGCTGTTGATCTCGCTCTTTAAGTCCATCAAAGTCTGCTTTATATATTTAGGTGCTCCTATATTAGGTGCATAGATATTTATAATGGTTATATCTTCCTGTTGGATTACTCCCTTTATCATTATGTAGTGACCTTCTTTATCTCTAACTATAGTCTTTGTTTTAAAGTCCATTTTGTCTGATATAAGTATTGCTACCCCAGCTTTTTTTTCATTTCCATTTGCGTGAAATATTTTTTTCCATCCTTTTATCTTCAGTCTGTGTGCATCTTTTGATTTAAGGTGTGTCTCTTGTAGACAGCATATGTATGGGTCCTGTTTTCTTATCCACACAGCTACCCTATGTCTCTTGATCAGATCATTTAATCCATTAACATTTAAGGTTATTACTGATATGTAATTGTTTATTGCCATTTTTTTCCTTTAAAACTGTATTTCTCTTTTGCTATACCCTTTTTTTCCTTTGATCTGTTTACAACAGGTCCCTTAGCATTTCTTGCAGCCTTGGTTTGGTTGCAGTGAATTCCTTGAATTTTGTTTTGTTTTTTTTTTGTCTGTAAAGCTTTTTATTTCTCCTTCAATTTTAAATGATAGCCTTGCTGGATAAAGTAGTCTTGGTTGTAGGTTCTTGTTCTGCATTACTTTGAATATTTCTTGCCATTCCCTTCTGGCCTCAAGTGTTTCTGTTGAGAAGTCAAAAGTCATCCTTATGGGGGCTCCTTTGTAGGTGATAGTCTTTTTTTCTCTAGCAGCTTTTAAATTTTCTCTTTATCATTTAGCTTTGGTATTTTAATTATGATGTGTCTTGGTGTTGGTTTCTTTGGGTTTCTCCTTAATGGAGTTCTCTGTGCTTCCTGAACATGTGAAATGTTTTCCTTCCTTAATTGGGGGAAGTTTTCCGCTATTATATGTTTGAACAAAGTCTCTATCCCTTGTTCTTTCTCTTCTTCTCCAGGAACCCCTATGATGCGGATGTTATTTCTCTTCATGTTGTCACAGAGCTCTCTTAGAGTTTCCTCAGACTTTTTGAGTCTCTTTTCTTTTTCCTGCTCTGCTTCCGTGCCTTTATTTATCATGTCCTCTAACTTGCTGATTCGATTCTCTGCTTCATCCATCCTGCTTTTAATTCCTTCCATTGTATTCTTTATTTCAGATATTGTATTTGTCATTTCTGACTGATTCTTTTTTATTATTTCAATGTCCTTTTTTATATTTGTTATCTCTTTATTTAGGTTTTCATAATGGCCATCTATGGTTGTTCTAATATCTTTGAGCATCCTAACAATCGTTATTTTAGACTCTGCACCTGGTAATTTGGTTATATCTGATTCACTTAGGTCCTTTTCTGGGGATTTCTCTTGGTTTATTTGTGTTGTATTTCTCTGCCTCCACATGTTCTCTTTACAGGAGTGGCTGTGATCACGCACTCAGGTGCACAAGCATTGGTGGCCTTGGCCTTTGCCCTGCCCCCGTGTGTGACATTATGCTTGGTCCTGAGGGCACTGGTGAGCACCTTTGCTCAGCTGCGGGTCTCCGCCTGTTTCCGGGCTTTCACCCTGTCCTTGCAGGAGGAGCCCACTCAAGGAACAGCTGCTAGCCTTGGCTCTACCGCCGGGCAGGACTGCGTGCCCAAGCTTAGCTTAGTAGCGGAACTCCGCCTCTTCTAGGCTTTTGGCTCCACTCCTGCTGGAAAAGCCGGCTACCAAGTCAGACTGCAAGTCTGGGTTGCACGGGCTGGGCAAGGCTGTGCTCCTCTGCCCTTGCTCAGGGGTTGGTCTCCACCCTTTCTGGGGTTCCCGCCCTTCTCCCTCAGGCTGGATTACAGGCTGCCAGCAGCTGAGCTTGACCGCTTTTGCACACCCCCTTCTCCCCAGCCGGGCAAGATTGAGCTCACACCTGAGCCCAGTGGTGGCCAGCTAGCTTGTGCCCCTGCCAGCAGAACCGTGCTTTTGTCTCCCGCTGCCGCCCGACCTCCAGCGTGCCCTCAGCCGCGTGGGTGGGGGCGTTGCAGCTCGGACCCTAAGACTCACTACTGTAGACCCAAAAGCTCCCTCCTTCTATGCGACTCTGCTCTGAGTGCCATGGGGGAGCTTGTTTGGCTGCTCTCCTACTTCCCTTTGCTGGTATTACTGTTTCCAGTGGAAATATTCACTTCAGCTTTGGGGAGTGACTCGACCCAGGGGTTAGGGTGGCTATCTCCCAAAATGTTTCTCCCTGTGCCTCCTAGATTACATTCTCTTCCTGTTACTCTGGTCCTCTTCTCTCTCCCCCCCCCATCCCCAGGAGCCCCGGGTGAGTGGTTGTGAGAGAGATGTTCTGTGTGGCCCCTTTAAGAAGGATCCTGGGTCTGAGAAATCAGACTCTTTCTCACAAACAGTATCCTGACTTGTTTCCAGCTAAATACTGTCCTTACACCTCTTCTGGGCTCTGGGGCTGCAGGCTGGGGCTTTGTTCCTGGGGCTCAGGACCCTTTCCCCTCTCTGCTAAACTCACTTCCCACCATGCGAGTCTCTCCCTGCTGCCGTTCACTCTGGGGAGCTGGGCAGCCCTCTCCGCGTTTCCGCTTTTCCTACCAGTCTCGGTGTGGCTTTTTCAGTGTTCCTTGGTTGAAGAGTCCTCTTAGTTTAGTCCAAAGTTGGTTTTTCCAGATGATAGTTCTTAAAATTAGTTTGTAATACACTTTGGTTCTGGGAGGTAGATGTTGGTATGTCCGCCTACTCCAGCGCCATCTTGTCTCTCTCGGAAAATTCATCTTTGACAAATGAATGTTCTTGTACACATTTTTGCCTTTGTATTTTAAATGAAGACAAAATAATATGTTGACACAACTGTAGTTTAGCAATAAAATGGCTTCACTGGTTAAATTAAGCTT
Organism: Saccopteryx leptura; assembly: GCF_036850995.1. Taxonomy (NCBI): domain Eukaryota; kingdom Metazoa; phylum Chordata; class Mammalia; order Chiroptera; family Emballonuridae; genus Saccopteryx; species Saccopteryx leptura. The sequence goes on along the minus strand of NC_089503.1, from coordinate 204,832,361 downwards.
CTACTGGGTGCCAGAAAATATTATAATGATGTAAAAAGTAAAAGTACTCAATGAACCAGAAAAATAAAATATTTTAAGCTTTTAAGATCCTTCTCCATATCAAGTCTGAAGAAAAATGGTCAAGAATCTAATATTTTCTAGTGCTTTAGAATTTTGCACATTCTGTCCTTAAGCGGAAGCATTTCTCCCATGAATTCAATTTCATGGCATCCCAATAATACCATGTAGTGACATCTCATAGGTCATCATTAACTCCTAGAATCTCCTCTGGCAGAAAGCCCTCTTCTCAGAATTTCCACTCAGGGTTTTGGCCCCATGTGAGCACAAGGAGCACACTTAGAATAAATAAGCATATTTCAGTTGTATTAATAAGTCAGAGACGATGACCTTCTCATTTAACACGTCCTGCTTAGTAATTATTAAATAACTATGGAGGAAAGTTGGATGCCCTTTCAGTAACCTACCTCACTCATGTTATTGGCCTTATGGTCATTACTGACATAATTTGAAATATAATCACCGTTTCCCCAAGAATCATTATTCCATTTGCTTGTTCTCCTTGTTCATTACAGATAAGTCTGACTACCTATTGCTTAAACTATGCAATTATGGGAAAGATAACAGAAAATAAGTCTCAAATTTGTCATTTCTAATTATCCACAAATGTCAGTGCTCCTCGAAATATTCTTCCTGGTTAAGTATAGATTTTGTAGCTTCACGGGTAAGTATTCAAACTCTCCTGAGAAATAGCTCAAAGAACATCACCTCTTTGAAAGCCTACTTGACCACATCTGCCACACTAACACAGGAAGATTTTAACACTTGCATCCTCCTCTTTAACATATTAAATTGTATCACGTTTTATTGTACATGCTAATGAACACATCTGACTGGCCCTTTAAGTACTATAGCAGCAAGCAGCCTGACACATACAATATTTCATATTCCATGTATAGCCCGGCGGCTAACAAATAAAAAATGTTAACAAATAAATGTATGATTGAAAGCATTTATCAATCAATAGTTGAATGAATGCATGAATAAAAGAATAAACAAATAACTGAAACAAGTAGGTCCAAAAGAATACCAGAGTCAGAATTCCAGAGCCACAATGAAAATTCCAGATTAATTAAAGACTTTTTTTGTTTTTTGCAGTTTCCATTTTAGTGTTTAAATTGCTTCTGATTAAGTGGAACTGAAAAGAGATTTTTCACTGAGCTAATTCTTCTATTTTCATGTTCTTTCTGACTTAAATTAAATATCCTCCATAAACCTGTCTGTTGCCTTCCCTTCTCAGGCTGTGGATGTTCAACTCATGGGCTTCGTGAAGATTTCACAGCTCTATTTTTAATGTTGGCAGTAGTAGAGCTGGAGACATCTATGAAGGATTTTTTTTAAGTCTTCGTGTCATTAATGCCAACACACTGTTACAGAGAAAGCACTGTTGTGACCAGAATTATATGAATTAATATGACATAACCAGGGATTTGCCGCTCACACACTTTCTCATAAGGTGTCCTTCTCTGTGGGACCCGAACCCCTCCCTTTGTGCTTCCACCCTTCCCGCAGCGCTGTGTTCTAGACGCCAAGACTGAGGGCCTTAGAAGGACACCTGTGGAAGACAACAGGAGAGTTACAGCTTCTTGAGTAAATCTGCCATTGAGAAGTACCCTGCTTTTGTTCGCGATCTTTCTTCTGTTTTCTCTTTTGTTTCGTTTTCCGTGAGGTCAGTTACTTCCCCTGTCGTTGGCACCAGCGCCAGGTAAGCCTATTGGTCCGTGACCGTTTCCATAAAGTTTACTTTTTTTGTAATTGGGCTTGAATAGTTGCTTTTTGGCCATTTGTCTAGAATGATCTCACTTCCCCGGAGCCCTTTCATTATCAATCTCATTTACATCACTTGGATAGCTAGCTTGACAGTTTTGATGGGCCATTATGGTAGTTTAAATTTAATTTTCGGAAGATTCCGTTTGACATTTCAGACTTATTATGCTACCTTGAAAGCTGGAGTTCCGTTGGGCTCTGCTTTGATCTCGGGTTATCATTAGCAACTCCCAATGATCCGCAGAATTCCTCCTTCTGTGAACATAAACTCAAAAAACAGGCGTAGTACCGTCCACTGTGGGTCCTTTTTCATTAGTAATAATATTGGACAGTTTGAGAGCAGTCTATACATATCATAGAAATTCTTCTAATATAATTTTATTCATTACTAAGATGAATAATAACTAGAAATTACAGATTAAGGATAAATAATACGGTTATGATTAAAATGATACTTCCTTTTAATAAAAAATTGAAAGGAGGAAGAGGAAATGAAGGCTACAGAGTCCCCAGAATCATTTCTTTCCTCTTTTGCTGCTACTATGGCTGCATTACACCAAGCAGGAGTGTGACCATAATTATTACTATTAGTTTAAAAGGTCATTTATAGGTTTACTTTGCTTTCAGCTAAGCTTCTGTACCAAATATTAAAAATATCTGAGGTAAATGTTCATTTTAAGAAGGTATTCACAAAGAGCATTTCTGTAAAAAGACTTCAGCTTTAATCCTTTGAGAAGAGCAAGAGGTTTACAAAAGCTACATATTTGGTAATGGTATAAGACAATGCACATGTGAAGTAAAGTATATTCCAATAATGTAAGCCATTATGAAAAAATAATTTTCCACATTTGTTTAGCTATAAGCAATAAAAGGTGTTCTGAATTGTGGTTATGTATTCTGGCCTAAAGAAATGATTGTTCCTTCATTTTCCTTATTCCTTCACTCACAGAAAGCTGAACACTCCCAGAAATACCATCAAATAAGTAAGAACGGCCTGGTTTGAGCTGACAGGGAAGAGGTGACTTTTCTTGGAAACACAAGATTGGTCACTGTGACATCCCTGGTTTCCTTGTGCTGGCATCTCTTAAGTATGATAAGTCTTTGGTTATTCTCTCCCAATACCTTGAAATCACAACATGCCTCTCATGTCTTCCATCCACATGCAAATAATTGTTATTCTCTCCAATCTATTGTGACACTTGCAATTCTCTTTATAAGGCCATCTGATTGCCCTTCCAACATGAACTGACCGCCCCGTCGCCCGCCCTCATCTCTTCCTCCATAGACCACAGTATCTCTTTCAGGTTACCCGAAAGCCCCGTCAAACTTTTCCTTTGTACCATTAGACAGATTAGCACTATGAAATTACATTTGATATTATTTCTTTGACTGTCCTTTGGGTCAGGGACATTTTTTAGAGAACGAGATGAATGGCAGAGAACTACAGTGGGAAAGAAATGCAGAGAATCCTCTGTGCCCCATGCCCAGAGTGCTACCAGCTGAGGGCAGCAGCGGCACAGGTGTGTAGGTCACTGGAGACAGGGAGCTGCCAACCTTCCACACCAGCCCTCCTGGGCGGAGGAAGTGCGGGTACACTGAACACATGCACGGAAAGTGTGTGTGTGTGTGTGTGTTGTCGTGTGTTCAAACAAATATATGTTCACAGGGGACCATAAGAGAAATCGGTGTATATGTGTAAAATAATGTTTTTATTAATCCGTAGTACAAAAAAATATCAAATCAAAGATGCATGAATTGACGGTAATCTAGGTATATGTGTACTATCCAACAGGTTTGCCAGGCCAAATGAAGAGACATAGTAAGAAAACTGCACATCTCTTTCTCTCTTTCTGTTCTCAAACACCATATTTTATGGACTAATTAGCTACTGGGAGACTCTATTTCCCTTCAGCTATCTGAACTGCAAAGGCTCTTTACAGAAATATATTGCTATTACCAGGATCCCAATCCAACCAAGCAATGGGTGTGACAATGTAAGAAGGCTCGAAAGGCTTTTCTTTCCCTTGCCGTCAGAATCATCTTTGTAGTCAGCTTTAAGGTGGAAAAGTAGATTTAGAATATTCAATCAAGAATGTGCATTATAGACATTACCTATAGGCATCATAATGATGATGTGTATTTCTTTTTCAGTTAACCTTAAGAGAAATAAATGAGGTTTTAATTATATGCCAAATTTACTGGAATGAGAGCCTCTTACTAAGTAAATAGAGCAAAACTCTGCTGGAAAGATCGGGTATGCTTTTCACTGGCTCCTATCAAACTCTGACAGAGACACGTTCTGTATTAGTTCAAAATTCCCGTTTCAAATATTTACCTTTACATGTATCCCCTTTCTCTTCCAAGAAGCATAAATCACTGGCTTCCTGTTAGATTCAGCTTTCATAAACAGTTCTTCCATGTGGGGAATCTTTTCATCATCAACTCAAGGCTAGGCAGACGAGCCAGTACTTAACCTGTCAGACAGAACCATCCCCCAGGCCACAGTGATAGTTAAGAAGGGAAGACACACAGGGACATCATAGTCTTCCCTGCAGTTTTGGTGTGTGGAAGTCCTGGGTTTGATTCCCAGCCAGGGCACACAGGAGAAGCACCCATCTGCTTCTCCACCCTTCCTCCTCTCCTTCCTCTCTGTCTCTCTCTTCCCCTCCTTCAGCCAAGGCTCCATTGGAGCAAAGTTGGCCTAGGTGCTGAGGACAGCTCCATGGCCTTCACGTCAGGTGCTAGAGTGGCTCCAGCCACAACAGAGCAAAGCCTCAGATGGGCAGAGCATCGCCCCCTGGTGGGCATGCCGGGTGGATCCCGGTCAGACGCATGTGGGAGTCTGTCTGACTGCTTCCCTGCTTCTAACTTCGGAAGAATACAAAAACAAACAAACAAACAAACAAAAAAAGATATAGAAGGCTAACACTAACGCTAACACTGGCCTGCTCTTTCTGCCACAACACAGGTGAAGACAGGCTGAGAAGGAAGCTGCCATTGAGGAGAGCATCAGAAATAACCCTTCATGGATACATGTGTATATGGTACAGCAATCAGGCATATGCATTCACACACTCACATATGTACATATATACAATTTGTTTCTTTTATTAGCAAATAAAGAAAATATGTGCTCTAAAAATATGAAATGATACAAATTAATTCTTAGTAATGTGGACAAAAATGGGGCCACCTACTAAACCTGACAAGCTCAGGGTAGGCCCGCATGGCAGCCTCATGAACTCAGAGACCTAAAGGAACTACATTGGACCGTCTGAAATGAAAACTTTCTAACTAAAAGTGAGACATGGTGAGTAGTCAGGTCCAAGGCAGGCGTCCTCCCTGACAAAGGTCGGTTGTTACCTTATGTGATCCTGTCTACTGTCCTTCCGCATCTGTGACAACCTGTCTTTGGAATGTTGGAGCATTTCCCTTCTTGCAGACCTTTCAGGCACCTCTCCCACCAGGCAGGAGACCTCAGAACCCATCGTTATTGTTATGGTGTGAATGGTTAGCTGTTAACTGAAGAAATACGTGTCTCTTCATTTTACTTTTTAGCTGATCCCAGAGATTTCCCTGTTTTGCCTGCTCCCGCCTCCCTAACCTATCATCAGTGGACTCCATGTACCCCTTTGATTCTGACGTATAAGACAAGGTGCAGAACTGCCACTCTTTGGGGCATCTTCTCGGTCAGTGAGATTCTGCTTCCCGGCAGTTGTCATCAGTTTGACTCAAATAAATTCATAGAAATTCTCTACCAAGGTTTGGACATTTCCTACCTCAACACTAAGTTAGCCATTTACATAATCATTTTCTTCTTAATAAATCTTTATTTATATCCTAAAATTGACATATATTATCCACCAAGTGATATGCTGTGGCTGCCTCAGCTATATCAAATGTACTAAATTCATCATTGAAATAAATTTCTGAGCAAGAGAACTGAAATTTCAAGAATGGTCTTCAGTGTCAATGAGGTTAAGTGTTTTTATTTGTTTCCCAACATAATTTGACATCATTATACCTTTTACAGTAGGGGTTTGGCAGGACAGAAAAGCAAAGTCATGACAAAAGAGTCATTTTTTTCCAGAGGGCTCCCTGAAATATATGCTGACAACATGACCATAATTTGATCTTATTTACAATTTGTTTCGTTTTATTCAAGAATAAATTAAGATCACATACATTCTCTTAGATGTGTTAGGTATCTTTTAAATATCTGGAGAATACAATGGGCACAAATTGGCACCATGATATAAATATTTCTTTTCATAAAAAGTCCTTAATTAAATTAGAAACCTCTGCTCCTGTAGCATGGTTATGTAATAATTAGCAAAACAAAACATACTGGGTACATCTTTCTCATGTGCATAGGCTAAGTTTTTGTTTGTATATTTTACTTCCACAGGCAAACAACATGACAGTGGTGTGTATACTGGATGCTAACTGCTCCTCCACACAACATGCTCATGACATCGTGCAACAAAATACCGTGTTGGCTGATAATAAATTTTTGTTCTGCTTTCCTTCACATGATCAATTGATCATTAAATGGTTTGTGAAATTCTTAAAAGTGCCATGACTTGTATTTTTGACAAATAAAGACCTGAAGTCTTTATTTATTATAAAGACTAGGGCTTGGAATGCTAAATTTTGATAGCTGAGTTTTTCTTGCTTCTCTACTCTTTGAACTAATTAATTACGATCACGCAGAAAATGGTAATTTTTTCATCCCATAGAGGTAACATCTGACCACTGTGACCAGCGGTCACGATGCTTTGTTTTAAATTGCTGCATTAACTGTGAAGCCTCCATGTAAATAAACATCTGCTGAAAGTTCAAAACACTAGGCGTTAGGAGTTGGTATGAATAGTGACCAGTTTAACAAATCCAAGATTATCTTCTTTGGCATTCCTCTTTGCAATTTTCTTTTGCTACTTCCTTTAAGAAATCGTTACATGCTTAGAAGATTTGTTCTGAGAGCAGGTAAATTCACATTCTTTATTTTTTTTTATAAATAAATTTTTATTAATTTTAATGGGGTGAACATCAATAAATCAGGGTACATATATTCAAAGAAAACATGTCTAGGTTATCTTGTCGTTCAATTATGTTGCATACCCATCACCCATCTTCCTTCACCTTCTATCTAGTTTTCTTTGTGCCTCTCCCCCTCCCCCTCCCCCTCTTCCTCCTTCCCTCCCCCCACACCCTGTAACCACCACACTCTTGTCCATGTCTCTTAGTCTCATTTTTATGTCCCACCAATATATGGAATCCTGCAGTTCTTGTTTTTTTCTGATTTACTTATTTCACTTCGTATAATGTTATCAAGATCCCACCATTTTGTTGTAAATGATCCGATGTCATCATTTCTTATGGCTGAATAGTATACCATGGTGTATATGTGATATTCTTTATTTTGACATGAGTCTTAGTCAGTGTTTATATTTTATTCTGTGTTATAGTATTTATGATCCTTTTTTATCACCCCCTTCATGCTCTGGTGAGTGACTTTTAAGTTACTGATCCTTTCTGTGAGATGGGGATACAATAAAGCAATCTCCCAGTTACAATAAAAATGCAAATTTAGCTAATTTAATTAATCAAATGCAATTTGTATAAAAATACCTTAGTCAAGACAAATTACTCCCTTTTAAATGAATGCTAGCCTAGATCAACTGTTCAGCACAGTACTTATAGTCCATTATTGAAAACTTAATAATTATTATGGGTGTAATAGAATTTCCATGAAAAAATAGTTAATCTCAAATTTCAAATGAGCAAAATACATGTAAACAAAGGTTTCATTTTTTTTTGCACTTAGCATATTGTCAAATATCTACTAGACCTCTGATGGTCTGCTGTGTTTAATAAGATGACTCTAGTCAATGAAGAGCCATAGGAGAGAAATAAAATTCATAAGCAGAAAGCAGTCCAGAAATTATTTCAAAGGCTGACATGATAAACAATAAGATGTTAACTAGGACAGAAGAAATAGTAATGCTGAGGGGAAAGTTGATGCAGAGCCATTTTGGTATAAAACCAATAGTATCCACTTTCTTTCTTTACTCACACCAAATAAACATCTAGGCCACCAGTCTACTGAAACAGGAAAGCATCATGGATCCTCCATGGTGTTCAATACAATGATCAGAGATGCCTTTCCCCTTAGTCACTTGACTTATTAACAGTATTGGACTCATAGAAAATATTGTTCTCTTGCCTTCCACAACACACTTCCCTCCTCCCTATGCCTGAAAAGTCCAGAGACATACACCCGAAGAATTAATTGCCTCCTTAGTACTTTTTCATACATAACAATCAACTAAATGTTGAACTCATAATACCCTAATTCTTTGTTTCCCTAGTCTTCCTCATCACAGTAAAAATCACCATCACTGAGCACACTCCACAAGTCCTTCTTCCTTATCTATTATTAAAGTCTGTCACCGTTGACTCCAAATATATATATATATATATATCCAAATTCATCTCCATTAAAACCACTCTAAACCAATCCACAATCACTACTGACTGGTCTGCTTCTAAAGCCTCCCAGATTCTTTGTTATCTTGTAGTCCATTCTCTATACCAGAACCCAATCATCTTTCTAAAGCACAAATCACATCATGCTGCTTCTTTGCCTACAATGCTAATTAAGACTAAAATATGTTGCTTGACTCAGCCCTATGTACGCTGCAAACCTTTTTTGACACACCACCCCTGGTTTGTTAGGTGTTAGCCACACTTACTCTCCTTCTGCTTCTATAGTGCAATAGTCTGGTTACACCTTAGGAACTTGACACTGTTTTCTCCCTGGATCTCTCCTCCATCTGTTCCTTACCCGACTTCTTTTGTATCCTTTGAATTTTAGCTAGAAAGTCATTTACTTAAGTGTTCCCTGACCATCTAAATTATCATTTCAGTAACTCAGTAACATGTATACCTGTCTAATTTCTTTTCAGTGCACTTTACTATCCAAAATTAGCTTTAATATATTGATTTATTAGTTTATTATCTGTCTTCTCCCCACTAGAATGAAAGTTCCATGCGTCCAGCAATAATTTCTTATTTGTCATTGTATCACCCATTAGAAAAAGGAAATAATGCATGTAGCATGGATGGATATACATCCATAAATGAAAATTTGGTAATCAAAGCAACATGAGATATAGTGAATGACAGGAAGAAATAACAACAATTGAAGTCGAGACACTAAATAATTAAAGAAACAGTAATGTTATTAATGTGACTACAAAACCTAAAGAATGAAGTTTAGAAGAGTCATCTTTATTTGGCCAAATAGGAGGTAACAGAAGTATCCAAGAAGTGACTTTCAGTAATTTGGAACAATGGAGAGAATGGGGCAAGAAATATGGAACTGGGGTCACTTGAATGAAGATGATAGTTATCACTGAAATGGTTGAGCTCACTAAGAAAAACAATGCAGAAGAGAATGACAAATTCCAAATGTCAAAGAGTGGGAGATGTAAAGAGTCACTTGAAAAGGAGGGGGAAAAAAGGAAGAATATAGATAAGAGTAGAAAGGAAAATTCAAATTCACATAATCCAAGAATGGGTAGTGTTTTTCCCATGTAGCAAATGGTCAACATTACCAACCACAATAAGTGTTCAGTAAATGTTGGGTAGGGCAAACATTGAGAAATTTGAACTGGATTAGAATGCTAAGGTCTGAAACCATTTTGTAAATGGTTGAAAAATGAAAGCAAAATGAAGAAGTAGAGACAATGAATGTGGACTATTCTACCGAAGTATGACACTAGATGATAAGAAATTAGATAACAATTTGATTATCTTTTTTAAGATAGGGGAAACTTGAATGTGTTTGTAAGTCAAGAACAAATTATTTGTGAAATAGGAGAATTAAAAACACTATTCAGAGGGAAGTTAAGATGTGACCTCTAATGTGACAGAATGGATATTGATATAGTGATTGGAGAGTGATCAAGACCACATTTTGAAACCAGTGAAGGCTTTTGTTATCTAGAAAGCAGGAAGCAAAATGGACAGGTAAACAGCATTTATTATGAACTGAAGCTCTATGCAGATCATGTTAGAGAAGAATGTTCAAATGGGCAGTCAGGTCAGATACCACTAACAAACTCTCCTTGGCAATTTCACTACTTCCATCATCATTATGAGCAGTCTTACTTGTATGGCAATTACCTGTTCCGTTAGCCTGAATGGCCATATTGCTCAGCCTCTGTAATTTGAAAGGGAAAAAACAATTAACAAGAAGTTACCAATAAAGAGTACAGTATATTTTTGACTTAGTTTTGCTCAAAGAATAATAGGATAACACTGTGCCCAAGAGAGAAACAGTGTAATTGTTAATAGTATGTCCTTTTCTCCTATATGTGTTCTGGTTTTGGATGATAAACTTTGTAATTTATAGTCATCTTACATAAAAATACATAATATGATCATGTATAGTACATAAAATATGAAAGGTTTAGAAAGGATACATATAGATGGATGAAGATTTGACTTGGGGGGATAAACACATAGTAAGTACACTGTACAGAGATATGTTGTAGAATTGGGCACGTTAAACCTGTATAATTATGTTAACCTGTATCACCCCAATAAATTCAATTTAAAAATAACTTATATTAGCCTGACCTGTGGTGGTGCAGTGGATAAAGCGTCAACCTGGAATGCTGAGGTCGCCGGTTCAAATCCCTGGGCTTGCCTGGTCAAGGCACATATGGGAGTTGATGCTTCCTGCTCCTCCCTTCTCTCTCTCTCTCTCTCTCTCTCTCTCTCTCTCTCTCTCTCCCCATTGTAAAATGAATAAATAAAGTCTTTTTAAAAAAATAAATAAAATAAAAATAACTTATATTGGAACTAAAATACAAGATTGCATTACAGCAAACTCAGTGAATCATAACTAAGAAGAGAAGGGGCAGCAGAATTTATCCAGGTTTGTGACTTGTCAGGTTAAAAGTCATGGAATAAAACAATGTCAACATGTACAGAGTAGTATGTTCCAAGCACGGCTTTGCACCATTAACATGTGTCATTTCATTTAGTCCCCACAGTACCCCAGGAGAGAGGTCTTCTATCATCCCCACCCAGCAGATAAACTGGGAGACTGAGAAATTAACTAACTTGACTAAGGTAACAGAGCAGCAAATAGTAGATGTTAACAATCAAAAGCAGATAATTTGGTAGGATTTTAAGATACTCATGAGTACAGAAGACTTTTCTCTTCGATGATCAGAAAAAGGCAAAACACATGGGGATGAATGACCAGTGGGAGACTCTACCCTTCTATAATCAGAAAAAGGCAAAACACATGGGGATGAATGACCAGTGGGAGACTCTACCCTTCTATAATCAGAAAAAGGCAAACACACCTTCAGAAGAAGTAAGGGGCTGATTGAGCTCACAGACTGGAGTCAAACTATGCTTGTGAATGGCTGAAACACGTTAGTAAGACAGTGGAATGTTTTAGAAATTAAGGAAGTCAAGAAATTAATTGGAAAAATATTGAATATAAATAATATATAATTATTAATATCTCAAAGAGTGAAGTAAAACAGGACAAAAGATACTTTTAAAAAATAACTTTAGGCAAAGCATTTTCTCTTTAAAACACAAACTTAGTTATATACTGAAATTCTTTTGATTTTAACACGTGGCATTCAAAGAAGAAATTTGAGATATACAAATATGGGTGTTTAACAAGTGCACCTTTTCTTGAATACACTGTATAACTGTTAATGAATTTAGACTAACTGGTCTAATTACCATTCACAAAGTCAAAAGGTAGCTTGAATTTATTATCAATTTTAAAAATAGATATCTATTTCCATTAGCTCAAAACTAATTTTCCATATGGCCAATGTGCCCCAGAATCCATAGGATCCCAAAACAAACAGTAAATCTCCACTGACCTAATTATGTAACGAGAGAGAATTTGCTTTGCTTTTGTTCAAAAGCTGTTTATTTCTTTCAGATGTTCCTCAATAGAAACAGATTTCAAAACTTAAAAGAGAAGCTCATTTAATCAACTGATATTGTCCATTTCTTTGTTTGTACCAATAGTTGCTAATATTTCAACACCAAAGAAAAAATACTAAGCCTATCCTAAAAAGAACTTTTTTTTCTTATATTAAAGGAGGAAGGATTATAGTTATACAGAAATTGAAATAGCTTTATTTGACTTAAGAGAGAAATAGTGATAAAGTTGTGCCATCAATTATGTAACAGCCTCATGAAAAAGCAGCACTTTGGTACTGAGAGAGTTGAGGAAAGTAAATTTGACAATGTTTATTTTACCTCCCTTCAACACAATTGACAACACCATTATCTGTCAATAGTAAATGGCCATGGATGAAAAAATACCATTAAATATGAACCTACTTTGCTAGCCCTTCCATTAGATTCATCAACATAAAATACATTAAAGACCAATTTGCACTGCTTAACCTATTAAATTAAGTTCCTTTTGCATATTAAAATCCAAGGACTTTATCTCAGTAATCAAAGAGCTTAATTCTTAAAATTTATATTTATTAACAAAACAAAGTCATTTATAACGATTCTGAAAATAAATAGAAAATACTGAAATTGAGTGCTAAGATTCAGTATAGGTCTTTGAGTAACTTTATATGTATATCCCTCATCCTATGTCCTTAAATGTCTCTACTGTTAGAGGGAAATTTCCTTATTTGCCTTGACTTTTTTTTCTGGCCAACAAAAGTGTATAGAGACTGTCAGTTTCCTATAGTTTGGGGGATACCCTCAAACAATTTGGACATTTTTTTTAACCTTGTTTGAAGTTTCAAGATTGCTTTCTGGACAATTCCAAAATACCTATCACATTTCATATTGAAAGCCATTTAGAAGATGGCAGTGAATTTTCCAAACACCCTTCAGAGGTCATTCAATGCATTTTCATTTTCACTTTTAAACTGCATCTACGTGATGATAAGGCAATCCAATGAAGAGTGGAAAATTGACCCCAAAGTGTGTTTACTCTAAACCAGTGATTTTCAATATTTTTCATCTCATGGCACACATAAAATAATTACTAAAATTCAGCAGTACACCAAAAACTACTTTTGTTTTTTTTGACCTATCTGACAAAAAAAAGCAGATACCTAATTTTTATTTATTCACTCCAGAAGTCTATTGTGTTGGCTGTTGTCACTGTTTTATATGACCAACTAAGGGAAAAGAGGTGAGTGCCCTCAACTAAATAGTCAGGTATTGCATTTTTTTTTTGACAGAGACAGAGTCAGAGAGAGGGACAGATATGAACAGACAGACAGGAAGGGAGATGAAAAACATCAATTCTACCTTGCAGCATCTTAGTTGTTGGCTGATTGCTTGTTTATTGATTGCTTTCTCATATATACCTTGACGGGGGGGGGGGGGGAGTACAGCAGAGAGAGTGACTCCTTGCTCAAGCCAGCGACCTTGAGCTAAAGCCAACGCCTTTTGGGCTCAAACTGGTGAGTCCATGCTCAAGCCAGATGAGCCTGCGCTCAAGCCGGTGACCTGAGGTCTCGAACCTGGGTCCTCCTCTTCCCAGTCCAATACTCTATCCACTGTGCCACTGCCTGGACAGGTGGTATTGCGTATTTTTAAAATTATTGCAGTACACCTGTTGAAAATCTCTAAACCATACAGAATATTTTCTTCAGAATTTTCCTATTCAACTTCAGTTTTGGAAATATTCAATGTGTTGCTGTCACTAAGAAGCCCTTATAATCTACATGTGATTAACCTTGAGAGAATATAGACCAGGGAGAGAAAAGTTGACTTACAGAATTTTCTATTTTGTTCATTTTATGGTCTATATATCACTTCCTAGCACTAGTCAATACACGAGTCCAATTACAACTTAGGGAAACCGTCAAAAATATAGTCTAGCCCTGACCGGTTGGCTCAGCGGTAGAGCGTCAGCCTAGCGTGCGGAGGACCCGGGTTCGATTCCCAGCCAGGGCACACAGGAGAAGCGCCCATTTGCTTCTCCACCCCTCCGCCGCGCTTTCCTCTCTGTCTCTCTCTTCCCCTTCCGCAGCCAAGGCTCCATTGGAGCAAAGCTGGCCCGGGCGCTGGGGATGGCTCTGTGGCCTCTGCCTCAGGTGCTAGAGTGGCTCTGGTCGCAACATGGCGACGCCCAGGATGGGCAGAGCATCGCCCCTGGTGGGCAGAGCGTCGCCCCATGGTGGGCGTGCCGGGTGGAGCCTGGTAGGGCGCATGCGGGAGTCTGTCTGACTGTCTCTCCCTGTTTCCAGCTTCAGAAAAATGAAAAAAAAAAAAAATTAAAAAAAAAATATATAGTCTAAATTAGTCAATTTTCACTAAATATCATTATTTGCCAATCTGCTTGCATTAATATCCCTTTCTATCAACATGAGTATAAGTACCACAATATCTCCATTAATAAAAAAAATTCCTGATGTACATTTTTCTGATACCTTTTAAACATTTCAGGGTTATAAACAATATTCTCCTGATGATCTATACATCCAATATTACAAATCACTGAAAAGTTTTATCAACTATCTAAAGGAACAGATGCCTTCATATTTGTATTAATTTGTTCCTTGTTCATAGTGGATATAAGGTAAGATTATCTCCATTCTTTAAAAGCACGATTGCATGCTTGAGAGCTTTGGAATCAGATTGTCCAGGTTAGTCTGGAATATGGCAATGACTGTGTTTCCTGGGGTGGGTTATTCTATTCTCTTTAGTTTCTTCATCCAAACACTGGAGATATTAACAGTCCCTACCTTATTAGGGTAGAGTGTGGGCTAAATAAGACCATACACAGGTTTCTCATTAGATCCCAGAGTTTCTAGTACAAAATCAGAGCTCTTGATTAATAAGTGTTACCTGATTTTTTTAAGTCATTTTACTGTATTTCTTGTCTTTATTTTTTTTACTAACCTTTGGAGAGTCATACTTCCTCAAAAGACCATTTAACAAAGGTAAGTCATTGTGGAAATATAAAGCTGATCCACATTTGAGAAAAGGTTATATTCAAAAAGATTCTGCATTTCTGAGGTCACTCTGGTTCTCTTAAATACGAGACTTACACATTTCATTACTAATATCTGTTAGTAAAATTATTTTATCACTAGAAAAGATATTTAGCAGAAAGTAGTAGAAATTATTGCAGGTTCTTTGCCATTTAAAACCTCAATACAACTCAGTTTCTGAATGTTGCACAGATGGGTGGTGTTAGGTTAACAGAGTCACCACTATATTTTGTTTCAATCTCAATCATTTCAAAATATTCTCTGTTATAACATAAGAGTCAATAAAAAGAAGTTTTCTCATTGAATATCATGCTATAAAAATAATTGTTTCAGTAGGGCTAAGAGGCTAAAAGAGACAGAATTAGGTCACCATAATATCAAAGTTAATCTTTCAGAAACTTTAGGGATAAAGTTTTCTTTCATTTGTTTAGACAGATATAAATACATATTTATAAAATATCAATATATTTATAATATTCAATATTATTCATTCAACATTTGCTTAAAGGCACAGTCTGTTATATATTCTTATTACTTTTGTCAATAAGATTGCGCAGTGTTTGTAAAGAATAGTCACATAAACTGTTTTCTCCCCATTTCTCTAATCTAGCTCCCAATGCTATAGAATGACATCTAATTTGATGCCAGCCAACAGACTTTACTCACTGTGACAGGCAGAATTATAAGACACGTGCACGGTCTCCACTCTCCAGTGTTACACCCTGCACAGTTCCCTCTTCTTGAGAATGGATGAGACCAGTAACTTGTTTCAAACAGAATATGGCATAAGTATCATCATTAGTTTATGATTTTTTAGCTTCATTGAAGTTAATTTAAAGATAAAATAGAAAGTTATTTGAAGTATAAATGATGATGATTCATTAATATATGTATTCATTGTGAAAGGATCCCCTCATCTAGTTAATTATCATATCCATTACCTCACTACTTATTCAATAATTTATTGTGAGAACATTTAAGTTCTACTCTCTTAGAAAATGTCAATTTATAATACAGCATTATAAACTGTAGTCATCACATTATGCATTTGATCCTTAGCTCTTATTCATCCTACAGTTGAAAGTTATATCATTTTACCATTTCTCCACATTTTTCCTACACCACCTGACAACCACTTTTCTACTCTATTTTTATGAGTTTGACTTTTTTCTTTTAGATTCCACATGCAAGTGACACCACGTAATATTTGTCTTTCTCTCTGGCTTGTTTCACTTAGTGCAATGCCCTCAAAGTTATATGTTTATATGACTGTCTCACTAAGCCATTTGAGACTCTCCTGATGGCCTTAAAGACTTATGCAGCTATTATGTGACTTGCCCATGAAAATAGCCATGTGGCAGGGAGCAGCATGTCACCTACATACAGGACCTTGGGGCAGCCTCTAGCAACAGCCAGAAAGAAGTCAGAGCCCTTGCCACAAGGAAATGAATCTACTTAAACCTGAATAAGCTTGAAAATATAATCTGCCCAGTCTAGACTCCAGATGAAAATGCAGATGTGGCCAGAGCCTCACTGTAGCTTTGTGAGACCCTGAACAGACAGCCAGGTGAGCCATGCCTAGAATTTTGACCCACAGAAACTGTGAGATAATAAACATGGATTGTTTTAAGCCATTAACTTTGTGAGCAATTAGTTAACAGCAATAGGAAACTAACATAATTATTTTTCCAAGTCACATTTTAAGAAATGAGGAAATAGGAAGAAGCCATACCATTTTTTTTTTCCTGTTAGCCACAATCTCCACTGCGGTGTCCCTCTCCTATGTGGGTAGACTTCTATCAAGTCTGTTAGTTTGTAATATTCTCTCTTTACCATCATCTATCCTTTGGTGGGAGTATGGACAGGGGTTTGCAGAAAGGGAAGCAGAACATATCATTCCATGTCCCAAGTTCCTATCATCAGCAATTTCACCTATGTCAGCTGTACTCAGTTCTATGTATAGCAGTTGTAAGTGATTTAAATAACTCAGAATGGCTTAAATAGAAAGGAGATTGACTATGTCAAATGATAAGATGCTGATCAGTAGCGGTGGCTCTAGGCTATGCAGACTAAAACACCAGCTCAGCTTCTTTGTGGTTCTTTTAGCAATTTCCTCCACTAAGTTTGGTTTCATCCCGCGGCAGATCCAGTAATCACATCTAGACATGACAAGTCTAGCATTCGAAAAAGGACTGTTTGCTTCTATTCATTCTCTCTTTCTCCATTCAAATAAACACTCCCTATAAAGCTTCCATCAGTCTTTTCTTTGTGTCTCATTGGCTGCAAGTAGGAGTCACATGTCTCTTCTCCAACAAGCATGGACAAGGTGTAGCCAGTTTAACT
Organism: Saccopteryx leptura; assembly: GCF_036850995.1. NCBI lineage: Eukaryota > Metazoa > Chordata > Mammalia > Chiroptera > Emballonuridae > Saccopteryx > Saccopteryx leptura. The sequence continues at coordinate 204,815,172 of NC_089503.1, read as the reverse complement.
TTATCTTAAAGTTAAGGCAATATTACCCATTTTTTAAGGTTAGATCGGTGATTTTCAACCTTTTTTAAACTTGGAGACCGGTGAAAATAGAATTATTTCAGGGACTGCTAAGGCAGAAATAAAAATCATTATTAGTATTTTGTGCATTATCTTTTAATTATATTACCATGAAATGCAAATTCTCTAAAATAACCAAACAGTAGAGAAAATATATTTTTAATACGATACAACCGAAATTTCTAGAGCAATATTTAATTCAAGTTAAGCTATTGGGAAATCTGCTGTTGTTTCTTTGCAAGAATACATGATAACCAAGGCTGCAGTTTTGTTTCCAAGAGATGAATCTCTGCATTGACACCCATTTGGTTTCTCTGTTTAGTTTTTTATTAGTGATAAGGCCAAAAAAGTCCTCTCACACAGCTAGTATAAAATACAACTAAAAATTTAGTAGCTTTGTAACTAAGAGATGGTTATTCTTCCAGTGATATCCATCACTATGAAATGATTGCATTTTATGTTTAGATATCAGAGTGACATCAGAAAATAAATCTATCAATTTTTCTTTTTCACAATTATTAAGGGAGCAAGAGTTGATATCTTCCATAAATGGATTATTGACCCAAAGATTACCTTTATAGGGATCCTCACTTTCAGGGTAATAATGGTCAAAATTTTGAACTAATGCTCTTTAATGTTGACTTATTATATTAAATATGAGTTTCCAATTGATGTCAGCAGTAATCAAAAAGTCTTGGAAAAGTAGAAACATTTCTATATCTTCTTTGTAGCATTCTATGTAGCATTGACTACTACATAAGTTTGTCAGAATGCTTTTTGCCTATTGTTTGGTTTGTAAATACTCTGCACAGGACAAAAATTTGTTTGAACAAGCCTACAAGTTCCAAAGATATCTAAGACAACCTCAATAGTATTTTCATCAATGATACAGGTTGATAAGAGGCAGTCACCCTAAACATAGTGAATTCAACTAAGATCACTGGGTCTATTATCTTCAGGCAACATTAGGGTGGTTAACTCATTCACAGACAGGCACAAAATTTCTGGCGGACTGGCATTTGAAAAAAACTGGGTTAGGTAATTCGATCAAAATAGGATTTCATTAGTGAGAATACACACAAAAATGAGAAGATAGTTTAGGAAGATTTAATGGAAATAGTTATAACCCTGCTGGAATTTAAAAGACAAGTAAGTAATATACAGGCAACAGTGAACCAGAGAAACTGAAAACAGAGGATTAGTCATGTGAAAAATCATCAGGGTCTTAAATTAGGGTATTTGAAGTCTAGATGAATGAAGTCAGTCTGAGGAAGGGGAGAAATTTTGCAAAATCTTAGGTAGTAAAATTAGGAGAAATTTTTATCTATCATAAAATATTCATCTTCCCAACAAGACAACCAAAATAATTCAATTCTCTACAGCCAGTTTACTTACAAAAATGTTTTATGTTCAAAGATAATCTGTGAAATCTTAGAAGTATACAGTATTCATGTTAAAGGTCACAGTGAATTCAATTCTTTTATTTAATATGAACATTTCAGACTTGAGAGCAACTTAAAAATGGCCGGTTCACTAATTGTAAATACCAGATATAATTGATTCAAAATATGAGAGTTTTCTTACAGATGAACAGCCTTAATTTCAAGATAGAACACCAAAAGCAGCAACTGTTAAAGCAAACTGTTCTCTTATAAAAGTCATCTTATCTAATTTTAAGCTGTTCATTCCTTTAGAAAATTCTTTAACTGGCATCATGCACAGATTCATGTCTTTTAAATATCTAGCATAAGACTATAAACTGCTGTACACGTGAATAATTTTGTGAAGTTCAAAATAATTATATATGACTCCCCATAATTAAAAATAAAATTGTTAAATTAAAAAATACAATTAAAGCTAAAGTAAAATGATTTGTGTTAAAGTCATGAAATCGTCATTGCTTTCATTATTAGCATGATCCATTTTTAATCTATGACATTTATAAAGCAAGAGATTTCACTTAGCCTGTCTTATTAGCATAATAATCATTGCACTTTACATGGTTTTAACAATAAATGTCTTTGCTAATGTTTAAGTTTTGCCCAAACAGAATTAAATATGTATTAAACTTAAAGGTTAAATCCCCTTCATTAATTCTATTATTGTTTTTCATAAGCCAAATTCTCCATTAGGGTACCTCTTGACCTTCTGGCATTGATTCTAATCATTTTCTAGTAATGAACCTCAGACTGACATAGACAATTCCTTTGGCCATTTTCACTTGTAAGAAACCTCAACCCTTAACCCCTTTCAGTAAATTTGCATAATCACTTGCATAGATCTTCCTACATTTAGGATATGTCTATGTTCTACTGCATTAATTTTTAATTTTACTTTCTTGGAACAACATCCTTCTTTCATAATTTTTTTTTCTCTACATTTTCTACATTGCTCCCTCAGGCCTGCACCAACTACCCCTTATGTTTTCTTCCCATGACCGGTGTTCTCGCCTCCACTTGTTTGGTTGTTACTTAGAAGAGACTATAAATGATTTTGATGAACTTTGATTTTGATGGATTTTGATGCACATAAGCAAATCACTAAGTGGCCTAAAAAAGAGGCCATTGTATCCATGAAGAAAAAAAACACACTTCAGAAATATCTTTACACAGAAGTTGTCCTGGTTCATGCAATTCTGCTTCCTAAGAGTTCTAGACCATAACCTTGGGCATGGAGAATGAACTCTCCCTTTTACTCTACAGACATTTCACATTGTATTTTCAATCTTTCACGTGACTTCAGTGAAAATGATATTACAAGGCAATGTAAGGATTCTCAAACTGCAAATTATATGGGACTAGGTGACACATTGTCACCTTTCACCTTCCTTACGGGCACTTGGCTTTTCTTAGTATCATGCTCATGGGAGTTTACTTTTTTTATAACTATTTTTTTTAATGTATCTTTCTCAGTGTTTTTAATTATTTTCCCCATAATTAATTTTCTTCATCTCATACATAAAGTTTTAATATTTATCTCTTCCAAGCTAAATTAAATTCCATGAGCTGCACCTTAGTTCAAGGGTGGGCTTTGAGTATCCTTTCCACTGTTTCTTTGGGACTTTCCTGAAGACTGGGTCCATGTCCCCAGACCCAGAGTCATGTGATCCCAACTGGTTTTATTACCATGGACCTTTCTGCTATTGGTCATCACATCAGTCTTCTCAAAACCTACATTTGCTATCTTTGTATTTTTAAAAGAGATATGTATCTTAAGCTGAGGCTCTCTATATATATTTTAGTGCCTATTTAGAAAATAATGTAACTGGTCCTATTATTACTATTAATCTAAATTCTGCTCAGAATTCTTCACTGGCTTCTATTACATGTAATAAAATAAAAACTCCTCATCATGGCCTCCAGGTCCTGCATGATGTGCTCTCTGCTTCCATCTTCAACGTCATTTTTTTTAACACTGACCCACCCCCTGCACTGCAGCTTGGAGAAGTCCTACAAGTCACTAAGGTTCCCCTGTCTTTCCTGAAGCATTTTCTTAGAATGTTGCCCCTTTCTTTCTGATTTACCCAGCTTTTTCAGCTTAAATGACACCTCCCTAAAGAACTCCCAAATAACTTATCTGATATATAGCCACATGTTGTTCCTATCACATCACCCTTTAATTTGCTTTACATAATTTATCATTACTTTTCATATTTGTTCACTTATTTATTGTAATTTTCTACCAAAAGAAAGTAAGCTCCATGGAAGCAAGGACCAATTCTGCCCCATTCACTCTTGTATCTTTGGCATTTTGCAAAATATTTGGTTCATAGCAGACATGATTCAAATATTTGCTACACAACTGCACTAGAAGATGCATGTGTAGAATGCATTTATGCAAACGTTAGTTCATATTTGTATGTTAAATCCCACTCGCCCAAAATAAATAATGTTGAACTCTTGAAACAATGAGTACTTTCCAGAATCTGCTTTGAATTAGACATTTCATCTTACCAAAACAAATCTACAAATGACTTAGCTTTCACAAGCTACAATTTTCAAATGTCCTAAAATATCTCATTTTCTTCTTTTGATATCTTGTAAGCTTAAATTAAATGGAGGAACTAGAAAGCAAAGCACCTGTGATTTCCAGGCAATTGAAAAAGGCAATTTCATAGACTGTAAACTCCTTCATGAGACTGAACACTCCTTGAGGGCTCTCTCACCAGCTCTGACACCCTATTAATGCCCATAACTGTCTCCTTGTGAATACACAGCAGCAGTTTGCAGACCATCATAATAAATAGTTACACAAATTTACTCTGGAGTTTAAACTATTTACAAATGCTAGGATTAACAAAATGATTGTGGATACTTGATTCTTTAATCAGATGCAAAAAAATAACAAACATACAAATGCATGTTAAATACACACGTGCTCAGTGTTTCAGGACTAAGGACGTGAGGCGCTCTCAGGTCAGGGCTCAGCAGGGCAGAGTCATGCTGTGGGCTCAGAGGAGACTGTTTAAAGCAGTAATACATTCAATGGCCTATTGTGTCCTAAGGGGAAGCCCACCTAAAGACTTCACTTAGTGGTTAGAAATGATTCAGAAACCCGGGGAAACTAAGTCTACCGGGAGGTATATAACAATGAAAGACTCTGGAAGACTTTATTTGACATCAGGAGTTTCACATGAGAGAAAAGAACACTTCAGACCAAGTACTGGGTAGCATGTTACATGTCAGTTTTAGAGTATATAGCTCAGTGTCAAATCTATAAACAGTCTGAATTTTGTTTTTAACAGGCTCATAAATGTGCGACTCCTCTCCACATGCTTTGAAAAGCATTTAGTGAGCTCTCTATACATATTCTGTCTTATGAGCATTTTGGTGGATTTGCAGGGGTTACGCAGACCTCTAGGAGTCTCTGCCCTTAGGTAATAAGTTCTAGAAAAGTGTTAAGAAGTGGGATCTCATGATGCCTAAATAGAAGACATTGCTCAAAGTGGTTTTGATTAAAGCCAGCCAAGGAGTGCATAACAAATCATGTTTAGACAACAATGCCCTGGTAAAACCAGAAAATTTTATCCGGGGAAGATGTGTCAGGTGTGAAGACAGATAAGAGCATTAAAGGCAGACAGGGATCAGCCTGAGGACTGCCATCAAAGAGGACTCCTCCCCGCTCCCCTCCCCTCCGGTGAGTGAGGAGCAACAGATGCTTATCAGTCCCCTTTCCCCACAAAGTGTTCATGCCCCTGAACTTGGAGTTTGCACAAATGCCGCAGAGAAATGAACCTAGGTTGAAAGTGCAGCAAGCTGCGAGAATCCTTTCAGAACTAGTCAGCCTGGTGGTGCCTGAAATATGAGAGAGATGGGGCTGGGGTCTGCAGCCAGTCATTAGAATTAACCAGTATACTTCCTAACCCAGCTCTGGATTCAATAGAGAAGCCACAGATAATGAATGTACCATTATAATCTGTTCGATGTGACAGTGGAGGGGGAAGAGCAGGCAGGGCACTGGACCATAAGATAAGTAGAAGTAGATCCTAATTTATATAAGAATCGAGTATTTGTCCAAGCTGGCCATTCCATTCGCTGTGAATGGGAAATAATAAATAGATTATACAATTCAACTGGTAGAAGTTCTATCTGGAGGAAAATAAAACTGGGTTCCTATCTTAGACAATGGATTTTAGCTTCAATGTCAAAAGTGAACAATAAAAACCTTGCAAGGAAAACTAGGAAGTTTCAAGAATATCATATATTACAAACATATAATACATTGTTGATACATTTGGGGGAGAGGTGATATGGGTGAGAGGAAATAGAGAGGGAGGTGTTTGAAAAGAAGGATAAAAACAAAGGCATCTAAAAAGTATGTATGGCATGATAGTGTTTATATGTAAAATTATTTGTTTATATAAAAATAAATTTTCGTAAAACATAAAAAACAATTCTTTGCATTGTGGGTCTCTTTCCTGTCACTCGGTCTATTTCAATATTTTGTATTGTTTTAGTGATACATGAAGAAAAGTTTAGCATCCCCGTAAATTACAGCAACATAGTAATATAGTCAGATACCACAGAACACAAAGTATAAAGAACGATACTTTTAGATACTTTCTTCTTAATGTTTTCCAAGAGTCCACAGGTTTCTCGGTATTATTAGATGCTCATTCAAAACTGACTTGCCTGGAGTAGCTCTCAGCCTATTTTATTATTCCTTCTCAGTGCTGTGCTGACAGCTCTCAAGTTGAAATTATCTTCTCCTTACAGTCAGATTTTAACAATCTGGTTATCTTTTTCTCTCTTTATTATTCATCTGCCTTAAACCAAATGAGGGGATTTTTTCCCCCATTGGGACTTACTCTCCACACTTTTTAAAAATGAAAATAGCTTTCTTTATTATAGAATTGAATTCAAATAAAAATAAAGGACTGAACCCCATTTAAAAGGTGGTTTTGTAAGTGAAAAATTGAAAGGATTTTTTTTTAATGAAATGGCTTCACCTTAAGACAGAGCATAATGGCCCTGAGGATAGCATTAGAGTGAATCTTAAAGGTGCTCCTCTAAACAATGCTAATACCAGCAAGAGCGGGGTATGGTAAGAAATGGGGAAGGGCATTATTGCAGGGGAAACAAGGCACCACTTGTCCCCCAGATGGCTGTGGCCTTGCTCTCTGATCTGTGGCCTAAAGAAAGGCATTTTGAGAAGAGACCATAGACGATAAAGAATGTAGGAGAGAATGGTGGAGAGGGAGAGGAAGCAAGGGAAGAAAAATAAGATCACCTGAAAAGTGATAATACAACTCTGATGGAACAGATGAGTGTGCAATCCCTCACCTGGTCTGATGCTTACTGTTTAGGAAACCCAGCTTGTGTAGTACCGTCAGGAGAAATGGATGTGGAGGTGAGAGCTCCCAGGAGCAGAGCCATGGTGGTCCACTCCATTCAAGGCACCCCTGTGTTCTGTGCCCCAGAAGTACAGTGTACAGTTGCGAATTTGCCTGATCAGTTGTCATGGATACGGAGATATTAGACCCGTAGTAGTATCAGAGATAACCACAACTCTATCCCCTGCTGCGCCTGACAGCACCCACTGACAACTCATCTGGTTAGTAATCAAAGCTTCTTGGATAGAACTCCAGTGGCTGACATCGGGGCAGGAAAAAACACACTGATGTGTGAAGCAGTGGAAATATGGCTGACATTCTGCAAGAATCGGTGACTCTCAGAGGTGACTGACAGCTGGAGGTCTGTGTGAAATTCAGGAGAAAATTAAGTGAACACAAAAGAGCTGCCAAATTTAGAAACTTGCTCACATGGTCTACCAAAAACTTCACGGGCTATTCGGAGTCTACTTTAAATACCTACAGATTGTATTTTCAGTTTAATACCTGGGACACTCAACGCTATGCATTTTACTCGCTTCAGTGAATCTCACTTTTGGAGCATAACACTGCATCAGAAATGCATCCTCTAACCTATAATATTTATATACCATTTTACGTGAATTTTATGAGGTTCCTATTCTGATTTCTAAACGGATGCAAATTAGAACACAGGATATTTACATTCCTTCATTTCTAACCCACACACACAAAATTGGACTTGAAATGCTACTGCACTCGTCTGCTTCAGAGAAGCTGTCTATACTTTTGTGTCCTTTGTGTCTCTAGCACACTCTGGATTTCAGTTCTTTCATTTAATATTGGGCAAAGTTTGCTCTAAAAACACTATACTATTGAGCATAGAGGTGGATTGTTTTTTATTTTAATTCCTGAAGCATTTATAGGTTCTCAGGGCAGTAGGATCTGTAACTCCATCATCGTCTAACATTTTCCCATTGTCTTTCAAAGATTAGCAGTTAAAAATCTATATAAACTTTTGTCTCTCAAATCAGTTCCTAGGTAAAGAAGATGTGTTGATTTATTCCAACATACATTGTTTTGGAAGGATGAATCTTTAGACAATGTGTCCTATTTTTTATGGACAGAAAAATATTTTCAGAAAGAAACAGCTCCTAGCCAATTTTTTTAAATAAGCATTTTATGTTAATGGCATGGGTCTATTTGCATTTTTTACAGGTGATGTTTGGGTGGTAAATTGCAAATCTAAGACTTTCAATCATAAGTAATTTTTTAAAACCTTCTTTCAAAGGTGTTGAATTCTAGTGGTTGGACAAACCTACTTTGAATATAGTCTTTTACTGTATAATGATAATTTCACTATTGGGAGATCTGCTGGGAAAGGAACACTATTTTTTTATGCAGAACTTGGACAAAATCTTTATATGTCAGTAATGTGGGACATCATTATTGTCGATCAAATATGGCTATATGAGTAATTCTGTTTCAGGAACTGAAATACATAAAAATAAATACTTCACTATATGTTAAGATATGTGTGCCTGCTGCATGTTGGCACCTCCCCCTTCATAAGCATCTCATATTATACTGTTTATATTCACAACTTAACTCTTTTTTATCTTCTGATAAATTTGTGATATATAACCTGTTTCTTCACTTACAAAAACAAACAACAAAATCATTTATACAGCCAACAAAATGTACTTACTTTACTAATTATCAGTCTTGAACTCTATAAAAATAGTATTAAGTAGTATGTTAAAAGGAAAGGGTTTCAATAAATAATTTTTAAATGTAAGATGAATATTTAAAAATGTATTTGTATATTACCTGAATAAAAAGTAAATTAATATGAACCTATAGAAAAATAATGAATCTTCTCTCTCCTTTTCAAGATAAAATGAAATTAAATACACTACAAGCATTCAGAACACCTAGGTTCTAGGTCCTGATTGAGTCACTAGGTGTGTAATGGTGACAAATGATGACCTCCACTCCTCAGTTCCTTCCCTTGTAAAATAAGTTTATTAATTTTTAGCCTGACTTGATAATATAATGGAAAAATTTAGATATGTAAAAATACTTCGTTAATAGTGAAGGTATAAATAAATACAAAGTGGCATTGCTACAATTATCAGACTTCTGAATTGTGCTTCCTTGTCAACTTGGAAGGAAAGATAGTCTAAAACTATGCCTCTATGGGGGTCATATAGATTCCTCTGGAGTCCATAGCACTATGATAGACTAGAGCTTTAGGAATTAAAATAGTATAGCTGCATTAAGAATTTTTAGGCCCTGGCCAGTTGGCTCAGTGGTAAAGTGTCAGCCCAGAGTGTGGAAGTCTCAGGTTCGATTCCTGATAAGGGCACACAGGAGAAGCAACGAGGTACTTCTCCTCCCCTCACTCCTCCTCTCTTTCTTCTCCTTCTGCAGCCATGGCACAAATGAGCAAGTTGGTCCCAGGTGCTGAGGAAGGCCCCATGGCCTCACCTCAGGTGCTAAAATAGCTCAGTTGCCAAGCAATGGACCAGTGCCCCCAAATGGGCAGAACATCAGGCTCAGACGAGGATTGCCAGGTGGACCCTAGATGGGGTGCATGTGGGAGTCTGTCTCTTCATCTCCCTGTCTCTCACTTGATAAAAAAAAAAAAGAATTTTTATTTTGTCATTTCTTAATATCCATTAAGGTGAGTTTTTCTGATTTTATTATAATTGCAAAAATATTTTATTAGCTTTCAGCTTTTAGGAACACTATAAACATATTTCAGAAATTTGAAATATTTGAAGTATGATGAAATTATTTTGTACAGTGAAGTATAATTATATGAACTTGAATTTAATCCTTTCATCTTCATTTTGTCATTTATTTTACACTGTTGTTTTCTGTTTTTTTACGTGACTGTTATTCTTTTCTTTTTTCCTCTAAGCACACATTTTTATCCTACTTTTAGAATTATTTCTCCCTGACCTAATAATAAAACAAATTTTACAATTGTTCATCAAAAACAAAGTACCCACCATTTCTCCAAGATAGATTCAAGATAGAGTGTTTTGCCCACCAAGTCTTTCTTTTCCTTCTCACCATATTATGATTAAACCCTTAACTATTTTTACCTTTTCTTTCTTCTGCCCCTTACCCAGTTTCACCTCTGAGAAAGAAGTAGAATGTTTTTATCACTCCCATCCCTGACCCGCAAACCATTTCCAAACCATAAGTTTGGTGAGATTTTAGTACTTTTAGGCATATTTCAACATTGGAAGACCTCTTATTTGTATATCCTTCTAGTTTGAGTTCTAATTTAGGGCATATACAGGGGCAGGAAAAGTAGGTGCATAGTTGTGAGCACACGAAAGAGAGTTTATTCTTGTGTTATTATTATTTGTTATATTATTTTCCTTTCAAACAACTGTAAACCTACTTTTGCCCACCCTTCTATTAGGATTCTTAGTGAGCCCTATTTACTTAGTCTTAATTATTAAAAAGAGAGTCAAAGAGAACGATTAGTTTCTCACTATGAGTTAGTTTTTCTTCTATCTTAAGGCCTTTGTTCTTGTTCACATTTTTTTTTTAGGTGGTGCAAAGAATCTTCCTTGAATCTTGTATTCAGAGGAGTTATATGAACATATTTTCTGAGCTACTACATATCTTTAATTTTTTTTCTGGCAAGTTAGTATGTAAGCATTCTTTGGTTCAGCAGTCCATAGATACTCTTCTTAGTGCTCTCCTTCACAGGGCTGCAAATAGGAAGCCCAGTGCCTATCTGAGTCATTTTTTATATTTACCTGGAAGCTCAACTTTTTTTTTTTCCAATTAAGAATCAAGAAATTTAGAGATTATATGTAAGTATATAAGGTTTCTCCTCAGTCTGGTCTGGAAGTAGGTGAACATCCTCAACTAATGATTCTCAGAGCTCTCTTTACCTCAGAAAAGTTTTCTTCTATTATTTATTTGTTATTGCTTCTTATATCTATTCCCTTTTTTTCCCTGAAACTATGTTGTTATTTACTTGATAGGTTACCAGGTTATTTCTTTTATGCCCCTCCCCCATCTCATGATTTCTATGTTTATATAATTTGCTTTTATCTCTGAGCTATTTCTTGTACTTTATTTAACACACCATCGATTCAGATATCAAGTGAGTATTATATCTTCAGGTCATCTATTATACTGTTTGGATGACATCACATTTCTTATTCTAAATTTTTTTACTCTATTTTATTTTATTTTTGGTGTGGAGTTTTATTTCCCTTTTGTGCATTTGTTACTATATTTGATTCAGTTGGCTGTCCATCTCATGCTGCAGCTATGTTTTGCTGGGCAAATGTCATTCTGACCAGACCGATCACTCTTTCTGCATAATGCCTGGTTGTAGTTTATCAGGCTGAGCTCTTGGGGCTCAGGTCTAGTTGCTATTTCCAAGCAACAGGAATCACACAGGGGATGGGTGACAACACAACCACTTCCCTCCTGGGCCAGAGTGAACAAAAAGGCAAGTTTCCAGGCTTTTCTGAAGCCTTCCAAAGAACCCATTCTGTTCTTCCTAAATCATCTATGTCTTGGGTCTGCGGAGACTTGGCCCAGCTATCCATTGGCTTTGTGTCCATAGTAACCACAGATATTCATACAAGGCTAATGTTGCTACAGTTCCTATAATGCTCCAAGATCCAGTAATGTCTCATGATGCTCTGGTGTCCATACCTTTCTCAAAGTTTCCAGTTGCCAGTTCTTTCTATGTAACTCCAACAAACCCAGGCCTCACCTGCCTATGCTTGTTCGTGTGAGGGCACAAAGTACCACAAGGCTCTAGGGAAGAGATTGGTCATAGAGGACAAAAAGAGTATATGTCCAGATTGTTTCTGCTCTATATGTTCCCCGAACTCTACCAAACTGAACTATACAACGTATGTTACTGTTAAGCAAAATACAACTGCATGATAGTGTTGCAAATATATGTGTGTGTGTATTTATATTTATAAAAATGGACTTATATTCATCCATTAAAAGTGGCTGGCTATTCATAAAATGTATGTCTACATCATAGAAAGATAATGATCATTTATTTGTATCTTCTTATGTCTTGTTGGGTTTTCCAAGTTTTCTAGTTTGTGCATAAAGTGTTTGTATGCATGTGTTGTGTGTTGGGGGGAGGGTAAACATAGATATACTCACACAAAAAAAAGCTTTCATAACACCTTAGGTATTCAGAGTATAGGTTAAGATATATTTATGATTTCAGTTTTCTACTATATTTTTGAGTTAGAAGCTCTGAGTAGGTTGCCTTATTTGACTTGCTTTTACATATTTCACACATCTAGAAGTGTTTTGAAATTGGAAGTCTCTTGCTTTTTTAAATTAAGAGGGTAGCAGTTATTGAAGTTTTATCTGCTGATAAAGGCTACATCCTCTATCTATTTGGAAGCTTGCACTAGTCTGCTCTCTTATCAAATGCAGTTTTGCTTTCCCTTTTTCATCATGTGTATGTGAAATTATACTTTTCAGCAGTCTACTACAGAATCCTGTTGAGAGAGAAATGTATTATCTCAGCTGGACACAACTCCACTCAAATATTGAAAATGAATGAATAGCAGAAACACTAAGTATGAAATTTAGAGTGTAACCAAATATTCCCTAAACAACAGTGACTTAGAATCTAATGTCGCCTTTTGATAGGTGTAACATGTGGGTTTAACTCAAGAAAATGCATGTTACTAATATTTAGGGCTTGTCTTCATTTCCGGAAATAAAGCAATTCTACTTTTAAAAAAAGTACAGAGTTTAATCTTTTAAATCTAAATCTTATTCTTAGTTCTTATGTAGAAGGAAATAGTGTATGAATTCTAACATTCTTATTCTTAAATGTAAAAGCGTCAAAGAATAACATTTTATGTAATTAGCAGTGGGACTAAGGAACGTCAAAGTCTGCAAGGTATTTCTTCAGGGTGGAAATTGACTAGTGTTCTTAAATGTTCTAGGGAGTTAGGCAGATGTTTGCTTTAGTGGAGTTGAAACCTATATTATTTTTTCCTTCTATTTTATCTCTTACCAGATTGTATTTAAAATTATATTTTTACATGTTTGATCTCTCATTAAGCTATGAGTCATTCAAAGGAAAGATGTCACATCTTATTACTTTCCTGTCATTAACATGGGACATTGTTTAGATGAATAAATAAATATGAGAATGAGTTTTAACAGGTTGCAAGAAACCAAGAAAATCAACTACCAAGCACAATAACTAAAAATTTTTTTTAAATGTTAAAAACCTAATCAACTGTAGAGAACAAACCAAGGAAACAATTTGCCAGATTTTTAAAACAATTCTGACAAAATAAAGTGGAGTGTTCTTTGTTTTGTCTTTAATAACTTTTTTATGTTTTGTGTTATTGTATAGATGTTCTAAATTAATGTCATTACCAGAGCAAATGTAGGTGTAGTAGAAAATACAATTATGAAAAAAGAACATGTTGCCTCTTGTGTTAGTCAAAAGCGTGCTGCAACTAACAAACTTGTTTGCAGAGTTCAATAAATTAGGATGTTACTCATTCAAACAGGCAATCTGGGACTGGCGTACAGTCTCTTTAACATCATCAAGAAAGCAAGATTATTTTGTCTTTCTGTTTCACCATAATTATGTCTACCACTCTCAAGGTTGTTGCATCATTCAAAGATAACTGCTGAAACTTCAGCCTTCACAGTTGATACAGGCAGGGAAAAAGGTAATAGCAAAAGCAAAGAAATTTAACTTAATATGTATTCATTCATCACATGGGTCTTCAAGGAGGATGTCAGGTAGCTTTTCGGCAAAGCACCTTGCCAATATTCTGATAACCAGAGGGGGCGGAGGCAGACAGACAACCAGAGCTCATCACCACATCTCAGTGCTGAAGCAAAGCTCATTATCGTGAATAGACCCTTAATTTAGAACAGGATGTGAAAAAATAAAAAATAATGCCTGGTGTTGGAACCATCTAGTCTGGGATATTGATCTTCAGATCTCACATTTGATCCGAGGATAATGTATCTTGTCCTAAGGACTAGTCTGGTTACCTCATAAACCTAAGTCACCTTAGCCAAAGGTCAAAGAGAATGCAAGTCCCTGCCTTTACACAGGTGGGCCTGTCTCTGGTTACCTTACAAATGCAGCCAAAATATTTACCAGGAATATGATTTTGATAAATTAGGGATTGTTTTAAGTTTAAAAATTGTACACTCACACAAACGGCCGGCTTCATGTATAAGCTGGCAGTCCACGAGGTACCAGGCTCCAAGGGACTCAGCTCTCATGCTCCACTGTTGGCACCTTAAAATATTTGGACCTCATGTTTTCATTTTGCATCAGAAATCACAGATTAAGTAGCCAGACCTTTTCCCATGTAACATAGCAGAGGAGTCCAGAAAATAACCAGAAACAGCACTATCGGATGCTTAATATCCAAGCGATGGAGAATAATTGTCCAATACTGGCTATAAATTAAATATATTTATGTTGCCATAGGTAACATTTACTAAATGTGGTAAATAGCATACAACTTATAAATCACATAAATTGTGACCCTGGAGCTAATTAAATTCAGCATCTAATGGAGTGAAATTTATTGACAGCTCACTAAAATGAATTAAGAGAAGCAGTAACTGCCATGTGTTAAAAGTAATAAAATGTTGATTTTCCCCCCTAAGCTCTTAGAAGATTATTATAAAATTGCTCTAGGCCACTCCGTTAATATGCTACACCCAATTACTATTCTTAAATCAGCGAGGACATGTTTATTTATTGAAAAGTAACTTACTTGTTATTGTTTTTAATTTTTATTCATACTTAAGAAATTGGACACATATTAAATATTGAAATTGAGCAAGGCATATCATAGATGTCAGGTTAATGAAATGCAAAGACCAATTTGCATTACATTATCTCTGTTTTCAGACACTTTCCATTTCTAACATAATTTTAGCACAAGGGGCATGAATCTATGCAACCTTCTTTCATGATTTAATTTTTAAAGCTGAAGTTTTTCACAAAGAAAAGAGTTTTATGGGAAAATATAGATTCTTATTCACTTTACAGGGATAAAAATTATTATGAAAACTTTCTCAAAGATAGTAAAGATTATATTCAAGCCCCAACTGTTCAATAAAATATTAAAAATATATACAATATTTATAGTTCTTATCAATAACCAAGTCATATCATCAAGCTGTGCATTATACAAGGCATTACTCCTGCCCCTTTTTATATTACAATCTAAAAACTCAAAGCAACAAAATTAGAAATAAAATGATAATAGCACATGGAGCTAAAACATCAATGCGACCAGCACTCTATTAAGGAAGCTTAAAGAACTAAAATCTGAATGTCAAGGTCAAGAAATTAAGGCAAATATTTAAATCTTATAAATTAGCCATTATTTATGTCTATGAAAGAAGACATTGGGTTTATGAGTTTGTCTTACATTTTTTTGTTGTTTGTTTGTTTTGCTTTGTTAATTTTTCACTGAGTGAGCTCCCTTAAAATAGTTTACAAAGTTAACTCCTAGGTTAACTTTGTAAACTTTATGACCATGTTTCATTTAAATTGGAGAAGCTTTGAAGACCAGTGTCAGCCAGTAAAAGGAAATACAAAATGTGATTCACGAAAGCTATGAGTCCATTGCTTACAGTTCCAAAGCAATATGGCAGCCCACCTCAAAATGCCTATTAGTAAAGAATAGAGAAAAGTTCAATCTTTGCTCCAATTATTTGGCTAATTGACATAGTCTTTGACTTCATTTTTTTAGTGAAGATGAATTTTTTTCAACTTGATGATCTGGCAAAAGAGTGTTATTCTCATCTTGTACTAAATGGACACAGGCTAATGTAAAAACTAAATAACTTTTAAAAAAGGAACAGCAGGAGTCATAAAAGCAGAAAACTAAAATGATTAAAAGCAGTCCATCAGTCCTAAGAAAATTTTGCTTTCCACATCCCTAAAGAGCCTATTCCATCTAAAGGAACTATTTTGTATCAAGTAATATTCAGTGTTTCCTATATAAATGCCATTTTTGATAAGATATTATTTCAAATGAGGGAAGAATGACTTCTCGCAGCACCCCATTAAGGCATTGACAACTGTCCCTTACAAAATCCTCAGACAAAGGCAGCCTATCTATGAATGCCTCTGTCTTCACTCCGTGGGACCCTGATGCTTCGGTAACCAATGGAGATGAAGTTTAGTGCCCCTCTGTTATCGGCTGCACTGAGACAGAAAGATAAATTAAGATATTTAAATTTTTAGATCTCTATATTTTTAAAATTTTTTACCCCAAACTTAAATATACTAGTATATAAATATTAAGAAAATCAGTAACTCAACTGATCTACAATTGATGCCTTCTTTGCATTGTGGGAAAGGGTGCTAGAGAGGCCTCGGGCCCAAAGGCAAGTAAAATTGTTTTGCTGAAATGGAAACCATCATCTATATCCTAAGATCAGTGGAAAGGTGCTGACCTGTGCCCATAAGGAGATCCTCAGATCGCTTGAGCTAATCCTCCTTGGTGAACACCTGTTGTCTGAAACAGTCATCTTTGCCAACCCATGTAATGACAATAAAACATGATTCCCATGTCACTCTAACTAAACAACAGATTACTAGCTGTTCAGTACATGAAATCTTAGAAAGGTTATGATGCCCTTCTTAATCATATGAACAGGTGTGAAGGCTATGTACAAAATCTCTAAAAGCAGATATATATATACTTCAAAACACAAAAGAAAGGAAAATGTTGCTCAGTGCTTTTATTTGGGAATGTGGAAAATCGGTTTTATTTTCTGTTCTAAAGTGTGACAATCCTATTTAAAATAGTATTTTTGTTGGAAAATGCTACATGTTTCGATCTCTGACCTATGAAAACAAGATAGAATTACGCTGCTTGGGAGCAGTCATAAAGCAGAGACTGCGGCTCATGTGTTTAAAAAAAAAGGGGGATTCATGTGTTCTAAAAAAATGACAAGAAACAGTGGACCTCCTCACTATCTTCTCTGTACTACAAGTATCAACAAACACGGTTGACAAAAGCGCCTGCTATTGAATTTAGGAAACCTTCATGTACTTTATTTTCCCTAAAGGAACTCAAAAGTGTTTGTAGAGGAAACAGACTTTAGAGGCAGACTAACCCTGCCCTACACACAGAGCCAAATTCCTTACCGACTCTGCCTAAACATCTCAGGAGACTGGCAGCTTCATTCACGCCTGGATAGTCTGTGGGACCAAAATCTCCTCTCTCTAAACAACCCCCCAGCACACCTAATTTGATTGAGAGCAGCAACATCAAATTGGCTTTCATTTCTTTTTCATAGTAAATTACCACCCCATATCTGAACACATTTATTGTTTCCAATTTGGGTTCTCCCCTGTGTAAGAATGCATGAAAATGTACATTCTTCCTATATATGAATAAAGGCATGCCACGTGCTTTCTGCTCGTAGTGATGAGAAGACTTCCCATTTGGTCTAGTGTCGAGAGTTGCTGTAGATTGGTTTTTATTTGTTTTGTTTTGTTTTTTTGTGTGTGTGGTTTTTTTGTTTGTTTGTTTGTTTTTTACAGAGACAGAGAGAGAGTCAGAGAGAGGGACAGACAGGAACGGAGAGAGATGAGAAGCATCAATCATCAGTTTTTAGTTGTGACACCCTAGTTGTGCATTGATTGCTTTCTCTTATGTGCCTTGACCATGGGTCTACAGCAGACCGAGTAACCCCTTGCTCAAGCCAGCGACCTTGGGTCCAAGCTGGTGAGCTTTGCTCAAACCAGATGAGCCCGCGCTCAAGCTGGCGACCTCGGGGTCTTGAACCTGGGTCCTCGGCATCCCAGTCCGATGCTCTATCCACTGTGCCACTGCCTGGTCAGGCTGTAGGCTGGATTTTAGACTGTGATAGGAACAACCAGTCCCGGAGTTGTATAGTGCCAACGGCTATCCCCCTGCTCCCAGGGTGAAATGCAGGCTCCAGTACCCGGTGTACAGAATGCTTGCTACCTGGCCCAGCTCTTCCTGCTTTGTGTTTCCTCCCTGTTGTCTCTCAGGAAATCATCCCCCAAACTTCCTGACTTAGTTCTTCCTAGCACCATGCTTTTGCTGATCTGCTCAGTCTTTTTTGGAGAATAATTTAGTCCTTTCCTTTCACATCCTGGTTCTTCCACATACCACCTCTTCTGATCCTAAACCCGACCAAATTTCTTTCTGTAGGTTTTCCTAATGTTCTCTGCTTTTTCTCCTGTATCATTCATCATGTCATTGTAATTTCAATTGTCTGTCTTCTCATTTTTTCTATAAGGTTGGGGCCACATTGTCTTGTTTATTATTATATTCCCAATACCAGGCAGGCAACCGGATGAGTCTGTCACATGATTGAATAAACAGTCACAGTATGTTTTCCAAATTCTTTAGCATCTCTTAGTGTTTCCTATTTTGCCACTGTCTAAATCTGAAATGTGAAACACATATTTGACTTGTATTTGTGATTGAATTGTACCTTGTGCTGACCAATACAGAAAGAGTAATACAGTGTTCTTATATTAATATAGTTCATTGGTATAATTCAGTATGTTACCACTTTTCTACTTAAAAAGTCCAACAATATTATTCTGCTGACTCTGTACTGACCAAAGTCATATTTAACAAGACCATCTCATCTGTACTTGATGTCATCATGCTTTCTATTTCATAAATATCCTTAGCAAATATAGTTCTCTTTTCCTAGAAATAAGCTTTCCACTAAAAGGTCTGTAGAAATGATAGAAAAAAATACATCTAGGTCCATCTCTTCATTCTCAGTAATCCATTTTTTAAATCTGGTTTCACTCCATTACAGAAACATAACATCTATGTGACATTTCAATCAGGTTAATTTCTGTGACTTTAATAGGACACTGTCACCAGATTTTTCAATGTCCCATATTATGACACTAATTGCCTCATCAACAACCCAAACCTGTGGGAGTAATAATAGAGGCACCTGCTACTCTCTCCTTCACCTCCCATCTCATTTTCTCAGCACCAAAAGCAAATACATTTTACTTCTTGCCACCTACTCTTAAAAAAAAAAAAAAAGCCAAATGCTCCCTAGAATTTAACGTTCCTGTTAAAAGAATTTTTCTCTTGGTCAAATCCCTTCATTTTTAGAAGCAGTGTCATCATCACGGAAACACCGGTTCCTGCCCTACAGTATCCACTCAAGCTGGTATTATTTGAGTTGACCTATTATTCAAGAAAATAGCTCTCTCTAGATTTTTTAAAAAGTCAGGTGGATTCGTGCTGCTACTGTAATCTGATTATAAGCTCAGACAAAATTTTAATTTATTTTAAATGGCAACAAATTCCAAATACAAATCAATATCACTATGATAGGATCAAACGCCTTTCAAGCCCAGAGCTGAGAAGATAAGAGTGATTTTCTTTGAGTATTATCTTTTAGGTATAAAATTAAGAATTAGATATTAAATCACAGAGACAAGCTGATCTTCTTAAGAAGCTCAGTGAATATGAGAGCAACATGAATGACATGAGAGGTATTAGACCTCCGCAAACCTGAGCAGGGAATGGGGCAGGCTGAGCTTGTGAGATAAACGGCCCAGGTAAGGAAGACAGGAAAGAGGACAGTGACCGCGAGCTGGGGGAATGATACCAGTCCGACAGGCAGCCCAAGTCACAGGATAAAGCTCGATAAAGAGCTTAGAAAGGCAAACACGCCCGTATCAAGTTTCAGATGGCAGATGTCACTGTGTAGGGGGCCAAGGTGGAATTACAGCCTATGATAGAAAAGGATGCTGAATAGAAATAAATAATCAGACTTCCGGCAAAGTGACGAGAGGACTTTGTTGGTGAACATTTTGTTTGAAAGCGACTGCGTTAATGAGACAATGATGGATACTCGAGGACAAACATAAAGGGCATTACTGAAATGGCAGATCTCCGGCAGGAGAATTGGAAATGAGCTTCCTTAATTAGGAACAAGAGTGGAATAACAAATGTGAAAAGCCACATTTGGAGAGCCTAACGATGAGACAATATGTTTTCATATGTTACTATTTGCTGGGACCCGATGATTCACTGTGGCAGAAGAGCTTAAAGAGTGAATAATAGTTGGCCATCTGGTTGCAAACTTTGACAGCTTTTGAAGATGGCAGTTCATAGTGAGCAAGGAGTAAAGAAAATAGTTTTCCCAATTGCATCAAAGTTATATGGGAGTAAATAGGCTTGCCTGCTAATGAAGATAATTACCTCTTCTTGATAAGAGATGAAGGCACTAAGCTACAGCTGGATAATAAAAAATTCTTCTAGAGCAGAACAGCATAAAATTATATTCAATTCAGGTCCCATGCATTATTAACTCCCTCAAAATTAAAGCATTTCTTTTCATTGCTGGTGAGGCAGAAGTATATGATGGAAAGACCAAAGGTTTTGAAGTCAGATAACCATGGATTCAAAATCCATCCACCACCACCAAGTCCATGATTTTGAGCAAATATTTTAACCAGTCTTCCTTTGGAAAATAAAGACATAGCTACCTGTCTCCCAGGGTTTTGATTGGTTGAAAACAGATGAGGTAACTTGCATTCATTATTCACTGAACAAGTGTCTACCATGTGTGAAGCACTGGGCTAGTGTCTGCTTACACACAGGTGATTGAACACTGATCAAGCCTCCTCCCACCATGTGGCTGACAGGCTGATGAGAGATAGTCACTAATCAGCCAGTTACAGAGCTAAACGTAAAACTCCTAATCGTGGTAAGAGCGGCAAAGGGAAGATGTACACAGTTACTCAGTACATAATATGATTATTTGATGTCCTCAGAGAGGTCAACGATAGCATCCTGACAGTCTAGCTGATATTAGAAGGCTGCCTAGGAGTTCATGGGCTGACAGAAAGTAAAAACAGAGGAGCAAAGCTGAGCATTGTATGAGATGAAACTGAAGAGATGAGAGGTAGAATAATACAGGCTAGAAAGGTCTTGAAGTACGTGCGTAAGAAGACAACAAAGGAAAGCTACCACGTTCCCCCACTGTATGCATTGCTGTGATGACCTTCTGTCTGTCCAAAGGGAAGACCAAAGGTAACAGCTCTGTGCTTCTTAATACATTCAGCGCCAAGTAATAAGTGTAGTCTTCAAAGGATTGTGAAGTTCCTCTTGAGCGTATTAGCACATATAATTACTACCCTTACTATTCCTATAATGTGACAGACAAGAGACAGTGGAATCAGGAGTGGTCACTGGGCCAAAAGTACAACCGGGCCATAGGCCTTAAACAGCAGAGCACAGCTCACTGGACTGGCCCCTCTCATAACAGGGCAATTCTGTCTCATGCTTGACCTTCCCTGATTAAGATCCACCGTGATCCTGGCTTTTGGCTTCTCACTTAAAGTAATGGGCTAAGACTCTTTTAAACCTCTGGATGAGTTCATTAGTATACCATCCTATGTCAGAAGGATCTAAGTTGTGTTGAACTAACAAAACCAAGAAAATATTTTATGTCAATAGACATTTTTTCCTTGCTCATTTGAATGACTTTCACCAGTCAGTTAGGGACTTTGCTCCACATTATCGTCATTTTGGGAGGCAAGCTAAGGAATATTTGGTATATAAACCAAATTTGGTATATAAACACAGGTCACAACCATAGGTACCTCATTGGCTACAGCAAGTCACATGGCCACATTTGAGGTCAAAGGAGCAACACTACAATGTTTCTGGAATAACAAGAACAGGCCCTGGTAGGTTGGCTCAGCGGTAGAGCCTCAGCCTGGTGTGTGGGAAGTCCTGGGTTCAATTCCCAGTCTGGGCACACAGAAGAAGCGACCATCTGCTTTTCAAACTGCCCCACTCCCATTTCTCTCTCATTTTCTCTCTCTCTCTCTCTCTCTCTCTCTCTCTCTTCTCCTCCCACAGCCACGGCTTTAATGAGGAAGTGGACCCTGTGCTAAGGACAGCTCCATGGCCTTGCCTCAGGCTCTAAAGTAGGTTGGTTGCTGAACAACAGAGCAGTAGCCCCAGAAGGGCAGAACATCAGCCTCAGACAGGGGTTTCAGATGGAGCCCAGTCAGGGCACATGCAGTAGTCTGCCTCTCTGCCTCCCTGCCTCTCACTAATTAGAAAAAAATAAATAAATAACAATCAAAATATTGGCAGAAAATCACACTGACCACATATATTTACTACCATTAGGGGCTCAAAGGACTAAAACTGAATTTTTCACACCCACTGACAGGGTTCTCTCTGTCCTGTGATCTCTTTACTATCATGCTCACTCCAGGGCAATTATTCTAATCACTTCTAGCTACTGGTGTTCATTTCCAAAGGTTCTTCTATAACATAAATATCTTAAATACCTTCTTTTGCCTTATAACTCTTTCCAAGATAAGGTGCCCTGGAATCAATAGACAGCAACCAAATAATCTTAGTAATCAAACTAATGTATTACATTAATATAGAGAAATATTTAAAAGGTACTTTGAGAAATAACTTCTCATTTAATATCACAACCAACTTTGAGGTCAATAGGGTCCTCATGTTCCAGGAAAAGAAACAGAAATTCCGGTTAAGTAAAGGGACTAGCCAGGGTCAAGTGCTAATAAATGATAGAATCTGGATTTGATTCGATGTCTGATCACCGAATATAGATTCTTTCCATAGCATGACATATTCCCAAATCTGACACCCGCTTTTCATTATTAAAATCTGTGTATCTATGAACTATTATGTGATGGACCACACAACAGAAAAGCAGACAGGTCTATAAGCTAATAAGGTACTGGTCGGTCTGCAGATTCTTGAGACTGCTTCCAGTTCCTTAACTCTAGGTGGGCACACAGAGTCCAGGGCATTAACCTCATCAGACACTGCAGCTAATAACTGGCCCCACCCAAATCACAGGAGAAGGGAAGGACTGACAAAAAAAAATGGAGTCCTGTCTTCTGAGTAGTAAAAGGATTAAAATAAATACATTCAGAGATAAAACAGGCAAAATACCCTTTCAAAATGTAAATTACTTCTTCCATAGCAACAATGATAATGTTCTAATTCTAGGAGTCAAATAAATTATTCAAGGACACTGCCATTTAGTTTGTTTCTTGACTCCATAGGGAAAAAGTAATTATGTCTAGCCCAGCCAAGCCTATGATAACAGATGGCTATAAGGGAACAAAAGCAAAGGTAATGTCTTCAAAAATCTACCATGATGTTTCATATTTTAATGAAATATGTCCTTGGAGGGACCTTAGGATCAATCAGTCCAAGGTGCTCATTTTCCATTCAAAGTTGAGGCCCAGAGAGGTTAAGTACTTTTCTCGAGGTCACAGAGTCTGTGGCGGTACTTAAAGACAGGAAGCAAGCAGATCCCAACCGTGAAAAGGCTGGGAAGAAAACTACCAATTATTAAGCACATTCTTTGATGCTTTATTCACATCGTCTTGCCTCATGCTCAAATAAGCACAATGAAAAAGATATCATTTTCCTCTTCCATCATAAATATATCAGGAAGCCGAAGGAGAAATATCTAGCCTGAATTCACACAGTAAAAGACAGAGCTGGGCACCAGCTTTTTTTTTTTTTACCCCCAAGGCTGGGTGCTTACTCCCACACCAATAGCACAGGCTCTCTCTGGTATTGTGGGTGTTCAAATCTGGATACCATTTTGCCAACAGTGCTATTTCAAGGGATTACTATTAGTGTTAGAAGGTTTTTGACCAAAGTCTCATCTAATATTATCACCCCGCGATGTCTTATTAATGTGTTCGTACCTTCATGAAGTACTGTCTTATTTGAGGGGTTGGTTTGGTAATTGAAATAATTCGGGGTCATTAAGATGATTGAGATTGTTTTCCTGGATTATTGTCCAAAGCTTTTAGAATGTCATCTGAATGCAAGGGTTTTCCATAGGAAAGTTCCCTGAAGACTAAAGGGGTGTGTGAGGGAAGGGAATATGGTCTTTCATATCTGCAATGGCTCCTCTTAGTGAGAAAAGATTTGCTGTTGTGCCTTTAAAAAATGAATAACCAAGTCCCCTTAAGAGGCCCCAGCCTCTTACTTGGCCAACTCCATAGCATACCTTGTCAGAATGGTTGGGGCGAGGAGTAATACACAGTACGAGATAACTTTCTGCACATGGATCCAGCCACCCCTCTAACTTGGACTGCCCCTCACCTCACTATTCTCTTCTATTTTTTTCTTTTTTTTTTTTTTTTTTTTTCATTTTTCTGAAGCTGGAAACAGGGAGAGACAGTCAGACAGACTCCCGCATGCGCCCGACCGGGATCCACCCGGCTAGCCCACCAGGGGCGGTGCTCTGCCCCCCAGGGGGTGATGCTCTGCCCATCCTGGGCGTCACCATATTGCGACCAGAGCCACTCTAGCGCCTGAGGCAGAGGCCACAGATCCATGCCCAGCGCCCGGGCCATCTTTGCTCCAATGGAGCCCCGGCTGCGGGAGGGGAAGAGAGAGACAGAGAGGAAAGCGCGGCGGAGGGGTGGAGAAGCAAATGGGCGCTTCTCCTATGTGCCCTGGCCGGGAATCGAATCCGGGTCCTCCGCACGCTAGGCCGACGCTCTACCGCTGAGCCAACCGGCCAGGGCCACTATTCTCTTCTAAGCACGGCAGTCTGTCTTCTGTTTTGAGGGTTATGCTATCCAGTCTAGACTGAGACATAGGTGAAGGAGAAGAACCACCACCCAGGCAGTTACAGTGCCCGGTAGCTAAGACAGCTGCCTGCCTGACACATTAGATTTGCTTACATTCCTTTTCTTTCTTTTCTTTTTTTTTTTTTTTTTGTATTTTTCTGAAGCTGGAAACGGGGAGAGACAGTCAGACAGACTCCCGCATGCGCCCGACCGGGATCCACCCGGCACGCCCACCAGGGGCAATGCTCTGCCCCTCCGGGGCGTCGCTCTGTTGCGACCAGAGCCACTCTAGCGCCTGGGGCAGAGGCCAAGGAGCCATCTCCAGCGGCCGGGCCATCTTTGCTCCAATGGAGCCTTGGCTGCGGGAGGGGAAGAGAGAGACAGAGAGGAAGGGGGGGGGGGGGGTGGAGAAGCAAACGGGCGCTTCTCCTATGTGCCCTGGCCAGGAATCGAACCCGGGTCCCCCGCACGCCAGGTCGACGCTCTACCGCTGAGCCAAGCATCCAGGGCAATTTGCTTACGTTCCTGATACAGTGACTAGACCTCCTTGCACGTTCTGGAGAAGTTTGCTTAACACATCTAAGAAACTCTAAGCTACCACCCCCATGCCCTCAACCCCCAAACCAGCCCCACTAGGAGAACTTCCAACCAAGGATTTAGAGGGATCATGTAGAGTCAGCCTGGGCTTGCCTTTGAATGAAAACTTACAGCACTACAGATCTTATTCAGGTGTATTCTAAGAATAAGGAATGGCTACAAAGCACATGCACCTATGCAGAGACATGGTTGTTCTTAAGAGCAGCCTGCAGGCTGCCCTCAGCTGCAGGGGTCTTTGTCCACCATTGAGAAGAGGTAGGAGCCAAGGCATGAGCAATGTAAATATTTCACTATCTCCCTTCTCCCCATCCTTTACCCCTTGTACTGATGCCCAACCAGACCCTAATTCAGATTTCTCCATCACACCTTGGTTGGAAAGACAGAAGGTCCCTCAGTGTCAGGCACTTTGTCACTGCTAGCAATGAACTAGGAAGAGAAAGACTAGGAAGGGGTGGTGAGTGAATCAGGCACTGTCACCGGAGACCTGTTAAAATGAGTAAGAACCACGTGGACCCTCTCAAGAGTTTCAAATCAAGACTCCATTGAATTCAACTACACTCCACAATCCATGTTAAATATATGAAAGAGCAAAATGTATTTTAAACGTTTCAATGATCAGTTTATAAATTACAGATTTGATGGGTTAAAAAAGTAGCAATCTAGCAATCTTCCCCTTTTGCACAATGATTTACGCACGGCATGAAAAGCTTTTTCATTCCTTCTTTGGATCCGTTTGGATAGAAAAAGCGAGTTTGCCCTGGCCGGTTGGCTCAGCGGTAGAGCGTCGGCCTGGCGTGCAGGGGACCCGGGTTCGATTCCCGGCCAGGGCACACAGGAGAAGCGCCCATTTGCTTCTCCACCCCCCCTCCTTCCTCTCTGTCTCTCTCTTCCCCTCCCGCAGCGAGGCTCCATTGGAGCAAAGATGGCCCGGGCACTGGGGATGGCTCCATGGCCTTTGCCCCAGGCGCTAGAGTGGCTCTGGTCACGGCAGAGCGACACCCCGGAGGGGCAGAGCATCGCCCCCTGGTGGGCAGAGCGTTGCCCCTGGTGGGCATGCCGGGTGGATCCCAGTCGGGCATATGCGGGAGTCTGACTGTCTCTCCCCGTTTCCAGCTTCAGAAAAATACAAAAAAAAAAAAAAAAGAAAGAAAAGAAAAATCCAAAAAAAAAAAAGAAACAGCGAGTAGTATTCTTATTTTGAAAGTAGGAAAAGAAAGACCATAGAGGCTATAGGAAATGGCTAAGGTCACACAAGAAGTGCACTGTGTACAGCCAACAAACTCCTTTTCTTACTTCCCATCAGACCTAGCCCCTGTCAAGTTCCACATCATCTACAAAGGGGTCCTGGGCTGTGCTTTTCCTTTCGTTTCTTTCTTCCTTTGCTAAACAGATTTACATTGTTCTGTGATTGTAATAAGATGTGCTCTATATTTTTTTCTCTTCTTATACTCATTCTGAAGGAATATCACTTACATTTCAGTTTAATTTTGTCGGTGGTCTCATTACTAAAATACTCAATGCAGTGTGCTCCAAGTCCTGACAGTTTTTAGACTCTGGGGGTGTTGTTATTGTTTGTTGTATTTGGAAAGCTGACTTTGACATTTTAGCTATAGAAAAAAAAGTTAATAAATCTGTTGTATTTGTCAGCTTACTAAAACCAGGAAAGGTAGGACATGAAACAGCTGGTGTATATTTCTAATCTAAACTGTCATACAGAGTGAGCAGGAGGAGAAATCTATTGAATCGGATGCTTTTCATCTTACCTGCAGGCAGGTGGCTCTGGCAGAGAGTCCCTGAGTACCACTTCCAGGTAGACGCCTAGCAAGTGCTCACATGCAAATTGCTTGGAGGATTAAAAGGACTTTTCTCCAAAAGAAGTCTGTGTTTTTTTCCATATGAAACACCTACTTTGAATTCATAAATGCCAATGTTATGATATCAAAATTAAGGGAAGATATAAAACATTCTTACTATGCTCTCTACACAGTTAAGAATTCCAAAATCAGGAACCAAAATAATTGATCAAAAGGAGTCACCTCATGTTAAATCAGATTTCATAGAGTTCTGAAAAATATAACTTGGAAAGGGACAATTTCTGGGTTGAAAAATAAACCAGAGAGGGATTGATAGAAATTATAGAGAAACAATTAAAATTTCACTTAAAATTTATCCCCAGAGAGCAAACACAGAAAGAACATTTCATCAAATATGGTGCATTGAATTAATTCTCTGTTATTTTTCCTCTCCAAATCAGTTAACATTCTGCTTACATGATGTGTTTTCTTTCTATAGTATTCAACTTTAAAATTTATACTTAAATGCACTTTTAAAATTTGCTCAAGTGCCCTCAAGAAAGCTATTCACTTGAGTAATTGATTATGGTCTCTTTATATTTTATAGGTTTTTGTTGTTGTCGTTTCATATAGAAGCACATGAACACTAAGAAGCAATGTCACAAGTTAGGTTTCTCCACATATTTTTGGATATCATTCCCCCCATAGATAAATGCGCTGATTTGCTTAGCACTGATTTACAAAGCTTACAAAGCAATTTGAAAAATATGCAAATACTGATTTGGTTTTCTTTTTAACATTGGAGGAAAAAATAAAATGTGTCCTACTTAGACATATTGCCCTTTTTATATTTAAAGAAAAAAATATTCAGATTCTTATGAAAATGCAGATAAACAACTGAGTATAACTGAAAACATCCAAAAGGGGAAAAAGCTATTTCCAGTTAATCTTCAATGGAAACCACTGGAGAATTTTAAAATAAAATAAAAGCAGCAATCAGAATAGCTAATAGGCTTTCTTTTGGTTACAGTAAAAATATTGGAATGACCATGGACAGTTAGAAACAAGAGTAACTCCCTCAGCTACCTATCTGGTCCCCCGATGGTTCTTCCTGCTGAAGATGTGTGTGGATCAAATACCGTTGCAGAAGAAAGTATATGACTAAAATAAGCTAATCTCTTGAACACAGGTTTTCTCTTTTGAATATTTATTTCTTAACTTCTACTCATTTATACTCTCCTCTACTTATAATTTCCCCCAGTTCCTACCCTCCTCTCAGTAGGACAAGAAAAACATTTATAATTACAAGTTTTCTAGAATAAATGCTCTATGTAATGGAAGTTCAAGGACCTCGAGTCAGAAAGAAGCCTGTCTAAAGTTTAGTCAAGCTGAGGGGACCATGAAGGTCATCTTAATCAATAGTTACAGGAATATATACATAAAAATAATAGAGTACAAAATGAAGCAACATAGCTTAGAGATTCAAACTTCTTACTAAGAAACAAAATTTATCTTGTCAATATGCTAAAGAATTGAAACACAGCATAAAATGTATTTTACCTTGTGGTGAACAAATAAATGCAAGGATCTCAGCAAAGGTAACAATGGAAGTTTAACTTGGAGGTGAAAGTATTTAAACCGAAACTGTAAACATTGATTAAAAAAAATTAAAGAGGACACAAAGACATGGAACGACATTCTGAATTTATGAATCCAAAGACATAATATTGTTTCAAGGTCCACAGTATCCTAAGTAATCTATAGGATCAATACAATCTCTATCAAATATCCCACTGACAATACTTTCTGAAACAGGAAAAACAATAATAAAATTCATATGGAACCGCATAAGACCCCAAATAGCAAAAACAATCTCAGGAAAAAACAAAAAAACAAAAAAACTTGGAGGCCTTATAGCTCCTGATTTCAAAATATTTTACAAAGATATACTAATCAAAATAGTATGGTTCTGTGATAAAAAAACAGATTATAGACCAGAACAGAATAAAAAACTCAGAACTCAACCTACCATGTAAGACCAACTGATTTTTGACAAGGGTCCCTGTTGGGGAAGGTCATCAAGAAGACATGACTTACGATTTGGTCTGCTAGTTGGACCCAGGTAATTAGTCTTCCCACCTCCACCACATGCATAAAATTATGCCTCCAAATATTTGGAATTTGATAGTTTCAGAGATCACACCTTTGATTCATTTCCTTATAGTAATTCCATAAGGATATCAATTTGATCACTTTTTTATGAAAGAATATTAATTTCCTTCATTAAATATGTTAGTATATTATTGCAATTATTGCAAAATTAGGCAACTCCAAACACTGTTTTTTGATTATAGAGTGAGTGACTATTCATATTAAATACTTAATCCATTCTGAGAAATAAGAAGAAATGCAGAATGAATAATCTTGTCCATTTCTTCTGGCACTGTTTTTTTTGTTTGTTTGTTTTTACAGAGACAGAGATAGACAGGGACAAACAGACAGGAATGGAGAAAGATGAGAAGCATCAATCATCAGTTTCTCGTTGCGCGTTGCGACTTCTTAGTTGTTCATTGATTGCTTTCTCACATGTGCCTTGACCATGGGCCTTCAGCAGACCAAGTAACCCCCTGCTGGAGCCAGCAACTTTGGGTCCAAGCTGGTGAGCTCTTTGCTCAAGCCAGATGAGCCCGCACTCAAGCTGGCTACCTCAGGGTCTCGAACCTGGGTCCTTCCGCATCCCAGTCCGATGCTCTAACCACTGCACCACCACCTGGTCAGGCTCTTCTGGCACTGTTGAATGAGGACAGTCACCATCTCTGTGACTCCAATTTTTCTATGGCTCTCACTGATCATTCCCTGTTGTTTACATATGATTTCTATACAAATTTTAATGCTACTAGATAGGCAGGATAGCAATGTAAAATGAATGGGCTTTGGGTATTGCCTCTATTAATAGTCCCTTGTCCTCCCCCAAGAGGAAAAATTTCAAGTACAAAATATGGTACATAGGATCTTGCAATATAAGATAAACACATGAATGTCTCCCCTTCCTTCCTTCCTTCCTTCCTTCCTTCCTTCCTTCCTTCCTTCCTTCCTTCCTTCCTTCCTTCCTTCCTTCCTTCTCTCCCTCCCTCCCTCCCTCCCTCCCTCCCTCCTTCCTTCCTTCCTTCCTTCCTTCCTTCCTTCCTTCCTTCCTTCCTTCCTTCCTTCCTTCCTTCCTTCCTTCCTTCTTTCCCTCCCTCCCTCCCTCCCTCCCTCCCTCCCTTCCTTCCTTCCTTCCTTCCTTCCTTCCTTCCTTCCTTCCTTCCTTCCTTCCCTCCCTCTCTTCCTTCCTTCCTTAATTTCCCTCTGTCTTTATTTTTAAAGAAATTCTAGAATTAAGTTGAATAAATCAAAATTAACAGTCTCTTCTAAAGCAGAGAGTAAGATGTATACCAATTTTTAATTCTCACTGAAATAAAAATCCATGCTGTCTCCTTCATATTACACTTAGACAAAATGATTTAAATTTATCATCGAAATATAAAAATGAAAGCTCTTAGCCAAATTGATTAAAATAATGGTGTAGCATCATTGATTATATTTGCTCATAACTTTTCTTTTTATGTTTTCTTGTTGTGCTATGAAATGCAATAGTCACAGGGCCTGCAAATGAAAGCTGCAATTAGAGGTCAAAGCTTTCTAAGAAACACCTTCAGTCAACATTCTTAATGTAGTAAATTGTTCTTTGAGTTTTTGAGGTTTAATAAGACAGGTTTGGTGGAAAAATAACCACAGTGATAAATTCCCTTAAGACAGATAAAGTGGTTTAAATTTGTTATAAGATTTGATTGAAATAAAATTCAAGAGATTATTTTAACCTATAAATGCACAGTTTCTAATTCTACTTTCATCTCTCTTAAAAAAAAGTAAGACCTGTTAGATCACTACTTTCAATTTTACCATGTGCATAGGGTCCCCAAGTAATAATTTTTCAAAGTATGTTTGATGTAGAAGATAAAATTTTGCCCTTGATATTAAAAAATAATATCAAGGCAGATAATGCTGTTCATCTAAATTGAAAGATTATCTCTATTAAATTGAGCATGTATATTTCTGTCGGAGATCTATAATCCCCAAATTTTGGAACAACGATTTTCATCTTTTATTTGCCTGTCAAACATCCATAATTCAGATTAACTTGACAGCTTTATGAGACATGATATTTCTGTCCAATTGAATGCAACAGGACAGATATTATTTTTTACCAAGAAACCATAACAATATTACAAATATCCCTGTAATATTCAGCCATCCCCCTAATGACATTATTTTGTTCCTAGATGATTAGATTAAAACATTCTTCTATCTGAATTAAAAATGATAATCTCCAAAATCCAAATAAACCCTTTCTCTAAATTATTCATCCTCTCCTTAGTTTTCATTTAGCCAGGGATATAAACTAGTCTTCTAGTAAACAAAGAAGGCAGCAGCTAAAAAGAAAAGACAGAAATGGGAGCTGACAAATTATGGCCAAATTGTGGACTTATGTCAAACCACAAAGAAGCAAATCAGCCCTCACCAAGGTATAAAGATTTTGTTATCCTTCTGTAATTCTGTTTATAAATGACGTCAGCAGGCTTTGGTAGCTTCTACTCATTCTCTTCCCTATTACCACTTTACTTACTGTAGGTAAAAAAAGAAATGTCTGAAAGAAGAACGGAAGATTGTACTTTTTAAATGTTTGCTAAAGATGTACAGCCGCAATGAAAAAGATCAGGTTAGTTTCCTGCTTTACCCTGAATCCGATGTGGATGGTCTGGGGAGCGTGGTGGGTTCTGCCCGGAAGGCAGCGAGGGAAGCAGGCAAGGCCAGGTGTTTGGCTGAATTGCTGATAAAACACCAGAAAGATGGCTTCCTGTTGGATCGAGGTGAGGAGGGTGACTTCGTCCTACGGCTACTATTCATCTTGAGAACTGTGCATCAGCCAGATTAAGGTCACAAAAGGTGACGGAGTTTTGAGAGTCTAACAGGGGGAGGCAGTCTTCTTGAATGTACATCGTGCATCCCAAGGGCCATTGCAGCGCTGATGGGGAAAAGGCAGGGGTGGGAGGCAGGCTCTTAGAGGGCGCTGGGTACACGGCTTCGCTTTCCCTTGTTTCCTACTCTTTCTTTCTCTTTTAGGTCTGAGGGCAGAGAGCTTAGTCTTGTCTGATAAAAATGAAAGCCTACCAGGTAGCATATTGCAGTGTCCCATCCAGGGAAGAGGACTTTCTAGAAAGTTAAGGTAACCAATTATTTTTTTTGTTTTTGATTTTTTTTTTTTGGAAAGTAGGTATATTTTAAGTGTTATTTGTTCCTGTTGTTGTAACTATTATTTGAGAGTCTATCATAATGTCTGCACGATTTTAAACAATCCACAGGGAATTTAGTAATGTATTTTGGAATAAAATGAAATGTCATGTAGCTACCACTTTCCATTAAGGAAATTGGAGACATTTTGAATATATTTTGACCAAATAGATAAGACACAGGAGTGAATGAATGTAAGTTGGTGTGATTGCAAGAACAAAACATTTTTTGAACGTATTTGGTAAAGGTCAATTAATAATTATTCTTATTAATTGATAATAAAAAGCTTTCATTACTTCAAATATTCCCCAATTAGGTAAAAAGTATAAGTTTATACAAGGCAACTATATCATTTATGAAATAATGGGTCTGATATTTTCAAAGCTCATTTGCCAATAGGTGGTAGGCTATATAAATTTAATAATGGACATGGTCTAATAAAGTGACTAACATTGATAATATGCTGTTATTTTGGTCACACAAAGACTTTGCAATATCCTGGCTGAGAGAAGTGACAAGGTAATAGTTAATTCTAAACAGTAACGAGCGGCAACAACAAATCTTTCTTACAAATTTTTATATATCTGTGTAAAGAAAACATAGTACACACATATAAATGAACAGAAATTCTGGGAATAATAGAAAGCAAGTAAAAATAAACAAATTCTCAAAAACCAAACCTGAATTAGAATAATAATTAAAAATCTAGTCCATCAACAAAAAGCCAAAATTATTGTTAAATTTGTTTACTAGGAAAATCCACTGAAAACAATGCATATCCTGAGAGACTACATTCTCTCCCAGATTGGCAAATATTAAGAATAATATTAATATCTGTGGTCAATTGGCTGTGAGACTATAAAAACGTGTATGCCACTGGTAAATAAATTCTTCCTGGAGAATAATTTAGCAATATAGGTCAGAATCTTTTCAAAATTTCTCTACTTACTCTTTCTCCAATAGTTCTACTTCTCAATATTTTTCCTGCAAAGGAAAACCAAAACATTTTCCTTCCAGATTTTGTTTTTGATAGAGAAAAAACATCCAACAAAAAGGATTGAGCTAAAGAACTTATGGTATTTTCAACTTTCACTAAATGCATTTTTTTGTGTTAAAAGCTGGACATATATCTTTTTAACTGATTACTATCAGCTTAAAATGATGATATAAGTAAAAATGAAAAATTTCAAAACATTATATATTGAGAAATACATGCACAAAATACAAAGACGCATATGTACACATGTGCAAGTACACATGTACATCTGCATATATTTTAACAGTGCCTGTCTCCAAGTGGGAGAGTTCCTGACGACGGCTCTCAGCAGACCCTGATTATTCTGGAATCCTCATCTTGCACTTATAGCCTCCCTAATGCGAGAAATTAGTTTTTGCTTTTTTATAAGCCATCCAGTTTATTGTGTTTTGTTGTAGCAGTCTGAGCCGACTAAAACATCTATGCATTGCCATGTCATCTCTCGAAGATAGTGAAATTAAAAACAATACAAATATTCAAAAGTAGAAAATAGTTCAGTAAAATTATAGTTAATTCATATCACGGTATTCTTTGATGTAATTATTATATCATGTCAGAGAATAGCATTTACTCTATTGCAGAAAAAACATTTAGCTATATTTCTAAGTAGAGAATGAAAACACACTGTAATACAGCACGTATAATATAAAACCATTTTGTTTTATGTATGCACTAAAGATATATATGGCACACCTGCTGCATTCTACTGCTTATACATGGTCTTTCCTCGGCTGATACGCAGCGCATAGAAGACTGGAGAAACCACCCCACAGTCACACAGTCTTGGTTCCAGCTTGGTGTCCACAGCCCCCCATCCAGGGACATGGGGCAAACTGCTTCACCTCACTCTGCCTCAGTCTCTCATCTATCCAAAAATGAGTCAACTAATGACATAGAAAAATAAGAAAAATTGATGTAGGGAATAATGAGACTAGGTAAAGAATAACCAGCCAAACACAACACACAAAAAAGAAAACAAATAAAAAAATCCTTGACACGTCTAAAACTGCCCTAGTGAAATTTGGCACTAATTTTAAAAGAGTAGAGAACCCAATTTTCCTTTAAAGAGATACATTTCTAATTATCACTAGTGAACAGGGATTGTGTAGCAATCATGACTTCGAATGAAAACTCATAATAGAAAGACCTAGAAGCAATTATTTTTTTATCTGGAAGGAAAAAAAAAAACAGGACTTGTCATTGGCTGACCCACTCTACCTCACTACCTCCAAGAAATAAAACAAACTAAAGAAGATCGTAATGGTTAAATATTGACATTTTCATGACCTAAAATTGTCACCCAATGGTAGACTATTTCCTACTGAAAGGCAATCAAAAGGACTTAGACCAAGCCTGGACACCCCATTGAGTCCGGGCGAATAATGAGGAGCCCAGTCATTTCCCAGCTGGACACCGACAGCTCCTTATGGGGCCCCTCCACTTAATTAAAAGCTGACTTTTCCCTCCCACTGCAGCGATACCCCATGGCCAAGTACATAGAACTGCTGTGAAATAAAGAACCAGGGCATAAAAGGAATCTGCTCTTACACTGACCTCAAAAATCAGTGAGGAAGTGTCGTCAGGGCAGAAATGGGGATGGCTTCTGAGAAAAAGGAAGAACTGGGATATGGAAGAACTTACATATATCTTAAACTATAGATAAAGTTTCCACCAGCATCAAAATTTCATACTTCAGCTAAGTTAATGTTTCTCATTTCATAGGTTCCGTCTCTTTAAGACCTCAGAAATCTGATCACATTCATTTGTTCAAAATAGACATTTGAAGCTTTGTAATGAATTGAAATTGTCACGTTCACGAGCAATTTCTAAAAATCCAACCACACTAATCATGTTTCCCCACATAAACACATATTTTTTTTAATATTCTGCATCCATTGAATGGCTTTGTTCCCCAGAGTGAATAATGTAATTTTTTCTCTTTTTCTCCCCCATCCCTCTCTTCTCTTTCATCCCCACCCCTTGTCCCTCCCTCTCCCTTTCTTGCTCCCCTTTCCTCTCTCTCAGTAAACCCTTCACCAACTTGTGCTCTCCAAAAAGTAGACCTGCAGTTATTTAAATACAAATAATGAGCACACAGATAGAAGCATAAATTAGCTACATCTAGGACTTTCATATGCTCCCTGAATTGGAATGGAATAAATAACATGATCTGAACATGGATGTGTGCGGAACCGTGCCCCTGGCATAAGCCAGATGCCTGTTGTCTGGCTCTTTATCTTCCAGGGACAGCTCTGGGCTTATGGAATCGACAGAACTCTCAGTAAACCGATAGGATGAAACGAGAGGATCTTTGTGTCGCCTAAAATTCTATCAGACAATGAAGACAAAGTATTGAAAATAGTAATATGGATTTAGACAAAGTGTAACAATGAAATCTCTTTTACTGGAATAAAATGTGAAAATAAAAGTAGAATGCCTGATAGCAAACTGACTAAGACTAGCTCCCATATCTCTCCTCTGGAAAGGCTTCCAACATTCTCAATTACACCTCTCCTTGACGTCGTTAACATTTTAGACATGTGCCTGTTACAGCACATAACACATTGTTGTCACTATTCTCCACCATACTGGGAGAATCTAAAACCAGAAACACGCTTTCCCACCCTTGCTGAGTCAGCACCTGGCAATACATGTAATGTACAGTCATACAGAGCTGTATCAATGAATGAATGAATGAATGAATGAATGACTCAGTCTTCCTTAGCACAATAGTGATCCAGAAACAAAATATATTAATTTTACTTCTATCCCCATTTCTTCTTTTCTCAGAAAAGTAATAAACTAGGCTTTCAGTAGAAGTTTACTTTCTTTATGTTGATATAACAAGGACACTCATAGAGAGTCGGCTGACACCTGCAAGCAGAGGCAGGAAGGATGGGGAGGTGAAGAAACTGAGAAAAAAAGAGAGAAGGAAAGCTCATGGACACGGAGAACAGTAGGAGGAGGGTCTAGGGAGGCAGAGGAGGAAGAGGGGGAATAGATGGTGATGGAAGGAGACTTGACTTGGGGTGGGGAACACACAGTATAGTGTACAGATGATGTGTTCTAGAATTGTGCACCTGAAACCTGTATCATGTTTTTAACCAGTGTCACTCCAATAAATTCAATAAAAACAGAGAAATGAAAAAATAAGTTAAGTAAATAAGTTTAAAAGAATATTTCAAGCACATATTCCTTTAACCAAAAGCTCATGTTGAATAAAATAAGAAATGTATCATCATTCCTAAAATTCATTCAAAATCAAATATTCCAGTTTTAACCCAAAATTAGTCTTATTTAACCCTGGATCTCTTTTGCATATTTTTCTATCTAAGAGATCATTTCCCCCATCTTATTTATGTATGTAGAATCCTCGAAAGCAAATCATACTGAATTTTAAATGAAGAAATATATATATTTATATATATACATATATATATATAATCCACGATAACTTTGAAAACAAATTTGAAGCCATTTTCATATAAAATATAGTTATAAGTAATATAGAATGTAAATTTAACAAGTTTAAATTAATGAAAAATAGATAAAATGATACTCTGTGTTCGCAAAGTACTTTAAAAGGCATTTCTGATACATTAACTCCATATCTTTACAAGAATATGGTGCACCATTTCCATTTGCCAATGCATAAACTGAGTCTTGTAAAATTACATGGTGTTTTGGGGTTCATGCAAATTACAAGGGTAAGATTGAAACTACAGCTGTGAGTTGCTGATTCATAGTCCTCTTCTTTGCATCAAACCGTGATATATCTTTACCATATATCAATTTTGGCAAATAAACATTTTAAATATATATTGTACATATATTATTATTAATTTTACTATTAATATTACTATTATATTCCTATTTTAGTACTTTCTCCATAGAAATATTACAATGCAGAAATCCTAAGTCTTTAAATGTAAACCAATATAAGCATTAAGCAGTATTATTAAAACTCACAATACTATGGCATTTAAAAATTGATTTGTCTCAACTGATGGAGAATCCAATTTAGGTTAAATAACTATGTTTATGAAATTACTTCAGGATTTATTGACTGTAGCACGCTAACTTATCAACTACAGTTGAGCTTGCAAGAATTTGAGCAGAAAAATTAATTAACAATAGTTTTCAAACTGCCAAAAACTGCTGCAAGTTCACTATGAACCCCAATACAGAGCAACATGTGCCAGGCATCAAGAAGAAAGTCATTTTCTAGAACTGTTTACTTTGATGTCATTGAACTCATCATTAAAAATAAGTGAGCAGTATTGATTTAGATGGCTTAATAATTCAAAATGGTTAAAGGCAATAACAACACTTAACCAGACAAATATTTCCTACTACTGTTTATTATCAACTTTAACTATAATGACTCAATTAATCCAGGCATGGTTTCCCAAAGCAAATTGAAATGCAATTATCAGAAAAATAAGATGCTCAAGTCAGTATCTTAAACCTCAGGCAGAAGATTTTATAAAGTGATATAATCAATATTGCACTCAAGGTGGTATATGGTATTGTTCATTTGTCACAGAAAATATAGAAATTCCATTACCTTTTAAAGTTAAAATAAAATACCTTAAAACCTAACGATGTGATATTTGTTGCACTTGGCATAAATATTTTGTAGCATATGTATGGCTTAGAAAATAGCTCCCATTCATATGCTTTGCAAGGACATCTGCCACTGTTAGGTAAGAGAAATTATGGATAGGAAATGCTTAGACTTTAGTACTACTCAGTCACTAGGAATATAAGTTGTATTATCGACATATAAAGTATTTTAATATATCTCTCGTGTTAAGAGAAATATCTGTACATGACTCTCGTTAATAAATCCACTTGCAGGCATCACATTCATAGTCTTATCAAATTTCTCTTTTAAAATAGGAAGCGGTTGCCTCTGAAACCAAGTTGTTTCTACATTTACCCATCGTAACTCTTCTTAAATTGGAAAAAAAAAACAAAAAACCAACAACAGAATACTAACATACCTTTGGTAGTAGAGAAGATCATGCTGTGCTCTTGGCATCTGGTTCAGTTACTCATCTTGGGCTATGACTAGTATTCTCCATGAACCTTCAAATCCTCCAATTCAGGGTTACTGATGTCTAAACGAAGTGAAATGCACACAGCTATAAATTTAACCCAAGTGAGGACTGAAACTATGATCAGAAACCACCTTAAGTCAAAAGAAAAATCTATAATGGCTAATAGTACACTAAACTTTTTTTTTTTGCTGCTGTTGTTGTTGTTTTTATTGGAAGGTGCCATTTTTTTAACACAAAAACACTCTTTCATCCAATACAGAATAAAAATAACTACTAATTGTTTTTTTTTGCTCTGAAAGACTTATCATTGGTTCACCACTAAGGTAGCAAGAATAGTATCTTCTCCCACTCACAGCTGTAAAAAGGAGATGATTGAAGGACTGAATATAGATAAAATATTTCAACTCAATGAACTTGCTAAAGAAATATTCTTATTTTTCTTTAAATTCCAGTCAGTATGATAGTGACCACTATCTTCAAATAAATATAAACAGCATTCAATGCAAAAAATGCCAAAATTAAAATACCATTTTGTGAGTCTATAAATTTTAAGAAATACTTGTTAATAGTTCCATTTGTAAAATATAAATGAAGAGTTAATACAGATGGAATTAATATTTCCACTCATACACTCAATTCCAACCTCCTGAGTTCACAACATAGGTTATCTACATTTATACCAGATTGCAAGATGTTATTTTGGTATACATTTTACAGTCTATCATGTGATAAAATAAATTTTTAAATTAACAAACAGTTGTTCTAAGTCTAACATGCTGTGAATTGTACTGCCTAGCTTGTCTATCCATACATAATGATCACTTCTCTAGGGTATGATTTCACCAACATCAGACAACCTAAGATCTCAAGGAGCCCATTTCTTGTGTTAATTTATTATGCCAAAAATAATCTTATTAACCAATTTGCTAGCAACTCTCGGCATATCATATTACAAACTGTCTTCTCCATATAGCATGAAAGTTAGCAAGGACTTCAGAAATCACCGGAAAACACACGCACAGTGATACAATCTGTAGACGCTCACAAAAGTAATTTCTTGCTTACCCCTATTAGCACGGTTCTATGGTAATAGCCCTATATCAATCTGACACTCTAACCATAAGAAGTTCTGTGAATCATCAAGCTTGAGAATTCACTGCAGTATTAGAGTTCAAATCTTAGTTTGGCTATTTAGATCTACTTCTGTGATCCTGGGAAAATTATGAAAGGAAACTCTCTAAGTTTCTTTGTTTGTAAAATAGAAAAAAATGACAATGTCCAAGTCATTGAGTTGTTACAAGGATAAAATGAAATCACGTACATAGAACAGGGCAGTTTGCCCACATTAAGCAATAAATATAAGGCAGTCATCTCAGACTCATCATCGTGGTCATCTTGGTCAATGTCCATGTAAACAAAGGAGTGAGGGCCCTGCACTCCCCCATCCTCACGTGCCCGTTCTCCACCCATCAGCTCTGGGGCTGCTCGCTGACGCTGAACAGGGTGAGTACAAGGAGAACCCAATGGGAAAGCCAACCTCAAGGTCTCTGTCCTTAAAAGAGAAAATGAGCTGTTCTCTCTGATGGTAAACCTGAAGAAGGGGGTGTTATTTT
This sequence comes from Saccopteryx leptura, assembly GCF_036850995.1. NCBI lineage: Eukaryota > Metazoa > Chordata > Mammalia > Chiroptera > Emballonuridae > Saccopteryx > Saccopteryx leptura. Next base: position 204,775,230 of record NC_089503.1, on the reverse strand, counting down.
TATAAAGAAAATAATTTTTGATCACTAATTTTTAGAGTGGTATTCAAATTTTTTCTCTTAGAATACCTAAGAGAAAAACCATTATGTAATATAAAATAATCTGCCGTCGTCCCGAGGGTCACACTACCCGCTGACAACCCCCAGAATTCTGTGGGTAAAATCTGAAGCTGGACCCTGGACTCGGAGGGCCCAGGGGAGACTGGCAAAAGAAGCAGACCACTGCAGATGGGGAGATGGCAAGGTTCATGAGCAAGGGAGCCCATCTAGGAAGCTTGGTGGCCCCAAGATGCATAGATCTCTGTATCCACCCAGCCACCGGAATCTTTAAAAGTTACAGAGAGGTCTTAATTGGGTTCAGTAACATGTTTGGTCCAGATCAAGGGTCGGGAAACTTTTAGGTTGAGAGAGCTATGAATGCCACATATTTTAAAATGTAATTCCATGAGAGTCATACAACAACCCGTGTATGTTATGCATTATCCAATAAAAATTTGGTGTTGTCCCGGAGGACAGCTGTAATTGGCTCCAGCCACCCACAACCATAAACATGAGTGGTAGGAAGTGAATGGATTGTAGTACCTGAGAATATTTTATATTTTTAACGTTATTATTTTTTTATTAAAAATTTGTCTGAAAGCCAGATGCAGCCATCAAAAGAGCCATATCTGGCTCACAAGCCATAGGTTCCCGACCCCTGGTCCAGATGGTCTCAACAACATCTTGTTCTCTCAAGTGTATCTCCTTGATACAGCTCCTAGTATGTGGGAATGGTGAACAAAATGTACGTTCCAAAGATGGGGAGGGATCAGGAGCCTCTGCTTGCCTGGCTCTAGCTCGTGGGTCAACTAGCATCCATGTCCTCCCAGTGACCTCCTCCGATACATCCTTTGTGTCACATCTTTTATTACGACTCCCAAAGTCAGGGACTCTTACAATTTATTCAACTTGATTGCAGTCACTCTATAAATTTGGTAGTATTTAATTCTCTCTGTGACTACTAGAACTTTGAGATACAAGTTCTTTTGGAGGTATCTTGGACATGCTCCAGAAAACAAAAGCCACAGTGAATTAAACATTACCAGAGTGGACAATAAAGAGGGATCTCTTAGGTGAAGTATTCTGACAGCATATTTTGGCTGGCCAGGCCATTTCAAGTGTGCAGCTGACCATTATTTTAAATTAGAAGATATCACACTGTCAAACTATAGAAGCCAAGAATCAAAAGTGACATAAGAATGCCAAAGGAAAAACATGGACAATGTTATCAGAACTGCTCATCCAGAGTCAAAACTCAATGGTACGCTACAAATATCTGCCTCTAATAATACTGAAAGTACCAAAATTTGTGAGACAGTTTATGTTACTATAAAGCACTGTTTTAACATGGCTCAAGGTTATTCTCATACATCACCTTCCCCTGGTTGCATTCAATTTGTTTTCTTTAATAAGGAAGAAAAGTGTCCAATAACACAGGTTCTGCCACAGAGAATTGCCCTCAACCCCATTTTACAAATTCATCAGTCAGGTATTCTGTATGTCATGATGGAGAGCAGGTTGAAAACCTTTAAACTATAGCATGATACATAGACACAGACTAGTATGCTTCCAGATTTCAATGCAGACAACAATTAAATCTTGAAAAATTAAAAGGCCAGTTCATTTTCTACTGAATAGTTCATAAAATAATTATACCTTTACACACAATTACTCTAAAATAATACCAATAATCCAAGTAATGGAAGAAACAATTCCAAGTATGATCCATTCACAGCAATTAAGAATTTGCTTCACTTCAAAATAAGATGTATAAAGCCTTGCTATTGAATACACCATTGCTAAAGTTTTGGCAAATCAGATATTACTTGTACATAATTTGATGTTCTGGGAAAGTTCTCAACTACCTAATTTCTTTTTGTTTGTCATTTAGAAAAACAGAGTGAAAGCTAATATAATTATGTACATACACTATTTAGCTCAAATTAAAAATATAGAGGCCCTGGACAGATGGCTCAGTGGTAGAGTGTCAGCTTGGTGTGCAGGAGTCCCGGGTTTGATTCCCATCCAGGGCACACAGGAGAAGCACCCATCTGCTTCTCCACCTCCCCTCTCCTTCCTCTCTGTCTCTCTCCTCCCCTCCCGCAGCCAAGGCTCCATTGGAGCAAAGTTGGCCCGGGCGCTGAGGATGGCTCTATGGCCTCTGCCTCAGGCGCTAGAATGCCTCTGGTTGCAACAGAGCGACTCCCAAGATGGGCAGAGCATCACCCCCTGGTGGGCATGCAGGGTGGATCCCGGTCAGGCACATGCGGGAGTCTGTCTGACTGCCTCCCTGTTTCCAACTTCAGAAAAATACAAAAAACAAACAAAAAAAAAACAACTGCACAACATTTCAAAGTAGCTATGGGAATAGTTAGTATATGATTATAGAAGTTTTTAACCACAACTTGGATTCTCTATATACCAAACATTTAAATAGAGAGCAAATAGGGGAGTGTTTGGGTACCCTAGTAAAAAGTATTTTTTTCTTATATTTTGCTACATTTGGTTTTACATGTTTAAAAGACTGCACAGAGATGAATTAAAAAACTTGATGTATTCTTCATAGTAAATCACCCAATGGGTATAAATTTCTGAAACTATACCTTTATAATTAAGCTTACATTCTCCCTTGCTCTCTCTTCCTCTCCCTCATAAGTTATTTACCCCACATGATCTTTTTTTGCTCAATGGAGTATTTTCAATTGAACAAACATTAGTTGGTACAATATTAGCTTCTATTTTCAACTGTAGGTCATTTTTAAAACATAAATCAATATAATAACCCCTAATTACATATTTCAAAATGAACATAAACAAAAGTAATCTAAATATTGAGTTTTAATTCTAGTGTTATGAATAACTAGTAACTGAAATTTTAAATATCTCAACTGAATATTTCTATCTTTAATTATATTAAGAGACGCATTTTATACTCACATGTCTTTTTGATAAGCATTTTGAGCATCCTGGATTGATTTAAAACATCCTCTTACTATTTCATGCTGCTGCTCACGTTTCTGGCTAGGGCTGCATAAAATATAAATTGCCACTTCATGTGTCCCCAGCTTCTCCTTCTTATCTGGATATGCCCAATAATTCTCAACAGGAATGCTTAATAACTCTGGAAACCTCAGGAATACAGTACCATATTCTTAACTTTTTATTATTATTATTATTATTATTATTATTATTTTATACTGTGGCATAGCAGGTGCTTTATTTTTATTGATTAAATAAAAAAATTAAATTTCAATCTTTCAACTTTTTTGTGTTTAGTTTAATCCCCTCGATTCTTTGTAAAGTTTGTAATATACAGTGCTCCTGAGTATGTGAATAGGTACACATATGAGTACCCTACACATAAGCTATTAAATAAAAGTACATTTTTAGCACAAAGTTATCAGATTGCAGGGTTGAAAAACCAATTGGCAATAGGACATAATACCCAAAGCCACAGCGCCAGACATTATATCAGTGTTTTTCAACCAGTGTGCCATGAGACATGGTCAGGTGTGCCGTGGGGAAATTACACATGGGTCCCCAAACTACAGCCTGCGTGCCGGATACAGCCCACAGAGGCTATTTATCCCACCCGCCGCCAGCTGCCTCCATCCGAACATAAACATTCCCCTCACAATCCCTCCAGCTATCAGCGACAGGAAGAGTGGAGGCACAGGGAATGCTCACTGACCAATCACCTTCTAGGATTCATCCCGACCACTAGCAATGAACCAATAGTAGGCTGCCTCTCATCCACACCCAGGAAGGTCCCCACTCGGGCTGCTGCGCACTTGTCATTGTGTGGCCACAGCGAGTAGTTGAAGCTGCTACTCCTCCCCATGGTCCCAATTTCTAATCCTGGTCAGGACTGGAAATGTTGCCACCACTAGATAAAGCCTCAGACTCAGCTGGTTATGTCTATCCTGATGGTGTATATAGATATTTGACCTTTTTCTTTTTAAAAGAGGCCCTCGCAGAGGGTGATATACAATGCATCACAATGTTATCTATATTGTATATGGCCTCCTGAAGGGTCATCTTCTTAAAGAGCTCAAATCTCTACATACACCATCAAAACAGACAGAACCAAGGCCCCTGCACTCAGCTGACCATGGGATTTGAACCCACAACCTCAGGGAGAACTCTAGTATTTATCAGAATCCCTACCTAGAAAGCAAACTTCTCAATCTGACAGTAGAGATGCTCTGAGGACTTATGATGTTACACAAGTACCCAACAGTTTCTAAAATTGATTTTGTCCAGTCTCTATATAGAGAGAGTATTTGCCAAATTGATTTGAACCCACAACCTTGATGAAAGCTCCAGTATCTATTAGCAGGACCATATATATGAGAGGATACATGGGACTGTATATATGAGGGGTTACATGGGACTGTATATATGAGGTTACATGGGACTGTATATATGAGGGATGTTACATGGGACTGTAAATATGAGGTTACATGGGACTGTATATATGAGGGGGTTATCCTTTTTTATTTAACTTCTTTTTTAATAAATGTAATTTATTTAAAGGACCTCTGCCAGGCATATTTCACTCTTGTGACAGTTTGGGATCTCAGCAAGACAAGCAAGAGACAGTGATGGAGAAGTTTTCGAGAAGGGAAAATGCAAATGCCGATCAGGGCCCTGGACAAAATTCTGACCCAGATAAAGGCCCTAATATGAGTGGTCAACAAAAGAAAAAAGACAAGACAGTGAGCTCAAGGCAATACAGCGAAAGCTATCTTTCATTTGGACTTACTTTCACCGGGGATGAGATAGCACCGACTCCACTGTGCTTGGTGTGTGGTGAGAAGCTATCTAATAGCTCCATGGTGCCAAGCAAGCTTAAACGCCATCTCCAAACGAAACACCCTTCCGTTCAAAACAAGCCAATGGACTATTTTGTACACTTACATACAAACAATGAGAAATGGGCAACTTTTTTGAGAAAAACCACAAAGGTAAACAAGAGAGCCCTCAAAGCTAGCTACCTTGTTGCTGAACTCATAGCTAAATCAAAAAAGTCCCACACTGTGGCAGAAACATTAATACTGCCAGCTTGTAAAGCCATTGTAAATGAGATGCTTGGCCCTACCACGGCCAAAGAGATAGCTAAAGTGCCTCTCTCAGATAACACAATTGCCAGACATATTGATGACATGTCTGCGGACATTGAAACTGTTGTTTTTGAAAAGGTGCGCATCAGTAAGAAATTTGCCTTGCAACTTGATGAGTCGATGGATATTAGTGGACATTGTCAGCTCTTGGCCAACGTGCGTTTTGTGGGTGGAGAAGCCATTAGAGAAAACTTCCTATTTTGCAAGGCACTGCCAGAAAAATCAACAGGAGATGAAATATTTCGGGTCACGTTGGAATATCTTGATAAAAGTGGGTTTACATGGGAAAACTGCACAGGTGTCTGCACTGATGGAGCCGCAGCCATGGTCGGGCACATCAAAGGTTTCGTAAGTAGGGTCAAATAAAAAAACCTAAATGATATTGTTATGCACTGTTTTTTGCACTGTGAGGCCCTAGTTGCAAAGACCTTACCAGCAGATCTAGCTCCTATGTTAGATGATGTTATGAGCATAGTGAACTTTGTGAAGACGAGACCTTTGAGATGTCGCTTATTTGCATCTTTGTGTAAAGAAATGGGAGTGGAACATAAAATCTTATTGCTTCACACAGAGGTCCGGTGGCTGTCGCGCAGTAAAGTGCTGGCCCATGTGTATGAGTTGCGAGAGGAACTTAAAGTATTTCTGACAAACAAGAGGTCCGATTACTCAAAGCTGCTTGCAAGTGATGAGTGGTGTGCAAAGCTGGCATACCTGGCTGATATATTTCATTATCTGAATGAACTGAACACACGGATGCAAGGCCAAAATGAAAACCTGCTTACAAGCACTGATAAAATGAACGGATTTCATTTAAAGGTGCAGCTCTGGCAACAACATGTGCAGCGTGTCAACCTTGAGATGTTCCCGCTCACCGAGAAACAGCATGATGGCAACACTGCTGCAATGTGCGAGGTGATTGGCAGACATTTGAAAACTCTTGAGAAGACGTTGTCATTTTATTTCTCTTCAGCCTTCACAGAATGCCTTGACTGGGTTAGGGACCCATACAGCTCAGCTCAGTATCCATTGCTGGAAAGGACATGACTTTAAAGGAGCAAGAGGAACTCATTGAACTGAAACAAGATCGTGGTTTAAAGCTAAAGTTTGCTGATCTTCCTTTGGACAGTTTTTGGTTATCTGTTGCCCAGGAGTTCCCCATTCTGGCCAACAAAGCTATTTTGACATTGCTCCCATTTTCAACCACATATCTATGTGAGCTGAGCTTCTCAAGCTTGACTGCGATAAAAACTAAAAACAGAGAGAGACTGAGAACTGTTGAGGAAGAGCTTCATGTGTGTCTTTCTCCCATTCCTGCCAGGATATCCCTTTTGTGTTCATCGAAATAGGCCCAGGTTTCACACTAAGTGAGTATAAATACATTTAGAAACTATATTATTAACTACATGTATAATATGTACTGTGTTAGAGTGTTATTTTGTGTCATTTTGGTAGGTGGTGTGCCCCAGGATTTTGTAAATGTAAAAAATGTGCCGCAGCTCAAAAAAGGTTGAAAATCACTGTTATAACTAATGAAAGACTCTGTTCTTTAAAAGTCCTATTGAAAAATCAATTTTTCCCCCAAATGAAAAATGTATTATTTTTCGTTCCTTTAAAAATAATGCTCAGCCGCCTGGCCTGTGGTGGTGCAGTGGACAGACCATCAACCTTGAACACTGCGGTTGCTGGTTCAAGGCCCTGAGCTTGCTCAATCAAGGCACACACAATGAATGAGCAATGAGCAACTAAAGTGATGCAACAATGGGTTAATACTTCTTGCTCCACCCTCTCCTCTGTCTATAAAATCAATAAACAAAGTCTTAAAAAAATATATTTAAAAAATAGTGCTCTGACTTAAATGAGCTTGAACATTTAAAAGTTTTCAGTTAAAATAAAATATTGGAGCCAAGAATAATAGAATTGTTAGTATTGTGTTACTTTATATTCAGGGGTATCTGTTTTTTGTCTGTTGTTTTGATTTTCTTAAAGATAGCACAGGAATGAGACACAATATGCATGTTAGGTTGCATTTTCTAAATGTGATGCTGTGTGTCCCTTAGTCACACTGCTTTGCCATGTCCTTTTGGCAACTAGCAATGTTAGCACCAGCAAAACATGAAGACATGCATTGCAACTGAGAATCTTCCATCAGAATTATAAATTAATAGGTGTACCTGATATGAACTGATTTGTACCACTGTTTAAATGTATGAACTAACTCACCCTGAAAAATAATATTAGTCATGTTAAAGTAAAAACTTTTTTAATTCTTGATTTTTCCTGTTACTCCCATTCTAATATTTCTCTGCTGAATTTAGTAAGCATGCAATCCTATGATGCTAAGATTCAGAGAGAGATTCTATTACTGACATTTTTCATCAAAGGGTCTATCTTGATGGCTAGAAGTGGATCTCAGACACACCACCCAAGACCCCAGGAGATATTCATTAGTAGAGTGTTGAGTAGCATTCTTTATCTGGAACAAAGGTGCTCTGGAAAGACCAGTCACAAAGAATGTATATATGTTATTGACAATACAGGATTATACTTTAACAATGTTTCTTCTCTTTTCTAGTCCTTTACCCACTTCCCAGAACACTATCAGTCAAATACTTTCTCTTTAGAACTGTAACTACCAGGGCAATACAGCTCAGTAGGTCACACACACAACAATAACCTTTCCAAGAACATTGAATTTGACATAAAAATATAGTGCAGTCTAATTGCCACATACATTCTATTCTTAGTAAAATATCAATGCTCAGCAAACCTTTACGCTGAAAAGAACAGATCTGTGATGCTCAGAGCAACAGATGTTCAGTTGCTATTATATTAAGAACAGAACATAAAAGAGAAAGATATTCACTTGTATCATATGCTGTGAACTGATCATCTGCATCTGCCTGGCATGTTTGCATCTAAATGAAGCAAGTTGCGTTTCCAAGGGGAGTATCCATTTGCCGCCATAGAGTCGGAGCAATTATATCTCCTGCCTGCTGCGCGCATCAGTCATAGAACAAGCCAAACAGTCCCACTGCAGCTTAAACAAAAAGACCAAAAAGGACCAGGTATCACACACCAGGTACTGAGTCTGTGAGTGAGATGCTAAAGAGAAGGGACTGGGCCAGGCTGGGCAGGGACGGATCAGAGCGCCCACACTGCTCTCAGTCATCCTATCACTTTCCCATGGAATTAATTGAATTAGCCTCTCCCTAGGGGTGGGTGCTGCTCCTAAACCTGAACAGTGGCTGGCGCGAGGATGTGTCGCTGCTGCCCTGACCACATGAGCACCCTTCTGTTCTCTAATGGTGATGTTCCTCAGGTGAGAAATAGAATCACTACTCCTATTGACTTCTGAAAAGGAAAATACTTCCTCCCAGCCAGCACTGCACTTTTCATGGAGCTACACTCTTCTTTACATAAAGTTGGAAAAAGAAAAAAAAATGTGTCAAACCCTAGCCCACACCCAGAGGTAGAAACTAAAATTCAATTACCTAACAGAAACACTTATATTCCATCTTTAAAAAGAAAAAGATTGTTACATTAAAATAAAATGCCATTGACAATGTTTAATGTGCAATTTACAAGGGAAATAGACAGTCACTAAAATATGAAAGTGAATTGAAATGCAATGTTTACATATAAGCCTAAATTTGTATTATTAAAAAATGTTTTTAAACATTCACCTTTCTGTCCTAGGATAAAATTATTAACCAATACACTTCATAGAAGAAATACTTTGTCAGAATAATCCAATTTCCTAATTTCTAAGTTCTAAATTGCTTCTTTTCTCTTTTTTCCTACAACAAAAATGTAAATTTATTTCCAAATAAATTTTATTATTTCAGAAATCTTGGTTAGAAGAATCTATCATGAAAAGGTTTGTGTAGCCTGACCAGGTGGTGGTGCAGTGGATAGAGCATTGGACTGGGATGTGGAGGACCCAGGTTTGAGACCCCGAGTTTGCCAGCTTGAGCATGGGCTCATCTGGTTTGATCAAGGCTCACCAGCTTGAGTCCAAGGTCACTGGCTGGCTGGTTACCTCAGAGTGGATAGAGCATTGCCCTGGCATATGTACTTACCAGGTTTGATTTCCAGTCAGGGCACATAGGAGAAGTTACCATCTGCTTTTCTCTCCCTCCCTCCCCCCCTTCTCTCCCTCATCCTCTCCATAGCCAGTGGTTCACTTGGTTTGACCATAAGCCCCAGGCACAGCAGATAACTCATTTGGTTCTAGCACGTCAGCTTCAGGTGCTAAAAATAGCTCAGTTGATTCAAGCATTGGCCCCAGACAGGGGTTGCTTGGTGGATCCCAGTCAGGGAGCATGTGGGAGTCGGCCTCATTGTCTCCCTCCTCTCTCTTAAAATACTTTTTTTAAAAGGTTTATCTATTCATAACTAAAGTGTTTCACTAAACAATAAATTACAAAACTACAAAAAATAAATTACAAAATAAAATTGATCTTCAATGTAACTTACTTTTCTTCCAAGAACTATAGACTTATAATTATTACATTAGTTCTACAGAAACAAAGGTGTATTGAAACAAATTAAATGGGAATTTGACTTCAAGATAGAAGTCTGATAACCATGTTTACCCCTTTTCTTTCTCAACACTAATTGAAATAAGAGAAAACAATAAAAACAGTTTAAATCCCTTGTATGCAAAGATACAGAAAGATTTTAAGTGGACACATAGAAATCATAATCAATAATTCTAAATTTGTATGTGTTAAAGTCGCACTGTGTCAATATTAAAAATGGTTGAGCCCTGGCCAGTTGGCTCAGTGGCACAGCGTCGGCCTGGTGTGCAGGAGTCCAGGGTTTGATTCCCAGCCAGGGCACACAGGAGAAGTGCCCATCTGCTTCTCCACCCCTCCCCCTCTCCTTCCTCTCTGTCTCTCTCTTCCCCTCCCACAGCCAAGGCTCTAATGGAGCAAAGATGGCCCGGGCACTGAGGATGGCTCCATGGCCTTTGCCTCAGGTGCTAAAATGGCTCTGGTTGCAACAGAGCAATGCCCAGATGGGCAGAGCATCACCCCCTGGTGGGCATGCTGGGTGGATCCCGGTCGGGCACATGCGGGAGTCTGTCTGACTGCCTCCCGTTTCCAACTTCAGAAAAGTACAAAAAAAATATGGTTGAATTGAAAGGAAAATAAACAGATCTGCACAGTATAACACGGAAGGTAACTTTTTATAGTAGCTGATTGTAATAATCAGTGTCCAGTGGGGGGGGGGAACTACTTATTGTAACAGGAATAATTTGTTATAGGTAGTTGTATAAAGAGGTATTGTGGACTAAGTACAAAAAATATGAAGGCAAGATTTAGATAGTATGTGCAGGAATCCACTACTTTCCTTACCCCTGAGAGACCAAGGGAACAAGTTACGATGATTTGGACTCGTCATGTTTGGAGAAGCGACCTGGAATAGTTGGACTCGGCCCTCTGAGGAGAAGGCATTATCATACTTCTGGTGATGCTTGCTGAGCACTGCAAGTCCCCCCAGAACGGAGATGTGTATGTCTGAGGAGCGGTGACTCAGGTTCTTTGAGGAGAGACCTGAGGAGCAATGACTCTGTCCTCTAAGAGGAAAACAGCCTGAGTGTGGCTGAAGCTTTGGAAATGGGAAGTGTGGGAAAAGGCTGGAATTGTAAGCAATTACTGCTGGAACTATTGGGGCTCAGAGAAGGCTGCCCTAAACTCTGCCACAATGGCATATTGGTTAATGTTAATTAAAGTAAGAGAAATGGCTAGTGTGAAAGGATGCTCTGATCCCCCTCTCTGACCTAGTGTGAAAGGATGGTCTGATCCCCCTCTCTGACATAGATATTGATCAGTGGACCATAACAGAGAGCCCAGAAATTAAGCAAGACCTATAGGATCAAAGGATTTTTGACAACGATGTAAATACTACACAAAAGGGAAAGAGTAGTCTCAACAAATGGTGTTGGGAGAATTGGGTACTTATGTGCTAAAGTATGAATGTGTATGCTTATCTCCCCCATACTTAAAAATAAAGTCAAATTGATTAAATATATAAACATAAGATATACATTTGAAACCTCTTGGAAGAAATTAAGGGGAAATTCTTCATAGCATTGCAATCATTTATGGCAATAATTCCTTGGCTATGACACTAAAAGCACAGGTCACAAGCAAAAATGGATGACTTCAACTCCATCAAACTAAAAAGCTGCACAGTAAGGGTATAATCAATAGAACAAAAGGTAACTAAGAAATAGAAAGAAATATTTGCATACCTTGTATCTGATGCAACCTGATAAACACGTATGTGGAACTCTACAAATACTTTATAAATATTCTGACACATTTATAAGATGTTTTCTTTGAATTCTTTGAGACTGTAGATGACCCTGATTAAATATGTGATCAAAAAAAATCTGAGTTAATGTAGGAATACGCTGTGAAGAAATAAAGACAGAGAGGCTCCCTAGGGCCAAAGCCCTGAGCCAATGAGAATCCAGAGTCCTCTCTGACCCCATTCTGAAAACAGGCATGCTGGAAACAGCAAACTGGCAGGATAAGATTTAGTAACAGAAAGGTTTAGGCTCTCAGAACAGAGATTAGAAGTCAACATGTTCCTTGTCCTTTATAGCTCACCCCCTGAAAACTTCTGCTGTCTGCTTCCTTGAGTTATTTGTACTTGTACCTGAGTAGGGCTGGGGTAGGGCTTTAGTTCTTCAGTCTATGTACCGGGGTCGTTGCGTCCACTCTGCTCCTCGGAGCTTTCCACCTGGTCTCCGAGCAGTTCATTCTCACAAGGACAAGTGGTGCCCAGTGTGAAAAATGGGACGCAAATGACAGGTTTGCTACTCCAAGTAGTTCATTGTCCTCACGACAAGTTAAAATCAGTAAGACGGATAACCAATACAATCTAAAAATAAACTGCACGTACTCACTAAAAGCTTTACACATTGAAGTAACCAATTTTTTATTACAAATGCATTCATTTTTTGAGACTCTAACTTAATATGATTCAAAAGAGTTACTGTTACCATTCCTTGTGTTATTTCATTGGCTAGAATCTCTGCTATACTGTTGCATAATAGCAATTTCATCAAAGATCCTCATTTTATTTCCCACTTTAATTAAAATGTATTTAATAATTTTTTCATTCTTCCTCAGTTTCCAAATGTATTGGTAGAAATATTCTAATATTTTAAACCTGCTCTGTTTATATTTATTTCTCCTCTGTGTTCCCAATACTGTCTTTTTTCCTCCTCTTTTATGTTTAGTTATCACCTGCCAACTTGCTAATTTTATTGTATTGAGCTTTTCATTATCTTCTCACAAGTTCAATGATTTTAACATCTGTCAGAATTTTTTTCAAAATTTTTATTTTTACTGAAAGAGTTGATCCAAATGACCTATTTCACTTCTATTAGAAGCAAAAGCCCTAAGTCATTTTTAAAAGGCTGGATGGAGCCTTTTGATTTGCTTCAGTGATTTCTGATATAATTTGAGAAATGCAAGCATATAATAATTTTATGTAATAAGCCTACTATTTGAAAATATCTAGATAAGAATAAAATTGAGAATTATTTTTTAGGATTACAGTCATTCAATAAACATTTATTCATGAAAAGCCTAACTGCTATCTTTTAAATATTACACCTTTGAAAATATTTAATGATAAATAGTCCATAGTGTCTCTCTTGAAAGTATTTTAAAATGAGAAACCCAATATTAACTCTTTAACATGATGTCAACTGTGGACAGACCTAGAATTTAAACAGAGAACTCAGATAGAAGGAAAACCTTTTGACTCTTATCTCCACTGAAAAGGACTTTGTGTTTGCATACTGATTGCTTTTGTCTTTTTAGACCTTTTCCTTTGTTGATAATTGCTTTAGAATATCTCAAATATAGTCTTCATTTTAATAATCTTCAATAGGGTTTAGGCCCCTCTGATGTAAAACCAGAGATAACTTCCCCTGAAGTATATGCAATATAGGCATTTCCATGTCTTCAAGTCATCATATATCCATTTGCATGGAAGTTAGACAATCGCAAGAAAGATGATCACATCTAGGAAAATACAAACAGAAATAGATATCCTTTAAGTCGCCCTTGAAAATAACTGGACCAGTTATAATGAGAAAGAAATGTGGGCCCTGGCCGGTTGGCTCAGTGGTAGAGCGTTGGCCTGGCGTGCGGAAGTGCCGGGTTCGATTCCCAGCCAAGGCACACAGGAGAGGCGCCCATCTGCTTCTCCACCCCTCCCCCTTTCCTTACTCTCTGTCTTTCTCTTCTCCTCCTGCAGCTGAGGCTCCGTTGGAGCAAAGGATGGCCCCGGGCGCTGGGGATGGCTCCGTGGCCTCTGCCTCAGGCACTAGAGTGGCTCTGGTCGCGGCAGAGCGAAGCCCCGGATGGGCAGAGCATCGCCCCCTGGTGGGCGTGCTGGGTGGATCCCGGTAGGGCGCATGCGGGAGTCTGTCTGACTGCCTCCCCGTTTCCAGCTTCAGAAAAATACAAAAAAAAAAAAAAAAAAAAAAAAAAAAAAGTGAAACTGGGAGAAGAATGAAGACTTTTGTAACACTGGGACTAAAACATTTTTGTGAAATTAACTTCTTAAAACGAGACATAGACCATAGTGTTGTATAATGAACAAGGCATCATGAACACCATGAAGTCTATAAAATTTTGTCTTTGAGAAACTAGCATACAGAAAAAAAGACATAGAAGTGTTTCCACTTTTCCAAGTGCCATGATATAAAGGCTGAATCTTTATTCAGCAAAGGGATCAGTCCCTTTTTTCCAACACCCCTCCTATGAAAGCATTTTGTGAATCAACTATATCTAATGTGATATTAGAAATAGGAGGACTTTCTTAGGCGATTGTGGTAATTATCTAAAAGTTAGCAGTAGAGACAGAGAAGAAGAAAATATTTACAAGTTGGAACTGACAATATTTCTTTAAATACAATTTTTTTTTATTTATAAATGCAATAGTTTCAGGTACATAAATCAACCTGGTTAATTTCAAAGCAGTCTAGAAACAAGAGGGTATATTCTATCAAACACATGGAGACTTTTTATACATAAAAAATAAAATTTGAACATCAGCTTTGGAATCACCAACTAGTATAATGTAGTATATTAAAGTATACTTCATAAATGCCAAGAAAGAAAATGAACTTTTAGGCATGTCAATTTCTAAAAAAGCCATTTTAAAAAAATAAAACTGGACAATACCGGTATGACTCATTCCTCAATGTGGACTGAGGACTGGTTTCAATAGGCTACATCATTTTAACCAGGGAGCATTTTAAAATACAAATTCTGGAGGTCCATTCCCTCAGCAGCTGCCACCAGGAACTTGCACTGTGCTGTAACAGTGAGAAGTTATGTTCCTTTGTTTGTTAACTATAGAGGATGAACATTGAGTCTGTTCCTTACAAAGGTAATTCTGATATCCAATCTCTAACTGCCTCCCCTCCAGTTTTGTGAAGGATTGTCAACCTGAGATATAAAATTGTTGATGCAAAGGATAAAAATGAATGTAAAATCTAATAAAGCATTTAGAAACATCAATCGCTGTTTCTACAAAATGTGTATCTTACTCCATTTTAAAGCTTTTTTTCTAAGAGAGGGCTAAATTAATCAGATCAGAAATTATTTTTTTTCACTATTGATGAGCCTCAAAGGGGAATTACTTTTATGATATTAAGGTTGACCAAGGTCATGAAAAGCTATCAGGATATTTATGTGGAAAGTATAGGAAGTTGAAGATGGTATATAATGATCATGGAAAGCTCAATCTCAGATGCCTTTAAAGCTCAGATTTTCATGAGCCTTTTGTCTTCCTGATATTTTACGGCCCTGCTGCAGATATTAAGAAGCCATGAAATTTCACTTTATTTTCTTTGTATATCAGTCTGCTTGATTCGCTAGCACATATTTTATCCTGTTTATCCAAAATGAAACAAATGCTTAATTCCTCTTAGCCTATGGCATCTTGGTTTATGAACAATTTTGGATTACTTTTCAGAATTAATCAAAATAATGTCATTTTTGTTTTGAAGGATGTTCACATGTGTATGTATGTGTGATATATTTATATACTATCTGCATTATTTTGAATAAAATCTATGTACTTCCTTTTTAAATCACACGTATTTTAAATGATTTTAGCTTTCTTAGAACTATTCATTTTAAATAGAAATGTGTTTTGGTCAGCAGCTAGCAGCTCAAAATAGCAGCTAGAAGGGAGTCAAGAACTGCCTCAATCAACTGCTTTATTACTTCAAAGAATCTCCCCTAAGAGAATAAATCCTGAACAAAAAACACAAACAAAATCTGAACCTTTTCTTTCTCTTTATACTTCTTATCCAAAATCTATTTGAAATGTGAAAACAGAAGAGATTTATATGAGTGTCAAACAGGTAAAAGAGGTTAAGTCAATAATATGAAAATTTCAAACTTTTCCATCCTGGATTTGGAAGAGCACCTTCCACTTTTTGTTTGGCTTGTCATTTGTTACTATTAGCTATTTTTAGGTTTCTCATTTCATGGTTAAATGTCTTTCTCAGAAACCCTCATGTAGATTTTTTTTTCCTAAGACCCACAATTACAGTTCTCATCCTTTACAACTTCTCTGTATATATCATAAGTGCTATAAGTATGATAATGTAAAACTATGATAATGACAGTATTGAAACAAAAATGGGTATGATGAGGAATCTGAGTGCAATCAGAATACCAATTATGGCGCACTCTCATATACATTCAATTAGATAGGGAAGGAGAATATTTTTAGATATTTCCTTCACCAATAAGGTATGACATCTAAGCGGAAGGAAAAGGACAACTTCATTTTAAGAAAGTGTTTATTTCATAATGACTATGATAAGGTAACAGAGGTTACCTTGATGGAGTCTGCTGTTCTTATAGCCATTCTATATGGCTTTTCAAAGAGATGAATTCATATAATTCTATAGTTAATGATGATGTTCATTCATAAGTGTTCAGAATGTTTTAATTTTAACTAAAAAAAATGTGTATTTTATTTAGTAATAACCTATCATACTGTTTACAGAAATAGACTTAAACAATGTTTTTTTAGTTAATAAGTAGTGCTCAACCTAAAGTCAGATTTAATTATAAAATAGAATGTATTTTTAGATTAGTTTAGAAAAATAATTGTAATATATTGATAATACTAACAAGTAGGATGAAAACAACTTATACCATTTTATCAAAACTTACCACAAAACCTCTTTATAATATGTTGATTTCTAGACTTAACTTTGGTTGATTTTCATTATGGTGTGCATTCTTCTGTCCATGTTAATGTTCATTAAGTTTGCAGATTTAAAAATATCTCAGCTTTCATCTGATACTAATAAACCAGATGAATGAACAGTTGGTCTAACATACAGATCAAATTGAGTCTGACCCATGCTTTTAGAGCTGAATAGTATAAAGAGAAGGAAATTTTTATACAAATTTCTAAAAGTAGAACAAATTTCTATGTAGGGTTTAATTGACATTTTCTATCCTTTATATCAAAATTGTCCAACAAAAATAAACTGTGATCCATGTAATGTATTTATAATTTTCTCATTTCCACATTAATACAGGTAAAAAGAAACAGGTGAAATTAATTTTAATAACATAGTATCTAAAACAATATATTCAACATATTTTGACATATAATAAATATTTTGAGAATCAGAAAATTTATATTATTTTTATCCTATCTTTGAAAGCTGATGTGTTTTACACTTACAATATGTATTAGTAAAGACCAGTAGATTGTTAGGCACTAGCTACATGTAACTCAATTGTTACATGTAGCTAGTGGCGAACATAATAGACAGTGCAGGATTGGAAAAGAAGAGGTCCCCTCTTAAGAGAGTAGTGCTCATGAAACAGGCCATCAAAGGGATAGAAAAGGGTGCTCTAACTCATGAAGATTGGGTTTACAAATGTCCTTGCCAATCTTCCCCTCGTCACATAAGATATAGATACACACTTTTTGTTTTCTCTCATCCAAATATTAAACAGGCCTAATCCTCCTTAGCTTCTGAGATCAGACAAGATCGGGCACATTCAGGATGGTATATGATCATAGACGCTTTCTGTTTTCTTATAAGCCATCTGAGGAACATCTGGGCTACAAGCTCATGCCCTTCTACCACCCAAGCAAGGGAAGGAATGAGAGAGGTGATACAGAGGAAGATTGCCAAGCAATAAATGGCCTGGCCATCTCCCTTGAAACCTTAGTTTTCACAGATGCCCACAAGTCTGAGAACTGACCCTGGTGGGCAGATTATATTGAAATCACTAAAGTAGTGAAAGAAAAAATCTCACCTATCAGGAGAATGTATCATGATGATGCCAACAGTCAACCAGAAAATTTGGCAAACAATTCCAAGGAACAGTGGAAGCATAAGTAGCTTGTCTAAGACCCTCACTGATAGGACAGGCTGAACCTGCTACTTGCCACCAGCATTCCATAGGCAATGAACCAAAAAAGGAGAGGCCAATTACTTCTCCTAAGCAAGTAAGATACCTTTCTTCTTCCTCTTGCTCTTCCAATCCCCACTGGAGGAGCTAGTGCAGAGAGGAAGAGGTATATAAAAAACAGACCACAAACCAATCCTCACGTCCCCAACCCCTCCAAATTACTAGAACTAAACCCAGATCTTATACTGGGAAGATGAAAGACTTTGAATCAAGATTGAGTCTTGAAATAAGACTGTCAGAAAACTGAAATTAACTCATGTTTCAGAAGCCGGCCAAAGTCATGAAAAGAGATGACACTCCTAGAGCAAGGATGGTTTATTTGATAAAAATTGAAAGTGTGACTTGGAGGAAATAATGAAGCTATTTCATGTCTATATTCTGATGAGTTGTGACTTCTCAATAAACTAGTTAAACAAAATCTTGTGGATGAAATAGTTAAAACAACTTTTGTATAAATGTTAGAGATGAGACATGGAGTTTGGAAAAGGGTATTTAAGAAATAAGTGTAGCTAAATATAGAAAGACAGACTATGGAAGGCCTCTAATACCAGGAAACAAAGAGCATGGACTTTTACTTGGGAGAAAAAGAGAAAAGGAGTGAACAAAGTTTTTGATCAAAAGAGTGACATGATTGAATTAAATCCTTTAGAAAGCTTAAAATTTTGGAGCTATTTTAGAGTTTAAATTAGAGTAGTAGAAATATAGAAAGCAGAGAGATCAATCATCCAGCAGTTACAACAAGCAAGAGGAAATCATGATCACAAAAATAAAAGGAAAGGAAAAGGCAGATTTGAGAAACATTTGAAAAACTTTTCTGATAGACCTGATGGCTTGATTGACCACTGATAGTGCTATTACAGGAGAAAAGGAAGGTTAAAATGTTAGGTGAGAGGCATAATGAGTACCTAAAGCAAAGGTGAATGATACTGAAATGGCGAATCAGACATGAGAGACATGCAAGAACCCATGTCCACCCACGAGCATTGGAACTAAAGATCTGCAACTCAAGAGATGTCAGCAACAGAGATTAAAATTCTAGAGTTAACAGCCTACAGTGAACTCATAGCAACGAATGAGAATGCCCATGAGTAGACTGAAAAAGAGTAGTCCTAGCAGAGCTCATCAGTGTCACCAGCATCAAAAGAGGCAGGAAGGAAAAGAAAAAATTGTCAGTGGCCTCACAGGATGCAAAGACATAAGAAGCTAAAATGTAGGAAGAAGTAATTTGTTTTGGCCAACAATCAAAAGATAACGAGGCCCTGGCTGATAGCTCAGTTGGTAGGAATGTCATCTCCATATGCCAAGGTGATAGAATTAGTGGACCCTGGTCAGGGCACATACAAGAAACTAATGAAGAATGCATAAATGGATAGAGCAGTATCTCAATGTCTTTCTCGCTCTCTCTCTCTCTCTCTCTACCTCCCCTTTCCACCTTCCTCTCTCTCTCTCTCTAAAATCTTTTTTTTTAATGGGACAGATCAGAAAGTGTTTGGAACTAGAGGCAGGCAGTGCTGGTAGAAAGTGCAGAAATGGAACAGTCCTGAGCTACATTCATGGGGGAATTTAAGAAGCTCCTTAAGAAATTGATCAAGGTACTATTTGAGGCTATGAATTCTACGGTGAAGATTGTCTGCAATCCAGGCCAGCAAGATACAATTTTGCCTAGAAACTTGATTGTGAAACCTCTGTTAGCCTTTCTGAGAGTGGTTATTTTAGCACATAGTCATTACACTTGACTATTACAAACATGCTACATTGAAAAAAAGAAAAAAGGATGTCAGATTATATTGTAATCTGTACCTATCAGAAGTCCAGAGAACAATTTAAGTTTTTTCCAAAATCACTAAATAGATGAAAAATAGCTTTACTTTCAATTAAGTATATTTATTTATTTATTTATTTATTCTGTTTACATAGATTCTAGTGTTGCCCTGAGTGCATCCCCCCCTCCCCCGTATTCCCCTCAACATCTCCGTTGCCCCCTCTCCCCATAACGCCCTCCCTACTTCCCTTCAGGTTTATCCAATCCTATAATCCCCTTTCCCTCTGGTCCCTTTGATCCCTCCTCTGTCTCAATTCCATTCCTCAGTTCACATTGTTCATTGGATTCCTCCAATGAGTGAGGTCATATAACATTTTTATTTTTCTGTCTGGTTTATTTACTTAACATAATAGTTTCCATGTCACAATTAAGTATATTTAAATAAACTAAATAACTTATATTCTTCCCAAATAATTGTGTGTCAGTCTTTATAGCCAAAGTACAAAAAAAAAAAATTTATGCCAAAATTTAAACAAAATCATTTTTTCCTTTGTGTCAGAAGAAATTGAGAAAAAGAAATGAATCATGAATAATTTAACCTTTTACATTTTACTTCACTTCAAAATATGCCAGCTTGAATAGTTACTTCAAAGAATCATAGATTTTTAACTTTCACTTCAAAAAGAATATATTTTGACCGGTGTTTATATTTTGAAATATTAGAGATATTAATATATTTATTTCCTTTATAATTTCTGCATAAGAAAGTAAAGTATTCAGAAGAGCAAGGATATAAGTAAAATTCTAAGTTATATTTGTTGTTTTTTACTTCTGGAAAACTAAAAGAATAACATGGGAGAGTTTTTCTAGTTAGGATGTACATGCTTTTGTAATAACCATGACTATCCTTCCAAAATAAATTTAAGGTAGAAGAGAACTAGAAAGAGTCAGTTCCAAGAAAGCACCTCTACACAAAACTTTGAACTCATTTTTTAAAGTATTTTCCTTCTTACACCATTTAACATGATAATTCTTAATATTTCTTAATGTTTCTTCAAAACAAGATATTAGAAGGTAGTCCTGCCCCAAATGAAAAATAAAATTAAAGCAAAGTCCAGCTCATTAGTAAATGTGATACTTAAAGCTAAAAGATAACAGTGCACTAAAGTGAATAATTGCCATCTGTTTCAAAAAAGACAGAAGCTTACACAACAGCAACAATATGTTCTGTCAAAGAAGTGACTTGAAATATGTTCTGTGAACACCAAACTGGCAATAAGCAATTTGAAGGGAAACGGTACACTTGACCAAATTGTCCCCCACAGCTCATAAACACCTCCGTTGGTCCCCTTAGAGTTTATCAGGCTGTGGGAGACATTTATTGACTTTTCTTGATCTCCTACTGCCAAAACACACCAAGGTTAACACAGTTACTCAACACCTTTGATGCAGCCAGGAAAATGTTTGACTGAAAAAAGCGTGCAATTTAACAGAGCAAGCGGCAAACGCCTGCAGGAAGTTCTGCAACCACAATCACTTCAAAATGTCACAGTTAACCCAGCGCCTTGACAGCTCTGCTCTGTGAGCAGCCCTCCAGACTGTCCGTTAAGAAGAGAATTGGAGCTTTATTTTTTCACTCCAGAATTATGTTTCAAACTTAGATCAAATATTGTGTTTAGGAAATCTTCGTATAAGACATAATACTTCTAATTCTTTGTAACAGATATCTAAATAATTTGAAATGTTTTCTAACTCTGGAAGAATGAACACAAGTATTCTTCATTTGGCCTAAAAGAAACACATGTAAACCCAATTCACACGAGTCAGAATACACACTGGAGAATTTGCTGACAGTATTTGGTCTCCACCAACCCTACCTAGCAAGCAACTCAGTAATTATAAAAGAAACATACCACCTTTCCCATTGCTCATTAAGAAATCATAAAAATGGCCTGACCAGGTGATGGCGCAGTGGATAGAGCATCAGACTGAGATGCGGAGGACCCAGGTTCGAGACCCTGAGGTCGCCAGCTTGAGCGCGGGCTCATCTGGTTTGAGCAAAGCTCACCAGCTTGGACCCAAGGTCGCTGGCTAGAGCAAGGAGTTACTCGGTCTGCTGAAGGCCCACGGTCAAGGCACATATGAGAAAGCAATCTATCAACAACTAAGGTGTCACAACAAAAAACTGATGATTGATGCTTCTCATCTCTCTCCGTTCCTATCTGTCTGTCCCTACTATCCCTCTCTCTGACTCTCTCTTTATCTCTGTAAAAAAAAAAAAAGAAAGAAATTATAAAAATATATGGCTAATTAATTACTTTGAAGAGAGAGCACCAAAGAACAACAAGAAAAAAGTCCACAAAAAAAACAACTCAGAAGCTAAGAATTTGAAAGCTTTGCTGCTATAGGCCTAATAAATGATCTTGGGTAAATCAACCTCAGTTGCATTTCCAGGCAATACCCGTGACTGAAGATGATGTTGCGCTATATAGTATTTTCAAAACACTGTTAAATGTGCTATTTTTGTTGCTACAGACAACCTACTGATGAACAATTTAGTTTGCCAGTAATTAAAGCTGATTTAAATACTAACTAACCCTGTACCAGCCAACAAGAAGAGATGGTTTTCCTCTATTTACGATAATTCGCTTCCATTGCACATTATAAGCAGGATAACTTGCTGCTCAGATCACTCTCATTTGCTGTGTTGCCTACATTTTGCTGAATAAATTTTAGTCTTTTTTTTTAAGGTATAAATTGTTTGTGATAATACAAGAGAACTGATAAAATCAATATGCATTATAATCACTTCTCCTTCCTCCCTTACTTCCCACTGAAGCTCGACTTTGCAAAGAAGGCCAATTTCTAAAATAAATATTATCGTTGTATAATACCTAACCTAAACCACCTCACGCTAATTCCAGCAAATATTGATACAGATCTCTTTAGCAGTTTTAGATGGAAATGTCTCTGCTAAGTCATTCTCTCTATTTACTGATGTACTAAGTATAAAAAAAAAATAGGTTCATTCCTAACAACGTATTTGAAAACTTCTAGGTCATGCACTAGCCTGCCTCGGGTTTAAATCAAGCAAACAATGAAATTCTGTTATAATATCAGAAGTTAGCTAGGATAAGGAAGTATGAATTAGTGGATTCATGTAAATGAAGTGGCATGAGCAAATTTAAATATTTATTTTTAGGTCTAGTGTAATATGCTGGTAACAGATGTTAGTTAAAGCCTTTCAATTGACTCCTTATTAGTCAATAATGACATATATAGTATATATAAAGAATCCAAAAGCATATGTTTTGCATGTCTTTATCTGTCTACCTAAGTGTTTACCTAACTTCCTTCTATAGTACTAAAAGGAGAACTACTTCAAATTGAAGTAAAATACACTGTGATATATAACATACTAGAACAGATATGTTTAGAAAAAAATTCTTCTCAGCTAGATTTCTTTTAATAGGCAATGTACTTTCTACACAAAAATACATCTAAACTGTGTCTATGACCAGTTGAAGCCTTTTGTGTGGCATTTCTACATAATGTATTAATGAATTCCTCTTTCTGCAGGGCTCATGATGAGAAAAATGTATCTCAGTTAATGGTCTAAGAATGTGCATTGATATCTTGCAATGTGAGGGTAAATATATTAAAGTTGTGATTAAACAGCCCTGCAAAAGGTTGGAGAAAATTCTCAAAAGTAAAAGCTCCTAACTAGCAAGGCAAGGCCACCTCAGGGGCACCGGTCAGTAGGAAGGGCCACCAAGAACTCACATCTTGCATGGGATTGTATTAAAATAGAGGAGTTGTCAAAGCCACAAGCGTGGAGTATCTCCCTCGTGAGGACATGCAAGGGGCTGTCTCTTACCTACATTTGTCTTAGCGTCAGCTACACTATCCCCTTCCCCGTCTTCACAGTCTGAGGCCTTAGAAAAGTAAATAGAAAAGAATCAATCTGAGAGCAAAAACAATTTCCATATAAAATGGGAAGATGTCCTAGTCAATTTCTGTAGCAGCGATGCAGAATAACAAACCCATGATCTCAGGGACTATAAAAGACAGTTATTTTTCTTACTCAAGAGTCAGTCTATCAAGTAGTTTGGATACTCCTGGGCTTAACTGGAAAAGTCTTGGATTCGTTCAAGGTTTGGGATTGAATTTAATTCTGCTCCACAGAGCTCCTCATTCTGGGACTAGTAGTCACCCAGAACAGGTTCCTTCAGGGCAGGAGGTGGAAGTTCAGGAGTACAGCTCAGCAGGCAAGCACATTAAAAGCCTCTGTGCATGATATCTTTGCTCACATTCCCTTTGCCCCAAAATATGAAGTCCAAAATCAACATCACATGAAAAGTACACAATCAATAAGGCAGGTCATTATTATTCTCTTATGTAGCCTAGGAGAGAGCAGAGTAAAAATCTGCTAAAAGGGAAGCTAATTTGTGTCAGAAGTACATCAGGTATCAACAAGAATTAGCTTGCGCTATTATCAGAACACCGGGATGGAGCAACTTAAATTCATCGTGAGCAAGATGGAATGAAGTGGGGGAAATCCTGTACAAATACATACGACAGAGAAATAATCTCATTAGGATGCAGAACCCAGTGAGCACTGACTGATTTCCTACCAATGTTTTGCAGTATAAAAAACCTTGGTAAAGAAATGAAATTTAGTTTAAAAGGTAAGAGTAAAAATGATAGGTCGAAGATAAAAATGATATAATAACAAAATAGAAAGCAAGAGACTATGGCCGAACTAAGAAAATACATTGGGAAGCAAAACACGCAGTTTGTGATACAGTAAGCAAATTCTAAATAGCAAGAATATGAAAAGACATGGTTGAAATAAAATGAAGTTAAATGAATGTCCTATGAAAAGTCTGAGCTAGTTGAATGAACAGAGATGGAGGAAGCAAGATTACAACCAGACTATGTTGATGGATCGGAAGGATGAGCAAGGAACAAACAGCATCACGGTAATTTGTGTTCCTTATGTAGAGACTCCAAACAAACAAAGAAATAAAAAAGCATTCATAGGTATCATGCAGGAAAAATGACACTAAAATGTAGAAAAAACTTCATCTGCAAACTGAAAGAAATATGCTTTATTTGGAAAATCTGATTTAGAGTGACTGAAGTAGAAATAAATCATAGCTATAAAAATTCAAGAATAAAGAAAGAATTCTTCCTCCATTAAATTAGAAACAAAGTAATCTATAAGAAAGAAAATGGAGGTTAGCGTCAGACTTTCTCAAGAATATTCAGTGTCAGTAAAAGCTGAAGCAGTGTTTATAAAATTCAAAGGGAAAGTGTTATCAAGAAAATGCTTTGTTAGATTGCCATCTAAATACAGGGGATCCCCGGGTTACAACACGGTTTCGTTCCTACAACAGTGGTATAACCTGAATTTTGGCGTAAGTCAAAACACACCCTAGCTAAGTCACTTACCTATCCTAACACAGTTGTAAAACCATAATCTAGAACATAAAAACACAGAGAAAAGAAAAGGACATAAATAAACTGTACTGTACACTGTACTGTAGTAACAGAAAGAATGAGTGTAAAAAGAATTCCTTACCTTTATTCCTGTGGTTGGCTTGCACCCTGGAAGAGGAATTGCATCGTAAACTTGAAACATCATATGTTGAGACTCTTGTAACCCGAGGACCCCCTGTACAAAAATAGAGGCATATAGTCTCTGCAATGACAAAAACTAGACAACATAACACTCACAAGCCCCCCTTAATAAAAATAGGGCTCAACATGATCTGCAGGCCCTGGCCGGGTAGTTCAGTTGGTTAGAGTGCCAGGGGGACGTTCCAATACGCCAAGGTTGCAGGTTTAATCCCTGGTCAGGGCACATACAAGAAGCAACCAATGAATGCATAAATATGTGGAACAACAAAGCATTCTCTCTCTTGTCTCTCTCTCTCTCTCAAACCAATAATTTTTTTTAAATGACCTGCATTAAACCAGAGACATCTCAAGGATATCAGGAATAGAGAAGCCATGGGAAACGGAATGGGAGTGGGCAGTAAATCCATTTATTTGTAGAACTAAAAATCAAATCAAGAGGAAATATTGTGCAGAAAAGAACATATATAGTATGAGTCTTTTCACACCAAAAAATATGAGAGGAGAGTAAACAGTGCTAATTATCTCCCCCTTTACAGGAAAACTCTCTATAATTGGAACATCTACTATAATTAGGAGAAATCATGTTGATCCTAAGTTCTTAACCATTTTCATAATTTTCTTACTTTAAAGGTATTTTTAAATGACCAATAATCTTCACGGTGAAAATTTTATCTGATATTAGGTTTTCTTCAAATTCTTTATCTGCATTAAGTAAAATTTCAGGTATTTTATGTATTAAGTGTATTTTGTGTATTATTTATGTAACACCATTGTGCTGTTATTATAAAATTATTTGTTCCCACATACAACTTCCTTGTCCTGTGGTTTTCTAAGCTCTACACTCATATCAGCTATGTCCTAAGATTGGCTTCACTTATGGTCACAAGATAGCCAGCAGTGGCAGCCAGGGCTTAAACAGGATTTCTGCTATGACATTGTTCACTTCAAATTGTATAGCTGAAGGATGTGCAATTCAAAATGCAGTCTATTTGTGCATGGTATGTGACAGTGGTCCTAGACAGAGAAAATACATTTCTTTCCCATACCTACAGAACACGGAATGGCGGTTCACAGTAACTAGCCGTCCTTGAATGAAGCCCCCTGGGCAGGAGAACACTGTGCACTGTTTGGCATTGACCTGCGTTACATGCCCATCACTGAGCTAGTGGCTATTGTCAAAAGATGTGGATTATGGAACAGGGTTGAGTTAATTTCACCCAAATCACATAACTACTACACTACACACTGGGGTTAGACAGAGGACTTCACATTGGGCAAGGAATAAAACAGATATTCACCAGATGATCACATTGTCCACTACAGAGGACTTTTCAGGCAGGCTTAATGTTTAGCAACTGAGATGTGCATAGAAAATTAATTATTCTATTGAGTGTTTCTTTTCTAAATTGAAGTTCCACTTTGTGGCTCAAATATTTGCAAATCAAATGCACTAGCTATCCAAGAGAGTGTATTTTCTGAGAGTCATTGGTGCCTATTAGAAACAAATAAATGTACATAAACAATCTAAGGATCAACTAACACAGTAATGTATCGCTAATGGCATCCTGAACACAGGAGCTCTAAAAATATTGATTCAATTCATTGTAAACAATGCCCCTCAAGAGGGCTGGTTTTAAAGCAGAGTTTTAAAGCAGAGTTCACAGGGACAGCCTTACCTACAATGCAAATATTTTTATGCACAGGAGATATCTCCTAACACTAACACAAATAGAGGAATGGCAAATCTATGAATAAAGTCTGGCTGACAAACTATTACCATGCTATATGCTGGTGGGCTATGACACCAACAGAAGCGAGCACACTCTGTATCTAAAAATAAGAGTAATTGGCATGACAGCTTCTCAAGCTGTAGCACACACACACTCACAGGGTGGAAGGCAAGGCTTCCAAATGGCAATGGTGAAGGCTGACACGTGGCAGAGCCAGTCCAAGTACTCCACCTTTCCTTTGAGAACGTGACTTTTTCAGGGTCAGAAAAGAACCCACTAGATCACTCTGTCATTCTTCCACTAGAAACAAAGTGATTGGGATGATGCTCTGTCTTCTTAAGTCTTTAGGAAGTTGAGCAGATAGACTAGAGACTAAATGTGAACAAATCTCAAATGTAAGGGACTCATGCTTTCGAGTTTCAAATAGAATGATGAGGAGAAGAGAGCTGGAACAATGAAAACAACTAAATAAAAAGGCATTATTATCATGATAAGAACTATATTTAACATTTTATGACAGAAGCCATACTAGGATTTGATAAATGACTCATCTTAAGAACAGAAGCCCTTTACCCGGCTAAACTTAAAAATGGATATAGCCACCAGATTAAGGAGCCAGAAAAGAAGGTTTTTGTGTTATGAGTGATGCACAGAACATATTTCAAGACAGATGGACAGCATTTCTGGGAATTGACAAGCTCTACTTGACGTAGTAACGTGTGACATCATCATTTAGAGCAGAATTACTGTCACCTACCAAGGTCAATCAACTCCCAAAATAAACAAGTCAATAATCACCCCATCCATTGTGGTTTCCCTTCAATCCCTGTCAGGTGCCATTCAATGTAATCATTTGTTTCTGATTTGAAATTTAGGATAATGTTTAGACCTTGTTTGGTATAATGGTCTTGATTTAATTAATTTCTTAGTCAAAATTTGTTTTTTCTTATCATTCACAAGGAAAGAGGAATGCCAAGAATGATTTAAAGCGAGGATTAAATTACCTTTTCTACAGTTCTGATTGTTAACCTAGATCTATAAGCCTTCAGTGCAATCCTCTTCTAAATGTTAAAAGGGGTCACCTAGAAACAAGTTTTCAATTTAAGCAGAATGAAAGCCAAGCATCCACTTAAAACTTGGTTAATACTTGGAACGCATTTTTCCATAGGGACAGTATAATAAGAGTATGCTTTGCTATGCATTGAAAGGCAACGGATAGCAACTCTTTAAGAAGACATATTTTGCACTTTTCCTTTTGATTTTTGCTATAAAAAACTACTTTGGCTTTCGCCCACCATAAAATTTTGCTTCATGAAACCTTGTCCCTAAAACATGTCTGGCACATAAGAAACACCCGATATCTGTTTGCTGAATAAATTATTGTACACTGCTAACTCAGTTGAATCGCAGCTTCAATTATTTTACCTATAATGCAGTTTTTAATCAGATTGTTAAACAGTCAATTGAATACAGAACTAATGAACAAAGTGCTATGTTAAACATACCCAAAAAGGAATTAGGATCTAATGAGTGCAGACACAAAAATAATGGGATCTAGCAGTTAGCAGGGAATAAAATAATTTAAAAAAATAAAAAAATTAAAAATATTTAATGCTGAACTTAAAGAGATTTTAACCTTCACAACTGTAAATACTGGGTTTTTTAGGTGTAATTAGATTTTAAAACTCCCTTTATCAGCATGGATATCAACTCTAATATAGCATTTTTTTCTTCAACCAAGAGCTAAAGAAATATCCAGTATGTTTAGTATTTCCACAATTGTAATTCGAGAAGAATTGGTGCATTGCTTATTTTATAAATAAAGTTTGCCTTTAACAGGAAAGAGATTATAAGTATTTATATCAAAGTCAAAGAATCAGTGTTCCTGCTGCTTTAAGGGTCATAACCAAAAAGTGCTTCAGCTCAAGCCCAGTACAGCTTGTAGCATCAGTCTGGGTGAACACTGAGGGCACACTCACTACAGTGGCTGAAGACACTTCCACAAAGACTCTATTAACAAAGACATGGGCAGCATTATGGAGACCTTAAAGAAACAGTTAAAATCCTGTTCAAGCAAGAGTGACTATCTCTAGGCTTTAAGGGATAAACGGAGGGTGCAGTGCCCAGAAGCCTACGTGACCAATGCTCCAGGGACGACTCTTGAAAAAGGAGCGTGGCTTTGTGGGGAGAAAACAGCAGGTGCATCCACATTCCGAACTTGCTTTCCTCCAGCCCTCTGGTGACCCCATGCCTACACAGGTCAGCCTCTCAGGACACACTCAGCTGAAAACGGATGAAGGTAAAATTGAGAGGCAGAGGAAGACAGCCAGGACTCCACGGATAGAGAAGAGGAAGAAAAAAACTCCCAAGGTTGGGAGCCAGGCGATGAGTGGGTACCTTGTCTAAGAGCTTCTGGCAGCCCTGAGCTTCCTTCCAGTGGCTCAGACCTTTTATCGAACAAGTGCAGCAAAGCGGAGCAGCCCGTGAAACAGATGGGACCCGAGACTGGTATTTTACCGACGTGATGAAAGTACCTGGGAAAAAAACAGATCTCACCGAAGCTCCACTCCTGGGCCAGCAGAAAGATGTTCTAGCACGTCGGGCATGGGGGTGGGGGTCCAGGCCAGCAGGAAACTGAACTGCGAATGGAAGAAGCTACTGATGTAAAAAGTGCTGGGAAAACTGTATGAAAAAGGGATTTTCAGAAAGTAAGACTTCAGTGAGCACAAGGACTCCCCCCAAGGGCTCACCCAAGGCATGTGAGTATTAGATATACTACAGGTGAATGAAAACTGCTGAAACACAACCCGCCCTAACCAAAATACTTGCAGCTACTATTCAGAACACAACTTGCAGGTGGAAGATACCAGCACCTTAGCTGATCAGTGTTGGAAGAATGAATCGCCTGATAATAATAATTTTTGTCCTGCCAGATTGGAAAATTTTCTAAAGTAATATGTGAACACTTTCTTACAATAATAAAAAATGCAGAATTATTTAGACGAAAAGTGAAAGCCCCATTTTTCACCATTTCTAGTAGATATGTGAGCATATACAACCATGTTGTAATGTGCATTTTATATAGCGAATGTATAATTTTTACATAGTCAACACTGCTGCTGTTACTTTAACAAATGCGTTTTTCACATAACATATGACATAGTGGAGAACTTCTAACAGCAATACAAAAAAAATACTATTCTCTGGACCATATTTTGCAAATGGTCATTCTTTCAGAAACACTTGCTTTTTATATTTTAACATTGCTTATTTAGAGAAATTTAAAACTTTCCTAAACAGCTTTTTCAGTAATTTTCTTGATAATTTAATTAGGAAATTCTTTGTCTCCCCAAGTTTGTAAAAAATAGTATCCTTTAAAAATTTCATGCACATAACTATCTAATCTCAAAAAAAAAAAATTATGCCTGGTGTAAAGTAGGAGATACAACTTGTATCAAAGGCATTTGCATCACTGATCCTCATTTAAATTGCCCCAATTATTAATCATTAAATTCCCTCATATACATGGAATGGCTTTTCAACTCAATTCTGCTTCATTAATCAATGTGCCTCTTAAGTTGGTATTGCTATCATTTCATCACTATTTTTTATAGTTTATTTTTGCACTACATCTGATATTAGTTTTAGAATTATGCAACTCATAAATGACTTCAGAAGATTTCATATGTCTCTGTTTTCTGAAGCAGTTTCCAAAACATACAAATTGTCTATCCCTTAAATTTAAGATGTAGGACAAGATCGGTAGACAATCTGAAAATGCGTGGGACAAATTTCTCTTTAGTATTCCTTTCAAGAGCTCTTTGGTTGAAGTTTTTCTTCTGAATGGATTTTATTTATTTAGTTAGTTAGTTATTTTTTTATTGAAAGTGGGACAGAGGTGTCCCCAAGGGGGCACCTCCAAGTCCCCCATTCCCCTGATTTATTTTTTGCTTGATTGATTTGAGAGAGGATGAGGGAAAGAGAGAGAGAAAGAGACTGAGAGAGGGAAACATTAATGTGTTCCTGTCTGTGCCCTGACCGCAGATTGAACCTGCAACCTTTGTGTATCGGTATGATGCTCTACCTAACCTAACTATCTGGACAGAGCCCACTCGTGATTCTTAATTCGAGAATGACCGAGCAAAAATCAAACAGTAGAGTCCAGTGGTCCTACTCTGGGTAGGAAAAAGGAAACAGCAGGAGCCATGGATTCGTTTAATGTGGTGCAAAGTGATGAGGCCTGAAATGTTTAGAGACTCCCCTGGGCATTTGTGGATTCACAGAAGTAATGTTCGATCTAGACAAGGATGGAAGGAAAAAGTTGTTCTCTCATGTAACTAAACAATCTCTACCTCCTCAGAGAATTTTCCTGACACCCTCAACTGTGCAGAAGTGGAAATCTTTCCCCGAAAGAGATAAGAAGATATCTATCCTGGGCAAGTCACAGAGGGTATGGTCTGGGCAGGTGACAGCAGAGGAGTTTATTTATGCCAGGTGAGTGACTTCCTAATTAACCTATGGAAATTACTTCTGAATTAACCAATCTGAAATCTCTTTCTTCCCTCCTTCTTTATCCCTGTAGAGTCTGGAGTCATGGCAGCTGGTGACCCCAAAGAGTTAGGACCCAGAAGAGGTCATTCCTGTCTCTACAAAGTGGTAAGAAGATTCTTCTGAATGGATTTTAAAATCCTGTTCCAGAAAAGATAACTTTGAGGTTTTCAACAGACTGTTCACTGAAAGTGCAGCCTTTATAGTTTTTGATGCTATTCTAGATGTGATACTTTTCTGTTTACATTTCCTTATGGTTAATTCCACTAAGTAAAAAATAGATTTCTGTAAGTTGATCTGGACTCTGGCTACCTTTCTCTCTTTTTTTTTAAATTTTATTTAGAAGATTAACTTTAACAGGGTGACATTGATCAATAAGAGTACATAGGTTTCAGGTGAACATTTTCTATTGCATTTGAACTGTTGATTATGTTATATACCCATCACCCAAAGTCAAATCATTTTCCATCACCTTATACTTGTCCCTCTTTACACCTTTCCCCTCCCCCCTCCCCATTCACTCAAGTCCCCTTCCCCCTCCTCCATATCCCCTTCCCCCTGGTAACCACTTCACTTTTATCTATGTCCATAAGTCTCAGTTTTATATCCCACCTATGTGTGAAATCATACAGTTCTTAGCTTTTTCTGATTTACTTGTTTCACTCAGTATAACATTCTCAAGGTCCATCCATGTTGCTGTAAATGTCACTATGTCATCTTTCTTATGGCTGAGTAGTATTCCATTGTATACATGTACCACATTTTCTTTATCCCATCCTCTATCAAGGTAGATACCTTTCTTTTATGAGTTCTAATAGATTTCAATTAATTGTATTGGATATCATTTCTCTGTAGGCAGACATCAGTTGCAAATGAGGATAGCTTTATGTCGTATTTCTAGTATTTTTAAAATCTCACTAATGTTTATTTCTTAGCATGGGATTGGAGCTCTAGAGCAATATCGAAAGGAAGTAGTAATTGTCTTCCTCAGTGGCTAAGCTTCTCCTATTTCATTGTGAGTTAACACACTTGCTATGGGTAACTGCATGGATACTTCACCAACAGGTTAAGAAACTGCTGTTCTTAGCCTGCCAGGGTAGGTTTGTTCTGAGGTTTTGCTTATTTATTTTAATAAGAACATAATATTATGAATATATAAAAGTTCTTGTATGTTTTGAAATCTCAGAATCCTTCCCCTTTAATCTTTTCATAATAAACTGCATTAACCGTTTTTTCTCATCTTTAATCAAATTTGCAATCCTGGGTCAAATATATAATTTTTTAATTAAAATATTTATTGAGCATATTGTATGTTCACATGCAGTTTATAATAAAGATCTCATGTGTACTTTACTGAGTTTCCACAAATAGTAATATTTGCAACTCTATAAAACAATAGTACCACCAGGATATTGACATTGATAAAAGACACAAATCTTATGCAGAGTTCACAATTGGCTTGTACTCATTTGTATCTGTGTGTGCTTAGTGTGCTCATACAATCTTATCATATGCATAGGTTTGTATATCTAACACCACAGTCGAGATATTGAACTGGCCCATCAGCACAAGCATCTAACCTGTTGACGATTTACAACCATACCCACCTCCTCCCCAGCCCCATGCACCCTGCTCCCTCACACCGGCAACTACTCATCCCTCCTGCACTTAGGAAAATGTGTCATTTCAAAATGTTGAGTCAATTGAATCATACAGCAGGTCACCTTCTAGGATTGGCTTTTTTCCTCCTGAGTGTGTATATATGTACTACAGCTTGTTTAAACATTTTCTGATGAAGGACATCTGGACTGATTCTGGTTTCCGGCTATTATGAAGAAAGTAGTTTAAACACATCTGTGTACAGTTTGAACTTAAGTTTTCATTCCTGTGGGATAAATTCACAGGAAAAAAAATCAATATGTCATACAGAAACTGTATGTTTAGCTTTATAAGAAACTGCCAGGTTGTTTTCCCAAGGGTACAAGAGTACCATTTTACATTGCCACCTTCTCTGCATGCTCACCAGCTTTGGATGTTGCACTATTTTCTTTTATTTATTTATTTATTTATTTTTAGTTATTCTGAGAAGCCTCTGGTCATTATGGTTTTAATTTGAATTTCCTCAATGACTAATAATATTAAACCTTTTTTAAAACTGGTTTGCAATCTGTATGTACTTTCTAATAAAAGGTTCATTCATTCCTTTGTTCCTTTTCTCATTGGAATGTTTGGATTTTAATGTTGAGTTTTGAGAGGTTTTTTCATTCTTATTTTCCTTGGTTTTCTTTTTTTATTTTATTCTAGATACTTGTGCTCTGCTGACATGTGGTTTGCAAATATTGTTCTGAGTATGTCTTTTAAGTATCAAAGAACAGGATAACTGAAAGATTGGTGTCAACCCGTAAGTTCTTCTAAGGATGATAATATAAACTTCACAGTGCTTTCTGTCCCTCCTTATCATCTGCAAAGCATACTGATAGAGTCTTCTAAATTCAGTTATATTAAATAGTGATGATATCAAAAATATCATTTAATAACCTTCCCTTCCCTTCTCTTTTACTGTTGCCAAAAACTGCAGCATTCTTGACATCGAGTTCCATGCTAGCAAAGAAATAATTACCAGTAAGAAATAGTGAAGGTGACATGCTTTATTTCATTTAGGAAGCAAACTCACGTAAAGAATCCATTCTTTGCCTGATCTGTGGTGGCGCAGTGGGTAAAGCGTCAACCTGGAATGCTGAAGTTGCTGGTTAAAATCCCTAGGCTTGGCCCTGGCCGGTTGGCTCAGTGATAGAGTGTCGGCCTGGCGTGCGGGAGTCCCGGGTTCGATTCCCGGCCAGGGCACACAGGAGAAGCGCCCATCTGCTTCTCCACCCGTCCCCCTCTCCTTCCTCTCTGTCCCTCTCTTCCCCTCCCGCAACCAAGGCTCCATTGGAGCAAAGTTTGCCCGGCGCTGAGGATGGCTCTGTGGCCCCTGCCTCAGGCGCTAGAATGGCTCTGGTTGCGGCAGAGCGACGCCCCAGATGGGCAGAGCATCCCCCCTGGTGGGCGTGCTGGGTGGATCCCGGTCCGGCGCATGCGGGAGTCTGACTGCCTCCACGTTTCCAACTTAAGCAAAATACAAAAAATTTAAAAAAATATATATTTTTTAATTTATTGGCTTGCCCAGTCAAACACATACAGGAAGCAACTACTACGCGAAGGTGATTTCCACTTCTCCCCCCTTGTTTCTCTCTCTCTCTCTAACCTCTTTCCAAAAATCAATAAGTTAAATCTAAAAAGAAAAAAAAGGGAATCCATTCTTTAACTATCTTTGAATTCAGAAGTGAAGTGATTATCTTAGTAAAAGTACTAACATATTTATTGAAATCAAAAATAAAGCCAAATTCTCTCTGACAGGAAGTAAGACTGCTTTAAATAATATAAGTATTATTCAAAATATAAGCAAAACATAAACAAAGGAATATTTAAATAAATAATATTTCTCTTTTCTGAAAAGAGAAGTTAAAAAGTTGCCTATAAGTGGAAGAGTAACAGGTATAATTAAATTACTCAATACATTTTAATTATATAACTCTAATAAGCGTAGACGATTTTTCTGCATATCTAATTTACTTCTTTTCTAAATTTTTGACAAAAAAGTAAAGGAAAACCTAATGAGTTGTTAAGTCATCATAAAACACTTTTTTGATGATAGATCACTAGATGGTTTAAGTGTATAATGCAAAAAGAATTTGAAGAGTTAAGTGAGATTATTACATAAAAACTTCTTATTTCTACATATTTATATGCAACCAAAACTTCTCAGTGCTTCATGTAGAAATGTAACAATAACAAAAGAATTGATGTCCTCTTGTAATAAATAACCCCATGTTTATGGCAGCATTGTTCACAATAGCGAAGATCTGGAAACAGCCCAAGTGTCCATCAGTGGACGAGTGGATTAAAAGGCTGTGGTACATATATACTATGGAATACTATGGGGCCATGAAAAAGAAGGAAATATTACCTTTTGCAAAATTATGGATGGACCTGGAAACTATTATGTTGAGTGAAATAAGCCAGGCAGAGAAAGAAAAATATCATATGACCTCGCTCATTTGAGGAATCCAAGGAATAATGAGAACTGAGGAACGGAATTGAGACAGAGGAGGAATCAAAGGGACCAGAGGGGAAGAGGACAGAGGGAAAGGGGATGATAGGATGGGATAAACCTGAAGGGGAGGGGGGAGGGCGCTGTAAAGAGGGGGCAAGGGAGATGTTGAGGGGAATGGGGGGGGGTGCATTCAGGGTGACCCTAGAATCTATGTAAACACAATTAATTTTTTAAAATACATCAAAAAGATAAAAATAAAAATAAAAAATAAATATTACCTGTTTCATTAAGAAATGCATTTTCAATAAAGTTGTTTTATGTTTTAAATTATATGTATCAAAATGTTAATACTTTCTGCTATTTGAGGTAGTTCTTTTATCATAATTATAATGATCAATCAATCCAGAAGTATTTAAATCATATATTCACCAGAATAAAATTCTATATGCATATGTTTGCATTTGTATAAGTTTTCTACATAGTTATTTTTTTATCTGCCAGTTTATTTTATTTTATTATTTTTTTCTTAATAAATTTTTATTAATGATAATGGGATGACATTAATAAATCAGGGTACATATATTCAAAGAAAACATGTCTAGGTTATTTTGTCATTAAATTATGTTGCATACCCCTCGCCCAAAGTCAGATTGTCCTCCGCCTCCCTCTATCTAGTTCTCTGTGCCCCTCCCCCTCCCCCTAACTCTCTCCCTCCCTCCCTCCCATGTCCTCCCTCCCCCCACCCCTGGTAACCACCACACTATTGTCCATGTCTCTTAGTCTCATTTTTATATTCCACCAATGTATGGAATCATGTAGTTCTTGTTTTTTTCTGATTTACTTATTTCACTCCGTATAATGTTATCAAGATCCCACCATTTTGCTGTAAATGATCTGATGTCATCATTTCTTATGGCTGAGTAGTATTCCATAGTGTATATGTGCCACATCTTCTTTATCCAGTCTTCTATTGAAGGGCTTTTTGGTTGTTTCCATGTCTTGGCCACTGTGAACAGTGCTGCAATGAACATGGGGCTACATGTGTCTTTACGTATCAATGTTTCTGAGGTTTTGGGGTATATACCCAGTAGAGGGATTGCTGGGTCATAAGGTAGTTCTATTTGCAGTTTTTTGAGGAACCACCATACTTTCCTCCATAATGGTTGTACTACTTTACAGTCCCACCAACAGTGGATGAGAGTTCCCTTTTCTCAGCAGCCTCTCCAACATTTGCTATTACCCGTCTTGTTGATAATAGCTAATCTAACAGGGGTGAGGTGGTATCTCATTGTAGTTTTGATTTGCATTTCTCTAATAACTAATGAAGCTGAGCATCTTTTCATATATCTGTTGGCCATTTGTATTTCTTCCTGGGAGAAGTGTCTGTTCATGTCCTCTTCCCATTTTGTTATTGGATTGTTTGTTTGTTTGTTGTTGAGTTTTATGAGTTCTTTGTAAATTTTGGATATTAGGCCCTTATCTGAGCTGTTGTTTGAAAATATCATTTCCCATTTAGTTGGCTGTCTGTTTATTTTGATATCAGTTTCTCTTGCTGAGCAAAAACTTTTTATTCTGATATAGTCCCATTCATTTATCTTTGCCTTCACTTCTCTTGCCATTGGAGTCAAGTTCATAAAATGTTCTTTAAAACCCAGGTCCATGATTTTAGTACCTATGTCTTCTTCTATGTACTTTATTGTTTCAGGTCTTATATTTAGGTCTTTGATCCATTTTGAATTAATTTTAGTACACGGGGACAGGCTATAGTCGAGTTTCATTCTTTTGCATGTGGCTTTCCAGTTTTCCCAACACCATTTGGTGAAGAGGCTTTCTTTTCTCCATTGTGTGTTGTTGGCCCCTTTATCAAAGATTATTTGACTATATATGTGGTTTTATTTCTGGGCTTTCTATTCTGTTCTATTGGTCTGAGTGTCTATTTTTCTGCCAATACCATGCTGTTTTGATTATCGTGGCCCTATAATATAGTTTAAAGTCAGGTATTGTAATGCCCCCAGCTTCATTCTTTTTCCTTAGGATTGTTTTGGCTATTCGGGGTTTTTTATAGTTCCATATAAATCTGATGATTTTTTGTTCCATTTCTTTAAAAAATCTTATAGGAATTTTGATGGGAATTGCATTAAATTTATATATTGCTTTGGGTAATATGGCCATTTTAATTATATTTATTCTTCCTATCCAAGAACAAGGAATATTTTTCCATCTCATTGTGTCTTTTTCTATTTCTCTTAATAATGCCTTGTAGTTTTCGTTATATAGGTCCTTTACATTCTTTTTTATGTTTATTCCTAGGTATTTTATTTTTTTTGTTGCAATCGTGAAGGGGATTATTTTTTTGAGTTCGTTTTCTAATATTTCATTGTTGGCATAAAGAAAGGCTATGGACTTTTGTATGTTAATTTTGTATCCTGCGACCTTACTGTATTGGTTTATTGTTTCTAATAATCTTTTTGTGGAGTCCTTCGGGTTTTCGATGTATAGGATCATATCATCAGCAAAAAGTGATACCTTTACTTCTTCTTTTCCGATATGGATGCCTTTTATTTCTTTGTCTTGTCTGATTGCTCTGGCCAGAACTTCTAGCACCACGTTAAATAAGAGTGGAGAGAGTGGACAACCCTGTCTTGTTCCTGATTTAAGGTAGAAAGTCCTCAGTTTTATGCCGTTTAATATGATGTTGGCTGATGGTTTATCATATATGGCCTTTATCATGTTGAGATATTTTCCTTCTATACCCATTTGTTGAGAGTCTTAAACATAAAATTGTGTTGTATTTTATCAAAAGCCTTTTCTGCGTCTATTGATAAGATCATGTGGTTTTTGTTCTTTGTTTTGTTGATATGGTGTATTACGTTAACCGTTTTGCGTATGTTGAACCATCCTTGAGATTCTGGGATGAATCCCACTTGATCATGATGTATTATTTTTTTAATATGTTGTTGTATTCGGTTTGCCAGTATTTTGTTTAGTATTTTAGCATCTGTATTCATTAGAGATATTGGTCTGTAGTTTTCTTTTTTTGTGCCATCCTTGCCAGGTTTTGGTATGAGGGTTATGTTGGCCTCATAAAATGTGTTTGGAAGTATTGCTTCTTCTTCAATTTTTTGGAAGACTTTGAGTAGAATAGGAACCAAGTCTTCTTTGAATGTTTGATAGAATTCACTAGTATAACTGTCTGGGCCTGGACTTTTATTTTGGGGGAGGTTTTTAATAGTTTTTTCTATTTCCTCCCTGCTGATTGGTCTGTTTAGGCTTTCTGCTTCTTCATGACTCAGTCTAGGAAGGTTGTATTGTTCTAGGAATTTATCCATTTCTTCTAGATTGTTGTATTTGGTGGCATATAGTTTTTCATAGTATTCTACAATAATTCTTTGTATATCTATGATGTCTGTGGTGATCTCTCCTCTTTCATTTTGGATTTTATTTATTTGAGTCCTATGCCTTTTTTCCTTGGTGAGTCTTGCCAAGGGTTTGTCAATTTTGTTGATCTTTTCAAAGAACCAGCTCCTTGTTTTATTGATTTTTTCTATAGTTTTTCTGTTCTCTATTTCATTTATTTCTGCTCTGATTTTTATTATCTCCTTTCTTCAGCTGGTTTTGGGTTGTCTTTGTTCTTCTTTTTCTAGTTCCTTAAGGTGTGAAGTTAAGTGGTTTACTTCGGCTCTCTCTTGTTTGTTCATATAGGCTTGAAGTGATATGAACTTTCCTCTTATTACTGCTTTTGCTGCATCCCAGAGATTCTGATATGTCGTATTTTCATTTTCATTTGTCTGTATATATCTTTTGATCTCTGCGCTTATTTCTTCTTTGACCCATTCATTTTTTAGAAGTATGTTGTTTAGTTTCCACATTTTTGTGGGTTTTTCCCCCTCTTTTTTGCAGTTGAATTCTAGTTTCAAGGCTTTATGATCAGAAAATATGCTTGGTACAATTTCAATTTTTCTAAATTTGCTGATATTGTCTTTGTGGCCCAACATATGGTCAATTCTTGAGAATGTTCCATGTACACTAGAGAAAAATGTATACTCTGTCGCTTTGGGATGAAGTGTCCTGTAGATGTCTATCATATCCAGGTGTTCTAGTACTTCGTTTAAGGCCACTATATCTTTATTGATTCTCTGTTTGGATGACCGATCTAGAGGCGTCAGCGGAGTATTGAGGTCTCCAAGTATGATTGTATTTTTGTTAGTTTTTGTTTTAAGGTCAATAAGTAGCTGTCTTATATATTTTGGTGCTCCTTGGTTTGGTGCATATATATTAAGGATTGTTATGTCTTCTTGATTCAGTGTCCCCTTAATCATTATGAAGTGACCATTTTTGTCTCTGAGTACTTTTTCTGTCTTGTAGTCAGCATTATCAGATATGAGTATTGCTACACCTGCTTTTTTTTGGGTGTTGTTTGCTTGGAGTATTGTTTTCCAGCCTTTCACTTTGAATTTGTTTTTATCCTTGTTGCTTAGATGTGTTTCTTGTAGGCAGCATATAGTTGGATTTTCTTTTTTAATCCATTCTGCTACTCTGTGTCTTTTTATTGGTAAGTTTAATCCATTTACATTTAGTGTAATTATTGACACTTGTGGGTTCCCTACTGCCATTTTATAAATTGCTTTCTGTTAGTTTTGTATCTTGTTTGATTCTTCTCTTTTGTTTTTCTATCATTTGTTTTTGTTTGTTTGTGTTCCATACTTCTTTCCTCTGTTGCTACCTTTTTTTAAGTCAAGTGTTTTTGTGGTGGTTTTTTCAAGGGTGGTTACCATTAAGTAATGAAAAGGGTATCTACCATATTCATTGTAGTACCCTATCTTATGAGTATTTCTGCACTTCATCGTCCTTTGCTACTGTTAATCTCCATCCTCTCCCCCTTTTTTTTCCTTTGTTGTCACAGTTTAAGTTTGGTTTTATTGTGTTCTTGGTGGACTGTTACTTGTGGTGTTGTTTTCTTTTGTTCTTTGAATCTGGTTGGAAAACCCCCTTTAGTATTTCCTGGAGTGGGGGCTTTCTGCTGATAAATTCTCTCATCTTTTCTGTATTTGTGAATGTTTTTATATCTCCTTCGTATTTGAAGGATAGCTTTGATGGGTATAGTATTCTTGGCTGAAAGTTCCTCTCTTTCAGGGCTTTAAATATTGGGGTCCACTCTCTTCTAGCTTGTAGAGTTTCTTCTGAGAAATCTGATGATAATCTAATAGGCCTTCCTTTATATGTTGTACTCTTCTTTTCCCTGGCTGCCTTGAGAATTTTTTCTTTGTCATTGGTTTGTGTCATCTTTATTATGATGTGCTTTGGAGTGGGTTTGTTGGGGTTAAGTAAACTTGGTGTTCTGTTTGCTTCTTGAATTTGAGGCTTTAGTTCTTTCCACAGGCTTGGGAAGTTCTCGTCTATTATTTGTTTGAGTATATTCTCCATTCCATTTTCTTTCTCTTCTCCCTCTGATATACCTATTATTCTTATGTTATTCTTTCTGATGGAGTCAGACAATTCCTGTAGGGCTTTCTCGTTCTTTATTATTTTTGAGTCTCTTTCTTCTTCTCTCTGTTGTGCCTCAAGTTGTTTGTCTTCTATTTCACTAATCCTATCTTCTATCTGGGCTGTTCTGTTAGCTAAGCTTGTTACCTCGTTTTTCAGCTCGTGAATTGAGTTTTTTATTTCTGTTTGATTTGTTTTTATAGTTTCAATTTCCTTGGTAATATATTCTTTGTGTTCATTGAGTTGTTTTCTGATCTCCCTAAATTGCCTTTCTGTGTTTTCTTGTATATCTCTGAGTATTTTTAAGATTTCTATTTTAAATTCTCTGTCATTTAGTGCCAAGGCTTCCAATATGTTAAGTCTTATCTCCATAGATTTTTCCACATCTATTTGTGTTACCTCTCTTTCTTTTGTATCCATAATATTCGATTTCCTCTTTCTTATTGGCATCTGAGGGTGGTCTTGTTGATAGCACTAATTAGAATTAATAAAGAGTAAAAAGAAAAAAAAAAAAAAAAGGTAAAACACCCCACAAAAAAAAAACAGTAATAATTTATTATTTCCCCCTTTTTTCTTTCTTCTCTTTCCCTCCTCTCCCCTCCTCAGGGAAATATCGTGATGACCTGTGAATTATATTATGCTAAATGGAACAAAAACTGCCTATAATGGAGGGCCTGATTTGGGGTGAAGAGTTCAACGGGCAAAGAAAGGGAGTAGGGACCTACTAAATGCAAAAAAAAAAAAAAAAAGGAAAAAAATCTTAGACAAGCATAAGATGATTTGCTTGTAAGTGATGGTCAACTAAGAGATATAATGAGAGGGATAAGAGGGAACCAGAAAAAAGGAGAAAAAAAAGAATAATAAAGAAAAAAATAAAAATAATAAGTAAAAATCTGTTGTATTAAGTGGAGCGAAGACTAAATACAATGGAGACCTTGGGTTGGAAGGAATGCTAGTGAGTTAAAAAGCAACGTAAAAAGTACCCAAAATGCCACAAAAATAAACAAACAAACAAAAAAAACAAAAACAAAAGCGAAAAAGAAAAATAAAACCAAAAAAAAAAAACCTTGAGTCCCAAATTAACTAATTTGTTCGTGATTGAGGATTAAATGGGAGGAAAGTAAAACGAGAAAAGAAAAAACGAATAGAAAGGAAAAAATAAGAAAAAGAGAAAAACAAAGGAAGAAAAAAAAAGGAAGAGCAAAAAACAAAATAAAGCAAAACAAAAAAAAAAAAAAGAGGAGAGAGTGAGAGTTAATTGTTTTGGAGTATAACCTTAAAGGAGGGTGAGGATGAAGATAGAAATAAAATGTAACACTCATGGGTAGTGTAGTTCAAGAAAAGGGAAGCATAAGATGGGCAGAGAATAGAAGGACCGAGGTGGAGGAAATAGAAATAATAATAATAAAGGCAATAAGATAGAAGAAACAAACAACAACAAAAAAAAAATTAGTGGAACAAGTTGTAAAGTCTGTGGATTTTTCTTGATTTTGAGAGGTTAACTTCTTCCTTTTTCTTTTCTCTCCCTCTTCCTGGTCGGTGACTCTGTACCCCAGGTTCTGCCCCTGTGTCACACTTAGGTAGGGATTTGCAGTTGATGTGATTCTATGGCAATGTCATATAATTGGCTTTAGTCTTGCTGGTAGTCAAGGCTTGTTGGCGTTTGCAGGGTCCAACGATGAGAGAGTTTGCTTTCCTGGAGTCTCTCTCCTAGTCCCCCCTTCCTGAATTAGCAGCCTGGTGATCCAGCTATAAGGCTGCTACTGCTTCTGCCTGGGGAGTAAGAGGCTCAAAGAGCTAGGAAATCCCCACTCTATCCCCACTCAGTGCAAGGCTTTGGGAAAGGCTCTGGCAGTCAGAGCCTCCAGTGTAATCAGGTGGGGATGGGAGTCAATTGTTGTCAAGGTGACTGTTCAGCGCCTAGCATTCAGTTGGACCACTCAACCCAGGCTTTCCACACTTTGTAGCCTGTTTTGGCTGGGAAGAAGAGGCACTAGTCTCTGCTTGCGACTAGTGTAGTATAGATCTTATTATCTGCCAAGTCCCTCTTGTTAGCGTTTATACCTGAATATGGAGGCTCTATCAATCAGAAGTTGCCCCCGCCCCTTTAGCGAGAGGCACTAAGAAATATCATGCCTCTTGTCTTGTATCGCTGAACTGAGAGAGATCTTATCAATTAGAGCCCGTGGGTGCGCAGATTTCATGGTTTAAGCTAATTTCAGTGATTGGGTCCGCAGCTGTGCTCCCGAAGGTATTTCAGGCTGCCTGCGCGCCCCTCCCCCAACGCTTGATTGTTAGCTTGAATGGCTGGGTGAGGTTCCCCGCCTATGGAGAGAATCTCCCAAGTAGGGAAGACCGCCCTGGCGCCTCTCCCGCTCGCCCCGCCGCTGGCGGCTGGGGCGCACCGGGGTGCAGGATAATGGGGCACCCTGGGTGTGCAGGCCAGTAGGGCACACCGGGCGCAGGATATTGGGGCACCCTGGGTGTGCGGGCCAGTAGGGCACGCGCGCGAAAGGGGTGCTCCAGGCACCGGTGGCTGGGGACTCTCACTCGCAGTGCGTGGGCCGCTGGCAACGTTAGCGGGCGCGCACCGGCGGCTGCTCGCCGCTCCCAAGTGTGGGCCGACTCACCACAGGCGAACTCCCTCCGCGGCTTGAATGAACGTC
Organism: Saccopteryx leptura; assembly: GCF_036850995.1. Taxonomy (NCBI): domain Eukaryota; kingdom Metazoa; phylum Chordata; class Mammalia; order Chiroptera; family Emballonuridae; genus Saccopteryx; species Saccopteryx leptura. The sequence goes on along the minus strand of NC_089503.1, from coordinate 204,731,651 downwards.
CCTGCGGTAGTTAGCTTTCTCCACACCCTGGTCTCTCAGATTCAAGTGATAACAGTCCTTTCGCTTTCAGTTTGTGTGGAACTCCGGAATGCTCCGATGATAAATTTTTCTGTTTCTAGTTGATAAATTTGTTGTGATTTTGGGGAGATCTGTTGGACGCGCTGCTCACGGCGCCATTTCTGTGACGTCACATACATAGTTTTTTTTTTAATTTATTGTTTTGTTTTGTTGCAGAGAACTATAACAGACTGATGAACATACTGCATGCAAGCATTAAACATTTATAGATTAGGAGAAACTTTGAGGTAAATGGCATGAAAATAAATGTAAAGGAAAATAAATGATGTAAATGATTATATAAGAACAGTATGTTCATGTATTTTTAGATAATATGTTATCAAATCACTATGATTGTAGACTCCATTGGAGATACTTTAAAGAATAATATAATATTTTTATTTTAAAATGTAATATATAAATTTGTTGGAAACTGTATATTTTGAAACTGCTTAGAGTTATAATAAAGAATATTAGATAACTTAAAAAATGTATAAAGAATATACTATTTTCCACAATTCTTTTAAGTAGTAAGTCAGCAACAAATATTTGAAGACCACTAAGCTAAGATATCAACAAGAACCAGAATTAAGAAATTACAACTTAATAAATAGTAAAACTAATATAGTTTTTTTGAAAGATAATATTTGGGCAGCCGGACATTTTTGATGAAGTAATAAGGCAATCCTGATGAATTAGATGACAGAAATTCCTGGCAGCTCATTTACTATCCAGGAAGGTCCCTAAAAAAGGTGTCCAGAGAAATCTAAATAGTCACTAATATTACTGATATGTTGAAAATTTAGAGAAGAGTAACTTTCTTGATATGACTAGGTTGTTTTGTTTAACTAACCCGTGGAAAATTGAGAGAGGTTTGAAATTGATCTCAATGCATTGGGGGCTGGGCAGCATACTAGCAGCTGAAAATGGCAGTTGGATAAAAGTAAGGTCATTTGCACATTCTCAGAAGAAGTTCTCTGATTCTGACTGGCAATAGGTTTCCTTTGAAACAACGCCCTCACCAACGCTCTGATCGAGGGGGTGTCTCACAAATGTTCGACTTCAGAAACAGCATTCATCCAGCTCTGGTGAGGCCCTGGCACATTCAGGTATGCTTCCTGCACTTCTGTTGTGTGTCGATGTTTCCTATCCATTCCCTGGTCCTCCCCTCCCTCTGAGGAATCATTCTGGACTGTAAAAACTAGGTTGAGTCTAAATACATGTTCATGTCTTAGGGAACTCTGTACTCAGACCACAGTGCTGAAATGTGTTACTTGAAAAAAAAAAAAGAAAAGAAAAAAGAACTAGAGAAGAATCATTGCATCATTAGAGCACATGCTTGAATAAAAATGGACTAAAAATAACTCTTTATTAAAACTTTTCTTAAATATTCCTCAGTGTCATCAGTCATCATTTACTGATCCCTTTGGGATCAGAAACTATACCAAGTCATTTTGCATATTGCCAGAATGGAAATCTAATGAATGCTTTTGGCAATATCGCTGTTAGACAACTCAAAAAACACTCAAATCCCTTTAGAAAAAAAATTGAGCCTATTATATATGCTGAGTTCTGAGATTTTGATTTGTGTTTTGAGCCTTAAAGAACCTTGAAGAAAGTTATCTATTATCATTCAGAAGTTTTCAGTTTTCCACATGTTCATTCATTCATTCACTCATTCATTAAAAAAAATTCGAGTTTATTGAATTCTATTCACCAAGTCCTATAGAAAGTGTTGATTATTAAAAATTAAAAAGAAGGTGATCCTGCCCCTCAAGGAACGTGAAATTGACTGGAAGAGATTAATATTAAGAACAGGAGTGCAAACATAAACTTGTAGTTGCAAACGGTGGCCCGTGCTATGAAGGAAACCAAAAGTGAGAGGGCCTATTCAGACCCAGTGCTCAGGGAAGACACCAAGCACCCTGGGAGCCCAGACCTGAAGTACCGGATGCAGCCAGCAGGGTGCAAACAATTCAAACAAGGCCAAGTGAAGCCAGGACTTGATGGGTATAGGAAAACTGTGCAGTCTGAGCTTGGGGGAGCCGGCAGAGAACAGCTCTCCCATGGCTCGTGAAGGAGTATGAATTTTATTTTAAGAGGACTGATATATTATTATTATGTTTTCATAAGAAGATCAAAATATTCAGCATTTGTTTCTAAATATATTTCTCTGCTGGAACTGTAAAGAAAACATCAGAGGAACTTTTGTTTGGAGCAGTAGAGTTGGTAAAATACCGTGATGCACTCACATGGTATAAAATATGGATAAAGCGTAATTTTGATTTTTTTTTTTTTTTTTTGTCTCACAGCAAAATAAATCTTGGGGGTAAAAATGTTGAAAGAAAATAATTAAGAAGTTGAAACTGGCCCTGGCCGGTTGGCTCAGCGGTAGAGCGTTGGCCTGGCGTGCAGGAGTCCCGGGTTCGATTCCCAGCCAGGGCACACAGGAGAGGCACCCATCTGCTTCTCCACCCCTCCCCCCTCTCCTTTCTCTATCTCTTTCTCTCTCTTCCCCTCCTGCAGCCGAGGCTCCATTGAAGCAAAGTTGGCCCGGGCGCTGGGGATGGCTCTGTGGCCTGTGCCTCAGGCGCTAGAATGGCTCTGACCACAACAGAGCGACGCCCCAGAGGGGCAAAGCATCGCCCCCTGGTGGGCATGCCGGGTGGATCCCGGTCGGGCGCATGCAGGAGTCTGTCTGACTGCCTCCCCGTTTCCAGCTTCGGGAAAATGAAAAGAAAAAAAAAAAGAAGTTGAAACTGAAAAGAGGAGGGAGGTCTAGAAACCTAACCCAGATACAGAGATAGCCACTGACTAGGCCAGGAGTTCATTCAAAAATGGAAGTGTTTCACCTGACCAGATGGTGGTGCAGTGAATAAAGCATTGACCTGGGATGCAGAGGACCCAGGTTCGAAACCCGAGGTCACGGCATGAGCATGCAGTCACTGGCTTGTGTGTGGGATCATAGGCATGGCTGCCTTGAGCCCAAAGGTCACTGGCTTGAGTCCAAGGTCGCTAGCTTGAGAAAGGGGTCACCGGCTTGGCTGAAGGTCCCTGTTCAAGGACCCTGGTCAAGTGAGTTACAGGGTAAGAGAAGAAAATGAGGAATGAGCAGTCAGCAAGGCACTAGGGAAATCAAGACAATATGATGCAGAGAAAACCAAGTGAGAAAGGGTAGTATTCAAAGTTGTATTTGTGGACAGATGTGCTGAGCGCTGCTAAGAGTCCATGTAGGATGAGATCATAGCACAAAACATTTGATTTAACAATATGCAGTTCACTGACAGGGCATTTTGGTGGAGTCGGTGGGGACAGGGAAGCTTATGTGTTTGATGACTTGGAAATGTGGAGGTCTTTGATCAGCTTTTGCGTGTTTGTGATAAGCAAGAAGAAAGAAGAAGAAAAATAAATTTTTCTTTTCATCATGCAAAAAATAGCTTTGCCCTGCATTGAGATCCAGGGGCTTTCTGAAATCTTAATGAGAATGTTTCTTCAGTTCTTTAATTTCTGAGCAGTGTCCACCTCTAAATGCCAAATCTTGGTTCATAAAAATCTGGACATACTTAATGTCATCTTACAAAGGATAAAGACAGTCTATGAAATTTGCTGTAACTAGAAATTACCAAGTCCAATACTGGAGCTATGCATTTACAAAGGCCTTGTTGATTTTGTGGGCACTAAAACCTGTATTAGTTATGGAAGTTCAAATAATAAGAACAATCAAATCTCATGCTTCAGGGCATAAGCCAATTGCCTACAAGGCACAGGGAGGAATGTTTCTCTCTGTCCCTTGCACTATGTATAGCCCTGGATACTTAAGTAGACACATCAGAAGGGCTGAGTGAAGAAGCAACAAGGTTCTTTAGGTTTATTAGTGTGGAAGTTTCTAATGTGATTATTCAATGCTATATGTTTGCTTTCTTTGGAGATTTAGTGCTGCATATTTCAACACATTAGTTTACATAGGAAATTGCCAGTCTTTTATAACAGATAGTTCAGCATCTTGACTCCTGTACTGACCCAGACTCAAGCCAGCAACACTGCACTCAAGCAACACTGCACAACAAGGTTCACAGACTCTGAAATGTGAGTCTGGGTCAAGCCAGCAACACTGCACTCAAGCAACACTGCACAACAAGGTTCACAGACTCTGAAATGTGAGTCTGGGTCAGTACAGGAGTAAAGATGCTGAACTATCTGTTATAAAAGACTGGCAATTTCCTATGTAAACTAATGTGTTGAAATATGCAGCACTAAAACTCCAAAGAAAGCAAACATATAGCATTGAATAATCACATTAGAAACTTCCACACTAATAAATATAATTTTAAAAGCAATATGAATATTGAAAATCAATAATCCCTTCCACTATGGTTATTTCTGAGCCACAAATACTCAGTGAGGTTATCATCGATTAGTTCCAAGTAAATATTAAGATTATACATCAACTTAAAAGTCAATGAAGTAAGTCAAGTTAAAAGAAATGAAAACAAAAATGAAATCTGGCATGTGTCCACATAGGCAGTTAAATACATATAGCTGTTTTTTCAAAAAATTCTTATTTCATCTATGAGCAATTGCATTAAAGATGATAAAATGGATTATGAAAATATTAAACACTGCCCTAAATCCTTTTAATATGGCTACTGTTTGAAGGTTATATGAAATATTAACTAGTAACTTTTTATTAGACTGTCAATTTTCCACATTTCTAACTACCGCATCACTGTAACCTATTCTCCCAATGTGAAAAACACATTTGCATGTGTTTACATATTCCTGACCTTTAGTGAAAAGAGACTGACTGAATGCCTGAGGTATTGGAGCTGCCTTTTCATCCAGACAATTAGTGAAGCAGTGCTTTGCATTAGCCAGACCACATATGAAATCTTATTGACACTGTGCATGTAGAAAAAGAGATTACAGTGGTTTGATGCTTATAAATTAGCAATGCACTTTGACATGCAAGAGAGAAATATAAACAACAATTTTCACTTCACTGACAAATTAACAATCACCATAGTAAACTTGAAACTTTAAATAATAATATTATAAAATATACAAGAATATATCTACTCATGTCTCCCTCCTGCCTAATCAGCCCTTCTATTAAGCAATGAGTACCATTTGAAACCCAAAGAATTAAAGGGTCTGTAAGAGCTGATACATTTAACAAATAACCTTAAACCTATTTCTAACACTATTTTCCATTAACAGCCCAGGATGTTTGTCCCAAAAAAACTTCTCAACTATAATGATGATGAAGTTTGTGTGTGAGAGAAACTAAAAGAGATTTTATGATAGTCCCCAAAATAAGGTTGAAAGCTTATTTATTCAGCTTAAAGCTGAATGCACTGACTGTTGGGACATCAGGTGCTGTGAATAGCAAGGAAAACAGACAGTACAAATTATGTGAACCCATCCACAACTGGTACTTATAAAACTATTATATACCCAACATTATGTTTACTACAAATTATAAACAGTAAATACGTTAAGAAAACTTGACTTTGAATGGGGAGCATACAATAGGGTACACAGAAGTCAAATTATATTCCTGTACATTTGAAAATCATATCATGTTATTAACCAATATTATCTCAGTACGTTTTTTGTAGTGAAAAAGACAGAGAGAGAGAGACAGATAAGGACAAAGAGACAGGAAGGGAGAGAGATGAGAAGCATCAGTTCTTCATTGCAGCACCTTAGTTGTTCATTGATTGCTTTCTCATATGTGCCTTGACCAGGGGGCTCCAGAAGAGCCAATGACCCCTTGCTCAAACCAGTGACTTTGGGCTTCAAGCCAGCAACCTTTGGGCTCAAGCCAGTGACCATGGGGTCCTGGGTATGATCCCATGCTCAAGCCAGCAACACTGCACTCAAGCTGGTGAGCCTGCACTCAAGCCAGATAGGCCTGTGCTCAAGCCAGCGACCTTAAGGTTTTGAACCTGGGACCTCTGCGTCCCAGTTTGATGCTCTATCCACTACACCACCACCTGGTCAGGGCCTATACATTTTATAAAAGAATGACTAAATGTTCAATGAAACCATAGCTTATAAGTGTATGTCTGTATGTGCGCCTGTTAGTATGTGTGTGAGAGAAAGAAATGGGGGTAGATAGAGGGAGGGAGAGATTACTAATTTTAATGTGATGAAACAATGTAGGGAGTTTGGTGTTAGGTGTGATGAATATATCAGTAGACTTGGAGTTAGGAAAGTTGAATTCCAACCATATCTTTAGCACAGAGCTCTATCAGTTGTGCCACCTTGAAAAAATATTTAAATCTCCAGATTTAAAATAAAACCAGTTTCACAATGTTGCTGTGAGTGTCCAAAGAGATAACATGAAAGGCATCGTTTAGCACATAGGCCATGACATACGTCAGTTATTTTCTCTTGCTGGGAAGTTTTCCCTTTAAATTCCTCCACTCCTCATTACTGCCCAGCCTTCCTCTTATGCCCAGCTATATACCCACAGGGAGTCAAGCCTGACAATTGGTCCCTCTTCGGGTAGGAAGTATATTAGCATAAAAGAACCTAATCCAGATCCATGTCCTCCTTATTACTGGTGGCTTATCTTTGCTGGGTAGAGTTCTTGCTGGCATTTTAACAAGTTCCCATTTGTGCCCTATTCTGGGTCAAGTCCTAGGAGGTAGTCCTTTTTTCCTCCCTCCCTTCTTCCCTTCCTCCCTCTCTTCTTCCCTTCTCCTTCCCTCTCTCCCTTCCTCTCTCCCTCCCTCCCTTCTTCCCTCCCTCCCTCTCTTCTTCCCTTCTTCTTTCCCTCCCTCCCTCCCTCCCTCCCTCCCTCCCTCCCTCCCTCCCTCCTTCCTTCCTTCCTTCCTTCCTTCCTTCCTTCCTTCCTTCCTTCCTTCCTTCCTTCCTTCCTTCCTTCCTTCCTTCCTTCCTTCCGGCAGTTCGTTCTGGTTTTACATATACAAAATCCTCTCAATTGTCTCCACAGCCACAAATAAGATTATATATATTTTTAAGTTCTCTTGTTTTTTTTGGACTTTGTTTGTTTCCTCTGGAGTCATTTTTCTGTTTAGCTTTGTCTGTCTTATCATGTTACTGTGTTTCTTCAAATATCTATCTTCCATTGAATGCTTATTTCTTATAAAATACGGGGTGAGTTTTAGAACAAAGAATATAGTATAGATAACTGCCTGGTGTCTTCAGCAGCATTGTAAATTTTCTACAAAAAGGCCTTCCCCAAGCAGAAGTTCTTCCTTATAGTATGCTTTAGGTGGGTTTCTTAGTTTTCTTAATTAAAAAAAAAAAAAAAAAAAAAAAAACCCAAAATGACTTCTGGTTGATTTAGCAAAAGAGTAATTTGCTAAAAGTATATTAAGTCTGTTTCTTTTTCTTTACCTCTTCTGTTTCTTTCCCCTTCTTTTTCTTCCTGGATGATTCAGCCCAAAAACTATTCCTTCATACTGAACAAGTAGGCCAGGTACAGGGTGTCAAAATAGTCTGGGGGCCCTGGCCGGGTGGCTCAGCAATAGAACATCAGCCCAGTGTGTGGATGTCCTGGGTTTGATTCCTGGCCAGGGCACACAGGAAATGCTCCTATCTGCTTCTCCACCCCTCCCCCTCTCCTTCCTCTCTATTTCTCTCTTCCCCTCCCGCAGCCAAGGCACCATTGGAGCTAAGTTGGCCTGGGCACTGAGGATGGCTCCATGGCCTCTGCCTCAGGCACTAGAATGGCTCCGGTTGCAACAGAGGAATGCTCCATATGGGCAGAGCATCACCCCTTGGTGGGCGTGCTGGGTGGATCCCAGTCGGGCACACACAGGAGTCTATCTGTCTGCCTCCCTGCTTATCACTTCAGAAAAATATAAAAAAAAAAAAAATAGGGTGGGCATCGGCCCAGGAGACCAGCCAGCATGGGGTTTTTGACCTGAGGAGGACATTGGAGTGGACGAGGGATGGAGGAGGAGGAGGGGAATTCAGGGTAATCAGGTGTGAGTTAGGTGAGAAGACTGTCCATGCAGGTGCGGTGGTGGGTGTCAGAACCTACTGAAAGTAGGGTTTAGAGCCTAAGTAGAAAGAGGAGGAAATCCATATATGGGCAGGTGTCCCAGGATGTGGATTTGAAGACTAAGCATTTACACAAGAAGACAACTCAGAATGCGATACTGGGTTCCTCTTCAGATTTGTATGCTTTTGCCCTGAATATTTATTCTATTTGTTTACTGAAATTTTGCAGCACAAATGGATGCCATAGTTTCCCCTCCAAGCGGACTTTAGCCTTCTTTGTTCCTTCATTTGTTGTTATTACTACTTGGTTCTTTCCACTTAATTCAGAATATATTGCTATTATTATTCCATGTTGCCCACTTTTCTAATTCATTGTCAACCTATAATTCATGTGCAATCAAGTTTGTCACACTACCATCACACATATTAAGACCTATCTCATTTTCCACCTACTCCAAGCCCTTCACTCCTAAAGCGAGATGAATTGTGGGCATTTTCTGCTTAAACTTTATGTAGCTTGCTTTAATTTGTAACTATGCTGGTTATTACCTCAACTCTATTTTTTATATCACACTGTGATCTCTCCATTACCATAGCCTGCAGAGTCATGATTCCAGGGCAACATAAATGAAATCAAAGATCAATCTGGATTGGACTAACCTTGGAGATTTTATTGTCCTCTTGCAGCCTATAAGCCATCCACAAAACAGACAGTGTTACATCTCAGCCTGTGTCAAAAGTCAACATTTTTTTATGAAGACATATGGGTTCCAAGAAACGCTTTCTTCTCAATTCAGCCTTTCAGAGTATTATCCAATTTCAGCCCTTTCCCAAAACAACACATTAATCTATATGATAGGATAGGAAGGTGAAGAAAATGTTACCAGGAGAGAAGGTATTCATCTTCTTCTTGTTTGCACCTGACATTCTATGACATTTTAACCATTAATAAATGGTTTTAACTAGACATTTAAGAATGGGCATGCCTCTTCCATGTCCAAATAAATTTTAATTGCATTTCAAAGCAATTACTGAAAAATTGATAAAAAGCAGAACCTTATGGATAGCATTATTCTGAGACTGCCACAGAACCAAAATAGTAAAAACTACCTGAACCAGTTGTCAAGAGAAAGTTCACAATCACAGATAGCCCAAGGTTACAGAGCTTAATAATAACAGGTTATATAATAGTACTATCAGAACCATTAGCAGCAGATAGTGTCATTCAAAAGGCAGCAGGGACCTACCAAAAATCAACTTCATTTCTTCTGAATTTAGCCTCAGGACATTTTAGAAATCCAGGCCTAAGTGTTAGCTAGGCACCTCATCAAATCAAAAATTGTTTCTCTCCCCCCTCCCTGTTCTCCAGGTCCGATAAGACAGAAAAGTAAACCTGCATGTCATTAAGCCAACAATGTTAGTTGAAATTAAGGCTCAACATGACTGTCCCTAATAGACACGCAGCACACAGGTCAGCAGGGGTCTGGAATTTTACCCTGTATGACTGCAAAGTGTGGTTCAACCATTCTAGAGAAAACTCCACCTATGAGATAAAGTCAGGTATGTGAAGCATGAGGTAAAATTGGCACAATCTTCACAGTGCATGGGAGTGAAATGCTTCCGGTGAGGTCTTATCAGAATGGATGGGTGCAGAAGAAAAGTACATTTTCCTAAAATATAATCTTTCTCTCTTTATAGTCTGAAGACAACCAGGAATAAAGATGAAAAATATCCAAAAAGTTAACTCTGTGTCGAGAACCCTTGAGACTCTTAACAGTAGGGTATATAATAAGGTCTTTATACAGATGTTCGGAGTAGGGAAGAGTCATTACACCATGAAAGGACAAGAGCTCTTTCACTATTAAGAAAGCTGACCTCACAAAGATAGTCCACAATTGAATAAATCCCAAACTTGGTCATCTCAATATGGTGGAGAACAACAATGAATGCATGCAGCTCTTTAAAAAACACTGTAGTACAGATTGGTAGATACAAAAAAGAACCAGGGATGTAGAGTACAGCAGAGGAAATATAGTCAATAACACTGTGATAACTATGCACAGTGCCAGCTGAACACTGGAAATTTCAAAGGGAAGACTTAAAAGTGTATGATTTTCTAACTGTTATGCTGTACACCTGAAACTAACACAAAATAATGAATGTAAACGGTAATTGAAAAAATTATTTAAAAAGAGAATAGTAAGCCCTGGCCAGTTGGGTCAGTGGTAGAGCGTTGGCCTAGTGTACAAAAGTCCCGGGTTCGATTCCCGGCCAGGGCACACAGGAGAAGCGCCCATCTGCTTCTCCACCCCTCCCCCTCTCTTTCCTCTCTGTCTCTCTCTTTCCCTCCCACAGCCAAGGCTCCATTGGAGCAAAGTTGGCCCTGGCGCCGAGGATGGCTCTGTGGCCTCTGCCTCAGGTGCTAGAATGGCTCTGGTTGCAACAGAGCAACGCCTCATATGGGCAGAGCATCGGCCCCTGGTGGGCGTGCCAGGTGGATCCTAGTCAGGCACATGTGGGAGTCTGTCTGACTGCCTCCCCGTTTCCAACTTCAGAAAAATAGAAAAAAAAAAAAGACTAGTAAAAGATGACTTTTTATAAATATATACCACATGCATAGCTCTGTGTGTGTGCAAGAGAGAGAAAGAGAGAGAGAGAGAAAGAGAGAGGGGGAGGATAGAGGCTCTATTATTAAGGCAATTTCTCCGCAACCCCAATAGCACATACACTTTTATTTATTCTTTCCCCTAATATTTTTTTCTTCTTTTGTGTGTGTGTGTGTGTGTGTGTGTGTGTGTGTGTGTGTGTGTGTATTTTTCTAAAGTGAGAAGTGGGGAGGCAGAGAGACAGACTCCCACATGCGCCCAACTGGAATCCACCAACATGCCCACTAGGGGGCGATGCTCTGCCCATCAGGAGCATTGCTCTGTTGCTACTGGAGCCATTCTAGTGCCTGAGGCAGAGGCAATGGAGCGTCTTCAGTGCTGGGGCCAACCCTGCTCCAATGGAACCTTTGGCTGCAGGAGGGGAAGAGAGAGACAGAAAGAATGGAGAGGAAAAGAGTGGAGAAGCAGATGGATGCTTCTCTTGTGTGCCCTGGCCAGGCATTAAACCCAGGACTTCTACATGTCAGGCCAACGCTCTACTGCTGAGCCAGCCGGCCAGGGCCATCCCCTAATATTTTTAACAGATACTGCTTGTTGTTTACCCATTTTCCATTTCCTCTCCCTGAAAAAATGCTAGTCTTTCCTATTTGGCTATATATTTCTGGAGAGAAACATGCCAGCCCATGTCTAGAATGCATTAGGGTTGATATAATACAAATATGGCAAACCTGTTTAATTTTATCATAGTCAAGCAAGGTTTTTAGAGCATGTTAAATATACTTTTAATGAAATTTCAGGATCTTACCTTCAATTATAACTTTTTACATCCTACCATGAGTGCTCAGGGTTGTACTCATTACAGTATTAGTCTTTGGTTTAAATATGTTAAGAACAGTGGCAATTCCTCTGAATGATCACTTAAATTCATAACTAGTCCCTGAATATTTTCCCAGAAGAAAAAAAGATAAAGTGGGAAAATTGTTTAAAGGATCATAAATCTGTAGGCATTACAGCATATTTTTGCTTTTAAATTTTAAAGTACAATAATAAATTATAGCATGTTTATAATAATAGTATTTCATGTCTTTTGTATCCTAAAGTTATTGATTTTTCAGGGAAAAAATGTCAGCACTTAGGCTAATACCATCATTTAATGACTGCTTTTATGACTTTGCCATATAGCATATTTTCAGAATGCTTTTAAATTATAATAGCTTTGCCTTAAAAACAGCAAATAGGAAAAACACTCACAGAAATCTAAATAGACAGAAACATAATTTGAATGTTTTTCCAGTGGCAGAAGTTTACAAATTACCCTGAATGAAAACTTTTAAATTACAGATTTTAAAATTTTTTGAAATTGAGAGATTTGGGGAATTTCAAATTTTTTATTAAAATGAAATTTTATTTGTAATTTGCATTTCTCCATTTCAATTTTTTTCATTAAATTTTTATAATGTGACTACATGTAAATCAGTAAGATGCATTCAACAATTAAAGAGTTTCTTTTGAGACTTTGCAAAAGGTAGAGGAACTATGGTGTTGCTAGAGAATAGCCTTTACAGTTGAAAGATGATAGTTTCCACAAAGATTAACACTAAAAAAAATATGACTTTTTATATTTTAGTTGATATGTAAGTCTACTTTATTTTTTTTCACAATGTTCAGAAATATTTCATGGCTGATTTCATAAAATAATTACTTATCCACTATGTGGTTTCAGGTGACACAAGACACTAGAATATATCCAACAGTGGAGTTCATCTCATTGAATTTCACTCTTCTAACTGCACCTATGCAAACAGAGAGAAGTTGCTATACAGGGCTAATATAACCAATACACCCACTTCCTTTGGTCAAATTCTCATAGTTATTTCTTCATCATTCTTCCCTTTGAAAAACTCTACTATTCCTTTAGAAGCCTGGTATATGTTGTCAACCATACTATTACTCAATTTAAAAAATATGTTTTCAATGTGAGTTCTGTTTTTTGGGGGGAGGGGGGCTTTAAAACCTATATATATATATATCCTAACATCTAGCAAGTTCTCATAGTAAATATAAGTAATCTATAATTTTACTGCTTATACTGTTATACTGTAAAGGAACTTTAGTTCCTATGAGTAACATCATACATGAATATAAGTAGATCAAATATTTAGAAATATAAACCATTATTAAAAATCTTTAAAAACATGGCAGTACCCCATTCAGGTAGCTCAATTGGTTAGAGCATTGTCCTGACATGCAGAGGTTGCAGGTTCAATTCTTGGTCAGGGTACATACAACACTCAACCAATGATGGCATGAATAAGTGGAATGAGTCGCTCTCTCTCTCTCTCTCTCTCTCTCTCTCTCCTCTCCCTTCCTCTCTTTCTAGAAAGAAAGAAGGAAGGAAGGAAGGAAGGAAGGAAGGAAGGAAGGAAGGAAGGAAGGAAGGAAGGAAAGAGAGAGAGAGAGAAAGAAAGAAAGAAAGAAAGAAAGAAAGAAAGAAAGAAAGAAAGAAAGAAAGAAAGAAAGAAAGAAAGAAAGAAAGGGCATGGCTGTATTTTTGAGTGGAATGTGCTGTCATACACTTGTCATTATACTGCCACTGGATGTTTCCCAAGTGATTACCTCACCTACTTTCACAAGAAGGAGCTCCAAAATCATATCAGAACTGTGAGCCAGCTTCTTTGCTCTATATCCATCTCCTCGGGCAAACCTACCCTAGTTTTTCTTTATGGCCCATCCTTCTTAATCTGAAGAGTGGTGCATCTTTAGTCTGTTTTAGAATTTGAGGAGTTACCTCCATGAATATACAGGTACTGTAGTATGTGAAAGTTCCTCAAGAATGTGGATGACATTTGACTCTGATGAAACTGGTTCAAAATAGACAACCTCTAAGGTTATAGGAAATCCAAACATGCTGGAGTCATCTTATTTTTTATAGAAAGATTCCTAGGAATTTCAGGATCTAAAAATGAGTGATGCATGGTGCTAAGTCTTTCTAGATACAAACATCTATAGGTAATACCTACTCATAATTATTAGCACGCTAGGATATATAGACATTTTGAATTATCTGTGGGTAGTTTTCGAATGCTTAGAAACCATTAAAACTCATGCAATTCATTATCTTTCCTGACCTTCCTCCTTATTTTTTTCTCTACATCAGTACCGTATCTTCTTTCATCTACCACTGGTAAGAACCCACAAATCTACAGTATGGGTACCTGGCTCCCCCATCCCCACCTCTGTCTCTCCATATGAAATTATGAACAAAGGTCTCAGAAGGTGTGGGATAACGAATATTTGATTATTAGAGTACAGCTGTGTTTTTATTATCGTTTTGCCCATGTTTTGCATTGGGAAACGATGACTTGTAACGATTAACTAAATGGGCTTTTCCATAACCCCCTTTGCTTACTAGCTATACAGCATTACTCAACATCTTCAAGCCCTAACTTATCCATCTACAAAAAAGAGATAATACTACCTACCGTCTCACAGGGTGATTGGGAAGATTAAACAAGACAATACTAATAAAGAGCTGGGAAGAATAACTGACACATTGTAAGCACCCAGTACATTATTGAGAGAAGCCATGTAAGGAATTCAAAATGCAGCCAATCTGCTTTTTAAGAGAAATGTCAAGACGCTGCTCAGAAAGGCAGCAGCGTGCGGGGTCCCCGTGTTCTCTGGAGTACAACGGTAGATGGGAAGAGGTTCTCTTAGGAAACTGTATCTCTGCTTTTTATGCTTTCATTAGCGGTAGATCTCCTGACTTGTCAAAAAAAAAATGTCAGAACAGAATTGCATGTCACAGGTTAACACATCATCTGTAATTCTGGCATTAAGAGTGATTACATACAGAACTTTTCCATCATTCTTTTACCGTTTGATGCTATTGTAAGCTCCCCTTTCTGACCGGAAATGAAGCTCTCTGAATGAGAACGCTAAACTAGAGGAAATAAAAATGAAATGATAATTGGAAAGGTAAACAGGAGCTATCAGTCAACATTTTTAAAATAGAGTATTTATCTATTTCGGGTGACTTGTCGGTAGCTGTAGGGGAGAAAAATCTTGAATCCAGCATGAACTTTTTTTGATACAAAGAGCTTACTCTATGTTGACATCTCCTTGAAAAGGAAGGAAAAAAAAATCCTTAATTGAAATCACACTCTTCGGTCATGGTTAATGGAAAGAGCTTAGTAACATCTCCCTTCCTGTTGATGGCTGATGCCCCGTTATTCCCGGTTTGCACTAAAGATCAGGCTCCTTTCTGCCTGGAAATGACCTCTGCTCTCAGAGCAGATTTGTCGGCACCCAATTCCTAAACAAATCTTATAGGAAAGGGGGGTAGAATGTACTCTGAGACAGAGAGCACCCTCATTTCCTACGTTAAAACCTGTCCGTATTTTCCTGCTCCTTTGGAAACTAAAAACTCTAAATGGATGGAGTGACCAATGTTCAAATACAGCTAAATCGGAGGCCGTCTCTTCAGCTGGTGATAAAGGGACCGGAGCGCCAGGACCTCAGTGTCACTGTTGCCGCTTCCAGGGGCGCTAAGTGCCTGTCCTAACTCTACAGCCACAAGTTTGGAAAAACAGAAAAGCAATAACTAGAATTCTCCTTCCCTGGGAAGTTCAATTAATTCACTTGGACATTCAGTTGCTAAATTTGGACCAGAGCTGAAGTCTCTAACCTTATTTCAATGAAAATAAGTAGAATACCATTCATTTCTTTTGGCAGTGCATTTGATTGTGTGAAGAGGTCTGCGTGCTTTGGCTTGTAACCTATTTCCCTTGATATATGAACATTATTTTCCCTCTTATTTTAGTGCAGAAAGCTTAAGGCTAAGGTATCAAAATTGTCTTTTATTTCCTAATTTTTTCCTTATACTTCACTAAGCGAATATCATAATCAAAACCTGAAAACAGCAATTTCCGCCCTGACAGTCCTTCTGATTTCTGCATTTAACCGGATTATCTCCTGTCGCTTTCTTTCCCCTGTGAAACACAAGTAAATGTGGTCTGGGTTTGCGGACCATAAGTGGTAAATACTGCACACTAAATAATAGTAAGATGCGGTAAGTCATTAACTATATTTCCTTTAGGGAAAGAATTCAATAATGGAATACTCTGAAGTCTTAGAAATGGTGTGTTAAAAGAATAACTAATAGCCCTGGCCGGTTGGCTCAGCGGTAGAGCGTCGACCTAGCGTGCGGAGGACCAGGGTTCGATTCCCGGCCAGGGCACATAGGAGAAGCGCCCATTTGCTTCTCCACCCCTCCGCCGCGCTTTCCTCTCTGTCTCTCTCTTCCCCTCCCGCAGCCAAGGCTCCATTGGAGCAAGGATGGCCCGGGCGCTGGGCATGGCTCTGTGGCCTCTGCCTCAGGCGCTAGAGTGGCTTTGGTCGCAATATGGTGACACCCAGGACGGGCAGAGCATCGCCCCCTGGGGGGCAGAGCACCGCCCCTGGTGGGCGTGCCGGGTGGATCCCGGGTAGGGCGCGTGCGGGAGTCTGTCTGACTGTCTCTCCCTGTTTCCAGCTTCAGAAAAATGAAAAAAAAAAAAAAAAAAAAAAAAAAAGAATAACTAATAGCATGGAAAGGTCTGTCGTATCTTAAGTGCGAGGGCAGGTGATAAAACATCATCCACTCTCTAACCACGCTAGTCTCACCTCTCCCTCTGCACTGGTCCACCGTTCCTTCCTCTGTCCAGCCCTGCGCTCCGGGGTCCTCTGTGTGCCGCGGACACGGTGGTGGCCCTGAATGGCCCAGACAGCCCGCACGCCAGCCCTCCTCCCGACATCGTTCAGATGTAAGGGGCTGTGATGTGACACTTTTGAGTTTGCTTTCCTCACTAAGAGGAATCACATTTCCCCACCATCTCTCTCTCTCTCTCATTCTACCCCCATCCCCCAGCCCTTCACCTTTTCTGAGACCTTCTGGAAGGTAGCACTGGAGCTGCCGCAGACGTCGTGCTACCATAGAGAAAACGCCCCCAAGAGCAATCATGTGTTATTAAATGTGTGCCGACTGGTTTTCCCAGCGGGAGGTGGTGGCTGGGAGCCCTTATATGTAGCATTTGCTGATTTCCTTATGCAAATGCCCCCATCGTGTTCTTTTGAAAGCCAACAACATGACATCACTTAACATTATGTGTGATAAGCCTACCATCATATAGTCTTTTCCCCACAGTGAAAACAGGGAAACAAACCTTAAGTGAAAAAAAGAACAGGGAAAAGTAATAAAATAATTAGCAAGTCATGAATTTAGAGAATGTATTACCTTGTAAAAAAGTATTTGATTGTTCATAAATTCTAATTTTTTTTTATAAATAAACTTTTATTTTAATGGGGTGACATCAATAAATCAGGGTACATATATTCAAAGAAAAACATTTCCAGGTTATCTTGTCATTTAGTTCTGTTGCATACCCATCACCCAAAGAGAGATCATCCTCCGTCACCCTCTATCCAGTTTTCTTTGTACCCCTCCCCCTCCCCCTCCCCCTCTCCCTCCTTCCCTCCCCCCACCCCCCGTAACCACCACACTCCTGTCCATGTCTCTTAGTCTCGCTTTTATGTCCTACCAATGTATGGAATCCTGCATTTCTTGTTTTTTTTTCTGATTCGCTTATTTCACTCTGCATAATGTTATCAAGATTCCACCATTCTTCTGTAAGTGATCCGATGTCATCATTTCTTCTAGCTGAATAGTATACCATGGTGTATATGTGCCCCATCTTCTTTATCCAGTCTTCTATTTTTTTACAGTGATTAAAAGGCTTTAAACAAACTCTTGGTCAATACAGCAAGAATCCATAAAAGAGTAGTGCCCTTAACATGTTCACCAAGTCCAAGTTGGCCCCATCACCATGCCAAATCCCTAAAAAATGCAACCCAACCACAGTTCAGTCTGTTAATAACACCAGCTTTACAACTATCCTAGAAATTCCTGAAAATGTAGCCACTGGTGTTCACAGGCTGCTCTGGCTTCCCATGGCTCAAGAGAATCACAGAGACCTGGGCCTGATGCTGTTCAGCTCTGCTGTGAAGACCTATGTTTTGTCCAAGAACCGAGCAAAGTCTGATTAGGCGGCTCAGTCCAGTTTTCCGCTGCGTGCAGAGTCACGTTCTGATAGGCCCAACAACCCCTTTTCTGCCACAGCCGTTTTGCTCATTGTCTCCCTTTGCAGAGAACACTTCCCCACAGACGGGACCTCTAATATTTATAAGGCTGGTGTCTTCACAAACTGAGGTTCTGATCCTAAGTCATCCTCCCAGAAAGGGCTCCCCTCACCACCTAAGCCTTTGAAAACACTGTTTCAAACAGAAAAAAAGGAGTTGATGTCCAAGTCCCAAAGTGGGAACTTAAAGAGGGCCACTCTGTTATATTGTGACTTCCCAGAATTCAGACGTTGAAGCCCTTATTCCCAGTGTCACAGTATCAGGAAATGGGGTCTTGAGGAGATAACTGAGGTTAAACGAGATCATAAGGATGGGGTTCTCTCAAATAGTACTGATGTTCTTAAAAGAAGAGAGACAGATACCAGAGATCTCTCTCTGCCACCTGCGGATGAGGCAGCCAGAGGCCATACGCAGGCCAGGGGGAGGGCTCTGGGCCGATCCTGACCCCACCAGCACCCTGATCTCAGACTCCCAGTCTCCAGACTGTGAGGAAACTCCAGCTACCGAGAGTATCCCATGTAGTCACAGCAGTCCAGCTGACTAATACAGATTTTGATACAGAGAACCGAAGTGCAGCTACAACAAAGACATGAACATGTGGAAGAGGCTTTGGAACTGGGTAATGGGCAGACGCTGGATGAGTTTTGAGTTTTAGGCTATACATATCTGGATGTTGCTGGTGATTTGGGTGAGATCTCAGATGAAAATAAGAAACCACTTATTGGAAACTAGAGGAAAGGTAATCCCTGTTATAAAGTAACAAAAAAAAAAAAAACTTGATTACACTGTTCTAGTGCTTGGTGGCAGGGAGAGCTGTGAGCAGTGAAACTGGGTGTTTAGCTGAGCCGATTTCTAAGCGAAGTGTTCAAGGACTGGCTGGGCTCCCCTGACTACTGCGAGCAAAATTCAAAAAGATAGAGGTGAAATAAAGAATTATAACTAAGTCAAAAATAATAATAATTCAGCCTGACCAGGCAATGGCGCAGTGGAGAGAGCATTGGACTGGGATGCGGAGGACCCAGGTTCAACCTCAAGGTCACCGGCTTGAGCGCAGGCTCATCTGGTTTGAGCAAGACTCACCAGCTTGAGCCCAAGGTTGCTGGCTTTAGCAAGGGGTCACCTGGTCTGCTGTAGCCCCCCCCCCCTCCCCAGTCAAGGCACATGTGAGAAAGTAATCAATGAACAACTAAGGAGCTGCAATGAAGAAATTATGCTTCTCATCTCTCTCCCTTCCAGTCTGTCCCTATCTGTCCCTCTCTCTATCTCTCTCTCTGTCTCTGTCACACACACACAAAAAATTCAGAGCTTGAAGACTAAGAAAATTCTCAGTCTTCATATTACAATACAAAAAAAAAAAAAATACAAAGCATATTCTGAAGACGACTCTAAGGGTGTTCCTGAGCAACCATTTGACAGAGATCAACGGTTTAACTCACAGACTTCACCAACCACCGCTGCAGAAAGCAGGGACAGGATGAGATTAAACCCTGGAAGACACTGCCAGATGGACTAAAGAGGACCAAGAAGGTGGAATGAAGTAAACAAAGGCTATAAACCTATGTTATTCTTCAAGGAAAGTGAAAAATGGTTTTCAAGGTAACCCAGAGCTCATTAGAGCTGCCACACCCACCAAAGGCTCAGTAGGCATGGCTGTCTCCTCCTCCTTGGTTTCCAAGGGCAGGGCCCCAGCTCAGGTTTGCTGCAGCCAACCTGACCTTGCCCAGCACCTCCGGGGTGAGCAGCCTTAGCAGAAAGCTATGAGGGCTGGGCCCTGCAGGGTTGTGGAGGAGAGGCTGCTACTCCAATAGGCCTGGAGAACTTCTAGCCAGAGTCACTTTGCTAGGTGTGGGCTTGCTGGTATCCTATCTGCCTGTCTCTTTCCAATCTCTCCCTTCTGGAATGGCAGTAGCTACCCTGCACCTGTTTCAACAGTGTCCACTGGAAGCATCCTGTGTGGCTGCTTTCACAGGTTCACAGCTGGAGAAAAATTTTGCCTTAGGATTTATCATACCCCTAGTCTTATACATGTCTGATTTAGATGATAGGTAGATGTGGGGCCAGTAGCCGCGGCCACCATCACAACTGCCTGGCCCATGCAGGTTCGCATTTGATTCCAACAGTCGGTAATGAAACAATGGAGCCAAGAACTGGTGGAACATTAGCTTTAATCCTAGCTTGCACTCGGCAGGCAAGTAAAAACACACAGTGGGCTCCAAAACCCACTCAATCAGTGTTCACAAAGCTACTGACTTATCCGAGTTTCCTAGAATCAAAGGTTTCTCGCTCACCAGACTTACCTCTGTTCCCTATCTCCTTCTCTCTGCACAAACTCTGCACAAACTGGCTTCTCCCTCAGCACTCCACCATCTTGGCTGCCTCTCCTCTCCTCCATGTGGCCTTACTCTGCTCTCTGCTCTAATGCTAATCTCAGGAACCAATAGAGCAAGCTCCCAGTCTGCCCCACTTTATAGTGTAGAAACCAAAACCTTTAATCCAATATACAAACAAGGAAGATTCTGATACAAAGTCACTTATCTGAGGCATAATGGGACTCCTCATGAGAGTGCACCATCCTACATCAAAAAGGGTGGGAAAGGCTTAGTCCCAAAACCAAGCCCCAGGCTACAAGAATCCTGCCTGCCCACAGCCCACCCCAACACACATTAATATAATCATGCCCATCCTAAGCAAGAAGGGCAACCAATACCATCACCTGGGCAACAGGCTTCCACGTGGGCAGCGCCATCTTTAACAAAGTGAGCGTAATATATTTATCTGCCCAACAGTAGATGACACTTTGGACTTAAGAGTTCATGCTGAAATGAGTTAAGACTCTTGGGGCAGTTAGGATAAAGTGAGTGCAATTTACATGTAATTAGGACATAAATTTTGAGGGGCTAGAGGCAGAATGTAATGAACTGAGTTGTTTCCCCCCAAAGTCTATATCTGAAAACCCTAACCCAATGGGATTATAACTAGAGACAGGGTTTTTGGGAGGTACTAAAGTTTAAACGAACTCATAAGGATGAGGTCCTAATCCTACAATACTATGCTGTCCATATATCCTCTCTGCCACATGAGAAGTGTTAGGCAGATAAAATATATATATTATGCTCACTTTGTTAAAGATGGCGCTGCCCACATAGAGACCTGTCACCCAGGTGATATTAATGTGTGTTGGGAGTGGGCTGTGGGCAGGCAGAGTCCTTGTAGCCTGGGGCTTCGTTTTAGGACTAAGCCTTTCCCACTCTTTTTGATGTGGGGTGGTACAATCCCATCATGACTCAGATATGTGACTTTGTATTAGAGACTTCCCTATTTTGTATATTGGATTAAAGGTTTTGATCTCTACACTATAAAATGGGGGCAGAACAGGAGCTTGCTCTCTTGGTTCCTGAGATTATCATTAGAAGAGAAAGCAGAGAGGAGAGCAGAGAAAGGCCACATGGAGGAGGCTAGGAGAAGCAGCCAAGATGGCGGAGTGTTGAGTGAGAAACCAGTTTGTGCAGAGTTTGTGCAGGGAGAAGGAAGAAGATGGGGAACAGAGGTGAATAATTCTGGTGAGCTAGAAAGCTTTGATTCTAGGAAACTCGGATAAGTCAGTAGCTTTGTGAGCACTGAATGAGTGGGTTTTGGAGCCCAGTGTGTGTTTTTACTTGCCCGCTGGGTGCAAGCTAGGATTAAAGATGATGGCCCATCAGTTTTTGGCTCCATTGTTTCTTTACCGACTCTCCGAATCCAGTGCAAACCTGCATGGGCCGGGCGGCTGTGATAGTGGTAGCTGTGGCTACTGGCTTTACAAGAAGACACGAGGGTAACCATCTGCAAGCCAGGAAGACAGTCTCACCAAAACCCCAGAGCTTTGTGAAAATAAAGACCTGTCGTTTAAGTTACCCCAGTCAATGGTATCTTGTTGTGACAGGCCACGCTGACCAATAAATAGTCTTGCACCTGAAAGATAATATGTAAGGAGGGGACCCACCATACATAAGGTTGATGACCAGAGCAAGGATCTGGCTTTGGAGGAAATAGCTAAGAGTTGGGAGTTTATTGACAGAGCACTGAGAATCCAATGAAGCATTTTAAACAGGAAGACAAACGTTCTATTTTTTTTTTTGACGATACAATAGAATAGTATAAACTTTCCCCTTCATAGAGTTTTAAAATATTTCCTGTATTGTTGCTATACTTCATGCTTCATTCATCACTGGACAGAGCACGTGGGCCAAGTCACTAAATCTCAACAAAGAACACAAGTGAACCCCATAGACTATGGAAAGGTCGCAGAGAGGATCTCAAATCTGCCACAGCTTTTTAAATGATCTGATAATAAACAGATACACGTGGCGCACACAGCCATGCTATAGCCACATGCTCATGCTGCTTCTCAACAATGTCAAGAATTTCACAAAATTCCAGGCTAGAAAACTTGTGATCTCCTGGGTATACCCTTCTCTACCATCCCCAACATATACCTGTACGCACAGAAGTTATTGCTGCTGCTGCTACTGCTGGGGTGTGTGTGTGTGTGTGTGTGTGTCCATTTAGGAAAGAGAGTGACATAAAAGTAACAATTAAAAAGAAAGAGGATCTTTCCAAATATGCATCCGCTGAATATATCCGCGATTTGCTGGGCAAATGTTGTTTTCAGGTTTACAAAGCCCATCAGCATAATAGGTAAGAACCCGTTGGTGTCCCTGTCTTCTTTTAGGAATAATGCATATTCTTTGTGGTTTAAAAAAGGAACAAAGCCTGACCTGTGGTGGCGCAGTGGATAAAGCGTCAACCTGGAAATGCTGAGGTCGCCGGTTTGAAACCCTGGGCTTGCCTGGTCAAGGCACATATGGGAGTTGATGCTTCAAGCTCCTCCCCCCTGTCTCTCTCTCTCTCCTCTCTAAAATGAAAAAAAAAAAAAGGAACAAAGTACGTATACACTATGAGATTACGTAGCCGGCTGGTTTCTGAGGCGGAAGCGGTCTGCGGCGCACAGGGAGGTGGTCGGTAAACCCCCATTCCGAACGCAGCCGGTGTCCTTTAGATGGGACATGGGACAGCTTCCAGCAACGTGTGTGGGAACACGCATCACACGCTGAACCACAGCGGGCCTCTTCTTCTGCCTACACTGCGTTTGTTTGTTTTTTCTTATGGCTCACCCTGAATCAGCTGCAGTTCATTTTGCCCCATATTCCAGCGAGTACAGTTAGAATCACAGTGGCATTTCCTCCTCAGTTTAAGTTAACAACAGAGTGCCCAAGGCTGGTGCTCAGTCCATCGGGGCAAATCTAAGTTTTCATGAGCTACCCCATCCAGGGGAGTCCTGGGACTGCAGACCCAGAATAAAGCCTGAGCAATACACTCTCTTCCTTTCTTCCCAATTTCTGCTGGTAATTATAAAACCATATAAGCTAAATGCTCTTTGTCAAAGAATAATCTTTGCTAAAAAGGCTTTTATCGGATTTATCCCTTCAAAGCCACGAAGGAAAATTGGCTGCAATTATTTTTCTAATTTTAACATCTCAGACACAGAGGCAGGTTCATCAGCATGCTTGTCCTATAAAAATGTGATCTAACTGATATTTTTCAAGATACACTTGGGGTCTAAATTGGCAGTAAATTCTTATTAAGTTTTTTCTTTTTATATTAAATTGTCTTGCATATGTTGGAAATATATATATATATATATATATATATATATTAATTTAAACAATCAGTACTGCAAATATGTCATCTTATAATAAGTAACCTGAGGAAGAATCAACCCGCCATGACTGTGTGTGCTAATTCACATAGCCCGAGCAATGGGGAGAATCCTCACTAATTACAGTGGAGAAAAATATTCATTTAGTAAACATTACACAAACATGGCCTACATTACATGGAACCAAAAGCAAATACACTTGACATACTCTGATGTGCCCTGAATTTTTTTCTTATTTTTTAAAAATATTAATTGATCATTATGTAGCTAGCACTACAAATAATACAAGCAGCCAATTTGGAAGGGCAATAATGTTATGAAAATTGAAAAACTTCACCATTGCAGGAAAGTCAGGAGAGAAAAAAAAGTATAAATATTTAGCTCTGTAACCAAAAAGCCTTACAGAGTGTTAATATCTAAGTATTCAGGTTATATGACAAGTACACTGTGTTTCTGAGAGTGAATTGATTACTATGATTAATCTCATGCATCAACTATATTTTAATTCTGCCACTCCAGCCCTGAGATGAAGAAGAGCAAATAATCATCATTGTTGTTATCCTATTATCATTATCCACCATATTTTAAGCCCTTGAGATACAACAAGCTAAATCCAGTAATAGTCATAGCAACACCATGACATCAATATTATTGTTTCTGTTTTCCATTTGAGGATACTGCAGAGGTTCTGGTGCTCAGAATTCTTAGGCTATCAAGAATTGACAGCGAGGTGTCATGGGCTGGTCGTACTCAGAAACTCCAGAAAATTTGTTTTCAAATGTTTAAAATAGAATGCTAAAATATTTAGTTTTGTTGAGTTTGGAGACAGATCAGAGGGTTTTTGTCCTTCACAGATATCTCACATGCTTCACTGAGGTTGATCCACCCTCATCACACCTCCCATGCTCGTCTGTAAAGATATCAAGGATTTGCTGAAATGTATCAGACTGTACAGCATCAGAAGTGGGGATTAGACGTGCCTGTTGGGCAAAGTAAAGACCATCTGAGGGACAAGGACTTTATTTTACAAAGTCTGAAAGTCCCAATAAGATATATGTGAGTAAATTTCTGGGCTCTGTTTTATATTTTTAGTCTATCTCCTCATTGAGGAGGTTTGTGTGCTGCTCTCAGACTGACGTTCCTCATGTAGCAGCCTCTAATGGACAAACTGAACCAGTTTATGACTAACTTCTGTGAAGATCAAGCTTTATTTTGAAGGAAGAGTCAAATTGCCAGCTCAGTTAGCTCCTGGGAAAGGCAATTTTATGGCAGTTAATTACCAGTTATCTGTGTAAGAAGAGAGGCACCTGGAAATGTGGCTACAAGTAGTGTGTATATTATTATCATAAGAATGAGATGACAGAGAGCAGCTCTTCCACTTCTGTACTAGCTTTCTGGTTTAAACTTGAAAAGAAGATGATCTGAATTAGAAGTATACTCAGAAAACAAAAAACACTAGATCAATGAACAAAATCCTCACTGCAATCATATTTAAATCCTGTGAATAAGCCCTGGCCAGTTGGCTCAGTGGTAGAGTGTCAGCCTGGCATGCAGATGTCCCAGGTTTGATTCACAGTCAGGGCACAAAGGAGAAGTGCTCATCAGCTTTGCCACCCCTCCACATCTTGCTTCTCCCTCTCTCTGTCTTCCCTCCTGCAGCCATGATTCAATTGGAATGAGTTGGTCCTGGGTGCTGAGTATAGCTCCATGGCCTCCTCCTCAGGCACTAAGAAGACCTCAGCTGCTGAGCAACAGAGCAACGTTCCAGATGGGCAGAGTATTGCCCTCTATTGGGCTTTCCAGGTGGATCCCAGTCAGGGCACATGTGGGAGTCTGTCTCTCTGCTTCTCTTCCTCTCACTGAATAAAAATAAATAATAAATAAGTAAATCCTGTGAACATGCATGCACTTTGAGATTAGTGTATCAACCTTGTCTAAAGCAATACCTCAAAAACTGGTGTCTGATAAATTTTCAAAATTGCACAGTATCATGTTAAAGAATCTCTTCATACTGACACTTAAATTAAAAAATCAAATTGAGGAGGGAGGAAGTGGTAGAAGAAGGTAAAGTGGGGATAAATGGTGATGGAAGGAGGCGGCAAGATGTTGATGGAGTAAGCAGACGTACCAACTTCCACTTCCCAGAACCAATGTGAATTACAACTTAATTTTAAGAACAATTATCTGGAAAAACCAACTTTGATCTAAACTAAGAGGACTCTTTAACCAAGGAACACCGAAGAAGCCACACTGAGACTGGTAGGAAAAGTGGAAAAGCAAAAATGCGGAGAGGGCTGCACGGCTCCTGGGAGTGAACGGCAACCCAGAGGGACTTGTGTGGCAAGAAGTGAGTTTAGCGGAGAGGGGAGGGCCCTGGGCCCCAGTAACAAAGCTCCAGCCTGCATTCTCAGAGCCTAGAAGAGGTGTATGAACAGTATTTAGCTGTGAAACAAGCCAGGATACTTATTGCAAGAAAGAGACTGATTTCTCAGACCCAGGATTAAAGGGACAGCGCAGAAAACCTTTCACAACCACTGACCCGGGGCTCCAGGGGATGGGGAGAGAAGAGAAGACCGGAGTAGCAGGAAGAAAGCGTAATCTAGGAGACACACAGAGAAACACTTTGAGTGACAGCCACCCTAACCCCTGGGCTGAGTCACTCCCCAAATCTGAAGTGAATATTTTCCTGGAACCAGCAATACCAGCAAAGAGAAGCAGGTCATTAACCAAATAAGCTCTCCCACAGCACTCAGAGCAGAGTTGCTTAGAAGGAGGGAGCATTCAGGGATACAGTATTGAATGCTGAGGTATGAGCTGTGTCACCCCTACCCACACTGCTGAGGGCTGGCAGGAGGGTGGGTGGCAGTGGTCCCATCAGCGGAAGGGGGGGGGGGAAGCTGGGACCTGGCCATGGCTGCAGACTGGGCATGAGCACAGTCCTGTCCACAGGAGCGGAAGCCAGGACCAGCCGTAACTGAGGCACAGCATGAGTGCAGTCCCACCCAGCAAGGGCAGAGGCTGAGGGCAGCCACTGTGGCAGAAGGGGCACACAAAAGCGGTCTAACCCACAGCTGCAATCTGGGCAAGAGTGGTCCCACCTGAAGTCTTGCCTGCAGGGGCAAGGTGAAAGCCAGGAACCGGTTGAGACCTGTGGCTGAGTGCAGGAGCGCAGCCCCACCCATGGGGGCAGGGCAGAGACAGAACACCAGCCAGGGCTTGTAGCCAAAACATGTGAATTGCAGTCCCACATGCGGCAGGGTGAAGGTGGGGGGTGCCAGCCAGGGCTTGCCACCCAGGCACATGAGTGCAGACCTGCCCTCAGGGGAGGGGAAGAGGCTGGATGGGTCAAGACTTGCAGCCTGGGCACCCAAACACAGGCCCGCCTGTGAAGGCGAGGCAGAAACTGCAGAAACTGCAGAAACTGCCACAGCAGGCCGGTGCCAGCAATGCCCATGCCCAAACACCCGAGGTGGCAGCAGAGGGGGAGGTGGGCCTGCAGACAGACCAAACCTAGAGAACACAGAGGCCACATTCATTGGACTCCTGTGGCCATACCCTTCTTATACACAGACAAAATGGTAAGGCAGAGAAATGCAACCGAAATGAATCAAGAGAAATCCCCAGAAAACATTTAAATGAGTCAGAAATAACCAAAAAACTGGATGCAGAGTTAAAATAATGATTGTTAGGATGTTCAAAGGTCTTAGAGCAACAATGGATGGACATAATGAGCACCTAAATAGATGGTAAGTATAGAAAAGGACACTGAAAATATAAAAAAGAATCAGTCAGAAATGACAAATAATATATCAGAAATGAAGACCACACTGGAAGGAATTAAAAGCAGGATGGATGAAGCTAAGGATCGAATCAGCAATTTAGAGGGCAAAATAAATGAAAGCAAGGAAGCAGAGCAGCCAAAAGGAAAGAGGCTCAAAACATCTAAGGAAACTCTAAGAGAGCTCTGTGACAACATGAAGAAAAATAACATCTGAATCATAGGGGTTCCTGAAAGAGAAGAGAAAAAACAAGGGATAGAGAATCTGATTGAAGAAATCATAGCTGAAAACTTCCCAAAATTGATGAAGGAAAAAGTCACAGAAATTCAAGAAGCACAGAGAGTTCCATTAAGGATGAACCCAAAAAGGCCAACACCAAGACACATCATAATTAAAATACAAAAATTAAGAGATAAAGAAAGAATACTAAAATCTGTAAGAGAAAAGCAGTCTATTACCTACAGAGGAGCCCCCATTAGGATGACATCTGACTTCTCAACAGAAACATTAGAGGCCAGAAGGGAATGGCAAGAAATATTCAAAGTAATGCAAAACAAGAGCCTACAACCAAGATTTCTCTATCGAGCAAGGCTTTCATTTAAAATTGAAGAAGAAATAAAAAGCTTCCTAGAAAAAAAAAACACTCAAGGAATTTATTACAACCAAACCAATGCTACAAGAAATGCTAAGGGGCCTGTTGTAAACAGATCAAAAGGGAAAAAGAATATAGCAAAAGAATACAGTTTTAAAGAATAAAATGGCAATAAACAACTACATATCAATAATAACCTTAAATGTAAATGGATTAAATGATCTGATCAAAAGACATAGGGTAGCTGCATGGATAAGAAAACAGGACCCATAAATATGCTGACTACAAGAGACACACCTTAAAACAAAAGATGCACATAGACTGATAATAAAAGGATGAAAAAATATTTCACGCAAATGGAAATGAAAAAAAAGCTGGGGTAGCGATACTTATATCAGACAAAACGGACTTTAAAATAAAGGCTATAGTAAGAGATAAAGGTCATTACATAATGATAAAGGGAGCAATCCAACAGGAAGATATAACTGTTATATATATCTACACATCTAATATAGGCACACCTAAATATATAAAACAGACTTTGATGGATTTAAAGGGTGAGATCAATAGCAATACTATAATAGTAGGGGATTTCAATACCCCACTAATATCACTAGATAGATCCTCAAGAAAGAAAATTAACAAATAAACAGCAGAATTAAAGGACATACTAGATCAACAGGATTTAATAGATATCTTTAGAACCTTTCACCCTAAAGCAGCAGAATATACATTCTTTTTAAGTGCTCATGGTACATTCTCTAGGATAGACCACATGTTAGGACACAAAATGAGTCTCAACAAATTTAAGAAGATTGAAATCATATCAAGCATCTTCTCTGATCACAATGGCAAGAAACTAGAAATAAATTAAATAGCATGTTATTAAATAACAAATGGATTAATAATGAAATCAAGGAAAAAATCAAAAAAATTTTTGAAACAAATAAAAACAAACATACAACAACTCAAAATTTATGGGCCACAGCAAAAGCAGTCCTAAGAGGGAAGTTCATAGCACTACAGGCACACCTTAAAAAGCTAGAAAAAGCTCAAATGAACAATTTAACCCTGCATCTAAAAGAGCTAGAAAAAGAACAGTAAGTAAAACCCAGAGGAAGTAGAAGAAAGAAAATAATAAAAATCAGAGAGGAAACAAATGACAAAGAGGCTAAAAAATCAATGAAACCAAGAGCTGGTTCTTTGAAAAGGTAAACAAAATTGATGAACCTTTAACCAGATTCACCAAGAAAAAAAGAGAGAGGACTCAAATAAATTAGAAATGAGAGAGGAGAAGTAACAACTGATACAACAGAAATACAAAAGATTGTAGGAAAATACTATGAAGAACTGTATGCCATAAAATTAGGCAACTTAGGCAAAATGAAAAAATTCCTCGAAACATATAATCTTTCAAAAATCAATAAAGAAGAATCAGAAAACTTAGACTGATTTCATCAAATGAGTTTGAAAGTTATCAAATAACTCTCTACAAACAAAAGTCCTGGGCTAGATGGCTTCACCACAAATTTTACCAAATATTCAAAGAAGAACTAACTCCTATCCTACTCAAGCTATTTCAAAAAATTCAAGAGGAGGTGCCTGACCAGGTGGTGGCGCAGTGGATAGAGCGTCGGACTGGGATGCGGAAGGACCCAGGTTCGAGAACCCAAGGTCGCCAGCTTGAGCGCAGGCTCATCTGGCTTGAGCAAAGACCTCACCAGCTTAGACCCAAGGTCGCTGGCTCCAGGAGGGGGTTATTTGGTCTGCTGAAGGCCCACGGTCAAGGCACATGTGAGAAAGCAATCAATGAACAACTAAGAAGTCGCAACACGCAACGAGAAACTGATGATTGATGCTTCTCATCTCTCTCCGTTCCTGTCTGTCTGTCCCTGTCTATCTCTGCCTCTGAAAAAAAAAAAAAAAAAAAAAAAAAATTCAAGAGGAGGAAAGACTTCCAAACTCCTTTTATGAAGTAAGCATAATATTGATTCCAAAACCAGACAAAGACACTACATAGAAAGAAAACTATAGACCAGTATCCCTGATGAACTTAGATGCTATAATTCTCAACAAAATATTAGCAAACCAGATCCAGCAATACATGAAAGAAATCATACATCATGATCTGGTGGGATTTAGCCTAGGGAAACAAGGCTGGTACAATATCTGTAAATCAATCAATATGATTCAACACATAAACAAACAAAAAAATGATTAAAATCACATAATACTATCAATAGATGCTAGAAAAGCATTTGATAAAATCCAGAACCCATTTATGATCAAAACTCTCAGGAAAATGGGGATACAAGGATCATACCTCAACATGATAAAGGCCATCTATGACAAACACAAAGACAACATCATAATCAATGAGCAAATATTAAAAGAAATCCCATAAGATCAGGAACAAGGGAGGGGTACCCCCTTTTACTACTCTTATTCAACATAGTTCTAGAAGTCTTATCCACAGCAATCAGACAAGAAGAAGAAATAAAAGGCATCCAAATTGGAAAAGAAGAAGTAAAACTATCATTATTTGTGGATGATATGATACCGTACATAGAAAACTCTAAAGTCTCAGTCAAAAAACTACTGGACCTGATAAATGAATTCAGCAAGGTGGCAGGATACAAAATTAATACTCAGAAATTAGAGGCATTTTTATACACCAACAATAAACTGTCAGAAAGAGAAATTAAGGAAACAACCCCCTTCACTATTGCAACCAAAAAAAATAAAGTACCTAGGAGTAAATCTAACCAAGGAGATTAAAGACTTGTACTCGGAAAATTATAAAACATTGATAAAAGAAATCAAGGAAGATACAAAGAAGTGGAAGCATATACCGTGTTCATGGATAGGAAGAATAAACATCATTAAAATGTCCATATTACCCAAAGCAATTTATAAATTCAATGCAATACCAATTAAAATACCAATGACATACTTCAAGGATATAGAACACAAATTCCAAAAATTTATATGGAACCAAAAAAGAACACGAATAGCCTCCGCAATCTTGAAAAAGAAGAATAAAGTGGGAGATATCACACTTCCTGATATTAAGTTATACTACAAGGCCATTGTACTCAAAACAGCCTGGTACTGGCATAAGAACAGGCATATAGATCAATGGAACAGAACAGATAATCCAGAAATAAACTCACACCTATATGGACAATTGATATTTGACAAAGGAGGTAAGAGCATACAATAGAGTCAAGACAGTTTCTTTAACCAATGGTGTTGGAAAAATTGGACAGGTACTTGCAAAAAAATGAAACTAAATCACTAACTTATACCATTCACAAAAGTAAACTCAAAATGGATAAAGACTTAAATGTAAGTTGTGAAACCATAAACATCTTGGAAGAAAAAATAGGCATAAACTCTTCAATATCTCTTGTAGCAATATTTTTGCTGATTTATCTCCATGGGCAAGTGAAATAAAGGACAGGATGAACAAATGGGATTATATCAAACTAAAAAGCTTTTGCACAGCTAAAGACAAATGAACAAAATAAAAAGACAAACCACACAATGGAAGAATATATTCGCCAATATGTCTGATAAAGGGTTAATAACCAAAATTTATAAAAAACTTTTAAACTCAACACCAGGGAGATAAACAATCCAATCAAAAAATAGGCAAAAGAAATAGTTCTCCAAAGAGGACATACAGATGGCCAATAGGCATATGAAAAAATGTTCAACATCACTAATCATTAGAGAAATACAAATTAAAACCACAATAAGACACCACCTCAGACCCGCTCATTAACAAAACAACACATAATAAGTGCTGGAGAGGGTGCAAAGAAAAGGGAAAACCCTTCTGCACTGCTGGTGGGAATGTAGACTGGTGCAGCCACTGTGGAAAACAATATGGAGATTCCTCAAAAAATTAAAAATGGAACTGCCCTTTGATCCAGCTATCCCACTTTTAGGAATATATCCTATGAATACCAAATCACTGATTCAAAAGAGGAAATGCACCCCCATGTTTATTGCAGCATTGTTTATAATAGCCAAGATCTGGAAACAGCCCAAGTGTCCGTCAGTGGACGAGTGGATTAAAAAGCTTTGGTACATATATACTATGGAATACTACATGGCCATGAGGAACAAGGAAATCTTACCTTTCAAAAATAATAGTTTCCAGGTCACATGGATGGACCTAGAAACTATTAATGCTAAGTGAAATAAGCCAGGCAGAGAAGGAAAAATACCATATGACCTCACTCATTTGAGGAATCCAATGAACAATGTGAACTGAGCAAGGGAACAGAGGCAGAGGCGGGTTCAAAGGGATCAGAGGGAAAGAGATTCATGAAATCATATATATGACGCAGCATTATAGAGAACAGGACAGCAAATCCTGGAAGGAAGGGGAGAATGCATTGGTAGGGGGTATGGGGGGTCAAGGGGAATAAGGGAGAGCAGGGAGATATATTCAGTGGGACACTTGAATCTATGTAAACACAAATTAAAATCATAAATTAAAAAACAAATGGTGATGGAAGGAGACTAAACTTGAGGTGGTAAACATACAATATGATATACAGATAGTGTATTATAGAATCATAACACCTAAACCCTATATAATTTTATCAATGTTACTCCAATAAATTAAAAAGTAGGCCCTGGCCGGTTGGCTCAGTGGTAGAGCGTCGGCCTGGCGTGCAGAAGTCCCGGGTTCGATTCCCGGCCAGGGCACACAGGAGAAGCACCCATCTGCTTCTCCACCCCTCCCCCTCTCCTTCCTCTCTGTCTCTCTCTTCCCCTCCCGCAGCCGAGGCTCCATTGGAGCAAAGATGGCCCTGGCGCTGGGGATGGCTCCTTGTCCTCTGCCCCAGGTGCTAGAGTGGCTCTGGTCGCAACAGAGCAACACCCCGGAGGGGCAGAGCATCGCCCCCTGGTGGGCAGAGCGTCGCCCCCTGGTCGGCGTGCCGGGTGGATCCTGGTCGGGCGCATGCGGGAGTCTGTCTGACTGTCTCTCCCCGTTTCCAGCTTCAGAAAAATACAAAAATAAATAAATAAATAAATAAATAAATAAATAAATAAATAAATAAAACACTTGAAAAGTGTTTTTAAAAAAATTAGCTTTAAAACCAGTATTACCTCTTCACCATGATCAAAGAAACCCTAATTCGAAAAAATACATGTACCCCTATGTTTCTGCAGCATTATTTTCAATAGCCAAGATTTAGAAGCAGCCTAAGTAGATGAGAAGATAAAAAAGCTGTGGTACATTGACGCCATGGACTGCTACCCAGCCATAAAAAAGAAGAAAATCTTATTTTTTGCCATAGCATGGATTGGCCTGGAGAGCATTATGCTAACCAAAATCAGCCAGGCAGAGAAAGACAATACTGTATGATTTCACGCATATGTGGAATCTAATGAACAAAATGAACTAACTAACGAAATAGAAACAAACACCTAGGTACAGAGAACAGACGGACAGCTGTCAGAGGGGAGGGCATTGGGGGACTGGGTGAAAAGCTGAGCGGATTAAGCAAAGAAAAAACATAAAGACACAGACAACAGTGTGGGGACCGAGGTGGGAAAGAGGATAAGGGAGGTGGAGGGGCATAGAGGGGGTATTGAAAACATAAAAATAAAAAATGTAAAAAATATTTGTAAAAAGTAATACCAAAAATAAATAAATAAATAAAATTATGACCAAAATGGGCATTTGAAGATTCAGCTCAAAATCAAGAAAAAAAAATTCCTAATTTAATTATAATGTTCTCTGTAAATACACCTTGGAAACTCAATAAAAATTAGATCCTTAATTTAACTTAATGTGCAAATGAGAAAACAAACACAGTTACCCATCAAGGCTGACCACATCATGTTGATTTACATGCAACATTTAACTATTTAAAGCACTTTTCAGTTCCTGCCATGGAGACTGTATTTCCAAAGAGTCCTTCCTCATAGGGGTT
Source organism: Saccopteryx leptura (assembly GCF_036850995.1). Classification (NCBI taxonomy): domain Eukaryota; kingdom Metazoa; phylum Chordata; class Mammalia; order Chiroptera; family Emballonuridae; genus Saccopteryx; species Saccopteryx leptura. The sequence goes on along the minus strand of NC_089503.1, from coordinate 204,697,809 downwards.
TCCTCTACATTGGCCACAGCATGAGAAAATTTGGACTGATTAATGACTGGTTTCTCACAACCCCAACCTGGAATATCTGGGTTCAATTTAACACTACAGTAACAATATTTTATAGTTCAGCTGTTAGGCTGATAGGAACATTAACTTGGTATAATGCCAAATTAACTTTTATAAATTTAAATACTGTACCCTTAGAAATATTCACATCAATATCCTGTTAGCATTTTAGTGCTACCATACATTTCGCAGATGGTTAAAAGACATAAAATACTCGATCTTTTCTCCTTCAGAGGTAAAAGTCTGAATATGTGCAATGTTATTTCCCCAATTCAGGACAATTGAATATCATTATATCTTTAGATGAAAAGAACAATGAGAAATATTCAGGGTCCTGTTAGCATGTGCTTCTTCATGCATAGCATATGAAATACCATGAAAGGCTATAATTTATTGTTATCATATCTAATGATACAGCAAAGCTTAATTACTGCCATTGATGTGAGTGCATCATGCCAGATCATCTTCTCTTTGTCTCTGTTCTCTTTCCATTTAAAGTCTAAGCCATACTGTCCTTCACCCTTTGGCCTCAATTTATATTTTTGGCTTCAAAAACTGAAGACCAATCTCCCAATCTAGATCTTTTCAAAATATTTTAAGCTCATTCCAAGGCTTTTAAAATGGCTTCTAAGTTGGGAGAAACCTTTTGTCCAAATAATCTAAATGCAAAATTTTAAACTAAGTGTACTATTGATTCTCTTAGAATACTACTCTTGAATGCAAAAAAAGAGTACTTTATCAAATATTTTATGCCTTTTATCATAGATGAATTATTTAATCATACATTGATTGGTTGAAATCCTAGTAGTCTCTTGTGTGTGTATAATCACATATCTATTTCATATTGTTATAACTTTATTTCTTCTTCTAAAAATCATACAATACAACTCTAGATGAACCAGGTCACTGCAATTCCCAAAGATAATTAATTTCACATTAGAAAAACACAAAAATTGGCCCTGGCCGGTTGGCTCAGCAGTAGAGCGTCGGCCTGGCGTGCGGGGGACCCGGGTTCGATTCCCAGCCAGGGCACATAGGAGAAGTGCCCATTTGCTTCTCCACCCCCCCCCTTTCTCTCTGTTTCCCTCCCGCAGCCAAGGCTCCATTGGAGCAAAGATGGCCCGGGCGCTGGGGATGGCTCCTTGGCCTCTGCCCCAGGCGCTAGAGTGGCTCTGGTCGCGGCAGAGCGACGCCCTGGAGGGGCAGAGCATCGCCCCCTGGTGGGCAGAGCTTCGCCCCTGGTGGGCGTGCCGGGTGGATCCCAGTAGGGCGCATGCGGGAGTCTGTCTGACTGTCTCTCCCCGTTTCCAGCTTCAGAAAAATGCAAAAAAAATAAATAAAATAAATAAATAAAAAATAAAAGAAAAACACAAAAATCACAAGGACAATATTCTCTAACATTAGAATATTCCATTCTGTCCTAGTTGATACACAAATGCATGTACCCTTTAAAGGTAAAAATGCTGGCTGGTCGCTCGTATCAACTTGTTATTTTCATTGTAATAGTTCTTAAATGAGTAAAACATAGAGCCAGCAATGTATTTCTAGTGTTTAAGGTTGACAGACTAAAACATGAAAATCAAAGACAAAAAAAAAATGTACCTAATAAATTTAATAGTGCTAATTTAATATTTGGAATAACATTTTTCTGAAATTAAATAATGAGCCTTTTTTTATATGCTAACCAATATCATGATGAACCAAGCAGAGAATGTGCACCAAAATGTATGCCACAATTTTTTTTTAATTTTAAATATCTCAAAAAATTCTTATTGACAATGTACTATTACAATGACTGCTAATGAACCATTATTCAAGTCAGAACCCGTGAAGACAGAATTCATGCAATGCAAATCTGGTACTAAATGCTAAGGCCTAGGTCTTCTGCATAGCCAATACTTCTCTAGTCATTCTTTCATTGTTTCATACGATTCAAACTAATGTGTAACCCTTCATTTATAAAATTCTTTATGGTGCTCTTCGAACTTCCTCTAGCTGAAATGCATTAATTATTCTTAGATCAAATTTGCCTCTCTTTCTTTTTTCCTTATTAACCTGTTACAATTACACAATGCTATTAGGGGGAGGGGGTATTAAATCAAAGCCTGAATTAAATGAATAACTTGAAGATCAAGCCATAGTATACGAAAATAACTGCCCATTGTAAATTATGGCAGAAAATAAGGTTTTCAAATAACTGGCAAAAAATAATTCCAGATGAACACAATAGTAGATGTAGAATATTAGCTTCTTGATTTTAGGACATACCGATTTTGTGGTGACCACTATGTCCTCTAATATACAAAAGAGAAATGCTGTCACTACAGATAAGCACTGGGTCCCTGTATTATCATAAACATGAAAGCAAATGCCAGGACTGAAATCACATTGAGGTATTTGGTTACAAAGTGGCCATCCACACACCAACATTACATAAACATTTTAACCATCCAGAAAATGAAAACCCAAATACAAAATTACTTCAGCCAAAATATTTCTCCTACAGTGTAAGTCTTCATACTACAAATTAGCCTTTAACAAAATAAATTAATTTGAAATGAAATTTGTTTAAGCAGAGAGCGCTTTCAGTTATTACTTGAAAATTGAGAACATTCGTGAACCAAATGGGAGAAGAGTCCGCCTTAGTCACACACAGCCACTTTCAAAGACAGAGTGGTCAAATTATAAATTCATATTTTTGCCTACCTTTGGTGAGTGAACAACTGTGCTGTAAAACTAATAATAACATGCATATGTTATGCTGTGTTTATGCTTGGGCTAGTGGTAATTGTAACCGACATTGCATTTTAAAGTTTTTAATTGCTATAAAATACACAACATAAAATTTACCACCTTAACCATTTTTAAGTATATGGTTAGTAGTATTGAATACACTCTCATTGTTTTACAACCAATCTCCAGACTTTTTTTTATCTTGCAGAACTGAAATCCTGTACCCACTGAACAGCTCCCCATTTCCCCCCTCCTCAGCCCAAGAAAAGCACTATTCTGCTTCCCTGTTTCTATGCACTTGATGACTCTCCATAGCGCACATAAGTGAAGTCATATAGTATTTGTTCTTTCGTGACTAGCATATTTCACTTAGAAAAATGCCTTCAAGTTTCATCCACATGGTGCCATGTTTCAGAATTTCCTTCCTTTTTAAGGCTGTAGAATATTTAATTGTATGAATATGCCACATTTGGTTTTTTTGGATTCATCTGACAATAGGCATTTGGATGGCTTCTACCTTTGAACTATTGTGAATACTGTTGCTATGAATATAGGTATATAAATACCACAAGTTCCTGTTTCCAATTCTTTTCAAATACACTCATAAATGAAAATGCTGGATTATATGTAAATTTTATTTTTAATTGTTTGAGGAATTCCTATACTGTTTTCCATAGCAGCTGCACCATTTTTCATTCCTGCCCAAAAAAGCACAAGTGTCCAAACTTTCCACATCCTCATAATGTCTTTTCTTCAGGAAGCCTATTTCTACAAACAATATCTCAGAAATTATTTTGTTTTACTTCTGTTTGAGCAATTTTGCCATACTGATGTGTGTATAGAACTGTAGGCACACACATACATATTTTAGTTGCAACTGCATGGAATTACCAATTTTATAGGTTAAAGATAGTGGAATAGTGACAATTTTGTATGACTTAACCCCATAAAATATCCAACTAACTTTTAACTAAAGTGGCGTAACTTTCCAGTTCTTCATGTCTAGAAAAAAATCAGGTAACATTATTCCTTTCCCTAAACAGATGCTAACAGAAATTTTCAGCCTTACATCTTCAATTCATATGTGATGTCATTAAAGAAGTTTCTGATTATATTTTTTAAATTACAAGTTTATGAAATTGTCACACAGAAAAGCTTCAAGGTTTGTTCTGTTTTGTTTTCCTTGAACTCCTCTCATGAACTGTCTTGTCTTCCACCACACTTCAGCCACTTCTTGCTGTGGTTGCACCTGAGGTCACCATCCTCAACCTTCCTGATTTATTCCTTTCAGTATCCTGACTCCTACATTCTTTTTTAGCCAACTGAGGTTTCTAATGTATTGATTCTTTCTATCTCTCCCAGCAGATATGGCTACTTCTCTCCTTACTCCATTTAAATTCCATGACATTCATTACATTCGTGTCTTTGAGTTCCCACAAAAAATCACTTGGCCATGTCTCCCTTTCTCATCCTTCCTTAGCTAATCCACACTCCAGGGTAAATCCAATTTTCAACCTACTGCACGCCTGCACCCAGGCAGCTGAAAGAGGATGGAGAATAACCCGCAACCACACTGACTGGCTCCACTTGAAAATCATGACCACAGACCCCAGGTGGACCCTTAATGCTGCTTGTCATCCACATTGTACTTCCGTGGTCCATTCACTCGCCACTATCACTAGCTAACATTTCACAAGGCTCCTGTTTCCTCCTTGCCACCCCCTTTATCTATGGATGACCTTGCTTCCAATTCACTGAAAAAAAAAAAATGAAAAGCAAAGCAATCAGTAAGGAGCTTGCATGACCAAGCACCCCTACTTCTATGACCTACCAGGATCTGCAAGGTTGAGCCCACCTTCCTGCCTATCAGTGCCTATCAGTGAACTCTGCTCTTTCCGGAAGCCAGCCTCGCCAAATACCTGTGTGACCACACCCTCGCCAAAAAACGGACTCCCAGCCTTCTCTCTCTCTGTTTATTGCTTTATTAATTTTTCTATCCTTCCAAGATCAATGCCACTGGCATAAAAACATATTATTTTTCCCATATGAACACAAAACAAAGAAAAATTTTCTCCTTATTTCACTTTCTGTGCCCACTTCTGTCCTTTTCCTCTCCTCTCCTTTACTTCCAAACTCCATGAAAGTAGACGATCCTCTCCAAGGTCCCTCTCCTTCAACTTTATTTTAACCCTACACCCCACTTATCAGGCTTCAGCCTCGTCCCTCACCAAGTCAGTCTCAGTTCAGCCCTGCCCCTCATCAAGTCAGTCTCAGGCAGGTGCAACGCCTTCCACAGGCTAATTTCTTGTCCTACCTTCTGCATCTGACATACTTTATCATGCCTTTCTCCCCAATGCAAGTCCTTCACATGACCTCCAGGAAACCACAGCCTCTTAATCTTCCTCTTGTCTCATTTTTTTCTCATTTCTTTATATATTCATTGACATCTCATCTATCTCATGATTTTAAATATTATCTCTAAGCAGATGAATCCCAGATTTATCTTTGGCTTAAGCCTCTCTCCTGAATTCCAGATTCCTATAGCTAACTTCCCATGCGACATTTCCACTTAGATTTCTAAACAGATACCTCATTTTTAACATACTCAAGACCAAATTTGGGGTATTCTGCCAAAGTTTAGTTGGGAGGATTCTTCATGAGAGTATACTTCCAGTGGCTCAGGCCAAATAGCTGTAATTCTCTCACACATAGATGCATAGATGTTCACCAATAATTTGTATAAGAAAAAAATTTTTTCAATCAAAACAAAAATGAAATAGCATGTTCTTAATACAGTGTGTCTGTAAAATCATGGTGCACTTTTGACCGGTCACAAGAAAGCAACAAAAGACGATAGAAATGCGAAATCTGCACCAAATAAAAGGAAAACTCTTCTAGTTTCATACCTATTCAGTGCAGTTTGATGTAGGCTCTCGCACAGATTTTTTAGGGCTCCTTAGGTAGCTATCCCCTATAGCCTCTACAGACTCGTCACTGACTGATGGCCTACCAGAACAGGGTTTCTCCACCAAACTGCTGGTTTCCTTCAACTGCTTATCCCACCGAGTAATGTTATTCCTATGTCGTGGCGCTTCGTTATAAACGCGCTGATATTCACGTTGCACTTTAGTCACGGATTCGAATTTAGTGAGCTACAGAACACACTGAACTTTCCTCTGTACCATCCACATCTCGACTGGCATGGCTGTGGGCTGCTCTGCTGTATACACGGTGTTTCGTCATCATCTGCGCATGCACACATGCTGCCACATCATCCTACAGAAACTGGGAGGGTTTTCCTTTTATTTGGTGCAGATTTCACATTTCTATTGTCTTTTGTTGCTTTCCTGTGACCAGTCAAAAGTGCACCATGACTTTATGGACACACTGTGTATAGTCACATTTTTAATATTTCAGGATAATTCTCATTGTTTTGTTATGAAGCAAGGATATAAGCACTCTATGTTTTTGGTTTCAGGACAAAGTAGACATTGGTTTGCCAAAATGTATGAAAATCTTTATAACCCTGGACTTCCAAATCAACTCATTTTTAATTAGTGAGCTACCATATGCATAAATTTTATGTGCAAAGATGTTCTTCATATTGTTACTAGTTCATATTCATTTTAGAAAATTTTAAAAACAAAGAAGAGTACAAAGAATTAAAAATGATTAAAAGCTGTAGGTGGCTTGGTTCCTTGTTTGCTAATGAACAAATTAATTTATTTTATTTAACATCACTGGCGCCTGACCAGGCAGTGGTGCAGTGGATAGAGCGTCGGAATGGGATGTGGAGGACTCAGGTTTGAGACCCCGAGGTTGCCAGCTTGAGCGCGGGCTCATCTAGTTTGAGCAAAGCTCACCAGCTTGGACCCAAGGTCGCTGGCTCAAGCAAGGGGTTACTCGGTCAGCTGTAGCCCCACAGTCAAGGCACATATGAGGAATCAATCAATGAACAACTAAGGTGTCACAACGAAAAACTAATGATTGATGCTTCTCATCTCTCTCTGTCCCTGTATATCCCTTTCTCTGATTCTCTCTCTGTCTCTATAAAAAAAAAAAAATCACTGGCATTTTTCCATGCCATTAGGTATTCGTTAAAAATATGATTTAAATAATTACATTGTTTATCATTTGAAGTGAGGTTGGGCCTCATTAAAAAATAATAATTATAACAATGGCTCACACAAAATATGTTTATTTCTCCCTCACATGAAAGAATTCTAGAGGTTGACAGTTTGAGATTAGTCGAGTAGTTCCATAAAATTGTCAGACATCCCACACCCCTTCAAGTATACTTCTCAGCCATCTCTGAGATGTGACCTTCACTCACCATGACTCTCAGAACATCAGTCACCACAATAATGTGCCAGAGAATGAGTTGATCAAAGGAGAGAGAACAGACAGGACCAATCCTTTTAAAGAAAACTTTCTAGAAACACCATAGAGCATTTTGCTTATACCTCATTGGCAATTTTTTTTTGAATTCTAATATTCTAGCTACTAAACCAGAATTACAGTCTCTTGTTTTTCATATTATTTTTCTTATGTTATCAACAAGGGTAAAAATATTAGTGGGTTTTTACTTCAGTTATTCTATAATAAAAGTATGTCCTTCAATATGCAAAGGAGGTGAAGAAATTTGTGTTTAGTTCTAACCAGCTTATAAAAACCCTTATTTTTTAATATTTTGTTTTAATAATAAAAATATTTTAATATGTAACATTCCATTTTAAAAACTGTCTTTCATATCTAAACCACATGGTAATCTTAATTTTGAAGCTCTCAAAATTCAGTATAAGTATTAAATTCATAGAGAACGTGTTCATTTTTTACTATTTTAGGAAAAATGGATCTCAAATTATAGAACCAAATGCAAATTCTATGCCTGGCACCACTGTGAGATATTTTAATTCTCTGAAAAACTATAAAACAATCAATACATATAGAAGTAATTTCTGCCCATAAAAATGATATGTATAGTCTTTTGCTCATAATTTATTTAAAAACATTTTTAAAGAACTTTCAAACTTTCATTTTAAACAGGCTGATTGACAGTACTACAAGTGACTTTTCTGATCATAGCCAATTTTCAGAGCCCTTTCTCACTCAGAGATATGTGTACTGTATAATAATGAAACCAATACTTGCACCAGTGTAAGATATTTCCAAAGTCTACTTGTTGACGTACCTGAAGATAGAGAAACACAAATACTAACTGAAGATCAGAGTAAAATAATCCCTCAAGTAAAACTCTAAAACCAGCTTCCCCAGGCCTTTGAACAGAAAGAAGGCAAGCACAAACCACATCACCTTCCCTGAATAGTGAAGGACACACTTGCATTAGGGAAACAATCAAGTCAAAAATGACTAATAGTTTTTACCCTTGCTGATAATATGAGAAAAGTAATTAATATGAAATGAAAGACTGTAATTCTTTAGTAGTTGAAATATTAGAGCTCACAGCAAAAAAAGTCCATTATTAAATTTTGTACAAATGCCTAATTTTGTTTGTCTTTTTCCCAGTGTAATATCTAGTGCCACGGCCTGTCATGGACACAAACTGTTTCTGCAATGCATTGCTTTCTTGGAGCAGGATTTGGTGTTAAGGATATATGACAAGAGTCACTACCCTTGGTTTTTACTTGGTTTAAACAAATACTTAGTTCTCATTAAGGTCTTTTCATAGGTGAAAGAGTGAATTACATTACTTACTCTTATATCACTTCTCCAAAGAGCTGTGAGGTATATATATATATGTATGTATGTACATACAGATTGGAATTTCTGATGATAAACATGAAGTCAACACATCTCTGCATTTCTCTAGTGTTGGCCACTTGGGAGAGTTCTCATTACAGAGTGACAGCCACAGGGCAACTCTCCTGTTAAACTCAGATGAATACTAAGCTACTTTGATCCAATCCTTTTGAAAAGATAAGACTGGTGTTATGGTTAAAACCTCAGCTGACAGATTTCAAACAGGACCACAGTTTGAAGCTCTGGGTTTTAAGAGGAAGAACAAAGACTTTCTGAATCTGTTCACAATGGAGCAGCTTATTTAACCGGATAAACTGCTTGGAAACTACAATTCCCTTATAAAAATCACACATTTTTTTATTTTTACCAGTAAGACTTAATTGCACGTCAGGCTAATTACCTGTCAGGTACCATTAGAAATATTAATGGCACTTTAAAAAAATCACTTATTCCTCAAAACTCCCTTTTACCAATCTCACTCACCAAATGGCATCTACTTGCTGACCTCCAATAAAATTCTGTGGGTAATTGTTAAGGGGCAGGGGCAGTGTAAGCCAGCACCCTTTGTTATATGCATCCAATGAGGTGAAAAAAATGTGTGGTTTGTGTTGTTAGTGAAGTCTGGGGGGTCCTTCACACTCTCAGCATGCCTGGAAATCTCGCTGGTTCCTGGAGGAGATACAAACGCTCAGGGAAAGTCCCCTAACTCTGAGTTCCTTGATGACCTCTGACCCTGGAAGTAGATTAATCATCAAGCTAATACAGTTTAAGCCTTAAGGTTTCCGATCTAATTGTCATTGATTATTTTATATTATTTTTAATAGTGTGCACACACCCTCATTGTATAATCTGAAAACCACACAAAACCTGGATGTGCCTAGGAGACTTATACGTAGGATGTGGGAAAAAAAACTGAACAGAAGTCGTGCTCCTTGAATTTAAGACCAGATTAGAGAGAGCCATGAGAATGCTGATCAATGTCCACACAGCATTAGGTCTCTGCTCTGAGAGCACTGTTGGGAGAAGATTCCCAAGTACATCAGTGAGAGAATTGTCATAGCCCTCACCTGTCACTCCTAGCTCTTTGTTATGTGTGCTTTAGGACACTTATAACTAACTAGCATTTCACAATTCATTTACTTCTTTTCTCCCTCCCCACTTGCCAGGTGGGTGCCAAACATACCTTTTACCACTGAATTCCCAGCATCTAGAATAGTGGCCGCTACCTGGGCTCAGGTGATCATACAACTTATTGTCCAAACAGGGACACTTTCGAGAATAAAGGGGGCTGTAATTAGTATTTAGACCAGGATATCAACTATAAAATGTGGCCACTTCCAGGAAACTGGAAGCAAATCACCCCATTCTAAGGCTACATTAAATTTATTACTCCTAAAGAAGAAGAAGTGAGAGAGAAAGTACTTAATATCAAACATCCCTTTCCTTTTTTATCTTCCCCTGGGGTCTGGCATAAAGTACCTTGATCTTTTAAGGCTGGGAGGAAGCCCTTTCATTAGGGAACTCCCTTTAGTCCATCATATTCTTCCACCCAGAGACATTTGGCAATATGTGAAGACATTTTTGGCTGTCACAACCAGGTAGGAGCTTGGGCCTCTCACAAGTAGAGGCCAAGAATACTGCTAAATATCCTACCATGCAAAAGACAACCTCAACCCCAACAACATCACCTGGCCCAAAATGTCAGCAGTGCTGAGGTCCAGCATCTAGGAAGAAACCAGAGAACAAATGTCCAAAACAATAATTATTTTCAGTCTCACTTTTATTATTCTTCCCAATAAATATTCCACTCTTCCATATTTTTACATAGTTAAGTATTCTCAAGGGCTCTTTTATTGACCTTGAGCTGGTGCAAACTGGCTCCTCTAACGTGACTTGTTGAGAGAATGGATGAAGGCAGTAAAAAAAAAAGGGGTTTGGAAAGATTGAAAAAGATTGGGCATATGCCAAAATAAGTTGAGTTCCTCAAGGAACCTGGAGCATAATAAGTAGAGTGAAGCCAACACGTATTACACTGTACTATTATTTATGTGATAATGGACCTACAGCAATTTTTCCAAATAACAATAATGCATTTCAGGCTTCAGGAGATTTTACCAAACACGGTGTTATTTGATCTTCAAAGAAACGTTCAGATACTATGATCCCTAATAACAGAGGAAGAAACTGAGCTACTAAAAAAAATGTGATTTGCCCAAAATTACCTACCTAGAATGAGGCAAGTCAACTAATCACTCAAAGAAGGAAAGGAGCATTCAGCGGGTGCTGATAAAACACTTGGTTTTTACCTAATATCAGGTAAGTGCTAGAGAGTCCACGTCATTTCACTTAACCCTCACAATAGTCTCCTGAGGAATCAGTCTTCGCATTTTATGAACGAGTGAACGGAGTTTGTGGCTTGCTAATTTTGATGAACGTTTATACCTCATATCTTAAACAGCATCGCCAAGGCTTCTGCCAAAACATTACCTTGCTTCTCAGTTTATGTGAACTCTTTTTTTGCTTATTTTTACTTATCAATTCACTCATTTGATTCAATTCATTTATTTTGAGTCTAGTTGCAGAATGCAGGGCACACTCCTAGGCCCAGGGAGAACCACTCTGAACAAAACAGAGTCTTCCTCAAGGGAATTTCACTGTGCTGAAAAACAACACACAGAATTTGCTTAGACATTCACCTCCTCCCCCCTGCAAGATAAGCCATTACCCAGCCATTCACCCAAGCACCAGCTGGCACTCAGTGCTGAGATTTGCTGGGAGACCACCAAGGAACTCTGGGCAAGTTATTTTTGCTGTGTTATGTTGTATTAAAATGTTCTGATGTTCAAAGAGCGAGGTAAATCCTTTCAAATTTTTCTGTGAGATTCAGACTGGCTTAGAAAACTAAGTTCCTGAACAGTGCCCCAGCTTTTCTTATGTAAAGTAAATTGCAAGGAAGCTCCAAGCTGAAAGAATAAGAGGAAGAGCCCATCAATTTAAATAAGTTAGAATAACTTGGGTGACTCAGGGGAACAGCATGGCAATAGACATGGGAAAAGAGATGCTAAGTTTTCAGCAAAAGGAGTACCCACATAATTCTATCAGAAAACCAATCAGTTGTCCTCAGTTAACATCCCATCTGAAGAGCAGGACACGAATTATGATCAAGCTTTTCATGCTTTGCCTTGTCTGCTAGGTCTTCTGAATTTGAACCGTGAGTCTAAATTTTAATGAGGATTCTTGTATAGCCAGTATTTGCAACCACCATCAAAGCCGCCTGGCCAACATAGGTTCAGGTTTGATTCGGACAGACAGTAAGGAATCAATAGAGCCGTAATCTGGTGATCCATTTTCCTTTAATCCTAGCTCACACCCGGCGGGCGAGAATATACACACAGCAGGAAACACTTCCCTTTCCATTCTGGGCTCCCAAAGCCACTGACTCATCCAAGTATTCCTAGAATCAAAGGCTTCCACCTCACCAGTCTTATTCACTTCAGTTCCCCATCTCCTTCTCCTGCACAAACTGGCTTCTCCTTCACCATTCCGCCATTTTGGCTGCCTCCTCTCCTCCACGTGGCCTTTCTCTACCCTGCTCCAGCCTGGGCTACTCCTATCTACAAGAAAGTGATCACTCTCCCCAAATGGGCTCCTAGCTCTTTCCTTTTAAAACCTTTTGGCATGAAAGCCCTCCACCAACACACATAAGCATAACCACACACCTTCCCAAGCAAGAAGGCAATTAATATTATCACCTAAGCGACACCCTCCACGTGGGCAGCACCATCTTTAATAAAGTGAGCAAAATATATCTTATCTGCAGGACAACTCTTATCACCTATTATGTGCCTACTCTGTAAAATAATGAAAGAAATCTACGATGTGTTAGGTGACGGTAATTGCTGTGAAGTTAAGGTGGGTAGGACAGAGAGTGATGGGAGATTCTATCTTTGATGAGGTATTAATGGAAAGACTCAGTTAACACAACATTTGAACAGAGACTTGAAGGAAGGAGAGTAAATCATGTCACAACATCTGGAGTGTGCCTAGCAGAAGAAAGGAGACCCTGCAAAGGGTTCAGAGAGGGAGCTATGCTGAATACGGAAGGCAAACAGTCAATGCAGCTGGAGGACCATTTCCCAAGAAGGAAAAGAGACTGACGGGAAGTCAGGAAGGAGAGGTCATCCAGGGCCTTGAAGGCCACGGCCGAGGAAGAGCGAGATGAGAAGAGATCAAAGGATTTGAAACACAAAGCTAATATGAGCTGACAAAACACTTATAAAAAATGACTCTGGTCACTGTGCAGAAACAGGCTTTGTGGGAGCTGGACAGGATCCGAGGGCCAGTTGGCCTCCTTGGCCAGTACTGAGGTGGTGAGGAGTGGTTGCTGAGCTCTGGACAGATTGCAAATCAGAGCAGTGAGGACTGGGGCAGATGGGAGATGCCTCATCGGAGCAGGTGAGCCATCAAGAATTGACTTCAAGACATTGGGCTTCTGCCACTGGCAGAATGAATGGCATCTGCTGAGATGAGAGAGACTCCTGGAGGAGGGCGTTTCAGGGGAAACTCTGAGTCCAGTTCTTGAAGGGTTCCACCTGAGACATCTAATGAGCCTGCACGTGCAGATGTCAAGCAGAAAATTAATGGTCTAGTTTGACGTTCAGGGCTGAGATCGGGGCTATGTGTGCAAAGTTGGGACTGACCCAGGAATAGGTGCTTTGTGCAGCACTGAGAGTGGATAAGAATGCATAGATAGAGAAGAGCTGGGGACTAAGTCTAGGGTCCTCCGATATCTGATGTTCGGAAAGTGGATATATATCCAGCAAAAGAGGAAAGAGTAGTGAGGTGTGAGGAGAACTAAGAAGCCAAAGAAGAAAGGATCAACAGTGCCAATGCCTCTCAGTAAGATGCGTGGCACTTGGGTCTGAGAGAGGAGGCTCCTTGGAACATTGAGGAGCAGGATGTGGAGTGGCGGTGACAGAAGCCTAATTGAAATGGGGTAACAGGACCAACAGAAGTGAAGAAACCTGTAGACAGCTATTTTGAGCAGTTTTTCTATAAGAAGAGCAGGAGAAATGAGATGAGCGGAGGGGAAAATGCAGGAGTCAAAGAGTTTTGTTTTGTTTTGTTTTTTTTAAGAATATTATAAATAAAGATTGTGATTCTTAAACTTAAAATGTTTCAAACTGATTCCAATATCTTTCCCACAGAAACCTACCAAACAATGTAGGGATCACCGGAGCACCTGTTGGTGACCCTGACGTCCATCTCTCTTTCAACATTCAATCATTCATTCATTCATTTTACTCGTTCAGGCAACAGATTTTATTGAATACCTACAATATGACAGGAAGAGTACAAGGCACTGAGGATAAAGAATGAAGAAATACAGACAGGGTCCCTGTGCTCATCAAGTCTATTGTTGAGCATGGAAAATTAATAGCAAGCAAGAGCAAAGCTAGCTATGAAAAAAGAGCAGAGGAACTTATGTGGACCAGCCCTTGCCAGAAGGTGGGGTGAGGCTGCCAGTCTAGCAAGGGGTCCTCAAGAAGGCCTGCAGAAGGAGTCTGAAACAGCCAGGCAGAGGAGAGAGGATGGCGAGAGCATCAGCAGCAGCAAAGGGAAGAGCTTGTGTTCTGAGTTAGGGAAAGTTTCTCATATTGGGGGAACCAAAGGAAGTCACAGGCAACACAAATAAAAAGATCAAAGTGCCTGAGCACGAGGTGGGGTCAGGGGCACAGTCCTGAAGAGCTTTATTAGTCAGAGTAAGCATTCCGAGACTTAAGCAGAGAGAGAGGCAAACACATTTCAGTTTTAGTGTTGGCCTTCTTGCAAACTCTTCCCCACCTCAATGCCTTTATAGGACATTTTTCTCTCTCTCTGAAATGCTCGTTCCCCAGTGTTCACATAACTGATTTATTATTATTCTTGAGGCCTCACTTCAAACACCACTTTCCTGAACACTATGTTTAATGCCAGACTCTCAAAATTTTAATTCACAAGCTTACATTTCAGAAAAGCTATTGAGACTCTTTATCTTTGACTTACTGTGATATTTTCTGTCTACTTCTCCAACTCAACTGTAAGCTCTGTGAAGTCAGGAGTCTGCATGTTTTCTTTATTGCTATATCCCAATCATTGGGCACATAGTAGGCACTCAATAAATAAGTTTAGGTGGATGTGAATTTATTGAATGTAGTCACAGAAGAAGAAGAAGAAAAGAAAAATGTCAACAATGTTGTCAAATTTTCCAGTTCAGTTTCAGCAACTGGAAAGTTAGAAATCATTGGCAAAGAAGTATTAAGAGAAAAATCATGTGAACATTTTATACATCGGATTTGAAGATGCTAGGAGAACTCAATTGAAGAAGAACTCAATTGGAAGCAAAGCCTGCAGGGTCTCTGGCATATAAGTAAAAGTGGCTAACCATGAAAGTAGATCAGCATCACCTGTGGAAAGTGCAGAGCATGAGAACAGGGAGACCTAAGCCACATCAATACTGAGAGCATGAGAAGGCAGGGAAATGTCTGACAAATAGTGGTAATATACAAAGAGACAAACTAGAAAAATGTGTTGTGCAAAGAGGATGTTTCCAATGGCAATAAATGTTCAACAGTGACAGGTACCATGAAACCATCAAAGCAAAGTAAAGATGAAAGTGCCCATTGAATCTGGAGACATGAGGTCTTTGGTAACCATGGTGAAAGCAGTGTGGATAGAGGCAGATGCTGCCAGCTGAGGTGTGAGCAGCCAGTGCAATCCATTCCTTTAGAGTGACAATTGTCAGGGTCATGTGAGAACGGTGAGGGTCACTGGTTGGTGGACAAGTGTGTCGTTAGTTCTTTTTAAAGAATAGTGAATTCCGACTAAGAAAGAAGAACACAGTGGAGAACCAGAATACGCAATGCCACAAGGCCCTGGACGTGATAGTGGGCATGGGCAGTGGAGAACAGACACACACAGTAGCCTCACTTCCTTAGAATATATACGTACCTGTGCCAGAGGAAAAAGTTAGTCAATATGCCGATGGCTAGATAGTTCTGCAGATTTCACAGTAGAAATCAAAGGAGTTACTCTCTGATGGTTTCTAATCTCTGGGAAGTAAGTGTAAACATTTGCCAAGCTCTTTTCCTCTCACCTAAACTGTTGCAAAAGTCTCCTAAGCCCAAGCTCTCATGTCCTCAGTCTTGTCCCCTGCAGAAAATATCCAGTCCTCCCTACTCATACTGAATTGCCTATAAGGCTGGTTAAGTCACTCTTCCATGCCCTTCTCCTCCATCTGCTTTATGCGTCTCTGAAAATATATTGACCTTACCACATGAAATTGTGAACTACCCTTGTCTGAGGGACATTAGCTTATTAATTTTGCCCTTTTGGTGCCTCGTGAAGTACTTGACAAATTGTTACTCAATAGAGATTTCTTTTTTTTAATTTTTATTTATTTATTGTATTTTTCTGAAATGGAAGCAGGGAGGTAGAGAGACAGACCTCTGCATGCACTCAGCTGGGATCCACCTGGCAAGCCCACTAGGGCACAATGCTCTGCTCATCTGGGGCTGTTGCTCCAATTTAATGGAGCCATTCTAGCACCTGAGGTGGAGGCCATGGAGCCGTCCTCGGTGCCTGGGCCAACTTTGCTCCAATGGAGCCTTGGCTTCAGGAAGGAAGAGAGAGATAGAGAGAAAGTAGAGGGGGGAGGGGGGAGAAGCAGATGGGTGCTTCTCCTGTGTGCCTTCACTGGGAATCAAACCCAGGACTTCCACAAGCCAAGCTGATGCTCTACCACTGAACCAACAGGCCAAGGCCAATAGAGAGTTATTAAACATATTAACCAACATTGAAGAAATACCACATGCGTGTTTTGTGAGTTGTTTAGCTTGATAAATAAGTATAAGCCTATGTTCTTATGTTTCTTTAAATTTTGTTCCAAATTATGTTTATATTTGTCTTTATCATTTGGAGTTTCTTGTGAAAGTTAAGCAGTTATATTTTAATAAATTGGAATAATGTTTGTTAATATTTATCTAAGTGGTAAATTATCTAAGTCACCAAACCTGCTCTAGAGATTTAAGATCACCTCTGTTATCCAATGATAACACTGGCATCTAGTGGTTATTAATCTGATTAATCATTTTGTTATCTATTTAATTCCCTCTGAGGGCCATGCTAGTTCGAAAATTTTAAGTGCTGTATTGTATAGGCACTAGGTCACATATCACAGTTGTCAAGTTCAGAAAAATATATTTGGGCTGTAGAGCCCTTTTGGAAGGAACCATCTTCTATAAAGATACACAAAACATGAATCTAGGATGGGAGCTGCCCAAGGTTCTTGACTGAAGCTGCCAACTCAATGGTTCCCGAAGTGTTTTCTGCAGAAAATACTGGTTTCTGGGCCCTAATAATTATGACTCATGTACAGTACAGACTCTGTGGACAGAATAATATTCAGCTTCTCCATCTCTCCCCACACTCCTTCACCCTCTTTTCCTATTTTTTAATCTCCATAACACTCGCACCATTTGACTCACTGTCGATTTGTTCACTGTGTCCTCTGCTGGAATGTGAGCTCCACTGGGGTGAGGATTTGCACATGGTTTTACTTTGGAAAACTCTGGGCCTGCAGTAGAAGTTCAATCAGTTACTTGTCATTGCACAAAGTAAATTTGAGAAACGTTGGATAAAATAAAGTTAAAACAAACTACACCCTACAGTGGGAGTCCCCAAGGCTGTTATTATGCTGATTTACATTCCAAACCCCACGGGAGGTATACAGCATTTCTCCAATAGCCTCCTTCCTGCCCACCCACCCACCCTCTTCTCGCCACAGGGCACATGCTGTGGGACACAGCTCGGCACAGGCTGCTCTGACTCCTGGGCCTAAGAAAACAAGTTCATTCCCCTTAGCTCCTGTATTCCCACCATGCCCTGCAGAATTCAGATGTTAATTCAAAATTAACATACCGTGCAGTACCAAGAATATACTACATTGAAAAAAAAGACACAGAGAACAAATTACACATTTGATAGTGAACCAAAGAACACAGAGAGAGAATAAAACCTATTCCAGGGAATGGCCCATAACTGACTAAATTTAAATGATGTTTCTCTGAGTCCCAACACCTTCTGTCTGACCTTCAGAATTATCAAAATGAAAGTTTGAATTACACGGGAAATAAATGAAAGAATCTGCCCTGGAGAGAAGCACCGATGGCATGAAAAGGCGTGGCAAAAATAACTGCTCGTTTCCTCAAAGACCTGGTACAATACATGAGAAAGTCAAGTCATTTTAATGGCCTATGTATGTAAAGCAGCAAAAATCCTGCAGGTTAACCTTTAGAAAAAAGCTGGCAAAAATACATAACAGAAGAGCAGGACCTCTGAGTATTTGAGTCCCATTCAACTCTAACGAAGCCTTTTCTGTGTGTTATCCCATTCTTATATTAGCAGCTGCATCGGGAATGAGAGGATTCATCTTGAAAACTGATGGTGTGGAGTTGGCATCCCAGCATGGTCGCCGTCTTCATGGGGAGAGCAGGTCGCTGGTGCAGCCTTTCACAGTTTGTTAAATCCTTCGCAGCGTTGAGAAATGCAGTGCAAAGCTAAGGTGGGACCATCCATAACAAGGTAGACCCGGAGTCTACACAGCCAAGTTAAATTGCCTGTCATCTTCTCACATATTGAGCTAGTCATACAGACTTTGAATTACTATGAAAAGCACTGTATATTTAACAGGCAACATCTTTAAAATGAAAGTAATTGAAAAAAAAATCCATACCAGAACAAAAAATAAAAAGCTGAAGAAATATATGAAATGCTTATTCAATTGTCAAGAATTTATCACCATCAGCATCAAATTGATTTCAAAAATCCTCCCAGGAATCTCAGGGAACAGATTTGACCAAAGAACACTCCTTAGGACACTCCTCTTCTATAACTGGTTGTGTGGCCATATGTTCTTAAGGAAATTTCTGCTTTCACAATGGATGAGATTTCAGGATACCTTTGCCAAAGTCCCAGGCCAGCCCCTAACTAACCACATAGCCTGCCCAATTCCTGTAGCCTCCTCTATAAAATGGAGATTGTGCTTCTGACCCTATCCTCCTTGACAGGGATGTTGGATAATAGATAAGAAAACCTCTTTTGAAACAGCAGCTTTTAGGAGATTTCTGTGAGGATGAGAGGATAGGAGGAAGAGCAAACCAGTTGTAAGGGAGATGTTAGGTTGGCGGCCCCGGGATTAGGGAGATAGCCAAACAACAGGATTGCCCTTTGCCACTTCAAATTAATCTGGGAGCAGTCTTCACAGCAATTAGAACTTTCCAACAGGAAGCTCATTTCCTACCTGAATATCTCTTCAGTATATAGGCAAACAATAATAATAAATGCTCCTTAAATTATCTTCACATCTCCAAGTTGTTAACATACCTACTGGCAATATCGAAATGTTGGTTGAAAGATGGTCAACTATGAAGCTACTTAATAACCCGGTTTGCAACAACTGGCTGACAAAGCTAAGTGGGTATCTCGGGGGGAAAAAATCTTAAAATCAAAATGGTAACAATCAGAGCACATTTCAAGAACAGGTAAAAAGTTCTCTCTGAGCCATTCTTCCTGTGTTCACCTTGCTCTTTTGCAGAGAGCCAGCCTCTCCCCTTCCGAATACCAATTTTCCTCCTTTCCACTAATCTTGAGTAAAACAGATGTTCCACTCTTCATACACTGCCGTGCACACAGACCTGGTTTTTTCTCTCTCTGCCCTGCTGACTTGGTTAGATGGCAGCCACGTCCTCAGCTCTCTGCAGCGCCGTGGCCCTGTGGAACTGCATCTGTTAGCTCCCACAGTCCTCTGCGTATAACCACATCCACATCTGGCTCTGCATCATGAAAGAATGTGTTCTCCAAGAAGCTCTGTGTTGTCTTGAACTTCATGGTAATCTGCTCTCCTGTTCGCTGCTGGCAAGTGTGCAACATACCAACTACACATGATCTCCTCTTCACAAAAAAAAACAAAACAAAAAAAAACAACCAGTTAACAGGGAAACTATCTGCTTGGTGTCTTCTTGATTTTTCTAAGGCATACAGAGTTCCGGTTGAATGTGACCAGACATGAGGATGCGAGCTATTGGTGACACTAGGCTGGCGAGAAAGGGCTACATGTCATGGAAGAATGACCGCCCTAAAGTCACCATCATTCATTGCCATCACCCCCACAATACCAATCAAATTAATAGCAATGTTCATGTTTTAATAGTTCACAGTTAAAAAGACATCCCTTAAAATCTTTGCTACTTCTATTGACAATCTAAGTAAAAGCCAGCGTGCTTGCACTGTAAAACTAGCCGCAGAACTTCAGACCCGTTCTCCTAATCCTCTGCTCTCCCAAACACATCCTGCCAAGTGCATTCTACTCAAACGTCAGGTTCCTGTTGACCCAGAACTAGTTGTGTCACTGATCTTCATGCTCTGACCAGGGACTGAGACAACCTTACTCTCTGTGCAGTGTGAGAAGGGAGTCTGGAGGGTAATGTGTGGAGGGAAGATGTGAATCCACTCACATCTAAAGTCACGTTAACAATCCAAAAAGCCACAGGGGTGCCTTTCTCAGGTGTGACCATGCCAGCTTTTGGAATTCTCATGATGAGAGGTGCAGATCAACCTTCGGGGCCTCCAGGAAGCTTTCATATGATAGAATAGAGGGGTTTTTTTCCCCACTAAAATATAACAGTTGATGTATTAAAAGCTCAGTGAGTTTAGTCACTTTTTATCTTTCCCTTTAAATCTGAATGATTGTACTGAGCTTTTAAGGTCTGTGCCAGCTAACTAGGGCATTTTAGTAATCTATTTTTAATATGTACCAACTTCTGTTCTTTTTAGTTCTGCCTTAAGACATACTTTTATCTTTTACTGGTATGCAGAGATCATCAAAAAATATAAGTTCTCCATTATATGACAACTCGTAATGAGCCTTAATGAAGCCTGGGAACAGCTGTTTAGAAACTCCTGTTGAATAGCTTCCTAAGCAGCATGCACTCATAGCCTCTCCGCACCGCGCCCTTGCCCGCATCACAGAACTCCTCACACATATAATGAGAAGGGTGAGAATGAAATCTTTTTCCATTTTCATTAGGTATTTTCTTTTCGTCAGAATGCTAATACACTATTATGAGTTAGTGCATTATGAATCATCAGCTCAATGCCTTTTACCCTTTTAATTACATTCCTTCATAGAGCAGAAAAGAAAGTAAATGTTACCATGCAAATGCCTTCAGAATTCATGCCTTGGGTAAAAATGAGGGTGGGAGAGAGCAAACAGAACAAACTGACTTTTCAATGATATGGCAGACATGTTGCACATGCAAAGTGGTGAGAATGAAGCTCAACTCGAATGATTTCAAATAAGGGCTACACTGAGAAATTTAAAGGATTTTAGCTTCACTGTATAGCAGGGATTGGGAATCTGTGGCTCTTCTGATGGCTGCATCTAGCTCGCAGACAAATCTTTAATAAAAAAAATAATAACGTTAAAAATATAAAACATTCTCATGTATTAAAATCCATTCATTTCCTACTGCTCATGTTCTTGGGTGCAGGTGCCTGGAGCCAATCACAGCTGTCCTCCAGGACAACACCAAATTTTTATTGGATAATGCGTAATGTACACGGGTCTTTGTATGGCTCTCGCAGAATTATATTTTAAAATATGTAGCGTTCATGGCTCTCTCAGCCAAAAAATTTCCCAACCCCTGCTGTATAGGTTAATATGTATTAAGAACAACTAAAATAAACTGCCAATATGAGCTTAATCTACCTTCCCATGTATCCTTTCCAATGGACTCATCTAGTTTTCCTGATATTTTTTCCAACATGTCAAGTATCTCAGAAGCAAGTTCATCATCATGACAGTGTCACTATCGCACTCTCGTGGTCCACATCACTTCAAACAGCCTGCTTTCCTATAGGTGTGTGTTTTTAACTGTCACTTTAACTGGTTGATTTTATATCTAGTACAGCCCTCATCGGAACCTTTTCCTCTTGCCTTTGTAAAGTGGAATGTAATGATCTAGTTGGCACTAAGTACAGGAATAACCCAGCACCTAGCACAGTGAGTGAATGCCAAGGGCTAGCTGACTTGTCTACCTCGTCTCCTTATCTCCAATCTTTGGAATATTCAAAGCATTCCCAGACTGCTTAACTTTTCCCTTCTGGTTGCTTACACTTGCATTTTCATCATCTTTACTATTTTACATCACTGTTTTTATTCCTCAAAGTATTCTAGCAACATATTCCAAAATAAAAGAAAATACAGTTTGTTTATTGAAAAATAGACATTATATTTTTTCAAATAGGACTAATATAGATGTTTTACTATTTCCTTTGAACAATTATATAAATACAATGAAGAGAACATGAAATGGAAACCCAATATCCACCTTTGATGGAACTAAATGACATCTGTAAGTCAAATCACATAATATGAACAAAAGCTGCAGACTGTAGGAAAAAATCAAAAAGAAGTATAGGAAAAACTCATGAGGATGTGAACATGGCTGCAGGTCTCAGAGAAAAAGGCATGAGAGCATTATCCCCCAGAGCTAGTGCCATATACTTGTGAGCAAAGTCAATAATCCTTCACGTATAAATGAAGATGGTGCCTGTGGCAGTACAGAGAGGTAACTCACATGCACAGCCATACTTGAAGGAAGCAGACTGTTTCCGAGGCAAACTATAGGAGACTGGTGAGAGCTACTTTGCATTGCTAATCTCAATTTCCTGAAAAAGTAAAGGCTAACAAACTCATTTACACAGAGCAAAAAGACGACATTTTAAAAAATAAAGAAACAAACCTCATTAACACATTATTTTGTTTCAAGAATTGTTGTTCATATGAAACAGGTGTTAAGAGACATTCTTTGTAAAAGTTTAAAAAATAATTACTTTAAGCTTTGTGGGCCACATACAATTTCTGTACATTCCTCTCCTTCTCCTTCTCCTTCTCCTTCTCCTTCTCCTCCTCCTCCTCCTCTTTCTTCTCCTTTCTTGCAATCTATTAAAAATATAAAACCCTCTGAGTACACAGATTGTACAAAAAAAGAGGATGAGCTGTATCAGAGCTACAAGCTGTAGTCTGCTGTCTTCTGGACTAGAACATGGGCCTGGTCACTCTCATGGTCCCCTAACAAAAAAGCCATGTAAATAATTGTCTAAAAATGTGGGTAAGTCCTGCTGGGGGTGAGGACGATGGAGATGCAAAGACCCAACTCCAGGGACCAGGTTCAGTGATGCAGATTCACTTTATCCAGGAAGTAAGCCAGCTTATATATTTATACATGGGTTCAACCTATAGGGTGTTACAGCGTGTTACTCAAAGCCAATGACTGAAAAGATCAGGGAGCTGCGTGGTTGGCACTAAGTCACTTCCTTATAGCAGGTGAGCTCTCTTCCTGGGTATGCCAAGGAGGGTTCTGGGAGCTGGAGTATTCTCACAGCATTGCATCAGCCGCAGCTGCTAGGAATGCATTCTGTGCTCAATCCACATCTCCCCATTCTCTTTTAACTAAGGCCAATTGGACTTGATGAATGACAGCTTGCTGTTGTTATAGCTTCTGAATGCTATGCATTATGCAACAGAACCCTAGTAGAACTAAAACAACTATAATATATATTATACTATATGCTAATAGATTAGCTGGATTAAACAATGAGCCAAGCTTCTGTAATGTTTGACTAGTTAGGAAATAGAACAGGGGTCTTAAACAGGGGATTCCTCCTAGGGGTCTCGATGTCATTTCCCTCACATTGTGTTACAGAGACCATCTAGGTGCCATTAAACACAGTTCCATTTTGATTATAAAAAATGGATGGAGGTCCATGCACAACCCATCCCACAAAGGTCCCAGCATCCAGACACGAAACGGATGGCTTGCTGTGGGCTGCGTACTGCATATGGTTGCAGGGCACATTACACAAATTACAGCAACATGACAAATCATACAATTTCAACAATTACAAAGTACATTTCACCAGTCTCTGAGTACTTTTCCAAAAGCAAAAAATGTCCTCAGCCTTCTTTCTAGCCATGGGAAAAGCTTCCCAGGGCAGGGGAAGGGCCTCCAGCAAAGCCACCCCCACCCCCATCAGGGTATTTCACATTGTCCAAAATCCGTAAGTCCATCCAACAAAGGAGCCAGTGCTCACTCCCGTCGTAGTCCAGGAAATATGTCCATGCACATGGGGACTCAGCCACCCCCCTCATTCCTGCCATCCTGGTAGGTCTTACACTGTCCCAAAGAGGAGCACGTGGCAATGGCAGTCAGCATTTCCATCTCTGCTCCAAAGAGCATGCTGGCATCCACCCCTCTGTCCCAAAATGTCAGCAAACCCACCAGCAGCTTAGCAGGCACTCCCTGCCGTTCCAGTGGCCACTCAGTCATGCAAGCCTGGCTTCCATTCATTCTCCCTCTGCAGCTGCTGCCATTTACCTTCTGGAGTCTGCAAACCGCAACTCTGGCCCAATTCTCATCTTCCAAAGATGAAATGAAAACACCAGCTCACGCTGCTGCCGGGCTCAAGCCCCGGGCTGCCACCACCTGCATCTGGGAGTCAGCGGTTACTATAGCACACATAAGCAAGAACAGAGCACTAGGGCCTGGGGGCCCATCAGGGGCAATTCTCTGGGCCTGCCCTGCCAAAGCCTCCACATCTCCCCAGGTGATGGGGCACACACGCTGGCCATGAGGTCTTCTTCTGAAGCGCTGAGGACCTCTCCCCTCAGGCGTAGTCAGTGTGGAGAAGGCCAGGGCTATGGCTTTGGACAGGTGAAGACTGAACCACTTAGTGGGTGCCCAAGAAACCCTGTCAAGCAGGTTGGGGGGTTCCTGGGATCCAAATTGGCCGTCCCTTGGATGCCAGTTAGGTCCCTGTCTGACATTGGGTGCCAGTTGTGGACAAGTCCTGTCGGGGGTGAGGATGACAAAGACGCAAAGACCCGACTCTGGGGACCAGGTTTAGTGATGCAGATCCACTTTATTCAGGAAGTAAGCTAGCTTACGTGCACAGGTTCAGCCTATAGAGTGTTACAGCGTGTTACTCAAAGCCAATGGCTGAAAAGATCAGGGAGCTGCGTGGTTGGCGCTAAGTCACTTCCTTATAGCGGGCGAGCTCCCTTCCTAGGTATGCCGAGGAGGGTTCTGGGAGCTGGAGTATTCTCACAGCATTGCATCAGCCACAGCTGCTAGGAATGTGCTCTGCACTCCACCCACATAAAAGGAATTGATGTTATTTAAAGATGAGCAATATAAGAACCCATTGAGACATCTGCATAAAGTAATAAAAAAGGAGAGAAACCCATAGCAGAAAAATGACATTCAAAAAATAATTTTTTGTGGACCAGATAAAAATATTGGATTGAATTTTGTAAAAATTCAATGAATTAATCACTTATATAAAGACAATCACAGCAGAGATACAATATCCATCTATAATGTAGGTCTATAAGGAGATATTTTTGTCTTCTTTTCCACTGCCCTATTAGTAGTCCCTTGAATAGTGCCTGGCACACAGTGAGTGTGTGTGTACACACACACACACACACACACACACAATAATTTGGGAAACTTTCCTGAAAGAAAAAGAGTTAGAAACTTACAGGTTCAAAGTGCATACGCTGTTCTACCAAAAATAAACAGGTAAACAAATAAATGATAGAGAATTATACTATTATATAAATTTATAAGATCTATAAAAATGAATACAGATAAAGAAAAGTAACAACATCTGTGAGGATATACTTAAAGATGTCTTTTCTGGTAAAGATAAAAAATATCCTTTAGTCATTCAGGATAGATCAAGTCACTTATATCAGATATAAGTGAGACAGGTGTCGAACTTGCTTTTGTATGGCAACATCTCACACAACAAGACAGTGGAGTAAGTCTTCTAGGAGATCAGCAGAGTGTGATCCAAGAATTTAATTACTAGTGATACTGTTCAAATATAAAGATAATAAATAAATCACGCCACATACACAATACCTCAGGGGATAGAGGTCTCAAGATACCTTCTTAAGGAAACTATTAAAGAACCAATTTCAGCCAACTAAGGAGAAAGCAAAGAAACAATGGCAAAAGGGCTGACAGTGAGCACCAAGTCTGTTCAAATATGAGACTAAGGATAGAACAGGGGGTTATTACAGAAGAGAATGTAAATACTATAAATCCAGCATTTGTAAGTGTCATCAATAACAAAAGTTGGAAAAAGAAGAAGATAAAAGAAGGTAGAAGGAAGTACAATATATTGACTCCCACATTTGACAGCTTAAGGTACAAAAGCCACAAGATGCATAAACAAAAATATTTAGTATTGAACTATTTGTGATGTAAAACATTGGCAGCAACATAAATAAACATCAATAAGACACTAGATAAATACTTTAATGCATGTCTATACAAGAGACTATCTGTGCATTAAAAGAATGAGGTTACTTTATAAACTGATAGGGAAGAATTTCAGACATGATGTTAAGTTAAGCTAAAGCAAGTTACTCAGTTCGGCATGTAGAGAATGCTATCATAAATCGATCAATTGATAAATAGATAGATAATAAAAGGAAGGAAGGAAAGAAGGAAGGAAGAAAGGAAGGGAAGAAGGGAGGGAGGGAGGGAGAGAGGGAGGGAGGGACGAAGGAAGGAAGGAAGGAAGGAAGGAAGGAAGGAAGGAAGGAAGGAAGGAAGGAAGGAAGGAAGGAAGGAAGGAAGGAAAGAAGGGAGGGAGGGAGGGAGGGAGGGAGGGAGGGTGGGAGGGAGGGAGAGAAAGAGAAAGAGAAAGAGAAAGAGAAAGAGAAAGAGAAAGAGAAAGAGAAAGAGAAAGAGAAAGAGAAAGAGAAGGAAAGAGAAAGAGAAAGAGAAAGAGAAAGAAAAAGAAAGGAAAGAATCGCTAGAAAATTACATGTAGATATATCAGTCTATAGCAGAAACTACCCTTGTAAGAAAAAAAATATGGCCAATTCAATTGTGGTAATGAGAAAAGGGTATGTTTTACAGAGTACACATTTTTATTCCTTTAAAAATTTGTACATTGTGCATGACTTATCTGACCATAAGAAAAATGAATTAAATAATTCTGTTGGTTAAATAACAAGCCAACATTACATTTATCTCAGATTATCTGAAGGGACTGAAAAGAGACAAAGACAACACAGAGGTCCTCCCTCTATATAATAACGCTCAAAGAGTCCTGCTCAGATAAAATTGTGTTGGGGTGGAAGGGAAAAATGAAAGGGTCCATATTAGGTCAACATGAAAAAGTTCCACATCAGGGAATGTTTTCATCAGCTAACAAAAGGGTCATGCTGAACTTTTTTATGTTGACCTAATATGGACCCTTTCCTCAGCTAAAAGTAATTTCATCAGCTAACTAAAAAGCAAAGATAAAATGCAAAGAGACACAGTCAGAGGGTTTTATATGCAGAAAAATGAATGAAAAGGCTAGATTGATCATTTTCTCCATTCTATGCGCAGGGTCCAGGTGAGGAGTTGAGTGGTTTGAGGCTAACAGCACAAAATAAAATGGGTGGGGTTCCCTTGAGAGTAAAATGAGACCTTTTTCTAGTCCCATATTTTCTCCTTTAAAACTACCGTGGAAAGAAACCCAGGCTGGTCAGACAACCGCAATCAGTGAAAGACAGTTGTGTTTTGACTTCTTTTCCGATGTGTTTTCCTTGTATCAAACCTGGAGACACTTCCTGCTCCAAGAGGCGCCACATCTCTGGACCCCACTAGGACTCTCTTCCATTTCCTGTTTTGATTGTTGCTGTCCAATAAATGGTTTTTGCTTTAAAGACTTCTGTGTTGAATATTTAATTTAATTAGCTCCACAAAGGAAAGAAGGAAACAATACAAGGGATTCAGCTCTGAAAGCTGTAAGTTAATGTCGGTGTCTCCAACCTAACTAGCCACCTGATAGAGATGACTACTGTCATTTGGGCTTACGCCATCTCTAGAGAATGGCTGGATTCAGGATTTTATGGAGGTACAAGAGTTGAAATTGAAATTCTTTTATGAATAAAAACTATTTGGTTTATCATACACATAACCACTTAACTTTAGCCTAATTACATAACAATATAATTAATATGGGGTTATAAAATAACTACGTACTCTATCTCTGAATTACAGACCTCATGAAATTCCTCAATAGTTTTTTCTTTTGGTTTGGCCTAAATTCTTTCACTTACACTTTTTAATTTTCATTTTGTTTCTCAGTATTTTTTTTTAGCTGACCTGTATCTACACTAGTCCTATGTTATATAACTACCATGTTTCCCCAAAAATAAGGCAGTGTCTTATATTAATTTTTGCTTCTAAAGACACACTAGAAGTGTGTCTTTATTTTCAGGGGATGTCTTGTTTTTTCATGAACAAGAATTCACATTTATTGTTGAACAAAAAATCAACATTTATTAATATACTGTAGTCATGTCATTACAAACATCAGCATAACCAGCCAAACTTTGAATTCCATCAAGAATTTCTTGTGAACCTGACTGGGCAGTGGCACAATGGATAGAGCATCGGACTGGGATGCAGAAGTCTCAGGTTCGAGACCCCGAGGTCGCCAGCTTGAGCGAGGGCTCATGTGGTTTGAGCAAAAGCTCACCAGCTTCAGCCCAAGGTCGCTAGCTCAAGCAAGGGGTTACTCGTTCTGCTGAAGGCCCACGGTCAAGGCACATATGAGAAAGCGATCAATGAACAATTAAGGTGTTGCAATGCACAACCAAAAACTAATGATTAATGCTTCTCATCTCTCCGTTCCTGTTTGTCTGTCCCTGTCTATCCCTCTATCTCTCTCTCTCTCTCTCTCTCTCTCTCTCTCTGTCTCTGTAAAAAAAAAAATTTCTTGTGACTCTATTTCCATGTACAAAAATCTACCCTATTTCCCTGAAAATAAGACAGTGCCTTAAGTTAATTTTTGCTCCTAAAGACGCACTAGGTCTTATTTTCAGGGGAGTCTTTATATTTCTAAGCTTGAAAAAAAATTACACTAGGTCTTATTTTGGGGGGATGTCTTATTTTCAGGGAAACGGTAGTATATCACTGACATTATTACTTTTTAAAAGAGAATTTTTTTCTAAAGGCAATTGCTTATATTTCACTTTAGGTTCCCAGTTTTTACCGAATGCATTTCTACGGAGATTTTGGTTTCCTTTTTTCTGTTCTTAAAATGACTGTTACTTGTGACCAATGAGTGATTGTGCCACTTTCTAAGTCTAGAGTAGACACTTTGCATTTCCTCCCTACTTTTCTCGATGAAATGTGAGTTACTCATTTTGCCCTATAGGCAAAGAGGGAAATGCTACATTCCATGTCCGCACACTCCTAAATGAAGTCTGAACAAGCACATATTGTCCACAGGGATGAACCACAGAGTCCAGTACCCTGGCTGTGTGAAAGCAGGGTACTTGCTGAGTACTCAGGCTATCGTCTATAAACAGAGATGATGGTTATTACCATTTAGCTATTTATGATTGTTTACAACTGAAAAACTGTATGTATATGAGTTCTCCATCCACTTCATGGTATATGAACACACACAACCCTAGCCAAAAACTTCATTTAGATTATACTACGTTCATCTAAAAGCTAACATTTCCATAACACATATTAGCTAAATTACATATACTTTATATACAATTTATAAGTTATATATAATTTCTCTCACCTAAAAGCTGACATTTTAGTAACACATCTATTGGATAAATTATATATAAATATATATATGGTTTACCTAATATATAAGTTATACACATACATATACATACATATTTTAGGACACTTATTTTAGAAAACTTATTTTAATTTTTGGTTATCAATAATTCTATACTAGTAAAGTTTCACTTAATAAGGGTAAATGGAAATTCAGGATAAAACACTCTACTCCACATATAAGCACAGTTGCTAAGCTGCCTCAGTGCAACCTTCACTTAAAAACAGAGGCATCATAAAAAGTACTCCTCTCATCTTCAATCTTTTAGCTGTACAAAATGTTGATGATTAAAACAAAAAACATGTTTAGACCTAGTTGCAATGAAAATGTTTTCTCCTATTTAATAAGAGAAAATCACTTTGCGAAAGAAAGTATTGAATAATTCTTGAATAGCTTGTTCAGTCTTTTTGGTGACTTCTTAATATAAATCAAACTTTTTAAAGTGCTACCTTAAATCTTCATGCTTTCCTTATTTATTCTTGCTTGTTTCATAAAGTAGAAGACAAATATACAGCTGTGATGGTTTATCTTAGTGTAAGGTATTGGAATGGTCGGCCGTCTTTACCAATTGAAAATTCAAAAATGGAATGGGGAGAAGGTGTGTGTGTGTGTGTGTGTGTGTGTGTGTGTGTGTGTGTGTGTGTGTAAGAAATTTTAGGAATAAATAAACAGAGAATATAAAATATTTTTAAAGTCAAAGTGCTATTCACTTTGGATTCTAAGACAACTGCTTGAACCTCTACAAAAGCAATAGAAATACAAGTTATAGCTTTTCAGCCCCTGCAAGGGAAATGCAGATTGTGTCATTTCCATCAGAGCTCTATAGTTTGTGATACCATAATTCACATTCACAACATATCCACAACCAAATACAGTGTCCTGCACATAATAAACACTTAGCATATTTAATAAGTAAAATGAAATATAAATTATAATTCTTGGAGCAGCCATTAAGGCAATTACAGGAGATTATTTTTTTTTTTTTTTTTTTTGCTCATCTCATTCTTTTGACAATGACACAAATACACTGGCTCCTAGGAGGAGAGAAAGAAAAAAGAGGAAAGAAAACTGAGAGTTACAGAAAACAAAATCAGATGGGCATCCTATGAGAAAACATTAATAGAATCCTAAGGACTGAAACTAAAAGAGTTCACCAATGAATAAAGTAAAGCAATGATAACCATTATCAGTCATTGCAATGACTTGAGAAAACTGTAAGGTTATTGTATATATTAAAGGAAAGTTAAAAATTATTAATGAAGCAATATGAAAAAAATCTCTATTATATAGAAAGTATTGATTGGTTAAGGAGACAAAAAGAAAAAGGCAGAGTCAACCACATAAGTGTTGCTAATGAAATCCAGAATTCAAGACTCGGTTGCGTTCTGTAATTTCATCAGAGGCATTGAAAAAACTAACTTCATCACATCCACGTAACACCAATTTGGTTCCCAAACTTGTTGCAATGGAGGCATGAGCTGATGAGATGGACAATGATTAGAGACACTGCTTGCAAAATAAAATATTTTAAATTTTTAGAAATGTTTCTAATTGTAGATGCCATCATCTTGGTGGCCAAAGATAAACAGAAGAATGAATAAGAAACCCATCTTCCTAACATTATGCCTTGGAGCAGTGAAGATCAATAGAACATAGTAGGAACTTTCTTCCCGCCTTTAGATTCCGCTGAGGAATAACCTGAAGACCAGAAACCCTCGGTTTATTCTAGTTGTTGTACAACACCGAACCGAACCTCTCTGGTTTTCGATCTTTGCCAAAATGAATGTATTATACCAGATAATTCTGTCCAGGTATACTTTTATTATTATACAACTTTCACTACATAAATTCAAAGATGTGAAAATTACAGTCGTCACCCAAGTGATTGGATTAATGCTGTCAGCCTTTCTAGGTGTCCTGGGTGAACATAAGTCCTTTATCCTAAATAGAATTTTTAAATGCCTGTGTTCGGCATGTAATTCTTGAAATTATCCTTTCAACTCAGTGCGCACAGACAGCCTCAGACACAGTGCAGTTCAGTCGCTCAGGACACCAAGCTACGTCCTTGTCTGCAATGGTTAGAAATATTTCTTAATGAAGGTCTGTCCCTTTGCTCCCGTGCCATGTGTCTGTAGTTTCTAAATGGAAACTGGAACACGGGTTTATTATTAGTTTTGGATACACAGATATAGTTGGAATAATGTTTTTCTCTCTTGTCAAGAGTTTACCAGGAAAGGGAGGTGGCAGCTATCAGGGCACAGATCTGCTTAGAACCCTCAACTAATCTAACTGTCTTGTCTCCTTGTCTCACCCAGACAGGATGTCTACTGTTGGGGGCTTGTTAATTAATAAATTATCCAATGAAATGTTTTGGTCCAACTTCTTTTTATCATTCCTCTTTTTATTTTTTACTTTTTGAGAGAGAGAGGGATGAAGAGAGAGAGAGAGAAGCATCAACTCGTTGTTCCACTCAGTTGTGCATCCTTTGATTGCTTCTCACATGTTCCTTGACCAGGGGTCAAGCCTGAAATCTCAGGGTCGTGCTGGCACTCTCAGGATCCAGCTGGCTACCCAAGGATCAAACAAGCAACCTTGGTGCTCTGTCTGGGTTTATGCTCTATCCACTGTGCAACCGGCCAGGGCACTCCAACTTCTTCAATGATGTATAGACTTCCTACACAACCAATCATATTTAGCTTAGGGAATCTTATGCTTCAGAAAATAGTATTGTTTTTCTTTCTGTTTTAATCATTAGTTGTAATGGTTGGATTTGTTTATATACTGAAGACAAACAGGGGAATAAAACCAGCAACACAGAAAATCATGTTTGCTCATACTGATTTTTTACAAGATGGCTATGCTTTCTGCTCCACAAAACACTAGTTATACAAGAAAAAATGCTGCCCAGTTGAACACAGGGACCTCCAGAGGAATACTCAAAGCACTCAGATACCCCAGCTTTTTTCTTAATGTCCTTACCCACCTGCACTGCCTTCTAAGTGGACATTATGCTATACTCCTGGGTGCATGAACTTTGCCTGTTGGAAAGCATTAAATAAAGCAATCCAAATCTCACAAATATCTGGACACCATAGATGTTGAGAAGCTAAAGTAATAAAACCTTTTAAAATAAATGAGAGAGCCGGTGACAGATCCAGGGGAAGGGAACGAAAGGACCCCTAGCTGCGCCATCGCCGACCAGTATGCTGGAGGCACAGACACGAGGCACGCCTGCGGGCTTCCATTCTGAGGGGGCAGCACACAGGGGTGCCGGGCACAGGCGGCTGCAGGGCACAGGCGGCTGCAGAGTGGCATGCCCTACCCAGCGGTCCGGCTCATTGGCAGGCACAAGCAACAGGCATCTGGGCCAACTCGAATAAAAGAGTTTTTGCCTTAAAAAATAATGATGTCCATGCTTCTATTTCTTCAAGATACTTCAAATGCCACATTTCACCACATTTATTCATACCAATCAAACAATGGTTTTTTTTCAAAATATATTGTAATGTGTATCTATATTTACTGTAATATTACTGTATATTTTTGGAATCTAAGTAAGATGCCTAAAGTAAGATGAGGTTAGGATTGTATGTTTTTATTAAGTCTATGTTTTTAAAGACTATATAAGATTGCAATAACTTTATTGCATGAAATTCTATAATGTAGTTATTTTTAAGAACACATATACTATATACATTGTGAGAGAAATGCTATTGTTAAAATACTAATGTACTTAAGAATTTCCTTTTTTAGCACTAATTCCTTTGAGTCTGTCCTGTTGGATTAAGTCATTTGTCAACCTAAGGCAATACTATCCCTGAAGCTGTGTTGTTTAAACAATAGTTATTTCATAAAATTTAATTTGCATCTATAAGGAACTCTTGATCTTATTATCCATTCTGAGATGACTGCTTACCTTTTTCATGAGTCAGAGCTCCATAAGACTTTGCTAAAGCCTTGAGATTGTTGAGGTGAAGAAGGTGCTGGTCATGCAATGCCTCGGGTGAGGAGAGGGGATGTAGAATGGGAAAGAAGAATAAGGAGAGAAAATCAATAGTCATGGAGTGAGTAGAGTAAGATGAAACTACTGGCAATAGGAAGGAAAGATGATGTCAACAACACCTCACCAGAGTTCTTAGCTACCTGAAATGACAGCAAACTGAGACAAATGAGAAATAATGGTGACTGACATCCCCTATGTAACGTGTAAGCTGGCATCTGAATATCACTTTAGAGTTTACAAAGTTCATTTGACACCCACTCTCTCCCTGTGTCCCCCCCCCCCCTTAAGTTAGATTCTATCATCATTCTCAACTCACTGATGGTGGTACTCGGTGAAGTTTACACAGGGTCAGAGATGCGAGACAGGACCCATCCAGATCCACAGACCCCAAGCCATGTGCTGTCTCTCACATTCAGATGCCAAATGGATATCAACCAACCTACCACCAACCCGCCTCCATCGTCACTCAACTTTAGAGAAGACTCAGGAAAGCTAACCACACCTAGGGTCTAAGAGCTTCTGTGGCAACTTCGTAGGCTATTTTTTCCAGAATTTTTAAAATAATATAGATTACATTTTCCTTATCTCTGTTGAGAAACTCTTTGCTACTTCCTTCATCTCAAACAAAACAAGGATTCTTTTAACCAAGAGACACATACTCAGAATTTTTTTTAATTTTAAATGATAAGAACCTCATCAGTGGAAAAAAAAAAAGAGATATACTCTTAAAATCTTAGCTATCCCTTTTACCTAATTAATGACAGATACTGGATTAATGATTAGATACCTAATGGTCCCTGACTTGCGATGGTTCACTTAGAATTTTTCAACTTTTTGATGGTGTGCAACAATAGCCTTTCAGTAGAAACTGTACTTTGAATTGGACTTTGACCTTTTCTCAGGCTAGCAATGTGAAATACAATACTCTCGTAATGCTGACAGCCAGGTGAGCACATTCCCAGTCAGCCCTGCACTCACGAGGGGAAACAACCGAAACTCTATAGTGAACTAGGCCACCTGGTATTTCTGTATATTGTGCCCTGAGCACATTTAAGGTTCCCTAGGTTAACCTATGATGTT
The DNA here is from genome assembly GCF_036850995.1 of Saccopteryx leptura. NCBI lineage: Eukaryota > Metazoa > Chordata > Mammalia > Chiroptera > Emballonuridae > Saccopteryx > Saccopteryx leptura. The sequence goes on along the minus strand of NC_089503.1, from coordinate 204,663,419 downwards.
CGGCAGGTTAGGTACACTTAAATGTATTTTCAACTTATGATAGTTTTGATTTAAGATGGGTTTATCTGGATGTAACCCCATCCTAAGTCAAGGAGCATCTGTAAACAAATATAAAATGTGCAGCTAATTCAGTTTTTTTGTTTTCATCCAGATACTTGGTATTGGCAAGTCTGCACCCAAAAAACAGTTGACTCAGCCAACTAAGTAGCAAAAACAAGAAGTCACATCAGTTATGAGCTATGCACACAAAATCACAAGTAATGAGAATTTTTGCTAATCAACCAGTTGTCAAGGAGCCTTGAAAATACAGCCTAATCAGCACACAGCAAAGTTCCTATATCATGGATGCACTTGTCTGTTTCAAAGTATTCTATAGCAATTGTCAGAAAGAGGAGTTTATTTCTGAATGCTAGCATGTATTGGAACAAAATCCAGAATGATTAAGTCTTCTGGCATGAATTTTAGCTATTACAGCTGTTTGCAATATATATGTGCTACATCTATATTTGAAATCTCTGCTGGTGCCATTCACCATCTGCCCATAGATGGGTGAAAATGCCTATGTTTTTTGTTCATTGCTTATGAAACTGCGTGTAGATATTTGCCAAACCTATATTATTTCCCCTAGTCTTTTTCAAGCATCTAATCAATATCCCAGAAATGTTAAAGTAAAAAAGTTTAAAGTCTCTCAAAGCCACCAGTGTAATTTGCCTTTTAAATGAGAAGATGGGGAGGACACCTGTCACAGTAATTTTGACCCTCTAGTTTTGATTAACTATTTCAGAATGGTCTGAATATCCAGAAAACTGACTTCCAGATCTCTAACCTCTGGAATACAGTGGCAAAGGACATCTAGAAACACTAAGATAGTGTCACAAGTCCCAGAGTCACCAGACTATTCACTGGTCTTGAATAGTAGAATCCTGACTACCCCACTTCGTCATTTTCTCCTAAGACAGAATTCTCACACAACTGATTGTTGGGTGGCTAGACATTAGTGGATTTGTGAGATGAAAATAGAAAAGAAGGCCCTGGCCAGTTGGTTTAGTGGTAGAGCATCGGCCTGGCATGCGGAAGTCCCGGGCTCGATTCCCGGCCAGGGCACACAGGAGAAGCGCCCATCTGCTTCTCCACCCCTCCCCTTCTCCTTCCTCTCTGTCTCTCTCTTCCCCTCCCGCAGCCGAGGCTCCATTGGAGCAAAAGATGGCCCAGGTGCTGGGGATGGCTCCTTGGCCTCTGCCCCAGGCGCTAGAGTGGCTCTGATTGCGACAGAGCGACGCCCCGATGGGCAGAGCATCGCCCCCTGTTGGGCGTGCCGGGTGGATCCTGGTCGGGCACATGCGGGAGTCTGTCTGACTGCCTCCCCATTTCCAGCTTCAGAAAAAATACAAAAAAAAAAAAAAAAAAAAAAAGAAAAAGAAAATAGAAAAGAAATGCTATATCCCAGAAAAGAATATTTTAAAGAAGGGAATATGGACAAGCCAATGAGGAGACTGAAAAACATGCCACGAATTTTGCTGGGTTGTATAATCCAACATAATATAAATATCCTAACAAAAAAAATTATTGTTTAATGTTGTGGACCGGTAATGGCAAAAAGCCATTATAGATTCGAGGCTTGGCAGGGGGCTAAGTTCTCCCCCTTCCATCTCCATATTTGGCTTTAATGCTGAGTGTTTGCACCCACTCCACTTCCTTCCTTGGGTTGCAGGAAGCAATATATATGCCCTTCCTCTGACTCTGTTTGTTTCAGATGTTTGTAAATTTCACTAATGTATCCTGTTTTTGCCTTGGGAGAGTTCCTGTCTTAGCCTTTGATGTGCAACTTTGTATCAGGGTCCTTGATTTGCATAGGTCCATATAATAAAGCGAACTGGGGCTGTGAGGCACTCAGATGCTGCCAGGCAGTTTGAGGAGTCCTCCCGGTCCCATCGGTTTTGTTCTGATAAAGTGTGTTTCCTTAATTCCGCACCGTTATTTGGAGCTGCGCTGGTCCGCGGCAAGTGGTGCCCGAACAGACGACTTGAGTATGAGTACGAGGAAACTAAAACTGAAGGAAGGTGACGGAACTCCCCAAAGTGAAGTGTGCACAGTGAGTAAAGAAAGTTTTTGGGGAAAGTGTAGTTGGGAGTAAAAGATTATGGGACAGATAGGGTCAAAAGTAAGGGACCTTTTTGTAAAAATGTTTCCATATGAAGACAAATCATTGTCTGAAGAGTATCAGGGTGAGCTAGAAACAGAGGTATGTGAATACAAGGATAACTTGGAGTCTGAGGATGACAGGGGGGATGAAAAATCCGTGGCTATGGCTGCCTTAGCCACGGGGCCTCCGCTGCCCTCAGCTCCTTCCTACATTCAACCCTCTGCTCCTCCGTTCCCTTATCAGGCTGATTACCAGGCTCAAAATGTAGGGGAAACAGTAAATGATGGCTTTACCCATTTTCCTGTTGTAGAAATACAGGGTGATATGGGGAGACTAGTGCGAGAACATGAACCTGTACCTTTTAGAACTCTGAAAGAGCTTAAACTTGTTTGTGTTCAGTATGGGCCTACTGCCCCTTTTTCACTTGGTTTATTAGATATTATTAGGGCAAAGGCTCTTCCCCCAAATGACTGGAAGGTGATTACTCGTGCTTGTCTCTCTGGGGGTGATTATTTGTTGTGGAAGTCAAACTTTCATGAAAAGGCTATAGAGCTGGATGAGAAAAATCAGCAAGAGGAGGTTGCTGTTACTGTAGATACGTTAACTGGAGAAGGACAGTATGCCCATACAGCAACTCAATTAGAGTATCGACCAACTATTTATGATATAATTAATCAGCTAGCCACACAGGCATGGAAATGCCTGCCTATTCCAGGGACCAAACCAGAAGAATTTGGTAAAATTAGGCAGGGTGCAGACGAGCGATTTCAAGACTTTGTCTCACGGCTAATTCAAGCAGTTAAAAGAATAGTAGGGGATAAAAATGTGGGAAAGGTTTTAATAAAACAACTAGCCTATGAAAATGCTAATTCTGCTTGTCAGGCTGCACTTCGGCCTCACCGCAAGAAGGGAGATATAGAGGATTATATTAGAATTTGCGCCGATGTTGGGCCTTCATACATGCAAGGTCTTGCCTTTACCACAGGTAATAAGGCAAGATTTCCAGGACAAAATTTTGATAAAGGACAGAACAACCCAAGGAAGGAAGTGGAGTGGGTGCAAACACTCAGCATTAAAGCCAAATATGGAGATGGAAGGGGGAGAACTTAGCCCCCTGCCAAGCCTCGAATCTATAATGGCTTTTTGCCATTACCAGTCCACAACAGTTTAAAATGTATAATCTTAGGAAATTTAAATGTTAATTCCAGTTACCGATAAAATTTATTCATTTATGTGAAAAGTATGCACTAAGGGTATAATTTTAAAAATCATTTCTATAACATAATTATGTAAAATAATCTATATTATATCATTAATATTCATAATTCAAAACCCTGTAGATTCAATTAAAATTCAAAATTCCAATCTCAAAAAAATTCTTCCTACAATAAAATCTCCCCCACCTATGATCTGAAACAAAGTTCTCCTCCACGGAAGATAAGTCTCATGTACTTTACATACAAATCATACCTTTATGAGACAACTGAATACAACTAAAACAAATTTTAATCAATATTTTAACCACTCAGTTTTTTCAGTCTCTGAAGAATTATTTCTGAACAAATATGCCAATAGCATAATTGTTCTATGACAACAGGAGTTGATTCTATGTATCTAGGATTAATTTTTTCACATCAGATAAATCACTCTTTAGACCCACTGGCAGATTGATCAGCAATCCATTTTTCTCTCTGTTTTTTTCTATAATAATTATCTCTTATCCTCAGATTACTTACACCCATAAATATTTTCTAAACCTACATTTGAAATGTCAAGACTGATAACTCGATATACTTCAATTTAATTTTGTAAGTAAACAAGTTCCTTATTGTGTTCAGATAGTCATAATATCAACCTAGCTCATAGTCAGAAAGGTACTTACACCTTCCAGTAGACAACAATCAACACTACAGACATATTTTTTCTTCCTTGACAATTTGTAATGGGAGAGGGCTTATTTGGCCATAAGTTTATTAATAGACAATATCTATCTGATAAAACTTATTGTTTAAACATGAATGGACCTTGAGAACATATACTAAGTGAAATAAATCAGAAAAAGGTAAGAACTATATGATTTCACAGATATATGGGATATAAAAATGAGACTTATGGACATGGATAAAAGTGAAATGGTTACCAGGGGGAGGGGTTTGTGGGGGACAAATATACAGTGAGATAAAATGATTTGACTTTGGGTGATGGGTACACAACATAATCAACAGTTCAAATGCTATAGAAACATTTACCTGAAAGCTATGTACTCTTGATGATCAATGTCACCACAATAAATTTCATTTTATAAATAAAAATTTTTTAAAATAAAATAAACTTGTGTTTTCAAAATCTAAGTTGTGCTTTTAAATATCAAGCAATATATTTCCTATTAAATATGCATTTATATATAACTATATTGTCTTTATGAACTTTTGCTCTGAAAAACTCAAGAACTGACCATTAAATAAGAGAAAGCTGGCCTTGGCCGGTTGACTCAGTGGCAGAGCACTGGCCTGGAGTATGGATGTTCTGGCTTCAATTCCTGGTTGAGATACACAGGAGAAACAACCATCTGCTTCTCCATCCTTCCCTCCCCCCTCTCTCTTACCCTCCTGTAGCCATGGCTCGAATGAGCAAGTTGGCCCCGGGCACTGAGGATGGCTCCATGGCCTCACCTCAGGTGCTAAAGGAGCTCAGTTGCTGAACAACAGAGCAACACCCCAGATGGGCAGAACAGCAGCTACAGACGGGGGTTACCAGGTGGATCCTAGTTGGGGCATATGTAGGAGTCTATCTCTCTGCCTTCCTGCCTCTCACTTGATTAAAATAATAATAAAAGAAAGCTAAAATACTGCATTTCATATATATATATATATGTATATATATATATATATATATATATACACACACACACATATACATATAAATATATATATAAACATATTTAAGTATGCATCAAGTAAGGATAATAAAAAGTTCATTTATTCTAAGTCACTTAGCATATAATGTGGGGATGTTTAGCATAGTAACTACACTGTGTGACAGAAATCTTTGCTGAACCACAATGAAACAAACTGTGATCTACATGTAAGCAGATCACTGAATAAAGGATAATAATCGGTTCAACAGAAGTCAAATAGATTGATATGGGAAAATAGAGGATGCAGAGGATGTAGCAACTAATGCCAAATGGGGTGGTGAAAAGCTGTAACCAAAAAAAGTTGTAACTGAACACATTCATAAAACATTTCTTTAGAACTTAACAGACTTAAAAAAAACTGAAAGAAATTACTTCAGCTGGCTTCGTGCAGGGATTTATTTTGCTTTTCTCCCTTCCAGTTTCTGATTATTATTATTAACTGATTTTGAGTTTGTAGCTTTACTCAGTATGGTTGTAATCCTAATTATCATTTTAGCCAAGACATCATGCAGTGAGAGAGCCCGAGAAACAAGATGAGGGCCAGAAGAGCTTCTGTGTCTATAATATTCAATAGTTGTCACAAAGCACATTCTATTTTCCCAGAGCCTGCTCACTTTCGATGCTCAATGCCAATTACAGAATAGCAGCAAATCTCGTCCCTGACTGTTCAGAATTCATCAAGGCACTGCCATTGCTAGAATTAAAATCCAAATTGAATGGGCTCAAAGGGCCGATGATAAAATGCCAATTGCTTCCATTTGCAGCCCCTTTGGTCACCTTCTCCCAGCTTAACAAGCTCCAGAAATAACGACTTTCTTTTTGTATCTCCTTTTCCTTCTGCCTGTCAAAATGTCCTCTTCTGAAGTATCCTAGGGTAGAGTGTCTTGGACCCAGACTGCCTGGTTGGAAACCGGGTTTCACCACTCCCTAGTTGTGGCACATCTAAACACGTACATGAACATTCTGGGTCTTGGTTGCCTCATCTGTAAAGTGGGATCTCATACGATTGTTGTGCGGGTTAAATAAGGTGAAACATGTAAAGTACTTACACCACCATTACCTGCCCATGTAAGTAAGCACCATATACAGGTTAGCTGGCATGACTGTTGTGTTACTTTAGAGCAGGAGTAGTCATCCTTTTTTATACCTACCACCCACTTTTGTATCTCTGTTAGTAGTAAGATTTTCTAACCGCCCACCGGTTCCACAGTAATGGGGATTTATAAAGCAGAGTTACAGCAAGTTAAAGCATATAATAATTACTTACCAAGTACTTTATGTCAGATTTTTGCTAAATTTGGCAGAATAAATTTTTATAAAACAACTTACTATATAGTTGAATCTATCTTTTTATTTATACTTTGGTTGCTCCGCTACCGCCTACCATGAAAGCTGGTATGCCCACTAGTGGGCGGTAGGGACCAGGTTGACTACCACTGCTTTAGAGGGTAATTTAAAATATGTATTGAATAAATAAGTGAGCCGCACTGCTACTTAGAGAGCTGGAGTGTCGTAGTGAAAAGAACACGGGTTTCAGAGGCAGACAAGCCGGGATTTGAACCCATTTTTTTGTTGTTTTTGTTTATTTTTTTTGTATTTTTCTGAAGTTGGAAATGGGGAGGCAGTCAGACAGACTCCCACATGCACCCGACTGGGATCCACCCGGCATACCCACCAAGGGATGATGTTCTGCCCACCAGGGGGTGATATTCCGCCCATCTGGGGCGTTGCTCTATTGCAACCAGAGGCATTCTAGCGCCTGAGGCAGAGGCCACAGAGCCATCTTCAGTGCCCAGGCCATCTTTGCTCCAATGGAGCCTTGGCTGCAGGAGGGGAAAAGAGAGACAGAGAGGAAGAAGAGGGGGAGGGGTGGAGAAGCAGATGGGCGCTTCTCCTATGTGCTCTGGCCGGGAATCGAACCCAGGACTCCCGCACGCCAGGCCGACGCTCTATCACTTTATATTTCCTCCTCTATCTCTTCCTGTCTCTTCTGTGCACACACATGCACACCCACATGTGCACACACACATGCCCCCACACAAGATATACAAAGCATAGACATCTGAAGCCATTTTACAACAAGAGTCAGGTGCCCTTCTTAAACTCTTAAGACCCCAAACATGTCAAGAAAAGAAAGAAGAGGTCATTGTAACCCAAAGTTGCATTATGTTCTGTATCCTCAGTGTAAGAAGGCATAGGGTGGGCAACACATTTTGGAAGTCTACACAAATATGTTTTAAATGAATCTATTTTAGAACATCAGGCAGGAGGTAAGACCATTCTGTTGCCACCTGACATTTCTGTCATCTCCTCTGTGCTGCAGCCTTCCATGAACTGTCAGACCCTCTCTTGCTGCTGCCACTGCAGAACTCAACAGTCACCAAACTTTCCACATGTCCAAACCCTTCCTGTTCTCCTCCAGCCACAGTCCACCCCTCCAAATGGCTGCGACCCAAACTTGTCTATCAACTCACCAATATCTCCAAATTCCTGAATCCAATGAATTCACGTATTTCATCTTTATCCTTGCTAGATCTCCTAGATGGATTTCTGGATTTTGAAACTCTCCAACCTCTTGACGTCTCTCTTTTTACCACACTCTCTGGGGTCTCCCCAAACCACCCTGCCCTCTTTCTCCTTACCCAGTTCTCCTTTCTAACAACATCTAAGTGCTGCCCTCCTCAGGATTGGGCTTTGCCTCTCTGGCCTTCTCTCTCTGTATTCTCTCCCCAGATGATCTCACCAGTCCCCGTGATGTCAAAGACCATGTACATGCTGGTGGCTTTCAAATGCGTGCCTTCGGGCCAACCAACCACTCTGATGGCTATATCTGAGATATGGCAAATTGACGATATCCACAGTGAGCTGTCAGCTCTCCCCCATAAACGTGCTGCTCCTGTAGGCTTCCGCTCTACACAAATGGTACCCACATTCTTTTTCTTTTTCTTTTTTTTGCTCATTCCAGACATCAAGAAGTAATTCTTAGTTCTTCAGCATCCCCTACACTTCCCCGCAACCTTACCCAGTCACTCAACACTTAGAACTTCCACCTCTACAATATTTCTCTAATCCAAACATTCTATCTTCATTTCCATAATAATTCTGATTCGAGACATGTCACGTCTCATTAGAATTGCAGCGATAGCCTTCTTTGTAATGTTTCTTTGAACAGCTTTATAGAATATCATTGATATATGAAAGGACTGGACATATTTACTGTTTCTCATTGGATCTCTCCACTCCTACTTCCGACCCCCGCCTATCCATCCTCCACATACAGTCAGAGGGATCTTAATGTGAGCTCCTCATAAGGTCACTTTAAGGTCATCTGGAATTTTCTCTCTGATATCTTCCCTACACTAATGAAGTAACTATTACAGTACACTTTTTTATTTTGATTTTTCTTCTTAAAATATTTACATCATTTCTAAACATTCATAAAACATTCTCTGTTTTTCTTGGAGGTTATTAAAATACTGGTTAAATTAGCATTATTTCAAATTAAGCTTTCTAAAAAAGCCTTTGATTTAGGTTTAATAAGACAACTATTATTTTACTATCTAAAAATAAAATCCAATTATGGTTGCTAAGATATAGTAATAATGCATTTCATTTATTTATATTGGATGGGTTAACATCAGTAATATAATGACATATTTGTTTTCCTCTAATGAGTTTTACATAACTTTTAACATTTAAGGGAAAGACATTTTAAAATATTCTTATAAAATAAATTCATACAGAGAGATGTTCTTTCTCCTGCCTTGAACACTCTTTATATTTTGGCTTATCAAATCAGTATATCTAAAAAGAATAAATAGGATTAATCAAGAGCTGTGTTTGTCCTTCATTATTTTGTTAAAGCTAGAGAAGGTATTTGGTTTGCTGATAGGACCTGACTGTATATAATGCTCATGAAAGGAAGAATTCAGATGATCTGATTCAGTAGCATATTGGGATAGGTGTGCAAAAAAGTCTACATATCAAACATACACACACCTAAAATATATAAAACATAAATGAATATATCTAGGGAGAAATCAATCTTCAATTTTCTTGACATTTTGTAGGAATAAAATTGTAACTTTATTTTTGACTAAGTATTTTATCATTTGATACAAGACTTGCATGTGGTAGCAACAGTAATATAGAAAAAGGGACCTGAGGCAACACAAAGAAAATTATTTTACTTCAGCACAATCACAAAAAATGTAATCTAATCAATGGTTGCTAAGTATCGCACATAGACAGCCTCTTCCTCACATATTTAGAAAGGGCAGTGTAACCTAAATACTTCCAAACAAAGATCATATGCATACTTTTGACCTGACTTATCTGGGTTCATCCCCCATACTTACTGAATCCATCAGGTATTCTCCCAGTCGTCCTGTTCTCTGTACAGATGCTGAAGAGTAAAGAAAGTTACTGTAACGAATGCTGGTTGTTCAGGAGTCATATCCTTGTTTATGTTAACTTAGGCAGGATAGTGGGACCTGGGGCTTTGGGAAAATGAAATAAGGGTTAGTCAAAACGGTGGCACTGGATGAAATTTAGAATGTGGCTGTAGGCTGGAGTGACGTCACAGAAATGGCGCCGTGAGCAACGCGTCCAACAGATCTCCCCAAAATCACAACAAATTTATCAACTAGAAACAGAAAAATTTATCCTTGGAGCATTCCGGAGCCCCACACAAACTGAAAGCGAAAGGACTGTTATCACTTGAATCTGAGAAAGGAGGGTGTAGAGGAAGCTACCGCAGGGACATTCATTCAAGCCGTGGAGGGAGTGCGCCTGTGGTGAGTCAGCCCACACTCGGGAGCGGCGAGCAGCCGCTGGCACGCGCCCGGTCTGGTTGCAGAGCGAGTACCGCCCACACTCGGGAGCGGCGAGCAGCTGCCTGCGTGCGCCCAGTCTGGTTGCAGAGCGAGCACCGCTAACGTTCCCAGCAGCCCACGCACTGTGAGTGAGAGACCCCAGCCACCGGTGCCCGGAGCACCCCATTCGCGCGCGTGCCCTGGGCAATCCACGCGCCCAGAGCACCCTACTGGCCCGCACACCCAGGGTGCCCCATTATCCTGCGCCCGGTGCGCCCTACTGGCCCGCACACCCAGGGTGCCCCATTATCCTGCGCCCGGTGAGCCCCAGCCGCCAGCAGCGGGAGGAGCGGGAGAGGCGCCAAGGCGGTCTTCCCTACTTGGGAGATTCTCTCCGTGGGCGGGGCACCTCACCCAGCCATTCAAGCTAACAATCAAGCGTTGGGGGAGGGGCGCTCAGGCAGCCTGAAATACCTTCAGGAGCACAGCTACGGACCCAATCACTGAAATTAGCTTAACCCATGAAATCTGCACACCCACGGGTTCTAATTGATAAAATCTCTCTCAGTTCAGCGATCCAAGACAAGAGGCGTGATATTTTTTAGTGCCTCTCGCTAAAGGGGCGGGGGCAACTTCTGATTGATAGAGCCTCCATATTCAGGTATAAACGCTAACAAGAGGGACTTGGCAGATAATAAGATCTATACTACACTAGTCGCAAGCAGAGACTAGTGCCTCTTCTTCCCAGCCAAAACAGGCTACAAAGTGTGGAAAGCCTGGGTTGAGTGGTCCAACTGACTGCTAGGTGCTAAACAGTCACCTTGACAACAATTGACTCCCACTCCTGCCTGCCTGATTACACTGGAGGCTCTGACTGCCAGAGCCTTTCCCAAAGCCTTGCGCTGAGTGGGGATAGAGTGGGGATTTCCCAGCTCTTTGAGCCTCTTACTCCCCAGGCAGAAGCAGTTGCAGCCTTATAGCTGGATCACCAGGCTGCTAATTCAGGAAGGGGGGACTAGGAGAGAGACTCCAGGAAAGCAAACTCTCTCATCGTTGGACCCTGCAAACGCCAACAAGCCTTGACTACCAGCAAGACTAAAGCCAATTATATGACATTGCCATAGAATCACATCAACTGCAAATCCCTACCTAAGTGTGACACAGGGGCAGAGCCTGGGGTACAGAGTCACCGACCAGGAAGAGGGAGAGAAAAGAAAAAGGAAGAAGTTAACCTCTCAAAATCAAGAAAAATCCACAGACTTTACAACTTGTTCCACTAATTTTTTTTTTGTTGTTGTTTGTTTCTTCTATCTTATTGCCTTTATTATTATTATTTCTATTTCCTCCACCTCGGTCCTTCTATTCTCTGCCCATCTTATGCTTCCCTTTTCTTGAACTACACTACCCATGAGTGTTACATTTTATTTCTCTTCTTCATCCTTACCTTCCTTTAAGGTTATACTCCAAAACACTTAACTCTCACTCTCTCCTCTTTTGTTTTTTTTTTTGTTTTGCTTTATTTTGTTTTTTTCTCTTCCTTTTTTTTTTCTTCCTTCGTTTTTCTCTTTTTCTTCTTTTTCCTTTCTATTCGTTTTTTCTTTTCTCGTTTTACCTTCCTCCCATTTAATCCTCAATCACGAACAAATTAGTTAATTTGGGACTCAAGGGGTTTTTTTGGCTTTATTTTTCTTTTTCGCTTTTGTTTTTGTTTTTTTCTTGTTTGTTTATTTTTGTGGCATTTTGGGTACTTTTTACGTTGCTTTTTAACTCACTAGCATTCCTCCCAACCCAAGGTCTCCATTGTATTTAGTCTTCGCTCCACTTAATACAACAGATTTTTACTTATTATTTTTATTTTTTTCTTCTTTATTATTCCTTTTTTTTCCTCCTTTTTTCTGGTTCCCTCTTATCCCTCTCATTATATCTCTTAGTCGACCATCACTTACAAGCAAATCATCTTATGCTTGTCTAAGATTTTCTTCCTTTTTTTATTTATTTTTATTTTTTTTTTTTTGCATTTAATAGGTCCCTACTCCCTTTTTTTGATCCTTGAACTCTTCACCACAAATCAGGCCCTCCATTATAGGCAGTTTTTGTTCCATTTAGCATAATATAATTCACAGGTCATCACGATATTTCCCTGAGGAGGGGAGAGGAGGGAAAGAGAAGAAAGAAAAAAGGGGGAAATAATAAATTATTACTGTTTTTTTTTTGTGGGGTGTTTTACCTTTTTTTTTTTTTTTTTTTTTTTTTTTTTACTTTTTACTCTTTATTAATTCTAATTAGTGCTATCAACAAGACCACCCTCAGATGCCAATAAGAAAGAGGAAATCGAATATTATGGATACAAAAGAAAGAGAGGTAACACAAATAGATGTGAAAAAATCTATGGAGAAAAGACTTAACATATTGGAAGCCTTGGAGCTAAATGACAAAGAATTTAAAATAGAAATCTTAAAAATACTCAGAGATATACAAGAAAACACAGAAAGGCAATTTAGGGAGATCAGAAAACAACTCAATGAACACAAAGAATATATTACCAAGGAAATTGAAACTATAAAAACAAATCAAACAGAAATGAAAAACTCAATTCACGAGCTGAAAAACGAGGTAACAAGCTTAGCTAACAGAACAGCCCAGATTGAAGATAGGATTAGTGAAATAGAAGACAAACACCTTGAGGCACAACAGAGAGAAGAAGAAAGAGACTTAAAAAAAATAAAAAATGAGAAAGCCCTACAGGAATTGTCTGACTCCATCAGAAAGAATAACATAAGAATAATAGGTATATCAGAGGGAGAAGAGAAAGAAAATGGAATGGAGAATATACTCAAACAAATAATAGACGAGAACTTCCCAAGCCTGTGGAAAGAATTAAAGCCTCAAATTCAAGAAGGAAACAGAACACCGAGTTTTCTTAACCCCAACAAACCCACTCCAAGGCACATCATAATAAAGATGACACAAACCAATGACAAAGAAAAAATTCTCAAGGCAGCCAGGGAAAAGAAGAGTACAACATATAAAGGAAGGCCTATTAGATTATCATCAGATTTCTCAGCAGAAACTCTACAAGCTAGAAGAGAGTGGACCCCAATATTTAAAGCCCTGAAAGAGAGGAACTTTCAGCCAAGAATACTATACCCATCAAAGCTATTCTTCAAGTATGAAGGAGATATAAAAACATTCACAAATACAGAAAAGATGAGAGAATTTATCAGCAGAAAGCCCCCACTCCAGGAAATACTAAAGAGGGTTTTCCAACCAGATTCAAAGAACAAAAGAAAACAACACCACAAGTAACAGCTCCACCAAGAACACAATAAAACCAAACTTAAACTGTGACAACAAAGGAACAAAAGGGGGGAGAAGATGGAGATTAACAGTAGCAAAGGACGATGAAGTGCAGAAATACTCATAAGATAGGGTACTACAATGAATATGGTAGGTACCCTTTTCATTACTTAATGGTAACCACCCTTGAAAAAACCATCACAAAAACACTTGACTTAAAAAAGGTAGCAACAGAGGAAAGAAGTATGGAACACAAACAAACAAAAACAAATGATAGAAAAACAAAAGAGAAGAATCAAACAAGATACAAAACTAACAGAAAGCAATTTATAAAATGGCAGTAGGGAACCCACAAGTGTCAATAACTACACTAAATGTAAATGGATTAAACTTACCAATAAAAAGACACAGAGTAACAGAATGGATTAAAAAAGAAAATCCAACTATATGCTGCCTACAAGAAACACATTTAAGCAACAAGGATAAAAACAAATTCAAAGTGAAAGGCTGGAAAACAATACTCCAAGCAAACAACACCCAAAAAAAAGCAGGTGTAGCAATACTCATATCTAATAATACTGACTACAAGACAGAAAAAGTACTCAGAGACAAAAATGGTCATTTCATAATGATTAAGGGGAAGTTGAATCAAGAAGACATAACAATCCTTAATATATATGCACCAAACCAAGGAGCACCAAAATATTTAAGACAGCTACTTATTGACCTTAAAACAAAAACTAACAAAAATACAATCATACTTGGAGACCTCAATACACCGCTGACGGCTCTAGATCAGTCATCCAAACAGAGAATCAATAAAGATATAGTAGCCTTAAAAGAAATACTAGAACACCTGGATATGATAGACATCTATAGGACACTTCATCCCAAAGCGACAGAGTATACATTTTTCTCTAGTGTACATGGAACATTCTGAAGAATTGACCATATGTTGGGCCACAAAGACAATATCAGCAAATTTAGAAAAATTGAAATTGTACCAAGCATATTTTCTGATCATAAAGCCTTGAAACTAGAATTCAACTGCAAAAAAGAGGGTGAAAAACCCACAAAAATGTGGAAACTAAACAACATACTTCTAAAAAATGAATGGGTCAAAGAAGAAATAAGCGCAGAGATCAAAAGATATATACAGACAAATGAAAATGAAAATACGACATATCAGAATCTCTGGGATGCAGCAAAAGCAGTAATAAGAGGAAAGTTCATATCACTTCAGGTCTATATGAACAAACAAGAGAGAGCCGAAGTAAACCACTTAACTTCACACCTTAAGGAACTAGAAAAAGAAGAACAAAGACAACCCAAAACCAGCCGAAGAAAGGAGATAATAAAAATCAGAGCAGAAATAAATGAAATAGAGAACAGAAAAGCTATAGAAAAAATCAATAAAACAAGGAGCTGGTTCTTTGAAAAGATCAACAAAATTGACAAACCCTTGGCAAGACTCACCAAGGAAAAAAGGCACAGGACTCAAATAAATAAAATCCAAAATGAAAGAGGAGAGATCACCACAGACATCATAGATATACAAAGAATTATTGTAGAATACTATGAAAAATTATATGCCACCAAATACAACAATCTAGAAGAAATGGATAAATTCCTAGAACAATACAACCTTCCTAGACTGAGTCATGAAGAAGCAGAAAGCCTAAACAGACCAATCAGCAGGGAGGAAATAGAAAAAACTATTAAAAACCTCCCCAAAAATAAAAGTCCAGGCCCAGACGGTTATACTAGTGAATTCTATCAAACATTCAAAGAAGACTTGGTTCCTATTCTACTCAAAGTCTTCCAAAAAATTGAAGAAGAAGCAATACTTCCAAACACATTTTATGAGGCCAACATAACCCTCATACCAAAACCTGGCAAGGATGGCAAAAAGAAAGAAAACTACAGACCAATATCTCTAATGAATACAGATGCTAAAATACTAAACAAAATACTGGCAAACCGAATACAACAACATATTAAAAAAATAATACATCATGATCAAGTGGGATTCATCCCAGAATCTCAAGGATGGTTCAACATACGCAAAACGGTTAACGTAATACACCATATCAACAAAACAAAGAACAAAAACCACATGATCTTATCAATAGATGCAGAAAAGGCTTTTGATAAAATACAACACAATTTTATGTTTAAGACTCTCAACAAAATGGGTATAGAAGGAAAATATCTCAACATGATAAAGGCCATATATGATAAACCATCAGCCAACATCATATTAAACGGCATGAAACTGAGGACTTTCTACCTTAAATCAGGAACAAGACAGGGTTGTCCACTCTCTCCACTCTTATTTAACGTGGTGCTAGAAGTTCTGGCCAGAGCAATCAGACAAGACAAAGAAATAAAAGGCATCCATATCGGAAAAGAAGAAGTAAAGGTATCACTTTTTGCTGATGATATGATCCTATACATCGAAAACCCGAAGGACTCCACAAAAAGATTATTAGAAACAATAAACCAATACAGTAAGGTCGCAGGATACAAAATTAACATACAAAAGTCCATAGCCTTTCTATATGCCAACAATGAAATATTAGAAAACGAACTCAAAAAAATAATCCCCTTCACGATTGCAACAAAAAAAATAAAATACCTAGGAATAAACATAACAAAGAATGTAAAGGACCTATATAATGAAAATTACAAAGCATTGTTAAGGGAAATCGAAAAAGATACAATGAGATGGAAAAATATTCCTTGTTCTTGGATAGGAAGAATAAATATAATCAAAATGGCCATATAACCCAAAGCAATATACAAATTTAATGCAATTCCCATCAAATTTCCTATGAGATTTTTTAAAGAAATGGAACAAAAAATCATCAGATATATATGGAACTATAAAAAACCAAGAATAGCCAAAACAATCCTAAGGAAAAAGAATGAAGCTGGGGGCATTACAATACCTGACTTTAAACTATATTATAGGGCCACGATAATCAAAACAGCATGGTATTGGCAGAAAAATAGACACTCAGACCAATAGAACAGAATAGAAAGCCCAGAAATAAAACCACATATATATGGTCAAATGATCTTTGATAAAGGGGCTAACAACACACAATGGAGAAAAGAAAGCCTCTTCAACAAATAGTGTTGGGAAAACTGGAAAGCCACATGCAAAAGAATGAAACTTGACTACAGCTTGTCCCCGTGTACTAAAATTAATTCAAAATGGATCAAAGACCTAAATATAAGACCTGAAACAATAAAGTACATAGAAGAAGACATAGGTACTAAAATCATGGACCTGGGTTTTAAAGAACATTTTATGAACTTGACTCCAATGGCAAGAGAAGTGAAGGCAAAGATAAATGAATGGGACTACATCAGAATAAAAAGTTTTTGCTCAGCAAGAGAAACTGATATCAAAATTAACAGACAGTCAACTAAATGGGAAATGATATTTTCAAACAACAGCTCAGATAAGGGCCTAATATCCAAAATTTACAAAGAACTCATAAAACTCAACAACAAACAAACAATCCAATAAAAAAATGGGAAGAGGACATGAACAGACACTTCTCCCAGGAAGAAATACAAATGGCCAACAGATATATGAAAAGATGCTCAGATTCATTAGTTATTAGAGAAATGCAAATCAAAACTACAATGAGATACCACCTCACCCCTGTTAGATTAGCTATTATCAACAAGACGGGTAATAGCAAATGTTGGAGAGGCTGTGGAGAAAAAGGAACCCTCATTCACTGTTGGTGGGACTGTAAAGTAGTACAACCATTATGGAGGAAAGTATGGTGGTTCCTCAAAAAACTGAAAATAGAACTACCTTATGACCCAGCAATCCCTCTACTGGGTATATACCCCAAAACCTCAGAAACATTGATACGTGAAGACACATGTAGCCCCATGTTCATTGCAGCACTGTTCACAGTGGCCAAGACATGGAAACAACCAAAAAGCCCTTCAATAGAAGAGTGGATAAAGAAGATGTGGCACATATACACTATGGAATACTACTCAGCCATAAGAAATGATGACATCAGATCATTTACAGCAAAATGGTGGGAACTTGATAACATTATACGGAGTGAAATAAGTAAATCAGAAAAAAACAAGAACTATATGATTCCATACATTGGTGGAACATAAAAACGAGACTAAGAGACATGGACAAGAGTGTGGTGGTTACCAGGGGTGGGGGGAGGGAGGACATGGGAGGGAGGGAGGGAGGGAGAGAGTTAGGGGGAGGGGGAGGGGCACAGAGAACTAGATAGAGGGTGGCGGAGGACAATCTGACTTTGGGTGAGGGGTATGCAACATAATTTAATGACAAAATAACCTAGACATGTTTTCTTTGAATATATGTACCCTGATTTATTAATGTCATCCCATTACCATTAATAAAAATTTATTTAAAAAAATAAATAAATAAAAAGAATGTGGCTGTAGGGAAAGAAGCTGAAAACTTACTAATAGGGTCAGCAGGAAGTGAAGGATGGAATGACATAATTTATCATCCAAACCAAGACACTTCTGAAAGTGAGAGAGAATTGTTGGCAATTATGTCAAGACAACAGAAATAAAGTGGTATTGTCCCACACAGAACAAGATGGAAGGTCACCCGAAGATGGTCTCATCTTAAGGACATAGAAAGTCGAGATCAGAATAAGAATAAGTTATAGGAGGAATGACTGTTTCTCAATTGCTGTGAGGTAACAGAGACCTAAAAAATTGTCTCTCGTGACAAGCGTGACAGGACATGCCACTCTGTGGGAGGGCTGCCAGATAAAACACAAGGCTTCAGTTCATTTGAATTTCAGATAACAACAAATAGTTTCTTAGTACAACTATGTTTTAAACGATACGTGGAACATAGTTTATACCTTTTTAAAAATTCTCATTTGTCTGAAATTCAAATTTGACAGTTAGTTTTGTATTTTTATCGCTAAATCTAACAGTTCTATTGAGGGTCCACGGTCTGTGTTGCTAGATAACTTTCTGTGCTTGCAGAGATCACCAGGTAGGGCCTGTGTAGTTCTAAACTTAAGATCCTTGCAAGAGCTACAGTGTTTTACGTTTTTTTTTTTTCCTTTCTAAAATGGTTTAATTACTTCATGAAATAGAAGGAACCCTCTGAGAAGCTGAGCACAAGACTCAAATTCTAGAAGTTGCTGGACAAAATGAGGGTGACAGTACAAGTCTGGGGCTGACTGAGTGCCCCTCCCTCTGCGCATGTCAGGATTATAGAGGGCAACGCAATCTGCAAGCGTACTGCATGCACAGGAGAAAACCTCAGGAGAAGAAGGCTGGCCAAAGGGCCAGCACAAACTAGAGTTATGTTCTGATGGGCCACATGGGTCCGGATTGAGTCCCCAAGGTCATTAAAGGTCTAGGAGCCCAGAAAGCAGGTTCTAAGAGTCCTAAGATGGGAACAGAAACAAAGCTCAAAGCCAGAGGGCAAGACTCTAAAATAGAGTTAAGAAGGTTCTAGATTCAGGAAAAAATAATAAGGCTGGTCTGGAGTGATCAGGGAAGAAGCAGGTAGGTCAAGATGATACCCTGTATTGGGACTGAAATATCTATAACTTACTTATATCAATCACTGAATGCAAGAAGCGTTAATATTTCTGAATAGTCTATTCTATGCAATATATTGCAGTTAGAATTTTTGTATAAAGAATGGCCAACTTTAACAGTAATAATAATGTCAATAATAATAGTAACAGCTAGTTGGTATTGCACTCTTATTGTGTACCAAAAATAAACTAAGTGTTTCTTTTGGATTAATTTATATAATCACCCTATGATGTAAGTAATACTGTTCTCTTAATTTTACCTTACAATAAATTGTCTTATGGCTTGCTAGGTAGATTCTTACATCAAGACAAGATGAAACTACCAAAGGTGAACAAAATCTATAAAAACCTGTGCGCTGCTCATCCCCCTGCCGGAAAGACTACCTGGAGGCCTGCTAGTCGAGCTGGAATTTCCCCAAGCTCTATTGCTTCCTAGCTATCTAACCTTGGGCAAGTCCCTTCATCCCTCTAAATTCTTAATTTCATTTGTTGAGAAAGTGGGAAACAGTAGGGGCTGTCCTATAGTGTTATAAAAATGAAATAATATATAGAAGGTTTAGCATAATATATACCTAGTATATAATTTTTTAAAAAGGGGGCAGGACTGAGGGTGGTGAACACACAATGTAATATACATGTGGTGTATTATAGATTTGTATACCTTGACTCTATATAATTTTGTTAACCAATGTCACCCCAACAAATTCAACAAAATTTTTAAATAAAGAAATAAAAATTCTGCACATTTAAATGATAATATAATCTAAAAATACAAAGAAAACAGTAAGTATGCAATAAATAGTAAATGTTATCTTTTTTAAAAGACAACATTAAAAGAGGTGAAAAGAAAACAAAAGTTGTTCTTATTGTAGTTTTTTCATGGATTCACTGTCATTATAGTCTTCTAGTTCAGCATTGTATGAGGTCTAATTATGTGTCTCCAGAGATTTCTTCATCCCCACTTGCAATCTATACCATCAGATACTTGCTCAGCAGAAAGCCTTAGCCACCATATCAGGAGACAGAGATTGCAGTAACCCGAGCTGGGTTCTGGCCTGGCCTGCATCTTCCTCCTGCCTGACTCCACATGCCAACCCCCCAACCCCCCAGCCCTGGCAGAAAGCAGAGGAGCCACAATATCCAAGTTCAAAATGAATGAATACAAGGATTTATCTGCTTGTACCACTTTTGAGCACAACTGAAGAACCATACACGTGGCATTACGTCTCTGATTTCCTAAAGGGCACGGGAAACATGATTTACTAGTATAAGGGAATCAATACCCTATAAGGTGAACTTTTACCATTGAGAGACAAAATACAAGAAGGAACTAGTAGAACAGATCTTCAGCCTTCCAACCCACCATGAACTTCTGCAACTGACACTAGAATCCTATTACGTCTCCAGAGACACCACATATGACCAAGAAACAGGCTGGGTAGTGTTTCCTTATAAACAATGTGGTCAGCTTAGTCACACAATAGCTTGTATTTAATTGTTCTGTTTCTATTTTCTTCTTTTGTTCTCCTCACTGTTACTGCCTTTTGAGTAAAAAGATAGAGTGATAGATGATAGATAGATAATGATAGATGATAGATAGATGATAGATAGATAGATAGATAGATAATAGATAGATAGATAGATAGATAGATAGATAGATAGATAGATAGATAGATAGACAGATACATTTTTCCTCAGACTGTTTTACCAGAAAATCCAGGCTATGGCCTAAGACATTGGTAAGAAGAGTGGCACTACAAAGCTGATCCTCAAGGCAGAATTAGGGAATAATCACTCTATATTAATGGATTCTTAGAGACCCTATTGCCAATGATAACTGAGTAATACTACTATGATCAAATGGTTGGTTTCACACTTAACCAAGTTTCATGTGACTGATATGGGAACAACACTAATTGAAAGAATTGTTGTACAGGGCATATGGTCTTTATGGCATTGGAAGTTTTGCTTAAAAAAGAAAAGACAGGTTCAGGACTGTTAATTGCCAGCTAAAAGAATATCATAAAAGTTAATAGGTCTCTGAACTTTCAGAAAAAGTTGTCTTCTGTAGCTCCAGGGCACACTGTACTGGAAACTGGGTTTGGGATCTAATTATAAAAGGATCAAACCACAAAGGAAACTAAAAGTATATTCACAAAGATCTCCTGTGTCAAATGATGGGCTCTGGAGAAAAACAATGAGACCCTATTACCTGGGATGGGAATTCTGAAGATCTTGAATCTCAAATCTCAAGTCACCTGACCAATGGAAGCAGCCACTTTCCACTTACTGGAGAAAAAGTGCCTCTCCTGTCCGGACCTTCTGAGTCGATCCTAATTGTTTGTTGAGCTTCCCGCCTCCATACTCCATGAACTTGAAAACATCTTACTTTAGCAAGCTGGGCATTGTGGAACTTCTTTAATATAGGTAGAAAGAAAGGACCAGAAAGCACAGGGGAGCGGGATTGTTAGAATGGACATATTATATAAGCTCTGCAAATCAACCACTGGACTATGTTATCTTAGAAGACACTTCTTCACAAAGGCAGTAAGGAAGTCACAGGAGAGGGAAGCACTGGTGTATTGGGGGGCAGTTGTCCTGTGCAGGCTGGTGCAAAGCAGGGAACACTGATATGGAAATGAGCCCCTCATTACAGACAAGGCAACCTTCCATGTCACAGGGACCAGGCAAGGCTCCACCAAGACAATGTCAATAATGAACTTTTTTTTTTTTAATTTTTTATTTTATTTATTCATTTTTTTTTTAGAGAGAGGAGAGAGACAGAGGAGAGAGAGACAGAGAGAGAGAAGGGGGGAGGAGCTGGAAGCATCAACTCCCATATGTGCCTTGACCAGGCAGGCCCAGGGTTTCGAACCGGCGACCTCAGTATTTTCAGGTCGATGCTTTATCCACTGTGCCACCACAGGTCAGGTGTCAATAATGAACTTTTAAAACTGTGAATAGGCGGCTATTTCAGTTTAAAAGTTGATTATTCACTTTAAAAATATGTAAATATTGTTGGTATTAATCTTCTTGACCAAATATTCTTATTCTATTTGAAGAAAATAGCCTCTTTCTCTTCAATTTATGTGCAACACCTACTTTTCCTCTCCCTAAAAGTGTGCTTATGCTTGAACTGTGTTGCGATATGCTACATATACTACACATTTCATCTTAGTTGACTAACCATAGACACTAATTAAAAAATGCAATGGTGATATAACACTGTGCATTATATATTTAGAACCCCACTGTTCATCATGAACTTACTTAAAACTTTTTAATTGCTATAATAATAATAGAAGGAAAACAAGTGTTGTCTATAAATTATGGCTAATTTAAATAGTTTAATATAGTATATCAATCATTAATATTGTGGTACTCGTTTAATCAGTGGGTCAATATAGATGACTAAGTGATCACAATGAAGTTTTACACTACTTTAAACATATGATTCAATTGATGTAAATAAGACCTTACATTTTGAAAACCTTGTTAATTTTTGTATAAAAGAATGAAAAATATAAGAAAATTTAAAAAAAGAAACAAGCCTCTCAAAATTAGTGGTGATGCTAAGATTCCTAAATGTCAGTGCTGCCAGAACCTAACCATTTGAGACAATGTGCACGTAATTAGCAAAGTGGCATTAAGGCATGGGGAGCAATTAGAATATCTCAACCTAAGTTATCTGTAGTAATAGCTAACATAGCATGGTGCCCCAGGGGGAAGATAGTTTGACATTTTAATGGGTATTGCTTAATTTTATGAGCATACAAATCAAGATCTGGTAATCAGAAGGCTCAAAGCACTATCACCAGTGTACATTTTCCTCCCTCTACCAGTCCCAGACTAAGTCAGTTTGCAAATTCAAAATCCATTGCTTAAAGGGAAGGTCCATGCTCTTTGAGGAAATCCCTGCAATGTGACTGCAGGTCTATTCTTCTGGTCCTTCCACTTACCGGGGTGACAAATGAGGATATCCAAATGTTACAAACAAGCAAAAGTTAAATGCTGTCCAAGGTCTGCGGGGCCAAGAGTACCAAGAGATCTAAAATGTCAACATTGTCCTTGGATTAGAGAGGAAGCTTATGAAGGCCACGTGAAAAATGGAGTTTTGGCCCAAGTTTGACTTACACAGAACGCAACGGACACATAAATACAGCCTGAAATTACTTCCCCATCACTGAATATATATGAGATAGATACACGTAGAAGCAGGTAGAACCTACATTAGTTTTCGTATTTAGATTTGGAGAGCAGGACCATTAAACGAGAAGGAATGAAATAGAAATTCCTGAATCCCACCCCCATAGCCAAGATAGGACATTAGAAACAATCCCCAGACGGAAAGGGACTGCAGAAATCAGGGCCGTCATCAAAGGCTTGAGGAGATAGGGTGGCGGCATCCATCGCAGAACTATTTAGTTAATCTGTGAGACTGACAGAAAGAAAAACAATAAGTCGTAAATAATGGTAAATAGTTGTAAAAGAGTGGTAAATAATGGCAGCATATTTATTATGTACGTAACAAATTAGCAGCCTCAATCATAGCTGCTTTGCCAGACATGAATCTTCAATGGAGCACGCCAACATGACATCCATCACACAGTGCAGTGTGCTGATATTAATGTGGTCCATGTCTTTTCCTTAAGCACAGCATCAGGGAAAATTGGGATAAATTTACACTTACATAGAAAGGACAGCAGTACAGATTCCCGGAACCACCTCAGGGCTCTGGTAAGTCTTGGGTCCTTTGTCATAATACAGGCTTCAGGAACTTTGTCTTTTAATTTCACATGCTATGCACACTATATTGACACAATGCCAATAGTTCTGTCCTCATAAGATGCACGAATGCTGAGGGGTAGAAAATCATCCCCACAAACCTTCAGGCATCTACCCCTATCAGCTAAATTTTTACAATTCCAATGATCTGGCACATATTAGGATATTGCATCTAAAGTAAAAGTTAAGTTAATATACTTCAAACTTCTTCCAACTCAAAGGGGCATAGCACCCTGTCTGTATCTTGGGTTCTGGGGGCAGCATCACTTTGGATTTTGGAGGGACCATTGCTCCAATCATTTATATGGTGAATTTGAAGGCAAAAATCAAAGTGATCTTTACAGTAATACAGGATTCTATGGCCTAGACAGTCTGCACTAATTCAGAACATGAATTCTAGCAAATCTCATGGTATTAGAGATATTCTTGGTGTGTAAGAACAAGGATGTATGTAGAAAGTGTGGAGTAAATAAAAATGTTCCCTGTAGACAGAGCTGCAAGTTAGACCTTTAGGTATTAATTTAAAATGTAGAGAGAAAGATATAGCCAGAGGTACAAATATACATTGAATCCTGGGCAGTGGTGAACAGCTTGGCCAGTTAGTTAGACTGGCCAAAAACTAAGACTGGCAATCATGGAGAAAAGAGTCGCAGGGGTGATGTTTATGATGGAAATGAATAAAACGTAGGAAGCTGCATGTGCCTCGTGTGAATGCTATCAAGACAACGTCCACCACGAAGGAAGCCAGGCCTAGCAAAGTCAGCACGCTGTGCCCTCCTCCAGCATACAGGCTCCTTAGCCCCGTCATGTCTGAATAGTGAGCAATGAGCAGCAGGGCCTTGGGGGTGAAGGTGGAAGCCATGCAAAACCCACAGGCCTGAGCAGTTATAATATGCCTCTGACACAGAGAAGTTTCTCTCATTAAAAAGAAAATTAGAAAAAATAAAGTCAGACAAAAACTAGTGACTAACCTTAGCTACGGTGCTACAAAGACAAACCTGAGCTAGAACGGGTCTTCTAGCCTCTCTCTAAACTGCTGCCCTTCCCAGGAGTTGGTCCCTGCCCTGGATCTCTGAGTGTGGGGAGGAGGAAGTGGAGAGCACACTTGGGGGAGGGCCTGTTTTAAACAAGATATCTTCCTAGGTTTTTGTTTGTTTGTTTGCTTGTTTGTTTTTTACAGAGACAGAGAGAGAATCAGAGAGAGGGACAGAGGGACAGATAGGGACAGACAGGAACAGAGAGATGAGAAGTATCAATCATCAGTTTTTCGTTGCGACACGTTAGTTGTTCACTGATTGCTTTCTCATATGTGCCTTGACCATGGGGCTACAGCAGACCGAGTAACCCCTTGCTCGAGCCAGCGACCTTGGGTCCAAGCTGGTGAGCTTTGCTCAAACCAGATGAGTCCGCGCTCAAGCTGGCGACCTCGGGATCTTGAACCTGGGTCCTCTGCATCTCAGTCTGATGCTCTATCCTCTGCGTCACCGCCTGGTCAGGCTTCCTGGGTTTTTCAGGAACTATTTATTTTATGAAGTAAAGTCTGGGTATGTGTGAAGCTAAGCCTCAGTCAGGTTATGTAGCAGTCAGGATCCCAACAGTAAAGATACGGCACACTCGAAGTAGGATCATTCAGAAAGGGTTGAGTAAAGTATTTACAAACGGGTGGGCCTGGCTTAGGGAAACCAGAAGGGATAGTGCAATCCTGCTGTCCTCTTACCACCATTAGGCCCCAAAGAAATAGGGGATGGGATGGTTACTAAGACCCAGAATGAGAAATTTCGAAATGAGAAAGATGGAAAGTAGACTTGCAAGGGCAAACCGAAGAGAGTCAGCACAGGCTGAGTTTATAGCCCTCTACAGTTCTTGGAGCAACACTACGTCCTCCATGGTAAAATTTCTCCCTAAATACAGGTGGAAAATCTCTAGAAACTTCCATTGTGTGGAACAAAATATATGTATATAAAGGGAGTAAGTACTCTTAAATAAACATTGTTAGGTGAAAGAAACTGGTCTGTAAAGGCTAGACACTGGAACTAGAAAATTAAGTCCAGATGACAGAAGGGAAGAGTCAAATCTACCCATTTAAATGTTAATCTCACCCAGCCGGACCTGTGGTGGCGCAGTGGATAAAGCATCGACCTGGAACACTGAGATCGCCGGTTCAAAACCTTGTCTGATCAAGGCACATATGGAGTTGATGCTTCCTGCTCCTCCCCCCTTTCTCTCTCTCATTCTCTCTCCTCTTTAAAATGAATAAATTGAAAAAAATAAATTTTTTTTAAAAAATTAAAAAAAAATGTTTGCCTGACCAGGCAGTGGTGCAGTGGATAGAGCGTCAGACTGAGATGCGGAGGACCCACGTTCGAGACCTCGAGGTTGCCAGCTTGAGCACGGGCTCATCTGGTTTGAGCGAAGCTCACCAGCTTGGACCCAAGGTCACTGGCTTGAGTAAGGGGTTACTCGGTCTGCTGTAGCCTCCCGGTCAAGGTACATATGAGAGAGCAATCGATGAACAACTAAGGTGTCACAACAAAAAACTAATGATTGATGCCTCTCATCTTTCTTGGTTCCTGTCTGTCTGTCCCTATCTATCCCTCTGACTCTTTCTCTGTCTCTGTGAAAAAAAAAAATGTTAATCTCACCCAGAAACATCCTTCAAGAAACATTCAGAATAATATTTGGCCACATATCTGGACCCTTGTGGCCAGCTGAGTTGCCAAGTGAACTCAGCCATCACCCTATTACTTGGCTTAAAGAGAGCAAGACTGCCTTTTCTCCTTTATTCAAATTAAGAGACAAAAATCCAAAGCATTCCTCTGGGTCTCTCTCTCACTATCGGTCATTAACTTGCCTGTTCCAACCAATTCCTCTGGAACACCCACACTCCTCTTTATATAGGTTAGTTAGGAGATGATGGGGATGGTAGCGAGGATTACAGGAAAGTTTGGAAAGCAGGACCACCTTGGAACCAGATTTCTGGCATCTTTATTAGATAGTTGTACCTAACTTCTCCAACTTTAGGAATTTAGCTGATATCTCTTCATGAAAAGAAGTCCTATTGAACATGCTGGCAATTGTAGGACAATATGTTAAATACTATTGTAAAGGAGGGGAAGAATGCATCGGGAATTTTTTTTTTTTCTGAAGCTGGAAACAGGGAGGCAGTCAGACAAATTCTTGCATGTGCCCGACTGGGATCCACTCGGCATGCCCACCAGGGGGCAATGCTCTGCCCATCCGGGGCATCGCTCTGTCGCGACCAGAGCCACTCTAGCTCCTGGGGCAAAGGCCACAGAGCCATCCCCAGCGCCAGGGCCATCCTTTGCTCCAAGGGAGCCTCAGCTGTGGGAGGGGAAGAGAGAGACAGAGAGGAAGGAGAGGGGGAGAGTGGAGAGGCAGGTGGGCGCCTCTCCTGTGTGCCCCGGCTGGGAATCAAACCCGGGACTTCCGCACGCCAGGCCGACACTCTACCACTGAGCCAACCAGCCAGGGCCGCATCGGGAATATTTAGAAAGGTTTCCAAGCCAGACTGGAAGACTTGGGAAAGGCTTAGTCCAATCACACTATGTTAGGCTAAGCCAAAGACATAGAAATTCCAACACATGATGTGTGAGTGAGTTATTAACTTCTTGGTCAACTGTGGAAGCCTTTCTCCTGAGCATCTACTGGAGCCACACTTTGGAAGTTTGTAGTTGTTGACTTAACTGTAGCTTCCAGGGACACAACAGGTCCCAAAGATTGTTGGTCTCTAATTGCTAAAAATACTCAAGTCATTTAAAAAAAAAAAAAAGCTAAAGTAAGCCTTCACTGGTACATATAAAATCTTAATTTTTCATTTAACTTAAATAGGTGCTCTCTCCACCCAACTCTATGTTATATTATTATATTACCTTTATGAGTATTGTATTGTATTGTATTAGATTATAATGTACAGTACCACCATCCTGCTCAATTTTTATGCTTTACTTCCCACACACAAACACACACACAGACTGTGAATATACCATGCACTACTTCTGCCCATCTCTGTTGTGTTAACTGCTTTGCCAGGAACATAAATGTGACTTGCTTATTGGAATGATCACAAATTTATTCATGTATTTATTTGTTTATTCAAAAAAAAACATTGAGTGAGTAGCTAGCAGTGTCCTAGGTTCTGTGCTTAGAATGGTAGATACTCCCTGCCCGGAGGGGCTCCCGGGGAAAGGGAGGGACAGACAAGGAGGTGGGCAGTGAGTAGTGAGAATAGTGCTAAAGTTGAACTTGAGCACAGCTACTAAAGAAGCACTTCAGTTTTTATTTCTACTGGGAACGAACCAAGAGCTTTAATTCTTAGCAGTTTGAATAATACTGCCATCACTGCATCCATAACTGTCCCAATGTAAACTTTTATTTTCAGGTATATAAATGCAACTGTCTCAAAGTAATATAACAAATAGCTTCTCATTGGTATTCTTCCTAATGGCAATAGAGATTAGGAAACAACCTGACCTTTCTCACAAAGTCAAAAGCATCTGCGATAATCCTCTGGAAAAATAAAGAGCAAAGGAAGAGAAAGTAGTGTGGATGGTATAATCACACGTAAATCAAGTGTTTACACATGATCTCAAGTAGGCTTGTTCGAATCGTTCAAAATTGTCTCCAAAGGACAATCTAGCTACAAACCAGGCAAAATAAGAATGGTGTAAATCAAATACTTTTGCAAGATTTTTAAAATTATTACAGTGTTTCAGTGGGCTTGCAATTAGCAAAGCTCAAAGACTAAAAGTATGTCAATTAAAAAAAAAAACTAGAGCCCTTCTTAGATCTTAGTTTATTAAAATAACTTTAATTAAAGTGTCCCTTTGGGCTTTTTACAAAGACATTGTCACTTAAGATAGAAATTTCTTACTTTTTGGCTTTATTTCTCATTATGACTCCAAGAAATGCATTTTTTTAAAATCACATTCCTTTTTTTTTTTTTTTTCAAGGAACTATTCAACGGAGCACAAAAGATACAGATGAAACATAAAACATCCCAGGAAAACTCAGAACGTTTTCAAAGAAGCACGTACTTGGTCTCTGTTTCTGGCTTTGCTGGGCCAGAGACAAGGACATGAAGAATATTTTAATTTATTGGTGTGCATGAAGAATATCCAGAAATGGGTCAGGCACGTGCTTAATCACACAGGTAGCCACTTATATATTCAAATTTTAGTTGAGAAAAAATATTTTCCTTCTCAAATAGCTCTTTCCATTAAACACGCTGTTTTGCCCTAGCTTTTGAGTCTGCTTATCGGTGTTTCAGCGTAAAGCAGAATCCCAAAGAGCCGAGCACTCACAGTCAGGAGCACGGGAAGGAGATGGCTGCCCTGAGCATGCGTGTTTCAGACCCATGAGCTCTGCGGGGTAGGGGGCAGCATGAGGCCCTTGAGAAATGCGGGGAAGGAGGGGAAATGCCCTTGGAGTAAAAGTAACATGGTCTACATTTGATGGTCTAGGGCCTGTTGCAGCAAAGCCTGTCTACTTACCAAAAAGTAAGTAGATAGATAGATAGATGATAGATAAAAATAAAAGGACCTTCTCATTGAGTCAATAAGCAATGAGTTCAGGAGCCGGTTCCTGCATTCAAATCCAAGGTCTGCCACTTCCAAGCTGTGTGAGCCATGGTTAGCTCCTTAACCCCTCTATGCCTCATTTTTTCTCACCTATGAAATGGAAAATTCCAAGATCCATGTTATACAGTATTGTTTATGAAGACTAAAAGCTCTCATATAAATAACTACTTAAAAGAATGCCTTGCACACAATTAAGTATTCAGTTAGTATTAGCTACACTAGTGTTAGCACAATCTGAGAACCACAGCATGTTGATCTGGGAGGTTATGTTAGGTTACAGGTATTAGTATTTCACCTCATTCAACTGGAGACCTAAACACTGAAACTTACAAGTGGCCAAAGACTTGTACAAAGTCATGCAGGTGGTAAGCGGCACAGGCCAGACCGAAGTTAGGTCAGTGTTCTGTCTAATCAGGACTACAGATCCAACAAAATGCAGAAGCCTTCCAGATATACACTAATGGGGGAAAAAAGGTATATTTATTATAGACCAGAGCTGTAATTTAGTAAACAAAACTATCTGGTTTAAAGAGCTACTCAAAGGAACTATGATCCTAACTTAAGGAAACTGCAAAAATATCGATGACTATCTGAAGCTTCAAAAGTTATGTTCATAGATTTAACAGTAAAAACCAACAAGAGAAGTCTGACTAGAACACACATGATAGCCTAATACAGCAGTCTAATATATATATATACTTTGTAAACATTACAGTAAGCCCTTCAGCACTGTATTATATTAGAGAAAAGCACTATTCCTTCTATATTAAGTAGAAAGAAGAGGAAGAAGAAAAAGGAAAAGAAGGAGGAGGAGGAGAAAATCTTGAAGGCTAGGTGACCTTTTCCTGATCACATCTCTTTCTGTCTTTCTCCAAATCATCAGAGATCCTTAATCTACCAGCATATACCACACAGCTCTATTTGGTCCAGGAGAACATTGATCTATTTGGAGCACTCTGGCCCAAAAGTCTACAAAGTAGAAATATACCAAATACTTCAAATTATAACTAAGCGGTATTAGTCTTTCTTTTCCGCACAGTGAGACTTAACTGGAAAATATAGCTTAATTTCTGCTTCTCTCCTCTTCGCTCTCCCCATGCAGTCATACCATTTGCACGATTATAGACGCTGTTAAGTTGTGTCAGCAATTTCCTTTATGCAACCAGCTTCGCAAATGTTTATGAAACTAGTTTTGTGGGGGGAAAGTGTGTTTTAAGCTGAAACGCAGCATGTAAAAATCCCATCACTTGAGAGCAATTTCTTTTATCTACCTTGCAAAAATGTGATGTGAATTTATAAAAAGATACCAACTAATTTGAGGTCTATGACAAGGAAATACAGAACATGAGAAAAAGGGATAGATGAAACTGAAATGGAATCTAGAGAAAAATTTCTT
The DNA here is from genome assembly GCF_036850995.1 of Saccopteryx leptura. NCBI lineage: Eukaryota > Metazoa > Chordata > Mammalia > Chiroptera > Emballonuridae > Saccopteryx > Saccopteryx leptura. Next base: position 204,632,885 of record NC_089503.1, on the reverse strand, counting down.
TGAGGTATGGGGTTTAATGTTGTATGTTAATAATAATAACAATTATAATAATGTACACATAATAACTGGGTATATTGAAATTAATGACATTTGCAAAAAAAAAGGTGAATCTAACATTTTGCATCCGCAACAAAGAAGCCTGTAACATAATTTTCTTTATTAAACAAACAACTAATTGAGGCCAAGATAAGATCCGTTAAAAATCTGACCACACGGCTCAAAGTCTATTCACAAGCTTTCACTAAATGCAAAGCAAAAGATCGAGATATCTTTATATTATACACATTTCTTACCACTGCATATATTACCACTCCACACATTTGTTCACAAAAGCATATGTAAATGCAATTGTACATTTCCAATTAGTTTAAGTACAAGATGAGTAAATCTGGAGAATTTGTTTTTTAAGGTTGACTGTATTTAGGTGCAGAAATGAGAAGAAATATTATTACTACAGATTTCAGAGAATTCTGAAAATAAGACTACAAATAGTTCAAAGTATATTAGGACAATGGCCAGAGATTCTAAATGAAAAGATATTTCAAAACATTCAAGAGACTCAAAAACAAGTTTTCAAATACATAAGAGCATGTTAACTCAATTATGAAGAAAAGCTGAAGATACCTTAATAAGCCATTAAATCTTTCCAAGAAGTTCTTCTTCAAAATGATCAGATATGTAAATCATACACAAAAAGAAGTACAGGCAGAACAAAGACAGAAGTGCAGAAGACCAGCTGGTTAGATGGCACTAGGCAGAAAAATGAACTCCAAAGATTTTCACATCCAATCCCTGGAATCTGTGATAATACGAAACTTACATGGCAAAGAGAATTTGCCGATGTGAGAAATTGAGGTGGAGACATTATCCTGAGTTACCAAGGTAGACCCAAACTAATCACATATTCTTAGAGACAGAGAATGTTTTCCTGGCTGTGTTCACAATGAGAAGTGACCACAGAAGAAAGGTCAAAGAAGTATGATCTGACCTGACTGGTGGTGGTGCAGTGGATAGAGCATTTGACCTGGAATGTGGAGATTGCAAGTTCAAACCCTGAGGTTGCCAGCTTGAGCCCAAAACTCACTGGCTTGAAGCCCAAAGTTTCTGGCTTGAGTCCACAGGTTCCTGGCTTGAACAAAGGGGCCCTGGCTCCTCTAGAGCCTGAGGTCCAATCCTCAGTCAAGGCACATACAAGAAGCAATCAATGCACAACTACAGTGAAGCCACTACAAGTTGATGCTTCTCATTCTCTCTCTCCCTTCCTATCTCTTTCTCTCTCTCTCTCTCTCAAAAAAAAAAATATAGTATGAATAGTACTCAATCTGCCAACAATGTTGGGAATACAGAACTGTCTCTACCTTCTAATTCCAGTGAGGACCACATTGGTCTTTTAAATTAAAAGACCATAACATAATAAACTTTTGTTATTTAAGCCACAAAGTTTGTAGTAATTTGTTACAGCACCAATAAAAAGCTAACATAGACTATCACTAACTGAGCTTGGGTTTAAGAACAACAACAGAGAGGACAACTGAAGCTTTTGTTTTTTGTTTTGAATATAAACATATAAAGAAAAAAAGTCATGCCAAAATGAGAAAGTGACAAAGGATGAGGAGGAGGTGGAGGAAAAGGGACAGAAAAGCACAATTAATTGAGGAGGTGTTTGCTAAACTGCTTGGTACAATACGAAGTACTAGACAAACATGAGACTATACATCCACAGATTGGCAACTCCTAGAGATCTGGAGTTAAGTCTTACCTGTCTAAATAAGGACAATTCTGAACATAAAATAGACACAATTTTTGTAAAAGAAATGTTTATCTTTCATTGTACTCCTGACTCCTCTGGCAGACAAAATAATGTCAGGGTAGAAGTCATTTTCAAAAAGAATTAACAAAAGGACTTTAAGTCAAAGAGGTAAATAAGTCTACAGTTTCTAACCTGGCTGACTTCTTGGGAAATTTGGGGGTTGTTCTCATGAAATCCTTAACAGATTGAATATTCAGAGAATATGGAAGGAGCTAGATGACTAAACATGGATAAAATTAGTTCAGATTGTAAAACAAAAGTAAAGAAGACAGTTAATACTAGACATAATTCTCAAGATGACCATTTAAAATACTTTTGAGGGCTAAAAAGTATAACATTTAATTATGAAAAGCTGGCTTAGATTTTGTAAAAATAGACACATTTATTTATTTTGTTTTATTTTATATTTTGGCAAGGTGGCCATTCCCAAAGCTCAGAGAAATTCTCAGGATATAGTGTTTCTGGATTTTAATAGATATTTATCAAGTGTCATAAAATGTTTCTGGGGGCAAGATGGAGAAATGGTGCTAGAGGGTAGAACATTTAAGTGGGCTCCAAACGCCATCACAAATGCTAGGAATTAATGGGCTCATGCCCATTTTGAAGGAGACATTTATTTATAAGGATGCCCATCAGTCAATCCTCATTTACCCTGCCCTAATTCTAGTAATACGTAAGATAAGTACATTGATGGTAAGTTGCTAAGATAATACAGGGAGGAATAGCAAATCTAACCAAAGGCCAAATCCATTCATATGAATTATACTAAAAACTCTTTATAGAAAGGCAAGAAGTCATAGTGTAAAGCAATAAGGTTATTTTTGTTAACAGTGACAGTTCTGAAACAGATTGCTCATGCTACCTTGGGAAAGTTACTTGATCTTTTCTTATCTCAAGTTTCTTCATCTATAAAATAGAAACTACAATAACACCTACCATACAAGGTATTTGATATTAGAAAAGATTATGTTAAAAAAAAGCAAAATTTTGAGCAATAAATATTATATACTTTTTATTATTAAATGTAAAATAACTCACTTAAAATTAAAACTATAGGAGCTTAGGATGTAAATCATATTTGTCTAACAAGTCATGCTAGAGAAAAAAATGCAAGGATTTTATATAACCTAACTTTAGTAAAACTCAGCAGTTGGTCATGTTTGCCAAAATAGAAAATGTAATCTCAAGCATTCATGATAGATAAAAAATTGTTTGAGTCAAAGGAGGGATGGCCTCATCCCAGGCTAGTTAGACTACTCTAGGGAACTTCATTCAGTGTGAGACACTGAATTTTTAGAAGAAGCCAAGCAAAACATGGTCAAGCATTCAGATGCAGTAGAAAAAGATAATATTATGAGAAATACCGAAGCAATGAGGATATTCAGCTTAAAAAAGAGAAAAATCTGGGGCAACATGGATAAACCTTAAGAATTATAATTATAACTGAGATTAGTGGTTCTAGAAGAACATAATGGTATAAAAACATAGCTTGAAGAATTCTTTTTTGTCTGAAATATCTAAGGCAATAATCTCAAGGGGGAAAAAATCACCTCTATTTTGCCATCTATTGAAATATGTATATAGTCCTTAGCCATTGGTATATCATCAGGGTCCAAGGGACCCAATTTTAGTTTTGATCTTTTTTTAATAAGAAGCTTTAACTATACTGCTCACAAAAATTAGGGGATATTTTCAAAATGAATATGAAGTGATCAAATATCCCTTAATTTTTGTGAGCAGTATATTTCTAAGTATTGATATTCCATGACACTTAAGGTCTTGAAAAAAACAAAAGGAAAATTTACTTTTTTAATAGAATAAAATCCATTCTGTCTCACAATTACAAAGGGAGACCATTTTTTATATCACTTTTTATAAATCTAAGATACTTTTTACCTTGAGACAATTTGCCATTTCATCATTCTAAGAATTGTTGTATCACTTATCATTGAATATTTTCAACAATAATAAGGAAGATCAAAATAATAAGAAAAGAGAGAATGATGGAATTATCTAGAAGGATAATGAAATAGCAAAACAAATCATCACTATTGTGTCATTCTTTAATTTTCATATTGAGTTGACCAAAGAGTTATATCATTATCTTTTAAGAAAATATGAAAGAATGGAAACACAATCTTTGTTATCTGCTTTTAGCTTTCATTGAACTCATTTGAGAATGAAAAAACAGTATTTTTTCCTCATCCTGACAAGAGAAGAAAACTGGCAGAGGATGGTAATTCACAATTATCGGATGACTCAGAAGATGAATGTAAAGTGACAAACAACAGCCCTACACTAGAATGATGATGATGAGGCTAATGGTATAAGATAAATAAATCTCAAACTATGAGTCTTCAGATGACAATACCCTACAAATGTTCTCAAATTCCAGACCAATGAGTGAATATTTTTAAAGACAAAAGAGAAATAAATAATGTGTTCTAATTCACTTGATAATTATACAGAAGGACTCATTAGTATAATATTTTGGGACAAGAACCTGGGCTATCTCGTTTTGCTAAAAGAGCAGGAAACAATGTCCTTTTATTTTATTGTGATCTTATGGTTTGTAGGTAGAAAGGTGCTGAAAACACGCATATACAAAATAACTAGAAGAGAGTAAATGATGTAAAGTGAAAAAAATGGATAGATTCTTATCATCTTTGCTCATAAATCTAAAAATGAACATGTTCTGCAATTAGGAGACCAAGGAGATGACATTATCAGCAAAATTACACACTGTCAAAATTTCAAAAGGTCCTTCAAGTAATATATTTTGATGATGCAACTGGAAGAAGAACCAGGTATAATGATAAGCTTGGATCTATTGAAGATGTATTTAAAATCTGAACTCAGTATTTACAAGATAAATATGTTCCCAGTACATACATGACAATTGCTAAGCAATTGTCTCATTCAGTGGGCAGTATCCATCTCAGGCTATATACATCCAAAATCCAAGAAATTGGAAAAAAAAATAGGTTTGTTCTGCTTAAATAGTTACTAAAATTTCACATAAAGTTGTTTTCACTGTTCCCCTATTCTTACTTCTATGTTACACGAATTCAAAGGGTAAATAGTAAAAAAGATTCATTGGTCTCAAATTCAGTAAAATGGCGATGGCACTGACCTCTGTGCTGAACATGGCGGGGCCGAGGAAAGTCCCCGGCAGCAGGAACAGGGGTGTGATGGCTTCACAAAAGCATCTCTTTCTTCCAATGCCTGATTTCAAGGTTGTGTGGTTCCTACTTCTCTTTGTACTCTTCTTCTGAATCTCTGGCTAAACTTAAGTTGTGTGTTTCATTCTCTACTCTTATAAATGCCCTTGAGGAAGGAAGCAGCATGAATTTCTCATGCTAATTGCAGCGAAGGAATTATACTGGACATCCAAAACAAAGATACAAAGTAGAGCATGTCAGTAGTCACAACTGATATTGAAATCCTTCAATAAGAAGAAAATGACAGAAAGCCTAAACTTCTCCCGTTAAGTTGCAAACTATAATGATATATTAGTTTTCTAGGGCTTCCATATAATAAAGTACCACAAAATGGGTGACATAAAAGAACACAGATATATTCCCCTCACAGTTCTGGAGGCTGTAAGTCTGAGACCAAGTGGAGGTGAAGCAGTTCCTTTCGAGAAGCTCTGCAGGAGAATTTAGCCCAGGCTTTCCTCCATAGCTTCTGGTGGATGCCAGCAATCCTAGCGTTCCTGTCTTACATAATCATCACTCTCTTACATCTCAGTCTCCACACGGCTTTCTCCTCTGTGTGTCTGTGTTTTTGTCTCCAAGTATCCATCTTCTTGTAGAGACACCAGTCATGGTGGATTTAGAAACCATCCTATTCTGGTATGACCTCATTTTAAGTCAATTAGAACAGCCAAGACCCTATTTCCAAATAAACTCACATGCACAGGTTCCTGGTGAACATTAACTGAAGGGGGCACTATTCTACCCAGTATGTATTATGTTTTAAAAATTAACCTATTTATTCTGGAGATGTTGAAGCCCTTATGTTGAAAAGTAAGGACTGCAAAGAGAACATTTGATAATTTCTCAGGACAAAGAGTCCAATATTTGAATAAAAGGGCTTTGAAATTAAATATTGATATAGTAAATAATATAGTTGAAAGATTATTTTCAAGTCTTGGTTCAAGCTTTTATGAGAAATCTGAAATTACCTAAAATTGAATTTGAAATGTTTTTCTTTTTGCTATATTCCTTTACATTTTTGAGGAGGAAGGGGATGGTATAACTCTTAAGCTAAGTCTTAATCAGACTAGGAAACATCTAGTTCTGACTTTATCCAGCATATCAAGAAGAGAATGCTATGCTCTTCTTTGTTTGTCCTCTCCAGGGCTCCCCCCTCAATCTGGTGGGCAATATCAAATCTGTCGGATAATGATCAAGCCCAAGATACCTAAGAGCTCAAGGATCCATTTGAGCATGCACATCACTGGAGCTCTGAATATTATTGGGTTCCCAAATGGCTTCCCTATCGAAATATGGATTTCTTCACGTAACCTTCCATTTCCATTTCTGTTTTAGCAATGACCTCCTGTTTCTACAGTGTGCAGGACTCAGAGGGGTAAAGTGTCAAAATCCTTTGTATGGAATAACACTCACGAATCCTGTTAACAGTAAAGGGACCAAGGTGAGCACTCGCCAGTTACCACTGTAAAGCCACAATGGCCTGAGATGCTCCAAATTATTTTTGAAAGTTTTTAAGTTAACATCATTATTAGAAATGTACTAATAATGACAAATAATTTAATCTCATGTTTTTCTCCTCACAATTATTCATTCTTAACTGATACTGTATAAATTAGAAAAGAAGAAAACAGAAACCTCTTTCTTTTAGAAAAGCACACATTTATTTGTTTGGGCTCTGTGCATTGAATGGACAGGCAGGAGGTGATACAGTCAGTGGTGAGTGACACATTATGTTCCCTGGCGCAACCTGTGTGGCATCTTACAATCTTTTGTGATGTTCCATATGTTTCTTCTAAATTCCATTTCAGAGTTGTCCCCTGCCTGGATGCATTAAAAGCATGAAGTTTTTCTTTTACAAAACCCTGGTGATCACCCTTTGCACTGTGCTGATAAGTCGAGAGAAGCCTGTTAGACTGAAGCGTTTGCTATTATCTGATTTTCATGGAGAGCTTTGTGGGCTGAGATGTGCATTAATTGATATCTCCCTTGTATCTGGTTCTTGTGCCAATGAAAAGACTCCAGAAGTGGTACTGAGCAACAAAGCATGACTCTGACCCGTCTCCCTCTGAGTGTTCGAGCCAAAGAAAACCGAATACAGCTCACCTTAAATAGAATTGATGACTTGAGCCACATCCTGGTGGGCAGGTGAGTTCTTGGTCTTTTAAAAAAAAAAAGTGCCCTGACAATGAGTTGGATAGTTCCCTTCTTTCTACTGCAAGTTCCACAAACTTCCTTCTACAAAGTGTTAATGAGGCTCTTTGGGAGTTGACCAATTGCTGTTTCAAACAGTACTATGTTTAATCAGAAACTTATATCAATAAATTAGAGCCCTTACCAATTGGCTCAGTGGTAGAGCATCGGCCTGGCATGCAGGAGTCCTGGGTTTGATTCCCAGCCAGGGCACACAGGAGAAGTGCCCATCTGCTTCTCCACCCCTCCCCCTCTCCTTCCTCTCTGTCTCTCTCTTCCCCTCCCACAGCCAAGGCTCCATTGCCCCCTGGTGGGCATGCCAGGTGGATCCCGGTCAGGCACATGCGGGAGTCTGTCTGACTGCCTCCCCATTTCCAACTTCAGAAAAATACAAAAAATAAAAATAAAAATAAATTAGAAAATACAAAGATATTTCCACATAATTTAGGAGTACCATATTTGAATGAAAAAAGATATACACAAAAGAATAATATCTATGCCCCCCAATTAAGAATCTTATTTCATAATTTGGTCATTAAGATGAGCACAGTGGATCGAGCGCTTGCTATTGCTAACAAATTTCGGTTCTCCGATACAAAAAGTAGAGAGAACTCCTCCATAGTTTTGTTAATTAAATAGTGGATAGCTCCATAAGCGTTCCCCAATGAGCCCACACAGAGCACAACCAGAGCCAAAGGACTACTCCAGACAAGTTACATGTTTGAAGGAAAGGTCTTTTCAGGACTCACACAGTTTGTTTTTAAATATTTATGTTCTTGACCAATGAAATAAAACTTGAAAACATTTTAAACATGTAGCTGAACTAGAAAAAATAACATAATATGTGCTATGTACCACTGTAGGTGCTTCGCACATATCAACTCCTTTAATCTTATCAGCCTCAGAATAACCCTGTAAATTGGGCACTCTTCTTACCCCAGTAACATATGCAGGACTTTTTTTAAAACGTTGCACATATTTACATCTGATCTATCCAAAATGCAATTAGTAAACACTATAATTTTCATGATGAATATCTTCATATGCTTCAAATATCTTAGTCCTCAGAAGTTTTTTGCTGTCTGTTTGAATGTTTGGTAATCAATACATTGAAATGCAAACTTTACATATAAAAAGTACATGGTCCTTAGTTTCACTAGAGGAGATAAATATGAAGTGACTGCCTTTGTGAATCTTTTGAAATGCTGTGATAAGAATTGCCTTCTAGCCTGACCAGGCAATGGTGCAGTGGATAAAGCGTTAGTCTGGGACAAGGAGGACCCAGGTTCGAAACCCCAAGACTGCTGGTTTGAGCAAGGGGTCACTCTGTCTGCTGTAGCCCCCCAGTCGAGGAATATATGAGAAAGAAATCAATGAACAATTAAGGCACTGCAAGGAAGAATTGATGCTTCTCATCTCTCTCCCTTTCTGTCTGTCCCTATCCATCCCTCTCTCTGATTCTCTCTTTGTCTATGTCAAAAAAAAAAAAAAAAATTGCCTTCCATGCCCTTTACTCGCCGTACCCAACAGATTGCTTCCTAGTCCAGTAGTCCCATTGAATCACCAAAACATGTTTTATTTTCCACACTAATTATGGCAAGTTGTTGAGGCTCGCTATGAAAGTATAAATGATTTCACATAGCTAATTGCTCAAGATCATTATAAACAAAGAAAGATATCCCAAATAATTGGCCACTGATAAGAGCCATAATAACAGAGATCAATGGGAGAGCATAGATTTGGGGAATATGTTGCACATTAAATCTTCAAGACTTGGTAAATAGTTGAGTATGGGGCTTGGAGGAAAGGAGATACCATAAGACTTGCAGGTTCATATCTAGGTCAGCGCTGTAAACAAAAGACAAATGTCGAGAGCAGAAATTGTCCACTTTTAGGGAAGAGGCAACAGAGAGACTATGCTAAACTGGTGAAAGTATACATTTTCATTAAATTTTTATATATGCCACTCACACAGGTTATAAAGTCACAGTATCAGTTATAGAGTCTCCACAGCTATATTATACACCATTGAACTCTGTTGGCTTCACGTTGTAGTCCAGCCCCTTGCCTTAAAGATCACTTCTGAGCAGACTTACGCCAGCTCCCTGTGGTTGCAGCGTGACAGCACCACCCGCTGTCCCCTTATTTCCCACCCCAGGGTTCTTCTGATGCCAGAGGTCAGGGAAACCACAGGAACCCACTGGCACTCACATATGGCCAATCCCGAAATTCAAGGGAATTAACCTGCGTCCATGAACTCACCCTTGACTGATGGGGGATGGGAACTAATAGATAAACGCTTTCTCTTTTGACTCCCTGGACAGGGAGTTCTAAGACACAGGTCATAGGCTCCTCAGAAAGTCCGATGGGATTAGAGCCATGTCACCCCTCACAATGACCAAGCCCGTAATGCACCTTTGGGTTATTCCCCCATCACTCCTCCTCAAGTCCCATTCCTTGTTCTCTGGGGACTTAAGCTAAGCCAAGTGAGTTTTAAATTTAAGTAACAACTAAGAAGATATGAAGCATAAACTTTTTGCCACAAACCCAACAGATTATGTTGGTTAATTCTAATTACTGAAAAGTTGAGACTTAATTTATTTCAGATTAACCACTGTGCTGTTAACATCAGAGAGAATTTGAAAACTTAACAATACTGCAGAAATAGATAGTAAGTTCTTGTCTTTTCTTTTACTACAGACATTAGCAATTCGAATGTGGTTGAATATAGCATTATTTTAAACATTGGCAAGTCAATAATGCAGCATGAGTAAATATAATATTAGCAAAGTTTATAATGTGTAATATTGTATTTTTTACTTAATTCTTTTCAAATAAGAGTTCAGAAAATGGAAAGGTTTTCCATTAAATAATGTAAAAGTCTGTATCTGTTATATTGAATCTTGAATGACTTCGGAAGATCTAAACATATCTGTTCCCTCTCTTACAAAGAATAATGAATGAAAATATAGATATTTCATAATTTATATACTGGTGATACCTATTTTCATCGATGCATTAGGATTCATGACAAAAGAATCCAGGATAAAAATGTAACAATAAAACTAAAATTATCACATTAAAAAACACCTGAATTAATTATGCTATTCTTAATATCTCTGAATAATTGCTATTTTATGTTTGAGAGTTTCTTGTTATAGATATTATAGTAGAAAAGTAAAAATTCAGATACTCCCAGTATTTACTGAGCTTTCCTGACAGGACTCCTGCTTAAAATAGGGCTTGTTTTCAAGAGCCTATGTATGGAGCCACTTGATAACCTTAGTGTAGACACAGATGATTTATGGGTGGAAAGCATGGTTTTGTGCTGTGAGTCCTTTTTAAAGCAACTTCCCATTGACATCATAGCTTAGGATAGAAAGTTAAGTAGAAATGTATAAGGACGCAGTGTAAATCAACCAGTCCACGAGACATAATATTACTAACCTAAGCGGTTAGCATTAATGTGTCACAACCTCTAATACTGCACAGTACATTGCTTCATTTCTGAGCCTTTGAAAAGATTTCAGCTCCCACATCTAGTATTCCTTCCTCTTCCTCAAGCAGTCAGAACTACCCCTGAGGGCGGACATACCACTACCGTCTAAGAGAAGTGGGCTGTTAAGCATATGCCAACAGACAGGAACAGACCCTGGCAGTGGGACCGCAGAGGCCTAACTCTGCTGTCTTATTTAAGAGTGTTAGCTTTGTATTCAGCACAGAGCACACATGTTCATCCCAAAGGCATTTGCTTCAGGGAGAAAATGAGCCAAAAGGACTAATTTCCAAAAGCTTAGAGATTGTTTTAACTTTATCAAAAATAATGCAAACAAGGTTTGGGGATAAAAAGGGGTTTTTTGTTTGTTTGTTTTGTTTTGTTTTTACCCTTTTTATGAAGCCTCACATCTCAATTTAGTTTAGTGGCTAAATACAGAAATGCCACTCTGGCTATATTTAATGTCTGCTATTTAACTGCAAAAGTTTAGACAGAATTTTGCTTTTATACCCAGCAGCTCTGCAAAGTTGGTTATTTTAAAAAGTTGTGTCTTACACAGGTCTTCCTCTCCTAAAATGAGGAAACATAGATTCATCCCCTTAAAACAAGCCCCAACAAGGTCTTAAAGTTAAAAATAACAAATTATTATCACCTAAATCTTGTAAGATTGGCTTTTATCAAAAAAGACAGGAGATAACAAGTATGTGGGGGGGAAAAGAATCTTTGCACACTGTTGGTGGGAATGTAAATTGGTGCAGCTGCTATGGAAAACAGATGGACGCTTCTCAAAAAATTAAAAATATAACTGCCATATGATCCAGCATTTCCACTTCTGGGTATGTATCCAAAAGGAAAAGAAATCAGTGTCTCAAAGAGATATCTCCTCTGCCATATTCCTCACAGCATCACTCACAATAGACAAGATATGGAAGTAACCTAAGTCAACAGACAAATGAGTAAAGAAGATATGATATGATATATATAGATAGATAGATAAATAGATAGATAGATATATTGTTCAGCCATGAGAAAAAAAATAACTCTGCTATGTGCAACAACATGAATGACCTTGAGGTCATTACGTTAAGTGAAATAAGCCAGACAGAGAAAGACAAATACTGTACTGTGTGATCTCTCGTTACCACAGACAGAAGGGTGGAAGAAATGGGGAAGTTCTGACTAAAGGGTCCCAGATTTAGTTATGAGTAAGTTCTGGGGAATCTGATGGATAGCACAGTGACTACAGTTAATAAAACTGTTCTGTAGATTAGAAATTTGCTAAGATAAGAAATCTTAAGCATTCTCACCACACCAAAAAAAAGAAAGAAAGAAAGAAATGTTTCCGGCCCTGGCCGGTTAGCTCAGTGGTAGAGCATCAGCCTGGCATGCAGGAGTCCTGGGTTCGATTCCCAGCCAGGGCACACAGGAGAAGTGCCCATTTGCTTCTCCATCCCTCCCCCTCTCCTTCCTCTCTGTCTTTCTCTTCCTCTCCCACAGCCGAGGTTCCATTGGAGCAAAGTTGGCCAAGGTGCTGAGGATGGCTCCATGGCCTCTGCCTCAGGCACTAGAATGGCTCTGGTTGCAACAGAGCAATGCCCCATATAGGCAGAGCATCGCTCCCTGGTGGGCATGCTGGGTGGACCCCGGTCAGACGCATGCGGGAGTCTGTCTGACTGCTTCCCTGCTTCTAACTTCGGAAAAATACAAAAAAAAAGAGAAATGTTTCCTATGTGAGGCAATAGTGTGTTAATGGTATGGTAATCATTTCACCAAGTATACATAAATCATCATGTTGTACACTTTAAATATATATAATTTTTTGTCAATTATACTTCAATAAAGCTAAAGAAAAATTAATCATTCTTTAAAAAAAAAAAAACATTAACCTCTGAATACCTGAAAGTTTCTTTTATAACACTCCTCATGCTTTTCAGCAATTTGGGGGATATGAATGATCAAATGGAGTAAATATTAGGCAGTTTGCAAACACTGCATCATCTATTTATGTTTATTTGTTTTTTGGTTTTGTTGGTTTTTTTGTGACAGAGACAGATAGGGACAGAAAGACAGGAAGGGAGAGAGATGAGAAGCATCAATTCTTCATTGCGGCACCTTAGTTCTTACACTGATTGCTTCTCATGTGTGCCTTTACTGAGGGGTCACAGCAGACTGAGTGACCCCTTGCTCAAGCCCGTGACTTTGGAATCAAGCTGATGAGCCTTGCTCAAACCAGATGAACCCACGCTCAGGTTGGTGACCTGGGGGTTTCGAAACTGGGTCCTCCACGTCCCAGTCTGATGCTCTATCCACTGCACCACCGCCTGGTTCGGCTATTTATGTTTTTAATTTCCAAATTTTATCTATATTTACATGAACAAATTTCAAGGTAACTCTAAAATATGAGTTGTCATTAGATCTTTATACTGTTTTCTTGCCTATTTTTTGGCAATAACTCCACCACAATAACACAATAGAAAACTTCAGGCTTATATTGAAATTCTCTATCACTGATATTGGAAACTGTAAATATGGATAAACGGTCAAACTTTTTATCTTGAATTTACCTCTACTCTCTCTTGCCAGTGTCACCATCCTACATGAGACCGCTATCACGGCTCCTAGTTTACAGAACCTCACGCTGATGGCTCCTGCCCTGGGAGCAGGGTCAGGGGTCCCTTTCCTGTTCAGATCTATCAATTACACCACTACCAAAGGGATCTTCCTAACTGTAGTTCTGAATGAATCCCCTGCTCCCTGAATGACACCTAGAATCAGATCCTCTGTGGCAAAGGCCTCTCCAGCTTCCTGTCCCTTTCCCCTGCCATCCCTGTCAAGTACATGTACCCCAGCCAACACGATCAATCCCCACTGGACAATCCTCTCCTGTATCTACCCTCTATGAGCTTTTACTGGAAAGATTTCATGAGCTTGTATCGCCTCTTTTTTAACACTCCAACCTCTTTCAATCCCTCTAATGCCTCAAGAACTGGCTCTTGACCTACTCAACCATGCCTGATATAGCTCTCCATATGATTCACATGCAACAGAAAGTAAATTATGGGTTAAAATCCTGAAGATGCAACAATAAAATCTCTCTTCGCTCCAGGTCCTACACGAAGAGGCACTGTGGTGTTTGATTGTGGAAAACAATCAGAGAGGCAAACTGGTGAGTAATGAAGAAAAGTCTCCCAGGTAGAAACCTAATCAGAAGTTATTCTTTTCTCCTAACATCAGGGAGACTGGAAAGAGAAAAAATAAATCCCTCCCATTGCAGCTGCAGCACACTTTTTTTTCCTGGAAGCACATCCATGCATTTTGAAGAGCGCACAGAGAACTGTCTCCCTGGCATCGTACAATTATGTGTAGTAACAAACAGACACCAAAATAGATAGTGCAGTGGAAGTTGATGTAGAGACCGAACATTCACTGACTGCATACAAATCAACTAAAAATTCTTCTCAATTATTAGAGTGCTTTGTTCTACAAGAAAGAGACTAGCACAACATTAAAAAGAAAGCCTGATTTGGAGTGACATACATCAAGAGACTAAAGAATGATACAGTACTAGAACCAAGATATTATTCCAGTAACTCCTGGCTAAAGATGTTACTCATATTCTAGTGACAAAAGATTGGTAAACCAGTCAGTCTCACATTATAGAAATGCATGTATATTATTTCCCATTAGTCTACATAAGAATAGAAAGCGCTATAGACATATCTGTAAATTCCTTAATTCTCGGTCTCAAACTCTAATGTAGAATCACATCTTTACTTAATTTCCTCACAATTTGGCCAATTATAGAATTTCTTATGTAATAAGCTAACACTTCTATGCTGGCTATGTGTGAGATTCTAATCTGAAGCCAGTTTTACAATGGCTTTTATTGGATTTTTACTACGCTGAGCCCTGGGTATTTTGAAGATGGGATTGAAAGCACATTTACAACTGTCTTAAATGATAGTAGCAGCCAAATTTTTAAAATGAATTTCAGGTTCCTGATCTTGTACCATTAATTAATTGCAACTTAACTCTATAGAGAGCCAGGGGACCAGAGAGCCAGGTGCCATTTTGAATTTGCTTTTCTGGAAGGCATATTCTTTCTAGCCCCTGTTTTCTGCCTGGGAAATGGCATTAAGTTGATAAGATGTAGCCACGTTTGATAAAAGAAGGCACAAGCAGGCATGACAGTTATATCCTTAGCGTCTTGAACTTGGAAAGCTTCCAGTGTTTCTATAGGATTACTGCAGGGCATTCAGAGCCCTGGTAGTTAAACACTCAAACAGTCAACAGCTGTCAGGCTGCCAACAAACTGTTTGTCTGCTAGCAGCAGTGTCTGCTGTCACTAGCTTCTTGCACACGGTTGTAGTAAACCAATGAATGGCAAGCACTTAGGGTGTTTGGTGGGTTTGTTTGTTTTTGTCTGGGTTATTAACAGGTCACTGCTGATACAAATGAGACATACAAATCAGAGGGTTGCTTCTTTATCAGACAGTTGAAGAAAGCAGGTACAGAGAAAAATTAAAAGGTATGTATTAGTAGCTATATAGAAAATTATAACTGTTACCTACCTGAGAGCCATTTAATTCCTAATTCTGTTGTTAGTTTTCACTACATGCTCACAGGTGGAAATGTGATGTATGAACAGTCATCTAAATTATGTGTCACATATAAGTTGCTATCTTTCCAACCACAACCGATGGACACGCCACCTCCTGTCCCCTGTCTCTGCATTGAGAACATGCACCCATCTCCTCCAAAGCATGGGCAGCTCTTGGCATTTGAATAAAGTCATAGGTATTAAGAGATCTCTTGGGTTCCACAACGAAAGTGGAAAAGAAGATAACTGACTTGTTTTCTCCATGGTGTTCAGCGATAGTCTGCTCTTCGATTTTTCATTCTCCTTTGTCTTTCCCCATTTACCCTTCTCTATCCTGAAGGCAAAACGAAATAGCATCTGCTCAGCAAAGCAAGGTGTAGATGTGGCAGAGATCAGTATAACCTGTAATAGGAGACAACCAAGTCTCTCCATCTTTAAGGTCTCAATATAATCTTGACATCCAAATTTATACTTTAGCAACTAAGTGTAAACACATATGAAAAAGGCAGAAAGAAACAATCTTCAATCTTACAGACCACCTCCAGGATCCCGTACAAAATCCAGGCAGATGCAGTTATTCTTTGGTCTTTCCTTACTCCTTTTATACTCAATTTCTCCCCAGTTTCAGTTTTTTTTTTTTTCAAGTGAGAGGATGGGAGACAGAGAGACAGACTCCTGCATGCTCCCCAACCAGGATCCACCCAGCATGCCCCTTCTGTGGTTGATACTCTGTCCATGTTTGGCCATGCTTGCACTGAGGTATTTTTTTGTTTTTGGTTTGTTTTGGGTTTTTTGTTTGTTTGTTTTGGTGCCTGAGACAGAGGCTCCACAGAGCCATCCTCAGTGCCTGGGGCCAATGTGTTTGAACCAATCAAGCCATGGTTGCAGGAGGGGAAGAGAAACAGAGAGGAGGAGAAAGAGAGAGAGAAGGGATATGGGGAAGGGGTGGAGAAGCAAATGGGTGCTTCTGTGTGCCCTGACCGGGAATCGAACCAGGACCTCCGCTTGCAGGGCTGATGCTCGACCACTAAGCAAACTGGCCAGGACCAAGATTATTTTTTATTATGCTTGCCTCCAAAATTTCCAAACACTATCTAGGACAAACTCATCTGAAAGTACCCATCCTTCGGTATTAACTGCCTCCCTTATGGTCACTAATCCAAAAGTAAATACTGAGTTTGATCTCAGCCAACACTGAGTTGAAATTTAGCTAAAGCTAAAATTCATTCAGAGGAATGACATGACATGCTAATGTCATTCAGATGAGTGACCACTGGCTAGGCTTGGAAGGTGGAAACAGAAACGGGACACGAACTGGACTGAGCAGCACCAGATGTATATGGAACACTTCTAACAATTAGCAGAACATCTTGTTATGCTGCTGGAATCCAGGGTTAAATCCAAATCCTTTCCTGCATCACTTGGGAGCAAGTGCCTAACCAGGAGGCAGAGGGACTGCTGTCACTGCGTTGCTGTAGGCAAACGCCAGGAGAGATTATTCCGGTGGAAATACTCAGCCTGAGAATACCCCAAGGGTGCTTATGGCATTTCTAAATTAAATATTCACACAGAGCTTAAGACTTCAGCAGAAAATAAAAAGCGGGTAAATCATACCAGAGGGAACAGTCAGAACCAAACTTAAAGCAAAATATTTTCTAACATCTGCAGTCGAGTGCTCCACTGGAAAAACGTGAAGGATGGATTCCCTCTGGTAGCCGAGGAGAAATGCAGTGGATGTATTTACATTCTGTATCTATTCATTGGAACATATGGCTCAATGAATTATTCCACACAATAAATCTCCACTGAGGCAGCCTGCGCCCCACTCAGGCCCCGAACCTTCTGAAAGTGGCAGAACCTCCCGCCAAGTGTTGTCATTCAGAAGAGCAGAGGGTAAGAGGAAATAAATTGCATTCAGTATGTTATCTGAGAGTGTGGCTGTGATCCACAGAGAGCGAGGGGAGAGAGAGGGTCGGGTCTGACTTCAGCCGGAGTCCTCGGTGGGGGCCAGCCAGGACGGAGTACGTCCCCCCTGCCCCCTCCATCAGCCATGGCAGGCAGAGCAGGTCGTCTTAGCAGGCAGATTCTGCTGTCCCGACAGATCCCAGTCTGCTCCCGTCTGTCTGGGTTTGGAGCTTCCTGGACCTCTTCCAACAGGCTCTTGGCTCCGCGGCCTCCTGAGCCTTGTTAATGAACAAGATGTTCTCATTTACATCCGAGACGCACTCGTGCAGTGCGCAGCCTCTTGGCGCGTGGCTTCCCAGATCTGCCCGGGCAGCAGAGGTCCCTCCACTGAGTCCCATCTGAGCGAGCGGGGGACTTGCCGCCACTGCACGTGGGATGTGCAGATGCTGACGGACGCTTTTTACTGGACTCCAGCAGCGTCCGGTGTGCCCAGGATCCAAGGCCAAATGTCAGATAACTCCTGTCTTAATCGTTTTTCTTGCCTGGGAGGAGCTCTCGTATATGCTCAGCAGACTGTAAGCAAGAAGTAGCCTCACTCTCCCTGTCTCAGAGCAGAGAGTCTGATGGTCAAGTTTCCGTCCTCAGCGGGAAGACCCCTTCCGGCCTGTTTCTGTGTCTTTAGTCACATGTGAATATGCAGGAATTAAAGTACTACTTGTGTCTCAGTGCCCGAAAAAGCTGCCTGTAGCTTAAGAGTCACCATCAGGACAATTGTGGAAAAAAATGTTAGCAATATATACTTATGTCTAATTACTAACAATTGAATCCATTTAAAGAAAAGGGTAGAGAACTCAAAAAACTGTACCTTCAAATATAAACAAAAATTTAGAGTAGCAAGTTAGTGTATCTGTTGGTTATATTGCAAGATTCTGTTATTTTCCCAGTAGAAAACGTACAATAAATGAAAAAATACCTGCTTGAAAGTCATACGAACTCCTAAAATATGGCAAACTTATGTTTTAAAATATATGTTTTATAAATATATAATATATATATTATATATATATATATATATAATATATATATGATATTTAAGTGGTTAGATTCCCAAGGAACTTAAATTCTGCCTAGGTAATGTAGCTAGACAGATCTGGAAACGAGGCCTGAGTAGTAATCTGGTAGCAACCAATTCAAAATGGTAAACTCAAACTAGAGTACAGCCTGCCACCCTCTCAAGTGTCTTCTCCTAACTAAAACACCCAGAGTCAGAATTTACCAGGGCGCCATTGTTTCTCTGCACTCGTGTCACCCCGCACACGCGGGCTTCACCAGGGCATGGAGAGAGGTGATTCTGGCCAACAGCCATGGGCACAGGTGTGCTGCACTGTATGCGATCACAGGGCATGCAGCCTGCAGTCTTTGGGGATACTAGTCGCAGACCCTGCCATTCCTGCTTGGTGCCTCTAGAATGGCCTCCACACCCACGCAGTGTCCTGCTGATAAAATCACTAGTGGACCAGTGCGGACTGGCTCCAGATAAGTCTGGGTTTGTGCAGATGGCCTGAACTCACTCATGAAGGACATCAATTCCTACAGTTCAGCGATGTAGATCAAGTAGAATGAGCTGTTCTTAAAAATCATCCTGAAAATACAATCTAAATAAAGAAACAGAGATGATTATCAAAAGAAGCAATGTCGCTGTAGATAGATCAATGAACTTGGATTTTTAAAAGGCATGTATTAAAAAAAAAAAAACGATGAAAGAAAAGTCTCATGGCCAAAACCAGACAAAACATGTTATCCCAAATCTGAGGATAAGACTAAGACTATGATTAAGGATGGAAAAAGTTCTACCCTGTGGCTTTAAAAGAAAAGGCGAAATATTCTAAAATAATGTCTCAGAATATGCCGTTTATGAGAGTAGGATTTTGAGACAGGCGGACCTGATTTAAAACGGGCCTTGTTGCTACTTTAATTATGTGGGCTTGGCAAATTTACCCAATTTCTCTTACGTATGGTTTCTGCACTTGTAAAATGAGAATAACAATACTTCTACATTGGGTATTTGATGACTGAATAATGTAAATAAAACACTTGGCTCCCTATCTGCTACAGAGCTAGCACACGTGAACATCTGCTTTATTTAAGTGCTTAGAAAGGGGACAGGACAGCCTCAGAGAATGAGATATATGCTCTAATAATAACCAGGGGCAGAGGAAAAGCAAAGCTACTCATCTTCTATTTTATTTCCACTTCTTTAATAAAAAGAATGATTCTCAAATTGGAAATGATAGAACAGACTTGGTTACCAGGGGACAAATGTCTGAAGCAGACAAAAAGAAAATGATAATAGAAAGCCACGTTGCTTTAAATTACCTTTAAGTCTCCAGCACAGATAAAATGTATGCAAGATGGCGAACATCGAGTGCCATTGTGGAATGGCTACTGGCAAAATCTCAACAATAGGATAAGACTGAGAAAAATTGGAAATAGTCAAAGATATCTCCAGGTTTTTAAAGACACAGAAAATAGATCTTGGACATTAGAACATGCTATGCTCTCTCAGCCTTTGCCTCCATTTCCCTCCAAGCCCAAATCTGGCTTTTTCTTATTCTCCTGCCCCTCATAGTATGCTCAGTAATGAACCTATCACAGCCAGCTTCCTCCCAAAACCAATCTGACTAAGACACAATGATATAAACGGAATGTTTATGCCCCCCCCAATTCATATTTTGAAATCTTTAACCCCGATGAAAGCATATCAGGAGAGGAACCCTGAAAAGTAATTCAATTATGAGGGTGGAGCCTTTATAAATAGGATTAGAGTCTTTATGAAGAAGAGACAGGAGAACTCGCTCTCTCCTCTCTGCTCTCCACATGAGATTATGACGACAAGAAGGCAATCTGGCAGCCAGGAAGTCAACCCACACCAGACACGAGATCTTGATCTTGGACTTCCCAGCCTCCAGAACCAACAGAAATAAGTTTTTCCTTCACGCCACTCAGTCTGTTGTATTTTGCTGCAGTAGCTCTGGCTAAGACACAAGATGTATGTCGATCTTACCTGCCCAGAGAGAATTAGCAGTAAGTCCTATACATAGATTCAATTTCTCATGGCTTTTCCTGTTAAGGGTTCTTGGCCCTGCCAGTCATCTACTTTCTTTTTATCTGTCTCTGGATATAATTAAAAATAAATTTTCAAATAGATGTTTTGTGGGCATTTTTCAGATAAAACTAATTACCAGCAGCTACAATGAGAAAAAGTCATGCCCATTCATTGCATTAGTGAAAGAATCCCTACATTAGTGAAGAAGAATAACCTATACTGAGCTGATACGAGTTTCAAAGAGAAATATGACCAGTGTTTCTATAATTCTTTAGGACATTTGGACACTGAGTGTCAGTAAAATTCAAGGGTTGATAGCTGCATGAACAGTATCCAAGTAGTAAATTAATATATTGATATCGGCCTCAAGGTCGATGGTTGGATGAGACATGTATTTCAACCTTCCTTGTTTCCATTATTAGTAGTAATCTGATTAAGTCACTTAAGACATTTTTTACTTGATAGGCATTTTTATCAGCTGTATAGGTGACCCTGATTAAGGAATGAATACATTTATTGACAATAAATTTTAAAATTCTGTTTGGTTAGAAGAGTAGATTGAACAATATGCAACTTGATGGAGTTTGTTTTTTTTTTATTGATGGAGATTTTTAAAAAAACTATATAATGGCTCAAAGAGTCAACTGTATAATTGCAGAGTGAGACGGAGCTAATGTGAGAGCAGTTCTTGATTTTAAAAATGTCCATCCTAAGATAATGAGGAGATGTGGCTGCTAAAATAGCTCATATTGCCTTAAATTGTAGATAAATAGCAACATCCAAAAAGAAAGCATATCTTATTTTACTGAACTTCTCCCTCCAAATCTAGAATTTTGTTCTAGGCTTCACATTTTTATAAGATGTTGACATGCTAGAGTTATCCAGAGGATAGCAACAAAAACAAAAACAGTTCTATAAATTATGCCATTTGATAAATATTATAATTAACAACTGGAAATGTGAAAGCATAGCAGGAACTTAAAAGCTTCATTCAAATATTTGAAAGGTTTCAAAAGATTAAAATGAACTGCACAGTGCTTCAAATGTCAAAACTGAAACTCCAAGTAATAGCAAGACAAATTTCATTAAAATTTCCAAGTAAATAAAACTGTAATTGTTCCTGCAAGAAGGGAAACATCTCATCATGGTGATGTTCCACCCAGAGACTGGCATGACCACTAGCATTCATTCAAGCTCCACAGGAGGAAGTACTCTGCATCACTTGTAAAGGTTCCTTCTGCCCCCAAACACATTGGACCATCACCATTTCACTTTCCACAAGAGATTTTTTAGTGCAATTTTCCAATATTTGATTGCAGCAAACCAGATTTCTTTTAAATTGTTCCTTTCTGTAATAGCCCAAAGCAGAGGTGTATACATTATTAGCAGGTGTTTGTAAATAGTAGCCTATCTTTGTAGATGCCCCAAAGAATGGAGCAGTTCATCATTCATCAGTTCTGACCTTTGAACTAGTTTATTTACTTGGAGAAAAAGTGAAGTTCCACCCCATCACATTTCTACTTGCTTGGCTTCACAACTCCAATATGTCCTTCTAGAGAGAGGGTCATTGTTAGTGTCATGAGCATCGATCAATAGTATCTAAGCTGTTCTTCCAGTGACTGCACCATCCCTCACTCCCCTTAAGTTTCACAGCCCAGAGCACGCCCAGGGCTCACTACAGGCAGACTCATTCTGATCAATGCAACACTAACGCACAGCACACATACATAGAGCCAAAGGCTGTTGGAGTCCCAGGGCACTCCAATTGTAGACAGAATTTCAGCTTTATTAGGTAATGTCAAATTTGCCTTGGTGTTTCTTAAAATTTTAAATCAAGAGAAAATATAAATGCCAAAAAGCCACAATAAGTTAACTTAGCAATCTGTTGTGATAAACATGTGCACTATGAACATACATTATGGAAATCAGATGGAGAGCCCAGAGAGTGATAACAGAGCAAGAAATGTGAGCATGGTGAGATGATAAAAATCATGAAGTGTTATATATCAGGAAGAGTTTTTCTTTTTTAAACAGTCTGGTCAAAATGCCTGCTTAACATATTTGAGAATCCACCCACCCTTCTATTTACCACAATGCATTATTTATTCAAAAGGTTCAATAATGCAAAGAAAGTTTGACACCCAAGAGACAGCATGCACATGGAAAGTGGAAAAAGAGTAATTACAGCGTGGAGGATAATACCTGTATACATTTAATGTCTTTGCTGAAATCCAGACATGGACATAATTGTCTTAATTTCTTTATCTAATTTCTTCTCTGTGTGTACATGTCCGGCTTGTGTGTTCATTCCAAGGTATCTTTCTTTAATCATGAATTCCAAAAGGGAAGCACCTACATCAGTGGTGGGATTCAAATAATTTAACAACTGGTTCTCTGCCCTAATGACGTTCTAAGTATAAAAAAATGATATACTGAAAGGTAGTTTATTATTTCATGCATTTAATACTTAAATAAGAATAATAAAAGAGGTACACACAACTAGATTATGTCATAAGAAAGAGTTTTAAAATATTAATTAAAATATTAAATAATACCTGACCAAAAAAAAAAAAACAAAAAACAGACTGTTATTTAAGATATTTCCAATGGCAGCTTGTCACTCCCTGGTTGTTCGACACTTTTTCTCTTTACCTTATATGTTTGTTTACTGAAGTAACAAATGCGAGAAAATTAAAATGTAGTATTTCATCAAAGGTATAATAAGTTTTATGAAATGAATAAATAAATATTACAAGCATAGTTCTGGCAAATTGTTTTCATCTATGGCTGGAATGAACATTACTTGGGTGCTTAGAATATGCTGTTGTACAGATGAACGTTAAAAATGAGTAAGGAATGTAAATTTGTGATTTTCACATTGGGTGGCTGCCCAGGCACCCACCTTAGAGAGAACCCTGGTTACAAATGACATTTTAACAACCGGCTTGCCGAACTCAACAAAAAATTAGGTATCGGTTCTACTGAACCGGTGCAAACCAGCTGAATCCCACCACTGGCCTATATCTACAAGCTTTGTGTTATGTGAGCTTCAGGGTGGAGGTTGAGGGCAGTATTACTTTAAAAGCTGATGGACAAATTCTTTAGGTAAAGAAATGTTATTTAGCAAATAAGTAGACAAAGATTTTTCTTGACATGACCAGAATAGACTGTGAATGAAACAAGCAAACTCTGTAAAACAAAGAAAGGGAAATTTGTTTTTCTGCCATCTGTCCAATAAAGAGAGGAGAGAGCAGTCCTAGGAGCCTGACAAAGCAGTGTGGATGTGAGGAGTGGGGAAGAGGCCCTGCAAAATGTCAGGAGACTGGGACATGAGGAGGAGAAACAGCCAGTGGGAAGTTCCTGAGGTGATCTGGCCACGTTGAAGGATAGAAATGGTTAATGCTCAGAATTGTCTCCTTCATGTACTCTGATAAAGCAGCTTCCTTCCAACATAACCCCACATCTTCAGTTAAAGTCTATTCATATAATTGGCTTTGGTGAATTTAAAGATAAAAATTGGAAAATTGTGGCATAGGAGCTCCATCACCCACTTGAATCAATTCAGAACAGACAGATGGAAATGGAAAAGATTATGAATAAAGGAGATCAATGGAGAATTCATCAGTTCCACAAATTGGAATAAGAAGTGATTAAAGAAAATGGATTTTGTCTGAGATTCTTTGGGAATATTGATTAGTATACCACAGATGAAGTTGAGGTGGACAAAGGATTGAACCATTTTATTTACACATCACAGAACAGAATGAGCCAAATAGACTGGAAAACTTGGTGGCATAGTGGCAGCTGAATTCTAGATTGAACACAGACAAGTTGGCTATTAACATATCATGCCTAGTGATATTAAAGTAAAAAAGATGATCTAATCTTGGCTCTTAGAGATGATTTAAGGCAGATAGATCGGAACTATGGCAGACCAAATGGGTGAGACTCTGGATCCCTGCAGCTACTTCAAACAAGCAGGTCCAACTTTTTTATGATGTGCAAATGAGATACCATATAATAATTCAATTTTAATAAGGGCCCTTATACTAATATATAACAAAATAGATATCTTCAAAAATTTAATACTATTAATGAAAACACCTAAACATTGGTTAAGTCAGGCTAGAAATTACAAAAATTCTAGAAAGTATTTATAGCTTGTGATAGAATTGACAATTATCCAAAGGGAGGAAAAATGGAGCAGAAAAGAAGAAAGGAGAATGAAAAGAGGAAAGGGTTGCTGGCCAGTCATTAAATTCAAGCTTTGTTTAATCAACTTTTAATGCAGTCCCCATTTCACCTTCTTCTTACAATCACTCTTATCCTTGAAATTCCTGTCTCATGACCCAGTTTTGTGGCAATCTCTATAGCATCCAGATAAATAAAGTTCTATATTTTTCTTATGGTACTATGAATACAGTACAGTATCATTGCTTACACTAAAAAGCTGTTCACCTTTTCTTCTTGGACACACATTTAGACTACAATTCCCAGCATCATTTATATAATAGCTGTGACCTTGTGACTGAATGCTAGCCAACCACTGCCTGGCCTGGTCTATTCCAATCATCCATATGCTTTTGTGTACTACCTACTGGGTGTTAATACCCCGAGCAACCTTTAAGCCTCAAGCTAAAGATCTTAAGATGTCAAAGCCTCTATCAACTTGAATATATAAATGACTATGTTGGAGCAAAGCAATTTTAAAAACTGGAGCTACCTCTATATTTTTAAGCCATAAAAACACTTAAGGTTTCACATAACAACCCAAAATCAATGGAATACAGCAAAATCAGTTTTAAGAGGGAAAAATCATAGCATTACAGGCCAATGCCAAGAAACAAGAAAAATCTCAAACAGTTTTACATTTAAAGAAACTTGAAAAAGTATAATAAACAAAGTCCAAAGTTAGTAAAAGGAAGGAACTAATAAAGATAAGAGCAGAAATAAAATAGAGTCTAAAATAAAATGCAAAAGATCAATGAAACCAAGAGCAGGTTCTTTGAAATGATAAACAAGATTGAAAAACCTTTAACCAGACTCCTCAGACAAAGAGAGAGAAGACTTAAATAAATAAAATCAGAAATGAAAGAGAAGTAACTGACACCTAAGAAATAAAAAGAATTGTAAGAAACTATTACAAACATATTTTACATCAACAAATTGGACATCTGGATGAAACAGAGAAATTTCTAGAAACATAAAATCTTCTAAAACTGAAGCAGGAAAAAATAAAAGAATCTGAATAGACAGATTATAACTAGTGAAACTGAAGCAATAATCAAAAACTCCCAACAAAAAAAAGTCCAAGACCAGATGGCTTCGCAGGTGAATTTTACCAAACATTCAAAGAAAAACTAACACCTATTCTTCTCAAACTATTCCAAAAAATTTAAGAGAAAAAAAGACTCCCAAGCTCATTTTCTGAGACCAGTATTATCTCAATTAAAAAACCAGATAAAGACATTCCAAAGAAAGAATACTATAGGCCAATATCCATGAATATAGATGCTAAAATACTCAATAAAATATTAGAAAACCATACACAGCAATACATTAAAAAGATCAAATACCATGAATAAGTGGGAATTAGTCCAGGAATGCATGGTTGGTGCAATACCCACAAATCAATTAACATGATACACCATATAAACAAAATGAAGAATGAAAATTATATCTTATTGCTAAGCTACATTGGCCTCCTTCCTGGCCCATTCATACAGCAGCCACAGAATTACAAGGTATAGGACAGAGTAAATCCCATCAACAAAGTTCTAGTTTTCTATATTGGGAAGATTAAGAAGGTCATTCTGGATATTTTAAGCCTTATGTACTCCCTGGTTGGCCAGTTAATTGTGCGGTAGAGATGTTTTGAAAAATATGAGAGTGTTGCTTGCAGGCCTAATGGTTTAGACAGTACTCAGATGGTTGATCGGGGATTTTTGCCCACCAAGGGACTAGGGAAAGAACAGCGAGGAATTCTCACCCCCATAGAAGTGGCACCCAATACCAGAAGGTGTGGATTAGGATATCAAAATTTAGTATAGGGGCCTTGGTAGCTCCTGCTACCTGAATAATGCATTGTGCAGACCCAATTACTTGGAAATCAGATAATCCTGTAAAAAAAAAAAGAATAAAAATTATATAATTGAGAGTGACATCACAGAAATGGTGCCGTGAGCAACGCGTCTGACAAATCTCCCCAAAATTTCAACAAATTCATCAACTAGAGACAGAAAAATCTATCCTTGGAGCATCTGGGAGTCCCACGCACACTGAAGGTGAAAGGGCTGCTTTTACTTGGAACTGAGAGTCTAGAGGGAGCTGAGGGAGTGGAGGAAGCTAACTGTGGCACAGATATTCGTTCAAGCCAAGGAGGGAGTGTGCCTGTGGTGAGTCAACCCACGCAAGCAACTGCCCGCGCGCACTCCGGGAGCAACAGCCTGTGCGCCGCGAGCAGCCACCCACGTGCCACGAGCGTCCCCAGCCGCTGGAGCGCCCAGAGCGTCCACATTTGCCCACACTCCCAGAGCACCCCACTCACCCATGCGCCCAGAGCACCCCAACCACCAGCAGCACATGGGGTGGGTGCCAAAGCGAACTTCCCTATGCCCGAGCTTCTCTTCGAGGGCGGGGCACCTCACCCAGCCATTCAAGCTAACAATCAAGTGTTGGGGGAGGGGCATGCGGGCACCTTGCAGTTCATCCTGGGGCATGTCTGCGGATCCAATCACGGAAACTAGCTTAACCCACAGTCTGCTCACCTCCCAACTGACCTACAAGGCTCTAATTGACAAGATCTCTCTCAGTTCAGCGATCCAAGACAAGAGGCATGATATTCTTTAGTGCCTTTTGCTAAAGGGGTGGGGGCAACTTCTGATTGACAGAGCTTTCATACTCAGGGATATATGCTAACAAGAGGGACTTGGCCTATGTTAAGACTTGTATTGCAGGCAGCGACTAGAGCATCTTCTTCCCAGCCAAAACAGGCTACAAAGTGCGGAAAGCCTGAGGAGAGTGGTCCCACAGAGTGCTAGGTGTGCTGAACAGGCCTGGAGGCTCATTGAAAGTCACCTTGAGCCCTGGCCGGTTGGCTCAGCGGTAAAGCGTTGGCCTGGCGTGCGGGGGACCCGGGTTTGATTCCCGGCCAGGGCACATAGGAGAAGCGTCCATTTGCTTCTCCACCCCCCCTTCTTTCCTTTCTGTCTTTCTCTTCCCCTCCCACAGCGAGGCTCCATTGGAGCAAAGATGGCCCGGGCACTGGGGATAGCTCCTTGACCTCTGCCCCAGGCGCTAGAGTGGCTCTGGTAGCAGCAGAGCAATGCCCCGGAGGGGCAGAACATCACCCCCTGGTGGGAAGAGCATCGCCCCTGGTGGGTGTGCCAGGTGGATCCCGGTCAGGCACATGCGGGAGTCTGTCTGACTGTGTCTCCCCGTTTCCAGCTTCAGAAAAATACCAAAAAAAAAAAAAAGTAAGTCACCTGGAGAGCAATTGGCTCCCAGCCCCGGCTGATTATGCCAGCGGCTCTGACTGCCAGAGCCTTACTCAGAGCCCTGCATTGAGTGGGGATACAGTGGAGATTTGCCAGCTCTTTGAGCCTCTTACTCCCCAGGCAGAGGCAATGGCAGCCTCATAGCTGGATCACCAGGCTGCTAATTCAGGAAGGGGAGACTAGGAGAGAGGTCCAGGAAAACAGACTCTCTCATTGTCGGAGCTTACAAATGCTAACAAGCCTTGACTACCAACGAGACTAAAGCCAACTATATGACATTGCCATAGAATCTAATCAACTGCAAATCCCTACCTAAGCGTGATAGAGGGGCAGAGCCTGGGGTACAGAATCACTGAGCAAGAAGAGGGAGAGGAAAGAAAAGGAAGAAGTTAACCTCTCAAAATCAAGAAAAATCCACAGACTTTATAACTTGTTCCACTATTATTTTTTGTATCTTTTATTTTCTTGCCTTTATTATTTTTTTTTTATTTCCTCCACCTTGGTCCTTTTATTCTCTGCCTATCTTATTCTTCCCTTTTCTTGAATTACACTACCCATAAGTGTTACATTTTATTTCTTTTATTATTCCTTACTCTCCATGAGGGTTACACTCCAAAACCCTTAACTCTCTCTCTCTCTTTTTGATTTTTTTCTTTTCCTTTTTTCCTTTCTTTTTCCCCTTTTTTTATTTCTCCCTTTCTATTAGTTTCTTCTTTTCTCCTTTTACTTTTCCTCTCATTAAATCCTCAATCACGAACAAATTATTTAATTTCGGACTCAAGTTTTTCTTTAGTGGCATTTTGGGTGCTTTTTACTTCGCTTTTTAACTCATTAGCATTCCTCCCAACCCAGGATCTCCATTATATTTAGTCTTTACTCCACTTATTACAAGAGTTATTTTCTCTTTTTTTCTGTTTCCCTCTAATCCCTCTCATTATATCTCTTAGTCGACCATCACTTATAAGCAAATCATTTTATACTTGACCGAGATTTTTTTCTTTTTTGCATTTTTTAGGTCCCTACTTCCTTTTTTGCCCCTTGATCACTTCCTCCCCACTCAGGCCCTTCGTTATACGCAGTTTTTGTTCCACTTAGCAAAATATAATTCATAGGTCATCATGATATTTTCCTAAGGAAGAGGGGAGAGGAGGAAAGAGAAGAAAGAAAAGGGGGGGAATTATTAAATTATTATTGAGTTTTTGTGTGGCATTTTTTCTTTTTTTCTATTTTTTCCATTTTTTTTACTTTTTATTCTTTATTAATTCTAATTAGTGCTATCAACAAGACCACCCTCAGATGCCATTAAGAAAAAGGAAATCCAATATCATGGATACAAAAGATAGAAAAGTAACACAGATAGATGTGGAAAAATCTACGGAGAAAAAATTTAATATATCGGAAACCTTGGAGCTAAATGACAGAGAATTAAAATAGAAATCCTAAATATATTCAGAGATATACAAGAAAACACAGAAAGGCAATTTAGGCATCTCAGAAAACAACTCAACAAACACAAAAAATATATATTATCAAGAAAATTGAAACTATAAAAACAAATCAAACAGGAATGAAAAACTCAATTCACGAGTTGAAAAATGAGGTAACAAGCTTAGCTAATAGAACAGGCCAGAGAGAAGGTAGGATTAGTGAAATAGAAGACAAACAACTTGGGGCACAACAGGGAGAAGAAGAAAGAGAATCAAAAAACAAATAAAAAATGAGAAAGACCTACAGGAATTGTCTGACTCCATCAAAAATAATAACATAAGAATAATACGTATATAATACGGAGAAGAAAGAGAAAATGGAATGGAGAATATACTCAAACAATAATAAATGACAACTTCCCAAGCCTGTGGAAAGAACTAAAGCCTCAAATTCAAGAAGCAAACAGAAAACTGAGTTTTCTTAACCACAACAAACCTACTCCAAGACGCAGCATAATGAAGATGGCACAAACCAACGACAAAGAAAAAATTCTCAAGGAAGCCAGGGAAAAGAAGAATACAACATATAAAGGAAGGCCTATTAGATTATCATCAGATTTCTCAGCAGAAACTCTACAAGCTAGAAGAGAGTGGACCCCAATATTTAAAGCCCTGAAAGAGAGGAACTTTCAGCCAAGAATACTATATCCATCAAAGCTATCCTTTAAGTATGAAGGAGAAATAAAAACATTTACAAATATAGAAAAGATGAGGAAATTTATCATCAGAAAGCCCCCACTCCAGGAAATACTAAAGGGGGTTTTCCAACCAGATTCAAAGAACAAAACTAAACAAAACCACAAGTAAGAGCTCCACCAAGAATACAATAAAACCAAATTTAAACTGTGACAACAAAAGAAAAAAAAGGGCAGGGAGAATGGAGATTAGCAGTAGCAAAGGACAATGAAGCACAGAAACACTCATAAGATAGGGTACTATAATGAATATGGTAGGTACCCTTTTCAATACTTAATGGTAACCACACTTGAAAAAACCACCACAGAAGCACATGACTTTAAAAATGTAGCAACAGAAGAAAGAAGTATGGAATACAAACAAACAAAAACAAATGATAAAAAAACAAAAGAGAAGAATCAAACAAGATACAAAACTAACAGAAAGCAATTTATAAAATGGCAATAGGGAACCTACAAGTGTCAATAATTACACTAAATGTAAATGGGTTAAACTTACCAATAAAAAGACACAGAGTAGCAGAATGGATTAAAAAAGAAAATGCAACTATATACTGCCTACAAGAAACACATCTAAGCAACAAGGATAAAAACAAATTCAAAGTGAAAGCTGGAAAACAATACTCCAAGTAAATAAGATCCAAAAAAAAGCAGGTGTAGCAATACTCAAATCTAATAATGCTGACTACAAGACAGAAAAAGTACTCAGAGACAAAAATGGTCATTTCATAATGATTAAGGGGACACTGAATCAAAAAGACATAACAATCCTTAATATATATGCACCAAACCAAGGAGCACCAAAATATATAAGACAGCTACTTATTGACCTAAAAACAAAAACTGACAAAAATACAATCATACTTGGAGACCACAATACACTGCTGACGGCTCTAGATCGGTCATCCAAACAGAGAATCAATAAAGATATCATTGCCTTAAATGAAACACTAGAGCATCTGGATATGATAGACATCTACAGGACACTTCATCACAAAGCGACAGAGTATACATTTCTCTCTAGTGTACATGGAACATTCTCATGAATTGACCATATGTTGGGCCACAAAGATAACATCAGCAAATTCAGAAAAACTGAAATTGTAACAAGCATATTTTCTGATCATAAAGCCTTGAAACTAGAATTCAACTGCAAAAATGAGGAAAAAAAACACACAAAAATGTGGAAACTAAACAACATACTTTTAAAAAATGAATGGGTCAAAGAAGAAATAAGCGCAGAGATCAAAAGATATATACAGACAAATGAAAATGACAATATGACATATCAGAATCTATGGGATGCAGCAAAATCAGTAATAAGAGGAAAGTTCATATCACTTCAGGCCTATATGAACAAACAAGAGAGCCCAAGTGAACCACTTAACTTCACACCTTAAGGAACTGGAAAAAGAAGAACAAAGACAACCCAAAACCAGCCAAAGAAAGGAGATAATAAAAATCAGAGCAGAAATAAATGAGATAGAGAATAAAAAACTATAAAAAAAATTAATAGAACAAGGAGCTGGTTCTTTGAAAAGATCAACAAAATTGACAAACCCTTGGCAAGACTTACCAAGGAAAAAAGAGAAAGGACTCATATAAACAAAATCCAGAATGGAAGAGGAGAAATCACCACAGACATCCTAGATATACAAAGAATTATTGTAGAATACTATGAAAAACTATATGCCACCAAATTCAACAATCTAGAAGAAATGGATAAATTCCTAGAACAATACAACCTTTCTAGACTGAGTCATGAAGAAGCAGAAAGCCTAAACAGACCAATTAGCAGGGAAGAAATAGAAAAAACTATTAAAAACCTCCCCAAAAGTAAAAGTCCAGGCCCAGACGGTTATACTAGTGAATTCTATCAAACATTCAAAGAAGACTTGGTTCCTATTCTACTCAAAGTCTTCCAAAAAATTGAAGAAGAAGCAATACTTCCAAACACATTTTATGAGGCCAACATAACCCTCATACTGAAACCTGGCAAGGACGGCACAAAAAAAGAAAACTACAGACCAATATCTCTAATGAATACAGATGCTAAAATACTAAACAAAATATTGGCAAATCAAATACAACAACATATTAAAAAAAATAATACATCATGATTAAGTGGGATTCATCCCAGAATCTCAAGGATGGTTCAACATATGTAAAACGGTTAACGTAATACACCATATCAACAAAACAAAGAACAAAAACCACATGATCTTATCAATAGATGAAGAAAATGCATTTGATAAAATACAACACAACTTTATGTTTAAGACACTCAACAAAATGGGTATAGAAGGAAAATATCTCAACATGATAAAGGCCATATATGATAAACCATCAGCCAACATCATATTAAATGGCATAAAACTGAGGACTTTCCACCTTAAATCAGGAACAAGACAGGGTTTTCTACTCTCTCCACTCTTATTTCATGTGGTGCTAGAAGTTCTGGCCAGAGCGATCAGACAAGAGAAACAAATAAAAGGCATCCATATCGAAAAAGAAGAACTAAAGGTATCACTTTTTGCAGATGATATGGTGCTATACATCGAAAACCCAAAGGACTCCACAAAAAAGATTACTAGAAACAATAAACCAGTACAGTAAGGTTGCAGAATACAAAATTAACATACAGAAGTCCATAGCCTTTCTATATGCCAACAATGAAATATTAGAAAATGAACTCAAAAAAATAATTCCCTTCACAATTGCAACAAAAAAATAAAATACCTAGGAATAAACATAACAAAGAATGTAAAAGACGTATATAACAAAAACTACAAGGCATTGTTAAGAGAAATCAAAAAAGACACAATGAGATGGAAAAATATTCCTTGTTCTTGGATAGGAAGAATAAATATCATCAAAACAGCCATATTACCCAAAGCCATTTATAAATTTAATGCAATTCCCATCAAAATTCCTAGGACATTTTTAAAAGAAATGGAGCAAAAAATCATCAGATTTATATGGAACTATAAAAAAACCCAAATAGCCAAAGCAATCCTAAGGAAAAAGAATGAAGCTGGAGGCATTACAATACCTGACTTCAAACTATATTATAGGGCCATGACAATCAAAACAGTATGGTATTGGCAGAAAAATAGACACTCAGACCAATAGAACAGAATAGAAAGCCCAGAAATAAAACCACATATATATGGTCAAATAATTTTTGATAAAGGGGCCAACAACACAGAATGGAGAAAAGAAAGTCTCTTTAACAAATGGTGCTGGGAAAACTGGAAAGCCACATGCAAAAGAATGAAACTCGACGACAGCTTGTTTCTGTGTACTAAAATTAATTCAAAATGGATCAAAGACCTAAATATAAGACCTGAAACAATAAAGTACATAGAAGAAGACATAAGTACTAAACTCATGGACCTGGGTTTTAAAGAACATTTCATAAATTTGACTCCATAGGCAAGAGAAGTGAAGGCAAAGATAAGTGAATGGGACTACATCAGACTAAAAAGCTTTTGCTCAGCAAGAGAAATTGACAACAAAATAAACAGACAGCCAACTAAATGGGAAATGATATTTTTAAACAACAGCTCAGATAAGGGCCTAATATCCAAAATTTACAAAGAACTCATAAAACTCAACAACAAACAAACAAACAATCCAATAACAAAATGGGAAGAGGACATGAACAGACACTTCTCCCAGGAAGAAATACAAATGGCCAACAGACATATGAAAAGATGCTCATCTTCATTAGTTATTAGAGAAATGCAAATCAAAACTGCAATGAGATACCACCTCACACCTGTTAGATTAGCTATTATCAACAAGACAGGTAATAGCAAGTGTTGGAGAGGCTGTAGAGAAAAAAGAACTCTCATTCACTGTTGGTGGGAATGTAAAGTAGTACAACCATGATGGAAGAAAGTATGGTGGTTCCTCAAAAAACTGAAAATAGAACTACCTTATGACCCAGCAATCCCTCTACTGGGTATATACCCCCAAAACTCAGAAACATTCATATATAAAGACACATGTAGCCCCATGTTCACTGCAGCATTGTTCACAGTGGCCAAGACATGGAAACAACCAAAAAGCCCTTCAATAGAAGACTGGATAAAGAAGATGTGGCACATATACACTATGGAATACTACTCAGCCATAAGAAATGATGACATCAGATCATTTACAACAAAATGGTGCAATCTTGATAACATTATATGGAGTGAAATAAGTAAATCAGAAAAAAACAAGAAATACATGATTCCATACATTGGTGGGACATAAATAAGAGACTAAGAGACATGGACAAGAGTGTGATAGTTACCAGGGGTGGAGGGAGGGAGGACGCGGGAGGGAAGGAGGGAGAGGGGGAGGGGGAGTGGGGGCACAAAGAAAACTAGATAAAGGGTGACAGAGGACAATCTGACTCTGGGTGATGGGTATGCAACATAATTGAATGAAAAGATAACCTGGACATGTTTTCTTTGAATGTATGTACCCTGACTTATTAATGTCATCCCATTAACATTAATAAAAATTTATTTTAAAAAAAAACATAGTAAACAAAGAAACCCTGAACTATCCTACAATATATTTTCTTTAAAATAAAAAATATGACAAAAAGCTCATACATGTACATATCATTATTGTAAAAACAATTTGCTTTTTTAGTACATGTGCTGCCAAAGGGAGCACATAATCTGTTTTATTTTTTTAATTACTGATTGATTTTAGAGAGAAAGGGAAAGAGACAGAAACATTGATCTGTTCCTGATGTGCCCTGACCAGGGATCAAACCAGCAACCTCTACATATCTGGATGATGTTCTAACCAACGGAGCTATCTGGCCAGGGATAAACCAATCTCCTTTTAAGAAATGATGTGCCCATTCATGAACGCCAACAAGTCAGAAGGGAGATATTCTACTATTCCAATGCACTTCAGACCTGTATATTACTGTACAGGTAAAATTTACTAACAAACCATCATGTTGTTATAGTCTAATGATCTAATAATTTCTAGTATGTATTGTATATTTTATCTTATAATAACAACTTGTAATTGGACTATTACTCAATTTTTATTATATATTAAACTATAAAAATTTGAAAAAAAAATTATATAATCATATCATTAGATGCAGAAAGAGCATCTGATTAAATCTAGCACCTGTCCATAATAAAACTCTCAGCAAAGTGGGATTAGAGGGAACATGCCTCAATGTAATACAAGCCATATATAAAAAACCCAGATCCAACAACATACTCAATGGGCAAAAGCTAAAAGTGTTTATTCCTTAAGATCAGGAATAACACAGGAATGGTCACTTTCACCACTCTTATTCAACATAGAACTGGAAGTCCTACCCATAGCAATAAGACAAGAAGAAGAAATAAAAGGCATCCAAATTGGGAAGGAAGAAGTAAAACTTTATTTGTTGATGACATGATATTGTATATAGAGAACCATAAAATTCCACAAAGAAACTAACTAGAACTGATAAATGAATTTAGTCAAGTAGCAGAATACACAACAAATATCCAGACATTAATTGCATTTTTATACACCAATAATGGACTATCAGAAAGGAAAACTAAGAAAACAATCCCATTCATAATTGCTTCAGAAAAATTAAAATATATAGGAATAAATTTAACCAAGTATATAAAAAACTTGTACTCAGAAAATTATAAGACACTATGAAAAGAAACTGAAGAAAACACAAATAAATGAAATCATATACCGTGTTCATAGATAAGAATTAACATCATTAAAATGTCCATATGACTCAAAGCAATCTATAAATTCAATATAATTCCTGTCAAGATACTGATGGCATATTTCTTAGAACTAGAACAAATATTCCAAAAATTTATATGGCAACACAGAAGACTCCATTTAGCCATAACAACTTGAGAAAGAAAAACAAAGTTAAAGGAATCATGGTACCTGATATCAAACTATACTACAAAGCCATATTAATCAAAACAACATGATACTAGTATAAAAACAGACATACAATACATCAATAGAACAGAATAGAGAGCCCAGAAATGAGCCCATGCATTTATAGTCAATATTTGACAAAGGAGGCAAAAACATATAATAGGGTAAGGATAGTCTATTCAATAAATGGTGTTTGGAACACTGGAAAAATAGGTGCAAAAAAAAATGAAACTAGATCACTTTCTTACACCATACAGAGCAATAAACTAAAAATAGATTAAAGACTTAAGTATTAGACTCAAAATTATAAAAATACTAGAAGAAAACATAGGCAGTAAAATCTCAAACATTTCTCATAGAAATATTTTTTTCTGATATATCTCCTCAGGCAAAGGAAACAAAAGGAAAAACATAAACAAATGGGACAATATCAAACTAAAAAGAATTTGCACACAAAGGAAACTACCAACAAAATTAAAAGACAACCCACTGAATGGGAGAATATATTCACCAATATATCTGATAAGAGTTAATATTCAAAATTCATAAAGAACTTATAAGATTCAACACTAGAAAAACAAACAATCCAATTTAAAAATTGGCAAAAACAGACCCTTCTCCAAAGACACCATACAGATGGCCATTAGTCATATCAAAAGATGCTCAAAGTCACTAATCATCAGAGAAATGCAAATTAAAACCACAATGGATATCACCTTACTCCTGTCAGAATGACTATCATCAATAAGTAAACACAGATGTTGGTGAGGATATGGAAGAAAGGGAACCCTTATACACTGCTGGTGGGAATGCAGGTTGGTACAGCCACTCCGGAAAGCTGCAGGGAGTTACCTCAAAATTTTTAAATGTGGAGTTCGAATTGCCTTATGACCCAGCAATTCCACTCCCAGACATATATCTGAAGAACCCCAAAACACTAATTCAAAAGAATATATGAACCCTTATGTTCATTGCAGATTTATTTAAAATAGACAAGATTTTTAAGCCACCCAAGACGGATAGACCAGGAGAGCATTGCGCTAAGTGAAACAAGCCAGTCAGAGAAGGACAAATACCATATGATTTCATTCATATGTGGAGTCTAATGAGCAAAATTAACAAGAAAAATAGAGACAGATTCACATAGAGCCAGATGACAGCTGTCAGGGGTAGAGAAGCTGGGTGAGGAGGGTGGAGGAATTGAGAGATTAAACCAAAAAGGAGGGGGGACCTCAGGGACATGGACAACAGTGCGGCGATTGCTGGGAAAAGGAGGGTAGAGGGGAGTGAAGAGAGTGGGGAGTAAATGGTGAGGAACAGAGACTCAACGTGGGCTTGTTAATACACAATGCAGTGTACAGATGATGTGTTGTTGAATTGTGCACCTGAAATCTGTGTAATTTTGTTAGCCAGTGTCACTCCAATAAATCCAATAGAGTAAGAAAAAAACAAAAAAGAAGCAAAAAATAAAATAAAATAAATTAAAGCATTGCATTCTCCCTCCTTAAAAAAAAAAATTTTAAGGATTGATTTGTTATGGCAGCTGATGTTACTTTAACTAGTACAGACATGTAAGCTCTTTCACTTATTCTTTTTTCTTCTTTAACTATTTAGCAAAACTTCAGAAGTATTTCATTATGTCAAAAAAATTTTCTCAAGATCTGAGTGAGACAACAATGAATTTGGTATTTATTTATAGCAAACATGTAAAATTCTATTCCATTTAGAGCCCACAGAAAAAAACCAATAAATATTACCAACTCATCAAAATATATTTTCTGACATGACTCCTATATAGTACTAACATGGTATTATGGGTCAGTGGAGAATTACCTACTTTCAAAGTTTTCCGGCCCTGGCCGGTTAGCTCAGCGGTAGAGTGTCAGCCTGAGGTGCGGGGGACCCAGGTTCGATTCCCAGCCAGGGCACATAGGAGAAGAGCCCATTTGCTTCTCCACCTCCATCCCCCTCCTTCCTCTCTGGCTCTCTC
Organism: Saccopteryx leptura; assembly: GCF_036850995.1. Taxonomy (NCBI): domain Eukaryota; kingdom Metazoa; phylum Chordata; class Mammalia; order Chiroptera; family Emballonuridae; genus Saccopteryx; species Saccopteryx leptura. The sequence continues at coordinate 204,594,967 of NC_089503.1, read as the reverse complement.
TTCCCCTCCCACAGCAAAGGCTCCATTGGAGCAAAGATGGACCGGGCGCTGGGGATGGCTCCTTGGCCTCTGCCCCAGGCGCTAGAGTGGCTCTGGTCACAGCAGAGCGATGCCCCGGAGGGGCAGAGCATCGCCCCCTGGTGGGCAGAGCATCGCCCCTGGTGGCGTGCCGGGTGGATCCCGGTCGGGCGCATGCGGGAGTCTGTCTGACTGTCTCTCCCCATTTCCAGCTTCAGAAAAAAAAAAAAAAAAAAAAGTTTTCCAATTATTTTTTATTTGGCAATTATTTACTGTCTATCCAAGCAGTTTAAAGAAAAGATGGTGATAAGCCTAACCATAGTGCTTTGGTGCCTTTGCAGTGTGAAATACTAAGCAGTGAAGTCATCTCTCTTATTTTGCTGGTGACACTGGGGGACAGCAAAATCCCAGGTTGGATATTTGGGGTGGCTCAGAAGTTCTATTTTGGAATAATTTAGTTGTCACTCTCAATTATTGCCCCATACTTATTATTAAACATCCTTTTCATTTGCAATAACTCACCTTTCTTTATTAAATGAGAACCCTTGGACATATTTATCTATTCTAATTGATATGCTTTTCTTTAAGCACATTCAAAATAAACTACCTATCACAGGACAGGCAACCTTTCGACTTTTTCTTCAATAATAAAGGGAATCTGAATGAGAGGTTAATTGACACTCTGGACAAGGTAAGATTCTTCATTTTTTAGAGGACTCGGGAGGGAGGAAAGCAGTACAAACTTAAATACAGCTTGCCCCAAAGAATCTGCTGCAATATATTGTGTTCACCACATGTGTGATATGCAAAATAATGCTTATATATTAATGTAAGATTTCCTTTGGTAAGGTGGTTATTAAAACCCATTTCAATGTCTGAAAAACTTTACTTCAATAATGTTTCTATTTTACTCTATTCTTTCCTTTTGTGGTCCCAAGATGTAGACACAAAACCAAAGAAGGAGATGTGAACCTCTGAGGCAGGAACAGTGCAGAGCTATACCCTGCACCTTCCCCTTGACCTATGACAGCACATACATTTTCCTTATGAGAAAAAAAAAAAATTTTAAAGGAGATAAACACTGGGTGTAAAACTTAACCTCTCCACTCATCTCAAATGCATAGTAATCATCAAGTAACTTGATTCCTTCTTTCGGATTCGTGCAAAGGAGAAATATTTTTCACCCTTTCTGGGCAGCCACACAAATAAAATGCCATTTAAAGGGCAATGCTTTCATGAGGACAGGCAGGTGATCCCAGAACGGTCTCAGTTCAGACGAACTGCTCCATCTCTTTACCAAAGAAATACACGTCAATGCAAATTTAGCTTGGAGGAGTCTAGCAGTAATGCCCGCCTAATAGAAACAATTTCTTAGCGTCTTCAACAGACCCTGGTAGCAAAGTGCATAACGGCCACGGAAGAGGAGCCCAGTGCGCATCTTCTGCTGATGGTGATTGATCCAGTCTCATAATTAAGTGAAAGCTTTTTTAGAGCCAAAGCAATTTTGCCCACATCCTTTATCAAGAGAAGCCATAATAAATTGTGTTAGTTGCCAGCATTTATTGAAAATTTCATCTTAGAATGCTGGCCAGATGCCATTATATACCAGGATGAAGTGCAGCCTGAGAGACCCGCTGTAATGGACAGCGGACCTCTCTCCATCACGCCTCTGGAGTAGTTTGGGTCTGTCTCCCAACATTACAGGGAAATAAAAGAAGCTTTAAACTATAATTGATTAAGCTCTTTATGCATATCTCATCTTGTTTCTTCTCTTATGAGAAATTCTGCTCTCTGAATCCTTTATGAAGTTTCAGTGTACAAATGTTAGTCTAAGTAAAATAAAAAATATCTTTAAAACGTTACACTGGCCTCTGATGTTTTTTAAATTAAAAAAAAATTTTATTGCTTGCTATCTAAAAACTATTTTGGTCATGCTTTCAGATTGTTCCGGGTAAAAATTTTAAAAGTATAAGAATGACTTATCATCCTAAGGAAGAAGTGAAAGCTGAAATCATTGATACACAGAAAAGCATTTTTATTTAATGGGTTCTCTTGCCTAATATATTGAAGTCATGTGACACGTTCTACTGACATTATTTCATGTCATCAGACAGAATCAGTTTCCTTGATTTGATGAATCCTATAGAATTACTGTCAAGTTATATTTAGCCAAGAGATCTGTTTATATGCAACTGATTTGTAGTGTTTTTTTAGCAAAGTAAAAAGATAAGTCCATCTGTTGCCTGTCAGCTCACCTTTTCTATGAAAGGCTGCAGCCCGGTCTGGAACATATAAAAATAATCTTTCTTTGGATGTTTCATTTTCATATACTAAACCAGGGTTTTCAGCAGTGTAGATGGAACATTATCTCACCTGTGCTTATAAAAACCATCAATTTTCATTTATAACATCAGTATATGTAAATTGACCACATATATTCAGATGCAAAACAGGTAGGTTTGCTAGTTTTAGACAAGAGTCATAACATGACAAACATTAAGAGTCAGTCCACACCGCATGGAATCGTTGAGCCTGATGACTTATAACTGCACTGTCTACACAGCAGAAAAGAAAAAGCAGAGTCTCATTTTAGGCACACCTAATATATTAAGTATGTCTTACCCTCAGATGTGACAATCCAAGTACTCACAAATAGTGTATTGCAACTCAGAAAGCCTTTAGCTGTATTAGAAGGAATATATCATATTTATCCAAATTGAAAGTGCTATTAGTTTTTAAAGCATCGTGTCTTGCTTTTCCCTGACACTGGCCACATGAATTGAGAAAGTTCCCAAGAAATCTGCAATGCCTTTGCTTTCTGCATAGTTGGAGTTAGATTAAGAAGTACAAAAACCTGAAAATTCCAGAAATGTAAAATGCACCATGTGTATTGTGATATTTGTAATAAGGTGGTAGTTATAAAGCTTTTTTTTTGTGATCTATATATATATGCCAGATTATGTTTGCCCAAGGAATTATAAATTGTCATGGATTCAACCAGTTTATTAATGAATTTATTGATTTTCTTCCTATTCTGCTGATTCAAGTAATGTTTATAGGACTATTACTGTGGAGTAGGGGAATTTATGGATCCATGAATAGGTGTGTGTCCTAAACTCTGCAAAAATTTATTTTAAAGTGAATTTTTTTTTAAGTGTGACATTTTTTGAAACATTTAATGTACAACTTCCTACCTGGGTCTTCCACTCAATGTCAACAAACCCCCTCAGTACCATTCCTGAGCCTAAAGAGAGGCAAGATTTACAATTGAATCTTACAGCTCAGAGCATACTTTAGAAAAAAACTCCCCTCTGCTGAGAATGAGATACTTTCTGGTACTATGACTTGAGGAAATGCTATTTGGAGAGTTCTACGGGATGTTCCTGCAGGAAAAGGACAGAATACACTGAGGTACATACTGGTCTTGCCCTGAAATGTGACTCTGTCCCCAAAGTAATAAACTCCTGTATCTAATACTGTAAAAAACCCACTCTTTTATATAACAAACAACTCTCCTTATGTGGCTTCTCCTAGGGAATAAAACACTATGTTGGAAAGAAATGAATTTCTCTCCAACACACAAACATGAAAAAGCAGTTCATGTTCCAATGAGTGAACCCACAGACCCATTGACACATGCACCAAAAAAAGGGGGAAATATTTTTAACAATGCCTCATTATAAGTTAAAAAGCATTCCTCTAGAGCACTGTAACATCCCTGTACAATGTGGGCAAATGTTTCTCTGCCTGTGGATGTGCATTTTTAATAACAACCAGTGCAGTCTAGTCCGCTATTCTGAAAGTTCATTACCATTCTTTTCCCTTCTCAGTTTAGAGCATCCCATTCCTTGTACTTTTAATTTTGGTATTTTTCTTAGCACCTATAAAGGGTAGCAGGTGGTCTCTTTTGGAGCCTGAATTTTTCTATTCGTGTGCCAAGTAAATTCAGAGAGCTGTCTTCTCTCCACTATAGCCCCTACGAGAGGGAGCTGCTTTAAATGGTGGGAGAGGATTTGAAGTTTTTTTCCTTTCAGGTTCTTAGTAACTGTACTAAACCTGCCTTTTGAGACTGAAATAAAAATAAAGATCTTGTTCATGGGGAAATTTTCAGGATGTCCAGTTCATAATCCATCATCTCTTAGCAATATAGGAGAAATTTCCTCTAGTTCAGGAGTCCCTATGTAAGGCACACAATCATGGATGCCTGCAGAGGTTGTCCACATTGTTTTATGTATTGAAAGTAAAGATCAGAGATGAAATATTGTCAGTATAGAGCCAGTTAAAACAAAGTTAGATTACTGTACTTTTAACCTAATTTGATCTACTTGCATGAGAAAATAATCCCCATTGTCATCTATGTGACTACTACTATCTACTTGTATCTGAGAAAATCTTTCCAGAGTATCAAATCTAAAGAAATAAGTGTCACAGTGATTACTTTGATTATGTATTTAATGGTCAGTATTGAGATGGAATCTATGATGTAAAATTGGCTTCATTAAATTTTAAATATCTTTTTTTAATTTTTTAATTTCTTTTAAATTTTTTAAGACTGTTTATTTTAGAGAGGAGAGAGATGATAGATAGATGATAGATAGATAGATAGATAGATAGATAGATAGATAGATAGATAGATAGATAATAGACAGATAAGGGGAGAGGAGCAGGAAGCATCAACTCCCATACATGCCTTGACCAGGCAAGCCCAAGGTGTCAAACCTGCGATCTTAGCGATTAAGGTTGATGCTTTATCCACTGCGCCACCACAGGTCAGGCCTATTTTAAATTTCTAATTCAAAGATTCTTGGTTACTCCATTTCTCCTCAGTGCTGTCTGAATTCTACCTCTTATTGGCTTGGCAACATTTTACAATGTTTCACATCTTTGCAGTATTTCAAAAGAATCCATTTTGTCTGATTCTTAATCACCCTCAAACTACCCGATTTTATGAATTATTCACTTTAGGCATTTATAGGGAAAATATTAGTGCCTAATTCAGCAGCTAAGTTCACAAGGAACGGTGCAAGCGAGAGCACTGCTAGACTACAGAGCAGTGAAGTGCGGTGCAAGTCAGAAGAGAGGCACCCTTCTGTGAAAACACACTTCTGCCTGGCTGGACAGCAGAGGGCATCTGCACATAGATTAAAAAGAATGTGTTTTCCTCAAGTGGAGGTGCTGTTAAGCTCTGCAAGCGTGAACAGTACACCATACATTATTTACCAGCTCAGTCTGTGGGACCCCAATTGTCCACACTGGCCAGTGATGTTATTACATGAGAGTGTTGCCTTTGACAGAGAAAAACTTGAACTCAGCTCAGAGGCCATATTGCTAAAAAAAAATAAAAAACAAAACAAAACAAATCAGTTATTTTGGATAGCTTTCCCTTAGTCATATACAAGACCAAGGGACGAAGGAATATGAATCAGTATAAATACAGAAGGGTGTGTGTAAATGTATGTGTAAGTGCCTATGTATGTATTCAGTAGTCCCACTTAGCCTCGCTCTCACTTTCTGAGGTTTCAATTACCCACAGCCAATCCTGATCTAAAAATATAAGATGGAAAATTCCAGAAATAAATAATCCATAGGTTTTAAACTGTGTGTTGCTCTGAGTAGTGTGATGAAATCTCGCTCTGTCATTCTCCGTCCTGCCCAAAGTGTGAGTCCTTTCTTCGTCCAGTCTCCACACTCTTCCAGTTGTTAGTCACTCAGTAGCCATCTGGGTTAACAGGTCAATGTGAGGTATCACAGTACTAGTGTTCAAATAACCCTTATTTTACTTCCTCATGGCCCCAAAGTACAAGAGTAGTGGTGCTAGAGATTTGGATATGCCAAAGAGAGTCAGTAAAGCGCTTCCTTCAAGGGAAAAGATGGGTACAGTAGTAGAAGATGTTTTGAGGGAGAGACCACATTCACACAACAAGTATTACAGCTTGTTGTTATAATTGTTCTATTATATTACTAGTTATCATTCCTCATTTCTTACTATGCACAATTTATAAATTAAACTTTAGCATTAGTATATATGTACAGGAAAAAAGAATAGTATATATGGGGGTCTATTCATGGTTTCAGACATCCACTGAGGGTCTTAGAACATGTACCCCCAAAACAAGGGGGAATTACTACAGATGTAGATTAGATATCGACATAAATATAGTTATAATAGGAAAACTTAATTCATATCAATCATGGAGAAGACCAGAGATGCGTGTTTCAGTGAGAATCAATATGCAATGTATTCATATGTATACAGATATATACACACACATCCATACTCACACACATACACTACTCACACACACACTCATCACTACGTCTAGAAAAAAGCTTCAAATCATACTTCCAGGTTTATATCACATCTAGGACATTATTTTTATATACAAAGCATATTTTCATTAGGGATTTGGTAAAGATCTTTCTTCCTTGGTTCTCAAAGATTGGAGACTCAGTTAATGATAAGTAAGAGGCATCTGTCACTTTGGTGCACTATGGAATCTGGGTGTTATTCAGTCACATGGAATGGCACATGGAAAAGACGTTTGCTTCCTGTGATCAATAGCTTTTGGAGTCAGTTTACTATTTCTTTTTGTTCAGAAATATTATATTGGCTATAAAAGCTATTGGTTACAGGCAGAAAGCACACTTACCAATTACTGCCTTAAATAAGCAGACTACAAAGTGCTCTCCTGCCAAAGTGGTTACAGCTGGTTTCATACAATAAACCATCACACCAATGTGTCAGAGAGGTTCCAGATTCCCCTAAAACAAATGCTGGGATTTTATTTTAGCTTAAAATTCATGGTAGAGTTTCAGCAAAAGGTAAACAGGAAAACGTGAGGCTGGAATGCCTGCCAAGAGATGGACATTCTGAAGAGCCTGCGCTGAGATCAGCTGAGGTCATTGGTGATTTCTTACAGCTTCACAGCTGTACATTTCAGAGGATGACTTTTCCAGCCTCTGCATCCTACCACTATTTTACAAGAATGCCAAGGACACTGGAATGCTGATTGGGTACACAGTAACTTCAAGAATTGCCGGTGATCTGAGCCACCTTTCAGCTTTCCCTTTGAAAGAGCTCATGCAGACAAGCTCTCCTGGACTCACAGACTCTGTTAAGGTCTATTTACACACCTTCCATCAACCCACCGTGGTCGCCTGGCTAATCAGCCCACCAGGGGGGAACCTCTCCCCTTATTGCCTTTCTCCTTGGGAGAGAAGAAAGTCCCCTCTCTGCCTCCATGCCCACCTCACTGTTGGCCCTTCAAAGTCCCCAACAAACTGTGTTCTCAGTTGGTGTTCCCCTTGAATGTTGTAGACTTTTGACAATGCCATTAACAGCTCCCCAGAGGGCACACCATGCCCAAGGAGGACAGGCTGCCTGGGAGAAGATGCAAATGGACACTCTAAAGCCCCTGCTCACCCACCCAGGACAGCCCACTCCGGGGCAGCCCTAACAAGCAGCTCCTTCAGACTCCGCTGGGCTGGCCACATGCGCATTCAGCCCAGAGATTTCTCTCACCATGCATTTCTTCTCTGGCATTAACTAATTGCTGTGTGCAGCAACGAGGCTCGGGACACTCGCAGGACAGGCGCTAGAGAAACCTAACAGATAATGATGAACATATACATTTTTTAGGAAACCATCTTTTTATAGACACTCTTGCCATCATCAGTCTACCTTGAGGCAGGGCATTCTGCTCCTCAGAAAGAAGGAAATCCTCTCCTACCTTGCAGGAGCTAAATAGCAATGTATCACAGATGCCCTCACTTAACATCTAGCTTTCTGACAGGCTAGGGGTTTTAAATCAAGGATGAAGTAAGAAAAGTTGTAAATACCAACAATCTGACAAAGCACTGCTTTAATATTGGCAAGTTCCACTGACCTCAGACAACGTGTTGGATAAATATGAGGATTTCCACACGTCGCCCCTGACTTGGAGTGAGGTTTCCACCTTTCTCAAGAGGTGCTTCTCTCTCTCAAACAATTCCTGCGTGAGAGGCCACAGAAAGTCCTTGGAAGTTGTTGTTCATCTCAGACCACTATGTAAAGATACTTTAGATCATTAAATGGTTTCTATCTGGTGGGCAAAAAGAATAAGGAAAACATAAATGAACAATCACATTTAAACTGGAGATACAGACTAGTAATAGGAAGTTGATTTACCCTGGTATGAAAAACACTAATACACCACAGCAGCTAAGCAATATTCATTTTTATGGCGTAGTGTACAAAACATAGAAACCATTTTGTTTGAGATAGAGATTGATCAAAGAAAATCTTATCCTCTTGGTTTCTCTCCTCACAAGCAGTACTTTTTACAAGAGAATGAAGAGACCTGTAGTAGAATATCAAACTATTCCTACGAACACTGTTTTTTAAAAGAGCATTTAAAACCTTATCCTGAACCTACCTTAAATACACACAAGTAAATAGGAATTACTTTATACACTTTCTCCCCTTTAGACATTGCGATTTCATTGCGGAACAATGGTTACCAAAAATAATAATAATACCAAAGCAATTTTTAAAATATTTTTATGGTGTTAGTGAGTCTCCAAAAGTGGGAATCTTCTTAAATCTCCTAAGAGATGAAGGTTTTGAAATACTCTTATCAACTTTTCAGAGCAGAGAGGCTGTGCACGCAGACTAGCTTTGGGGCACTACTCTGCATGTAATTGATTTGAAGGGTGCCTATTCGCTATATGCTGGGAGCGACTGTTCCAGACTCATGGTTGCATTTCCAGCAATGATTTCTCTGCATTACCTACCCTACACCATTTATTAGATGCAAAACCTACTGCCCTGAAGAATCCGCTCACAATCTCTGCAACAGTGACATCTGTGGAGGGGAGCTCCAGCCACTTGAAACTCATTAAAACATACTTGAGATTGACAATGAGGAGAGAACATCTGTCAGACTTGGCCAAGATTTCAATCAAGTGTGATGTTGCTGTGTTTCTTGACTACATTGACTTAATAAATGAGTTGGCTGCTGTCAGCACAAGGAAAAGTTTGGTCATAATTACTATCCTGTCCTTTTTTCTTTCTTTCTGAAATGCTCTTTCACTGAAGTATCCATGTGCTCTGTGAAATGTACGAAAATGAAGTTGATGGGATAATATACATTTAGGAAAGAAATACAAGGCTCATTTTCAGCTGATGGAATTTAACAGCATGATCACTTCTTTAGTGAGCTTGCAAGTATAATATACCCTTGAAAAGGCAGATAAAATCACACTCGTCTCCACTCTGTACAAGGCTCTCCAACTGCAGATCTGGAGAAAGAGTCCTCACTGATCTGTCGATTGAATGGCAATAATAAAAGTCCCTATGTATAAATTTTGGAGAAAAGCAAAAGCATTTCTCAACACTTTTCTCAATACAAAAGAACCACTGCTCTTTAGTACCTAATACCTTACCTTACACAGCAGAAGAGCCTCGTGCTTATATTTCACATTTAAACCCAGAACTACCCATTTTGCAAATGATTAATGAAGAGTTCAAGGGGGATCATCAATCTTCCTTAGGGAGATAGTGACTGAGTTCCTGAACCAGGGTTCCAATACCAAGTCTGGAGCTTTTCCATTATTGCTGCATTTGCTGCATTTGCCTTTCAGAAAGATATGCTGGGGGCTCAGATTTAAGGACAAGTTGTTGCCTCTGACCACCGTATTTCCAGGGGCTGGGGCTGGAAAGTACTCATTACTTCTTCCCACCGAATAGCACTATCTGCTACTAAAGATGGAAGGATGCGAGGCCCAGTCTTCAAGGCCAGGTAGGTACAGCAGGGTTTAGAAGAAACAACCATAGCACAAAACTGGACATAGAGCTGAATAACTGATTCTATTCATCTTCGTCCAGTGCATTGGGACTTCCACTTACCAGACCCGGCAAATTTGGACTCAACAACTAGGAGAGTTGAGCCTGCCCGTGCCTCAGAAATGGCAGGGTGAACACCACCAGCTATCTGCACCGGTCCATTAATGGGGTACAGTCCCTCAGGTTTGGTGGTGTCAGCTCAAAGAGAGCACATAGACAGTGTCTTAAACTTGCTTCTTCCATGAGCAGACATTAGCAACTGTATCCAAAAAGAAAGACACCATCTATACCTCAATAATTTCTGATTATCTCTTAACTAATCTCTTCGCCTACTATCAGCAATGAAAATTCCACACTGGCTCCCAATTCACAGGGACTGACTGATTGCACACGTGATGGGTGTTACACCTCCATTTCTGTTGCTTCCACACATCTGGAGCTTCAAACCCACCAAGACTCCCCAGCACTGATGCCTCTGGACTGTCAGCCTCCAGACTGGTCCAAGTTCGTGTCAGATTTTCTCTTCTTTATTTTCTGAGTTTGTATCATAAATAGAATGTTTTTATAAAGACTGTGCCCTATGCAAGGTTGAACTAGTTGCAAAGTTAACATCACCATGGTAGAGATGAGCCACATAGCTAAGATTATCATGTCAATAAAAATAGGTCAACCACACATAAAGGTGTGAATTCTCTCTTGCTGAACTCTTTGCGTTGCATTTTTATCTCTCATATGGTGCTTTCCCCTTTCTACCTTGTCTTACAATTGTTGGTATGCAGGTTTTAGCTCTCATATACTACTATAAGATCTCTAAGTTCTCTCTGTTCTCCACAACAGTGTGATCTGCACAGAGTTAGGCACTCACTAAGTGTCCATTGTTTGACAGAATGCTAAAAATAACCAGGCAAGAAAAGAATTTAAAAAGCTACTTTTAATTTTTAAAAAGCATTCGTTGAACTAAATTTCCTGAGAACATTCATAATCTGATGTTCTTGTGTTCTGTCCGCAACAGAATGCCTGCACTGCACATGCACACACGTGAATGTGCACACATACGCCCATGCACATGTGCACAAATGCACATTTGCACTGGCATGCATGCACACATGCACAGGTACACATACGTGTGCACACAGAGGCACATTCCGCGCTCCAACTATACCGAATTACTTTTAGCTCTTCTGGTGCCTTTTGCTTCCAGAGTTCCTTCATCTCTCTGAGACTCACTCCTTCCTGTGCCTACCTTTTTCACTGACTGACTCCTACTTCTGTCTCGAGTTAATGATGCTTCCTTCTGGAAGCTTTCCCTCACCCTCTGAAGTCACCCCACTGTGTCTTGCTGCTTCCTCCATCATAGCATACAGCACACAATTTCTTCTCCACCAGCAGATAGGCAGATGTGGATGCAGGGCTACAGCCAGAGTCCTTTCCCAAAGAAGTCAGGGCAGCCAGACCCAGCCTAGCAGTAGGTCCTGACCATTCTGTGTCCATTTTCTCTTTGTGAACTGGTAGGCAGAGCAGTTCATGTGATTCACAGCTAATACCCCAGCTGACACAAGCAATCCTGTTCACAGAGTTCTATAAACATAAATAACAGAGCACAGGCTTTACACATAAGTCATCTGATGAGGGGTTTTTTAGTTAAAACTAAATAAAATATTATAGGTCCACTAACTTAACTGGTAGTCAGTACAGCCAGGAGAAATTTACTTTATTATTACTTATCAGTAACACCCTCTCTTTATGCTGAATATTAGAGAAGACAGATATAACTTCTCTCTGAGAAAAGGAAAAGAGCAAACAAGTTGGAGTAAGCTGCGTAGAGGAGGAGAAAGATCGGCTGAGTTGGCTGTAATGGAATGCAGAAGGGAAGGAAGTTCACTTCAGATGGAGCAAAATGTGTGAGCACAGGTCTAGAGACAGGAGGGGGGTGTGCGACTAGAAAATGGCAGCTTGCTGGCTAAGGTCAAGCAAGGCGGACATGGAAGGAGCTCGGTGCCTGCAAAAGATGGAGTTACAGGTAGATCGGGCTGAGATGATAAAGAGCCTGAAACAATAAGCAAAGGAAGTTGAACTAAATTCTGTAAAATGAAATCAGTCACCCTAATTGTGACTGAGAGGAACTTTGGTGACAGGCTAATAAATGAGAGAAAGGCTGAAATCAGGAAGGTCCAGTCCAGGCATCATTTCTATGATTTGAATAACCAGTTTCAATAATTTAAAGAACTGCATATCTGTAAAGTTCAATAAATGTTAATTTAAAACTATTATCTCAATACAATTGAATCCATAACCTTTAAGGCAGCAGATATTACGGCAGTTTTTCTGTTACTTAGCTCCAAGTAATTCAGATAAAGTTAATGTATAATTTCAGCATAATGGCCAAACCCACTAATGAGCTGATTGCAGGCTTCGTGTTCCCAACCTTAAGAATATGGATTACAGATCCTATTGAAAGGAAAAGACCAAAACAATGTTGGACCTGCTGGGATGCAGTGCAGATTGTAATTCGCAGAAATAAAAGATTTTTTTACTCAAATGTATAAAAATCCACACTTATTAGTCTAAATCAGGAGCTAATTGAAATCTACATGCGGCAGCTGAATAATAGAGCCATTGAGATGAAGTTCATGGTCAAAGAAGAAGTTGGTTACAGTGGGAAGGGACATGCATTACAATATTTCTTTTCCAGTCAGTGACAGTAGTGGCAACTTATATTAAGCTAAATTAGCTTTGTGCCAGAGTCCCAAAAGAAATCTTGAGGTGATGAAATCCACGGGAAATTTTGTGGTGAAGACAGTTTTCCTTTTCCGCTGCTAGCAGTGCAAGCACACAGCTACGGTGCTAGAAGAACCACGTGGTATGATATTGCAACTCAAGCCAAAGAAAAAGACAGAGGCTCTGCAAGCATAATCATGCAGAGGAACTATGCCAACAGGAGGTCAGTCTTGACAAAGCAATATCCCGCCTGTAGTTCCTGGCGCATTAGCTGGATATGAGAACATTTTTCTGTGGGAATGTTAATGTGTACAGCAACTGCTGCTGCCCACCTCCTTTTTCCCTTACCCCAGAGTAGATCTTAATGGGCACTCAGACCTTCTGCTGCCACATGAAGAAAAGGGAAGTCATTGTACTCATGGACTGGGAAACCCAGGTACCAGTTTTACAAGGCCATTTGTTACCACAGAAGTTTATGTCAACTTTCAAACACATGTTACTAAATTGTTCTGGTTCTGGATCAATTAGAGTATAATATGCAATGATCTTAGACTTCTGATCCTCGACCATTGCCGTATTTTGCGTGGTAACTGACTCTTAAATCTGTCTCTTGGTCAGGATGGACGAAGGCAGGAAGACCCCAAACAAAAGTACAATCAATTTTCCACTATAACATCATTCAAGGATGGAAAATCAGGCACCCTAGGGATTCCTCATTCTTGACTGGAGGAGGTAAAGAAAACTGTCACCATGGTATGTCACCCACATTTCAGGTGACTTTGTTATTAAAAACAAAATAGGAATGTACACTTATTTCAATGGATCACAGGTCATTACTGACTGGAGATGTACACTGATGGCCTTTCATGAATAAATTGAGCCCATGTGTTCTATTTTGTCTGAATATTCTCTACCATCTTGGACCATAGAATCATGTTTCAGTGAAACTCACTCTTTCTTTTTCCATAGATATGCAAGCCATCAGTCCATCTCAGGAACCAAGGGGGACATATCTGAGGCAGCACCAACTGCAATCATAGTCCACTTGTGAGGTCCAGTAGTAGCCAATACAGTGACCCAGTAATAAAATCAAAATTAGTTCATAATTACCCACTGATTCTTATGAGCCAGGCATTGCTCTAGGTGTTGGTGAATGTGGTTGTGTGAAAAAGTCCCTATGTGGATTATTTATTTAAATAATATAATCTCAGCTAATGATAAGGACTATGGGGAAAGAAAAGCTATATGAGCATGCTATATTGGAAAGACTAGTCAAGAATGCCTTTCCTAGAAGCTCACAGTTGACAACAGAAATGAGAATAAAAATAGGAAGAAAAGTGTTCCAAGCAGAGGGAATAGCAAGTCCAGAGACTCTGAGAAAGGATCACACTGGATGCAGTCAAGGAATGTCAGGTGGGCTGAAGTCCCAGAGAGGAAAGTTTAAGGAAGTATGATAAGAAATGAGATTGGGGAGAAGGTCAGGGATATGATGGTGTCTTCTGTTTTTTTAAGATTTTATTTATTTATTTGGGAGGATCAGGAAGCATACACTCCCATATGTGCCTTGACCGGGCGAGCCCAGGGTTTCAAACCAATGACCTCAGTGTACCAGGTGGATGCTTTACCCACTGCGCCACCACAGGTCAGGCTCAGTTCTACTTTCAAGAGCTCAAACTGTATCTCTACAGAAAAAAAGTGTTAGAAATAGGATTTTGTTTTCCTCCCCTCTCCCTTTTTGAAGCTGGGCACGTATCAAAATCAAACTTAAGGTAGGGGAACTAGTCAAATAGTAAAAACAAAACAAAAAATAAAGGTAGAGTTGTTGTTTCTTCCATACCTGGGGAACCTGTGGAAAAGTAAGCAATGGGACAGTGTGAACACTCTGATTCTCCTCTCGTCCTCAATGCGTGTGGTCCAAGCTTGTTCCCTGCAGCTCTGGACTCATCCAGAGAGGAACCAGGTAAATGTGAATCAAGACAATCAGCACCACAGAAGACAAAGAGATACCCATGGTTCAAGGACATAAATGGGGTTCTGACCCATCCGGAAAAGCCAAAAGGGGAACCCTTGGCCCTGAGATTAAGGACCTTTAGACTCTCAGAACCTGGGGGACTGTAGAGAATGGAGGGGGTCATTCTGGATCTCTCACACAGGTCCCTCTCTCCCCACTGATCAACACTGAGTTAAAGGGCCAGGGTCTGAATTCCCTCTGCGACCAGTCAGTATAAGATGTGTAATCCTGTTCTTTGCTGCCCCTTCCTTTCACCATCACAGGTTACAGTACTGAACTTATACTCAAAATGGAGAACTTTTTGCTTCTTTTTTCTTCCTATATTAAAAAAAAAAAAAGTTTTAGAAACCTGAGTGAAAATGGTTTCTTGGAGATAAATGGTCACAAAAATGAGGGGATCAGGGAACACGCAGACACTCCAGCACTTTCAGCCTTTCGTCTAGTGCACTTTCACCAAGGAAATAAAAGTTGGTTTTGCATCTCATTTGCATAATCCAACAATTTTCTTTGACTTGTTTGCTTTTCTGATGTTCTTGTTTAATTTAAAAAAATCAAATGTTTCTTTTTTTTTATCACTTCATATTCATTTGGAAATATCCCCTAATTTTTTTTGAGCAGTATGGAATCATGTTGAGAAACTGATCAGGGTGGTGAACTCCTTTGTTTGAAGTAAGGAAGTTAGCCTACTTGGAAGAAGGTTTGTGTCTATAAAGAGTAAGGAATCACTGACTTTAGGTAAATAAATAGCCAAGAAGACCAAGGGACCAGACACAAAGACCGAGAAGAAGAAGTTTGGGATAATGCCAACGATATAAACCATGCCGACTAGATGAGGGTTATAAAGGAAGGGAATAATTTAATACTAAGAGCAAAATTTGGGGAAGCTTTTAGAGAAAAGAATAACCTGGCTGCACAGTGAATGCCGTTCAGACAAGTTTTAGAAATGACTTTGTCAGCAAAGTGATTTTGCCTCTTTCCAAAGAAGCCATGCATAAAAGGAAACAGAGGGCTCTTGCTGAGGTAAATTGCCACCTAGTTCCAGCATCTGGGCCGAGGAAATATAATGAAAATCAGATGCATTTAGAGGCAAAAATATACAGTATTATTTTCTAAAGTGGGCCAAGACTATACAACACCAATTCACTAGAAAAGTCTGAACTGCTCCACGAACTCCCTAAGTTGCCCAGTGGTGTCCCCCGCGAGAATCACTGCGCCTCTGGGAGGATTGTGCTCCAGTGACTACAATTACTCACCGTTACTCAGGGCACACTCTGCAGCCGCCAGCTGCGCGGATTCTTCAGCGGGATGACCGCTGGGCCTGCGTGCTTCGTTTGAAGGGAACCTCAAAGGCTTCCTGCTTTTTAACTTCCCGTGTAATTGGGACATGTCCTCTGTGGCAACCTGCGGTGACATTCTTACTCCCCTGGAGTTGAGGCTGGAGCTACTTCTTAACTAGACTTTTAAGAATCCAGTCAAGAGTTTTTCTGTCTCTTTCAGGTTTGGCTGCAGATGTCTCTTACTTGGGTACAGAAAGAGAACAGCTTTGATACCCCAAAATTTGATAACTTATTTTTAAAGAATAAAAAAAAAAAAGCACTATCAGAAGCGGTATCCTTACATTTCACTGCCAATACATACAGGTAGAACAAAGCAATGACTAAAAGGTATTTAAAACTCAGAACTAGGCAAACAAATATTTGTTCCATGGAGCAAAGGTTATAAAACAAGAGTCACCTGTTTTATAACACTCACCCCTATATCTTACCCCAGGACCTCTGCACCATCCTCATTGCTAACACTCCCTGGCTTCTATCTCTGATCTTCAAATGTCCTTATTGCAGGTGAAAATCAAGAATTTCTTCTGCTCAAGTTGCTAGACTCTTGTTCTGTGACTTTTGGGAAGTCACCCTCTTCCTGTCTCCATTTTAGCCATATGTAAAACAAAATTCATAAATTTGACTACAATCAGAGTGCTCTGACAAGGACTGATGACTAACATGGCTGCCGAGCTTTCCTCCGTATGAATTATTATGGAGATTCTTGAAAGTATAAGTTTATATAAATAAATATGTGGAAAGGAGTTTGGGATTTATCTACTTCCTTTCATTATTTATCTGTAAAGCATCCAAAATTAGATGTTTGATGAATTTAGCATTTCTATTCCCTAAACATATGCTATAAAATTGGATGATTTGTTTGTAAAATACTATACATGCATTTTTCAATGTAACTTTTTTAAGCTATCAGTGGTTACTTGTCAGAATTCTGGGTTTTGGTTTTATTTTTGTTGTTGTTGTTGTCGTTGTTTTTTCCCAGTGCATGTGTTTGCTAATCTTTGAGTTGAATATTTGCTTCCAAATGACATGACCTGCCTGAAAATATTAAAGTCATGATTTATGAAACCTTATGTTAACAGTGCATATAGAGTTAATGCAAATATAATTATAAATGTAATTTAAATTCTATTCTCTTTACTGGGCTACAGTATCTGTGAGTAATCTATTCTAAAATCAAAGATCAACCCAAATCCCTGTTATCACCCCTGTGCCTGTATTTAAAGTATTTATTTAATGTCATTGATCAGTAAGGGACCTAGAGACCTTTCACTCTAGGTGGAAGGAAAATGTAAATCTGTTAGTTATTTGCTAAGGTTCCTAAGGACACCGAAAACTCACAGGCATTTGCAACTGTGAATTTCCCAGCAAGTATAAAATCTTTGCCTTCCGGAGTATTTGCTTCACTGAACAAAATTTACACAGCCTGAAGAGGATTAACACTAACAACAATACAAAATTAAACCTTTGACATTCCTCCAGTTCATTTCCATGGTCGTCTCCTCTTTCCCACATTGATTTCCAAAACTTGATCATAAAAAATATTTTTTAAAGGATTGGGACCTTACAGTGTTTACTGATGCCCTGAGGGCACTAATGATTACAGCTGCATTTGTTTTTTCTGCATTCATTCAATCTGGAACATTATTTAGTATCAAAAATGGGCCATGTACTGTCACATATTAAAAAGACAATGATAAAATTAAAAAAAAAAAAAACATTATTCCAACTTTCATGATTTTACATTTGGTAAGAAAGTGGAAGAGAGAAATAGTTCAGCTATGAATTGCAAATATAATAGAACACATGCCATCAGAGTACGAAGAAAAGAACTAGCATTTCTGGTGGAGAAGATCCAAGAATAATTCATAAAGGAGATTAAATATGAGCTGGTTTTAAAGCACCAGGAGGCATTTGGGGATCTGAACTGAGAAACATTCCAAGCAGAAACAACAGCTTGCACACATGCACAAAACAAGGTTTAGTATAAAAGTATTTGATGTGACTGGAGTGAAAAAGTAATGGGCAAATGAAGAAAGTGGCAGGAAATAAAGCTCTAGATATTTTCGTAGCATTGAGATTACAAAGTGGAGGCCCACTAGTGGAGAGCCCACATAGCTGATTCAAGCATCCTCACGTCAGTTGAGCACTTAGAGAATTGCCTATTTTTCCCCAGTGGTCAATGGAGATGAACACCTTCCCGCACATATCTTTGACCACGTCTTTAGATCAGATTACTAGAAATGACATTAGAGAAGCAGAGGGGATAGACCTTGTTCATATCTTAGAATATTTGCCATTTTTATTCCTAGGAAGATGCCAACTCACCAGCAGCATGTCAGTTTCACTGTTCCCTCTGCCAGAACTAAGTATGAGCATTTAAAAAAACAACAACAAAAAATTTTATTTGCTAGTTGCATGAACGCAGCCTGGGATTAGATCATAGAGCATCTTTATTATATGTGGCTTAAGTGTCTGTTTGTCGCCGATAGCTTATTGGTTGCTTGCGTAACTGTACTAGCCAATGGGGTGAAGTTGCCATGGCTGAACGCAAATTGAGCGGGTCAGGGGGAAGGTGAACATTTGATTGCATTGGCAATCATCTGTTTTACATAAAAACTACATCTTAACGTAATTTCTTTTAAGAATGCCTCCTAGAAAATACAGCACTGAAGAGGAGAGAAAAGGAACTAAAGCTGCACAAAAATGGCTTTCTCAACAAAAAGAAACCACTGAGCAGAGAAAGACAAGGCTTGCTTCAGTCGCAGAGCAAATGCATCTTTCTCGGCAAAATGAGACTGATGAGCATAGAGAAACAAGGCTTGCCTCAGATGCAAGACAAAAAAGCCTGTCTCAACAAAATGAGTCCCTTGAACAAAGGCAGGAGAGAAATGCAAAAAATGACAGAGTAATGCTGACCGAAACGCAAAAAGGATTAAAACAGTTTCAAACGGAGAAACTTTAATTTTTGAGCATTCCTCTGGTGACATGAATATTAAATGTGAACACTGTCAGTCCTTAAACTTCAAGTTAGAAACTAATCGATTTGACCGTGGCAAGAAAGGATTTTCTCAATGTTGCAAGTACGGAAACATTGTAGTTCCACTAATTGAGAATTATCCACCACTCTTGAATAAATTATTGACTAATCAGCATCCAAATAGCAAACAGTACATGGATAGCATTCGATCCTAAAATTAAAAATAATTGATGGTCCTCTGCAAGGCGAGCTTAAAAATGATGGAAAGATCTACACAAGAAATGTTCTATACAAAGAGATCTTTGACATGTGAATTAACATTTTATTATTTAAATCACCTTTATTTATTGAGCTAGCGGTGGCTCTTAAGAAACTACCGCCAGTGGTTTCCTTCATTGCACTCTACTTTAAGCAATTAAGCAAGTAGAAGGGGGAAACCCCATGGGGCACTAAGCAAAGCGGCGTCCTCGCCGCCTGCCCTGGGTAATTCAGTTTGAATTAGCAGACACCTTTGCACAAATCATTTTAATTACAATTTATAATATCTAGAACAGCGGTCATTTTGTATGACCGCCGGGCTTTCTAGTTATGAATAAGCGGACCGAAAGTTTGAACTTACTTCCGATATTAATGAGAAATCTGTTAAGGATTTTTGATGAAAGGGGGAAAAATAGCAAGATCAGCCTCTCAGAATATTAATTTTGGCAACAAGAACTAGGGTAAGGTGGAATTGGCATTGCTTGAGAACCCGCATGATTTCAGAAGCAGAGGCTGTCCTCTGTAGCTGGGTAATGTTGTGCAATCTAACTTTCTGCAGTAATAGAAACATTCCACCAATATGGTAGTCATGAGCCACATGTTGCTTTTAAGTGCTTCAGAGGAAGCTGGTGCAACTCAGGAACTGAAATTTTTGTGTGTGTGACAGAGGCAGAGAGAGACAAATAGGGACAGACAGGCAGGAAGGGAGAGAGACAAGAAGCATCAATTCTTTGTTGTGGCACTTTAGTTGTTCATTGATTGCTTTCTCATATGTGCCTTGACTGGGGGGCTACAGCAGACCAAATGACCCCTTGCTGAAGCCAGTGGCCTTGGGCTCAAGCTGGTGAGCCTTGCTCAAACCAGATGAGATCCTGCTCAAGCTGGTGACCTCGGGGTTTTGAACTTGGGTCTTCCACATCCCAGTCTGATGCTCAATCCACTGTGCCACCACCTGGTCAGGCAAGAACTGAATTTTTAGTTTTTTTTTCATTTTATTGAATGTATATTTAAATAGTCACATATTGATAATTATTGATACTATCCTATTGGACAGAACATCTCTAAAGGAATAAGACTCAAGATAGAAAAAAAAAAAGAGCAAAACAAGATTGAGTGAACAAATTCAGTGACTATTTGCATGTGCAAAGTAAGAAAGAGGGGAAATCCTATCTATATCAAGATTTAGAATCAGAAGGAAATGAAATATTATCATGCCATTTGTAGAGCCTGCAATAGGAAAAGGAAAGGACTCAGAGAAAGTGTGTGTGTGTGTGTGTGTGTGTGTGTGTGTGTGTGTGTGTGTGTGTGTGTGTGTGTTCCCACAACTCCCTTTCAATAGATAGGTCGTACCTAAACTTGGCAAATGACAAAAAGATTCAAACCAACCAGGAGCCATGGTTCCATTCTTTTCCTAGCTGTTTTGATCTATATAAAATGTGATAAGCTGTTGGAACTTAACTTATATATCAAACCTACAAATTACAGGTCAAGCTGTAATAGTAACTATATTAATAAAAATGTAAGTGTAATATAAAAAAAAAAGGTGAAAATTAATGAGGGTTACAGACCCAGCCAAACAAACAAATGTTATTTAAATAAAAAAAAAACCAATGGCATTAGGCTATTAGTTACATCTATGTTGATGGATCAACTATGAAGGAGAGTGAGGAATTCCTTAACCTCCATCTTTTATAACTAATCCTTTCTCAACTTAATAGTCTCAAATTTAGCTTCCCAGAGAGCAATGATTCTCTACACCCTCATTCCAATACATTATTTTCAATTCTGTTGTTTTCATTCACAAAACTAGTGCGTTGCTTATTGATTTCATTATTGTTTGTCTCCATAAATGCTGAGATCCATGACAGTCTGTTCTGTTAACTCATATTTTCCAGTCTCCAGGAAGCACAGTGTCTATAGGAGATGCTCAGTAAATAATTTTGGATGGGTAAGTGAATCTTATTCATTTAAATTAAGAACTGATCTTCCATTCACTGTGATGTCTGCTACATGGTAAATGGAACATCTATTAAACTAAGAAGAAAAATTCAACCAAGATCAAAGCGAGACTGTGGAAGTTAATTGAAAATATTCTCACCAAACAAGAAAGAGCCTTGTAGGGGCAACATAACCAGCTCACAATGCAGTGAGGGGCACTGGATATAGGATTTTTATTCCAAAATAAAAGAAATCCTAAACTTGCCAGTAATCAACTTTAAAGAACACCAGAAGAGCTCTGATGTTGTAAGTTTGTTAGGGTATTTTACTCATACCCCCACTTAAGGTAAAATGTTTTCCTAGTTTCTCAAGACCACCATTAATCAGATACTGTAGCTATTATGAGAATTAAAGAAACAGAAGGAAAGTATATGTTTGTGTATATGTATCTGAATGGACCCTTCTGGTCTTCTAAGAATATGAATTCCAAAGCCATTATTGTGTTCTCAAGCCTTTAAAAGCTTCACAGTTTGCAGGAGTAATATTTCCCTTTTTGGCTAACAAAGTGAAAAAGAAAAAACCTCTCTCCACATATGGAGCTGTTCACACCTTTCAGCGAGGCCACAGTGTGATTACAAGCTGGTCAGATACTCACAATCAGGTCATTCTGCTCTTCTTTTGGACAAAAAACAGTCTCAGAGGACATCAATATCAGACAAGGTCACTGTGAGGTCATGATAAAGTGAGACAAAAGCAAGGTCACAATGCAATCCACAAAGTGTCACCTCTCATTAGAAGTGTGACTGCTACTTCTTTACCAATCACAGCTTTGACTCACTGTCGTCTGCCTCCCTATAAATAAAATGTGCTGAGATGCTCAGTCATACAATCTCCCTACTTTCTAACAGAGTGTGAGGCCACATCCTGAGAGCTGTCCCCAAAATTACCCAACCAAAACTTAAATCCTGTACATCCTAGTTACCCTTCATCAAAATACCCATGTTTCCTTTCAAAGAAAAATTGCACCAGATAGTGTTACATGGGCAAGGAAGAGTTTATTGAAGAATATTGCTAATAGGGGGAACAGATTTAACTCAACTCCACTAACACAAAAAGTGGGCAAGTTTTTAAACCCAGTGTAAGCTAGTGAAAAAGTTTTAGAGGGCATTAGTGGAAATATGATCAATGTCACTGTACCATCTGTGTTTCCTAGTTGGTGCTTATCAAAGTTAGACTCGGGTGATGTCACGGAAATGGCGCAGTGAGCAGCGCGTCCGACAGATCTCCCCAAAATTTCAAAAAATTCGTCAACCAGAGACAGAAAAATCTATCCTTGGAGCATCCAGGAGTTTCACACACACTGAACGTGAAAGGGCTGCTTTCACTTGGAACTGAGAGTCTGGAGGGAGCTGAAGGTGTGAAGGAAGCTAACTGCGGCACGGGCGTTCATTCAAGTAGAGGAGGGAGTGTGCGCCTGCCATGAGTAGCCGCCGGAGTGCCATGAGAAACCACAAAGCGCCCCGCGCCATGGGTGTCCCCAGCTGCACATGCACCCAGAGCATCCCCATTTGCCCACGCGCCCAGAGCACCCCATTCGCCCGCGCACCCAGAGCACCCCAAATGCCAGCGGCGTGCACACAGGGTGATGCGCCAAAACTAACTTCCCTAAGCCCGAGCTTCTCTCCGAGGGTAGGGCACCTCGTCCAGCCATTCAAGCTAACAATCAAGCGTGGGGGGAAGGGGCATGTTGGCAGCTTGCAGTCCGTCCTGGGGCATGTCTGTGGATCCAATCACGGAAACTACCTTAACCCACAGTCTGCTCACCTCCCAACTGACCTACGCGGCTCTAATTGACAAGATCTCTCTCAGTTCAGCGATCCAAGACAAGAGGCATGATATTCTTTAGTGCCTCTTGCTAAAGGGGTGGGGGCAACTTCTGATTGGCAGAGCTTTCATACTCAGGGATATACGCTAACAAGAGGGACTTGGCCTATGTTAAGACTTGTACTGCAGGCAGTGATTAGAGCATCTTCTTCCCAGCCAAAACAGGCTACAAAGTGCAAAAAGCCTGAGGAGAGTGGTCCCACAGAGTGCTAGGTGTGCTGAACAGGCCTGGAGGCTCATTAAAAGTCACCTTGAGAGCAATTGGCTCCCAGCCCCGCCTGATTATGCTGGCGGCTCTGACTGCCAGAGCCTTACCAGCTCTGGGGATTTGGGGATAGAGTGGGGATTTGCCAGCTCTTTGAGCCTCTTACTCTCCAGGCAGAGGCAGCAGCAGCCTCATAGCTGGATCACCAGGCTGGTAATTCAGGAAGGGGAGACTAGGAGAGAGGCACTGGGAAAACAGACTCTCTCATTGTCGGAGCCTGCAAACGCTAACAAGCAACATTGCCATAGAATCTCATCAACTGCAAATCCTTACCTAAGCGTGACACAGGGGCAGAGCCTGGGGTACAGAGTCACCAATCAGGAAGAGGGAGAAAAAAGAAAAGGAAGAAGTTAACCTCTCAAAATCAAGAAAAATCCACAGACTTTATAACTTGTTCCACTATTTTTTTTTGTTTCTTTTATTTTCTTGCCTTTATTATTATTATTTCTATTTCCTCCACCTTGGTCCTTTTATTATCTGCCCATCTTATTCTTCCCTTTTCTTGAACTACACTACTCATAAGTGTTACATTTTATTTCTTTTCCTCTTCCTTACTCTCCATGAGGGTTACACTCCAAAACCCTTAATTCTCTCTCTCTCTCTGTTTTTTTTTTCTTTTCCTTTCTTTTTCTTCCTTTCTTTTTCCCATTTTTCTTATTTCTCCCTTTCTATTAGTTTCTTCTTTTCTCCTTTTACTTTTCCTCTCATTCAAACCTCAATCACAAACAAATTATTTAATTCGGGACTCAAGTGTTTTTATTGTGGCATTTTGGGTGCTTTTTACTTAGCTTTTTTACTCATTAGCATTCCTCTCAACCCAGGATCTCCATTCTATTTAGTATTTGCTCCACGTAATACAATAGTTTTTTTTTCTCCTTTTTTCTGTTTCCCTCTTATCCCTCTCATTATATCTCTTAGTTGACCATCACTTACAAGCAAATCATTTTATACTTGACCAAGATTTTTTCCTTTTGTGAATTTTGTAGGTCCCTACTTCCTTTTTGCCCCTTGAACACTTTCCCCCAACTCAGGCCCTCTGTTATAGGCAGTTTTTGTTCCATTTAGCATGATATAATTCACAGGTCATCACAATATTTTCCTAAGGAGGAGGGGAGAGGAGGGGAAGAGAAGAAAGAAAAGGGGGGGGAATAATAAATTATTATTGGGGGTTTTTTGTGGGGGTTTTTCCAAATTTTTTTCCATCGTTTTTTACTTTTTTTTTTTACTTTTTCTTCTTTATTAATTCTAATTAGTGCTATCAACAAGACCACCCTCAGATGCCATTAAGAAAAATGAAATCGAATATCATGGATACAAAAGATAGAAAAGTAACACAGATAGATGTGGAAAAATCTATGGAGAAAAAATTTAATATATTGGAAACCTTGGAGCTAAATGACAGAGAATTTAAAATAGAAATCCTAAAAATACGCAGAGATATACAAGAAAACACAGAAAGGCAATTTAGGCAGCTCAGAAAACAACTGAACAAACACAAAAAATATATATTATCAAGAAAATTGAAACTATAAAAACAAATCAAACAGAAATTAAAAACTCAATTCATGAGCTGAAAAATGAGGTAACAAGCTTAGCTAATAGAACAGGCCAGATAGAAGGTAGGATTAGTGAAATAGAAGAGAAGCAACTTGAGGCACAACAGAGAGAAGAAGAAAGAGACTCAAAAATCAAAAAAAAAAAATGAGAAAGCCCTACAGGAATTATCTGACTCCATCAAAAAGAATAACATAAGAATAATAGGCATAACAGAGGGAGAAGAGAGAGAAAATGGAATGGAGAATATACTCAAACAAATAATAGACGAGAACTTCCCAAGCCTGTGGAAAGAACTAAAGCCTCAAATTCAAGAAGCAAACAGAAAACTGAGTTTTTTAACCACACAAACCTACTCCAAGGCACATCATAATAAAGATGGCACAAACAAATGACAAAGAAAAAATTCTCAAGGCAGCCAGGGAAAAGAAGAATACAACATATAAAGAAAGACCTATTAAATTACCATCATATTTCTCAGCAGAAACTCTACAAGCTAGAAGAGAGTGGACCCCAATATTTAAAGTCCTGAAAGAGAGGAACTTTCAGCCAAGAACACTATACCCATCAAAGCTATCCTTCAAGTACGAAGGAGAAATAAAAACATTCACAAATACAGAAAAATTGAGGGAATTTATCATCAGAAAGCCCCCACTCCAGGAAATACTAAAGGCCAGGAAATACTAAAGGGGGTTTTCCAACTAGATTCAAAGAACAAAACAAAACAAAACCACAAGTAACAGCTCCACCAAGAACACAATAAAACCAAATTTAAACTGTGACAACAAAAGAAAAAAAAAGGGGGAGAGGACGGAGATTAACAGTAGCAAAGGACGATGAAGCGCAGAAACACTCATAAGATTGGGTACTACAATGAATATGGTAGGTACCCTTTTCAATACTTAATGGTACCACACTTGAAAAAACCACCACAGAAGCACATGATTTTAAAAACTTAGCAACAGAAGAAAGAAGTATAGAATACAAACAAACAAATGCAAATGATAGAAAAACAAAAGAGAAGAATCAAACAAGATACAAAACTAACAGAAAGCAATTTATAAAATGGCAATAGGGAACCTACAAGTGTCAATAATTACACTAAATGTAAATGGGTTAAACTTATCAATGAGAAGACACAGAGTAGCAGAATGGAATAAAAAAGAAAATCCAACTATATGCTGCTTACAAGAAACACATCTAAGCAACAAGGATAAAAACAAATTCAAAGTGAAAGCTGGAAAACAATACTCCAAGCAAATAACATCCAAAAAAAAAGCAGGTGTAGCAATACTCATATCTAGTAATGCTGACTACAAGACAGAAAAAGTACTCAGAGACAAAAATGGTCATTTCATAATGATTAAGGGGACACTGAATCAAAAAGACATAACAATTCTTAATATATATGCACCAAACCAAGGAGCACCAAAATATATAAGACAGCTACTTATTGACCTAAAAACAAAAACTGACAAAAATACAATCATACTTGGAGACCACAATATACCGCTGACGGCTCTAGATCGGTCATCCAAACAGAGAATCAATAAAGATATCATTGCCTTAAATGAAACACTAGAGCATCTGGATATGATAGACATCTACAGGACACTTCATCACAAAGCGACAGAGTATACATTTCTCTCTAGTGTACATGGAACATTCTCAAGAATTGACCATATGTTGGGCCACAAAGATAACATCAGCAAATTCAGAAAAACTGAAATTGTAACAAGCATATTTTCTGATCATAAAGCTTTGAAACTAGAATTCAGCTGCAAAAATGAGGAAAAATAACCCACAAAAATGTGGAAACTAAACAACATACTTTTAAAAAATGAATGGGTCAAAGAAGAAATAAGCACAGAGATCAAAAGATATATACAGACAAATGAAAATGACAATATGACATATCAGAATCTATGGGATGCAGCAAAAGCAGTGATAAGAGGGAAGTTCATGTCACTTCAGGCCTATATGAACAAACAAGAGAGCCCAAGTGAACCACTTAACTTCACACCTTAAGGAACTGGAAAAAGAAGAACAAAGACAACCCAAAACCAGCCAAAGAAAGGAGATAATAAAAATCAGAGCAGAAATAAATGAAATAGAGAACAGAAAAACTATAGAAAAAATTAATAGAACAAGGAGCTGGTTCTTTGAAAAGATCAACAAAATTGACAAACCCTTGGCAAGACTTACCAAGGAAAAAAGAGAAAGGACTCATATAAACAAAATCCAGAATGGAAGAGGAGAAATCACCACAGACATCCTAGATATACAAAGAATTATTGTAGAATACTATGAAAAACTATATGCCACCAAATTCAACAATCTAGAAGAAATGGATGAATTCCTAGAACAATACAACCTTTCTAGACTGAGTCATGAAGAAGCAGAAAGTCTAAACAGACCAATTAGCAGGGAAGAAATAGAAAAAACTATTAAAAACCTCCCCAAAAGTAAAAGTCCAGGCCCAGACGGTTATACTAGTGAATTCTATCAAACATTCAAAGAAGACTTGGTTCCTATTCTACTCAAAGTCTTCCAAAAAATTGAAGAAGAAGCAATACTTCCAAACACATTTTATGAGGCCAACATAACCCTCATACTGAAACCTGGCAAGGACGGCACAAAAAAAGAAAACTACAGACCAATATCTCTAATGAATACAGATGCTAAAATACTAAACAAAATATTGGCAAATCAAATACAACAACATATTAAAAAAAATAATACATCATGATTAAGTGGGATTCATCCCAGAATCTCAAGGATGGTTCAACATATGTAAAACGGTTAACGTAATACACCATATCAACAAAACAAAGAACAAAAACCACATGATCTTATCAATAGATGAAGAAAATGCATTTGATAAAATACAACACAACTTTATGTTTAAGACACTCAACAAAATGGGTATAGAAGGAAAATATCTCAACATGATAAAGGCCATATATGATAAACCATCAGCCAACATCATATTAAATGGCATAAAACTGAGGACTTTCCACCTTAAATCAGGAACAAGTCAGGGTTGTCCACTCTCTCCACTCTTATTTCATGTGGTGCTAGAAGTTCTGGCCAGAGCAATCAGACAAGAGAAACAAATAAAAGGCATCCATATCGAAAAAGAAGAAGTAAAGGTATCACTTTTTGCAGATGATTGATGCTATACATCGAAAACCCAAAGGACTCCACAAAAAGATTACTAGAAACAATAAACCAGTACAGTAAGGTTGCAGAATACAAAATTAACATACAAAAGTCCATAGCCTTTCTATATGCCAACAATGAAATATTAGAAAACGAACTCAAAAAAATAATCCCCTTCACGATTGCAACAAAAAAATAAAATACCTAGGAATAAACATAACAAAGAATGTAAAGGACCTATATAATGAAAACTACAAGGCATTGTTAGGAGAAATCAAAAAAGACACAATGAGATGGAAAAATATTCCTTGTTCTTGGATAGGAAGAATAAATATCATCAAAACGGCCATATTTACCAAAGCAATTTATAAATTTAATGCAATTCCCATCAAAATTCCTAGGACATTTTTAAAAGAAATGGAACAAAAAAATCATCAGATTTATATTGAACTATAAAAAAACCCAAATAGCCAAAGCAATCCTAAGGAAAAAGAATGAAGCTGGCGGCATTACAATACCTGACTTCAAACTATATTATAGGGCCATGACAATCAAAACAGCATGGTATTAGCAGAAAAATAGACACTCAGACCAATGGAACAGATAGAAAGCCCAGAAATAAAACCACATATATATGGTCAAATAATTTTTGATAACGTGGCCAACAACACACAATGATTGAGAAAAGAAAGCCTCTTTAACAAATGGTGCTGGGAAAACTGGAAAGCCACATGCAAAAGAATGAAACTCGACGACAGCTTGTTTCTGTGTACTAAAATTAATTCAAAATGGATCAAAGACCTAAATATAAGACCTGAAACAATAAAGTACATAGAAGAAGACATAAGTACTAAACTCATGGACCTGCGTTTTAAAGAACATTTCATAAATTTGACTCCATAGGCAAGAGAAGTGAAGGCAAAGATAAATGAATGGGACTACATCAGACTAAAAAGTTTTTGCTCAGCAAGTGAAACTGACAACAAAATAGACAGACAGCCAACTACATATTTGGGGTGGTCATTTGTATTTTCTTCTCTAGAACAAGTTCTCAGGACTCTTATTTTTCTTTTTAACCATTGTAATGAGGCATTATTGAAACACAGAAAGCTGTCCATATTTAATGTACACAGCTCAATATGTTTGGAGACAAGTATCCATCTATGAATTTGTCACCAAAATTGATGCCACAAACAACTGCCACTTCTGAAAGTTGTCTCCTTCCTCTTTATTTATTATCATTATTTTGTTTGAAACCACAAAAATTATGATGTATTCCAAGGTATCTTTAAAATGTGGCAGTAATTCCTGAGTGTCACTCTCCTGTGGTTACTCTAAGGGGATGATTATCTCCTCACATCTGACTCTTGGTGAGCTGGCTCATCATTCTAATTTGCTAAACTCTCTTTTTTTTTTTATCTAATATCACCAAGGTCTTTAATATATCCAACTTTAAATGGTAGACACAAAAATGTTTAGTACTAGGCCAGGAGTCCACAAATTACAGCTTGCAGGCCAACTAGAGCCCATGCTTATGCTGTAAATAAAACTTCAGTGGGACACAGGCCTGCCCACTTCTCTGTACCAAGTGCAGTGGCATCTGAGCCACAACGACACAGTTGAGTAGACAGGCACAGGACCATCTGGACTGCAATGTCTAAAATATTTACTGTCTGCCCTTTACATAAAAGTTTGCCAACCCTAGATCTAGGTTAGAAGTAGAAAAATAGGTTGCCAGGGAGCTATTTAAATCTTTTATATTAAGCATGATTAGTTTTTCTGCATCATATTGCAGAGTACAATAGCATGCAACTTCTGCTTTTCTACTAATAACGTACACTTTAATGCATTCAAATTATTACCACATCATCGAACCCCACCAAGACCAAGGGTGTCTTTGTGTCGCCCTGAGAACGTTCACCTTCTGGTTATCCTGAGTAAGACTAACAGGAAAGGAGAAGAGTGATGCTTCCAATGCCCCGTGCCACCTGTAATGTGCTTCTATCAGATACCTTTCCTAGCTACCACCTTGATTTCTGATTTAAAAACAACTAATATCCATCTAGTATCTAAAAATCATCCTGGTTTCTCTCAGATCTACTAAAAACCATATGCTAAAATCTTCCATTTTTTTAAAATCCTGGTATGATGTGTTTTATGTGACATCGCAGATCAAAACCTTGCCCTGGGTCTGCTGAGCAGAGTATCTGACCTCCCACTCAGGAATAGTTGAGAAGGAAACAGACAGGCTGCCCTGTGAGCCAACGCTACGTCATGATACAACGCAAGGCGGTGACCCTCCACGGGAAACAATACAGCACTTGAGTCAATGGAGTCGATGTGCATTCACGCTCTTGCAGCGCTTTCAGCCCTAGTCGTGCCATTTCAGTACTGCAGGCTTTCCTGATAAGTCCTGGATTGGCTGTGCCATCTCGAATTTCTTCCACCCAACACCAAGAGAAACACGGCAGCCGGCATCCTACTTGCCCTCTAGGAAAAGGGAAGCTATCACAGCAGAGGTCAGCAAGGAAACAAAGGTGTGGCTCAGGGTCCCTGCCCTGGAGAGAGAGGACCTGTGGGTGAGAGAGCAAGGTCATCTCCTTCATCCCGTTCTTCCCTCACACATTACTCATGCAGTACTATCTCAGAGAGCATGTAAACCGGGAGGCTCAAGGGGGTGGGGCTCCCAACGGTCTGCTCCAGGCCTTCAGGAAGAAAAATAAAGGTATAATCAAGGCCTTTCTAAGATCCCACCCACCCTCTCTGCGAGAGAGGTAAATGGTGGGTGTCAGAGATGTAACGTCCACTCCTTTGCATCCACGCTCCACCCTACATCAAAGGGAGAATGCTGAGGGCCAGCATAGAGACATGTAGAAGAGCTCCATTCAGATGCAAATGCTATATGTGGCTTCAGAGGCTGGAATATATAAAAAGGCAGGGGTAGTCTTGCAGGAGAGAGAATAGAGAGAGCACATCACTGAGTTGGGTATTTGTTCTCCTGGCTCCCTGCTGAGTTCACTCAGATCGACTTTCAGCCTCAACCTGAGGCCAAAATTCCTGTCAAAATAGCTCTCTACCTGACTAGTCCTTTCAGGTGGTAGTTACCACCTCCCCCCTCCTCCCTGGAGGTCTGCAGGCCAGTCCAAGGTCCACTGTAGTAGTCCCTGAGTTGTGACTATCCTTTGACTTTTCTTACACCCTTCCCGACCTTTGCAAAAAGTATCTGAAATGATCTGTATTAAACCGTCCTTGAATTACCCTGATTGGGCCATCTTGGAGCCAGATAGATACATGGATTGGACATCCTAAATAGTAGTGTACATTTGCCTGATGTGTGCCTTTTGGCATGTATTTCTTAAGAAACAGACAATGTGGCAGCAATGGGTGACTTTATAGAAGTGCCAGAGACAGAAGGAAATTTCCAATTTTTCTGAGCAATTGCTAACAACATTCATATTTAGAATGTATTGGATCTTGTTCTCTCTGTCCCCTGAACCATCCCACTGGAAGTAACTTAGATGACTAGGGAAATAGGGTGTTCTCTGAAGATCCAAGGAGACTGCTGGGAAGTCCACCGTGGGGAAAGGCTGGCTCCTGCGAGAACTGCATGAAGAGAACAGCACGACCCGCCACGCGGAACGAGGTGCCATGAGTAGAAATGTTTAGCTCTTCTCTAATGAAAGAAAGAAGGCTTGAGCTGTCCAAAACCCCTCTAATCACCAAAAAGTAAAAAAGAAACACCCCAGTCATAAATCTAGATCCACTTCTAAGAACACACCAGGCAGAAAATCAGCCGTGCCTGTTCTGGGAGCAGCACCACTCCAGCCAGATGAGATCGGGACAAAAATATCAGTCTGAACTAGCACTAAAGAAGTGTGACAGTTCAGAGAATACTTTTGGTCTGAGTTCTCTAAACCAACTTGTACACAGGACGCCTCCCACAGCACCCCCAGGAAGGCTCTAGCAAGTACTGAAAAATCATCAGGGATCTGAAAATTCAACAGATAATCGTGCCTTTCTCAGGCAGAGCTTCCCACTTGCTATCAACTAATTGCTAAAGGAAAATATGGATACAGATACGTAGTAAGTAGATAGATAGATAGATAGATAGATAGATAGATAGATAGATAATAGATAGATGATAGGTAGATAGATACAAAGGTAAGAAAAGACAGATAGATACATAGATAGAAAAATAGATAAATAGATGATAGATAAATAGGTGATAGATAGATAGATAGATAGATAAATAGATAATGGCAGCCTCTGAACCTACATAGTTTGCATCTGATACCTTTTCTACCTCTTCCATATGCTAGCCCTCCAAACTGTCTCTCCATCATCCCTGCATCTCAATACACACTACACAATACATACACACACACAGCCCACATGCCCCACAGACACACAGGCACTTTTCTGTTATGGGGGGGGGGGGTTAAATGATTAGTTCTCTCACCTTTTTCTCCTATGGTCTTTTCCTGAACTCTGTTCTTTAGACACTTTCGCATCCTGAACTCTGTTCTTTAGACACTTTCTGGTTTATCACTGTCTCTACTAAAACAGCTCATCCCACCGCTATTTTTTATTCAGATAGTGTAGCTATTCTGGGAGGGTGTTGAAATGAAAGTGGTCTGGATTCTATTATCCTTCACATTAGCTCTCTGCCCAGGTTCAATATATCTATTAACTGTCACTCTTTGAATACAGGCATTCAATTAGAGAGACTATCAAATCTAGGAATGAAGAGCCTATTTTCATCATTTCATTTACACGCCCAGAAATCTTTAAGCCCCCTGAACTAGAGGCAGAAGGGAGACAATGCTACCAACACATGGAAACTATGCCTGGGACCCCTTGGAGTGAATGCCTGATTGGGAAGGTACAGCAGGGTGCCCGCCAGGAGGGAAGCATGCCAGTCAGGGAACTCCCACCTCCACACACGTGTCTCCATCCCAACAATCACTCATCGGCAACTCATCTGAAGCTCCCCTGTTGCCTATTCCAGACACAGCTGGATTTCCTAAGACATCTGCATATTGCTATTCTAAGAAAAAAAAAAGCTTTAAAAATATTTTCTATTTTCAATTGATTCCAAAGAGACCTGGGGTTTTTACAGATGTCAGCATTACAGAAATGCCACATTGAAGAGTATCGAAAACTTTGTGTCTGGTGGCTAGCATGGCACAGGTTGCAAATGTTTTCATGAAAGTTGAGCCTCTAAAAGAGCAGGAGAAAATCCCAGGGATGTTGGGAGAACAGCCCTTGGAAGGCCTGCCACTCCGTTGGAACAAAAGTGAGTAGGGGGAGGATGGGGCATATCACCAGCTACGATTTCAGCCAGTGCCATGAGAGCCAAGGAAGCCAGAATGAACACGACGTTTGAATCTCAGCGGGTAAAAGAAAAATACTCCACGGAAGAAATAAGAACTTTAATAAGGTGAAGCCTCTGCCCACTGTTCTCACCTCTTAGCAGCAGTGCCTTCAGGTGACAGGGAGGCCAGCAAACATGTTTCAAATATAGGTGCTATTCTGTGTGTTCACCTGTGGTTTAGAATATTAATGGAAGGATCTGACAGAGGGCTTATTCATGCTGCATAAAACAGTTATATAAGGAGCTTAGTATAGATTCTTTGTGAAATTCTTGGTCACAAACCTAGAAATATTTGTAATAAGCAAAGTATACCTTACCTTTTCTTAAACAAATTTGAAGCATTTTCTAGAAATAAATATTTTTATTAAATTTTGTTGCTATCGTTGCTAAAGATATAGCAGAAGGTTCCTTCATGTACATTCTTGACCAACGGATTCTAAAGAAATGCAAGGAAAATGAAAAGAACCCGAGCAGCCAAAACAGTATTGGAGAAGAACAAAGTCAACAGACCAAACCCACTTGACTTTAAGATTTACTTTAAAGCTACAGTGTGGTACTGGTGGAAGAACAGACAAATCGGTCAGTGGAACAAAATGGAGGGCTGAGAAATAGTCCTACGTGAGTACAGCTCACTTGTGTTTGACAAAGGAGCAAGTGCAGTGCAATGGGACAGACAGTCTCTTCAACAAGCGGGGCTAGAACGCTTCAGCATCCCCTTCCAAAAAAAAAAAAAAAAAATCCAAACACGGACCCTACACCGTTCACAAAATATCAAGTCAAAAGGATAGAACTCCTAGAAGATAACATGGGAGAAAACTTACATGGCCTTGGGGATGCCTTTTTATCTTTTTTCTCCTTTTTTCTATTGAATTTATTGGGGTGAAACTAGCCAACAAAATTATACAGGGTCCAGGTGCACAATTCTATAACACATCGTCTTTCCTCTGCATCATGTGTTGACCGCTCCCAGTCAGCTCTCCCTGCATCGCCATTTATCCCCCTCTACCCTCCTCCATCTTCCCGTACCACCCTCCCCCCAGCAGTCACCCCTCTTCTGTCCATGTTCAGGAGTTTATTCTTCCTTTGAGGATGGGGATCTGGGTGAGGGCAATAGAAAAATTGAGCAAAAACCTTAGAGATGCCTTTTTAGATACAACACTGAATACCTGACCCATGACAGAAATAATTGTTAAGTCATACTTTATTAAAATTAAAACTTCTGTTCTGTGATAGACAGTATTAAAAAAATTAGAAAATAAGCTGTAGACTGGGAGAAAAAAATATTTACAAAAGATATGTCTGATGAAGGATTGCTACTTAAAATATCTAAACAACCCATAAAACTCAAGAATAAGAAAACAAACCAATGGAACAAAGACCTTCATAGACACCTCACCAAAGAAGATATACAGATGGCGAAGATGTTCCACACAATATATCCTTAGGAAAACATATATTTAAACAATAAGAGGCCACTCCCTACCTATTAGAACTACCAAAATCTGGACCCCTGGCAAGGATGTGAGCATCAGTGCTTCTCATCAGTGCTGGTGGAAATGGAACACGATGCAGCCTCAAAGAAAGACAGTCTAGAGGTTTCTCAAAAAACTAAATAAACTCTTACCACATGATCCAGAAATCTCACTAATTGGTATTTACCCAAAGCATTAAAATTTTATGTCCATGCAAAACCTGCACACAGATGTTTTAGCAACTTTACTCATAATTGCCAAAACTCAAAAGCAGACAGGATGTCCTTCACCAGCTCAACGGATAAACAAACTGTGGTACATCCAGACAATAAAATACTATTCAGCCCTTAAACAAAATGAGCTCTTGAGCCATGAAAAGACATGAAGGAACCTTAAATCCATATTACTAAGTGAAAGAAGCCAGTGTAAAAGAGCTTCATACTGTGTGATTCCAACTATAAGACATTCTGGAAGAAGACAAAATAATTGAGGCAATAAAAATATCAGTGGTTACCAGGAGGAGAAACTGGGGGAGATAAATTGGCAGAGCAGAGAAACATTTTAGGTCACTGAAAATACTCTGTATGATACCATAATGAGAAATAGATGCCATTATACATTTGTCCAAACCCACTGAATGTACATCAAAAGTGAACCCTGAGGCACAGAATGAACTTCAGATTATTATTATGTGTCAATGTAGGTTCTTCCTTGATTAAAAGTGTACTGTTGACCCTGGCTGGTTGGCTTAGCAGTAGAGTGTCCGCCTGACATGTGGAAGTCCCTGGTTCGATTCCCAGGGCACACAGGAGAAGCGCCCATCTACTCCCCCACCCCTCCCCCTCTCCTTCCTCTCTGTCTCTCTCTTTCCCTTCTGCAGCCAAGGCTCTATAGGAGCAAAGCTGAACCAGGTGCTGAGGATGGCTCCATGGCCTCTGTCTCAGGTGCTAGAATGGCTCCACTTGCAGCAGAGCAATGCTGCAGATGGGCAGAGCATCGCCCCTTGGTGGGCATGCCAGGTTGATCATGGCCAGGTGCATGCGGTAGTCTATCTGACTGCCTTTGTGATTCTAACTTCGGAAAAACACGAAAAAATAAAAGTGTACTGTTCTGGTGAGTGATGTTGATAATGGGGTGGGCGGCGCATGCGCGGAGGCAAGGAGTACATCTGAAATCTCTGAGCTTTCTCTAAATTTTATTGGAAACTTAAAATTTCTCTGAAATTAAACTCCAAAAGAAAAAACCACATTAATATTTAAATAGACTAGGTCCTTCATGAAGGTTCATGCTAGTTAATTCATTCTGTACAATTTGGCCAAGTAGAGGGCAAAGAAGAACATGTGATTCGGTTCCTGATAGGATCAGAGCTCAGTAAGGTTCCTGATGACTCCATAACGCAAAGGGAAAGAAAAGGTGCGACCTTCCCTATTACAGGAGGGAATATCTTGAGATCCAGAGCATAGAGAAACCTTTCTCCTTTATCCAACTGTATAATAACCTAACAGAACAACTGACATAAAGTAACAGCATAAAATGTCACAATATCAATATGGTCATGTCTGTGAGGTTTGCAGAAATTAGCATAAGGGCTTTTTGGAAAATTAAGTAGGAAATTTAGCAGCACCCATTGTCTATCAAATACCCTATCCTCTCGTTTTCCTTGGTGAAAGGTCCCCAGTTTTCTTCTAGGATTTAAGATAAGAGCAAACTTTTTCTATAAAAGAACAGCTAGTGAATATTTTCTGCTTTTCAGGTTATGTGGTGCCTATTACAACTGCTCAGCTCAACAGTTTTAATGTGAATGCAGCCATAAACAATCAGTGAATAAATGTGCATGGCTGTAACTCAATAACGCTTTATTTACAGAAACAGGCAAAAGTCTGGGTATGACCTACAGCTATACTTTGCCAAATCTTGATAGAGAAAACATGACCCTACCCCCAGCTCTTAGAGTTAAATCTCTTTTAGTAGCTAACCATCGAGCTGATCCCATTTCATGGCCAGTAGTTGTTTGAGGTGGATATGTGACTTAGTTCCCGCCAAAGACATGTGATGGAGAGGGGTCTCCTGGAAAACGTTTCTCATTCCTAAGCAGTAAATATCAGAAGAAATGACTTCTTTATGTTTTTCCTTCTTGTCAGCAGATGCAAAGCCTAGAACTGCTGTACCATACTGCTAGGAGGCTGAGCACAAAGCCAGCTCCAAGGAGGTGGAGCAGACAGCTCCTGAGGAGCAGAGCCATAACCCTGACCTACCGCATCCTGAGAAGTCTCATTTCTTGAATTTTTTTTAATATTTTTCTGAAGTGAGAAGCCAGGAGACAGCGAGACAGACTCTTGCATCATACACCTGACCGAGATCCACCCAGCATGCCCACTAGGGGGCGATGCTTTGCTCATTCATTGCAACCAGAGCCATTCTAGTGCCTGAGGCGGAGGCCATGGAGCCGCCCTCAGTACCCGGGCCAACTTTGCTCCAATGGAGCCTTGGCTGCAGGAGGGGAAGAGAGAGATAGAGAGAAAGTAGAGGGAGAAGGGTAGAGAATCATATCAGCACCTCTCTTGTGTGCCCTGGCCAGGAATCAAACCTGGGACTTCCACACGCTGGACCAACACTCTACTACTGAGCCAACCAGCCAGGGCTCTTGAATTCTTATCAGTAAGAGAACAGATCTCACTGGTTAAGGCATGATGAGGGACTGTAACCTAAAGCAGACTAACTAACACAGAAAAAGAGAGAAGAAAGATAAGAATTGTTACTTTTCCTCCATTAAGGTCATTTCAATGCACACAGTTTAACCAGTTATGTATTCATCTTATGGATATTAAAACGCAATGTATAAAACATGACTCTCACTTTACAGCCTAAGAATTTCACTTAAAAGTTTCAGGACATTCTTCTATGCCAGATATCAAAAAGTATTAATATAGATGAGAAAAATAGGAAAAGTAGAAAAATATAACAAAGTATCTTGAGATAAAATTGGTAGCTATAAATCATGGCGATGTGTAATATCTCTATTATAAGACAAATTAATTACATGTCTATGAAATGAAAAGTCAATTTTGATGAAAAGTGTTTTTTTTTTAAATTTAGGAAAACGTCACTTTATCCAAAATAGCCAAAAGTTTCTTACAGAACATTGACCAGTTTTTAGCTCTGCATTGTCTCTCTTAGGAATTACACATGGTTAGAACCCACTGTGTCCTCCATTGATCTGGAGCATTCTGTATAAACTGAGCCGCCGTGGCATTTGTCATAGAATGCCGCAATAATATACATCATATCCCATATGCCTTTACAATTGACACTGACATTCTCCATCAAGAGATGAGATCTACAGGGGTGGGCAAAATTAGGTTCACAGTTGTAATACAAATAAAGAATGCTATAATTACTAAATAATAGCACAAGAATAAACTCTGGGTTTCAGATAGTCACAATAGTAAACATACATTTGCCCACTCTCTATGTCCCTTTGTCTTGGACCTCAGTGGCCTTTATAACTGCCTTCACCAGGAGAGTTTGGGGGAAGTAATCCTGAGTGACTTCCAAGGTTGGTTCATTGCCGTGAACCAACGCAGCTAGTCATTCTAGGTCCTGTGTGAGAATGGCACGGAATTAAGAAAATAGACAATGAGGAAAAGGATGAGCTCCGGAGGACTCTTTGCAACACAAAAAGATAGCTTGCAAAAGCGAGTCTCCACCCCCTTACCTGCTTCATTTATAGGGCAAAGTGAGGGCATCAGCAAATCAAAGATATGATTAAAATGAAGTCACATTTCCAAGGCAACCCAAGAATTCTCCCACGTGCAGAAAACCCCCACCATACATAACATCTTAACTTCACAAAACAAAGGGTAGAAAGCAAACTGCCTCTAGTCTCTCTGAGGGACATGGAGGATAGGACAAGTAGAAACAATCCAGCACCACAGCTAACATGGAGGTGTGGAGAAAAACAGTCTTTAGCCACTTCACTAAGCAAGTGAGGTGGGGGGCTGGGCAGACTGTCAACTTTCTGCCAGTTCCCCACACCTCTGTCCTCCAAAAACATAAACAACAAAGAGCCTGTTGGCTTGCAGTCCTCAACAATTCATAGTCTTTAAACATCTCCTTCCTCTCCAAAACATCTCCCCCAAATCCTCTCACTCCTTCCACAGACTCATCTCGGGTCATAATCATCTTTCCTCCTGGCCCCCTACCTAAGACTAAGACACCGGAGGGGGTGAGGAGGGTTGAATGGCTCTTTCTATTTTCCAAATCCATTGTAATGATACAGACACTTCAACTTGCTACCCTCCTCGCTTACTCTTGATTCTGAAAAAGCTCATTCGGGAAATTAAAAATAACTAAAATAACAAAAGGACTGATTGCTTTTTTTCATTCCTGTTTCCATGAAACAACTCCACTTCTCCCCAGAGGCAAAGTAGGTCTTGTGTCTGGCGACAGGAAAGGGCTTGAGCAGAAAAGGAAAAGCACAAATATAAGGTCTACCAGAAAGTTCTGTCTGTTTTTGGAATAAAACAAAATACAAATTTTTCTTACCGTCAATAAACTTTATTAAATAATATAATTGCCATTATTATTAATGATTTCTTGCCAGCATGAGGGCAATTTGTATATCCCATTTTTGAAAAATGTTTTATCTTTTGATGCGAAAAATTGAACCAGTGCTTGTTTGATATCTTCTTCATTTTTGAATTTTTTGCCCTTCAAAAAATTTTGTAAGGACAAAAACAAATGATAGTCGGAGGGTGCTAAGTCCAGGGAATATGGTGGATGCAACAGACATGCTTCTGTAGCATTTCTTCCTTGTTGAAATTCGTAAAAATTACAGTGGCGTAAATGAACTTGATCAGTAGCCATGGGTACACTATCGCTCCACACCTAAGACTAACGTGAATCAACTTTGTTTTAGTTAATTTGCTACATCAGTATTTATACATTAAGTGATAAAAATAAAGAGGCACACATGCGCCAAATAAACGTGCTTACGTGTCGAAACTTGTTGTGATGGAAACGGACAGAACTTTCCGGTAGACCTTATATTAATGTTTAAAAACATTCTCTTGTCACATGTGTTACTGGCCACAGAGACCAAAACAAGAGAGTTTGGATGAATCAGCCCAAATCTTTACCAAAAAAATAGAAGCTGAATAATAACAACAAAAGGCAGAGGCTTCTAGAGAATCTGCTGGAAAATAAATGAGGTCACCTACCTTTTGGTCGGGGGGTTAGTAGAACTACCATTGTGCTTGAAAAAAAAAAGAGAGAGATAATCTCAAAAATAAATAAATAAATCCTTTGCTGAGAACAGAGAGGATGAGCTTTCTGGTAACTGGAAATATATATATGCGAGGTGGAATAATATATATATGCGAGGTGGAATAAACTTCCAAATTCAAGTTCAGAGCCATGATATACACACAGTTCCTTCTGATCTAGCCTAAACCAAATGTGGAGCTGGCAGGCAATAGATGTACCCAAGAAGTAAAAGGGACAGTGGTGTGAACTGCCCCCCCCCCCGGGCCTCCCACCAGAGCCTTAGCGCCGCTCTGCCAGCATCACATGGGCCAGAGAGAACCGAGCAGCCAGGTCTCTGTTGTAGGTGCCGCACCGCGCAACGCGGCAGCATCCACAAGTCCCACCCAACCGAGAACAGAACGGACCCCAAGTCAGGCAAGCAAGAGCTGAGAGTGAGTTTTTCAATAAACCAAAATACCGTGTATATTGGGAAAAAACGGAACTTCATAGGCTATTCCCGGATGGTAATTTGGGAACTGCAGCAGCTGCTGCCCCCAATCGGCATGGAGTCGGCCCGCAGCCCCAGTGAGGTCTGCTGGTTCAGCCTCCGCCCCATCCTGGGTTCCTCACTGGGAGTGGACGGTGAGCACAGCCTTGTTGGACCTCGCTGCAGTGATTGTTCACTGCTGGAGAGTTATGGCGCACACGTTTATCATGTTTGGGATAGGTAAAGGCTAGTTAAAGGAAATGAGATTTCAAAAAGTGAAGAAGGCCCTGGCCAATTGGCTCAGTGGTAGAGCATCGGCCTGGCGTGCAGGAGTCCTGGGTTCGATTCCCGGCCAGGGCACACAGGAGAAGGGCCCATCTGCTTCTCCACCCCTCCTCCTCTCCTTCCTCTTTGTCTCTCTCTTTCCCTCCTGCAGCCAAGGCTCCATTGGAGCAAAGTTGGCCCCGGCGCTGAGGCCTCTGTCTCAGGTGCTAGAATGGCTCTGGTTGCAACAGAGCAACGCCCCAGATGGGCAGAGCATCGCCCCCCGGTGGGCATGCCGGGTGGATCCCGGTCGGGCGCATGTGGGAGTCTGTCTGACTGCCTCCCCGTTTCCAACTTCAGAAAAATACACACACAAAAAAAAGTGAAGCAGACCACCCTCCAGTATGCCTGCTTATTTTACATATAAGAACTACGTTCCACTAAGCTATACATATTTATAAAAATGGCAAAATCTTACTAAGCTTGATTCATGTCCTGAAGAGTTTTAACTTGTTCACCATCAGGTTGGGGGCCCCAAAATGTGACCAGAAAGAACTGTGGGTTGAACCCCATTTTCAGTCATTACAGTCAGACAGAAAAGTGGGTCGAACTCCACTGGCAGCCGAGGGTCCTACCCTAGCCCTCAGGGAAACTACACTTGCCTTTAGGAGGAACATCCCCAAATAGATAAGATCACCTAAGAAGTGCACTTTACAGGCAACTTTTTCCAAATTAAACAAACAGCACAGGGCACCTGTGTTAACTGGCATGCGGAAGCTTCCAAAAGACTTCAAAATTCCAAAACAGCTTCATCAACAGCTTCGTAGCAAATAATGAAAAATTAAGACATGAGAGGTACCTAAAATGAAAGTGATGCACAGCTCTAATTCCTCCAGAGCTCCTGAACACTGTGGAGCACAGAGCTCCTTGCTGTCCTTGGAGGTTTAAGGGAGGGGACAACGCTTTCTCCAG
This sequence comes from Saccopteryx leptura, assembly GCF_036850995.1. Taxonomy (NCBI): domain Eukaryota; kingdom Metazoa; phylum Chordata; class Mammalia; order Chiroptera; family Emballonuridae; genus Saccopteryx; species Saccopteryx leptura. The sequence goes on along the minus strand of NC_089503.1, from coordinate 204,553,209 downwards.
CACGGTCCTCTGCACGAGTGCTTGGGGTCAGTTACTCCGGAAGCACACCCTTACATGGCCTCTGCTAGTTATGTTCACCACGTGACATTCCAAAGGCTGTGCCAAGCAGAATATGGGCAACTTTCCTTACAACATTGCCCAAATCGAGGTTTCATTTTTTTTTCCATTCGTTTTCTGATTTTAATGTGGCCCTTTTGCCTAACATGGGAACCTTGACTTCCCTCTTGCTAAAGCTATTGTTTATCCACATGGCTGCATTTTTAACTCAGGAGGACCCTTTAGGAACCAAAAGTATTTTTCAAAAGAAACCAATCCTGGACTGTAGATTTGGAGATCGGCTTTTATGTTGCATTGTACACTACAATTAACACCGCTCACACTCAGCTGGCTTTACAAATTCAAAATAATCTAAATGACCTCAGTGTCATGGTTCCATTCCTCCAATAAGCCAGCTTTTCATTCTTTAGGCTCACAAGGTCGGTGGCCTTATTTTACAGAACTCAGAGATTAAAACAGAAAGTGATGAGTAGAATATTCATAGGACCCTGTTCCTACCTTTCCCCAGAACTAAAATATTATATTATCATAGCAGGCTGTGAATGAGGAAAAGCTGGAACAGATAAATTAAACGCTGAAAGCAAATGGAGAATTTGAGGAGTTAAAGAAAGAGGCAAAGGGTTACATTACATTTAAGTAATTCTTAAAAAGAGCAGGCATACAATAACTCATGAAAGCCACATGCTTGAGTCACTCAATATCTCCGCAGTCACTACTTCTCGTTACCTTACCAAAGTCAGCAGTGTTCTTTAGGGAGAAGAAAAAGGAAATTTTGGTATAGCATGAATAGAAAGAACACTGCAGCATTATTCACTGAATCATTTATGGGGGCAAATTTAGTGTTGTTTTCATGTCTTTGTGTTCTCTCTAAGTCTGTGTTTGTCAATGTCAATTCAACCCTCCCTGAAAACAACAGAGCTACAATTAGAGATGTAAAACGCAGTTTGTGTGTAATTTAAGGCTGAAAACTGGCAATCTTCTCATGATAACCACAAACAATTATTTCCATTCTTATGCACCAGTGCATCTGGTTCACCACCATTTTTTTTATCTGGGACTACATATGAATTGATAGCTAATTTCACGGCGGGGGGAAAAAGCTATTTTTTTTGACAAGGGTAAATTATTTGCTTTTTAGTCACAGCACATTGCCATGCTTATATGGTTAATGATTTAAATTATACACCCAGCTAACCCAATAACTATTCTCTCTGCTTAACTCAGGCACACTTTTCTTGGTGACCAGGATCAGAAGCTAACCCTTCTTCTACAAAAGCCTACATCCTGCTGTGTTGAGAACAATCCACTATCTGGAACACCGTGAAATTGGAGAGACTCAAATCAGATCAAAAAGGAAAAGTTTTCTTTCCATTTGATCTGTGTTTTGTCATTTCTGATTAGACTAAAAAAGAAAAAATTTAATGAGAGTAAACCTATCTTTGAACATTCCCCAAATAGGGTCGTTGCACTGAAGGGCACCTTCATTAATGAAAGATTTACAGACTCCTTAAAAGACATGTATTTGCATCTATTTATTATAGTTTATACATGAAGAAATCACATGTGGGAATAATATTTGAATAAACAAAACTTCAGAGATAATGAAAGTGTTTCATACAACATTGATATTCAAGAACATCCTTCGGGTTCACTGGAGAGGAAGTGAGCTCTATAATGCACAAGCATTAGTAATGGACCTTCTATCTTCTTATTATAATTAACCTTGATCTGGAAGAAAAAAACTTTTTGCTTCACTGTTGAATACATATTTTCTCCACCTAATATATTCTACTGAAGCCTCTTTTTTAAAAAAGTGACACTGGAACTTATTATTTCTGAAATGGGCATTGCCAGAAACAAACAAACAAAAAAAATCCTGGCAGAAAACTATTTATTTATGAAGGAAACAAGTTGTTTCCATGGATCATAAATGCAGCATAGGGAATGCTAGCATTTTCTTCCCAGCAGGTGTTTTCAAATAGGAAACATTCTCCCCACTCTGAAGAGTTTAGCCAAAATTTGTCAATGGTAGGAAAATGAACTAGATTATTTTTAAAAATTCATTCCAGGACTACTCTTTTACGCCCCTAGTTTCCAATTACTACTTCTTAATATCAAAACAGCAAAATGATTTATGAGCAAGCTGAAAGAACAGCCTGATCCAACCTCATTTATTTTAACACTTTCACTTTGAATTCTATAACATGGCCCTGGCCAGTCACTCAGTGGATAGAGTGTTGACCCAGTGTATGGATGTTTTGGGTTTGATTCCCAGTCAGGGCACACAGAAGAAGCAACCATCTGCTTCTCCTTCTGTCCCTCTCCCCCTTCTCTCTCTCTTCTGCTCCTGCAGCCAGTAGCTTGATTGGCTCAAACATGGCCCCAGGTGCTGAGGATAGCTCTGCTAGAGTGCATCAGCCTCAGATGCTAAAAATAGCTTGTATTCAAGCATCAGACATAAATGAGTTGCCAGGTAGATCCTGGTCAGGGCACATGGGAGAGTCTGCCCCTCTATCTCCCTTCATCTCACCTTAAAAAAATTCTACCACTTGAACTCAAGGCTGTAAACAGCATTGTGTTGTCTCCCTTTCTCACCAGCTTGATAAGACACAGTGTGTGAGGAAAATTGTCCCAAGCTTGTCTGATGCAATATAGCAAATCCTTCAAAGACACAAAATCTATGGGCTGTTTGAGCAGCAAAAAAATAATAATTTTAATTTAATTTAAAAAAATAAAAACTTTAATTAAGAGCTGGAGCATAGTGTTGACATTCTTGATATCTAAAGCAGAAGTATCCCTTTGACATTTTGAGTCCATGTGAATATTTAGTGAATTATGTTGTTGAAAATGCTAGTACAATATGAAGTCCAGTCCTTGCACACAAATAACTTACAGTCTTAAAGCTAAAGTATGAGAATCTCCACCCAAACTTTCTGGGTATTTCATAAGTTCAGCTCCAGTGCCCTCCAAGATATATATTTCCAGTAGAACTTTAGAAAATCATTTCAGAACTAAAAATACAAATTATATGGGGAGTATCTGCTAGAATAATTGAAAAACTATAAGTAATCCAAGTATCCATGGTTCTGAAGGCCCAGCAAGGTTATTTTAGGGTCATCATGCACTAAGATTTCGATTGCAAACAGGTTCATGTTTAGATGCAAATACTCAACTCTTGCCACTTCTTCAAGACTCACCCAGACCTGGGGATGCCACTATTTCAAAAGACTCAAGAATTCTAATTTGACTCCGTATTTGCACCTGATATTTAGTTCCCTATAATTTTTATAAGGAAATTATCAAGGTCCCTAAACAGAAGTGACTCTCTTAATAATCCTTTAAAGAAATTTTAAGCACCTAAAATGGCCCTAGAACTAAAATCTGGGAAGTAAATGACTAGAATCATTCTTCACTGCGGCTAATCCAACTTCTTACATGAATTGTTTTGTTTTTCACTTATATTTTGGTCTAACAGTTGCTAATGAACATTTAATGAATACATCTTCAGCGACCTGAAAAATTTACAAAATGTATCATCTGTGTTGAGTACTTATTGTTATGTAGAACATAAAGCATAGCCTTTGCTTTTAGGAGTTGATGTTTAATTTAACTGTATGGAATATTTTTCATGATTCCCTTTCCATGTCTATCAGTATATGTTTGTATAGAGGCTAAGGACATGTCATATTATGCCTTGTTATGTTATTTGGCTTGCCTGTTTAATCTTGTTAGGTTTATAATACCTTGATACCATGGTTTATGTCTTGTGTATTTTGTTTAACCTTGGAGAGTCTTACACAGTGATTTTCTCATAATAGTGGGTCAATAAATATTTGTTGACTTGAATTATTCACTGCCACAGAGATCTTGATAAGGCTATAGAAGAAGAATCATTCTGCTGGCCAGACAGCGTTATAAACATAAAACACCCTTCATAGCGATGACAATATTAAGTGCCTTCCCAACAGGTCTGACATTGGTATTCAACCGATGTTAAAGTCTAGCTTTGTCACTGCATATTATCTCATGTGTGTCTGTTCCTTCAAATAAAAGTCTTACTTCTAACTTCTTGTTGCTTTTTTTTAACTCAGGAACAGTTCAGGGTTTTTCTGGCTGGGATAGATGTTTCACCTATTTTACGGATAAAATTGATCAGTTTCAGGAATTCAGTAACTCTGTGGGAGCAGAGCGCGAGCCCAGGCTGGGAGATGCGGTGTTTTTGCTTTCTGCTTGCCACACACTTTGCCTGCCAAAGTCTCCCATCAGGTTCTATAAAAGCACTCAGTCCTCTGGAGAAAATGATAGCTTTCCTTAAGAAGAGCAAAATGTGGTGTCCTATCACGAGAAAGAAGATTAGCAGTCGTAAAAGAAGAGAAGTTGCCAGTTTGACTCACAAGTATGCATTTGATATTTCAACAAGACAGGCCTGAAAAGCACAACAATTAACCATGAACAAGATCTGAGGAATCCCAGTCAGATTTCAGTGGAGCTTGAGTTAGAGAGTTTGCGGTGAAGGTTGAATGACACTGTCAAAATGGAAGTTGTTGGTGTTGAGTTGAAATTCTGTGCTGTCAGGCCCTGGCCGGTTGGCTCAGCGGTAGAGCGTCGGCCTGGCGTGCAGAAGTCCCAGGTTCGATTCCCGGCCAGGGCACACAGGAGAAGTGCCCATCTGCTTCTCCACCCCTCCCCCTCTCCTTCCTCTCTGTCTCTCTCTTCCCCTCCCGCAGCCAAGGCTCCATTGGAGCAAAGATGACCTGGGCGCTGGGGATGGCTCCTTGGCCTCTGCCCCAGGCACTAGAGTGGCTCTGGTCACAGCAAAGTGACGCCCCGGAGGGGCAGAGCATCGCCCCCTGGTGGGCGCGCCCGTTGGATCCCAGTTGGGCGCATGCGGGAGTCTGTCTGACTGTCTCTCCCCTTTTCCAGCTTCAGAAAAATACAAAAAAAAAAGAAAGAAAGAAAAAAAAAAGAAATTCTGTGCTGTCGTTATTCTTAACAAATCACAATCACCTTTGTGCTTCCTTTGAGCAACACAGCCAGGAGGGGCCATGGAAGACCCCAAAGGATCATGACCTTAATAAGAAATGACTTAATAAAATGTCTTCAACAGCTGACCATCTCCTTGACACTGAGAAATAGGAATATCACTCATCCCACTAAATCTTAAAACACACATGATTTTTCACTCATTTTCAAAAGTGACCTGAATAACAATGATTATACTCCAAGTAAGAAATCACACATTAAAAAACAATAGAAAATGTACTCCAACCTCAGAGTGATTCTCAGACTCCCAGTCACAAATCTGTTTTTAGTATTGCTCATTCTGTCCCCCCAGGGCTAGTAGATCTGTGGGACCCCTTCCAATTCTAAAGTGCCCATCTCTGAGAGCCGCCTTCCAGACCACCCTATCTGCCACACTGTCCCCCAGCCGCCCGCCATGATGGATTACACGTCAGACTGAGCTTTCGGTTTTGTTTAAACAGAACAGCAATTAACTTCAAACATCTTCCATCAAGGGCTTTGTGGACTTTCCAAGAAGGGAGTACATATGGTCCTAGATGGGAAAAGGGTGGGTTTTTAAAATACAGTTTATCTTTCATAACTAAGAGTTATACACGAAGTTGGTTTTATGGGATGATTCTGAAATAAGCATAAAATTGGGAACACCTGCTTGGACTGTTGTATGAAAGAGAAGTCAGCTTCTTTTGAACTTTGTAGAGTTTTGCTTTGCTGGTTAGAGCAGCTGGCCTGCCCTCACTAGTTGTGGCTGAGCTTTTAGAAGGGGGTTAATGATATATGCCATCCCCACAGCTCAATATAAGCATCCATCCCCACATGAAGTGGGGGCTTCGGCCAAAGAGATTTGTAGAGTCCACCAATGACAGCATGTGTGGTGTGACAATATTGATAGCCAGATGCTCGATGCAGCTGGGAGAACACACTGCTGCATGGACTATAGAGGACAAAAGCAACCTCCATTGCTCCCACAGACACCCTGGAATCTAGGGAAAGAATTGAGCTGGAACTCTGACCCAGCACACAGTCTTGAGGTGACTTAACCTCTTAGTGGGTCCCCAGTTGAAACTGGATTGTCTTTATTAAACAAAACTGGTATTTAAGCCCATGCAACTTTTATCCAAACTTAATGACAAGCTTTATTTCTTCTTTCTGAACAATTCTAAGACTTTCAAGTTACAACGCTCACTCCCATAAAAATTTTAAAAAAATTGAGGAGTGTTTGGGCTTACACAGTTAGCATTGTACTTACGGACTACATGGGCGAACTATGTAGTTTGGTTGCGTGTGGCGGAAGAACACACAGTATGCGGTGTGTGAGTGAGGGGGTGGGCGTCCCCCAGTGCGCTTACCTACACCATTTTGGACTGTTAAAAGCGCAAATGTTCCATTTGTATTGCTTTGTTTGGTGACTTTTTGGCCCTTATCACAGCTTCTATATTTATGTTCTTTCCCTTCTTCTGTGGCTTAGTTGTGTTTTTATGTTCTAGATCAAGATTTTAGAACTGTGTTCGGATAAGCAACTGACTTAGGCTAGGGTGTGTTTCAACTTACACCAAAATTCAGGTTATGTCACTGTCATAGGAATGGAACTGTGTCATAACCCCAGGACTCCCTGTAAATGGAATGAAAAATTTAAAAAATAAATTAAAAATAAACTTTACAATCTCTCAGCCATAAGTCACAGAAGCAGGACATCTATACAGGGAAGGGTTAAAATGAAAAATGGAATCTATGTGTAAGTACAGGAGAGATTAGTCTAGCTCACTCCCTTGTTGACATTTGTTGACATTATCTAGATGTGTCCTGATGAAACATAACTTTTCATTATCAACCAGGTATTACTGAAGTAGGGAGGAGAGAACAAGTGCCCTGCTGCACACTCTAAAAATCAGCAATGACCTTGCTAATTAAAACTTAATTGTGAGAGTCACACAGAGATACAGTCCTCCCACCCCATTGAAAATCGGGCATGGATCCTCGCTAATTTAAAAGTTGTCAACTTAAAAACCCAAAGAAATTGGCTTATTAAAGTGAACACTTAATGGAAGGTTCTGTTGCTCAGAGATAACAGGGCAGAGGACCGAGAGGAGGAGGAATGAGTGTGTTTGTCTCACGTTGCCTTTCATTATCTGAGAGGATGGCTCCGATGGCAAGGTCCCCATCAGGAGGTTAAAACACAAGGAGTGTGGCGGGAAACACGTTTTCCTGGTTTCTTCAAATGCATTCTATATACAGCTTGAAGCCACTGGGTGCCACCAATAGGTGGGTTTTTCTTTTTAAGTAGATTAATTTTAAACAAATGTATGAAGAGGGGTTCGAGGACAACACAGTTTGGTCTATTTTATTTTATTCCTTATGTGACTGGAAAGTCTTTTGGTCTGGCCTAAGGCAAGGGAGTAGATTAGTCTTTAACCAGCTGAAAAATTCAGTGATGCTTTAACCTGTCTTCTCAGTGAGTCATCCAAATAACACTACAGCAAAGGCACACACACACACACACACACACACACACACACACATTCTTTTTCATTCTAAAATGTACTTCACCTTATGTTTTCCTATGCTATCCATGACTAACCTCAGAAAACCAATGGATGCTAAGGAATATTCTATGTTCTCCTGTAATATAAGCAGCAGATAACCTCCCCTAGCTCTACACCCCCATCCCCCAGACAAAGTAATCTATAGTAATAGAAAGAAATAACCTTCCCCAGCTAACTGAACTTACCTACCATTTAATATGCTCAGTGCCCATCTGTCACATTCAAGTGAATACCAAGTAGGGTTTATCCCTTATTTCTGTCCAGACTCATATTTTCAGCTCTTGGAAAGCTGTAGACCATTGCAGAAAACAGCCCTGGCTTTGGAGCCAAATAGGTTGACTCTATGCTCTGACTATGCTGCTTCCTGTCTAATTTGGGAGATAATAAAATTAAGTTTCTTGGACCCTGATTTCCTCATCTTTGATGATTAAAAGTGTCTTTTTTGATGATTAAAAGGGGTCAGTGAAGCACTTAGCACAGGCCCCTCCCCAGGGAACACTTGTGAACAGTGGCCTTCACTCTCGGGCCCGTTGGACAGCTGCAGGGCTCTGCGCTGCTTTTCCTCCTCCTGCCTGCCTTTGACACAATTGTTTGTCCTCATCCTAAAAAGGGGGACTGTTTATAAGCCTAAACTCCCCATTCTTGTCATGTACCCCACTCATTCATCTGACTTCTCTTTGTATACTGAAAAAAAAAAAAAAAGGTGGTTTATCCAATCCCTCCAGGATGTGATAGTCAAGCAAGATCTGTCTGAAGTAAATTCTGTTAATAGTTTAACCTGCCCAACACAGGAGATTTCACAGGAAGAGTGAGAGGAGGTCAAAGGAGACACCAGGGAGAAGAGTCAGCCCAATCAAATATGGAAAGAAGTTGGATTGTTTATAGGGCTTATCAAGGCTTACTCCAAAGATAGTCTGTGCAATGGCAATTTCTATCATGTGACATTTAAGGAATTGACGAGAACACAATTTGCAGAGGATTCTAAACCTCTGAAGAATCTCGGAGAAAATCTGCTACATCCTAAAGAAATATTCTTTACAATTTCTTTACAAATAAAGAAATTAAGGCAAGGCATAGAAAATCTAAACAATTTTCTTCTCAGGACATGTAATTATTAGCTAAGATGTTCATTCAACCCCTAAATCTTTGTGTCCCCAAAGCCATTGACCTAAGAAACCATTCATGCGTTCATCAAGTGCCTCTAATTCAGGGTATTTGCCTAACTGTTCCAGGAAAGGTGGACTCCTCCTTGGGTAGATCTGGCTACTGTGTCTTGCTGGAATTAGATTTCAATGTCCCCAAACATCTCACTTAGAGATATGTCACCCAAGCAGGCCCACTTAGGTCAATGGAGTTAGCAGCTCACTTACGATACGAATTGAAGAAGCAGAGTTACGCAACTCAAAACTATCTTCCCAGAAATGTTCACAATACTTTTAACAACTTTTTAGAAAAATTACTTGTAGATAAACATTGTATTAAATATTTTAATGTGCCCCTTCTCATTTAATCATTAAACATAGTACTCAATAAATGTTTTTGAACAGAGGAATAAAATCTGGTCACTCTTACACACACTTTCACCAACATAAGACATGGATAACTATCCAGAGGCACGAGCGGATGCCTAACAAGTCTGAATCCCAACCCACGTGTCTCTGAAACCAAGCCCACTGCTACCTGCCCCCCACTACGCAACACCATTGAAGCCACGTCTCCAGGTGAAAGGCGTCACCTTCTCTCAGAGTAGAGACTCATCGATGAAAGAGTGACTCTACTCAGCGTATATTTGGAAACATCAGCCAAGTGGAGTACCAAGTAGAAAAGGAGCATTTGAGGGAAAGAGGGCTTCACCAGGTGAGTTTTGAATGAAGGGAGCTAGTCAGAACAAATGCGAAGCGGGAGGCAGGCCGGCGGATGGAGCTGGTGGTTTGGCAGGGGTGGCGTGGAGGGGGGCACCCCGGCAGACCAAAACCGTGCACTGATGGATGGATGGCGCGGCAAAGAACCGCTCCTGGATGCTCTGCAGACCAGCCCCGCAATCCAACCATCATTTTAAATGCGAAGTGCTCCTTGGATCTGATTTTGAGCGTTTCGGTTCTAGGATTTCACTGCTATTTTCACTCTGAAAGGTCACCGGAGAGTACGTTAGACAGAGATAACTCAGTGTGCTGCTTCTGCGAGTGTGCCCTACTGAAAATAAACTGCATCTGGCAGCCACTTGTGTGAATTACCTAAATAAAAGACTCACACTGTTAATGGAGCCCTTCTGCACTAGAAAAAGAAACCATTAGATGTGATGTTGAAAGAAACTACTACTGTCACTCACTGGATTGATTACATCTTTTATTAGGTCTTCACCGAATTACTCTATGGTATTTCTCTTTTTAATCAGCGCCCCTTTGTTGGGATATTAAGAATGTGTATTTTGAAAGGAATGGTAAAAGAAAACAAAGTTGAAAACTCTAAAATTCAAGATCATAAAAGCCTTTTCATGCGTGGCATTACGAATGCGCCATGCTGTGGAGTCTGGAACGGAGGTGTCAATTTCAGGGAGTGAAGATTATGCTGTAAAGGGATGGGGAAGTATAAATGGAGGCTTTAGGGCTGTGGAAAAAAGGGAGTGAACGTTCGCCCAGGGAAAGTGAGCACGGGGCACACACCACACCCACCCACACGGAGCCCCCCTTCCGGCACAGCCCTCCGACCACTGATGCGTGCTGAAGTGCTATTTTCCAGGACCACACATCAAGCCCGCTCAGCAGGGGGTGCTCGGAGCGCCCACTCATTTTGCCTTCTGGCAGAGCCTGTGATGAACCTGGCAGACACACCAGAAAATGTCCCAGGTGTAAACGTGTGTACCTCCACCCCTGGGACCCCGCTGTGGGTGAAAGAACTGGAAAGTCTATGTCTCCAGAGGATAACAGATTGGGCACAAGGTGAGACAGACCCGAGCGATGCACATTGCAACGCAAAGAATTTTCACAGAACGCTGGCTGGCTAGATGTGGACCTGGAGCTTGGGGCCCACAGGATTCAAGAAGACAGCTAATAATCATCGTGATGGGCTGTCAAGCTTCCATGTTTTTCCTTCCCTGTTTGACATATTGACCCTGAATTGGGTGGCATGTTCATTTTCTGTGTCTCACCACCTAGACTCGGGTCTGGGCCAGCCCGGGCCGGTATCTGCTGCTCACTAACGAGCTGCCGCCCCTGACAGCTGTGGCAGGGCACCTGCTTGTATTTCTAAATGCCAAGCGCAGAGACTGGCTGGTAGGCGAGGCCGCCGAGGGTGCTGAGGGTGCCGTGCTGATGATGTGCAGGGGGTTTCAGGTGAGCGCGGAGAGCCTCGTTAGCGAAGTCGCCCCTGCTCTTCCTGTCTGACTGCCAGGCAGCCAGGGAGCTCACCAGGGCACCGACTCAAGCACAGCAGAGCCTCTTTCCCGCCTGCACTTGGCACGCTGGCCCGAGCCCCTCACTGTCCATTCCCACGCACCCAAAACAATTCTTGAAAACAGAGCTTTCATCATTGTCTTGGGTTGAATTCCCCAAAAGCAGACCCTACGACAAAAGTTCCTGTGAACGTGATTTATTAGGAACTATTTCAGAAAACAAACAAACAAAACAGTAGGGGGAGTGAGACCACAAAACGATTGTGGTAGGCAGAACAACGCCCCCTCCCTCCAAGACATCCACCTCCTAAGACCTAGAACTTATGAATATGTGACCTTACGTGGCAAAAGAGGAGTCGGGTTGTTGTTCCATGCCTTTGAGTTGGCTCTGACTCCTGGTGACCCTACGAATGGGTGATGGCCACAGAGTCCTGTGCAGTGTTTTTCAACCAGTATGTTGCGGCACACTAGTGTGCCGTGAGACACGGTCAGGTGTGAGTATAAATACATTTAGAAACTATATTATTAACTATATGTATAATATGTACTGTGTTAGAGTGTCATTTTGTGTCATTTTGGTAGGTGGTGTGCCCCAGGATTTTGTAAATGTAAAAAATGTGCCGCGGCTCAAAAAAAGGTTGAAAATCATTGCTCTAGAGCCCTGCTTGGCTCCTATAGACTCCTTCCTGCCTGTGGCTTCCTTTATGGAGTCAGCCCATCTCACAGCTAGTCCTCCTCTGTCTCTGCTGCCTTCGGTTTTCCCAGCACTATTGCCTTTTCCTGAGAACCCGCCTCCTCGTGATGTGCCTGAAGGAGGACAGTTTCTACTGGATCATTTTTGCCTCTAGTGATGCTGGAAGTAGAATTAAGGTTACTAACCAGCTGGTCATAAAATAGGGAGATTATCCTGGATTATATGGATGGGTCCAGTCTAATCCCCAAAGTCCTTAAATGTGAACGGGGTGGCAGAAGAGCAGGTCAGAGAGATGGCAGCATGAGAAGGGCCCAATGACCTGCGTTGGCTCTTAGATGCCGGAGGCTAGGTACGAGGGCCAGAGAGGGGCCTGTAGGAGATAAGGTGTGTGTGTGTGGGGGGGGGTAGCTGATAGTCAGCAAGAAACAGGATCTCAACTGCATGGAACTGAACTTCTGCAAGAACAGGATTCTCCCATACACAGTCCTAACAACCAGCCTGGTGAGACTCAACAGGACTTCTGCAAAAGTAGAAAATGATCAGCTTTCGTTGTTTGCAATCAGTAATATCATGACATTGTTACAACTGCAATAGGAAACTCACACAGAGGTCCAGTGAAGATGTGCTATCAAGCGAAGTACCACAGAAAGTTACTGGCAGAATCCCCCTGGAGGGACTCCGGTGACAGGGTAAGTCACACCTCAGTTCTTTATATCAAGAAATAGAGAGCTGGGTATTCCCCCCAGGCATCTCATCAAGCACTGCGTGAGACTAAGAGTATGGAGAAGCAGTACAGAACTCAGTCTTACAGGAGTTTCTTTCCTTCTACCCAGGAGAGGACATCCGTACAGCCTCAGTGCAGCCCTCTGATGAAGGGGCGCTGGTACTGGCCGCAGGGGAAGAAAGAGACAAGGACCAGTGTGCAGGGAAAATGTGGAGGGACCCAGGGGAATGTGGGCAGAGCTGATGCCGTCTGCTACAGCCATCCATCACCATAAATATCACTCTCCAAAAACCCATTGTGTAAGTAAAACCACTGAATAGCTCAGAAGGCAACATATAAGCTTTGAAAGCAGCAGAGCATGGTCAAATCCTTCCTTTTATTTGTGACCTTGTGTGAATTGCCTACTCTCTGTAAGTCTTAGTTTCATTGGGTGGAAATAAGAACTATGAATGGGCAACTCTCTTGCCAAATCTCCGTGAACAGTAAGTATGTGACTGAATGACAAGCACCTAGCACAATGCCTGGAAATCAGCTAAAGCTGGTTCTCTTCTGGTTTGTTTTTTTCCCTTGACCTTGGACTTCTGGACATAACACACCTTATCTGGCATAGGAAGAAAAGATCAATATTGAGGTTTCATCTGGGTCTCACCAACATGCATATATTTCTTTTCCTTCAGTTTATGAACATGCCAGCTTCCTGCCAACTTTACAAAAGTCATCTGTCTTCCTCAAAACCTCCTCTAGATACCGACATTCTCTTTATTTTTATAGCCAAGCTTATTAAAACAGCATTCTACACTCATCCCCATCACCCACTTACTTTTAGATCCATCAGGGTGTGCCTTCTTCTCTCAACTTCTAATGCATCTGTCCTTGAAAAGCACCGCACTGTTTACCAGCCCAGACTCCTTGCTGGGCGCACCGCTCGTGCTAGTATTTGACATCAGTGGCCACTCCCGCCTGGATGTATTCTACTCCCCAGCACTCAGTAGCTCATGGCTTATCCCAGGCTCTTCCTCTCACTTTTCTTCTCTCCAAAATATTAAATATCTCTCATCTGCAATCCTCTCTCCAGCTTCCACCTTAGACTCTCAACTTAGTTATATAAATATGATAATAGTTGCCAATATGAATTGGCATTTATAATGTGCAAGGCATTTGACTAAAGACCTCAAATGATGCATGAGGTGGTTACCATGGTTATTCCCATTTTACAATGAGAAAACCAAGGTTTGGAAAGGGAAGTAGCATGCCCAGGGTTACACAGACTAGGAATCACAGAGCCAGGATTAGAATTCCAGAGGCCTGGGCACCCACGTATCTTCCTGATTACCTTATCCATATGTAAATTTTCAGCCATCATTAATTTGCCAATGGCCAACAAAGTCTATGTCTCTGGTCTGGTCTAGTACTTCTACTGAGCTGCAGACCGGTGTGTTCCACACCTCCTGGACAGGTCCACTCACATGGACCCCAAGCATTTCACTCCATGTGCCCCACCTCAACCTTACCCCTATCAGGTAACTGCCCCTCCACTTCCTATCACAGTAAAGGGTACCAGTTCAGTAGCTGAATGACATCTGAGTCTGCATCCTTCTCCATATTTTGTCAGCTTTAAGCCCTACCAATCTAACCCTGCCACAGCTCTGAGCCCCCAATGTCAACCCCAAACTAGTACAGCCTTGTTTCGAGCTACCAACATTGCCATGTAAACAGCTACAGTTGAATCATAACCCCTCTCTTTGCCTTCAGTTTCACACCCACCCCCCAAACCCACCCCTGTTGCCTGAGTCAGTTTTCCCATCCACCCATCTGATAACTTTATGCTTCAACAGCTTCCATTAAAATTCATAGGGAAGTTCAAAGTCCCAGTCGGCTGAGAAGGCTGGCTCTGCTCTGGGCCTATGCTGCTGTCCAGTCTTCTGTCTGGCGTGGTACTCCTCTGCCATCCCAGGATACTGCGATTTCCCAAGAAGACACGTCTTCTCACTCCTCTGTGTGACTGTCTGTGCTCTGTCCTCTGTCTGGGGCTTCTCTCCTTCCTGACTTACATGCCCATGGTTACCTATCCTTAAGGCTCACTCAAGCATCACCAGGCTGGGGGGAGGGGGGCTGTCTCTGCCCTCAAGGATCAAGTGAAATACAATCTCTTTGTTCTTCCTCTATGATTCTTTCAATCTGCCTTCCTCAGAGTGATTATCACAGTAGATCATGTAGTAATTCACATTTGTATCCATCACCCCAGCTAGACTCTGAGCTCCTGGAGAGCAGTGAGTGTGTTTCCTTCAGGGCAGTAACCCCAGCATCCAGCCCAGAAGAGGAACTCACTAAAAATCTGCTAAATAAAAAAAAGAAGAAGAAGAAGAAGAAGCACAAATAAATGGACAGATAAAGAGCATATCACACTAGGGCTGCACACCCAGATCTTCGGGGTTCCCACAAATCTCTAGCGAATGAATCTCAGGGATTTATTACCCAGAAGATAGCCACTCACATGTTACTCTTGACACAAGGGAACCAGGAGTCCAAGCAGCCATCAGAAAACACACCTGAACACGTGTTAGGTGAGACGCTGCCACAGAGAGGGACGAGGCTACCTGTGAGGGCTGACTTCTCAGACCCCAGTGATGGTGGCGTGGAGCCACTCAAGATCTCAGGCAAGGCAGTCACACAACATGTAGCACTTCAAGATGAAATCTGAGAGGATACTTCTGTGAAGGGAAAAGAAGGAGATTGCCGATGCGGGTAGTGGAATCCACCGTCTTCTCGGGAAATTGGAATAGGAATACAGTTTTTTCCCCCAAGTATAAAAATTACACAGGCCAAAGGAGAGGGGTTCAAACATCCCTCCTCTTTTTTTTTTTTTTTTTTTTTTTTATATTCAATTCAGGTCTTCCTTGAGGAAAAGTCACAAAACAGAAAGGGAAAGAAAAGGCAGAGAGGGGGATTCCCATTCTTCTGTTTGCTAACAGTGTGGTGGCAGAAAATTGCTGCTGGCAACAGTGTTATTATGTAGAACATAAAGAATAAAGCACCCTGAGAAGCGTCTATTTATAGAGCAAATACTCGGATAGCGCTGTGCTGTCTCCCGCCAATGGCGAGGAAATATTCGTGGCTTGTTGGAAACAGACGACGAGAGACCGGGGTTCCAGGACTAGCGCTGCCCTCATTAACTTCCCAGCTACTGTCTCCCGGGGCGTCTTCGCCCGCTCTGCAAAAGGAGACGGGAAGACAACTTTCCAAGATTCTCTCTCTCAATTCCCTCCCCGCAGCCAGAAAGCCCACTAGCCCCAGAGCAGGGCGGAATCCAGCGGAGGGAGGCAACGCAGTACCCGGAGGTCCTGAGCAGGCGCGGCCCAGCGGACTGAAGAATGAGAGGGGCACGATTTTGGTGACGCGCTATTGCCACCCTCTCTGTCACCAGCCGACCGTGGCCGTGCAGTTCAAGGTAGCTAGAGTAGATTAGGGAAAGAACAGTCTGACGTCACTGATCTCCCTCGTCCTCCAGTTCCTATCTCTGGAAGTCCAGCTTAGACAGCACGGACCCGGGAGAAGTTTGGTATGGGGACTGGGGAGTGGCCAGCCCACTCTTCTTTCAAACATGTCCACTAAGTTGCTAAACGGAAGCTATCTTTTTAAAAAAGCTAAAATTTTCTGTGCTTGGAAATGAGAGGGTGCCATTCATGGAGGTGAGTTAGAGTCCGAATGACTAGAGTTCTGAGCAAAGGAGTGGGTTAAAGGGGGTCGGCACAGGTGACCTCCCCCGGCACCAGACTGGAAAGTGCCGGATAGTAGAAACTCTGCAGCAATAAAGATGGGACATATTTTTAAGGAAGTGAATAATAAGTCACACTCTCTTTTAAACTGTAGATGAAACTACTTGAAATCAGGACACGAAGGGAACTCAGAGGAGCTCCAGAACCTGACAGTCTGAGATAAAAGTTCGCACATTCTCAAACCCCCAAGGAAGGCCCAGATGCACATCAACAGCCCAGGGACCTGCAGAAAAAGGATGCATCTTCCTACCAACTCCCAGAGCAGAGCTGCTGTCAATGGTGTAGACTTCTGACTGTATCTTCTTTCCTGTCTCTGTGTTCAGAGTCCCATTGAAGCGTATACATACACTGTATTTTTATATTTATGTAGTTTTATATTCTCTTCTCCAAAACCTGTCATCTCTATTCTTAACAGATTTTTGTTGTTGTTGTTGTTTAAATTATACCTGAAAGGGAAGGACACAAAAATACTAGGGCAAATGGTGTAAGGGCCCTCCTCGGTGGCATTGTTGGATCTGCAGTCACCGTATGCTTTTTTTGCACACTCAACAGGCTAAGATGATGTCATGATTTGCTCTTCTATTGACCTTTCACGCCTACAGTCAAGACAACTTGTTTACTTCTCCTTATTTCATTCTCCCAGGTGATGTGGCTTTGCCTGGGAATCCCGTCATGATGTTCATTAGTATTGTTGGCATTACTACGTTTTGTTTCTATTTCATTTTGCTGCTGGTGGTGCCTGGTTTGTAGCAGGAAAAACGCAAGGTAGACTTGGCTGCACCATGCGGTTCGGTGCTGAGACTGCTTTTTCCTAGGGCCACGTGCTTGTTTTCTCAGCACTCGGCCAGGTCCAAGCCCGCTGCCCACTCGCTTCTGCACTGGTCCCCGTGGGCCTCCTGGCTCAGGGTCATCCTGCTTCCGCCCCACCCTTCAGTTTCTTAGTCTCAGCCCCTAGACACCGAGCCTGTGGCCTGACATACAGCCCATGGGCATCTGCCCGACACCCACGGGTTCCATCACTCCCCCACCCCGAAGCCCCCACACATCACCCCGGTGCCCTCTTTATTCAACGCGGAGAAACGCAGCACCTTCGTATCCACACGTGTGAACGGAAAGCAGCAAGATGGATTCCACAGAGCTCACACTGAAATGGTCTCACAGCTCCTAGTCAGTCTGTGTCTGCCTGTTTCTATCCCTATTTACATAGGCACAAGGAGAGCCTGGGTCTTGATCTTTCTTTCCTGTCCCTGCCACTGTTGCTCTGTTTTTTACCAGGTGTTTCACTCTTTCAAAACAGTAAGAAAAGGCCCTGGCCGGTTGGCTCAGCAGTAGAGCGTCGGCCTGGTGTGTGGGGGACCCGGGTTCGATTCCCGGCCAGGGCACATAGGAGAAGCGCCCATTTGCTTCTCCACCCCCCCCTCCTTCCTCTCTGTCTCTCTCTTCCCCTCCCGCAGCCAAGGCTCCATTGGAGCAAAGATAGCCCAGGTGCTGGGGATGGCTCCTTGGCCTCTGCCCCAGGCACTAGAGTGGCTCTGGTTGTGGCAGAGCGATGCCCCGGAGGGGCAGAGCATAGCCCCCTGGTGGGCAGAGCGTCGCCCCTGGTGGGCGTGCCGGGTGGATCCTGGTCCGGTCGGGCGCAGGTGGGAGTCTGTCTGACTGTCTCTCCCCGTTTCCAGCTTCAGAAAAATACAAATAATAATAATAATAATAATAATAATAAAACAGTAAGAAAAGACAGAATCATGCAGGAAAGTTTCCGCTGCTATAGGACAGGTGGAAATCACGACATACTAAAGAATGTTTTTTTTTTTATTTTGTTGGTTTTTTTTAAAGTGTAATTTCCTTCAAGACTGTTGTTCAAGGATTGGATTTTAGAAAGTGAGCCTAAGAGATAGTCAGAAAATCTATGGGCTCATCTCAGTTCTGAAGCTAATAACCTGAAAACGACAGCCAGGCTTAGGAAAGTTAATTTTTTACATGCTAAGTAAGGGCAGGACAATGCTTAATTTTGGGGTCGTGTCTCTCACCTTAAATGCAGGCATCTTGATCATTAAAGGCTTATAGCCATCACCAGACATTCCTACTACCCGAACATCCCCACAAATGTCCACTAAGGGGACTGGGATACCTCCAGTTAAGAAACAAGGGATAATTTCATGATTCCAGTTAAAAAGGCATTTGTGGAGAAGGGCTTATGAGCCTTATTGTTTGTGAAACAGGAAGAAAATGAGATTAATAGCACGGTGTCCTAATTTCTAAGTTGTTAATTAATCTTGACACAGTAGTGGGGGCTGGCGAAACAATGGAATGGAGGAGTCTGGGTCCGTCAGTGATGGCGAGGAGCAGAACCACCCCTCCGAGCCCGCGGCAGCCGACCGATACTTCATGCCTAAGTCATATTTGGGGATGGCTTTGTTAGATTAGCACAACCTTCTACTGAGCTTAGCTTGACTAACACAACAGTCAGGACCCGGAAGCAGGATCCTGAGGAAGAAAACCTAAACTACATTTCTAAACTGGTTTAGGACCCGGGTGGTAGGCAGTGAAGCATGGGACCACCCGCTGGCCTTCTGAGCTCTGGGCTGTGTTAAGTCAGCCAGTGGGCCCGAGGGCCTCCAGCTCCAGGGGAGGTGTGGGCAAAACCAGAACTGCAGGGACCAGTTGTTCCTCGTCACTCTGAATAAGATACCTAAGAAAGAGGTAAACTCAGAAAGGATTTGCCAGTCTGTGGGAAGATCACCATGTGGCTGAATGACACCCTCCGCCTGCAGGCTGAGCTCCAAATCACCCTCTCGTCTGGAGACTCCTGGGACTGGAACCCCGGACTGGACCGGTCTACACCCGAGAAGAACGAACACACATCTGTTACCTGGGGCCTCTCTCAAATACCTCCAGTCAAGGTATCTTAGGACAACATGCATCCCGTCCAGAAATCACAACAGACTGTTGTTGTCTTCTGACCCCTGCCTAACAAACAACTCGGTAACGGGCTGGGCAGAGACGGCATCAAAGGAAAGGGACTGTGCCGGCCTAAGGACTGAGTGGAGAAAAAAATCATTATTTAAGGTTATCTGTCGATAGCAATGGCTGGAAGCAAATCAACTGAAGGTGCTTGTTCTCTTTTAGGAAATGGTAAATCACAAGCCTGGGTACCCCACGGCCTCAGGCCAGCATCAGCCAGAGCAGAAAGCAGAGTCTTTCCACTGCCCACTTTGGATAGACGGAAGCTGACTGGTGAGACGCTTACAAAGGAAAACACTGGCGTCCACGCAGGAAAGTGGACATGGGAGCTCTCTTGGAAAGCAGAAATGAGGGCTGTCAGATGGGCCACCTCCGGACCTCACTCCACTGCTAGGGCAGAAGTCCTTGTCATATGCAGACTTTTCCAATTCGTCTATTTTTTGAATAAGAGTTGTTGTTTTGATGTTTTTCAATTACAGTTTGCATTATATATTATTTTGTATAACCTTCAGGTGTACAGCAGAGTAGTCAGTCAAGTACTTTACAAAGTGTTTCCCCAATATTTCCAGTGCCCACTGGGCACCAAACAGAGCTATTACAGTATTATTGACTCATTTCCTGGACTGGACTTTCCACCGCCATGACTGTCTTGTGACTGCCAATGGGTACATGCCAACCCCTTGAGCATTTTCACCCAGCCTCCCAACCCCCTCCCCTGTGGCAACCATCAGCCTCTTCTCTGTATCTGTGGGTCTCTTTCTATTTTGTTCTTTAGATCCCAGATATAAGTAAAATTATAAGGTGTTTATCTTTCTCTGTCTGACAGTTGTGAATTGCACAATTTAAGATGAGAATTTTTCTATGGATCTATAAGCACCAGATCACAAAGAACTTCACTGGGACCTGTAAAAGAGACCTATCCATCATCATCTAGAGTTCCTAAACTTTGACGTACCAGATGCCATGATGATTGGGAATGTGGACACTCTCCCTTGGGACACAGAAGGTTGCAATAAATATGTGCATGAATATTTAGTGGGGCAGAGGGGTAGACTGCTAGCTCTCCCCCCAGATTTGTCCTCACACACTTTCACACCTCCCAACTGGGAACACTCTCCAGCCTTCAGGGGAATGTGGTTAGAAGTGACAGTTGCATTTTAAAACTTCACTGTTACTTTGTTAAAGAGAAATCTCTGGCTCTGCACCTCTTCCCTCTCCATGAGCCGGAACATAGCCATGCTGACATGCCAGATCCCAGTAGGGGCCTTGTCAGTGGAGATCAGCAAGTGAGAGGGTAGGGGGTATGACGGAACAGAGGGTCTACAGGGCCCCCAAGGGCTCTGCCTTTTGTGAAGCACAGCTGTCCCTAATATCCTGGCCTGGATTGGCTTAATTGTTACCAAAAGTAACCTCTATCTTACTCAAGCCATTTTGTTTCTGGTTCCCTTTGCTACAACAGCTTGGCTTTTGCTATATTTAATATATCATGCACATTTCTGTCCCTTTTTAGGGACTTTGGGGCTTTCTTGCCTAAGGTTGGTCAAGTCTAGGGAGCCATCCCCAGAAATATAGAAAATCACCAATGTATTTAAAAAAAAAAAAAGAACTAAGAAATTAAATAGATGAGAAACCAAATTGAGATCTATTTTACACTCCAATGAGACTAATGGTAACTGTTATTATAAAGAGTGAAGATACCGTATTGATTTGAAAATTCCACTTGTGTCTTATTTCACTAGACCTGTCTGCATGCCTTCAGTTTTCCGAGTAATACAATCTCATCCAATAAAACAGTATGAATTTATTGTCATCTTGTACACTGCAAGCACACCTCTTCTCCTAGATTAGAGACAAGAACGAGAAAAGGTGTATTACTACATTCAATTCCACAGTAGACAAGGGAAGAACAAGACTCAAATAGAAGACAGGCCACTCTCTGATGAATGTGTGAGGAAAGCAGATATGCTCAGCGATCACGATGGGCCCCAGAAAGGCAGAACACCCACAGCATGCATCATCAGTCAGCGCTTCTCCATTTGGTTTCCAACCGTCTTTTTATACTGTTTTCTCTCCCTACGCCTACAGAAAGTCAATCAAGCTAAAAATCATAGAGAAATCAATTATAAATTGGCCAGAGGCAGCAGCAGATTGGAGCAAATTATTATTAGATATTTGAAATCTTTAGAGAGACATTCCAATTGGGATAGGAAAAATATCCTTAAAGCTCCATTTAAATGTTTCCAAATGAACACTCCAACTTACAGGTGGACAGGGAACAGCACGCACAGAAAGGTCTGATACAGTGGGGTTAAGTAGGAGGCAGGAAATAATAGAGAATAATCTGCAGCAGATGTTGTTGTTGGTGCAGAGCCTGAGACTGCCAAATGAGAATAGGCTGTTGGGATATCATGGAATATGAGTGACTTTTTCACTCTGGGTGATTTGATTTCACTGACTTGAAACTTGCAACTATTCATTATGGTGTACCCAGTGTAGCTGGAAATGTTTAAAGTTTTGAAAGGATCTCTTTGCCTGAAAAGAATTGAGGTAGATGCTATGGGGCAAGCTCCCTCCTCCAAAGACTAAATCAATGACGGGCGGGATCTCTCCCCAACCTCCATTGAGAAACCAACCACAATGGGATAATTTACACTATGGAAATAGGCAAACGCTATGAATGAGGGTTCTGTGGGGATTGGGGTTTTCTGTTTTGTTCTTTTCCTTTTTCCAGTAGCATGGATTACCAGCTCACCCCTGCTGGGAGAGTTGGCAGCTGAAACTCTCAGCTGAGTCAGGTCGCATTCCCTTCCTGAGGGCATCCTGTATCCAAGGCTGCACTATGCAGACAGTAATGAAGTCCCAGCCCCGGAATGGCACTTCAGGACAACTCTAAAGAGCTGCTGCTGTCTTTGTTATGGCTGCAGCACATAATCCTGCTTCCTTCACCCTCTCCAACCACGTTCTCCAATAAACCTGTACACCAATTTCCACGGCAGGGTCAGCCTCTGGAAAACCCAGCCTGGACAGGGGGGTAAGCAGGGTAGAGTATGTATCACCCAGAGCTGAAACAGAATGTTAATTATTATAAAAGAATAACTAATTATAACACTATATACGTACTTGGTTTTTTGTAATGTTTAAAAAGAATGATAAGAATAAAGAAGGCAGAACAATTGTGTGAGTTTTGTAGGATGTTTCTTGCTCTTTTTGTTAGTTTCTTCTTCCAGAAATGTCTTCTCTTGAGGAATACTTTTTTTCTTTGTGACAGAGACAAAGAGGGACAGATAGGGACAGACAGATAGGAAGGGAAAGAGATGAGAAGCACCAATTCTTTGTTGCGGCTCCTTAATCTCCTTAGTTGTTCACTGATTGCTTTCTCATATGTGCCTTGACCATGGGGCTACCGCAGAGCGAGTAACCCCTTGCCCAAGCCAGCGACCTTTGGATCAGGCCAGCGACCTTGGGCTTCAAGTCAGCAACCTTTGGGCTCAAACCAGTGACCATGGGGTCATGTCTATGACCCCACGCTCAAGCCAGTGACCTCGGTGTTTCAAACCTGGGTCCTCCACGTCCCAGTCCGATGCTCTATCCCCTGTGCCCCTGCCTGGTCAGGCTTGAGGAATACTTTAAATGTAACATTGAATGTAAAAACCATCAGGGTTTTTGGTTACGAAAAAAGTCAGCATTTATTGTTTTTATTTGCTTAATTTTAGTCATTTAAGGAGGGCTTGTTTCCCACATTCTCACCAATACTTGTTGTTTGTTGCTTTATTGATGATAGCTATTCCAACAGGTGTGAGGTGATACCTCACTGTGGTTTTAATTTGCATTTCTCTGATGATGAGTCATGCACTGCTGGTGGGAATGCAGGCTGGTGCAGCCACTGTGGAATGCAGTGTGGAGTTACTTCAAAACTTTAAAAATGGAACTGCCTTATGACCCAGTGAATGCACTTCTGGGAATTTATCTGAAGGAACCCAAAATGCTAATTTGAAAGAATATGTGCACCCCTGTGTTCATTGCAGCATTCTTTACAATAACCAAGATCTGGAAGCAGTTCAATTGTCCATCAGTAGATGAGTGGATTAAAAAAACTGATATATTTACACAGTGGAATACTATTTGGCCATAACAAAGAAGAACCTCTTATCTCTCACCATTTGTGACAGCATGGATGGACCTGGAGAGCATTATGCTAAATGAAATAAGCCAGTCAGAGAAATACGGGCACCACATTGTTTCACTCATATTTGAAATCTAATGAACAATATGAACTAATAAGCAAAATACAGACAGACTCATGGATAGAGAGCAAGGTGGGAGTGGATAGAGGGATTGAGCAAAAAAAAAGAGAAAAAGATCTCATGGATCCCTGAGGTGACTGCAGGGAGGGGGTGGGGGGTGATGGAAGGAGACCAGACCTGGTGAACACACCATACAGTGTACAGTGATGTGCTGTGGAATCGTGCGCCTGAAGCCTGGATAATTTTGTGAGCCAGTGTCACCGCAATAAATTCAATGAAAAGGAATAAATAAATGGATTAAACATCACAAAAAAAATCAAAAAATAATAAAGGATTGTTGCGGTGGTTTTGTCCTTAGAAAAAAAGGTACAAAAAGAGATCAAAAGCCATCAAAGGAAATAAAGAAAAACTGATTTACGTAACTGAATTTTTGGGTCTAGTCTTTCCTTTTTTCCAATCACTGCCTTCCGTCCTGTTTTGTCCGACACCGCAGCGAGCCTCTTCGCGTGTCAGTCCGCTCTGTTAGACCGCTGCCCAGTGTGAGGTCCCTCGCGTGCTCCGCGGGAGTCTCATCCCTGCCTTGTCCTCCCCCCGGCCACGGCCAGGCCCCAACTCCCACTCGCTCGGGGTGGAGAGCAGGGCAGGGCAGCTCTGCGACCCTTACTCAGCATCTGTGCCTGGGGAAGGGATGGCAAACTGACCCATCTGTCCCTTTCCAAGATCGGACTCCTCTGGGGCCAGACTAGATGGGAAGAAAGACAGGAAGGAGGCGCAAGGTTCCCAGGACGGTGCCCACTCCTCCTTCTGGGCGCTTGTCTGTGCCTCCCTGGCTGACGCAGAGTGACCCCCCCCCCCCCCGGCTGTGCCCCCTGAACGTCAGAAGCGCTGCCCGAGCGGTTGGTTCTGAGTTTACCAGGAGGCTCTGGGAAGCCTCCACACATCTCAGTTCTCTGACAAAGAAGAAGAGGTCAGACCTCACAAACGCCACAGTTCCTGACACCCCATACTGCAAGGTGGATGGGAATGAAGCTGGCAGGCACCCCACTGTCTCGGGAGAAGAAAGGGGGACTGCGGCCTCCCTGGACCAGGTGCCCATCAGCTTCTCCTCCTGTCTGCGCCTCCATTCGACCTTACACAGTCTAGCATGGGGTAGGGTGCTAGAGTGAAGGGCGGGGTTCATGGGCTAACCACCGTGGAGGGAGATTTCTGGCCCTAGTTACTGCTGGCTCTTGGAGCGTCTCCCTTTCAGCTCTGGGTAACTTACTGCCTCTTTGTTCTAAGAGTATTAATCACATGTTCTAGGTCAGCAGGAAAATCTCACTCACTATCTTCTTAATTTGAAACTGGCGTTAGGATCAGTTTTAAAAGCTACCCCTCTCCCTCCAAAATAGCTGCCTGTTATCAAATTAATCTAAGTTGTATAGTGAGGCAATGCCGACCCCCTGAATTTGATACCTGAATTTCCAAAGCGGTTGTTGTTACATTGACTAATGCATGAGAAAACTGTCGCTTCACCTCTCCCCTTTGTGTGTGTTACAACAGACCTGTATAACAGAAAATTTGATGATAACTAGAACACCCACAAAACAAACCCCCTATTGGTTGGGTGGGGTCTCCTAGTCCATGCGTGTGGTTAGAGCACAAGTTGTGTGAAATTGTCTGTTAATTATTGTTAATTAGTTTTTTGTATTGTTTGAAAATAACACTATCTCACATAGATTGCTGCATACACTTTTCTGAAACAACCACAAATTAAATCTTTAAGAGCATGTCTTTCAACTTCTATGAACTTGAAAAAATAAAATATATATATAAAAGAAAACAGCATCAGCCTTGTTTGTTATCAACAGCAACCTTGGTCCTACAAACATCAACTTAAGGGTAAAAAGGCCCTTTTTGCCGATACAGTTTGGACTCCCTTAATTTCATGCACTGTGACTTCAACAATTTCTCCATTTCTCATCTTATTTCTATAAAAGGAGCTTCATTTAAAAGCAGGGAAACCACATTTCATGCTCTTCAGTTTCATTAAAGTTATACAAAAGGAGCCTACCAAAAGGAGCCTCTCCTAATTAAACAGTGGTAGCAGATGAAAATATTGAAATGGTGATGAATCTGAAAAGGAAACTGACACTATATATTCCCCAGAATTTTTTATCATGACATGAAAACAGGGACTAAAAAATTAAGATCTGAGTCCAGACACGAAGGGTTACATCTGTCATTATAAAAGGAGAAATGAAGCCCACTGGCTTCCGTTGGAACAGTGACATGAGAGAAGCAGGGAACAGGGCACCTCGACTGACCTTTCATTGGGGCGGGCTCTGTGTGGATCCTGAAAGGGCACCGCCCCAGTGATGGGGCGTGAGCACAGACTCATCCTGGTAAACTAAAGGCAGGTGCCTTGGACTCCTGTGAGAGTGCTTTCCTCATAATTCAAATCCGAGCGAGTGTGCTGGTTAATGGGCACTTGAAATAAAGTGTTACCAAGAATAAGGGAGCATAAAACTTAAAAGGCAAAGGGATTAAGCAAAAAAGAAACTCACATCAGACAACAGTATGACGATTACCAGAGGGAAGGGGAAGAATGAGGAGGGAAGAGAGGGAGGGTGGATAAATGGTGATGAAAGGAGGCTTGACTTTGGGTGGTGAGCCCACAGCACAATAAACCTGAAACCTATTTAGTTTTATTAACCAATGTCTCCCCAATAAATTCAATAAAAAGTTTAAAAAAAAAACAAAACAACTCAGTGTGTTATTCTTCCCTTCCAGGACCTGCAAAATAAGACTGCTTGATTGGCAGAGTCCTCTCTCAAAGTGGAGAGAGTACTGACAGGCTTCTCAAAGGCTCTGAATGAGGCCGCTTGCTAGTTATCTTCTACCTCAACTCTGACGGCCTGCAGAGCAAGGGTTATAATGCAAAGCCGGTTGGTTCTGATTTTAGTAGTTATTTATTTGAGTTTCTTTTTTTTAAATTATTTTTATTTATTGATTTTAGCCAGAAAGGAAGGGAGAGAAAGTGAGAGAGACGGGAACATCAATCCACGCCCATAGGTGCCCTGACCAGGGACGGAACAGACGAGCTCTGTGCTTCGGGCCAATGCTCCCAACAACATAGCCATCCAGCCAGGGCTCAGTTTCATTTCTTACCCCTCAGATTCTCAGTGTTGCTGGCATCTAATAAGTAGCTTAGAAATCTATAAATTTCATAAATTAACACACTTGCAACCTAATTAAGCATTTTTTTCTCTGCCTTGTATAACACAAGGTGGTCCTAAAAAAATACTTTTCAACCCCAATAGTATAAAACCACCAAACCAGTTAGTATTTCATTAGGTATGACTAATTTTTACTTCTGACAGCTCCAAGCCTTTTAGCTCTTAAAAACACTTGAAAATTCAGCTGAGACCGTCACAAAGGATTATGTCGTGTTATCCATATGCTGCAGATTATTTGTATATTTCAGATAACTAAGTGAAGTTGCACATTTTGTGATGCATGGTAGCAACCTGTCTACAAGGGTCGGGTGTATTCACATTAAGACCTCATGAACTTATCTTTCTACATGTGTCTATATAGCTATTGACAGATACATTAGCTAGATAGATGCATATGTGTTTATATATGTAAATACAATGACAATTTTTAATATGCAGTGGTAAAATGTCACGTTCTAACAAAATGTGTAAGTCACAATTTTTTGAGAGTTGAAAGCAAACCCCATAACGAGACGGTATTGTATGAGGAGCTCAGCCCTGACTGTTGGTAAATGAGGTCTAGACTATGTGACTTAGACACAGCTCCACGGGAACGCAAAACAACAAAGAAATACGGCTGACATTTAGCACAAGTTTGCTAAGTGCAAGGTTCTGTTCTTCATGCTTTAGAAATAAATAAGCTTTCCAGTAGACATCATTGTACAGGCCAAAAAGCTGAGGTTTAAAGGGACTAAGTTAGATACACCAAAGTGGGGCAGTTATATAGTTCATCACCCTAATTAGAACATTTCTGAGAAAGAAGGCACTCCTGGATGGACTGCTGAGACAGTAGGTATAGAAAGGAACTGTCCTGGGTACACTAGAATATGTGTCATTCTACCCAAGGATGAGATACTGGTGAGACTGATCCCCGAGCAGAGCAACGCCAGAGCCTGGAACTGTAACCACTAAGCTACACTTAGCAGTTACTTCCTTTCTCATGAAACTAAGAAGAAACAGGGCAGTACTGAACTAGAAAGCATTGCAGTGCATGGCATACAAGTAGTCAGGTACAGTGACATAGGTGAGGGCTGCCCCGAAACATGGGAATGGCTAATTACTGGGACCAGCATCTCGCTGGGGAAGTGCAGTTCTCAAGTCAGCACAAAGGATGTAAACTGGGTCGAGTCAAGATCGGAAAGCTTCACCGAGGTCAACGCCATAAAATGCATGAGGAGAACCGATTCCAAGTGCAGGGACAACAGATTTCTTCTCATTGCCTCTTGCTTCCTCCCCTATGAAGGTGTGCCATTCGATTCCGGTGAGTTATGTGACCCCAGCGTGCAACGTCATTGTATGGTTCTGAGTAGAATCAAATCAGTGCGCTAGAAGTATCAGGGAAAATGATCCAAAAGAAAAAAAAAACGAGATTAGATGACACTGATGTAGATAGAGGAATTTCATTTGAAGTGAGTTCACGGTCGCGGGCAGAGCACGGGGAGAACAACATGAAATAAGACCCTGGGCTCTGGAAAATGCCGAGACCAGGAGCGTCAGACCCACAGAAAGAGGCAGGAAAAGGGGAAGGTGATTAGGAACTCTGGCTGTCAGCTCAGTGAGCTTGCTTCTCATTCCATATGAGCCAGATCCACATGCCACGTGTTCTTATAAAAGCCATTACCCAGCATTAGAAGCTGGTTGTCAAAGGAACAAAAGTTACGCCCATAAATATGTTGCTCCTGGAGCCTGGATATGGATTTGAAGGTAAGATATGGACTTTTGACTTTCATGTTATGCCCTTTGATGTTGGGAATTGTTATGGGGGATGGGGTGATTATCATGCATATATAGTCCTTTATAATTTAAAAAAATTGCATATGTATACATAACCTATCTGCTCAGTACTGAGCTTAAAAGCACCTGTCCAGGGTGAAACGTGAGCACCTGTGTGTTGAAAATGTTCCAAAGCTGAGTCTCACAGGCACAGGAGAGAGAAATAATTATTATCAGCAATGGTGAACGACTACAGGTTTTTGTGACTTGATCTATTTTAACAATGTTTTCTCCTGACAATCTTCTGTGAAGCAAAGAAAAATGAGGACTGGGGAACGTGTAGAAAATTCTGCAGTAGTTTAAGGATGAGTAGCATCCAAAATAGTTTCTAAATATAGACTGGCCAACATTTGATGCTGTTCTCCATTGCACAAGCTTGTTGGAACGGCTTCACATCAAGTTTGAATAGCAGAAGAAACTGCTGAAATTAAAATTATACAAGCATGAGAAATGAAAAATTCTGCAAGCACGAGAGTGTGTTGCTATACCCTGATATAGGTCGTAATCATCAACTGACTGGACTTCACATCCTGACTGTCATTTATTAGCTATCACCTTGAATAGACACTGGATCTCTCTACATCTCAGATCCTCACCAGGAAAGTGGGAGTTACTGTTGTTGATACCAGGAACCTCTTTTAACAGCTATACCCTTAGGGTTCCTGGAGTAATTTTAACAGAAGGAGAAGCCAATCTGACTCACGGAATCTTAGGACATCTTATGGTCATGAATATTGGCTAAATATCATGTAAGCCATGCATAGGAGGCTGTCACGTGGCTCATACAAAGGCCAGTCTGACCCAGACATAGGAAGAAACTGACAAAAAAGCCCATGGCTTCTACACAGGATCAAACATTCCATCCCAGATGTGTCCATCAGATCTACCTTCTCCACAGCCAGAAACCAGTTCAGCCTACACAGCGTGTTTCCTTCCCAGCGATGCATCTGCCCTGCCTGTGGACAGCACCACACTTATCTCTGCAGGTAGTGTGACCCCAAGCCTATCCCCTTCCTCTCACTCTTCCCACGCCCACTCTCTTAACCAAAGCCCAGTTCTGCATGCTCTGTAGTCTCCTCGGCCCACCAGCAGGTGCTTCTCTTTACAACACAGCACAGCAACCCGGAGCAAGCCTGCCTCCCACAGACTGAAACCCCCTTCTCGTGACTCCCAGAGACAGCTGCCTGACAAGACTGCTGTGAAGGTCAAAGCGAAAATAAACAAAGAACCTAGCAGAGAATGGGCACTGAACAAACACCATTTATTAGATTCGGGTTAAAATCCTCGCACCACTTACAAGCACTACAGGACACGTCTCCTTTTCTGTAAACTACACAAATAATAACTGCCTTGAAGAACTGTTGTGAGGCCCTGGCCGGTTTGCTCAGTGGTAGAGCGTCGGCCTGGCGTGCAGGAGTCCCGGGTTCGATTCCCAGCCAGGGCACACAGGAGAAGCGCCCATCTGCTTCTGCACTCCTCCCCCTCTCCTTCCTCTCTGTCTCTCTCTTCCCCTCCTGCAGCCAAGGCTCCATTGGAGCAAAGTTGGCCTGGGCACTGAGGATGGCTCTGTGGCCTCTGCCTCAGGCACTAGAATGGCTCTGGTCACAACAGAGCGATGCCACAGATGGGCAGAGCATTGCCCCCTGGTGGGCATGCTGGGTTGATCCCAGTCAGGCGCATGCAGGAGTCTGTCTGACTGCCTCCCCGTTTCCAACTTCAGAAAAACACACACACACACACACAAAAAGAACTGTTGTGAGGATTAAGTAACAAAATAGGATAACATATCCAAGTGCGTCACTCACTTCCACGCTGATTTCCTTCTTTCTAATTCCACTTCTCCAATCAAGCATAACGCCGGGGGATTCTGGAAAGAGGAAGGAGGAAGTGAACACTGGGAGAAGCGCAAGCTCCAGAGCCAAACTGTCTGGGTTCCACCAGAGCTCTCCCAGCTCTGTAACTTCGGGCAAGCTCTTCACCCTCTGTCTCCATTTGTCAAAGAGGGTAATGGCAGAATTTGTCTCACAAAGGTAGTTGGATTAAGCAGATGATGCATACAAGGTGCTCAGAGTAGGACGAGGCGCCTCAGTGTTAGCTAGCATTGTTACTTTGTCTGACAACTATTCTTTAATTTGGATCATGGCAAAAAGCCTCAGGGCTGTGTGAGGTCCCAAAGGGGAAAGGCCACCTGAGCTCTTCTCAACTGGGTAAAAATCTCGCTGAGGCATTCTCAGATCCATGGCCTCTCGGAGCCGCACTGTAATCACTCTGTTTCAGGTTCCTAGGGCTGCCATATCAAACCACTACACACTAGAAGAGCTCAAAACAACAGAAATGTATTCTCATACAGTTTGGGAGGCTAGAAGTTCAAAATCAAGGTGTCGGAAAGGCCATGATCTCTCTGCAGGATCTAGAGATACGTTCTTCTAACATGTGCTGGCCCTCCTCTGTGTCCCTTGGCTTGTAGACACATCACTCCAATCCCTGCCTCTGATTTCACATGGCATCTCCCTTTGTTTCCATATGGCTGCTTCTCTCTGTGTGTCTGTCTGTGCCTCCTCACCTTTCCCTGTGATGATACCGTAAAGACTACATCCTACCTTATGGCTTCGACAACGACTCTATTTCCAAATTAAGTCATATCCCGAGTACCAGGGGATACTGGTACTCGGGATATGACTTTTCAACCTTCAAAATATCCTTTGGAGGAATATAATTCAAACCATAACACCTCATAATACATTCTTAGATGCAAATTTCATAATAATTCTTAGCAAGAACTTTTTCAACAGCATCCCGAAAAATCTTCTGAATGCTGTAAAAAATGTAAACTAAATCATCCTGCTACTGTGACAAGGACACTTAGCAACATGACTTCTAAAATTTGCTATACACACCCAAGCTGCTTTTGCCATGAAAAGAGAGGAAATAGGGTATGTAAAAGTTTCTGTATTTTAAAAACAACAATAACTTGAAAAGCAAATGTTATTGCTAAAAAATATTGGTTATACAAAACATCAGGGAAAGACCAGTTTCTAAAACTCAGTATGGAGAACACAACCTAAACTTCACGTGTGTGCGTGTGTGTGTGCGTGCGTGTGCATGCTTACTCTCCCACGCACACTGATACACATACATGATTGACCTCTGTGTCTTTGGAAAAGATGGAAGTGGTCTGAAATCAAGCAAAACAGAGGCCGAGTGGCCTTGTGAATCTCATGTATCTTGAGGAAGTTTAGAAGTCTTTGCCACGTTTTTTTTTTTTTTCAAGAAGAAAAATATATGGGTTTTAAGTTTCTGCACTTTATCCTGTCTATTTCTATGCAGCTTCGAATATTTACCCTTGAGAACTTTGACAGTTAGATCCTGACAAAGACTTAAAATCTATATGAAATAGTACAAGCGCTTCCGCTCAGGGCACGCTTCCTTACACGCCAGAAGTACGCTGCGAACAAACACGGCACACCTCTGTGCCTTTGTTACAGTCCAGTTATATTTCTAAGTTTTATATAACTTGATGCTCACCAGAAGTGCATCCCATTCTTAGAAGAATTTTATGTTTAAGCTCCTTATAAAGCAATGAATCCTTTGTAACTATTTCTACTGTCCAAGTATAAATAATTGTTATTCTTTACAGAGAGACCTGCCTCATATATGTGTTAGAAAGACTGCATGTCATATGGGTAACATACTACATTAATGTGATAAACCTCAACTGCCTTGAAAACATTTTGCACACAAGCAGCAGGTGACTTTCCCTGAGACCGTGCATTGCAGCAGTTTCTGAATGGCCCTGGGGACCCTTTCTCTGCTCAGCTCAAGCCTATAAGAACTTTGAGTACACTCGGTCATTCAGCTTGATCTTTCTGCTCCTTTATTCTTTTCTGCATGGGTTTCTGCCACTTCTATTGATTCCTATCTTTATAACTAGTCCATCTTTCGTGGTCTACCTGGCATTTTTTCCTTAAGCTCACTTTGAGAGTCATTGCCAGCCCTGGCCGGTTGGCTCAGTTGTAGAGTGTCGGCCCAACGTGCGGAAGGTCCAGATTTGATTCCTGGTCAGGGGCACACAGGAGAAGCAACCATCTCCTCCCCTTCCCCTTCTCTCTCTCTCTCACTCTTCCCCTCCTGCAGCCATGGCTCAAATGGTTCAAGCAGGGCACAGGTTGGCCCAAGGCGCTGAGGATGGCTCCACGGCCTGGACTCAGGCACTGAAGTACTCAGTTGCCTAGCAATGGAGCAGCAACCCCAGATAGGTGAAGAACCCCCTGTAAGGGGTTTGCTAGGTGGATCTGCAGGGCACTTGTGGGAGTCTGTCTCTCTGCCTCCCCGCCTCTCACTTCATTAAAACAGAGAGAGAGAGAGAGTCACTGCCTACTCCATGCCTTACTTACTGTATCATATACATAATAATCTTTCCACTTTGTGAACACCTGTGGTGCTTATTACCTCTCATGTGATGTCTCTGATTTTCTTCCTCATACGTAGTTATCTTTTCACAAGTCTTAACTATGTACCAGTTTGATCATTTTTTAATTTTTATTTATTGATTTTGGCAAGAGAGGGAGGGAGGGAAAAAGAGGGACAGGAACATAGATCTGCTCCTATATGTGCCCTGACCCCTGACCGGAGACCGAACTAGCAACTCCTGTGCTTGGGACCATGATCTAACCAACTGAGCTATCTGACCAGGGCCAGTTTGATAGTCTCTGAGGGTAATAGTTTAGAGTCTTTCATGATGCCCACCAGTGCCTGGAATAAAGCCTGTTCTTGTTATAATTTGAGGATGGGTCTAATGTCAGGCACAGCTTGTGCACAACACTGCACTAGAGGCCATGAGTAGTATGAACCAGCCCCGGCCTCTAGCTCAGGTCTACCTTGCTGGGGAGAAGAGAAAGACTCAAGCAAATATGAAAAAGAGATGCTGAGAGGGACGAGGAGGCTCTAAGCAAGGGGAGGGACAGGAGAGACCAGCAGACTAGATGGTTTGCGGTCATGGGGTCCAGAGAGGCCTCTTGGGGAAGGTGGCTTTTGGAATGGACCCTGAGAGGGAGTGAAATGTTAACAGGCAGTAAAGGAAGCCGCTACGGAAGAAGAGACCAGGCTGAGCACAGAATCCCTGCACAATCACCCCCATTTCAGTAGGAACTGAGCCGTACGCCCCATAAACAGAAGGTGGTAAGCTGGTTAGCATAGGCAAGGTTTTAAGGACCTTCAAGTCTGGCTGAGAATGTACAAAGAAGTAAGTCCTAAATCTCTGTATTCTCCACGTGGTAACCTACCTAGCAGGATTAAAAAAGAGATTTTTTTTTTCCTTTTAATTGGTAACACTGAGTTATTAATACTGGAATTACACTGTGCCTGAAATCCTAAACTAATTGAAAAGCAAAGCCTGCATTAACCAAACTCAGGAGCCTGCAGGGTTGCTTCTCAAAGCCATAAATCAGAACAAATCAGCACAGAGGCGCCTGGGCTTCCTACCAAACATTCGGGAGTTCCACCTGAATCCTTCTCAGAGAGAGAGAGAGAGAGAAATTTGCCAAGAGAACAGATTAGCTGGAACTGTGTGAATCTGTCTGCTCAGGGCCTCCATGTGCCTGCGAAGAGGTGGGTAATTGATACCGTTCTCATCATTTGAACGGATGGCTCATACCTAGGAGAAAGCCAGTACCTATCCAGCTGAAAGAAATTTCTTCTCCACAAAAACAAACAATTAATCTTCATTCCGTATTCTGTATTACAAATAACAACTCATATATTCATCATGGTTCAAAGTGAAGAAATAGAAAATGATTAAAAATACTTTGTGTGTGTGGCGTTTTTAAGCACAAAACGAATAGACTAGCAACAGTGAATGTTTACAGTTTAAATACCCACATTTTTCTCAAACTAGTGACCTGCCTCTCAAACTAGATTGATTTTAATATTTCTAAAACTCATTTAGAAATCCTCCTATTGATAATGGGAATAATGGTCACAGTATGCATTCTCTACCAGTCAAGAGGACTCTTTCCGTCCAGTTTTCTGTGCCTGGTTTAGTCTGATTCAAAGTGTGTCCTCTACTACACAGGAGACTTATTTCTTCTGAATACGTATTGCTCTCCTGAAGGTTTTCTGCTATTGAACCAGCATATTCTTATTCCCTTACCCTATTTCACAATATATGTTCTCAGGGCACCAAGCCACAGAGGCCTACATTCTAATTGCGGAGATTGGAAGCGGCTGTTGATTTGAGTTCTCTTCCTTTTTTTTTTTTCTAAATCCATTAGCCACATTCTCTTCCAGACACAGAAGAACAGATGTTGAGCTTCTAATAAGAAAAAGCATGAGTCTCCCAGGAAAACAGTATCTCCTGGTTTGAAAAACAGTATTAGAACAGAGCTAAGATTCTAGTACTCGACTAAATTTTGCTTAGGAAATGAAAACCTTATGGCTTCTTCTGTGTACATTTGCTGACGGTTTAGTCTAAAATAAACTAGCCAGGCCTTCTTAACGTTGAAATACATACCCTCCCAGCATGAATAATAAACTGTGCTCCATCCCAAACCTTGGACTTTGTCTTCTGTGATTAGTTTGCCATGCTTGTAATCCTGGACTTATTATTTACTGTACACAGAACAGAGTGAAGTACAGAAGAGCATAAATCATTCTTAAATCATAAGTGTTCTCCGTCCATGCCATTTCACAGAAAAATAAAGTTAAAAGTGCAATCAGGCCCTTTGATAGAAAACCTCAGTTCTTGGATTACTTCTGAAGAGGTATGTGCATTAATGTCAAATCACTTGATGTAAAAGCCCAGATTTTGTGATAAAAAGTAACTTTCATGGAACATTAAAATCAGACAGATAAGCAGTTGAATGCCTTTGTGCTTTGTAACTCTGGCCCCCTGGAGTGTCTTTCGAGGAACACGGGAATAACTGAGAGCCACATTTTCAAACTGACTAGAAATTGGTGAGAATTACAGAGAGATATTAGATCATTTCAAGACAGTGGAGTCTCCGTCAGGGTGAGGAATCAGAAAAACCTATGGTGAAGGCCGTTAGTCTCTGATCTCTGTCTTTTTTTTCTCTTTACTTACCACAGCACCTAACATTGTGTCTTGGATAGAGCTAATGTTCAATAAATACGTTTTTGGTTTTTTTACACCAAAAGAAGGAGAGATGAAGTAGAGACAACACATTCAAAAAATTCTTTGACAAAGTTTGCTCTACAGGGGAGTGGCAGCTGGAGGGGACGTGCATTGAGGGTCAAGGGAAGGTACTTCTTTTCTCTCTTGTGGATGAGAGACATCTTCAAATGGAAAGAAACGTTAGAGGATTTGGGGGTGACCAGAAGGAGGAGTCAAGAGGGCTGGGACTACTCCTGTCTGGGCATCAAAGGGGACCTTTAACAGATTACAGATACAACTCCCCACAACTTGCTTGTGGGACAGTTACAATCACGTTGTGCAGCGGGTCCCCTCAGGAATGCAAAGCGCTGAGCCCACTCCAGCAGGCGTGGCTCCCACTTGATAGCCGTCCATAAGGGGGCAGCGGACCTGGGAAACCAAGAGCTGGGATGGTAACCCCGAAGGACAATGACTCTGTTACACTGTTGGGCAAATGAGTTGTAAAATCTGTATTTTCCCATTTTGTTCACTCTTTTTGTTAAAAGGATGGCACTGCCCATCGCCCAGGTGATAATAGTAATGCCCTTCTTGCTTGATATGGGGCGTGGTTATACTAATGTGTGTTGGGGAGGACTTTCACTCCAAAAGGTTTTAAAAGGAGCTAAGAGGCCATTTTGGGGAGAGTGGCCATGTTCTTGCAAAGAGGAGGAGCCCGTGCTATAGCAGGAGGGAGAGAGGCCAGGTGGAGGGGAGGAGCCAGCCAAAATGGCAGAATGGGGGAAGGAGAAGCCAGTTTGTGAAGGAGAAGGAGATGGTGAACAGAGGTGAATAAGGCTGGTGGGGCCTTTGATTCTAGGAGAACTTGGGATGAGTCAGTGGCTTTGGGAGCCCTAAATGGAAAGGGAAGTGTTTCCCACTGTGTGAATTTTCTCACCCGCTGGGTGCAAGCTGAGTTTAAAGGAAAATGGCCCACCAGTTTTTGGCTCTGCTGATTCCTTACCGTCTGTCCGAATCAAATGCGAACCTGCATAGGCCAGCCGAGCTGTGATGGTGGCCGTGACCACTGGCCTTACATACATACTCTTCAAAGAAATTAGAGGGAACATGGCCCTTCCTCCCCAGAACCTCAGTGCTAAAACCCAACTGAGAGACCCCCAAAGGCTCCAGCCTTTGGCACACGTTTGGATCCTGTCACCAGGCTTTGAGATCTGCTTGGAAGGAAGCAACTACTAAGCTGACTGAGGGTGGAGAAAGGGCTGGTTCAGGGGGAAATTGTAGCTGTTGTACTGAAGCACTTCTTTTTTAATGGGGCTGGACCATTGTTATTATAAATAGATTCCCCTGGAGTACTCACTGTCACTAACATTCCAAAGGAACAACTGTCAACATAGTAGAATCAAATTTATTCTGTGCAACTTTGCAGTCAGGACTAAAACAAGGAGACATATTTCACTCAATATTAGGAAGTGACCAACAAAAAAGGAAATTCTTATGTTCTTGAAGTATTCAAGCAGGGGAATAAATGTGCATTAAATTATGACAGAAACCTGAGACCCACTATTTTCCACAGACTAGTTATGTGACCCACCTCTATACCTTTGTTCATACAGATCAATTTTCTACTCATCAGCACAACCTCATTGCTTAAGTAACAATTATAGCTCACACTCATGCCATGCCAAGCTCTGTTCTAAATGCACTATGCATATGGAGTCATTCAATCTTCACAACAATCCTATGATTGTTGTACAATTACTATATCCATCTTACAGAAAAATAAACCAAGACACAGAGAGGTTGTCCTACCAGAGTCAACCAGAGGGTAAGTGGCAGACTCAAACCCAGTATTCAAACCCAGGTATTCAGTTTCCAGAGTCTGTTCTCTCAAAGCACTGTGAGTCTATCCCTTCTACTCTCCAACCCTTTCCTACCCTCCTCACCTTCCATCACAGTGGTTCTCAAACTTGAGTCTGCTTTAGAATAAGCTGGAGGGTGTGTCAAAACACTGACTACTAAGTCCCCAAGTTTTTGATTCAGAAGGTCAGGAGTGGGACCAAGAGTCTAACAAATTCACATTTCTAACAAATTCACAGGTGCTGCTGCTGTTGCTGCCCTGGGAACCTCACTTTGAGAACCACTGTTCTGAAGAATCACTGTCAGTGGATTATGCAACTAACTGGAGGCTCAGTAAACCAAATCTGTCAATAAGACACAACAATTAATCCATTTAAAGAGCAGAGTTCATCTGTCCCTCGTACAGCCTGGGGCCTCTCACATCAGGCCTGCCATTCAGGATACAGAATTCTCCCATTTTCCTGTTCCACTGTCGGATGTTATTTTCTACATGGCCAAAGCTGGGACTCTGCCACCTGTAGGTTCCACCAAGTGGGGCCGGGAAGGTAGACTCAGTAAATTAAGGGCCAGACACAGCCGTGGCACCTGCCATTATCACTTACATTCCAATTGTAAAGAGTTAAGTCATCTGATCGCAGTAACTGCTAGGGAAATTTAGAAGTGCTCTGTTATGTTAAAAATGGAACAGAGTGAAAATAAATTTAGTAATTAATATGTAATCTACACTAAAAATATACTACCCTTCTATACACATGACTTACCTGCCTAACTACACCAGATAGGACATAAACACTTTATGTTCTCACAGGGGCTACAGCAGTCAGGATTTCCACATTGGAGAGATGCAACAAATATGATTAATCAAATTATCTGCAGTAAGGTATTTAACTTCCCTATAATTATTTAGTCGCCAAAGTACACTAATGATATCTATTCTAGCAATCTTAAAGACATACTATAAAATATAAATATGGAGTAATAAAAAATATTTCAATAGCTCTTGCATTATGTCAAGCAGTTCACTAATTATTTTACTTAAATCATTTATTTAATAACCACCCAAACTCCTTTACCAGTAAGGAAACCCTATTTTTTTCCAGTCACAAAAGGAAATGATAGAAAGAGTAAATGATCGTCCCCAATCACACAGCTATTAGTTGGCAGAACTGACTTTTGGACACACACAAATGTGACATTCATTCGCTTTTAACCACCAATGAATCTTCAAAAATATAAACATACATAATAAAGCATTTAATGTATGGACTAAGCCACCATTGAATGATAAGAAAGTTATTCATGTCATTACCGTTTGGTGTGATGGTGCTACCTGAGCAATTACTAGCTGAAGTCATACAAGTCTGACTGGGAGGCATTGAATCCACCAGTCCTCAAGCCCGGGTGGCTGCCAGAATTACCTGGAGAACTTCTAAAAAAATAAAAATAAATAAAATAAAACACTGTCTGGACCCACTCCAGGCCAATAAGTCAGCATCTCTGGGGAGAGTGACAGATATCCATCTACCACTATATGTTTTCATTGTGTTGATCTAACCTCTAGAAAGTATTCAACTCATGAAGGGATGGAGCTGCTGGCCCAGGAAATGGCCTGCTGAGAAAGAGCTGCAAGACAAGCCACATTCTGTAAGCAAACATCATATCTGTACTCTTTAAACCCATGTGTGTCATCCAATATCCTCATCATGTCCTTAAAGCCTGGATCTTTTTCAGCACAGGCCCTTAGTTCAGATCAGCTTTTCTTTGAATAACTGGTACTCTGCCGTCTTGTCTTTGTGCTGTGACATGTAGCTCATAGGAAATTCTTTTTGTAAGATATTTCGTGACAATGCCTTTGGCTGGGCACCAAGACGGGCTTCCCTCTGGATTCCTCAGGGTGACAGAGCACGGTCCCATTCCAGTATTGGTGAAGCAGCGCCACGTCGTTCCGATATGGAGCCTCCGCGTAATCTCCTAGAATGTTCCCAAGACCTGCTAGCCATAAAACTGATGCCGTGTTTATGTTTTTGTCTATGTCATCTGGTCCTCTCAACAGCAGAAATGAGAAGTATTTCTCTTGGAAGAACAAAAGACCTAGCAATACATATCAATTCTGCTTTTTATCTATATAATTTTCATCTTTGACCTGTAGCTGAGACTATTAGGTGCTCTTCAATATCTAGCGTCCCCTTTCTCCTCAAGGAGAGAACCCCTGACTGTTAGGAAGCCACAAGGTAAAGGACTGTCACAGGAAGGCACAAGATGCAGACAGCACTGAAGTTCTGTAGGACCCTCTAAGTTCTGGCCAGGGGGCTGCAAGCAGAAACAATCTGCCTAACTCCTGGGAAGTGACCTGAAATTGAGGGAGGAAGCCTCTTCCTTTCCCCCTTCTTCCTGATATCTGACAAGAGGATACAGTGACTCGACCCTTCACCAGCCACCCAGACAAAGAGATAGCCGAGGATGGCGGATGAGCGAGTCAGAAACAAGGAACTGGGTCCCGGGGTTCCCTGCTGGTCAGCCCAGGACAGCCTGCATTCCCATTCTTCTCTGGTCACATGCCCTACAGTTGGGTATTTCTGTCACTTGCAATGGAACCTAATCACAACTAAGACTGGGACCCTTACAGAAAAAGTCACAAGTGGATTAGCCAACTATTACTGAAAACATGGACACAGTTCAAAGCTATTGTTTTAAAACTGATACTGGATGATGAAACGGATATTCTCGCTCTTTCTTGGTTGCTCTTTTCTTGAGCTGCAAGAGGGAGAGGAAAGATGAAATGCACAGCGCTAGTGGAGGGAAACGTGAGAGTTTGCAATCATTTAATGTATGAAGAAACGGTTGCTAGGTTACCGTTGTCTGCAAGCTTGCTGAGGTGTGTCGGGACCCAGAGAAAAACGTGAGTAGGAGTAAATGTTTTGTTGAAGTTTACCCCTTAATGAAGACGCTGCGTGTCTTTAAACTGGTGAACGCTGGGTAAACAAGCAAGGGGGAAAATATCACTTTCTTCATGTGAGATAAGACAAGTTTTTTCACGAGCAGCAACCCTGTCTGGAGGAAGGGAGGGTGTTGGCACTGGACCGTGATGGGCAGCTTCCTCCCTGTCCCTCTCGTGCCAGGGCTGTCTCAGGGGTTCCAGGAGCAGCTGCCACAAAGCTCGGTTAGAACTTGTAACACCTGCCAGAGCCTGTGCCACTTGGGAAGAGGGGAGTCAGGTGCAGATGGTCCTTCTGACAGGGGGAGTCCCAGGCTCATTCTGGTGACAATCTTGTGTCACAGGTACTGAATGGGTTGATTTGGGAGCTAAGGGGAAGACAGACACAGTTCTTCATGACAGCAGAGAGAGAGAGAGAGAGAGGGCAGACCAGGACCCAGCAAGAGCACAGGAAGCTGCAGCCTCATGAACAACCCCTCTCCCTGGCTGGGTGTCTAAGTGACCATGGTCGGGAGCCACTCTCCTCACCCCCTTCCCTCCTACAGATCTGCTACCTGCTCCAACCCACTCTCCCCTCACCGCGGAAATCTTCAACTCGGTCCAAAGAAACACATTGCTCATGATTAGTTTTCGAGGAGTTGGGTCGGTTCCAGTCGACGTGAAAGGAAGTGATGGAGAAGGTCGAAGGCCGAGCTCAGCAGAGCAGAGAGCCCAATGGGGGTGTCAGGACGGGGAGGGGAGATGGCTTGTGCATACAGATTGCACGACCCCCCTCCTTTCTCCTTCAATCGCTTCCAATTACCCGATCACTGGGGCGACTATGGATGTCCGGGTGACACCCACCTCCGAACAGAAACACTTGGGTCAACCCTTTTAGTTTGTCCTGTACCTGAAACCTCTAACATTGCTCAGGCCCCGACAGGGGAGGGAGCCACAGTACGATGGCTGTCCGTCCTGGGCAGCGGGCAGTGGAGGGCGACACTGCGGTCAGACCCTCACGTGGGTCTCTCCCGGGGTCTGTCATGGTTCGGGCCTCAGTGTGGGAGGACATCCTGCAGGTGCCTGGTGGGACTTCCAGCGAAGTCACTGCCGTCTCCCGCCAGGCAATGGTATTTGCAGGATTGTAATTATTATTATTTGCTTTTTGAAAAGATCTGTTCCAAAATCCTGAGTAATAATTTACCTCACAAGAATTTGCTCATTATGTCGTTATTCCATCCCTTCTGCTCTTTGAAAACCTTATTTTTGTAGCTAAGCATGAAATAATCTCCCAGAGCGTCTGGAGCAGGTCTTTTTCTATTCATGTGATTGCAAACAGAAACTCCTTATTCAAGAAGGAAAAGGTTATTAAACTAAGTGAGGGTCTTTTCTATACTAAAATTAAAAAAAAAAAAAAACCAGAAAAGAACTGTGCCTGTAATCTTGCTTGTGAGGCACATGGCGAGAGGTGTGAGCAACACACAACTCCAAGTCCGCCTATCCCGACAGGCACGGTGTCAGCAGTCAATTCAAAAGTCAATTTGTTAATAATCTTATTTGCGATGTATTGGGTTCTTTTTTAATATCTGCTCATTGTTCTGGATGTCCAGGCTTGTTCTCTAAATGAAATTCAGATAAGTGATTACAACCTTGAGCTCTTACGTTGAGATGCTGATTTGAGAACGGTCTTGACACCGAAGCAACGATTTCAAAGTCCGTCTCTGGCCAGAACATCAACTGCCTCTGTGCTGACGGACTCCTGAGCATCAGTCCTGTCAGTGCTGTTTTGGGGGAGGACTTGATACTGGCTGTCTTGTGAGAGAGAGTCCTAGCACTTCTGCTAGGGTGACTCTCACATTCCGACCTTCTGCCACGCCACAATCAGGATCATTCTCTTTTATAAAAAAAAAATTTTAAAAACCCACTTTCAACCACAGTGTAATGCAGAAATTTTAGTGATTCTCTCCATCAGCCTTCTCCGAGTGCATAAACTGTCCCCAAAGCATCCCAAGTGTCTTCGTGACCACAAGGCACACAGAAACTACCGGCCCGTACTCTGCACACACCCCGGTTATCACTAGGAAATAAAGCAGAAAAGCCATATTAAGCCATCTTCTTGGGTGTTATCCAGAAACAGAACGAACTCATGATTATTTCCTTTCTTTTCCCAATGATTTGCAATCCCTGGATGAAACCTGAAGGATACCAAGAGGTTTCAAGGCAGCCCTTTAGAAAGTGGCCTTCTGCTTTCCCCATTTCGGTTGCCCTCAGTGTTAATTGGCTTTGAAAAGGCGGGCGATTATCTTTTTAAACAAAAGAAAAGGATAGGCCTGATTTGTGAACACCAACATCATACAGCATCAAAGCGCTGTTTAAAATCATCGCCCAGCAGATCTGAGAACAACTATCCCTGACAGTGAGAGAGAACAGGTTTTTTTGTTTGTTTGTTTGGTTTTGGTTTTGTTTTGTTTTGTTTTGTTTTGTTTTGGGGGGGGAGGGGGTTTGGTTTGTTTTTTCCTAAGGGGGCAAAACCGTCTCAAATGAAAGAGCGCCACTGCCATCTAGAGGGGCAAGTGATAACTGCGGCTATGCGCGCAGCAAGCCGCGAATGCTTTTCGTTCTCGTCTGGCCCGGCCAGTGGCGATTCTGTTCGTTTGCTGTGCCGAGGTCACCACCTTTCACTCCCCTTTGTTCTAGCAGAAGCGTGGGGACAAGTGGATGTCATGCAACGTAGTTCTCTCCCAGCAAGCTGCTTCCCTGAGTGACAGACAGGGACACTAGCGCCAGTGTCATTGTGTGAATGACTTTGCCTAGGCACTCACAGGATCATACGATCATACTGAGGTTGCCCCGAGACTTCTGGACCCAGAACCGGGACACCTATTTCTGTCCGCACTTTTACGATATGTCTTCCTTATAGTAGACTGGAACCTTTCCTTTAAAAACAAAACAAAACTTTCGCCGTTCACCTAAACGAAGTCATGATGACGTTCAGTGAGTACTTATGATATTAAAATAGCCTAGAAAATTAGGAAAGTAAGAATAACTATAGCTATTTTTTTAAAGCCAAAAGTGGAGACATTCTAAGATGTATAGAGCTAATGGGGGTAGGAGTCTAAGAAAATAAGGGTGTTAGTGTTTCTTTCTAGCAATGTGCAGGGGCAGGTACAACAAGAAAAAGGGAATTATTACGGTATGTCATTGATTGCTTTGGGCCTACAATTGGTTACTTGAGATGGTTGGTTTGATTTAGAAGTAGAATGTAGCCCACATGGAACATGAGAAGACAACACGCCTTTGTATTGTTCTCAGCAGTGTGAGGAGAGGAGTTGTCTGTGCTCTGTAATTCCAATTCCTACGTTTAATACCACTATTTGGGGGTTAATTAAAATTCAATGTCTGACTTTGAAACAAAAAGCAAGATTTCTTTTCACCGTGCCCATGAAATTCCTCATTTAAAAGACTCCAGTTTTCCTTCAGTTTTAACAACACTGTTTCAGCAAAGAACAATTACCTGTCATGAGCGTCTTGTCAGTATTTTAATTGTAGTTAGTCCTTCCCTTCATCAGTCTATAGAAAGTGAATAGCACCACCAGTAATGATCATTCAGAATGACTTTTCATTTGAAACATGTGTCCGCAACTATTAAGTGGCTCTACAATACAGAAAAGCAATAATTCTATTTCCTCATTTAAAAAAAAAGTAAGAACTGGAATAAATTACCTTTATAATCTCTTTTCAGTTTAGGAGTTCTAGTTGTATGACCATATAATCATGTGTGTACCTAATTTTAGGTACAATCTAAAATTATAAATAAATATGGATAGGACATGAATGATGTGGAGCCAAAGTTTTAGCCAAGGTTTTCTCTGATTAGAAAATTAGTCATAATTAATTTCTATGCTAATATGGGGGGGGGAATCTCTATTTATCATATATGTAATAAGTTAGGATATTAATATAGAAAAAATTTATCCCGACAAACTTTTTATATTGAATTAAATTATTTCTATTTTTGATTCTATACTTCTATAATGATAAATCTAGACACAGATTTTCTTTTATTTGTCCTTCTTGAATGGATGCACCAGGCTTTCATGATGTGAGATTGGTGTCTCATCAATTCTGAGAAATGTATAGCCATTATTTTTTGAAATATTTTATCGCATCATTTTCTGTGTCTTCTCCTTCTAGAACTTTGACTAGACATGTGCTACATCTTCTCACTCTATATTCCATAGTCCTGAAGTCTCATGTTTCCCATCTCTTTGTCTCTTGGAACCTCATGCTGCATAATTTCTTCAGCTATGTCTTCCA
Source organism: Saccopteryx leptura (assembly GCF_036850995.1). Lineage (NCBI taxonomy): Eukaryota > Metazoa > Chordata > Mammalia > Chiroptera > Emballonuridae > Saccopteryx > Saccopteryx leptura. The sequence goes on along the minus strand of NC_089503.1, from coordinate 204,508,577 downwards.
AATCACTAATTTTCTCTTTTGCTGTTTCTAGTCTATATTCACTCTACTCATTGAGTTTTCTATTTTTTTAATAAAATGCATTTTCCATTTCTAGAAAGTCTAATTTTTTCATATTTGCCTAGTCATTTTTATTAGATTGCTCCTTATTCATTTTAAAGGTGTATTTTATTCTATAAACACACTAGACATGCTTATTTTCTGTACTTTTCTAATACCATCAATATCTGAAGGCTTTTGAACTTGATACTACCATTGGCTATCTCTGATAGCTCTCACTTTTTTATTTTGTTCCTTTTGTATTTTGGGATTTGGGCTGTGAGCTCATACACCTTTGGATATCCATGGGAATTCTCTGAGGGCTGAGTTAAAGATGGATTCCTTCAGAGATTATTGCATTTGCTTCTTCCTAAAACACATCTATCTATTGCTATTTCAAACCTACCTGAGAAGTATACTGTGGCTAGACATTTAAAAGAGATCTGTTTTCCTTCAAATTAATGTCAAACTTTGGGAGAAGTGATCACCCTTGCTGTGATAAAAGTGGAAAGGCGAGGCGTATTATTTCAAGATTTTATTTCATTCTTACACTGAGGGTGCAGGATTTTGGAGTCCCATTTTTATATGGGAACTCTTTTTTTAATTCCAATATTCAGCAGGCACTATACTTTTTCTCCTAATTCCCATGCTCTGTGTAGACATAAAAACGAAAGATGAGGTCACCTAGACTTAGCAATATTCTCAGAGTGAAAGCTGACCCAATTCTCTAGTTACCTATCTCAGGTCTCACTTTCCCTTAGCTTTTGCCAGTGAGAATGTCTTGATTCTTTACCAGAACATCAATGGTATCAGAACATGGGAGATTTTCAGTTGATTTTAGCCAGATGATCTGTCAAAGAATCTAGACAGGCTTAACTGCTAAAAACAGAAGTTCATCTATGTTGAATATGCTCAAAAATCTACCGTGCATGTATTATGTTCTCTGTGACTCAAGATACTGAAAACTCAATTTCTCACTAAGTACTGCTTAATGATTTTACTGAAACTTCAGAAGAAATCTTATGATGTTGTTTTCCCCTTTGAGACTTTCACCATCAGTCCGTTGCATCAGGATAACCCTCGGTCTCCCGAACATGTCTTGCAGTATATGTAGGTCGTGTCCACCTCTCCAGCCTCCCCTTTCTCTGCCATCAGCACCATTGCCATTATCACCACCATCCAGTGCTACTGAGTCACGCTCACCACATCTGTTCCGTGCACTCTCCTCTAAGCCTTTCCACATGCTCACTGCTAGAGCACTGCTTCCCTTCACCTTCCTTCAAGTTTGAGTCTATCTATCACCTCCTGCAGGAAGCCTTCCCTAAACCACAAATCCAGGTTAAGTTGTGCTTTTCCTATGTACACCCATGAGCTTTATATCTCATTCCCTTTCACAGCTTTTGCCACGCTGTTTGTATTTCTGAATACCCCACACTATAACACAAGCTTTTTAAAAGCAAGTAGAGTCTTCCTGTTCAATTATAAACTTGGCACTTACCACAATCCCTGCAACATAATAGACATTTGATGGGTATTTTCTGTATAAAAATTAAGTATCTTTTAGCTCTTTCTCCATTGTAAACAAAGGTATTATTATGCCTGAGTATTTCTAAGGGATTGAGTCATAAATTATTAGGTGATACAAAGACATAAGGATTTGTATTCACTTGAAAGACGTTATTTCAGAAACTTTATTTTTATCCTGAAAACGCACTCTTCCAAAATAGTAAATACAAATCTGAAACTCAGTAAATGCCGTTGCCAAGAAGACAACAAATCATAAAAGCTCTTGAGACTGTATTCCTATTGTCTATGAAGAATGATTTAATTTCTTCATTATAAATTCTGCTACATTGAAAAGAAACAAGGTAAAAGACTCATAACAAGGTCTACCTAGCTGAAATCTTAGGAGGCTGTGGTAATTTGACATTCATCAGAACAGCAGCTAAAATGATTAGAGGTAGACAGATCCTAATCTAGCCCTGGCCTAACCCAAGGGAAGAAGTATATCGCGTGCTATCCCTGCAACTCACATACATATTACTTCCACTCTCCTCTTATCCCTCAGTCTCTTGTTTCGTTTTTGTGTTTCTAATTCACTGCTTTCAGAACTCATTTGACATCCTTTTTTCCATCAGAATTAATCTAAGAATTTGACTTAGCCCGTATTGTACACGTGCGACAAAACTATCTGTCAGCTTCGAGATTTCAGGCTAAAATTGCATAGACCACTGCGATTTTTTTTTAAAATATAGAAGTAGTTAGTCATACAAACCTTAGGTTTTGATGAAAATTGAGCCAAGTAGTGATTTATAGACATGATATAATTTCACACAATGGACATTGATCTTTATGGCAAATGAAGTGTGCCAGGTTGTGTCTATTATAAACCACCTTCAAAATATCACAAGAGAATAGACTGGATTTAAAAATCATGAAATCTAGAGTACAAAGTATTGAAAATTCACAATATTACCAGTGATATAGAGGTGGGGTGAGGGGGCATCCTAGGAAACTCTTGGGTATTTCGATGAGAATTCACTCTTACACTCTTTAGAAACCCTTACAAAAGTAGAAAAAAATAATTTAAGCAAATATTCTCAGTTTCTTTCTACTCATTAGTTATGACCTGTGAGACAGAATTAATTGAGTTCTGGAGTCAGCTTCAGAAATGTTATTATAACATTCCTGGGTCTACATTAAATGATGAGGATTTTCCAGATTTTAGATATAGTAATATGTTATAACAATGGTTGGTGAAACCCCTTTCTAAGGAATGAAGTTCCTTCTCACTCTCTGATGGTAAATCCCTCTCTTTACAGATGATGTTCTCAATGCATTACTGTTGCATCGATATTGTACAGCTACCTAATGCAATCTTAGTGGGAATTTCCGTGTAAAGATAAAAATCAAACAAATAAATGTTTAAGTGGCTTTCCTGGGGTCATCAGTGGCAAAAGGTGAATCAGAAACTACTCTAGTAGCTACATAACTTGTCTCCCATTCCTGAATTTTATCCAAGAGATAATCACCGTCTATTGAAGTATAAATGAGTTTGTGTTATTATTGTTTTTCTTGAGAAGTAACATGCTATTGTATGGCCACTGCTTCCTCGAAGGTACTTATATTTGGCTTAAAAGGATCTCTGATGCTAGACATGAGAGTCTCTTTAAATGGAAGTCTGCCCTTCTCTGAGCAATGTGTACAGTGGGGAGACATACAATGAACTAGAAGAAACAAGTTGCTGAAGTGGGTAATGACCTGGATAGGCTATAGAAGCCAACGGTCTCTGAGAGTGGAAACCGGGCCGAATGGAGGGAGGTGACTGGTGGCATGTCGTAGGATCAGCATTAGTATTGATTTTAGTTACTTTGCTGACCCAAAAGAATAAAAATACCATAAGTGATGAAATGTGCTGATGATACAAAGTAGGGATATTTAGCCAACACATGGTAGGAAAACAAGCCAATAATGGCTTAGACAAGGTAGTATTATGGGATGGGAAGTACCTTATGCTATTCAACTTTAGGAAAGTCTAAACAAAGCTCACCCAAAGTGTGATACAGAAGAAAAATAAACTGAACCTCTGAGAGGCCACAGTAATCAAATTGTTTCCCTCAGAAAAAATGTAAGAAGCTATCATTTATTTTTCCAAATATTTAGAAACAGAACATTTGTCACATTGGATACAATTCCATGTAAGGGAACAAAAGACAGAAAATATTGGTTGTTTGAGGGATACAATAGTGAGTATACACTCTCAAGAAATAGAAAAAAAATAATTAAAAAGTTTGAGTTGGACCAACTAGATTAACTTCTCAGAAAAAAATTACTACTGTGGATTCAATTAATATGTAACACCTTAGAAAATATTTCCGCTGACAGAAAGTATAATGGAGGAGAAAAAGATTTCAACCTTTCTCACATTTACAATTATAAACAAAGGCTGAAAGCAAAATAAACTCTCCACTGAGATGTCCCAGGCTACCTGGAGTGTTCCTGTGTCCTCAGAGTAGGATTCAGACAACTAACGAGTCCGGGTGTTGGAAGAAATCTGAAATACAAAGGAGGTAGGAGCTAAAAGATGGGTGAGTTTATGTCACGTGGCCTCTAAAATGGATGTCTTCGGATTGGCTTGTGATGTGACCGATGAGTATATCAGCCCTGCACATGTCTCTTGGACTCACTGCTGTTTGAAGAGTTGTTTCTTCCAGAATTGTCCCATCCTCAGAATTACCTTACAGTAACTCCTGAGGACTCTGAGTATCGAAAGCCATACATGTTCTTTAGCTATTAAAACAAAAGTTAAAAATCTTCAGTCAAGCATTTTTATTTAAATGTGTGTTCAAATATTTTGTTCTGGGTAATGGATAATGGCCTTTTAAGGAAAGTCTGATAGAAGCATTTTAACAGGAACTACTATCTAATGTTTCTTCTAAAATGTGTGTAGGGGTCCATCCAGCTAAGGGAACCTAGTATGAAGGGTGTATATACAACCGACTGCATAAAAATCAGCCCACGACAGAGGGAGAGAAGAGAGGTATAGCTTCCTCCTGCATTTGAGTGTCAGGAGAAATGCCTTCTAATTAGAGGAAAAACAAGCAGAGTGTCTCCAACCTTCTCAAGAGCCCCATAGCATTAGTTGGATACTTCTTATCTTCCTACTTTTGTTGCACGAAAGAAAGGAGCAAAAGCAACAACAATAAGAAAAACAAATTATTTTTCCAACTCTCACCATGGGGCAGGCAGGAGGGGGAATAGAGCTGGGAAAAGGGGATAGAGAGTGGACGTTTTGTAATTGTGATTTACTTCCCCTGATTATTTCTTCTTTGGTAGTTGAAAGAGGAAAAATTGGAAGAAGAAAAAAAAGAAAACAGTTCTAGCAAAAGCAGCAGAGAGACTCTGTGGAACCAATTCCTTGGCCAAGTTGGAAAGAAAAACATAAACCGCCACTGAGCACTATCAGCATTTAAACACACGGAGAAGGTCGGAATTCTGGATTAATGAGAAAAACACCGAATTATACCAAAGACAGTTTACCTTACGTTTTCAAATGTTCGCAGTGGCTTTGTTTCAGGTTTGGGGGTGGGGGTGGGGGGGGGGAGTGCGCACACTAATGGATCTACCTATGCTGAGTACGAGCCCTCTGGTTCCAATTTCACGCCAAGTCTATGGGTTAAACGTGATGATATTAATTTCTTAATATAAGAAATTAAGGCCCACAGGCTTCATGGCCATAGTAAAACAACAGGACAGGTACTCCCCCCTTTCAGAAAATTGGTTATGCCCTTTCACTTTTACAAAAGACTGATGTTAGTGCCTGTGGTCGCTGACGGAAAGGAATCCAAAGAGGATTTTGCTTTTATGACAAAAGGCAGAACAGGGAAAATCCCGTCCAGTGTTTGGGTTGCAGGAAGTCAGCCGGAAGCGGAAGGACCCCTGCAAGTCTGCATCGCTCTCACGGCCGTTACTGTCATTTTAGGTGCTCTATGCTGTTTGACATGATTTGGTAGGTTATTTTGGGGATCTAGGAAGGCTCAGAAATGTTTCCATATAGATGGGTGGTAACGACCTATTCAGGTTACAGCATTTCCGCTGCCGAAAGGTTTCATATAGGAACAACCCTTTGTTCGGATAGTGGAGGAGCCCTGTAACTGTCAGAGCCAGGACTCAGAACCAGGTCTGTTTTAAGCTTCACTGGTTTCTTTTGTTGTTGTTGTTGTTGTTTTCAATTCTAATTTAATATACAAATAATATGAATTTCCAAGTTTAAAATAATACTAATATGCCCAGATCTTAGAGAAACACATGATATTCCATGAAATTAGCACAGCAAAGTTCTAGAGAAGTTTTGACTCTAAGGGAAAAAAATATAGTCTCTTGGCTAAGAGTAATATATATTGCAATTTGTTTAACCCAAATAACTAGAGTCCTTTTTCCCCAAGTTTTTTTTTTTTTTACTACACTCAATTTCTGTCTTCTCTTCATTGGTTGCTTCAGATTCGTTCCAAACGTCATTTCTTTTGACCCTCTTGAAATCCTAACCCTTATGTCAAATAAGAAAACTTGTCACTTCGAACCCGAAATCACCAATGCACTGAATCCTTTCATCCTTTATTAATTCCATATAGAGCAGCATTTAGGCCTTCACTGTCTCTTCTGAGTGCCTAACTTTACCAAAAGAAGTGAAGATGAAAACTATGGTAGGGAAGAAGTGAAAACTAAGACTTCGGGGCCCAAGTCTGACCCACAGCTGTATGACTTCCAATAACTTTGACTCGCTCTTATTTCTTTCTATGTTCCTTCCTTAATTCCCGACCTTTCCATGCTATGCTACATGGAACAAGGAGGAGAGCTGCAGAATTAAGTGAGAGAAGAAATAAAGAAAATTGAGAAGCTAGCTTGAAAGGAACTAGTAAGTTGGTTAGCGGGTTGAAGGGAAGGGAAGAAAGACAGGGAGAGAGAGAGGGAGGAAAATTCTAAGAGAAGGAAAGTCTTTCCCAGGATAATAAAATCTTTTAGTGTTTCATGATGATTCCCCCGAAAATGCATACAAATACAAAAATTTGCAAACAATTACCAGAATACACAAACCTCTCTCCAAAACCCATCCATAGATTGAACTTTTTGCATTACGGTATATTGTAAAACCACATCTCTGAATAAAAAAAAGAAATCTACCTGAAAGGTGATTTTCAAACACATGGTGGCTGTCACCTTTGGCATACAGCAGCTTGATACACGGAGACTGCAATGCACAATACACAGGGGAATAAATAGACAGGAAGCACAAAAAGGACTAGTTACATAAGAGCCACCAAAAATGTCTCAAGGAACACTCTGGTAGCCTGACCCTGCATGGCATTGTGTTAGCATATATCGGCGTCTCAGGATACCATCGAGTTCTTCCTTAAAGAGCTTGCCCCAGCCAATTTTCTCTCCGCTGCGGGTGGCTTGAGTCATCACATTGCTGTAAAGAATGTAATCTGTTCTCCAACTGGGAGCAAAGGTGAATTTAGTTGTGCTTTCTTCTCTTGTGAATAACATCCCCCTGACTGCTCACTGTACTGCCAGCACTTGCAGCCTCTACCTCCTCACCTTGTCAGCATCTCGTCCATTTGCTGAGGGTTGCATCAGCCAAGTGGAGTTCATCCAAGAGCTTCTCATCCAGCAATGTGACATCTGGGACAATGCTGTTTTTCCAGGAGTCGATTGAGAATTGGAACACCTGGGGTTTTTCATGCAAAGCTATGTCCAAATATCTTTCTCTGATGGAACATTGCATCAGGTGAAGGCTAGACCTAATCTTGAAGTGAACAAGGATGGAAAATACTCATGACAACTAGCTGCTCAGTCTGGTGAGTTAAATAAAATAAGCAGAGAAACAACAGACTCTGAGAGCCTCCCCAGAGGGCAGAGCCACCCTATAGATGAGCAGCTCCCCCCTGAGGAAGACCTTCAGGGGCTCCCCATTGCCCCCTAAATAAAGGACAGACCCCTCTACAGGGTTCTCTGGATTCCGGGCCTCTGTTCCCATTTCTGTTTTGTTCTGAAGTTTGGTCCCATTTCCAGCCTAATCGCTCCCTGTGGGTCCACTGTTAGTCTGGGCTTCAACCAAATTGCTTGTAGACAAACTTTGAGTTTCCCCTTCTGTCATCTGTTGCTTTGGGTGTTCCATTCCCTTTCAACCTCCTCATGTTCTCATATCAGAATCCCACCCATCCTTTAAAACCCAACATCACTCCCTCTGCCAGGAAATCCTTCTTTAAGCTTCCTGTCTCCATCCCGGTAGAAGGTTCTGACAATTCTGAGTGAGACACACACGGACCATGGGCTCAGACAAATCCGAGTTTGAATCCAGGCCGCATGCCATTAGAAAAGTTACCCACCTTTTGATTATCAGGTTTTTTAGCTGTAAAATTGGGACAGATGGTGGCTTTTAGGCATTATTATGAGTGTTCTCTGTCATGTCAGCATACTCAATAAGTGCTGGGGACTTTCACGCGGAACCCATACCATGTCTCTTTATCCTCTTTCTCTACACCAGGGGTCCCCAAACTACAGCCCGTGGGCCACATGCGGCCCCCTGAGGCCATTTATCCTGCCCCACCACACTTTCGGAAGGGGCACCTCTTTCATTGGTGGTCAGTGAGAGGAGCATAGTTCCCATTGAAATACTGGTCAGTTTGTTGATTTAAATTTACTTGTTCTTTATTTTAAATGTTATATTTGTTCCCGTTTTGTTTTTTTACTTTAAAATAAGATATGTGCAGTGTGCATAGGGATTTGTTCATAGCTTTTTTTTTATAGTCCGGCCCTCCAGTGGTCTGAGGGACAGTGAACTGGCCCCCTGTGTAAAAAGTTTGGGGACCCCTGCTCTACACTTTGGGTTCAAAGTAATTCTCACTACCTAGCAACGTTTGTTTCTTTCTGTTCCTTTGTGCGGCGTCTGCTTCCCCCTCTGCGCATGCTCCAGGAGAGCGTGCTGCTGCTTCACCAGTACCTAGAACAGAGCCTGGCCAAGAGTAACTACTTAATAATATCTGGCAAATTAGCAAAGGATTTCATAAGCACCTGGAGGCTAGTGATCATTTCTTACCTATGAGAAAAGCTCCCGGCTGGAAGGGACATTCAAATCCCTTTATTGCTTCTCGCACAGCTGTGCACAGAACACAGCCCCGCCCTTCTAACAATGCGAGAAGGTGCTTCAATCCTCCAAGTTTCCACGCTCTTTCTTGCCTCCCTGACTTTAAGGTGCTGCCCCTGCGGCCAAGAACTCCCTCCTCCTGCTCAGTACCTGCCTGACGAATTCCCCCCAGTGCTTCCAGACCAGACCCCAGGGACAGAGTGGCGGGGACCTGTGCTTTGCACGGGACTGGGCTTGAGACACTCATCAGCGGGGCAGTCCTGGAAACCTCACTTGGTTCCTGGGGCCTCCACTGTCTTACTGATAAAATAGGAATAGCAGAGACGTGAGGTTAAAGATGCTGATGCAAAGAACCCAGCAAGGTCCCTCGTGGTGGGCTACCTGCAAATAGAAAGTCTTTAAATGAAACAAAATAAAAATAAAACAAAAAACTTTCCTGTTCCTTTCTCAGTAAAACCTGCTGTAACCCTGCCAAACAAAATTGGTCCCTCCCACTCCGTATAGTTTAACAAATCGTATAGCTGTTTCTAGTGTATCAATAATATTATACTGATACCAGTCGATTTCCAGTCTGTGTCCTCCAGGTGAATTGCACTTGAGACAGAAGCCACAGCTGGACAACCTGCTGTAGGCCCACCCACCAGCGCTCTGCCTGGCGCAGGACAGTCCGTCAGCACGTATTTGCTCTCTAAGGAAATGCGCTGGGGGGGGGGGGGGGGGTCTGCCCTGCTGGGCTCAGTGCTTCTGCCATTTCTCTAGATTCATTTCCGCCAATGAAAATTTACTCTTTGACTTCACATCCTAATTTTTAGCTTTTCCCACTGGACTTTACTTAGGTCAGTTAATATAGTCTTGGTGGCTGTTCCAACTGATCTCTTAAGAAAATATCTCAAGAATTGCCCTCCAACATCCTGTTTATTTCTATTAGCTTTCTTTGTTCAGTTTATATACTCATTCATTTATGCATTCATTCGTTCATCCCTTCAGCATGCAATGATCAGGAAACTAGCAGATAGGACCTCTCCACACCTGGGTCATCGAACACATCACATACTTTCTGTATAGCTGTGATTATGCTTCATATCAAAATAGACAAAAAAAAAAAAAACCTTTTCCTAGCATAACGACCAGCAAGAACCTATTTGCAACACTAATTAACTGCAACTTTGTAATGAAAAATAGTCCTTAGTTTCTGTGAGCACAACTAAAAAAAAAAAGTCAAACATTACCAAATATATTTTCTGATTTCCAGTTAATTTTCTAAGATTGGTTTATCTATATTTATATGTCTATAAGCAGCACTAGGAAATAAAAATTAGTTATATATTGGGATATAACTTTAAATGTCATTATCACGAATATTATTGCCAGTTCTTCTAAATCTCAGTCTAAGCCCTCAGCATGTGATAAACTAAGCAGAGTTAAAAGCAAAGAAAATGAGTCATTTTGGCGCAGGCCTTGCTATCTGGTAGCTTATTCCCACTTCTGCCCACCAAGAGAGAGAGAGAGCGATGTCACCCTGACCAGGGCTCCTACAGAACAAACAAATTCACAAGACTGACAGTGCAAATGAAACTTGAAACTATCATCCAAATATAAAAGATGAAAACGTCCTCTGCAGACGAGAAGGCAAACTGAAGGTCTCATTGTGTGGGAGGGCACCAGAGGACCGTGCTCAGATCAGACCCAGTCAGTTGGACGCCCACCGCCGCCCCCGGCACAACCTGCCACTCAGTCTGCACATCTGTGAAATGGAGGTGAGAGGGGGCGCGCCCCTACTCCGCGTAAAGGCGGAAGGGTTATTAACAAAACTGGGCTGGGATTGCATTTCAAAACACACAGATGAAGGATGATAAGAATAAAGCCAAGACTGCTCTTCAGAAAAGCTTTCAAGTGTTCTTGGTACCTGGGCACGTTTCTCCAGATGCCGGAGGCTCTGTTCACGTGCGCAGGGTTTGGAAAGGCGAAAACAAACAGTTCTGTGTTTCATCTGGAGCGCAGACGAAGACCTCAAGCCCTGGCTGGCTGTCCAGGGTGCGCTTTCAGATGCTGTAGGACATAGCAGCTGAGAAGGCAGGAGTCTCCTCTAACATCACACAAGCCAGAGGGAGGGCAGAGCGCTGCGTTAACACACAGCCACCTGAAGCTTTTATTCTGATTTCTTATTTCTAACCGCTCCACTTGGATGATCGTGTATTGTCTTCTCTCGGCGCCGTGGGCAGAGAAGGGGGCGGGAGCTGGGAGCCCAGAGCGAGCCTTCCACTTTGGCCTTTTCCGTAGGGTGAGTCTTATGTGTTTGAAACCTACAGACCCACATCTTTAAAATATACAAATGTGCTCCTGTGCCACATGCTGTGTAGAGGATGACAGAGAAGGATTCTAAAGATGCTGTCAACCGCGGGCACTCCATGTAAGAGGCCTGTGTGAAGGAGGTTGGCTTAGGGGCCTTCTAATGTCATGCAGGCTACAGAGAGGTCATTCAGCGACCATCTGAGGAACACGGGGCAGCACGTGGGCTCAGAGTGGAAAGAAGTTTGTGGAGAACACAAAAACCCCGGTCTCACAACGTCAATAATGCAGTCAATGTTCCCAAAAGAAATCCACCCTAGGGACACCTGAGAGCCATCATGACAGGCGTGGAGAGTGGGCAATGGTGACAGGTCATCCTGGAATTCTGCCATCAGAAGATAGACATGAAACAATCCTCTTGTCTGGTCCATGATGTGGCCAAAGGAAGTCACACTAACGGATGCTACGAGCAGAGAAACGACACCATCAGCGAGTATGGCGAGGACAGCGGGCCACAGCCACACGTCTTGGCACCGACAGAAACAGGGTCAGCAGAGGCAGCGGCAGGCGGCCACCTCAGACTTAGAGAACAATGGCAAATAGAACTGGAGGAGTCGACGAAATTGCAATCCTGAGATGCTACTGGGTGCTCCCGATACTGTCTGCGTGGGCAAAACACACTCATCAAATCGAGAACGACTGCTTTCTCAGCCATAAGTATTTTCTGTCGCTGCAGAAACACAATGCAGCTGTGTGTTGAGGTGATAAGCCCTCCGCACAGAAGGCGGACCGGTAAGCTCGCAGAGATAGGGCGCTGGGGCTAACGGTGGGGAAAGAAGGGGTGTGGGCCCGCCCTCACTCCCCCATTGGCTCAGGGGCTGGGCAAGGGCCTGATTGACAGGACAGTCTTCGTGTGCATTGAGCCCAGCATCTAGGGAAGAAAGGCAATTCCCAGGCATCACTTCCCTGCTCTTCATCACGCCCCCAGGGAATAGGCAGCCAGTATTATCCAGTTCTGCAGGCAGCGGCAGTGAGGTTGTGATTGGCTAAACGTCTGGGGAAAGGTCACAGAGCAAGTCTGTGTATTGCAGAGATTAGAGCCAGCTCCCAGGCCTCCCTTTGCAATACTTATTACTTAAGCACACTTTAAAACTCATTAAAATGGCAAAGAAATGTGCTCACAGAACACTGCCAAGTGAAATAAAAAGAAAAGCAAGGATGGAACACTTCACATTCGGTATTAGTCTGGTTATATAAAATGTCTATGTTTAAAGCTCTGGACTTGCAGGTAGCCGATATTAGCAGCGATGACATCTGGATTGTAGCATTAACGGTCATCTGGGTTTTTTCTTCATGCTACTCTGTATTTCCCAAGTTCTAAATTATGAGCAATAAAATTTTTGATGAGAAAAATAATGCAAAGTATCAAATTCACTTCAAATGTTTTATCAGTCATAAAAATGTGTGAACATATCAGTCAATAACATTTATAAGAGTTTCTATACTAGATTATGATGGGTGTTAACAAAGAAAAAGAAGACATTTCTACCATGTTCTTTTTTGCTTCCAAACACCTTACACTGTGCACTCCCAACCCACTCTAACCCCTACTACACTGGCTGACAGATTGGTTTCCCTAACCTACAGCCCTAATCAATGACACTTTAATGTCTCCTAAGTTTATTCCTAACCTCTGAGCCCAACATTCACCCTACTACAAATAAACTTGTCAGCTTGTTCCATGTCTAGACACTTAGTACCCCACCCATGTTTCATTCTTCAAACATATTGCCTTCACCGGTGAGAGGGTGGTCTTTTCAACAAATGGTGTTACAGAAACTAGATACCCACATGCAATAGAATGAAGTTATATCCTTAGCTTGTACAATATACAAAAATTAAACTGTATCAAAGACCTAAACATTAAGAGCTAAAACTATAAAACTGTTAGAAGAAAACACCTATATAATGATGGATTAAGCAATTATCTTTTGGATATACCATCAAAAGCAAAGACAACAAAAGGCAAACAGATAAATCGTATTACATCAAGTTTTACATCTTTTATGCGGGGTTTTTTTGTTTTTGTTTTTGTTTTTTGTATTTCTACTAAGCTCTAAATTCCTTGAGAACACAGACCAAGTCCTAAATATTTTTGTAATCCCAGCAGTCCCAAGCATATATCCAATTAATTCTTATGGAATTAATGAAAGAATAATCTGTGAGTAATTTCTGTAACAACTAGATGGACCCTACTAACTGAACACACATTAGTAAGCTAGAGTTGAAAACTGTAAACAGCACAAAGATGCACTATATTCCTAACTGATACCAAGGCACAGTGTTTGTCTGGATGGATATGATATCCAACCAGTTAACTCAAGTAAAAAAAATGTCGCTCTGAAACATTCTAACTAGCTTTCTCTGCATAATAATTTTGGCATTTGCCTTAACTCCTCTGCCATTTACTAGCTGTGTTATTTTAGGCAGTCATTCTCAATGTTTTGATAAGGGTTATCACCACATTTGTACTTATTCATTTCTGCAAAATATTTTATCCTGTTTCTACTTAAGAAAGCTAAAAAAATAAAAAATCAATGTGTTTGCCTTACTGATTTTGTTAAATCGCAACATCTGCATCTCAAAGGTTTGCGCGCACTTCTTGGCCGTGTCTAATGCTTCTAGCCCAGCACATTTCATAGCAGTCTCTCTCCACATTGGACCTAGAGTAGTACTTCTGCATCTCTGCCTCTCTAACTCAACATTTATCTCAGGGTTCATTACAAATGCACAGTATCAGCAGCACATTACTTTTACTGATATAATCCCCAGCAGCCTGTACACACAGACTTTGTGTCTGATTACTTTACTGGTCCTCACATATTGCCAGTCTGTGCCATTAACTAGAGTACCCTCTGTTCTCTATTTTCAATAATTATACTCTAATTGACCTTCTGAAGAGAAGGACATAGTGAAGATTGTAGAATACATTGCCAAAGCAATACATGTGGTTTCAATAACAAGCAGTGGTCCTCTTGCAGTCACTGAACATGGGCATTCCCACATGGTCTCACATCATGGTGACACCTTCAGCCTCATACTGGCTACCTTCCTCTTAGTTACTAGAGATCTTTGAGGTTGTCCGAATCAGCGGGGCACCAGTATCTTTAGACAACTTATAGAGTGCCAAGCTCCCTGCCATGGGACCATGGCTGTGTGTAAGCCTGTCACTGTTTTCTGTAATAATGTCATGATGCACCATGGATCTGAAATGATGGAGAAGACAAAAATGAGAGATTCTCCATGCTATTGGGCACTTTCTCCCTTGACTCAGTACTCAACTCATCTACCACTTTAACACTGTCCACCCCCATGATCCTGGCTGATTGTCCCACAGTATGGTGGACGTGATCTGGCACTATAGTGAGATGATCAGCAAACAGCAGCTCCCATGCCAGGCTCCAGGAGGCACACCCACCAGGAACGCAAGTCTTGTGCAGTAGTCCAGAAAACAACTGCTCTCAGAGTTTGCCTTCGCAGGAGGCCAAGGCAGGAATTAAAATCTCGGATCAGGAAACAGCAAAGGTCTCTTCTCTTTCAGGGCCAAAGAGACTGAAACACTCAAGAAGGATGGGGAGAAATGCACTTTAAGCAATTTGTAGCTCTTTTGCTTGATTTTTCCCTTGAAGCAATAAATAACGGAGCTCCCTGCTGCTGGTATTTTATCAAGCTCTGTTTGTTATAACAGTGCATTGTGTTCCACACAAGACAGCATCTCGCAGCTTTCTTGTTGCATTTCCCTAGAACAATTGAGCTCTGCAAGGAGCAATCGCAGTGCATCACCAGGGTGAAGAAGAGAGAGCAGAGCCTGCTGCTAAATGCCACCCCCTAAAAACAGAGCTCCCCACAGGAACAAAGGAATGGCAAGTTGGCTTCTTCAGTGCAAATTAATGTGCTGACAAAAATAAGCAGGAGCCCTCTAGATTAATAAGCCCTCCCTCCAACCAATCATGACCTTTGTCTCTAAGAAGCCCAGAACGGGAGAAAATTATTCCCAACGTCATATACCTTCCGAGCCTGCCTACCTCTCTCTCCTAAACATAGAAGATCATGGCAGTGGGCGAAGCTCTCTGAAGACCGTCCTAGGCTTTTGGTTTTTACTTTAGGATGAGCTAGTCTCCCTGTAACAGGCAGAGGATCAGGGAATGCAGCCCCGTTAGTGTCATGTTGACATGAGTTGCACTTTACAAGAATCACTGTTGCTCACTCACATCATGAGGCCTACGACACAGAATGCGAGTAACAGGCTCCCCAGACCGGGACTCACAGTTAATCACACTACAGTTACACTCTGAGCACTCACACTCACACTCAAAGCACTTTTTAATTGACATTTTTCATTTGCTCATTAGGGGGGGGAAAACACCAGAGAGGAGTAGGTAATTTTCTTCCTCATTTCTACTACAAATACACCACTGAGGTATAAAAAAATTATATCTTTAGGTATCCCTCATTCTCTTCTCTATTAAATAGGGCATCACAAAGCTCTAACTCCGTGATGGCGAACCTATGACAGCACTGACACAAGTAGCCATTTTCAATGACACGCAGCCGCATAAGGCTGCATACCAGAGAAGTATGGGGCCACATGCCATGAAGGACGTTTCATCCTCGGTTCCTACACGGCCAGGTGCAGGAGCCAAGGATAAAACATTTGCTGTAGTGTAGACACTCTGTGCCGGAGGTCTGTAGGCCAAAACAACAGAACTCCAGTACAGAGCGTCTAGTTCTGGGACTTCCGGTTAGGCTGTTAGGGGATCTTTGACCTCACTTCTGGCCGGAGGATCAGGGGGCAGCGGAATGTTACAGGGGACACATTTCTGGGGGCCCTGTGATCAACATTACCAGCAACCACATAACCACAGCAACCATCATCCAATCTACTGTTCTGGGGTGTTGTGGACTTCTAATTGACCATCATTACTGAGATAAGTGAGGGGGAGGCTGGGAGAGGCGAGGGCCTGTGCTATGGGTGCCATTTCCCGCCATTAGAAATAGCGGCAGCCACCTTAATTTACATAAGACGCAACTTGCAGAATTTCAAGACAGCATCTGGACTCAGGTGTCTGTCGACTTGAGGTCAAAGCTTGAGAATCTGGAAAGGTGCCACTTGTAGAATCAAGAGGAGTGCCACTACGAACAGGAAATTTGGAGTGCCTGGAACTGATTACCAGACACTTTTAGCACCCTGAAAAATATAGCAATGGCTTTACTCACAATTTTTCTCTCTATGTACTTTTGTGAGACTTTATCTCAGCGTTAAATAATATCAAAACCAACAAAAGAAACAGATTGACAGATGAAGTTAGTAGCGCTTGCTTGGGCTTGAAATGTACAAAATACCAACCTTCAATTGAAGATTTAGCCAATGAAATTCAGCAACAAAAAAGTCACTAATAGGCAGGTTAGTTAAAGAATTCCCCTCCCCCTCACTTATCTTAGTTCACGGCACCCCACACAAGTTAAATAATATTAAGACCAACAAAAGAAACCGACTGACAGATGAACAAAGAAGTCACTAAGCAGGTAAGTTAAATAATTAGTTTTTGGTTTATTAAATACAGTTATATATTACAATTATACATTTCTGTTATTTAAACTATAAATATCGTGAAATTATGGGGTTTTTTTCTCGAAGTGACACACCACCCAAGTTATGCTCTGTTTTTTGGCAAATTTTGACACACCAAGCTCAAAAGATTGCCCATCACTGCTCTAACTAGTCGCTGGGCCTTTAGTAATCTCAGTCCGGAAAATAAGGGGCAAGACGTTTCTAAGATAAAGGAGGGCGAGGCAAAGACTGTGTTTCCAACGGGTCAGCCTCCTCCTTTGCTTTCCTGTACTCATTTGAATGAATCACGGGAAAGAAGACCTGCCAAGGTGGAGACCTGGGAGCATGCGAGTGAGTGCGAACCGGAGCACTAAATAACCCCAGCACCAGCGCACTGGCTCGCCAGTGCGCTCACACTCCAGCCCCGTCTGCGCGGGTGTTGACAGCGAAACCCTCCTGCAGGAAGAATCCATCTCCTCGGAAGACAAGAGGGTCCTGGAATGGATCCTAGCAAGATGCTATTGCGGTGAGGAATGGGGCAGGTGGGCGCGGCGCTGAAATCTCCCTTTGCCATATGAAGCCAGTAAATCCAGCCAGGAGGACAAGTCAGCTTGAATTGTGGGGGCAAATGTTCTCCGGCGAAATGTCCCTGCGGGCTCTGTAAGCGTTTTCCGTATTCATAACGGTTTTATAGATGGAAGTCTTTCAACTTAGAAGTTTTAAGCTGTCGTTTAGGACGTAAGATAATAAAAATTTTAAAAATGCCACATGCCGTGAAAAGTCATAGAAAGACAGGAAATGTAGTTCACATAGGGTCCTTGGGATAATTATTTCATCTCTGCATCCAGGATTTCGAAATGAAATAGTCTTTCCTCGCCTCCTCTGCAATAAATCATTAACAGAAAAGTAAGTGGTTGCACAAATAAATGACTGTATCTATGACTACTCTCCCAAAATCAATAACACATTTATTGATAATTCTGTATTTAAAGGTTCATTTCACCTTAGTATTGACATTCTGTCTCCCCTGCCATTTCATTAGATTTAAAATTTTTCATTCCTGGGAATGAACTGTAAGAAAGTTGCCCCACTTCGGAATTGGGCAACGCGACTCAATATATCATTCTTTCATTAATTACTGTAATCAGGAACGTTTCTTGTGTCTGCACTTGGCGGAATGAAAGGTAGGCGTTTTTGGCTTCCTTCTGAAAGTTAAGGATGCCTGGCTTCGACGGAAGGACGTCCCTAAGCTGCTCTGTAAAATGGAGCAATAGCCAAAACCTTACTTCGCTAGAGCCTTCCCACAGACCCGAGTCAGTCCAACACAAAGTTTCTCAGTTATGACAAATTGCCCAACCCTGGTGGCATGCCAGGGATTGGAGAACTCAAGTTCGAGAACACGTGTCCTCGAGAGGCCTCCAGTCAAGTGAGAAAGCAGGTGTAGACACAGAAAATCTCCAGACGAAGCGGCGAGGCTCTGGGCCTGGGGACAGGGAAGGGGGCCACAGAGCAGGAGTCCCGGTGCAGCGGGGTCATTCAGGGACTGCCGTCCAGATGCAGTGGCGCTTACACTCAATGTTAACCTTTCTTAGTGTGAAGATTGCAAACAGAATACGAAACATAAATCCCAGTCACTTTGGGGTGCTGTCACCAAATGCCACAGACTGAGGGGCTTAAACCACAGCAATCTATTTCTCCCAGTTCTGCAGGCCGTGCGTCCACAAGCAAGGTGCAGACAACAGCCTTCTTGCTGTATCCTCGCGTGGTTCAGAGAGGAGCTCAGGTGTCTCTTCCTCTTATTTTAAATGCATTTATCCCATCATTGGGGTTCTACCTCATGACCTCACGCAAACCTAATTACTTCCCAAAAGCCCTCTGCCCCTAACACCACACATATAAATGGGGAGGAGGGTGAAGTGGCACATTCGGTCCACAACAATGAGCAGGTCTGGCTGCATCAAATCACCAAGCCATTTAATCGAATCATGGCCGCAATTATTCAGCATATGACCATCTGTGAAATCTACAGGAGAAGCATCACTATGTGGAAGAGCCAGCCCGTTCCTTCGGAGGCAGAGCACCACACAGAATACCTGCACAGACTCAGAGGGAGTGACACAGCCAGGGGGCATACACAGGTTTTCATCTCCGCACTGTATGAATGCCGCGAAGCCATAAAAATGGAACAAATTGGGAATGCTGGAGCAGGCCAGACCAGAACGGCAGGGTTGTACTGCCATCTGCTGGCAGCACGCATGATGACCGTCAGCGAGGGTACTGGATTCTACCTGCAGGCTCAGGAGCGGCTGGCTCTTCCAGCAGTCACACCTCAGGTGTGGGTGGAGGGGGTAGGGATACTTATCATTAGCTGTTTTACTAGAGAACATACATTTAAAACTCATGTTCAATAACATGAGTTTTCTGGAACCTGTCTGTATTGTATTCTAATCAGATAAGGGCATGTTAATGATATTCTCTTGGTATGTTTCAAGAGTAACCCCGGAACTAAACGCATTTTTCATTCGTATATTTTGAATGTTTTATGTATACCCTGTTATTCCCGCCCAATTTAATAAGACACACCATAGGGAAAAGGCTTTGTCCACCTTCAGATTGTCAGTGAGCTAAAATAAGATGTTGATACTTCAGTCAAGTAGATGACAATATATTTCCTATGCGGACAAAGTACTGAAATGTCTTTTCTTTATCTTGGTTTGAGAGCAGGTTTTAGTTTGCCAAATCCATACACTGAGTGTGTCTCTCTACCTTTCTCCAGCGCCTTCCCTTAACTATAAAACCATTTATGGCCAATAATAATAATAATAGGCAAACCAGTTGTTCCACTACTTGCTAGCTTTCATTATATACTGAAACAGCCATTCAGCATTTTTATCTGCTAATGTAACAGAGACTCGTCCACCCAATGAGATTTATTACCTGTTTTTTTTACATGTTCACAAGTTATTGTTGTACATTTTGCAATGGGTCTTTTATATCTACTAATAATGGCTTGCAAATGAAATTAGTTTTTAACGGCATGGTTAAATTCTAATTTATGTGTCAGAGCTTTGTTTAATTCATTTAGTGACAATGTAATGGTTTTCTTGCTATCTTCTTCCATTACGTAAGAAGAAGAAGAGAATGGTGGGCTCATCTCATCACACTGTGTTGTTTCTGGCATTATTAAATCTTCTCTCTAATTGCACTTCCCTCAAGAAATTTTCAAAAACAATTGCAGTCCTATCCTTTGGATAAAACGATCTGGTTGTTTGGCCTTCTGTGTAAGAAGTTGGATCACACTATCACTGTAACTTTAAGGGTTGGTTAGATATTGCATTTGCTCATTATAACCCTACTGTGCTGTGTAATGTACTGGGCAATTATTCTTTTGCAACAAATTCCTTTCCTGTGAGTTCTCATTCTTCCCTAAGCATTCAGAAAAACTGAAACCAAAAGTGCTCATTAGCGGCACAGAAAGTAATCTTTTATAATGTCTGCTTGAATTTTCTTCCCTCTCAATCAAGGGGGCTTTCATAGACCTGGCTGCAGTAACCTTTTATAATAATACTTTTTCATTGGGGTCCACATAGCAAGGGGAAAAAAAAAACCCTTTAGCAGATTTCGACGTTTTAAACCAGAAACTGGATTCTGGGTTGCACCGAAGTAATTGATGTGATTTGGAATTTCCCAGGCACACTGGACCCTAGCGTTCATGTTTGTAGCTTTTCCCAGGAGGACAGAAGCACACAGGTGGCGTTTTAATGAGGACTATCTGCATAAATGGCTTTTTACTTAAGTTCCTATCCAAATAATGATCACCTCTCTCGGGCCCATTCTTCCTTTTCTCTCGTGAGGAAAATAAATCTTGTGTCACAGATAATTCTCCTGTTCCAGTTGCAGTTGGAGTGTGGATTCCTGAACCTGGTTTCCCAGGAGTTTCCAGGTGCAACATACGGATGCCAGAGGCCATATGGTTATAGGCCCAGCAGGTCACCCTGACCATTATTTTTTAAACCCTTGATATTGGTCAGTAAAGGAGAGAAAGTTGGATCATTGGCAAACCCTTTTTCTTGTACTGGAAAAGCGACTCATCACACCTGAACCCCTGCCTGGGAACCCAGAATGGCCCCTTCATGAATGAAGGTAACGACAGAAGCAACATGCGGCCATATGTTTCTTAGGAAGACAAAACGTGAACACGTACTACTGTTGGGCTGAGAAGGAGACTGACTTTTCAGTAAATGGTTTTTTTTGCTATTTTCATTTTTCCCCCCTGCACATGTTTAAGAAGCCTGCTAAACATAACAGTGTGATGTAAAGGTGAGCTATGACTCCAGATTTTAATTCGGTTTAATAATTTGCCTATTAATGAATAAGAAAGAAATAAAATGGGATCTCAGGGTCCTGTTACATTAAAAAAAATTCTCTAAGCCACCAAGGAAGAATAAAAGCTGCCTTTTATTAAGCAGCTAATAACTCTCACATTGCCCTGTCTGAGCCATAACCCTTAGTGTGTCTGGTCCCAGAATCTGCAGCTGATGTGACGAACCTAACATTGACACAGTGGATCCAAGGTTATGAACTGGTCCTTGAAATATACTTTTTCAGGAGACCTCCTACATTGAAGTGAGCCGGGAAAGAAAAGAATATTTGTATAAAAAGTAATTTGCCCAAGTTCTGACCCTGCTCATACCTCTCATACCCTCCTGTCCACTGGCTAGGAGCAGTGTGCTAAGGACAGACTGTGACCCACAAGCGACAGTCCTTGTCCACCTCCTGCTGCAGTTAGCCGGGCACTACATAATACACCGCACTTTCGCCCAGCCCTCACCGAAGCCATCGTCTTGTTTTTCTGTAACATCATAGCTCACTCTTCTGGAGATATTGTTAGATCCTTAGAGGAGAAATGAAACCTTTTAGGACACAGTTCAAATGAAAATCTTGAAAGATTGTGAGTGTAATCCCTTTAAATGTGAAATTCTCTTTATTTACACCCACCCAATGTAACAGCAACCTTTCACATGGAAGTGTCCACCACTCAGTTGGCTTATGTGGGATCCACACCTCCCAACAGCCAGTGCTCCCTAGGTCCTGCCTCTGATACACCAGCCAGGGGAGCCCCCGCTCCACACTGGGTTTCTACCAGCTGGAGCCGTCGTAGGGCTTGGGCCTCCCCACTGCTCACTGCTCGCTATTATGGATGGAATTGTGTCCCACACACAGATCTGTGCAGCTCCTAATTCCCCGTGTCTCAGAACGACACCTGATTTGGAAACAGAATCACTGTAGGAGCCATTTGCTAAAATCAGATGATACTGTATTAAAATGAGCCCTTACTCCAACAGGACTAGAGTCCTTACACAGTGCAGGACTAGAGGGAGATTGCCACGTGGCTCCAGAGACAGAGACTGGAGCCATGCAGCTGCAGGCCAAGGGACTCGCAGGCTCAGCAGCCCCCACCAGAGGCTCAGAAGGAACGAGGAACTTTTCTACCCAGCCTCAGAGGGGGCCTGCCCCTGTTCACATCTTGATTTTCAACTTCCAGCTTTTAGAACAATACAATCACAAGTTTCTGTGGTTGGTTTGTGGGGTTTTTTTATAATAATTTTATTTTTTTAATGGGGAGACATCAATAAATCAGAATACATATATTCAAAGATAACAAGTCCAGGTTATCTTGTCATTCAATTATGTTGCATACCCATCACCCAAAGTCAGATTGTCCTCTGTCACCTTCTATCTAGTTTTCTTTGTGCCCCTCCCCCTCCCCCTTTCCCTCTCCCATTCCCCCCTCCCCCCCCGTAACCACCACACTCTTATCAATGTCTCTTAGTTTCACTTTTATGTCTCACCTACATACAGAATAATGCAGTTCCTGTTTTTTTCTGATTTACTTATTTCGCTTTGTATCATGTTATCAAGATCCCACCATTTTGCTGTAAATGATCCGATGTCATCATTTCTTATGGCTGAGTAGTATTCCATAGTGTATATGTGCCACATCTTCTTTATCCAATCATCTATTGACGGGCTTTTTGGTTGTTTCCATGTCCTGGCCACTGTGAACAATGCTGCAATGAACATGGGGCTGCATGTGTCTTTACGTATCAATGTTTCTGAGTTTTTTGGGTATATACCCAGTAGAGGGATTGCTGGGTCATAAGGTAGTTCTATTTTCAGTTTTTTGAGGAACCACCATACTTTCTTCCATCATGGTTGTACTACTTTACATTCCCAACAAGAGTGTATGAGGGTTCCTTTTTCTCCACAGCCTCTCCAACATTTGCTATTACCTGTCTTGTTAATAATAGCTAATCTAACAGGTGTGAGGTGGTATCTCATTGCAGTTTTGATTTGCATTTCTCTAATAGCTAAAAAAGATGAGCATCTTTTCATATATCTGTTGGCCATTTGTATTTCTTCCTGGGAGAAGTGTCTGTTCATATCCTCTTCCCATTTTTTGATTGGATTGTTTGTTTGTTGTTGAGTTTTATGAGTTCTTTGTATATTTTGGATATTAGGCCCTTATCTGAGCTGTCGTTTGAAAATATCATTTCCCATTTAGTTGGCTTTCTGTTTATTTTGTTATCAGTTTCTCTTGCTGAGCAAAAACTTCTTAGTCTGATGTAGTCCCATTCATTAATTTTTGCCTTCACTTCTCTTGCCTGTGGAGTCAAATTCATAAAATGCTCTTTAAAACCCATGTCCATGAGTTGAGTACCTATGTCTTCTTCTATGTACTTAATTGTTTCAGGTCTTATGTTTAGATCTTTGATCCATTTTCAGTTAATTTTTGTACAGGGGGACAAATTGTAGTCCAGTTTCATTCTTTTGCATGTGGCTTTCCAGTTTTCCCAGCACCATTTATTGAAGAGGCTTTCTTTTCTCCATTGTGTGTTGTTAGCCCCTTTATCAAAAATTATTTGACTATATATATGTGGTTTTATTTCTGGACGTTCTATTCTGTTCCATTGGTCTGAGTGTCTATTTTTCTGCCAATACCATGCTGTTTTGATTGTCGTGGCCCTATAATAGAGTTTGAAGTCAGGTATTGTAATGCCCCCAACTTCATTCTTTTTCTTTAGGATTGCTTTGGCTATTCGGGGTTTTTTATAGTTCCATATAAATCTGATGATTTTTTGCTCCATTTCTTTAAAAAATGTCATTGGAAGTTTGATGGGAATTGCATTAAATTTGTATATTGCTTTGGGTAATATAGCCATCTTGATTATATTTATTCTTCCTAGCCAAGAACAAGGTATATTCTTCCATCTCATTATATCTTTTTCGATTTCCCTTAACAATGGTTTATAGTTTTCATTATATAAGTCCTTTACATTCTTTGTTATGTTTATTCCTAAGTATTTTATTTTTTTTGTTGCAATCGTGAAGGGGATTATTCTTTTGAGTTCATTCTCAATTGTTTCATTGTTGGCATATAGAAAGGCTATTGACTTCTGTATGTTAATTTTGTATCCTGCGACCTTACTGTATTGGCTTATTGTTTCTAGTAGTCTTTTTGTGGATTCTTTAGGGTTTTTGATGTATAGGATCATATCATCTGCAAAAAGTGATACCTTTACTTCTTCTTTTCCGATATGGATGCCTTTTATTTCTTTGTCTTGTCTGATTGCTCTGGCTAGAACCTCTAGTACCACATTAAATAAGAGTGCAGAGAGTGGACAACCCTGTCTTGTTCCTGATTTAAGGGGGAAAGCCTTCAGTTTAGTGCCATTTAATATGATGTTAGCTGATGGTTTATCATATATGGCCTTTATCATGTTGAGATATTTTCCTTCTATACCCATTTTGTTGAGAGTCTTAAACATAAAATTGTGTTGTATTTTATCAAAAGCCTTTTCTGCGTCTATTGATAAGATCATGTGGTTTTTGTTCCTTGTTTTGTTGATATGGGGTATTACGTTAACCGTTTTACATATGTTGAACCATCCTTGAGATTCTGGGATGAATCCCACTTGATCATGATGTATTATTTTTTTAATATGTTGTTGTATTCGATTTGCTAGTATTTTGTTTAGTATTTTAGCATCTGTATTCACTAGAGATATTGGTCTGTAGTTTTCTTTTTTTGTGCCATCCTTGCCAGGTTTTGGTATGAGGGTTATGTTGGCCTCATAAAATGTGTTTGGAAGTATTGCTTCTTCTTCAATTTTTTGGAAGACTTTGAGTAGAATAGGAACCAAGTCTTCTTTGAATGTTTGATAAAATTCGCTGGTATAGCCGTCAGGGCCTGGACTTTTATTTTTGGGGAGGTTTTTAATGGTTTTTTCTATTTCTTCTCTACTAATAGGTCTGTTTAGGCTTTCTGCTTCTTCTTGACTCAGTCTAGGAAGGTTGTATTGTTCTAGGAATTTATCCATTTCTTCTAGGTTGTTGAATTTAGTGGCATAAAGTTTTTCATAGTATTCTACAATAATTCTTTGTATATCTACGGTGTCTGTGGTGATTCCTCCTCTTTCATTTTGGATTTTGTTTATATGAGTTCTTTCTCTTTTTTCCTTGGTAAGTCTTGCCAAGGGTTTGTCAATTTTGTTGATCTTTTCAAAGAACCAGCTCCTTGTTCTATTAATTTTTTCTATAGTTTTTCTGTTCTCTAATTCATTTATTTCTGCTCTGATTTTTATTATCTCCTTTCTTCGGCTGGTTTTGGGTTTTCTTTGTTTTTCTTTTTCTAGTTCCTTAAGGTGGGAAGTTAAGTGGTTCACTTGGGCTCTCTCTTGTTTGTTCATATATGCCTGAAGTGATATGAACTTCCCTCTTATCACTACTTTTGCTGCATCCCATAGATTCTGATATGTCGTATTGTCATTTTCATTAGTCTGTATATATCTTTGATCTCTGCACTTATTTCTTCTTTGACCCATTCATTTTTTAAAAGTATGTTGTTTAGTTTCCACATTTTTGTGGGAATTTTTTCCTCTTTTTTGCAGTTGAATTCTAGTTTCAAGGCTTTATGATCAGAAAATATGCTTGGTACAACTTCGATTTTTTTGAATTTGCTGATGTTGTTTTTGTGGCCCAACATATGGTCAATTCTTGAGAATGATCCATGTACACTGGAGAAAAATGTATACTCAGTCACTTTGGGATGAAATGTCCTGTAGATGTCTATCATATCCAGGTGCTCTACTGTTTTGTTTAAGGCCACTATGTCTTTGTTGATTCCCTCTTTGGATGACTGATCTAGAGCCGTCAGTGGTGTATTGAGGTCTCCAAGTATGATTGTGTTTTTGTCAGTTTTTGTTTTAAGATCAATAAGTAGCTGTCTTATATATTTTGGTGCTCCTTGGTTTGGTGCATATATATTAAGAATTGTTATGTCTTCTTGATTCAGTGTTCCCTTAGTCATTATGAAATGGTCATTTTTGTCTCTGAGTACTTTACCTGTCTTGTAGTCAGCATTATCTGATATGAGTATTGCTACACCTGCTTTTTTTTGGATGTTATTTGCTTGGAGTATTATTTTCCAGCCTTTCACTTTGAATTTGTTTTTATCCTTGTTACTTAGATGAGTTTCCTGTAGGCAGCATATAGTTGGATTTTCTTTTTCAATCCATTCTGCTACTCTGTGCCTTTTTATTGGTGAGTTTAATCCGTTTACATTTAGTGTAATTATTGACACTTGTGAGTTCCCTATTGCCATTTTATATCTTGCTTTCTGTTAGTTTTGTGTCTTGTTTGATCCTTCTCTTTCGTTTTTCTATCTTTTGTTTTTATTTGGTTGTATTCCATACATCTTTCCTCTGTTGCTATCTTTTTTATCTCATGTGCTTCCGTGGTGGTTTTTTCAATGGTGGTTACCTTTGAGTAATGAAAAGGGTCCCTACCCTATTCATTGTAGTGAACTATTTTGTGAGTACTTTTGCACTCCATCGTCCTTTGCTACTGTTAATCTCCATCTTCTCCCCCCCCTTCTTTTTGTTGTTTTCACAGTTTAAATTTGGTTTTATTGTGTTCTTCTTGGAGCTTTTACTTGTGGCTCTGTTTTTTTTGTTCTTTGTATCTGATTGGAGAACCCCCTTTAGTAATTCCTGGAGTGGGGGTTTTCTGATGATAAATTCCCTCATCTTTTCTGTATCTGTGAATGTTTTTATTTCTCCTTCATATTTGAAGGATAGCTTTGATGGGTATAGTATTCGTGGCTGAAAGTTCCTCTCTTTCAGGACTTTAAATATTGGGGTCCACTCTCTTCTAGCTTGTAGAGTTTCTGCTGAGAAATCTGATGATAATCTAATGGGCCTTCCTTTATATGTTGTATTCTTCTTTTCCCTGGCTGCCTTGAGAATTTTTTCTTTGCCGTTGGTTTGTGCCAATTTCATTATGATATGCCTTGGAGTAGGTTTGTTGGGGTTAAGAAAACTCGGAGTTCTGTTTGCTTCTTGAACTTGAGGCTTTAGTTCTTTCCACAGGCTTGGGAAGTTCTCATCTATTATTTGTTTGAGTATGTTCTCCACTCCATTTTCTCTCTCTTCTCCCTCTGATATACCTATTATTCTTATGTTATTCTTTTTGATGGAGTCAGATAATTCTTGTAGGGCTATCTCATTTTTTTTAATTTTTGAGTCTCTTTCTTCTTCTCTCTGTTGTGCCTCAAGTTGCTTGTCTTCTATTTCACTAATCCTCTCTTCTATTTGACCTCTTCTATTAGCTAAGCTTGTTACTTCATTTTTCAGCTCGTGAATTGAGTTTTTCATCTCTGTTTGATTTGTTTTTATAGTTTCAATTTCCTTGGACATATTCTTTGTGTTCATTGAGTTGTTTTCTGAGCTCCCTAAATTGTCTTTCTGTGATTTCTTGTATATCTTGGAGGATTTTTAGGATTTCTATCTTGAATTCTCTGTTATTTAGCTCCAAGGTTTCCAATATATTACATTTTTTCTCCATAGATTTTTCCTCATCTAGCTGTGTTACCTCTCTTTCTTTTGTATCCATGATGTTCGATTTTCTCTTCCTTAATGGCATCTGAGAGTGGTTTTGTTGATAGTATTAATGAGATTTAATAAAGAATAAAAAGTTAAAAAAATAAAAAATCAAAAAAAGTTGTTTTTTTAAAAAAATTAATAATGAAATAAAGAAAAATAAAATAAAATAAAAATTTTTTAAAAAAGGAAATTATTCCCCCCCTCCTTTTTTCCTCTCCTCTCCTCTCCCCTCTTTCTTGAGAAAATCTTGTGGTGAACTGTGAATTATAACAAACAATGCCTGTAATGGAGGGCCTGAATTGTGGAAAAGTAATAAAGGGGCAAAAAGAAAAAAGAAAAAAAGAAAAAGAAAAAAGAACGGGGTATGGACCCACAAAAAGCAAATAAGGAAAAAATTTGGGTCAAGAATAAAATGATTTGCTTTTAGGTGTTGGTTGACTAAGAGTTATGATGAGAGGAATAAGAGGAAAACAAAAAATGGGGGGACAAATTAAAAAATTACTATTGTATTTAGTGGAACAAGAACTAGATAAAATGGAGAGCCAGGGATGGGAGCACTGCTAGTGAGTTAAAAAGGTGAAGTAAAAAAAAAACCAAAATGCCACAAACATAAGTTTGATTCCCAGATAAGATAATTTGTTTGTTATTGAGGTTTGAATGAGAGGAGATGTAAAGGAGAAAGGAAGAAACTAATATAGAGGGAGAAAAGAAAGAGAGAGAGAGAAAGAAAGAGGGTACCACTAAAAGAAGAAAAAAGAAAAAAGAGGAGAGAGAGAGAGAGAGAGTTAAGGGTTTTGGAGTGCAACCCTCATAGAGAGAAAGGAAGAGGAGACAAAAGATAATGGGAGATGTAACACTTATGGGTAGTGTAGTTCAAGGAGAGGAGAGAGTAAGACCGGCAGAGAGTTAATCGGCCAAATTGGAGGAGGAAAAAAAATATCAAGAATGAAGATAAGAGAAACAAACGAACAAATATAATAAAATGGGATAGGTTATAAAGTCTGCAGATTATTCTTGATTTTGAGAGGTTATCTTCTTGCTTTTTCTTTTCTCTCCCTCTTCCTGGTCGGTGACTCTGTACCCCAGGTTCTGCCCCTTTGGCACGCTCAGGTAGAGGTTTGCAGTTGATAAGTCTCTATGGCGATGTCATGTATTGTGCTTTAGTCTCGTTGGCAGTTGAGGCTCATTAGCATTTATAGGCTCCGACAGTGAGAGAGTCCGTGTTCCTGGAGCCTTTCTCCTAGTCTTTCCTTCCTCAATTACTAGCCTGATAATCCAGCTATGGGGTTGCTGCTGCCTCTGCCTGGATAGTAAGAGGCTCAAAGAGCTGGCAACTCCCCACTCTATTTCCAGTCAGCACAGGGCTCTGGGTAAGGCTCAGTCAGTCAGAGCTGCTAGCATAATCAGGCGGGCTTTCCGCCCACTCAAAGACCTCTGGCTCTGCCACTCTGTCCGGTAACACAGGCGGGCACCCACTTCCGGGGCGCTTGGAGGAAACTCTTGCTCACTATCTGCTTGCGCAGACCAGGATATCCGGCCAGCAGTCTCACGTTCTGAGTGAAACCCCCAACTGCATGGGAAAGTTGCAGCGTTGGAATTGGCTCTCGCTCCGTCCCCATGCGCAGCTTTTGCAAGGCACTGGGGCGGCCCAAGATTCTGCTTTGGCCCACACAAAGGCCCCTGACTCTGCCCCTCTGTGCAATAACATGGGCGCGCACTGCCGAGGCACTCAGAGGAATCTCTCGCTCACTATCTGCGCGCGCAAACCAGGATATAAGGCTGGCCGCGTTTCCCTCTGAGTGAATCCCCTACCAGCACGGAAAAGTTCCACTGTTGGAATTAGTTCTCGCTCCCTCCCGTGCGCGGCTTTCCCAGGGCACTGGGGCTGCCCAGAGATTCCGTTTTCAGCCCACAGAAAGGCCTCTGACTCTGCCTCTCTGTGGGGTAACACGGGCACCCACTCCCGGGGCTTAGGAAGAAATCTCTCACCCACTATCTGCACGCTGACCAGGAGATCGGGTAAAATGGCTTCCCCGCCTGTCTTTCTTTGTCTGGGTTTGGCGCGAATGTTAGCTTGTATTGCCCGGGTTGCCACAGGATCAGTTTTTCCTCGGCTTGGATCTCCGTGCCACAGCCTGGTTCGGCCGTTTGTGCCGCGGCCTGGATCTATTCACCCCCTTTGCCCGCCTCAGTTTCTATATTCAAGGATCCCAGAGAAAGCCACCCTGTCTAGGTTAGTGAGGAAGGCGGAGCATTTCTTACTCCCTAATTCCTTCGGGGTTTGGTTATATATTTAGCCAATTTTTCGCTCGATCATACCTTTGGGTGTATTGCAAAACATCTGGAGGCTCCAAGGATAGGTTTTTCTGTTTCTGGTTGAAGATCTTGTTGAGTTTTGGGGGAGATTTATCGGTATCGCTTCCTACCCCGCCATTACTCTGACATCATCTCTCTCAAGTTTCTGTGGTTTTAATCCTAGTTTGTGGTCCTTTGTTACAGGAGTCCTAGGAATCTAATACACCCCCCTACACACACACCTACCACACTTGCCTGTCTGGGCCTCAAATCAATCCCACCAACAAAAACCACTACCCACTTCCCAGGAGTCAAAGGGACTCAGATGTACTAATGAGTTTATTCTACTCATATTACAGGTCCATTGGATCCTATAGACTTGCTTGAAAAGCCAACCATCAAATGATAACATGGAGACATGATTTTAAATTTTAAATAATTTTCATTCAGGCCCTGGCCGGTTGGCTCAGCGGTAGAGCGTCGGCCTGGCGTGCGGGGGACCCGGGTTCGATTCCCGGCCAGGGCACATAGGAGAAGCGCCCATTTGCTTCTCCACCCCCCCTTCCTCTCTGTCTCTCTCTTCCTCTCCCGCAGCCAAGGCTCCATTGGAGCAAAGATGGCCCGGGTGCTGGGGATGGCTCCTTGGCCTCTGCCCCAGGCGCTAGAGTGGCTCTGGTCGCGGCAGAGCGACGTCCCGGAGGGGCAGAGCATTGCCCCCTGGTGGGCAGAGCATCGCCCCTGGTGGGCGTGCCGGGTGGATCCTGGTCGGGCGCATGCGGGAGTCTGTCTGACTGTCTCTCCCCGTTTCCAGCTTCAGAAAAATACAAAAAAAAATAAAAAAATAATTTTCATTCAAATGGATTTCTTAAACATGATCTGTTTATGATTTGCCCCTTTGGCTGAGGTATACTGCTTGTAGTACCTCATTAGGTTTTGCCTTGGAGGGGTCTAGTAATACTGCATTTTTAATCTCATAAAGTTCATATGTTTTAGAAATATATATATATGGTTTACCGGAAAGTTCTGTTTGTTTTTGGAATAAAACAAAATACAAATTTTTCTGACTTAATTCATGTGGCACCCATCTTGAATATTTCCACACCAATCCTATCTTCCGAATATGGTCTGAAATAGTTTGCTGAGCTGAATTAAGCCTTTCTGTGATCTCCAATGTTGTCAGAAAAGGATCTTGCTCCAACATGGTCTTAACAACATTGTCATGTATCAAAGATGGTCATCCAGAACATGGCTTATCAGAAAGGTCGAAATCACCTGTTTCGAATTTTTCGAACCATCTTCTGCATGTCCTATCAGAAACTGTACCTTCACCAAACACTTTCAATAAATTTCTACATGCTTCTGTAGCATTTCTTCCTTTTTGAAATTCATAAAAAATACAGTGGCATAAATGAACTTTATCAGTAGCCATGGGTACACTATCACTTCACACATAAGACTAACGTGAATCAACTTTGTTTTAGTTAATTTGCTATGTCAGTATGTATACATTAAGTGATAAAAATAGAGAGGCATACATGCGCCAAATAAACATGTGCTTACGTGTTGTTGTGATAGAAACAGACAGAACTTTCCGGTAGACCATATATATATATTGGTCAAGAATATAAATGCACTTGGGAATTGGGTTTGGGCTTGAAGAAAATCAGAGTGTGATGTGCATGTGTGTTTGTGTGTGTGCGTGTGTGTGAGATAGTCACTGAACATATATTCAGTGACTATAGAAGGTTCAATAAAAAGGGTTAGATTTTATACCACTGCACACACAGGCTCAGGAACCAGCCAGCTTCTTCTCGTCTAATCAGGACACACAAACACCTCCAATACCTACTTGTCCTCTGCTACTCGCTCCCATGAACAGCCCGACAGTGTCTTCCAAACTTTTTGACCTTCCTCTACATTAGCAAATGCATTTTAAATTGTGACTTAGTCGAAACAAACCTCTATATGTACGGGAATTTATATGAATATACGCTACTTAATTGAACCAGAAATTTCACAAAGCCACACTTTGTCCTGATTTCTTATACTATACACTCTAGTGTTTTCCATCCCACCCTGTTTCATGGTTCCGTCCTTGCTTCCTTTTCCTCTCTAGCCACTATCATTACGTCGCCTGGGATATAATGTACGTGGTTGCCTGTTGGTTGCCGTCTCCTCTGCCTGGACCACAAGCAACGTGAGCCAGGGACGCTGATGGGCTCGCTCTCACTGCGCTCACAGAGCCTGGGACATTGCACAGTAAACGTGCTCGGTGGGTGAACAGTGAGGGGTAGTGCCCGTGTCATCCACGCCCACACTGCGTGTGCTGCTGTGAGCACAGGATCTCAGCACCTGACCCCGGGTCGTGGACACGGCCCCTGAGCTCCGTGGGAGAGGCACAAGCACACGCCGGCAGCGTAAGAATGGTAGAGGTACGTAGACCTTTCTGCAGCTCACGGCTAAGACCCCGTTCCCAGGATCCGCCCTCAGGGGACGCAGCCTCCTTCGAGATCCTGCCGAAGGATGGAGAAGCACAGATGTCTGAGAGTTCAGTCTGTGACCTAAACTTGGTCTGAGGGTGTCTGTGCCTCTGACCAGGAAGGCAGAGCCCCCCAAAAGCGGCAAACCAAAGGCCCAAGCAGCTCGCTTGTTTGCAAGAAGGTTGAATTTACCGTTCGAACAGGCAATCCTTGGGGGGTTGGCGGGGACGGCTCACTCTACAGAGCTTTTTAATTGTGTGAAATAGAAAGTGAAGCACCTATTCTGAACTAGAGATATACAGGTGGCCATAGTTCCAAGGACAAAACACTACCTGGCCTGCTTAGCATGAAAGAAAATTTAAGGAAAAATAAAAAGTAAGTTGTTCTGGGGATAGTGAACCGTGGCAGGAGGGTTAGGCCGCTGTACTTTGAAGGCTCCCCTGTCCGGCTGCCAGGAGCAGATCGGAATGCCTACGGGAGAGGTCCACGACTAACAGAGGAATTTCATGAGAAGCTGGTAAAGGGATGAAGAGCTCACACTAATTAAATAACCCACTAGAGGTTTTGTAAGATTAAAAAAAAATAGCAATGATACATATTAACTGCTCAAAAGTTGTCATGAATACTTACATTTTGGCACAAAGAAAGCCCTCTTGGAGCCTAAGGGACCAAAACAGCACAGAGCTGAGAAGAAGGAAACTGACTCGCAAGGGCAGCCCTCTGCACACAAAGGTGAGCCCCTCAGCAGCGACCGAGGGCAGCGGCTCCGAAGCCCCAAGAGCTGGAACGGAAGAGCACCGTTTGTGTTTGTGCGCATGTGTGAGACTCGCACTGAGGGACTCCTGGACACAGCTGGGGAACTTTGAGGGGCCAAGCTCCATCTGGGGTGGGTGGGTAGCTGCTCAGAGAAGTGTGAGCGGGCTCACATGTAAAAGCAAACCTCAGGCTGAGGCCAGGCACCCCTGGGGCGGCTGAGAATAATACCAGGAGCTCACACACGTGGAAATCAGTTCTGTCAATCTGGGGTCCCCAGTGGGTCGGGAATCAGTCTAGTCACTGCTGGTCCAGTCAGCTCCTCAAGGGGAAGAGGAGTGGGTGGGCCTTCATCTAAGAATTCCAAGGTGTGGTCTAAAGAGAGCCATTCATGCAGGCGTCCCAGATTCTCTGAGGAGTTTACCTAAGAAACTCTGGAACTGAGGAGAGTTGCACAACTGGAGAACCACTTTTAAGTGGAATTAAACATGATTGTTTCTGTTTACAAGAAAGGTTGCCTGGGGTCGTCAAAAAACAAAACTCACAAGTCCATTGACTGATTCTCTGTCATCATCAGCATATAATTTTGGTTGTAACAAGATAATCCTAGCATAGGAAGGGAAGGAGGGAGGGAGAGAAGGAGGGAGGAAGAGAGGGAGGGAGGGGAAAAGAAAGGAAATTGAAAAAGAAAAAGAAAAACTCAAAAGGAGAGAAAATCCCACTGCGTGACATTCTGAACAACTCAGGGTTTTCTCGGCAAGGCAAGTTGCAGAAATTTCTGTATAGCTGAGTAACAATGTGCCTATAACAAAAAGAGTGTTTCCACTTTGCATTTTGGTAATCATTTCTTTCCTTTTTTAAAGTAAAAACTTTAAACAATCTCTCGTTTTAATTTTGCTGCTTGGATCCCCTACTCTTTGAGGCACGACCCAGCTCTCAGCAGGGAGTTATCAACAACGCTAGGCCATCCGGTAGCCCCTGCTTCAGTCCAGCATTCTTGCTCAGCAGGTATAAGACCCGTCGCTCTTGTAACGCTGAAGGAGTGCACATGCTGTAACCATGTAAATGCAGCCATCTTTTTAAACATTATTTTAGATTTGAGTATCCTCCGAACTTCCACACACTCCGCCCTGGTTACAGCGCTGGCCCTGAACTCTGTTTTATTGGCATTTGAACTAAAGTATCATTGGAAAGGATTGAGGAAGGGGGGACTTGTGAAGCGATTAAGGTAATACAGGATAAATCTAACTGATGCTGAAGAGAGATTTCCAAGATCACCAGCTACCATCATTCCGCTACATTCAGCTCTGTCCTCAGCTCTCCTGCGCACATGCAGACGGTCTGCTGTGAGGAGATAAGTATTGCGTGGCACACCTACTGGCCAGACGGCAATAACTAGCTCAGGGAGAACACCGGCGAGTTGCTGGACAACTTCCTCAATAAACTGGGGGGGAAACCTGATCTGACAAAATGGTGCAAACCTTAGCTCTCACATTTGCCCTGGCTGTGCAGTGTGGAGAGGCAACCCATGTCCGTGTCCGTGGAGGATTATTCCATGAAGAACTAGCTCCCTAGCGACTTGTTTTTTTCTTCTATCTCGGTGTTACTCCACAACAAAACGTTTGTTCACAGACTGACCTTCAGTCACTTACAACTGCACAAAGAACCCCTAGACAATGTCAGTGTCTAAATACAACGGCCAGAGGAACAGAGGGTGGGGATGGGGAGGCCCCTGGAGGGGGTGGGAAGAAGAGTGCCCGCAGCAGGGAAGGGGCTTGGCGGGAAGCAGGGCATTGTGGTCCATGGTCGATGCAGGAAAAGGGCAGAGTGTGGCAGGGAAGGGTACCGATAGGGCGATAGGGCGTGTGGAGACGCAAGGACCAAATCCCTCCTGAGTCTCTGAAGACCCAGCTCTTCTGTAGTCACGGCTTTAATTCATAACAAGAGGAAATCCTCCGTTCCCAGCTACTGCTATCATGCCCACTTTTTGGATGAGGGGAGCCCGTAAAATGAAATCATCGACCCCTACTCGGGAGGGGAAGACAACAGCTTCCCACTTATGTCAGCACACATTTCAGAGAGGAGGAGATAAGGGACGCTTTCTACCTGCTGGGTGCCAAATAAAGCTCAGTTACATTCCGTAGGAGCTCAGATTCAGAAAGGAAAGTCCTGTCGTGACCCTCAAAGCAACCCCGGAGGTCTACGGGGAGACTCGACAATGCCCCAGTTCACTGGGAAAGAGCAAAGGGCGTGCGTTCCCAAACTGCAGAGCAGTCGGGAGAGAAAGCATTGTCCCGGGCCCCCACGCATTGCTTTCTTTCCCACACTGAATCGTGTTTTCCTATCTATTTTTGCAAATGTTTCATTGCCACTAGAGGCTGGAGAGTCCATTTTCTGACACGGCTGGAGAGCAGATTGTTACGGGACCAGGGGGTTCCTTCCCTGAGGAGTCAGTCCTTTTTCTCAACACTCCAGATTGTCTCGCAATCCTTGGAAGCACAGAATACAAAGCCCTGCAGTGCTGCCATAATAGACTGCGATTAAACCTCGGCTGAAATTTCCCCCACAAAGCAAGGTATCACATAAAGTATCCAAAATCAGGGGTTTGGGGGGGAAAACAATCATTCACTTGTTCAACCAAAAAAAAGGTTTCTAGATCTAATTGTCACCTGCAGTGCACACCGTACAAAGGTTGCTGGCTACAAGACAGAGCTGTATAAATAGCATGACAAACAGCTGCGGATTTCAATTACTCCATGATCATCAGTGTATAGAATAAAGAGGCAATTTTGCAGAGGAGAAACCACAGGGAATACACAGGACTGACAACTGCCTGGAATTCAATTTGCCGAAGTGATATTGAAATATGGGGGAGAAGTCGCAGTACGCTGATTAAGTTTCAAGCCGCTGCATTACTAATACTGTCTCATGAACCTGTATGCTCTGTTGTCACCATAGCAACATGATCATCAGAGCCCTCCTGAAAACAGGCTCCACCACGGACTGTTCATTTACATTTGTGATAAATGCTGGAAAAGTCAGGTGTGTTAATAAGCCAGGTCTCTCGCAGACCCTGGTATCTTAGAAAAATTGCAAAGAGCAGAAAATATTGTTTTTCTATACCTTCAGTTATTGGACACATATGAACAAACAAACAGGTAAGAAAGATAAATGAATAGGAGAGCCAATGTTCATCCAAGTAGAAATAAAAGCAGAAAATCTGTTTTCCTGTAGCACTGGTGATATTTAGATTTGCCCAGAGGATGAGGAAAGTTGATATTTGAAGGAAAGGTCTCACACACACACATACACACACACTCTCTCTCTCTCGCTCTCTCTCTCTCTCAAGATCACTTGACAGTATTAAAATGAATGTTCTCATATCACATAAATGTGGATGGGGGGAGCTTTGCATGACTAAAGTTTCACTCTCTGATTATATTTACTGTGCTTCAGGAATGAATATTACATTTTTGACAAACTGGACTTATTAATTTGACTCATTATACAAATTGCTCATTCTCAAAATTTTTATTTTAATTTCCTTAGTTTTAGAACTGTTGATTTCAAAGTAAAAGTAAAATAGAAAAAAATACCATTTCTGGCTTTTTATTTTTATTAAGATCTGCTTTCCTGAGAGAAGGATTAACACAGAAATACTAGAATCAGACTTGGGAAATATGCTATTTTTTTTTCTGCAAAATTAATCAGATGTGAAAAATATCTCAGCATTAAATTTTAAATTATTTGCTTTTTCAGAAACAGCAAATAGATATGTTCCCTCTAGGCATCCTAAATGTCGAATATTTTTCTGGTATTTCCAGACAGTGTCCTCTGTTTCCATGGGAGGACACCTTCTTTGACCCTGTCAACCCAGAGGTTTCTTAGCATCCATAGCCATGAGACAATCTCTCCTCAGGCTTGTGTGGTACTACAAGTTGGCATTGAGAAAAGTTTATCCTTTTGCACTATATCCAAAAAAAAAAAAAATCTGTTTCCCAGATACTTTGCTCATTGTAGTTCAAGCAAAGTTCACTCTTAGCAGGATACTACAATAAAAATGTCCAGAAGCAAAGACTGTTGTGCAATGCATTGTTACATTGTTAGCATCCTATATAGAGAGCCGTTACATTGTGTCACCATAATACAGTAATGCAGCCGTTTTCATTCCAAGAGACCCATACCTCACGTGAAGGAGTGGTCAATAACAGACACCCGAAAGGAAAAGCAGCACAGCCTCTAATGATTCTACCTGCCTCTTGTTTGGGCAGATTTCCCAGCCTGTATTACCAGCCTATGCACGCATGCCCACACACATCTCCCATCACTGTGTCTGACTTCCTCATCCTCCAAATGCTTCCTTGTTCTTTGGAAAGTAGCAATGTTCAGATAAAAATATAAGGGACTTGGAATCCATTCAGCTGGAGCTGAAACTCGGTTTCTAGCTCTGTAACATTAGGCAGGTCAGTCATTTGACATTTTGCATCTAATTTTCCATGTATATAAAACAGGGATCACAACTAGCCCACACAGCGAAAGATTAGATGAGCTAATATGCTGAGTGTCCACCTGCCTGCCACATGGTGAGCACCTGGTCCAGGTTGGCTCCTTCCTCCTGTCTTCCTTCAGTGCGCCTGACACATCCATCATGCTCCCCTGTGCAGCAAAGTGCCCTTCAGAGCTTCCCTCTCCACTATTCTTTATAAAAACTTTCCTGAGCAACCCTCTCAACCATGTCACCAGCCCTAATGCCCACCTAAGCCTCACCCGTCAGCTAGACAGTTTGGTTGTGTCCTATTTCTTTTTTCTCTGCAGTCCAATGTCCCCAATCACCCTTTCCTCCCCCACCATCACCCTGCCCTCCTTGCTTCCTACCACCCAACCCCTCTCCCTGGGAGAATCCAGATCCCTTCTTCTCCAGCAAGACAAAGAAGGTGGAAAACTTTCCCAGAGAGACAGCATCCCAAGTGGGAAAATCATTATCTTGAAACTCTCCGGAAAACCCTGGTGGGTATATGAAACACTGCGGGAAGGTCAGAATCGCTAAAAGGCAATCTGAGTTTGGACCCACTCTCTGGTGAGGAAGAGAAGGCAAGTTGGACATTAACACTGGGGGAAAAAGCAAGATAATCAAATACTGGGCACAACTTTCCCAGATAGAAGCTGTTCACAAAATGCTCATCACCACTGTAGACAAAAGAACCTACTTTCTCTTTCCTCAACACATGCGTGAGAAAGAGTCAGAAGAGATTAACTGAGCAGGGAGAGCCATTGCCCGCCTCCAAACATTCCAATTTCCCTGAGTCTCAGTCCAGTAGGTCTGCGATAATAAAAACCTCACAGCCTGGGTGGCTTAAACAACAAATGTTGCCCTCCCCAGCTCTGGAGCCTGGGAAGTCAAAGATCAGGACATTAGCAGCCTGACCAGGTGGTGGCACAGTGGATAGAGCGTCGAACTGCAATGTGGAGGACCCAGGTTTGAGACCCCCAAGGTCACCAGCTTGAACGCGGGCTCATCTGGTTTGAGCGAAGCTCACCAGCTTGGACCCAAGGTCGCTGGCTCGAGCAAGGGGTCACTTGGTCTGCTGAAGGCCCACGGTCAAGGCACATATGAGAAAGCAATCAATGAACAACTAAGGTGTTGCAACAAAAAAACTAATGATTGATGCTTCTCATCTTCTCATCTCTCTCTGTTCCTGTCTGTCTGTCCCTATCTATCTATCCCTCTATCTGACTCTCTCTCTGTCTCTGTAAAAAAAAAAAAGAAAGAAAGAAAGACACTAGCAGGTTTGGAGTCTGGTAGGGACCTGCTTCCTGGTGCTCTCTGTGTCCCCTCAGGGCAGAAAGAGGAAGGGAGCACTTTCCAGTCCTTCTATAAGGGCCCTAATCTCGCTGATAAGGGCTCACCCTCATGACCCAAAGGTTCTGCCTCCTAACACCATCACATTATGGGTTAGGTTTCAATAGATATCATTTTCCCTGTATTCCTCTTGCTGGACTTCTCCCTACTAATGACACCTTCTCGGTGAATTTTTTCGGAGATTGAGTCTATTTGACCTCTGTCTTTTCTGGCATCGTTTGCTCCTCTGCAATTGCACAGAGGTGCAAATGACTTCCTAACGTGCATCTCAGGCCCAGGCCCCTCACCTGTGTAGGTCCAGTCACCACCTGTGTGACATCGACATCGCCATTCTGGTGACCCGGTGAACTTCAGATTCTGTATATTCAAAACAAGGCACCATCCTATCTCTGATGTAGCTGATGACCACGCTTCCCTGTCAGGGAAAGCCTAGCCCCTCCTCTTCATCATCATCATGGATCTGATGAGGGGGGGAAGTGTTCCTATGCCCTTTCTCTCTCTTCAGTATATTACTCTGAGCCAAATCAAGTTTCCTGACTGTACTTGAGCCACGATGGGTATTGGGGGTGACACGGCCTTAATGGCTTCCATATGTGGGAGTAGCGCCTCTCTCTGGCTCTCTCCAGTGCCCCACGCCCCCCATCCTGAGGCTGAGCCAGGACCTGCACCCTTGGAAAAAACCTTGTTCCCCTGGTGCTGTCAGGTCACCTGACATTCTTTGTGTCCAGGTGGGGTTAGATTTGGAAACAGATGGAGGAAGAGCACCGTTTGTGCTGGGCCAGGTGCAGAGCCCTGTGCCGTTGGCCATGTGCCATTACTTCTTGTGCATATCTCTCCCTTGGGATCTCATGAGAAAAGAATTAGCTGTGGGCTCGAGGAGGAAGTCAGGCATTATGAGATTCCCAGGTCAGATGCTGAGCGATTGAGCAATCCCGTAAAATGCTCACTCACATTGCTCATCGGGCTTGCATGTCAAGGCCTGGCTCCAGGATGTCTATGCCAGCGATTCCCAGCTGGGGTGTGTGGTGGACAAACTACGTGTGAACCTGAACTGCACTATAAACACCTCCATGAATTCAGTCAGGCTACTTTCCCTGTCCAAGACTCAGCAGTAAAATGGGGGATTTTTTTTTTGTGTGTGTGTGTGTGTGTGTGAAGATGAAAAGAGATGATCCAGAAAGTAGCAAGTAATCAATAAATGTTCGTGATGACTTTTAGGCCTGTGTCCCAAGATTATTCCATTTCTTCTCCAACAATTGCACTTTCAGACTTTCCTAGACCACTTAATATACACAATTATGAATTCATAGAACATTAATATTACTACCCTTGATGGTTTTCTAATTTCCCATGTATTAATCTTGCCTCTAACAAAGCATTCGAATCTCTTTGTAGGCAAAAAGTTTGAGTCTCTTTGTGGGTCAAGGTTAAAGCTCATCCTTTTTGGAAGACCCCAAGACTGACCAGCACAGTACCTGTGGACCTCAATATCCTATGATGGGTTAACATAGCAACATAACCCAGGGTCTCACTTTAATCATGTTGTCAATTTTTTTTATTTTTTTTTTTTGTAACTAAAGATGAAAAAGGGGAAGCTAGCACAGGGACATCAGCTTTCATCCTAAAACTTCCTGGGTTGTAGCTATTCTTACTACAGAATAACTCTGAAGAGAATTAAAGATACAACCATATATTCACCTAAGCTTGGGTAAGTCTGGAAAAATAAAGTTTAAGATGTATCCAGACCATGGTTTCAAATGATGCCACATCACTAAAAATTAGGGATGAATCAATCCAGGACACAACCCCAAAAGGAAGCGAACTCATATTGAACAAGTGAGATCAACCGTACATCAAGGTGAAGGAGTAGACTCACATGAGGCAGTAACGACCAACAACTTTTGCTTTGTTGTATGATGATTGCTGGAGCGAACAGTCCCGATAACTAACACGCCCAGGTAACATCGGTCAAATTGTGTTGTAACAGATATTATTTCATTGAATGCATATATTTGAACTCCATGAAACATAATTTCATGGAGCTCAGCAAAATATTTCTGAGAATCTTCCCAGTTGGAGTCTGGCTGGACATATGCATGAACTCATGTTTGGGGAGCAGAAGGAAGGTGAGTGTTAATAGCTTCCCATTTCTCTTTTACTCTGATTGACCTTTTCAAACCGGAATCTTCACCATTTTCCAGGAAGGACTCTCTTCACAAACAGCAGGGGCGTCCTTCAGCTCTGGGAGGAGAACCGGTGCAGAGAGAGCCGATTCCCTTTGTCATCACACGGCAATTACAGGGGGAAATAAAATAAATGCCCTGCTGCAGAGGACAAGGCATTATTATTTTCAGTGTTGTTA
This sequence comes from Saccopteryx leptura, assembly GCF_036850995.1. Taxonomy (NCBI): domain Eukaryota; kingdom Metazoa; phylum Chordata; class Mammalia; order Chiroptera; family Emballonuridae; genus Saccopteryx; species Saccopteryx leptura. Next base: position 204,467,301 of record NC_089503.1, on the reverse strand, counting down.
TTTGGGCAATCTGTTTTTCTCCTTGGACCTTAATCAAACTGTAATCATGCCAAAGAGCCCAGAGCATACTTTTGAGAAGAAAAATGGCCGAGTGTGCATGCCAGATCACCACTGCCAGGGGAGTAACTCTTCTCGCTCGTGTGACAGAATGTGAGCCCCGACAGTACATCAGGCCTCAACGTGCTCCATGTGGTTGGGCAGCAAAGAGGAGCAACGCAAGGTCAGGCCGTGTTCATAGAGGCACCCGTCACAGAGAAGGGGAAGGATGCCCGTCACCCTGAGACGCACAGTCTGGTGAGAAACGCCGTGCTCTTCCCAGCTCTGGCCACCTGCCCAGGTTCTGAACAGACTCGCAGGGGAGTTGCCCACGTGGCCGGGGTAAGACTGGAAAGTTGTAGAGGGCTGTGGCACACACTCTGTGGGCTGCCCAGGATGCAGCGGTGCAGTGGCACTTCCCCACACGCAGGGACAGAGGACACGTGGAGGAGAAAGAGGGACAGTGCAGGGTGCCCAGAAGCAAAATCGCAGCAGTGGTGTGATAAACTTGGAGCACAGGGAAACTTGAGCTGAGCATCAAGGGGGAGCTGGCTCGCTGTGAAGCCCACCGGACCATCCTCCGGCCTCTCCCAGAAAGAGGTCTGAGCTCTGTCACCTGGGGTCGTTGACTCTGGCCTGTCCAAAAGCACTCCGAGAAACAGTGTGAGGAAGCAGCCTGCCTTGGGGCAGAGAGTCAAGAGGACCTAGCAGTTCCTTCTCTCTTTCTCTCTCTCTCTCCCTCTCTCTCTCTCTCTCTCTCTCTCTCTATATATATATATATATATATGTTTATATACATATATACACAGACACAATATATATATAGTGTGTGTATATATATGTATATATATACATATATATATATAATTTGTGACATAAACATCACATCCTGATGGGACCTGAAGATGGCAGCAGAGTAGGCGGATGCACAGACACCCAGCTCTCACCACCAAACTGGAATACAAATCAATTTAGGAAAAATCAGAGGAAAAACCAACTCTGGACTACAAGAACAGCTCTCAAAAACCAAGGAGCAAAGAAGAAGCCACAACAAACCTGGTAAGGAGCGCCTGAATCTCCCCTGCTTACAGGAACGGAGGGGGGGGTGAGGCTGAGAGCCCAGAGGGGATCTCACCCCAGGGAAAAGAGCAAAAAATACTGCTCACAGCCACTTGCCTGGCTACCAGAGAGCGAGGTGTGTTGAAAAGACCAGCTTATCTCCCAAGTGGAAAGGAAAGAGAGAGGGACAGACTGTGAGGGGCTGAGATGATCTAAAAAAAGCTGACTCATCCATGCTGGAGGTGGCCATAGCTGGGGGAGGGACTGATCCTTCCCCACAAAACAGTACTGAATTGCTTCCAGATCAGAGATCTCCAGACATCTCTCCAGCTCCAATCACACAACAAGACACAGCTGAAAACAAGAAGTGGGGAGGACAGGCAATAACTCAGGTCTCCATGGAGATCTAAGATACACCTCCCCCTACTGAAGCTGAGAAAACACCCTGCCCCCAGAGAGATTAGTTGGTGGAAGAGGCCTTCAGAGTCTCAGGTTACACTCATCCCATTCCTGGATACAGTTTCAAGGAAGCCCCTGCTGAGATCAGTAACAAGACTATCACCTGTTAAGAAAACAAACAAATCAAGACTTCAAAGCTGCCCAAATACAAAAGTGGATTACAAATAATAGCTGATACCAACCCAAGAAGACCTAGAAATAACACAACTGAAAACTGGAGGCAGACAACACCAAGCCTAGACTCAACCAACTCTACAAACAAAACACAGACAATGAGAAGACAAAAAAGTGCAATCCAAATGAAACCTCAGGAGATGAACTGAGTAATATGGAAATAATCAAACTTCCAGATGCAGAGTTCAAAATAATGATTGTAAGGATGCTTAGGGATCTTAGAACAACAATGGATGGTCATTATGAACACCTAAATAAAGAAATAGCAAGTATAAAAAAGAATCAGTCAGAAATGACAAATACAATATCAGAAATAAAGACCACAATGAAAGGAATTAAAAACAGGATAGATAGAGCTGAGGATCAAATCAGCGAGTTGGAGGACAACTGGAATGAAGGCATGAAAGCAGAGAAGAAAAAAGAGACTTAAAAAGTCTGAGGAAACTCTTAGAGAGCTCTGTGACAACATGAAGAGAAATAACATCTGCATCATAGGGGTTCCTGAAGAAGAAGAAAAAGAACAAGGGATAGAGACTTTGTTTAATCATATCATAGCTGAAAACTTCCCTAAATTAATGCAGGAGAAACTCTCACAAGTTCAAGAAGCACAGAGGACTCCATTAAAGAGAAACCCAAAGAAACCTACACCAAGACACATCATAATTAAAATACCAAAGCTAAGCAATAAAGAGAAAATATTAAAAGCTGTGAGAGAAAAAAAAAGCTATCACCTATAAAGGAGCCCCCATAAGGATGACATCCAACTTCTCAACAGAAATACTTGAGGCCAGAAGGGAATGGCAAGAAATATTCAAAGTAATGCAGAACAAGAACCTACAACCAAGACTACTTTATCCAGCAAGGCTATCATTTAAAATCGAAGGAGAAATAAAAAGCTTCCCAGACAAAAAATAACTCAAGGAATTCATTACAACCAAACCAATGCTGCAGGAAATAATAAGGGGCCTGTTGTAAACAGATCAAAGTGGGAAAAAATATAGCAAAAAAGAATACAGCTTTAAAGAATAAAATGGCAATAAACAACTACATATCAATAATAACCTTAAATGACCCAATCAAAAGCTGCGTGGATAAGAAAACAGGACCCGTACATATGCTGTCTACAAGAGACACACCTTAAAACAAAAGATACACATAGATTGAAGGTAAAAAGATGAAAAAAAAACATTTCATGCAAATGGAAATGAAAAAAAAGCTGGGGTAGCAATACTTATATCAGACAAATTGGACTTTAAAACAAAGGATATAGTAAGAGATAAAGAAGGCCACTACATAATGATAAAGGGAGTAATCCAACAGGAAGATATAACTATTATAAATATCTATGCACCTAATATAGGAGCACCCAAATATATAAAGCAGACTTTGATGGATTTAAAGGGCAAGATCAACAGCAATACTATAATAGTAGGGGGTTTCAATACCCCACTAACATTACTAGATAGATCCTCAAGAAAGAAAATTAACAAAAAAACAGCAGACTTATTGGACACACTAGATCAACTCGATTTAATAGATATCTTCAGAACCTTTCACCCTTAAGCAGCAGAATGTACATTCTTTTCAAGTGCTCATGGTACATTCTCTAGGATAGACCACATATTAGGGCACAAAAGTGGTCTCAACAAATTTAAGAAGATTGAAATCATATCAAACACTTTCTCCAATCACAACGGCATGAAACTAGAAATGAACCACAACAGAAAAGCTCAAAAATTCTCAAACACATGGAAACTAAATAGCAGGTTGTTAAATAATGAATGGATTAAGAATGAGATCAAAGAAGAAATAAAAAAATTCCTAGAAACAAATGACAATGAGCATACAACAACTCAAAATTTATGGGATACAGCAAAAGCAGTACTGAAAGGGAAGTTCATAGCACTACAGGCAAACTTTAAGAAGCTAGAAAAAGCTCAAATAAACAACCTAACCCTGCATCTAAAAGAACTAGAAAAAGAACAGCAAGTAAAGCCCAAATGTAGTAGAAGGAAGGAAATAACATCACATCCCTACATCGCCTCCAAATGGGCTGCCCATGGGCCGAGGTCATGATGAGAGCCAGCCACGGAGCATGGGGTGTCCTCTGGAGGATGGAGGCTGGGGCCCAGCCCCGGCACCACAGCCTCCTGACTGCAGCTCCTCGCTGGCCCTCCCTGGCCCCATTCAAGTTACAATTGGATGGTTTTTCCTGACAGGCCAGGTGAAAGCCTCAAGTTCTCAGCATTGCACAATTGTGGTTTTGTGTGTGTGTGTGTGTGTGTGTGTGTGTGTGTGTGTGTGTGTGTGTGTGTGTGTGTGTGTTTTACAATGAGCTATGAATACTGCATGGTTTGGGTGTATGTTTTTGTTTTGTCTTGTTTTGTTTTTAATTTGATTTTTGCCTCAACAGATACCAAGGGAACAAAGAGCTAGGAAGTAATTGGAAAATAACAACAGACAGAAGCAGGTTGTTTTCGGCGTGGGATGTGATGCAGCCACTGCTGACCAAACAAAGCCAATCACTTAGTATAACAAGCCCCTTTCAGTGCAAGAAAACATCAGTCCCTCGGTGTCCTCAGAGCCGCCATGTACCTACAGGTGGGCACAGGCCCTGGGAGCCCCTCCCAAAACAAACCCCCAAGGGCTCAGTGGGCACTCCCTGGATTCTCCATGCAGGTCCCCACTTCCAGAGCACCTCCTGGTCCTCAGTTGTGACTCATTAAGAAAATGGGAATTTGATTAGAAAACTAGGCATCATGTTGCTATGTCAGTTATAATATTGTTTCAATGTAGTTTATGGAAGTCACTCTTGATACCACAACATTGTACCTTACATGTGATTCCACATTCTATCTCATCACACACCAGCATTGCGTGTCCACCCAGTGACCACCTTTTTCATCCTGCCCGCTTCCTATTCAGACCACGAGAACACTTATTTTCTAACAACTCTCCCTCCTTCCCCCAGCAAGTGCGCTAGTCCTTGAAAAATATAAAATAAAATAAATGTAATGTTTCTCTGCAGGCCTCATCTATGTTCTGCAATCTCTCAAGTCCCAAAAGAGAACCTACTCGCAAGCTTATTTAATAATCCTGTAATATTGATCACTTGTTTCTGTTTTGCAAAATTCCACATACGCCGTATCATTCATTTTATCCAGCATCCAGCACATATTCAAGTAAGCAAATAACATATGACAGGCACCGTGTTATCCCTAAAACTACAAAAAATAACTGCTACTGTCGCAGCATCAAGGTGCTCACCACCTAGCTGGCAAAACTGACTAGGCAGAGAACAATGATGAACGTGCCACGTGACAAGAATGACCAACTGCCATGGGTGTCTAAAGAAAGGGACAGCTGACTCTGCAGAGGTTGCCGTGAGAACATGGAAACATCTAACTGAACTTAATCTCTGTTCTTACAAATTTGACCTAACTTTCCTTTTTTCTAACCTCCATCCTAAGACTGGCTTGCAATATGCACATTTTAGTCTTCCAACAGAAGCTGACTGTGTTTTTCCCAAAGTTTCCAAAGTAGCAACTGGTTTCACAGACACAGCGTCGAGACAGTCATGTGGGGTTGAGACCATCTGGATGTTGTAGGGACTGAACCCAGTTCAGTCCTCTATACAAACTTTAAATCTTCAGGGGGGCAGTGGCAGGTACAGGGATCCTCCCTTATGGCCACCCAAGAAAAGTCTTATACAAGGTGGGGCAAAGTAGCTTTCCAGATTTTTTTTGTATGGAATATAATACAATAATTAATACAAAATAATACAAGACTAACCTGTGTAGCCCTGGCCGGTTGGCTCAGTGGTAGAGCGTCGACCTGGTGTGCGGAAGTCCCGGGTGCGATTCCCGGCCAGGGCACACAAGAGAGGCGCCCATCTGCTTCTCCACCCCTCCCCCTCTCCTTCCTCTCTGTCTCTCTCTTCCCCGCCCGCAGCCAAGGCTCCATTGGAGCAAAAGATGGCCCGGGCGCTGGGGATGGCTCTGTGGCCTCTGCCCCAGGCGCTAGAGTGGCTCTGGTCACAACAGAGCGACACCCCGGATGGACAAAGCATGGCCCCCTGGTGGGCGTGCCAGGTGGATCCCGGTCGGGCGCATGTGGGAGTCTGTCTGACTGCCTCCCCATTTCCAGCTTCAGGAAAATACCAAAAAAAAAAAAAAAAAAAAAAGCCCCAGGCACATCATAACCTGTGTTCTGTGTACTTACAACTGTAAACCTGCCCTTGGCCCAGGCTGTATGTACGTTCCCTTCTTGCTGAACCTCCACCCAGCAAGTTCGAGTGTCGGCCTCTTTCTCTGGTCTCTCCTTCCCTCCGTGTACAGGGGCCAACTTAGCAACCAATGGGCCTCAATCCCACAGAACAGCCCCACCCTCGAGATCACCTACTCCTAGTCACCTCCCAAAGGCATCTACCTCTCAATAGCATCACATTGGGAAGTTAGGACATCAACATATGAATTTTGAAGAGACACAACTCAATCTATAGCAATAACATACTTCTCACAAAAATTAGGGGATATTTCAAAATGAATATGAAGCTATCAAATATCTCCTAATTTTGTGAGCAGTTGTATATTTATAAAGTCATACACACACACACACACACAAAACTTCATTCCCATTTACTTTTTTCTATTACTCTATCTACCCTCTTCAAACAAATACTGGAGACCTAAGAGAGTTCTGCTTGTATCATATTTAGAACTTGAGATAAGGAAACTGGTGAACGCCATTGCTCTAGGGCTGGGACCCATTGCTCTAGGGTGGGGTGGCATCGGATACATTATTTAAGTAAAATGAGACAAAGTGGCTTACCGCCATATAATTGAATTTTGTTCTCTGAATTTCATGTTGAAAATACATCATCACACTAAAAAACATTAATCCTAAGAGACAAAGTTTCTGAGCAGCCTTAGGCATGTGTCTTCGGCAGGGCTCACTTTTCTATCTGTTCACACCCGGCTACAGTGTCATGCCACGATAAATGGCAGCCTTCGAGCCATTGGCACATTTTCATACTTTAGGGATTACTCTCAACCACCACCTCCCACAAGATCTGGAGAAAAGCGACCAAAATGATTTCCAAAAACTAACAGAAAACCATCATACTGTATAGCCTCTAAGAGCTAGGTCTAAAAGGGAATTACAATAGTAATAATAAACAATTGGATGTGGGTACTTTGATATAGTTTAAAAAGCAATTTCAGGGTTTATCAACTGTATTTATAGTCCACATCATGACCCTTTCTGTGATTTTTCTCTGCAAAGTTCCAAACAAATGGTCAATCAACTTGTTTCGGAATACTGCCAGAACTGAGAATTCGCCACCTTGCATAGGCTTTCATTCCTTCATGTGGAGGGCTCTGGTTGTTAGAATCTTCTGTGTAATGCTCCAAAGCAAAGTCCCAGCCACTGCCACTCTTTGTTCCTTTTTCTGACCACTGCGTCTCACAAAATATGTGCAACCTCTATGTTGTCCTTTTGACATCCCCTTAGCAAGCCAGATCTTCTACCGTATTGAGAAGCCATAATTCATCCCTGTAAGTACCGATGATAACAATGGCTAACATTTATGAAACCCTTGCTATATGGGACTCTGTTTGAATATTTTATTTATATTGTTATTCCTATTACCTTATGTGAATCCTTAAAACAACCCACTGAGGTATATGTTAATTTGATCCTCAAAAGGCACGCAAAGCCATTATGGGGACCCAGGCTTCAGACTCCAGAGCCTACCCTTAGTGACCAGGCCACAGTCTTTTTCTACTACCTTGGCACATTTCTAATCTGCCCTATACATCCCTGTGAGGTTAGGGTGATCTGTTTCCAACCTGTCAATCAGCATGGACGGCCTCCAAGACCCACACAAGATGTGCCGTCATGCAAGGCAGTGTAGGAAATGCAGATGCCAGGAATTCCACTCCAGACTCTGCCAATGGGGCTCCATGAAAGGAAGAAAGGGAAGATTCAAGCATCAATATGATTTATATCTCCTCAAGTGATCCTAATGGGCCCCCAGTGTGCCAGGGCAAATATTTATAAGCTTTAGTGTTTGCAAAAATTATCTTAAATTCCGAATCAGGAGCGTAGCTCGGGGTTCAGAAACTGATGTTTTCATCAGGGCTGATCCTCGGTGATTTGGATTCAGGCTGCACTGAACAGTTAGAAATTCTTGTCCACATGCCCCAACATGCCACGGAGTGAAGACGTCTGAGCACAGGCGAAGGTTTTCCACATCATCGACATGGTCAGGACCACAGTAGTCAGAAAGTCGAATTCACTTTCTTATCCCCCCCATAACTTAGACTTCACTGAAGCACGTGACAGGAACAGATATCAGACACGCCGTGCGCTTCACTCACACAGACACGCTGAAGGCAAGTTTACCTGCGGTGAGTACAACCGCCCACAATGACAGTACAAAAGATGCGCTTTCGAAAATTATTTACAGCAGGCTACCTTTTGACAGTTCTTAAAATATCACCGTTATGTACACTCATATCTTTTCACATTCCATACAATATTTTTATATAAATAAAATCTGCTGACTTCCAGTCAATTCAACAAACATAGTTAGTGCACCTGCTGACCAGGCACTATGTTAAGGGGCAGGAGGAGGAGGAGGCAGGGAGAATTGCGAAGATGAATAGCACACGGCCCCTCCCTTCAGAGCCCTCGCGTCCGTGGCCTGACCCTACCTTCGCATTAAGGCAGCCGGAGAGATGAGGCTGGATGGCCGGAACCCCTCAGCACAGTGTGAAACATCACAGCTCTGCGCACGGGCGGGGAGCTGCACTCGTTCACCTCATTCCTGCCCCAGCACTCGCTACTTCCAGAACAATCCCAACAGCTGATTCCCTTCTGGCTTTTCTTCCCTAGACTCAGATCTTCATTCGTTCCTCGGACACCTGTCCCCCCCTTCTGCCTACTCATGCACGACCTGGATTCGCCCCTGAATCCTGCCATCTCTGACCGCTCCTGGCGTATCCCAACCAATGCGATTCGTTTCCACGTGTACAGTTCTTTCTAAACAGACCCAGAGCCTCAACGGGACTGTGGTGCAGTTCACAGTCTACCAAGGGGCATGTGCAGACATATCCACAATTCATCCTAAGACAGAATGTGTTGTGAGGCTCTAAGAAAACAAACAGAAACGCCTACTGGAGAGAAGGATTCTTTCCGAGTAGGATGACAGAAGGCAGCTTCATGGAAATGTGATGCTTGTGATTTATCTTCGCAAAGGAAGTTATGGAGAGTTCAGAGCAATCTGCATGAATGAGACAGAATGAATAAAAGAACGGCACAGGGGGAAGTATGGGACATGGTCAGGTTAAAGAAATCTGTTGGAGGAAAGGAGAGATGGTTGGCAAAGGCTCAAATCATCCTTGAAAAGGAGTTCTGTGTGGTTTGAGTTCCATGATAAAGAACTTGGACTTGATGCCCTTTGGAATAAGCCATTCAAGGTCTTTCAATAAGAAAGGGATAGAATCAGTTATGCTTTGAGAATAATACTTTGGCTGCAGTTTAAAAGACACATGGGAATGGGGGGTGACTAAGAAACAAACCCCTGGAAACCATTAGAAGCACTTGTATGTATTCTCAGAAAGGGAGCTGATGCCCCCCAGTGCCCCAGCCCTCTCTCCACTAGTCCCCCTGCTCGCCCCTCTGAGAGGGACTACACCGCCAACTGACTGACCCCCTTGGCCTCTAGACCTCCTGTTAGGTTCAGCCAATGGCGGACCCGCAGAGAGCAGGGAAGTAGGAGGTAGGCTGGAGAGTATATACCGGGGTCAGCAGAAAGTGGCTTGCAGTCAAGAGTTAAAAGAAACATAGAGTTTATTCCTGACCCATTATTTATTAATTATTGTAATCATTTCCATACAAAAAGCTGTAACTCCGCTTTTGCCCACCCTGTATTTCCTGCACCTCCGCAGGCAAGTACCGAGTGCCCTTGACCCGGGGTGCTGACCCAGAGCACAACAAGGCAGGACAGTGCTCCGGAGGGCACCAGCCGAAGAGGCTCTTCCTTGCTGGGGAGATAAGAGCTGTGGTCATGCAGCGTGGTGTCTGAGTTAATTCATCCATGTTAGATTGTTGAGGCAACTGTAGAACGTTTCTGAAACTCGACCTGTGTCTGATAGCAAAGGGCTTTGACTTGTGATACAGACTCCTGTCCAAACAACTTGTTGTAGAGATCAGAGGGCACACAAGTTTACAGTCAGATGTGGCACAGCTTCCGGAAACAGCAGCCCAGGACCCGGGAGCTGCAGTCACAGAAAGGAGGCTTTCTTTAAGTTCAGGAGACGGACCTGCGGACCTGTGACTGTTTCTATCATGGAGGCAAAGGCGGAGCCAGAGAGGAAAGCCCTGAGAAGAGGCAGTGGGAGGCGCTGAGGCTGCGGTTCTGGGAGCAGAACTGTAGGAGAGAACGTTTGGAGTCTTCTGTGTGGGTCTATAGAGCAGTCTATTGAGACAGATCAGACAGTACCTAAAGGACAGGTGGCTTATTTGTTCTAAATGCAGCAAGAGGGAACAGCTTGCTTAAATCTTCGCTGCAGCAGCCTATAATTTCACAAGCACTCATACAATCCCTTTGACAGCTGTGCTGTGTGTTCATTACGCTGTCACTGTGTACTTAGGGCGGCGAGAGTGCCTGGTGGGAGACAAGCTGGGGAAGGGCGAGTGGTAGAGGGGTTTTTTGGTGGATTTTTTTAAATCTCTCTAATTGGTTTAAAGCAATCAAGAAAAGCAGGAATTCTCTTTTCCTGAAAATATTCAAATTGTCTATTTCACACACTATTCCTCTTTATTTTTTAAAGAAAGAGAAAGTTAATCTTCCATGATTTACTTGAAGTTAGCGATGACAAGTATTGCTTTTGACCATCCTTATCACATTCCTGAGAATATATTAGGAGTGGAAAAGAAAATTGAATGGCCATGTGGTGGGGGTGGAGGGGGAGTGTAGAATTGTAGAATTTTTTTAAAGCACTCATGTTAAGTCATAGAAGGAGAGCTGAACAAAAATTTAAAAATAACTTTTCATATCTGAATTACAAAAAAATGGGATCCCCCCCTTAATTTCAGAAAGAAAACATGATAAATGCCATACAAGGGAAAACAGAAGGTGGAACGCTGTCCTCTTCTCCCATGAACTGAAGGAGTTCAGAACAACCCTCCCAAAGATGTGCCGCTTTGGCACGTGAGTTATTTTGAGCTAAAGGCAATAGAGATGCAGCAGGCTCAAAAATTAAAAAAAAAACAAAAAAAAAACTTTCACCTCTTCCTGAAGGAAAATGAAATTAGAGGCCCTGCCCATCATAAGAGTGATCACCGGAAATAACTCTTTGTGATCTTTCTCGATGGAAGGGCAAACTTCTAATTGCTGAACATCTGCTCTTAACATTCTGCAAATTACTCTCCTCTCTTCTGAAGCCCCAGGGTTCCTAACTTTATTCTTTAGCTCAGGATGACATATATAACCCACACTCCCTTTCGGTCTCTGCCCTTCTCATGCATGTGGGGTCTCTGACTCTCTCATGTGTGTGGGGTTCCCATATGTATGTATGCAACTGAATTTGGTTTTATTTCTCTTGTTAATCCGTCTCATAGTGAATTAATTATTAGACCAGCCAAGAGAACCTAGAAAGGTAGATAAAAAATGTCTTCTTCCCCCACAAGCTCTTCAGCCCGATTAAAGCCGCCTAAGGAAATGTGATTCTGACAGATGCCAATGTTCCTCTCTGTGACTCCATAGTCCCTTTCTTTCTCAATCAGCTCTGCTCCCCTACGGAGAACTAAAGATGCAGGGACCACAGAGAGCCAAGCAGAGCCTCTTTATTATTCCTCTTTTCCAACTTCAGCTGTGAGTGCTTCCAGCTGGGGGAGGAGTACAAAGTAGCAGTAAAAGTAAGGTATGTCCTGTCTGTATGACACCTACCAATTAGAGAGATAGAGCACATTTCCAAATTTGTCAAATGTGGATCAACTTAATGACAAAAAAAGCACAGTTGACTTCAGTTTCCTGTCCAACGGATGCCAGTACGCCAAGTTAAGTTTTGGGGTTTTTTTTGCTTTTGCACTCTGACTAGCCTGTTAAAATAGTTCAATCAATTGACCTAATTTTTGTTAGCCTCTACTCAACTGCTATATGCTGTGTGATTGGTTCATAACTCCTACCGATTGAAAGGTATTCATGGCAGCTGGTCATACTATTTGAAGCTGGCATTTCTTTTTTCCCTGTTTCTCTTTGTTTTGTTTGGTCTTGCTTTGATACAAAGGCAGTCTCATAATCCATCATATTTTAAACATTTTAATAAGTGGACTTACCTCAAGGCCCAGCAGCCAGAAGACTTTAAAGAGTCCACAGGTCCAGAATCAGGTTAGTCCATGTTTTCCTTGCTCATTAATGGTAACTAATTGCTTTAATTAGTGCTAATTTAAAAGGTATAACCTCTGACATTGGTCCACTCTAATGTGAACTAATTTGGGGGGTTTCTGATGGGATAAAAGAAATACACCAAATTAAATTTATTGAGGAAAAGTTTGAATGAAAACATAGAAATAAGATAATATTGGCCCTGGCCAGTTGGCTCAGTGGTAGAGCGTCGGCCTGGCGTGCGGGGGACCCGGGTTCGATTCCCGGCCAGGGCACATAGGAGAAGCGCCCATTTGCTTCTCCACCCCCACCCCCCTCCTTCCTCTCTCTCTCTTCCCCTCCTGCAGCCAAGGCTCCATTGGAGCAAAGATGGCCCAGGCGCTGGGGATGGCTCCTTGGCCTCTGCCCCAGGCGCTAGAGTGGCTCTGGTCGCGGCAGAGTGATGCCCCAGAGAGGCAGAGCATCGCCCCCTGGTGGGCAGAGCGTCGCCCCCTGGTGGGCGTGCCAGGTGGATCCCGGTCAGGCGCATGCGGGAGTCTGTCTGACTGTCTCTCCCCGTTTCCAGCTTCAGAAAATTTAAAAATTATTAAAAAAAAAAAAAAGAAAGAAAGAAGATAATATTTTTTAAAGAAAATCCATGAACAAATATTTATTAAGTACTCTTTTTAAAATATGAGGCACTGTGACAGGGCACAGTAAGGGAATGTATAATCTAATTGAAGGATCAAGATATGAATTCCTGTCCCCCGAGATTTCGACTCTGTTCAATTAAGTGACAATTAGGTCCTATAATTTGGAGGGGTAACTATGAGGTATGGCAAGAGAAACTAAATAAAGACCCAGATTTTAAATGTAAGCTAACATTTATTAAGTACTTAATAAGTGTCAAACATTCTTCTAAACACTTTATACTCTATGTAGGAGGTGCTATAATTTACACCATCTTATAGGTGAGAAAATGGAAGAAGGGTTTGGAAACTTGCTAAAGGTTACACAGCTAGTAAATGGCATTTGCTGGCCTCAGTACCTGTGTGTTTTGGCTAAAGGCAGAAATTTCCATATTGAACAGAATAAAAATTGAATCATGTCTAAAGAGAATAAAGACCTTAAGGAAAGTTGTCAAGAAATACCTAGCAGAAGTTTCCAAATAGTGGAATTTATTTCTACTAGCCTATAACTTTCTACTGAACCCCAACTGAATTACAAAACATCAGAAAGAGATAAGGAAAAATTGAAGAGCTGAGCTAGGGATAGAGAGAACTGTCTGCAACCAGGAGGTAGTTTAGAGGAAGGGAGACTATAAAACAGATTACCAGATTTTACAGTTATAATCTTTGGACTAGCCTAGTTGTGTAATATTGTGATTTTCTCTAATCTTAGTAGTCATATAGTGAACCAGAAACAGTATATAAATGCAATGAGACAAATAAGTACAAAATTGTTTTTCTTTGTATTAATTCATTAAACAAATTTTATTGAGAGCTGATATGTGCTTAATATCTGAATAGAAATTATTAATACAGAAGTGAACAAAACAGACATAGGACCTTGGGTATGAACTATACATTAGGAGGAAAAACACCAAACAAATAATGTCATAAACATGATAGGAGCCATGGAGAGATATGATATACTTGCAAGCATATAACAGGATGGTCTTAGGGTGTCAGAAAATGTATGTGTTTTGGAAACTGAAAAAAGATCCTTATAAACTGAAGGAGAAAAAATGAAACATAGGGTGTGTGAATAAGCCTGAAGTGGCCAGGAAGGATCAGACCCAAATGACTTTAATTCCACTAAACATTTAAGCAAGAAATAATACCAATCCAACACAAAAATCATTCAGAAAACAGACAAGGAAGAGAAATTCTCATTCATTTCATTAGGCTATTATTACTCTGACAAAGACATCATAACAAAAGAGAACTACAACCCAATATCCTTCGTTAAAATTGATGCAAGTATGTTTAACAAAATATTAACAAACTGAATTCAACAAAATATAATACCCATTCGTGCTAAAAATTCTAAGCAAACTAAGGATGAAAGGGAACTTTGTCAGCTAAATGAAGAATATTTGTGAAAAAACCTACTGGTCACCATATTTAACTAGGACACTTTTAGACTAATATGAGAAGGACAAAGCAGTGGTATCTCTGTTCTCCCCACTTTTACTCAATATTTTATAAAGAGTCCTAGCTAGTGCAATAAGAAAAGAAAAAGAAATAAAAGACACTCTCTTTTTTTGGAAGACAAGAGGGTGCTGCATGTAGACAATCCTAAGGAATTTATAAGAAAGCTGAAAATATGTGGATTTATCAAAGTCACAGGATAGTAAATCAATATATTAAATCAGTTTTATTTTTATTTATTAGCAACAAACAATCTAAAATTAGCATTTTTTGGCCCTGGCCAGTTTGCTCAGTGGTAGAGCGTCAGCCTGGCATGCAGAAGTCCTGGGTTCGATTCCCGGCCAGAGCACACAGGAGAAGTGCCCATCTGCTTCTCCATCCCTCCCCCTCTCCTTCCTCTCTGTCTCTCTCTTCCCCTCCCACAGCCAACGCTCCATTGGAGCAAAGATGGCCCGGGCGCTGGGGATGGCTCCTTGGCCTCTGCCCCAGGCACTAGAGTGGCTCTGGTTGCAACAGAGCGACGCCCTGGAGGGGCAGAGCATCACCCCCTGGTGGGCAGAGCGTCGCCCCCTGGTGGGCGTGCCGGGTGGATCCCGGTCGGGCGCATGCGGGAGTCTGTCTGTCTCTCCCCGTTTCCAGCTCCAGAAAAATACAAAAATAAAATAAAATAAATAAAATAAAATTAGCATTTTTTTAAAAACCCATCCACAATAAAATGCAATACTAGCAAAAAAATGGAAATGATAAATTAAATAATAAAGGTGGGTTCAATTCCCAGTCAGGGCACACAGGAGAAGCACCCATCGGCTTCTCCACCCTTCCCTTTCTCCTTCCTCTCTGTCTCTCTCTTCTCCTCCCACAGCCAAGGCTCCATTGGAGCAAAGTTGGCCCAGGGGATGAGGATGACTCCATGGCCTCCATCTCAGGCACTAGAATGGCTCCAGTTGCAACAGAGCAACACCCCAGATGGGCAGAACATCACCTCCTAGTGGGTATGCCAGGTGGATCCCAGTCGGGTGCATGCGGGAAACTGAAATGCCTCCCCACTACTCACTTCAGAAAAATACAAAAAAAAAGAAATAAAAAAGAATATGCCCAGCTGTACAATAAAAACTAAAAACATTGCTGAAAAAAAAATTTTAAAACACTTTTGAAAATGTAAATACCATATTCATTATTCAATACTATTAAGATGGTAATTCTTCCCCTAATTCATCTATAATTAAATGCAGTTGCATTAAAACTTTTACTAGGCTTTTGTAGATATTGAGAAGTTATATATTTTAATTCTAAAATATATATAACTCAAAGAACCTGTAATAATCAAAACAATTTTATCAAAGTAAAGCAAATTCAGAGGACATGCACAATGTGATTTGAAGACTCTCTCAAAACCACAGTAGTTAAGAAAGCATGGTATAAGCGTGGCCATATTGAGTGCTGAAATAGACCCACTTTGATATGATCAATTGATTTTTTTACAGCTTCCATGGTAATTCTATAGGAAAAGGATAGTATTTCAACATATACTTCTGCAATAACTATATATCTATTAAAAACAAACAAACAATTTAAAAACACCTTGACTCACTCCTTACACCATACACAGCTAGGAATGAGGACTGCATCCTGGCATGGCTGGGTAGAACCAGGGTTGGGATCTCAGGGCCCAAACCCAAGGGATGAGTGGCCTGGGAGTGGTAGAAAAGTAAATTAATTAGATAAATAAAATTATGATAAAAAATATAATTTGTATAACACATTTCACATTTATTCTTTTATACTATTGCTATGCTAGTCCTAATGACCTCATTTTTTAAGAGGTGCTTGATCTGCTTATACTTTAAGACTATCCTCTGACTGTTCTCTGGGCCAACAGGGTGTCTCCTCTTTTCAGCCCTATAGTGACAGCCCCCCAGTGTTAGCCGCTAAGTTTAAGTAAGCCCCTGGAGATGCCCCGCTTAGCAAGAAGCAAGAACAAACTGGTTAAGTATGACTTAGAACCAGTCATAATTATAGTATTGTGTACCTGAAGGAATTATTCACATGAGTCAGTGATGCTTGAGACTAATATTTGTGATCAACTCAATTAATGCAATTTAGCCAGGTCCACAGGGAAGTCAATTTACCTAGTAATCACAAGGCTCTTAATTATTTCAAGAGGATTGTTCCAAATACAGCTTCCCGTACCAGCCAGACAAATAAAGATTTATATATATAGTACATGATATAAAATAATGTAATGCTATGTAAATCTTTATGTATTCATATTCTAGATATATTAATATCACATTTTATGGATAAATATAATATATACATTTTATATATATAAAGTGTTTTTATTTTGCATTTACCAACCCCTTTAGAGAGAGCCACTCTCTCTCCAAGTCACAGAGATCAAAATCGGTATTGTAAACCTTTTCCTGTCAGAACGTGTTTCTGAAAAGATTCTATCTAGCTTCAGGGAGATCTGAAAGGAACATAAGTGACTGAGCTGACCCACCTACCCTATTCCAGCCCCTGAGTGGTGCTGGGGTGAACAGAAGGCCTGCACTCACATTATACTGGTTATAAGCTTTTAAGAAATCAGGAGAGTATAATGAGATATACAGTAATTTTTCATTTAAATAAAATGAGGAATGTGACTAGAATATAGTTGGTTATCTTAAACACTTAAAACCAACATCTGGTTACATCTACATAAGGAAACAATGCTAAGTAAAATGTTTAAAGTTTCCTTCTGAATTACAATAACTTGACTGACTCAGGCCTGGTGCCAGAATGCTCACTGGAATTAAACTATGGAAACAATGTCTCAATATGGTAGTTTCAATATAACATTAACAAAAACGTACTCAAATTTCAGCTACTCCAGAAAAGTTGTATAAAGTATCTTATTTCTCTCCTTCAATTGGTAGATACATAACCCTACCTCAAAGGAAGTGTGAATGTCCATGCCTATGACTGAGTTGGCATAAATTCCCAGAACCAAAAGGAGGACAATAATAATATCGGTTATATTTATTCAACATCTACTATGTATCAACCACTCTGTTAAGCACTTTTCCTGCAATATTTCACTTACTCCTCAAAACACCCTAATAAGGTAAGGTTGTTAGTATGACCATTTTCCTATGTTGAAGCTAAGACTAGCCATGCTAGGTAACTTATCCAAGCTCACCAAACCGGCAGTGAGAACTTTCATTCCAGGCCTGTCTGTCTCCAGCTAAGAGGACTGTTTCCTAATGTCTAGCTGGTCAGCTTAGAGAACCTCAGCTCCGATGCCTCTTCCTAGAGGGAAGGACAATAGGACCGAGAGAGCCTATGTTGTTAATAGAAACTGCAAGTTGGAACAGTTAAGCCTACTTTTGTTCTTTAAATGATAGAAGATTATTTTAAGTTTCTTCCTCCTGTTATTCTCTAACAAAAGTGTAGATATTTCACCAAAAATACTTTGATTTCTTAATTAAGTCAACTGTTTTTCATTTCTATTATCACTGAAGTAGAACGTTTAATAATTAGAGTCTTTATTCACCAGAGGTTTAGGGTGAAACTGTAACTCTGTCCTACCTTATAAGGAAGGCTTTGCATTTCATTTTTGCTTGGGCTTCCAAGCGTATACCATATCCAGAAACCCTACTTGAGACCGGAGTACCTTCAGAACGCAAATTAGCATTCTGGGAGCCTCATGCTCGCCTGCTCAGCAGAAGCTTAACCCCAGTCCAGGAAGAAAATCACCCAACACTTAGCTGAACTATTTCGAGGACCGATGAATGAGTCAAAATAAAAAATTTCCTATTATTTAAGGTCAAACCAATTATTTGGCAAATATTTATTGCTCGGCCTATTGTCTACATTTTTAATCTCCTAATTATTCTGGGGGAAAAATGAATTTTGCTTTTCTAAAATATTCTAGTATATTTTTCAAGTTAAATAAAATATAAAAATAATGGTCTTTAAAGAAATACAGGTATCACTCTTTCAGACATACCACTGGCCACATATTTTGAGGGCTTTTCTCATTATGATAAAATTAAATCCTAGGTAAATAGCATATTTTTCAATGCACAGATGGTTTATGAAAACATCAGGGGACTCTCAAGCAAAGAACCAAGAAGAACACTGAGCTGAGTGGATATGAGCAATTAGCAACCCAAAGTCCACGGTGCCTAAGAATAGAAATACCTGTACACCACTGACAGCAGGAGCCTGAGCTTTTAGGACCCTGTTTGAGAGGGGAACTGAACCTGAGACCCCTGCTCTGAGTCAGGAACCTGGAAAGACCTGAAGGAGTCCCAGGAGACTGAGCATTGGGGCCATTGGCACAAGCAGCAAGGTGACCCTGATGCCCGCGGTGAATGAAGAAGTTCACAATGGTTGAAAGCAGTCTCTGGCACAGCCAGGACCAGCGTGAGGCCAGGGAGGCGAGGCACTTTCTGAGTTGATGGAAATGGTCCAAAAGTGGGCCATGGTGATCACTGCCCAACAGGATACATTTCCAAAAACTCATCCAACTGTACACTCACATTGGGTAAATTTTATAGCCTACAAATTGTCACTCAGTA
The DNA here is from genome assembly GCF_036850995.1 of Saccopteryx leptura. Classification (NCBI taxonomy): domain Eukaryota; kingdom Metazoa; phylum Chordata; class Mammalia; order Chiroptera; family Emballonuridae; genus Saccopteryx; species Saccopteryx leptura. Next base: position 204,448,483 of record NC_089503.1, on the reverse strand, counting down.
AAGCTGTTTATAACAATGAAGAATCAACAATGACCAAGTAAGTGACTTTAAAGAACAACAAAATGGAAGTCATAGAATAAAAAAATATAAAAGTCAATTTTGTAAGTTCTGCCAGTGGAATGTGGTCTAGAGATGAAATCTAACTGGATACTCTACAGTGGCCTTGAGAACACCCTTCTTCCTAGGGGAGTCACATCAAGGTTTTCATAATCAAATAAATGTGCTATATGCAATCTTTCAGAAAGAGGTTCGGGATAAAGTTGTTTTGTGTTTGTGTACATGCAATCATATGTATTCCTTTGTACATATCAAATATAAAAATGTTTCGTAAAAAAAAAAAAATCAAGATATACTTAAGGAAAAAATCATACAAAAAACCCAAAGAGGTTTTTTTTGTTTTGTTTTGTTTTGTTTTTTTAAGTTGAATTTTATTGGGGTGACACTGATTAACATAATTATACAGGTTTCAGGTGCCTAATTACACAACACATCTCTGTACACCATATTATGTGTTCAGAAGTTAATTCTTTGTCCATCACCATTTATAACCCCTATACCGTCCTGCACCTCTCCCTCCACCCCCGGCAAGCTCCACACTGTTGTCCGTGTCCTACAAATAAACTTTTTTTTTTATATAAATAAATTTTTATTTTAATGGGGTGACATCAATAAATCAGGGTACATAGATTCAAAGAAAATATTCCCAGGTTATCTTGTCATTTAGTTCTGTTGCATACCCATCACCCGAAGAGAGATCGTCCTCTGCCACCCTCCATCCAGTTCTCTCTGTACCCCTCCCCCTCCCCCTCTCCCTCCTTCCTTCCCCCCACCCCCCGTAACCACCCCACGCCTGTCCATGCCTCTTAGTCTCGCTTTTATGTCCCACCAATGTATGGAATCCTGCAGTTCCTGTTTTTTTCTGATTCGCTTATTTCACCCCGCACAATGCTACCAAGACTCCACCATTCCGCTGTAAGTGATCCGATGTCATCATTTCTCCTAGCTGAATAGTATACCATGGTGTATATGTGCCCCATCTTCTTCATCCAGTCCTCTATTTTTTTTTTTTACAGTGATTAAAAGCCTTTAAGCAAACTCTTGGCCAATACAGCAAGAATCCATAAAAGAGTAGTGTCCTTAACATGTTCACCAAGTCCAAGTTGGCCCCATCACCATGCCAAATCCCTGAAAAATGCAACCCAACCACAGTTCAGTCTGTTAGGAGCTGTCACAGGGAGCAGGAGTTCAGGAAAGTTCCCCACAGGAAAAGTCCACATGGCACTGGAATTGTTGTCACCATTCTATACTTTGCAGCTCATGTCCAAGTCCCAATGACCGCTGTTTTGTTTTTTACAGTAATCTTTATTTACAGTTCTTTTGATCAAGTTTTTATGGCAGCTTGCTTTCCTAGGAAACCGTGAGGTTTCTGGTGAACAGGAAGGAGTTCATGCTCATCTGCAGGACAACACAGACACGTGGATCCTAAGGACCAATGACATATAACTCTAACATAACTTACAGCAAGTTTTATTGGCTACAATGAATTCTGGCATCCTGGGAGCTTTGAGGGGCATTAATGAAACTCAACTGAACCTATATGTATGAAAATGAGGTCATTTATATGAAAACACTCAACACACATGAGCACATGCCCCATTGTAAGGGCCTGGACCAAACACACTGGCTCAAATCTTAACTATAACTTATTTAATTTTTCTCAACTTTAAACTCTTTACCTATAAAATGAAGACAAAGAAATCTCCTTACCCACTGCACCAACCCACAGTGATAATGTTATATAGATAAAGACACCAGGCCCTGGCCGGTTGGCTCAGCGGTAGAGCGTCGGCCTGGTGTGTGGGGGACCCAGGTTCGATTCCCGGCCAGGGCACATAGGAGAAGCGCCCATTTGCTTCTCCACCCCCCCCCTTCCTCTCTGTCTCTCTCTTCCCCTCCCACAGCCAACGCTCCATTGGAGCAAAGATGGCCCGGGCGCTGGGGATGGCTCCTTGGCCTCTGACCCAGGCGCTAGAGTGGCTCTGGTCGTGGCAGAGCGATGCCCCGGAGGGGCAGAGCATCGCCCCCTGGTGGGCAGAGCGTCGCCCCCTGGTGGGCGTGCCGGGTGGATCCCGGTCGGGCGCATGCGGGAGTCTGTCTGACTGTCGCTCCCCGTTTCCAGCTTCAGAAAAAAAATACAAAAAAAAAAAAAAAGACACCAGAACCATAAGTCTTGTTCTTATGTAATTCTCAATATAAACTACCATCATCCTCAATAAATGTTTATTTAAGGTACTACATTTCATTTCTTTATTAGAACTCATGAAATTTCAATAAGCTTCTTAAATAGTTGAACTCAAGCAGCAATATTGCTTCTAGGGCCCACTGGGGAGGTCTTCGAGAAGACACAAGATCACTTTTATCATCAGTATGTTTTAAAACCACAAAAAGTTTTTATAACAGGTGAGTTTAGCCTGATCATGAAGAGTTTTCATAAAAATCCGTACTGTCCTCTTTCCTGGACTTCACATCTGTCACTTCTCTCAGCAGAAATCATGAGAAAGCCTGAGACCCATCCGATCACAGCGCGTGTGCACCCCAACCCCCGCCTCCCACCGCCAGCCAGCGAGAACCGAGACAACGTCTCAGAACCGAACCGTTTCCTCGCCCGCCCCATTCCCTGACACTGCTTCACAAACTGCCTGGCTTCAGCCTCTCTGAGAGGAGCACTGATCTTCTCGGTGGTTCCCCGACTTTATTGCTCCCTCCACGGCCTGTCATAAGCCTCTCTGTAGCCTCCTGGGGACCAGGCGGGTACCCTCACACCCTGTCATGGGCTCTAAGCTCACAGCAGGCCCACCAACGACAAAAGAATGGCCAGCAGCCGCACAGAGACAACAAAAGGACAAGAACTGTTCCCCTAGGACACAGTGGTGGCCTCCCCTGCCCTGGTGGCCCTGAGCTGTGACTGTAGCCACCATCCCCAGTGCCAGGGCCCAGACCAGGCAAAGACCCCAGCGACAAGGAACAGCACGGAGGGACTGGTGGGTGAAATGTATATGTTACGTACCACTCCCTCCCCCCCCACACTCTCCCAGACTTCCACCCTTCCGGGGCACCTCAGATGGACCCAAGCACCCGATGTTAGCCTCAGAGCAAACAAGGCAGGGAACAACTAACGCTTTAGAAGGGAAAGAAATCGGAGAGCACACTTTGAGCAGTACCTGAGATCACAGTACTTCAATCTGATGGCCGAAAAGAGCCTGAGTTTTAAATTGGAAAAGACAAGAAAAACTTGAAGACATGTTAAGATTTTTTGTTGCTAAGCCGAAAGAAAGGTGTAGAATGGAGGAGAACCCGTGTGGTGATGAGATACTTTCATTTTGTGCACAGAAATGATTTGTGATGGTTCATACCTGTTACAAATACTTGATCACAGGAAAAATGGTAGCATGTCTAATGAGAAAAGTAGGTTTAAAACTGTGTGCATTGCATGATCCCACTTTTTAAATATATATGTTTGGAAAGAAAAACCTGCGTATATGTTATATCATTAAAAGTAGCACTTTCTTTTAGTGGTTATGGTATGGGTCAGTACCCTCTCTAATCTTTTCACTTGTATTTCTAGTGTATGAATAAAGGTTTGTTTATTTTAAGAAAGGGGAATTTTGCTTTTAAAAGGAAGAACGGCCGACAGTGTTGAAAGCCTCAAAAAACAGTGATTTCACTAGGAATGAGAACTGTCAAAAATAAAAGACAATTGAATCTGGCTGGTGGAATGCTCATCGCTGACCCGGAGAATGGTTTTTATTTAAATCCTAATATCATTGGTTTTAAAGATAGTCTTGGTACTATACTGTTATGTCACCTACATATACAGAATAATAGAGAACATGTGACTCATTCATTTCCACTGAGGAAGGAGAAGAACCCTAAATATTTGTCCTCATTCTGATGGAAGCTACTAACTGATGGGAAAACAATTCCACCGCAGCTCCACACTGTGTGTGGCCACAGAAAGATTTACACAGAGAAATGACATCCAGTGGCTTCCCATGGTGCTGTCCTGCCTCCAAGCAGAATTTATAGGTCAGACGCAAAATTAGAGGCTAAGTTAGGGCCTCTTGATCACAATTCATTGGTTTGTTTTCTTTTTTTTTTCTTCTTATTTCTGTGAGACTGTCACTATATATGACAGGTTATTGATGATATAGCTACTTCTGAATATTTTTAGATCTATTCCTGATTGTAGAATAAAGTTTTACAGAGATGTGTACCACACAGTATGTGGTTGATATCCGAATTAGTTAAAGCTGCCATGTTTAAATAACAGGAGAATAAATTGAATACATAATGAGATAATTGTATATATGTGTAGATGAATACAGTATATCAAATGATGATAAAATATTTTGCAATAACCTTGCGATGACTTAATGTGTCATTGGGTTTTACTATCATCCTACAGTTTCAATTCCTATTTTCTAACCTACAAAGAATGATTTCAAAGTCCTTGAGGAAAAAAAAACCTTAATATGCAGAGTCCTAATGCATAATGTAATGCCACAGAAACAGTGGGTGCTCAATAAATGTTAGATGATGATGACAGTAGAACCAAATTTGGATAATAAAGTTTTATAAATCTGAATACATGTTTATTTCTTAATAAATACTAAGGATGTGACTGGTCCAAGAGGAAAACCCAGACACATCCTCGTGAGTCTCACATTAAATATTTAGAGAACTTTCTGACTCGGGGACACCTGCTAAGCCATGATAAGAAAAATGCATTCTGGGCTGTCCAAAATGGTTTGACCCTATGAAACATTAAAGCCGTTTTATTCTCAAAGGGTTCTCTTATAAAAGTAAAAGTAAGCTCATGCTTCTTGCAGAGTAACCAGGAGGGAACCTTGCATCGGCTTGCTAAATTTAACAGTCCAGTTAGTCTGAAAGGGCAAAATGCAATAGCCCACGGAACATCTACTACCTTCCCAGAGTGTGAGAGGAGCAGTCCTATCCCTGTCGCACATAAGAAGGGGCCACTTGGACAGCACAGATGAAAAGGTGACTAAAGTTTCTTTTGTCAAAAAGCCCCTTTCCCCAGCTGCCTATGAATCAACTCAAAAAATCCTGGAGTTGGAAGGACCTCAAAAGCATCCTGCCCAACAACTTCACCTCACAAATGAGGGGAAATAGAAGGACTGGTCTTCCATCACTTTAACAAAAGTGAGCAGAGCTCAGGGACAGAAACTCAGTCCCCCAATCGCCGGAAGCTGCTTGCACATGCTCATCAGCCTCCTTTCCTTCCTGTGCTACGTTCCCACCCTTGCGGTTACTATTGGATTTAAAAACAAAACAAAACGAAACCTTAAAGGCACAACACCTGCCATAGAATCATTTCAGAAGCACATGAGCATAAAGGTATGTATATCATTAGCCAGTGCTAGCTACTATGCATCCCAAGATTCCTCCTGTCTTACTAGCTCTGTTCGTGTGTTGTTTCCAAGTCTACACAGCCCTCCCTTCCCAAGCTCTCGCACGCAAGTCTGATGCCAACCTTTCCTGACCACTTCCTCCCCAACACGTTCTGCCACCTCTGGGTCCCTGACATAACATTCACACATGACATTCATTTTCCCACTCAACCGTATATAATGTTTTATTGTTATTATTTGACTCTTCCGTGTTTCTGTATCTCATCACCCACTTCATTTGTGCATCCCTGGGTGGCTGGCCCATGGACCTGATTCCATCAGTGTCTGCCATAGCATCTCATGTGCACTTTTGAAATAAATAGATGTGTGTAATGCGCTGTCTCTTTCCGAGCAGAATTTAAAGCGATAATAACTACCTGTTGAGTTTAACCCGAGGTGGATTTGGGAGCACGTGTTTCTGAGAGGGGACCGCTGAGGGCAGCTGACAAATTCTATGTGACAAGGTGGACGCGGAGGCCCCAGGACTTCACCTACCACGCAGCTGAGCGAGGCCCGCTGTCACAGCCGCAGACAGAGAAGCTTCCCCTGAAATCCCTTCATGTTTTATTTCACACTAAGTGACACCATAAAATCTCCGACCGTGACATTTCAGAAACCAGTTGTTCCAAGGTATTAAAAGCAGACTCTTCACAATTCATTCTGACGATCGGATACACAAGGTGACGGAGGGCCCAAGGGCCTGCTCTCCTGATTTGCATCTTAAAAAACAAGTCACCCTGCTCTGCAGCTCAGGACTTAAAACTCTCATCATGCCTCGGGTTTCTCTGCATCACATCATTGCAGATACCTATAATGTCACTGAGGCACAGTAAACAGGATAGATTTAAGTAGTTCCAAAATTCCCACTTTTGATTGCTAATCTGCTATCAAACGATGACACAATGTATCACTTATTTAATATATCTGCATTTCTACTTAAAAGGGAAACCTTGTTCCCATGAAGGTAAATTAAATAAGCATTTATCAAGACACTTCTTTTTAAAAAATAAAATTACAATTAATTGTCATCATCATTAAAATAATAAAGTGTTTGGCTTGGGCTGTTTATCAGCTATTATTTTCTTTTTAAACCTATTAATTTTTTTCTCAAGCTTTCAGAACTGTCCCTGGTCAAATGAGTCATACTTCTAAATATTGTGCTATTGGCTGACTTATAATTAAAACCTGTTATAAAATCACTGCTATTTTTCTTGGTAGTCATAAAAACATATATGCGTCAAAATAGATAAAATGTTGCAATTTGAAAAATAGTATGTCTTGTGATAAACTGTTCATTGCAAACACTGAGCATAGTCTTTTATTCACATGATATCCACCTCCTCTAACAGTTTGTAAATGTCAGCAATTGTAAGTATAATGCTGTTTCCCTGGGTTTCATCAACCTGAAGATACAATTAGGTCCCAGTGAGAGTAACAGAAAAGCCGCTGCTTGAACTTCTGCCGCATTCACAGTCACCAGGGTAAATATTCCTGATCATAATGATGTATCAACCCAGGCCAAGGAAACTCTGTCTGGAAGCAAGCAAGCCACCGTATGATGTCCAAAAAACCAAGAGTCTAACAACTGAAAAACAATGAGAGTAATTTTGATCTTTATTGCAGGCTCTTAGGAACAGTCATAGGATATGGAAAAACTTAGGAACTTCCTTCTCCATCTCTCCTGCAACTTTCCCAAACACCACAGCTTCCCCGTGACCTCTCCCATGGCACCTTCCAACCGGGCTCTCCTCTCTGCCCTCCCCTGCGGTACCCAGGAAGGTTCTTTATTGTATAGACCAACTTCGGCTCACTGGTACCCCTCTCGCTGATCATGGTCTCAAGTTCAGGCCAACAAAGGAAGGCCAGGGAACCTACCTGGTTCTATACGATCTTCCTCACGGGTAACAGGTGCCAATCACTTTCCTCTCCCCTGTCTGGACACTGACAAGCGGACAGAAGCGCTAATTCTAAACTAAGTTGATGATGCTCTTGTACTGAATAAAGGCATGGGCCCACCCTGCTCCTCTGTTCTGTGCTTTAACAGCTTCTTCCCATCACCAGCATAGTCAGACTAGAAAGCAGAGTCCCTTTGGCTCCTAAGATTCTATAAAAAAATATTTGAAATACTCTTCATCACATCATAGCCTTCTCTCCAAAGAGCACTGGGATAAGAGTAGAAAGATTTCAGGGAAAGAGTAAGAAAAACCTAGTATAGAGGGTAAGATCGAGCAGCCTACAGTTTTCTGTCCTCATACGGTTGCAGGAAACAGAGGAAGTGACTCCCAGAGGACAAAAGACACTCAGACAAGGGCTGGAGGAAGGGGGGGTTTTATTAGCTGGTGGAGCAGCGTGACCCAAACAAGGGCAACAGAACACGAGCTCCCCGAAGTGAGCTTTTCTGAGTCTAATACCCCATTACAGCTCTAGCTTTCACATGAGAAGTGCCTGATTTCTTTGACCTTTGTGTTGGCAGACCTACGTGACTTCTGTGGCTCTGGGAGGGGAGGGGGGATGAGGGGAGGTTTGAACCATTTGTCCTTGACTGTTCACATATTCTGTTGTTCTTGCCAGGGTTGCAAGTTATTTCAGGGAGCTGATAAAGGGCTGCACAGCTGTGGTTTTTTACTTTTTCAAACTAACAAGTCCTTCCTCCCTCGATACTGAGTTGCAGAGGGGTTTTTTCATCAGTATCCATTTGGCCAAAATGGACTGATATGCTTTACTGAAGACCCAGGAAGCCTTAATCCTTCCACTGCTAGGCTAGACTCTGGTCCAGGACAGCCTAACCACAGACATTCTAAATAGAAAATAATTTTAATTGTCCTTTCAGAGTAAAATTACTTCTGTCTTTTAGAATTTATATAAGATGCTACTTTTTTATTTATTTATTTTTTTAGCAAAGTAGGAAGAGAGAGACAGACAGGGACAGACAGACATGAAGGTAGAGTGACTCATAGTTGAGTCACTTTTAGTTGTTCATTGATTGCTTTCTCATATGTGCCTTGACCAGGGGCAGGGGGGGGGGAGCTACAGCAGAGCGAGTGACCCCTTGTTCAAGCCAGTGACCTTGGGCCCAAGCTGGTGAGCCTTGGGCTTCAAGCCAGCAACCTTTGGGCTCACTCTGCTGAGCCTGCACTCAAGCCAGCGACCTCGGGGAAACACTACATTCTAATTGTGAGCAACCAGAAAAGAAAATACAAAGAGTAAATATAGAAGGTAGTTTAGGGGCATTTTTGAAAGGTTTTTTTATGTTTAAATATTTGGTATACCTTATTTTATTACTATTAGTGCAAGGAAGAAAGAAAAAAAAAAAAAAAACAAGAAAATCCCTCAAGAAATAGAACTTTCCCCTTTATTTCAGGAATAGTAGTTGAAATAAAAATAGGGAGACCACATGAAGGGCCAGGAAGCAGGAAACCATGCCGTGGAACCAGCTGAAGGAAAGAAAGGGCGGAGAGTTAGCCACGCAGAAGTTGAAAGGCTCCAGGAAGCCAGAGGAGTGTCTACCCCACGTGGAGGGAATCAGTGAGAGTTCTCAACTCGAGTATACTGCAGAAAGGTCTGTAGCTGGCATAATTCCGCAGTGGAACTTAAAACGCATTTTCTCAGAGCAGTGGTGTTCCACATTGTGATTAAGTTTTACAGTGTCAGCACTCCATTCAGTCATTCATTCCACACATTCTGTTTAGTACCTACTACACACCAGGCAAGTGTTGTGGTAAGTGACAAGGATAAGAACTTAAAGACTCCTGAAGGAAACTAAGCCACAACAGTATAGCATTGTTTTGGGGGGAAACCATGTCATTTCAAATACCTAACTTACACATGACCTTTGAGAATACAATGTTTCTATAAATTAGGGACTGTGTTATTCTATACTTTTGTCCACTAAGTACATCAGACAAGTTCAGGGAACTTGAGGGTTAAAAATAGATGTGTTGGCTAATTTTTAAAGAGGAAACTGCCATGATACGACTATGGGAAAGGTAGGTCAAAATCATAGTATATGTGATTAATAAGTCAATCTCAAATGGCTTCGTTCCAACTGGCTGTATTACAACATATACAGCCAGTAAGTTTAATAGAAGCTTACCTGAAAAAAAGATAGGTCACTGCCTGCTGTTTTAGACACCTGATGACAATTCAGGAAAATGCTTTTGAACTACAGACCCATGTTCAATTAAACACTGTCTATATTAAAAACATTTTTCAGAAAAATCTCAAGTACATTTGAGATGTAAAAAAACAGGATCATTTACACTATGGAAGCTTGGAAAGCTAGGCTGGGAAGCCATATATAGAAAATCAGAAAAGATTTCCAGATGACCAACAGCTTGTTGAACTGGAAGGATTTCCCCGGGATAGAGTGAGAGACTTTACTGTCATCCTCATAAATTCTATCCCAAGGATAGAGCCCGTCTTATTAGATCAAAGTATGAATTAATTGAGTCTTTCCACACAACAGGATCTTCTTCAACTCGCATACCAGTTTATGTGAAAATGAGAGAAAACAGCCGAGGAAGGCTAAAAGGACTTAAGAGCAGTAATAGTATTCATAACCACTGAGTAATAGCAAATTAAGTACAAAATGATGCATCTCAGTTTTGAAATTCATGATGCTAAGGATGTCATAAGGAAGGGTGTGAGAGACAAAATATGCAGTTTTGAGAGAGAAGTTAATTATGGCATTTTCAAAATGTAAAAGCAAAGAGGAACAGAAATAGGTCATTTAATGAACAATCTTGGTACTTGGAACTAAGTACCCATCAACCAAAGAGTGTGCTACAGTTACACAATGGAATATGACTCATCCATAAAAATAAAAAATACAACAGGGAACTCTTACCTTTGTGACAGCATGGATTATACTGAGTGGAATAAGCCAGTCAGAGAAAGACTAATACCTTATGATTTCACTTTGATTTGGAATCTAATGAACAAAATTAACTAATGAACAAAACAGAAACATAGGTATAAATACACGGAACTGAATGACAGCTGTCAGAGAGGAGAGGGGTTAGGGTGCTGGATGAAAGAAGGTTAAGGGATTAAGCAGAAGAACACAAAGACAAAGACAACAGTGTGGTGTGAGCCAGAGAGAAGGGGGGTGCATGGTAGAGGTTAGTGAAGTGGGGGGAATGGGGACAGAGACCTTGTTTGGGGTGATGGGCACACGATGCAGTGGGCAGATGATGTTTTGTTGAGTTGTACACTTGAAACCTGCATGGTTTTATAAACCAATGTCACCTAAATAAACTCAATTAAAAAAATCAGAAATGATATAAAGTTTGAAAGATTCATTGCATTCCATAAAAACACTATTGAAGTCAATATATCTTTAATTATTCATCTCTATTACTGCATATATAAATATCTTCATAAAGACACTAATACAGAGATTGATGATTCCAACCTCTTGTGTAAGTTCAGATACCTTCTATTTAAATGATAAATGCTATATCTCTGATGGATATATAGAACACCTATGCAAATAAACAGGTAAAATAAACCTTTCCATTGTTCATAACATCTCATGGCTAACTACCAAAGAGGCTTGTCTAAATCATACATGTCATAGTTCTCTTACTGATGACTTTGCCAAATTAATGTTAGATTATAACTGCTGAACAGAGAAAAAAATGCTTTTATAAACATGTTTAAGCTAAATATATAAACTTCTAATTAATGATTGGTGTTCTTATTATCTTTATTTGTGATATATGTAAAAAGGTTGATATGAACCCAGACAACATTTTAAGCATCAAAGAAGTAGCTGGCATTTGGTTACTTTTCATCACTTCATTTTCAAATAGATACTTCCAAGTGTATAAAGGCCATTATCTCCCAACTCAAAGAAGGTTGGTTTCTATACTTATCCATGGATATGTCTTGCCAAGTGGGTCAGCACAGGTATGATGAACATTTGAGAAATAATTTACTTAAATCAAGAAAAGACTGTAGTTGACAGTTTTGTCTCCACGCAAAAGAGGTTAATTTTATGATTATGAAGAGTTTAAATTTATGACTTTATGCAGAAAGTGAGTTTATTAATTTATGTAGAAAACATAAATGGGTAAAGGATGATTTAGAATATCAAACAAAACAAATAAGTGCACAGAAATCATGATTTAAGTCAGCGATTATTCAACATCGATTATTTATTCATTCAGTCTACAAATACTAAGTGAGAACTTACCATGTGCCCAACACTGCTGGGATATTAGAAGCAGCTCATTTTAATTTTGTTTCTTAAGTTCAGAATAAGCATTCCAACAGTTTGTGATCATAGAGGACTTCAAGCTGTCTGATTCTAACTGCCACTCTTTTAATAAGCTAACCCATGTAACCTGAAGCAAATAAACAAATACATCCTAGTGTTAAAAAAAAGAAAGTACTTAATGAGACTCAGAGACATGAACAAGAAGGTAATGGCAACAGGGGCGGGGGGTTGGGGGAGGGGGGATGGGGTGAAGAAGGAGAGAGGGGTTAGGGGAGGGGAGGGGCACAAAGAAAACCAGATAGAAGGTGACAGAAGACGATTTAACTTTGGGGGAGGGGTATACAGCACAATCAAATGTAAAAATAATCTAGAGATATTTTCTCTCAACATATGTACCCTGATTTATCAATGTCACTGCATTAAATTTAATAAAAAAAAAAAAAAAACAGAAAAAAAAAGAGAAAGTACTTTATAAAACATATAATTACAAGGTCTCTTTCAGAACTAATATCTTGTGTATCAATGAAAAAGTAAAAAATCGAGTTAGAAGTGTAATTACAATGTGAAAAATAAATTTGAGAATGTGGTAGAAAACTATGTCCAGCAAATGCACATCTGACGACTATATACCCCTTACATAAAGAATAAAGCATTCTTTATATACAAAGAACAGCACATGCCCACTTCTGAACCAGAGCCTCACAGAAACAGAGACCACCAGAGGACAGCTCGCCCCTTCATGACTACAGCCACAACACGATATTCTTCAATGCCCCAGGAGAGTGAGGCAGGTTGAGTGTGTTGCTTAGTATGGTGTGTGTGTGTGTGTGTGTGTGTGTGTGTGTGTGTGTGTGTGTGTTTCTCTATAAATTTGCTTCCATTTTAGAATTTTCTTAGAATTTAGTTTGGATTCTGGACTGAATTCCCTTTTGAGCACCGACCCCCTTGTGAGTCCAGTCCAGAGTTCTGAAGGCAAAATCACCTTCACTGTCAAGCGCAGATAATCCTCTGGCTTCCAATTAGAGCCCGACTGCATGGGGTCTGCCAATCACTGAAGACTTTGATCTCCTTTTCATGATAAATAAAAATTTAGTAAAATATCCTGTCAAAGAGTTTACTATTTCTTATTATGAGGAGGTCATAAAAATTCCCCTAATTTTTCATAAACCATCTTCACTGTGTGTCACTGTAAGACATCCCAGTATACCCATCAAGGCCAAAATATGCCATGAAAGAAAGCATCTTAAATGAAATCTTTATAAGTCTTGAGTTGCCTGTACTTGTTATTCGAAGAGAAGCTGAAGGAATAGAGACATTAATTATTGAACTGAAGGTAGATGAAGGCATTCTTCATGGTGTTCAAAAGCACTGTGGGAGCTCCGTCTCCATCCCGAATCCCTTCTGAGCACCTGCGCCCGCTTTCCAATGCACTTTCCCTGTCCTTGAAGCACCATCTGATGCCAACAAAGTCCCTCTTTTTTTTAACAGAGACTTGACTTGAAAGAGAATTGAAAAATCCTCATGCTGCCTACCTTTATTTACCTGGGCAGTTATTAATTCAGTAACATATCCTCACATAAACTGCTTTTGTGTTTCCAAGTGCCCAACACAGAGAAATCCAAGTGCTTTCTCAAATACATTACTGAAAACCTCTTTGTCCTCTTCCCAGCAAATAGACGCTTAAGCTTAGTTGTGTCTTGTTTTGTGTGGGAGGCTCTGAACACACTCCAGTCAGAAATGAAGAAGGCATTGCTGCCATTTTCTTTGTGACAGAAATCTAGCTTCAGAATACATTTTAAAGCCCCTTTTTTAAGGGCGAGGAAGGCTTACATTGTCAGGTAGAAAATGACAACATTCCGTTAAGTGACAGTGAGTCAATATGCACACAAAAGTAAGACATGAGAGAACAGGCTTAAACTGCAAGAGAAGTGATTTAAATTCGATATCATAAAGAATTTAGCAACCTAACAGTTATGAAAATTGGGAGAATTTATTAACAAAGTAATTGGATGTGTTTTATTTTAAGTAACTTCCAAACTGGGCTAGAGCTGGAATAGACTCTCCCAAGACCTCCTCCAGTGTTGAGATTTTCATTCTTCTTTACTGTTTTCCTCATTTAGAGTCGGTTTATGTTACAAATTAAACTATCCTAAACTTCTTAGCCCTTTGGTTCAAATTAATTTCATTTTCGAATCACCATGAACAATAGCTTCTGTACCAAATGAGAATCCCAACAGGAACATACAGCACTCGTCAATAGTGATCAAATCGCAGTCCGACTGCCACTTGATGAATTGTGAAGTTGATCTCCATCCTAAAGTCATATCTGGCTTCTTTTTTCTCCCTCAGGGGCATCTCCTACAATTTTTTCTAATGTTAAAAATCTTCATGTTTACTTTTTCTTCATCTTGCTTTCACAATTAGTGTAAATTATTAATAACTCCTTAAGACAGCATTGCCCAAAATAAACTAGACAGATCATTAGAGTCTTGGGATATTAATGGGACTTCCTTGAAAAAAAGGCTCACATGGTCCAATATATATAGTTAAGAAATGTTTTATTAAATATATATAAACACACACACACACATACATGATTGGAGCTTTACTATACTGATATGTATTACAAATCACCAGGAGATAGCTATAGTAGACAACATTGCCCAAACTTATTTGGATATAGAATCATTTTTTTTTCTGGAACAACTCAAGAGGACTTCAAGGTGTTAACAACTCCTACCACTCTTGAAGCAGGTACTGTGCTCAAGCATCCAGGAGTCAACTATGAACTATCTTTTCAAAAAACTGAAGTGAGATTTTTATTTCTCTTTTGGCTTTTTTTCCATGCAAGATGACAATTTGGTTAGGTAGTTATTTCTTAAAGTAGTTATGTAAATATTTTGAGTATTTACATTCTTTTAATATTTATTCACATATATTTTCTTACCTAATGACCAAAATGTTCATTATAATAGTACTTATAGAGCTTGACTCTCCTCCCCTAAAATGTTCCATGATTTTAAAGGTACTTAGTTTCTTTCTTCTCAGATAAAAATCTCTATCCTATCCTAAAGGCACACATAGAATATGAAGAAAAATACTCTAGATCATTCTACTCTATGCCTATCCAATAGTGGGCAAAATTCAGCACCATTAGTAAATTATTGCTTCTCTATTTTAATTAGCCTAAGGAAATTGATGCAATCTCCAATGTGCTTAATTTGTAATAGGTAAAATGCTAATAACTTCCCTGTTTGCATATATGATGTTGCGCTAAATGAAAAAAAAAAGACTTGATTTTCTTTCTTTTTTTTTTTTTTTTTGCATTTTTTTGAAGCTGGAAATGGGGAGGCAGTCTGACAGACTCCCACATGCGCCTGACCGGGATCCACCTGGCATGCCCACCAGGGGGCGATGCTCTGCCCCTCTGGGGCCTCACTCCGTTGCATTCAGAGCCATTCTAGCGCCTGAGGCAGAGGCCACAGAGCCATCCTCAGTGCCCGGGCCATCTTTGCTCCAATGGAGCCTCGGCTGCAGGAGGGGAAGAGAGAGACAGAGAGGAAGGAGAGGGGGAGGAGTGGAGAAGCAGATGGGCGCTTCTCCTGTGTGCCCTGGCCAGGAATCGAACCCGGGACTCCTGCACGCCAGGCTGACGCTCTACCACTGAGCCAACCAGCCAGGGACAATTTTCTGAGTCTAAAGAAACACAATCTTCTGTGGTACATTCAAAATAAAATATCAGATCAACCCAGAACACACTAGCAGAATAAATTAAAAGAACACAGGTGAGGCACAGAATGGGTATGCCAAGTTGAGGTCTTCAGGCAGTTATTATCATATAGATTGGTCTTAAAGTCAAGTAAAAAATTTCCCAATAAAAGATGCAATTTCCACCAGAATGACAGAGTGATATGAAAAACTAAATTATCTAGAAGATTTAGTTCTATTACTACAATTTTATTACTAAACCTACCAAACAGAATGTGAAGTCTTTCATGCCAGGACTGTGAGAAAGGGCTTGGTAAATTAAACCTTATTAAATTTCCAGTGCATCATTTTCATCCAACTGCATCTATAAAATATGTTAATAAGCTGTGCATACACTCGATCTATAAAAATGTGTAGGGAGCGTTCACATTGGAGGTACTGTTCTGGTAATCACATTCAATTTGTTTTTTATAGCCAAAAAAGATTTGGCTGGATCACTAATGTGCTAAATCAAAAAAGGAAATTTCCTCTACAGAATCTGTAATTTTTAAAAAAACATTATCCTTAATCCTCAGAATATATCCTTCCGTTGGTGCAGGGAGGTCTAGGACGAGGTGTTCTTCTAACAAGGAGAAAATTCTTAGAGGTGGGGTCCCGACTCTGAGAATTTATATCTCAGAAAATCACCAAATACCAGCAGTAGCTACAAAGTTCTAACACAATTAAGTCCAGAACTTCTTTTAAGTCAAACAAATCCCAGAGGACACCTGAATTTAGCTTTGAGAGGTAAGAAACTACATCTGAGAGGAGTGCAATATAAATTCTGCCTTTCTGTTAAACGAGACAAAGAAACAGGGGTTACGATAGCCCTGACAGCTGTCAGGAAATACGAGTGGGTAAGGCGCTTCATCTAGACCCGCACACTTGTGTGATTTCACTGGAACTTTTTCTTTCAGGCTCGCCACTTACTTTTACAACAACCTAATCCACATGAGCTGTGGGACTACGCGCAGCAGGTCAGATGTTCCAGCTGAGAGTGTTTTGCTTCACTTCCCTTCCAGTGTGTTCAGTCTGTGGAAGAACCACCGCATTTGAATGAGAGTCACAGGTGAAGAGGAGGAAGGTAGGCTGCCCAGAAACGTGGGTCAGTACATTCCCTGGTGGCTCAGAAGCAACTGGTGCAAAGGCATTTCTGGAGCAAACATGTCTGAAGTTGTGCTGTAATAATAGTTTTATTTCCTCTTTGCACACAGATCAGCTGAAAAGGGAGGTTCTACATGTCACTGCGTACCGAGAGCGGGAATGCAGGGACGGACAAGAGAATGGCTTCTTCTGTTGTCAGAGAGCTCGTAATTCGGACAAGCTGATTTCACATTTCCTGTGATTGTAAGAGCTGCTGGCCTTGCTGTACTTTTCCAATGCACTAACATATTCCTATTTTGTGATGAAGGATCCTTAGCTACTGGAGATGCTATGACTCAAAAATCACTTTGGGTTAATTCACTCATTAATTTACGCATGCATGGTTTCATTCAGCAGAGATGTGTGGAGTAGTTACTATGTGCTGGCCAGTGTGCTAGGTACTGGCAATACAGCACTTAACAAAACAGAGTCCATGCCCTCAGGAATTCCACAAGCCGGCAATTATCATTCAGATATGCAACACGCATTTGTTAGGCTCCTAATAATGTCCAGGCATTACGCTAAACATGGAAATATAACAGTGCCCCCAATGGAGCCCCATCTGAGTGGAGAGATAGAAGAACAAGTGCGTCAGTGATTAAGATGATGAGATAGAGCTAAATTCAAGGGGTGGGAGGGGACACTTTAGACTGGGCAGAGAGTGTACTCCAAGGGATGACTTCTGAGCTGAAACTGAAGGATTCAGAGGAGTCTAATCTGTCACACAAAGAGCAGCTATGCTCCAGACATAAGGAAGGGTGAGATGAAAGCCCCATGCAGAAGGAAGCTTGGTGTGCTCTGGGAGATGCAGTGTGGCTGAGGTGTGTCGAGCAAGGAAGAAAGTGGCGTTAGATGTGGTGTGAGAATGAGGCAGGAACTACATAATGCAAGGCCTTCTGGGCCTTGTGAAGGTGTTTGGATTTTATCCTTAGTAAGTATAGAAGCCACTGAAAATTTCTTAGGGTACTAAAGTGATTCAATGTGTACTTTAAGAAGGCTGCTATGCGGAGGATAAAAAGAAGGTACAGCAGGCGTCCAGAACTGCGGTGGCCGATGTCCCGACAAAGGTGTCACTACAGAGGAGCAGGCGCCAACATCATGACTCCTGGAAAAAAAAAAAGAGAAACACCAGCAACCACTAGGTTCTAAAGATAACAACCAGAACAACCCCACAATAATAGTTAATCCATTTTTAAAGTTCTTGTTCATACCTGCCAACATGCTTTTTACCTATTAGATGGTATCTCTTCTTATTCTTACATGACATACTAGTATATTTATTTTACATGCAATGAAACTAAGATGTTAAAAAGGTTCATCAGCTTGCAAGACCACACAGCTGCTAAGTGGCTGACAGGAATTAATTTTGTTTTGGTATAGTTCAAAAAGGAAAAAGAAAAAGAACTTGCATGGCTTTTGCCACATCAAAATATCTGCATGGTTTTTACATAGCAAGTAAACAGATAACTGATTGGTTTTTACAAGGCACTATCCTCTCTTCGGTGTGGCTATCCACGTGTTGGCACCTGATGGAAACTCCTCCGGAGGTATGCCTTTTCCAGGCACTAAGTGGACTCTTCCTGTCAGGTTGTATTCCAGTCGTGAGCAGGCTGTGCTCTGCACCCAAGCACCCAGCCATGGGGCAAGAAAGGTAGCCCCAAGTTTTGCTTGCCAACCTGTTTGCCACAAATCCCATCTACATTGGAAAATGTTTTTGTTTTTATATTTTTTTAATTTCACACATAAGCATGTAAGAGCTGGTGGCAGCCCTGTCACTATCACTATTTCCATGTTAGAGTGACAAAACTAGTCATTTAGTTAACAATGCTCTAAGACATGATGTGTCAAGATGACAGTTATGGGTTAATTTGAGGAGATGTGAGCATTCTAAATGTTTACCATAGGAAACACAACACATATAACTCATATAATGCAATAATGTCTGCCATGATGTATTGAAACACTTTTATTTGGAACAGGAATAAGTAGTGGATAGTCTTCCTGTCCCGATAAAAAGTACACCATGAAAACATTCTGCACACATCAGACAATTTTCAAAAGCTACAAAGGAGAGAGGCTGCTCAGCTCCTCTGCTGTTTGCTTTCGCATTAAGGCCGTTCACTCTAGTTACTAGATTCTCACAGGAGATGGAAGGATTACCATTAATCGTAGTCAGTACAAATTACCATGTATGCTGATGACATTTTAATGTTCATGACAAATCCAGACAAATCTTGATAAGCTTTGTTGGCTTTACTGCATTAAGTTATGTAATTGTCAGAATATAAAATTAACTGTGAAAATCTGATTTGACACCAATGAATGACTTTTCCCTACAGCCATTGATCAATTTACCTGCCTTTTCCTGGGAAACTACTCAGGATAACAATACGGTAATGTCAAGGTCCCTGTACTACCCCACAATTATAAATACTGGAAATAAAACCAGGCAAAAGTTGCCTGACCAGGCGGTGGCACAGTGGATAGTGTCGGATTGAGGACCCAGGTTTGAAACTCTGAGTTTGCCAGCTTGACCGTAGGGTCACTGGCTTGAGAGTAGGGTCATAGACATGACCCCATGGTCACTGGTTTGAAACCCAAAGGTCACTGGCTTGAAGCCCAAGGTTGCTGGCTTGAGCAAGGGGTCACTGTAGCCCCCCCTCCCCCGGCCAAGGCACATATGAGAAAGTAATCACTGAACAACTAAGGAGACTAAGGAGCCACAGTGAGGAATTGATACTTCTCGTTCTCTCCCTTTCTGCCTATCTGTCCCCATCTGTCCCTCTCTCTGTCACATACAGACACACACGCACACACACATCAGGCAAAAGTTTACCAACATAAATTTTCTGGCAGGCCGTATTTGCCAACATTTCATGTTTGTTTGTTTTCTCCTTACACTCTCCTTGCCTTTTCTTTCTCACACAGGAGGTGGTGTCAGTCTACGGTTTTCTTACCTGAACACTATCTATCTTGTCAAAATATTTATCTTCGTAGGATAGGTCATGAGCAAAGAAGTGGCAATTTTTATAAGCTTCCCCACATCAAGGATAAGGCTCGAGTGCATGAAAGGGAAAGAATGGTGGAAATAAGGAGTCAGATCTCAGCCCCTGGAGGAGTTTTCTCTGTTCCCTTGGTTTCTAGGCCAAAACCACCTGGGAACTAAAAGCACTCTCTGTGCCATTTCCTAGTTTCCCCGGCTCTTCCCAACCCGGCCCACTCTCCGGGCATAGCCAGCAGAGAGAGACTCCACAACCTGGGAAAGCAACTGTTAGCAAGGGTCCCACACCTTTCATTTAAAACCGCCCGTAAGCAGTGTGACATACTATTTATTAATGGGCTCGTTCTCATCATCCCCTTCTCCTCTGACACAGGCTCAAGATGGGACTTGATTCTGCATTCCGCAGACCCCCTACAGCTAGGAGTTTTGACCTGATCGATGAAGTATCAACTGAGAATTCTGGAAAGTGACCTCTGCCTCTTCCTTCCTTCTTCCGGCCCAGGACCCAGACAGGATTCTGGGGGCCACATCAGCCAGCTTGCGACCAAAATTCCTGTCACTCTACACACTAAGAATGACAGAGGACTTTCAAACACTGCGGGCGGGTTTTCTAGTATTTGCAACCAAACACCCTCTTAAAACAGCATCTCTCTTTCCGTCTTACACAGAAAAGACACCCCACTCGGTCTCTGTAATATGGCTGTGAAGCAGCCCAGAGCCAGGACAGCCCTGTCTCCAGAATTGTCAGACACATTAAAGCGTGTTTCATTTTGGCATGCTGTTCTTAATACAGTTTGATGTTTATGGTAAAAACAAAGCCATCATGGTGCACGCGCCAAAGCCACCCTAGACGAGAGAAAACGGTCATCCTTCAGCCGAGCCTGGCAGCAACAGGCTGTTGCTGGTTCGGCCCCAGTGTATGGTGAGCACAGCAATGGTGGGGCAAGAGGACAGGGCTGGCAGCTTAATTACCAGACTAACGGACTGGCTTTTAAAAGCCAATTCAGTAAGTCTCCAAATAATTGCTTCCATTGATACCAAGTGCAAGCTCAGGGCTAGCACAAAGCAAGCACCACGGTGCTGTACGAGTGGAGAGTCGCAGAGCACACTAGACAGCTTGACAAGCACCAGAACACATTCTGTGGCAGAAAAGAAAAATATTTGTCTAGCTTCTGACACAGTAGAGCAACATTTCTATATCTTATTTACTTCTTCTCAAGAGGAAAGATGGTTTGCACAGAGTGAGAAAAGGGAATACTAAAAATGGTCATTGTGGTCTTCGTCGGCTCCTCCCCAATCAGTAATTGTTCAAAACCTCCCCACCATTGCACGGCATGTGAATCAGGCAATGCCCAAACTGCTGCACGCTGCAGAATTGTTTGTGCATGGCAACTGTGACCCAAGCTCCAATGTGTGTGTGGATCCCTTTACCAAGGGGACAACCATTGCTCACAGGACGTGGTGTATGCAAGCTCTGGCGGAATAAATGGTCATCAACATGTGCCACACACCCATCTGTCTTCTGGAAAACAGATTGTTTCAATTACGACAACATTAGAAAAAAAAAAACTGTCCATATACTTGCGGAGACTGCTTACTGAGGGTATCCATCCAAACCAAAATAAACATCGTATTGTTAATTGGGGCTGACGTGCAATTTGCGAAAAACACTTCCAAGTTATTTGTATTTCTAACAGCTATCTGAGGTCTCATTTTATCTCCTTAAATCTGCTGCAATTTTCTGAATGAATTTTTATGGATATATTTAAGGACACAGTTAGGAATGCAAATAAAGAGTCCCCTGGTCTCCCACGGATCTCCTGTGATTGGTCAACAGCCCTTTGAAAAGCTCTGACACTTCCGTCCCCTCGGCGCCATGACCATAAGCCACAGGAGTAAAGAAAAGGCCCGGCTGACACGTGAATGATTTCCTTTCAGAGACACCGCGTAACATGAAAAATTAGTCTTTCTATCTGTGATTCTTCCCCCCCGAACTTTCTCTCTCTGTTTAGTCTGTAAGCTTTCTCCTCTAAGAGACAAGCCACAATTGTTCACCAAGACACGATGACCTTATGTCGCTCCAGGTGGAACTGCGCTTTTGAATTCTATTCAGCTTGGCCAGGGCCCCCTTGCCACGTTATTGTAGGTACGTGAATTATATGGATACAAGGCACTTACATATATTCAAACACTACGGCCATGCTCTCGGAAAGCAGAACCCATGCTCAGTGGGAGTGGGGGAACAGAGTTGAATGCACAGCGCCAGGGCCGAGCTTGACAGAGAATCCATCACCGGTCCTGCCCTCGAGGGAGAGGAGACAGGTACAAAAATAACAATAACACAGGAAGAAATTGATGTGTCATAGGTGGAGTAAAAATGAAGCAATCAAGGGGTTGGAGGGGAGACTCTTCCTGGCCCTGCCGAGCAGGGAGAGAGTGCACAGGGGGTCCTCGTGAGGGGGAGGCTTTACACACAACTGGAGAGCAGAACCGCTGGGCGGGCGGCAGACACAGAGGGGCGACAGGAGGAAGGTGCAGAAACACGGGGCAGGAAGGGATGCTGGCTTGTCACGAAGGCCAGAAGCATGAGGCCGTGCACTAGAAATTAAGTTCCAATTAAACAGAAGAGTCACCTGAAAGCCGCAGGCTGGCCCGGGGACTGTGCACACAAGCTACTGGAAATCTCAGTATAGAAACGGCGGCGTCTGTGAGGGCCAGTCTGGGACACGGAAGCTTCATCTATCTGGTAGGTCATCATGACAATAGTTATGACACTGGCTTAGTGCCACGCAGTCGCTGATGTGCAGAGAAGTGAACCAGGCAGGTTGTGGAAAGTCCCCCCCCCCCCCCCCCACAATGCTGCTCACCCACCACTCAGCTCCCTGAGGCCTTTTTCTCAGCCAGTCCGACAAGAAGCCTGAACTTCACTTTCCTCCGGAACAGAACTATGCAGGTGCACTGAGCAATACAACTCCAAGTCAGGCGGGTCACCTTCGGCTCAAACCCTCTGTCCAGGACTGTTCTGATTCGGAGGGAGGCCCTCTCCCACCTCCGCAAGTTTCCAGAGTCCAAACTTCTCTGACTATCTCTGCCTACGGGTAGCAATTCCCCACATTTCTCTGTGGCTTTGCAGCAAATAGGAGAGATAACAAAGAGATTTCCACCCGGAAAGGAGACTACGTCAATCCAATTACATTACACAGAATCGAAAAGGTACATATACAAATATATTCATTAAACACCACGCCGATTCAGTTTCCTTAAACACTCAATGAGACCTATTTTCTGCGAGATTCCGCGCGAGCAGCCCCTCAGTCACAAAGCAAAAGGGAGCTGTATTTTGTTGAGTGGCCCTAATTTAGCTGTCTGGGCTAAAGAAGCCGAATGTCACGGAAATGTTTATTATACAAGCACACTTCATCTGAAGCTGGGAAGGAGCATTTCTGTAGCTTCGGGTATAATTTATCCCTGCAAAAGGCGAGGGGGGAACAAATACCTTTTATCACCCTCTCATTTCAGTGAATTATGTTTATGGAGTCCTTCTACTGCTATGAATCTGGTTTCCCTCCAACGGGAAGAAGAGTTAAGTCCCAAATCCTACCGTTGAATCTCATTACGTTCCCTGTCCCTTGTTCTCCATCGAGACGTATGCCTTCACTGTGCATACACTGCAGTCCCAGTCATTATCGACTGCTCCTCCTTAGAGCCGCCGTTCATTTATGGTGAGGCAAACGGAGCGTAAATCCAGGTTTCTGCAGACACTTATTATCTCAAATATTGTTGTTTCAGTTATGGTGCCATTGGAGAATTCATTATTTTTTCCTCTTTTTAAATTATTTTCTTGTTTGGGTTTTTGTTTTTGTTTTTCCAGTTGGTAGGACAAGTGAAGGACAGTCTATCTTTTGGTAAACTGGTATTTTCTTCACCTTTAATACTTTTGGATCTAAACAGTATGTTGACAACAGCAGCCAATGAGATTTAACTACACCTAAGATTAAGCACAGGAAGCAGAAGTAAAAAATGTTCCATCAAAAAGCTCATCAACTAAGCTTCTATATCTTCTTAACCAAGGAGATTGTCTGTGTGGATGGGCTAGCGTGTTGTTTTTAAAATCTGTATTTATTTTAAAGTTTAGTAAGTAAATGTTGACATAGTTTTAACTTGAAATGCTTTATATATCTGTTTATCATCTAGAAAATAAATTTCCAACAAATAACCATTAAATTCAATTAATAAAATATAGGGATAAGGACATCATTCTTCCCGACATGAAAATAAACTGGCTCTCATGTGGAGTATCATGGTGCTGAGTAATTAATTTATGCACACAGCAAACATTTCCTGAGAGCCGACCATGCTTCAAGCACTCTTCTGGGTATTAGTTATGCCAAAGTGAACAAAACCCACAAAAATGTTTCTCTATTCATTGAGCTTACATTCTAGTCAGCTGAGAACCATGCAGTAAAAGAAGTAATAAAAAGTAAGAAAAATTACATATAACTACCCAATAGTGGTTAATTTTTTTAGTTGTATGACTTTTAGCATGACAGAATACAAATAGACCCGATGGAACTGGACTAGAGCACCAAAAACTAACCATCTCCCCATCCTGTGATGTAATACACCCTTTCTCAGAGCGTTCTCTCCCCCAAAACCTTGGAAGAACACCATCATTCCAGTAAAAACCTAAGATAATAGGTCAAGCCTTGATACCAGGGACTACAATACCATTAGAACATGAACAGGGTTTTATTTACTTTAACAACAACAACAAAGAAAGACTCTTAAGGTAGAATAGAAGAAAATGCAGTTCAAAAGTTAACTATCACAACAACCAAAAGTCAAGACTCAAAGCCACAGGTCAGGCTTTCCAAAGCTCCTCCCACAATACCTTGCTGAGGCAGAAAGTAGTCAAGCAAGAGGCTGTGATGGAAACTCAAACACAGCTACCGATACAGCAATTTCTGTTCTTTCCTTTCCTTTTTTTTTTTTTTTTTAATTGATGTTAGAGAAAGGGATGAAGGAAAAGAGAAAGAGAAACCTCTTACAGGGAGAGGAAAGGAGAGAGAAATACCGATCTTTGTCCTACTTATGTATGCATTCAGTGGTTGTTTCTTGTTTGCGCCCTGACCGGGGACTGGGACTATGCTCTAACCCGCTGAGCTACCTGGGCAGGGCTGATGCAGCAATCTCTTTAAACCCCCAAATTTAGTAACCATTAAACAAAGTGCTCAGCCACCAAACAATTGAGTTCTCCTTTCATGTTCAAATTTATAAAGCTCAAAAACAATACTAAACACACTCTTAAAGCTAAAATAACTAAACGCCTTAAAAATTTATCGCACGCTGATTTCAGATGCTCGACAGAGAGGGTGCTGCGAGGAATGCTGGTGAACTCCTGGCTGCTTTCATGACATATTCCAAACTTCCTCACCTTCCTGCCTTTGCTCTTAGTTCTACGGAATTCCTCTTAACTCCACTCATTCAAAGTGCACCCTTCCGCATCCCTGTCTGCAGGAAGGCAGGTTCCCAGGCCTCTAACCTGCTCCCTGAGCCGTGGCTTCACCGAGACCGCTTTCTCTGCTGGGAGCAGCAGTGCCCTACTGCCAGAAGCAAGGGTGGGGGGTGGGGTGGGGGCTCAATGTTTCCTGGTTCCCATCCAAGAGCAGAAGGAGTCACTTGTTTCCCAAAGCCCCTCCACACTTCATCCATATATCGGTCCAAATGATCACAGGTCTGACCGCCTCTGAAAGAATCCTGACACAGGCCATGGACCCGCCACAATTTGTTGCCACATGTCATCCAAGAGACGAGGGAATTAGCCACAGGGTCCACACGCCCCATCCTACTGAAGTTCCCGCAAAGCTCCCCTCCGCTCTCTCTACTCCTAGTGGCGGGAACTGTGCAGCGCTCAGACCCCTGACAATGCTGCCTGTGTGCTTGTTTCACGGCACTGACCAATCTCACGCTGCATTATGGTGATCAAGTTGTAATCCCAGTGTGCCCCGGGACCCTATGGGCAGCCTCTGCTCAGATCCCACGTTCGCCGGAGGCCTGAGTCAGCGCTCAGCGGTCCTGCCCTGACCATACTCCCACAAATCTCCAACTCCAAGAGCACTGGGAGTGAGTAATGTCACTTTATTCCTGGACTCACAGAAGGAGAAGGAAAATCAGGCAGCTCGTATGTTTCATACCACACCGCAGGCCCTTCCGGATGTCACCTACTGCCTCTGCCAGGTGGCCGCTTAGCACTGTCCCTACAACCCTCGTGCTCCTGGCTCCACGGGACAGGACGGATTCCTCTCTGGCCTCTAACGCAGGAAACAGAGCCGGCAAGAGTCCGCCCATACATGGCTGCCCTCAAAGTCACCTTTCCTGTTTCTCCCAGCAGGGAGTTTTCCTTGGTGTGAACTGCAGGGACCGTGTCCTCTCCCTGAGCGTCCTAGAATGTCCCTCTCGTGCTTGTCTCTGCCTGGGCCTCTTGCTTCAGTCCTAAACAGCGGTAAATATAACCATACAGATAGAATGCCGGTCCCAGGGCTCTGACTACAGCCTCACAAAATGTCCCATTAGACTTCTCTATTCCTTTTGAAAGTCTTCTATGGATGCTCACCACTTTCTCTCCAGTTATACTGGTGGTTGAAGGCCAGAGGAAAAGTGTGCTTTCTTTATTTTTCTGGTACATTTGCCTATAACTTCTCCTCTCACAAGAGTATGAGATCTTTGAGGGCAGACTCAGTTCGTTATGCATCTTGTATACTCTCCCCCATACTCTCAATTAAAACTGAATAAAGAAGAAGGCAATTATACCTGCGCCGCAGTTACCAAAGGAACCCGAACGTCCGGGGCGCGTCTCCCCAGCTGCCGTACAACGCTCACCCCTTCCCGCCGCCAGAGGGAGCTCTTCCAACCCACGTCCAGGAGCAGATGCGCCAGCCTGTAACCGGTTTTTACCAACCGAAAGGCCCAGAGCAGTGTATAGAACATTACCAATTTATGTATCCATTGGCAACATCACTGAGCGTTTACGAAGCAGATCAGTAAAACGTTAGCGAAGTTCTCTGAGAAGATATTGATAAGCACACTGTTCACCACATCTTTGGGAAGTTCTATTCGTGAAGGTTAAGATACAACTAGAATGAGTTTATCAATGTATGGGGTGCAGGTGGCAAACCTCGCTCCTAAAAGTCACTGCACACAGCTTCGTGCTTGCCCCTGCCTGATCCTCAGTTTCGGCTTTAAGCAACAATAAAAGTAACAACGATAGCAATGATGACAACAATAATAATAGTATCTTCCATTCACTGAGGACTTGCTCTGTGCTAGTCACTGTCCTAAGCATTTTTCATAGATTACCAAACTTAACTGCAGTGCTATCAAATTTCATATCATATGAGACAGGTAAGGCTGTTCTCATGACATAGGTCAGGAAATAGAAGCACAGAGAAAATACTTGTCCAAAACACTAAACGGACCAAGACTGAAATCCAGCTCTGAAGAGCTCTGCCCTGTACTGCAGGGACCTGTAACCAGTGAGCCCAGCCTGAGCGAGCGCCTGGAGAGAGGTGACTGCCCCTCCTGGTGAGGGCAGCCTGGAATGAACCCCGTGCCCTGGCTGCCGTCACTCCGTTCCACACTCATGATGTGTGGTGTTTCAATAGATCTGCCTAACTTGACTTCCTCAGCCTTTTTCCTGTTAGCCTCCAGGATTGAGGATGGAGTCTGTTGTTGTTGCGTTCAGCTGCAGCCCTGACCCCCTTCCCAGGCTTGCTCCTCTACTCTCCGCTCCCCACATCACCTCCGCCACAGACTGGTCCCTGAATGACACTGGGTGACCCTGAAAATCCCTGTGCCTAAACATTTTACTCCCAGCTTGTGCTGGGATTCTAAAACAATGCTAAGGGAGAGAGGACGTAGGCCCCACTGAGCTGTCAGATAGTCCGTCTCTTCAAGGACTGAAAAACTTCAACCTAACAGGAAACCAGAGTGGGGGGTGACAGGAGGGAATCCATTACCCCTACATTCATAAAAACAAAAACCCAACATACAACACATAGGATAGCAGTGGCATTTTATACCTCTAAAATTAGCAATAATGGGCATTTACAATTACCAACCATTTATAGTACCTTATTCATGGTAACTCTATGTTTTCACTTTTGTTTTCCCTCCTCGGCCTTACATAATTCATTTGCATGAACTGCCTGACCCAAGGAAAAGACATATGTTATGCAAAAGTGAATACTTTTTGTCAGTCTTTGCTCCATTCTTTAAAAAGTAATCATGGAAACAGCAAACTTATAATAAAAGCTAGTGTTTATTGACTGCTTGATGCCTGTTTGGCATTATTGTTATTGTCATTGTTGTCAGACTATAGAAGAAGAAAATAGGGTTAGTTCCATCCTCACGAAGAGCAGGTGGTGTTTGGGAAGCAAAAGCAGGTTTTTCAGTAGCTGGAGTGCGTGGAGACGCTGACACTCCATCTTCTCTGGGAAGTGCATCCCACTGCGGGGTTATAAGGAAACCTCAGGACTCGTGGGTTCAGAGAGGGGGGAAATGAGCGCTGAGTGGAACCAGGCTG
This sequence comes from Saccopteryx leptura, assembly GCF_036850995.1. Lineage (NCBI taxonomy): Eukaryota > Metazoa > Chordata > Mammalia > Chiroptera > Emballonuridae > Saccopteryx > Saccopteryx leptura. The sequence goes on along the minus strand of NC_089503.1, from coordinate 204,420,320 downwards.
TGTAAGCAGAGCCCTGCTGCCCCCCCAGGCTGCTGACAGCCGCAGAGGAGACACTGACACGTGGAGGTGATCTGGGGGCAGCGTGTGCGTGTCACTGACCGACGCAGATGGCAGGTGGATTCCTAAAGAACCATTCTGACTTGGTACCAAGAAGATTTCTCCAGAAACTTGGAACACTCTCTAAAGCCATCCTGCGATTTCAGGAGAAATTACAATAAAGTTTAGTTTAAAAGGACAATCCTTTCAAGAGTTAGGGGAAACCTTAAGCAAAGGAAACTAGAAAGAGCCATAACGATGCACCTCAAGTCTATGGCCGACTATGGTAAGACCTTGAAAGTGTTCCTATGATTTATCCGTGTGTGACTTGCCCCCACCCTTCTAAAATGTCAGCATGCCTTAGTGAGATTGGGGGAGTTGTATTTTCATTATATAGTCTCCTCTGCATTAGATAAAGGGGGGGGGGGGAGTCTTGACTCAGAGGGTTAACACCAGAATCGCGGGCTATAACAGCAGTGTAGAGATAGGGAAATGAGACTGAAACTGAGAGAGCCAGGAGTTCCACACATGCTGAGAAGTTATGAGCTAAACGGTGGCGGGCATCCAGAAGGACTACACGCCCAAGGGCACACAGGAGCCTTGAGTTGGGAACCAGCAGAGGCGGCCCTCGCAGCTCCCAGAGACCAGGCGAACAGCGGTCAGGAAGCACGCGGGCGGGCCCAAACCAGAGCACAGCCATCACAGAGCACAGGAAAGCAGACGGCCGGAGCGCCGGACAGCCAGGGTGGTCCAGGAGCTCCGGGGAGAGTGAAGGCAGAGAGCAGAGTGGGCTGAGAAAACAGATGGAGAGGCGTGCACAAATTTATGACATATCTGTGCCCGTGTAGGCACAGAAGTAGCAGAAACTGTATATTGATTTGAACTACATAACCCATAGAACACTGAATTCTGAATTTTTCTCTTTGTATGTAAGTAAATACAGTCGTCCCCCCAGCCTCATCCACCAGGGCGCGTTCAAAGACCCCCAGGGATGCTGAGACAGTGAACAGTACCCAGCCCAGACTCACTGTGATTTTTCCTAAACATACACACCTATGATGAAGTTCAATTTCTAAATTTGGCACTGGAGGAGATTAACAACAGCTAAGGAGATAGCACAATTATAACAATGTACTGCTCTCTGCATCAACAAACTAGCAAGAATTTTTTTTTCCTTCTTCACAGTTTCGCGGTAGAAGATCCGTGGTTACTGCAGGTCTCAGCAGCCTCCGCACAGGCCTCTTTCTCTCAAGGCGGGAACCTACCCCTCTCCCTGCAGGAAGACTCCTAGCTTTTCTCCTCTGCGGGGGTCCCAATGCCCCGCATCACTGTGCCCCCACCCCTGCTCCGGGCCTGGCCGTTCTGAAGTCAACAATGGCAACATGAATACAAGCAGTGTGCTTCCGGGACAGTCCGCCTGTTAATCAAGGCGGCTGCTGAGTGGCTGATGAGGACAGCGTCCAGGTGGAGAGGCGGGACAAAGGAGTGAGTCCCAGCGCCTCTCCAGCAGGGATGAAGGGGAACCGCCGGATTTCATCACCCTCCTCAGAATGCGGGCCATCCAAAGCCACGCATTGTTTATTTTTTGGACTTTCCACTTAGTATTATAGGCCGATGGCTGCCCATGGGTAACTGAACCTGCCGTAAGGAGTGATGACTCTATACTGTTTGGTAAACACAAACCTGATTGTCCATTGGCTTCTTTCTCAAAGAACCAATGATTCAAATCATCAGGCTGAGAAAGTCTTCCGCGGCTTCCTATGGGATCACGGATAGTTCCCAAAACTAAACTGTCCCAGTCAGATGTCAATCAGAGCGGTCATGGTCAAATACTCCTGAGATCCTAAATTTTATCCACTATACTCTCTTTCCTCACACTTTTACATAGTTGTATCATATCTGTGCCCACTCAATGTGGGGATGAAAATGTCTGAATAGAAAGAATATACTCATGGTTTTCATGGACACACAAAGAATAACATCTGTTCCCACTGAAGACACAAAACAGCGAGTAGGCATTTGAGCTTTGGCCTGAAGGATTTATTGAAATATTTTAAATGTCAGCATGACCCAAGGAAAGGTTCCCAAACCAGAAAGCAGAGATGTGGGTTCATCCACCCTGCTGTGCCCCTAAGTTGCTTTGTTCATCAACCTATCAAGATCACAGTTCCTTTATTTTTAAAATACAAGGTGATTTCTTTAGCTTTAAAATGTTAGGTTTCTAAGAAAGATTCCTGTGAGCCTCAAGGGCTAAATGATTAAATGGGGTAACCAGAAAGCCTACAGAATATCTTTCTCTGAAGTCTTTAAATATAAATTAGACAATCCTAGATAGAATAAATACTTCAAGGTACAATCATGGAAACATGGAAGAACTAAAAAAAATGCAGTCATATTTTATACAGATTTTGTCCTGAGGAAAGATTTTCTAAACATGACACAAAAACCATGAAGAAAAGATGGTAGATTTAACAATAAGAAAATTTACAATTTCTGTCGGTCAAATAAGTTTGTAAATATGATATATATGTTTGCTCACTTATAGTTTGCATTGGGTGTGGGGGACAGGCTGTAAGCTGGCAAAGTCATTATATCCTAAAGCAGAGGTCCCCAAACTACGGCTCGCGGGCCACATGCGACCCCCTGAGGCCATTTATCCGCCCCCCACCACACTTCTGGAAGGGGCACCTCTTTCATTGGTGGTCAGTGAGAGGAGCATAGTTCCCATTGAAATACTGGTCAGTTTGTTTATTTAAATTTACTTGTTCTTTATTTTAAATATTGTATTTGTTCCCATTTTGTTTTTCTACTTTAAAATAAGATATGTGCAGTGTGCATAGGGATTTGTTCATAGTTTTTTTATAGTCCGGCCCTCCATCGGTCTGAGGGACAGTGAACTGGCCCCCTGTGTAAAAAGTTTGGGGACCCCTGTCCTAAAGCTTAGTTTTAAGACTAAGCCTTTCCCACCCTTTTAATACTAAGATCTTTTCAAAACTAATCTTTTCCCCACACCCTTGACTGTTGCATGATGTGGGTGGTGTACTTTTATGAGGAATCCCATTTATGCCTCAGATAAGTGACTTTGTATCAGACACTTCCTTATTTGTATATTGGCTTAAAGGTTTTTATTTCTACACTATAAAATGGGGCAGACTGGGGGCTCGCTCTCTCCCGGTTCCTGAAATTAGCATTGCAGAGGAAAGGCAGCCAAGATGGTGGAGTGCTGAAGGAGAAGCCAGTTTGTGCAGAGTTTGTGCAGAGAGAAGGAGATGGGGAACAGAGGTGAATAAGGCTGGTGAGGTAGAAACCTTTGATTCTAGGAAACTCGGATAAGTCAGTGGCTTTGGGAGCCCTGAATGGAAAGGGAAGTGTTTTCCCACTGTGTGTATTTCTCACCCACCAGGTGAGAGCTAGGATTAAAGGTAATGGCCCACCAGTTCTTGGCTCCGTTGTTTCATTACTGTCTGTCCAAATTAAATGTGAACCTGCACGGGCCAGGCGGCTGTGATAGTGGCCGTGACTACTGGTTTTACAACTTTCATACAATAAACTATAATACACTTGACATAAGCAAAGTTAAAAAAAAAAAACCTAGTAAAAATGCAACACAGATCACTGACAAAAGTTATAACAGCAGAATTAATCTTCAGCCTAAAAACCAACCGAAAAGAGCAAGAAAGATAGAACAGTCACAGGTCTGTTGCGGAAGATCAGTTAGGAAGTTGCTCAGAATGCCTGGGGGCTGTTTCTTACTGTTTCCACAGAACTCCTGTTGCTTTTTTGCTGGGCATTTAGGGAGTTGGAAGAGAAAAGTCACTGCCTTACAGTGTTTATTTGCTCTTTAAAAATTTGTTATTACTTTCTCCCATCACATAGTTTAAGAGGAAAATATGAAAGGGAGAGATCTCTGCAACATCCTGAATTCACATTCATAAAAGAGAAATTTGACAGGACCAGAAATCAAGCTGTGTGCCCTGGCGACAAGGATGTCAACATACTGAAACCTTTTCTTTACGGTTGGTAGGAGGCCACCGCCATGACAGCCCCAAGAGCCCCTCACAGCCCTGGCTGTTCAGCCATCTCCCAGGGCATTCCCAGGCCTCTCCATGACACAGACACTGTGGCTTTGTGGCCATCCCAGCGGAGGAGGCATCCAGGGTCCTGCCCCAGGGCATGGCTGTCATCCATTCTGCAGGGTCAAGGCCACGCCTTATCAACAGCGAAAGTTTTAAATATTACCTTGGGGAACCATGTATATTTCACTTCTTCCTTTCAACAGATTGGGTAGCCACTGCCTTTGTAGGTACTCAGAAATCTTCCGAGCAGTCACCACCCTCACCATCTTCTTCACTTGGCTGCCTCATTTCAGTGTTGGCGAACCCCAGGACTCTCAGTTGTGAGTGATCTTACACTTCCTGGCTTCCACCGCTCGGCGGTGCCCACTGCTGGCCACCTGGCGTCCCAGCTATGCCTGCCAGGCAGTGATGGCCGGCTCCCTGTGGCCTTGGCCGAAGCTTCTGCTCTCCCTGTGTTAGCCTATGTAGGGCGAGGTTCTAGATTGTTTAAATCTATGGTATATAATTCATGTTCACTTTCGTTCTTACTTACTATTTTCCATCAACGGCTTTTCTGTTCCAGGCCTGCTTTTTTCTGTGTTCTGCTTTTGTCAGTTTTCAGAATGATTTTGGACATTTTTCTCCCTGTCTTCACTTTCCTAGCTATTAGGACTCCCTTTCCATCTCTGGTCTGTCCCCTCATTAAAATTCACAGTCCACACCGGGCTTCACTTTGATTGACTGAGTGATTCTTCCCTGTGCCCGTGTCTGGCAGGCATTTAATAGTAATTAAAGATTTCTCTCATCTGTTCATAGGGCTCTCTGATAATCAACAAGAAGTCACTTTGATTGATAGTCACTGTCACAAAAGTAGGAAGGCTGAACTCCTTAACAAATTTTCATGAAGACATATTCAGTAGATGAAATGTCCCAAATGAATATCCAGACATAGTTAACCTCAAAGAAGGGTTTGTTTTTTTTAAAAAGGACAATGTGAGCTTTTATTGTCTGGCAACCATATCAAAGTACAGCCCAGAATAGGAATTCTAAGTGTCCCTGAGGCCTGAAAAAACTCCCCTGAGCATCCCTTTCTCCTGCTCATTAGCTGGAACTCTTTGGTGGTGTGAGGGATCAAGTAGAAATCTATAGCAATAAAGCTGGTGGTGAAGCCATCCTGGCAGGTGAGAAATTAAGACAGGAAGTAAATCCTGCGGGCTTTAAAATAATGAGGAGAAATGGCAAAGCCAACAGCAGTGGGTAAAAGGGCATGAACAGCTCAAGGGTCACCATGGGTCATCATTGGAAAACATATTATTGCAGTATATAGTCTCTTGATTTACTGCCTGCTGCCTGAGGCCTGTGGTCGCAACAAAGCTAATAAATCACTGCTCTGGATGGCAGGCTGGGCACCTGTGTTTTATCATACAGCAGGAAACCTTGTAAATTACCAAGAGAAGCAACTAGTGACCATGCAATGGAGCGACGAGAATCAGTCAAAGCTTCAGTCTATTAGGCCCATTTCATTTTTATTTGCAGGTGCATTCAAAGAAAGAGGGAGCCTTGCAAGAGAGATGAGCCCCAGCCTTTTGATTAGTATTTAATAAGAATGGCATAGGGCGGCTGGAGCAGACTCCTATGGCCTGCAGATGGAATAGTCCACAGTGGGACCCTAAAGGCCTGTATCTGCCCATTGGCTCGGCGGCAGTTTAGCTTACAAAAGCCACAGGACAACTTCAAGGGAGTGCGTCTGAGGCAGGAACCAAAACCTGGCTTTGTGCTTTTGTGCCTTGAAGCTTTGCTTTGTGGAGAAAGTTGGCTTATGAATTCACTTGGTGTGTCACACTTTTCAAAAACTTTTGACTCTGTAACTCCTTGTCAAACAAATTAGCCAGAAAAAAAAGGTGCCGCATTCAGATATACTTTTCCTAGCAAATCCATCAAAGTGAGTAAGCTCACTACATTTTATTCTTAACTTTTTATTCAAACTACTTCTGCCTTGTTATGATAACCTCTGTATTCCTGAACATTCTACCAGAGGGAGAAGCAAAAGGGAGCTTGAGATAAAAGCATGTCTGCACCACTCACTTAACGGAGCCGTTGGCCATAAGCTACATATCCACAGGCGACAGCCCGCCATAGGGCTTTGGTCCAAGCACTTTTTGATTTAAAGGCCTCCTGTCATGAAAATAAAATCTAGTGTTCCTAAATTAGGGAAGATGACATTTAAACCATGAAAGATCAAGTTTTTGATTACCTAGAGATCATTAATCTGGGTTGGATATCTGCAGTGCTATTCCGAGGTCACATTTCTTTAGGTGGAACAACTCAGAATACACCTGCTGGGCTTTCAGATACAAGGCCACAAGCCCAAACTTCAACATGACAACTTCTGGAAGAGAGGAGAAAGGGGGTTGTGGTTACCTCTAAGTGCCTGTACTTACAATAGCCAGATAGCCATAATGCAGAAAAATACAAAAAACAAACAAAAAGACACGACAGCTCTCTCTTCCCTGTCATTCTTTCAAAATTGTGAGCTGGGTAGAGACATACAGGAAGCAAAAGATGTCCCCTTCATATACACCCTCTCTGCTGAACATGGGGAGCAAATCCTGGAAGCACAGCCGTAGAAAGATCCCGGCTCTGTGCCTGTCTGTGAGTGACTAGCCAGTTCTCAGTTATTGGGAGAGAAGTCCTGCTGTATTCTGGGTAATTTTCATTCTGCATATCCCTCATCCTCTCCGTTGCCTCTTCACAAGCTGTCTGCTATTTCTGGTGGTGCCATCGCCAGGGTGACAGAAAGAAGCATCACCTATCAGCAACTCCCTCCCCGCCAGCCAAGCCAATGGCACTTGAAGCGGGGCGGCTGGAGTAAGTACTCCATCAACTTCCTCCTCTCCAAGCTGTCAGCCCAAGATGATGTATCTACAAAGGGATTGCAGAGCTTTAGAAGCAAATAATGCCTCCTCCAAAGCATATATTAGTTCAGCAAACAATTTGCCTTAATTCAGCACGTTCGTTTGCATATTTACACAGAAACCCCGCTGCTTATTTGCCTAGGATAATGAGAGTGCATCCAAGAAACCCTCTCCACCACCAAAGCCTGAGCGCACAGGCGAAACACATGATGGGTTGATTTGAAGGTTTACGTTATTTTTCCTGTAGGGCAGAGTCATCACTTAGATTGCTTAGTTAACCCTCAGCATCTGGGAAAAGAGAGAGGAGCCCCGGCTAGAAATTCTTATCAATTTTTTCCTTTCCTGTGCTGCTGACTTATTTCAGGGAGTTCTGCCAAGTTTTCTTCAGCCCGCAATGCAGGGGAGAACACCTGAGGAGAGACAGGGGTCCTAATGATACGAAAAGCTGTGAAGTTCAACAAAGTTTTGTAGGAACAGGAAGTCCTAATATTGGAAAACAGACTTGTAAGATAGCTCTACTCCCAACTGGCAGAACAACTGGTCACTCACAAACACCTAGGGAAGAGCAGCATCAATAGAACTCATCTTTCTAGATTTTCACAAGCTTAAGGATTTTCACAACTTTAATAGGTTGTTCAGCAAAATATTCCTGAAAATGTTTTCTGTAGGACATCCTAATCAGGCATCCCTCTCCAAATCCTATTTTGATAGATAAGCAATAGAAATACAATAATCAGATGTTCAACATTTCCTTTTCTCAGGTAAACTGAGTTCAGTTTATCATAAAAACCATTATTTAAACGGAACACAGAAAAGCATCAAGATTAAAAGGAAGAAGTAAAATTTTGTCTGCATAGTAAGTGATTGTGAATGCAAAAAATCACAAGAAATCTACAGAAAAGCTACTACTAAAACTAATAAGTAAATTTAGTTAAGTAAGGTTATAAAATCAACACACAAAAAATTGTATTTCTATACATTAGTAAGAAACAATTGAAAAAGGTAATTTAAAATCTATACTACTTACAATGGTATTAAATATCAAGACAGTGTAGTTTTGAAATAACTATGAACCAACAGGCTAATGAAAAAGAATGGAGTGTTCAAAAATAGACCTGTGCATATGGTAAATACGTTTTAGACAAAATTTCAAGGCAAACCAATGGAGGAAGAATGATCTTTTCAACAAACAGCACTGGAATAACTATAAATGTATACAGGAAAAAGAAAACACTCTTTTGACCTCTTCCTCACCATGCACAAGTTTGATTTGAGATGATTATATATCTGGACTTAAAGCTAAAATTCAAAAAGCTTTAGAATAAAAAAAAGAAGAAGAAGATTTATATGATTTGAGGTAGAAAAAATTTTTTAGGGAACACAAAAGTACTAACCACGAAGTGCTAACTTTATCATAATATAAAACTCATCCAAAGACACCATTAAGAAAATGAAATAGGAATTGGCAGGCTGGAAGAAAGTATTGGCAATGCTCTTATCCGACAAAGGATTTCTATCCTAAACATATGAAGAACTCATTGATAAAAAGACAAAAGACCCAATTTAAAAAATGGGAAAAGTTTTGAATTCAGACTTCACAAAGAAGATACTGATGGCATGTAAGCACATGAAAGAGTGTGCTCAACATCCTTAGTCATCCGGGATCTGCAACTTAAAACCAGAATGCCACTTCATACCCACTAGAACAGCTCAGTTTAAAAGACTCTCAGGTATTGGTAGTAGGCGTATAAAATGGCACAACCACATTGGAAAACTGTATGGCAGTGTCTTAAGTTAAACATATACCTACACTATCGTCTATTCCATTCTAAGGTATTTATGAAAGAGAAACAAAAACATGCCCACAAAAAGACATGTACAGAAATGTATAGTACAGCCCTGACCAGGCGGTGGCGCAGTGGATAGAGCATCAGACTGGGATGTGGAGGACCCAGGTTCGAAATCCTGAGGTCACCAGCTTGAGCGCGGGCTCATCTGGTTGGAGCAAGGTTCACCAGCTTGAACCCAAGGTCGCTGGCTTGAGCAAGGGGTCACTCGCTCTGCTGTAGCCCCCTGGTCAAGGCACATATGAGAAAGCAATCAATGAACAACTAAGGTGCTATAACAAAGAATTGATGCTTCTCATCGCTCTCCCTTCCTGTCTGTCTGTCCCTATCTGTCCCTTTCTCTGTCTCTGTCACAAAAAAAAGAAGAGGAAGAAATGTATAATACAGGCTTTATTAATAATGGCCAAAATATATGAGAAAAAAACCCATACTATCAGCAGAAAAACGAATAAACAAAATGTGGTACATATCATACAACAAAATACTAATCAGCAATTTTTTAAATGAGCTACTAATTCATGCAAAACTTGAATGAACCTCAAAAACATCATGTTGAGTGAAAGAAACTAGACATGAAAAAGTACATATTCTATTATTCCATCATGCAAATGAAGTTCAAAAACAGACAAAAGTAATCTATGGTGCTAGAAATCAGAGAAATGGTTGTCTCTCAGGAGGTAGAGACTGACAGGAAGAAGGCTCAATAAAACTTTCTGGGTTGGTGGAAACATTCTAGATCTTATTTAGGTTGTGGGTCACGTGAACAAATGGAGGCCACCTTGGCTTAAACTCGTTGACCTGTACCTTTAAGACTTGTGCATTCTTTTATATGGAAATTTGACCCCAGTAAAAAGAGAAGAAAAAATAATCACGTGGAAAATACAGAGGCTCAATTTAATATTGCCCATGCCCCAAAACATAAAGTGACATCTACAATCTAATTGTAAATTAACAAGAAACTTAATTACTCACTGAAGGCTTGATATATACTAGGAAACTTTTTAGGTGAGCATATTTAAAGGCTTTTTCTCATTTTATCCCCATGGTAACCATATGAAGGCACATTTTTTAATCATCACCTCTCACTTGACAGATGAGGAAACTGAGACTTAGAGAGATTAGGTAATTGGCTGAGGATCACAGAGCTAAAATGTAAAGACATACTTGTACCTATTTATAAAAGGAAAGCGCTTGTATGTAAACTCTGAAGATCATCTGAAAAGCTTTCTTTTAGGGCTTTAAATGAATTCAATACCTATGCTTGCATTGATGAGAAATCTTGATCAGAAAAGGATATATTACACCTAAGATGTAAAAGGTTTAAGAAAAGGAGAATGTATAAGTTTAGTAAATTTAGGGTAATATCAGTCATGATGATAAAAATAGCCAAGATTTAATGAACACTACATTGTCAAACATTCTCAAAGTGCTTAACAAACTTGATTTCATTACACCCTCATAATGTCTCTTTGAAGTAGGTATTGTTTCAGATCAGGAAACTGAAACAGAGTTTCAGTCATTTGGTCAAGATGCACAGCAAGTAAGTAGTAAAAATCAGCAAGATATTGGGGAAGAACAGACAAAATAAAAAGAAGGAACCTGCAGGATGTCTGCATTCCTGAAAAGACAAAGGAGAGATGGATGTTGGCTCCCAAGAGCACAGTTGAAAGTGAGCGAAGTTAAGAGTGTCATGATGAAGAAAGCCACAAGCAAAGTGAGTGGAGTTATCAGGGGGGAGAGCACACGTGTTCCAGCCACAATCCCCTCCAGGGAAGGCCTCCCACGGGGCTGGGAGGGATTTGTGCACGGAATAAAGGAAGTTCCCACAGGATGGTCACAGTTCTACAGCGTGACTGAATTCTCTCTGCCTCGGAGGACTTCTGCCGTAGCACCCAGTCGTTGTCGCTCAAGCTGACATGGCCCTGGGCTTCAATGTACCCAACTACGTGTTCGTGAATTCATGTAAGTTCCTGTGTTCTGCTAGGATCTCTTCCTGCATTAAGAGAAAGCCCTGGGGGGCAGTAAAGCCCATGTCCGCTGGATGGCAGCCGACAGGTAGGACATGCTGCCGCCAGGACCCTGGCTCTGGCCTTTCTGTCATCGAGGCTGCTGGAGACACACACACACACACACACACACACACACACCTGTGTTGTGAAGAGAGGGGAGGGTGAGGAGGAATGCGAAGAGAGTCTTTTATTGTGAGATTATGAAATCCCAATCACACACACAATTTTGAATCAAACAAGCAAATGCTATGAAAATTTGCCTTTGTCGGATACAAACAGGTCCTTCTCCCCCGCCTGCCTCCCAGGCACACACTGCCGCCTCCCCGGAGGGCAGGCATGTACCAGGCGACTCGGCTGCAAGGGCGCCAAGCCCCAAGTCACTCCTAATAGCTGAGCAAGAGGACAGAGGACCAGTGGACTTCCAGTCCTCTTCCCGCTCATCCCAGACTGCCACTGAGGAAAAGAATGGGCCCAGCAGGTGGCGGGACGGGACGCCCCCTGCTGGGCATTCCGACTGTGAGAACTGGGGGGTGGGAGGGCGGGGACACGTATATAGATTCTTTTTTTAACTTTAGAGTTGTTTCTTGTATGCTAACAGAGACGTGGGAGACTGGAAAAAGTCAAACCCAGAGGTAAATATTTAACATATTAATAGGTTATTAGCACGTGCTCTAGGAATAGAATTGGGGGGAAAATGCATCTAATGGGCAGGTGTTTTTCTCTTTATTGAGAAATTTGAGAAACTCTTTTTCACCGGTCTGGGGGGAAAACTAGGCATTGGTGGTTTCTAGTGTACTGGTTTTCATTTCTCTGTGCTTGTTGAATACATAGAAATCTGTGTCTTGAAAAAAGCACTCCATAATGACCACAATGAGGACAGTACAGTGAGTTTTGCTTTGATCATTGCAAGAATGAGACAATTATCTTTTAACACTGGAAGTATCTGATATCCACGTATATCTTTAATATAAAACATATGAGTGTTTTCTCTGCAAAACATCAGTACATATATACAATGTGACACTGGAGGTGGCCTCTGGCAATTAAGGGTATAATTGAAGTAATTACTGATGGAATCACTCATATTCTTCTGCGCTACTTTTTCTAATTATCTTGGTTTAATGAAAATGTGTATTTTTGCACTGAACAGGATGTGGCCATTTGGCCGCCTGCCTGGGATGATGTACTGTGTCTATCTCTCGCATGAACATAGAGCAGAGAAGTCATCCCTTGTTTGCAGAAAGAAAGGGTTTCTAGAACACCACAAGCCATTGAAATGCATGGCATACCCATCCTGCAAAAGCTCACAGATGGGTTTCATAGGAAGAAATATAACAGTAAGGGGAACATTATCCTAGAAGGAGCCCAATAGCTTTATAGTCTTCAGACTTTAATGAGAATGACTTGTAAAAATAGTACAAAGGTTTCATACTGTTTGTCCATTCTTTTTCTAGTCTCCAGCACTCAAAAATGGATTCAAACAGCTCCATTTTTGCTGGTTTTGTTACTCTCTGTATCACAAGAGTGAGGCCTGAGAGATTGGTACTTTAAACATTCTGAAAATTACACGACTTGAAAGAAGACTTTAAATGCTTGGACATTTAATTGGCTGGTTGTACTGCTTATTTATGCATTTACCAGCCACCTGGACAGAGGTTAAATAGATAACCACTGAATAAAGACTTTATGGTCTTCAGAACCTGTACCTAATATATTCAGTATTTTCAAGGAGTAAAAGTTATTTTATAAATTCAGATGATTATTGGTATCACAGTTACTCAGCACCACCAATCAGAAGAGCTATATAGTTTTTATTCTATTAAGTCTATGACAACCTTATGAAAGAAAAACACAATTAAAATTGGGAAAATTATCTTGATGTAAACACTCGAGAATTCTAGAGTTCTGTATTCAGGACCTGTATAAATTTCCTATGGCTGCTTTTAACAAATTGCCACAGCCTGACCAGGCAGTGGCACAGTGGATAGAGTGACAGACTGGGACACAGAGGACCCAAGGTTCAAAACCCCAAGGTCATCGGCTTGAGTGCAGACTCATCTGGTTTGAGCAAGGCTCACCAGCTTGAGCCCAAGGTTGCTGGCTTGAGAAAGGGGTCACTCAGTCTGCTGTAGCCCCCCAGTAAAGGCACATGTGAGAAAGCAATCAATTAACAACTAATGTGAAGAATTGATGCTTCTCATCTCTCTTCCCTTCCTGTCTGTCTCTCTGTCTGTCACACACACACACACACACACACACACAAAATTACCACAATATTGGTGGCTTAAAAACAATTCAAATTCATCACCTTATAGTCACAGTGGTCAGAGATCTAAAATGGGTCCAGAGAGCTACATTCCTTCTGCAGGTCCTACAGAGAGCTGGTTTCCTTGCCTTACCCAGCTCCTAGAGGAGGCCCCCTCCTGGCCTCATCCCTACCACCTGTGCATCTCCTCTAACCATCCGGCCTCTACCTTGGGGGGGGGGGGCAAGTAATTACTTTGGGCCCATCCAGATAATCCAGCATAATCTCCCTCTTAATCACACCTGCAGTCTTTTTTGCCATATAAGGTAACATGCAGGGTCTACAGATTGCAAAGTGGACAATGTGGAAATTAATAAACATAAAAAGGCAGTCCTCTCCTTTGTTTCTCTGGACTGGCAGGTGGCTCACCAACAGAATACAGGCCCTGAATTGCAACTCTTAGTTATTCCAAAATAAACCCATGTTGCTGGAGAAACAGCTGGCTGTCTACTTGTTAAAGGTTAACATCTTTGGAGGCCACTATTCCATGAGGCCTCTTTCCTGATTTAAAACGGGAGGCAGAGTTACCCTTTGCCTCTACTTCTTTTAACTTACATTAAAAAACAGAAAGTCAACAGTTTCTGAAGAAAAGCCAATTATTATTATTATTTTTTTTTTTTTTTGTATTCTTCCGAAGCTGGAAACGGGGAGAGACAGTCAGACAGACTCCCGCATGCGCCCGACCGGGATCCACCCGGCACGCCCACCAGGGGGCGACGCTCTGCCCACCACTGGGCGATGCTCTGCCCCTCCAGGGCGTCGCTCTGTTGCAACCAGAGCCACTCTAGCGCCTGGGGCAGAGGCCAAGGAGCCATCCCCAGCGCCCTGGCCATCTTGGCTCCAATGGAGCCTCACTGCGGGAGGGGAAGAGAGAGACAGAGAGGAAAGAGGGGGGGGGGGTGGAGAGGCAGATGGGTGCTTCTCCTGTGTGCCCTGGCCGGGAATCAAACCCAGGACTTCTGCACGCCAGGCCGATGCTCTACCACTGAGCCAACCGGCCAGAGCCCAATTATTATTTTTATTAACTCATTTTATAGAGCTAGAAAATGTCAGAAACTACCTGTTTAAGATTCTGTTACCATCATGAATATCAGCATCCAGATATGTGTAACAAACACATATAAGCTAAACAAACTTAAATCCACTGTTCAATTTAAATGACTATCTCCTACCTACTCCCAGGCACTGACATAACCATTAGGTCTTTTTCCTGACTATCCAAAGTTTTTTACTCTTCTGCTCTCAGACGTCTATCTTTGTACATCCCTTACTCTTTCTGAGAGGTCCTTGTCATTGTTCACCGATGCCCCTTCTGGGAAAAGTTTGAGTGCATGACAATCCCAAACCTTCCCTATTCTCACCGAATGCAGAGTTAATGATAAGCTGAGCAAATTTAAGACAGAAATATAGGTTCCTTGAGGACAGCCACTGTTATTATCTTGTTTTTGTATTTTGGTGTACCCTTTTGGACCTCAGAAGGCATTCATGTGTGTGTTAGAAATGAAATATCTAGTTCTACCACAGAAAAAGAGAATTCGCCCTGGCCGGTTGGCTCAGTGGTAGAGCATCAGCCCAGTGTGTGGGTATCCCAGGTTCAATTCCCAGTCAGCGCACACAGAAGTGCCCATCTGCTTCTCCATACCTATCCCTCTCACTTCCCCTCCTGCAGCCATGGCTCAACTGGAGCAAGTTTGCCCAGGCACTGAGGATGGCTCCATGGCCTCCACCTCAGGCACTAAGAAGAGCTCGGTTGCTGAGTTACAGCCAGATGGGCAGAGTATCGCCCCCTAGTGGGCTTCCTGGGTGGATCCGTGGCAGGGTGCATGCGGGAATTTGTCTCTCTGCCTCCCCTCCTCTCAATGAATAAAAAAAGAAAAGGAAAGAAAAGAAAAGAAAATAAGAAAAAAAAGAAAAGGAAAAAAAAAGAGAATACCTTGGTAGGAGATAAACAATAATCCTGGGTAAATAGTCCTGGAGACATCCACACCAACCCAATATACTAGTCCCTCAGCCACTCGTCTACCCAACGAACATGTGAAAGTTAAATACCGTATTTTCCCATGTATAAGATGCACTTTTATTCAAAAAAATTTGTGGTCTTAAAACGGTATATTTTATACAGTGGTTGTAGATATTTTTTTACTCATATTTCCCACTTTTTCGTGCTTGAGTTTGAGCTCATTATTGAAGACAGTGATTCGTCATAAGACACAGGTGAGGACAAGCTAATGGACGAGAGTTTTGACAGTGATGAGGAGTTATATGAATTTTATGATGAATAAAACTTAAGTTCAATAACTTTACATCATACATTTTTTTTCAAATTTCGGGCCCCCAAATTAAGATGTGTCTTATACATGGGGGCATCTTATATTTCAGCATAGATGACAGAGTAACTAACATACAATGAGTAATCAATGGGGTCATCACCTAACTAGATGATTTTAGTTCAGATGAATTTAGATAGATAGAGATAGATAGATAGATAGATAGATAGATAGATAGATAGATAGATAATAGATGATAATATAATAATAGTACACAGAGAGTACCCTCTGTGCCTGGGTCAAACTGACAAGTTCAGGTGGCAAACCATATTTATTTTTACATCATATATTTTAAATGCCTTGGAAACATAATTGGCAGGCTATACTGCTAATTTATTTATCAGCACGTTGGTAAAATTAGACAAACATTTAGCTAATATCCACTGTAATCCAAACATGGTTGCAGTGAATATAAATTTTCTGCATATCCCTAAGGTGCAAGTCATACAACATTTAATTCTATAAACTCATAAATTCAGAAGGCATTTATTGAATACCTACTATTTATCAGGCCAAGCACTGAGCTAGATATAAATCAATGATTAAAAGGACAATAACCCTTGTCTTCACAGAGGGTTAGAGTTCTGGCACAGATAGAAAGCTGCAGAGGGCCAGGTATGGGGGGAGGGGAGAGAAGCTTTCATGTTCTCTCCAGGGGCTCCATTTCCTCAGACCACCACATGCTCACCGCCCAGGAAGCGCTCCAAACCCCGTCTTTTGGTGGTTTCATGGGAGCTCCATCACACAAGCCGGATTGATTAAACCGTTACCCGCTGGGGGCTGAACTCAATCTTCAGCCCCTCTGCAACCCCGGAGGTGGAGGATATGGGACTGAAAGTTCCAACGTGCTAATCCCACGTTGGGTTCTCCTGGCCACCAGTCTCCCTCCTTCCACGCCTTCCAAAAGTCACCTACCTCCTTTACACAACAAAAGACTTTTATCTCTCTTCTTGCTTAGGAAATTCCAAGGGTTTTATGAACTCTGTGCCAGAAATGACGACAAAGACCAAGGACCAAATATATATTTCTTATTATAAACCACAGCATCACAAGGGGAAATTCAAGAGCCCAGTTTGGGACATGTTTTAGCTTGAAATGCCTGTTAGACAACCAATTAGAGATGTCCAGGAGCCAGTTGGATATACGGCTTGAACACACTCAGCTGGAGGCGCCACCGATGTGACTGGCAGGGAACCCAATCTCAGTCATTATCAGTTATTTTCCTCCCCTTTAGCTGTTAGGATCAGAGGTTAATATTATGCCAGAAAAACAAGGAAGACCTAGTACTCCGTCCATGGTGATCCCAAACATTGCAGTTGCTTCTTCTTTTCCTTCATACTGCTGTTAAGAACTGGTACTCTGGAACTTAGAAAAGTCCTCCCATCACCCACAAACTTGTCCCCAGAGAGACAAAATGGTCTCCAGTCCATAATGCAACTGTTCGGTCATTAAAGACACAGGCTCAGACCACCATATTCAAATCCACTAACTTTCTGACGTGAGCAAGTTACTTAACTTGTTTATGCCTTATATCTGTAGAATTGTTAGAATACACAAGTTCAGGAATTGACTGCAAAGGATGGTTGTGAGCATTAAATTGGTTAATAAACATGAAGCACCTGTTGTCTGTAGGGCAGCACCTGGCAGTTGTACAATGAAGAACTATCATTCCCATTCTTACTGTTGGAAAAATCTGCAGCAGCCCCACCGATAATGTGGAAGACAAGTGAGGTCACAAACTGCCAACCATGCTCTTAGTCACAGGGACTTTCCACATCCCCCGTGGCCACTTTTGCCTCTCCATTATACATTTTCCTTTTACTGACTACCTTCTCAAAGTTTCAAAAGCAAAAAAAAAAAAACATGCCTAGAGTGAAAGAAGAGAAATGTGTGTCCTTCAAAAAAATCTTTTCTAACACTTTTGTCTATAGAATAAGAATGGAGATACTAACAGAGTCATTAAAAATAAAAATAAAAACTTCTCATTTATGCAATAACTATGCGTACTTTTAAATATGTCTTTTTATTGTACCATTCTATATCCAGCTCCCTATGTCTATTGAAGTCTGTTCATTTCCCTAACGATATTGTGATGAAGAAACAGAAAGCACAAAACAGTTCAGGTGGTGCGTAGGCAAGCCTTCACCCAACAGAAAAGGCATCTCTGGGTTCAATGACTGACTGCACAGAAAAACAGGGCACCCCGATTGGAAGCCAAGCCCCCAGGCCTTTCTTATTATAGGGATCCTTGACTCTGTGCCAAGCTATCTCCCTCAGGTGAATAGACAGAAATGATGTGTGGTTAGCCCATCAATTATATAATTGTAAATGAGTGCTTGAGAACTTTCTATAGTGTGCAACGACAGAGTGACACTTCTAGTATGTTTCCAGTCTAAGAGCCAAGTTCTCATGGAACCAGAATGGATGGTACTAATGTAAACAATCTGACCAAACACAATCATTTAATCAATTCATCTGGCTTGTATTTTCTATTTCCTTAAACTCTGTTAAGAAAAGTTAATTTTTTCAACTGATACTAGAAATCTTTAGTCATATCAAGGTATTATTTATTTTCTCTCATCTTAAAAGTAAAATTTACTTCAAAAATCCTCTCAAAAGATAGCTATTTGTTTTATCTGAAAAACACTGGATCTTTCCATTTCAAAATTCTTCGCTGAGCTTACTGCAGAGCACTATTTGTTAGGGTACTCAACCAACTTATGAAACATTTTGATCTTACATAAGCTTTCACTGATTCCCAGCAACAGCATTTTGACAAACAAGTATAGCATTGAAACCAACAGTTGCAATTCAGTAGAAAGAAAAGTTCTCTCTTTTTCATTTTAATAACATTTCTGCACAAATTCCAAAATGACAGGGCCCCTGTTATTCTGGGCACAATGCTCATTACTCATGTCTGCTTGGGCATCATTGAATGTATACTTTGGAATAAAGAGGGCTTTTACAATGTCTAATATGATGTCCTTTGCAATCTGTTATTAGCATGTGCAACGCCCTGCCAGTTAATCATCCCATTACAGATTCTGAAAATCTGACAACCTAGAGGGATTGAAATGCAGTGTGCTGCAAGATTAGAAATAGCTACATGAAAATGAAGGAAGGGTAACAAATGTTGTAGATGGGCACATAAAATGAAGGTTTCGGGGAAAAAAAATGTTTGTTGTAAAGATCTCTCAATCCTTTGACCAGAAAAGAAAAAAGGCAACAAACAGGCAGGGAGACAGGAGAGCCATGAACTTGACCACAGGTGAAGAATAGAATAGAATACAACCAGGAGTTTGAATTTTTGGAAGCCATCCAACATAACTGAAAAGCAAATTAATACATACATCAGCTCTCTATCTACCTGCCCTGGCATTTGAGAGCAAAAGGGGCGGATACGTTCTGTCAGTCACCCCAGGACTGCACGACGCCATTCATCTCACCGCTGGTTTGTGTGCGAGGGTTGGTCCCCTGGCTTCTGTGTACTTTGCTGCCATCTCCAGGAAACTGTGATGACAAGACCAGCCCAACCCGGATGGTTGTTAGAGCCTTAGAAAAAAAAATTCAGGATCTTCCAAAGTGACTGTCTGTGTGTGAAAGCAACTTTAATAGAAAAAAAACCTTTGGAAATTCAAAATGTTTGCAGCTATCAATGATTATTAAATCACGAATACAATATCTATTGGTTATTTGTTTGGAAATAACAGTCACACTTTAAAACGAGAGTTTCATTAGCAAAATGCCAAATTCAGGAAAAAAATCCCATTAAAGTAGCACATCTAATTTTCACACTGTTAAAGATAATAGAAAACTAGCTTGTCACGAATATCTTTATTGCTATAACAATCCAAAGAATTAATGGCAAATTGGTCTGCCATGAATATATTGAATTTCTATAAATTCGTATCCTTTTTTTTTTTTTTTTTTTTTTGTGGACAAGTTCTTTAAAGGAGACAGCACTCACTGAAATTCCATTTGCTACCGACCAGAAGAGAGGATCATAAAAAGCTGCAGGCCAGGATTTGTGTTTTCCCTAGCAAACATCCACAATCATGGGTTGGGACATTCTAAGGGTTTTAAATTTGCTCAACTTCTGCCTGTTGGGTGATTACTACCAGAACAGGGCCCCTCGACTGCCATGTAAAGAAAAAGAAAACAATTGTATGGCCCTCAGGGAGAGTTCAGGACACTCTCAGCCGCATAGAGCAAGGCACAGGCTCTGTTCCTGATGTCAGTGCACTGAACGCTAAGGACGCGACTGTTAACTTGAGGAAGAAAGAATGCTTGCTCTGCCCATAATTGTTTACGCTTCATCAAAAATATGCAATATTCTAAATAATTGCACAACTCTTTGTTTCATAGATAACATCTGATATATGAACAATGCATATCAAAATTTAAGGTAAAGTAATGGCTATATGACCAGACATTTAATCTTTTAACAAAACACTATACACCAATCCTTAGACACTCTGGTAAAAGGTACTATATCCTAAATCAGGGGTCGGGAACCTATGGCTCGCAAGCCAGATGTGGCTCTTTTGATGGCTGCATCTGGCTCACAGACAAATCTTTAATAAAAAAAAATAATAACATTAAAAATATAAAACATTCTCATGTATTACAATCCATTCATTTCTTACCGCTCATGTTCATGGTTGCGGATAGCTGGAGCCAATCACAGCTGTCCTCTGGGACAACACCAAATTTTTATTGGATAATGCGTAAGGTACACGGGTTGTTGTATGGCTCTCACAGACTTACATTTTAAAATATGTGGTGTTCATGGCTCTCTCAGCCAAAAAGTTTCCCGGCCCCTGTCCTAAATGCTCAATAGAAAAGAACTTTTGTATAAGGTCTACCGGAAAGTTCTGTCCGTTTTTGGAATAAAACAAAATACAAATTCTTCTGACTTAATTTATGTGGCACCAATCTTGAATATTTCCACACCAATCCTATCTTCCGAATATGGTCCAAAATGGTTTGCTGAGCTGAATTAAGCCTTTCTGCGATCTCCGATGTTGTCAGAAAAGGATCTTGCGCCAACATGGTCTTAACAACATCGTCATCTATCAAAGATGGTCACCCAGAACATGGCTTATCAGAAAGGTCGAAATCACCTGTTTTGAATTTTTTGAACCACCTTCTGCATGTCATATCAGAAACTGTACCTTCACCAAACATTTTCAATAAATTTCTACATGCTTCTGTAGCATTTTTTCCTTGTTTAAATTCGTAAAAATACAGTGGCGTAAATAAACTTTATCGGTAGCCATGGGTACACTCATCGCTTCACACATAAGACTAACGTGAATCAACTTTGTTTTAGTTAATTTGCTACTTCAGTATGTATACATTAAGTGATAAAAATAGAGAGGCACACATGTGCCAAATAAACATGTGCTTACATGTCAAAACTTGTTGTGATAGAAACAGACAGAACTTTCCGGTAGACCTTATATATATTCAAAGAAAGCTTAATATGTGAAATCTATGTAGTCCATGCTCAAGACTGGAATTTCTACCAGCCTTTCACTGCTGAACTAAATACAGTATCTTTCACACTAGGAACAGTATCTATTTATCTATAACCATGATCCCTAGCAAACAGTATAGCACAATGAACAATCTTTAATTGTTTGTTGAACTGAACTGAATCTAATAAATATGTCACTAAAGGTTATTCACTGAGGATGGTTTATAAATCTTCTAAAATAACATTTTCTCATCCTTGGGATGACTGTGATTGTTTTGAAGCAAATTCCCACACTTGCAGAAGAAAGATAGTTCTCAGCAGACTTCTCTATAACAATTAAGCCACTGTTCACATAAAAATCAATTGTCCAAATTCATGTTTATAGTTTTTATAATCCTTTTAAATATTGAAAAATGTCTAACAAGTGACTCAATTTACTTGAAAAGAAGAAAGGTTAAAAAGTAAACCATCATAAGAAAAAAATCAACAGAGAGAATGAGTCAGCCAGTTCAAGATCTGTCAGTTTCCCAGGATTCAGAAAAGAAATAAGGTAGAATTAGGTAAGAGATGCTATTTCAGCACAGACAATACACAACAGGAATATACGCATAGGAGGCAATGGCCCCACTGGGCAAACCAGTTAAAGAATACCCAAAAGGAAGACCTATTAGACTTTGCCAGAAGACTTTAGAACTTTTTTGAAGATTAAAGACTGATGACTCATAAATTTGAAAACGATACAAGCTGGGTTTGCTATAAACATCAAAGTCAAATTTCCTTTATAAACACAGTGGTTTACATCACCCAAATAGACTAGAAAATGAGCAATTTTTAAGGTCCGTGCTATTTTTTCTGTCCATTGTCTTTAGACTGGACCAAAGATTTGGATGTCAGTTCCCTTCACTATAAATGAGTCTAACATGTCATTGGACCCTTAGCTGTCATCTGCCCAGAGAACAGCTCTTCCCACAGCTCTGCCAACTGCACTAGCATCCAGAAATGCACCCATGTAGAATGAATGAGGGAAGGGACCAGTCCTTGTTCTAGTCTAACAATTAGCCTCCATCCCATTGAGCACAAGATACAAGAAGAGGCAGTGCCCCAGAATTCTAATATACCAGCTGTCCCATTTGTTATAGAAAGAAAATTAATATCTCAATGCTGAGATTAGTAGTGAGAAAAGCCAAACTCTTAGTATATCACTTACATAACAGACTTGTCTACTAACACCTGAGCACAGCTAAACTGTGAGCAACTGTGTCCATAAAATACACATTGGCACACCCAAGTGCTGTATGGCCAACTAAAGCGTGTGCCAGTTTTCAGGATTTGTAATGTATTTCCACAAGACAGCAAAATTCCTCATACATGCTATATCCTTTTCAAAAACTAATGGTGCAAAAGTGATTTTCAACCTAGAAAATAAATTTTCCTTAATTAAAATTTTCTTTCTGACTATTTTCCCTCTGTATGTTATCATTTCAATCTACAGGGTTTGGGGTTTGTGTTTTTTATCTCTAATCAATAACTTCACGGACCTGTTGGGAAGATCAGATAAGATAATGTATCTATAACATGCTTATAACTGTAAGCACTAAACAAAGTTGTCATTTCTATGGAGTTGAAAGTGACTTCGCCCCAAAATTCTCAGACTCTCAAAATTATGTCACAAATACATATAATCAGATCATAGGTTCAAAATGAAGTAAAAGTGTTGTCTCCAGACAGGGCAGCTGGAGCATCAGACACTGACACTAGCCCACGCTCCCGCGAGGACACACCTAAGGAAACTAGCCCGGGCATCGGAAGGGTCAGCCTAGTGAAGAAAGCAAAATGCTTATCAGAATGGGGTACCATGTGTTCACAAGATTACTGGTTATTCAGGTAACAACTGGACTCGAGCAGGTCGCACCCTGGATAGTACCTCTGGCCAGAGGAGCTCTGAGGCTGAGGGAAGATAACCAATCCCTTCTGTCCCTGCTGTCCTCACTGCTCCTCCTTCCCCACAGCCACGAAAGCAGCCGGCATCTTTTCTGCTCAGTAGGTTGGGAAGGATCAGCTTGAGACTCGTAAGAGAAATCTGGACAGACAAAGCAATGAAATTGGTAGGAGCAAGCCATCTCTAGTAAGTAGTCTTTGACGATTCAAATATGTGGTTTTTTAGAATATGTTTTCTCTTTAAACTGTCTAGAAATCCATTCTTCCAACTGTTCTTTTGTCTTAATTGAACCTCACTCATCTCTGATCACAAAATGTAGATGGTAGTGCCCCTTATCCTCGGTAGTGCCCCGTTCCAAGCTTCCTAGAAGAAGGAGGGGCAAAACTATCCTGTGACAAGGGTGATTTCCTCAAGAATTACATAAGTTTGCCCTGGCAGGTTGGCTCAGCGGTAGAGCGTCAGCCTGGCGAGCGGGGGACCCGGGTTCGATTCCTGGCCAGGGCACATAGGAGAAGCGCCCATTTGCTTCTCCACCCCCCGCCCCCTTCTTCCTCTCTGTCTCTCTCTTCCCCTCCCGCAGCCAAGGCTCCATTGGAGCAAGGATGGCCCGGGCGCTGGGGATGGCTCCTTGGCCTCTGCCCCGGCGCTAGAGTGGCTCTGGTCGCGGCAGAGCGATGCCCAGGAGGGACAGAGCATTGCCCCCTGGTGGGCAGAACGTCGCCCCTGGTGGGCGTGCCGGGTGGATCCCGGTCGGGCCGTGCGGGAGTCTGTCTGACTGTCTCTCCCCGTTTCCAGCTTCAGAAAAAAAATACAAAAAAAAAAAAAAAAGAATTACATAAATTCGCCTGACCTGTGGTGGCGCAGTGGATAAAGCGTTGATCTGGAAATGATGAGGTCACTGGTTCGAAACCCTGGGCTTGCCTGGTCAAGGCACATATGGGAGTTGATGCTTCCTGCTCCTCCCCCCTTCTCTCTCCTCTCTCTCTCTCTCCTTCTCTCTCTCTCCTTTCTAAAATGAATAAATAAATTTTAAAAAAAGAATTACATAAATTCAATGTAATGATCAACAACTTCCTTAAAGAACTAAAAAAATATTGAAAGTTCTTATGAAAGATTCAATTTTTAATTGTTGGTAAGATAATAGGGAAGGAAAGGGATAGTGAAATTATTCCTATTAGGTATTTAAATTATTAAACAATACTAATCTAATCAGTATAATATTAGCATCAGAATAGTCAAACAGATAAATGAAACAAACTAAAAAATCCAAAAACAGATCCAAGTACTATATATAATAATTTAAAATACAATAAAAGAAGTATTTCAATCTCTAGGAAAAAGGGTTATTTGTAAAATTGTATACACAAATGGGAGAAAATAAAGGCAGACCTTCTATATAAAAATAAATTCCAAATAAGTTCATATTATAAACCAAAAATAAATAAATAAACCATAGAAAATATTTTTAAGATAGGAGATTATCGGCCCTGGCCAGTTGGCTCAGCGATAGAGCATCGGCCTGGCGTGTGGAAGTGCCAGGTTCAATTCCTAGTCAGGGCACACAGGAGAGGCACCCATCTGCTTCTCCACCCTTCCCTTTTTCTCTGTCTCTCTCTTCCCCTTCTGCAGCCAAGGCTCCATTGGAGCAAAGTTGGTCCAGGTGCTGAGGACGGCTCCATGGCCTCTGCCTCAAGTGCTAGAATGGCTCCAGTTACAACAGAGCAACGCCCCAGATGGGCAGAGCATCGGCCCTTGGTGGGCATGCCTGGTGGATCCTCATCGGGTGCATGCGGGGCTCTGTCTGACTGCTTCCCCGCTTCTAAGTCTGGAAAAAGTTAAAAATAAAAAATAAAAAAAGATAGGAGATTATCTGTAAATCCTCATAAAGAAGAAAACTAATTTTTTTTAAAAAAAGTAAAACAAAAAGAATTCTACTAGGCATAAAATATCATAAACAAAGTCAAGAAACAAACTATATTCCAGAAGAAAACAGCTGCAAAACTCATGACTGAAAAGTAGTTTGATCCCTAAAATACAATATGCTTCTACTGATTAAAAAATAAAACAACAAATCCTGCCATAGAAAAGTGGGCAAAGGAAAACAAAGGCAATTTAAAGAAGAAGAAATGCAGTGCACCAAGAGAGAGGTGCTCAACCTCACAATAATAATGCAAATGCAAAACAACCCGGTATCACTTTCCCCCATTATTGTAACCAATGGTTAAGACTGGCATTTCCAGTGCTAACGAGGTGTGGAGCCCAGGCAATCTCGGACACTCAGGATGAGAATCTGAATTGCTTCTGTTTGGACAGTATCTAGCAGTTTCCACTAAAATGTTAAATATGTACAACCTTTGACCCAGCTAGTCTACTTCTAGAAATTCATCCTTTTAAACAAAAATCACAAACATGAAAGAATATGTGTAGGAGACAGATGGCCGCAGCACTGTTTGTAACAGCACAGTCACTGGGGACAACCTGAACACTCTGAGCAAGTCACAGTTAAGCATGTTACGTCCACACGGCACACACTTCTGCAGTTTACAAAGAGGAGCTCAAGTTTTTGCTCTGACCTGAAAATGGAAGGCACGTTAAGTGGAAAAAAAATGCCACTGTAGGGCATGTTGTACAATACAATATTATTATGCTATAAAGAAAAACCTCTATAAAATGTGTGTATATATTCTTTAAGGCAGTGATTTTCAACCTTTTTTTTTTTTCATAGAACAAACACACACTAATTACTAAGGTCAATGCCCCTGACTAAATACAACTATTTTCATCTCATGGCACAAATAAATTAGTTACTAAAGAAGAAGAGGTCAGGGTCCCTTTTTCTTTAGTAATTAGTTTATGAGTGCATGAGAAACAAAGGTTGAAAATCACTGCTTTAAGGGATGCATATATATTCATGTATACACACACCTTAGAAAAGATGTGGAAGAATACCAGGATACCCATCAAATGTTAATAGTTTTTGTTTTTGTTTTCCAGTGATATTGGATTAGAGGTAGAAGGAAAAATTAATCATTGTTTCTTCAACTACCTCTGTATTGTTTGAATGTTTACAATAAACATATTTTTAGAACTTAAAAAGTGCATTTCAAAAGTAGCAGCTGATCCTGCCATTTAAATCTTACTTTAATTTATTTATTCAACAAATATTTATTGTGCTTAAGCTTTAAAATAAAATTGGTTAATTGCTTAAGAGAAAAATTCAAAATAATCTCAACCAACAGATAAAACCATCTAGCTGTTTGGATCATATTTGGCAATAGTGAAATTATTCCATTTCAGTTCTACTGAACAACTAAACCTAAAAAATGTATTAAGTACTTTTATGGCTAGAAAACAACTCGGTAACACAGGTCCTGTAATAAAAAAAAAATACTGTTATCACTTATTCTATGCTTCTTGACATAAAACCAAATGTTGTAAAAGTGTTTGATGAGATTCAGAACTTCTCCTTTTAATGTATCCTCTACCTCAGGTACTCTATGGGCCTCCCTTTATAAGAAAAGGAGAAGGCCTGCCTCAAGAGAAGAACATAAATCTAAATTCTCACTCCTGGCTGTAAATCTGCTTCCTGCACTTTGGGTAGCTATTGCATTCATCAGAAGCCAAGAAACTCAACTCTTCAAGTTCTAAGAGAAGTCAGAAATAAATTGGATTGGAAGATAATATAACAGTTGTCAAAAGTTGACTTGAGAGACTCACTATGTTTGAGAGATTTCTTAGGAATGCACTATCTATCTATGCCTCTCGGTTTTTCAGGTTCTCTGTTTATATTAATTCCTTCTCCTTTTTTGGAAGGGAGGGGAATCCTATGGGAGCCCAGAGACAAATAAAATATCCGATTGCAGGAACGATTTATCCTAGGTTCCTGATGCATCTTATATATTGCATTTTAACTGATAGTTTGTGTCTCTTTGTTCTTTAGTCTTTTTTTCAAGTGCTCTAATTTATTACAGATATTGATCGACTTACAACCTATGCAATTTACGACTATTCGACTTTACGACCACAATTACTAGCCACGACTGCTCCGCATCTAGCAGCACAAGCATTGCCCAGCTGGGTGTACGACAGTGTGGACCAGCTTCCGGCAGCACTACCATCTCCATGTGCACCATTTCAACTGTTATCCCGGACTCAGTACAGGAATCTGTGTTTTGGTCTTGGATATTTTTCATCAAACCCTTCCCAAGATGTCTACCAAGAGGAAATTGTCTTTGTCTATGCCTCAGCCTGCCAAGAAGGAAAGAAAGGCCATCGATCTCAACACGAAAATGAGCACAGGCTCATTTGACTTGAGCATGGCTTCACCAGCTTGAGTGCAGGGGCACTGGCTTGAGCATAGGATCATAGACATGACCCCATGGTTGCTGGTTTGAGCCCAAGGTCACTGGTTTGAGCAAGGGGCCACTCGCTCTGCTATAACCCCCTGGTCAAGGCACATATGAGAAAGCAATCAATGAACAAGTATGAAGGAGGAAAGAAAGTGAATGTGATCGCAATGTTTATGAAAAAACCAACTCCGGTAACCCCAACTGCTGCCTCAGATGATGACATCAACGATCCTCAGCCAAGCACCATCGGCCAATAAAATGTTTCATACATATTTATATATTTTGATATGTTTTGCAATTGGGAAAATGTTTCCTATGGTATTTTTTACACCTGTATTTTGTATTTTTGTATGCACCTATATTTTGTAATTTTGTATGTTTTGCAAATATTAAAGCAGTTGTACTGGTAATGCAGTGTTTTACTTAAACCTGACGAATGTAAAAATAAGAAACAAAATGATGTAGAGATGATACAAATGGCATAAAATGAACAAAAAAAATTATAATATATAACAATAATGAAAGAAAATTATGATAAAATATGACTTAAAGATTTTTATAACATCATTTCACAGTATTGTACATATAACCTGCTCAACTTATGAGCAAATCGTGTTACAACCGGTCTGCCGGAAACAATTGTGGTTGTAAGTCGAGCACTAGCTGTATTTTTTAAAAAACAATATCATTCTTAAAATGTATTTACTGTTTTCCACAAATACTAGAAGTGCAAATTAAGACAGTTCTGTGGCACAAGAAAAAATAACTGGGTGGATAAATATATCAACTTTATTTGTAAAGATGGATTAATGCCATTTTGGAAGATTATTTCCAATTTTCCTCGACAATGCAAACACAAATATTTTTGTGACAGTTCCACAATGGGGGTGCTATGGTCTGAATGTTTGGGATCCCCAAATTTCATATGTTGACATTTTAACCACCAAGGTGATGACATTAAGAAGTGGTGCCTTTGGAGATGATTAATTCAGGAGGACAGAGCCCTCATAATTGGAATTAGTAAGCCTTTATAAATGAGTTCCCAGAATGCTGATGTGCCCTTTCTACCTTGTGAAGACAACGGGTGACCTTCTTCCAGTCTGCAACCTAGAAGAAGGTTTTCACCAGCACCCCATCATGCTGACACCCTGGTCTTAGACTTCCAACCTCCAGAACTGGGAGAGAGAAGTTTCTGTTGTAGTCCTGGGTTTTTTATTACAGTAGCCCAAACTAAGACAAGGGAGGAAGACATATTACTTGATTGGTTCCCCCAATAAGTTAGGTTCTCTAATGGCTTGTCCCCAAAATAAGTCATTACTATTCGAAATCTATCAGAACTCAGGCTTTCTATGGCCTTTGGAGAGTGCCAGCACATGTATTAATTTTGTGCTGCTCAATCAAACGGAGGGTCTGGCCATTCTTTTTAAGAGAAAAGGGTATCTTTGGGTTCCCCTGTTGTTAATAATAGATTCTTAGAGACAAAACCTTGGTCAAAAAGTATTATTCTCTGGCTGCATTCTATGTAAGAGTTCTCTCCATTTTCCCCAAAAGATGTTTGAGTAAAGAAAAGCACAATTGCTACCATAATTTTACTATTCTCTCCTCTCAGTTTTCTGAGTTACTTAAAGCTATACTAAGACTAGTTTTGTTATAGATCTGATTCTGAGCACCGATTCACGAGTTTATTTTCAATGTAAGTGTAAAACTCTACTGTGTAAAATGCAATTTTGAAAAAGGGCTTGGTCAGAATGAGGAAGTTTAATAAGGACTGCAACCTACATAAGGATTTTTATAATTCCTTATATTTTCACAGTTCTTTGGAGTTTCAGAATATTTTTTTGGAACAAATTATCTCATTTGGCACATATAATAACCTTGAGTCACATATCACCCTTACTTTGAAAAACAAGAAAACCGAAGTCCGTGGAAGCAAAATGGTTTACTCAGCTTCTTAGACTTGGGAAATGACAAGGATCGTGAACACAGACCCCACCCTCACTTCCCATCATTCAACTAAAATGAAGCTGAAGCTTTTTAAAAAGATTTATTCAAAGTTAGGGGAGAGCAGAAGGGCAGATATGATTGCTTCTCCTGGGTTGGTATGGGGTACCTCCCATAGACAGATTAGTTACTTTCCTTGAATGTGCGAAACTGACCCATGTCCCTTTCAAGACCCACAAAAAGTCTTTTGTAATCACAGCCTCTTGTTCAACATCCAAAACCTAGAATCCTGACTCATGTCCCTTTCAAGATCACCAAAAAGTCTTTTCTAATCACAGACTCTGGCTCAACATCCAAAACCTAGAACCTGCACCCATATTTAATTTAATACCCACCCATGCACCATGAGACCAGCATCTTCCAGAATGAGCTGTAAGAACTCCAGCCTTAGTGGTAACCGACTTCTGAGACTCCCTCATCTCCCTCTTCCTTTGTACCACTTCTTCCCAAATTGTCACTGTGCGTCTTCGACTCCGGACCAGTTGCTTAGCCTCCCACTGTTATCCCACCCTGTGAGCTAATGCCAATTTGTCTGGCATAACCCTAAGAATCTTCTGCTCAGATATGTATTATTCTCTCTGAAGCCATCCTGCCTCCCTGACTCTTGGTAACTAACCCCTCCCAACTACCCCCACATCACTGGTAGGCAGGAAATCAGACATATGAAGGGATTAATTAATCTTTTGAAATATTTGTAAGTTGCTTGAAAAACCAAAACAGTTGGATTGCATTTACAACATCAGTAATGATTGATAGTTTAACACTTCAGTGCTTCCCTCCCTGTCTATGAAACAGAATAAACAATTTACCTAGGGCTATAGCTTGTCTCTTACCTATTTAAAATTTTTTACTGGGAATATTTCCAAAGATTGGCTATATATTTCACTTTTCATCCCATGCAGAAAAAAAATACTGCTTCAAAGTTATCGTACATTTTAAGTAGCAAGTTTAATTACATAATATAATTGTCTTCTGAATTATACCTGAAAATGGTTTGATCAAGAAGAACCACTTTTATTAAATTTGACAGAACTCACAATAAGCTTTCTAGAGAATAACTTCTGTTATAAACATTGCTATCTGTGTTTCATTCTGTGCTCTTATTATACCTTTAGTACTGATTCATTATGATAAAGAGAATTAAAATGGCCATACTTCTTCCTTTTCAAATAGATTTCTGAAACATTCATTTCATGTACCCAAAAAGAGCTGAATGAGGTAACTAAACCTTCATTGTGATTATTTTTGCTAAAAATAGAGTCACAGCAAATAAGTGAACTTCATTCTTCATGTATACTTTCTTAGTCTCCATAATCCATGGGCTCTGACTAAAAGTAAAACACTGTGCGATATAATTTATACTTGTAGCCATTTGTTTAGAAATAACATTTGTTATTTTCCGTGCCTAAAATAGTTCAGAATGTGTGACATTCCATGTCCCAGTCTACTTGTAATTTCATTTTAATATTCTCTACAAAATAGCCTTAGATTTTCATACTTGGATACTATCATTATACATCACTAACATCCAGCTATTGTTCTCTTATCTATTTATAATGAGTAACTATTAAGACAATCACATTTATTTCTCAAAAATATACACATGAGCCACATTCTAAACATCCCACTAAGCCAAACATAATTGATTTTCTTATTTAACAAACATTTACCCACCACTTGCAGGGATGCAGCAATGATAAGACAAAGTCAATGATAAGACAAAGTCCTTGCCCTCATTGAACTTCCATCCCAGCATACAGAGAAAGCCAATAAACCAATAAGCAAGTAAGTGTACAGGGCACTAAATGGGGACCAGTGCTATGAGGAAATAATAAAACAGGATGAAGGGAGAATGAGTACCGGATAGGGGCAGAGGGAGTAACTAGTTTGCATAGCAGTACTTCCCACTAGGTATAGATCAGGTTAGAGCATCTTCGGACCTCCCGAATATATTCTAACTCGGGCTGAGCTCCCTCCCTCCCTCCAGGATCCTGTGGTGGGTCAGCAACTCCTTTGTCTCACATGGTAGTGACCTCAGCACACCAGTATTAGACAATCACCTAGACTCCTTACCTCCTGGTCTCATCGGGCTTAATGATCAGAAAACAACAGATACAAAGATGGCCTTTCTCTTTAGAAACTTGCCCTTGAATGTATTCTAGTCTGGAGAGCAGGCAAGTCAGCTTCCTTGAGTTTGGTAAGCCCTCATTTGGATAAGAGATTCAAGTTCTTTGCTGAACTCATCACTGATCTTTTTTTTTTCCTTTGAAGATCAATTTGGTCTTTGAAAAATATGCCAGAGGCCAAAAAATAAACAAGAAAACTGCACCTACCTTATGTGAGAATAATCAGAGTTGACATCCAAATGAAATTACTGGTGTGCACAGCAAAGGAAACCATCAACAAAATGAAAAGACAACCCACTAAATGAGAGCACATATTAGCCAATGACACGTCTGATAAGGGGTTAGTGTCCAAAATTTATAAACAACTTATACAGCCCAACAATAATAAAAAAGAATTCACTGCTGGTGGGAATGTAAACTAATACAGTCATTATGGAAAAAACTAAGGTGGTTTCTCAAAAATTTAAGAATAGAACTACCATATGAGCCAACAATACTTCTACTGGGTATCTACCAAAAAACCTCAAGGACAATGGTACGCAACGACACATGCACCCCCATGTTTATCACAGCATTATTCACAGTGGCCTGGCCAAGACAAGGGAACAAAGTGTCCCTCGATAGAGGATTGGATAAAGAAGATATGGTACATATATACAATGGTGTACTACTCAGCCATAAGAAATGATGACGTATTGCCATTTACGACAACATGGATGGACTTTTAGAACGTTATACTAAGTGAAACAAGTAAATCAGAAAAAACTAAGAATTATATGATTTCACACATAGTGATATAAACTGAGATTCATGGATAAAAGGGAAGTGGTTACCAGGGGGAGGGGCTTGGAGAGAGAGAAGTAAAAAGGGACAAATATACAGTGATGAAAAACGATCTGACTTTGGGTGATGGGCACACAACACAATCAACAGTTCAAATGCTATAAAGATGTTTACCTGGACTCTATGTACTCTTACTGATCAATGTCACCCTATTATATTTAATTTTCTAAAAAATATTTTTAAAAATGTATTCAAACAAATGAGCAAAGAACCTAAATATACACTTCTCCAAAGAGGACATACAGATGGCCAATGAATATATAAAACGATGTTCAACATCATCAGAGAAACACAAATTAAAAGTGCAATGAGATATCACTTCACACCTGTCAGAATGTCTAACATCAATAACTCAATAAAAACCAAGCACTGACAAGAATGTGAAGAAGAGGGAACATTTGTGTATTGTTGGTAGAAATGCAGACGGGTGCAGCCACTGTAGAAAGTAATATGGAGTTACCTCAAAAGATTAAAAATGGAACTGCCTCATGACCCAATGATTCCACATCTGAGAATACATCCAAAGAAACCTGAAACACTAATTCAAAAGAATATATGCAACCCTGTGTTCATTGCAGTGTTATTTATAATAGCCAAAATCTGTAAGTAGCCCAATTGTCCATTATGAGGTAAGTAGATAAAAAAGCTATGGTACTGTACATTTACACAGTGAAATATTACTCGGTCATAAAAAAGAAGGAAATCTTAGCTTTTGCAACAACACGAATGGACCTGGAGAGTATTATGTTAAGTGAAATAAGCCAGTCAGAGAAAGACAAGTACCATATGATTTCACTTATATGTGGAATCTAATGAAAAACATAAGCTAATAAACAAAATAGAAATAAACTCAGAGAGACAGAGAACATACTGACAGCTGTCAGAGGAGAGGGAGATTGAGAAGCTGGGTAAAAATAATGAAAGGATTAAGCAAAAAAAATACAAACAAACAAAAACTCTCATAGACACAGACAACAGTAGAGTGATTACCAGAGGGGAAGGGGCAGTGGGGGGTAGAAGAGGGGAAAGGGAGGACAAAAGAAATTTAAAAAAAAAATTTTATTGACAGTGTTGGTGTTTTTTACTTCATTTGGAAAATTTTCAGTTAATGCAAATTATATTTTAACATGACATTAATCCTTAGTCAAAACTAGTTACTCCACACTAATTTACATCCACACAAGGTCCATCAGCA
Organism: Saccopteryx leptura; assembly: GCF_036850995.1. Taxonomy (NCBI): domain Eukaryota; kingdom Metazoa; phylum Chordata; class Mammalia; order Chiroptera; family Emballonuridae; genus Saccopteryx; species Saccopteryx leptura. Next base: position 204,386,894 of record NC_089503.1, on the reverse strand, counting down.
TGGCTTTAGCCATGTAAATTCCTGTGATTCTGAAACATGATCCCTTTCAGACCACCACCTTAATTGATTTTTAGTTGATTGCTGCTGGTCCAGTTGCTTTGAACTTCACAAACATTTGGTCCTCTGATCGCCACTTCTCATGCACAGCGACTGACATTGTAATTCCACTTATCCTTATCACCACCTGGAGAAGCTAGACATTTTTCATCTGATTTTTTATTTCTAAATCTTGAGACTTTTATGAATATTAATCAGTGTGCAACATTGCACTGCAGCACTACGGAAGACAGGAGGATTGTACAAAATGACTGAATCACATTATTTAAATAGAAAAGATCCTATTAAGATCTACGAAGGAGAAATAATCCTGAACCATTGCCATTCAGCTTAATTGAGAGTATGTCACTATCAGTAAGTACTGTTCAAGGAGTGGAGAGGATTATGTGAATTGTTCTGGACAACCAGTAAAGTGTCTGGGGGCCTGTCGTCATGCTCAGTCTACCAGTGGTTCTGTTTTTCACTCTAACATGCCTGCAGATAAATACTCTGGAAGGCATGTCTACTCAGAGCTTTTGCTGATCACAACCACAAAAGTGATCAACTAGAACAGAGAAAATTAAAAAGTTTAAGGAAGTTCATTAATTTCAGGGAGAATGAATATTGTGAAAACCTAAAAACTTTTCTTAATGGGAAATGGCTTTCGAGTTACAGAGCATTAGAATGAAATTACTATTCCCTCCCACTCTGCTCTTTCACTGTATGATTGATGACGGTCAGGTTTCCAGCACTGGCTGACTTCCATATGTGTGAGATATTTTTCCAGTGGCCATTGCTGTACAAAGTCAGCTTATCATTTAAACTGCTTATTCATTATGTTTCTTCTCCCTCCCTCCTTCTCTCTTATTCTCTCTCTCTCTCTCTCCATACTATATAAGATTTTTAAAAACTATACTGCAATTTGAAACTTGTATATTCATTAGCATTTTACTATTAAAAAGGCAACAGAAATGGGCTGACCAAACCAGCAGAGAAATATAAAAGATTAGCAGTTGACAAGCGATAAATTAGTTGTTTAGTTCTACATATTTACAAGAAAGCAGAAAACAAACAGTGGACTACCAGTAGATTAAATGAATTGGTGTGCATATGATTAAATATGTTTCCCAGGTCATCAATAGTTATCCCCCCAAGTAAACTGACTTTACTTTGAACCAGTTTAGATTTGTCATCTCTAGGCATGCATGACAAAGAAGGATGGCGATTTTTCCAGTCCCCTAAATCAGCAAAGAAGCCATTGTGCTGTGGTACCATTTAACGCTACAGAGAAGACTTTCTAAGAAGTGAGTGAAGGGGGTTGCTGATTTTGTTTTGTTTTGTTTTTTGAGAAAATTTTATTGTGGCAAACTTCACTTTTTGAAATTTTGTTTAATATTACACTAAAAGGTAGCAATGGAATCAATTCTCCATGTGTCTCATCCTATACAAAGACTTCTCTCAACTGCTGGGAAGTTCCATTCCTTGGCTGGCTTTCTGATGCCTTGGGGCCCGTGGTGGGGGAGAAAAAAGATAAAATACAATATTTACATCATTACTTCTGTTTCTGGTAAATTGACTGTTTTCGATGAAACCCAAAGCATTTGTTGCTAAGGTACTTATGGAAACAGAGGCATTGTAAAGTGATCGTTTTTTCAAGTTTTTGTTTATTCTTTCACTTAGCACACTTAACGTGCGCGCGAAGTACTACCCTAACCCGGATGGGAGGTGGCTGGCGGAGGGATGGCAGTGGTTTGAGATTGCTACTGTTCCTCTTGGAGACCGGGTTTCAGGAAGAGAACATGGAGACCCTGCAAAGCTCTTCTGCAACTCTGGCCCCTTTCTGTGCCGTGGCCCGGAGTGATCCCCAGCCACGCTGTCATTGCTTCCCTGCAGGAGGACGACTGCAGGCTGAGTATGGACCCCTTATTCTGGAGACAGACGCACGTCCTCTCTGAAATATCAGAGGGTCTCGGGGTGACATTTATACATCAACTGCCAAAAAAAGTAAACTGAATTCGCCTCACTCTTCCCGTTCATACGTGGTCCCTTAGAGTCCAGAGTCCTTCGCACACAGAAATTAGGAGACACCTCTTGAGAGCATGGAATGTGTGGCCTTAAATGGTAAATGCAATTTCCAAAAGTTTTAACTCTAAAATCAAGGTGTGCCTAAACCGCTAGGGAAATCGGGCTCAGTCTGTCTTATCATTTTTCCGCGTCCCACTGTATGCTTGGTCTCTCTTGACATTTTCTTCTGTAGTACAAAGTTTCTATCGTTAGGGGCTGGTGGTGTGTGAAGTCGGAAAGTACATTTCAAACTTTAAAATATTCGTTAAAGGAACTATATTTGCAGTCAGTAATTGCAGAGTGACATAAACCCCGGCCTAATGGACCCAAGGACAATGCTGTAGTGGCATTTATAATACCCACTTGCAATAACAATTTTATGTAAACATGATCTCAAGCAAGTTCATTTCATAATGACTGCTATCAATACTCCATTTATTTAGTGACCAGAAACTGTCAATATGCCCTTCACCCCTATGTTCTTAAGTGACAGGTTCTACTTCTGCAGCTTGTTATTTATTTGTTAGCTGTATTGATTTCAATTCCTTCTCTGCTTCTACTTACATGTCTAGAGGAGAATGGTTTTAGCACAGACTTTGTGACAAAGATGCACTGAACAGCTTCAAGTGATCACTACTGGATCAATTTGTAAGGTCAAGGGAAAATGGAGGGAGGTAAGTGTACCAACACACTTTTACCATTATTCTTAATTACACCAAACCGATTGCCAGCAATGTAATTAACAAGCTCAGCTACTACTTCCTTTTCAAATAATCAAGAACCCAAATCCATTATATAACAAACAGTTCTCAGCACCTACTATGTGCTTGCCACGGTGTTATGTATCGATGATAAAAAGGTGAGTGAGACAAGCTTTTTGTTCACAGCTTAAGCTGGGAAAGAGACTTTTTTAAAAAAACACACACACACTACAGTGGAATGAATACTAATGTAGGAATATGAATGTTTTGGGTTTTTAATTTTTTATTATTGACATAAATAACAACATCCTCCTAAGGAGAGTTTATAAAATGAAAGACATTGATGGAATTTGGTAGATAAGTTTAAATAGAATTTCAAGATTTAAATTGTTTTGCAAAGTAAAGGAAGAAGAATTTGGCAGTTTAGGAGAGAGGTCTAGGACAGCACTGTCGAGTAAAAACATATGAACAACATATGTAATTTTTATGTATTTGGTAGTCACATTTTTAAACAGTAACTTTTTAAAAAATGAAGTTAACTTTAATAATTTACTTAACTCAATATATCCAAAACACTATCATTTCAACATATCAATATTTTTTAAATTACCACTGAGATATTTTATGTTCTTTTTTGGAAGTCTTCAAAATCTGGTATACATCTTACAATTACAGCCACCTGATCTCAAACTAGCTCCATTTCAGATGTTCAAGAAGCACCACAGATGACTAGTGGTTAGTGTACTGGGCTGCACAGATCCAGCCGACAGGAAGGGGAGTGACCGATGGGCAGGCAGAAGCCCCTGTGCTGTGTAACATACCCTCTGCCTGTGAACTCCCAGGACCTTCAGTGAAAGCTAGCATCCTCACAAACATGTGACATGAGAGATTTGGGTTTTGAATCATGATAAAGCCAAATTTCACAAAAGAATTGATGTAATGTGGGGGGGGGGGATGCAACAGCATATTTAAAGATAAGGAGGCATGAAAGAGTGAGAATAGTAGGTGAAGAGGTCTAGGAGTTGTTGTTAGGAAATGCAACCAGACCGATGTGCGGGGTAAGATTGGAAAGAACTCTGTGTATATGTAAAGGGCTTTGCTTTTATGTTGAACAAGCCATGAAGAAAATAAGTGAATAGATTTCAGTATATCATCACTCAAATGAAAATAAATGGATTTTAGTATATCATCACTCGAATGTCCCACAACATTTCAAACTCAATATAATCATAATATAACTCATCATTGAACCATTTCCTCCAACCTACCATTTCTGTGTTTTTAAATTCTGCTTATGCTCTTATCCTCCTAAATCTACCTCTTCACAACCTGAAAGGCTAACTACTTCTCTTACTCTCTACTTCCCTAACTCTAGTTCAAGCCATCACAGCTGGCCAGCTGGATTATTAGAACTGGTTTCTCTTGGAAAACTTGATCGTTTTTAATCCATTCCCCAAAGGAAGAGAATCATTTTCTAAAATGCAGTGGAAATCATAATGTTTCCTGTTTGTCTCTCTCTTTTCCTAGAAAAAATTCCCAGCCTCCTGAAACTGGTTTTGAAGGCATTGGGGTGATCCGGGTCTCGATGACGTCTCCAGCTTTCTGGCAACACATGTTCTTCTCCCTCTCCACCTCTTCACTGAACATCTCTTGGTTCATCAAATGCATCCACCATGTCAGAGCCTTTGACAGGGACTGTGTCTTCTATGTGACACAGATTTCCTAAGTGTGTGGTCTTTATGTACTTGACCTTCCTCTAGAGAGTCTTTGCAATTATCCTCAAATATAGGTTAGATTGCTTTCCTCCTATCTTAAGACTTATCATGTTGTTTTGTAATTGCCCATTAATGTGATTTTTTCCCAATAAGATAATTTACCCACTGACACAGAGAAAAACCATGTCTTCTCCAGGTATCTCCAGGGGATACCATCCAGGTACAGATTTGGGCACTCAGTAACTGTTTGCTGAGTAATTAATTTATATCAATAGACTGGAGATTCAGAGAGATCAGAGGAAGGCATCAAGTTAGGTTACTGTGATAGTCTAATAGATAATATAAGCCAGAAATAAAGCAGGGGAACTGATCATGTGTGAGGGTGAGTGAAGTACAGGGACAGATATTTAGAAAAAAATTTGGCAGGACTTGGTAACTAATTAGATGTAGGTGGTAAGAGAGAGCTAAGGATGAGGTCCAGCTTTGAATTTTAGATGGTTAGTGAGGCAGAGAAATGAGCAAACACAAAATGCCAGCAAGATGGTATGTAGGGAAGGTACAGTAAGGTTGCAGAGGAACAATGAAGTCAATTCTAAAACCATTCTGAGGAAAATGTAGAAGATCCACGTGCTGATTAAGGACTTCCTAGAGGAAGTAAAGCTCTGAAAATGTGGAAAAGTTAGAAAATAAATATATATATAAAGTTGAAGGTCATCAGTCTGTTGATGACAGTTGAAGTGTAGGAATGGATAAAATTGAGAAGCAAGAGTATGTAGACTGAAAAGGAAAGACAAGGAGGATCATACCTGAAGAGCCTCCGTTTTAAGGATTAGGCTAAAGAATGCAAGCCATGGTATTTCTGCCAAAAATGGCCAATTGAGCACATCCATCTACTCTCAGTCTATTCATAAACCACACTACAAAGAGAATCCACATACTGTATCTTTATTTAAAAGTGTAACTCAGGCCTGACCAGGTGGGATGTGGAGGACCCAGGTTCGAAACCCCGAAGTCACCAGCTTGAGCACAGGTTTATTCAGCTTGAGCACAGGCTCACCAGCCTGAGCAAGGGGTCGCTGGCTTGAGCATGGGATCATAGATATGACCCCAGTGTCACTGGCTTGAGTCCAAAGGTCACTGGCTTGGGCAAGGGGTCACCACTCTGCTGTAAGCCCGAATCAAGGCACATATGAGAAAGCAATCAATGAACTAAAGAGCTGCAATGAAGAACTGATGCTTTTCATCTCTCTCCCTTCCTGTCTGTCTGTCCCTATCTGTCCCTCTCTCTGACTCTCTCTCTGTCTCTGTCAAAAAAATAAAATAAAAGTGTAACTCAGAAGGACAGGCAAAATAGGAGTGCGACAAGAAGAGAAGAGGAAAGCACATAGCTGTAGAAGGTGAAAAGCACTTGGACAAATGTAAATAATTTAGCAAGTTAGAAAAAGAACACACACACCAAAAATCTTACCCAGTATTGAGGGTGACCAAGAAGCAAGTCAATTGAAGTGACATCACCCCAAAAGGCTTGGAAAGAACTGGCAGCTCTATAGACTTCAGAAAGCTGGGTTAAAGCTCTACCCACAAGTTCAGTGCTTCCACTTTATTTGTACTTGTAGACTCTTAAGTGTGAGCAGACAACCACGTATTACAAAACAATAAAACAGTTTCTACTATGAAATACAGAAATCAAAACAGACTGTTAAATAAAAGTTGGAGAATGGTGTTTCAGGGAGAATAAAAAGCCAAAGAAAATTACTTAGACCCTTAGGTATAAGAGAAATAAAATACTATAACCATGAACAAGAATGGGACACCATTGAAAAACAATCAACAACAAAAAAAGAGCGTTCTGAGAATAAAACCAAGAGTCAATTCCTAGAATTAGAACTTTCTAGTAGAAACTAAAAATTTTAAACAGTAATTTGATGAGAAATTCAGGAAATATTCTAGAAAGTTGGGCCAAAGAAGAAGGTTAAATGAACATAAAAAATTGCTGTTGCTGTCAAGAAGTTATAATAAAACAGGAGTTCTATAAATAGAGAACAGAGAAAAGAGGAGGAAACTGTTTGTATTATTTTCCCATGACCTCTTTAACAAGGTACCACAAACTTAGTATAGCACAAATACATTATCATAAGGTTCTGGGAGCCCAGAATACTAAGGTTAGTTTCACTGAGCTAACATCGAGATGATGGCAGGGTTGGTTCCTTCGGTGGGTGCTAGGGAAGAATTCATTTCTTTACCTTCCTAGCTTGTAGCAACTACACTATTCCCTGGCATGTTCTTCCTTTTTTCAACCTCTGCTTCTGTCTCCACATGACCTTCTCCCTGACTCTGACTTCTGTATAAGAATCATTACGACTACATCAAGCATACTCAAATAGTCCAGGATAATCTTGTCTCAAGATACGGAACTTGATCACATCTGCGAAGTCCCCTTAGCTATATAGGGTAACCTTCACATATTCCAGAGATTAAAACATGGACCTGGGGAGGCAGGAGGTAAGGAGAACATCATTCAGCCTACTGACCATTGATGAAATAATTCATAAAAATTTCCATAAATAAAAGATCTGCATTTTGGAATTTTTTTTTTTAATAAATTTTTATTAATGTTAATGGGATGACATTAATAATTCAGGGTACATATATTCAAAGAAAAACATGTCTAGGTTATCTTGTCATTAAATTATGTTGCATACCCCTCGCCCAGAGTCAGATTGTCCTCCGTCACCCTCTATCTAGTTTTCTCTGTGCCCCTCCCCCTCCCCCTAAATCTCTCCCTCCCTCCCTCCTGCGTCCTCCCTCCCCCCACCCCTGGTAACCACCACACTCTTGTCCATGTCTCTTAGTCTCGTTTTTATGTTCCACCAATGTATGGAATCATGTAGTTCTTGTTTTTTTCTGATTTACTTATTTCACTCTGTATAATGTTATCAAGATCCCACCATTTTGCTATAAATGATCTAATGTCATCATTTCTTATGGCTGAGTAGTATTCCATAGTGTATATGTGCCACATCTTCTTTATCCAATCCTCTATTGAAGGGCTTTTTGGTTGTTTCCATGTCTTGGCCACTGTGAACAATGCTGCTATGAACATGGGGCTACATGTGTCTTTACGTATCAATGATTCTGAGGTTTTGGGGTATATACCCAGTAGAGGGATTGCTGGGTCATAAGGTAGTTCTATTTGCAGTTTTTTGAGGAACCACCATACTTTCCTCCATAGTGGTTGTACTACTTTACATTCCCACCAACAGTGTATGAGGGTTCCTTTTTCTCCACAGCCTCTCCAACATTTGTTATTACCCGACTTGTTGATAATAGCTAATCTAACAGGGGTGAGGTGGTATCTCATTGTAGTTTTGATTTGCATTTCTCTAATAATTAATGAAGCTGAGCATCTTTTCATATATCTGTTGGCCATTTGTATTTCTTCCTGGGAGAAGTATCTGTTCATGTCCTCTTCTCATTTTTTTATTGGATTGTTTGTTTGTTTGTTGTTGAGTTTTATGAGTTCTTTGTAAATTTTGGATATTAGGCCCTTATCTGAGCTGTCGTTTGAAAATATCAGTTCCCATTTAGTTGGCTGTCTGTTTATTTTGATATCAGTTTCTCTTGCTGAGCAAAAACTTTTAATTCTGATGTAGTCCCATTCATTTATCTTTGCCTTCACTTCTCTTGCCATTGGAGTCAAGTTCATAAAATGTTCTTTAAAACCCAGATCCATGAGTTTAGTACCTATGTCTTCTTCTATGTACTTAATTGTTTCAAATCTTATATTTAGGTCTTTGATCCATTTTGAATTAATTTTAGTACACGGGGACAGGCTGTAGTCGAGTTTCATTCTTCTGCATGTGGCTTTCCAGTTTTCCCAACACAATTTGTTGAAGAGGCTTTCTTTTCTCCATTTTGTGTTGTTGGCCCCTTTATCAAAGATTATTTGACCATATATATGTGGTTTTATTTCTGGGCTTTCTATTCTGTTCCATTGGTCTGAGTGTCTATTTTTCTGCCAATACCATGCAGTTTTGATTATTATGGCCCTATAATATAGTTTAAAGTCAGGTATTGTAATGCCCCCAGCTTCATTCTTTTTCCTTAGGATTGCTTTGGCTATTCGGGGTTTTTTATAGTTCCATATAAATCTGATGATTTTTTGTTCCATTTCTTTAAAAAATGTCATAGGAATTTTGATGGGAATTGCATTAAATTTATATATTACTTTGGGTAATATGGCCATTTTAATTATATTTATTCTTCCTATCCAAGAACAAGGAATATTTTTCCATCTCATTGTGTCTTTTTCTATTTCTCTTAGCAATGCCTTGTAGTTTTCTTTATATAGGTCCTTTACATTCTTTGTTATGTTTATTCCTAGGTATTTTATTTTTTTTGTTGCAAACATGAAGGGGATTATTTTTTTGAGTTCGTTTTCTAATATTTCATTGTTGGCATATAGAAAGGCTATGGACTTCTGTATGTTAATTTTGTATCCTGCGACCTTACTGCATTGGTTTATTGTTTCTAGTAATCTTTTTGTGGAGTCCTTTGGGTTTTCGATGTATAGGATCATATCATCAGCAAAAAGTGATACCTTTACTTCTTCTTTTCCGATATGGATGCCTTTTATTTCTTTGTCTTGTCTGATTGCTCTGGCCAGCACTTCTAGCACCATGTTAAATAAGAGTGGAGAGAGTGGACACCCCTGTCGTGTTCCTGATTTAAGGTGGAAAGTCCTCAGTTTTATGCCATTTAATATGATGTTGGCTGATGGTTTATCATATATGGCCTTTATTATGTTGAGATATTTTCCTTCTATACCCATTTTGTTGAGAGTCTTAAACATAAAATTGTGTTGTATTTTATCGAAAGCCTTTTCTGCATCTATTGATAAGATCATGTGGTTTTTGTTCTTTGTTTTGTTGATATGATGTATTACGTTAACTGTTTTACGTATGTTGAACCATCCTTGAGATTCTGGGATGAATCCCACTTGATCATGATGTATTATTTTTTTAATATGTTGTTGTATTCGATTTGCCAGTATTTTGTTTAGTATTTTAGCATCTGTATTCATTAGAGATATTGGTCTGTAGTTTTCTTTTTTTGTGCCATCCTTGCCAGGTTTTGGTATGAGGGTTATGTTGGCCTCATAAAATGTGTTTGGAAGTATTGCTTCTTCTTCAATTTTTTGGAAGACTTTGAGTAGAATAGGAACCAAGTCTTCTTTGAATGTTTGATAGAATTCACTAGTATAACCATCTGGACCTGGACTTTTATTTTTGGGGAGGTTTTTAATAGTTTTTTCTATTTCCTCCCTGCTGATTGGTCTGTTTAGGCTTTCTGCTTCTTCATGACTCAGTTTAGGAAGGTTGTATTGTTCTAGGAATTTATCCATTTCTTCTAGATTGTTGTATTTGGAGGCATATAGTTTTTCATAGTATTCTACAATAATTCTTTGTATATCTATGATGTCTGTGGTGATCTCTCCTCTTTCATTTTGGATTTTATTTATTTCAGTCCTGTGTCTTTTTTCCTTGGTGAGTCTTGCCAAGGGTTTGTCAATTTTGTTGATCTTTTCAAAGAACCAGCTCCTTGTTTTATTGATTTTTTCTATAGTTTTTCTGTTCTCTATTTCATTTATTTCTGCTCTGATTTTTATTATCTCCTTTCTTCGGCTGGTTTTGGGTTGTCTTTGTTCTTCTTTTTCTAGTTCCTTAAGGTGTGAAGTTAAGTGGTTTACTTCGGCTCTCTCTTGTTTGTTCATATAGGCCTGAAGTGATATGAACTTTCCTCTTATTACTGCTTTTGCTGCATCCCAGAGATTCTGATATGTCGTATTTTCATTTTCATTTGTCTGTATATATCTTTTGATCTCTGCGCTTACTTCTTCTTTGACCCATTCATTTTTTAGAAGTATGTTGTTTAGTTTCCACATTTTTGTGGGGTTTTCCCCCTCTTTTTTGCAGTTGAATTCTAGTTTCAAGGCTTTATGATCAGAAAATATGCTTGGTACAATTTCAATTTTTCTAAATTTGCTGATATTGTCTTTGTGGCCCAACATATGGTCAATTCTTGAGAATGTTCCATGTACACTAGAGAAAAATGTATACTCTGTCGCTTTGGGATGAAGTGTCCTGTAGATGTCTATCATATCCAGTTGTTCTAGTATTTCATTTAAGGCCACTATATCTTTATTGATTCTCTGTTTGGATGACCGATCTAGAGCTGTCAGCGGTGTATTGAGGTCTCCAAGTATGATTGTATTTTTGTCAGTTTTTGTTTTAAGGTCAATAAGTAGCTGTCTTATATATTTTTTTTTAATTTTTTTTTTTTTCATTTTTCTGAAGCTGGAAACAGGGAGAGACAGTCAGACAGACTCCCGCATGCGCCCGACCGGGCTCCACCCGGCACGCCCACCATGGGGCGACGCTCTGCCCACCAGGGGGCGATGCTCTACCCATCCTGGGCGTCGCCATGTTGCGACCAGAGCCACTCTAGCGCCTGAGGCAGAGGCCACAGAGCCATCCCCAGCGCCCGGGCCATCTTTGCTCCAATGGAGCCTTGGCTGTGGAAGGGGAAGAGAGAGACAGAGAGGAAAGCGCGGCGGAGGGGTGGAGAAGCAAATGGGCGCTTCTCCTGTGTGCCCTGGCCGGGAATCGAACCCGGGTCCTCCGTGTCTTATATATTTTGGTGCTCCTTGGTTTGGTGCATATATATTAAGGATTGTTATGTCTTCTTGATTCAGTGTCCCTTTAATCATTATGAAATGACCGTTTTTGTCTCTGAGTACTTTTTCTGTCTTGTAGTCAGCATTATTAGATATGAGTATTGCTACACCTGCTTTTTTTTGGGTGTTGTTTGCTTGGAGTATTGTTTTCCAGCCTTTCACTTTGAATTTGTTTTTATCCTTGTTGCTTAGATGAGTTTCTTGTAGGCAGCATATAGTTGGATTTTCTTTTTTAATCCATTCTGCTACTCTGTGTCTTTTTATTGGTAAGTTTAATCCATTTACATTTAGTGTAATTATTGACACTTGTGGGTTCCCTATTGCCATTTTATAAATTGCTTTCTGTTAGTTTTGTATCTTGTTTGATTCTTCTCTTTTGTTTTTCTATCATTTGTTTTTGTTTGTTTGTATTCCATACTTCTTTCCTCTGTTGCTACCTTTTTTAAGTCAAGTGTTTTTGTGGTGGTTTTTTCAAGGGTGGTTACCATTAAGTAATGAAAAGGGTACCTACCATATTCATTGTAGTACCCTTTCTTATGAGTATTTCTGCGCTTCATCGTCCTTTGCTACTGCTAATCTTCATCCTTTCTCCCCTTTTTTTTTTCTTTTGTTGTCACAGTTTAAGTTTGGTTTTATTGTTTTCTTCGTGGAGCTGTTACTTGTGGTTATGTTTTCTTTTGTTCTTTGAATCTGGTTGGAAAACCCCCTTTAGTATTTCCTGGAGTGGGGGCTTTCTGATGATAAATTCTCTCATCTTTTCTGTATTTGTGAATATTTTTATATCTCCTTCGTACTTGAAGGATAGCTTTGATGGGTATAGTATTCGTGGCTGAAAGTTCCTCTCTTTCAGGGCTTTAAATATTGGGGTCCACTCTCTTCTAGCTTGTAGAGTTTCTGCTGAGAAATCTGATGATAATCTAATAGGCCTTCCTTTATATGTTGTACTCTTCTTTTCCCTGGCTGCCTTGAGAATTTTTTCTTTGTCATTGGTTTGTGTCATCTTTATTATGATGTGCCTTGGAGTGGGTTTGTTGTGGTTAAGAAAACTCGGTGTTCTGTTTGCTTCTTGAATTTGAGGCTTTAGTTCTTTCCACAGGCTTGGGAAGTTCTTGTCTATTATTTTTTTGAGTATATTCTCCATTCCATTTTCTTTCTCTTCTCCCTCTGATATACCTATTATTCTTATGTTATTCTTTCTGATGGAGTCAGACAATTCCTGTAGGGCTTTCTCGTTTTTTATTATTTTTGAGTCTCTTTCTTCTTCTCTCTGTTGTGCCTCAAGTTGCTTGTCTTCTATTTCACTGATCCTGTCTTCTATCTGGGCAGTTCTATTAGCTAAGCTTGCTACCTTGTTTTTCATCTCTTGAATTGAGTTTTTCATTTCTGTTTGATTTGTTTTTATAGTTTCAATTTCCTTGGTAATATATTCTTTGTGATCGTTGAGTTGTTTTCTGATTTCCCTAAATTGCCTTTCTGTGTTTTCTTGTATATCTCTGAGTATTTTTAAGATCTCTATTTTAAATTCTCTGTCATTTAGCTCCAAGGCTTCCAATATGTTAAATCTTTTCTCCATAGATTTTTCCACATCAATTTGCGTTACCTCTCTGTCTTTTGTATCCATAATGTTCGATTTCCTTTTTCTTATTGGCATCTGAAGGTGTTCTTGATGATAGTGTTATTTAGAATTAATAAAAAATAAAAAGGAAAAAAAAAAAGGGAGAAAATCTTAGACAAGCATAAAATGATTCGCTTGTAAGTGATGGTCGACTAAGAGATATAATGAGAGGGATGAGAGGGAAACAGAAAAAAGGAGAGAAAAACTATAATTAAAGAAGAAAAAATAAAAATAAAAATAATAAGTAAAAATCTGTTGTATTAAGTGGAGCGAAGACTTAATACAATGGAGACTTTGGGTTGGGAGGAATGCTAGTGAGTTAAAAAGCAATGTAAAAAGTGCCCAAAATGCCACAAAAACAAACAAATAAAGAAAAACCAAGAACAAAAGCAGAAGAAGAAAAAAAAGAACAACAACAACAAAAAAAAAACCCACAAAAACTTGAGTCCCAAATTAAATAATTTGTTCGTGATTGAGGCTTAAATGGGAGGAAAAGTAAAAGGAGAAAAGAAGAAATGAATGGAAAGGAAAAAATAAGAGTAAGAGAGAAACGAAGGAAGAAAAAAAGGAAAGGAAAAAAAAACAAAAGGGGAGAGAGTGAGAGTTAAGGGTTTTGGAGTGTAACCCTAAAGGAGAGTTAGGATGAAGAAAAGAAATAAAATGTAACACTCATGGGTAGTGTAGTTCAAGAAAAGGGTAGCATAAGATGGGCAGAGAGTAAAAGGACTGAGGTGGAAGAAATAGAAATAATAATAAAGGCAATAAAATAGAAGAAAGAAACAACAACAACAAAGAATTAGTGGAACAAGTTATAAAGTCTGTGGATTTTTCTTGATTTTGAGAGGTTAACTTCTTCCTTTTTTCTTTTCTCTCCCTCTTTCTGGTCAGTGACTCTATACCCCAGGTTCTGCCCCTATGTCACTCTTAGGTAGGAATTTGCAGTTGATGGGATTCTATGGCAATGTCATATAATTGGCTTTAGTCTCGCTGGTAGTCAAGGCTTGTTGGCGTTTGCAGAGTCCAACAATGAGAGAGTTTGCTTCCCTGGAGTCTCTTTCCTAGTCTCCCCTTCCTGAATTAGCAGCCTGATGATCCAGCTATGAGGCTGCCACTGCTTCTGTCTGGGGAGTAAGAGGCTCAAAGAGCTGGGAAATCCCCACTCTATCCTCACTCAGCGCAAGGCTCTGGGTAAGGCTTTGGCAGTCAGAGCCTCCAGCGTAATCAGGTGGGGCTGGGAGTCAATTGTTGTCAAGGTGACTGTTCAGCGCCTATCATTCAGTTGGACCACTCAACCCAGGCTTACCACACTTGGTAGCCTGTTTTGGCTGGGAAGAAGAAGCACTAGTCGCTGTTTGCTTTATGGATCTTAATATCTGTCAAGTCCTTCTTGTTAGGAATATCCCTGAATATGGAGGCTCTGTCAATCAGAAGTTGCCCCCGCCCCTTTAGCGAAAGGCACTGAAAAATATCACGCCTCTTGTCTTGGATCGCTGAACTGGGGGAGATCTTATCAATTAGAGCCCCGTGGGTGCGTAGATTTCGTGGGTTAAGCTAATTTCAGTGATTGGATCTGCAGCTGTGCTCCAAAAAGAATTTCAGGCTGCCTGCGCCGCCCCTCCCCCAACGCTTGATTGTTAGCTTGAATGGCTGGGTGAGGTGCCCCGCCCCCGGAGAGAATCTCCTGACTAGGAAGGACAGCCTTGGCGCCTGCTCGGCACAGGGCGCGCGCGCACGCGGTCTCCCAGCACGCCAGTGGACGGGGACCGGGCGCGCGCGCGGTTTCTCAGCATGCCAGTGGACGGGGACCGCGGCACGGGGCGCATGTGCGGTTTCTCCGCACGCCAGTGGCCGGGGACCGCGGCACGGGGGTGCGCGCGGTTTCTCAACACGCCAGTGGTCGGGGACCGCGGCACGGGGGTGCGCGCGGTTTCTCAGCACGCCAGTGGACGGGGCCTCTCTGGATCGCGGCACCGGGCGCGCGGTTTCTCGTCACGCCAGTGGTCGGACCGTGGCCCAGGGGGCCGCGCGCGCGGCCTCTCAGGGTATGCTGGGATGGCCGCCAGTGCCCAGGCTGCCGTCCCCGAGTGTGGTCGGGCAGCTGCGCGTGTGTGTTGACTCACCACAGGTGTACTCCCTCCTGGGCAACAGTCCCTCTGCTTTCAGTGTGTGTGTGGAAGTCCGGAATGCTCCGAGGATAAATTTTTCTGTTTCTAGTTGATAAATTTGTTGAGATTTTGGGGAGATCTGTCGGACGCGCTGCTCACGGCGCCATTTCCGTGACGTCACCACCATCGCATTTTGGAATTTGAAATACGCCTTACTTCCCAGAACAGTGATTAAAATGGAAACACAATAAAGCACAGTGCAGTGAAATTTTAGAAAATCAGAAACATATGAAGCTCTAGGTGACAGTATAAATCATAATGATCAGTATCAATCATAAATTGTGATTCTTCTCAAGAGCACATTGGACAAAGAAGACGGTGGAAGGAAATATTTCCAACCTAGTATTCCATAACCAACTCAACTACTACTATTCAAGTGTCAAGTTAATGTAACCCTGATACCACCAAAACCAGAAAAAGATACTATAAGAAATGAAAATTACAGATCAATATTTCACATAAGTTAAAAAATTCTAAACAAAATATTAGCCAATCAAATTCAGCAGTATAATAACAGGATAAGATATCAATACCTAGTAGAGTTTATCCTAGAATGCAATGTTGGTTTACCTTTGAAACACAGTCAGTATATATTACCACATCAACAGAATAAAGGAAAGTAACAATATAAATATATCAGTAGACTAAAAAAAATCAACTGATAAAATTCAACACCTATGCATGACAAAAACTCTCAGCAAACTAGCAAAACAACTTTCTCAATCTGATAAAAGTCATCAAATGAAAAATTATAGATAATACAAGGGAGGTGGCAAAAGTAGGTTTACAACTGTTCAGTCGAAAAAAGACAATGATAAATAAATAGTAAGACAAGAATAAACTCTGTGTTCTGCATACTCACAGTTGTAAACCTACTTTTGCCTGCCCCTGTATTATTATTAACGGCGAAATACTGAAGACGTTTCCTCTAAGAAGAGGTAGAGCAAAAAAGAAGGTCCACTCACCACTCTATTCAGCACCATTGAGGAAGTCCAAGCCATTACTAGAACAGTAGGAAGACACATAAAATGTATAAATACTAGAATGGAAGAAGTAAAACTGTCATTATGTGCAGATGATATTCTTATAAATGTAGAAAATCCAAAATAATCTACAAATATTTCACTTAATTAGCACACTGTGCGAGGTCACTGGACTCAAGTTCAACATACAAAAGTTCACTGACTTCCATTTACTAGCAACAAACAATTGGCAAATGAAAATTTTTAACACCATTTTCAAAAGCATCAAAAGATGGAAAATACCTAGCAGTAAATCCTCCAGAAGTTGTACAAAATCTTTGTATTAAAAACTAGACACACTGATGGGAGAAACTTTTTTAAATCTATATTTTTAAAATAAAATGTTTGGAATTAGAAGAACAAATATTTTAGTCAAATATTTCCAAAATAATCTACAGATTTGATTCAATCCCAATTGCTATCCATGGCTTTTTATATTTGGTTTTGGTTTTGTTTTCAGCTGCGGTATATTTTTTTGGTAGACACTGGCAAGCTGAATACAAAATTTACCTGAAGATGCAGAGGAGCTTGAATAATCAAGACTCTGAGGAAGAACCTTTAGGAAGAATTAAGCTAGAGGATTTATACTCCCACATAGCAAAACATATTACAAATCTAAAGCAATCAAGATTATTTAATGATCCAAAGAGAGGTAAATAGATCAAGAGAACAACACATAGTTTAGAAAGAGATCCACCTATCTAAAGTCATTTGTTTTAGGCAAAGTTATCACTGCATTTAAGTGGGGCACAATGTTTTTCTCAATAATGGATGCAGAAAGGCCCTGCCAGTTGGCTCAGCGGTAGTGCATTGCCTGGTGTGTGGAGGAAGTCTTGGGTTTCATTCCCAGTCAGGGCACACAGGAGAAGCGACCATCTGCTTCTCCACCCCTCCCCCTCCTCTCTCTCTCTCTCTCTCTCTCTCTCTCTCTCTCTCTCTCTTTCTCTTCCCCTCCCACAGCCATGGCTCAAATGGTTTGAGCAAAGTTGACTCCAGGTACTGAGGATGGCTCCATGGCCTGGCCTTGCCTCAAGCACTAAAATAGCTTGGTTGCTGAGCAATGGAGCAGCGGCCCCAGATGGGCAGAGCATCACTGGGTAGGGGGCTTGCCAGGTGGGTGGATCCTGGTTGGGGCAAATGCGGGAGTCTGTCACTCTGCCTCTCTGCCTCTCACTTAATAAAAATAAATTTAAAAAATAAAGAAGATGCAAAAACAGGATGACTATATGAGAAAAAAAAAAATTTGATCCATACTTTCCTTCATATTCAAAAATTAATTTTAAGTGGATCATAGACCTAACTGTTAAATATTTTTTTTTAAGTTTCTATAACAGCCCCAGCCAGATAGCTCAGTTGGTTAGAGCCTTGTCTTGAAGCACAGACGTTGCTGGTTCCATCCCCAGTCAGGGCACGTTCAGGAACAGATCTATGTTCCTGTCTTTCCCTTTCTCTCTCTCTAAAATCACACCCATAGCATAAAATATTAAGTGGCAAACAAAAGATGTGCATTCACAATTTTTATTGAAATAAAATCTTTGATTTCTTTTTCCAGAAAGAGGTTGGGAGTGCTGCTAAAGATATTAAGAGGGGATCAGTCTGGAGAGGAACTTCAGAAGGACTAATGATTGGATTGAGTGACGGATTGCCACTGATCACAGTCTAGATGGAGTATCTCAAGGTTTTCGAATTACGTTTTCAATGCATGCCCTTGCATTTCAAACCAATCGTTTTTCAGAGCAAGACAACCCTTCTTTTCAAAACTTCTCTTTGTTAATGCAAAATGTTTCAAATAATTTGTGAAGCATTCTGTCAGCATGTTATGCCTACAGGGAAAAGAAATTTCCTTCTCTCTTCCCATTACGGCCATCCCTCAACACATTCAGCAGAGGATCTATTACTTATTAAAGCGCATGATATTCCCTAAGAGTTTTCAGGAATTATAAACAATTACAGGAAAGACAAGTGCTTCCATTACCAAAAAGGCAATAATGATGGAAGCCGCTACTGAATAGGCCGGTGAGGTCGTCCAGTTGAGAGAACAAGCACAGTGTTCTAACCTTTATTCTCACTGATAGAAGATGATGCAGTATTCTATTATCCACAATGACAAGTGATTTATTGGGATACTTTCTTTTCTTCCAAACTGTTTTAAGCCATTGTTTTTTTCTCCAATTGCACTGATTTTTCATCTTCGTACATGTTTGGGCTGTATATATTTGTGCAGTCATTAAAAAGAAAATTCTCAGCTCGTGAGATCCTGACTTCATTAATGCTAGCCCACAAATGAAGGATTGCCTTGCTGCGTACAAAGCACAAAGCAGCTTCAGCTTAGGCAGACTTTTTTAGTAGCCTTGCCTAATAGTGACCAAAAGCTTAGGAGATTCCCACTAGCGTTTCCCCAAAAACCTGCTTTCTAAAATCTTGTTGTAGGAAAAACCATTGTGTGGGGAGCCAGACAGTCTTGCTAAAAGAGAAAATTATTTCAAACTAGGATTCCCAAGGACTGAAGGATGCAGGGAGCAGATTAAAGGCCAACAGGGGACTGTGATAATTATCTGTATGCCATTTTTCAGGCCTGAAATCCTGGTGTGTTTTTTCTTTGTCCTCGAGGGAGGTGAGATTGTCAATCTTAGGATAATCAATAAGAAAAGCATCAGAAAAGCAGTTTTGCTGAGGTTCTGAAATAAGAACAAAACATGTAAGAAATATTCCCCCCTAATTTTCTCCAAAGCAGAGAAAGCCCTGTACATCAGATTCCGGATAGAGTGGAAGGTGATTATTTAGTTTTTAGGTAGGCAGTGGGTGGGTAGCCTTGGAATGCTGAGTCAAATCACCTTTGTAACATTGATATCTTTTAGACAAATTGCCCGGATTTCATGGTTAATGAGCCATTGTTATCTGTGTTCTGTAGATGTACAAAACTAAAGTTCCAAAAGACTAAAGACTGCCACTCTAGGACTTTTTCCATTATTGAGTGCCCTTTGTAATTTTGTCACATACTCAAATTTAGAACCATATATGCATGAAATGAGGGGGAAAATTAAAAGAATGTGATAACAATCAGTATAGTTTCAGGTTATTTTTTGTTTTAATACATATAATCTAGAGAGAGGGAAGTCTAACATTTCCATATCTAAGCTTTAGATAAGGGAACTAAAGAACTGGATTCTATTTGACTGAGTGGTTTGAGTATATTAATCTTTGTGCATCCAAAACTTTAATATCTTCCCTCAAAAAATGAAAAAAAATCAGTTCTCACTCTTTCTAATTCAAAAAGATATTTGCTTTTACTTTTAGAATATTAACATTTCCATAGGATATTAATCTACAATATTATCTGTTTAAAATATTCAAAGATTTTATCTATGTCTCTTTTTATCATTTTATCTGTTTATTTTTAATATTAATCTTTGGATTTACATAGATGCATAAATCACATCCATAGTGGCTTCCATCATTATTGCCTTTTTTAATGGAAACACTTGAGAAATTTTGTTGTGAACAGACTAGTATGAAAAATACTTATTTGGTATTAAAATTGTTATATTAAGAAGCTATCAATAGTTGTTTTAATTAATGTTATAAAACATTTCAGCCATATTAAAAAGTATAGACAAAATAAACATCGATCACCTGTTGAAATTACTTTCCAGGCCCAAGAGGGAGCGGCATTGGCCCAGGGTGTCACTGAAACAAAACAAAACTGATGATAATTTTCCTGTTCCCATAAGTGCTCCCCACCTGACCAAAAATACATGTTCAGTCAGCCAATCCCCGAACCCCAAGCCAACTCTGGGGTCCGTACAGTAGTGCCCTCATATTCATAGCGGATACATTCCAATACCCCCAGAGGGCGCCTGAAGCCACAATACCAAATCCCAGATACACTGTTTTTCCTACACTGACATGCTTATGATAACGTTTAACTTATAAATTAGATACAGTAAAAGATTAATCACAATAACTAATGATAAGGCCCTGGATGGTTGGCTCAGTGGTAGAGCGTTGCCTGGCATGTGATGTCCCGAGTTTGATTCCCAGTCAGGACACACAGGAGAAGCACCCATCTGCTTCTCCACCCTTCCCCCTCTCACTTCTCTCTCTCTCTCTTTCTCTTTTTCTCCCTCTTTCTCTCTCTCTCTCTCTCTCTCTCTCTTTCTCTTTCTCTCTCTCCCCTCCTGCACCCATGGCTTTATTGGAGTGAGTTGGCCCAGGATTGAGCATGGCTCCATGGACTTCGCCTCAGGGGTCAAGAAGAACTCGGTTGCTGAGCAACGGAGTAACGCCCCAGATGGGCAGAGCATCGCCTCCTAGTGGATTTACCAGGTGGATCCTGGTCAGAGCACATGCAGGAGTCTTTCTCTCTGCCTTCCCTTCTCTGGTTGAATTAATTAAATAGAACAATTTAGTTATGTTAATGTGATCTCACCTTTTCACATAAGCACTTTCTGGCTTCTCTTTGACATATCCAAATTGCCAGTTTGGGAGCATTATTAAATAATATACAGGTTACCTGGACAAAAGCACTGCTACGGCTGGACAGTGGCTCTAATAACCCAGATGGCTACTGAGTGACTAATGGGCAGGACGCCCTCAGCATGGAGACACTGGACAGCGGGATGAATCATGTCCCAGGCAGGACAGAGCTAGACCCAGGCACTTCATCATGCTCCTCAGAACGTGATGACTTAAAACTAATGAAATGTTTATTTCTGAAACTTGCTATTTAATATTTTTGGACCCTCATTGACCTCAGGAACTAATAAAACCACAGAAAGCAATACCATGGAAAATTGAGGGGGGGGGGGTCTTCCAGAGCTGATTTTCTTGTTTCTTCTCACCCCAGACAAGGTTGACTACGTGACCCCAGCCATTCAGATATTTTCTGCTTTTCTCTTTCTTGTTCTTTCTCTTTATCCTATAAAAGCTTCCTGCCTTCTGCCCTATTTTTCAGTTCTCTGAATGCAGACTGCTTCATGACATGTTAAAGTTAGCTTGTATCATCCAAACTGTCTTTTTAATCATTTTTAACAAACCGAATTTAAGAAAAAAATTCCATTCATCTCCCTCTGGATCTCAAAATAGTAATTACCCTAAATTTGGTAATTATCATTTCAAATCATGTTGGAAATGATACATATAAACCTGTTTATGTATATATTAAGTGTCATCTTGCATGTTCCTATTTTGTATAAAATAATGACATACTATACTTACACTATATATTTATATATACAAAATCATATTTTTAAGAATATCTACATTAATAATTAGGTTCTAAGTCATTATTTCAGTCACTCTATTCTAATGAATTAAAGTGACCAATTTTCTCGGTTATTCTCCTATAGATAGATATTTAAGGTGTTTTCAATTTTTTTAAAAGGCTTCAATAAATATTTAAGACATTTAGATATAAATATATATTTATATATGTACACACAGGCACACATACATATAGCTTGTACCTGTGGAAAGAAGTATCCCTAGATTATATAAGTCAGAATGAAATTATCGAGTTCTAAGGTTATGTACTCTTCAAGTTTGTGTCTCCAATTGCTCTCCAAGCAGCTGTACCGATTTATACTCTCATCAACAATGTTTACAGTGTCTTTTGACGCACATAAACATTTTTATTTAAATTAATCAATTTTTCCTGTTTTCTGGGTGTTATTTAAGAAATCTGTTCTTAATATAGAAAGTCAAAAATATTTTTTCCAATGTTTTCTTCTGAAGGGAGTTTAGTTTTACATTTCAGGTTTGGCTTCTTCATCTGGAGTTAATTCTTGTTTATGTTATAACCTTTGGATTCATTTTTTGTTTTCATATGAATAACAAATTGATTTAAAGTCTAAAGTTAGTATAGATCTCTACCCTGCTTCCAAAAAAAAAATCCTACACAACATTAAAATGCTCTAAGTTCTATGAAGCCTGGCTTATAATTATTTGTGGTTGCTTCAACCCAGTACTCCCAGAGATATTACCAGCTGAAATCATATTTTAGGTTAATTTCTCAATGTATAGACAACCTAGATAGTATAAAGTTGAGCTCCAAATGAATGGAAAGGAGAGCCCATGTTTGTAAGTTCTCAGAGGAAAATTCTGCTCCCCCAACTCCCAGCTCGGGCTGAGACGGATTAGTCGCTCAGCTGGCTTTCTCTTCCGGGGGATAGATATTCTTTCAGTTCACCCTTGACCTATTCATTGGTGTGATAACTCTTTGATAGTTTTTTAATTTTATTTTCTATTGCATTTTCAACTCCCTGGCTCAGGTGGATCCACGGTATCGTTTCCTGTCCCCACAGAGGGCACTCAATTCCAACGCTTGATGACTGAGAGGTGGAACCAAGCCCATTGCTGCACCCACCCCCCAAGGTTGTTGCCACAAAGTTTCGGTTTCCTCATCAATTATATCCTCGAGAATTTTCCAAATTCTCTTGTGAGTACTGGCAATTTAATGAATCATTATGTTTTATCTAGTATTTTCAAGGTTTTAAAAAATTGAAGGCTGTTTGGGTTAATCTAATCACCAATATCCAGAAAATGAAACCCTTTATTTTACTATAAGTCAATATTGGCTATTAGATTTAATACTCAATTCAATGACAGAGAAGTTAATTTTAGGATTGCTAAAGATGAAACCAAATCTGTCACTTAAGATTCAGTGAGAAATCTTTATATTAATGTCACATTCAAAATTATTTTAGCTCTTACCTCTTTTTAAAAAATGAAAAATTTGGTTGCTTTCAAAGCTCTCTTTTTTTAACTCATGTAATTTATTAATATGTTTAAATTTATTGGAATATACTGACCTGTGGTGGCGCAGTGGATAAAGCAATGACCTGGAATGCTGAGGTCACTGGTTCAAAACCCTGGGCTTGCCTGGTCAAGGCACACATGGGAGTTGATGCTTCCTGCTCCTCCCTCCCCCTTCTCTCTCTCTCTCTCTCTCTCTCTCTCTCTCTCTCTCTCTCTCTCTCCCCTCTCTAAAAATTAATAAAAAGTAAAAAAATAAAAATAAAAAATTATTGGAATATAAATTATGATTAACTCACTCAACTAATTTCATCTTACATTTTCTTGATTTTTATTAGAATATCATGCATTGTGATCTATAAGAATTCAGTGTCAGCTCAATTATTTTGCCAAGTTTTCCCACTATTCTCCATACCTAGTTTGTGCCCCAGTGATACATTTTCCTGCCTCTGAACTATTATTTTCATGTTAAATATCCATATGTCCTCACTCCCCATTGCTTGAGTTTGAGTCTCAAACCTTATACATTCTTCAAGGCCTGTTCATATGATATGTTGTCATCATCATCAAAGCACTCTTTACTGTCCCAGATATGATCTCCAGTCTCTTTTTGCATAACTCAGGTGGTCCTTATCATATTCTACCTTGACTGATTGCTTTGTTGGGATTTAAAATTTTGTTTCAGCTTAGAAAATAAGAGTCTTTAGTTTTTTATTCTTATATTCCATGAAACTCTTTGAGAATTCATAGAAAGTCATTTTTTGTTGCAACTTATTTATAATTTTTCAATTGGAGAATATATTTCACCTTTCCAAATCTGTTCCAGTTTGACATCAGAGTCTACTTTTAATAAATACCACAAGCTACTTTATGGGGAAAAAAATATATAAGCTTGTGACTTGAAATGAAACAGCATCTAGTGGTTAGTATGAGAGAAAGACCTTTAACTGAAATATCTAGGAACTTATTTGAATAAACACACAATACAATAGCATTAAAATATCCTGTTCGTCAATTAACAGAATAAAGTTTTGTTCTCCACTATGCTTTCCGTGGACTTCACTTCTCATCTATTTTTTTAATTTTTTCTATTATGTTTAATAGATGTAAAAATCCCTACATAACAGGCAGAATGCCTAGTTATTAAAAGCATGGACTTTAAAAATAAACTGAGTCAGGTTTGAATCCTGACTCTCACACTTACTGAGCAACTTTGGGCAACTTGCTTAACCTCTTCTCTTTCTCAGTTTTGTCATTTGTAAAATAAGAATTGAGTACCTGCCTCAGAGGAGTTTTATGTGTATTAAATGAGCTAAAATAAAAGTAAAAGTTTACCATTGTTGTTTTTCCTACCACTTGTATCCAACACTCTTAATTAATCATGGTGACCAAGTATGTAAAGAAGAAACAACCAATTATTCTAAAAGTCTCTCATCATCACATCAAAGAATAGAGGGATACATTTAAAGTGAACTACTCTCCCTTCAGAATTACAGGACCACTTAACTATTTCTTCAAAAAGGGACCAAATGTATCTTTTGCACTTTTTCTAATATCTTGTTGGATAGTCATGACTGATTTATCCCTCTCTTGCAAGGCTTTGATCTATCAATATGAAACATACATATGTTTATATTTATATGATATATATCCCCTCAACCAACCAATGCTCAGCAAAATCTGTTGAAGCTCTGGGATAAACTTCCTTAGACTCCTGATTTTACAGCTGTTCACTTCCTGTTTTAAGTCAGTGAGGAATGCTCAGGAAGTCATTCTTATAAAGTTCTTAAAAGAACAATCTGAGAATGTGCTAATTGAGCAGACGCGTGGTGGAACATTTTTGTCCTGCCGGCCTTCAGACATTCATGCATCCAGTAGTTCAAGTCATCATCATTTAATAAAGTGAACATCTGTGGTCTTAAATATTAAGAAACAGTCTATTAAAAGTTAAAAACCCTACTTTTATTTAGCTATGCTTTAAAAAATAATCATCATCATCCCAGGAATATTGTACTGAGGTCCAGGTTGAGGAGCAAGCATTGTGCAAGTTAATGTACGTAATGAACCTTTCATGTGAAATGATGTAGTGTCACAACTCATTTGCATCTCACTTAAAGTGTAATTAAGTTTCTCTGACAGCATGGCTCATGGCTGAGAGAACAAACCTGGCTGCTAAATTAATCCAGAGTCCCTCAGTTAATAACACTCAGCAAAGAAAACTTTACACACTCTTTCATTTAAAGTTCCCAAACTCCCATTTACAAAAGCGTGTGACAAGTCCGCCCTACGAAAAAACCTTTGTGTGAAACTGATGATCTCTTGGCAGACAGATTTAATCATCATCTGAAACCTGAAAACTGGACGTTGATGAATCAGGACATAAGAATATGCTTTTTTCACTCCAGCTAGCAAGACTGCTGGGTTGGAAGGGATAATTTCAGATTTAAATTTTACTGCACCATATATTTAAACTACAGTATTTTTTCAAACTCCCATAGGAAGTGTTGGTAATTTTAAGATTTATGATACTGAGGGACCCTAAGAAGTGCTCAACAATAATGGAATTTGTTTTTTTATTTATTCTTTCAGGACTCAAGTATTTCACATGAGTTTCTAAATGAAGTTGTTAATCAATAAATTCCTTTGAGACTTTGTGTTGGTTTGCTATTGTCATTGCTTATTTGTTTTGTGAAGAATATGCACTTTTTACAATCCCCAGAACTGATTATGATGTTGCCCCAAGATAAGAACTACTGTTGTGAAATGTAGAAGAAGTTTTAAGGAAACAAGAATTCAATTTACAAACAATCTAAACTGTTTTCAGAGATGCAAATAAGAGGACAGGCAAGTTTCTCGGATCAGCTCCCACCTGTCTCCAGGGCCACATAAGAATCTCTACCCTAGCAACTATTCCATGTTTCTTTCTGGCCACCGCAACTCAAAGGCCAATATGAAAAGAAATGCTCTACATTTCAATTGATCGCCTCAAAATTGACTATTATTGCCACCATAAACAAACTGGTTTTTTTAGAGAGCCGGTTAACGTGGTAGGAGCTGGAAAAAGACTAGATAGACTTATGAGACATTCCTGTATCCAACAAGCACCCGATAATTTAATAACATCATGTCTACTGGACTTATTTTCATCCCCTAACCCAATATTGGTTAGGGCAGGGGTCCCCAAACTACAGCCCCCTGAGGCCATTTATCTGGCCCCTGCCGCACTTCTGGAAGGGATACCTCTTCATTGGTGATCAGTGAGAGGAGCATAGTTCCCAGTGAAATACTGGTCAGTTTGTTGATTTAAATTTACTTGTTCTTTTTTTTTTTTGAAACAGTGCTATGGTGTTAGAAATGCACCCCCATGTTTGTGGCAGCATTGTTCACAATAGCGAAGATCTGGAAACAGCCCAAGTGTCCGTCAGTGGACGAGTGGATTAAAAAGCTTCGGTACATATATACTATGGAATACTACTCAGCCATAAAAAATGATGACATCGGATCATTTACAACAACATGGATGGACCTGGATAACATTATACTAAGCGAAATAAGTAAATCAGAAAAAAGTAAGAACTATATGATTCCATACATAGGTGGGACATAAAAATGAGACTCAGAGACATGGACAAGAGTGTGGGGGTTACAGGGTAGGGGAGAGGAGAGAGAGGGGATTGGGGGAGGGGAAGGGCACAAAGAAAACCAGTTAGAAGGTGACAAAAGACAATTGGACTTTGGGTGATGGGAATGCAGCATAATCAAATGTCAAAATAACCTAGAGATGGTTGCTCTGAACATATGTAACCCAATTTATCAATGTCACCCCATTAAAATTAATTTTAAAAATAAATAAATAAATTTACTTGTTCTTTATTTTAAATATAGTATTAGTTTCCATTTTGTTTTTTTACTTTAAAATAAGATATGTGCAGTGTGCATAGGGATTTGTTCATAGTTTTTTTATAGTCTGGCCCTCCAACAGTCTGAGGGACAATGAACTGACCCCCTGTGTAAAAAGTTTGGAGACCCCTGGGTTAGGGCATTTCAGGCTAAGATAGGATTTATTCTGGCAGATGACTCACAGGCCACTCTGAAGATAACTGTCAGGGTTAGGAATCAGATCATACTATGTTTAGGTATGACACTGAGTAGAAGCTAGCCCAGTCACCTCCATGGATCTGCACAGCACTGCACTGTCCCCAGTACGAAATCAGCAGCCACTCATTTTTCTCGATCAGGGCTCGGCACTATGTAATACATCACTGGCCTTTCACAAGACACACGCTGCACGCTCTTTCCGGATTTTCCCAAGTCCTGTTTCAGGGAACAGAAAACTTGCCAGGAAGGATGAGTTGATGGGAAAGAAGCACCCCAACAGTTTTTTCTCTTATCGTTTATTAAAAGAACCATTATGTAGTAAAACATAAATAGTAAAAGTCATGTTCAAATCAGTGATTTTTTTTTTTTTTTGGCATGCTGTTGGGACATTTACAGTGGCAGCAGACAGATGTTACTTCAGCTCTCCCACTAAGGCCAAAAGGTGGTGGCAATTGAGTTCCATTTGTTAAGTGCTTTCTTTAGGGGCTACCACCGGGCTGACAGGAGCTCACAGCAAAGCCCCCCCCCCCCCACAACTTGGAGACAGGCTGCTCCCCGTCGTCACCTGTAATCCATTTCAGACCCAAGGATTCAAAGGTTTAAAATACTCAAGGCAATGGCTTCAGGTCACATTGGAAATATCAATACAGAGCCATGTTTTAATTTTTTCATTAAATACAAGAAAATATAAACAAAGAGTATGTTGTTATATTTATTTTCTATTATTTAATATTAAAGTTATTTAATATTTTATTATATTAATAAAAATTTGATTACATTAGAAATTGTGCAAAATATATCTGTTATATTTTAAATTATATTTACATAAATACATATGTAATTTTTCTTATGTGTATGTGTATAGGCCTTGCCATCATATTCATTGAAGAGTCAGAAACCTCTTTCTATGCTATTTAATGATTACATACAATTATATATGTACTTTTTATACATGTATTTCTTAATTCAATCACACCTAAAAAGGATTGTATGAGCAATGTGTTGATTTCACATTTGAAGACATGTCAAGATCACCCAAATCTAAGGTTTACCATATAAAAATAAAGGTAACCCCTCATGGCTTATTGGTGGTTTCTGTGAGTCCTTATTTACTATGAAACACACTGGCTCATTCACACAGAAGTATTGTCTAGTATAGATTAAGTTCCAACAGCTGTCACATTTTATTTAGAGCAATACAGTTAGGAAAAATATGAAACCCTGGTTCCTAGTCAGCTTAAATCCTTTTGTCATTTCCAATGTCCTGTTGACAAGTTTAGGAGCTGTCTATTAAAATAGAGGAAAGAGAGAACGAGAGAGCAAGAAAGGGAAGTGAAAGGTTCACTGAGTCTTTCTCTTTTTTTAATTGGGATAAGAAGTATATTTTAATTTTTTTACTTTTATTGACTTTATTGGGGTAACATTGGTTAATAAAATTATGTAGGTTTCAGGTGTATAATTCTATAGTACATCATACATATATTGCATTGCCATCTAACTGAGTCTGTTTGTTAGTTTATTTTGTTCATTAGATTCTATATATGAGTAAAACCATATGATATTTGTCTTTCTCTGCCTGGCTTATTTCCCTTAGCATAATACTCTCCTGGTCCATCCATGTTCTCACAAAGGGTAAGATTTCCTTTTTTTTTTTTTTTTTTTTTTTTTTTTACAGCCAAAAGGAATTTTATTACGTAAATGTACCATAGCTTTTTTATCCACTCATCTACTGATGGGCATCTTGGCTATTGTAAATAATGCTGCAGTAAACTTAGAGGTGCATATATTCTTTCCAATTAGTGTTTTAGGTTTCTTCAAATATATTCTCAGAAATGGAATCATTGGGTCATAAGGCAGTTCCATTTTTACTTTTCAAGGTAGTTCATACTACTTTCACAATGCCTGTACCAATCTGCATTCCCACATCCTTCTTTTCTCCACATCCTTCTTGTTTGTTCAATTCTTGATGATACCCATTTTGACAGGTGTGAGGTGATAGCTCATTGTGATTTTAATTTGCATTTCTCTGACAATTAGTGACATTGAGCACTTTTTCATATGTCTATTGTCCCTTTTAGAGAATGTTCTATTCAGATCCTTTGCCCACTTTCTAATTGGATTGCTTGTTTTTATTGACAAATATGCTTTGCCATTTAGTGTGTTGTCTTTCATTTTGTTGTTTTCCTTTGTTGTGCACTCAGAGTCATTTTTTTTCTCTGTTGCAGTCTCTCTAAGTGGCATGACCATATTTCATTTCTCCCTGGCTCTAAATTTTGATATCAGATAGGACTTTCTCTCTCCCTCACTTTGCACACGCAAATAGTCACTGAATTTGTTCAATCTGTTTTTGCTCTGTTTTTTTCTATCTTGATGTCTCTATCTTGAGTCTTGTTCCTCTAGAGATGTTCTGTCCAATAGGACAGTGATTAGCCATATGTGGCTATTTAAACTTAAATTCAATAAAATTAAAAATTCAGCTCCTCAGTTGCACTAGTTTCCTTTAAAGTACTTGAAAGTGGCTAGTGACTATCATGTTGGTGGAGCATTTCCATCATTGCAGAAAGTCTTATTGCACAGCGCTACCCAGACTACAGAGAACAGCCTCTGCTTCTGAAATTATGTGGTTTCTCAAGCAACACTAATCCCATCTTAAACTAACACCAATTAAGTTCTTCCACTCATTCAACACTCTTGTCATATGACCTTTACCTACACATTATCAAAGTATGTGAGCCTTCACTACCAGCAGCGATATTACTACTACTATTTATAATAAGTAAGAATCATGTCATTATATAAGGTGGCTAGTATAGCCTAAAGGAAATGTATTCAAATTGACTACTGTGCATATTTATTTCAAATTAGGTAGAAGTTGATCCAAATGATAGAGCTATTACATATAAATGAGTAAAAAGTAGTTCGCACAAACATGCTGAAAATAACTCACCTGTGCTACACATAAAAAATACAAAAAAAAAAACACTATAGTTATAAAATGTATATATGAGCAGGCTCCGGCTGGTTAGCTCAGTGGGAGAGCGTCGGCCCAGCATGTGGATGTCCTGGATTTGATTCTTGGCCAGGCACACAGCAGAAGCACCCATCTGCTTCTCCACTCCTCCCCCTCTTGCTTCTCTCTCTCTCTCTCTCTCTCTCTCTCTCTCTCTTTTCCTTCCCTCCTGCAGTCATGGCTCAATTATAGTGAGTTGGCCCCAGGCAAATGGCTCTGGTTGCAACAGAGCAAGGGGCCTAGATGGGCAAGAGCATCGCCTCCTGATGATCTTGCCAGGTGGATCCTGGTTGGGGTGCACGTGAAAATCTGTCTCTGCCTCCCCTCCTCTCACTAAAATTTAAAAAAAAATGTGTACAGTATACAAGAATATTTATAGTTTTACATAGACATGTAATTTTTAAAATTTCAGGCACTGTGAAAAAGAATGATAAATGTACAGTATCTTCCAAAAATGTGTAGTATCTGATATGCAGGTATTAAACCAAGAAACTCAAATAGTCATAAAATACAACATATACAGAAAACTGCCAAAAGATAAACCATATCTCATTTTTTGATAAGAATTATGAAAGGTTGAGAAAATAATTTAAGTAAACAAGAAAGATTACATGGCAGATTCCATTCGCAGTTTTAAAAGCTTAAATAATTTATAATTGTCTCTTGGCTTCCTGTTCCTATTAGCTCACACAGTATAAGCAGACAATATTTTAGGTTTAATTTTGTAAAAATCTCATTTGTGAATAGGGCTACTTATTCTTATTACAATAAATACAATGATCTTTCTTGGATATTAAAAAAAATACTTAAGGAGTTATTAAAAGAACTCTTATCTCCCTCTCAAAACTCATTGTAAGTAAAAGCCAAAAATAAATGTGCAATCAAATTATTGTTGGATACTCATAAATTAGGCCCTTGTTGTACCTCATTCTCTTCAAGTGGTATTAAATAAAGGGCTTCATAAAGTCTTCTAATCCCTGATCTGTGAATTTCATGTGAATTCATTTTATCAGTACCGGATAGACAATATTCCCAAGGAAGAGACACAATCCCATTCCACTGGGTCCTGGTAATGCTGACTTTCCACTGTAAATGCAGCTATTTCTTTCCTAATTATGAGGAGTTAATCAAAACAGCATGAATTTAAATTGGCGGGTGCTATTTGCTTAACACACAAGTAGAACCAGGGTTTATTAAATTAAACAAAAATTATATAATTACTTTGTAAAGCAAGTTAACTAGTTGTGGTTCGTAGGTTGAAGATCCATTAGTCATCCCAGAGTATCCACCCCATTCAGTTTTGTTATTTATAAAAAGTACTTAGGGTCTGCTATAAAACAGGTAAAACGTTAGGTTTAATTTGTGCAAATGGCTAGTGATGCAAGGGCACAATGATACTGCTGACCTCGGCGTTGCTTCCTCGGGCTTGGGGCTCAAAGGACAAGCAACTGGAGTTGCTTTGCTTGCTCGTTGGTCCTAACTTGACTGTGGTTGTGAATGCCCACGCTGAACCTGGCAGCAAACACGGCCATCTTAGCTCAGGAACCTCACTGGAGTCATGAAGACAGTCTCTGATGGACCCTGTGCACACCTACCTGCTTGAGGAAGTCTGTTGGGCAGATAAAATATATTATGCTCACTTTGTTAAAAATAGCGCTGCCCATGTGAGGCCGTCGCCCAGGTGATATTAATGTGTGTTGAGAATTATTGTAGCCTGGGGCTTGGTTTTGGGATTAAGCCTTTCCTACCCTTTTTTGATGTGGGGTGGTACAATCCAATCATGCCTCAAGGAAGTGACTTTGTATTAGAGACTTCCCTATTTTGTATATTGGATTAAGAGTTTGGATTTCTACACTATAAAATGGGGACGGAGTGGGAGCTTGCGCTCTTGGTTCCTGGGATGATTAGCATGAGAGAGCAGAGGGAGCAGAGCAGTGAGCAGAAAGAGGCCATGTGGCCAGGAGAAGCAGCCAAGATGGCGGAGTGCTGAGTGAGATGCCAGTTTGTGCAGAGTTTGTATCTGGGATAAGGAAGGAGAGGGGGAACTGAGGAGAATAAGGCTGGTGAGCTAGAAACCTTTGATTCTAGGAAACTCGGATAAGTCAGTGGCTTTGTGAGCACTGAATGTGAGTGGGTTTTGGAGCCCAGTGTGTGTTTTTACTTGCCCGCCGGGTGCAAGCTAGAATTAAAGAAAATGGCCTATCAGTTTTTGGCTCCGCTGTTTCTTTACCGACTGTCCAAATCCAATGTGAACCTGCACTGGCTGGGCTGCTTTGATAGTGGCTCCGGCCCTGGCTGCTAGCTTTACAAAGTCATTTTATTCTTTCTCAGTATTTCAGAAGCTGGTCTTATTCATTATATTTGTCTTATTCACTCACTCATCACTAACTATTTTGGACCTAAAGATGGCAGTGGAGTAGGCAGACGCACAGACTCCCAGCTCATACCACCGAACTGGATTATAAACTAATTTATGAACAATCAGTGTGAAAAACCAAATCTGGACTATAAGAACAGCTTTCAAAAATCAAGGAGCAAAGAAGAAGCCACAACAAACCTGGTAGAGAGTGCCTGAATCTCCCCTGCTTACAGGAATGGGGGGGGGGGGTGAGGCTGGGCTCTCAATTCCAAGGAAAAGAGCAGTAAATACTGCTCACAGCCACTTACCTGGTGACCAGGGAACAAGGTGTGTTGAAAGGGCCTGCTTGTCTTCCAAAAAGAAAGGAGAAAGAGAGAGACGGATGGTGAGGGGGAGAGGAATATAGGTGATGACATAAAAAGCTGACTCATTCAGTGCTGGAGGAGGCCATAACTGGGGGAGGGGCTGATCCTTCCACAAAGCAAAATACAAAAGTACTTCAAGGTCACAGAGATACAGACATCTCTCCAGCTCCAATCAGCGCAACAAGACACAGCTGAAAACAAGAAGTGGGAGGAGGGGCAGTAACTCAGTTCTCCTTGGAGATCTGAGATATACCTCCCCCTACTGAAGCTGAGAAAGCAACCCGCCCCAGAGAGATTAACTGGCAGAAGAGGACTTCAGAGCCTCAGGTCACACCCACCGCATTCCTGGATATAGTTTCAAATAAGCCTCCTGCTGAGATCAGCAAACAAGACAATCACCTGTTAAGAAAACAAACAAATCAAGACTTCAAAGCAGCCCAAATCCTAAAGTGGATTATAAATAATAGCTGATACCAACCCAAGAAGACTTAGAAACAACACAAGTAAAAACTAGAGGCAGACAACACCAAGCCTAGACTCAACCAGCTCTACAAAGAAAACACCCAGAGACCCAGGCACAATGAGAAGACAAAGAAGTGCAATCCAAATGAAACCACAAGAGAGACCTTCAGGAGATGAACTGAGTGATATGGAAATAATCAAACTTCCAGATGTGGAGTTTAAAATAATGATTGTAAGGATGCTTAGGGATCTTAGAACAACAATGGATGGTCATCACAAACACCTAAATAAAAAAATAGCAAGTATAAAAAAGGATATTGAAATATTAAAAAAGAATCAGTTGGAGATGACAAATACAATATCAGAAATGAAGACCACAATGGAAGGAATTAAAAACAGGATGGATGCAGCTGAGGATCGAATCAGCGAGTTGGAGGACAACTGGAACGAAGGCATGAAAGCAGAGAAGAAAAAAGAA
The DNA here is from genome assembly GCF_036850995.1 of Saccopteryx leptura. NCBI lineage: Eukaryota > Metazoa > Chordata > Mammalia > Chiroptera > Emballonuridae > Saccopteryx > Saccopteryx leptura. The sequence continues at coordinate 204,353,315 of NC_089503.1, read as the reverse complement.
AAGAGCCTCAAAAAGTCTGAGGAAACTCTTAGAGAGCTCTGTGACAACATAAAGAGAAATAACAACCGCAACATAGGGGTTCCTGAAGAAGAAGAAAAAGAACAAGGGATAGAAATTTTATTCAATCATATCATAGCTGAAAACTTCCCTAAATTAATGCAGGAGAAACTCTCACAAATTCAAGAAGCACAGAGAACTCCACTAAAAAGAAACCCAAAGAAACCTACACCAAGACACATCATAATTAAAATACCAAAGCTAAGTGATAAAGAGAAAATATTAAAAAATATTAAAAGCTGTGAGAGAAAAAAAGGCTATCACCTACAAAGGAGCCCCCATAAGGATGACATCAGACTTCTCAACAGAAACACTTGAAGCCAGAAGGGAATGGCAAGAAATATTCAAAGTAATGCAGAACAAGAACCTACAACCAAGACTACTTTATCCAGCAAGGCTATCATTTAAAATTGAAGGAGAAATAAAAAGTTTCCCAGACAAATAACTATTTTGTCATTATGTAATTTTTAATAATTTTTTTTTTTGCTCTATACCAATTTCTGCCTTTTTGAACTGTTTACTCCTTATTAATGCTAACTAATGCAATATTTAACAGGGATAAGATGTAAAAGGGATAGGTTTTTGAAAGCATTGTGTCCCAAACAGAAAATATTAGATTCCTTTTTATTTCGATTGTCTCCCCCCATTCCCAGAGCAGATCCTGTCAACCCTAATGAAGGATCTAATATTAACTGAAGTCAATTGGAATCACTGACAATCTTATTCTAAAAATTACCCATTTGGAAAACAGTGGTGATCAAGAGCCAAATTACCTTTTCTGCTCTTCCAACTTCACTCCCTTGGAGATCAAGGCTATTTAATTTAAAAAAACTGTTCAGGGAACAATTGTAACTATGTCATTCACAGGTCAGTTGACAACTTTTATGAAGAAACCCATAAACTGAAGTCTATGGTCTCTTATAAACTCGAGCATAGTCATTTTCCCTAACAGTTCATTCTGTATCTAGAGAAGAAAGTCTATGAGGAAGTTTATGCAGGGCAACTCCGAGCTCACTCTGGTATAATTCCACAGAGCTATCAATAGTTGTCTCCCTTTTAAAATTTTTTTAAAGAGATGGTTTTACATGGAAGATCCATTATGAAATAATTGGAATCCTACATACTGTTCTGCTGTCAGGACAAATATGAATAAGTTGCTTGACCGCCTTTCAAAAGAGACACTGATCAAAGTTTTCCATCATGGATAAAATTTCTTAATTCATTTTGTGATCACAGGAACCAAGCATTAATAGTTTGGGATGTCATTTTTCCAGAAAAGCCAGTGTTCACAAAAAGATATTTTTATCAAAATCTGAGCCTTTCAAACTCCAGCAAATGTTAGAATCCAAATGGAACACCATTATTCCACTCCTCATTCTACTTGCTTCGTATCAAGAAACTTAAATTAATTCCTGTCTTCAGGCTCAGGATTGTCACTTAACAAGTATTTAATAAGTGCTTGCCAGGTGACAGATCGTTTTCAAAGAACTGGGCATGTGTGGTCAACAATAAGCCTTGGCCTCATGGAGCTGACAGTCTAGCTACACTCAGAGAAGAGACTCTTGAGTGTCTGTCGACACATAGGGAAAGTACCTTAAACTCCTTCATCCATTGATCAAAAGGACAGGATGCCATTTTTGATTTGCTGAAAACACTGCAGAAAATCCGGTTAACCTTGCTGAATAGCCTCTTTTTTTATCTGCTTGAGAAAAATATAGTGCCAAGAGGTCAAAGATGATGTCCAACTCTACCCCAGAATGTTCCATTGTCTAGCACATGTAACATCTTTGAATGACTAATGAGCAACAGGGCAAGTAATGAATGAATAAATGAATATCACTGAAATATCAATTCACAAGGAACTCTATAACTGTGGTGGACTTAACACACTTAATTTTCCACTGTATCATCCTTCTTCCTTCCCAGTGACTGTGTCAAGTGACCTTCCTATATACTAGGCAGCAAACAAGATCCTCAGAGAAATTCTTTAAATGCGCTAGTGATAGATTCCAGTGGCTACTTCTGTGCTCTTTGCTCCCCAACCCTTAATCTACCGCCCAACATTTGGATAGTCTGCTGCCCAATTCTTTAAATTTTGCTCTGAGTGATGAGGCAGAAGACTCCACATAGCTGCAGGGGAAACCAGTGTGTCCCATCTGTATTATGACAAAGGAGAGCTCCCTTGTCTCCCCAAAAGGCAGTGTCCTCAGCCCACTACCCACCCCTTTCAAGCCCTATACCAGCTTCTCCTGCGAAACTGCACAATTTTTAACTGGATAAAACAAAAGATGTTTCGAAAGCCACATTAAAATCTGGCCCTCACAAACATTTGAAACCAATCTCTTCCAGGCATACAGTGAATGATTCTGTCATTTCAAAGAAGTGCTTATTTCCGCCCTTGAGGATAACCAGAGTTGCTTGCTTTTTGGAGCTTGGCTCCTCCTGAGCATTCCTGACCTGTTTCCTTCACAGCAGGTGGAAGTTCCATCCTGGCCAGAGTACATATCTGAGGCTCTTCAGTGCCCCGCATTCCTGGGAGCACCACCTTGGCCATCAGTGTCCTGAGTGAGGTCACCACTGACTTCTATCAACCAGCTACACAGAACAGAAGCCGTCATCGTCGTATTTTTGCGGCTCTTTCCCACTGTACATTTTCTGCCACGTAGTTCTTAGGACAAACCAAGTTAAAAGTGTTTAAATTCAAAAGGAATTAATGAAAAATTTTAATTGTCTGATTATAAGTTTGCAGAAAGTACTTACAAAAATACAAAAACCTAGAACCCATTCAGAATCTCTGGAATCTGAATATTAAGGAAAAGTTCTAGAGCATTGTCAAAATACTGTATATAGTACCAAATTTATTTTAATGACAGAGTGAGCGTCATTGATTGAGGACAGCTGCTGTCTGGATAAACAGATTCAGGGTCAAAAGACTATACAGAAAAAGGCCAAGGCGGCTGTCCACCACTGGAGCTCGGTAAGCTGCTCCCAGACCATGGCCCAGTTAGGACTGCTGGCCTCAGCTACAGCTTCCCCGGGGCTCAAAATCTGCCCGGCCTCTTTCGTGTATAGAGGTCCTTGGATCGATTTCTTACTGGAATAGATTCCTCACAAACAAGGATAATCCTTTATTTGAGGTTTAGTCACTTCAATTCCTCTCTGTATTCTTCACTGTCAGGCTTTGCAATTTTTATTTATTCTTGGTAGAATGAACTTACTATTGTAGCTATGGTGCTTTTCACTCTAAGCCTCTCTTTTTGAGGACTTATAGAAAGAACGAGCTTCAGCTGGAAATTTCTCAGGCTTGGTGACAGTCTGGAAATGATTTATTTTGGAAGAGAATAGAGGTGAAGGGAGTAGAAAGAAAGATTATTCACTCTACCACCTTTGCGATCTTGAATATTGGTAAATCACGGGCTTATTTGGAAAGAAAACGTGATGGCTTTCAACAGTTAACTTTATTCTTTTATATTTGTTTAAGAACATTAAAATATTTTAAAGTATCGCCTGACCAGGCGGTGGCACAGTGGATAGAGTAGCAGACTGAGATGTGGAGGACCCAGGTTTGAGACCCCAATGTTGCCAGCTTGAGCACAGGCTCATCTGGTTTGAGCAAAGCTCACCAGTTTGGACCCAAGGTCGCTGGCTCAAGCAAGGGGTTACTCCGTCTGCTGAAGGCCCGCAGTCAAGGCACATATGAGAAGGCAATCAATGAACAACTAAGGTGTTGCAACGAAAAACTGATGATTGATGCTTCTCATCTCTCTCTGTTCCCATCTGTCTCTCTCTCTGACTCTCTCTCTCTGTTGCTGTAAAAATATATATATATGTAAAAATCTCGTGACTAGTAAACCACTGCAATAGGCTAAAAAAAATTTCTTGTAGCTAAATTAATTTTAATGTGTTCTTTCCCACAGTACTTTGGTGAAATGGATTATTGCAACACTAGACAATAAAAACGTGCTTTAATCTATATATGTTCACTAATACATTTATTCACACATGGATCTATAATATATATAAAGCAATATTTATTTACTCTGTGAGGGTCCTCTCAGACATTTCAACATTAGCTCCATAGAAAAGTACAAAGTCATCAGGACTGTCACTCTTCAAAACTCTCCTTACTATCCTGACACTACTCTGTTGCCTTCCGAAGCACTTTCCCCATGAGAATTATTGAATATATATACTTAAGACTAAATTATTAAATGGCTATTTCAAAATATGTCATACTCCCTCTGGGCTCTCAAATTTTGCAACACAGAAATAAGCTATTTAGCCTAATTACTTTAGAGAATAGCAAGATTTAAGGCAATCTGTTGCTCTTGTCTCTTCTATTTCTAATAAAAGAAATTCTTTGAAGTAAGTTACTGCCAGTTACTTACAAGTTCATCCAGGGAGAAAAAAGGAAAGAGTAGTGGGTGGATTTATTTAAAAGACTCTTCTGACTTCCGAAGTGTGAGGTCTGATATACAGGCTCTTAAAGAGTGGAGAGGCGCCTGACCAGGCGGTGGTGCAGTGGATGGAGCGTCGGACTGGGATGTGGAGGACCCAGGTTCGAGACCCTGAGGTTGCCAGCTTGAGCGTGGGTTCACCTGGTTTGAGCAAAGGCTCACCAGCTTGGACCCAAGTTCCCTAGCTCGAGCAAGGGGTTACTTGGTCTGCTGAAGGCCCACGGTCAGGGCACATGTGAGAAAGCAATCAATGAACAATCTAAGGTGTCACGACGAAAGACTGATGATTGATGCTTCTCATCTCTCTCCATTCCTGTCTGTCTGTCCCTATCTATCCCTCTCTCTGACTCTCTGTCTGTCCCTGTAAAAAATAAAAAATAATAATAAAAAATAAAAATAAAAAAAGAGTGGAGAGGCTAGCATAGAGCATACAGAGACTAAAATTGTATATAACTTTTTAAAAAATTAAAGGGAGCTTTTCATTATCTTCTTAATTAGGTGCAAAAGTAGGCTTTTTGTAAAGTTAAGCCTCTTCTACTTATTTCTGATTTCTTATATTAACCTTGAAGGCTTTTCAATGAATAAAACCCCCTGAAATCCACATACAATAATGACTTCTCCAAAGCAAGTTTATTTTCCAGAAAATGAAATCGGAAAAAGCACACATAAAAATATAGTTATAATTGCGTTTATTATTACATTTTTATTTTCTGACCCCCTCGAACATGATTTTGCCGCATTTTTGCAGTTCCAAAGGTAAAATTAAAATAAAGTGCCTGTATTTCTTAAGAATGGCTGACTCAGGGTAAGACTAAGAGCAAGTTGTTAGTAAATTCAAATCTCCCTTCTCTTGGGGTAGGTAGGACCAGATAAGTGAGGAGCAGGCTGGACCTGAGGATTACAAATTGGGATGTCCCTAGGAGACACACGCAGGACAGAACACCACACGTCCTGTGCACGGTGCACAGGAACTGGTCCTGTCTCAGCGACCGCTCCAGGGAGCACCAGCTGGCCCCCAAGGGCTCTCCCCTTCCCTTCGTATTCAGAACGACACACTCGTATCACCTCCCTGGGTGCAAGGCGGGCAAACAAAAGTCACTGTTGTCTAACTTTCCAACACTAAAAACTACTATGCTCACTTGAAAAATCTTTTCTTTCAGCTCAAAAGCTTCTCATAAATTCTTAAATGGTATATAATTTTATGTCCAATCAAACATTATTATTACTGTGTGTGGATCACAGTAGGACCATACGCAGGCATATTATTTTGAGGGCACAAAACCCTACCTGTGTCTAAAAAGAAAGCATTACATAAAATACTCAGATGTGGCCAGAGTTCAAAATGAAAACATACGCACGAGCCGTTCAGAACTCGCAGATAAATAAAAATGAAAAGGTCAGTAATGGTCTTTCTTCTTCCCTAACAAGCTCAGGAAATGTAGGCAGGTGGTTTTTTGATTTCATAGAGGCCCGTCCATGGAACCAATTTACAAGTGATTTGCAGGCAGGCTAGCATTACCGAAATAAACAGTGCTATTACTATGATGTATGCTACTATTCCTAACACAAATGATAAAGTAAAATTTACAGTACTTAATTGCTACCATGAAAAATTGGGAGGAAGAGAAAAGAGTAAAGATTGGCTATTTGCATACTTGTCAATAAGGCAAGATGCAAAAATCCATTTGCTTTATTTAAAAGAGAGATTGTATTACTCGGCTTTACTATGTTGTCATCAATCCACAGGGAAAGAGGAGAGAGTTCAAAAACCAAATGACCAGAACTTAACCTTGAGATGCCAGGAAACAGGGTTCAGGAAAGCAGCTGGCAATTTGCAGCCTCTAGTTATGAAAGGCAAGGAGGTGAGAAAACACAGAGGACACAACACATGACTCTGGGCCACTCACAGTTTGCTCTTCAAGTCCCTTCTTGTTTTATTATGGTTTTCCATGTTTTATAGCAGCTGAAAAAAAAACAAATTAAAGAAATTGTATCCACAGTATTAAAGTGAATGTTTTTCTCTTGTCCTATTTATATCTAAATAATGCTAGAATGAAGATAGTCAAAGATGTTCATAGAGACATTTCTATCCAAGAACTCTAACAAAGCCATGCAGAGGATACCACCCCCTGGGACATGGGCCTATAGCCCTGCAGTCATCCGATGGCTCGAGAGGATGCAAACGCCCCCTTGCTTGGGCCGCGGTCCCATCCTCTCTTCATCTCCTGCCTATCACATCCTACCTTAGTCATACAACCACGCTTGATTCCCAATACTCAACCCCTCGTGTGGCTGACCTATGACCAGGAAATGTGTACAGTTCTAACTGACCTTCTAATTAAAATTTGCTAAGTTTGGTTCAATGTACAGTAATATCATGCAGTGGTCACACTACTTCACAGGCTGCTTTATAGCAAAACCTCCGAAAAGTCACAAGACATAGCTGCTAATTATATCGAAGAGGTAAGAGAGACGGAACAATCACACATGGCAGAAGCTTCCTGTCTGCCTGATTTAGAATAACGATGCAACTTCAGATATAGGGAAGACCCAACCAAAACCTGGGAATTGATAAGTTAATTTCAGAAGTGTTAAGTTTGAGTGGCTGACAGGACACCCAGGTGGAGATGTCCAGAGAACATTTCAGAACGTAGGACCAGCGCTCTGGAGAGAACGGGGGCCCAGGTCCATAGAAATGGGGGAACACAAAGGGGGATGAAGGCTGAGGGCATGGGAGCAGATCAGAAGGGCACGGTGGAGAATGTAAAGACAAGACACTTGGCAGCAAAACCAGTGAGGAGACCTGTTTTGAGGACCAGGAGAAAAGAATCAGGTCGAAAAAGACTAATCAGAGAACTAGCAGAACACTGAAAAGAATCTCAAGAAAAAGCAACGATCATCAATGTCACGTGCTGCACAGAAATCAAGAAGAATAAGATTTCCATTAAATCTGTGGATCAAGATAACTCCAGCAGATAAAATCCAAAATATACAAGTTTAAGCAATAAACATATTTAAGAATAGAAGAGCTGCCACTGTAGGGTTTTCCTAACAGAAAGCAAACAGGAAAGATTTTTAGAACAATGGAGGTAGATTAGGAGAGGGCTTTTTAAATAGATAAAAAGCAGATATAAGGATCTTATTGATTTCTGACTTCTTGCCACTGCTGAGCCATTTTCTTCTTTCATGACTGGGATATCATAGTATGGAAAATGCTTTCAGATTAGTCTTTTACGGAGCTTCTGCCTTTTGTAGGGAGGACCTCGGGGACCGTGATCAATTAGTCTGCTTTGACTAGGTCCTGGACAGCCTGAGTCCTGGGGCATTCTACCACCAAGCACGGCCTCCATCACTGCTGCCCATCAACTCAGGTTTGCTTCCCAGGCCATTTATGTCTATTCTTAAGCATCATTTTCTCCATTTCAGTCGCCTCTTCCTACAGTTTTAAATTACAATAAAATTTCATCTTCTTTAATAACCTCTGGACTTGAAATTCATAAACTTCACACTTTTCCCTTTGAAATTTTTTATGTCTTCATTCATTGTACCTCAATAGTACTCTTTTTTCATAAGCATTTTCATAAGTCATATTTTCATCACCATACTTGAAATATACCACGTGGAATTTGAAATGCTCTGTTTCTTCTAAGCTATAATTATTTTCATTAATAGTTAATGTTGACTACCATTTGAGGGCTTACTTTATGTATTAAACATTAGCATAGTGCCTGACATTCAATATCCCATTTTATCATCTCCAAAGACCTTTAAAAGTGAATATTTTTATTCTCCCGAATTCACAGACAAGGAAACTCAGTGTCAGAAAAGTTAGTTTACTATCCAAAGGCACACAGCAAATCAGCACCAAGTTGGAGTTTGAAGCGACAACCATTTGACTCTGATATTAATCACCTACCTTATAAAAAATTATCTCAATCCTTTAATCTTACTTTATATCAATTGTCAATTGATACATTTTCACTAATGGAACGCTGCACCAAACAATTACTCAGTTTCAATAGCCACAATTCAAGTGCTCCAAAGCCACACATGGCCTTGGAAAAAGGCCATTTTAGAAAAAGTTTATATACAGAACATTTGCCATCATCACAGAAATTTCTATGGGACAGTATTGCTTTAGAAGATTCAATCAATAAGCTAATATTTAGTAAGTCTTGTTATTTCTCTAATATAATTATTATCCAAGAATGGATAAAGAAAGCACGATATATAAATAAAATGGGTACTATCCAGACTTTTAAAAAGAAGGAAGTTCTGCAATATACAACAACATGGATAAACTTTGAGGGCATTATACTAACAAATAAACTAAACACATCCCAGAAAGGCAAATACTGTATGATTCCACTTAGATGCGATATCAAAACTAGTCTAATCCATGGAATCAGAGAGTGGAATGGTGGTTGCCAGGAGCTGGGGGAATGGGAAATGGAGTTATTACTAGTTACTGGCATAAAGCTTCAGTTTACAAGATGAGTATGCTCTAGAGGTCTGCTATAGGACATTGTACCTATAGTCAACCATAATGTATTGTACACTTAAAATTTAAGATGGTGATATCATGGTTTTTGTTCTTACTACAATAAATTTTTTTAAAATAAATTAATGGGACTATATCTGGCATGACCCAAAGGGATACAAGTGGCAGTTAATAAATTATTCTTTCACTTTTGGGAAAAATAAAGATTATTTCCTACCTTCTTTCTTTTTTTATTGCCAACACTTAGGCCTTATTAATTTTTCTACTCACTACTACTTTGAAAAAACAGTCTCTGAAAATATTGTTACAATATAGGATCAATAATGTCCACCAATTCAAAAGGTTTTCCATGACATTTTCGTAAAAATGGCAATAGAACTTGAGTCACTTGTTGGTTATTTCCCCTTCCTTACAAACTGAAATAACAAGACAAAATAAAACAAGCCTTTCTAATAGAGCGTGTGATCCTTTGTAAATTTCAGTGATGAGACCATCTGTTCCTGTGGACAGTCCCTTGCTGAGAATTTTGTTTCTAAAGATGGAAAGAACTCAATAGCTTGTTATATTTTTTTATGGACAGATCATTATTTCAGCTCCTCAATCCTGTATTTTTACCACTGTCAGAAATTTTACAATAGGCTTCTGATTTGTCCCTTGCTTTTATATATTTTCCAAAGAGTGTGAAAACAATAGAACACAAATGTGAAGAGCTGACAAAAGTTACAGTTGTAACCTATAGTCATGGGACACCAAACAATGACTGTCCAACATGTATATCAAATCTCTAATTGTACCCTTATTAGGACACCCTCTTTGAGGTATCCTCGAGACTGCAACAGAAACTTTATGTCTTAATGTATTTTTGTTGGGAAAAAAAGAGCTATGTCATACTATTGTGTCTTCTTTTCTTAACGATTAAAAAGAATCACCCAAATACAAACTTACTACTTTAGATACAAAAACATAAAATAAAACAGCTAAAGCTTTTGAAAGCAGTGACTGTAATAACAAGACTGGAGTGAGTAATAATAAGACAGAAATACTGTACTGCATTAAGTTATAAGTCCTTTCGTTGATTTTTAAACTATATGCATTTTAAAAATAATTTTTAATAATAAAATTGCTTTAAAAAATCTGTGGAAACAACCTGACTGTTCATCAGTTGAGGAACATATAAATTTTATGTATTGTAAAAAATGCAGCAATCAAAATGAGTGAACCGTGGCAAAACATACAACTTGGCAAAAGATTTGACTTTTGCAATGTTTATAACTATTGGCCTTAGATTCTGTCATTTATAAGAACATCTTAGTTAATGGCTCTTCCCAATTCATTAAGAAAAATATATCATTTCATAAACATTTAAAATGTACAAAATGGCTAGATGAATGGATAAAGTAGAGGTGGTAATTATATACAATGAAATATTACTCAGCCATAGAAAATGAAATATTGCCATTTGTAACAACATAGGTGGACCTAAAGGTATTATGCTAAGAGAAATAAGTAAGAAAAAGACAAACACCATATGATTTGATATACATGTGCAATCTACAAAACAAAATAAGCAAACAAACAAAAGTGATAGACACAGAGAATATTTTGATGGCTGCCAGATGGGAGCGGGGATGGGTGAAAAAGTGGACTGGATTAAGATTTGCAAATTGCCAGTAATAAAAAGAGTCACAGGGTTATAAAGTACAGCACAGGGAATATCGTCAATAATGTTATAATAACTATGTAACATATGATGTCAGATGGATATCAGAGTTATCTTGGTGGCCGCCTGGTCTAATCACTATGTTGTAAACTTGAAACTAATATAATACTAATATACTAATATAATGCTAATATAATATAATTCTGTATGCCAACTATAATTGAAAAATAAAAATATAGATTTAAAAATAAATAAGAATAAAAGCAATGAAATGTGGTTAAAAATTTTAACACCTAAAATTTTTAATTTCTTAAAATAATATGTATCTTTTATATATTATATTTTCTGTGTAGTACAATGTTTTGCCATCTTTTTGAAAAACCTTTTAGGCCGGGAAGAGACTGCTCCTCCCTGGGCTAGCCAGTTCTTCCAGACAGCAAAGGGGCTAGCTCAGTGCATGCCTTTGATATGCAAACTAACAAATTTAGAACCACATCCCCCTCTATCCAGCTAGACTAGCCAGGAGGCAATACAGGGGGTTCTCGGTTTTGACATTCTCAACCAGAGGTGGATTTAACAGCGGGCGCACCGGACATGCGCCCTGGACCCCAACTTCTAAAGGGTCCCACAAAACCCCAACTTTACTCTTTTTTCTAATTATACCAAGTTTAGTTTCATATGTGCAATTTTAACATTAATAGTACATAATATTTTTTATTTATTTAAAAATATAGTTAACATGTATTTTTATTTTCCCTGTCTCTCTCTTTTTTTAAAGGGCCCAATATTTTCTTCTGCACCTGGGGCTTCAATGGACCTTAATCCACCTCTGGTCTTGATATAAGACATTTCAAGTTTAGACACTCACTTCCATAAAAACTTTAAAAAATTGGGACGTGAGTGTTTCAGCCGACACTGTTAATGGCGTACTCACGGACTACATGGGCAACCCAGTTTGTGCGCTGGGTTGCAGAATGCGCAGTAGCAGTAATGCGGCCCAGGAGTGAGGGGGTGGGTGTCCTCCAGCACACCTACCTATGCCATTCTGGACTGTTAAAAGTGTAAGTGTTACTTTTGTGTTAGGCCGGGGTGTGTTTCAACTTACACCAAAATTTAGGTTATGTCACTGTCATAGAAACTGTATTGTAACCTGAGGACCCCCTGTATTCCTTTGCCTTAATCATCCCAGGGCCAGGAACCAGACAAGGAAGGATCACCCTTAGAACTTAGAGCCTGCCAAACTTAGTCAAACTAGCCAGTTCTAAACTGTTGGCTGTGCCCTGCTTTGCCATTCTCTCAGAAATTCTAATAATGATGGTGGCCGAGGACACTCCCCTCGCTCCTGTCCTCTCTGCCTCCTGACCCAGGGCGGGGCTTCCCCATGTGGCCCGTCATGGCATGCCGCAATGCCTCCTGTTTCTAGGACCTATGAATATAATAAACTTTGTTTCCTCTCTCCAGTGTCTCCCCCTTGTGGCCACACTTGACTGACCACCACACAAAAGAACACACGTGTTCACGTTGCGCTTTTTTCCTGACCTCTGGGAGCAGCATTCCTGCTGATGGTCCATTTGTATCTACTGTCTTTGCTACTGTTGAATGATAAATATCATTGGGTTTAGCTGGCCTATCGCTTTCTAGCTCCAGGTGGCGGTTCCCAGCCTCCCTTGCAACCAGTGATGGGATTCAGCCAGTTTGCACCGATACCAGTTAGCAGAACTGATACTTAATTTCTTGTTGAGTTCAGAGAACCAGTTGTTAAAATGGCATTTGTCATCAGGGTTCTCTCTAAGGTGGGTGCCTGGTCAGCCGCCCAATGTGGAAGTCACAAATTTACATTTCTTACTCTTCTTTAACTTTCATTTGTGCAATAGCATATTCTAAGCACCCGTGGTCACGTTCATTCCATGCACAGGTAAAAAACATTGCAAGTGAGGATGCCAATCAAGAAGCAATATGGAAACATCTTAACAATTTTATTGATTTTCTATGAGGTATTATTTACTATTTTTTCATTTATATTTTAAAACTCTTATAATCTAGTTTTGTGTACCTCTTTTATTGCTCGTATTTAAGTATTAAATGCATGAAATAATAAACTACCTTTCAGTATATATTTTTTAATACTTAAAATGGTCATTAGGGCAGAGAATGGGTTAAGTTGGTTGAATCCCACCACTGCCTACAACTAGATGTGGCCTTGTGATTATGTTTTAACCAAACTCATCACATAGATGAGGATTAAAATTTGGTTTCTTCTGTTCATTAAAAGGCGAAACACTTAGCAATTATATAAAAGTGAGTTCCAATTAAATATAGAAAATTGTTTTCTCACAATAGCATTTTTTTTTCTTGCATATATCCTGCCCAGGGTTCAAACCCACAACCTTGGTGTAGTGGGACGATATCCTAACCCACTGAGCTACCCAGCCAGGGCCTCACAATGGCATTCTTTAAGAACTGTGGTACTTCCAACACTCTGCCTTCTTTTCAAGCAAAGACTGGATAGCACACCCCACCAACAGGATGGTAAGAGAGATTTCTGAACCAAATAAAAGTTTGGAATAGATGGGCATTAAAGTTTCTCCCGCCATAATATTTTATGCCAGGTAGGAAAAGGAGAATGTGAGAGTTTGGAGAGAAGGAAGAGAATGTGGGAGGATGAACAAAAGAGCCAGAGAGAAAGAGGCAAAGAAGAAGAGGTTAAAAAAAAAAAAAGGAAACCTTCTGAGCTAAGTAATTTATAACCTAGGAGATTACAGAGGAGTACATTCTCAGTCGCTAGGAAAAAAACGTGCTTTGATTATCATTTTTATACAATATAAAGTTTCCCATGTCATTACTTTTCAGAAAAAAAAAGAAAGAAAACCACATCTTCTAGACAAATATGGTTGAAAATCTAAAAGGCAAGCTCTAGATTCAGCATATAGAAATAAAGTTATGTCTGATGATATTGAGATTAACTTGATTAGAATTGAAAATTCCTTTCATTCATTATTTATAATAGCAGTTTCAGACTGCTTGATTGATTTATGTTACAATCTTAGAGTAATTTACTATTTTAACTTATAATATGATGTCTGTTGACTTTTGCCATACTTATTTATATTTGTATCTTCCTGAGATTCTGTCACTTGACCAACCTCTCAATTTATATGCTCCCTCCAATTTATTAATGTTTAATTAAAGCAAATAAGGTAAAGGACTATGTCACACTCCTGTCTGCTCTGCCTCTAGCACCTACCACAATGCCACTGTTGTAAGCAAGGCTCAGAGGTCCATTTACTCAATGACTGTCTATTCAGGCCGACTGTATGCCTGCTCATGTTCTGGAAGCAACACAGTGCTGTAGCCCAGAGAGGGCGATTTCCGGTCTGTATTTGAATTCCTGCTCCACCACTTAGTATACCTCAGTTTCCTCACCTATAAAATGGGCAAAATAATAATAATACTTCCTTCCGTGTAAAGACTGAGTAAGATCATATAAGTGATATGCTTAGCATAGCCTGTCCTATAACAAATCCTCCATAAATGATGTTTATAAGTCAGTCACATAATATCTATAAAATAATGCCAATATAACCATTCATATTATTGTTTGTTTGGTTTTTTTTTGTGTGTGTGAAAGAGACAGAGAAGGAGACAGAGAAAGGGACAGACAGGAACAGACAGGAAGGGAGAGAGATGAGGAGCATCAATTCTTCATTGTGGCTCCTTAGTTGTTCATTGATTGCTTTCTCATATGTGCCTTGACCAGGGGGCTACAGCTGAGCAAGTGATCCCTTGCTCAAGCCAGTGACCTTAAGCTCAAGCCAGCAACTTTGGGGTTCAAGCCAGTGACCTTTGGGCTCAAGCCAGTGACCATGGGGTCATGTCTATGATCCCACCCTCAAGCCCATGACCCCGCACTCAAGCCGACCACCTTGGGGTTTTGAACCTGGGTCCTCTGCGTCCCAGTCCGACACTCTATCCGTGCGCCACCACCTGGTCAGGCAACAACCATTCATACTATAATCTATGGACTATAATTTATTGAATAAAGTTCCCTCATGAAAGGGAAAAAATTTTTTTGCCTCTGTTTTTTTTTACATCATTACTGTATCTCCAGTGCCTAAAACAGTGCATGGAACACATTAAGCACTCAAAAAAAAAAAAAAAAAAAAAAAAAAAAGATGGATGACTTTGGGTGGTAGTCTTATACATGATTTCTATTTGTTTCAATAAATTAATATGTCTTTCATTTTTTTAAGTTTTACAATGAACTCAATTTCCTTCATTATCAAAGAAGAAAAACACACTAAATATGTAATTTTTAAAAAACAAATTTTCAACTCAGTGACTAATTAAATTTGCTAATTTTATCACTTCTAAGAGAATCACAAAGCAAACCTTGTGAGAACGGGACAGAATGAGCAAGCACATAAGGGAACAACTTACCAGAAGACGGAGCGCGCTGCGGCCCAAGCTCCCTGGCGGAGGGAAGAACACCCTCGGACGACTGCCTGTCGCAGAGAAGAGTCCAGCAGAGCATCTCACCCAGCCGAACGGGAGGTCACTCAAACAGACTGAATGTGCTGTGTGCCTCTGAAGTGTGCTGAAGTAGCATTTAACTCTCCAAAATGATTATCTAAGGACTCTTTTCTTTCTTTAACGCTCTAGCTATACAATGAATCTCCAAACCATACTTTTTTTTTTTTGATTAAGCATCTGTACGGATATTACCATTGACTGCCCAGCACAATAAAGGTCAGAAAAGTCATGCGTGCTTGTATGAAATTTGTGTAGAAGTGTGTGATGCCCTGAAGAGAGCTTTAAATTTTTAAGTTCAAAACAGAGGCTTTGGAGCTCAAAACTCATCTCATTAGGAAATTGTCTTCTAAACACTGTTTGCTTGTTGACTCCAAGTCCATGAAACACAGGGGTGGGTTTGGATAGATGACTACAGTGTGTGTATAGAACTTACTTAGCAGAGTTGAATTAAGGTCATAAATAACCTAAAAAATCATTGGGCATCATAACTATACTAAAAGCAATTTTGAGGTGAGTCTCATAAAAAGGCAGCAGTCATGATAAATGTAAATCAGGGAGTGGGTCAGCATGAAGGAAATAGCATACATAATCGCAATCACCTGTGTGAGTCTACATTCCAGAAGAAATGCATAGTCTATCTACTTTAATGCTTTGAACTCTGTATGATCTCTACAATAAAAAATATCGGTGGGACTCATGGATAGTTTACAAATTTTTAAAAACTATTTGGAAAGCTGGTCTCAAGCAGCGAGCAGCTTTAGTGTGCATTAAAAGAGAACTTATGGGCAGAGTTCCACTTCAAAGTACTGCTTATTCTCACTGTTAAAAAAAAATGATCCAACAACTGCAAATAAAAAACAGTCATCATATTGAAAAATTTAATCCAGAGTCAAGAAGGTAAACAATTGTAGAGTCATATTCTGAAGAAGGTAAATCTAGTATCATATAAAATAAAATTTTTATATGCAAACTATTTTAGAAAAATTCAATGTGACATTCTCAGGATCTCGTGAATATTAAAAGTCAAAGCAATTCATCTATTGTTCATACAAAATATTCTGTTCCAACTCTTTCCCAAAGTGATGCCCTTGAAACATTAATTCCACAGAATTTCTACAGGTAGTAGATAGTAAATGTGGGAGACAGCTTGCAATAGTAGTTGAGTTCAAATTTTGCCTCACCAGGCGGTGGCGCAGTGGATAGAGCGTCAGACAGGGATGCAGAAGATCCAGGTTCGAGACCCCGAGATCGCCAGCTTGAGCGTGGGCTCATCTGGTTTGAGCTAAAGCTCACCAGCTTGGACCTAAGTTCCCTGGCTCAAGCAAGGGGTTACTCGGTCTGCTGAAGGCCCATGGTCAAGGCACATATGAGAAAGCAATTAATGAACAACTAAGGTGTCACAACAAAAAACTAATGATTGATGCTTCTCATCTCTCTCCATTGTTTGTCCCTGTCTATCCCTCTCTCTGACTCTCTTTCTATCTCTGGAAAAAAAATAAAAAATAATAATAACAAATTATGCCTACCCCCACAATGTGACCTTGGACAAATTTCTTAACTTCCTCATGCCTCAGTTTCTTCATCTGTGAAATAGAGATTAAAAACAGTATCTATGTAATAGAACTAAAGTATAAAATTCTCAGACTAGTGTCTGGCACATCGTAACTACTCAATGATGATATCGGCCATTGTTGTTATTAGGATTACTGTTATCTAGAAAAAACATACATAAACATGCAATGAATATTAACTGTTAGCACTCATTCTCATTCAGGGTTGGGCCCAGGGTTTGTGGGGCAAAATTTACACAATCTGGGAGGACCCTATATGAAACAATAGAAACACAAAATTATGAAAACAAAATTAGGCATAAGACCTTGGGAGAGACCCATGCAAGTGAGGGCTCTCAAGCATAAGCTTCATTAGCTTTACTGTAAATCTATTCAGGGGACAGAACATGTATGTCCTGCCTTCAAGGAGTTTTAAATATAACAAGGAAAACAAGACAGTCTCTAAAGAGTTTAAACAGTATCAAAAACGAAAGATGAAAGTCAATACGGTGATATGTAAATGTCACAATGCAGTATATAATAAATTTCTAAATGAATGGCATGGCTAATATACATTACAGGAGTTTAAAAAGAGTAATCACCATGAGCTAGATTATCTTAGAAGGCCACAGAGGAGGTGACATTTTAGTCTGGCCATAAAGGGAGAATTGGGTAGCCAGAAAGAAAATAAAATGCTATGCATTCAAAAGTTAATTAAGTTAAAATGCACAGCACTGCTCGGTTGAGAAAGACGTTTCCGGAAACACAGTAAGTGAACACAGTTTAGGGAACAGCCAATTAATGGCTTTGAATAGCGGTCTAACAATTTGGGGGTTGACCTTACAAGCAAAATGGAGCTACGAATCTTCTTGGGGAAAATGGAGTGACATCAAGTGGCATTTTAGGACCACCCGCCAGGTCACCACATATGAGATAAGCAGGATCCAGGAGACAATGCTGAAGCATATTATAATGGTGTGGACAGTCCTCAAGAAGTAATAGTGAGGATGGAAATGAAGGGCTGTATTCAAGGGATGTCCTCCCCCCAATAATCAACAGGATTTGATAACTGGGGGCAGCTGGGGGAGGGGAAAGGAAGTAGTCAATGATGATACTAGGATCTCAAGGCTGGTAACTTGGAGACTAACTTCACAAAACTGGAAATTCAGAAATAAAAGTGATTTTGTACACAGAGAAGTTCAGATTCAGATGTGGAAAGTTTAGGGTAAAGAAGGAATAGATTCAGGTTTTTGTGCATACCACAAAGCTGTAATATGTTTCATGTGAGATTGTATAGAACGAATTTCTGCTGGCTAAATTCTAGCAGCTTAAGAAATGAGTTTTTTAAATCGGATAACTAAACTTATTGGAAGGTTCTGGCTTTGGGGGTCCAGAGACCTCAGATGGAAACACAAGTATGTTTAAGGTGGCCCAAGCTCCGATATCCTATTATGCCATGAAAAGGTCACCTTATTCTCTCTAAATTATTGAGTGAAATCTACAAATAACAAAAACAAAATATCTGGATAAAAAAATCTTTCTCAAAATACATAGTTAAAATTATATAAATATGTATCACAATACTGTTATAAAATTTTAAAAGGGTACAGTTTTAATATTTCTTTGAACTTAGAGAATACTGAATTTAAATTCAATGATTCATGCTTTGCAAATACCACTCAATACCTGAAATAAAACAATTACCTATGTTTATTATTTGGACTAACATTTCCACATAAACTGCTAACGAATACTCCCTGACAAATAATTGTGGTAAGTGCCTATCAGACATAGACTATTAACTCCAAAACCTTTCACGTCCAGGTCACACAGTTTCCAACCTGAACTTCCTATGTCACTGTCTGTTCCGATGCTCAGGACGAGTCACGTGACTTATTTGGAAACACTAAGCGAGTGAATTGTTATTGTAAGGGTTCATCCCCATATATCACAACATGCTCTTCCTCTTTCTCTCAGCTGTGGCACTCAGAATAGAAGGTTTTTCACCTCTGTACTCCAGAGTCCATGAGAAGTGGCTCTACCTCCCATGGCGTGCTGGGTGGTCATCAAAGAAAACAGCGCTCAGTTCCATCAGGAAGCCTTGAACCCCAGGCTTAAATGTGACAGTCATAGGCCTGGGCAGCACCAGCAAACTGCCCCATGGTGTGGGAGTTCCATGTCCCAGGTACCAAAAAGAGACAGAAGAGCACACACCATGCTGTAAGTAACGCAGTGTGTTTCCTGCTCCCCTGGTCGTGAGCAAATGAAACTGAAATAAATTTTTTACTGATCTCCTGAAGGCAATCAATGCATCAGTCCAGGGAATTCTATTAATTGCAGTAAAATGCTTTTGTGTAGTATTATTTACCCACAGCAAAATTTGTACCGAGATATATATATGATATTCATAGAATTGGTTTTTGTGACTTAATACACCAGTACATTTATTCGTGATTTATAATGTTCAATGATGTGGGTTTACTTTTATTTATTCCACAAAGAATGGCTAAGGACCTGCCTACTCTATGGGTAAGCTCCTCACGAGGCCCTGCAGAGAAAAGTCAAAGATGTAGAAGATGCAATCCCTGCCCTGAAAGAACATCTCACCTTTATCAACAGAAGGGAAGACACAATGCGCATTCACACTAATGGGCAAGTCAATGCAGCACGGATCTAGAACCCAACTGGGTAACACAGTAAAGTCATAGAAACGTGGAGGAAAATATGGGTTGGAATAGTCAGAAAATACCTCCTGGGACTTGAATGGCACAAGGAAGGAAAAGACAGGTGTTAAACGTAGGTATTTAGGATAGTCTATTTTAGGTGTTCCTTTTGCCAACCTTAACTTCAGACTTTTTGAGAACTGAAAATAATGATGTCAATTCATCAGCATTTATTGTTCACATCCCTGCGAGCTGCTGGCTTGTCTGTGTCCCCCACAAACCCCCAGAATGTACTAGAGTGTCGTTCTTACTGTGGCATACATTCAATGCTTATAAGTGTCAGTCACTGTCCTCGCTTCGGCAGCACGTACACTAAGTGTCCCCCACTTAATATTAAGGGTTTGAGGGGTCAAAAGGTTCAGAAAAGGAAAAAGAAAAAAAAGCAGAGAGGATTTGGCAGATTTGTATGAGTTCTCCATTTGCCATAATAAAGTTGTGTAAGAAACCACACTGGCATGCAGTGAATATATTAAAATAATGTATTATTTCATGAAAAAATATATATCATCAAAAAGACACATAAATAGAAGGATTTTGTTATTATAAAAATATTCTTGTGCACCATCATCCTCCTTGTCCATGCTAGATGTTAGAACTACAGAACACAAGACATGCCCCTTGCCCTTGGGTGGCTCACATATCTAGTGGAGAAGACACCTATAAACAACACAGGAGAAAGCTGAGAAAGTGCTTTAACAGAAGCATGGGAGCACTGAGTAGGAAGAGCAGACGGCATGCAATGACCTCACAGAACTTACAGTTGACAGGTGTAGGAACAGAACAAGAAAGAAAAGGAGTGCATTGTAAGCGGAGGAAGGGGCATGAACGAAAACGCGGAGCCACATGAGAGCTGAAGGAGAGGGATCAGCAGATATAAACAGATCACAGCGTTTGTGGGAGGAGGTGCAGGGGTGGGCAGAGAGGTCATGCTGGTGGAAGGGGCACAGACCCTGCAGGCTGACACGAGACTGTACACTGAAGCCAAGTGCAACCACGGAAGGGCTTTTAGCGGAGAATTTACTGATGAGATCGCTCCACAGGACATGTAGAAAAATAAACGTACTCCAAGAAATGTGGAGTCTTATTCAAATTTTTTTTCTATCCCAATTTCCCCTAACTACACCAATGTGCTTTTATTTTCAAAGTGATAGTCTTTATTTCAAATCTTGTGAAATATCTGTAAGGGAAAAGGATCTTCCAGAATAGAATTGAACTCAGTCCAATCACAATGGAACTCTTGATTTCCTGTCTACAACATAACACTTCTTGAATTTCCTTGTGCGAGATACACTCCTGCCCCCTCAATTAGTCATTTCTCATTATGTAAAGAAAATTAACCAAAGTGATTCTGACTGGATGATGAAAACAAAATTTAGAGCCAAGAATAAATTAGTGAGCTCTAAATGCTATAGGTTTAAATAGCCATTGACAGTAGCCAGCTATCCCATCATAAAAATAAAAAAAAATTACCTACACAAAAGTTTAAAACTCCATATATTCAGTAGTATTAAGATTCTTCTGCTGCTCTTAAAAATTCTTAAATTATATTTAGCTCTCAGTACCTTTTGCTTACAAAAAAAGTTGAAACATTTTTTTAAATGTATTATGTAGGGTTATTCTAATATCCCCAAATAGTCAAAGGCATTCTTCTGACAACCCACAAATTTTGCTCAGAATCTTACCTTTAGTAAAAATTCAAAATGTCAAAAACATCTTAAGTTTGTCGGAAATTTTACTTGCTTTGTTACATAGTTTAGAAATATCAAACACCAGTAAGAAAATTTATGAAACAAAATAATATATGTATGGACAAGAAGCACATAAAACTTCATATGTGAGCTATCTATAGTATTTAAACCTACTTTGCATATAAAGAAAAATTAAATGCAAAAAACCCCCAGAACACCATACACAACTGTTTTAGGTAGCCTTAGGCTCAAATGCTGAGATAGAAAAGAGGTCAACCCCTTTCTTTTTTTTTTTTTTTTTTTTTTTTTTGTATTTTTCTGAAGTTGGAAACGGGGAGGCAGTCAGACAGACTCCAGCATGCGCCGGACTGGGATCCACCTGGCATGCCCACCGAGAGGTGATGCTCTGCCCATCTGGGGCGTCGCTCTCTTCCATCCAGAGCCATTCTAGTGCCTGAGGCAGAGGCCACAGAGCCATCCTCAGCGCCCGGGCCATCCTTGCTCCAATGGAGTCCTGGCTGCGGGAGGGGAAGAGAGAGACAGAGAGGAAGGAGAAGGGGAGGGGTGGAGAATCAGATGGGCGCTTCTCCTGTGTGCCCTGGCCGGAAATCGAACCAGGGACTCCCGCACGCCAGGCCAATGCTCTACCACTGAGCCAACCGGCCAGGGCTGACCCCTTTCTAAAACAGCTGGATGTTTACTAAATTCTTCAAGTCTGCTCCCGGTTCAATGTGTGAACTCCTTCCTATCTGATGTGAGCACTGCATAGGACAGAATTTGGCCTGACTAGCAGTGTTTTGTTCTGTTTTCATCAGGTTTTCACAAAGAAACATTGTATCACCTGTAGTGACAGAGAGATGTTATTTGGCCAAAAACACTATGACTCATGTAAGACAAAACTAAAATTTTCTAAACTGAAAAACATAAATTCTAAAAGTCAATAAAAGAGTAGATAACACTCCTAACAGTCGTGTCTTGTTTAGTTTTTTTAAATGTTTCTTGATAGGCTTCTTTTTAAAAAGTATAATTACCAATGCTTTCTTAAGTAAGTATAATAACAGGAAGCCTAGCTGCACTGAAGATAGAAGCAGGTTGTATCAAATTGGAGAATTTTATTTCTAGACTTTTCTACCTGCATTTATAATGGCAAAGACAGCTGCACAATTATGCGGAGTCACTAGAATTAATGTAAATACAGAGTATGGGTACCCAGGCTACAAAGCCCGTGCTCCAGCATTTCTTTTCTTCTTCTTTTTTTTTTTGTATTTTTCTTTAGCTGGAAACAGGGAGAGACAGTCAGACAGACACCCGCATGCGCCCCACCGGGATCCACCCGGCACGCCCACCAGGGGCTACGCTCTGCCCACCAGGGGGCGATGCTCTGCCCCTCCGGGGTGTCGCTCTGTTGCGACCAGAGCCACTAGCGCCTGGGACAGAGGCCAAGGAGCCATCCCCAGCGCCCGGGCCATCTTTGCTCCAATGGAGCCTCGGCTGCGGGAGGGGAAGATAGAGACAGAGAGGAAGAAGAGGGGGAGGGGTGGAGAAGCAGATGGGCGCTTCTCCTGTGTGCCCTGGCCGGGAATCAAACCCAGGACTTCTGCACACCAGGCCGACGCTCTACCACTGAGCCAACCGGCAGGGCCTAGCATTTCTTGAGTTATAGGGCTTAACAATTTTGACCAGCTCTGTTTAAATAATACGTCTCTTCTCTACTTTGCCTGTGAGGACACAGCTCTAAAAGAAAGCCAATAATTTTTGTAAGCTTCTAGGCCCACTTTTTACCCTTCTGACAAATACATTCAAGCTTATATTTTTCATATCTAATACTACTACTGAGCCATGATAGTTATTAAATATTTTCACTGTAGATGATCAGAAAAGTTATAAAACCAAACTGATGTCATTCTTGTACAGGAATTACCTTATGTTCTATAATGTATATGAAGGGTCAGCAAGATAAAATGATCAGTTTTATCTGATGAGATGTAAACATGACTAATATTTTATATGTACATTAAAATCATTGGGGTTACTATTTTGAATTAAGAAAAAGTAGCATATATGAAACTACAAGGTTTATTTGTAGAAAAATAAGGTAAGATGTTTATAACCTGAATGTGTTCATTTGAAATTATATAAAAGTATATATACATATATATTCTACATAATATAGTAATCCTATGTAGTATATATTAAATTTAATGCATAGCATTTCTACCCCCATTAAGATAGAAAATAATATTTAATTTTAAGTTATATTTACAGTTTACTTGTAAGCAAGGAAGGCATAGAAAAAAATAGGAAAATAAGGCTTAATATTACATAAAGTCTCCTATGTACACTTTAGCCAATAAAATAGTGATGACCTAGATACAAATAATATTATAGGAATAATATAGCATCTGAATTTGAAATATAGATCTTCATTCAACGACACAACATTATAATGCTATGAAGCTTGTCCCACTTTAGAACAAGGTGATCTCTGAAATTACAAGACAGTGAATTCTGAACCATAAAAAGGAAATATTACTTCATAACCTTTCACTAACCTGAGGCTACAGCTCCATAGAAGGTCATAAAATCAAATTCTGTGGTTGAATTTAAAAGCTGGGTAATTTTATAGCACTCATAATATCAGTGTTCAAGCTCAGTGCCTTCAGCCGCTGGAATAGAATTCTTTGATCATTTGTATCAGTAGACTAGTAGGTGTGAAGGTAGGTGGTAATATGTGTTGTTGTAAAAGTTAAATATTGGTCCTTTGGAGTCACATGACACCATTTGCCAGGTTAGTCTCCGTTCTAACATGCATAAGAGTGATGAAAGAGACTAGAAGCCTAGGAACTGGCTTTATAAGTCAGAATTTATCATTCTCTTATGAAGTCTTCTCATCACTTTACACAGCCATGTGTATCAAATGTAGCAAGCCAACATGTGACAAAACACTGGCGTCAGAGGAATACTGGAATTCCCTTTTCCAGGTTATTTTATCTTGAGTGGTCTGCTGTTTCCAAGCTGAAGCTTTAATTTTCCAGAATGTCCACTCTATAGACATCAGAGGGGGATCACTTTGAAAATTATATAGATAACTAACCACTCTGCTGTACATCTGAAACTAACATAAAGTAACAGCAAATGTAAACTGTAATTGAAAAATAAAAATTGAAAAATAAAAAAGCAAAAAAGATTGACATGAAAAAATACAAATAACAATGTGCTATTTATGCAAACTCTTAAACTGCTTCTTTAAAGGTACAGTGGCCCCTCATCTATCATGGGGGTTGGGTTCCAGAGCCCCCTGCAATAGGCAAAAATCCATGAAGTAGCAACCTTATATTTATTTTATTATTTATATATGTTTAAGGCTTTACAAACCCTCCCCACACACTTACAAACCTTTCCCACACAAACCTTTGCTTATTTTACCACTAAGATAATTAAAATAAGAAATATATAAAAATACCTATACACTGCAAAATCCGCGATATAGCTAAAACTCCGTGATACAAAATTAGATATATAAAAATTTAGAATCCACGATACAGTGAGACTGTGAAAAGTGAACCGCGATATGGCGAGGGACAACTGTGCTGTCCTTTCAGATTTAAACATTTTTTTTAATTGTTATTTCCTGCTTCCATGCCTTTGTTCCGTCTGCCTCTATCACTGGAATGCCATTCTCTGTCTCTCCCAATTCAAGGGCCCATTTTAATTCCAGTGTCTTCGTGAAAAGATCTCCGATTTCCTCAGATGAAAGTCATCCCCCAAACACATTCTCCCCAACGACTTTGTATGCCCCAGCATTGCATCTGTGTTTCTGATACTTATTAACTGTTATAAACTGTTGCTGTATGAGTCATCCTTTGTGTGTTTCTCATCACCTAGTGTCTTTGATGTGTCAGTGGCTCAGTTAGCATTTGTGCCATGAAAGAATAATCAAATGAATGAACGAGGTAATATTTACATGGGTGTATGCTTCCTTGGACAATAATGCACATGAAGAATTACTCTCTGGCACACCTGTTACAAACAACCTTATATAATTCTTTCTTCCCTTTTCCCAGCTGGCAAGCATTTTCTTTCATGGTTACTTTTGAAAATCCCAGTACTTTAAGATAATAAAAAAGAAAATTAATCTCTAGCCAAAAAATACCAAGAAAAATAGAGTGTTTAGATCGAGTATTCATATGAAAAGAAATACTTCAGTAAAAAAATACATAAATAAAAGAAGGTTGAGACTGTCATTATGTTAGCCTTGTGGTTGTTTTCTGGGTAGAGTTGAATGAAGCACCAAAAATATCATTTTGTTAACCTGCTTCTTCCATCTAGTGGCAAAAAGCAGTAAGAAACAATGTCCTAGAAAAACACCCTGGTCAAATGGTTATAAATGCCATTTTAGGAGTTACTGAGGGTGAGAGCCCAACATTCAAGGTTGAAACTATTTTTTTAAAAATAATAATTTTAGCAAACTGACAGTATTCAGCTGGGATACCTATCAAAGTTATTTAAATGTATATGTGTATTAGCACATTTTTAACAATGACCTCTGCTACATATATAAATATAAAGCCATGTGCCACCCCATATTAAATCGAGAGGGACATAGTTCTATTTCTGAACCAAGCTGTTGGATAACTATTTAGAATCCCATTACTTCCTCGGCCATGCACACAGGACTACGTGCCATTATAAAGTTTCAAGAGATAAAGTTGAGAGGCACTGAAACTGGCCTATCCCACTGGAATTACTAGTTTAAATAATTTTTCAAAAATAGGCAGTGAAATACTGCATGGCCCGAGGCATAGAGTCAATTGGAAAGGGGAAGAGGCAGACCGAAGGGAGGCACAATCATCTGTTCTGCATCGTGAGAGAGGCTTCAAAGGCGCTGATGGAAAATAACGTGCAGCGCACAGCCTAACAGCACCTTCTCTGCACTCTCAAAGGCCACCAGCTCACCCCGACACAGGAGGTTTGACTGCTCTTCTCACACTTTGTGTCTGCCTCACTGCACATGCAATTAAAGTTTTAAAGTTACATGTGGGCTATGCGAAATGGGATCACTGTTCCCCAAGAGAGCCGGCTTTTCCCCTACCCCTATTCTAGTGAGCCAGTTTACAATATGTCATGGTATATAAATGAAGAGTTGTCCAAGTTAAAAATATATGGAGACTACATCAGGGAAAATGTAAGTGTGAACAAATATGATTATTTCAAATCTAATATATACATATATATATTTATTATTAAAAGAAGACTGACTTTTTGTTCCAGAACATCAGCATTTTCTCAAGACCAGAAAATCCCTGCCTTAACACCTTCAACCTCTAAGGCAAATGTGGGTTTTTTTCCTCTCTTTAGCCACTCTCTCTGCTCAAACGGAAGCAGCCTAAAAATGCATGTTCTGCTACCAATGGGAGGAAGGGCGGGGGTATGGGGCGTTAACATAGAAGAGAGGGTGAGCCAAAGGAGACGGGCTCACTGGACCGCCCCATCTGACAGAGGCACAGGGCAGAGGATGGTTCTCGTTCCGCCGGCATTCTTGGGGCCGGTCTCCCCGGATCGAGCCAAGGAGAGGAGGCCAGTTCATTGGGAGATGGCTGGAGCCATTGCCATGTTTCAATGTCCCTACAGTCATAAAACCTGAAGCCTCACAATTGACACAAACAACTGCTACCATATGGTACCAGCGAGAGCCAAGATGGCGAAGGGCTCTGGTCGCCCAGAGGGACTCCCAGCACCCGGGCTGGAACCGAGCCTGACACTGCTCATTTCGTTGACTTCACAATCCAGCGTCCCCACTTTCCGGGCCATCACTTTTATGATGTTGTGATGTGGTTCTGTTAAAATTAGACATCATGGCACTTCATTTTTTTCCCCCACAATGGACAAGTTCAATTCCTGAGAAGCAAACTTCAGGCAAAACTGCACACATAGCCACTGGCATTAATATTTTATTCATTAGTGGTGCCAGTTCTTTCACCATGGGCAAATCAGGCAACTTCTTTGGCCCTTGGTTTTCTCATCTATATAACAGAGATGATGATCATGCCCATCTGATAAGGTTTGATGAGGGACTACATGAAAAAAAATACACATGAAGTGCTGGCAAATATGTAGTAAATTCTCAATAGATAGAAAATATTATTATTTACAGGGTACCTGATATATGCCGGAAATTTTGTAGCATATTATCCTGCCTTTGTCTGACATCTAACATTTATTTACATGTGTTAGTAAAATAAATTTAAGCATGCTCCCTTTGGTGCAAATAGTTCCTCATCGTAGTTCACCTTTATAAATAAACATGGTGATTTCTGTAAAAAAATTTTCAAATATTGTGTAAATGATGCCGTCAACTCTTTGGGTAGCCAATAAAGAATGCCATTTAAAATTATGTCTATATTTGTGACATTGGTTTTTGGTGGTTCTTAGAAAATCTAAGCTGGAAAGCTAAAGATTAATGCAAGGAAACTTAAAATACATAATTTTAAAAAGAGGCATATGATTATTTTAAAACATCTGTTAAAGAACAAAAAGCAGGAAACTAAAATGATCATTAAAAACTTTTAATCCCTGAAGAATAGAAGTTGTCTGAATTGCTATAAGCCTCATAGTTTATGTTTTGTATGAAGCCAGGAACTCAAAGAATGAAGACAAAAAAAGTTATTCCAAAGCACCATTTTTTCTGTCCTTTTGTGAATCTGGGTTGGAGTGACACTATAATATGTTTTGTTTCTTTAATTAAAAACATATTTAAAGAATAGAGGTGTATTTGAGGAAATCAGGGGAATGTGTATTCTAGACAAAGATATCAGCAAGAGCAAAGACCTTGTAGTAGGGATACAGGCCAAGGATATCCTGGCAAAAATACAAAAGTCTTTGTGATGAAAATGATTAAATGGCAGAAGAGAAGCCCTGGCCGGCTGGCTCAGTGGTGGAGCGTCGGCCTGGCGTGCAGAAGTCCCAGGTTTGATTCCCGGCCAGGGCACACAGGAGAAGCTCCCATCTGCTTCTCCACCCCTCCCCCTCTCCTTCCTCTCTGTCTCTATCTTCCCCTCCCGCAGCCGAGGCTCCATTGGAGCAGGGATGGCCTGGGCACTGGGGATGGCTCCTTGGCCTCTGCCCCAGGCGCTAGAGTGGCTCTGGTCGCAACAGAGCGACGCCCGGGAGGGGCAGAGCATCGCCCCCTGATGGGCAGAGCGTAGCCCCTGGTGGGCGTGCCGGGTGGATCCCGGTCCGGAGCATGTGGGAGTCTGTCTGACTGTCTCTCCCTGTTTCCAGCTTCAGAAAAATACAGGAAAGAAAATAATAATAATAATAAAAGAAAAAAATAAATGGCAGAAGAGAGATCTATTTTCTTCTTCTTTTTTTTATGGAGATGCCCTAGGTAAGAAATTGAGCCTGTCAAATCTCCTTGTAAATCAAATCATGACAAATCTGACAAACTAATATATTTGCCAACAGGAGATTCCTTTACCTACGGCTAGCTTAGCGCAGGATGTATTTGGTTGGTTTAAGATAGCTTATGATAAAAAAAAAAAATACCCACATAGTTTTGGGTTGATGGAGCATGGGTCCCTGGAAAATGTCACACAAACAATGTAGTTTTCTGAATATAAAATAGAACTGTTTATTGACTATAAAACACAGCCCCTCTGGTGTTAGGTCCATGTTGCTAAAAGCAAGGGGTCTTTTGCCTGTGCCCTTTTCACAGGGGACAGTACCTAAGCCCACTCTTCACTCAGTTTAAATTGGTTGTGTGAAATGAGAACCTTAGAAATTGGCTGAATCCATAGTTGCCTTCATGACAAATAGAGAACAGTTGATAAATCCAGCTAAAAATCAGGTCCAAGCCAATCTGAGAAATTCCTGGAGCAACCAGAGACATTCCTCAAACACTGACAAATAATCTATTTCCCCTCACAGACCCTTCCAACGAGCAGGCCACTCATAGCTTAGGAGGGCCGTCTGAGTTTAGCAATATCAAGTTGCTCCTATAATAATTTTGTTAGCCTGTATCACAGAGCCATCCAAAATAAATCTTATTGTCAGCGGGGTCCTGAGCACAAATAACCATTAAAAGACTGAAAAGGATGGCGGCACAGGGAGCCCCACTCGGACCGCACGATTCGGCTGAATCGTGCTCAGCTTACACAGCATCTCTCTGCCTCCTGGAATATATGCAGATGCGAAGCCCCTGGAAGAAATCCAACAGGGCCCTCAGCAAAGACCTTTCAGATTTTGGACTTGAAAACGAAGGCAGCTGCTCATTAAAGCCCATTTGAAAGACAGTTGCTAGCCTGTTCCTGGAAGTCAGTTAAGACTGCCCCCCACCACCACCACCACAGAAGGGCGTCAAAAAGTCGGAGGCTTAGATGTCAATCACGCCTCGTGTGATGTCCCAGAGACACCGACTGACCAGGGAGGGCAGCACGAGAGAAAATGCTTACAGAGGGTGCTCTATGGTAGGGAGTGCCGCTGAGAGAGCCCTCCAAGGACCTGGCCTCCCACCCCGCCCATAGTCCAAGCCCAGTGATTCTTTCCCAGCCAAGACCAAGCAGCTGCCTGGTTCTGTGCCGGGAGTTCCTGGCTAGAGGGTCACAGTGCTGCCAGGAAATTGGCAGCTGTGTGCCTTACTGAGAGGGAAAAACCTTGAAGGGAGAGAGAACTGGCAAGTCCGTAAATCTGGCAGAGGCGAGAGCTACTCATTTAGCTGTGGGGGAAGAATTAGGCTCCTGAGCTCAGAGGAGCCATTAGATATTCACAGAGTTTGGGCTGTAGTCAACAGCAAACGGGTCCTAGATCACGAGGAAATAGAGAATACCCTTTTGTGGCACTCACTTAAGGAAAGGTCATTAAGAATTAAGACAAATTAAAGGAGGGTCACGTGGCTAGTCACCAAAAAAAAAAAAAAAAAAAAAAAATCCAGCTCAGAAAGGAGACTGGAATGCTAAGATAGATGCCTTCCTCAGATTCCTGAGCCAGCTACCTGGGTTCCTGAAGCCAGTAGGTATGCAGTTTCAGATGCAGTAACAACCTGTGTCTTCCCTAGCAGGGGTAGATGGTACATAACATCACCCACTAAAAACTGTACTATAACGTCGGGAACAAACCAAATGAGATCCAGACTTCATTGAACAATGGACTCTACTCACCACCCCTACAGTTGGGAATGTGATGTATGAAAAGTCATTTCTCTTGGGAAGGAACAGAATGACTGATACATGGTTTGTCCAATATCACTTGACTCTCTCTCTCTTCAAAGGTTTTATAGTGTATCAAAGAATGTTTAAGTTTATTTATACAATTAAATAAAAAGCAAGATTTATGTAAACAATGATCCCCCAGGATGAGAAAATAATTTGGGAAGCTGAATTAAATCTTCCAATAGATATAATACTTATAAAAACTGGCCAGAGAAGACAGTGAATTTTGCCTTAGAAAAATCATATATTCAAGTTAAATGCTTCCATCAACACATTATAAAAAGTTTCAGATAACTGTGAATAAAGGAGGAAGAAGAGTAACTAAGTCAACAAGAGAATATCAAAAGACCTATAAAGCAGTGTGGGGTCTGGCTGGCTAGCTCGCTTGGTTCCAGCATCACCCCGGTATGCCAATGTTGTGGGTTTGATCCCCGATCAGGGTACATATAAGAATCAACCAGTGAATGCATAAATAAGTGGAACAACAAATCGATGTCTCTCTCTGTGTGTGTCTCTGTCTCTCAAGGTGTTTTATAGAGCTACTTCTAATGCCCTAACAAATGGGCTCAAATCCTGGTTGTCCATGGAGTTAGTAGGCATAGTCTTTTGTACAAATGTCACAAAAACTGGTAAAAGAAATAATGAAATGATACCCCATAATTCAAAGTAAAAGGGGAATGAAACCAATGGACATTTGTGTGTACTGAATCTGGTGGCATAATACACAGACAGAAACTACTTACAAGTTAAGCACTTGAACACAGGAATTTGGCTATATATCCTTGATGGAATATACTCAAAAGTCAAAAGGAATCACAAAAACAAAGATGCTATACTTTTTAAAACCTTTTCAGTAATCATATTGCTGTTGATGTTTTTTATATAGTCTGTTGTGTGAATTATGGGGAAAAACAAATGAGAAATTATGTTGAAATCAATGAAAACCAATTTGGGCCATGTCAGATGGGAAACAGTAAGATGTAAGTAGAAAGTATCAATATAAAATCATGATGCACTTTCTATTTAAGAAGACTAGAAAACAAATACCCAGGCCACCAGCAATGGGCACTCCTAGTGTCCAAACAGAAGTCTCTAGTATCATTTGCCACTAAGAGAAAACAGGACTAACTGGAGAAATGGCTAGCTCTCTCTGTCTACTCAAGGTAAGCCTGGAACATCCTGTCACCCAGAAAGCCAGTAAGCTACTAAAGACTACTAAGGTCATGTCAAAAGCCTTAGGGGCAACTTAAAGAGACTCTCACTAGTCAAAGTTGGAACAAAAGAAAACTTCAATGGACTAATACACATAAAGTACTTTTAAATCCATGAGTTCATGTAGATACTTTTTAAAATCTCATTGGCCATCTTTGGGGATTGCTAGAAAACCAATCATTCATAAAACTGCTAAATAAAAGAATCAACATTTATCCTATAAAACCAGTGCTTCTTGGGATCAAAACAGTTGAAATGGCTTAATTTATTTTGTATGAGGATTCCAGCTAAGAAGTATGGAAAGAGAAAACCGAATTACTGACATATTGCAAGTCCTAATGAATTCATGGATTCAGGCCATACTCAAGAAGATGACCGGACATTATGCATCTCCTGATGAAGAATGCAACACTGTCTACGAAATGTTTTTACCCAAAATGGAACCTGAATGCAATCAAGCTTCTAGATGTAATGCACAGAAAATATAGGAGACAGATGAAAGCATGGGAATACAATGATCAAGATCTAGATGGCCAAACAAAAGGTCATTTTCTGAAATAGGAGGAAAGTATCTAGACAGTGTCGTAAATCATGCAGCTTTTTCTCCTGTGCTGAGTTCTGCGGTTTGTCACTGTAACACCCACAGTCATTGTGTACACAAGACGGAAAGCTGTCTATGGATGAAGGTGATCTAGAACAGTGTTTTTCAATAGTGTGCCATGAGACATGGTCAGGTGTGCCATGGGGAAATTAAACATGGGTCCCCAAACTACGGCCCGCATGCCGGATACAGCCCGCTGCCAGTCGCCTCCATCCGAACATAAACATTCCCCTCACAATCCCTCCAGCTATCAGCGACAGGAAGAGTGGAGGCACAGGGAACGCTCACTGACCAATCACCTTCTAGGATTCATACCGACCACTAGCAATGAACCAATAGTAGGCCACTTCTCATCCACACCCAGGTGGTCCCCGCTCGGGCTGCCGCACACTTGTCATTGTGTGGCCGCAGCGAGTAGTTGAAGCTTCTACTCATCCCCATGGTCCCGATTTCTTTTTAATTTAATTTTATATATTCATTTTAGAGAGGAGAGAGAGAGGGAGAGACAGAGAGAGAGAAATGGGGGAGGAGCTGGAAGCATCAACTCCCATATGTGCCTTGACCAGGCAAGACCAGGGTTTCAAACCAGCGACTTCAGCACTTCCAGGTCAACGCTTTATCCACTGCGCCACCACAGGTCAGACATGGTCCCGATTTCTAATCCTGGTCAGGACTGGAGGTAAATGTTGCCACCACTAGATGAAGCCTCAGCCTCAGCTGGTTATGTCTATCCTGATGGTGTATATAGATATTTGATCTTTTTCTTTTTAAAAGAGGCCCCCGCAGAGGGGGCCTCAATGCATCACAATGTTATCTAACTTTAAAGCTAAAGTTTGCTGATATTCCTTTGGACAGTTTTTGGTTATCTGTTGCCAAGGAGTTCCCCATTCTGGCCAACAAAGCTATTTTGACATTGCTCCCGTTTTCAACCACATTATCTATGTGAGCTGAGCTTCTCAAGCTTGACTGCGATAAAAACTAAAAACAGAGAGAGACTGAGAACTGTTAAGGAAGAGCTTTGTGTGTGTCTTTCTACCATTCCTGCCAGGATATCCTTTTGTGTTCATTGAAACAGGCCCAGGTTTCACACTAAGTGAGTATAAATACATTTAGAAACTATATTATTAACTATATGTATAATATGTACTGTGTTAGAGTATCATTTTGTGTCATTTTGGTAGATGGTGTGCCCGAGGATTTTGTAAATGTAAAAAATGTGCTGCGGCTCAAAAAAGGTTGAAAATCACTAATCTAGAAGATGGCAGAGCAAGAAAGCCACCTCTAAATGGAGATAGCAACCTGCTGACACAGTGAGAGTATCAATCCCTGGTAGAGAATTTCCAGAATTCTTCTATCCCCTTTATTGTTTAAACTGGTTTCAGTTGACTTTCATTTACATGTAACACAAAAATTATCCTAATTTATGTATTAAACAGCTACATATTGTGATAAGGGACCACTTTTAATGAATATATTTAAAATGTGAGGCTCTATTATATGCATGTCTTACCTATCATATGGGTTTTTTCAATTTATAAATAAAATCAAATTGAAGAGTAAATAAAAGGCCATATTTCTTCCTAGTTCTTTTTTATTTATTTTTTTATTTTTTTTTTTAATAATTTTATTTTTTTAATGGGGTGACATCAATAAATCAGGATACATATATTCAAAGATAACAAGTCCAGGTTATCTTGTCGTTCAATTATGTTGCATACCCATCACCCAAAGTCAGATTGTCCTCTGTCACCTTCTATCTTGTTTTCTTTGTGCCCCTCCCCCTCCCCCTTTCCCTTTCCCATTCCCCCCCCCCACCCCCCCGTAACCACCACACTCTTATCAATGTCTCTTAGTTTCACTTTTATGTCCCACCTATGTAAGGAATAATGCAGTTCCTGGTTTTTTCTGATTTACTTATTTCGCTTCGTACCATGTTATCAAGATCCCACCATTTTGCTGTAAATGTTCCGATGTCATCATTTCTTATGGCTGAGTAGTATTCCATAGTGTATATGTGCCACATTTTCTTTATCCAGCCATCTATTGATGGGCTTTTTGGTTGTTTCCATGTCCTGGCCACTGTGAACAATGCTGCAATAAACATGGGGCTGCATGTTTTTTGAGACATGGTCAGGTGTGCCATGGGGAAATTAAACATGGGTCCCCAAACTACGGCCCGCATGCCGGATACAGCCCGCTGCCAGTCGCCTCCATCCAAACATAAACATTCCCCTCACAATCCCTCCAGCTATCAGCGACAGGAAGAGTGGAGGCACAGGGAACGCTCACTGACCAATCACCTTCTAGGATTCATACCGACCACTAGCAATGAACCAATAGTAGGCTGCCTCTCATCCACACCCAGGTGGTCCCCGCTCGGGACATTGATTTATGTATCAATGTTTCTGAGTTTTTGGGATATATACCCAGTAGAGGGATTGCTGGGTCATAAGGTAGTTCTATTTTCAGTTTTTTGAGGAACCACCATACTTTCTTCCATAATGGTTGTACTACTTTACATTCCCACCAACAGTGTATGAGGGTTCCTTTTTCTCCACAGCCTCTCCAACATTTGCTATTACCTGTCTTGCTAATAACAGCTAATCGAACAGGTGTGAGGTGGTATCTCATTGCCGTTTTGATTTGCATTTCTCTAATAGCTAAAGAAGATGAGCATCTTTTCATATATCTGTTGGCCATTTGTATCTCTTCCTGGGAGAAGTGTCTGTTCATATCCTCTTCCCATTTTTTTATTGGATTGTTTGTTTGTTTGTTGTTGAGTTTTATGAGTTCTTTGTATATTTTGGATATTAGGCCCTTATCTGAGCTGTTGTTTGAAAATATCATTTCCCATTTAGTTGGCTTTCTGTTTATTTTGTTATCAGTTTCTCTTGCTGAGCAAAAACTTCTTAGTCTGATGTAGTCCCATTCATTAATTTTTGCCTTCACTTCTCTTGCCATTGGAGTCAAATTCATAAAATGCTCTTTAAAACCCAGGTCCATGAGTTGAGTACCTATGTCTTCTTCTATGTACTTAATTGTTTCAGGTCTTATGTTTAGATCTTTGATCCATTTTCAGTTAATTTTTGTACAGGGGGAGAGACTGTAGTCCAGTTTCATTCTTTTGCATGTGGCTTTCCAGTTTTCCCAGCACCATTTATTGAAGAGGCTTTCTTTTCTCCATTGTGTGTTGTTGGCCCCTTTATCAAAAATTATTTGACTATATATATGTGGTTTTATTTCTGGACTTTCTATTCTGTTCCATTGGTCTGAGTGTCTATTTTTCTGCCAATACCATGCTGTTTTGATTGTCGTGGCCCTATAATAGAGTTTGAAGTCAGGTACTATAATGCCCCCAGCTTCATTCTTTTTCTTTAGGATTGCTTTGGCTATTCGGGGTTTTTTATAGTTCCATATAAATCTGATGATTTTTTGCTCTATTTCTTTAAAAAATGTCATTGGAAGTTTGATGGGAATTGCATTAAATTTGTATATTGCTTTGGGTAATATAGCCATCTTGATTATATTTATTCTTCCTAGCCAAGAACAAGGTATATTCTTTCATCTCATTATATCTTTTTTGATTTCCCTTAACAATGGTTTATAGTTTTCATTATATAAGTCCTTTACATTCTTTGTTATGTTTATTCCTAAGTATTTTATTTTTTTTTTGCTGCAAAGGTGAAGGGGATTATTCTTTTGAGTTCGTTCTCAATTGTTTCATTGTTGGCATATAGAAAGGCTATTGACTTCTGTATGTTAATTTTGTATCCTGTGACCTTACTGTATTGGCTTATTGTTTCTAGTAGTCTTTTTGTGGATTCTGGGGGGTTTTCGATGTATAGGATCATATCATCTGCAAAAAGTGATACCTTTACTTCTTCTTTTCCGATATGGATGCCTTTTATTTCTTTGTCTTGTCTGATTGCTCTGGCTAGAACCTCTAGTACCACATTAAATAAGAGTGGAGAGAGTGGACAACCCTGTCTTGTTCCTGATTTAAGGGGGAAAGCCTTCAGTTTAGTGCCATTTAATATGATGTTAGCTGATGGTTTATCATATATGGCCTTTATCATGTTGAGATATTTTCCTTCTATACCCATTTTGTTGAGAGTCTTCAACATAAAATTGTGTTGTATTTTATCGAAAGCCTTTTCTGCATCTATTGATAAGATCATGTGGTTTTTGTTCTTTGTTTTGTTGATATGGTGTATTATGTTAACCGTTTTACGTATGTTGAACCATCCTTGAGATTCTGGGATGAATCCCACTTGATCATGATGTATTATTTTTTTAATATGTTGTTGTATTCGATTTGCTAGTATTTTGTTTAGTATTTTAGCATCTGTATTCATTAGAGATATTGATCTGTAGTTTTCTTTTTTTGTGCTATCCTTGCCTGGTTTTGGTATGAGGGTTATGTTGGCCTCATAAAATGTGTTTGGAAGTATTGCTTCTTCTTCAATTTTTTGGAAGACTTTTAGTAGAATAGGAACCAAGTCTTCTTTGAATGTTTGATAAAATTTGCTGGTATATCCGTCAGGGCCTGGACTTTTATTTTTGGGGAGGTTTCAATGGTTTTTTCTATTTCTTCTCTACTAATAGGTCTGTTTAGGCTTTCTGCTTCTTCTTGACTCAGTCTAGGAAGGTTGTATTGTTCTAGGAATGTATCCATTTCTTCTAGGTTGTTGAATTTAGTGGCATAAAGTTTTTCATAGTATTCTACAATAATTCTTTATATATCTACGGTGTCCGTGGTGATTTCTCCTCTTTTATTTTGGATTTTGTTTATATGAGTTCTTTCTCTTTTTTCCTTGGTAAGTCTTGCCAAGGGTTTGTCAATTTTGTTGATCTTTTCAAAGAACCAGCTCCTTGTTCTATTAATTTTTTCTATAGTTTTTCTGTTCTCTAATTCATTTATTCCTGCTCTGATTTTTATTATCTCCTTTCTTCGTCTGGATTTGGGTTTTCTTTGTTCTTCTTTTTCTAGTTCCTTAAGGTGGGAAGTTAAGTGTTTCACTTGGGCTCTCTCTTGTTTGTTCATATATGCCTGAAGTGATATGAACTTCCCTCTTATCACTGCTTTTGATGCATCCCATAGATTCTGATATGTCATATTGTCATTTTCATTAGTCTGTATATATCTTTTGATCTCTGCACTTATTTCTTCCTTGACCCGTTCATTTTTTAAAAGTATGTTGTTTAGTTTCCACATTTTTGTGGGATTTTTCTACTCTTTTTTGCAGTTGAATTCCAGTTTCAAGGCTTTATGATCAGAAAATATGCTTGGTACAACTTCGATTTTTTTGAATTTGCTGATGTTGTTTTTGAGGCCCAACATATGGTCAATTCTTGAGAATGATCCATGTACATTGGAGAAAAATGTATACTCAGTCACTTTGGGATGAAATGTCCTGTAGATGTCATCATATCCAGGTGCTCTAGTGTTTTGTTTAAGGCCACTATGTCTTTGTTGATTCTCTGTTTGGATGACCAATCTAGAGCCGTCAGCGGTGTATTGAGGTCTCCAAGTATGATTGTATTTTTGTCAGTTTTTTTTTTTAAATCAATAAGTAGCTGTCTTATATATTTTGGTGCTCCTTGGTTTGGTGCATATATATTAAGAATTGTTATGTCTTCTTGATTCAGTGTCCCCTTAGCCATTATGAAATGGCCATTTTTGTCTCTGAGTACTTTTTCTGTCTTGTAGTCAGCATTATCAGATATGAGTATTGCTACACCTGCTTTTTTTTGGATGTTATTTGCTTGGAATATTGTTTTCCATCCTTTCACTTTGAATTTGTTTTTATCCTTGTTACTTAGATGAGTTTCCTGTAGGCAGCACACAGTTGGATTTTCTTTTTTAATCCATTCTGCTACTCTGTGCCTTTTTATTGGTGAGTTTAATCCGTTTACATTTAGTGTAATTATTGACACTTGTGAGTTCCCTATTGCCATTTTATAGATTGCTTTCTGTTAGTTTTGTGTCTTGTTTGATCCTTCACTTTCGTTTTTCTATCTTTTGTTTTTATTTGGTTGTATTCCATACATCTTTCCTCTGTTGCTATCTCTTTTATCTCATGTGCTTCTGTGGTGATTTTTTCAATGGTGGTTACCTTTGAGTAATGAAATGGGTCCCTACCCTGTTCATTGTAGCGAACTATTTTGTGAGTACTTTTGCACTCCATAATCCTTTGCTACTGTTAATCTCCATCCTCTCCGCCTTTTCTTTTTGTTGTTGTCACAGTTTAAATTTGGTTTTATTGTGTTCTTCTTGGAGCTTTTACTTGTGGCTTTATTTTTTTTTGTTCTTTGTATCTGATTGGAGAACCCCCTTTAGTAATTCCTGGAGTGGGGGTTTTCTGATGATAAATTCCCTCATCTTTTCTGTATCTGTGAATGTTTTTATTTCTCCTTCATATTTGAAGGATAGCTTTGATGGATATAGTATTTGTGGCTGAAAGTTCCTCTCTTTCAGGACTTTAAATATTGGGGTCCACTCTCTTCTAGCTTGTAGAGTTTCTGCTGAGAAATCTGATGATAATCTAATGGGCCTTCCTTTATATGTTGTATTCTTCTTTTCCCTAGCTGCCTTGAGAATTTTTTCTTTGCTGTTGGTTTGTGTCAATTTCATTATGATATGCCTTGTAGTAGGTTTGTTGGGGTTAAGAAAACTCGGAGTTCTGTTTGCTTCTTGAACTTGAAGCTTTAGTTCTTTCCACAGGCTTGGGAAGTTCTCATTTATTATTTGTTTGAGTATGTTCTCCATTCCATTTTCTCTCTCTTCTCCCTCTGATATACCTATTATTCTTATGTTATTCTTTTTGATGGAGTCAGATAATTCTTGTAGGGCTTTCTCATTTTTTTTAAATTTTTGAGTCTCTTTCTTCTTCTCTATGTTGTGCCTCAAGTTGCTTGTCTTCTATTTCACTAATCCTCTCTTCTATCTGACCTGTTCTATTAGCTAAGCTTGTTACTTCGTTTTTCAGCTCGTGAATTGAGTTTTTTATCTCTGTTTGATTTGTTTTTATAGTTTCAATTTCCTTGGACATATATTCTTTGTGTTCATTGAGTTGTTTTCTGAGCTCCCTAAATTGCCTTTCTGTGTTTTCTTGTATATCTCGGAGGATTTTTAGGATTTCTATCGAATTCTCTGTCATTTAGCTCCAAGGTTTCCAATATATTAAATTTTTTCTCCATAGATTTTTCCTCATCTAGCTGTGTTACCTCTCTTTCTTTTGTATCCATGATATTCGATTTTCTCTTTTTTAATGGCATCTGAGGGTGGTTTTGTTGATAGTATTAATGAGATTTAATAAAGAATAAAAAGTTAAAAAAATAAAAAATCAAAAAGAGTTGTTTTTTTAAAATAAAAATTAATAATGAAATAAAGAAAAATAAAATAAAATAAAATTTTTAAAAAAGGAAATTATTCCCCCCCCTCCTTTTTTCCTCTCCTCTCCTCTCCCCTCTTTCTTGAGAAAATCTTGTGGTGAACTGTGAATTATAACAAACAATGCCTGTAATGGAGGGCCTGAATTGGGGAAAAGTAATAAAGGGGCAAAAAAAAAGAAAAAAAAAGAAAAAAGAAGGGGGTATGGACCCACAAAAAGCAAATAAGGAAAAAATTTGGGTCAAGAATAAAATGATTTGCTTTTAGGTGTTGGTTGTCTAAGAGTTATGATGAGAGGAATAAGAGGAAAACAGAAAAATGGGGGGACAAATTAAAAAATTACTATTTTATTTAGTGGAACAAGAACTAGATAAAATGGAGAGCCAGGGATGGGAGCACTGCTAGTGAGTTAAAAAGGTGAAGTAAAAAAACCCCAAAATGCCACAAACATAAGTTTGAGTCCCAGATAAGATATTTTGTTTGTTATTGAGGTTTGAATGAGAGGAGATGTAAAGGAGAAAGGAAGAAACTAATATAGAGGGAGAAAAGAAAGAGAGAGTGAGAAAAAAAGAGGGAACCACTAAAAGAAGAAAAAAGAAAAAAGAGGAGAGAGAGAGAGAGAGAGTTAAGGGTTTTGGAGTGCAACCCTCATAGAGAGAAAGGAAGAGGAGAGAAAAGATAATGGGAGATGTAACACTTATGGGTAGTGTAGTCCAAGGAGAGGACAGAGTAAGACCGGCAGAGAGTTAATCGGCCAAATTGGAGGAGGAAAAAAAATATCAAGAATGAAGATAAGGGAAACAAATGAACAAATATAATAAAATGGGATAGGTTATAAAGTCTGCAGATTATTCTTGATTTTGAGAGGTTATCTTCTTGCTTTTTCTTTTCTCTCCCTCTTCCTGGTCGGTGACTCTGTACCCTGGGTTCTGCCCCTTTGGCACGCTCAGGTAGAGGTTTGCAGTTGATAAGTTCTATGGCGATGTCATGTATTGTGCTTTAGTCTCATTGGCAGTCGAGGCTCATTAGCATTTATAGGCTCCGACAGTGAGAGAGTCCGTGTTCCTGGAGCCTTTCTCCTAGTCTTTCCTTCCTCAATTACTAGCCTGATAATCCAGCTATGGGGTTTCTGCTGCCTCTGCCTGGATAGTAAGAGGCTCAAAGAGCTGGAAACTCCCCACTCTATTTCCACTCAGCACAGGGCTCTGGGTAAGGATCAGTCAGTCAGAGCTGCTAGCATAATCAGGCGGGGTTTCCGCCCACTCAAAGACCTCTGGCTCTGCCACTCTGTCTGGTAACACAGGCAGGTGCCCACTTCCGGGGCGCTTGGAGGAAACTCTCGCTCAATATCTGCGTGCGCAGACCAGGATATCCGGCCAGCAGTCTCACGCTCTGAGTGAAACCCCCAACCGCATGGAAAAGTTGTCGCGTTGGAATTGGCTCTTGCTCTGTCCCTGTGCGCGGCTTTTGCAAGGTGCTGGGGCGGCCCGAGATTCCGCTTTGGCCCACACAAAGGCCCCTGACTCTGCCCCTCTGTGCAAAAACACGGGCGCGCACTGCCGAGGCACTCGGAGGAATCTCTCGCTCACTATCTGCGCGCGCAGACCAGGATATGAGGCCGGCCGTGTTTCCCTCTGAGTGCAACCCCCACCAGCACGGAAAATTTCCACCGTTGGAATTAGTTCTCGCTCACTCCCGTGCGTGGCTTTCCCAGGGCGCTGGGGCTACCCAGAGATTCTGCTTTCGGCCCACAGAAAGGCCTCTCTGACTCTGCCTCTCTGTGTGGTAACACGGGCACCCACTCCTGGGGCTTAGGAAGAAATCTCTCGCCCACTAACTGCGCGTGAACCGACCAGGAGATCGGGTAAAATGGCTGCCCCGCTTGTCTTTCTTTGTTTGGGTTTGGCGCGAGTGTTAGCTTGTATTGCCCGGGTTGCCACAGGATCAGTTTTTCCTTGGCTTGGATCTCCGTGCCACAGCCTGGTTTGGCCGTTTGTGCCGCGGCCTGGCTCTATTCACCCCCTTTGCCCGCCTCAATTTCTATATTCACAGTTACCAGAGAAAGCCGCCCTGTTTAGGTTAGTGAGGAAGGCGGAGCATTTCTTTTTGTTTTGTTTTTTTTTGTTTGTTTGTTTGTTTTTTTTCTGAAGCTGGAAACAGGGAGAGACAGTCAGACAGACTCTTGCATGTGCCCGACCGGGATCCACCCGGCACGCCCACCATGGGGCGACGCTCTGCCCACCAGGGGCGATGCTCTGCCCATCCTGGGCATCGCCACATTGTGACCAGAGCCACTCTAGCGCCTGAGGCAGAGGCCACAGAGCCATCCCCAGCGCCCGGGCCATCTTTGCTCCAATGGAGCCTTAGCTGCGGGAGGGGAAGAGAGAGACAGAGAGAAAGGCGTGGCGGAGGGGTGGAGAAGCAAATGGGCACTTCTCCTGTGTGCCCTGGCCGGGAATCGAACCTGGGGGCGGAGCATTTCTTACTCCCTTTTTCCTTCAGGGTTTGGTTATATATTTAGCCAATTTTTCACTCGACCATACCTTCGGGTGTATTGCGAAGCATCTGGAGGCTCCAAGTATAGGTTTTTCGGTTTCTGGTTGAAGATCTTGTTGAGTTTTGGGGGAGATTTATCGGTATCACTTCCTACCCCGCCATTACTCTCTCTTTCTAGTTCTTAAGCTGCTCTGGATTCATGTTTGAGTGTTAGATTCCCTCCAAGTCTCCCATCACTAATCATTGAGAATCTTTTTAATACTATCTAATTACCCAAAAGATAATATTACAAACAAACAAAGTGTTTAAGGCTTGTGTCCTGCAAATACTCAAAACTGGCAGATTTTGAACTAGATCCAACATAAGAACAAAGACTAGATCCAAAATAAGAACACAGCCCTTGAAACAATATATGCACTTAATAAATGTAAATGCACTCTGGCCTTTTCAATTCAATTTCATTATAGCCTGCTCCATAGATGCCATAATCTACTTCCAAACAGGTTTGCAACCTGCAGCTAGAAAAATCACTGATAAATCATTCTACTCCATTACTCTCAAAAGATACCGGTCTTACTTCTCCCAGGAAGAAATACAAATGGCCAACAGATATATGAAAAGATACTCATCTTCATTAGTTATTAGAGAAATGCAAATCAAAACTGCAATGAGATACCACCTCACACCTGTTAGATTAGCTGTTATTAACAAGACAGGTAATAGAAAATGTTGGAGAGGCTGTGGAGAAAAAGGAACCCTCATACACTGTTGGTGGTAATGTAAAGTAGTACAACCATTATGGAAGAAAGTATGGTGGTTCCTCAAAAAACTGAAAATAGAACTACCTTATGACCCAGCAATCCCTCTACTGGGTATATACCCCCAAAACTCAGAAACATTGATACGTAAAGACACATGCAGCCCCATGTTCATTGCAGCATTGTTCACAGTGGCCAGGACATGGAAACAACCAAAAAGCCCATCAATAGATGGCTGGATAAAGAAGATGTGGCACATATACACTATGGAATACTACTCAGCCATAAGAAATGATGACATCGGATCATTTACAGCAAAATGGTGGGATCTTGATAACGTTATACGAAGTGAAATAAGTAAATCAGAAAAAAACAGGAACTGCATTATTCCTTACATAGGTGGGACATAAAAGTGAAACTAAGAGACATTGATAAGAGTGTGGTGGTTACAGGGGAGGGGGGAGAGGGAAAGGGAAAGAAGGAGGGGGAGGGGCACAAGAAAACTAGATAGAAGTTGACAGAGGACAATCTGACTTTGGGTGATGGGTATGCAACATAATTGACCTCAAGATAACCTGGACTTGTTATCTTTGAATATATGTATCCTGATTTATTGATGTTGCCCCATTGAAAAAATAAAATTATTATTAAAAAAAAAAAAAAAGATACCGGTCTTCTCAGAAAGGAAAGAGACACTGTCACTGTTGCAAACAATAAAATATTGCCGCGGACCAGTGTGGCTCCAAATAAGGGTGCAGAATTAAGGAAACACACTTGTCAAAACAAAAACAATGGGACCGGGAGGACTCTTCAAACTGCCTGGCAGTATCCGAGTGCCCCATAGCCCCAGTTTGCTTTATTATATAGCCATATGCAAATCAAGGACCCCGATACAAAGTTGCACATCCAAGGCTAAGACAGGAACTCTCCCAAGGCATAAAACAGGATGCATTAGTGAAATTTACCAACATCCGAAAACAAACAGTCAGAGGAAGGGCATATATATTGTTTCCAGCAGCCTAAGGAAACAAGTGGAGTGGGTACAAATACTTAGCATCATAGCCAAATATGGAGATGGAGGGGGGAGAACTTAGCCTTTTGCTAAGCTTCGAAATCTACAATGGCTTTTTGCCATTTATGGTCCACAACAAAATATTAAGGACAGGAAGGCAGACATTCACAACCTTTAGGTTTTCTGTACAAGTAGACTATACAATCATTTTGAATAAATCACTGCTCAATTACTTCAGTTTTTAATAAAGCACCCATCTGCCTCTCCACCCTTCCTCCTCTCCTTCCTCTCTACCTCTCTCTTGCCCTCCCACAGCCAAGGCTCCATTGGAGCAAAGTTGGCCCGGGAGCTGAGGATGGCTCCATGGTCTCCGCCTCAGGTGCTAGTATGGCTCTAGTTGCAACGGAGCAATGGCCCAGATGGGCAGAGCATCACCCCCAGGTGGGCTTGCCAGGTGGATCCCGGTCGGGCGCATGCGGGAGTCTGTCTCACTGCCTCCCTGCTTCTAACTTCGGAAAAATACAAAAAAAAATATTATGATTAAAAGAAAAAGAGAAGATAATCTGTAGGCTTTGGGATATGAGTAGAAGTGCTAAAGGCTTGCTATAATAGCTTCATCCATTTGCTACTGTCACCGTATATTTGTCCCTCTTTATTCCCTTCCCCCCAACACCCACTACTTCAACCCCCTCTATGGAGAATTGGATCAAGAGGATGTGGTACATATGTATATACAGTGGAATACTACTCAGCCATAAGAAATGATGACATATATTGTCATTTACAACATCATGGATAGACCTTGAGAACATTATACTGAGTGAAATAAGTAAACCAGAAAAAGCTCAGAACTATATGATTTCACACATAGGTGGGATACAAAATTGAGACTCATGGACATAGATAAAAGTGAAGTGGTTAGTGGGGGAAGGGGTTAGAATGGTGGGTGCTGGGGGAGGGGAGTAAAGAGGGACAAATCTGTGGTGACGAAAAATAATTTGACTTTGGGTGATGGGCACACAACACAATCAACAGTTCATATGCTATAAAATGTTTACCAGAAACTTAAGTACTCTTATTGATCAATGTCATTCCATTAAATTTAATTTTCTAAATAAAATTTT
Source organism: Saccopteryx leptura (assembly GCF_036850995.1). Lineage (NCBI taxonomy): Eukaryota > Metazoa > Chordata > Mammalia > Chiroptera > Emballonuridae > Saccopteryx > Saccopteryx leptura. Next base: position 204,308,347 of record NC_089503.1, on the reverse strand, counting down.
TTAATAAATTAACTTAAAAATAACTTCTAAATTTAATCAAAGATGCCTTACACTGCCACCATGATTTGTAACCATAGTGCCTTTTGTAAGTCAGCATTTCTTTACACCAGCTCTCTTTTTAGACAGAGAAGTTACTTGATAAGTCACATTTACCAGCACTAATGATTAAATGGAACAGCATAAACTAGAAGTGAACACCATTTTATTTACAGCTTATTTTATAGCAGTATTTTATTAAAGTATACTTTACACATAGTAAAATCACAAATCTTAAATACAGCTTGAGGAATGTTGACAAATGTATACAGGTATATACATACTGTCATCCAGATCAAAATACAAAACATTTCAACCACCGCCAAAATTTCCTCATGCCCCTGTTCCAGGCCCTTTGAATCCTCTGCCCCTACACAAAGCAGCTGTGGTTCTCATTCAAGATAGCCTAGTTTAGCCTAGAATTAACCTTCATAGAAAAAGAATTATACAGTATGTTGTATCTGGTTTATTTTTCTCAGTGTAATGCTTAGGAGATTCTTCTAGGTTGTTGCACGTTATCAACAGGCCATTCTTTTTTATGATAGTACTCCATTGTCTGTCAGTTTATCCCTTCTCCTGTAGATAGAAATTCGATTGTTTCCAGTTTGGTACTGTTATAAATAAAGCTCTATGACCATTCATTTCTTGATTTTGTGTGTGTGTGTGTGAGTGTGTGTGTAAAACTGCTGAATCATATGGTTGGTATGTATTTAACTTGACTAGAAATTGGCAAATGGTTCCCAAGAGGTAGTACCATTTTACATCCCTACTCACAGTGTAGGAAAATTAAATTTACTCCACAGTCTCATTAATTTTGGGCATTTTCAGTTTTGTTTTTCCAATTTTAGCCAGTTAGCCACTGTGTATATTTTGTAGTTTTAGTCACTCAGTGGTATCTTGCTGTGGTTTTAATTCACACTTTTTTCAATGGTAAGTGAGGTTGAGAGCCTTTCTATAGATTTACTGGCCTTTTGTATATTTTTCTCTGCAAAGTGTCTGTTCAGTTCTTTTGCTCTTTAACTGGCTTCTCTTTTATTACTGATTTTCAGTTCTTTATACATTCTGAGTACGAATCCTCCATCAGATGTGTGTATTTTGAGTATTTTATCCCTGTGACTTGATTTTTCACATTCTTACTGGAGACTTTGGGAGAGAAGCTTTTAATTTTGATGAAGCCCAGTTTATATATTTTTTTCTATTTTAGTGAGTGCTTTTTGTGTCCTATTTGAAATTTGTCTCCTCCAGATTGTAAATATTTTCTTCTGGAATTTCTTAATTTTTCTGTAGGATGTTAGGTAGAGGTCACATTTCTTTCTTTCTTTCTTTCTTTCTTTCTTTCTTTTCATGTTTTTCCAATTATTCCAACACCATTTGTTAAAAAGACTATCCTGTTCCTTTTAAATACACTGGCACCTTTGTCAAAAATCAACTGACTCTATGTAGTTCTCTTTCTGGTTTCTCTATCCTGTTCCGTCATTATATTTGACTAAATCTGTGCCAAGGTCATACTGTCTCACTACTGCTGCTCAATAATGTCTTGATTGAGGTAGCATAAGTCCTCCAACTTGATTCTGGTTCAAAATTGTTTTGGCCTAGGCCTTTTGCATTTCCACAAAAAATCTGAATCAGCTTGTCAAGTTCCACCCAAAAAACCTCCTAGGATTTTTAACTGGGATTGCACTGATTCTACAGACCACGTTGGGGAAACAAATCAGACAGTTGATTCTCTCCTGTATAGGTAAGTAATCCAGACGGATTCCTCTTCTGAGCTGTTTGGAACCAAGGCTGTGTTCTCTTTGTATTCAGCTAACCCTGGGTTGGCTCCTCTTTGGCGCAATGTAGCTAATGTGTTAACTCAGGGATTCATTCTGCAACTCAGGTAAAGGAGGTGGGAGAGCCAAGGACAACAGATGTATGGCTGCCCAGTCTTCCATCTTTTTTTTTTCTTGTGGGAGAGACAGAGAGAGTCAGAGAGAGGGACAGACAGACAAGAAGGGAGAAAAATGAGAAACATGAATTCTTCATTGTGGTTCCTTAGTTGTTCATTGATTGCTTTCTCATATGTGCCTTGACCATGGGCCTTCAGCAGACTGAGAGACCCCTTGCTCCAGCCAGCGACCTTGGGCTCAAGCCGGTGAGCTTTGCTCAAACCAAATGATCTCATGCTCAATCTGGTGACCTCAGGGTCTCGAACCTGGGTCCTGCACATCCCAGTCTGACACTCTATGCACTGCACCACCGCCTGGTCAGGCCCAGTCTTCCATCTTTAAAGCATCTTTTCTTGAGATCCCCACTGAACACTATATACTTAAATCTCAGGATATGAACTGTTTTATAGGGCCGTTTCTATCGGCAAAGGAATCTCAGAAAATACAATTGTTGAGCACATCCCTAAAAATGAAAGTTCTGTCAGTAAGGAAGAGGAGAAAGTATGTTAGTGGGTAGGCAATTAAATATCTGTAAGTAACAAAGGTGCTTCTGCAACCCTGCTAATCTCTGAACTGAGAATGCTAGAGCAGGGCCAGGTGTGGTGGAGAGGTTCACGGATAATCTATTTGATGACTTCAAGTTCTCTTCTAACAGGAAATTTCAAAGTTGTAGACCAGGAATTTTGATGTTCGCAAAATAAAATGAGTACAATTCACACATTGTTTAATAGCATTAAGAAAAATGGTATTTCTTTATAAATAAAAGCAGAAGCTGTTACCCAAACTCCATCCTTTCTACAAAGTAAAAATAGTCACAGGACAGGAAAAACAGCAGGTTAAATAACACATGTATCTTAATGATACCTTTACAGATGTGGCTCTCCTGTTCAACTGAAATAGGTTATTGTTTTCTACCCGTTTTAAGAGTGGGCGAAAGATTCTGAGTAAAGAAATAATGTAAATTACAGGGAGTTCAAAAATCTGCAAAAAAAGGCATTCCTGTCTCAGGCTGGCTGAGGGTTAGGGAAGTGGGAAGGGAAATCACAGTTTGATTGACAGAGGCAGGGATATTCGGGGTAAGGGTGATGCAAAGCTCATAAAAGAACTCACTGACATTAAATGACTTTGAGAAAATGTTTCACTCTTTAGATACAATCATCAACAAGCTTTCCATTTCCTTAATTTATACACAATTTTCCAGAGATATACATTATGAAAACATTTATCATGGCAAGGTTGTCATGGTATCTTGAAAGAGATTATACTTGGTATTGATTTATCTTAAAAGGCATAGAGAAGAAATGATTATATGGTCATCTGCTATATTCTTATACACCACGTTTCTCTGTTAGCCACAGGTCAGATTCTGGTTGTTTCCATTCTTCTCCATGCACTGTGTTAAAATTGAAAGGCTTGAAGTATTCCAGACGATGGCTAAATGCAAAGAAAAAGAAGGTGGGGATTGAAATGAATTATGCATTTGTGAAATAGTTGTCCTGAAGGGCTATTTATTCTGTCACAACTGTGATCGGACAACATTTTATTTTAAGAATACGAAAGGTAAGATCTATTCTGTATGTATAACTGTCTCGAGTTAGCTCTCCAACAGGCATTTTGAAAACATTCACCCACATCCCAAAGCACCCCTTCTAAATTCTTACAAATAGCTGCCTCACAGCTGAGAGAAATAAAAATCAACCATCAAAACCTGAGTCATTCCATCTAGCCATAAACAAAATTGTATCATAAAGATGATTTTAAATTTCAACTTTGATATGGTTTATATCAGTCACCTAAGCAATTGTTTTAAAAAGTTCCAGCTCCACAGATCAGAGCAGTGGTTTTCAACCAACGGTCTGCACACAGGTGCTGGTCCTCCAGAAATTTCTTGAGGCTCTGTGACAGTGAAAACCACTGAATTACAGGATAGATCCCTTTGCCAAAGCAAAGGAGGTTACAAGAGTGTTTGAGGGTTAATAGCGGTTCTTTCCTTCCTGGGAACACCATGTAACCATTAGGGAAATTCTTACTGTGGCTTAACGAGAGAAAGGTTGGACTACATACTGCATGGAACTCGAACTCGGCTCTGCAGATGCTCACTCTGCCTCGGCCCTAACCTGGCCAGTGGCAGAATCATACTTCTAGCTGGGCTAAGCCTCTGATAAAGTATCAATCAAGGGGCTGAAATGGGGATTATTAGGTAGTGAAGAGCCAGAGAAACAAGCCATCCGGAGATGAGAGCCCTGAGTCACTGGCATCTAGACTTCGGTCCCATTCTGCTCCCCTGGCCATTCTGATGCAGGTGGGGCCCCAACTGTCATTCCCGAGGAAGAGGTTAAAGAACTGACAGCGCAGGGTAAGAGAGAAGAAGAGAGAAAGAGGTTAGTCAGAAAGGGCCGGGATTGGGGAGTGAAGCAGAGGGAAGAGGGGAAGGGGGTCAGGCAGAAAGCAGGCAGAGGTGAGAGACAGGAAGGCAAGGCGGAGAAAGGGCTCGGCAAGAAGGAGAAGGCAGACAGGGAGCGGAGGGACCACCCCGCCCACCTGGCGCACAGAGGCAGGACGGTGAGTCTGTCCTGGTGCGCAGCCCACAGGGGCATCTCAGGGAAGCTCTTCTGATCACACAGACTGAGCAGATGGCCCTGGCCACACAGAGAGCACGTGGGGACCTGCAGAGCAGAGGCCAGCTTGCCCCAAGACAGCGGCCAGCTTTCCTCCTGCCGGGAGCAGAGCTGGCTGAAGCGCATGGAGCATTCATAGGGCTGGCCAGGAGCTCGATCTCCTCAGCTGACAACTCCAAACGGGTAAGACTCAAACTGGGCAGGCATAGGAGCTGCCAGGGCTCACATGCCTGCTGCCCCACAGGGGCCTGGGCTCTGGTGATAAGTCCGCAGGCATAGCTTCTGGGGTCCCCACACGGAACATGATTGCTAATGGTGGGATCCCAAGCCATGCTGTCCCCATCACGTATTTATAGTTTATTCCTAATGCTACCGGTCTGGGTACAATTTACCAATTAAGTGTCATTTTTCTCATAAATCGTGTTGCCTAGAAACCTAGGTGACACGTTTATCCTTGAGTTTACCACGGGAAGCATGCTAGATAGTGAACTAAAGGTCAGATTCCCAGGCAGCAAGGGGAAGGATTTATTACCCCTCTGTTCACACCAGGAATCTGGATGCCTCTCTCTGGCCACGTAGCTCCAAAAGGGATCATAAATGAATCTGCAGCACTACATCTATGCCAGCAGTTGCAATAGTCACCAAGCGAGACTTCTCACACTGCGATGGAAACGCAAGTTCTGGGCGTACAGCAGGGAGGGAGACCGAGTCTGTCCACACTCAGTCTGGCGAGGATGTGCAGAGGACCAGCAGGGAACACAGCACCCCCTTGGGTGCTTGGACGCATATGTCTCCTTTGACTGAAAAATGGTATTGTTGCTCTACCAAGAATGAATTTCCCAAAAAAACCCACACAGTTGGAAGGTCCTCATTTTCTTTCCACTTACAAATCAGGTTTCTGTCCCGGCTGCCGCTCACTCTGAGGCACAGGGTACAGAGCTTCATAGCTCCTTTTATTTTTCAATCCGTGAATTGCAAATAAATTGAGTTTTGTCACATTTGGTGGAAAATAACTCCAAGGAAGATACGCTCGGCCCTCCCATTTTGTCTCTCCTCTGGACACTTCGAAAGACAGAGCAAGCTCTCGCTGCAGAAACAACGGGAGAAATAGAAAAGGCAAATGCAGACTTATACTTTAAACATATGTATTAGATAACAGATATACATCTATCTTCTATATGGAAAAATTTTGTAACATATTCTTATTTACTTACTTTCCACACATTTCTTCTTCCAGATAATAAAAGCACCAGATGCTGTCCGTGGCTATCAAAATTTAAATTCCTCATGAGTGTTTGAAAGAAACAAACAGTATTTTCTCTGCTAATCTTCATATCTGCAATGTGTATATTTGTAACTGAATTTCCAGATAATTAAAAGATGAATGACAAATATTGGGCTATTAGAGGAAGAGCCAGTGTGTTCAGTGACTGAGAAATGACATCTTTGAGTTTATCATTCTGAAGACAATTATAGTCAAAAGCTACACATGTTCAGATTGCTTTTTATATTCTTATAATACAAAATTATAGAAAAGACTTCAGTTGGTTAGACAACGCAAAGTATGCAAAGGGGCGGGGATACCATGGTGCTTGGAGTTTATAATAAAACCAGTTTCGAAACTAAAGCACCCTAAGGGAAGCTGGCACCATCTTCCAGGTCTGAACCCAACAACTTCACTGAAGGTTATTTCTATAAGAGAACCATCTTGAAGCTCATTAGGCAGACAGAAAATACAAAATACAGGTTGTCTAAAACCCTATTCGTCTGCCTTCTGTGTTTTCCTGCTTTCCACCATTAGTTCAGACACCAATGTCACATTTTCAAAGAGAAACACAATACTTCTTTGAAAGGAAACTCAAATAAGAGAGCATAATTGAGATGAGCCAGGTCGATGAGAATCAAAGACTTTCAAGTAGTTTACATGAAACAAATGTATTGTCTCTGGAAAAGACTTTATCTAAACACTTCTGTGCAGACAGTCTACTGTGAGCTTCTCAGGGCGGGTTTCCCTCTAACAGATGGCAAGTGTTCTCCCCCTCTACTTATTTTTATGGTTATTATGCAAGCTTAAGAATATCCTAGGAGAAGTGAAAGTTCTTGTAAATTAAAACAACAATATTCTCCCCGTTACTTTCCTAGAGATTAATTAACTGCACAGGAGTTGATTGCCTGGAGCAAAATCATGATTCTTGATTACTGTCTGTCCTGATGTATAAGAAACCAAACTAGTGACATCACGGAAATGGCGCCGTGAGCAGCGCGTCCGACAGATCTCCCCAAAATCACAACAAATTTATCAACTAGAAACAGGAAAATTTATCCTCGGAGCATTCCGGAGTTCCACAAAAACTGAAAGCGAAAGGACTGTTATCATTTGAATCTGAGAGACGAGGGTGTGGAGGAAGCTACCGCAGGGACGTTCATTCAAGCCGCGAGGAAGTGCGCCTGTGGTGAGTCAGCCTACACTCGGGAGCCGCGAGCAGCAGCCGCGAGCAGCAGCCGCAGGCGCGCGCCCGGTTCGGTTGCAGAGCGAGCACTGCCCACACTCCGGAGCGGCGAGCAGCCGCTGGCGCGCCGGGTCCGGTTGCAGAGCGAGCACCGCTAACGTTCCCAGCGGCCCGCGCACTGCGAGTGAGAGTCGCCAGCCACCGGTGCCCGGAGCACCCCATTCGCGCGTGTACCCTGGGCATTCCACGCGCCCAGAGCGCCCTGCTGGCCCGCACACCCAGGGTGCCCCATCATCCTGCGCCCGGTGCGCCCCAGCCGCCAGCAGCGGGGGGAGCGGGAGAGGCCCCAGGGCGGTATTCCCTACTTGGGAGATTCTCTGCGTGGGCGGGGCACCTCACCCAGCCATTCAAGCTAACAATCAAGCATTGGGGGAGGGGCGCGCACAGGCAGCCTGAAATATCTTCGGGAGCACAGCTGCGACCCAATCACTGAAATTAGCTTAACCCGTGAAATCTGCGCACCCTCGGTTCTAATTGATAAGATCTCTCTCAGTTCAGCGACCCAAGACAAGAGGCGTGATATTTTTTAGTGCCTCTCGCTAAAGGGACGGGGGCAACTTCTGACTGATAGAGCCTCCATATTCAGGGATAAACGCTAACAAGAAGGACTTGGAAGATAATAAGATCTATACTACACTAGTCGCAAGCAGAGACTACTGCCTCTTCTTCCCAGCCAAAACAGGCTACAAAGTGTGGAAAGCCTGGGTTGAGAGGTCCAACTGAATGCTAGGCGCTGAACAGTCACCTTGACAACAATTGACTCCCACCCCCGCCTGACTACACTGGAGGCCCTGACTGCCAGAGCCTTTCCCAAAGCCTTGCACTGAGTGGGGATAGAGTGGGGATTTCCCAGCTCTTTGAGCCTCTTACTCCCCAGGCAGAAGCAGTTGCAGCCTTATAGCTGGATCACCAGGCTGCTAATTCAGGAAGGGGGGACTAGGAGAGAGAATCCAGGAAAGCAAACTCTCTCATCGTTGGACCCTGCAAACGCCAACAAGCCTTGACTACCAGCAAGACTAAAGCCAATTATATGACATTGCCATAGAATCCCATCAACTGCAAATCCCTACCTAAGTGTGACACAGGGGCAGAGCCTGGGGTAGAGTCACTGACCAGGAAGAGGGAGAGAAAAGAAAAAGGAAGAAGTTAACATCTCAAAATCAAGAAAAATCCACAGACTTTACAACTTGTTCCACTAATTTTTTTTGTTGTTGTTGTTGTTTGTTTCTTCTATCTTATTGCCTTTATTTCCTCCACATCGGTCCTTCTATTCTCTGCCCATCTTATGCTTCCCTTTTCTTGAACTACACTACCCATAAGTGTTACATTTTATTTCTCTTCTTCATCCTCACCCTCCTTTAAGGTTATACTCCAAAACACTTAACTCTCACTCTCTCCTCTTTTGTTTTATTTTGTTTTGCTTTATCTTGTTTTTTTCTCTTCCTTTTTTATTTCTTCCTTCGTTTTTCTCTTTTTCTTATTTTTTCCTTTCTATTCGTTTTTTCTTTTCTCGTTTTACTTTCATCCCATTTAATCCTCAATCACGAACAAATTAGTTAATTTGGGACTCAAGGCTTTTTTTGGCTTTATTTTTCTTTTTCGCTTATGTTTTTGTTTTTTTCTTGTTTGTTTATTTTTGTGGCATTTTGGGTCCTCCCAACCCAAGGTAACCATTGTATTTAGTCTTCGCTCCACTTAATATTACAGATTTTTACTTATCATTTTTATTTTTTTCTTCTTTATTATTCTTTTTTTTGTCCTTTTTTCTGGTTCCCTCTTATCCCTCTCATTATATCTCTTAGTTGACCATCACTCACAAGCAAATCATCTTATGCTTGTTTAAGATTTTCTTCTTTTTTTTTTTTTTTTTGCATTTAGTAGGTCCCTACTCCCCTTTTTTTGCCCCTTGAACTCTTCACCCCAAATCAGGCCCTCCATTATAGGCACGATATTTCCCTGAGGAGGGGAGAGGAGGGAAAGAGAAGAAAGAAAAAAGGGGGAAATAATAAATTATTACTGTTTTTTTTTGTGGGGTGTTTTACCTTTTTTTTTTTTTTTACTTTTTACTTTTTATTAATTCTAATTAGTGCTATCAACAAGACCACCCTCAGATGCCAATAAGAAAGAGGAAATCAAATATTATGGATACAAAAGAAAGAGAGGTAACACAAATAGATGTGGAAAAATCTATGGAGAAAAGACTTAACATATTGGAAGCCTTGGAGCTAAATGACAGAGAATTTAAAATAGAAATCTTAAAAATACTCAGAGATATACAAGAAAACACAGAAAGGCAATATAGGGAGATCAGAAAACAACTCAATGAACACAAAGAATATATTACCAAGGAAATTGAAACTATAAAAACAAATCAAACAGAAATGAAAAACTCAATTCACGAGCTGAAAAACGAGGTAACAAGCTTAGCTAGCAGAACAGCCCAGATTGAAGATAGGATTAGTGAAATAGAAGACAAACAACTTGAGGCACAACAGAGAGAAGAAGAAAGAGACTCAAAAATAATAAAAAACGAGAAAGCCCTACAGGAATTGTCTGACTCCATCAGAAAGAATAACATAAGAATAATAGGTATATCAGAGGGAGAAGAGAAAGAAAATGGAATGGAGAATATACTCAAAAAAATAATAGACGAGAACTTCCCAAGCCTGTGGAAAGAACTAAAGCCTCAAATTCAAGAAGCAAACAGAACACCGAGTTTTCTTAACCACAACAAACCCACTCCAAGGCACATCATAATAAAGATGACACAAACCAATGACAAAGAAAAAATTCTCAAGGCAGCCAGGGAAAAGAAGAGTACAACATATAAAGGAAGGCCTATTAGATTATCATCAGATTTCTCAGCAGAAACTCTACAAGCTAGAAGAGAGTGGACCCCAATATTTAAAGCCCTGAAAGAGAGGAACTTTCAGCCACGAATACTATACCCATCAAAGCTATCCTTCAAGTATGAAGGAGATATAAAAACATTCACAAATTCAGAAAAGATGAGAGAATTTATCAACAGAAAGCCCCCACTCCAGGAAATATTAAAGGGGGTTTTCCAACCAGATTCAAAGAACAAAAGAAAACATAACCACAAGTAACAGCTCCACCAAGAACACAATAAAACCAAACTTAAACTGTGACAACAAAGGAAAAAAAGGGGAGAGAGGACGGAGATTAACAGTAGCAAAGGACGATGAAGTGCAGAAATACTTATAAGATAGGGTACTATAATGAATATGGTAGGTACCCTTTTCACTACTTAATGGTAACCACCCTAGAAAAAACCACCACAAAAACACTTGACTTAAAAAAGGTAGCAACAGAGGAAAGAAGTATGGAACACAAACAAACAAAAACAAATGATAGAAAAACAAAAGAGAAGAATCAAACTAGATACAAAACTAACAGAAAGCAATTTATAAAATGGCAGTAGGGAACCCACAAGTGTCAATAATTACACTAAATGTAAATGGATTAAACTTACCAATAAAAAGACACAGAGTAGCAGAATGGATTAAAAAAGAAAATCCAACTATACGCTGCCTAAAAGAAACTCATCTAAGCAACAAGGATAAAAACAAATTCAAAGTGAAAGGATGGAAAACAATACTCCAAGCAAACAACACCCAAAAAAAAGCAGGTGTAGCAATACTCATATCTGATAATGCTGACTACAAGACAGAAAAAGTACTCAGAGACAAAAATGGTCATTTCATAATGATTAAGGGGACACTGAATCAAGAAGACATAACAATCCTTAATATATATGCACCAAACCAAGGAGCACCAAAATATATAAGACAGCTACTTATTGACCTTAAAACAAAAACTAACAAAAATACAATCATACTTGGAGACCTCAATACTCCGCTGACGGCTCTAGATCGGTCATCCAAACAGAGAATCAATAAAGAGATAGTGGCCTTAAACGAAATACTAGAACACCTGGATATGATAGACATCTACAGGACACTTCATCCCAAAGCGACAGAGTATACATTTTTCTCTAGTGTACATGGAACATTCTCAAGAATTGACCATATGTTGGGCCACAAAGACAATATCAGCAAATTTAGAAAAATTGAAATTGTACCAAGCATATTTTCTGATCATAAAGCCTTGAAACTAGAATTCAACTGCAAAAAAGAGGGGGAAAACCCCACAAAAATGTGGAAACTAAACAACATACTTCTAAAAAATGAATGGGTCAAAGAAGAAGTAAGCGCAGAGATCAAAAGATATATACAGACAAATGAAAATGAAAATACGACATATCAGAATCTCTGGGATGCAGCAAAAGCAGTAATAAGAGGAAAGTTCATATCACTTCAGGCCTATATGAACAAACAAGAGAGAGCCGAAGTAAACCACTTAACTTCACACCTTAAGGAACTAGAAAAAGAAGAACAAAGACAACCCAAAACCAGCCGAAGAAAGGAGATAATAAAAATCAGAGCAGAAATAAATGAAATAGAGAACAGAAAAACTATAGAAAAAATCAATAAAACAAGGAGCTGGTTCTTTGAAAAGATCAACAAAATTGACAAACCCTTGGCAAGACTCACCAAGGAAAAAAGGCACAGGACTCAAATAAATAAAATCCAAAATGAAAGAGGAGAGATCACCACAGACATCATAGATATACAAAGAATTATTGTAGAATACTATGAAAAATTATATGCCACCAAATACAACAATCTAGAAGAAATGGATAAATTCCTAGAACAATACAACCTTCCTAGACTGAGTCATGAAGAAGCAGAAAGCCTAAACAGACCAATCAGCAGGGAGGAAATAAAAAAACTATTAAAAACCTCCCCAAAAATAAAAGTCCAGGCCCAGACGGTTATACTAGTGAATTCTATCAAACATTCAAAGAAGACTTGGTTCCTATTCTACTCAAAGTCTTCCAAAAAATTGAAGAAGAAGCAATACTTCCAAACACATTTTATGAGGCCAACATAACCCTCATACCAAAACCTGGCAAGGATGGCACAAAGAAAGAAAACTACAGACCAATATCTCTAACGAATACAGATGCTAAAATTCTAAACAAAATACTGGCAAACCGAATACAACAACATATTAAAAAAATAATACATCATGATCAAGTGGGATTCATCCCAGAATCTCAAGGATGGTTCAACATACGCAAAACAGTTAACATAATACACCATATCAACAAAACAAAGAACAAAAACCACATGATCTTATCAATAGATGCAGAAAAGGCTTTTGATAAAATACAACACAATTTTATGTTTAAGACTCTCAACAAAATGGGTATAGAAGGAAAATATCTCAACATGATAGAGGCCATATATGATAAACCATCAGCCAACATCATTTTAAACGGCATAAAACTGAGGACTTTCTACCTTAAATCAGGAACAAGACAGGATTGTCCACTCTCTCCATTCTTATTTAACGTGGTGCTAGAAGTTCTGGCCAGAGCAATCAGACAAGACAAAGAAATAAAAGGCATCCATATCGGAAAAGAAGAAGTAAAGGTATCACTTTTTGCTGATGATATGATTCTATACATCGAAAACCCGAAGGACTCCACAAAAAGATTATTAGAAACAATAAACCAATACAGTAAGGTCGCAGGATACAAAATTAACATACAGAAGTCCATAGCCTTTCTCTATGCCAACAATGAAATATTAGAAAACGAACTCAAAAAAATAATCCCCTTCACGATTGCAACAAAAAAAATAAAATACCTAGGAATAAACATAACAAAGAATGTAAAGGACCTATATAATGAAAATTACAAAGCATTGTTAAGGGAAATCGAAAAAGATACAATGAGATGGAAAAATATTCCTTGTTCTTGGATAGGAAGAATAAATATAATCAAAATGGCCATATTACCCAAAGCAATATACAAATTTAATGCAATTCCCATCAAAATCCCTATGAGATTTTTTAAAGAAATGGAACAAAAAATCATCAGATTTATATGGAACTATAAAAAACCCCGAATAGCCAAAACAATCCTAAAGAAAAAGAATGAAGCTGGGGGCATTACAATACCTGACTTTAAACTATATTATAGGGCCACGATAATCAAAACAGCATGGTATTGGCAGAAAAATAGACACTCAGACCAATGGAACAGAATAGAAAGCCCAGAAATAAAACCACATATATATGGTCAAATAATCTTTGATAAAGGGGCCAACAACACACAATGGAGAAAAGAAAGCCTCTTCAACAAATGGTGTTGGGAAAACTGGAAAGCCACATGCAAAAGAATGAAACTCGACTACAGCCTGTCCCCGTGTACTAAAATTAATTCAAAATGGATCAAAGACCTAAATATAAGACCTGAAACAATAAAGTACATAGAAGAAGACATAGGTACTCAACTCATGAACCTGGGTTTTAAAGAACATTTTATGAACTTGACTCCAATGGCAAGAGAAGTGAAGGCAAAGATAAATGAATGGGACTACATCAGAATAAAAAGTTTTTGCTCAGCAAGAGAAACTGATATAAAAATAAACAGACAGCCAACTAAATGGGAAATGATATTTTCAAACAACAGCTCAGATAAGGGCCTAATATCCAAAATTTACAAAGAACTCATAAAACTCAACAACAAACAAACAAACAATCCAATAAAAAAATGGGAAGAGGACATGAATAGACACTTCTCCCAGGAAGAGATACAAATGGCCAACAGATATATGAAAAGATGCTCAGCTTCATTAGTTATTAGGGAAATGCAAATCAAAACTACAATGAGATACCACCTCACCCCTGTTAGATTAGCTATTATCAACAAGACGGGTAATAGCAAATGTTGGAGAGGCTGTGGAGAAAAAGGAACCCTCATTCACTGTTGGTGGGACTGTAAAGTAGTACAACCATTATGGAGGAAAGTATGGTGGTTCCTCAAAAAACTGCAAATAGAACTACCTTATGACCCAGCAATCCCTCTACTGGGTATATACCCCAAAACCTCAGAAACATTGATACGTGAAGACACATGTAGCCCCATGTTCATTGCAGCACTGTTCACAGTGGCCAAGACATGGAAACAACCAAAAAGCCCTTCAATAGAAGACTGGATAAAGAAGATGTGGCACATATACACTATGGAATACTACTCAGCCATAAGAAATGATGACATCAGATCATTTACAGCAAAATGGTGGGATCTTGATAACATTATAAGGAGTGAAATAAGTAAATCAGAAAAAAACAATTACATGATTCCATACATTGGTGGAACATAAAAATGAGACTAAGAGACATGGACAAGAGTGTGGTGGTTACCAGGGGTGGGGGGAGGGAGGACAGGGGGAGAGTTAGGGGGAGGGGGAGGGGCACAGAGAACTAGATAGAGGATGGCGAAGGACAATCTGACTTTGGGCGAGGGGTATGCAACATAATCTAATGACAAAATAACCTAGACATGTTTTCTTTGAATATATGTACCCTGATTTATTAATGTCATCCCATTACCATTAATAAAAATTCATTTAAAAAAAAAAAAAAAAAAAAGAAACCAAACTACTCTGAGGACTTTTTCTTTAACTTTTAGAATTTATTAATGTGTACATAATGGTTTTTATGTAGTATCTTAGTAAAAGAGAGTCTAATTACCCTACTCATCCAGCGTTGTCATCACTTTATGAAAACAAATTGATAATTTTATCTAATAAAAGTAAAACTAAGGAGAGAACTTTAGAATTCCAGTAGATCCAAGTTCTTTACTGTCTTTGTAGACAAGTTATAAATCTATTTGCCTTAGTTTTCTCGTCTGTATGGTAAAATTAATCACACAACAGGTGAAATTCTTTTCATCTCATTTCACTAGGTATAGGACAATTAATCATATTTTTCAACAAAAGACTTTGTCATGTAAATTGAAGGGTATACACAAAGATATATGGTTATTCTTCTAAAAAATATAATTGCGAACAGCTAGATTTTCTACATTAGCATTTGCAAAACATCAAAATAAGGGAAAAGAAAATGTATCTAAAATCTCAAATCAATTGTTTGGGACTCTCTGCTCAGCCTATACTGGGACAAAGGCTATATTGGGTACCGAGAAGCATTTCAATGTCATTTAAAATTAATAATCACAATTCAAAAAATATTTCATTATTCAATATTTTACTAATTTAAAATTTGTCATAATATAGATGAGTGGTGGGTAGAAATATACTTTTTCACATCAACAGGGCAAAAACTGTCAACCAGACATATCTATGAATATGTCTCCTTTTATTTCTGAATAGCCAGTACATGATAATGCAAATTTATAGATTAAATAGTGAGTTTCTGCTTTATAATAATTTTTCATTTTGCAAAAAATAATTGTTTACGATTTTATTTAAAAAAACCAACCACAGAGTAAAATGAAAATAAAGTCAACATAATATATTTAAACATTTACAATATTTATGTTCTAAACATATATTTTAAATCATATATTTTCTTGAAAATAAGAAATAAGACATAATTCAGATTAGCATTTCCCCTACTTTGTTGGAATTAGTGAGTTTTTAATATGAGTACATAATTTATAACCAGAAAACAATGTGTGCAAATTATGTAGTAATGAGTTAGAAAAAATTTTTGTACTTACGGGCAAAGTTCAACTTCTAAATACTGTTCAGCTATGTCATTCAAGAAAAATGCTTCTACAACTTTTAAAAAGAGAGATATGACATTTGAGAAATTTAATTATGCTTCAACAATAAATAATTTCTTTAATTTTTCAGAATATAAAATAAATTATTATTTTTAATTATAGCTTTATCCCTAATAGAAAAATAGATAAAAAAACTAAATAGACATTGCTTGGAAATAAATCACCATCAAATTTTCCCATGTCAGATTGCCATAAATTAAAAAGATTAATAAAGCCTAGTGCTGGTGAGACTGTAAGGAAATCAACATGATCACAGAGGCTTTGAGCCGTTCACTTCTTCCAGGAATTTATCCTAAGGAAATCATCAGATAACTAAAAAAAAAAAAAAAAAAAAGAAGTACAGCGGTAGAGCATCGGCCTAGCGTGCGGAGGACCCGGGTTCGATTCCCGGCCAGGGCACACAGGATAAGCGCCCATTTGCTTCTCCACCCCTCCGCCGAGCTTTCCTCCCTGTCTCTCTCTTCCCCTCCCGCAGCCAAGGCTCCATTGGAGCGGAGATGGCTCGGGCGCTGGGGATGGCTCCTTGGCCTCTGCCCCAGGCGCTAGAGTGGCTCTGGTCGCAACATGGCGACACCCAGGTGGGCATAGAGTCGCCCCTGGTGGGCGTGCCTGGGTGGATCCTGGTCCAGCGCATGCGGGAGTCTGTCTGACTGTCTCTCCCTGTTTCCAGCTTCAGAAAAATGAAAAAAAAAAAAAAAAAAAAAAAAAGAAGTAAATATAATGCTAACCATCAAAGTATTGCTCAAAAATTGGAAAATAAATGGTTACCTCCTAGTATATAGGGTTATTGACTATTATATAAATACAAAATAAATAGAAAAATATAAATAGGAAATTATATAAATAGAAAAATATAAATGGGCAAGCTAGTATATAAGTTATGGCATTGATGTAGTCTATGCAGTAGATGCTAATGCAGCCATTAAAACCAAAGACACAGTTCGATATGTTTGATATGAAAAGATACCCATGATATTTGATAAGTAGGCTCCAGAGCAATAACCAAATTAGTAAATAAGCAAACCTTTCAATGTGTTAACAAGTGAGGCTGCAGGGAGGGTAAGGGCCAGGTCATGGAAATCTCACATAGAAATCATAGTAAGAAGAGTAACACTTATCCTGGGAGCTGTGGAAGCCTGAAGAGGTGTTGAGGAAGCTGGCTGGTGAGTTTAAACGGTTATTTTGGCTAGCTCACTCTGGCTGCCAAGCGGGAAGGGTGGACAAAGGCTCTGCCCTGGCTGAGGTAAAAGGTGACGCTGGCCGAACAGAGAGCAGAGCAGAGATGGTGGGGACAACGAAGGGCACTGAACTAGAGAAACATGCAGGAGGAGCAGTCCGTAGGACTCTGAGTAAACCCAAACAGGGAGAGTGAGAGGTTATAGACGGGGAAAATCTCCCAGTTCTGGAGTCGGCGATTTGATGTATTGGAGTGCCACTGAACGAGACTGGGCAAGTAGGGCAAGAAGCAGTTTTATGAGAGAAGCGGAGTTGCGTTTGGGACTTGTTAAGTGGATACGTCTCACTGGTGTGTATACCAATGTGCACACCAGGGGATGCTGGGATACGCGAGCTCCGTATCAGTAAAAGCCAACACATGTTTAACATTTGCCTAATGAATACTGACACAATATAAACTGTACAGATGGTATAGAGAAAATGAACATTAATAGGAACTAGAAGAGGCATCAAAGGTTTCTTTGAATAAACGGAACCTGATGTAAACCTTGAACTATGAGCATTAGAGGCAGGGGAAACAGAATGAGAAAGGTACTGGGTGAGAACATGCACGGACACTAATACCACTGAGAGCTCAATTCACGAGTACCCTGCAAGTTTATAGGAAGGGTTCGAACTTTATCTCAGGGATAGTGATGGTCTGTGATCTGGGGAACAGCGTCATAAAAATAAGTTTGAAAGCCTATTAGGACATATTACAAGGGGATCATATAGCAAACCTGAAACTGTAATTTCATGGTGTCTTTTAACCTTCATTTGATACGTGAGATTACCTGTCAGTACATATAAAATAAAAACTACACTTCATGTTGAAGTTGATGGTGTTTCTAAAATAAGTAAAACACCCCAAAACTTCCATAAAGAAGGTTTATAAGGTTAAAGCGGCAATCTGGACATTTGAAGACAAAACAGGGATGCTGAACTCTTCTTTTTTTTTTTTTTTTTTTTTTTTAAATTTTTTTTTTAATTTATTTATTCATTTTTAGAGAGGACAGAGTGAGGGAGAGAGAGAGACAGAGAGAGAGAGAAGGGGGGGAGGAGCTGGAAGCATCAACTCCCATATGTGCCTTGACCAGGCAAGCCCAGGGTTTCGAACCGGCGACCTCAGCATTTCCAGGTCGACGTTTTATCCACTGCGCCACCACAGGTCAGGCAAACTCTTCTTAACATAGGTAACAGAGTTAAATAAAGAACATACGGCAGTAATTTAGGAACGTGGATTTGTAATTGACATCTTTCACTGTCCCAGAGATACAGCTGAGTCACAAAGGTGATGCTGGGAAAGTCAGAATGAGAGATCGGTAGGAAATATCACATGCTGCACATGTCAGTCGCTCAGAAGCACTCACTCTCTCACAGTAAGATAAAATAATAGCTCTGTGAGAGGTTATTATAAAAAGATTTATGTTTGCAATAAAATACAGTACTTCCACTTACCTTCATAGTCCCCACAGTTCATGGAAAGGCTTTCCTGGTTCTCCACGTGGGGCTGGAGGATCATTGAAAAACGGAGCACTGACTCTCAACAGCACTCCTCCACCACCTGGATTCAGCTGGACACACATTGGTTCGTGCTTCACTGGGACACCATCCCAAGTGTGCTCAATTTTAAAATCCATCTTTGGACTCTAAGTAAAAAATATATATATCAATATATTCAAACAAACTCTTTAACCATCTACAAATGTGTCCTTTTGTTAGAAATAAAAATTCCTGCCTGACCAGATGGTGGCACAGTGAATAGAGCATCAACTTGAGATGCTGAAGATCCAGGTTTGAAACCCCAAGGTCGCCAACTTGAGCACAGGATAGAGACTTGAGCATGGGATCAGAGACATGACCCCATGGTCGCTGGCTTGAGCCCAAAGGTCACTGGCTTGAGCAAGGGGTCACTGGCTCAGCTGGAGCCCTCCCCCCCAGTCAAGGCACGTATGAGAAGCAACTGAAGTGCTGCAACTACAAGTTGATGCTTCTCATCTCTCTCTTTTCCTGTCTGTCCCTGTCTGTCTCTCTCTCTCTAAAAAAAGAAAGAGAAATGAAAACTCCCATGCCCAATAGCAGGCAGGACGGCAGCAGAGTGACCAGAACACAGCTCTGAAAAGTCCAAAGGCCATTTGTGAGATGGCAAATCATGGACACTGAGCTCTACTGTACAACAGGTGGTTGGATTCTAAAAGCTTTGAGACTTTAAGTATAGATCCAAAATCGTTTTTAAAACTGTAATTAAGTCCACTGCAGAAACCATTCATGTACTTGACAACTATAAGCGTCATGAGTTTATATACATGACTCTTTGTCACTATAGTAAAATGTGCAGGTGTCCGAACTATTGGACCACCTGGGAACAAAGTTCTTTATAATAAAATTCAATTTGATTTAAAAAAAATCTATAAATCAGAAGAAGCATTGCTGTTATATTCTTTTTAGCTAAAATCCTTTTTTCTTTTGGGGGGAACAAAGAGAACTTTAACAATTTGAAGGTTAGTAAACTTTAATATTGTCTTCTTTGGTCTCAGGGTATAGGTTATAGATTTTCTTAGTCTATTTCAAAGTTTAAATGATGGCAGAATATTTTCTTTCTTTTTCATAGAGAGAGAAGCAGGAACGGAGAGAGAGACAGGAACATTGAGCTGCTCCTGTATGTGCCCTGACTGGGAATTGAACCAGCAACCTCCATGCCCTGGGATGGAGCTATCCTGACAGGGCTTTCCCCCCCATTTTCAAAGGCTGAAAAGGCAATAACTAAGCAAATGGTCACTAACACTTAAAATATCAAAAATTGGATAGACTAAGTACATGTGACACAAGAAGTATTGGCACTTCACATTCTTTAAGGATTAAATGAAAATACATTGTATTATTTTAATAAAATTATATTTTGTTGAAAACTATGAATTGGGCATTTTATTAACATCATCTAATTTAATTTTACAAGAAACTTGCAGATGAACTATTATTATCCTCAGTATAACCAATGAATGCACAACCGAGTGGAACAACAAATGAATGTTTCCCTTCCCCCACCCCACTCTCTCCCTTTCTCTCTTTGTCTCTCTTTAAATTAACCAATAAATAACAAACTTAAGCCCTGGCTGGATAGCTTAGTTGGTTAGAATGTCATTCTGGAGCACAGTGGTTGCTGGTTCAATTCCCCAGTCAGGGCACATACAGGAACAGATCGATGTCCCTGTCTCCATCTGTCTCTCAAAAATAAATAAATAAATTATATATATATATATATATATATATATATATATATATATATTTCTTAAAGTTCAATTTAAGGCTAGGTTTCTTTAAAGAGTATGGTGACTACCTCTACTTTCCTTTATATTATCTATGCTGAACATTTCCAAAAAGTCAGAAGGAATATTAGGAACATTATTGAAAGAAAATATTAATGCAAGTTAATCATCACCCTATTATATAATTTTAATGTTGGCTGTTAAAACTTTCTTAAAAGAATGTTTACTGTTAATTCTGGATTTCTTCCCCACATTTTTAACTGCTATTCTTCAAACTATTCTTTCATTAAAAAAAAGTCAAAAATAATTTTAAATTACTTTCATGCTTTCCTGGTACTATGGAAAGAACTTGAAAAGGAAATGAAGGAAGAGGAAAGAGACAGAAACTTGGAGCATTAAAAGCTTAGGAGTGGGGGAAAAAATCCATGAAGGTTAAAAGAAGGAAGTTATGGAAACGGTGTTTTCTCAACAGAAGGTTTTGCAAGGAGAGTTTCCAAATTCCTCTCTTCAAGAAACTTTCTTCAGTGTTCTACAAAAATTATGTAAAGCCAGTGGCCGCAGCCACTAATACAGCCGCCTGGCCCATGCAGGTTCGCACTGGATTCGGACAGTCGGTGAAGAAACAACGGAGCCAAAAACTGGTGGGCCATCATCCTTAATCCTAGCTTGCACCCGGCGGGCAAGTAAAAACACACACTGGGCTCCAAAACCCACTCACATTCAGTGCTCACAAAGCTACTGACTTATCCGAGTTTCCTAGAATCAAAGGTTTCTAGCTCACCAGACTTTATTCACCTCTGTTCCCCATCTCCTTCCTTCTCCCTACACAAACTCTGCACAAACTGGCTTCTCACTTAACACTCTGCCATCTTGGCTGCTTCTCCTGGCCTCCTCCACGTGGCGTTTCTCTGCTCTCCTCTCTGCTCTCTCCTCTAATATTAATCTCAGGAATCAAGAGCGCAAGCTCCCGTTCTGCCCCCATTTTATAGCTTAGAAATCAAAACCTTTAATCCAATATACAAAATAGGGAAGTCTCTAATACAAAGTCACTTCTCTGAGGCATGATAGGATTGTATGACCCCACATCAAAAAGGGTGAGAAAGGCTTAATCCTAAACCAAGCCCCAGGCTACAAGGATCCTGCCTGCCCACAGCCCACAGAGACACACATTAATATTACCTGGGCAACGGCCTCCACGTGGGCAGCGCCATCTTTAATAAAGTGAGCATAATACATTTTATCCGCCAAACAATTACTTTCCAGTTTCCATCCCCCACAGCTCCCATTAAAAGAGAAAAGAGGAAATGAGGAAGTCTGACGGAGAGTGGGAGTAAACTGTGCCAGCAGGAGGCGGCTGCTGATGAACAGTCACGGGAGAAAAGGCTGAGGACAAGGCTGGGCGAAGGTGCTGGGAATAAGAGCGAGGAGGCAGACGGAGAACAGAACACAAACCCAGACCGGGAAGCGCTGCTCCATCCGCCTCTGGCTCCCTCCTCCTAGCCGGGAACACGGGAGAGGACACAGCCTTAGGCTCCGCCCAGCTGCCACACCTCAAGGGGAGGGACTTGAAGGACTGACGCTTGATTTTCCAGGATGGAAGAATGTTGAAGGACCACCAGTGAACAACGAAAGACTTTTAATCATTCTCCTGAAGTGTGAGCGGTTTTCTAGGAGAAAGAGGAGTAACTCTGCGATATAAATCCCGTGCAACGATTTGAAAATCAACTCTAAATTATTAATATTAAAATAGAACACATACAATCGTAATTCACTAAATGCAACTGAAGGTTAGCTGGCTATATATGGCTATATAAGCCAAACCTGGGAATTATATTATACTAGCTATAAATAATATTACCCCAGCTGTCAATTATATTACTCTATAGGGAGACATCGGCATAGTGGTCAACAATTGTGATAATGGGATCAGACTGCTTGGATTCCCAATCCAGGCTCTTTCTGATTGTGATCATCAGCAAGTTATTATAAAATAAAATTGAAACTGCACTTATCTTGAAAAGTTTTTGTGCTCTGAACAGATAGCTTGTAGAGTACCATCCCAAAGTGTAGAGGTTGCTGGTTTAATCCCTGGTCAGAGCACATACAGGAATAAATTGATGTTCCTGTCTCTCTCCCCCTTTCTCTAAAATCAATACAATAAACATTTTAAAAAAAACATGAAAGGTTTTTGTAGGAATTCAGTTGTGATGTATATATATATTACATATTACATATATATATAAATTATTTACAACAGTGTCAGGCACAGTATTCAAAAAAGGTTATCTATTTATTATTAAAGTATATAGGTTTTCTTAAAGAAAATATTTTTGTTCAAATTATTAATCCTATATGTTTCTGAAGTGGTTCTTTTTTTTTCTTCCCCAAAAGAGAATAAGACAAAAAGCAGCTCACATGGAAGCGTACACTTGAGCGTCAGGTACTTTTGAGCTGTATGAGTCATAAAAAGGGTTTCCCTCCTTTCCAGAAGTCTGTATACACGGCACAAAAAAGTGTTTTATTTTTCACTTAAAATATGGGCACTGGCATCACATTAGCCGACACAGTTTCGCTGCCACTTTATTACAATGCACAAACACTAAAAAGATCAGATTTCTTCCATTAAGAGGTTCATGTAAACTCCACATAGGCCACAACTTTTCTTGAAAATGGTCTATGAGAGCTTTGAATTCCTATTTTCACCAGTTTTGCTTGTGGGATGGGGACGGGGGTTGGGGGGGGGGAGCGGTTATGGTTACAGTGATGTTCCTAAGGGGAGGAAATGATTCCAGGGGACCACAGTGAGCTGACAAGCTTAGTGAGGAGCTATCTATGTGTGATTTAAACAGCAGTGAAAAGCAAAAGTCCTAAAGTGTTCTTTGCCTGCTTAGTAATTGTTGGTATGAGTGTTTTCATAAAAGGAAATATCAACTGCGGCCTTTGGTAACACAGAAAAGGCAGATTTTTAAGTGGCTCTATATCTTAACCTCACTCTGCGATAACGGAGTAGTTCTGCATTGCTCCACATAAACTACAGACTGAAATTAGAAGCGGTAAAAGTTTCACCTTTTTACAGTGTCATTTTTAAAGCATATGTGGGATATATTTATTATAAATTGATCAAAAACTTGCTTTTTTCCTGAATTTTTAAAAATTTTCCACTGATTGGGAGTGGGGGAAGAGAAGTGTCAATTCATTGTTGCACTGAGTTGTGCACTCATTGGTTGCTTCTCCTATGTGCACTGACGTTGGCCCATGACCTCAGGGTGCCAGGACACTGAGCCACCCATTCAGGCCTTTTTTTCCTAAAATTGTTGATGTTTTCTCAGTTATGTGAGTATAAAGGGTTATTTTCAATCCCATAATACTCACTTAATTACAATCTTTAATTATAGTTTTTAAAAATCTACCCTATTGTTCTACTTGTTATATATCTGGTCATATAATAAATTCATTTCAAAGTTTGTGCCAGTGGGTATTATCGGTGCGTTTTTTTTTTTTGGGGGGGGTTGCATTTTTCCCAAGCGTTTTGAACTGAAATGGTTATCTTATAGAAAACTAGACTGCGAGACAGGATAGTATGACTGACCCTTGAGATGATAAAATATGGTTAAATGTCCTAGAGATACACAACATGGGTCTGGTTGTGTCAGTCTCAACTAGCCTCGCAGTTTTAGCATTTCTCAACCTATTTTCCTTCATTTAGTGTCTCCTTCACCCAGCACAGTGTGGACTTCCTGTTTCTATATAGGATTCAATGTATCCAGGAGGAGCTCTTTACTTTCACCAAAACTAATATATCTTATCACCTTTTAGTGTAAATGTAGAGTCAAGCTTATTAACTACGTGCTTGATGCCAACTTAAACCACAATATGACAATACACAAGGTTCAGGTGTAGGAGAAGACACAGCGAGTCCTGAGGGAAGCAGGGAAAGTTCATGTAGAAGATCATACAATGACTTTTGAAAAAGAATTGGAGCTTGCACACTCAATTTCTCCTCCCTACAAGTTTCCATGTTAACTTCATGGCTGCTAAAAACCAAATAAAACTCCATCTTCACTGACTCAAAGCGAAATTAAACCTTTTTATGGTTATTAGATAAACCTCCATATTTAACAGCCAATTTTTAGAGAAAGGGACCATCTTATTCTCTTATTAGTATGGAGAAAGGCCATAATGGGACTTTGAATACCTAATTGGACACAGTTGAATGAATTTTTTAAATTTCTTAATGCATTCTGCTAAAATAACTTAGTATATATAAAACAATGAGTACAGGACAATAAAACTTAACTGTTAAAGAGAAAGACAAGCGGAGCTACATCTATGACATGTCTATTTAGTGTAACATATACTTAGTCCATAAACACACAATCTATTAAAAAGCACTAAAACTAGTGGCTAGCTTCAAGTTAACATTTTTTATTACTAGCACTGAAATATCCTCCAATGTTAACTTTGGGGAGGGGGGTGATAGGGTTTAAATCCAGGCAAAATCAATTTTTAATAATGGGAATTATATTCCAGCCATTCATGTAAAGTTTTTCCTAATTCTTTTCTTGCAAAAAAAAAGTATAAACTTTTGTCGCACACCCCCCCCCCTTTTTTTTTTTCCCTGAGGAACAAATTTATCTTTAAAGAAACAACTGCTGACTTTGCAGAACCTTCGGAGAACTTCTAGCTTCATGCCTCATTGCCACACAGTTCAATATTTGAGGGTAGCTGTACCCTTTCTCCAAAGACCCACGAGGGGCAGGACGGTACTTCGTTTCTGGAGATTTCCGAGTCCTTACTCAGAAATCCTCCACGGGGTGCCCGCCTTGGTGGTGAACTCCGAGGACACCAGACGCAGACCCCGGGGTTCTTTCCACCCACCGGCTTTGGGGACCAGGTTCCCCCAGTGCATAAGTGCTACCTGTCCAAGATGCAGGGGAGCCTAAAACATGTAATTAAAGACCTAGCTAGGTTTACATTTTAGGTATTTCCTTTAAAAAGAATCAAGAAGAAGAAGAAAACAGTAGTGGGGTCCCACCACCCGAAAGTCGCAGGCCCGCCCGCTTTCCCGCCGCCGCTTAGCTGGCTCAGACGGCTGTGCCGTGTCGCGCACGTTCTCAGCACCGGCTGGTGACAGAGCCAATAGCGCGCGAGGACTCGGGCAGCAGCGTGATGACAGAAGCGGACGCCCGCGTGATGACGCAGGCGGCGTCACCGTCTCCAAGGAGCGTCCGGGGCACCGCTTTCAAAGTCGCAGGGCGCGCGGAGTGGACTTCCGCCGCTGGCCTCGGCGGTCCTGAAGTCGCTGCTGGCTCACTGTGTGAAGGACGCCGCCGCCAGGCTGCCCGCCGGCTCCCTCCGCGCTCCCCCGGGCTGGCCCGACTCGACTCCGAGTGGCCCGTGGGACGCCCGCCCGTGGCCGGCGTGCCCGGTCCCCTCCAGGCTGGGATTGGTGTGAACGTGTACAGAATGCACTTGGCGGGCCCCCGCACACCTGAAACCTGAAGTCTCGGTCCCGAGCCTGGGACTCCGCTGGGCTGGGACTCAGGAGCGGAGGCGCGGCTTCTCTTGAAGCCGCGTGAGTGGGATGCTGATGACACCGCTTGCCAACCTCCGTAGCGTCACAGTAGTTTGGTTTTCCCGCACGGTAGGCTCTGTGTCTTGTCGAGGAAAGTGAAGGTGGCGAAACCTCCAAAACTCACATGGCATCCCGATGGCCACAGATCCCGACTCAGTGAGGGAGAAAAGTAAGCTTCGTATTCCTTTTTTGAGAATTCTTCTGTGTCATATTGAATGTCATCGTGGACCCACCTATATTTTTTGAATGCCTGTTGGGTGCGTGGGAATGCGTAGCAGTTTGAAGAAGTCATCTGCAGAAGAGGCTTGGTGGTATACATGCGGACGTGTAAATACTCAGAGATGCCTTATGCTTCCCTAGGACTCGACCAGACACTAGACGTGTTCCTTACGCTTCTCACCTGCTCTGAGGAAACTGCAGGGCCACGGCAGGAAAGGGTTTCCAAGTCTGCAGTTAGAACCTAGAGGCACAGCTCTGGCCATTTGTTCCGAGGATGTTTACTGAGGCCCTCTTTTTTATTTTCTCTAATATGTTCTAGCGCTTTACAAGCATAGCTGCTACTAAGATGAAGAAGACAGTTCTACCCTCCAGGAATTTAATCCAAGGAGGGAAATACATAAATTCCATAAATGTACCGCAGTGGCAGCAACTGCCAACTCCTTGGCCTCGGTTTCTTCATAGGGTTGCTGGCATGATTAGATGAGTGTTGAGATAGGTACAGGGCTTAGCGTAGTATCTCACACACAGAGGTAAGCCAGTACATATTAACCAGTACAGGCTTATTTATTAACTGTGGTCAAGGAAAGTGCCATTGGGCTGAAATTTGAAGTACTAATATTGACTTCAGTGGGCACCTCAAACTGAACAGTACTTGTGACACTGAGGGGTTAGGAATATGCTTAGTAAATGACTTGCAAGGTTGGCTTGCATGGAATATGGTATGGGTAGAGAAATGACAGGTGTCACCGAAAGGGAAGGACAGAGCTGGGCGATGAAGGGCCTTGTCTGCTATGTGTTAAGGAGTTTGGACCATTGCACGGGTTCTGGGAACCACTGAAAAGAAATCAGTTGAGAATATAACATGATCAAATTGTGATTTGGAAAGCCCAGGGTGGCTGTTATGAGGAACATGCATTATATAGCACAGTGCAATTAGGTGGCTGGCATCCAGGTTAGACATGAACTAAGGTTGGTACACTGAGGTTGGAGATTAGGGGATTTGGGAGAAGGAGATAGAGGGAACCAAGTTTTTGGCTTGAGCAACAGGGAAGATGGGGCTGGGGTTATGATAGGTTCCATTTTGGAAGCATATGGAAGACCAGTGGTGGAGAACTCAGCCTCTGGATTCAGTCTGTCTTTGACCTTGGGCAAGCTACTAAGCTTTTCTGTGTCTCAGTTTCCTCACTGTAAAATGGGTATAAATAGCACATTAACCCTCAGGCAGTCTTGTGAGGGTTAAATGAGATGGTTCAAATAAAACATGGTGTCTAGCACATAGTAGGTGCAGAGTGTATATTTTGTGTAATGATACTATAACGTTAGCACTATTTCTTCGGCTTGAATCGGGACTGTCTCCCACCCCATAAGGAGGAGCAGCTGAACACCATCTGGGTGGTATGGGACATGCGCTGAGTGGAGGAGTCTGGCTGGCAGGGAGAGTACCTGAGGCAGTCAGAAACTCTGTTTCGTGGGAATGAGACAGCCAGATTTCTTTGATAAAACTGAAGTCCAAAAACCAGAGAAAACCAAATAAGACAGTAGAAGCATAGTAAATTATTTGTGGGAAAATGTGTGGTTATTTACTAGAGGACAAGTTGAGTGGCAGGAGAAAATCTCAGAGGGAGCGGAGGCCACACAGGCTCAGAGGTTTGAAAGAACAGTGCTTGCACAGGAAATTGGAGCATGATGGCAGGGTTTGCATGAAGAGGTGAGAGTCAGTGGATGTCAAGGATGCCCCACTGTTTCCTTTAACTGGACCTAGCGTGCCTATTATAGCTGGTAGCTTCCCCTGTTAGATGAACCACCCAAACAGCTAGGTCAATGTAGATGGCTTGCCCTACTCCCACTGACCTCTGACCTTCTCTACATTGGCTTCTATTGATCTTGGTGGTCTCTTTTCATTTTTTTCCATTTGGATTTGGTAGTGCGGATTATGGGTAGTGGGGATGGACGCGCTTTTTTTTCCTTTCATTGTCTTAACACTCTTTCATAGAGCCTTCTCCTGTTGATGAAGTTCAGTTCATCAATTTGTTTCTTTATTCATCTGTGTCTTAGTCAAGACAGGCTGCAAAGATTTTCTTCTAGTTTTGTAGTTTTGCATTATAGATTTAGACCTATGACCCATTTTGAGTTAAATTTTGTACAGGTGGAGCATAAGGGTCGAGGCTCACCTTTTGGCAAATGGATAGATGCCCAATTGAAAAGAATGTCCTTTTGCCATTGGAATACCTTTGCACCGTTGTTAAAAATCAGTTGTCTATATTTGTGTAAATTCATCTCTGGACTCAATTCTGTTTTATTGATCTGTTTGACATTTTATAATAAACCTTAAAAATTACATAGTGTTAGCCTTCCAGATTTGTGCTTTTTCACAGTTGTTTTGGCTCTCCTAGGGCCTTTACACTCCCATATAAATTTTAGAAGCAGCTTGTCAATTTCTATTTTAAAAACAAGATGCTTGGACTTTGTTAGGCATTGCATTGAATCTCTTCATTTGTGTAGGATTTATATCTTAATGATACTGTGTTATCTGGTAAAAGAAAAGGTATATATCCATTGACATATCTCTTCATTAGTTTCTTTCAGCAATATTTGATACTTTTTAGTATATGGGTTTTGCACATCTTTTGTCAAGTTGTTCCCTGTTATTGCTGGTTTCGATACTACTGTAAATGGCGTTATCTGTTTAGTCTCATTTTGGATTCATCATTGCTGCTACTTAGAAATCATTTTCTTGCCAATTGTACCCAGCCACCTTTCTAAATTTGCTTATTAGTTCTAGTAAGGTTTGTTTTTGTTTCTGTTTTGTAAAATCCATTAGATTTTCTACCTACATAATCCCTTTAGCTTGTAAATACAGTTTTATTTCTTACTTTCCAATTTAAATGCCTTCATTTCATTTTTTTGTCTTATTGCACCTCCCATATGATGCTGAACAGAAGTGGTTGGAGTTGACGTCCTTATCTTTTTCCTGGTTTTAGAGAGAAAACATCTGTCTTTCAAAATTAAGTATGATAACAAGCTGTAGGTTTTTCATTGGTGTTCTTAATAAGTTGAGAATGTTCCTTTCTATTCCTTTTCTGAGAGTTTTATCAGAATGGATGTCAGATTTTTTTCAAATGATTTTTCTGCATTGATTGAGATAATTTTTTTCATTTTTAGTTTGTTAATAGGGTGATTTACATTGATTAAATTTCAAATGTTAAGCACCCTTTTGGGGAATAAACTCCTCTTGGTTTTGATGTATTATCCTATTTATACATTGTTAAATTTGATTTTCTAATAGATTGTTTAAAATTTTTACATCTGTTTTCATAAAGCCTTTTTTCCCCCCCAAGATCTGTCTGGTTTTGGTAACAGATAATGCTGTTCTCATAGAACCACTTGGAAAATATTTTGTTCTCTTCAATATTCTGGAAGAGCTTATATAGAATTAGTATTATCTCTTCCTTAACTGTTTGGCAGAATTCACCATTGAAGCCAGTGAGACCTAGAATTTTCCTTGTGGAAAGATTTTAAACTACCAACTCAGTGTTCTGAATAGATGGAGTAGCTACTCCATACTCTGTTGTGTACTCGAGAGAAACCCTCTGCCCCTCCTATGTCCAGGGCTCTGTCTCTGCAGCTCTCTCTTCTGTTCTTTGAACTCCCTATATTAACTTACTCGGTCTCTATCGACCCAGCTCCATCCCCCTAACTCGGAGAGTCTGCTGGTTTCTGCTTGCCTTTTTTCCTGCCTGCCCCATGGCCTGGAAAGTCAAGTCCTTAAGCTGGGGCAATCATGTGTCTCACCTTATTTTTTATGTCTCTCATATGTTTTCATGTGTGTTTGTATGTGGTGAGAAGGAAGTCCTTGTTATTTCATCCTGGGCATAAGCAGAAGTCCTGTTCAAGTTGCCTTCTTTTCAAAGTCTTAGACACTGATCTCTTAGTCTACTGTATTCTTTGATGTAAGACCTCTATCGTTGCATCCTTTATTTCCTTTCATCTCTTAAACCCTGTACCAGTGTGCTCTTACTGCTTCTTACACAGGCTGTCACCACTGCCCATTAGTTTATCTGCTTTCTTGCCAGTAATCTTAACATGAGGATGTCCCCACGTTTCTGCAGCCCTTGCCCGCCCAGTAATACCTTATCTGTACGTCAGTTTTTGCATTTGCCTTTACAGTTCTCACGCCCAACTGTTCAGTAACCATAGATAAAATGTCAGCTTTCTGGACTAGTGCCTCCACACATTCAAGGTTAAGTTATAACTACTAAGTGATGCACTTGAATTTGAACCCAGGCAGTCTAGCTTCAGTGTCTGTGTTCTGAACTACTATCCAACAAAGACATTTGAAAGGAAGAAAAATTATAGGCCTCTTTCACTTATACACATAGAAACTAAAGTACTAAAGAAAAATATTAATAAATAGAAGCCAGCTATGAATGTGTGTGTATTCATTCCCATATTATTGTATTTATACTGGGTTCATCTCAGCAGTGGAAAGATAGCTAACCTTAGAAAATTATTGAGTACATAAAGGAAGACCTACATTAATGGAAAACGTATCAAATTTATGCATTAGAACACGTAATGAAGTAAATATGTCAATTCTCCCATAAAGTAATGGGTGGATTCAATGCAATCATGCATGCCCTGACTAGGGATTGAATAGACAACTTTGGTGCACCAGGAAGATGCTTTATCCACTAAGCCACCTGGCCAGTATTTTTTAGATATAATTCCTTTGTCAGTTATATGTGTTGGAAATTCTTCTTCATGTCTGCAGCTTGCATTTTTACTCTTTTAACAGTCTCTTTTTGGTGAGCAGAAGTACTTGATTTTAATGTGGTACAATTTATCAGTTTTTTCTTTTATGGTCAGTGCTTTCTGTATTCTGATTTAAAATCTTTGCCTAGCCTAAGGTTGTAAAGATATTCTCTTTGTTCTCTCCTAGGATTTAGTGTTTTGGTATTGACAGTTAAATTCTTCGTTTCACCTAGAATTGATTTTTATAGGTGAAGTTTTCCCGTCCCTGAGGATATCTATTAGAGCAGTGGTAGGTCAAAACCTGGTCCCTACCACCCACTAGTGGGCATTCCGGCTCTCGTGGGTGATAGCGATGCAACCAAAGTATAAATAAAAAGATAGATTTAACTATAGTAAGTTGTTTTATAAAGATTTATTCTGCCAAACTTAGCAAAAATCCAACATAAAGTATTGGGTTGGGGAATAAGTTCGTAGCGTTTTTATATTTTATTTTACAACGATTTGTTCGCTGTTTGGCAAAGGGTAAATATTCATTCGATAAAACTCTTTCTGCTCTACAAAACTATGTTAATTGTATTTTTGAGTTATTTAATTTTTTATTAGTTTTGAGGCTTAGAAATGGAATACCCAGGAGGCAAAAATCAACATTTTCGACACCTGCTCTTCTTTGCTTTTCATCGAGGTCAAAAAGCTGCCGAAGCAGCCCAGGACATTTGCGACGTGTATGGAGAAGGTGTCATAGGCGAGTCTACAGTACGGAAATGGTTTGCAAAGTTCAAAAATGGCGACTTTGACGTCGATGACACGTGCCGCAGCAGAAGGCCTTCTGAATTCGATGAAGAACTGGGAAATGCTCGAAAAGAATGCCATGGTCAACAAGGAGCTCTACATTGCCCAGCTACACCGCGTGAATGAGGCTATTTGACTGAAAAGACCTGATTGACATGGTCAAACCATACTCCTTCACGACAACGCCAGGCCCCATGTTGCACAAGTCGTCAAAGCTGTACTCCAAGAGCTTGAATGGGAGGTCCTTCAGTATCTGCAGTATTCTCCAGACCTTGCACCGACCGATTACCATCTTTTCTGCTCCCTGTCAAACCATATGAAGGGCGTTACCTTCGATAACAAAGAGGTCCTTAAAAACTGGCTCAACAACTTCTTTGACACCAGACCAGGCGATTTTTGGCGGAACGGCATCAACAAATTGGTCGAGAGGTGGGAAGAGGTTGTAAACAGCAACGGCGAATATATAATTGATTAACTTATTGATATAATTATTGTTTTTTGTTTAAATAAAAGTCTTCGGTAAAAACGCTATGAACTTATTCCCCAACCCAATACTTGGTAAGTAATTATTATTATATGCTTTAACTTGCTGTAACTCTGCTTTATAAATTTTATAAAGTAAAGTTACTTCCCTACTTTATAAATCACCATTACTGTGGAACTGGTGAGCAGTTAGAAAATCTTACTACTAACTGAGATACAAAAGTGGACGGTAGGTATAAAAAGGTTGACTACCCCTGACTTAGAGAATGATTATTTTCTCTCCCACTCTGCTCTGGAGGACCCCTTTGGTGATAATTCCGGTGCTCATATATACAGAATATATTTCTAGATTCTCTCCCATTGATCAGTTTTGTTTATTCTTTTATGACTATCAAACTGACTAAATTACTGTAGTTTTATAATAAATCTTGATATCTGGTATAGCACATCTTCCCATTTTCTTATTTTGCAAAAATGTCTTAACTATTCTCATTGTATTTCCACTTCTATTTAGAATCAGCTTTTAAATTTCTGAAAAATCCTTATTGGAAATATTAATTGGATTGCACTGAACCTAGAGAACAATGTGGGGGAGAACTGACATCCTGACAAAGTCCTGTAAATGATGTGTATCTTTCTACCTATTTAGGTCCTTAATTTATCTCCTGAAGGTTTCATAGTTTTCTACGCAAGAGTCTTACACATCTTTTCTAGACTTATTTGGAGATATAGATATTTTTATTGTACTTTAAATTATTTTTTAACTTTATGTTGCCAGTATATATAAATAGAATTACTTTTTGTATATTGACTTGTATCCAACAACTTTGCTAATTTTAATTATTGATTCTAAGAATTTATCTTTGTGTTCTTTTGGATTTACCACATACACACTTGTAACCATAAATAATGACTTTTTTTCTTTCAAGTCTTTATCTTTTATTTCTTTTACTTGCCTTTTTGTATTAACTTACACCTACCTCCATGAGAGTGTGAATATATGTCAAGAGAACTTATCTTCTGTCATTCTCAATTTCCAAGAGAAAGTTTTCCACATTTTCACCCCTAAGAATGGCTGGCATTTGCTGCATGTTTATATAGGAACCCATTAACATGATAAGGAAGTTCCTTCTATTCCTACATTCCTAAAGCTTTATCATAAGTATATCTTGAATTTCGTCAGATGTTTTCATATAACTTTTGAGATGATTGTATTCATTGATCTTCTTTGGCATGTTTATTTTCTATTTCTTTTGAGGGTGAATAATCTTTGTGATTTCCTCTACTTCCCACTCTCTGCATTTAATTTATGGCTCTTTGTCTAACTTTTGGGGAAGGATGTGTGTAGTTCATTGACCTTAGCCATTTTTTCGAGTATATGCAATTAAATCTATAGATTTCTCTATAAGCAGGTTTCAAGGTATTACATTTCACTACCATTCAGTTCACAATACCTTCACATTTATAATTCCGGCAATGACCTGTGAGTTATTGAAAAGTAGTTTTTTAACTTCAAAATCTATGGAAATTTTTCCCTTTACTTTTTTGTTCTCCATTGCCATTTAATTGAGCTATTTCAAATAACAAGCTATTCTTGGCTTCAGTCTTTGGAAAGTTGTTGAGAATCACCCTATTGCACTTTTAAATGTTCCAGATGACTGCTCAGTTGGGTAGAGCATCATCCTGATAGCAAAGGTGGCGGGTTTGATCTCCAGTCAGGGCACATATAGGAACAGATTGATGTTTCTCTCTTTCTCTCTTTCTCCCCCTTTCCTCTCTAAAGTCAATAATTTTTTTAAAAAGTAAATAATTTTTTAAATAAATGTTCCAGGTGACCTTGAAATAATGAATACTGTACATTTGTTGGGTGCTGTGTTCTACTGTGCATTAAAATTTTCACCTGTGTTTGTCGAGAACTCTTGGCTTTATTCTGGACCTTCTTTGCCATTGTCTCTTGCCCACTCCTGCTTAGTTTGGATTCTTTGTCTTGCAGTTTTTTCTCAGTGTGGAGGTTTATCCTGAAAAAGAATTTCAACAGATTTGAACAATTCTAAAGAATATGGCTACAGTTAATCCTTCTAACTCTTTTTACCTCTGTAGCAGGAATTTAAAAAGAAATGTGCAGAATATTTTTTGGTTCTGCTGACCTGAAGAGAAAGCTAGAGAGACTGAAAATTAAATTTTCTGAGACCACAAAAATTAATTATTTGCAGCTGCTCTTTTTTTATTGGCAATAGTTGGTTTAGCTGTTCTTAAACTCTAAAGTGGCATGTTGAAATTAAAGATTCATTTATTTTGAGAAGCTGTGGAGACTAGTTTTACATTGGATATATCAAATAATAATTTTTTCATTTCTAGTTTTTATAACTTGAAAATTACCCAACAAACTACAGATTGATTTGTCTTTTTTATTTTCAGATCAAGGACTAAATGAAGTTATTAGAAGATATCAAATGGAAAATTTTTCTAAATATTCAACAGTACAGGTATGTAAATTAATTGAGGTCTAACAAACTGGTTCATTTGGGTTGTAAATATGTCTACATGGATATGAATCGAAATAAACTCTACTTTGGATTCTCCTCATGTAAAGTTCCCTACAGTGCTTTGAAATTTTACTTACAATTTTGATTCTTATGAGGAGGAAAGCTTGTTTTTGCTTGGTGAATGTAATGTCTTTGACCATAGAAATTGCCTTATCATTTTCAGGGTTGGCACCTACATATTATGCATGTTGTTAGAATGTCTGTGTTCTAAAATGAAAATTTATTGTTTTAAAACATTCTAAAATTGTTTCTCAAGATACAGCCAGTTATAGACTCTAACTCCCTGAGGTCTCATAAATTATGACTGAAGCATTAGACAAACTCAAAATAGTAAATAATATATGACATTTTTTAATAGTTCTTTCCTTGGGTGTATGCAGTATGCACTGTGATTATAAATTGTTAAAGTCTAATATACCAAGTAGGGACACATCCTCCCTTATTTAATAGTGTACTCTATGGTGAAATTATAGCACTTTTGATTTTCCAAAGGTGCACATTCTTCTCTTACATGTACTGTTCTCATAGTCATACAGTCATATCTCAGAGCCTATCTCTTATTCTTAGTGGTAGGCTAATGTTCCTGCCAAAGGTTCCTCCTGCGCTCGACCATCTCCTGAGTGGCTGTCTCAGAGCTCCACTCATCATAGGTCTTGCCTTTCACTGCATGGCTTGCCGTAGTGAGAGGGGAGGTAACATGACAGCAATACGATGATGGTTTAACGTTTGAAAATAAATCAGTGTAAATCACCATAATGGCAGGAAAAAGAAGAAGAAAATGGCCTCTCACAAGAGATCTAGGAAATGATTGATAAAGTTCAGTTTCCTATCATGACAAAATAAATTTCAGCAAACTAGAAATAGAAAGAAACTTCTTCAGTTTGAAAAACTACAAAAAACTAGATATGCATTGTACTTGATGGTGAGAGGTTGAAAGTTTCCTCCTAAGAATGAAAATGAGGTATGGATACATGCTGAAATCACTTTTATTCAGCATCATAATGAGTAAATATATAAAAAATGGAAAGGAAGAAATAACTATCACTATTTGCAGAAAATAAGATTGTATATGAGAAAAATAAAAAATCTTCTGATTGTCAGACTTAAATGAATTTAGCAGTATCTTTGGATACAAGGCCAAATTACAAATTTAGTTTTATTTCTATAAATAGCAGTATTCCAATTGACATTGAAATTTAAATAGTGATGATAACATGAAAAAAACATTAAATCTTTAAGAATAGTTCTAATGAAAAATATATAAAACTTGAAAACTATAAAATACTGATAAAATTAAGGAAGAATGAAATAAATGTAAGGATGTAATATGTTCATAGCTTGCAAGGTTAATTAATTACATTCAACAAAATTTCAATCAAAATTGTAGTAGGATATTTTTTTCTTCAAACTTCTCAAGCTGATTTCAGAATTTATGTACAGAATGCCAAAAAGAACTAAGGCAATCTCAAGGAAGAGTAATAAAGCTGGAGAACAGATACTAGCAGAGGTCAAGATTTACTGTAAAACTCTGTAATTAAGACAGTGCCATATTGACTAAGGGTAGAGAAATAAACCAGTTGTATACAGAATAGAGTTCAAAAATAGCTCTACACATGTCCGATATCCATTTAAAAAAAAAAAATCTTGACCCCTACCGATACTAGTCTAAAATACTACATATGGATTGATTGTGTGTGTGTGTGTGTGTGTGTGTGTGTGTGTGTGTAAGGTAAAATAATAAAGCTTTTAGAAGGAAACTTATAAGAGCAAGTCTATCAACTTACATAGGAATATTGTCTTCCAAAGGACACAAAAAATAGTCATAATAGAGTAAAGGATTGAAAAATGGAATAACTCAAAATGAAAGACTGTGTTTGTTAAAAGACACCATTAAGAAAGTAAAAGCATACTATGAGTGAATCCAAGTGTTGACAAGGGTGTGAAACAACTCTCTTAATACTGCCTGTGGGAGAGTGAACTGGTACAATCACTATTAGAACTAACTGATTCATACCCTAGGAGTCATCAGTTCCATCCAAGGTATAACCATAAGAAAAGACCTTTCTAACATAGCTCATTTAACAGTAAAAGTCATACATATATTGTGGCATGCTCTTAGAATTAAAAAAAGTGTATAGCCATAAGAAGGAACAAACTGAAATCACTTGCAACAGAAGAATTAATCTTATAAACCCAACTTGGACAAAAAAAACTCAGCCATAAAAGAGAATGTACTGAATGATGACATTTCTGTAAATTTATAAAAACAGATTAACTAATCTCCAGTGTTAGCAGTTGGGGCATTAGTTACATGTGGAGGACTGGGGGACAGAAACTTAGAAGTCACAGGGTAGTTTGTGGGGTTTTGCTTTGCTGGTCGTCTAAGCAGTTCTCACTTTGCATGGCACAAAGTTAACTAAACCTTCACATATCAGAATTGTGTGCTTACTTTGACTTGATGTTCGCTCAGAAATGAAATGCAAAATGAAGTCACTGGAGCAGTACATACACACGTTTCCGTTGCCAGGGTGTGCTCTGCATACCTTCTGCTTTATCCACTGCGCCACCACAGGCCAGGCCTCTGCATACCTTCTGTTTCTTGTGTATTTACTAGTGTATTTACTTTGTGAAAATCTAGTATTATATTATACTTGCAATTTGTATACTTTTTCATTATGCATGAATATAGTACTTGAATAAAAAAAAATCTTCCTTTTTTCTACTCACTCTCACATTCAGCACCTCTTACTGTATACCCAGCCCCATGCTCCTGCAACAGGTTGCATGAACTAGAACCTCTAGCCCAGTGCTGAGTCTTCGCAATGATGGTGAAGCAGCCTGTATCAATAAGTTTAATGCAGTGTTTCTGATGCTCCACCCTATAGGACAGTAATTGATATACAGAGGTTTCTGGTAGGGAATATTTTTTAACAGTTTGAGAAAGTTCCTATTTTTAGTATGCCAAGATTCTTTATTATGTATTCTTTATTATGTATGAAAACCAAATGCATTTTCGACATCAATTGAGATGATTTTCCTTTCTCTCCTTTTTAATCGCATTAATAGGTTTTCTAAGGTTATAAAAATTTTCATTGTATTTAGTTTTGAACTGCTGTCAGTTTGGGCTAGAACGGACTGAGAATACCTTTTAAGAGTCGGTCTTCTCTCCTGCAGAAAGCTGCCTTCAAAGGGGACAGAGATGACGCATTGGGAAACTCGGTGGTGGACCAAAGGTAAGGCTGAGTTACCAGAAAAATGTTATTTTCTTAATTATATTTAGCTATTGTGAAAATAATTGTAGTAGTGTCAGGAATGTTTATTTTGTGGTCTGCTGTAAGTAGTTAGGCTTGAATGGTTTGTCATTGAATTGAAAAGAAAAGCCAGTATTAAACATTTATTTTATTTATTTATTTATTTAATTTTTTTACAGAGACAGAGAGTCAGAGAGAAGGATAGACAGGGACAGACAGACAGGAACGGAGAGAGATGAGAAGCATCAATCATTCGTTTTTTTGTTGCGACACCTTGTTGTTCATTAATTGCTCTCTCATATGTGCCCTGACCGTGGGCCTTCAGCAGACCAAGTAACCCCTTGATTGAGCCAGCAACCTTGGGTCCAAGCTGGTGAGCTTTGCTCAAACCACATGAGCCCGCGCTCAAGCTGGCGACTGCGGGGTCTTGAACCTGGGTCCTCCAGCATCCCAGTCCGACGCTCTATCCACTGCGCCACCGCCTGGCCAGGCAGAAAAGCCAGTATTACAGTCTAGAATAGTGGCTCTCAACTGGGGTGCTTTTGCCTTCCTCCCTGCCCCCAGATACTTGACAATGTCTGGAAACATTTTTTTTGTCACAACTCTAGAGGGTGAGGGTGCTACTGGCATCTATTGGGTAGAGGCCAGTGATGCCGCTAAATGTCCTCAGTGCACAGCTCCCCACAACAAATAACTCGGCACTAAATATGAACGGAGCTAAGGTTAAGAACCCCTGGTTTGGGGGGGGGGGTGTATTGATTGCTAGGGCTAAAATTATAATCAGAACAGTAAACGTTTGGATGTACAATTTATCTCACAAGTTACACATTTATTAAACCAGATTAAACAGAATATGCCCTATTTTATATATCTTTTTAGCTTTGTAGCATCTCTTATTACTGAGTATGATAAGCATCTGGAAGAGCTGAATGGGCAGCTGACATACTATCAGGTATGACATCACAGTTATCAAGCTCTTTTGGATTTTACTATAAAAAAAAGTGAAATAGACTCCCTTTCTTTTTTGAAATATTGATGAGAAAAAAAAAAGTAAATAAGTACAAGTTTTGATGAGGAAGAAAATATTTAGCTCCTTGTAAGTGTGCGTGTGTATATGTATGTGCGTGTGGGTATATGCAATATTTTCTTCAGTTTATTTTTTAATCCAGTGTTCTATTGTGCATGCTATTGGGTAGGAATACGTCTTAGATGCTTAGAAGCGTTCTTAGTCTATTGTTGGCTTACATCTTTATTTATCCCCCAGAAAGACCCCAAACCATCACACATCTTTTTATTTATTTATTTATTTATTTATTTATTTATTTATTTTGTATTTTTCCGAAGCTGGAAACAGGGAGGCAGTCAGACAGACTCCAGCATGCACCCGACCAGGATCCACCCGGCACGCCCACCAGGGGGCGATGCTCTGCCTATCCGGGGCATCGCTCTGTCGCAACCAGAGCCAC
Organism: Saccopteryx leptura; assembly: GCF_036850995.1. Taxonomy (NCBI): domain Eukaryota; kingdom Metazoa; phylum Chordata; class Mammalia; order Chiroptera; family Emballonuridae; genus Saccopteryx; species Saccopteryx leptura. The sequence goes on along the minus strand of NC_089503.1, from coordinate 204,269,010 downwards.
TCTAGAGCCTGGGGCAGAGGCCAAGGAGCCATCCCCAGCGCCCGGGCCATCTTTTGCTCCAATGGAGCCTTGGCTGCGGGAGGGGAAGAGAGAGACAGAGAGGAAGGAGAGGGGGAGGGGTGGAGAAGCAGATTGGCGCCTCTTCTGTGTGCCCTGGCCGGGAATGGAACCCGGGACTTCCGCATGCCAGGCCGACACTCTACCACTGAGCCAACCGGCCAGGGCCCACACATCTTTTTAGACCTTTCTCTTTACTTTCATTTTATCTCTATTTCCCATTATTTGGAGAATAAATTTTTTCCCCAATTTAATATATTAAGTCTGTCTGATTTTTTAAACTATTGATTCACTTCTAATATAAGCTTGAGGTGTGACAATTTTTTCTAAAACCTCTTAGTAATTAGAGTTTATTTTAGGAGCAAAGGAGAGTGGAGAAACCGAGGAAGCTGTCCATGTAGACAGATTACATTATGAGTCCCAGAATTTCTAAGACTAGGGTTTATAGCAGGCTCACGGAGAACTAGACTAAATAGCACATCATTGTTTGGGGTACTATCTATATTTCAATTAGTTACATTTTTAGAGTATACCTAATATTTATAATCTGTTTTTTTGTTTGGAAAATCTTGACTTTTCCTATTGTTGGATAATTATACAGTAGAATTGTTTCTTAAATAGATGCTATATATCTTCAGCTGAGCCCACCAACAAGTGACGACGTCTTAGAGTTTTAATAAAATCACCATTGTGTTTGGCTCAGATAACAATCCCTGAATCAATTTAATTGTGACAAAGGTGGCAGGGTTGACTTAATTTAATGCAAATAGAAGGAAGTTTAACATTATATAAAGACAACACTGTGAGACTCATTTCCTCAGAAATGGGCCTTGAATGTGGCAGCCACTAAGAACCTCACATCTTCTTTCCATGCATGGACAGCAAGAGATCCTACCGTATGCTTTGAAGTCTGGTGCATAGCAGGCCTTCAATTATTGATGAATGAATAAATGCTAGAGCTTATTAACAAGATGATCCAATATAATAATCTCCTATTTATAAATTAATGGTGTGATATGTAGCTTTACTAAAAGAACACACAATGTTTGTATCATCTAAAACTGAAGTTCTTTCATTGCATTTGAAATTATTTATACTTTCATTTCCAAAGTTAATCTTCTAATATATATATAAAATCATAAAGTGATTCTGCAGACCTAAATTTCAAAAACAAACATTTCATTAAGTTATCACAAGTTAATGAAATGTTTTCTTAGTCTTTATTATAAGCTTTTCAGCCTGTGGTCATTTCAGTTTTGAGCCAACCATAGTAATGTCTTCTAATCTTTCTACTTAACCGTAGCAACAGAGAGTTCTCTGTTGCACAAATGGCATTTTGCTTTTATTTTTAAGACTAGGGTGCTTTAAATTTCTGCTGAATTCTCTCTTGGAATTGCTATAATGACATGTTTCAGTTATTATAGAATGGAATAGCTTGTTATCTTGAAATTAAACTGTGTTAAATTTTTAATTTTCTATAATCTATCTGATTCACATTACTAAGGGGTTTAACTTTATTTTTCCATTTGGCATTCTCCATCTAAGAGTGATTACTGAATTAATGACAAGAGAGAAGCCAAGAGCCCTGGGGTCTGAGATAAGAATAGCTGCTGCTTTTAAAGAGATAAAAAGATGCTAATAGCTACTTCTAAGAACAGTTGCTCACATAGATATTATTGATTAGAACTAGTACTTATGATTTATCTTGTTGTCCCAGTCATAAAGTAGTATATCTGGAAAGCGTAAAAAAAAGAAGCCACTATAATTCTTGAAATGAAAGATTTCCTTCCAGAAAATGTAAATAATAGTGGGAGAGTTGGTGCTATGAGAGGTACTGCTGAGATTTAGTTTCCTTCCAACTGCTTTGCTAAGTAGATATTTTGAAATATTTTACATGAAAAAATCTTTAGGGCAACTGTAATGATCCACCTTTAATCCTAGCTAGTGGATGTAGATTCTACCTGGGAATTATTTAAGAGTAATAAGTAGTTTTCAAGATATTCTGACAATTTTGCAACTTTTAAAGATTGATTTTTTAAAAATTACAAAGTGAGATCATTGCTATCCTAAAATTCAGACCTCATAGTTGGCATGGCATTCAAGGCCTGCCAACTGTCTTTTTAAAATTTTCTTTCTCACTGCCATCGCCCAGGGTATGGTCCATCCTCAGTTATGTGGGCTAAACTCATTCATTTCTATTTCATCGTGATTCAGGCACAGCAGGGACCTGGGGCAAGTTCCCCTTCCAAGCCAGCTTTGCCAGTAGGATTGGCTGTACTGATTCCTCGGCCGGCTGCTGTCTGGGTGGGAAGGGAGTGAGAAAGGCTGGGAGTCCTGCCTTTTCTCCTTCCCCTGCCCGGTTCCCTCCAGGCTTGGCTCCTCCTCTTTAGCCTCGGTGGCCAATCAAGACTGATGGACAGATCAGGAATCAGTTGCAGTTCAACTGATTTCACATGGTCTTCTTCCTGCTCTTCACTTCCCACAAACTCTTCCTGAGAGCTGACCACCATGCTTCTGTTATCCGCATTTTTTACTTCTTTGCTGTCACTTAGATTTCTCCTGATGTGAAATGCCCTTTCTTTCCTGTTGAAATCCTATTATGCCTTTATCCCCTCAGAGAAAATTAATCATACCTTAATCTCATTACCTTTATAGTTTATATTTTACTCTTTTTTGCATTTTAGTCATTTTTTAACCTTCTTTCCTACTAAAGTATTTTTACTTTACTTTAAAAATATATGTTTTGGCATACATTGGTTTACCAAAGCAGCCTTGTATAGTGCAGAGTATGTAGACAATTAGTAAAGGTAGTGAATCAGAGAATGAATAAGTTAATGATAAAGATCTTTATATATTTTATTTTTCACCATTAACATTTTACCTTGTACAATACAAGAGCTTTAATGGGCTTCACCTAAACTAAGGTGAATTAATTAAAATATACATTCACAGTATAGGGAGCATCTGATATTTATTATAGTGACATGAGGAATATCTGTTCTTTGTAAACATCTACAAATCATAGAAATTACATTTATAAATATTTCCCAATGTGTTATATAAAATACTTTTATTTATATTCTATGCAAAATGAATGTGTCTCAAAGTCTTTGTATCATTAAAATATTTACATTTAATATTGCTTGTTAGAAGGAAAAAATAGTTATTTTTCATCTGAAGGCTAGTGTCCTAGAATACGTTTGCTTGCATATGAATAGAGGATTTAATAGAGATCTAATTGTTTGGGAAATGTGTGACCACAACCACATTTTATTCTTTCAGAAACAGGTTGGTGAGATGAAACTAAAACTTGTAAGTGTCATCAAGGAAAATGAAAGGTATATCATTTAACTACTGGTTATTTTATTGTCTTAGATGCATGTTATTGTTGTTATTTGGTATTTTATTTATAAAACATATGAGTGTGATCTCTCGGGCCATATTTCTTGTTTGATTCCTGGCTCCATTACTTACTAGCTATTTGACTGATCAAGTTACCTTCTTTGTACTTTGTACTGTAGAATCTTCATCTATGAAGTACATGAAATGCGGTACATAATGAACACCTCATAAATGTTAGCAGTTGTTCATAGTATCATGTATAGCATGTATGTTATGAGATATGCTGATAAAACAATACCTGTAAGCAACCATCCAACATAAGAACTAATATGTTACCAAACTGGTACATCGATCCATGTGTTTTTCCCTATCCCATCCATTTTGCTCTTTGCAAGAGCTTGATACTGTCTTGAATTTTGTATTCTATCTTTTTTTTTTTTAATTTTTTTTTTTTTTTTTTTTTTTTATTTTTCTGAAGCTGGAAATGGGGAGGCAGTCAGACAGACTCCAGCATGCGCCTGACTGGGATCCACCCGGCAAGCCCACCAGAGGGCGATGCTCTGCCCATCCGGGGCGTCGCTCTGTTGCGACCAGAGCCACTTTAGTGCCTGGGGCAGAGGCCAAGGAGCCATCCCCAGCGCCCGGGCCATCTTTTGCTCCAATGGAGCCTTGGCTGCGGGAGGGGAAGAGAGAGACAGAGAGGAAGGAGATGGGGAGGGGTGGAGAAGCAGATGGGCGCTTCTCCTGTGTGCCCTGGCCGGAAATTGAACCCGGGACTCCTGCACGCCAGGCCGACACTCTACCTCTGAGCCAACCGGCCAGGGCCTTTCTATCATTTTTAAAAGTTTTTTTACAGATATATGTATATGTAACAGATACATGTTTTTTACAGATATATGTATTTAGTTTTTAGTTTTATTATTTATATGTGTTTATTGGAAGTAGTATTTTCTGCTTGTAATTATATTAATTGTTTTGAAGTTTTTCTGATAAACTTTTTTTCCCATAGGTTTGTATATCATGTTAAAATAAAACAGTAGTCTTTTAATCTGTACCTTCTGTGCTTTTTTTTTTTAGTTTTAAAGTAAGAACTATCTGTAATTTAGCTTAATATTAATTTTAATCGAATTTAAGGTTTTCAGAATTATGGTCAAGTTGATATAAGACTGTACTGAAAAATAAAACCTCAGTAATCTTGATTCCATAACTAGCAACAGATTTATTCTACTCTGTTTATTAACTGAGACGAGTACAAAGTCAAATGAGTTTTGTGAAACACTATAAAGAAAATAAGTAATTCTACAAGATTCAGTATCCCATTTCTGTTTAACTGACTAGATGAAAACATTATCACATTTTAAATATTTTTATGACTGTCTTTTTATCAATTAAGAAGGTATAATATCTGAATTTTACCTTTTTGAAAATTTAAAAACTCCCTAGGACAAACTGAATTAGACTTGAATTAATTATGACCAATTAATACATCTGAAATTATAAGATGTTTTTATTCTTATAGCACAGTATATAGTGGTGAATAAATACTTCTAATTTTTGAGGTCTGCTTAAAAATAATTTTTACGTAAAGAATGATTTTTTGACCCAAATGTTTATGTAACCCTGAAACATTAATTACTGTTACTAAAGTGAATTTAGATTATCATTTGTTCCAAAAGGTTACACAGTGAATTAAAAGATGCTATTGAAAAACAGTTGGAGAGCCTTCCCTGTGGCACGGAGGTGGGGAGTGACCTATATGCAGATGAAGAAACAATCAGGAACCTTCGAGAACAATTACAACTGGCCAATCAAGTGAGTGACATATTTTTTAAATTATATCCTGAATAAACAGAGTTTTTAAAAATCTCTGTTAATCATGATTTATGAATGATAACACAGAATAACAAAATTGTTAACACTTAATGATTTCCTACAATTTACACAGTGGTTAACAGGTAACAAAACTTTTAAATAACATTATAAATATAGTTGTCAAATATACATTTTAATTGAATCATAAAGCTTTTGACATGAATTTATCTTATAAAAGTATTTTGATATCAAGGGAAATTTTGAAAGAGAAAAATCATCAGTTATCCACTTCCCTAAACTTACGGTTTTTATTTTTCTGTGTTTTCTTCTGGTACTGTTTTTTTCCATTTTCAAGGATTATAGAATTATATTTTTTAATGGTACTTCTAGGATTACATTTTTTCTTGTTTCATTCTCCATCATAGTAACTGAAATTTTGGAAGCCATGTTATATGTATCCAGTTTTTAACACTATTTTTTGTGTTATATATAAGGGAATTATATTCTAATTTACAATTTTATATCCTAGGTATCATGTATTGTATGGATTTGAATCCCTATCCTTTTACTTTCTGGCTGTGTGCCTCAGTTTCCTCATTTATAAATGGGGATTAGCAATTCTAATTTTACAATTTTGATTTTATAGTCATCTATGAAAAGTCATTTTTTTATTCCTTGGAAATTTGGTTTTGGAATTGTTTACTTAAGCAGATAGGCTGTATTGACCCTGATAAGGAGCATGTATTTAACACTGAGTTTGAAAAGTAGTAGAAGGGAGAAAATAAGGAAATCATGGTTTTTAGTTTGTTCTAGACTAGTGCTATTAGGAAGGTCCGATAAATATTTATGTAGAAGAAGTATATAGGAGCTTGTAGTTTCAAAAAACAAACAGAAAAATTATCTCAAAAAGCCTCTCTTTATAGTAATTTTGTTCCTGTAATGTCCAGTGCTGAATTTTATTAAAACTCGAAAATTACTCATTTTTTAGCCATTCTTTTACTATACTTTAAGAAACCATACTCTCACTACATACCCTTTCTCCTCCTGTCTTCCCTGTCTTTCCATCTACATCTTGCTTGGTCTCCTGTTATATCTCTGAAGATGGTCCCACTGTTTTGCTACATTTGGATCAGTTATTTCGTAGACGGTTTGGGAAGGTCCAAGTCTGGACAATCAAATAGGAAAAAGCAGTTTGGCTTCAGGTTTTCCCACCAAGGTTTCTTCCTGACTGTGCCATCAGCTCGCGGAGGGACCCTGTGCCGATGGCCTGAGTCTTGGGTTCCGCCTCCCTAAAAGTAAAATGGCCCTGCAGGCCTGTTTAGGCTTTCTCAGCCTCTGGTGTTGGGACTCCTCTTCAGGGTGCTTAAGAACTAGTGAGGACCCCAAAGAGCTTTTTGTTTCTGTAGGTTGTGTATCTATCATAGTTATTGCATTAAAGATGTAAACAAACATTTTTTTAAAAACAAATGGGAGCATAAAAACACATTCCAGTAGCTGTCAGAGGATTGACAGCATCACACATCACATCGTTTATACGATGGACAATGCCACTCTACACTCATCAGAGATGAGAGTCAAACAGGCAAACAACATCTGTACATTAGCTTGAACATAATTTTGACTTCAAGGATCCCCATTCCACACTTTGGGAATTGCTATATTGAAAGAGTAACAACTTGAGAAGATTTTCATTATAAAGTATCAAGTGAAAATAGTATAATACGAACAGTACACTATATGATTTTCAATTTTGTTAAAAGAAAATACAAAACTCTCCTGAAAAATCACATTTATACACATCAATAAACCCAACATTTATTGGGTTAATTATAAAATTTAAAAATTATTATATCCAGATGTTAGCAATATTTTCTACAAGTTGGTAAAATCTTAGATACTTTTTATTTCATCACCATTTTTTGTATTTTTCTGATTTCCTACAATAAACATTTATTACTGTTACAATCACAAAAGAAGTCTTATACTTTACTGGGGGCAATTTTCTTGTCAGTAGTTTCTAAGACTTACACTTTGTTGAGGAACAAGGAGAGTGGTTTAATCCTTATCTCTGATCTAAGGGTTTTAATTTTACCTATAAAACCTAAATAAAAAAATTTTTCAAAGAAAACAATTTTCACTTTTAGTTTTATTCTCTAAGTTATTAATACAACTTCATATCATCCACAATATTATTATACTATCTTTGTAGAAGTTCTGTTTTAACTTATGACTTATATGCAAGAATTCATTCTGGAAAAGGATATGATTAATTTGTACTATATGATAGCTTACTAATAGTTTAATGAATTCTCAAATATTTTTTTGTTACATAGGAAAAAATTCAGGCTGTGGAGCTCTGGCAAACTGTTTCTCAGGAGTTGAACAAACTGCAGAAGCTTTACCAGGAATATATGACTGAGGCCCAAATTTATCTAGTTGAAAATCAAAAGCAAAAGGTAATGTTAGATTTCATGCTCTTCTTGTATATCAATATGAAATCACGTTTTAGACAAACTGAGCTTTGGGGGGGAATGCATAAGTTTCTAGTATGCATTTATGTTGACAAAAAAGAGATCTTGGATGCTTAGGAATCTTTGAAACAAATCACTGGAACAGTTCCTACTATACACTGGGTTTTAGAATGTGGTTAACATGAAAGCTGTGTTTGGTGTTACGAAGCAGCTATTAGATTATTATTTCTAAATGGGCCTCTAAAGCTTTTATGTTCTTGATGTCCTACCTGGCTTAAAAAAGACAAAATCTGTGCATTGGATTATGTCCAATGAAGAAACCTGCTTAACTATAATGATAACGCCATGTAAAATGAAAATGGACACCTTTACATGGAACCTTTTACTAAAATGGATGTCAGGCTTGTCTAACATAAATTAACCAGAATAAAATCTTACAATAGGAATGAATCTTACTGGTTCCTTAAAGATGTCTTTCTATCCAAAGCAAGAATCGTTTTATATTCTTCCAAAGTGGCCATCTAGCTTTCGCGTTATACTTCTGTTGACAAGAATTCACAATTCTGTCCATTCCATTGGAAAAATCTGCCTCCTTTATCCTTTTTTTCCCCTTTTTCTGCTGAGTACGTTGAAAACTATGGAGTAATTCCAATTCTGATGGCTTTTCTGTAGCATTTTGAGAAAGCAACTATTTGTAATTGGGAATTTCTACCAAAAGAAGTCATAATAATACTTCTGTGATGCTTTATAGTTTACTCAGTAACTTTTTTCTATATGCCCAGTATGGAAAATAACCCATGTGGTCTCGTTCATAAAACTTATCTCTGAGTTCTAGAAACCATTTCTAACATAAGTAAGTTATTTAAGGTGTTTTCTTGTTTAGGTCAGTCATCTAAGCCATTACTTTTCTTTTTCTTTTTTTCACCTGAATAAGATTATGTTTGCACTCTAGCTTTGCAGTAATTTTTTTTACAATACTTTACAAATAATTCTTTGTTCTCATTTTCCCATTTATTTTTAATCTTTAATTCTGTCATCTGACACATTAACAGCACCTCCCAACTCTCTGTCACCTGCACATGTAATGTTTAATAGGAGCATAACAAATAATCAAGCAACTTAAATCTTGTGGCATTCAAGCTGTGAGAATTTTGAAAACTGGGGTGAGGAGGGCCGGCTGTGACTCCAGTGCCATGTTTTGCATTGTAGGTTTTGAAAAGGTTTGAATGTGGCTTTCCAGTGTCGGAAAAGACTTCTCTAGCATGTCTGTCTGTTCACTGATGAACTGATTTCTAGATTATGTTTTCACACACACACACATACGCACACACACACATACACACAAACACACAAAAGCAAATAACTGCTTTGGTTTTCATATCACCACCTTATTTAATTTTGTAATCATTTATTTTAAAATGTATCATTTCTTCAACTTTTAATTCATATAATAATAGAAGAAATACCTCTGATCTCATCTAAACTTAGACATAATGATTTTAAACTTTATTTTAGTTTAATTTTAAAGAAGAGCTGCAAACCAGATGCTATATATGTACCTCCTCTACCTTTTTTACTATAGGATCAGATGACCAGTTTTCAACAACCGACCAGTGAGCTTCATGTTAGGAATGAGAACGTAGAAATGGTAAGTGAAGACATTCATTTAGAGTACTTATTTATATAAACCAGAAATTGTCACTCTAAGTATTTGTTTATGCTAATGTAAATCAACAACAAAATGCTTGTTGCAGGAAATTAAAATACAGAAGCAGTACTCTTTCTCTGTATCTGTCTTTCCCTTTCATGTTTAATAACATGACAGGGTTCACAGGACACATGCAGGAACAGATCGATGTTCCTGTCTCCCTCTCGCTCTCTCCCTGCCTCCCTCTAAAGTCAATACAATAAACATTAATACAATAACAACAATAGGACACTAATAACCATTTGTTAGTTGACTCACCACCAGGACTAGCTGGTACACCTAAATTTTCCTATGATTTTTTCCTAAACAAATATAATCAGCCCTCGCAGCTCTCTTTTTACCATTTTTCCTCTCTTTCCTTTTCTTTCAGATATTTTTCTTTCTCTTTTTCCTTCCCTTTTCTTTTCTTTCTTGGAGTTTTATTTTACCTCATTGTTGAGTAATAGGATTATCACATCTCAGGTAATTACTCTCTTTCCTTTCTTTGTTTTACTTACTTACTCTGCTAATTCTTGTTAGTACCTAATGAGAATGTCTTTGTTTAATAGCCGAGTTGTACCATCAAAAGTAAGTTTTCCAGTTTTAGTCTATTTTTTAAAGTTTTTCTGTTTTAACCATGTAAAAATATTAGCTCAGTTTCACCCTCTTTTACTTATGTTAACATTTAGAATCTCCAGTCACTTATATTTTTCTATAATACACTTCTTAGGGCTTTAAAATAGTATTAACAAAATCCAAAACAAAATTACCAATATCCCTAATTGAGAAATCCTACTTCTACATGGAATTAATAGTTTAACATCAAAATTATTTCTTTATTTAGTACATCCCCTAATGTGGGAGTATATGATTTTTTTGTTATATTATATAACAGAGCCCCTCTATTATTAAAAACAACTTAAAATCATTGTGATGCACATTGTAAGAAAAGAATATTTGAATAATCACAGGAAATACATTAAAATTTTCCAAGGCACACAATTTATTGTTACAGGCCAAAATTAAACTATGGTTACAGGACAGTGTTAAAGGAGTGACAAGATGGGTAAATGAGAGTTGTGCTATAAATACAAATAAAAGACCATACTGTGGTTAAAACAAGGAAAGTGATTAAGAGAAACTTTAAAGTAGAAGAGTTTTTCTCAATGTGCATACAAGCATCAAACAAGACCGCTGAGTATAAATGGACATAGCTGAGTTATGGGGACAATCTTGTGTGTCTCAGCACTCAGAGCACAGCCAAGGGGCGAGTTTCAGTCAAAATCAATTGGTAAAAAAGTACCCTTTAAAAATTAAACAGTTTCTATGTAAGTTTTCTGATTACATAAATAAATTCATGAAATGAATAGGTTTCTATGGATGCACAATAAATTGATGAGTATAAACAAAGTAAATAAAATTGCTCTTGTGACCAGTCCACATTAGTAATATGCAGAAGGTCATATTACTAATATTCAGGTAATATACTCACCTGAATGGTATGTAAAAGCACAAGTTTATGCTTATTTATTGTGGCTATAGGTACAGTCAGAGTTCACATTCCCCACTGATTCTCTTTACTGAAATCCTATTCTTCTTTGATAGTTGCTCATCTCTAAATTACTCAAAAATATTTGTTAATTGCATACTAAGGTCCTTGACTGTTACAGAGACTCTAGCTGCTAGAGAAGTGCATCTACCCACAGGGCCCTGGTCTGTTTGGTAAAACAGAAGAGACTACAAAGTAATCAGTGTTAAATCAAGTGCTGAAATAAGTGCTGGCTGAAAACAATGCTTCCTTAGACCTCTGTGCCGCTCCACGTTCTAGGAATCTTCCAAGTTTGTGACTGATCTCGATACAGAGCAAGGCCGTGTTCAGAGGCAGTTGTGGAGCTCCTGCTAGGATCGTTCCCAAATTAAATGTGTTAGTTACCAATACTAGCTGCTTAAAATCCATGCTTCCAATTTATACGTCCACTTATTCTACATCAGTTATCTGTAAGGTGCCCCCAGGTAATAAAAAACACAAACCTTACTTATGGTGGTGCCAAGGCAGTCTACATAATAAAACACTAATGGTGCCATGCAGGCATTATAGAGGAATTCAGAGTCGTGGATTAGTTTGGGCTGAAGTCGTCGAAGTTGCTTCAGAGGAGGATTTGAAATTATGTTAAAGGTCATCTACTCCCCCAAATGTAATAGACATCCTTCTATTAAATGCTTTTCAGTTAGATGATCGTTTAGCCTCTGCTTTGAATATTCCCTGTAAGGGTTATTACACTTCCCCTAATAGCCTTTTCCTTTCTACTCTGATTATTGGAAAGCCAAAAATCTCTCATCAATTTCTTCCCCCTGACACATGGCTTGACCTTGTGGAGTAACACAGAAGGCTGGCTTCTTCAAGTCAGCACTTCAGTTATGTGCACACAACCAGATGTCTTTCCTGATGTCAGGCCCAGTATCACACCCAGGACCCAGGTCTTTTTGTTGCTATTGTTGGTGGTGGTGTGGTATAATTTACCTACTGATCTTTCTGTCTCTGCATGATGATAGTTGGTCTCTTAAATTTTGGTCTGTGAAGTGAATACTAAATTCTGGTCTTCAGTAGTCTACTCCCCACAGTAAAAATAAAGATGCAATCCATAGGCAGTCTTTCATGGCCATAAAGACATCCATCCATTCATTCCTCAAAGGTTTAAACACTTAGAATAGACTAAATCATGTGCCAGACATGGGAGAAGCTGGTCCTCAAAAAAAGGCTCAGCTTGTAACCAGAAACACATAAATTTTAAATACAATGCAGTGTGCATTGTAAAAGCATGGGTAAAGTTTTATCGAATGCAGAAAGGAAACAGTCAGTCCTGCCTGGGTGAGTGGCCCCTGTGGGGTGTGCAGGGGTGAGTGCTGGAAGTCTGGGGCGTCCCAGGCAGAGGGAAATACAGAGGTTACTGAGAATGTGAAGTCAATGCAGTTGGGTAGAGAGTGAGAGACACGCAGTGAGAACAGCCTCCGGGACTTTGTTGGAGAGACTGTGGTCCGAGGGGGTAGGAAGGACAGAAGTCGGGCAGAGAGGAGGTGGCTCTCCTCTAGACTCGCAGACACGGCCCACAGGGAGGGATAAGGACTTGTCCTGTCATGGGCAAAGCGGTACTTACAGAAGAAAAGAATTCCCTTACAAAGTTTTCCACACCTGGACCCCTGCTTCACCTCTCACCTTAGTTCCCTCCACAAGCGGACCCTGAGGCAGGCAAGGTTCCAAGGCCTGTGGCTCACTCAGGAGACCTGTGGGAGGGAGGCACCGGTAGGGGAGTGGCGATAGGTGAGTAGGGATAGGGGAGTGGGAAGCCAGGCTGGGAAGGGGAGAGAGGAAGCCAGGAAAGGCTTAATCACGCACATTAACACGTGGGTCACTGAAACTGAATCCCACAAATGAACTGTGGAAGCCAGTGTAGGACACGGCTCAGAGTCACTCCACTAGGGGACACGAGAGTTGGGGGTATTTGCATGCTGGTTCCCTTCCAGGGCAGACTGGGGATGTGAATTCTGCCGCCTGGGGCCTTCTGCATGGACAGGTGAGTGGGGCCACAGGTGGCCAGAGAAGCCCTGCGAGGAGACTCGGGCAGATGGGCTGGCAGGATGCAGGGCCCACTGAAGCAGTCAGGCGGCACAGAGGGCCGGGGTTCTGTTCTACCCTCAGAAAACCTCATCATCACCATGACTTCATGTTATTTTTCTACTTATAGGCCCCATAGCTAATCTCCAAAGAAGCAGTTATAAATGTTCTGATACTACATGTTTCTCTTTTTGTGTGTGGCAGACTAATAAGCAGTTTCTGAAAACAGTGACTGAACAAAGTGCGGAACTCCAGCAGCTCCGAAAACAACTTAGGTATGTCTAAAAATGAATTTTGTTCTTTTAGTCTTTTTCCTCAGAGGAATTGAAGATGCCATCATTTTCCCCGTGGGTGTTTTTTTCCACCCTTTTAAGTTTCTGTCAATAGTGTTTTGTATGTATGGTCTGTTGGGGTGGGAAGAGACTGAAATCAAAACTGTTAGTCAGAAGGCAGCTGTTGTGTGTTTATACACACACACACGCATGCACACACACATACATGCACACACGTACACATACATATATACATGAAGGGATGTTTCCTGATGGTACAACTAGTGCTTAGGGAAGAAAGTTAATTTCCTTAGATAAGTTTTCTAGACTTGTCTTTCTTTGGATGCCTCACAAGCAGACCCTGAGCAAAAGGTTCTGAGCATATACAGTAGTTGATTCAGATGGAATGCCAGGAGCACCATTAGAGGGAGTGGAGAAGTGAGACAGGGAAGAGGAAGAGAAGGAAACCAATAAGGGGTTTTGAAAATCAGGCACTTTAATACGGTATTTATATATTGTGGTGCGGGGTCTCATAATCATTGCATTAATAGACTTCACAGGAAAAACTCCAAATGACCAAAAAAAATTTTTGTCACTTTTAAAAGTTTCTTTCACTCATGATATTTAAAATTAAGAAGTGTAGACTTGGGGCCCTGGCCAGCTGGCTTAGTAGTGGAGTGTCGGCCTGGCGTGTGGAAGTCCCAGGTTCGATTCCTGGTCAGAGCACACAGGAGAAGCAGCCATCTGCTTCTCCGTCTGCTTCTCTACCCCTCCCTTTTCCCCTTCTCTCTCTTTCTCTCTCTTTTTCCCTCTTGCAGCCATGGCCCAAATGGTTCAAGCAAGTTGGCCCCAGGCACTGAGGATGGCTCCATGGCCTCACCTCAGCTGCTAAAATAGCTCGGTTGCTGAGCAATGGAGCAGCAGCCCCAAATGGGCAGAGCATTGCTTGGTAGCAGCTTGCCAGGTGGATCCTGGTCGGGGTGCATGCAGTAGTCTGTCTCACTGCCTTCCCGCCTCTCAATAATAGTAATAATAATAATAATAAAAGAAGTATAGACTTGGAAGGTTTTGTTCCATGCTGCAGTCATTTATAAATATCTTTAAATTGTAATATGTGTAGAAGCCAAGAGAAAGAAGTATATCAAGGAGGAAGGAGTGACTGCTGAGTCCAGTGCTTATAATAGATAAAGCACAATGAGTTCTGAGAATTTAGCAACATAGAGGTTGTATTAGTTTCCCACCTGCCATAACAAAAACAATGGAAATGCATTCCTCATAGTTCTGGAGGCTAGAAATGTGCAATCGAGGGGTTAGGAGAGCCACGCTCCCTCTGTGGGCTCTGGGGAGAATCTCTCCTTGCCTCTAAGCTGCTGGTGGCTTCAGATGTTTCTTGGCTTCTGGCAGCATAACTCGAATCTCTTTCGACCTTTATCTTTACTTGCTTTCTGTCTCTCCAGCTCTGTCCTCTCCTCCTTTATAAGCATACAGGTTTCAGCACTTAGAGCCCACCCTAGTCTTGCATGATTCATCTGGAGATCTTTACCTAAATGACTTCTACAAAGTCCCTGTTTCCAATGGACCAGAATTTGGGGACCTACTACAGACGTCATTGTGGTTTTAACCAGGGTACTTCAGAATCTACTTCCTTTTCATATCTGCACAAATCACTTAAGAAAACACTGAACTCATTCTGGGTGGTAAAACAATAATTAACAGTTTCCCAAGGATTGATTTAACATAGACCAGAGTTTCTTAGAACATTGGGCAAACAATATTAACAAATATTTCAAAAGTCATAGTAGGAAAATGCACGTTGAAGTAATGTGATACTTTTTCACACCCAGTTATCAGTGTCAAGAATATAATGGGCAATGTAATGACAAGTGCAAAAGGAGCTCAAAGAATGATGCAATTTATTAATATATACATTTTAAATGTTTTAAATAATAGTGTCTATTGATTATGGATATAGAGGGTGGGTTTTCAGTTGTATGAGAAACGGTGTTTATTCTTGTATTATTTATTCATTATTGTATTATTTTTCATACAAACAATTGTAAACCTACATTTGCCCCATCCTGTATATTCTGTTATAGATCCCATATATATTCAGAATATATCTATATAAGTTTATATAGTAAAAGAATAAAATAAAGACATTTCCAGGAATGACATACCCTAACTTGAAATTAGTGATTATCTCTGGGGAGTAAGACTATCAGTAGAAGTAGGGAAGTAGAGGCAGCTTTGGTGTCTGTCACCAAAGAAATGGACAGGTAAAACATTGTAGGTACATTTGTGGAAAGCTACACGTCACTTAGCAACATGTATTTACATGTGAAGATGTAGTTACAAGCAGCTAGATCTATAAAATAGAGTTTGTATTTAAAAAGTAAAAAGAGCCTGACCAGGCGGTGGCGCAGTGGATAGAGCGTCAAACTGGGATGCCGAGGACCCAGGTTCGAGACCCTGAGGTCGCCAGCTTGAGGCGGGCTCATCTGGCTTGAGCAAGAAGCTCACCAGCTTGGACCCAGGGTCGCTGGCTTGAGCAGGGGGTCACTCGGTCTGCTGAAGGCCCACGGTCAAGGCACATGTGGGAAAGCAATCAATGAGCAACTAAGGTGTCGCAAGGAAAAACTGATGATTGATGCTTCTCATCTCTCTCCGTTCCTGTCTGTCTGTCCCGTCTGTCCCTCTCTCTGACTCTCTCTTTGTCCCTGTAAAAAAAAAAGTAAGGAGATTTGGTCTATAGCATAGAAACATAGACGAATATGTATATATCTCAAAGGATATATCCCATCTTCAAGTGAGCCACAAGATGAAGGGGAATGAGAGAGGGATTGGGAATGCACAGGAAAAAAAATAAACAAGAACCAACATGCCCAGCTAATAGTGATACCAGGTCACTGAAAGGATAGTGTGATTGATTTACCTCTGCACTCAACGTACAGAACAGAGCGGAGGAAGAATATAAGATGCACAGTGTATGTAGTATCAATCAGGGTGTAGAGATCCTGGCAGAAAGGTAACTAAGGAAATTGGTTCCTAAAGACCTGCGATCATATGATGACAATGGAAATAGAAAATAAAAATGCATGTAAAATATTTCTGTAGACAAAAAAATGGGCAAAACTCGGTGATACTGGGATAAAGGATGAGAAGAATCATGGAATTTTGTTAAAGGTATCTTAGTGATCATCTTGCTTTAATTTCCTGCTTTGATAGAAGAAACCAAAATGAGCCAAAGGCTCAGAAGTTGTCTTGTTCAGGGTTGCACGAAAATTCATGGAAGGCCAAGTTAGAACTCCCATGTTGTAGTTGCTAATCCAGGGAGTTTCCGCTTCTCGGACAGTATTCACAACAGTGAGGATGTCAAGAATGAGCCACTTGTTAAAGAAAGAATAATGAGTGGATACATTGTTTTTGACATCTGTGTGGAAATCTTATTTAGCTTTTGGACATTCAGGCCCAAAGGTTATCAATTTAAGTTAGAGATTGATAAAGCTCGTAGTTTTTTAAAGCCTAAAAAGCCTTCAGTTTAATTGTCCATGAGCAATTTTGCCATAATATTTATCGACAGTATTTCATAGCTTAACATTAAGGAGCTCAGAGTTGTATACATAAAACTATGCTTGCTTTCTTGACACAGACTTGAAGGAACATAAGGATAAGCAGATGCTTCTTTTAGGGAAGAAGGTGTGCTTTCAAGTTTGACAGATTCTGAATGATGGGCATATTGACATTACCAGAATTGAGATTTTGAGATGCCCTATATAACCATGCTAAGAATAACTAAATCAGAAACTCTTTCAACACCAGCGTTGTTTAAGTGTGTACTTATACTGAAAACATACTAGTTTCATTTGTTGTCTGATGTTATGGTACAAAAAAATTAGAATCATGTGAATTTATAATTAAAGCGTTTCATCCTTTTCCTTCTCGGGAGTTTCTGGTGATGCGTGATCATAGCAGATGAAACTCTTTAGCCTGTTTTCTAAGAACCTTCGCGCACCTGGTTTCCCAGCCCTCCAGTTGTTTACAGACTGCTCACACTAGTTGTTTTACTATTACTCATGGAAGTTTTGATTTCTTCCTTTTTGTCTTTGATCATTATTCTGTTTGTCAGAAACTTAATAACTTTCTAGACCTGGTGAAAATTGCCTTCTCCAGGAAGACGTCTCGCATTCATTCCACCAGATTTTTACTCTTCCTGTGGCCCTACTCAGCATTTACTCATGTAAACAGATTTTATGCTATTTCCCTTTCAGTGCTGCTGTTGTCATGTCTATTTGTTTCTGGTGTATGTCCAGCTCAGTTAGGGAAATGACTCTTTTTCAAAGTCATGTCTACTCAGATTTTCCATCTTCCTGGTAAGTCTTTGACGGAAAGGATGGTCATCTGACTCTATCTTTCAGGAATAACTAATATTATCTTGGTAAAAGGATATACTATAAAGATCAACTAAAGCATTTGCATAGGGGTTTATGTTATACTGTCATCATCAGAATGTTTATTTTAAAAAAATTTAGCCATTAAGTAATGGTCCTGTTAGCAGACATAGATATTATCTCTTCATATAAAGACTCTGTAACTTGTCAACCAATTTATTTTATATTTTTGAGAACATAAACATATACAAGTGTGCTCTGAGTGTAGAAACAATCTTTAATAAGCTTATATATAATATGATAGCCTCAAATTATTTTAATTTGACACATTCGCCCCATGTATACTTCAGTGACTTCAACAATCTATAAAGATGAGACCCCATTCAGTTTTTTTAGCTCAGGATTCTCCTGGTTATCTCTGTCCAGCTGGCTCAGAGCAGCTTGAAACTCAGCAGGCTCTAGACTGAGCTTATCATCCATCCGTCATAGATCCTGAATCTTGTCATTATGTTTGTGAACGGTACTATCCAGTTCCTGCTTCAGAAAACTAAAGGAATCAAAATTCTTCTCTGTCTCAACTCTACTTTCCAAATGTTGTTCATGGCCTTCACTCGTCCATCATGGTACCGTTACTGCCTTTGATCAGTCCATCATCTCATCTGAATGCCTCAAAAGTGACTTATTCCTTCCTCGTCCTCCTTTTTCAAACTGTCATCAAAATGGTCTTTCTAAAATGAAATCTGATCATGTCACTGTCCTTCAATGGCTAGTAAATGCATAGAGGATATAATCCAAGTTACTCAGCATAACATAAAGTCTTCTATGACTTGATCGCTGGCTACTTTATAGCTCGTCACTCCTCACTTCAATTTTCTGAACTACTTTGAGTTTTCCAAGCAAGCCATGCTTGCTGTTCCCTAACTCCCTAATTCTGATCACATTGTTCTGGCTGCCTACAATGTCCTTCCCTGGAATAGAGCCTTTCAATTTTCAGTGTTCAGCTCGAATGTCACATGTCCTGAAAATCTTTTTCTGGATCTTTATGGTTTCCTTCTCCCTGGGTAGAACAGAACCCAACGTGCCTTCCTTTCTGCCTGCACCGTAGACTGTGGGTCCTCCTCTCATAGCATTGTTAGCATTGCAGTGGAAATTCTTTACAGATTAATCTCCCTTTACTGGGTTATAAGGTTTTTAGATTGCCATCTTCTAGCCTAGTGCTAAGACACAGGACAAGGGCTCAAAAAATATTTTGAGTGATTAAGTCAGTTAATTACATAATTAATTAAATGGCACTTCTTTGGAGGGGCAAAGCTAAACTAATTCATGTGAGTTTTCTCTTTGTATACTTTGTCATTGATCATGTCCCACAATTGGTTTCTTAGAATGTCATTATTTAGAAAAATTATATTTTGTATTCTTCAGGTATGCAGTAATATGTGACCACTTAGTAGTTTGATTTCCAACCCAACATACCAGAGAAAACCATTTCTAAAAGGCAAAAGATTTATAAGATTTGAAGAAAAGCCAGAGTATGAAAATCCCTTTTTAATATAATTAATGGTAGCTTTGCAAAATGAATAAAAATATTTTCTGTTTTTCCCATTATGAATCCAGGCTTTAACCTGTATTAATTTCTAAATCTGTTTTTTGTAACCAATCATCTAAAAATTGAATGCATGATAGATGCATTTAAGTATTTTTTTAACTGTATAGTGCTCTGTTTAAATATGAAATAAAATCCAGGGAATTTCTAAAATGTTATAGTGAAAGGATTTTTATTTTTTTTTAATTTATTTAGACAATTAAATTTAACAGGGTGACATTGTTCAATCAGAGTACATAGATTTAGAGAAAGCATCTCCACATCGTTTGGACAGTCGATTATGCTGTATACCCATCACCCAAAGTCAAATCATCTTCTGTCACCCTACATTTTGTTTCTCTTTAAGCCCCTCTCCTTCCCCCAACCCCCTTTCTCTTCACCCCTCCCTTCCCCCTGGTCACCACTGCACCTGTCTATGTCCATGAATCTCAACTTTGTGTCCCACCTATGTATGGAATCATACAGTTCTTAGCTTTCTCTGATTTACTTATTTCACTCAGCATAATGTTATCAAGATCCATCCATGTTGTCATAAATGATCCGATGTCATCATTTCTTATGGCTGAGTAGTATTCCATAGTATATATATACCACATCTTTTTTATCCAATCATCTATTGAAGGGCTTTTTATTGTTTCCATGTCTTGGCCACCGTGAACAAGGCTGCAATGAACATGGGGGTGCCTGAGTCTTTTTTTTTTTTTTTTTTTTTTTTTAACAGAGGCAGAGATAGACAGGGACAGACAGACAGGAACGGAGAGAGATGAGAAGCATCAATCATTAGTTTTTCGTTGCACGTTGCGACTTCTTAGTTGTTCATTGATTGCTTTCTCATATGTGCCTTGACCGCGGGCCTTCAGCAGACCAAGTAACCCCTTGCTGGAGCCAGCAACCTTGGGTCCAAGCTGGTGAGCTTTTTGCTCAAGCCAGATGAGCCCGCGCTCAAGCTGGCGACCTCGGGGTCTTGAACCTGGGTCCTTCCACATCCCAGTCCGATGCTCTATCCACTGTGCCACCACCTGGTCAGGCATGCCTGAGTCTTTACATACCAGTGTTTTCAAGTTTTGTGGGTATATACCCAGTAGAGGGATTGCTGGGTCATATGGTAGTTCTACTCTTAATTTTTTGAGGAACCACCATACTTTCCTCCATAATTGTACTATTTACAATTGTACTATTTACATTTTCACCAACAGTGAATGAGGATTCCTTTTTCTCCACAGCCTCTCCAATATTTGCTATTACCTGTCTTTTGATAATAGCTAATCTAACAGGTGTGAGGTGGTATCTCATTGTAGTTTTGATTTGCATTTATCATCTAGTTAGTGATGGTGAGCATTTTTTCCTATATCTATTGGTCATTTGTAGTGAAACGATTTTTTAAATAAGTAGTTTTATTGAAGAACATAATAGCAATTTGCTATGAATGTGATTCTTGGTATCATTCTATTATGTTTGACACAACAAAGGCTAAACTATATAAATCAGTCTGTATATTTATTGTGTTTGTTTTTAATCTTTTTTGAAAACACAATCTTTTCTTTAAAAACATTGTACATGCCAATAATTTTTATATAGTATCATATTTTCAAAAGTATATGTGCCTTTGCCAGGTACCAGTTTTATTTTAGCTGAGTTCGTTGTCAGTGGAAATGGCATTCTTTCAGAGTGGCAAGGAAAGCATTTCGGAGGACCCTGGCCTGGGAGGCCGAGGTCTAGTGGGGAGGTGTATGGAAGCAGAAATGAAGGACAGCCCCCAGATCCCCCGTCTTATCTCAGTCTGTCCCACTGTGGAAGGAGTCCGGCCTTGTCATCATCAGGCACAGTAGTAGGTCCAGAGTCCAGAAACAGTGCGCCGTTGGTGCAGTCCAGCTCAGTCTGACCCCACCAGCCGGCTCAGCCTCTGTTCCCGGCTGTACTGGCTGGCTGTGCTCAGTGCCCATCCTCCTGCTAGAGCTGGCACGGCTGCCAGGCCCGCGCTTGGGGCGGGGGTTGTAGCCTGCAGGGCTGCTAGGCCCACCTGCCTGCCTCAGAGACGGAACATGCAAATGAACACAGTACTGGGGCCAGAGGACTTTGTTAGGCTCCAATGATAAGATCTGGGGCTTGGGAAGGAACCAGGCGCCCTTTCAAACTGATCATCCCTCATGGACTTGCACTGGGACCTCCCCTTAGCCAATCCATTTCCTGGACCCTCTAGGGTTCTGTGTCCCTTATCCGATCCAATCCTTTTCCCAGGCTAGGCTCCACCCCCTTACGGTCACCATCTTATGGCCTTCTACCGGGCATGTGCCCAGCAGAGGAATTTCCCTCCTGTTCCACCCTTACCCCACAGTAATCTGGTTAATGAACAGTAACAATCCTTCCTGCCTACTTCAGGGATTAGGTCCGAGGGCCGAGGATGCCCCCGTCCCCTGGACAGTGTGTGAGGCTACAGCTTCTGACCTAATTAAGCTTAGCCAGCTTTGTTCTGTCTCTCTTTTATTAAAATCTAGCTACCTAAAAGACACATGTAGCCCCATGTTCATTGCAGCACTGTTCACAGTGGCCAAGACATGGAAACAACCAAAAAGCCCTTCAATAGAAGACTGGATAAAGAAGATGTGGCACATATACACTATGGAATACTACTCAGCCATAAGAAATGATGACATCAGATCATTTACAGCAAAATGGTGGGATCTTGATAACATTATACGGAGTGAAATAAGTAAATCAGAAAAAAACAATTACATGATTCCATACATTGGTGGAACATAAAAACGAGACTAAGAGACATGGACAAGAGTGTGGTGGTTACCAGGGGTGGGGGGAGGACACAGGAGGGAGGGAGGGAGAGAGTTAGGGGGAGGGGGAGGGGCACAGAGAAAACTAGATAGAGGGTGACGGAGGACAATCTGACTCTGGGTGAGGGGTATGCAACATAATTTAATGACAAGATAACCTAGACATGTTTTCTTTGAATATATATACCCTGATTTATTAATGTCATCCCATTAACATTAATAAAAATTTATATAAAAAAAATCTAGCTACCTACACTAACAAGATAACAGATTTTTCTCAGATGTTTCATGTTACAATTTGAATAATATTGTGTCTTCTATTATAAGAATGCTATGGAAATCGGGAATTCATAGACCACTATATTTGATTCATAGTGTCTCTTGGAGCCTGTCCCATGTGAGAAATGGTCTGAGCAGCTGTGCTTAGTCATAAGAATTGCCAGACAGTTCCTTATGTGTTGGCAGCTAGTTTTCTGAGCATAGAAAACATGTTTTAAGAAATAGGACTCTGCTGTCATTTTCCTATCTCTTCAAACTGTTTCACTTATACTTACCCCTTATTCAAATGTTTACATTATTCATTCTTGATCTTTAAGAAACAGAAAGAATATTACACTTGACTTCCACATATTGGTTAAGAGTAGGAACAAATACCTAACTTCATTGTTTAGAAGTTTGGCCTCCAATAATTGATTACTGGTTTATTTCAAAGTGTGTATTTTATTGATTTTATTTTGCAAATATTCCACATTTGTACACCTACCCTAAAAATGTGCTTCTGTGTGGTGTGAAGTATAAAGAGCATAGGCTTTGAAGTCACAGCTCTAGTTTCATTATCTTCTTTTTTTTTTTTTTTTTGTATTTTTCTGAAGTGAGAATTGGGGAGGCAGACAAACAGACTCCTGCATGCGCCCAACTGGGATCCATCCAGCATGCCCACCAGGGGGCGATGCTCTGCCCATTGGGGGCGTTGCTCCATTGTAACCGGAGCCATTCTAGTGCCTGAGGTGGAGGCAGTAGAGCCATCCTCAGTGTCTGAGACAACTTTGCTCCAATGGAGCCTTGGCTGCGGGAGGCAAAGAGAGAGAAAAAAAAGAGAGGGGGAAGGGTGGAGAAGCAGATGGGTGCTTCTCCTGTGTGCCCTGGCTGGGAATTGAACCCGGGACCTCTACATTTCAGGCCGACGCTCTACCGCTGAGCCAACCAGCCAGGGCCTTATTATCTTATTTTTTATTTTCTACTTTGCATTCTGGTTCTTGACTTTGGCAGGTTGCTCAACTGAAGGAACTTCAGTTTCCTCATCTCTGTAATGGAAATAAATTACCTTTGTGTTGTTGCAGTATTCTGTAACTATTGTCTTTGCTCTCCTCTAGTCTCCTTTAACATACAACCTATCCAAGTAGATAGGCATGTATAATATTTAGAAAGCAGATACTAGTAAGTTTTGGAGTTGGTGTAATGTCACAAATAGGCAGTAGATATTTTTCCTTCTTGTGCTGGAGGATCAGCATTACCTGCGTTGTTGATGCTGCATCTTCTCAAACCAGATGAAGCATTCCTCTCTTATTCCATTCTTTCTGTTAAACTGTTGTTCCCATTTCTTGCATACTGCACAACCCCAGATCTCTTCTGTTTCTTCTCATTTTAAAAAAAATCTTAGTCTCTCTTCTGTGGGGTTTTACCAAGACCCCAAATATATAGACCTCCTTCTGATGTTTTCTCAATTTACTATAGTTTCCTTTTTCTATTCTTTGAAATTGCTTGAAAAAGCATATTGGCTTTACTATAGTTTCCTTTTTCTATTCTTTGAAATTGCTTGGAAGGGAGCATATTGACTATAGTCTCTCTTCGGAATTTCTT
The DNA here is from genome assembly GCF_036850995.1 of Saccopteryx leptura. Taxonomy (NCBI): domain Eukaryota; kingdom Metazoa; phylum Chordata; class Mammalia; order Chiroptera; family Emballonuridae; genus Saccopteryx; species Saccopteryx leptura. Next base: position 204,245,119 of record NC_089503.1, on the reverse strand, counting down.
TCAATTTGGTTTTGATCTTACCTCTCCATTCTTCTCCTCCAGATTACTGGTACCATTTTTGCCTTAAAACAAAATCCTCCATTCTTCTTGGTTGTTGACTCTCCTTGAATGAGGATTTTTCTGCATTTATATGACCTGACCTCTGCCTTCATTGTCTACCTTTCTGTTAGTGATACACCCCAGCTAATTATCATTTCTTTAAGTGCCTTTCTCACACTCAGTGTTTATTGTTAATTCACTCTTCCTGTAAGAACAAGCAGAAGGGGGTCAACCTGCTGGGCCTGTTTCAGGGAGGTCAGAAGTAACCTGGAGAGGCGATGGGGGCCGCCATGTCCACGGCCGGCCGTAATCGACAACTTAAGTAGTCTGCGTTGATTAAAGGCAGATTTTCTTAAGTTGACTGTATGGCTAGTAGTCGCGACCATCGTCGCTGCCAGGCAGGTGCAGATTCCTATTAGATTTGGGCAGATGGTAAAGAAACAGTAGAGCTAAAAAATGGTGAGCCATTCCTTTATTCTAGCCTCACACCCAGCAAGGTGAAAACACATAGAGCACCAAAACCCACTCATTCAGAGCTCACAAAGCTGCTGACACATCCAGGTGTTCCTAGAATCAAAGGCCCCCACCAGTCTAAGTCACCTCTGGTTCCCCATCTGCCTACCTTCTTACTCTGCAAAACTGGCTTCTCTCTCCTTCCCCTCATCTTGGCTTTTTCTTCCTTCTCCTTCTTCCTCACAAACTTTTTGGCGTGAAACCCCTCCTCCAGCAACGTTAGCATAACAATGACCCTTCCTAAGCAGGAAGGTAATTAGCAGTTTCACGTGGTTAGCGCCATTTTTAACCAAGTGAGCAAACATAAAAATCACATTTTACAAACTTATTTGCCCAAGATTGAATCATCGTCCTTTAGACCTTGGCTCAAATATCCCTTTCTTAGATGGGTCATCCCTGATGACCCAGGTCTCTTCTTTATTGTTTTCTATCCCTTGCTTCCTGGCATTCTGAAATGACCTTGTTTGTTTGTTTGCATATTTATTGTCCATCTCCCTCTACTCCCTCTACAACTTTATGAGGACAGGGGCTTTGTCTCTCATCACCAGTGCTGACAACAGTGCTTAGTTAATTTATGGAGCCGCTCAATAAAGTAAGTCTAGGGCTTCTGAAATACAGTTAAAAAAAAAAAGTGAATGAGCCACCAGCTTAAGGTGTCCAGACTGAATTCACAGTTCCTGGCATATTATAAGCATTCAATAAATATTTCTTCAAAGGATGATTTTACAGAATCTCTTAAATTCTGTCTTTGGAAAATCTATGCCACCTCTCCCAGTGGAACTGCTTACTGATTGTTGCCAGCACGCGGCTTGTAAAGCCAGAAGGCAGGGTCAGGGCCACCATCACAGCAGCCCGGCCCATGCAGGTTTGCATTGGATTCGGACAGTCGGTAAAGAAACAGCGGAGCCAAAAGCTGGTGGGCCATAGTCTTTAATCCTAGTTTGCACCCGGCGGGCAAGTAAAAATACACACTGGGCTCCAAAACCCAATCACATTCAGTGCTCACAAAGCTACTGATTTATCCGAGTTTCCTAGAATCAAAGGTTTCTAGCTCACCAGACTTATTCTCCTCAGTTCCCCATCTCCTTCCTTCTCCCAGATACAAACTCTGCACAAACTGGCATCTCACTCAGCACTCCGCCATCTTGGCTGCTTTTCCTGGCCTCCTCCACGTGGCCTCCTCCTGCTGCTGGCTCTACTCTCTCTGCTCTCTCATGCTAATCTCAGGAACCAAGAGCCAAGTCCCGTTTTGCCCCCATTTTATAGTGTAGCTTCACAACCTTTAATCCAATATACAAAGTAGGGAAGTCTCCAACCCAAAGTCACCTTCTGAGGCATGATTGGATTGCACCACCCCACATCAAAAAGGGTAGGAAAGGCTTAATCCCAAAACCAAGCCCCAGGCTACAAGGATTCCGCCTGCCTTTAGCCCACCCCAACACACATTAATATCACCTGGGCGACGGCTTCCTCGTGTTATCTTTAACAAAGTGAGCATAATACATTTTATCTGCCCAACACGGCTTTAGACGTTTCCTGCCTCTTTCTACTTTACCGTGATGTATTGGTTACAGAGAGAAAACCATCGTTCCTGCGCATTGTTTTTCGCAAATGTGAGGTTTCAATTCCTAAAGCGCAGCTCTGATCCCAAGTAGCTCCTCTTTGCCTTTAATCAATGCAGACTACTTAAGTTGTTTGTTACAGCCGGCCATGGACATGGCGGCCCCCATCACCTCTCCAGGTTACTTCTGGCCTCCCCGAAATGGGCCCTGCAGGTTGATCCCCTTCTGCTTGTTCTTACTTTGCTCCTTCTTGAAGCTTTCTCTTTATCTGTTTGTGAGAATTACTATTCCTCTGCCAATTCTTATTTTAAATACCTCCCACTTCAGTATTATTTGAACTAAATGCAAATGTGCAGCCTATCTGAATCATAACACTTCATTTTAATCTTCTGTGATGCTAAAAGTGTGGCTTTATGGCTCTCTTAAGGATTACTGCCTCTCACTTATCTTTCAGTGCTTTGTACCACTTTATAAAACACCTTGTGTGTCACAAACATCACAACTTGATAAACATTTTCAAGCATGTCCATTGCATAAGCCTACTTAATGATAAAAAATGAATATATTTTCTCCTTTATCAGTGATATCCGAAGTTATGACTGTAAACCTGTATTTGTAATCATTGTTTGCAATCTTTTTGTAAAGATAAATTTGTTGATTGTGTAGTTATTCTGTAAAATCTAAGACAGTGGCTGGATATCAGAATCACTTTTAGAGATGCTGAAAAACATTGATGACCAGACATTGTAAATGAATGAGACAAAGAGCCTATGTATATTTAGCTGGGGAAAGCTCACTGTCCTGCAAAGTAAGTATAGAGCACTTTTACTGGTATATTAGAAGATAATATTTTAACATAGACATTAGTATTTGGAACTACCTTAGATTGTGTATAATTTTGAATACGTTTTTAAAGATTCAAGAGCCTCTGTTTTAAAGTTGTGACAGCTTAGATATGGATTGTTAACATCCACTGCTTTTAGAGTTTCCTGGTAGGCTTGTCTTTTGAATAAGTTTAATCATTAAATGGCCACTAATGATTGAAAGAATAAAAAATAATAAAATAAAATTTTTCACAGTTTTGCTGTTTACAGTTAGTTTCCTGTAGCATAAATGATCTTAGAATTTCAGAACTTTGTCTAAAATTATGTTTGGGGATTCTTTAAAGTTTGGGAGCATAAATGACTGGTTTTACTACAGTACTGGATAATTACAGAGGTGCTTATTACAGTACCAAGGAACACAATTTTCTTTTATATTAAAGAAAAAATTGAAAATCAAATTAGTGAAACTGCATCTTATTTTTCTTGGAATCTTTTCATTGTATGAAGAATTATTATAAACATTCCTAGGATTTCCTTGATGTAAGACTGCCAAAGAAACAGATAAAAAATATAAAGTAGACTCAATGTATTTCGTGTTAAATCTCAGAAGGATGTAATGATATTGAAGTGTTTGCATTTCTGTCCAAATTAATACCGTAATTTAAAGTACTATATCCTGTCTTTTATGTTATATTGGTTATACTTTGCTTAACTGAGCAAAGCTTTGTTTTTGACAGATAGTGAGAAATCACATTAAAGGAAAATATCAGAAATTTTAAACTGTTGAACAAGAAAGCATGCCTGAAAATGAAATATGTGCTTTTTGAAACATACCTTTGGGGCAGAAATGAAATATATGGGTAGGGGGGATATCAGGATTATTTAATTAGTTATTCTTGTTTATTTTTTATCAAATTTGTTTTTCTAAAATGAAAACTATTTTAGACCTTGATATAATATGTACACAAACAGACATATACCTAAAATATTTGCATGTAAAATAGTATAAACATGTAGTTATTGAAGTCCCTTCATAAAGTTAGGATTATTTTTGTTGGTCCCTTTAGAGAGTAATATTTGAAAGGACTCACAAGACCCCACAGAGCCTACTCACATAAGGCTTTCAGTTAAATGCAGAGGATATTGTGCAGCAAGTCAGAGCTCAGGGCGAGCACAGGGGGCTGGTGACATCCAAGCACAGTGCTCCATCCAGGGTCTTTCTTCACACACAGACCTGCTTTGTCTCCAGATTGAACCACCAACACGTGTGCAGTGAATCTTGGCTTCAGGAAAGCTCAAAGCGGAAGTTCCCCCCGGGGTCTTTTTTTGCCCCTCTGGTCACATTGTCCAAACCAGCTGTCTAACCAGATACACCAGGTGAAAACCATCAGTAAACAAATCCTGGTTGCGGGTTACCAGAGGAGATTCAGACTTAAGCAGCACATCATAAATCCTACTTGTCATTCCTTGGCCAGAAATCAAGGCCAGATGTACAGGCCCTCAAACTTTCTTTATCCAACTGTAAAGCAAACTATAGATACCACACAGTTCCTGGCAATTTAAAATCCAATAACGGGCAAGATTATGATGATAGCTTACTCATGTAAAAAAACTACAGTGAAGTTTAGAAAGTGCTTTAATATGAATTAACTTACTTGAATTTTATGATAATTCGGTGTGCTATGCAGGAAAAATTTGTTTCTGTATCTGTTTTACAGCTGCATTTCTGACACTCAGAGAGGTGAAGTGATGGACCCAGTTCACATGCTGTTATGGTGGTGGAGCCAGGTCTAAAAGACCAAGCTTACAGCTTTTATTCTAGAATAGTTTTCAGTGTTTCATGCCAGAATATATAAACAACTATTGACTTCTTTTCTAACTATCTTGTGGAACAATGTAGAAATGAGTAAGTACAATGTTTTTTGTTCCATGAGACACACTTTTCCCCCCCAAAAGTGGAGGGGAAATGCCCATGCATCTTATGGAGCAAAAAATATGGTATTTTATGAAATATTTTAACACACCATTTGGTTCAGAATATTTTTTCTTATTTTCCTCCTTAAAATTCTAGGTGTGTCTTATGGTAAGGTGCATCTTATGGAGCGAAAAATACGGTATATACTATAAACCGCTCCCTATTCCCCCCTTTGTGCTTTAGGAGACATAATATAATGATTTAAATGCTTTCAGAATATTTTTTCTTTTAATGACTTACAGAAACAAGTCAGCCCTGGCCAGGTGGCTAGGTTGGTTGGAGCCCTGATACACCAAGGCTGTGGGTTTGATCACAGTCAGGGCACATACAGGAATCACCAATGAATGAATAAATAAGTGAAACAGCAAATCAATGGTTATCTCCCTCTCTCTCTCTCTCTCTCGCTCTTTCTTTCTGTCACATCCTCCCCCCCCCACCCCCTTCTTCTCTCTAAAATAAAAAATTTTTTAAAAACACTTTTTTCTAAAACAGGAACTAGGACCAGTGCCTGAAATTTTTTTAAATTATGTGGGAAAAAGATTCTATCTCAAATGAGGGATTCACAAAATTATTATTCTAGGATTTCCACACACAAATATCAAACTGGATAAGCAAGATCTAAGTGAAATATCAAGCTATACCTGTGACTCCCTCCTTTTGTGCTCTCTTTCATTCATTTATGACATACCTACTTCTACTCTGTGCTGGCTACTATGCTCTCTACTGAGGATTTAATCCTTAACAAAATGTGACCCTTGCCTTTAATGGTCCTAATTCCATATTTTTTAAATAAACTTTGAATTCCATGAGGGAATATCCATTAGTAATGTACAAAGTGTTATGTGTTACGAGGACTGGGATTATACAGGGCCTTTTGCCTAGAACAGGGAAGACCTGAGATGAGGAGCCTTTTGAACTAAGTCTTGAAGATTTGGCAAGTTATCAAGAAAAGAGGAAGGAAGCTATTCCAATCAAACGTGAAAAAAATAGGCCAGAGTGTGTCTAGGAAACAGTGAGTTAGTATAGTCTGTTATACCTGGAACACACATTGCGTGGGGGAATCGGCAAGGCATGAGACTCTTTGAGGCCAGATGAGGGCTACCTTGTATGTCAGAGAGCAGAGTATTGATTGTGTACCCAGAGAAGTGGGGAATCCAGAAATCACCAGTAAACAAGAATTTTTATCACTAGATAACTTCTTGGCAGATAAAATGCATTATAGAGAATGACTACTTACCCGGCAGGGGAGATGCCATGACCATGGAGGTGGTTTTCCCAGAGTGAGGCTCACCCACTGCTCTCTGGAAGTGCTGAGTCCTGCGATTTCCCCAAGTGTGGGAAGCCCCACTGCACAGTTTGCCATAGTAGGAGACTGTTCATGCTCTCCCCTGAAAGAAAGGGAAAAAAATGCATTATAGAGGATGAATTCAAGAGGAGACCAGCAGTGAAGAGATCAGTGTGGAGCCTATTGGGATAGTCCTGGGAAGTAACAATGGGACCCAAGGTTAGACAGTGGACATGAAAATGGATTACACGATTGAGAAACAATTTTTAAGTAGAATCATTAGGCAAATTAAATAGAAATGAGGAAACCATATATCACAGACAGAGGCTTGGTGCACTTGACCCCAACAGTGTGTCAGTGATCTGGTGTCTAAAAACAGGAAGACAGATTAGATAATCTGCCAAGATAGAAATGAGGAGACCTGTCTGACCTGTGGTGGCGCAGTGGGTAAAGTGCTGACCTGGAACGCTGAGGTCGCTGGTTCAAAACCCTGGACTTGCCTGGTCAAGGCACATACAGGAAGCAACTACTACAAGTTGATGCTTTCTGCTCCTCCCCCCTCTTTCTCTCTCTCTCTGCCCTCTATTAAAAATAAATAAATAAATATTTTTAATGAGGAAACCACCTATTACAGAGGTTTGGTCTTGGTCTATTATCCTTCTTAAACATGTATGTACACAAAAATCAGTATTGATTTTATCAAATTTACATTTTTAATTTTTAAAATTCTTTATAATGTAAGAAAACTGTATGAATTTACTTTCGTTTTTAGGCATGCCAAGTCTGAGCTGAGAGTTGCATCTGCAAAAGTGGAAGAGTTAACTAACGTGACTGAAAAGTTTCAAGGACATATGCAAAAGAAGGTATTTTCTTATTTCTAAGGCAACTCCTTCTTGTAGCTTAGTTTTTTTTTAATGTATTTTATTATTGATCTATTTCATTAGGTGTTAAACAGGGCTGCTGGAAAACAAATTAATCATTTCTGCACCCTCTAAAATTAGAAAGCTAAATTATGTTGGAAATAACTATATTGCCCAGTTTTCAACCCCAACTTCCTAGACAGGAAAGTGGGGCTCTTGGTGGCGAGGCAGTCCATGACGCACTCTCAGCAGACCAGTTGTGGAGTCCGCAGGCCAAGGCCAAAGGGTAGGGGCAGAAAAGACATTCAAAGAAATAATGGCTGAAAACTTACAAAATTTGACAGAAAACAATAATAGATCTAAGAATCTGAGCAAACCCCAAGTAGGATAAACACAAAGAAAAGCACTTTTAGATACATCGTGACAACACTGACGGCCAGTTATAACGAGAAGATGTGAAAGGAGCAACAATAAAACGGCATAAACGGGAAAGGCTGTGAGTAACAGCATATTTCCCATCAAGACACTGGAAGAATACATCTGACGTACTGAAGGCGAAGGAAACGCTCACTAAGAACTCTGAGAGCAGTGCAACTGTGCTTCAAAAATGAAGGCAAAATAAAGGCATTTTTGGATAAAAAAAAACAGAAGTTGTCACTGGCAGAGCTGTGCTTCAGAAATGCTGAAGAAGGTTCTTTAAGCTGAAAGGAAGTGACACAAAATGGCTCACGTAGAGGAGGAGCCATGGGAATTAGAAAAATGAAATAATATATCGACATATTTTTCTTTTCTTAATACCTTAAAAGACATGACTGCTTTCAAGCAGGACTCAACACTGTGTGTGATGGATTTATAAAGTGTGCCGACGTCAGATATGACCTCCAGGGTACTAGAGCCTGGTGTGGGATACAGAAATAGACATGCAGCTGCACACTCCGATGTTTATGTGAGCTAATTAAATATAAACTCTAAGTAACCTAGGGTAAGTTAAAGATGCATATTATAATTGCTAGAGCAGCCCTAAAAATCAATTCAAACAGATATAGCAAAAAGCCAATAGAAGAACTGAAATGGTATTTAAAAAATAGTAATAATAATAATAATAATACTTGCTTAACACACTAGAAGGTAGGAAAGGATGAACAGAAAAAAAAAAATTAAATATGGTACAAGTAAAACCTAAATATATTTCAAGATCGCCATGTCAAAGAAGAGCTATCCTCTTATTATAACGGACACCGTACAATCCGGTGTGGGGCATTTCATGGGCGCAGACTGCGTACAAATCACTGCCTCGTTTTGTTCTACTTGCTCTGTAGAAATACAGTAGTTTGGAATATTGGCAGCCACCTGTGTGCAATGACTGTTTTGATTATTGATTATCTAATACAGGATTGAAGGTATTTACTACAGTGAGATTCTCTTCCTCCTTTTTTAGTGTAGGTATGATTTGTTCCTGAAGTAGTCCTGCTTCTTTAAACTCATCTCTTAAATTTTGGCAGCGTAATAACTTTCGAGAGTGAATGGATGTCTGTATGCTGTAGTATGATGAACTGATCCCTCCGCATACTCAGAATAAGCTTCCAGTCTCTCTTCTCTCTAGGAGAAGGATTTGCTGTCTGCCCTAAGGAGAGAGGAAGCATCGGACAGGCGTTTGCAGCAGCTGGAGAAGAACATAAAAGAGCTGAACACAAGGTACCTTGTTTCGTACATCTAGCCTGGCCTCTGCTTTCCAAACGGTGTTCCATCTTAGGTGGAGTTTCAATATGTATTTTATAAGTAAGTACTAAACAAACTATAATTGTAGGCTTAAAATCTGATTTATTGGACATTGTTTATTTAAAAAAACAATATTCAAAAGATGAGTATATTTTGAACATATATTTAAAGATCATTTATCTCTTCACCTTTGCTCCAAAACAGTTATAGTCAACTGTAGTCAATCCCCAAATCTAAATGTTTCCATCTTAAAACTGAAACAATAAGGAAGATGGGTAAAAATTATATAAAACAACTATTTTTTTACTAAGTATATACACAAGAGGAAAAATACTTGAGTAATCATTATAGATGTTTTCCCTGGAGTTTTCTTAAGCAACAGTTTTCATTTATCTTTGAAGATGTGGACTACTTTTTAAATACTTTCATTACTATCTTAATGTAAACATTCACTCTAGACCAGTGGTCCCCAACCTTTTTTGGGCCACGGACCGGTTTAATGTCAGAAAATATTTTCAGGGACCGGCCTTTAGGGTGGGACGAATAAATGTATCACGTGACCGAGACAAGCGTCAAGAGTGAGTCCTAGACAGATGTAACAGAGGGAATCTGGTCGTTTTTTAAAAATAAAACATCATTCAGACTTAAATATAAATAAAATGGAAATAATGTAAGTTATTTATTCTTTCTCTGCGGACCAGTACCAAATGGCCCATGGACCGGCACCGGTCTGCGGCCCGGGGGTTGGGGACCACTGCTCTAGACTATTTTGTTGTTTTGTTCTTGTTTCCTCTTATTAGCTGTTCCCTTCAGAAACTTGAAAATTGTCATCTGTAATTTTTTTTGTAAATTTTTTAATTCAATTTATTGGAGTAACATGGGTTAATAAAATTTTGCAGGATTTAGGTGCACAGTTCTATAATATGTCATCTGTATATTACACTGTAATTTGTAATCTTTTAATGATATCATGACCACAGCCTGTAAATTCACACTGTGGTTAGAGAGCAGAATTCTCCTGGGTATGTTTGGAATCTTTTACAATCAGAAATAATCTGCTAATCAGTGAACACCAAAAATTGAGATCTCAGCTCTAGTTACAGATCCTTGGCTAATTTATTGTTTGTTCAGAAAAAAGATTAGAGTCTTTGACCTTCTGTTTACTGTTCTCTGAAATGTTAGTGAAAGTAATTTCTTTGCTCACAAGAGGTTGAGAACTAATTGATTTTAACTGCTAACTTGATATTCTGATAAAAGAGGTAATTTTTGAGTGTTAGGGATTTTGGGTTTTGATTTTCATTTTTTCTAAATTTTTCAGCAGTTGATTTTTTTTACTGCTTTCCTGAACTTCTTTTTATTAACTTTAGAGAAAAAGTCTGTGATTATAGATTTTCATTTCTGTTAGTTTAGTGACAGTCTGTACTATGAAAATAAACGCAGGAGTGGCAAAACCATGAAATCTGAATGAGTGAGTTCCACTTCCGTTGGAGTCTGATTGTAGCGAGTCACGATTCATCTAGTTCAGTGGTAGTCAACCTGGTCCCTACTGCCCACTAGTGGGCATTCCAGCTTTCATGGTGGGTGGTAGCGGAGCAACCAAAGTAACTATAGTAAGTTGTTTTATAAAGATTTATTCTGCCAAACTTACGAAAATCCAACATAAAGTACTTGGTAAGTAATTATTATTATATGCTTTAACTTGTGGTAACTCTGCTTTATAAATTTTATAAAGTAAAGTTACTTCCCTACTTTATAAATCACCATGACTGTAGAACCAGTGGGCGGTTAGAAAATGTTACTACTAACAGAGATACAAAAGTGGGCGGTAGGTATAAGAAGGTTGACTACCCCTGGTCTAGTTTTCATTCATTCCTCAGTGCTGCAAATTGTCTTTTTAGTATTGAAGGTCTTGGGATTGTTATTATTGTTTTATTTTGTTTTGCTGTTAGTATAAAGCTGTCATATAACCTAACTGAACAGCTCCCTAAGAGATTACTGCATATATATGAAACTATGAAGATACTCTTTTTAAAGTCAAGTATTCGGCTAGCCTTCTGAAAAGAAATGTTTCCGTTGGCTGTCTTTCAGCACTGTTTAATATCAAGTTCCTGCTGTGATAAAAAAAAAGAACTAGTTGTATATTTTAAAGTTTAAAACTCTGTGTATGTAAAATGTTTTGACACAAAAGAAAGAAGAGTGCCTGATGTGTTTCTCTAGCAATGCTCAGCCCATATGTTTAGGTATGAACGTATCCCATTTAACAGAACTATCCGGTTGAAAAGCTGTTTTTAATGGTCATTTTTGGTCCATAAAGTCAAAGACATTTTGGCCTCCATATACATTTATTATAGTTATTAAAATTATTTATATTTAAATTTAACTGTGATCTTTTCAAATGCTACAAACATCTAAGAAGCATCATTCTGTCTTCCACAGAAAGGTCCCCTTTCCCTGCCTTTTAGATGATTTCTGGACTGTGGGAGATTCCCCAAGGAATGACGGTTCTCTCTGGGAGAGACCTCCCTGGTGTCTCTGTGCTGGGCTAGATAAGACAGGAGGGGAATGAGTACCGTGACTCTTCAGAAGCCCGGCCTGCGTCCACTTGCTCAGCCCGCCGGGAGGCCATGGCAAAGGGGAGAGACGGACGGACAGATGGTAGGGACAGTGGCAGGTGTCCTGTGCCCGTGGGGGTGGCAGAGCTTGGTCTGCCACCACAGTGCTTCCACCAAAGAGAATGGAATGAATAACATCCTGTGTGGAAATCATCTCATTAAGGCGCAGCAGGGCTGGATTCTGTTATGAGGCCGAACACTTGCAGATTTTGATTACAAAGCCAGGCTTAGTAATATGTTTTTAGAAAACACCTAAAACAAAAAATAAGTGAACTAGAACAAAGATTTCAAGAAAGGAAAGAAGAAAAGGATCTGTTTTACATTTAAAGTAAACGTTTGCCCTGGCTGGGTACCTCAGTTGCTTAGAGCACCAGCCTGATATGCCAAGGTTGAGGGTTCAATCCCCAGTCAGGGCACATACAAGAATCAACCAGTGAATGAACGATTAAGTAGAACAACAAATTGATGTCTCTTTCTCTCTGTCTCTCCCCTGCCTCTCTTCCTCTAAAATCAAGAAATAAATTTAAAAATATAAAATAAAATAAAGGTTTAGTGGAGACTTAGGAACTTAAAAATAAAACAAGACTGATAGTATTAATATCACACAAGGTAGGGTATAAAGGTAAAAGCAGTAAACATGTAAGAGGGATCTTATGTAATGAAAATGGCCCATTGTGAAAAAGATAACATTAGGCTCTGGCCGGTTGGCTCAGCGGTAGAGTATCAACCCGGAGTGTGGAAGTCCCGGGTTCTATTCCCGGTCAGGGCACACAGGAGAAGCACCCATCTCCTTCTCCAGCCCTCCCTTTCACTCTTCTCTCTCCCTCTTTTCCTCCTGCATCCATGCCTCAAATGGTTTCAAACCAGTTGACCCCAGGTACTGAGGATGGCTCTGTGGCCTCACCGCAGATACTGAAATAGCTCAGTTGCCTAGCAACGGAGCAACAACCCCAGACGGACAGAGCATCACCTGGTAGGGGGCTTGCCAAGTGGATCCCGGTTGGGGTACATGTGGGAGTCTGTCTCTGCCTCCCAGCCTCTCACTTAATTTAGAAAAAAAAGGTAATATCAGTAAACCTAAATACAGCAAATAATAAACAGGACAGCTCAATATGTGATGCAAAAGCTAGAAGTGCCGAGGTGGTCTGCTGAGAATACGGTTGTGGACATCATCTCTGTCCCTCACATCACCTCTCCCTGCCCTGTCCGGGGAGTTCCCTGGGTTTAGCTCTTCGTGGGAGACCAGTTCCTTGCTACAAAGCTTCACGCCTAGTTCTCCAGCTTTCCCAGTGAGTCTGTGAACTTACAGTGTCCTTTCAGAAGCCCTCCTTCTGCTTAGATTGGCTTCTGCCTGGCAACTAAGAATCCTGAATGACGTAGTGATAGGCTTTACTCACTCATTTAGAATTACGCTATTGTACTAACCAGCAATGAAGAAAATATCTGAAAAGGGATGAAATAAAAGGCCCGCTGACTTCTGTCCGTTGCAAGCTGGGAGGGTGGGCGGATGCTGTCTCCTGGCTCTGGGGTGTTTGGGTGTGCGGTGGGGCTGCTCCTGCTGCCACTGCAGAGTGAATCCCAGAGCTGACAGAGGGCAGTGTAAAATGGAAGGGAAGTGCTTGCTGTCTTACCAGAGCATATTATGATAGATTTAGGGGTAAAAATATGAAAGTCATAGCCATCTTTTGAGGAAATCTAGGAGCTTATATTGACAATCTCTGGATAAAGGAGATCATCTTTATAAAAACTGAAATTCAAGTAGTTGAAAAACAGTCAAAGTTAGCTGTATTAAAGTGAAATTCTGTTGTGTGATAAAGAGTCCCTACCTAGAGTCAATAGGTAACAAAAATAGATTTGGGAAAAATATTTTGCAGGACCGATCGAAGGTTAATATCTTATCAAAGAGTTATGATGAAGGAACAAGCTAAGTAAATAACTTGTCAGAAATAATGGACAGAGGATGTGAAGAAAAATTTAAAGATGACAATTCACATAGCTAACTAACTTTTAAAAATATGCTTAAGCCTTCCAGTAATCAGGGAAATAGAAAATATGAGCAAAATTAAGTTACATTCCTCAGAGTAGGAAAGGATAGAGCTTTTGGATGTATTGTAGGAGATTTCTGCAAGATATTGTTCAATGAGAAAAGCGAGTCCAGAATAGGGTACATACTGTAACCTTAATTTTTTTTTCTTAAGTGAGAAGTGGGGAGGTAGAGAGACAGACTCCCACATCCACCCTGACTGGGATCCACCCAGAAAGCCCACTAGGGGGCAATGCTCTACCCAACTGGTGCTGTTGCTCTGTTGCTCAGCAACCAGCCTATTTTTAGCACCTGAGATAAGGCCATGGAGCCATCCTTAGTGTCAAGGGCCAACTTGCTCCAACCAAGCCATGTCTGTGGGAGAGGAAGAGAGAGAGAGAGAGAGAGAGAGAGAGAGAGAAACAGAAAGGAAAAGGGGGGTGGAGAAGCAGGTGGTCACTTCTCCTGTGTGCCTTGACTGAGAATCAAACCCGGAACATCCACGTGCCGAGTCAGTGCTCTACTGCTGAGCCAACCAGCCAGGGCCAATATTAGTTTTTATAACACAATAATAGTTTTTATAACACAATAACTTATGTTTAAAAACCTATGGATAAATGTGTATATACTGTGTATGTATGTTACGTGTATATATGTATATAATTTTAACAACTTGGAAAAGATATTTAAAGGTACACATTAGTAAGTGAATGTGGGTTATCAGGGTAGACAATGGGAACCAGGAATAAGCAAGCAGGAAAGGGAAAAAAAGACCAAAGAAATAAAAATTAACTCATTTTTAAGGATTTGCTTTAAAACATCATATGTACCTATAGAATACACTGTGACATATAGAAAGTGCAACAGAGTTAGGGTCTGATATCTAGGCACATCTGCCTCTTGCTGCTCATCAGCCATATGGCCTTCATCAAATGCTTAACTTCTATGAAATGGGTCTATTTGTTTTTCTTTAAAATGAAAATAGCGAAATCTCTGTTACAGAACTTTTTTTTTTTACATTTCTTTTTTTTACAATTTTATTTTTTTAATGGGGTGACATCAATAAATCAGGATACATATATTCAAAGATAACATGTCCAGGTTATCTTGTCGTTCAATTATGTTGCATACCCATCACCCAAAGTCAGATTGTCCTGTCACCTTCTATCTAGTTTTCTTTGTGCCCCTCCCCCTCCCCCTTTCCCTTCCCTCTCCTCCCTCCCCCCCATAACCACCACACTCTTATCAATGTCTCTTAGTTTCACTTTTATGTCCAGCAATCCCTCTACTGGGTATATACCCCCAAAACTCAGAAACATTGATACGTAAAGACACATGCAACCCCATGTTCATTGCAGCATTGTTCACAGTGGCCAGGACATGAAAACAACCAAAAAGCCCATCAATAGATGACTGGATAAAGAAGATGTGGCACATATACACTATGGAATACTACTCAGCCATAAGAAATGATGACATTGGATCATTTACAGCAAAATGGTGGGATCTTGATAACATTATACGAAGTGAAATAAGTAAATCAGAAAAAACCAGGAACTGCATTATTCCATATGTAGGTGTTACAGAACTTTTGTGTGAATCAAATGAGGAAATACTCGTGATGGTAACTGGGATAATGCTTATACCGTCATACGTCCTCAGTAAGTACGCTGTCTCCTTCCTTCCCTTCAAAAATAATTAGCTCTTACAATGTGATTATTAACTTCTAGATTATGCATGGCAACCCAAGAAGCCACCCAACTAAAAGAAGAAAAAGCACATTTGCTGAGACAGACCAGAGAGCTGCAAGCCAAGTACAGTGAATTAGAAAAGGAGAAATATGACGCCATTATAAATGCCAGAAATAGCATGCAGCTCTTAGAAGAAGCTAACCTGCAACAGAAACAGGTACAAAAACTAGTTAGCATGTTTATAAAAAAATAAAATGCTATTTCCCCGTCTGACCTAAGGGTAAGGGAATCCATAACAGCAGAATAAACACGTGAAAATTAAATTGCTATGCTCTCCATTAATAAACATATTACATTATTGATGGTAAAACTTAATAGATCAAAAAATATATATGAAAAACTGTCAGCCCTCTCTCAAAACTTATGTATACACAGCAGACTTTTCTTCTGTCTACAATCCTTTGTAACTACTTTTCATCCCCTTAGTCACTTTTTGTACTTTTTAAAAAAAAAATCTGCACTTGACTGTGGTATACACTTCAGGGGTCGTCAAACTTTTTATAAAAACCGCCCACTTTTGCAGTGCTGGTCAACCTGGTCCCTACCGTGCAACCAAACAGCGCCGCGATTGGCCCATCATGAAAGCTGGAACGCCCACTAGTGGGCGGTAGGGACCAGGTCTACCAGCACTGCAAAAGTGGGCGGTTTTTATAAAAAGTTTGACAACCCCTGCACGGTCTAGATTTTATTCATTGAAATCAGATGAATCTTATTCATCTTTATTTCCCCTTTACCACCTCTAATAGAGCAGAAGCTTAATTGACAGGAATTCAATTTAACTGCAAAGATATACTAATTGGAGCCTTCAATCACTGTTATTTTAGCCCTCTTAACAATTGATTCCTCTGCTATCTTATTTTTGTCTTTTACCCCTTCCATATGCATGGTATGTAGTTTATAGAAATCAAAGACATAGAATTGTTTTTAATATTGCTGCTTTCCTTATATAGAGATCATTAGATCATTAATCCATTTAAGCAACATGAATCCCTAGTATAGGTATGGGAAATATGGAAAGTACAAAAAAAAATGCTATGTTTTATTTACATTTCTTTTCTTACATGGAGGGCTTTCCAAGAGAGTTATTAAAAACAAAACAAGCTATAAGTTGTATATTTAGAAACTAATAAATAAAAAAATTTTTTTTCAAAAATAAATTTTTATTAATTTTAATGGGGTGACATCAATAAATCAGGGTACATATATTCAAAGAAAACATGTCTAGGTTATCTTGTCATTCAATTATGTTGCATACCCATCACCCAAAGTCAGATTGTCCTCCATCACCTTCTATCTAGTTTTCTTTGTGCCCCTCCCTCTTCCCCTCCTCCTCTGCCTCCTGCCCTCCCCCTTCCCATAACCACCACACTCTTGTCCATGTCTCTTAGTCTCGTTTTTATGTCCCACCTATGTATGGAATGATGCAGTTCTTGGTGTTTTCTGATTTACTTATTTCACTCCTTATAATGTTATCAAGATCCTACCATTTTGTTGTAAATGATCCGATGTCATCATTTCTTATGGCTGAGTAGTATACCTTAGTGTATATGTGCCACATCTTCTTTATCCAGTCATAAATATATATATATATATATTTTTTTATTTTATTTATTTATTTTTTTTACAGTGATTAAAGCCTTTAAGCAAACTCTTGGCCAATACAACAAGAATCCATAAAAGAGTAGTGTCCTTAACATGTTCACCAAGTCTAAGTTGGCACCATCACCATTCCTTGTTCACCAAGTCCAAGTTGGCCCAACACCATTCCAAATCCCCGTGAATGCAACCCAACCCCAGTTCAGTCTGTTAGGAGCTGTCACAAGGAGCAGGAGTCCAGAAAAAGTCCACATCCAGGAAAAGTCCGCATGGCACTGGAATTGTTGTCACAATTCTATACTTTACAGCTCATGTCAAGTCCAAATGACCGCTGCTTCTAGCTGGTAATGATTCAGATAGACTGGAAAAGCCATTTGCAGCATGTGTGGAGATGGAGCTTCTGTTCTCCTCTGCCTGGAGAGATGAGACCAGGGTGCTTTTCCCTGGAGCTCTGCAACTGTGGTGTGGTAAAGAGAACCTTGGGATACACTAAGCTGGGTGGCAAAGGTAGATTCATAATAGAAGTTGGCAAAAGAGGGAAAGAGAGCTCTAAATTAGGAGAAAGTCCCAGCCTAAATATGAGTGGGGCATTGAGGTAGGAGGAATAAAGGAAACACTATATATTAAACAAAGCAGCAGAAAATAGGACTATCAACACCCACAACAGAGATCTTTGAGGGAAGAATAAAAACCTGACTATTCAGGCAAGACATAGCTAAGTGGCCCTTGTGCAAGTGAGATCAGTTTACCTGCTTCTTGGAAGAAATACCCTAGGCTCATCCACAGTGTCGTAGATGGGGCTGACGGCCCTGGGCACCTTCAGCCTTCAGTGGCAAACCCCAGCTTTCTGGACAAGGTTAGGTCATAGGTGGCTGGAGCAGGGCTGGAAGAGACTGAACCCTCCCTTAGAGGAGCAAGGGGAAGCCTACCTTCCAGTGTCCCTGTTTCCTCACAACAGAGGCATGTAAGCCTGGCAGGCTTTAGCTCAATGACCTTCCTTTCCACTATTGAAGCAGCACCCAGATGGATTCCTATGAGACCCCTTTGGGGCATTGGAGCCTTTAAGGGCATATCCTAAAAGCTGGTAGTTCACCTGATTTCTGTTTGGCTTTTTCTGCCTCTTGGTACCTTAAAAGCCATGCTCAGAAGATCTCGCTGAGGGGTTTGAGGATCCCCATCCGCCTATATAATCCTTTTCTGTATATCTGGAGCTATTTGGAAAAAGACAAAACAGTGTTATTAGCTGGATCAAATAAAAGAAGGTAGAAATTTGCAGGAGAAGAAAATTTGGTGTCTCCTGTTCATCAGCATTCAAAAGAAATTTAAAATTTTTTAAATAAATAGCATGATATGGTAGACCCGTAGGAGTTCCAGGATATGACTCCCCCCTTTTAAATTTTTTTAAATTTTCCTTAAAATATTTGCTGGGTATGCTTTAATAATACCTTGACTTTAAAGATTATAAGAAATACCCATAATTCGAAAGGTTTGACAAAATACAGTAAATGCTTTTGCTACATATGCAGGAGCATTGTCAATTTTAACCAGTTTAGGAAATCCAATAATAGAAAAATGCATACAGACAATGAGCTATAACCTGCTTAGCAGCCTCTCCTGTTCTGGCAGAGGTTACTATGTATATAAATCCAGCATAAGTATCCACTGTAACGTGGACATACGGCTGTTTGCCAAATGAAGGTATATGAGTAACCTCCATTTGCCAAAGTTGTTCTGGTAGGAGTCCTTGAGGGTTAATTCCAAATGAAGGGACAGATTGTAGTATAGGATCCCTTGGACTGGATTTACCAATCTGCCGTGCTGCTTCCCGAGAAAGTTGAAGCTGTGTACACAGGACTGCAGCGTTCTTGTGATGAATAGTATGAGACTGTGGGAATGCTAATCTTTCCATCTGAATGCTCTCTTAGAATGATTAAAAGGCCCAGAATAGACACAAAGTGCCTGGGCCTTTCTCCTGACACCTCAGCTAAAACAATTAATTAAGAGCAGGATGCAATTGTTTCTATTCCTCCTGTGAAGCCTTGTAACATGAACATTCTTTATTTTATTTTATTTTATTGATTTTGGAGAGAAAAGAAGGGAGAGAGATAGAGAGAGGCATCAATTTATTGTTCCACTTTTTTATGTATTCACTGCTTGAATATATATGTACCCTGATCAAGGATTGAACCTATAACCGTGACATGTTAGGATGACTCTCTAACCAAGTGAACTACCAGCCAGAGCTCATAAACATTCTTAACATCAGGTTGTAAAAGATGACCATTGGGGGTAGAGCAAACGGATAGAGAAGGTGGTAGGGACACTCATGGCCTAACCCTCAGATCTTCTCACCCCACCCCTAAGTCAGCAGACACTTAGAGGCCGTTTGTGGCTGTACCATTGAGCTGCCTTTGACTTATGGCCTGATTGCCAGAGCGTCCCCCCTTCAGTTGCTTGTGCCAAGAAGTCAAGGGTTCTTTGAGCCAGTCGTCAGAACAGACGGGAAGCGCAGCACAGTGCACTTCTGCTGTGATGCTTCCCTCCCTCAGCACTTCCTTCTCCCCACAGGATGTCCCATCAAAACCGCCTTCCTGCCTGACCTGTGGTGGTGCAGTGGATAAAGCGTCGACCTGGAAATGCTGAGGTCGCCGGTTCGAAACCTTGGGCTTGCCTGGTCAAGGCACATATGGGAGTTGATGCTTCCAGCTCCTCCCCCCCCCTTCTCTCTCTGTCTCTTTCTCTTCTCTCTCTCCCTCTCTGTCTCTCTTCCTTTCTCTCTCCTCTCTAAAATGAATAAATAAAATAAAGTTAAAAAAAAAAACACCTTTCTCTTACTAGCTTCCCTAGTTACGCAGGAGAAAATGTATTAAGCAATTTAAAAATAAAAAGTTGGGAATGTGGTATCTTTGAAAGATAGTAGTATCTGAACACAGGGCCACTTATTCTGTGATGATGAAAGGGAGAGAGAGAAATTCAGTTCTGGGCTCAGAAAGATATTTGGGCTAGACAGGTAAATTTGGGGATTGTCAGCATATAAATGATATTTAAAGCCCTGAGGTTAGATTAGACCCCCAAGGGTGGACGTAGATGGAGCAAAGGACCAAAGCTTGAGTCTCGTGTCCCCTGATGTTGAAGAGGGTGAGGAGGAGAGGCAGCAGCAGCACAGGCTGGAAAGGAAAGGACGGGTGAGCTAGGACAGCGGCCATGCACAGGGCCACGGAGAGTGACATGGACGCTGAGACCATTGGTGGGAGCCTGGCTGGAGAGCGTGTGGGGGAGGGTTATGGGACATGAGGACGTCCACGAGTTTGAGTTCACTCCACTGGGAAGCCAAGACAAGAGTTGACTGACAGCAGAACTGGGGTTATAAGACTGCTTTCTAGGTGAGAGATGAAGTGATTGGATGGAAGACAGAGCAGGTGGTATCTGGAGTGACTGAAATGTGAGGTGATAGGGGACTTAACTGGAATAATACTGAATAAATAGAAAGGGAAATCCAAGAGATTTTTCCAAGAATGTAATACCTGGACTTGACTTATTTTGTACAGAGACGGAGAAAGAAGAAACATTCAAACCTGATTCTAAGAGCCCCACTGTAGAGCCCACAGAGTGAGGGCACCGTCTGAGAGGAAACGCCAAAGGGAAAGAATGACCGTTGGGTTAGGGACAGGCAGGTAGGAGGTTAGCGAGGAGAAGTACCACTCGGTACTTAAGTAAGAACTCCAAGTGCAGATGTCTCAGAAGTTTAGAATAAGAGGATTGCTTTCCAGAGGGTGCTTAGTGGTTAAGTTTTAACCCATTTATTATGCTACCTTTATTAATGACAATGACACCGAATGACTGTTTTCTAAAGGCTCTGATTGAGGAGAGGCAAAAAGAAGAAGATATAGAGAGAATGAGAAAATCATTTTCTCAGTTCATGCAAGATGCCACCATGACGACGAAGAAGGAGGTAAGGGGTTTTTAATTATATTTAAAATTCAAAATTTTAAGACTACTAAGTTTTTGCCTGATGGCTATAACTAGTGAACTGTTAGCTAATTGCATCGATTGTGCCAGATTTCGAAGAAAGATCATCTCAGCAGAGTAGCACATACTGTTTGCGCTGGGCGGGGCCGTGGGGGAGGGGAGGGAAATGGGAAAGAACAGGGTGTAGGCTGGGAACAGAGTGAAGATCAACATAGCTGAAGAACAAAGTTAAAAAGAATCCTCAAAAAGGATCTGAGCATGCATAAGAAATAAGGAAACCTGGTGTTTGCAGTATCTTAGAGCGTCTGAGGACTGGAGAAATCTGACTTAACCTCTCATTTTGTTCGTAAAGAAACTGAAACCCATAAGTTTATTGACTCACTCAAAGTTACATACTAATAGAAGCCAGAACTTAGACCCATACCTCCTCCTAGCTATACTGAGCCCGGTTTTGTTTCCATCACATCGTGCTGACACTTAACCCAATATGTGAATTGTGTGGTTGCTGCTATTCTGTTATCAAGATTACAGCTAATATTTTTGTGTTAATTTCTTGGTTTGAATTGTGAGGCTTATGAAAGTTAAAACCGTCTTGGATGAAAGTTTGCTTTCATCTGGAGAGAGAGAGAAGACTTATATTTGCCTTTCCCTCGGTATAGATGGAAATCTGTTTTGAAGTGGTGTGGGAAAGTTTGAAAGTGTAGTCTGAGTTTAGGGGGAAGAAACCACAGAAGTCCCTTTGGAAGATGACAGAACCGAAGGACAGAGAAGTTGTCATTGCCAAAGGTTCCACTTCCGGGAACCGCGGAACTGCCCTGTGGTTGCAGCCGGTTGCTTCTTGAGCTATACTCTCGGTCACATTCATTTGTGTATATTTTTAGACATTTTCAAACCTATAAAAAGGTTGAAAGAGCTGTGCAGTGAACACTGATTTATTTACCCCCCACCCAGGTAACTCTTTAGCACCTGGCAGTAAGTATCGGTTCCCTTTTGCCAAATGTTTGAGCAGAGACGACAGGCATTGTAACACTTCACTCATGTCTGGGCGTCTCTATCCCCAGGAAAGGGCTGTTTCACTGACAACCACACTACTGTTATCATACCTGAAAAAAAATAAGCATTACTTCAATGCAATCCACAGTCAGATTTCCCTAAAATATCGTTTATAGCTGTTTGGTTTTTTTACATCCGGGATCCAACCCACATTTATGCATCATTGCGTTTGGCTGCTGTCTCTGTAGCTTTCACCAGTTTAAGCCAATCACCTGCCTTCCTCCGTATGTGGCAAGGAATCCTTTGTAGAATACAGGCCAGTTGTCTTTCAGAACATCCACATCTGGATTCATGTGACTATTTCTTCTTGATTAGATTCAGGTCATTTCTGGCAGAATGATGTGTACACTTCCTACCTCATCATATTAAGAAGCTATAATGTCAGGCTGTGCATTGGTGACGCTAAGCTTGACCACATGGTTAAGGTGGTAAGACCCGATTTCTCCATTGTATACCTAGTAAATAATTGGGGGAGATACCTGAAGACCATACAGGTATCCTTCTCCACCAAACTCTTTCATCCAGTGGTCTTAGCATTCACTGATAATCCTTACCTGAAATAAATGAATATTATATATATGGAGTGATTGATTAAAGTGATAATATTCTAATTCTGTTATTCTTTCTGTACATCTATAAGCTGTCATTTTTCAGTAATGAAGTGTCCTGTCCCACTTTTAATACCACCATCGTTTTATGAATATTTTTTATTTTTTGAGTTGCATCCCATCCGTCTTTTTTTCCTCACATTGTTGCTCCAGTCTCCTTGCATAGTGATGCTCCTCTCTCATCCGGTACTGTCCCTGCCTCAGACCTGGAATCAGCCAGTTTTTCAAGAAGCCTTGGTTGTAATTTTTTAAATTGACATTTTTGTTAAGAGACAAGGTTTAGCATAGGCAGAAATCCATGTTCTATGCTTGGGATTGAAAATACTATAACTTTGGCTGTAATTTAAAATAGTCTTGATGACGTAGCTTTATAAATAGATAAATTTTGTTGCTTTAAATGATGAAACAGTTTTTTATCAAAGTACTCATAATATGAGAAGTCCTCTAATTGATTTTCTAATTCTTAAATAAATTCATGTTAATTTTATGGTTATCTTTTGCATGACTCCTCCAATAATCTCTGTAACTTTTCAAAAGTCTTTTGATCTCTATATTCAGTCCTGACCTTTCTACAAACATGAGTATTCAAATGCCTTCTAAAATCTAGTTATATACTTATCTAATTAGTCTCACCAGGTATCTGTGTTCAGCGGTTATGTCTGTTGAGCCACACATTAAGGAAATTTGCAAAAATATAAAATAATCTTACTCTTTTCAAAATATTTTAATTTTAGAAAGTACACATTTTATAAAAATATATTATTTGTGTTAACGTGTAATAACCTTAGTTACTATTTATAAAGAGATTAATAAGTAAATATTTTAAAATTTTCTCAGTTGTCATTTCTAATATGGTCCATTTCAATAGACAGAACCTATCATAAACAGAAGGTCTTTGTTTCTGTAGTGTTAAAGGACCCAGGGCCAAAATGTTTGGCAACCACTGCCTTCTCCCTTAGTCTTTCTCCTCCCACTGGCATGAGAAATACTTGACTCTCCGGTACATCACAGGCTTATTTATCTTCCTATGCCCTAAAATGTACAGCTTTACTTTTTATCAAAATGATTCTCTTAAATGTGTATATTGGATGTTATTAATTTTTATTGTAGATCTAAATAATTCATAATTATCTTAATTTACAGGTTAGAAACACAAAAAAACAATTTAATGTACAGATTTCTCGACTATCGGAAGAACTTTCAGCCCTTCAGATGGTATGTTAGAAGACTATATTGATGTTTTCTTTTGAAATTGCTTATTTTAAAGGGGAAGGTACATATTATCAGGCACTAGGTCATTCAGAAGGTATGTATTAAGATAAGAACTATGCTAGATGCTTGAAAAAGTAAAAATCAAGATAAGCATGTTATCTGTGGTCTTGAAACTTACGGTCTAGCAGGAAAGATGGATGGCATTTATTTATCACATTTTCTGGTCACCTGGTTTGACAAGTATGTACAGGGCGCTCTTGAAGCAGCCAGCTGCAGCTGCTAACGTGCTGGGTTCATGTGGGAATGCAAAAAGGACAGGCAAGCTTCCCAAAATAAATGACCCAAGGATGAGTCGTCGGCAAAGGGAGGATAGGAAAAGAGTATTTGTGTACCTAGAGGTGGATTAAATTCATAAATTTAAAGATTGATGAAATGAAATTTAAGAATCTTGCTTACAGGGGAATAAAAGTATAGGATTTTCCAAAATTGGGAAGATATCAGATTGATATTTAATTACCCCTGTAAGAAGGATCACATCTTTCCAATCTGCAAACTCAGTAGCATCCTTGATGGGAATTTAGGCATCCTGTATGGGTCCTAAGACCAGTAGAACAGAAACAATGTTATATTCTGTTGTGTTTTATGTCATTTGTTTTAAGGATACAGGAACATTAGATAAAGTAATGGGATGCATTGTGGCCAAATAGTCATGTTCTAATTCCTTGTGATTTTTAAATTTTATATCCTCTTCTCTCACCTTGCTATTTTGTTCCATTACGTGGAATGGTTTAGCTATTAAAGGATTAACAGCTTTGAGGAAGAAAGTCCTACCATGGTCTAGGATTACTTAATGGATTGTAACCTCTGGAAGGACAAGAATTTCTGTCCTTCCTATTTTTCCAAATGAACCTGTGGGGATTTGTAAAATAACTGTTAGCAGTGTAACAGAGCTACATAAATTTACTTTAGAGTAAAAAAATTATAATTTCAGATTATTTTAATACATGTTTCTTAGGATATATAGTGAAACAATTCTAAATTATAGCTAAGTGGATTTTTCTAAAAATATTACTGTTTACTGATGTCATGTTACTGATTGAAAAGTGTTTACCATTGTCTATGTCTGAGTTTTTGTTTATTTTTCTTATTTGTTAATTTGTTGCTTCCAGCTTTATATACCACATATGAGTGAAATCATATGGTTCTTAACTTTTTTCTTTTTTTTCTTTTTTCTTTTACTTATTAATGAGGGAGGGCAGGCAGAGAGACAGACTCCCGCATGCACCCTGACTGGGATCCACCCAGCAAGCCCACTAGGTGGCGATGCTCTGCCCAGCTGGGGCTGTTGCTCTGCTGCTCAGCAACTGAGCCATTTATTTTAGTGCCTGAGGTGGAGGCCACAGAGCCATCCTCATCGCCCAGGGCCAACTTGCTTGAACCAGTAGAGCCATGGCTGCAGGAGGGGAAAAAAGAGAGAGAAAAAGTAAGAAAGATGGGGAAGGGGAGGGGTGGAGAAGTAGAAGGGTGCTTCTCCTGTTTGCCCTGACAGGGAATTGAACTCAGGACTTCCACATGCCAGGCCAATGCATACCACTAAGCCAACCGGCCAGGGCATCTTTATCTTATTGTCTGACCTTTCGCTTAGCATAATATTGTATTCTCAAGGTCCATCCATGTTGTCACAATGACAGTATCTCATCTTTACTTATGGCTGAGAAGTAGTCCATTGTATATA
Source organism: Saccopteryx leptura (assembly GCF_036850995.1). Taxonomy (NCBI): domain Eukaryota; kingdom Metazoa; phylum Chordata; class Mammalia; order Chiroptera; family Emballonuridae; genus Saccopteryx; species Saccopteryx leptura. The sequence goes on along the minus strand of NC_089503.1, from coordinate 204,219,783 downwards.
TCACCCCAATACAGTTAATAAAAGATAGAAAATGTTTAAATTAAGAATTTAAAACTACATTTGAAGGAAGACATGTTCAGCTACTTTGAAAAATAAATTTTTCAGGAAACTCAGGCTACAGATTGGAAAAAAAATATTTGCAAATGACATATCTGATAAAGGTCTGCTATCCAAAATATAGAAAGAACTCCTAAAACTTAACAATAAGATAACAAAGAACTTGATTAAAAAATTGATCAAAGACCTTAACAGACACCTCACCAAAGAAGATATGCAGATGGCAAGTATGCATATGAGAAGATGATACACATCATATACCTCCAGGAAAATGCAAACTAAAACAATCAGGAGATACCACACATGACACCAAATGTGTGACAGATACAACTATCAGAGTGACCACAATCCAGAACGCCAGCCCTGGCCAAGACATGCAACCCCAGGAACTCACGTACACTGCTGGCGGGAGTGAAAATGGGTACAGCCACTTTTGAAGGCAGTTTGGTGGTTTCCTATGGAACTGAACATACTCTTCCACATGGTCCATGTCACTCTTCTTTATGTGCCCACACCAGGTAGAAACTGCATCTACACAAGATCTGCACATGACTTTACAGAAACTTTTCTCATCATTTCAAAAACTTGTTAGCATCTTTTAGTATATGAATGGATACATGAACTGTGATACACTAGACCAGTGGTCCCCAACCTTTTTGGGCCACAGACCGGTTTAATATCAGAAAATATTTTCATGGACAGGCCTTTAGGGTGGGACGGATAAATGTATCACGTGACTGAGACAAGCATCAAGAGTGAGTCTTAGACAAATGTAACAGAGGGAATCTGGTCATTTTTTAAAAAGAAAACATCATTCAGACTTAAATATAAATAAAACAGAAATAATGTAAGTTATTTATTTTTTCTCTGCGGACTGGTACCAAATGGCCCACGGACCATTACTGGTCCGTGGCCCGGGGGTTGGGGACCACTGATCTAGACAATAGAGTATTATTCAACACTAAAAAGAAATGAGCTATCAAGCCATAATGATGCGGAGGAAACGTATATGCATATTACTAAGTGAAAGAACCCAGGCTGAACAGGCTATGTCCTGCATCATTGCAGCAATATGACGTTCTGGAAGAGGTGAAACTATGGAGACAGTAAACAGATCGGTGGTTATCAGAGGTGATGGAGGAAAGAAGGATGAACAGATGTAGGTGAAGTACAGAGGATTTTCAGGACAATGAAACTGCGCTGTACGGCGTTATGATGGTGATACATGTCATTATAAATTTGTCCCAACCCACAGCACAGTCACCACTGAAAGCAAATCCTTAGGTAAAGCAGGGCCTTGGGGTAATGATGTTACACCATGTCGGTTCATCATTTGTAATGAATGTGCCGCTGCAGTGTGGGACGTTGGAGATGGGTGAGGCTGTGCGTGTGCGGGGCAGGCAGGGAGTGTACAGGAAGTCTCTGTCACCTGCACTCTGCTTTGCTGTGAACCCAAAACTTTTCTAAAAGACAGTATCTTTAAAAGAAAATCACACAGGATGAGTTATGAACATAAGAGAAATCTCAAGTTTCACACCGTGAAACATATTCATGGATGAGCAACTTACTCTCTGAACGTATTGTAAAATAGGGTTGAAGATCTTTATTATAATCAGAGTTAATGGTGAAGAACTAGTCATTATGATGATTGTTTTAGGTTTAGTTTTATTCTCACTGGCTGTTTATTAGTTTTGCAAATAATAACAATCTTTAGAATTTATATACCTGTGTTCCTTTTAGTCCACAGGTTATCCTCAGGGTGCTGTGCCTCTAGTTCTATGTCCCCTTTGAAAATATGTGATAATAGTATATGGAAATAAAAACTGTAGTATTAGGAAGGGGTGTCATTTATTTTTTTTTTCTCATTGCTACCCCTCAACCTCCATCACCCACCTTGTGTGTTTACTTAGAACTTCTTGGCATTCTGTCCTGGAGGTGATTTCTGCAACCCAGGGGTAGGCAGCTCTTTGAAGAGTGGGTTTACCTGTTAGTTTGTTTTTGGCTTTGTTTTGTTGTTTCCCATTTTTTCTTAAGGAATTCCAAACATATTTATTTACAATATGACTTGAATTTATAGGAGTGTGCCAGTAAACAATGCCAAATTGAACGAGTCATTAAGGAGAAAAAAAGAGTGGAAGAAGAACTAGAAAAGGTAAAAAGAAAAAGGAAAAACTAACTGTCTAAAACCCAACAGCAAATATTCAACATTACTGTCTGCTTCCATCATACTATCTACTAGCAATCCCTATATTATAAGTATTCTCCTGGTGAGTGTTTTTATTGCTTGGAATATATTCACATTTTGCATTTAAATATTGATATTGCCTGCATACGTTTCTTTATAAAAGTGGCCACATTATTTTAAGTTTTACTTAAAAGTATACATTTTATGAAGTAGCTATAGTCCTTGCTTAAACCTCCTCTCAGTGCTGTATTTCCTTTTGTATGTCTTCTCTTTTTAAATATTAGGCCAATTCTTAATGGGTTTAGACCATCTATAAATATAGGAAGAATATATAACCAGAAAATTAGAACATTGCGGTGATTTTTACTTATCAAAGTACAGATTTCATTACATAGTTAAGAAAAATATTTACTCCGATGATATTTGAGAAAAAAAAATATTGTAAGAAGTCTATAGTTAAAATTTTGTTCTTAGATAACTTTTATTAGCAGTAAATATCCCACTCCCTTTTAGGGCCTTGGGGAAAAGAGGAGACTAATTGATTTAGCACATACTTGCCCTGTATTAAAAAAAATAGTCAATGGTAGAGTCAAAGTTTGATTTTTTTTTTCCAAAGAAGGCTGTATAGCATAAAAAGCATGTGATATATCTGTAATGTTGACATAAAAAAGATCATAACATTAGATCATAAAAGAGTAATTTACAAAGCAAAACATCTTGTATAATCCCATTTGTGTGTGGGGGGGACTGTACATGTCATGTTCCAGGTAGGACCTTCATGGTCACCTCTCTCCTTCATGGATGATGCCTTCTCAGTTTTTGTCATATATGTGCCATTTAGATTGCTACCTGCTTGCTATATACATCAGGGCTTAGGAAGAATTTTTAATGTCATATAACATAGCAATGGTTTTCCACCTTTTTATGCTTGGGGACCCACTGGGATTGCTGAGGCAGAAGTCATCCTGAGCATAAGCAAATCCGACTAAGATAATTGGGTCTGTAATCTCCACACATCGGGCTGGGTAACTGTTTCGCAGATGGGCAGGAAAGTCCTGGCAGACCAGTCCGTGGACCTGCGGTTGTAAATCACTGGGTTAAGGAATAGGCTCCAGTGGGAAAATGTGAAACTTGGAAGGCTGGATGCGACAGGTCAAGAAGAAACAGCTCCCTGTTCTCCCACTGCCTCGCAGAGAAGTGGGCTAGTCGTAGAAGTCTGCATTAAGTAGCGGGACACTGTGCTGATACCCTCCTTTTTATAGAGCGGAGCAACAGAGCAGTCCTGGCAGTGGGCGAAGACAGAGGGTACCTGTCCAGACAGTCTGGTGTGAAGGGAGCTGTGTGTAGGATTTGTCTGGAAGTGTGAGCTAGCTGCCTCGCTCCTGCGGACCTTGCAGTTCTTGGGGTGTTACACCCTCTGCAATGTGGGATAAGGGCCAGTCTCATGGGAAGACTGACTTGGGTGCCTCCACTCCTGCTGGGCAAGGGGGACCCCACATTCCAGCTACATCATTGTCTAGTTAACACAGAAATTTTGGAGTCGCTGTCGGATAGACCTCATTGAGCGCAGCATCGACCTGTGTTTTTTCAGTATTCTGATACAGGATTAACTTGCCTACAAGTTATCAAAGAATCAACACAGCCATCTCTCAAGTGGTTGCATCTTGAGTTTTGGGGTTTTTTTTTACTTCAACTAGTTCACATTTCTTTAAAAAAATATTAAAAGCTATTGGAATGATTTACAATGAGCATGAATAATTTCAAAACATAAGCAGTTATATTTTATATGTCAGTTTTTAGCATTGAATTGTGTAAATGCAAAACAGTCAAATTAATGATTGATACGTTTTAATAAATTACAGTGGAAACATGAACACATAATCATGAGTTTTGGTTTCTCGGCATTGATTTCAGTTTCTAAACCTGAATTTTCTTAGTCCGTTTTCTTTCATAAGGTAATATTCACCTAAGCCTCTTCTTCAGGTGTCCTCTGAAGGCAGGGCCAGCGAGGGCCACTACAGGAAGCTGGAGGAACTGCAGCACCGATGCCTGGTGGCAGAGCGTTCAAAGGACGACCTTCAGCTAAGACTTAAGAGAGCAGAAAATAAAATCAAGCACCTTGAATTAAAGTAAGATATTCTTTAAGATTTCCTGCAATAACATTTGCAGAGTACATAGAACGTTTTACCCATTCTTTACTTTTCTTTTTATAGGACTACTAATTATATCTTATGTTAAAAAATAAAAGCTTGAGCAACACATAGTTGTGGGTTTTCTTCCCAAATTTAATTCTGAAGACTGATTTCTTCAGGAGGAAAAGACTTAATAGTACTTTTGCCATCTTCTTTAAATGCCCCCTTCCTGGCAGTTAACTAGGATGCCTATGTGTGGTATCAGTTGCCTCATTCCTCTGTGCCCTGTAGTTCCTATAAACAAGGGATTCAGTCAAGAGGCCTGAACTGATCCAGCCTTCATTTTTCTGTAAGATTTCTTCGTAGATGATGATATTTCGGACTTCTGTTCGGAGGCACACAGAGTGTGTGTGTTTCTGACCCTGACATCTTTCCGATTTTAGCCTTCTTGGATGATCACTGCCTGAGTCCATCATTTTATTAAGAACTTTATCAGCCAAGGTTGATAGAGAAGAAAAACATCAGCAAGTGTTCTGGGAAATGAGGGCCTTGTCTTTACCAGAAAATGTTCACATTATTTTATTACCTCAGATTGAAAAGATAGAGATTTAAAATGAGAGGAATAGAAATTAGCAACATACACATTTGGAGGTTGTGTCACTGAATAATCCATTGTAGAGAAAGTTCAAAAAATATCTAACCTATTTAAACTATGATTAAGTGAGAAGTTTATAGAAATAGAAATTTATTAAAAACTGTTTCTAAGGCATATAATAGGAAAATATGAAGTAGATCTTGCTATATTTTAGTCACATGGTCAGCTAATGTCTTTTTATGGAGCTGATTGATGAAATAAAGGAGTTTTGATTATTACCTACTTCACCTTTCTTACCATGTCCCCTTGAAGTCCTCTTTACACAGTGGTTCTCAAGTTACTCAAAATTTGAATGAAGTTTCACATAGATTTTCTAGGGGAGTGGTAACAGTTTAATTTGTCTATTCTTTGTTAAGATTGCTAAGGTGAATGTATAATATTTTCTGGCACAACAAAACAGGATGACACCACGCGGCTAAGTCTACAGTAAAGAGAAATGGCTCAGAACAAGGGAAACAAGACTCTCTACTCTAAAATTTAGACAGACTTCTTGATGTCCATTACAAATCATTGTGTCAGTTTCTTTTGTTTTTTTTAATCAGTTCCTCAGAAGAGATATCACGTTGCCAAGAAATGATTCAGAAACTTCAAAATGTCCTGGAGTCTGAGAGGGCGAGCTGTGCACTTGTCAGTGAACAGAGGCTAAAACTTCAGCAAGAAAATGAACAGTTAGAGAAAGAGATGGCGGATTTAAGAAAAATTGCTCTCGAAGCTCAAAAAAAAGCCAAATTAAAGGTATTTTCAAGACTTGTCAGAATTATATATGTACTTGTGAAAATCAAAATAGAATATTTGGAGATCTAAGAAAACATTTTTAAGCCCCCCCCCCTTTTTTTGCCTTCACTGCAGATAGCACTAAATCATAATCCAGACCATTAGCCAGCCTCTTCTGCATGGTAGAACTTGGCAAGCCGACTCGAAAATGATTGCTTTTCACTATCTACATACAGAAAAGTTCTTTTCCAGCTACAGAGTACACTGATATTCCTGCCAAAGCAATTTAAGCAATGTTAGCAAAACTGTAGATTAGATCACTTTATAGACTGCCTCTCTTCTCCCTCTATAGTAGCCTCTCGAAAATTGAATTCTGAAACTATCAATAGCTGTGCAGAGGATGTACATCAGTGTGTTCTGAGAATCACTCATAGGTAGTCTAAAATTCCCATAGTAGGAAGAAGGCAAGGGACAAAGTCTCCTCTGGGGAAAAGCCCTCCCCTTGATTTCCTTCTCATGTGTCCCTTCTCTGTGCTCGCGTGCTCTGGCCAGAGAGACTTGATATTGTGCTAAAGGAGCACAAGTATCACCGTCAACATGTTGCTTGATGTCACTTGCTGTTCCCGTTCCATGAGACTTTTGTAAAAAGTGGCATTAACTTGTTATGATAAGGATCTGTGTCTTCTAGTTTCATAGCAAGGGTATGGGGTGCTAGTGCTTCACTCTGTGAAGTTCAAACAGTCCCACTGCAAACAAATTCATATCGACATATATTTGTTTATTTTAATTTTATTGACTTTTTTAGAAAAAGAGAGGAAGGGAGAGAGAGAAAAAGAGAAACATCAATTTGTTGCTCTACCTATTCATGCATTCATTGATTGAGTCATGTTTGTGCCCTGACTGGGGATCGGCCCCTCAACCTTGGAGTATCGGTATGACGCTCTAACCAACTGAGCTACCCAGCCAGGGCTCAACATATATTTGTTGAATGCCTCCTATTAAAAGTATTAAACACACACACACACACACACAAAGTATTAAACACTATGGTTACTGATAGCACCTTGAACTCTGAAAAAGAGAGCCTTATGTCTCATACAAAGAAGTTTGTGCTTTATGCTTCAGTCAGTGGGAAATCTTTGAACAACAAGGGAAGAATTGTACTATAAGATATCAAGACTTTATGTAAAGTTACAATAGTAAAATATATCATTGACATAAGAATAATCAACTTGATTAATCAGACAAAATAGAGTCCAGGAACAAACCAATTTTTCCTAATCACCTCATTTATAATAATAGCACCACTGCAGTACATTAGGGAAAGAAAATTACAATAAGTGATGCTAGGTCAGTTGGGTCCATATTTTAAAAACAAACCTTGACCTTTAATTTACAGCATACATGCAAATTAATTTGAGTTGCCTTGCAGACCTAAATGTAAAATACAAAACACTGGAGCTTCAAGGAGGAAAGCTTTGTATCCTTGACTAAGAAAAAAATTTCTTAGAACACAAAAAGCAATAATCAGAATGCAAATATAAATGAGTTGGATTTCATTAAAATTAATAAATGGCATCAGAAGACATCAAGAGAAGGAACACTGGAAGTATAATACATACAAAACCAAAAATAAAAAGTGACTTGTATTTAGAATATAAACACTGTTACCAATTAATAAGGAATTAATAGACATCCCATTTCTGTAAATGGGTAAGGCTTAAATAGGCACTTTTTGAAAGAACATATATGAAGAACTGTTCAGCTTCATTACTTATTAGGGAACTATAGTTAAAACTACCATGAAAGTACCACTCCACACCTACCAGAATGGATAAAATTTAAAAACTGACAATATCAAATGTTGACAAAGTTGTAAAGCAACTAGAACTTTCACATGACCCTTTTGGGAGCGTGAACTTGTGCAGCCACCATTTGGCTGTATCTTTTAAAGCTGTACATACATGTATACTCTGCCAGATAACTCTGGCTGCATACCCAACTGGTAGGAGTGCTTATGACCTGTGCTGTGAAGGGCACAAAGGTGGAAGGGAGGGAGACAGCAAATGCCCTTTCCTGCCTAGCATTCTGAATTCCATCAATAGTGGGACCTTTGTTATGGGAGGCCCAGTGGTTGTGGCCCTCTGCCTCCCACCGTTACTGCAGACCTATCCAGCTTAACGATCAAAATTGCATCTGCAGGACCTGGGTTTGTAGAAAGACTAAATTTTGACACCCAAAAACTAACATTTGTTCAATTTACAGATGTGTTTTGACAACCTTACTATGTTTCCGGTCCTAAAGGTTAAACAAGAAGGACATGGTCCCGTACCCTTAAATACTTATAATTGGCGTGGTGGTGGTAGCACCTTAAATATCCACTTGCAAACTCATAAATGCTTTCTAGGAAATGCATGGGGCACTGGGAGCACTTATACAGGGCAGATGGTGAGAGAGTCACTCTGCGGAAGCAGTCATTGAACTGAGTTCTAAAAGTTGAATGCAAATAACCCAGATAAGCAGAAGGGGAGAGATGATTCCATGCAAAGGGAGCGTGTGATGAGACCAGGGAGAAGAAAGCATCAGCAGGGACAAAGGAGAAGTGGAACAGTCACAGACGCAAGCTTGAAGAAGTTAGCAGACACCAGGTTATCCTGAAGGATTCTAGAGCAAGGCTCGTCACAAACAGATTTTCCAGGTGGCAATGGGGAGTCAGCCTAGTAGGCAGAATTCTAAAACTATATAGATGGTTAGATCTGTTTTTAATATATATGCGAGAGAAACAGAAATCGACCACTCCACCTCAGACATTGGAACCACGGCTTCTCCAGGGGAAGTGGAGACCAAGGCAGGGAGGGGGGGGGCATGTTCAAATTTGCATTTTCAGAATACAAGAATTCAAAAATTAGGAAAATACCAGAGTCGAGGAACCTCGGGAGGCTTTCCCAGCAGTAACTCAATACAAAACTAAGAAATCTGTATTGTCTTTCCAGTGCCTGTGTTCATGAAGTCTTCAATTTCTACCCAGGTACACTACCTGAGAAAGCAAATGTACACGTCTCAGGAAGCAGGTTGCCTTTAGCAGGGGAGTCAGGATAGGCTGCTTACAGTTTTCTCCCATGAGCTGTGGACTGTGATGCTGTTGGGTTTCCTCTGGTGTTTTTTGAGTTGATAAAGTTGGGTCCCTTGTTCATTCTTTTAGTTTGGAAGTGGCCATATTGAAGCCACGCCAACTATGGCCATTTCTAAAGCACATTAAACTATCACAAGGTAGGTATTCTTTATAATATTTCTTTAGTGTAGCAGGATAAATACTTGCTGAGAGTACACCAAAAAGGTTGATCCAGTAACTGTTTCTCAGTTGCTTCGAGGGTGGTAATGGGTAGTTTCATTCTAGATGCATGCAAGGGAAGGAAGTTCATTACATAAGGCTTAATTCTCTCCCTGGATCCCAGTTGAGAAAATTTCTAGGGTAACCCAAGAGCATTTACTTGTATGTTCATTCTGCATTAAGGTGTTTTTCCTATAATGACATACATTACCTAGAAAGATACTGAACTTATCTCCATATGAGATTCTCAAAATCATTATTATGGTCTTTTTTCCCTAGAAAAACCTTTGTACTGTAACTGAAATGGTAAAGGAATTCCTATAATCTATAACACCCTTAGACTTCATAAGGCCCTTTGAAGGCCGTCTGAAATGTAGTATATCCATCAGAAATGACGGGAGGGCTCCAGAGCTGGTGCACACATCCGGAGCAGGGAGGCTCATAGCCCTGCAGCCCACACCACGCCCTACGCATCTCCATCGGGCTGCTCCTGAGTGGTATCCTGTATAATAAACAAGTAGACATCTTTTTCAAGGGCTTGAGGAAAGACCGAACTCTCAGTGACTGAGAGCATGAACATCTTCTGTGGACTATGGTAACCAAAGTAGAAGTCACCAATGAGAGCAGTTTGTTATGACATAGTATACTTTTTTACCACTGCCGTTCTAAGGGGCTGGGGAGAGTTCTGCAGAAAGTCGTGGTCCACCGTAAGCCTGGTCTTACTTGAGTGTTTACCGTCACACAGGGTAAGCCTTCACATGTGACAAACACAAATTGTGAACTTAATTTTTATATGAATTGCTCATCCAAACATTTATGTGCTACAGCCAACACCGTGGATGATCCTTTTTGTGCGTATCATTTGTCAGTACAGTCCTCAGAAGAGCAGGAAAGCGGAGACACCATGTTTGCTTCCCTCCCTAGATCAGTACCATGGAGCAGGAACTTTCAGTGAAGGAACGCGGGTTTGAAGTGCAGCTGAGAGAGATGGAAGAGAGTACCCACAGTGCCACTGCCGAACTGAGGCATCTCCTGACCGCGCAGCAGAAGGCGGCCCACTGGTGGAGAGAGGAAACAAAGAAACTTACTGAAAGTGCCGAGCTGAGAGTCAGTAATCTGAAGTAAGTTCCCTGTTGATTGCTTATTCATTTTACAGAAGAAATTAACCTCTAGTTTAAGGTTCCTGCCAGAATCTTTTTGTAAAAATGTGTATAGTTCTGGACCTTGTACTTATATTTTTTATTCAGCATATATTTATTGAACTACTATGAGAAATATTCACCATTATAAACCAAAACCGATACTGTGTGTTTTTGTAGGTTTTAGGCATATGCCACAAAAGATGATTTTTGTTGGACAGAACAGTTTAGAATCTTAATGGTATTTGCATAGAGATTTAGCATCATAATGTTCTATAATTGCAAGAGACTCTGTTTGGCCTGCAGAGCCTAAAATATTTGCTGCCTGGCCCTTTAAGGAAGTTTACTGACTACTGCTCAGAAAGATCTTGAGCTATTGTGCTGAATGAGACGGGCACCCTGGAGGGCTTTGAGCAGAATGGTACGACCAGACTGTCCCCCAGACCGGAACCTGGGCTCCGGGGCTATAAATGCTTTCCACGGTATAGGATTTGGCGGCGCGCCCGCGCTCTGCTGCTTTTCTCGTTGCGAGCTTTCGTTCAACACCTGCTTCACAACTTGTTCTTGCGTTTTCACCTATTTAATGCGTTTGAAGTGTTGTGGAATATTTAATGGATTGATTAATCTGAATAAGCAATATCTCTTTAGTGGACCCAAATATGTTCTTTAAAGATATCCCACCTCAATGGGCACAGTGAGTGACAATATATCTTGGTGAGAACCGGACTGTGGGTAACATCTATACAGAGTGTGCACATGTCGCCCTGGCTGGCTCAGTGGTAGAACGTCAGCCTGGCATGTGGAAGTCCCGGGTTTGATTCCCAGCCATGGCACATAGGAGAAGCGCCCATCTGCTTCTCCACCCTTCCCCCTCTCCTTCCTTTCTGTCTCTCTCTTCCTCTCGTGCAGCCAAGGCTCCATTGGAGCCAAGTTGGCCCAGACACTGAGGACGGATGGCTCCATGGCTCCACCTCAGGCGCTAGAATGGCTCTGGTTACAATGGAGCAATGCCCCAGATGGACAGAGCATCGCCCCCTGGTGGGCATGCTGGGTGGATCCTGGTCCGGCACATGCGGGAGTCTGTCTGTAGGCTGCCCTGCTTCTCACTTCGGAAAAGTACAAAACAAACAAACAAACAAACAAAACAAAGTGTACATGTGTCTGGTCAGTTCTTAGCATCCTGGAAGCTGAAATCAATCATAGCTACAAAATAAATCAATTAAAACTATTATAGGAAATTAATTAACATCAGGGTCATTAGAATCAATGTTGTACTTATACACCATATTACTTTTAATTAAGAAACATTAGCAATTGATTTTACTATTATTTCTTAACTAAAAATAGAAAAATATGCTGTCTACTCTTGTGTTTTAACCGTGTTACCTTGAGGGAAACGTAGTGAGGCCAGAGGCAGACAAGAGAGAAAACGTGGGAGTTTTACTGCTTCTGCCCACAGGGTGCCCGGGCTGAACACAGCCCAGAGCACCGGCCCCCTCAGCGGTCAGGGCACAGTGGGCACGTGCCTGGATTGGAGTTTCCTCTGGGAAGGCATAGGGTCAGGGTCTGCTAATCGAATCATTTCCGCAGGCTCAGTCCCTGGCTGGCTGATAGCTGACGGAGGGCAGGGGTAGAGTGGTCCAGAGTGTGAGACCCTTGCAAGGCAGGTGGTCGAGAGTGAGTTTAATCAGCTGCTCAGGGACGGAAGCTGACCCGTCTCTGGCTGGGGCCTCCATCTGGATCACCTTGAAGCAACTACCAGTATAGCGTCCTAGATATGTGTCTGCAATGGGCCAGAAGTGCCTGCCTTTGACTTATTTGTATCCCAGTGTCGGAGTGGGAGATGAGAAAGTGTCGGTCTTATTGGCCGAGATCTTAAAAACATCTTGAAAAATGTAGCCGAAGTTGTAACTCTCCTCTGGCTTAGCAAGGGACCGAGGACGTCCCATTTTCTCACTCAGCTTTCCCATCAGTCCTTATACTTTGATGACCAGCAACTATGGTTGTGTGGCAGATAATCTGCATCAAGTTTAAGAGAAAGGCAGTACCACCCTTGTGTGGGTCCTGTTACATTTGATTTTCCATAGCTCTCAGGAAAATAAAAATGAATAAATCACTCTAGTTTTACATTATTGTTGTATTAAAAATAACATGGAAATTATTAAAATTATATATATTAACCCTGCAATGATAGGACCTCATTGATATTTTACACACTTGCCATCCTATATTAGTAAATGTAACTGAAAGGACCCACATTCGCTTGGATTGAGGGATTAGTGCACCCTGAGAAGTTTTTAGCGGGATTGTTACATCTTGGCTCTCTAGCTCTTTATTTAGAATGACACTTTGCAAGTTAAAGTGCCACTACCTCAGCTTGCAGATTTATACAAGTATTTCCAGAAGTAAAAGCAGATACCTGAAGTCTCACTTTAACTTATATAACAAATGTCTGAGCAACAACTCTTTTCTAAACATTCTGCCAAACGCTAGAAACACAAAGATGCGAGTAAGATGAGGTCTTGCCCTTACGTTTTCTATATCATTACCCTTTTGATTTCTCTTCTCCTGATAGCACTCATCACTAAAGGAACTGCATTTTATATATCTTTACTTTACTTATACTTTTTTTTCCCCCGCAAGAGACTATCAGCTCCATAAAGTAACTTGTCTCTTGTGTTCTCCACAGGGGCCTTTGTCCCTAGACCCTAAAGAAGGCCCAGCCATAGTACATATTCAAAAAACGGTTGTTGAATGAATTAGTGAGTGAACGAAAAAGCTAGTGACTGTATCGATTATTGTTTCTTTTCTAGGTCATACTCCCCTTTCATCTTTTGATTCTTTCTGAAGAATTTCAGTTTTGGACATGCATTTGAACGTGTGAAAGCTGAGAAAGTATACTGCACCCCACTATTTAAGAGACTACATCACTAAGAGACTTGACGCCTTAAGAAACATAGCCTTAGGGTGAAACTTGTTTCTCATCTTACAGACTTTTCAAATCCTCAGTTTTAGTTTTTACTCTGATCTTATCTCTTCAAGTTCATATGGACACTGGTTGTTATGACTGCTTTTCCTGCTGCCATTCTAGTTCAGTGTAACAGCTTTTAACAAACCCATCATAACTATGTAGGGCAGGAACCCTTCTTTGAATGCTTTTATTGAGGACAGGAGAGAAGGAGCCTAAGTTTTCCAGCTGTCACCTCTCCTGCGCATGTGACACCCTGGTCTTTGTTCTGGGTGTTAGAACACTATTTTTATTAAATATTAAAAGCTCCATGTTCCATGGCAGTTTTGGTAGGTTGAGCAGGTTGAAAAAGATTAGTTAAAACTAAATTGAACACAAGACAGGAAAACAGTAAAATTGGAAAGACTGTTCATGATAATATGGCATTTCAAATCAATGGTGAAAAGATGATGTTTTAACTCATTTAGAATATTTTTCTTTCCCATATATAAAATAAATGTCAAATGGACTAAAGAGTTAAAGAAAAAAAAGAAGGTATTAAAAGCAATGACTGTATTTATCTATTTTTATTATCTTGGAACAAAGAAGTTTTCCTAATCAAAACACAAAACTCAGAATCTAAAAAAGAAAAATACTGATTGATTTAAGTAAAAAAATAAATAAATAAAATTCTTTATGAAGATACCAAACAAAGATAAAAGACAAATGACAAAACTCCAAGTATTTGTATGAAAAATTGGGCAAGAACACAATAATTAAGGAAAAGCTTGACAACCAAATGGAGGGAAACCGTGCCTGACCTGGTAGCTCACAGAAGCAGAAATACAAAAGCTCTGGTGAACCTATCCCACCAGGTTCGGCCACGCTCCTCACTAAAGAGACGGAAATTTAAACAGTAATTTCACCCAGCAAGTTGGCAGAAATGCGCAGGCTGATAACACACAGTGCCCGCCAGCAGCACGTGAGAATTCGGTGGGGAAAATAGGTGGGGACGGGCCGTCCTTGTGGGAAGGACGATCTGACAAGACTCGAACTGCGCAGACTCTCCGCAGCTGCAGGTGCAGGAATCCATCCCCCAGAAACACCTGCGTGAGTGTCAGCGTGCAGTCACACACCTGCTCTCGCTGTCAGCCAGGCCCTGCATGCCTTTACACAGGGCTCTTAACACCCCCACTCGGGTGTCTCTGCCACAAGTGGTTCCCCCCCCCCCCCCGCTCTCCCCGCTTTCTATATACTGCTGTCAGAATTATCTTTCTAAAAAGCAGCCCCGATCCTGGCCCACCACCGCACTGGCTCCTGTTTCGTTGCTGCCTGCATGTTTTTCACAATCTTTCCTTCACCTTATTTACCATCAGTGACCTGCCTCCCTCCACCTGTCCTCATGTCCCCGTGTCCCTGCCACACTGCACAGCCCGCCCTCCCCCTCCCCCCAGCGAACCCGGTGTGCTCGGCCAGCCCGCCAGCCCCTTGTCTGCCCTCCACTTGCTCATCACGTTCTTACTGAGTGGCTTGGCTCGTTTAAGTGCCAAGGACACAGCAAAGCACCCCCCTCCCCTCGTTTCTCTGAAGATACTGTACGGGCAAATGGAAACGATCAAATCAATAAATATCCATGTTGAAAGTCAGATCATAAGTACTACGCAGAAAATCAAAATAAGCCAGTGTGAGGGTGAATGGGTGGGTGGGCACCTGAGACTGGGAAACAGGGAGGACCCTGTGAGGAAACTCATCTTACTGTGGGGTCTGATGACACAGAGGATCCTGTCGTGTAAACACCAGGAGAGAGCACTTCAAGTAGAGAGCGTGGCTACGGGAAGATGGAGGTTGGGGGGGGGGGACCCTGCTATGTCTGCAGGAAAAGAACCAGCATGCAGAGTGAAGGCGGGAGGAGCAGACCTGGGCCGTGCATCCCGTCGGGTAATAACAGCCACTGCAACACGCAGACTCTGAAATCCCAGGGGCTGGGCACAGAAAAGGCTTCTTTCTTGCTCACATTACAGGTCTAAGGCAGTCCGGCAGGAAGGCTCTCAGGGGGAGGTCGTCCCACCTGGGAGGTGTGGTGTTCTGAGCTCACTGAACCACGGGGCGGGGGGTGGGGGGGCGCTGGCTCTTAACTCAATCAGCTCTGAAGTCATTACATCACTTCTCTCTGCCTTCTCTGGCCAAACTGACCCAGCCGCAGAGGAGTCTGGGAAATGCCCATGGAGCACATGGGACGGTTGGTGACCACCATCTCTGCTGAAGACTGGGCTTGACCTTTAGGTGTTTCTTAGCCAGGTTCCAGAGTTTTAGGTGTAAATGAAGGCCACTGGGCCGTTTTGAAAGAAATCACCTGATTAGACCTTTTTTAAAAAATAAACATCCCTCAGGATACTGGGTGGAAAAAAAGTTTAGAAAAAGCTGGAAAAGGCTTTAGAAGGCTACTGCAAGAGTCTGGTTAAGAGATGACGGTGGCTTCGACTGTGAAGAAAGGAAGATGGATTGGACCCCCCCCCCCTTTTTAAAGGCAATAGAAGGTGTTGATGGGTTCAACATAGAATATGAAGGAAAGAGAGGAATCCAGGACGATTCTAGTAGTCTGTACATGGGATTTCTTTCTAGGGCTGTCTTTTCCCAGCTCCCCAAACTGAAAACACGTTCTTCCTTCCAGACCCGTCTCCTGCATCCTCCTTTTCGGTAAGGCATTCCTTAGTTCCCGTGCCGACGGAGGGTTTCCTGGGCCCGCACCGCCACTCCGCTGTGCTCCTCCCTCTTTATGGCACCAGCTGGACTGTGGTGTGACTGTCCTTCATGGGCTGCTCTTCCACAGGAGCGGGACCTCACACCTTGCTGGGCACCCACGTGTGTAATGAAACTGGACTGAATGCGTGAATAGACAATATGTCACATTCTCTTCCCTTGTCCAAAATGATACGTGTCTATGCAGCCACACAGCATCAGAGCCCAAGGCCTTCTCCTCAGTCTCTGAAACATGCCTCTTGGCTGTATAGCTCTGTAACGTTTGGCTGCCATACTGCTTTTTTTTTTTAAGGTTTTTTGTTTGTTTGTTTGTTTGTTTGTTTAATTAACAGGATGAGAGGCAGCTGCAGGTACTGGCAGATTACAAAATGTGTAATTACTCAAAGTAACTGAAGCATATTATAGTATGATTCAACAGGGAAAAAACCCCATCTGGCACACGCTATGTTAATTTGTCATTGCAGAGAGTTTTGGAGGAAGCGCTTGCCACAGCTGGCCATGCCGTCCCCCTGAAACGAACACTGCACCTCTGTTTGTCAGGCCCGAGTCCAGCGCAGGGCAGAGTCTCCTTGAGACATCACTAAGGGATTCCAGGTGGCAAGGGAATTTTCCCTTCCGCTGTACCAGCCAGAACATAGATGGCTGTTGCTCACCTTCCGTTCTGCCTCAGTAGTAACGGAATGATGTAAGCAATTCAAGTCATTCGTTATAAAGCCTAAGATAAGTGGCCCAAATTACACTCTCTTATCCCATGTCTTAAGGAATCATAACTTCTTTTAGGAAAAGTATTTGTGGTATTTTCAAAGAGATTCCTGCATGGTAGGGTAAACACTGCTCTTAACCTTCTAACCGTACCTCTTCAGTTGTACACGCCAGCGATACTGAGAATGCGTTTAGAACGGAAATTCTCTCGGCTAGGGTTAGGGTACCCATTTCTATGACAGACAAGAGGGAAAGGACTAATTGTTATTACAAAACAGCTTCTAGCGCTGGCCTTTTAAAAATATTAAAATAGTTCTCTGCTGAACGTTTCCAGAGGTACCTGTAAGGCCAGTGGCCGAGGCCAGGCAGGTCCATGCTGGAGTCGGGCAGATGGGAGACGAACTGTGAAGCCGGAACGCAGTGGGCCGTTCCCGTCTAGTAAAGTCCCCCAACGCCGGGAGGGCACACAGGCAGGGAAACCGCTTCTCACGGCTGCAGGTGAACGCACAGCAAGATGGCCCCTCACGGTGGCGGGCAGGCAATCCGCCATCTACCCTGAGCACAAGCACCCGTAGCCCCTCAGAGGCTAGGCACATGCAGCGCCGCCATGTGCTCACACAGTAATCGTGCCAGGTGCCAGCAAGCAGGCCTAACACGGTGGTCTTCCTTGCAGCACCTCAGAATCAGTCTACTCAAAACTGAGCCCTTCGCTCCACACGCGCACTGCATCCTGTACTTCCCTTCCCACGAGCGGCACTGTCTGCCCAGTGGCTCAAGCAGGACTCCACAAGTTGTCCTGAATGCCTTCTCCTTAAACCCCTGTCACAACCTACTGCTCCTGTCCTCTCCCCCACCCCAACTATCTCCTGAATCTGTCCATTTCTCTCAAGGTTCAGGCTGTCAACATTGCTCACCTGGATGGCTGCCGCCCCCCCCCCCCATTAGCTATGGTCGTTGTGATGCAGGAGGCCGAGGCCGGGCAGGTGCACACTGGGTTCGGGCAGACGGTAGAGGAACTGCGGAGTCGGACCACGTTGGGCTATCCTGTTTATTGGAGGCTCGCAGAGATGGGCGAGAGAATAAACAAAGGAAAACCACTCTAGTCGTGGAGGGCGAGGGACCGGGAACATAGCCCCTCACGGTGGCGGCTGAGGGACTCAGGAAACTGCCCCTCGCTGTGGCAGGAGAGCCGTCTGGGAGATGCCTCTGAGGGAAAGCACCGTAGCTCTTTATAGAGATGCACGCACTAATCTTGCAAAGTGCTTGCAGCCAGGAAACCAGCGAGCAGGCCCAATCACGCCAGTTTTCCCAGCAGTCGCAGATAGATCCTTCCTGTTTTTCCTGCTGTAATCAACAAAATGTTCTGATACTCAAATCTAATCATGTCACCTCTTTTATTAAAACACCTGAGGCCCTGGCCTGGTGGCTAAGTGGATAAAGCGTCAACCCAGCACACTGAGGTCACAAGTTTGACCCCTCAGTCAGGCACAGACGAGAGCAATGTAATGAGTGCACAACTAAATAGAACAATGAAGTGGAACAGTGAGCTGATGCTTTTCTCTCTCTCTCTCTCTCTCTCTCTCTCATATAAATGGGAAACTTTTAAGAAAAATGCAGGCATCTCCCTATAGTACTAAGGTTAAAGTCTCCATTTCCTGTGAGGACATGGACGGCTCTTTGCAGTCTGTATTTCCTCATGTCCTCAGCCCTCCCTCTCTCCCCCCTCTCCCCCCTTCTGGTGACTGCCGCATTCCCAAGGACCGCATCTCAGCTTTCTAGACTAGTTATTCTTCCTTAGTTCCTGGCCTCCCCACGGAGACCTGATTGTAGCACTCTTCTTCTTCTCACCCTGCGTTTGTTACCTAACTTCTGTTTCTCTTTCATACTTTGGCTTAGAAGCCTACTTCCTCTGGACAGACAGCTCCAGTCCCCTACTCCTTCATATGTGCTCCCCTGGCCCTGGGGACTTTTCATAGCATTTGCTACCCATAGTACAAACCCAGTAGCTTCTCACTATTTCTGATATTCCTCAGTTTCACTATGGCAGTGGCTGGATCTCCCCCTCCCCAATCTCACTAGTACCGACATAGTATATAAAGGACAGAATTTCTTGTTAAATCAAATACAGCAGATGAGCCTGACCAGGCAGTGGCACAGTGAATAGAGCATTGGACTGGGACGTGGAGGACCCAGGTTCAAAACCCCGAGGTGGCCAGCTTGAGCCCAAGGTCGCCGGCTTGAGCAAGGGGTCACTCAGTCTGCTGTAGCCCCCCAGTCAAGGCACATATGAGAAATCAATCAATGAACAAACTAAGGTACCGCAATTAAAAATTGATGCTTCTCATCTCTCTCCCTTCCTGCCTGCCTGTCCCTATCTGTCCCTCTCTCTGTCTCTGTCTCACACACACACACACACACACATAGCTGAGGCAAAGGGGGGTGGTCTAAGGTAATACCTAAGCTTTGGAGTGGAGTATCTGGGTAGATGGCAGTGACATTCACTAGGAAGGGTTAGGTAAGTAGATACGTAGGTTCCACTTTGGACAGGTTGCAGGAGAGGTGCTCATTAACGTCCTTTCACCCTGGACCTGGACTCCCTGAGGTCCCGCAGTGGACTGTGCAGAGCGGAGGGGAGGCAGCTGGGATGCCAGGAGTGCGGTTGTGTGAAGCCGGGCTGCCTGCACCAGCCTGTGTTGCAGCTAACTGAACGAGACCTCTCAATGCGCTGCCTTTTTCAGTGGTCAGGTCTTCTGAAGACATACAAAACCTTGACATTACAATCTTTGTGACCACCGACCATTTTGCCACCTACTTAACATTAAATATTTTTTTTCCAGATAATCTTTTTGCCTTTTAGATCTTGATATTTTACGATGCCACAGATATGCTTTATTAGTATCTCTTGTAATCGACAGGACTTAAGGTGAGGGGCACCGTGACCTAGTTGAGAGAACATTTTGATTAAAAGACTGATACGAACCCTATTTTTTCATTCAGTCACTTGATGACATTAGAAACATTAAATGACTTCTCTGAGTCTTAACTCCTCTATTTATGGGGTAAGAATAATAACTACTTTGTAACCGTGAAGTAACAGTAAGGTCCAGTGGCAAAGTTAAGGTGCAATAGAAAACCCTCTTAGCTAATGTCCATTATCATCTAAGCACACTAACCAGTGAACGAAGTGTCTGTGTCCAGCATGCTGGCCATGCCCAGGCCTTCCCCAGCTCGTGCTGTGGTCACTGTAGTGTCACCTGTCATTTGCATTACAAGTGTCAGCATGCTTGTTTCCCAACCAGGTTATTCCAGTCGTTCTTGTTTTGAAAATATGCCGTTTAGTTAAATAGACCAGTATATATGCGTACAAGAAGAGATGGTTATTGTTTCTTTAAAAACTAACTGTCACCCTGGCCAGTTGGCTCAGTGGTAGAGCGTTGGCCTGGCGTGCAGAAGTCCTGGGTTCGATTCCCGGCCAGGGCACACAGAAGAAGCGCCCATCTGCTTCTCCACCCCTCCCCCTCTCCTTCCTCTCTGTCTCTCTCTTCCCCTCCCGCAGCGAGGCTCCATTGGAGCAAAGATGGCCCGGGCGCTGGGGATGGCTCCTTGGCCTCTGCCCCAGGCGCTGGAGTGGCTCTGGTCGCAACAGAGCGATGCCAAGGAGGGGCAGAGCATCGCCCCCTGGTGGGCAGAGCGTCGCCCCTTGGTGGGCGTGCTGGGTGGATCCCGGTCGGGCGCAAGCGGGAGTCTGTCTGACTGTCTCTCTCCGTTTCCAGCTTCAGAAAAATACAAAAAAAAAAAAAAAAAAAAAAAAAACTGTCTGCTTTGGGGAATTTGCTATTGCTGTAGGTTTGGACAAAGTATCTCTAAAAGAACAGGGGGAACTCTTGCATTAGGTTCTCACCCTTCACCTACCTGCATCTCGAATTGAAGAATTTGATGATTTAAACCAATCTTATTTACTAAAGCATTTCATGTATTCTTAATAGATACAATATACATTACTTTGTTTGTTATTTTTAAAATTTTATCTAGAAGATAGCAAATCAGTTATATTTTACAACCATATTTCCAAATTATATTTGTAGGCATGACACGGATTGTTTTAATCACGTACACATCAATTATGTAAGTGAACTAAAAATACTTAGGACGCTGATAGGCTGATTTTTAAGGAATTCCTCATTCTTACATACTTACATTAAAACTGGTAGAAGATAATTTCACCTTACATCTTATCATATAATATGCCAGAACTTATAGAGAAATTGGGCAGTTTCACCTAAATTCTTTAACGAGTGTAAAGCACTCTTTAAATACCATCATATCATAGAGAAACTGAAAATATCATCTGTTGCCATACCTTCTGGCCAGCTGCACTTAAATCATTCCTGATAGGTAAGAATGTTTCTGTTTTTAAAGATTACCACTGGAGAGATTATGTGGCTTTATTTGGCAAGTGTTTCAGCTGTAATAGCACTGTGAACCTTTCTGGAGAGTGGGGTTTAATGCTTTTCCCAGATCACTAATGATACTGGGAACACTCAGAGATGTTCTCTCATGAAGGGAAATTTTCTCATAGATCACAGAGTTGGACCATCCTCCTGGGTCTTCCCTGGGCCCCCCCCACCGGACCCCCTTCTCCCCGTGAGACGTCCTGACAGAGGAGGAGCAGCAGAGCAGCTGCAGAGCACTGACAGGCCTAAGCCCGCCCCCCGGCCCTGCACACCCCCTACAACTCCACTCAGAAAGAATTGAGGGGAGGACATGTTCAACTGAAAAATAACTGTTTCCTAGCCACTTCAAATCCTTTGTTGAAAGAAGCAGAATCTAAATAAATCTAAAGAAGTCAAAGTATCGTATTTCCCCATGTATAAGACACACCTTAATTTGGGGGCCCGAAATTTGAAGAAAAAAATGTGTTACATAAAGTGATTGAACTCAAATTTTATTCATCATAAAATTCATACAACTCCTCATCACTGTCAAAACTCCCCTCCATTAGCTTGTCCTCATCCGTATCTGATGATGAATCACTGTCTTCATAGATTGCCTCGTCCTCAGTTCCATCTGTGGCATTTGAAATGCCACAACCACTGTGTAAGACGCACCCACTTTTTAGACCACAAATTTCTTGGTAAAGGGTGCATCTTATGCATGGAGAAATACAGTAATCTTGACCTAGAATATGTTGTGTGGTAGATTCCTCAGGAAGTGTGGAGCATGTGAGGTCTGTCGCAGCGGCAGCCCGTGCTCACTGGCACACGCCTGGCCCTGGCCCAGAGAGCGCCAGTAAATGTAGAATTGACTCGTGAACACCATGGTTTGTTCCCGCCTTCATATTTATAACAGATTGCTTCCTGATTTAGTACTAAGTGTCCTGTATTTTGAGAGACCAAGGGTATATTTTAGCTGTTTGTATAGCTCCTTTGGGGGAAAAAAAGAAATTGAAGCTGAAATTGTTTTGGAAGTATTAATGTGTTGATTTTTTTTTTAGAAGCAGAAGGTCAGAGGATAAAAATCAGTCCTGGTTGAGTATCTTAATACTCAGAAACCTAGTCGATCTTTTTTAAAGTTATTTCTAAAACTACATTGTATCCACTTCCAACCTGGGACTGTTGAAATTATCTTTGGCCAAAGCAATATAATGCATATATGCTGAATAGGAAGGAAAAGTTCTGTGCATTAAGAAAATTCAGACTAATAAAGCATAAAGGATATGAATGCATAAAACACAGCACATAGGCAGAACAAACCCCAGTCCTGACTGTACTACACGGACATGATCACAGAGTGGTTAACGTGGCCCTCGCTTACTCCACGGCACGCCCTGAGCTGAAGCACTGTGTGTGAATGTGCAGGTGCACACGATGACTGAGAATCACAGTAGCTTCAAGTTTGTACTAACAAATGCTGTGTCTGTTTAATACAGATAGACTTTTATTTTAATGCCCAATAAGACTCAAGATTGAAGATACAAGGGCACTTTTAATACATATACATTGTTTTTAATACACATATAAATATATTTTGATATAAGTACCTGTATATATAAAATATATTTAATACATATATATGTAAGTATGTTGGGGCTTCCTGTGGTAAAATATAATATATACCATTTTAAGCATTTTAAAATTGTGATAAAATATACAAAATACTACATTTATCAGCTTAACCATTTCTTTTTTTCATTTTTCCGAAGCTGGAAACGGGGAGGCAGTCAGACAGACTCCCGCATGCACCCAACCGGGATCCACCCAGCATGCCCACCAGGGGGCGATGCTCTGCCCCTCTGGGGCCGTCGCTCTGTTGCATCCAGAGCCACTCTAGCGCCTGAAGCAGAGGCCACAGAGCCATCCTCAGCGCCCGGGCCATCTTTGCTCCAATGGAGCCTCGGCTACGGGGAGGGGAAGAGAGAGACTGAGAGGAAGGAGAGGGGGAGGAGTGGAGAAGCAGATGGGCGCTTCTCCTGTGTGCCCTGGCCGGGAATCGAACCCGGGACTCCTGCACGCCAGGCTGACGCTCTACCACTGAGCCAACCGGCCAGGGCCCAGCTTAATCATTTTTAAATGTTACAGTTCAATAGTATTAAGTGTATTCATGTTGCTGTACAACGAGTCTCCAGACTTTGTGTGCATTTTATAAAGAAAAGAATGAGTGAGTCCTTTAGATGTGGTGGTCAGTTCATAAGAAACTTTATTTTGCACACAGATGATATTTTTGTTCAAAACATGAACATATATCTGTTTTCTTCATTTTTTTTAAACAATGGCTTTCTCTCTCTCTCCCTACCTGTGCCCCCTTCCTCCATCCATCCTCCCTCCTTCCCTCCCTCCCTCTCTTGCTCCCTCGATCCCTCGATTAATAGGAGTGAGCTGAGTCGACAGAAACTTCATACCCAAGAGCTGCTTTCTCAGCTGGAAATGGCAAATGAAAAGGTACTTGAGGTAAGATCATGACTCTCCCGGGAAGTCCTTCTGCTGCAGCTTGATACACACGTTAGAGAATTCTACTTGAGCCAAGTCCAAATTAATTCTCCACTTGGAAATGACTGTACAGATGTATTTCTTGTAAAAAATCATCCACAACCCTGAAAGTCCACGCAGAGTATCGTGTGAATGAAAGCTTTGAGAGCCAGTGACTCGCCATGTGTAAATGACAGAAGGTGGAGCATGTGCAGGGTGACCTGTGAGCACCACAGAGACTGTTAGGGTCCTCCTGATGTCGCAGTGTGTCCAAGGTTATTTTTGACCTGTTCCTTTTGTTAGTTTTCATCCATCAGAAGAGACACACAGAAAATACTCTGGCCTACTAGAATATATTAAAATACGCCTTTGTGTTACTTTAGAGCTAAATGTAGCAAGAATTCGTTTTTTCCTTTGAAGTTTTAAAAAGGTAAACAATGTCTAGATCATGAGTAGAGCATTTTAGAACTCTAGTTCTCTTGAAGTTCTAACTTCGAATGTATTGATATTTGTTGGAATTCCTTTAATAGGCCGTATGGTCCCTATGGTCCCTTCTCTTTGTGGCCCTCTTCCTGGTGCCACAGTGAAATCATTCTTCTTTTTTTTTTTTACTTTCATTTATTGATTTTAGCAAGAGGGAGTGTGTGTGTGTGTGTGTGTGTGTGTGTGTGTGTGTGTGTGTGTGTGTGTTGTGTGTGAGGGAGCGGGGGAGAACGTTGATCTGATCCTCTATGTGCCCTGACCAGGGATCAAACTGGCAACCTCTATATTTTGGGACGATGCTCTAAACAACCACGCTATCTGGCCAGGGCTGAAGTTATTATTCTTAAGTTTTGTAGCATTTTAAATTGATATGAACCACTTAGAAAACAAACACTAGCCATTAAAGTACTCTTTGGTGTAGCTCCCAAAACTTCCAGGAATCTGTTCTAAGGAAGTCATTTAAAATATGAAAAAAATTAAAGGAAGATATTCAACAGAGTAATGTTAATAATATTGGAAGATCAGAAGCAACCACAATGATCGGCTGAAAAGGAATCGTCGCCTGTATATTATGATTTATGTCATCTGACTTCATTGGAGCCGCTTCTTCACTTCATAGAAAACTAAACATTGAGTAGTCTGTGACTATGAAAATGACTATTATAGAAGGGGGTATTTTTCCCACAAGTCTTCTCCAGAGTTAACGATGTGCCTCTTAAATTTAAGACTACATATTTAAACAACTTGGTAAATTGGAACAGCCAATATAGTTCTCTCCATAAAATTTAATTTAACTTTTGGGCACAATAATAAGCTTATTTTAACAGGATACCGTTATTTCAATTTTTAAATCACTAGACACAGCATTTGCTGCAATCACTTTTAATAAAGAATGTGGAAACTGGAGTTCTTCATAGAAAGTGCATTTTTCTTGCTAGTCCTGATTAGGCCGATTATTCACTCCATTCCCACACGAGCCAGAAAAAACTGAATAACAATTCCAGTTGTACAAAAACTTTTTGTTCAGGTGAATGAGTATGAGGAGGGCTGATAAATTTTTTAATTGAAGGCTTCTTTGAACTGTCTGCATGACAGCCGCTCATGACAGATTTATATCCCTGATGCCTGTGTGGTTCCCTGAGCCGCTCTAACAGTACTGTGGGCTGGTTGGCTCAAACAACAGAAATGTATTATCTCCCAGCAGTTCAGGAGGTCAGAGGCTATAAATCAAGAAGGTGGCAGGTTGGCTCCTCCTGGGGCCCAGGAGACTTGGTCCCATGGCCCCTCCCCCAGCTCCCGGTGGCCTCAGCATCCCCGGCTTGTACACATGTTCTCCGTGTCTTCACGCGGTCTTCCCTTCGTGTGTGTCTGTCCTGGTCCAGATTCCCCCTTGTTATGAAGACAGTCACATTTGATTTAGAGCCAAGCCAATAATATCATCTAAGTTTAGTCATTAGCAAAAACCCTGTTTTCAAATAAGGTCACATTTGTAGGTACGAGGGGACTAGGACTTAAATATCTTTTTTTAAGGGACATAATCCAACCTATTGCAATTTCTTAGTGACGTCTGCTGACCCTAATGCCCTCAGCACACAGCTGTACAGGGAACATGTAGAAACAGTTCTTCGCCTTTTAAAGAATACCTTTAGCATGTAAATCGTGTAAGACACGTCTAACTGTAAGAAAAATAGGATTTCTAGAATGAAGGTTTTCTTTTTTCTTTTTGAGCTTTGATGATGACAATGCCCCAACGTCCCTCGAAGCTGGTCTAGCCCCTGGCTCCCAGGGCACCAACGGGCGGCAATAGCAGTGCCTGGGGACGTGGTAGAGGGCAGGTGCCCGGGCTGGGAGGAACTCCGGTGGGGAGGCCGGCAGTCTGCGTCCTCACACTCCTGCATTCGGAGCACAGAGCCTGCAGCCTTCGGTCAACAGATCCAAAATTGACAGTCTTTTCCTTGACATCCATTCATGTTACTTTGTATTCAGTTAGCTCTCTTGTTGGCATGTGGGGGTAAAAGCACTTTGGTGAGAATGTAAGACCAGCTCTGACGTTCATGAGCTGGAAACAGTGTGAATCGAGGGATGTGTTATCTTGGCATTTTGTAAGTGGTGAGACGATGTCCCGATTTTCTCACTGACTGTTCCACAGAACATTTCCATGGCACACGCAGGTTTCTAACCTGTCTGTTTTGTGTTTCCCCTTAACAGGGTGAGAGGTTAATTCAAGACCACCAAGAAAAAGCCAGCCGACTGCAGTGGCGTCTGAACCAGGCGGAGCAGAGAGCCGCATCTGCCTCCCAGCAGGTAGGGAGCTTCCCCGTGTGGCTGTGCTGAGGCCGCGGCATGCTCAGAGCTCAGCTGAGCACCTCAGACATCCCCAGAGAGCTAACTCCTTTCTTTTCACTTGACCAAACTATTGAAAATTAGTCTCTTGAATATCTGCGGTTGGAAAAGTAAACTTGACAAACAGAAACAA
Source organism: Saccopteryx leptura (assembly GCF_036850995.1). Lineage (NCBI taxonomy): Eukaryota > Metazoa > Chordata > Mammalia > Chiroptera > Emballonuridae > Saccopteryx > Saccopteryx leptura. Next base: position 204,193,237 of record NC_089503.1, on the reverse strand, counting down.
GCATCAGTCTCCTCCAGTTGACCCTACATCTAGAACTGAACTGTCCACCGATAGCCACTAGCCACCAGCAGCTATTTAAGTTAATTAAAATTAAATAAAATTAAGCAGTGAAATCCTCAGTCACACCAGCGGATTTCAAGTGCTCAGTCACCGTATGTGGCTCCAGCTGTCACATCAGGCAGCGCAGACGTGAAGGACGTGTCCTCACAGGAAGTTCTCTGGGGCAGCCCTGCACTGTGGTTCCATTATGTGTACGATGGGCAGTCATTCACGGACAGCTTGGGAATTTGGTAACATGGCTCCGAATGTACTGTTTCAGACGGCACTTGGTTTGCATTGTAGTGTTTAAATGGAAAAAAAATCACCCTGCGCATAGGTTGGCTTCATTCATTTCATGCACGTTTGGATGACTATATAAATCTAAAATATGGCGTAAAGTTGTCTGCTGGGAAATAGAGTAAGAAAATGCAAAACATCAATGCAGTGATAAGGGGTAATTACTCATAATGCACACAAATCATAATGAAATGGTACGATCGTTCTAAATCAGGAGCAACAGTCTCTCCTACTGGGAACAAAATGAGACCAGTTCAGTGAATATAAGATAGGCAGGAGACAGACAGACAGACAGACAGATAGGCAGACAGGCAGATAGATAGGTAGGTATAGACAGGCAGGCAAAAACAAATCAAGGTAGTAGATTATTAATTATATTTGGTTATAAGTGTACTGTTTTAATTAACATCAATGTTATTCTTAGATCTTACAGCATTTTTTACATAGTACAGCAACTCTAAATACTGAATTCAGTTTATGTTTGTGATGCTTACAGATATTTTTCAAAATCTACCTCTTGTATGAACATGCTGCAGCACTTAAACCCAGTAATAATTTGTCCTCTGTTCCTCTCCCTATCGGAAGTAATCATGGCTTTACCAAATATGCTCACTTTCCTATGAAGTTGTGAGTGAAAGGGTTGCTTACTTACTCCTGAACCCTTCCCCCGTGTGGCTTCTAAGGCAACAGGAGCCAGGGTGTCCTGGGCAGCGTCCTGAGTGTGCGTCTGCTGCCAGGACATGTTAAGAGTGGCTAAGTCCAGTGGTAGAGCATCAGCCTGGCGTGCAGGAGTCCCGGGTTCGATTCCTGGCCAGGGCACACAGGAGAAGCGCCCATCTGCTTCTCCACCCCTCCCCCTCTCCTTCCTCTCTGTCTCTCTCTTCCCCTCCCGCAGCCAAGGCTCCATTGGAGCAAAGTTGGCCCGGGCGCTGAGGATGGCTCTGTGACCTCTGCCTCAGGTGCTAGAATGGCTCTGGTTGCAATGGAGCAACGCCCCAGAGTGGCAGAGCATCGCCCCCTGGTAGGCATGCTGGGTGGATCCCGATCGGTCACATGCGGGAGTCTGTCTGACTGCCTCCCCGTTTCCAACTTCGAAAAAAAAAAGAGCAGCTAAGTCAACAGAAGAAGAGCTGCAGTCTGTTAGACAAACGAATAGGAGACATTGCCCAAAAAGGGAAGGCAGGCGGCTTGTCAGCTTTGCAGACATGCTCACTCTGAAACACAGACACATCAGACTGAGCTGTATCACGCACATTCCTCACCTCTCAAGTGCGGGTTTAGACAGGGCCCTGTTCCGGCACTTTGCCACGCCACCGGGGGAAGTGTCTATTGGTGCAGTCCCTTTGACGCCCAGTTAGATGGCATCTCTCAAAAGCTGTAAATGTGCATAACCTATGGCCCAGCAGTTCTGAGGATTCATTCTGCAGGTGGTGCGCTCGCTCCTGGGCAAGTGTATAAGGAAGAATGTAAAGGACTAATTGCAGCATTGCCTGTAATTTAAAAAAAATAAATGCCCATCAACAGGAAACCAGTTAAATTGTAGAACATCCATGCAGGGGAAAGTTTGCAGCTGTTAAGAGGAATAAAGTACAGTAGATCTAAACTGAAACCATTTCTTTCTAAGGTGAGATCTTCTAGCAGGAAAAAAAAACACATGAAAAGTCTGTATAGTCCTTTATTGTTTTTAAAATAAAAAGGGGTGAAGAAATATCTGCTCTTGTCCTCATTTCAAATGTTTCAACCAGTATGCTTAGAAGCTGGAAGCAGTGGTTGTATCTGGAAAGAGTGGGATGATGACAGTGATGGGGAGACTTCCTATGTGCTATGTGCCGTTAGAGGGATGTTTTGTACTGTTGAGGTTTTTGGGAGGTATTATGTGGTATATTGAATATTTTAACTCCAATTACTATTTACAGATTATTTTCCTGGTAACAGTTTTCCTGCTGTGATCTATCATCTTTTTATTACGAGCCCTGTAGTGTGCGGGCTTACCGTGGTCTGTTGTAGTCACTTTTCTGAGTAACTTTTCCTTAGAGCTTCCTACCACCTGTGAGACATGCCTGGGGGTTCTCAGTATGTCACTGCGTTGTGGGATGTTGTGTTCAACACACACCTCTCTAGTGCGATACAGACTTTGACATGTCTCAAGAGCCAAGTGGAAATGAACACAAAAAAGTGATCTCTCACAAAACTGTTCCAATAAGATTATTTCCAATCATTGTCTGTTGTGATGCATTACACGGTGTCTTAGCCTGCGATTTGCCAGAGAAAAGGTAACTGCTCACTGATTGTCTATTTTAATTGCAGCTCAGTGCGGTTACAGTGCAGAGAAGAAAAGCAGCCTCCATGATGAATCTGGAAAATACTTAAACACATTCCTAGTTCACTCCCAGAACTTTAGAGTTGGGAAAGCTGTTGAACTAGCAGGGTGTTGAACCGGTAAAGCCTGCAGAGAATGGTTAAGGCTTGTGTCATGTAGCAGAAGCGTTTTCCATTCTGCTCTTTGGAGGGTGATTGGAATACAGGACCGCGACAGCTTCCTCTGAGTCCAGGAGAGAGAGCCAAGACGGGGCGGCAGTGAGGGTAAAGCCAGCCGAGAAGAACTTACCACCTTCAACAACGTGTCTATTTTCTAATCCTCCCCCCCCCATTTTCCTGTGGAAGAGCATAATACTTTTTAAGTTATGTTAATCATGAGAAAGAGATTTTAAGAAAATGATAGAATTTTAATATTTCCGCTTCCAAGATTTGAGAATTTTGCATCTGATTGTTACTCCTAACTCGTTTTTAAGGTTCCCGAGTATCCGTTTTGTTATGAACTCGTAAATATAATAAATTATGTTCTAAAATGATGCTGTCATGTATTTTAATATATAGTTGTACTGACTTGTTTTTTTTCACATACATACTATGATTTCCAGTACTGATCAAACACTGCCATTTAAGAAAGGGGGCGGGGCAGGGGGAGGTTTTGTTTTGCTGTTACTCCGGGCAGTACTGACCGGATAGAGGATGTTCTAGAACACAGGCACTGTGCCCACAGTCCTGCTGACTGGAATAGGTCCGTGCAGTTAGTTAGTTGCTCTCTGCTCCTGGTTTGGACTCAGTGCACCTGCTTTCTGGCGACTCAAGCAGGTTGGTTGGCATCTGGACAAGTCAGGAGGCCATTGCGTTGTTCAGATCAGAGATCGCACACTGAGCTGGAGACGGCAATGGAGACGTTCCTGTGTGAGTCCTCGGATGCGGCCAGCGCTCTGGACTGATGTCGGACCGGGACGGTCCTGGGTCCACAGCGTGGAGCCAAGACTGGAGACCGTGCCGGGCGCTGCCTTGCGCAGGGTTCCCTCTCCTCCAGTGACTCCTGCCCTCACCCTGACGCGGCCTCTGCTGCGTCCCTGCCGCGTCCGCCCCCACGCAGGGTCTCTGCCCGTGCTGTGATGATCTGGCTGCTTTCTCCAGATGCCGACTCAGACGTCACTACCTGGGATGAGGTAGGACCCTTGTATTGCTCTTAATGGGGTGCTGTCATTTTCCTTCATAGCTCTCATCACAGTCTGTCGTCAACTCCCTGCAGGTTTTTTCTCTGATGTCATCTCCCCCACAGACCGCAGGCTTCCCGAGAGTGGGGTGCGTCGTCGTCGTCTCAGCGCTTGGCCGAGTTCCTGGCTCACGTGGGAATTTCACACCCGTGTGTTCGAAAGTTGAAAAGGAGTTTTTAAGGGCAGGATCTTAAACGGAAACAAGGACATGTCTTTGTTTTTGCATGAGCTCAGGAAGAAGCGTGTTGGAGGGAGATGACGGCAGCAGCGAGCGGGCTGGAACCGGGAGGACCCATGGGCACGGAGACAGGGATGGAGGACGGCCGTGAGCGGTCGGGCGGCGGTGGTGACACCAGCAGGTCCAGATGGCACTGAGATGGCTGAGCCCATTTCCATTGCATCTCTAAATGCCTTCCCGTGTCACATTCAGACTAATTTCCTTGTGATGTTATTTTCATACTCATGTTTATAGGATGTAGATTTTTAAAAACTTTTAATTAGAGATGTTAGAATTACATCTAAAAAAAAAGAGGCTGTAGTTGAGAAAGCACTTCAGAAACTAACATTCTAGACAAAGGGAATGTATTATTATCCTTTTTTCAGAAAGAAAATCTAACAACCCAGCCTCATTTTCTCAAATCAAAAATCGTTCAACGTGAGCACTTTCTCCAAACTTTGCTCATAGGCACCTGCTCTTTACATTTTAATATTAATAACCCCTTCTGGAGCTCTCCTTGAACGCTGAGACATTTTCTGAGGATGGGTGACTGCTATGCAGATAATAGGCCTTTCTGACCTCCCTTAAATTTGAAGAGACGTAAGCTTATGTTTAGCAACGGAACTGAACTTGTGTGGTTACCTTTTTTTTTTTTTTTAGAAAAGTTTGTTAGCTAATGATCTGTAATGTAAAAATGTAGTGAAGGTTTTGATATTTCTCAAGTCGGCCAGCCTTGACTTCATACACAGACGGTATCATTTCTCCTATCAACAGTTTTAGGAGACAGGAAATGAAGAGGAAAGAGAAAAAAGAGATGATATAAATCTGAAACTGGGGACAAACATAGCTAGTTCATTTGATTTATTCATGTTTTGCTGTTATGTCTCCCTGAGGAAGAAAAGAGATATGATTACCTCTTCTTCCCTTTGTACACAAATACGCAGATTGGGGCAGCCCGCAATCTCCTCATTTCTCTGGTGTAAGACCCGCACCAGCCCCAAATGCGGGGGACCGTCAGCCACGATTCAGCCACTCGTTTATTCAGCAAATATGAATATTTTATCGCTGCATCGTCTGCCGAGCCAGCTTTCAGACACATCATGGAGGGCTGAAAAACAAAACAGCACTCTAAACATTTTACTATAACTTCGATTCTTTCGCCAGAATGTGTTTTTATCAATTGTTCCAAAATAACAAATCTTTAATGAGCTTCTGTACATTTTCTCAAAAATAATGATTGATTTTTTTGTTTACTTTAAAATGTGTAGTCACGTGCAGATATGTACACAAAGAGGGAGCAGGCACTGCAGTACCCCATGCTAAAATGTGAAATCTGTCCCTTACAGCCCCTAAACCCTATAAAAATGTGTGGCTTTTGTGACACTAGCTGGGTCCTCAGGATCTGGATAAAGAGGGACTAAAGAAGTAGTCCCTTGGGCAACAATAATCAGAGGATGGTAATTTTTACAGCACTGGGACCCCCCCCAACCTGGGAAAAAGTATACACCAAGTGGCGTAACCTGAGGGTCCGGCACAAAGTCTTCCCACGTGCCCCCATTCCCACAGACACTCCCAACGCGCTGCTCTAACCCACCCTTGCTTCTTCGCTCAGAAAGTATATTGGAATGTAAGCAAAGGAGAGCAACAGTCCAGAGACAGCTCTGAATCTGCTCTACATTATTGCTTTTTAAATGCCCATCTTTAAAGTGCACTGCTTTCTGTTTAGTGACAAATCACGACTGTCATGGGGCACAGCTGTTGACGTTCACTGCAGGGGCAGTTTGTTTACTGTCCCTTGAGATGGTCCAGCTGACTTCCAACAGCTCTGACCATTAGAAAGTCCTTTCTTACCTTGAACTGAAGTGTGTCTCCCTGCCCGAGCTCCACCTTGTGCACAGAGTGAAGATATTCTCCACAGTCCAAACCCTCTGCCACAGGGCAGGCCTTCAGCCTCCGAAATGATGGTGGTGTTCTCCCTGCTCGTAGTAAACACCCCATTTCCTCAGAGGACTGGGTTTGGAGCCCTTGCACCAACCAGCCCCTGGTCTCTGCAAGCACCCCCGCTAGCATCTGGCCTCCATCACCCCTTCAGTGAGTCTCTTTATGGGCACCTGCTTGACACCAGGCACGCTGGGGCACATCCTTCTCATGCCCAGAACCAAACATAATAGTCAAGGTATAAACTGTTCATTCTTCGTTCCAGATCGTGACAGAGAGGGCTGGGGAGGGGGTGATACCTGCCCATGCGTGGGGAACAGCTGTCAGACTCTCCAGGAAAGGGATATGGCTTTAAACTGCACACCCTGCCCCCACCCCTAAGAGTCTGGCATATTCTCCTAGGGAAACATGCTTTGAGAGATCCGTGGAAAGGTACATGTCATTTCTCTTTAGTATTTAGGATAGGGAGAATGAAAGAACTGTTCTCGAGTCCACACTTTCAGAAATGCAGCTTAACATCACGTTGGCATTTTCAGAAGTTGAAGCTTTTGGACAGATACTGAGCATATTGTTAACTAAAATCCCAATTCTTTTCCAAAGGTTCTGTTGCTAAGCCATATCTTTGCCCCAGGAGCCAGACTGGTCATTCATGCCTTTTAAATTTCATTATTTATTATGATGCGCTGAGATCCTGTTAGCTCCTAATTCCGGCATCCAATTTGTTGTCTGTAAGCATTGGGGGCCGTTTCTGCTTCGTTTTGTTTTCCTGCTACATTTCTTGCACCTGATTTTTTTACTAAGAATAAACATCTACAGATGTGATAAACATGCCACCCATATTTTGGAGGAAATCATTGACAAGATGGGAACTAGACAGATCTGAGTACAGCCGGTCCCTTCCAGCTCCGTGATAAGACAGCCAAGTCTTAGCAACCTCCAGCTCCGTGATGGGTAGAACTAATCAGGACCCACCAGGCATGGTCACTCAGTGCGAGTTTAATCTGGCCCATGTGACTGCATCTACAATAGCGCAGAAACATCAAGACACACCCATCCATCAGCCTAGCAGAGCATTCATTAATGTGACAACCTCAGGTCATACTTTTGAGATCTCCTCTAGTAATCCTGTCCAAGAAACGGCAGATGGAATTCTTCTTAGTAAATGCACATGGCATCCCAGTCATCACTGTTTGTTCCTTTTATGTTGGTTTTTTTTTTAGAAACTCTTTAAGCCCTTTAATATGTGGCATCATGAAAACTTTCACTCAATATTTTCATCCTTTTCTGAAATAAGCCATCAGAGCATAATGTGATATATAAGGAACTCTGTTAGCACTTAGATCTGTGAAGATTAAAAATATGGGATTAGTATCTCCTTTCCTCTACAAGAGAATGAGAGAAGTTATCACATTTCCAAATAGCCATCAGCATTCACTGGAGACTCTTTCCTTGGGTCTACGACGAACACGCCCGACTGTATCACGATGCCTCCTTACTGAGCGCCTACTGATTACAGGGCATTGTGCTAGTAGCTCAGGTAATCCAACAGCCCTGCTAGGTAGATAGTATCATTCCATTTCCAAAGGTAGACAATATGACAGAAGCCAAGCAGCTTACCCAGAATCAAACAGCGGGAAAGTGGTCCTGCAGACTCTCAAGCCAGGTCCAACACCGGATTTTTTCTGCCGGCAAGATGGCGCCGTCGGAGTCTGCCGCATGCGCACCCTGGACACCTCTCCCGTCTGCTGACGGGAAGTGAGCAGTCACCTTTCCAGGTTCTCCAAGCACCCTGGAATGTGGATGGCTGGCTGAGGAGGACTGACCCCCTGTGAATAGCAGGCTGATCCCCTGCAAGTTTCTCGCTTGTCCTAGACATCGCGTAACTCTTGCCAGTACCCACCCCGTCCCTCTCAACTTCAAGGCCCATGTTCTTCATGGGAAATACAGGTGCAGAATTGGATTCAAAACATCCTACCTCCATTTTTCTTTTTTTTTTAGATTTATTCATTTTTAGAGAGAGGAGAGAGAGAGAGAGAGTGACAGAGAGAGAAGGGAGGAAGGAGCAGAAAGCATCAACTCCCATATGTGCCTTGACCAGGGAAGCCCGGGGTTTCAAACCCACGACCTCAGTGTTCCAGGTCGATGCCTTTACCCACTGCGCCACCACAGGTCAGGCCATACCTCCATTTTTCATCCATCAACCTTACTATAACAAGTCAGCACTGTGAGCCCCCCCCCCCCCTTTTATTCCTTTTCTGACTCAGACTCTAACCCAAAAGCCCTCCTTTTGGTCATCAAATCAGTATGCATTGTATAGAAAACTTACTAGGCCTCACTAAGAACAGCATCTTCGTAGATAATAGGGTTAGGGTTTGGTAGTTTTTTTCAAACCTTGCATAGAAATGGGCCATAACCTAAAAAGTTAAGTACTAGTAACTTCAGTCAATAGCAGATATCAATCTAAGCAAAGGAAGTTATAATATTTAGTGGTCTTCCTCTGAAGATTTCCAGATTTCTTTAATAGGTAGAAAAAATTATAATCCTCCCCCCAAAAAAATACATATATATATATCTTAAATATCTACCAAAAATCATAAATATTTTAAAGTTTGTTTAGCAATTGTAAAGTGGTTGGTACAAGATTGTGATTTCCGGCCCTGGGCAGTTGGCTCAGTGGTAGAGCAGCAGCCCGGCGTGTGGATGTCTCAGGTTCGATTCCCAGTCAGAGCACACAGGAGAAGCACCCATCTGCTTCTCCAACCCTTCTCCCTTCTCTCTCTCTCTCTCTCTCCCTCCCTCCCTCCCTCTCCCCTTCCTGCAACCAAGGCTCAATTAGAGCAGGTTGCCTTGGGAGCTGAGGACGGCTCCATGGCACATGGCCTGTGGCCTGAGGTGCTAAAAAATGGCTCTGGTTGCAAGAGAGCAAGGGGAAGAGCATCGCCCCCTAGTGGGCTTGCCCATGCAGGTCACATGTGGGAGTCTGTCTCTGCCTCACCTCCTCTCACTAAATAAACTTTTTTAAAAATTATGATTTCCTGTGTCAAAATTCAGGACCTGGGACTCATTGAGGCTGAAGTGCGATCACAAGCATTTGAAAAAGAAGCTCAAACAATTCAAAGGGTAAAGCTGGCACAGAACGAGGACAGAAAGAACAGAAGAAATGTGTCCTCAGAGGCAGCCACCTGGAGGAGAGGACACCAGAGGAAATAGGTCGGCTTCCTGAGGAAATTGTCTCCCGCTGGTAATAACACTGATACTAGAACAATCCGTGAGATTAGTGGGTAAAATAGCCATAATTGATCCGTAACTATAAATGTACTGCTTAAAACTCAGCCATGCATAAGCCGAGCACCAGTGAGAGTCAGGATACATTAGTGTTAATTAGGAATGACAATATCTTTGCTAGTTAATTTGCCAGGTAAGTCATTGCTTGACTTATTTGTAAAAATGAACCAGATTTATTATACCTTCTATCATGATTGTCCTTATTTGGAGGTCTTGCCTAGCATCGATTTAAAGTCTTTAGACATTAGTCTTAAATCTAGATTCAGTATCAAGACACTATGTGATTTTAAATAATTCTCTTTAACTTTCCAAGCATTGTCTCCGAATAGCAAGAGAACTCTGAGTTCCTGGTAGCAACGCGGTTTTCATCGCTCATATGTTCACCTGTTCTGCCTGCAGATGCGTGTGTGTATGCTGTGTAAACATGTCTGATGCTGCGTTAACTAATTCCGTTCTCCCTAGAAGAAGGCAGGGACTGACCAGGAGCTGACTATATTCTTTATTCATTATCCATTAGGTTACATTCATAGTCGTTCAACCAGTACATTAACATAATGTTTTGAGCCAAGATGATTAGCTTTACTTCATAAAAATTCATTAACCTAAAGTTCACATGTATAACCCTCAGTCCACTCAAAAACACGCGAACTACTTTATAGGAACTACTTTTATATCCTGAGAAGCGGCAGAGCCCCCTCCCCTGGGGGGGGGGGGGGCACAAGTGCACTCTGGCTGGGTTTGACTCTCAGCTCTACCACCTGACCTGGAGCAAGCACCTCGCCTCTTGTGCTCCAGTTTCCTCACCTGCAAACTAGAGAACACCTACCTCACATGGTGTGAGGACTAAACAAAGTCATAGGCGAAAAACGGACCTTGCATTACCTGCAGGAGTCTGGAGGTTCCCGCTGAAGGCTCCGCCCTAAATGACAAGACCAGGTGTTAATTGCAGAAGTGGCCAGTATGGATAGCGTTGGCAGGGCTGCAGCTAATGGGAGGCAGGAAAGACTAGCTTCAGCCAGACGAGTCAAGAAACAGAGCTGCTGCACGAACCTGGGCAAGAGGTGAGGAGCTCCGGGCTGCACCGTGCGCAGCCGTGGGATTACGAGAAGTGAAAGATGCTGAAGAGTTAAGCGCAACACGCAGGCCTAGCTCACTGCTCGTAGGAGACGGGGAAGGGACTCACCCAGGATTCCCCGATTTCGGGCTTGGGTGACATTCTCTGAGGCAGGATGTAAAAAAGGATGAGTTCCAAAATCTCCAGCCCCTGCATACATCCACGGGGAAAGCCCAGAGAGCAGCCCCGAGAATCGGCACTGCGCAGGCGTGAACTCCGCAGCGGCGAGAACAGGTGCAGCCCATGAGCAGGTAACAGGCCTGTTTTTAACCACTTCTCAGTAACCCGGCAATCGGTGCTTTTCTGCTCCGCCCCAGACTAGAACCTATCGTGCGATGCAGTTCTGAGCGTTAAAGACGGCAACCTGGAACTTAATTGTGAAGTTTGCTGCAGATGGCTAATATTTTTCAAAGGTAGAAACCGTTTTTTAAGTGATCTGGGTAAAAACAACAACAAAAAAAACCAACACGAGCCCCTAGTGCCACCTTGCCCATCACATACTGCAGAACTGCTGCCGCTGAGCCCTTCCCGAGGCTCCCGGGGACTTAATTTCCCTAGAGAAGGATTGTGGTTTATTCAACTTTAAGACCTGGTAGGGAGGATCACAGTTATCTCTCTCTGGGGTCTTACTCAGAGCAAGTAACATGGAAGTAAACAGACACTAAGGAGGAACAAGAAGAAATAAACAAGCTTTTAGCCAAATGTGTGAACTATTCAAGTATAAAAACAAACACACACGGTGGCCAAATTATTACAAAAACTGTAAATGAAGGCAGTAATGCCACCCTGGTGTGGCCCGTTCACCTCAATCTAAGTGAAAATACAGGACACACGACAGTTTTTCCTGTTGTTAGATGCCAATCTCTACACACGATGACTGAAGACTGTTTCAGGCAGGGAAAAACACCAAACTGGAAATCAGAACGGGGCCCGAGCCCACTCCTGCCAGGGCCTACACTGTGGTCTGGACGTGTCTGTGAATCGCAGATAACATCTAAGAATGCATTTATTAAAATTACTTGGGTCTTACAGAAATACAACTTCCCTGTCATTCAGGAATAACATTTTTTTTTTTTTTTTTGTCTCAGAAGGCTCATCAGTCAACAATAGGTTGGAGAAATGTCTTGTTTATAATCATAAAAATAGTTTACCATCTACTAAATGCCCGCCACAGGCTTTGTATGATACCATATTTCCCATGTATAAGACACATTTTGGGGGGAAAATTTGGGGTCTAAAAACTGGGTGCGTCTTATACAGTGCTTGTAGTTTTTTTACTTGAATTTCCCGCTTTTTTGACAGTGATGAGTTGTATAAATTTTATGACTAAAACCTGAGTTCAATAACTTTATGTAATACTTTTTTTTTTTCAAATTTCAGGCCCCCAAATTAAGGTGTGTCTTATACATGGGAGCATCTTATACATGGGAAAGTACGATACTGTATTCCCCCCCTCCTTTCTACAGAAGGGAAAATTGAGACTTAGAAAGGTTAGGCAATTTGGCCAAGGTCACGTGGCCAGTAAACTATAAATATATATGTAGTTCAGCCTTTAAACTCGGATCTCTCTGACCCTGAGTGTCTAAGTTGCTTCACCATTTGCTTTCAGACCTAAAATTGTATTCTGGAAAGACCTCTGGGTGGGGCAGACAAAAATCAAACCGTTCCCATCTTTCAGTGTCTGTGCACGCGAGGTGAGCAGTGAGCAGCCCTTCCATCAGCCTGTCCCGTTCCCGCCAGTCTCCTTACCTCTACTGGGACACAAACCACTACACAGCGATGCAGGACTGAGTCACATGCCTTTTAAAATATTTAGCAAAAGCAGATCTCAAAAGACACGTAAAATGTATTGCAAAATGTACAGCATTTATTCACATACAGACAAAAAGGCACAAATTCTACTAAATAGTTCAACAAAAAAATACAGCTGTCCTCAACTAGTTTTATAAATACTTTCAAAAAGGGGGGTAGAAATAAATACAGGACTGGGCCATGTCATATAAAATAGTCATCTCTACATATAACTTTAATTTCTGATCCGTTAACTTTTCATGCACCTTTTTTTTTTTTCAATTTTAGCTGAATGGACACCAAGCTAGGCACATAGTGAAAAATCCTCTGTACAAGGTTACAAATGTAATGATGAGTCCGTCCATCTCAAAATTAACTCAGGTTTGTACACAACACATATAAGCCTTCATTTAGATTCTGTGTTTATAACCTAACAAATGACATTCCAGGCAACTTTACAAAAGTTTAACTAGCCTACATTTTGACATAATACATTGATCCTAATCAAAGATATTTCTTGGTCAGGATGCACAAGGAAAGATAAAGCTTAAAAAAAAAAAAGAAAAGAAAGAAAAGAACAAATGGTATCACACTGAGTGCAAGCAGGTGGGTCCGGGCAGTGGCCTCACACAGAGGTCCCTCCCGCAGGACAGGAAACTAACTTACAAAGCTGTCATCACACTGGCAGAGACACCATGCTCTAGCCGTCTGCATTTCAAAGCAGAAGTAAAAAGTGTGGGCATTTTGTTTTTGTGGGTTTTGTTTTCATGTGGGTTTGTTTACTTTATGTTGTTTTTGTTTTTTGTGGGTTTTGTTTTTTTGGTTCAGCATAACTTGGAACGTTTGAAAGCTTTTCAACCTAAATGTGGGGGAAAACAGGTAAGGCATTATTTTTGCACAAAATGAGCATTCCTATTAGTGCAAATGAATCTGGTACCTCTTAAAATGGTGAGAGGTCATATGCTTACTAGAATTTAGATTTTCTTTCTATGGCTTGACAAATCACCCCTCCATATATTCTACTCTTATTCAGAGCTGTCGCTGTAGTCAAAAGATAACTGTAGTCCACCTTCTGTCCTTGGCAAAAGGTTTCTGCTCATATGCAAAAAAATCTGACTCTTAAATTAGGCTCTAAGTGAATGTACCACTGGGGTTGATAAGAAACTTCTAATATCTATAGCAACAGTTTATCTGGATAAGCAGTCTTTCAAAATGAGTCCCATAGCTCAAAAATAGTCAATCTAAAAACCTGGGTCATCTTTTCCCCTCCCCTGAATTAGCTACTACAATGTATTCAAAAAGTTAAGACTTGGTTTGAAAATGCCATACATACAATGGGGATGCATCCGATCTACTATTTGATCATCTGATAAAACTTGCATAGCAAGATGGAATTCAATAAGCCTTTTTTCGATGTTGACCATCCTCTGGAAGACTAGAAAGTTAACTACAGAACTCAAAGCTTTACCCATTAAGTATCAGAATGTCCCTGCCACATGGAAACAGATGTATAACTGAATCAGGAATCTGAATACCGGTAACAAACTAAGGGGTAATTTAGGGGAAGTTGGGCTGTTCCAAGTGCCCATAATTTTAAATCTCATTGCTATTTAAACTTTCCTTCTCTTAAGTTCGATGCACAACTACATTGAATTCCAAAGAAAATTAACAGGACGTGAACACTATCCACTGTCTTAATACATACGCACTGCCGTGAGTGCAAAAACAGACCATTGTACTCAAATTTAATGCTAAATTTATTATTGCTGCTAACTTACGAGTTATTGCCATTTGTAATTCGAAAGTCCAAGTCACGAATCCAGAGCCTAGAACTGACTCCAGAAAACCTATTACACTTAAAATCCCTTTCCTGTATAAACTTGGTCAACGGTAAAAGGTCATCGCAACTTATTGCCTTTCTATTGTTTTTAAAATATAACCTATTTCGTGCTTTTTTTTTTCTTTTTTCCTTTTTTCTTTTTTTTTCTTTTTTCCTTGTTCTTAAGGAATCCATTCACTTGGGAGCCCAGATTCCCTGACATATTCCCAGTGGATGACTCTGGGAAATGAGTCCAGAGTCTGCAAGTTCATCACTTGAACTTGAAAGAGCATTTGTATTGTTGGGAGCCAAGCACTGCCAGTGGCCAGGGAGAGTCCAGGGAGAGTCCACGCTGGCCCACAAGGCAGTGCTGAAGGGAAAAGGGAGGTCAAGAGGAATGGTAACAATGGAGCCTCAGCGCCCTTTCTCACAGACAGAATTTTCTAACGGCTTCCCTCCCCACCAGTCCCGGAGCCCCAGGGCTCCAGGCAGAGGGACCGGGTGCCATACACCCTAAATCCAAGCCACAGCAGCTCTGCCCTGACCCATCAGATTTTTCAGAGAATGGCCTTTAAAAAAAAAATCTCTCCTCCCCATCCGATATATTTACACATAAATTCCCTAGAGTTCCTGAAGCTGCTGTCTAAACACTAGAATGCAACACATACAGCCTTGTGGGCCAAAGTATAAACAGGATTTCAAGACCCACCACAGTCCTAGAAAATGAGTGTTATGGGCTATTAAATGATATGTGAGGGTTCCCAAGAACCATATCTGACTCTGTGTATTCTGATAACCATGAATTTGTGCTTCGGGAAGGATAGAGAGCAAGAAAAACTCAGGAGGCTTATGTAAGCCCCACGCTCCTCCTTAAAAACTTCCTTCATTCATTCCTATTTTAGTGTTTAACTCCGCCTCTAGTCTTAGCAGTGTCTTATGGTTACAGTCTACTCTTGCGTTTCCTCAACGAGTTGCAAATAACACACAAGTCTCACAATGATTTATAAATGACTTTGGGAAGAAAACAAACCAAACAAAAAAGTCGATCTGAATTGCAAGTAAATGTGTCAGTGTGGCTCAGGAGAGCGGGGTTTCTGCCTGTCCCTTGCTGTCTGTTGTCTCACAACTCGACGGCCAGCCCGTGGCCCCGGACACCAGGTCTGATTCATCAAGAGGCCAGGATGCTCCGCCTGATGATGTCTGTCCTGCGGCTGATGCTGCTGCCGGCGCGCATGCACTTCTTGTCCGAGGCCTCGCTCTCCGAGTCACTCATCTCCACGTCGGGGGCGTACCCGTCATTCTCATTGTCGGACTTGAGTTTGCTCTTGGCCCTTTCCTTGGCTGGGACCCGGCCCAAGCCCAGATAGGGGTAGTCTGAGTGCTGGTGGCAGGCGCCCTGGTGGGTCTCGCCCTGCTGCTGCCGTTCCCCCTTCTTTGGAATCCGGAATCCACCCCAGTTTTTCACGGGGCTGGAGGGTGTGGTAGGCACTTTGACTGCAGTCTGGGTATAGCTCACTGGCATCAGGGAGCCATTGTACCTGGGCACCGGCGGCCCCCCTGCAGGCGAGGAGGCTGCCCTAGCGCTGTCCAGGTGCCGCTGGGACACGTCTGTGGACCTGAGAGGCTTGTGACCCTGTTTAAAAGGTCTATCCTTCCCGTCCCCCTTGCTGAGGTCACAGTGGAGACGATAGTCCCTCCTGTTCCCAGGATCTGGCATCATCACACCATTTTTCTGTTGTGCTGAGAGGAGACGGGCCTCCGAGAAGGTCTTCTCCAAGCCCAGGAAGCTGTCGGGGCCCCCCACGCCCTCCCGCCTCCCGCACGGCTCGGGCTGCTTGAGCAGGGCCTTGCCCTCACTCCCGGCGCGGGTTTGCAGCAGGCCCCGCTTGTGGGGCTTTTTCAGTGAATGAACCAGGGACGTGCCCATCTGCTTCCTGAAGAATGCGGAATGCCACTTCAAGTCCTCTATCTTGGGGACGTCGGGGCCCACAGAAGGGCTGTTGAACAGGAGCATGCTCTCCAGGGAGGCGGCGGAGCAGGAAGAAGGCACACCTGCGGACAGGGAGCACAGGGACCGGTTACAGCAGAAGCGATCCAGCCCGGAGGCAGGGCCGCCCGGCCACACCCACCCACCCCGTCTGCCTGAGTTGATTCCCACAGTGGAGAGGTGACCTGCACTCAGTCTCCATACGACTCAATAGGCTACATTTTCTAAAAGAGTGGAAGTTCACAGAATTTTTTCCTGAAACAACATCTTTTCAAGGAATCTATATTCCTTCCAGCAAAACAGCTGATTCGATTTGCAAAGGGGGGGAGTCGGTCGGTGGTCGGCGGGGCCTCCACCATCTACCTGCTCCTGGAGAAGCCACGGCCACAAGTCACCCGCCAGTCACCTCCTTCCCAAAGAGACAAGGGTAGGGACAACACCTTCTACGATGTCTATACCCTCATAGGACTATGATGAGGATAAATACATGAAAATATATGTGAAATGAATAAGGGAAGTAAACACCTTCCAGACACATAAATGTTAAAAAAAAAAAGTTTACTATTATACATAAAACTCATTTGTGAAATTAAACTAAATTGTCATCCAGCGTGAGGACAAGTTAAATTGGTGTTTTCCAAACATTTTTCATGCAAATCACAGTAGGAACTCAATTGCACAAGACTCAATGGAAGCCCTCTGTTCACGAAACCCTATTATAGCCTTCGTCATCTTCTGTGCGCTCTGCGTCCAGCGCCGGTGACGAACCACTGAATGCATCTCGCAGCCCACTAGTAAATCATCACCCGCGGTTTGAAAACGCTGGGTAAACTTGTAACACGCGGAGTTCATCAGAAGGGCCAGGTTCTGCCACAGCCTCCGGGCGCCTGCTAAGAGCGTTTGCACGACCGTTTCCTGGGAGGTGAGAACCACCAGCTGCAGCAGGTTCCGACCCAGAGTCCTGGGCTGGAGCCGGGGAAGAACCTCCTGCTGTCTGTGCACACAGGGGCCAAGCACGATACAGAACAGAGCTAGCGACTCTAAAGGTAGACCTGTCACCAAAGGGGAAGGTGTTTTATAACCAGCTTTCTCAAGCATCCAACGTGAGGGTCACTTCACAGCACACCGGGCCTGCTTCTCCTCACCTACCATGGGACAGCAGCGCTAAGAGGGATGGGCATTTTCTGCCTCTGACTTGTGTCTACTTGGAACCCGAGTCTCTGCAGAGTCTCAGGCCGTGACCTCCTCCGGGCAGCGTCCCCTTGAGGACACGAGCCCAGCAGAATGGCTCTACCAGTCCTCAGCGTCAGGGCGGAGCTTAAACCGGGTCCCGGGAGATGTCTGGGCGGCTTCATTTGGGATCACTGATCTTACAGGACAGCGGATGGGAGGGTGGGAGGAAGAACACAGCTGATTCTGAAACTAGAAAAAGAGCAAGAGCGCCCCCCCTTGTGTACTGTGCCCCCCACTACACTATGCAGGGGAGGCCTCCCTGCCCGCATGGACAGTCGTGGCTCTTATCCCACAGTGGCTCCTTCCTCCCAGAGGGCGGGGCAGCCTGGGTTTCCTCTCCTTTCCCGAGTGGAGTGGAGGGCTACCTTACAGCTCTGTTAACGCCAACTGTCCTCACATGATGCCGCACAACCACTGACCCCAGGAAAAGCGTCCGCCGCCTCTGCCGGGACGTGCAGGACGCTGCCTGAACCGTCCGCAGAGAAGGACTGGAGTGAAATCAGATGCACACGCTCTTCGCGGCTCATTTTCATTTGGAATCACTCATCGTGTGACCACTTTGCAGGAGCCATGGAGAGCCCCCAGGCTCGGCCAGCATTCCGGGCCACCAAGCTTCCTCGGGGTTGAAATAACTCCGAATAATCAATGAAGGGACAGACGTTCACTTTAAAGAATCTGCATAGAACTGCTTTTACTGCTGACACCCGACTTAGGAAAATTTATTTTAAGTTTTACAACTAAATTCTAGCTAATGATATAAGCTTGCTACATCCGGAAACTATTTCTTCTTGGGGAAAAAAATATCTCAGATACTATTAATAAATTAATGCCATTAAAACTATGAATTACTTCAAGAGTTTCATTTAATAAATACTCCCTAGGCCAGGGGTCCCCAAACTTTTTACACAGGGGGCCAGTTCACTGTCCCTCAGACTGTTGGAGGGCCGGACTATAAAAAAAACTATGAACAAATCTCTATGCACACCGCACATCTTATTTTAAAGTAAAAAAAACAAAATGGGAATATAAATACAATATTTAAAAAGAACAAGTAAATTTAAATCAACAAACTGACCAGTATTTCAGTGGGAACTATGCTCCTCTCACTGACCACCAATGAAAGAGTTGCGTGCCCCTTCCGGAAGTGTGGTAGGGGCCAGATAAATGGCCTCAGGGGTCCATAGTTTGGGGACCCCTGCCCTAGGCTTTATCTCTTTGTTCCACCGACTGATTTACAGGAAGTCCTACCTCACTTAGCATCTATAGGCTCTGCGGCTTTTAAGTGAAACATGTAACAAAACCAGCTGTACACTGTGGATGATATACACAACTTCCTATAGCATCTCATCAGTGTTACAAGGAAACCGCACCGAACAAAATGACGTGATTCGAGGACCTGCACACTAGTTTTAGATAAACCAGAATTTAGATTCCAACGTAACAAGGTATTAACAACTTCTTTGTTTCCAGGTGTCATAATGACCTACAGGCGACAGTCACAAAGCCACAAAAGGAGAAAAGTGAGCCAGCCGTGACTACAATCCAAGTACTTCCAATGCTGCCACGGTGACTTTCAAAGGGCAGACGGGCACAGAGACATGCTCACCTATGACCTACCTGTTCCCCGCGGCCACGGTTCTGCCTGACCTACACTCAACACATCTTCCTCTGACTGCCTTAGCAGAACTGCTTTCTGGTGTTGATGATCACAGAATGAGTGCTGAAAGGCAACTCCTCCGTTTCCACAGAGCAACAGAGCCCCAGGGAGGGGACACCATGTGCCCAACTTTTTGGATTTGATCTCCAAGTCGTGGTCTGTGTTTTTTCCTTTTTCTCTCTGCTTAGCCCAGAGCAATATGAAATAGAAGGCACTAAATACATCAGTACTCGGTGCTGAATCTCCAACAAAAGATTCAAAATTCCACCTACACCAAAAAGTCCACTGAGACTGTTCTCTAAATGTAGACACATGCCTCTGTTTGCCATGTTACAGGAAGATGCCAGGCTAGATAACCCACAAATCTTTTCTGGTATCCCCATATGTTACATTTATCAAGTATATAGAAGTTACTCTTTCATTTCTGGAAGTTTATGTATTGATTTTAGAGAAAGAGGAAGGGGAAGAGAGAGAGAGAGAGAGAAAGAGAGAAACATTGATTTGTTGTTCCACTTATTTATGCATTCATTGCTTGACTCTTGTATGTGCCCTGACTGGGGATCAAACCTGCAACCTTGACATACAGGGATGATACTCCAACCAACTGAGCCACCAGACCAGGGCTAGTTACTCTTTTATTTGGGCCTCATAACAGTTTCTGGGCAATAGCTGGAAAGATGCTGTCATCAAGTTATATATGAGGAAACGGGGCAACTTGGAAAACTTGCGACCCGCTTGTGTTCAGCATCGATGTAGAGGAACAAGGCTTCGACCCATATCTGAGGCCAAATTCATAGCCCTGTCCTCTATACCACGATGGCTCACATGCTTAAAGGTCTGCTTTAGCTGAGAAAGGCTGTGCTTTCGGATTCTTCTGTAGGGTAAAACAAAATTAAAGAAACCCTTCTTTCTTTCCTTAGCAAAGCGTTAAGGTTTACAAACCCCTGCCCTACAGTTTGACCTACAAGGGCCGAATGCATACCTGAAACTCTTTCTTGCTCCAAGAGCTTAGTGTAAAGATTGAATATCTGTTCCTGGACTTTGCACACAGATCGTTTAATCTTTTCCCTGCGGGTCACCATGTAAGTGAGGTTCCGAACCTAGAATGTAGAGAATAAAGATTCTAAGTAAGCAAATGCATTGTAACAGTACGTTGGTACTTTTTAAATTTTTCTTTACCTGGGAGAAAACTGTCCTACTAGGGCCTTGAGTGACATCTGGAGTCAATCTCTAATCTCCTTTGGGCTGCTAATGAGGATTCTGCATATACCCCTGTGTATGGGCAGCAGCACAGCAGATAGATTGTGGGAGGAGCACCGTGGAACCCCACAAAAGCCCCAAAGCCTCCACCACACCCAGCCTTAGACTCATCCCACCAGAAAGAGAAGACTGTTGGTGGCCACATCTGGACTTGCTACATCTCTCCAAAGGACCCTGCTCGTCACCCCTCAGGATCTTCCTTCCATGAACTGTAGGGTCAAAGGCTTTAGACAGGTTTGGAAGCCACCTCTGCTGCACTTGACCAAGCATCTTCTGAAGACGGAGCTAGGTACACACGGGGTCAGGGGCCGGCAGAAGAGGAGCCCCCTTCCCCTACCCCCCTCCCAAAAAAATTATCCCTGCACAGGACCCGAATGGTCAACAAGAATCCCAGGAAACTTCTCGACACTGGGCTGCAGGAGCTAACAGGCAGCTGATGCTCCCACAGACTGGGTCTGGGGAGCACCCCTCCCGCTTGGCCATGGATTCACTACGTCAACATCAAGGTCAGCTCTCCAAGTCACCGCTTAAAAAAATGACGCTGCCCTCTTCCTGCTTCACTTGTAAGGAACTGAAAAGACCCAGGGCTGACGGTGCCACCTTGTGTCTGAGGTGCGGCCGCCGGGGACTGCGTGCACACCCTCGCTATCCAACTCACTCATCAAGATAGCTTCGTTCCCCGTTGTTCAAGCCACCTGTGATCAGTCAATGCCGAAAGAGAATGTAAAGGATTCGTCAATAAAGCCCCTTGAGCCCCTCGGACCAAACACCCGATGGTGAACCTGCCTAGACCCCATGGGCCTGACAACGCGAAACAGCAGGTGCCCGGTTCACCCCTCCTGGAGGAAGACGTGGGCAGGACTTCCCAAGTCAGCTTAGCAGCAGAAATGCAACAGTGCCCCGTGCTCCCTATCAGCCCCCACGTCAAAGGCACGGCTTCCTTTCCACAGACCACGGTTTCCTTGGGCTCAGCAGTCCCTTTCCCTGCCGCCTCCCTTGAACTAGAAGAGGTCCAAAGGTCGCCGACCTCTTGCTCTGGCCATGGTGACGAAACCCGCGCTCACAAGAGACTGCACTGGCTTCAGCACAGATACCTCCTCCCTCAGGGCGTCCCCCTTTCTGAGCCCTAACCATTCCTGTCTTGTGTTCCAGGCTCTCCTTTGTAAGAGGCCAGGAGGCGCTCAGAGGCGTAGCCCTCGGGCACCCACATTTACACCCACGGGGGATTCCCACCTGGGGCAGGAATGCCAATGCAGGCTTCTGCCGCTGAGCCACTGACCACTGAGCCCTCCCTAACACTCCCCTCCTCCATGAAAATGAATAATAGCTTAAAATGAAAGACCTAAGGAATAAGGTCACTCTCCTTGTCTCCAAGTCAGTATTATTTTGGTGCCATTCACCTCTTAAAGCCTGTTCTTGATCTCACAGCCTCAGACCCCCCAGGCCAAGAAGCAGGCCTCCTTGGTTAAAATCTTGAGTGGGTGGAGGATGGCTAACAAGCTATTCTCTCTGATAAATATGGTCTCACCCACGGGAGAGGAAGCGTGAACGCTCAGAAAGAGGAAGAGGCAAGACCTAGAAACCTATCACAGATTCACAACTTGTGGAGGGCAGATCAATTTTTACATTAAAACAAGGAATCTGGCCTCTGGCCAGAGGACTGGGAACAAAGCCTGATTCCTAGGAGCAGACAGGATCCTCTCCGATCCAAGTTGGATGTACAGCAGAGATACCTCCATCTCTCTTGAAATTAGCCAGACCTAGGAAATAGGGAGGCCAGAGGCCTGAACTTGGTACATCAGTCACATTGAATCTTAGTGGCTTCAACCACTTCCCCAAGGCTCCCACCCTAGCTAACTGGGAAATCCCCACTTCCGTTCCTCGTGACCTCTGATAAAAAAAAACATCCAGCTATAACCCCAACAAGCAAAGGCTGGGACTCCCTTCAGCTGGAACAAATCAGCACCTGGAAGGACCCAGGCCTGGCTGACCGCATTTAGACGAGGGAGCGCACTATACCACACTTTGTGCCCAGAACACTCCCCACAGGACAATGTGTTTCAGCAGCCCGTGTGTGAAAGCTGAACTGACAAGCTATCCTGAACACAGACCCTGCCTGGCCCTTCCTGCACACACACCACCCACCATTTCACCTTCTCTCAGCAGCCAGTAAGGAGGTACCCCCCGCCAAAAAAAGAGCTCATGGGTGCACTCACACCACGCTGAACCTGAAGCAGACGTACATCAAAATCAGTGTTCCCCTACAACACACAATGCTGACCCCCCAGCCCAGGTGTTTCTGGAGTCCGAGGTGGGGTCCAAGCACTGGCATTTCTATTATGTTCCCAGGTAACGTGACTGCTGGTTGGGGACCACGCTGTAATCCAAGGATGCTTTCAGGGGATTTCTTGAATCCCAGAAACGGCTTGCTGCACTGAAGCCTAGCGTGCGTTTTGTTCAGGGACAACTGTAGCCCTATCAGGTTTTCCAATGTGCCCACTCCGCTGGGTACCGGGTAGAGCCCGTCTGGACACCCAGCCTGCGTGAGGGCAGCACATCTGAGCAGACTCTCCTCTGCTGAACTGCTTAGCACGTCTCTCAGCAGAGGACATTTAGGGGAAAGGGATCCCACCAGAGCCCAAGTGCCTAGGGAACCTGAAGACATGACCACCCGCCAATCAGCAAGCGTGGTTTCTTAAAGGTGCGGTTCCCAACCCCACCCCCCAAAGCCATCCCTGTCATCTACCTTTCTGATCCGGGACTGGTACTGGCTGTGCAACGCCCCCTGGTGTGTGTGTGCAGGGAAAGAGCTATCGCCGGTCTCATAGTCAGTCGCTTGCCTTTCTAACAAAGGTGACTCTGGGTCCGTTTAGGTCTGACCCATGCCTTGATTATGTCCTGTCCCGTGTATTAACCGGGTCTGTGAACCTGCTAGGAGCCGCTGTTGTGTGAAGGAGGCAGAACAAACAAACCGCTGAGGTAGGATTTGTTCCGTCACTCCTGCCCTGATGAGCCTTTGACCTGACACACCTACGTTTCCCAGGACAAAGTGCTGTGCAGCTCTCTGGGGCAGGGCAAGATTTAATTTTTTTAAACTCCTCCACCATCACAGGCCTCATGGCAGATTTTGGAAAACAAGTTTTTCATTATAATAAGCCCATTTTAAACTGACACTAAATACCCTAAAATCTCTTAGGCTCTTGATTAGAATAAATGTAAGTAATGCCACACACACACACACACGCAATAATCCTGATTTATTCCCTGTGTCTCATACATGATTGGCATCGTTCTGCTGAAAAAAGCAATCAGTGATGACTCCAATAAAAAATATTTAGAATTTAATTATAAGTGCGTGTTAATCTGAGTAACTGAAGTACAGAAAAAGAGTTAGTACACCACAAGCATTTTCTACATGTTTATTTTGTGGTGGTGGTGAGACAAACACAGTCCAAACGTTAAGACTTCTCGTCCTCCCTCCCGAGGACTCCCTGACTCCGCGGCTTACGCACCCCAAGTACAGCAGTTGTCAGATAATGGCTTCTAGCCAGGACTCCAGTTTATCCTTCCGAATGCCTCTCTCATCTCTCAACAAAAACACCCCACACGGCGGTTGGGAGGCAAGGTCTTCTTCACACTCACCACCAGGGGGGGGTGAGGGAGCACGAGAGCCCCACCTGCCTGTCCTCAATCCCAAACCTAACCTGGTCCCGGGAGGGGTGTTGTACATACAACCAGCCACCGCTCAGTAGTGTCCAAAAAGGGTCCCTAATGAACTTAAAAACACTTCCACTTCTATGCCACCGCTAATTGGGCCGTGCCGGTCTCTTTGTGAGAGCTGATCTTTTGGTTCAGCACGTCTTCAATTTATCCCTACTCTTTGCCTTCAAATCACCTGAGTCAGTCTCTCCCAGGAGGCGAATCACTCGCAGCCGCCAGTAAGCTGGGTGCCCGGGAGAGAAGCGTTAACTGTTTTGGGCCACGTGGGTGCGCCTTGCAGGGCAGGCTGCTGAGGGCCAGCTCCTGCGCCATAATGCATTTAATCAGTCCCGGAGCGCTGCAGAAGGTGTGCTAAGGTGCATCCCCAATTAGCAAGCCTCCTTCCGGAACTACCTACAGGGAGCAGGAGACCCTGCCTGGGGGGAAGGCAGCCCACTCCTAGTAACCCCTGTGGCAGGAAAAGAGGGTACAGCCCGGGACTGCATGGGTAAGGGAGTGGGGGAGGCACGCGGCAGTCCCTCGCA
This sequence comes from Saccopteryx leptura, assembly GCF_036850995.1. NCBI lineage: Eukaryota > Metazoa > Chordata > Mammalia > Chiroptera > Emballonuridae > Saccopteryx > Saccopteryx leptura. The sequence goes on along the minus strand of NC_089503.1, from coordinate 204,168,817 downwards.
GCCACCAGCCCACACCCAGCAATCCCCCAGGGTGATGGAGTTGTGTGTTGTGCAGGACTGGGCACCCCCTCCCACCCGCATGTGGACACAGCACAGACACATGGACACAAACAGGCACACAAACGCTACATAGCCACAGTCTCAGGGACGACTTAGCACCTCACTGCCAGGAGCTCCCCTGTGACAGATATGCATGTGTGCAAGAGCTCACACGCCAGCACGCACAGCCTGCCCTGCTCAGTGACAGCACCGGGGACGCCCCTGGGAATGCGCCAGGAAACGGAGGGGTCACAGAGGCAGGGCTCAGCTCAGCTCCCTTGAATGAGCCCACCCCGGTGAGTGTTCCCAGTGGAGTGGGAGCTCTTCCTGCCTCTGTGCGCCCCACCATTAGCCAAACCCACTCTGGTTTTCTAACCAGTTTGTAAACAGTGCTGGGCCGACCCCTTGGTCATCTTCCTGGGACTCAGTCCCCTCTAGTTCTACAATGGAGGGGGGACACACACACACCCTCTGATCTTGCAGAAGGACAGTAAGGATTAACGGGAAGTATTTAAAAATAAATCACAGGGAAGCTGCCCACTCGGCGGCCGCTGTGCACGATTGTACGAGTCTCCCAGCCCATAAAGACCGGTAACAGACACCACCTCATGCTGCGTGTGTACAGGGTCTGAGAGAGCACGCCGGCCGCCACGCCTGGCCCAGGCAGGCGCGGCCTCTGCCGTCTTCTTGGCTACGTCCTACAAGGTGTCTGGGTCGGTCATTACCCTCTCCAGGTCCTGCCGCAGGTGCGTGAACAGCTGCAGCCTCCTAAACAAGACGTCCTGCTCGCGCTTGGCCAGATTGTCCTCCTCGTCCCTCTTTGGAGTGATCAAGGGCTTGTTGAAGTTGACCTTCCTCTTCAGCTTCCAGTACTGGAACAGGAAGTCCACCACCTCCTCGGGCAGCCGCAGGGCCTTGGCCACGTCCAGCAGGTTGACGAAGGTGTAGAACTCATCCTCCAGCTGCTGCAGCTTCTGCTTGCGGACGCTCCCGCGGTGGGCCTCCTCCTGGCTCTGCTCCAGACCGGCGAAGGGCTCCAGCGGGCTCCGGGGGGAACCGGCAGGCGCCCCGTTCTCCTGCGCGGCCCCCTCCCCGCGGCCCTCCAGGCCTTTCCGGTGCGAGCTGTGCTTCGGGCAGTAGGACTTGAACTTGACCTCGTCATTGTCTGCCAGGATGGTCTTCATCTCCAGGCCCCGGTCAAATGCACAGGTCACGTGGAAGGCTGTGCGGCAGTTCTTCACGGAGCACTGGGAGGACACGCGGGAACAAGAGGAAAGACGGGTGGTTAGGCAGGGCGCTGGCTGAAGCCCACGGCACCGGGCACCCCACACACAGCCTGTGCCCAGACACGGCCTCCCCGGGAGGAGCCCTGGCAGGCGAGCCCAGCCACGTGTCCTGTGAGGGATAGCTCGGGAGCTGCAGATGACACCCTACCTCTTCCACAGCAAGTACCCGCGGCCCGCGGCCTCCCACGGAGACACGGCTACACGAATGTCACGTGTGGCTGACTGAGGTGGTCTGGCACTCAGATTCCACGTGGAGGGACACGTGCTCAACACGCAGGGACACTCGGAAGCACTAATCTGCTTATCTAGATCTGAGCTCTTTCAGTGTTTCTGGAAAAGGCTGAGACGATTGACATCTCAGGAAGAATGACACGCGGGGGGACTTTTTATCGGAACCTGACCCTCACGCTCAGCCCTCGCCCCCGTGGGAAGACGTGGACGTTCCCTCCGAGGCTCCTGCTGAAAATAAGGAGGGTGAACAGAAGTTCCCGAAGAAGAAAAACCACAGGAGACCAGGACAGCCCAGCTCAGGAAGAGCACGCCAGGTCCCCGCACCCACGAGGAAGCCTCATGTGATGCTTCCGGGGCAGCAGAGGTGGCCTTGAGACCTGCCTGCACCTCCCTTCCTGACAAGCACACCCCCCTCTCAGTGACTCATCGGGGATACAATTTAGTGCCTTGGTCCTGGACGGCGGCCCAGCCACCTGGCTGGAGGAGAGTGATTAACTTCTCCCATCTGATCTCGCTGGGCGAAGCTCTGGGAAAGGTTCCTAGTGGTGACTGAAGCCAGTCCCTTAAAAGCAACAGTGTGCCGTGGGAGGCCCGGCAAAGCCAAGCTCGCCAGGGCTGCAAGGAAGCAGGCCCAGTGCCCGGGCCAGCTGAAAAGCCTAGGTGAACTCATTCCACAGACCCCGAGTCCAGAACCACGAACGGCAGAGGCTGGAGGCAGAGCTTCCGCCCCAAGCAGCCCAGGATTTAAGAGTTGGCTTACTGCCAGTCAGGATTCCCCCACTCCTACAACGTCTCACCCCATGCCCTCATTACCCACGCTCAAAAAACCTGGAGTAACAGGTATCTGCTGTTTTCCCTATCAACAACCTCCACGCCCAGCAGTGTGGCACAGAGGCTTTGGTGGCCGCGCCCACACGCACTCCAGGCCATCGCCATGAGGACACCGGGCGCCCCTCCCCGCAGCACACAGCCACAAGGGGAAGGAGAGGCAGTGGGTGCTGGGATTGAACTGCACTTAACCCAGGCGCCCGGGCCCCCAGCAGCAGCAGGCGGCCGCCGAGTATTTACACAGGGCTCTGTCAGCACGCCAAGCGGCCTTCCTCTGGGTTTTCCGAGTAGGTTGACTCAGCAAACAGATGTTACAGAATCGAACACCAGGACCTTCACAGCTGCAGACGTTTCAGAGAGGAATTCTTTCATAAAACCAGTCTGCTTGTGCAGATATGAAAAATCATCAGCCTTCCTTGGCCTCTTCTCCTTCCAATTAATGTACCGGGAAAAAGAGGCCAATGGCCACAAAAAATAAAAGTCATCGTGTCTCTTCAGGAGAGAAACAAAGATCCTTTCCGCCCACCTCCTGGAAGTTGGTTAGGTACAGCCCCCACAGGCACACTGGGGGGCAGGGCATAAGCTCCACCCTCCCAAGAGCATCAGGTAACTAACTGGGAAGGAAGGAAATGGTTTCCCCTTCCGGGCTGGCCGCAGCTCATGTCCTGCAAGTGTTCACACAGGTGCGTGGACACACACGTACACAACTGGAATACCTATTCTTTTTCTTTGAGACTTAAAAAAAAATTTCTGCTGTGTTCTCTCCCAATACAACTCTCAGGCCAGAGGCTTTTGTCATGATCTAGTTTTCAGCAGATTCTGTTCGCACACAAAAACCTGCACTATTTTTGAGGTCTGCAGCCAGAGCCCAGCAGCTGTCTCAGGCCTCGGCCTCTCAGTATTCCTCTTACGTTCTGAATTCTGAACGCCTGGGGAAGCGATACCGAAGGGAAGCAGAACTACTTGGCGTACAAAATGAAGACACTTTTTAATCCGCCAGTTAGTGGGTACCCTAGTGAAAGAAATACTTATCAGCCAGCTATAAACCGGTTTTGCCAAATGAGGTCATTTCTTTCGAACCCACGGCTGGCAGTCTGACCGAGCTCCTGGAGTGTGTGCCCGCTTGGCACACGCCAGGGGACCGAGGACGAGGGGCGGCCGAGCAGGTACTTGACCATCAGGGCCACGTCTGTGGTTGTGGTGATCTGCAGATGCTGCTATTGTGAGGCCCAGAACTTAACTTCTCGACATGCCACCTACATTCTCTCACTAGTTCTGTCTGTCTGAAGGTTTCCTAGGCTTGTCTGTGTGCAGACAGAGGAAAAGCAGGTGAAAGTTCACGTACAAGCTCCAGCATACACACGCACATACGGTGCCACGAAGAGCCAGCCATCCAGACTGTGTCTGTGCAGCACACCTTGTGGTGTCGCTCTAGCCAGCGGGTGCAAAAACAGGGTGCCAGGCTGACGTCACACAGCTCACCTAAGGCATGACACCCACACGCACACCCAAGAAACCTGCCGTGTGAGGGGCAGCGGAGGGGAGGGCTGCTACTCAGCACCTAATAGGTAAGAGGGCGGCCACCCAGCACAATTAGGACAGGCTCTTCCCCCGGGGTGTCTGCCATGCTGGGAGCGGAAAGGGAGCAACCAGACAGACCAAGCGTCTGAGCTGCCCTGCGAGGGCCAACCTGGAACTTTGCTTAAAGGGGATAGCCCCCCACCCAAATGATACGGGTTCACGCCGCCTGGGAGTCACTGCCAGCCACCTCATAGGAGCTGCGCGACCCTCACCCTGCTTCCTGGATTGCAGCCCCTGCTCCAGGTCCCTAGTGAACTCCCAGAGCCCTCCAGCATGCCGCCACACGGGGAAGAGGGGGGAGAAGCCCTGGGGCCGGGCCATACCTGTATGGAGGCCCCAAACTTCTCGTTGCAGAGGCTGCACACCAGCGCCCACCGACTGCTGGGGATGTGCGACACTTTTGTGATGGGCTCCATCTTCTCGGGGCTGCCAATGCTAACCTGGAGACCCGAGAAACAGCGAGAGTGTGGCTGGGGCCGTCAGACAGACAAAGGTGGCGCGTGGGCAGCAGAGAGTTAAAGACCCGTTACCTCCCTGCGCTCTGCCCCCAGACCGTGGCACGGGACACCTGACTTCCTGGGACAGGCAAAGCCCTACTTGAAAGTGTCAGGACAATGCAGGGGCAGCCCGGGGACAGCCGCAGGGGAGCTCAGGGCCATCTCACTCCCTCCACGTGCCCAGGGAGGGATCGACGCCCCCACTGACGAACACTCCGAGAAGCGGACGCTCTCCCCTCACCTGAGTGTCTGGCAAGTCAGTCTGCACACCTCTGCCCACCACAAGGTGGTCAGGACTGAAAAAGGAGCAAGTCAGCAAAAACTGACTTCAAAGTCTCTCTCACTGAAGAAAAGCCTTCTCTTCAAGTTAAAGAGATGACTACAAGTGGAAAACTACCAAGACAAACAAGCTCCCCTCAGTGTGCGGCCTGGATCGCTGAACTGGATCCATGTTAATAGCAAACCACAAGATCCAGTGCTACCAAGACCCAAGGCGTGAAGCCTCCAGCCAGATCGTCCCCAGATAATTTCTCTCCGAAGGAGAATGCACCAAAAAAAAAAAAAAAAAAAAAAGGTATCACATACCAAAAAATGCTGAAATTTGAATCACAAATGATTATTTCCACAGTGAGCCATGCAAATTAAATTAGTCAAGGTCTGGGACTGAAATAAATTAGACCAGACCTAAAATTAAAAAGGTCGAGGCAAAGGGAGCATTTTAATAAAAATCACAACAATGTGACCTAAAGCAGTGGCTTCTGAGCCACGGTGGTCCCCTGTGTATGGGGCGCCAGGCGCAGACCATCCTGGGGAAGGACCGTGCCCAGGCCACAGCCCTGGAGACACAGGTCTGCGCCTGGGAGTGTGTCCCCAGTAGGAGCTCAGCGGTGACACACATCGGAGTCGAAGACTGAATACCGTCCAACTCAGTGCTGCTTCCAGTAAACATTTCCACACTTGACGTTCCCACGACAAGAAGACGGGGTGCTGGAGTTTCAGGTTAGGGGAGAGGTGGGCAGCCTCCCACGTACCTCTTCCCGCATCAGCTACAGCCTAGCCTGTTTGTGAATGCACCCCCCTCCCCCGCTGGAAGCCAGGACCTCCTGGGCTGAGCACCTGCTGAGACCCATACCTACCTCGGGGATCCACAGGGCACAGCTGACGTGGACCCACTTGGTCCCACTGCGGGTGGGCTTCATGGCGCCGCCTTTCTTGGGACACAGCAAACACTTGGGCTGAACCCCCAGGGCGCAGGTCCGGCACAGCCAGCTGCCCTCGGGGACCTTGAGGATTCCATAACAAGCCTGGAACGCCACCGCACACCCCCCAAGGAAAAGAGAAACAGAGATTCATTTCCTCGTCATACATCTACTAACGTTAGAACACCTACAAGGACTTTCACAGAGCAGTCACACCAAGGCGCCTTGGGCCCACCTCACAGGGACCCTGTCCCTTCGGGAAACTGGCCGGCAGCCCCGGAGCACCGCCCACATGCACGAGGTGCCTGCCAACCGTGAGGACAATCCACAGGTCTTCACTACCGGGAGGTTCTGAGAACCCCGAGAGCAGAAAGGTTTGCAAAGGCTGTATTGTATGGCTGTGTTGCGATAGACCCCCAAACCAATTCTCTAAACACTGAGTACTGACTCCTCCCAGCACCCTTTCAGGCTGTTCCTCCCGCTTTCTGATGTGGCCGGGGCTCGGAGTGAGAAAGAGACAAGAAGCAGTTAGGTCTCCCAAAGCTATTCAATGAGGAGATGCCAGCTACCAGTGTCCCGCCCCCGGGGCTGAGCACACCTGCCCCTACCGGGATCCCAACGCTCTCCCAAGTGAGCCCAACAAGCCCAGGAGAAGGAGACGTTCTAGACAAAGAGAACTGGGTCTTTTTCGTTGATACTGAACACAAAGCCTGCTTGGCACAAGATGGCAAAATTACATGGGGCAGCGAAACTGCAGAAATCGGGGCTTTTTAAAACTGAGGTCACTGAGATGGCCCAAAGTAGGAACAGGCATGTGTCAGCAACGTGGAGAAACAAATCCACGACAGGACAGTGCCACGGGCACGTTCAAGCCTTCTAAAAACACCCCACTGCAGAGCGCTGTCCTCAAGTGACCTGCGAGACAGGAAGTCGGGAGACGCAGGAACACAGAGCTCAGCGCCCCAGACAGGAAAACAGCCCATGCAGTCTGCACATCCCGACCCGCAAGGAAACCACAGGGGTGCCGCGTCCAAGGCCCGGCCCCACCCCCACCCCCACCGAGGGAGACAGGGGGGCAGGTCCCCAGGGGCTAAATGACCCTATAAAGGTTTCAAATACCAAAAGGTTTCTTATCAGGCATTTCTAAGAAAGAGAGCTCCATTTTAAAAGATCTCGTTCTTTTTTTTTTTTTTAATTGATTTTTAATTTTATAAATGAATTTTAACTGATGTCAGGTGAGCTGTTCAAGGACCCCCTGTGGGTTAGTGGCACTGGACCACTAACAAAATCAAAAGATTAAATAAATTATGCCTTCAAGTCAAGCCATGAAGAACATCTCAAGAGAAAAAGGAACCACAAGGAAATGCTAAAAAGAGAGACAACATGGTCATTACAGTAAAAGGAACGAGACCAGCGGGGGCGCGGGGGGGGGGGGGCTGGTTCCAGGTCCAGTGCCACTAACCCACAGGGGGTCCTTGAACAGCTCACCTGACATCAGTTAAAATTCATTTATAAAATGGGGGGGGGGGGGGAAGAGTCCTTTCCAAACAGAACCCTTTACATATGAAATTTTTCTCAGGGGCAGGAAAAAATGAAATAGAGAATAAAAAACTAAAATACCATCTGAATGAACAAAACTAGCTACAAAAAACAACTCAGGGTAGGACTTTGGGCAGGGCGGAGGCCAAGGGACAGAAACGTTATGACAATGATCAAGACTTCCCAGACGGGGAAGGTCGCCCGGCAACCTCCACACAAGTCTAGTTGTTCACATCTCAGCATCAACAGGGGACTCAAGAAAGTGCCTCACTCAGGGTCGCCTGTTACATCCTAAGGGTCTATGTCAGGCGTCCCCAAACTACAGCGTGCATGCCCATGCAGCCCCCTGAGGCCATTTATCCGCCCCCCCTACCACTTCCGGAAGGAGCACCTCTTTCATTGGTGGTCAGTGAAAGGAGCACTGTATGTGGCGGCCCTCCAACAGTCTGAGGGACAGTGAACTGGCCCCTGTGTAGAAAGTTTGGGGACCCTGGTCTATGTGAATGTGCATCCCCACAGAAATCCAAGTTACTTTAATATCACATTTACATACACAAATAAAGAAATACAGAAAAGAGGTAAGAAAGACTAAGACTGTCCTAAGTTTTTTAAATTGCCCCATGTCCATCCTTCCTGAAGACTAAGGACTGGCCTTTGCACAGAAGAGAGCGAGCACCCCCGGAGTCCTACCGGCCTTAGGAAAGACAGAAGTCAGTTCCCAGGAGACAGCGACCCCTTCCTCCTCCGACCTGCTCAGTTTACACTCTAACGTGCTCTAAGACGACGGGCCTAACTGCATCCTGGAAAGGTACACTGAAAGTCCTAACACCAGGATCTCAGAACGGGAGCTCACTGGAAACAGGGTTACTGGAGTATGGTGGGCCCCTGCCCCACGTGACTGTTGTCCTGGGAAGAAGACAGTTGGCTGTAAAGAATCCCGGAGAGAGGACACCATAGGACGAAGACCAAGACCAGAGCTGTGCCGCTACAGTCTAGGAAGACCGACAACTTCAGCAGAGCGCCGGAGTTGGGCGAGGCTGGGTGAGAGGGGCCTGCCCATGGCTACACCTTCCTCTCTGACCCTCTCCTCTCCAGAACTACGCGACCAGTTTCTGCTATTTTCAGCCCCATATGTGGTCCTTTGTCACAGCCGTCCTAGGGAACTAACTAGTCCAGTAACCACTGCTTCAAGGTTTTCAGTGTTAATACCTGAGCTCAGGTACTGTAGGTAGCAGGGCCGAGGGCTTGTGCATTCTCTTTAGGTAAACCTGACTTCCCTGAGTGGGAATAAAAACATGGGAGGGAAGGAGAGTCCCACCAAGGACTCTATTCTTCAGGTCGTGGAAGTAGCAAGAAATCCTTCAGACACAGCAAGAGAACCAATCAAGGACAGAGCGGTTCCACGGGGCACACGCCTTTTACTCCCTCACTCAGGACAGCGGGGGAGGGGGGCCCTGCTCCGAGGGAGACCCTGGCCTCGCCGCCCACGTACCTGGTGCACGCAGATGTTGCACTTGTCACAGAACACCATCTCGTTGCCGTCCTCGCCGTCAGGAGACTGGCAGACGTCGCACACGACATCTTCGTCATACTCGATGCCCAGGCCCTCCTCCGTCTCGATGGCATGGTTCATGTTGTCGTAGCACCGCTGCTCGAACTCCTCCAGGACCCTCTCCATGGTGTATTCGTCCAGTTCCGGCATTCCTACGGGGGCGGGGGGGCCACAAAATCCATTTTCCATCAATTCACACAGGCAGTGTCAGTTTCTAGGTATAAAGTAACTTACAGTGAATGAATAAGCAAATCCATCCTGAGTGCCCCAGACATTTTCTCTTGAATATCCCTCCAGACCCTTCCGAGGTCGGAAGCATCTTCATGGCGACAGTCTGTGCCTTACGACCAGGCACAGGAGAGGCACAGACAAACCCCGAAAGGGACCAAGAATGTTAAAGGCACACGTTGTTGAACGGTCATTTCATTATGTCATTACAAATCAACAACCACGGAAGTGACTTCGAATCGATGATCCCGTGTCATGGATTTGGGTGGTTTTATTTTGAAAACTTCCTTTACGTGCTACTTATCACGGCGCTCGGAGATCAGACTCCACTGAGCACCAGAGACGTTTTCACCCCGTTCGCCTGTCCTCGCTCTCTGAACTAACTTGAAAAGCACAGTTAGGCATACAGAAGGCCAAAACACAAAGAATGTCTGAAGCAAAGGAGACAGCTCATTGTGAATCGAATAAAATGCATTCTCAGGCAAGAACGACCCAAACACATTTCCAGTGGTTCTCGTGGTTTCAGCCAGTGGTGGGAAGAGACTTCTATTTTCTGCCACTGGTGGATACAGTCCAAGCTTCCTACAATGAAAATACTCATGCGTAAAGAAAAAAATAGGTTGCAAAAAATATTCAGACAGAACTCTGAGGTGGTGAGAAACAACAGAAATGTCATTAGAGCCAACAATGACTTCGATGCAGGATCATCCGTGTAAAACCATCAAATTAAAACTTTTGGGGGGAGGTTTAAAAATTGGGAAACACATTAGAGCTGACATTGTGATAGCCCTAAACACATATTCAAAAGCGCCATCATTGCCAAAAATCCTATTTAACTCCATGGTACTTTCTGCGTAGCCAGGCACTTCCATCTTGATTCCCACTACCCTTTTTGAAAATCCTACCGACTTTGAAAATACAATCCTATGCCCTGCAATTAATTTTAACCGTTATAAGGACCAATAAAAAAGTACATAGATCAGGCCCTGCACGTTTGGCTCAGTGGTGGAGCACTGGCCCAGCATGTGGAAGTTCCAGGTTCGATTCCCAGTCAGGGCACACAGGAGAAGTGCCCATCTGCTTCTCCACCCTTCCCCCCTCCCTCTTCTTCCTCTCTGTTTCTCTCTTCCCTTCCCACAGCCAAAGCTCCATTGGAGCAAAGTTGGTCCAGGCACTGGGGATGGCTCTGTGGCCTCAGCCTCAGGCGCTAGAATGGCTCTGGTTACAGAGAGCAACGCCCTAGATGGGCAGAACGTCAACCCCTGGTGGGCGTGCCGGGTGGATCCTGGTCGGGCACATGTGGGAGTCTGTCTGCCTGCCTCCCCGCTTCTCACTTCAGAAAAATACAAAATAAATAAAAGTACGTATTCTGTTTATGTTACACGACCACGTTAAGTGCAGGGCACTGCCTTCCCATATGGGGAGTTAGCCCAGGACTCATTAAAGTCCATCCAAAGGGCCACAGTGTCTCTGCTTTGGCTGTACTCCCTGCCTAGACACAGGACACCGGCTCAGCCAAGCACATCACCTGGTCTTCACAAACTGCTATGAAGCAGAGCTGTGTGTGTGTGGTGCATGAGGTCGAGGCAGAGCCTTCACTGCCAAGAGAGTTCAGAACAGGTTCTGTAAAACACCTCCTGGCTTGCTAACACTCTGGCCACTAACACTGAAAAGCAAGGACCATGAGGGAGGTCCTGCTGTCCATGAAAACACCAAACTTTGGGCTCAGTCCACACTGTGGCCCCCGTTTAGCAGACTGGTGGCCGCAGGCAGTGCAGGAAGAAGCACCACGCTCGTGCCAGCCCTGCGCTGGGCCCCGGGCGCGACAGAGGACACAGCCACAGGCTCTCCTTCGGGGATGAGAGATCCACCACCACACGCCTGGTATAGACTCCCTGGAGACCCGATTGCTAATAGGCGGCCTGTGCCACCCTCCCCACCCTGGGCCCGGGGCACACATGCATGTCAATCCTCATGGTCTCTCCTCCCAAGCCCAGACTAGGCCTCAGTCCTGCTCACAAGTGACACCTAATGCCACCCTGGTCTCAACCCCAGGGGACGTGGTGAAGAGGCGCAGAAACTCTGACCTCGACACGAGAAAATGAGTGACTCCGGAAAAGAGATGGCCCAGGCCAGGCGCTAGCGTGGTGGGGCTTTGGCAGAGGCCAGAGACCTCAGGGAAGGCTGGCATCCTGCTCGGAGCGGGACGTGATAAGGCGAAAACACAAACGTCCAGAGAAGTAAGCCCAGCCAGAGGGGATGTCACGGCGAGGGACAGAGTCCATGCGGAGGAAGAACTCTGAGCTGCACTGCACCACCAAGCCCCTCGGCAGTCCGGGCACAGTCACTCCGTTTATCTGGCTTCCGTTCCCTTGAGCTAAGTAAGATCGGGGCGGGGAGGGGACTCCGGCTTCCACAGCCGGTGGGAACGTCCCTCACTGGCCCGCTGTCCCCAAGTCCACCTCCACATGCTCACCTCAGCCGGACACCTGTCCACAAGAACGGCTACGCCAGAGGTGGCTTCCCCAGCAGCCTCCGCGACACACCTCTGTGCCCGGACACCCCTCTAGCCATCACCCACCGCACGGCAGCGGAGCCCAGGGCCTCTCACCCATCTCCTTGAACTCCTCGTTGGTCAGCTCCAGCCAGGCAGCGTCCATGTCGTTGAGGTCATAGCGACACACGCTGTCCGCCAGCGTGCGCATGTCCACGTAGCCCAGCTCGGGAGGCTCAGAGCCCGAGGAAACGATGTATTTCTTGGGCCTGATGAACATGAGTGACTTCTCTTCGGATACCACCCTAGTTAACAAGAAAACAAGGCCACCTGGTCATCCCTTCTGCCACATAAAGGGCAGTCTATCCAGAGGCCCCTAGGGAATCTCCACCTCAGCCCAAAACCCAGGTCAGCACCAGGTTAACAGGCTTCAAACCCTAACGTCACTGCTAGTAAAACTAAGCAGGAGTCTGACATCACCCAAAACGGAAAGAGCTGGTCAACGTCTCCCAAACCAGCTGCTCCTCCGCTGGGCGGCCCCGGACAGCCCCGGGCCGCCACCGACCACAGCAGCGGCGGCCTGCTGGTGTCCAGGTCACTGGTTACGTCCCCTTCCACCCACCAGGCCTGACCACCCTGTGGAGGCCACGCACCGGGCTCTCGAGAGCACCGGGAGCAGAGCAGCCACAGTGGACGTCCGAGAACCAAGGACAGAAACCCGTCACGTCACCTCCATCCGATCTTAAAACCACCACCAGGGTCGGCCAGTACCCAGCCGTCTAAGAATCGGAGTCTAAGCCCCGTCGGGGACGTTTCCAGCATCCACTCAGGATCCCGGGGCAGGGGCACGGCTCCCCCTCCTCCCCACCCTGCCCTCTGCTTCAACCTGCCACCTGGAGAGGTGTCATCCCCACGGGAAGGCTGTGACAGCATGTGAGGCGGTCAGATGACGCCCGACCCAGGGACGCAGGGCCCGCCGCGTGCCCGTGCCAGCAGTTGGCGTCGACGTCACAAAGCTGTCCAAAGAATGTCAAAGCGTCACGATCGCCACTGGAGCGATTTCAGCAGCAGAGCACCGAGACGGGCACACTGAGCAGCCGTTTCTTCTTCTCACCCGAGAGCAGGGTGTCGGCTAAAAACTCCCATCAGCGGTGTTCACGGGGCTGCTTCTGCGCTGGGCTCCCAAGTGAAATAACCCAAATCAGTAAAAAACAATCCCTGGCCTGAAACTGCCAAGCTGGTGCCGTGCCCAGACATGCCCTCAGAGGCAAACACACTGCTTGTCTTGAGAGCCCAGTGCAAACCCATCCATAGGCCAGGAGTCTAGCTACAGATGCCATCCGATTGGTCATTTAAACCCTCAAATCTATAGGGACATTCACCACAGAAATCCCAAAGAGCAATGATCACGTCCGACCATCTCAAGTGTCTGAAGAGACAGTGGGTGCGGGCCGACAGGTGAGCCCATCCACACCCGGCCACAGGGAGAGAGGCCGGCGGCCACATCGGCAGTGGACACGGGTGGGCCCGTCCTCACCCAGCTACAGAGGCCACAGCAGAGGCCAGATGCCAGCTCAGCAGGGGGCACCCGGTCCTCTCTGCCAGGAAGAGCCCCGGGTCAGCAGAGCTGGGTAGAAGGGACAGGGGCAAACGGGCCGCAGCTCCGGGTGGAGGTGAGTCACTGAGGATCCGCCCCTCGAGGGCAGGGACAGGGTGGTCTGTACGAAAATCCAGACAAGGCCCCACAGGAACGGGGCCACATTCATCCAGGGAGCGCTCACCCCACATGCTCCTGCCCACTCGCCCCCTGACCACACACTGACTTGCCCCCTCACTCCTCCTATCTTCCTCCAAAGCTGAAGTGACCACCCTGGCACCCAAACACTTGTGAGTGTGGCTGCCCTCCAGGGGAAGTGGGGGGGTCAACGTCAACTTCTCCAGCCAGTCCTCAGTCACCACCCTCTGATCTGAAGTGTGCTTCTATCCCACGTCTATGTCCACTGCAGGCCTCCGGCTGCCTGGTGGGAGGTGTGTCTACCTGGCCACAGGCTGAGGGATGGTCCCAGGGCTCACGGGCACCTGGACCCCCTTCTCCCACTCCTGTCTCCAGGGATCGGCCAGCACGTAGTACTCGTCGGGGTTCAGCTGGTAGGAGTCGTGCAGCTTCATCGCGGTGATTAGGTCCGTCCTAAACACCTGGACAGGGAGAAACGGGGTCACTGACACGGGATACTTGCCCTCTCCTTCAGGGTACCGGCAGCTGCAGGGTAACCATGGCATGGTTGTGACACACGCTCGCCAGACCCACTGAGAGCCAGTTGGCCTCCGACAGGAAACCCCGGAGCCTGACATACCCCAGCCTCTCTGGCTCACACTGCCTCCCCCTCACCAGCTCTGCCAGGGGCCATGCCCACACGGCGCTGCAGCAGCAACAGCAGCAAAACACCTTCACTGAAGTCTCACTTCACCGAGCGCCCGCTGACCCCGGGGCGTGCAGGTCCCAGGAGGGAAGTATGCCACTCGGGCACGCACCACTGGCCATGTAGCAGCTGCAAACCCAAACCCAGAACCATCCGGGCCTCCTGTTCTGCACTCAGACGGCCACCACCCAGCTCAGCCTCCAGGCGCAGGGCGTGTGGCGGGGCGTCAGGGAGGGCAGGTTCTGGCTGGCCCGTGCCAGGCACTGCACAGATGGGGACAGAGGTGACAGACCAGTGGAGTCCAGGCAGGAAGTGGGCCTCACAGAACATGCGTGCACCTCTCCCCAGCACGACAGCTACAAGGGAGGCCGTGTTTGTGAACGACAGAGAGAGAGAGAGTGAGAAAGAGAGAGAGAGGTAGAGAGAGAGAGAGAGGGAGGAAGAGGGAGGAGAGAAAGGCAAGGCACTACCCTCTCCTCACTTTGCCAAAAACAGACCCACGGGACTCAAAACTACCCTTTGCCACGTGACCAGTGGTGGCACAGTGGGTAGAGTGTCAACCTGGAATGCCGTGGTCGCCAGTTTGAAACCCCAAGGTCACTGGCTTGAGTAAGGGGTCGCTGGCTCAGTTTAAGCCCCCCCCCCCGACACCCACCAGTCAAGCTGGCATCTGTAAGCCCGCTGTCTGTTTACACAAGTCACAATGCTGAACTCTCCCTCCTCGAGAAGGACAGGGCGTTCTTTCTTGTGCTGCTCAGCACAGTTCACGTTATGTGCCTGCTGATGGGTCCATGTTTGTTTCTCCTGGTGGCCTTTCAGGCTGGCGATCTCTTTAATAAACTTCACCAGAAAGCAGTCGGGCCCAACGGTCCTGACATGGGCGTGCCCCCAGCACACCACTCCTCCTTCCCAAAGTCCCAGAACGATGAGAACCTGGCGTGCACCTTCCCCTAAAGCACGCGTGAGCTTGGGCTCCTCATAGCACTGAGTCCCAAAGCAGGTGCCCGGCCACACCATGCCCGCCCCGACCCAAAGAGAAAGGGACAGGCCCACATCATCAAGAAGCAAGTTAAAAAACATTTCAATTAAGTCCTGTAAGTGAAAAAACTCAGGAGTTTTCCAAAGGAGGAAAAGCAAACTGAGGCAGCATGATGAGACAAGACAGCCCACCGTCCCTGCACGCAAAGACTCGGGTGGGCATGGACCGGAACCACAGCAGATGCCCTCAATGGACACAGATGCCCAAGTCCCTGGCAGAGCTCACTGTTAACACTTTAGGTATAAAGTTGTTTGAACTCCGAGTAATTTCAGGAAGAGTCTGGAATAAAACATGGGTCGGGGACAAGGTGTGGCGTCCGGGCTGCCCAGCTCCTCTGCACGGCTGGTGACAGGGTTCCAGTCAGCCCCGGGGCACTGGTGAACCTCCGCCCCATACACTTACACTGAAATCACAGGCGTCCCGACCGTGTGAACATCAGGAAGGCAGCAGGGGTCTGGGGAGGCAGACTGCCCGATGCCACCGAGGGGGAAGGAACAGTGCAGGTTCCACCGGACAGGTGATAAAACGGCCACTTTCCCAGAATGTTCAACCTAATGGGTAAACTGTCTCCGGGACGGGTTCCTACAATTCTAAAGATGCCCACTACGTGCTTCCTCATGGACAATGGCTCTCCTAGCCTCCAACACAGCCCCCGGCACCCCCGTTTCAGGCGGGGAGACTCAAGGGCCGCGGGTGAGGTGGTCTGTGAGGTCACCCCACCAAGAGGCAGCACAAAACCAACGGACACAACCGAAGATCCTCCTGCCTACCACCTGCTCACGTGAACGCTGGGATAAACTACAGCCCCTTTCCTTCCATGACTTAAACCCTCGGAGCCCAGGAAAGGTCTGCACAGGAAACAGGTGTCAGGACTGGTGGGAGCCCCAGATCAACAACGGCCCACAGAGAATTGTACCGAAAGAAAGACAATTGTAGGTAGACTGAGAGCCGATCAGCGTCAGAACATAGATGGACAGTACCCTGGGGGAGCAGGGGAAACGCAGGATGAGAAGCAAACTGGACAAGAAGGGGGAAAGCCTTAGGCAACACACCCAAAACAAAAACTTCCGGAATTACACTGTCATCGCCAAGTGAGCCACAAATTTACAGCTAAAACGAGAGGCTGGCAGTGACTGGCAGCAGCCAAACCCACTGATGTCCTGGCCAGAGGAAAAGCTGTTGGGAGCCAGCAAGTAGGAAACAAAAAGGAAAATACATATAATAATTAATAATAATAATAATAGCTACCATTTACTGAGCACTTTTTTTGCATGCTTTGTGCGTATTAACCAACTTAATCCTCAGCAGAGTCCTGAGGGAGACACCTGCATTGTCCCCATCTTACAGATGTATAAACTGAGGCACTAAGGCACAGACAGACGTGTGGCCACATGCTCTCACACACACACGTGTCTGACACGCAGTCACACAAGCATGTAGGAAATACCTCGGAAGGCTTCCGATCTTCATGCCTGGAGCAGGAACCTCTCCTGTGCTGGGACCGGGAGTTCTGGGACCAGGTAGTTGACAGGCCTAAAGGCACAAGCGAGGACAGGGGAACAATTAACAATGCAGAAATCACTGATGTTCACACAGGTTTTTTTTTTTTTTTTTAACTGAACTCAGCAAGGCTCACCTCCACACCGCCCACAAGATGAGCCGTGCATGAGGGTGGAGCGGAGCCCCTGGACGGACGGAGCCCCCCACCTAGGGCAGGCCTCCAGGGTCCCAGGGCCGCGCTGCCTACGGCGCTGCCTGCACCCAGGGCACAGCACACGGGGGAGCCGCGGCCCTTCAGCCACAAGCCTGTGTCTGAAATCCAGCAGGCCATACCTCCCACTGCTAAATGCAAATTGAAAAACATTTCACTGACATTTTGGAAACCTTTCTTAATGCTAATAAGCTCTTCATGCTAACTTCTCAGGCCAACCTCACAACCTAACAATTCGGTTCTGACTCCACAAAGCATGAAAACTTAGGTTCCCTAGAACAGGGATGCCGACACCTGGGGCAGAGATGGGTGCTCCGGCCAAACAACCTGCGACCTCGCCTCTGCTCCACTTTCTCCCGGGAAAGCACACGCCAGGCAGCTAGCTCTTCTCTTTCCCGGGCCCTTCATCCAGGGGTGCTCCGGTCCCCAATCAGGCCACTCCCAACAGGCCAGGGAAAGACACTAGGTGTCTCCACGCCAGCCCCACCACAGCGCCGACACCCCTGCTGGCACCCCGACCCTGTGGTCCTGCTCCCCTGCCCAGCCCGAGCAGACGGTCAGACCTGCACCCCAAACCCGCCTCCCTCCCCAGAGCCAGGTACGCGCTCCCCTGGGATTAGGACATGAACCCCAGAGTCCCTCCGAGCGGTCAACTCAGTGCTGGGCTACCCACACCCGTTCTTCCTCTTCTGTTCCTACCTTAATGAGAATCACCATTTCTACCTGAAGTCAGAAACCTGACCATCACCCTACACTCTCCTCACTTGGGACACACCCACTCAGCAGCCGAGCCATCAATTCACGCCCCATACCTCAGGCTGGTAGTGGGTCCCCGCTCCCACGCAGCCCCGCACCTGTCAAGGACCCTGTCGGCAGGCTCCCGTCTGCGCATGCTCTGCCGTAGCCAGGGACCTGAGACAGCTGCACAACCACCTGCACACCAGCCTTACCTCCAAGCTGAACACAGACTTACCAATTCCCAGAAATTAACACCCCCCCAAACCCAAAACCTGAAGGAACTGCTACTCCACCAATAAAACCACCTGTCACTCAAACAGGGAGCTCTTATCTCTATGGATTCCAGAGACAAGTGACACAGAGTCACGTGCCCTTCGGACCTCGGGCACTGAGCAGTGGAACCTGCACGCAAGCCCATCACCGGATCTGCAATGATGGAGACCGAGGGGGACCACCAGGATTCCTCTGGTGCGGCCCACTGTGACCGGTTCTGTGCCTGTTAATGGGTCACCTGACGCAGCTGTTGGGCCAGCAGAACTGATTCCCCACAGGCAGTCCAGGGAGTCGTGCTCAGCAAAGCATTTAGAAAACACTTCTTTGAAAAACAGTAAGTGTGTCTCTCACTCCCACACAGAGAGAGATATTCCAGGCACACTGGGGTGAACCCAATGTTCAGAAGCTCTAAATCTGGTCATCACTGGAAAAAGCAAAGACACAAAGAAGCCAATCATAACCCTGGAGAGGTGCCCGGACAGGAGGCGCTGGGCAGCTTGTGCTTTTAGGCCCCTCTGTCTGGTCCTTGGCAGCCAGGAGACAGGAACAAGTTCAGCAGCTCCAGATGGTGCTCAGGAGTCCAAGGATGGGCGAGAGGTCGGGGCAGGAAGGCACGGCCCTTCCCTTTGAATTGCTCTGGGCAGGGTCATAAATCACATGGAACAAACCCAGACACTTAACAAGGATCGTTCCACTGCTGTACTTTAGAATCTAGCATGGGGTGCAGGGAGACGCATCCTTACAGTCGGGCACTTCCAGAGCTGAAGCAGCATCCATGCCCGTGCTCGTTCTCGGGGTGGGGGCCTCCTAGCCGTTTCTTGGGCATCTGTCGGCAATCCCCCAGCGTGGCCTCCAGGGCTCGCAGGACGCCTGCAGCAATGACGATCACTGAGAAACTCATCCTACAGCTGCTTCTACATCCTCAAAAGATGGGCGTCTGCACCACATCCGCTTTTTAAAACCAGAGATCCAAAGATGCTACACATCTGGCAACTGATAGTATTATGACCCGAAACACCGGTCCACCTGGACACAGTCTGTTCCTCTTCCTCTTAATTGACATAATGCGTGAAAACAGAGAAGTAAAAACGAATCCTATTAAACCCAACTTTGCAGAAAGGGAGGCTGGGGGGGGGGGAGCTAAGTTTAAATTATCGCTAACATGGGACATGTTCTTAACTTAATTCTAAAAAAGCCACAAAAACAGAAACTGCCCAACAGGCTGAATGAATAAACAAACTGTGGTAAGTCCACACCATGGAATACCACGCCCCAACAAGAAAGAAGGAGTTTTTGCTGTAGGCCCCGTGGACGACGCAGGAAGACCTGTGTGGTGTGAAGGACACCAGACTAACCGTGCAGCATATTATTCCACCTACAGGAAACTCGGGAGAAGTACAGACTCATCTGTGGTGTCGGGACGGGACGTGGCTCAGCTGCCGGAGGGACGGGTGGGAGAGAAGAATTACCTTGGGCTCCGGATTGTGTGGCTGTAAACGTGTCAGAACGTTTGAAAGGAGACACTTTCCACGTGGGCAGGAGGTAAGTGACGTTCATTCACTAACAACAAAGGTACGAAAATGCTCCGTGCCACGTCCCCCTGGGGCGGCGGACAGAGAACCCAGACTGAGCGCCCCCCCCCCCGGGGCGAGGCTGCAGATGGGGACCTGCGAGAACCTCCTTCCATGTCCGGCAGCAAGTGTCTGTGGCCAGTGACCGCCTCCTCATCACTCCCAACACCATGTCAGAAAGCCACAGCCGCACGAGACACAGACGACGACTGGCGACACCCAGCACCCCTGCCTTGGTGCTCTGCACACAGCAGCTTCTCAATACATTTTTTTTAAAGGTGGGCAGAAATATTTTGTCATTTTTCAGGACAGCCACACTCCACAAAAGTCATCCTTCTCACTCCAGAATGGAAGGCATCAGGTCCCGAGAATACGCTCCTCTTCTGCCTTGTAGGAGATACGATTTTGAGCTCAAAGAAAATGAAAGCAAGGGTACGTTTAAAAGCAGACCGGCGGGGGCCACTGATTCCTGATCAGAATGCGCCTGCGTCCCCAGCCAGAGCCGCAAGCAAGCATCCCCACAGCCCCCCCCCCCCCCAGCGATGTGCTCTCCAGATGATCCGCAGAGGATTCTAGAAGTCTCCAGAATAGGACGAGAGAACTGGGAGACAGAGAGTCATGTCGAGCAGGCACCTGCCAGTCGGTCCTGAGACGCCGTGTGCTGAGACCGCGCTGGGCTAGCGTTGGGTGTCAGAGCGCTAACGTTTAATGGCGGGCAGACTCCATGACCGATGTGACACGTAAAATTCCGTTTTATTTCCTTTCTGTTTTCAGGAGAGGTATTGGGAACTCTGATTTGGTAATGATGCCTTATAATTATTTTATTGATTACACACCAGATATTAGTATTGAAAGTTGAGTCTACTCTGGTGACAAATGTAAACAACTTTAAAAATACTTATGCTGTTTGAGTGACAATTCAATATTAAATACTGAAAAGAATGAATGAAAATAAAAGTCATTTTGTTTCCACATCCCCACCTTCCATCAGAGTCGCAGGAGTCTCCCAGGCGGCACTGTGAGCCCGGACCCTGTGCGCGTGCGGACTTCCAAACTCTGCTTTCTGGTTATTATGCAGATGACTCCAACACGCTCCTTTGAAATATTAAAAATAGCCACACTGTGTTGCCCTAGATCTAAACTAACGGGAAAAAAAACCTCAAGAGCAAATCGAATACGTCCTGCACACACCTCCCACACGTAGCAGCTCACGTGTGAACCTCCCAGGTGTGCAGCACGTGCCGGGCTCAGAAATCATAGTGAGTGGCGCCCGGGGTGTTCACTCCACTACAAAATGCAACCAACGAAGAGAACCTCGCCATGGACCAAGGGGTGCATCTCGGGTGTCTCAAACCCTGCTTCGGGCACTAAGAAACAACGTGCTGGTATGTCTCCAGTCCCGTCAAACCCGCTTACCAAAGCACGGTGCTTAGGACCAGCCGGCAACCCACCCCACTAGACAGGGCACACTGGAGACACGCCTCCATGTGACACTGCAAGGGAAGGCTAGCCCTGTGCAAGCAATGTAGGGCTGTGGAAACTCCCCGTCAGACAGTCACCAGTTAATGTAGTCACTGGCTACTTGCTTTGACAGCATGACAGAAGGTGAGCCTCGTTTCTATAGGGGACCCCAACCCTACACTCCCCCACCCCCACCCCCGCTCACAGCTCACTTCCAGCTTCCAAAACACAGAAGCGTGACAGACATTTCAAAGGACTGGCCCAGGCACGTTCCCACATTCTTCGATACACTGGGACCTTCAACCGACCGACACAAAGGGTTCACAGCCACCAGCACCCCAGCGGAGGTCCACGTGTGAGGGCCACAGGGGGTAATCCACGTACGAGCTCCTGTTGTACCAGTGGCTCCTGGAGCTCCAGACGGTGCCCTGCCTGTCAATGCCAAAGTCAAGCCACAAGTCGGGTTCGTGTGCCATGAGGAGACACGAGTACAGGACACGTTCTGCCCTATCCAAGCCAAACATCCCCCATTTCCAGAATCCCTGAGCACCTCCTGGGCTCCCACCAGATACGACTGCTGTGGGAGAGGAGGAACTGAAAGGCACTCTCACGCAGGCGCAGAGCTGAGGCGGAGTCACCTGAAGGCAAAGGAGAAACCCCCAAAGACCTGCTCGGAGGTGGCTAAGCACAGCCAGCCACACGCAGGAGAACGAAGACAAACCAGATGGGAAGCCGTGAACTAAATGCAGCGACACGCCAGGGCCGAGGCAGAACATCCCACCCACTACCCAGGACGGTCTCTCCGTGGTCTGCCTCTAAGACGGAGCTCACCCAGGACAGCGAAGTCCCACGTAACTGAGCGTTTTGCCACGAAGGCTCAGATCACCGTGCGTGCCAGCCTGCGGGAACTGGGGCGAAACCAGCAGGCGTGAATCTGATTTCGCCCTCTTCCCTGCCGTTAGTCAGGACAGGAGGCAGAGCCAAGCCAGACGGGGTCAGACGGAGGGTGGCGGGGCCTGCACAGGTAGGTGTGGACCCTGGGAGTCCGGGAGGCCCCACCAGGTGCCTGGCTCCAGACCCTCAGCCCCACCGCCACAGGGCGGTCCACACCGGCCCCAGACACAGGACAGTGGGCAGGAAGAGGAGACCTTGCTTCACACGGTGAGGACCCACTCTGAAGTATCCGCACACTGCTCTCTCTGTGGAAAAGGAAGGAACCAATGGGTCTTTGAGAGGCACATTCCCCCCCCCCATTTTTCCAAAGCTGGAAACGGGGAGGCAGTCAGACAAGACTCCCGCATGCGCCCGACCGGGATCCACCCAGCATGCCCACCAGGGGGCGATGCTCTGCCACGCTGGGGCGTCGCTCTGTTGCAACCAGAGCCATTTTAGCGCCTGAGGCAGAGGCCACAGAGCCATCCTCAGCGCCCGGGCCATCTCTGCTCCAATGGAGCCTTGACTGCGGGAGGGGAAGAGAGAGACAGAGAGGAAGGAAGGGGGAAGGGTGGAGAAGCAGATGGGCGCTTCTCCTGTGTGCCCTGGCTGGGAATTAAACCTGGAACTCCTACACACCAGGCCGACGCTCTACCACTGAGCCAACCGGCCAGGGCCGAGAGGCACATTTTAAAACAGAAAAATAAAAATGCAAACACCGCTTACATTGGCTCCATTCTCCTAGCCAAAGACCCCATGTTTTTAAAAATTTACCAAATGAGCAGTATTCATTACATACTATTACTTAATCTTTGCTTTCCTTTTTCATAAGAAAAAAAATACAAGGATGCTGTTCAGAGCTGTTAATTGGCCTGAGATAACCAATAATATATATAACTTCCTGCCAAAAGCGAGAACCCTTGATGTCTTAATTAGCCTCTGCAGCTTTGTTAACGATAAAACAAAATCTCCCTTAGGTTTTGGAAATAACTGAAAGTTGCTGGTGGACCCTATGTGTACAACTGCAGAAACCCCAGAGGACCAAGGATCTCAAGGCAGGAAGGCAGGACAGGAAGGGCCTGTTTCTGGGGCCACACCCTGGTGTAACCTCAGAGACCAGTTGGGCCACCCTGTCCCAGGAGCCCGGGTCACAGACACAGCCTGGGTGCAAGGCCAGCCCCCCAGGGCACCTGGAGGAAGGCTTCAGCGGCCACACTGCAGCTGGCTGAGGGCTGGCACCGGCACAGAAAAATGCCAGTGCGTCCCCCGTTGTCAATACACTGCTGTTTCCTGGACCTGGCCAGAAAGCAAAGCAGAGGGCCCCAGGCCTGAGAGCCAGCAGGGGAGGCGTGGCTACAGCCACGCTGCTGTCTGTGGCTGCTCCACTCAGACTCGGACTTGCTCTGCACTGGGCTGGGAACTGCTGTCAAAGTCCCATCAGGGCTGCAGGCCAGGCAGGCTGGGAGTGGCCACTGTCAGGGCCACAGGTCGGGCAGGCTGGGAGTGGCTACTGTCAGGGCTGCAGGTCAGGCAGGCTGGGGCAGCCACTACAGATTCATCCCTCCTTGCAAGCCGGGCTTTCCAAGTGCTCAGACCGGCTGAGTGCGAGCTCAGTGCTAGAGGCCTGACTGCAGGGGACAGGGGGCAAGGGCACCACACTCAGGCCCCAGGGCCCCCACGGAAGGAGGGCTGCAGTGCCAGCGGGCCCAGGAAGCAGCTACCCGCAGAGAAGGTGGGCAGGGGTGTGTTCTGTGCTGTGATTGGTGCATATTTCGTAAGGCTTGGCGTTCCACGGTTCCTACCACGGTCACCATCCACCTGAACTTCCAGACACGAGGCCAGGACACACAGCAGGGCCGTGAAGCATCAGCTCGTGCTTTACACCACATCACCTACACAACAAGAGGATGGCCTGCTGTGTACCAGCAGTTAGCCTTGGCGGCCTGTCCTCTGCTGCCTCCCGACTTCCACGTCTGTCTAGTCCAGAGAGGGGAGGACCAGATCTGTCGTCTCTCTCAGGTAACCCGCCAGGTACCGCATAAACATGAACCTGGCTCCTCCCGCCCTCTTCTCTGCGGACATGAGACATGAGAAGGGGGAAGAAAACGGCCCATCACCAAAAGGTGACTGTTGATGGAGACACTTTCCATGGAGATTTTGGACACCTTTCTCCTCCTTCATATTTACCCAAAGTTTGAGAAGAGGGTGGGGGTAGGTGGAGGGCGGAGTGCTTGTTGAGGTGAAGCATTTGGTCCACAATGACTCTTAGGGGCTGAACTGTGTCCCCCAAAAGTGCCTCAGAAGGTGAGGCCTTTGCAGACGGGGCCCTTTAAGAGGTGATTGCGTTAAATGAGGTGGACCCTGATCTGACCTCACTGGTGTCCTCGTACGAACAGGAGGCGAGGGCACGCCGCCCAGTGGTGCACATAGATGCCAGGAAGACCATCAGCAAGCCACAGAGAGAGGCTTAGAGAGCAAACCTGCTGGCACTTTGATCCTGAACTTCCAGCCTCCAGCACTGTGAGAAAATAAGCATCTGTTGTTTAAGCAGCCTGGTCTTGGGACTTGTTACCACAGCCTGGGGCGAACTCACACGAGGGCCTCTGGGGCCGTTAGAAGCCTCCGGAGGGCTGAGAAGGACCAGACTGGGCCCTGGTCCAGAACTGCACAGTCCAACACGGTCATCACTAGCCACATGTGGCTTTTTCCATTTAAATTTTAATTAATTAAAACTGAATACAATTTAAAAATTCAGTTCCTCGGTTACACTGGATTCGAGCGCCCCATCCTACAGGGCAGCTCACATCCAGACAGGAGGAGAGGCTCTACGTCTGAGAGGACCTTCAGGAGAAGCTCCTCTCACCTGGCTCTCCCCAAAAGACAGTGAGGCCACTGGTGACGGGGACAAACAGAGGGCATGTAGACCAGCTGCCCAATGCCAACAAAACACATGCGGAGGGGAATCACGACACCTTCTTCCAGTTAACTCTGCACCAAAGAGCAGGACTTTTAAAATTGCTGTCCGAGGAAACTGTGTCCTCTGCAAAAGGCGGGGGAAAAACACACCTCAGTGTGTTTTTGCCTCCAGGAGTAAGAAGCCTAAGCAAATATTAGAGTAGCCAGGGAGCAAGGCCGTGAATCGACCAACAGGTGCTGAGAAGCTGCGAAGGCAGTTGGAAGGCTCAGACAGGTGGTCCAGTGCCCGCGCGCCACACAAACCCTCACCAGTCCTCCCTGAAACAGCAGGGAGCCGTCTCTGGATCCCACACACCTCTGTGTCTGTCTCCCTCTCCCACTCACTCCTCCCTGTGCCAAACAGCAGCGCCCCCCACACTGTCTGTCCCACAGTCCCAACCCCTCAACTGCCTCCCGATCCGGTCACAGCGTACCGAACACACATCCCAAATGCTGACACCCCTCTCCGAGTCACCAATCCCGCCTCCCGCCGCTGCTTCGTGCCTGGGCCAATGCTCCAACCAAAACACGGTCTTTTGGTTCCATTTCCATGTTTCCGGTCCCCTCCCTCCCTCATTCCCAGTGGCCTTCAGTGTGGCCACTCATGGCAGCAAAGCCCTGCTTTCTAATCTGCAGTTTTTAATCTGCTGGAAACTTGGGAGATCAGACAACTAAAACAAACCTGTTTGCCTGAAAAGTATTCCCCCGTTTGGGACCTGGCCAACCTTCATCTCCTCCGCAGGCTCCCCTGGCCCTCTGCTCCTGTGGATCTGTCCCTGCAGTCTCCCGTGTGCCCAGGGCATCAAAGACCGCCCGCCCCCGTGACTATGCTGAGACTCCCTGTCAGAGCTGTGGTGAGGTGGTATCTGACACCGAGTTCCTTGAAAGCGGACCCCGTACCTGTGCCATCACACAGCGAAACAAGCACTCTTTCTAGGTTTCCCGAAGTTCAACCTGTGATGTAAGACGTCAGCTAATGGGCTGGCGCTCAGGTATGGTGCTCGGGATGCAACCCCCCTGCTGTCTGAGGGGAGCTCTCCAAGTGGTCTGCTAGCTCCCCGGCACACAGACGCCGTGCCACATTTATGTGGACTGCCTGGAAGCCAACTGACTCCTGGTTCTCAGCTGCCCTGGGAAAACGGGTACGCCACAGCGCCGCGAGGCAGGCAGCCGCTGAGCACAGTCCTAGTCAAACCCAAGCGAGCGCGCCGACCCACCACCGACTACCAGCCTGCACTGAGTATGTCCCCTGTTCCACGAGACCCTCCTCAGACCCCTCAGCATCGAGCTGAGCTAGTTAATAATTGACCGGCTTCGATTAAGTTCCTTTCTCATAAAGAGCACCTGCGAAGTGCCACACGTGATGTTCGGGAAAAGCAGACAGCCCATTGACTCCTGGAAGCGGATTGTTCATCCTCAGACCGCAGACAGGAGCCCCAGGGACCGCCCGCCCCAGAAAGCTGGTGGCAGACCTGCAGTATCACACTCGGATGCATCTCCTCCGGCCTCGGCATGCAGCGACCGGCCCGGCAGGTGAAGGGCTCCGGCTATTGAAAGCCTTACATGAAAACCTCCTGTTTCTCTGCTGACCCACACCCGGGGAGGCTCCAAGAACAACAAAGCAGGACTTACTGCCATTGTCGTCAGAATCCTCGCTGCTGCTGGGAAGGCGACCTCGTTTCATGATCTCCCCGGGAAACAGCAGGCAGCCTGCAAAGAATGAGACAGCACTTAACCCAAGATGGTGATGCACAATCATCAAGTTGTGCTTCGGACAGAGGGGCGGACGGCGGCCCAGGGTGGACGGCGCGCACAGGCTCACCATCGGCTACGGGGAGCACCCAGACGGGAGACAGCAAAAAGCCCAGGGACACATAATTAGGTGCAATCATGAACAGAACAGGTTTGGAAGCAAGGGGGAGGGGCAGGGAAGTCACGTATCAGCAGGTCCCCCGGTGGTGCCGGTGCCAGTGCCAGGCTCCTCTCTCCTTCCCGCAACATCATCAGGATGTCTCCTCCAGGAGTCTCTGCCCCGGAGAGCTGCACAGTGAGCGAGGCACTGCTTCCTACAGAGAGGTTCCTACTTTGTGTGTGTGTGTGGGGGGGTGCCTCATGTGTGAGTATTTATTTACACTTCACTGGGCATGATTCTGCTTCTCAGGCAAATGTTACTGAAACAGTCCTAAAAACCGAATAACCTAGATTCTAGGAACAAGACAAACGGGATAGCTGCACTGCCGAGGCCTCCCATTGCCATCCCCACCCCTCCATAGGGCACAGCGAGGACAGGAAGGGACCAGACAACATGTGACTCTGATGCTGACCCCTCCTCCCCTGCAGGTCCCCTCACAAGAAACCTGCAGTCAGAAAAGGCCACGCTGTGGGTGGGGAGCCTCTTACCCCACCCACCTGCAGCACCCCTTAAGCCCAGCACCCTCCTGGAGTTCCGGGAGTCCAACCCAACCCAGCAAACTAAGGCAGCAGCTGTAGGGACACCAGCCCACCTTGCCAACTCCTTCGAGCCAACCAGCAGCCACAGGCCTCCGGCCCCGCCACGGAAGAGGAGAGAGAGACGCACTTGGGAGAGAGGGCAGCGGGTGCAGACTGAACCGCCGGCCACTGAACTTAGGGAGATGGGCTCACGGGATCGTTCACACAGGGCAGCTCTCCCAACAAACCCAAAAAGGCTTTTCCAAATTCCATTTATTGATCAACTTCCCATATCTCTAGTGCCCCGACCTCACGGCAGATCAATGGTTTGCAGTCAGGGAGGAGGGCTTTTCCTAGTCAGAAGGACCCCCCCCCCACGTCCCCGGCACTGGGAAGCACAGAACACGGTGTGTCCAGGAGCGTGGACGTGGATGGCGTGGAGAACCACTGGCTAGAAAAAGACATGAGTTAAAAACCCGAAGCTCCCCTCTCCATGGATTTGTAGAACAAGCAGAAAGCGCATCGCACAACATGGCCTGTCCGTCCCCCCCTCACCACCACCACTGCAGAAGGGGCCCCGGTGATTTGCTCGAATATCCGGGCCCACATCACTACTAATTCCAACACACTCATCCAGCGAAGGTTGGGGAGTATTCACTACATGGTGGCAGCGTGGTCCCAATAAGCCAGGTTGTTGGTCAGGGCACATAAAGGAACAGACTGGCATCTGTCTCTCTCTGTGATAGTGGGATGCCACAGGAGCCAGGAAGCTCACAGCTCCCACCCCTGGACGGGTGCGAGAGCCATGATGCAGGAGGAGTGAGGGGGCGAGAAGAAAGCCCGGAAACACTCCCAAGCAACAGGCAGGAAAACAGGCTGTTTCCATCTTCCACTGATTCGGGACAACTTCAATGTAGCAAAAGAAGAGCCTGGGGTCTGCAAACCCCTCTGCCTCAGAAGGGATCCCTCCCGCTCTCCGTCCCCTACGCCCCAGGAACTACTTCCTCCACAGTCCCCCACTCTGAAAACTGCGAGCACCGACCAAAATGGATCCACGTCCCTCTCCGACCCTAAACACACAGAGATACTTCCGAGCAAAAAAGTATGCATGTAAAGAAGAGTAAAAAAAGTGTCTTCCTTCTCACGAGTCCCGTTCCCATCCACCCCGACAGGTCCTGAGCGACGGGGCCCGAGAGCCTGGCCCAGACCTTCTCCAGGGACCCGGACCCACACAGGATGGGGGGACAGTGCTCACACCACATCCCCTCAGTCCCTCCAGTGTGCTTACACCTGGGCACCCAGCTGCCTTATCGCACCCGGGGTCACTTACTATATGTATCAAGAATCCAAGTGGGTTACTAGTCTTAGGAAACACGACACAACGGCAGAACGCAGCGAACACCTGTGCGAACACCTGTGTGGTGAAAGCCAGAGCACGGGCAGACCCCTTCAGGGCAGTGGCCGCTTATTATCTGGATGGTCTGAGAGGGTGCAGGACGCATAATAATTAAGAGGGTTCCTTCCAACACCCCTGAGACAGCAGCCAAGAAGATGGATAACCCATGACTACCTACCCTGTGAGGAGGTGCTGAGGGAAATGACTGTCGCCAACCTCATGGAGCTGCTGGTCCAGGGGAGGGGACAGAGAAGTCCGCAGGAACTCAGTGTGGTCAGTGCCCGACAGTTGTCAGCACGTGGGAACAGATGTTGACGGATTCATGGGGGGCGGGGGTGCTGAGCAGAGTCCGTAGAACAAAGGGGAGGTGACCGGAAGAGGACGCACCGCATTTTGGGCAAAGCTCTCTAACGCTGAACAACATGGAGACTGCTCTGAGCAGCCACCTAGTACTTAGAACCTATTTGTTCGTTTCTTTGCTAACCTAACACACACCCCTTTTTACCTCGCATCCAGCTGGTGAGGCTTGGCGATTCATAAGCCATGGGCCCTTCCAGCCCCCCACCTCCCAGTCTTGTCAGCAGCCCCTCTACCTTACATTGCTTGAAGCACGGCCCTTCCATTCCTCATGTCCACAATCTGTTACCCTTTCCAACTGTCGCAATACGTTCATCTTCCCTATGAGATGAACTCATCGGGCTATGCCCGATGAACTCATCAGTCCCCCTCAGCTCCACAATGCTACTGGGTCCGGCCAGAACACAGAGTTTTGACAGGAAAGCTGGACCCCCCGCTCTACCCAAGCCCAGGTCCTAACAGAACCAGCTCAGCTCGGCAGGGCCAGGCCACGGCACCTCCTCCTTCTGTTCTCAGCCTCTGTCCTGTCCTCCTCACCTATCCGCTGTACCCGCTGCAGGGAGGGAAATGCCAAAGCCACACGGGAGATGTGGTGGCTTCTCAGAGCACCATTGACCTCCTCAGGAAGCAGGCCCTTTCCCCCACAACGGGCCCAAGACCCTATTCACGTGACACATTAGTCACCCTCCTTCAAGCTCTTCTGTCACACAGTTAAGATGTAGTGCAACAGCTAATATCAATTAACCTTGTGTGGTACTAGATGCCAAGAGTACGGTGAACAAAATACAGGACGGGGGCCCTGGCCGGTTGGCTCAGTGGTAGAGTTGGCCCAGTGTGTGGATGTCCCAGGTTCTATTCCCAGGCGGGGCACACAGGTGAAGCAACCATCTGCTCATCTGCTTCTTCCCCTCCTCCCCCTCCCTATTCTCTCTCTCTCAGCACCTTCCACAGCCATGGCTCAATTAATTAGAGTGTATCAGCCTTGGGTGCTGAGGAGCCAACGATGCTCCTCTGCCTCAGGCACTAAAAACAGCTCCGTTGTAAGCATCAGCCCCAGGCAGGGGTCGCCAGGTGGATCCCAGTCAGGACATATGCAGGAGTCTATCTCCTCTCCTCTCACTTAAAAAAAAATACAGGATGGTCCATGGGAGACCCAGTCAACACAGAACTCGACAAGCAGCTTCAGTGTGGCCACTGCTATAAAGGTTACAGGATGGCCATTCTTGGACACACGATGCACACGCGAGACAGCAAGGTACCTGAGAACCCTAAGTGTGAGTTTCCTTGGCCAGGAACTGGGGGGAAGAACCAGCATGCACAAAGCTAAGAACAGACACTTGCGGGAAGGAACCCGTCCGAGGGCGGTTCAGACTCTGCAAGCGGAACAAGTTCAGTGACCTGGGTGTGGTCCCAGGGAGGCATGACTGGTATGTATGTGACTCTAACTATGAAAGAATGAGAAATCACCTCGGGGACAAGGAGAGGAGAGCTTGCACAAAAGAATAGGATGATTAAGAATTTGAGAATGTTTATTCAACGTGCTTCTTGGGAAAGAGGGAAAACAAACTGTCCAGTTACTAGAACAACTCACTGTGGTAGGACCTGGACCACTTATCAGGCCATAAACTCCAGAGCTGTAACAAGAATTACACCCTAGTGAGTTTAATTATCTCACAGGGTCAGATGCAGAAAGGCGTGGTTTTCTCCCCCCAAATTATCAATTTTATCCCCTATGTTTCCATTCCTATTCATTTCATTCTCAAGAAGTTATAGAAGGTACTCAATAACAGATCTTTACACCCTTCTTCTCTGTGCATCTAATGCAGTGCGATGCATTACAATAACTTTTGGACGAATGACTGAATGTCCTACAGAAACTGTCCACGTGCACTTGGCTTCATGGGATTTGAGAGGATGACTGACCTTTAACTTCATTACATTATTTTTAAATTTATTGGTGTCCTTCCATTCTTAGTGAAATTCCATCCAATACCTAAATGTAGTATATTAACAAAAATGTATTTGGAGCATGTATAATATAACAATATTAATTAAGAATGTATTTTTGGACACCAAAGGGTCTTACCTAAAAAGTATATTGCAATGAATGACTCCTTTCTGTTTGTTTTCTACGTTCACAGAATTTGAATATTATTTTTAAGTGCTATGCAACTGATCATTGGATTCCTTGGTTATTGATCCTAGACTACCCACCCCAATGAAAAGATTTACATTGTCTTAATAGGTACCTTCTTGTCCCCTTCTGGAGTATACAGTGCCTAATGCAGCAAAGTCACCACACAGAATGACCCGTACTTCACAGTAATGTCCTGGCCCTAAGTGAATGTGAAGGAATTCCACCAGGTTCTTACCTCAGTTTTTGTTTTTTGTTTTGTTTTGTTCTTTTGTGACAGACAGAGAGAGGAACAAAGAGAGAAACAGACAGGGACAGACTGACAGGAAAGAGAGAGATGAGAAGCAGCGATTCTTCATTGCAGCACCTTAGTTGCTCATTGACTACTTTCTCTAATGTTCTTTGTCTTGGGGGGCTACAGCAGAGCAAGTGACCCCTTGCTCAAGCCAGTGACCTTGGATTTCAAGCCAGCGACCATGGAGTGAGTCATGTCTATGATCCCATGCTTAAGCCAGCAACCCTGTGCTCAAGCTGGTGAGCCCACATTCAAACCAGATGAGCCCAAGCTCAAGCTGGCAACCTTGGCGTTTCGAACCTGAGTTCTCCGCGTCTCAGTCCGACGCTCTATCCACTGCGCCACTGCCTGGTCATGCCTTACCTCAGTCTTTAAAGCAAACATTAATTGTCTAGATAGAGTTTTGAAATTGGCAACAATATCTAAGTCTTATGCTCCCAGAGTCAAAAAATACTAATGTGACTATAATTTCAACAAACTTCTTCTTACTTCTCACTTTTAACCAAAGGGTTATATCTGGTCAAAAAAAAGTCATAGCCTGATCTGCGGTAGCGCAGTGAATAAAGCTTCAACCTGGAATGCTGAGGTCTCAGGTTCAAGGTCCTGGGCTTGCCCGGTCATGGCACACACAGGAAGCAACTACTATGAGTTGATGCTTCTTGCTCCTCCCCCCTCTTTCTCTCTCTCCTTCTCTTTCATTCTCTCGCTCCTCTCTCCAAAAATCAATAAATAAAATCTAAAAAATATATATATAGTCATAGATTTAACTGACAAACTGCTTTGATCTTAAGTATTCAAGTTTTTACCTTATCTACCTATTTTAACACCCCACAAGGCAGCCCAAAAATGGAACTTTAAAAAACATGTCCTTTATAAAGTCATACATCAAAACTTGTTTAAAGAAAATGCTGCCCAAGCTACTATCATAAGCCTTTGTAAAGGCTTGACACTTGAAACTATTCAGATGAAAAGTTTATATTAGCAATAAATAACCACCTTTACCAAAAAAGAAATTATATGAATAGACCAGATCATCGTAACTACAATATTTACTTCTATGAACCTTACTGCTAAAACCCAAGTGCTAATAATTCACTTTAAATTCTTTATACATTATTTTGAAACTCAAGATTTTAAATCAAGAAAAGCATTTTTCAGTATTTTAAGGAATTTATAAATTTGAGTGGTTTGAAATGAATCACAAGCAGCAACCATTTGTCAACTTGAAAATAATGCAATCCTGTTTATGAGCCCTAAAACATTCTATTAAACCCCTCCCAGGTCTCTATAATCGCTGACTCAATAGGAGTCAGCCACTCAAAAGCAGTTACAGAACATTCCAATCCTTTGTATTTGGAATGTTGTTTAATTTCCCTTGACAGGGGAGTTAAGAAATTCACACCCAAATAAAGGCAGTCACCACGGCTTCTGGGCCAGGGTTCCTACCCCTAATTTCAGCTCCTCAGAATTCCTTCCTGTTACATTTTTACGTTTAGGTATGGAAAGATGCCGAAGACATATAAAGGAAGAACACAGGCAAACTGCAGGGGCGGGGGGGGGGGTACCCGAAAGATAAATATAGGCCTATTTATACATAAAAGGGAGGAGGGAAGAGAATACATACAACAATTGCTTGCATCATCATGAAAAACGACTGTTTAATCTCTGAGAAATACAACCAAAGTGTTTGAGACAGAATGGGTTGGGAAGTTTTACTTCTCCTTATGACCTTTATAAAACTTTTGTTTCTTACTATGATCCAGTACTACACTTAGAACACTAAAGATTTAAAATCCAAAACTTTGTTCCCCACTCCTCACCACACACTGGAGACCCTGGGGCACCAGTTCTGGACCCCTTAGGAAGCACCACCCTAAAATGAACAGCCAGCAATAAAGTGTTTGCTCTACCTCCTTCTTGAGATAGGTATCATACAGTCTTGTCTTGCTTCTAAAGAATACCTGATGGAATAGTGGAGAAGGAAAAAAAACTGGAAAGGTAAGAGGAGAAGACTGTAAAATGCTATTATCACCCATTCAGTATTTAGTTCAGAAGCTAAAGTTTTCAAAACATAAGAGCCAGTGCCAGCAGCAAGTCACTAAAAATGCATGCAATAAGAATAGAAAAACTAACCCCAGACAGGAAAACTAGTGTATAAACCACCTTTAAAGAATAAATACTCAGGCCCTGGCCAGTTGGCTCAGCGGTAGAGCGTCGGCCTGGTGTGTGGAAGTCCCAGGTTCAATTCCCAGTCAGAGCACACAGGAGAAGCGCCCATCTGCTTCTCCTCCTTTACCCCTCTCCTTTCTTTCTATCTCTTCCCCTCCTGCAGCCAAGGCTCCACTGGAGCAAAGTTGACCCAGGCACTGAGGGCAGCTCCATGGCCTCCGCCTCAGGTGCTAGAATGGCTCCGGCCGCAACAGAGCAACACCCCAGACAAGCAGATCATTGCCCTCTTGGTGGGCTTGCCAGGTGGATCCCAGTTGGGCACATACAGGAGTCAGTCTGACTGCCTCCCTGCTTCTAACTTTGGAAAAATACAAATAAAATAAAATAAAAAAGAGTAAATACTCAACTTCTTATCCGTTTCAAGAGTAGTACTATTTGGCGGGGGGGGGGGGGGGGGGGGGCAGGGCGGGTATAAAATAAAAAAAGCTATGTTCCAGAGATTGCTACGACACACACCATTTCCTCCACCCATATATTACGTCATCCTTTTCCACCATCCCAGACATGACTTCAGAATCCTTCTTAACACACAGTGCTACCACTCAAGTCAGAAGTTATGAGAGATAAAGTCCTACAGCCCCTTGCACATTTTTTTACCATTTGCCAGGAAAAGTACGGTAAGACCACACTCTTCCTAATATATGAATTATAAAGTCTTTTCTGAAGTATTTCACTGAAATCAGAAGTTTGTGCTCCATTCTGCACTGAGGCCTCTGAACCAAGTTTTCTCATTTATGTAACACAGGCATGCATGCAGGCCTGCAAACTAAAAATTCATTGAAAAATAACACTAAAAAAAAAAACGATGAGTATTCAGAGGAGCTGGTTTCTGAATGAATCAAGTTAAGGGTAAGGATGGAAAAGGCGTCGACAACCCCTCTTCCACCCTTGGAAAAATAAGTCAATAAAAGCCAAGTGTCTACAGGGGAATTTTAAAAGATTTTTAAATGCTCAAACCAGATGTTCTTCTACAGGATATACAAAAGCTGCTTCTGCAGAAACCAGTCTCGACCAGCTAATGACAATTACAACACTACGCACAGATTGAAATGCAGCTGTTTTGAGGAACTGGGTTCCCTGATTATAGCCGGGTGTCAGAAACTATCAGTTACCACTAACAATGTTAAGTCACCCAAAAATTTAACGTACCATTTTTTAAATAAATAAGAGATTTCCAATGTACATCTTAGGAGACCTAGGTGGCACACTGAACAAAACCTGCATGTACACCTCCTCTGAGTAACGTGTGTAAAGAATATTCCATCACAGTGCACAAGTCTTACTGTTACTATGGTCTCAAACCCAGCAGCAAGGTCTGGGAACTACTCTCTGGGTTTAAAGCTGAGGAGTCTCACCCCATGGATTTGTATCTATAGGAGATCTTCCCAGAGAAAGCGCATCAAACCAGAATCGTGGCACTAAAGAACATTCATTTCAAGAGATCATTTAACCCACCTTTCTGAATTTTAAAGTCAAGTACACTGCCTGACCTGTGGTGGCGCTGTGGATAGAACATAGACCTGGATCGCTGAGGTTGCTGGTTCCAAACCCTGGGCTTACCCGGCCAAGGCACAATCGAGAAGTAACTACTATGACTTAATGCTTCTTCCTGCTCCTCCTCCCCTTTCTTCCTCTCTCTAAAATCAGTAGTTAAAATTAAAAAAAAAAAAAAAAAAAAAAAAGACAAGTACACTGATTTCTGAAGTGGTAAAGCAGCACGGGGGGGGGGGGGGGGGTCCAGGGCAAATTCAGTCCTCAAACCAACAAAAAGTTCCCAAGGTGGGCGGCCGTCTTCGAGGGCTTAAAAAGGTTCTCTCCATTCTAGATTCTAGAAGATGAAGGCCATACCCTGTTATGTTATCAGGGAGCAGATAACTAAAATGTGATCAGAGAACAACAGTCGGTGCAAACTTGGAAACAGAAACGTGGTCCTGGCAGGCTGATGTGAAGACAGTTACAAGTGCCATGCCGCCTGGTGGAGCGCACAAAGGTGGAGCCGCCAGAGTGTGAGTGCTAGAAGTGCCCTGAACACTGCCAAGGGGAAGTGCTCGCAGCCACGGGCACTGACTTCCCACTGGTGTGAACGCACCCAGCCTGGAGAAGGGTGAGAGAGGTTATCTCCTTCTGTAGGAGGACCTTTTCGTAGAGCATATCCCTTACACAGGGCTTCCTGGCTAGTGTGACTACCTAGGCATGCCGTCTTTCCTAGGTCCACAGGGTCGTGTGTTACACACCCGATCCTCAAAAGGGATCCTGGGACCAAAGGATGAAGAGCCACTGTCCTTAGACTAGTCAACTCCCTCCATATTTATCAAACAAACTTCTGATTTCAACTTATTTCAGGTTCCTACCAGAAAGGGGACTGAACCCCAGTGGAAACAACCTGGGGACCTGGCAAGGCTGTGTCTCGCTGTAACTCAAAGGTCCACCACTTTTCTGTGCTGCCCCTGAGCTAAAAGTGGTTTTCACATAGTTAAACAATTTGGGGTGGCGGGTGGGGGTGTCAAAAGCACATTTCGCAAAACATGGAAATTACACAGAATTCAAACGTCACTGTCTGCAAATAAAGTTTTATTGGAACACAGCCACAGTCACTCATTTACCTTTGCCCACTGATGGCCTTCATACTCACAACAGCACAGCTGAACAGCTGTCACAGAGTCCATCGGACCCACAAAGACTAAAATATCAGCATTTACTATCGGGCCCTTAACAACAAAAAGGTTTACTGATCCCTGTTATGAAACAAAAAGACTGGCAGTACATTATAAACCAGCATTCTGCATGTTTAGGGAAATGTAAACCAATCACCAGGTCCTGGCAACTGACAAACACCTTAATGTTACAAAGTTACAGATCTGGACAGACTCTGTCCTTTAAGAACCTCTTAACTAGAACACAGAAATCACAACCAGAACCGAGAAGGGACAGGTGCTCTGAGCAACTCAAATAAAGGTCATGTCTAGAAAACCCAGAATTTTTCTCCAAGGAAAACCCGTGAGGCTCCTGCCACTGTTCACTAAGTTATAAGAACTTCTAACATTCTTCTTATCTGATTCTCAAGCCAAAAAAACATAAGCAGGGGAAAAAAAGACTATTCTAGACAGGCATTTTAATGACAATTCATGGTTAATCATGATTTAAAAGGTCCAGACAGCTATCATCAAAAGAAGTCACCAAAATTTAAACACAAAACCGGAATCCAACGATGCACTTCAAAGTACCCAGCAAGTCCCTGCAATGACACAGGAAGCTTCAGTGTTCCTCTGTGTCTTCTACCGGAGAGGTCCCCCAGGTTTAAATCTGACTTCCACAGAAGTTATGAGCTGCCAGTACTCAGCCTCCACTTCATAAGTGCGTCATTATATTTCAACACTGAAATAACTGATGCTCAAAAAGCTGACCATGAATAATCAAGAAAAATTGTTACTCTTGCTCCGGGTACTTTCGTGCTAAACAAAAGCCAAACGGAGCAGTTACAACTCTAGCAACTTGTTACCCTCACCAATTCCTGCTGCTTACCCTGGAGTAAAGAGTCAAGGAAAGAAAAGCTCATTTTCTTCTTCAGTCCCGACCCTCCCCACTGAAACGTTCACTTAAAACAAGCGCTTACAAAGTGTCTTAGAGACTGTCGCGAAGTTTCAAACGAAGAGCATCTCCCGTGCAGACATTAAATGATTAATCTTAAAAATATATTATTTCTAATTGGGAGTGCTTTCAAAACAAGAGAAAACTGTACTTTCATCCTTTCAACAAATAAGCCCAGCAGAACCTAAGGTTTGAAAAATGAACTTAGTTCAACTAACTGTCCTCCATCACCTATGTCTTGACACCACCTGAAGAACCAGAAACAAATGGTAAATGCAGAACTGGTTGCCCCGTAACCAAAAGTTTGGTCCTTGCACATCTGTTAATCACCGGTCTACAGCTGACATAGGATTCCAAATAGAAACACAGGCCCGCCCTTTGCCAGCGACCAGCCTTTCCATTCCTCTTCTGGCTCTCTTCATTTCTGCTGCTTTCAGGTGAGGAAAGACATCCTGAGTCATCCTTCAAGGTCTAGACTAGATAAGGCCACAATACGATGGCCAAGAGTCAGGATCAATATCCTCTTGGACTAGATTTTCTCTCAGCTCCAAGATACTCGACACATATAAGCAAACGCCACTTCCACTCAGAGGTAGCAAGGTCCTCCTGGGCCACTCCTGCACTTGCTGGAATGCAGAGTACCCTCTGACACCAGAGCTCACCAACTAGGGACAGCAAAGCAGAAGGAGCAACCTTCAGCCTCACAGACAGATCACTTGTACCAGCACAGCCCATAGATGGCCACCAATGTTCAATGAAGTTTCAACTTCCTGAAATATCCCATTCTAAAATAATACACACAGTGTTCAAATGTTAAATACATGCTCGCATCAAGTGCTGCAATCTCTTGAAAATGGAGAAAACAGACTGAACACCAGATCTTTCCAGGAAACAACCTCCTATCTCAGGAATTAAAATACTTTGCCAAAGTTCATGCCAACCTTCTGAAACCATGTACGAGCAGCCCCAAGCAAAACCACCCTTTAGTTAAAAACGTTGCAAGGTACAGGCAGTCCCCAGGTTACAAAAGATAGGTTCCACAGGGTTGTTCTTAAGTTGCATTTGTATGTAAGTTAGATACATTTACCTCTTAAATGCAACTTAGATGTTTATCTTCACATAGAATTAATTTTTACCTTTCTGTGTATATAAATATTTAAATACTTTCAAATTCAATCTTAAACAATCTTGCATGAAACAGATGATAAACTTGTTGGAGATGATGGGACCGGTGTTAGAAAGTCAGGGTTTGATTCTGTTGCTGGGGTCAGTTTCCTGAAGTCGGCATCCAGGGAGGTTTGTACAGAGCACTTCTTTTTATCATAAATGGCCCCCCGTAGCATCTCAGCCCTTCAGTAACAGTATGGTAAACTTTGGTGAACTTCTCTGCATCAGGACCTTGCTCCTCCAAATTGCCATTCCTACTTCAATGAGACAAAAAGCATCAGCTAACTCTTGCATATAAAACTTTTTCAATTCTGGAGTTTCTAGGTCCCCGTTTTCTTCCTTAAAAGCTATCATCGGCTGCTGTAGTTCCATAAGGTCTTCACTGGTTTAGTTCTTGGCCATGGAAGTCGAGTAACTCTATCATTTTCACTGATGTCCAGCTGCAGTTGATTACCAATAGCCCTCATGGCTCCGTTCATATGAGTTGTACATACGTTGAATGGTTGTAACTTGGGGACTTACTGTATTGTTGAATATAGTGCCAATGTTCTAACTTACAGGCTTGGACAGAGGGGGGAGAGAAAAGCGTAACATTGATACAACTCAGTGTTTGATCAAGCCAAGCTTTTTAATGCCGATACAAATAAAAAGCAAGCCATAATGGCTAAGATGCCATATCTTCCTCCAGAGTACATCTATTTTATTAATCTTGTGCGAAAACTGAATCTCTGTAATACAAATTCTGACAGACCATTAATAGTGATGGTGTCACCCAGTGGTAGTCAACCTGGTCCCTACCGCCTACTAGTGGGCGTTCCAGCTTTCATGGTGGGCAGTAGCGGAGCAACCAAAGTATAAATAAAAAGATAGATTTAACTATAGTAAATTGTTTTATAAAGATTTATTCTATCAAACTTAGCAAAAATCTGACATAAAGTACTTGGTAAGTAATTATTATTATATGCTTTAACTTGCTGTAACTCTGCTTTAAAAATTTTATAAAGTAAAGTTACTTCCCTACTTTATAAATCACCATGTCTGTGGAACTGGTAGGCGGTTAGCAAATGTTACTATTAACAGAGATACAAAGTGGGCAGTAGGTATAAAAAGGTTGACTACCCCGGTGTAACAGGTGCCCATCATACTAAAGGAGCAAAGAGCTTCTTCCCCAACAGGAAGCAAGGAAGCACCCTCAGATCCCCGTGCCCCTTCCTCAGCTGTAGCAAACCCCAAAGACACAGGATATCATCGTGTTTGATAACTTTATGTTTGCTGTTCCAACTACCTCAGTGCTAAAACTGATTCATTCTTTTCTCAACAAGTCTGTGGATAAATGCATGGGGTAAATTTCTGAAGTATTTTTCAAACAGAATTTCCAAATCTAAAACTTTCAAATTCCAATAAAATGCTATTTTGATTTCCAACTTTTTAAAAATCACATCATGACCAATTCCAACGGCTTGCCCCCTCAGTCAGGGGTCTGTCAAAGAGTTAATTACTACAAATTAAAATCTACTTACAAAGTAGTCAAATGCAGTAAATGACCCTCACTAGACCATGTTCTTTTCTCTCTCTCTCTCTTAACTGATTTGAGAATGAGAGAGAAACATCAATTTGCTGTCCCACTTATTTATGCACTCACTGGTTGATTCTTGTATACGCCCTGACCAGGGATTAAACCCACAACCTAGCGTTATCAGTCTAATGCTCTAACTGAGCTACCAGGCCAGGGCCCTTGACTAGACCGTTTTTAAACAAAGCTGCTGTTATATGTATTTGGGGGCCAACTAAGGAGATCTATGTCCCAGTGATAGACGTGATGAAAACTACCAAGTTAGCTGATGGGGTGGGGGGACCCTTTATGGAACTATATGTACAATATGATTCCATTTTGATTAAAACACGCACACTTATGCAATTATCTGGTGATACAAAGGTGATCTTGGAATGTGTTATTCTATTTGCCTCTCTGCATTTTCTGAGTTTCAACAATGTACATGTAACATCACTTCTGTAATACTACTTCAAACCACTAAGGCCACTTAAAGTCAGAAAACAGTATTTATGAAGTGCCTACTATAGGTGAGACAGAGATCTGCTTTTATTCTCACCAAGTTCTCCAAGTTTTTTGGGGGTTTTTTTTTTTAGTTAATCTTTCACCCCAAGCCTCTGGGTTCAGCAATAGTCATTTTTAAATATAACATTTCCTTAAACTCCAAAGAGTTTTTCTCTCTGTTCTTTCTCAGGCACACTAATAATTCTTCTGTTTTCCCTTTATAGCTGCTCTTTCAACCTTGGTAACTAATATACAACTAAAACACTCCTTTGTAAGCTGAAAACCTGTGACAGAGGAGGAACTAATACCATGGGGGAAGGAGGAGTCCTTTTGAATGAACAGCTATTTAGCTTTTGCCAAGTTAAAATCTCTGTAGCAATGCACCCAAGTTTTCTTACTAGAAAGCAGTGTATGATCTTAAGATGGAATCAAGGTCAAGTTCTACCGCATGTCTGGCAACACCCTTTATCTCTGGCTAGTGTAAAGACGAAGAGAGATATGAGGAAACCTAAAAAATAGCTGAAAACTGTATTTATTTTCATTGTCATTGTAAAAATGACAATACCAGATCACATACACATATAAAAAAATACACAAATTTAAGAAAGAAAGCAAAAATACCAAGCAATCAGAAAGTTATCTGAGTGACTAAAATATTTGGGGGAAAAAAAGTAGTAATAATTCCAGAATGGTTATTTCCTGGAAAGTGTCACCCACAAGAATACCCCCATCCATCTCGCCAACACGTGCAACACTGCAATAACAAATTATTGTACCAAAGTGTTAAGTATGGTTGGTGTCACTGAAGGCTTTCCTTCCTTTCTCCACCTACAAGTGATTAAATATAGATTAGCTGTGATTTGATCAAAATGCAACTTAGTATTGTAACCTCTAAC
Organism: Saccopteryx leptura; assembly: GCF_036850995.1. Classification (NCBI taxonomy): domain Eukaryota; kingdom Metazoa; phylum Chordata; class Mammalia; order Chiroptera; family Emballonuridae; genus Saccopteryx; species Saccopteryx leptura. The sequence goes on along the minus strand of NC_089503.1, from coordinate 204,127,694 downwards.
CAGTGGTGGGTCACTACCTAAGTCAGCTTCCAGGGCAACAATTTTCTGACTTAAAACTAGTTCGTTAGCTTTAAAAGGGATTAGCCTTGAGCTACAAGTAACTTAAGAGCTAGCCTCTCACAGTGGGTTTTCTAAAAAGGAAAAATAGATCATCTCACTCATAAAAACCTTTGGGAAAGAAGTCCCCAAGCATTCCCATTAATGGAAACCTCAGATTCCCTGTTGCTGTACTGAAAATGTAGCCGTCTTAAGTCCTTCAACTGCAGCTATTACTTTACAAAATGAAATGTTGAATTCCCTCTTGGCCCGGGTAAACAGAGGGCAACAGCCCCTCGTTGCCCGCTTCCCTGTTACTAGAAAGCCAAGGCCGCCTCGAAGCGGCCTCCTGGTGACGATGCATTCCTAACGGGTTTCGCAGGCACATTTAAATCGCCCGCTTTTTTGTTTGTTCGCTGCATTCTCAGGGCTCCGGACTGCGGCCGCCCCGCGCGCCCGGGAGGGGGAGCTGGAGGAAGCGATCCGGGCGGGGCCCTGGAGCCGGCAGGGGGAAGACGATGGGGAAGTTGATGGGGGATGGTGCAGGAGGGGGACGCGGGGGGGGGGGGGGGGGGGGTGGGGGGGGGCTGGGGGTCGGTGCGGGAGGGGGACGCGGGCGGGGGGGGGGGCTGGGGGCGACACGGGGGGAGGAGGCGCCGCCCTGCACTGGGAGCTCCCTGCGCCGCTCCGCCCGCCAGCCGAGGTGTACGCAGGGCCGGGTGCCGCCTCCTCCCGCCCTCTCTCGCCGCCCTCCCCCTGAGGCAACAGCAGCCACAGTGCGGGAGGAGGGGAGAGCAACTCCCGGCACCTTCGCCGGAATTAGCCCGGGTGCAGTGATGACACCTTCTCGCGGCGCAAGCTAGCGCGCTCCCTCCGCAGCGACAGCGACGTGCCGCCGCCGCCCTCTCCATTCGAAAGTGGCTGCCCCCCCCCCCCCCCCCCCCCCCCGCCGCCGCCGCCGCCTCCGCCCGCTGCACCAATCCGCTCGGCCCCAGTTGCAAATCAAATGCTCCCCCGCGTCCAGAAGCCACTTGCGCCGCTGGAAACGGCTGCGCCGGCCCCTTCTCCGCGTCCCTCCCGGGCGGCACCTCTGGGCTGGGGCCTGGCCGGGCCGGGCGCTGAGCAAGAACTGCCAGGAAGTGGGAGCCGCGGCGAGCAACCCCGAGCGGGCTCGGCTCCCGCGCCCACTCCCGCCCCCAGACAGTTCTGGAAACTGTGGATCACCTCTGTCACAGGAAGCCATCCGGCGTGGAAGGCGGCGCCGAACCAACAAACAAACGCCTGCGGCCGCCTGCCGGAATCGGCGCGGGGACAGCGACCGGCTCCAGGCCGTTCCCCGGGCGGGGACGAGGCAGTCGCCCCCGCACCATGGGCTTTGTGCGGGCTCCTGCGGCGCGGATGCGGAGGGCCGGGCGTCCCGGCCTCTGAAGCCCCCACCCTTGCCCCCGCAGCACTGCTGGGACCGTTAGGTGACGCTCGGACCACGGCCGAGACAGCAGCGCGTTGGCCGCTGCCCGCCCCCGTTCCCATTTCCACTCAGAGCCGCCTCTCCTCCAACGCCAGAGGCGGGCTCCAAAAGTTGGCCCCGGGGCCACCCAGCACCTGCCCACGTGCCGCGGAGGCTCGCTCCCGGGTCTCCCCGTCCCCTTCCACCCCCGCCACCCTCCACCGCCAGGTCACCTATTACCGGTGGGAGGGGAGAGACACTGCTATTTAAACGCCCTCGGAAGTTGAGGCACCCCCACTGGCGGGTGCCGTGCACCTGCCTCCCGCCGCCGCGCTCCGCCACTTTGAGCAGCAGCGGCGTCCTCGGCCCCGCCTCCTGCCCGCAGGCGGGCGGGGGGGGGGGGGGAGCGGGAAGGAGGTGGAAGGGATCGAATTTCTCCAGCAAATGGGACCGTTCCGACAGGATTCGGTTCCCCGGTCAACATTCCACATTCCATCCCTCTCCCGCATTTGCGAGCCAGCGCCAACAACCCGGAAAGCCTTCTGGCTGCCGAACAACAGCCCCCAACTCACACTCACAGGCACAGGACACGTGCACTGAAGGGCTTTGCAACTTGCAGTCCCGGGGTACACAGTGCACGTTCGTTCGTCTAAGGCAGCGAAGACTGAGCAACCCCACCCCCACGATTTGCAGATGGTGCCAAAGGTGGCAATTTGCAATCCGTTTTAAATTCACGGTTAATCGGTACTTTGCTCTACCAAGTCAACTCCTTCCCAATTTCACCGATGAAGGATTTTACACTTTATAGGCAGTCTTGCTGTAAGTAAAAGGTCTGATCATTGGAAACCCAATTTGGAAGAATCTATTAATTGCCAAGCTGTCCCTCTACCCCATGCTCACTGCCCTTGAATTGATACAATGAATATTTTGGACATGTGGTGACGCGATGACAAGACCCGGGGCTGCGGCCACCCTACACAATGTACCTATATGCACACACACTCATATTTAGACAAATAGAGTCGCCCCCCCCCCCTTCCTCCACAGTCACACACACTCTGGATTCATATATGTATGCGAACCTGAGTTCTGCCATTGCCATCTGTCTACCAAGTTGCTACTATGCTTTCCACTTTCCTGCAGCCTAATGCACTTTGGGCCAACTGAACGGCTTCTGCTCCTGAACTCGTTTAATTGACGCTTTACCTGAAAAAACACATGTTCTTCGCAAATCCAAAAGAAGAAAAAGCTCTAAGTCTTCATCCCCCACCCCAAATTGAAAAATAATCATAAAACTTACTGATCCAACATAAATCAATTCTCAGGCTCCAAAAATCATCCTCTCCTCCTCCTTCTCCTCCTCCTCCTCCTCCTCCTCCTCCTCCGGCCCCCGCCCCGGCAATGCCCAAGTTACTGGTGGGATAGTAAGGCTGCGCTCAGCGGCCGCCAGCCCTCCCTCCTCGCTACAGATCGAGAACCCAATCTTTTGGCGCCATATTAATGACGTACTATATTATTTCCACTAGGCAGCGACCTTCGGCATTAAATTACTCCCGAGAACTCCCGAGCAAAGCAACAAAACCATCAAATATGGCTGAGCCTCTCGACTCGTCCTGCAGCCGCCGCTGCTGCCGCCGCCACCGTGGGCTCAGGACGCGCACACGGACCCACGCGCGGAGCCCCCCTCCGCCCCCCGTGGCCCGCGTGCTTACCTGCTGCGGAGGGGTTCGGCCGAGGCGCTGGGCTCTGTGCAGCATGAGTTCGGGCCGCGGCGGGCGGGCCGGGAGCCGGGCGGGCCCCTGCGTTCGCCGGCGCGCACACACCCGGCGCTCGCGGGGAGGCACTCTCCGACGGACGCTTGGCTTGTTATGGAGGGAGGATTGTGTGAATCAAACTCATTTCTGGGTCACTGCTGCCACAGGGGGGAGCACTTTAATCCCTTGCCAAAACGAGAGGGTGGGGACAGGAGGGCGGAGGGAGTGCCCGAGGTGCGGGGGGCTTGGTCCCTTGTTAACTCTTCGTGGCCCTCTCCGCACACAGCCTGCTCAGCCATCATCCGTGGGGCGGGCCCTGCCCGCGCTGACACTCTTCCTTCACCCCTTTGTGAGTCTAGAAATTTCTTGAGGTGCCTCCCGGTAGGGAGGAGGGCTTTATCTCCTCCAAACTGTCCCAGTTCCAACTCTAGTCTGACATCACTGCACCTAGACACTGATTCTTTCAAGTTAAGATTAAAACTGTGTGTATAAAAATGTGACTATTAAGGCGTATAATTTGGGCGAAAGATTTTATTTTTAGACTGAATGACAAAATAAATAGCTCTTTTGTAGTAACAGGTTTCGGGAGCTGCGAATTAGCATGATATTTTTAAATACACAGAATCCAATTTCAGAGCAGGAACACTCCTTACCTAAATTAGTATCAAACTGATAACTGCAAATGAGCATTAATTCATTAGAAGGCAGTGCTTATTTATAAACTGACACCACTTTTCTGTTACACAGTATCACACAACTGGACTTCGCCTTCCAAATTTGAGAACTGAGCCTAATGTTGCAACTGGAGTGGCAGACTAATGCAAAATTAGTCATCAGAGATTCATTTGGGGGGTATTTATGTGTAAAAATGAGTGGTTACTGATTTTCTGCAGAATACAAACTTGCTTTTTCATAGGAAGGTTAACATATTTCTTTCATAGGCCCTACCTCCCTAAAAAATAAGGGTATATGTGACCTTCAGCTTCAAAAGAAACAAGACCACCATACAGATTAAAACTCCAGTTCAGTAAACAGGCACAGTGATCACTAATTACAAAGTTTAGTACCCAACCCAAAGGCACTGGGTGAATTCTTCTGAATATACCAGGTTTAACTCCACACACACATCAACCCAGCCACCCACATGAAGACCATAGAATCTGATAAACAAGGCAAAACAAAACTAGTTGAGCCCTTCCGTTATTTTCCAGAAAACAAAGTAAGCCAAAGGAATTCTTAGGTATAGACATAGACTGTTTCACTAAGGATGGGTACAAAGACTCAACACCAGCTGGCTTCACGTGCCCACTTAATCTTGTTCAAAGAGATCACGGATGTGAAGCACTGTGCTACCATTATTAGTAGTAGTATTGCATTGCAGTTATTATTTTCATTGGTTCACCTTACACATACTCTACTATAGAAGTAAAGTATGCAAGTTCATAGCCAGACAGACCCTGCATTGAACCTGGCTCCACCCATTATCAGTGTGTGTTCTGTGGGGTGAATTATAGAACTCTGAGCCCCAGTTTCTTCAGGAGTAATCAATTAAGGTTAATAGCCCCTACCTAAAGGGTTGTCAAGAGAAATGAGATGACCCCATAAGAGTGCCTAGCAGAGGCCCTGGCAGTAATCAATTCCTTCAGCCATTCCTACTCTAGCCCTTTCTTGGTCTTCTCTCAATGGTAAATTGCAACTTCTAAATTCCAGCTAGACTTATTTCACTCATTCTCCCTTTTAAAAAAGTTTATTTATTTATTTTAAAGATTTTATTCATTGATTTTAGAGACAGGAGACAGAGAGAATGGAGGCAGAAAGGAACAGGAAGCATCAACTTGCAGCTCTCGCATGTGCCTTGACTGGGCAAGCCCGGGGCTCGAACCAGCAACCTCAGCATTTCAGATCGCCACCCATCCAACTGCACCACCACAGGTCAGGCAAAAAAAATTTAAATCACACTTACCATTTGTCATTTTACTTTTTTTTTTCTGACTATCCCCACTCCCAAAACATCAGGCAACAAAATCAAAGTGATGAATAAATGGATGAGAAAAATAAAAAGGTAAAATGGCATACAAACGCCACACACAGATACACTGATCAGGACTGATGGTCCCAGGAATATCTTTTCCACTATTCTTCAGAATAGTGATGGCTGAGGCAGCGCCCTGTGCTATAACTAACCCTGGAGTAGAAGTCAGGAGACTCCCATCTACTCACACTGAACAGATCTATTTGGCCTTAGTTTCCCCACCAAGATGATAGACAAGATCAAATCTAACTCCTAAATTCTGATTGCTCTTACCTAACTTAGAAAGTGATCATTTGAAGAAATAGAGGATAGCTTGTATCGAGAAGAAACATGAAAAAAAAAATGTCATCAATGATTAGCTGTTGACTTTTTTAAAAAAAATAATAGGCAGAGAGAATGGAGGCAGAAGGACCACCAAGGAAACTTTCGTAGAACCCGATTTCTGAAATGGAAAAGGCATGGACGTGGTCTGCCTGTTGTCAGCACAGGTAAGACGGTGTATAATAAGAAGTACCAGGCTGACAATTAGGAAAATGAGTTCCTGGTTCCACTCTGTCCCCTAGGGTCACATCTTACCAAGTCATTGAGGATGACCATTTCCTGGTCTCTCAAATGGTTCTATTAATTCACACTTCATTATAAAAAAAAAAAAATAGCTACAAAGTAATCATTGTAGTTGAAATGGAAAGATTCTCATCTTTTTTAAAAAAATTTTGTTTGCCTGACCAGGTGGTGGTGCAATGGATAGAGTGTCAGACTGGGATGCAGAGGACACAGGTTCAAGACCCTGAGGTCGCCAGCTTGAGCGCGGGCTCATCTGGTTTGAGCAAAAGCTCACCAGCTTGAACCCAAGGTCGCTGGCTCCAGCAAGGGGTTACTCGGTCTGCTGAAGGCCCACGGTCAAGGCACGTATGAGAAAGCAATCAATGAACAACTAAGGCAGGGGTCTCAAACTCGCGGCCCACGGGCCACATGCGGCCCGCCGAACAATTTTGTGCGGCCCGCAGACTAATCCACGAAGTTCAAAATATTTTGGATAAAATTAAGTAAGCCTAGGGGCCTACTTGTATTTTTCATTTCTCTAGCATCCTAGCTAGATATTAGCTTAGTTAACAGCAGTTGTGACGCGAACTAGTTTCTGGTCGTTTTGTGACACTGAGTAAACTGTATGTATGATTGTGCTTGTTGTACTGATTTTTTTTTGTTTTCAACTGCAGTGAGAAAAGTGTTGCGTAACAGTTGCCTTTTGTAGACCTAGTGCGGCCCGCCGAACGGCTGTGATCTTGCTCTGCGGCCCACATGCTGAGTTGAGTTTGAGACCCCTGAACTAAGGTGTTGCAATGCACAATGAAAAACTAATGCTTGATGCTTCTCATCTCTATCTGTTCTTGTCTGTCTGTCCCTGTCTATCCCTCTCTCTGTCTCTGTAAAAAATAAATAAAATTAAAAAAAAAATTTTGTTTATTGATTTCACCAAGAGAGGAAGGGCAGGGGGGCATCAAGTTGTTCCTGTATGTGCCCTGATTGGGGATCGAACCTTCGGGAGGAAGCTCTAACCAACCAAGCTATCTGGCCAGGATGATTTTAGTCTTTTCTGATCTGGTCAGTATTCTTGGTGATAATTACAATTCTATATATTTTGCTTTACATTTTGCCGTAGTCATACATGGTTTAATTATTTTCTCCCATAATAATGGATTTTTATGGAATAAAAACTTGGATATTCATATCCAAGCTGATTGTGAAACCATCCATAACTACACTTGTAAATGTTTAGTCATTTCCTTTGTGTCTACTCTGCAGGTAAAGAATTGGATTTGACAAGAAATTCAGAATTGTTCATATTTGAAGTGAAGCAGACTCATATGCTAAAGTACTGTCTATCTCATTCCTTTAAAGAAATGAGCATGAAATTCCTACTGACAAATACCATTGCCAGTTGGTATACATGATGTTGCAGAGACAGGATTTTTTATTGCACAAGTGGTCTCCTGGATAAAATAGGCTGTGTTCTAAAACTTTATTAGTACTTCGGAACTTTCAATTTATGCTCCAAATAAACCTTGTTATAAAGAGAGCTTAGGTTGTCAAGTAATTAAAAACAATAATTTTAATAACTAAATGGTAGGAAAGAATAACTTGTTATTAACCTTTTTGAATGATGTAATTTGGGTGGGAGGGGAACTTTTTCAAGGAAGGCTAAATGGCCATGCTGTGAACAAGAGTAAAGTTGGGAACCATGTTGAACCCATGCCCGAGTCCCATGGAAAGAAACAAGAGTTCATAGGTTAGAGCTCCCTGTCTGACCAGTCCATGAGGTCACCAATCCGGAAAAGCCAGCTAGATGGTTACAACGTTCAATTGTATAGAATGATTGGAAGGCCAATAACTGAGACACTTTTTTTGTTGATATTCGTACCTACTAAATTATTTTTATTCTTGAGGTTCTTTTTCCTTTTTTTTTTTTTTTTGGCCTGCTTTTAATTTTGGTTGTTTTAATATTGTTGATTTTCATACTTTTAGCACAAGTTAAAATAGCAAAGACAAGTCTGATGGGGGGACCGGAGAAAAGATTATCTACTTCAACCAGATGGGAGTGTCTAAGACATCTGACATTTGAAGAGTTCAAAATAGGAAAAAATTTTCTCTAATCTTGAAAACATGAAAATGGAAAGGATTTTGAAAATCTAAAAAGATGAAGGCAATAAAACTCACATACTATAAATATTGCCATATATGTTCAGTCTTTTTTCTAGACATTTTTAATAAAGTTGCTATGATGTCACACATTCCATTTTATAGCCTTTTTTTCACTTACCTTTTTTTGTGTGTGTGTGACAGGGACGGACAGACAGGAAGGGAGAGAGATAAGAAGCATCAGTTCCTCATTGTGGCACCTTAGCTGTTCACTGACTGCTTTCTCATATGTGCCTTGACAGGAGGGGGGGCTACAGCAGACTGAGTGACCCCTTGCTCAAGCCAGTGACCTTGGGCTCAAGCTGGTGAGCCTTGCTCAAACCAGATGAGCCTGTGCTCAAGCTGGCGACTTCGGGGTTTCGAACCTGGGTCCTCTGTGTCCCAGTCCAACACTCCATCCACTGTGCCACCGCCTGGTCAGGCCACTTACCTCTTTCATTTTAGTACTGTACTTTTTCAAGTAAAGAAATAAAATTTTAATGTTTAGGTCTTTGCCTGCTTGCATATTATACTTTCAACTACAGGCCATTTCAAGCATGCACTCTTATCAACTATTGGAAAGTTCTGCCATCTTCATTATCAAAGTGTAGTCTCTTGCTTTACCACCTCTGAGACTTCCAAAGCTTATGCTTCTCGGTCGGCCTTTCCTTCCATCTGAACAGTCACTCCAATCTACCCGTCAGCCCTCTCCTCCTTCTGGAGATGGAGCAGTGGGAACTCAAAAACGTGACCTCCAGCAGCCGTACCTGAGAACTTGGTGGAGATGCATTACTTCCAGCCCCACCCTAGCCCACTTGAATCAAAGCGGGAACCAGCAATATGTATTTTAGCAAGTTCTCCAGATAATTCTGATCCACACTGAAATTTGAGAGCCACACAAATGCAGACCTTACTTCCATCCACCAACCTGAAGCACAGGGCCAGGCACCCGGCATGGCAGCTAGTCAGTGGCAAGTACACCTATTCTCTGCCCACAGGCCCGATCAAACAGCAACAAGTGATGACAATAAACCACAAGGTTTGGAAAAAGCAAGTCCATGGCCCCTAATCTTGGTGCGTGCAGTGGGGAAGGATCGTTGGAGAAGACGTCTCAGAATAAGTGACCCTACCCTGAACCCTGAAGGGTGACAGGTATTAGCCAGGTGAGGAAGGGGGTGGCGGACCAAGTGCTGTCGTTTTTGTCTTTATTTTCTTTTACCAAAACTCTGGCTTCTGTGTAGCAAACGGATGGGTGTGGATGAGACACAAGTAGGGAGGTTAGGTAGGAGGCTTCTGCAGCGACCAGGGGAGAGATAGAGATGTAAACTTCAGTCACTGACTAGGACAGAGACAGAGGGCACAACAGCCTGTGACAGAGGCACAGCTAACACGGGGAACCTCTGAGCTTCAGGACGAGGCTCTGACCAACTGAACTATCTGGCCAGGGCCAAAGGTTTTATATAATTTCAACATTTTTGTCTATAGATCTGCTTAGCCCCAGCCCGTCAGAGATCTCCAGCTCACTCAGTTCAACGATGGAGCTGGAAACTGGTGAGAGCTCCTTCCTTCCCCAGGCCTACCACTCACGGATGGGTCTGGGACACCTCCGGAGGGCTCCCACCCATGACATCGTATGGGGAGAGCAGCCACCTCAAGGACCAAGCCCAAATCCTGCTGGGCAGTAAGGGAATAAAATAATCAGTCTTTCTGATTCCCTCTTGCTCAAGCTTGCTCAGTTTCCAGATCACATCTGTTAGCAACTTCTGCTGAGCCCTGCACATAGAAATGCTAATCATTAAAGGAATCTAACCTGTAGCCTAGGAATGACTGCAACAGCCTTCCTGCTGGAAACTGCGTCCCCAAGGAGATAAGGAAGGTATGTACAAAAGTAATGATTGTTTATCCAAAGATTACAGGAACCTGTGACCAGAGCCACAGCAACCAGAGTCTGTTGACCAACAGCAAGGAAGTTTGACCGTCCCCCCTGGACTCTTGCTGTGGTCCAGATGTCTGTGGTCATCAGTCACCTCCTGACCTCAAAACCCTCCCATTTCCGCCTTGTCCTAATGTAAAGAACCCTGAATTCTGTACTTTCTCTGGACAGTTCTTTAGGAAGCTGGGCCACCATCTTCTCGGCTTGCTGCCTTTCTGAATACAGTCGCTTTCCTTGTCCCAATTCCTTGTCATTTGGCTTACTGGCTGTCAGGTAGTAATTAGGGCTTTTCACTGATTACACTTAATACCGAGGGCTCCAAGCCTGTGGCCACCCACAGAGTGGAGGCTCAGGCCCCAGGGCCCCATCAGGCAGTCCGGAGGACCGGGGGCCTCCGCAGGGTCTTTCTGGGCCCCGCCTCCCTCACTTCCTCGGGCGGCTACCCCTACCTCTCTTTATCCATCAGCAGGAAAGCTCCACTTTCCCATTCTCTTCCACAAAACACCTTAATGGCCCATTATAACCGGAGCCCAGATCATTAGCAAATGAAAAACTGACTCCCTAATCTCTGAGGCTGAAAGGCCTGGGTGCTCCGGGTTGGGGGGTGGGAGGAGAAGCAGGAAGGACGTGCCCCCTCATGGTTTAGTGGCCCTGCTAATGGAGCAAAGAGAAGGAGGGAAAGCAAACAGGCTCTGTGTGAGGACTGTCGGTCATTCTCTTTACCCCCCTGTCCTGAGGCACGTTTAGCTGTGGACAAGACGTGATGGGCTGGGTGCAGCGAGGAGGAAGAATTGGAATGAAGGCGGCCCTGGGTCTCTGGCTCAGAGAGTGGAGCGGCCACCGGCACCGACTGGACAGGCATGCGCAGAGCCCTGAGCCGCAGCGGCGCGGAGGACACCGAAGCCCTGTCCTCATGGAGCTTGTACTCATCTCCGAGGGAGGGCTATGAAGGAGCCCCGACACCGCTGAGTGCGGCTTGAGGAGACACCCATCTGAGGGTGCCCAGAGGCAGATGGGAAAGGCTGGGTTACAACAGAGAGAGAGAGAGAGAGAGTAACTGAGGCCATGGGAGGGGATGAGATCAATCAGAAGTGTCTTGTCTGTAGAAAAGGAAACGGCCTGGGCTGGAAAAGAAGGAGTCTATTTAAAGGATGGGCAGAGGAAGCCACCAAGGGTCACTACCTTCACTGAAGCCAGTCCAGATTTACTGCAGGCTTTTAGCCTCTTCATGCCCAAGTCAGGACTTCTGAGCACCGCTGGGGACAGTCACAGATTTATTGGGTCCACGGTGTCACCATCCTCCGCCTCCTCCGGGATGTCTGGAAATCACCATTTCCCCAGCCAGCTCACCCTCCCATTGTGCTCGGGCGCTGGCCCAGGCTCACCGGTGGACCCTAGTCTGCCCTCCTGCCGCCCACCTCAGCGCAGTCAGCGGAGATCCCGACTCCTACAGCACAGGGTGACAGAGGCCACTGCAGGGTGGCTGACCTTCCACCTCCAAACCTGCAAGCCCCCTCCCCACTTTTCTGTCACAATGGTTGAGAGACAGCACCCCACATGGGCTCAGAACCTCAAGCCCAGCGCATATTCCCGGGCCTCTCGCTCAGGTCAGCCCTGCTCTCAGTAGGATCTTCTGCAGCCACTGGGTCCTTCCAAGACTCACCGGAGTGCAAAGATGTGACCCACTGAAAGGAAACCCTCCCACAGCTCTCTCCTTCTGCCTTCCTCTTCGCGGTCACACTTGTTAAAAGAATGGTCTACACTCACTTTTTTAAATTTATAGTGGGGTGTAATGCCGGAGGCCAAGGCCAGGCAAGTCCACACTGGAGTCAGCCAGACGGTAGAGAAACTGCGGAGCTGGAAAGCCGTGGGCCATTTCCGTTTAATAGTCTCACAATGGCGGACTGGCACATGGGCAGGGGAACCGCCTCTCAGGCAAAGGAACAGTAAAGTGGCCCTCACAGTGGCGGGCAGACAATCTGCAATGCATCATCCTCAATCTCCCTGAGCACCAGCACCTGCAGTCTCATACAGGCCACACACACATGGCGCTGCCATGTGCTCACGTACCAAGCAGGCAAAGTGCTCACAGCTGGTGACCCTGCAAGCAAGCCTGACACAGCTGCCCCACATTCCACCTCTTTAAGGCTGCTTGCTTCACAATCTACATGACAAGAAAGAGAGACTACAGCAACAGCAAAAGTTACACAATAATTACAAAGGTGCTCTTCACAATGTCTCCCTGAGTGCTCTGCCCAGGGTGTCACCTGGAGGCCCACTTCTAACTCCCTACCCCATGGTAGGTGGGAGGGCCTGTTCAGTCCAGGGCTGTGTCCATGGAAACCGTAAAGTGTCCTTGGTGCCCCTCTGCACCTGGATAAGAACCAGTGCAGGAGAGCCTCCACAGGTGCTGTGTGCCCCCCCCATTAGGGTCTCTCACAATACTGTCCACGAGCGACGTGTCCATCCATCAAGGGAGCCAGTGCCGCCCTCTGGTCGCAGTCCAAGAGTCAGTCCATGATAGATAGCTCAGCTGTCTTGCAAATCATCAAAATAAAGGTCCATTACAGGCAGCTAGCCATACAGCTCTTTGTTAACGGACCTCAGCACCTTTCCACAGTGTGCTGTTCATTGTCACAAACCCGAACCCCTCAACAGGCTCACAGGGCCTGGCGGGGTCAGACACATTCAAGGCCTGTGTTGCCTTAACAGTTCTCTTAGCTGCTGCTGCTGTTGAAAACAACAACAATAACAACAACAACAAAACCACCTATTACCTCTAATTCCAGCACCTGCTGCACATTAGTAGGGGACTAGTGGATTGCCAATTTCACATGGGGCCTCTGTCCCCCGCCTATTCCTGTCAGATGGTCCCTCACCCTTCCCCCTATTCAAACTGGGACAACGGGTCTTCGGGATTCTGCAACCTGAACGCCAGCCATTTTCCTGGCTGATGCCAGGGCCACCCACTTACCCCACTTTTTCAGTGGCTGGAACCTCTGTTCTAACTCAAGCTGCCACCAAAGTTCCAACAAGACTCTATTAGACTTGCCACCTAATTTCTCTCTATCTGCCCCAGCTGCAATCAAATCTCCCCACATCTGTGTTCGGGTAACTTCCACAGGCCCGTTTCTCTTGTTAGTTGGGGGGGGGGGGTGCACAGGCAGCAGCCCTCACAGCCCTCTGGTCCATCTCTGTTCTGGAGACCAAGATGCCATCCACCCCATGTCCGGCAGCCACACCAAACAGGCTGCCTGGGGCTCAGTGGGTTTCTGCCTGAATTTCCCCTCCAGCTCCATCAGCTCTGCCCGGTGTAGGACCGGACCATGGAGTGCTCCACTATCTGGGGAGGAGGCTGTGGCTGCACCTGAGGGACTCTTGGCTGCTGGGTCTTGACCTTCTTGGCAATCACCAGCTGGGCTCCGAGTCTGCCGGTGGCAGTTGCAGCCCGAGCCTCTCCCTAACAAGAGTCGGAAACGCCTGCTCCCGCCAACTCAGAGCCACTCCGCTGGCACAGCTCTGTCTTTGGCTCCTGCGGCTGCCGGCTCTCAGCCTGAAGGTGAACCTGCAGTTCTTCTCCAACAACTGCCGCTGCCAATGTTCAACCTCCTGGGCAAACTGCAACTCACGAAGCCGTTTGGCCTCCTTCTCCAGCGCTTGCTCCAGTTCAAGCCGTTGCTGCCACTGGGTCTGCAACTCACCTTGGAGCTCTCGACCTCGGGCCACCTCTTGCACAGAGCTCTCAGTTTCCTCTCACAGGGCTGTAAAAAACAGCCAGCCCACGGTCCTCAAAAGGACAGCCATAACAATAAGCACTCCTCTACCCCACCCCTCAAGGGTGTCAGCGGCTCCATACCCATCTGCTCCCACCCTGCCCGCTACCCTAGATGTGAGGCCAGTGGCTGAGGCCAAGCAGGTCCACACTGGATTTGGGCAGATGGTAGAGACACTGAAGAACCAGAAAGCAGTGGGCCGTTCCGTTTAATAAAGTCTCCCAATGGCGGACAAACACACAGGCAGGGAAATTGCTTCTCAGGCAAATAAACAGCAAAAGTGGCAGCTTACAAGGGTGGGCAGACAATCTGCCATCCGCAATCCGCCATCTCTCTCGAGCGCCAGCACCCATAGCCTTATATAGGCCACACACATGGTGCTGCCACACACTTACATACCAACCAGGCAAAGTGCTTGCAGCTGGTAACCCCGCGAGCAAGCCTGACACAGCTGCCCCACAGGGGGGAACGTTGCTTAATAAAATTATATAGGTTTCAGATGTACAGTTCTTCTTTTTAATTTATTTTATTTTATTTATTGATTTTTTTAAGAGAGAGAGGAGAGGAGAGAGAGAGAAAGAGAGAGAGAGAGGAAAACATTCACTTGTTGTTCCACTTAGTTGCGCACTCATTGGTTGCTGCCTCCATGTGCCCTGACTGGGGATTAAACCTGCAACCTTGGCATTTCAGGATGACACTCTAACGGACTGACCTAACCGGCCAGGGCCAGCTGTACAATTCTATCACACATCATCTGTGTATTGTACTGTGTGTTCCCCACCCTGAGTCCAGCCTCCTTCCATCACCATCTATCCCTCCTTTACCCTCTTCAACCTCCCCCACCCTGTTCCCCTCTGGTAATCACCACACTGTTGTCTGTGTCTATGAGGTTTGTTTTTTGTTTTGTTTTGGCTGATCCTGTCATCTTTTAACCAAGCTTCCCAACCCACTCCCCTCTGATGGCCATCTTGAGCCCAGTGAAATCAGACTAATGCTCCCAGTCACCCCAAAGAAACTGCTTGGCCAAGACTGCCCCTGACATTCTGAGGGCTAAATTCAGTGGCCTCTGTCACCTGTGTTGTCCTCTACCTCTCACTGGTGCGTGACACAGCTGTCCACCCCTGTCCTGTTTTCACAGCACCAACAATCTCCGCTTTCTCTCCTACCTGTCTGGCCTTTTCCTACTCTTGAATGTTTTCTTTTTCTGTTTTGCTAAAGCCAGGCCTCAGACAACTTGTTTTCAAGTACCTGAAAAGCAGCTTTGAAAAAAAAATCAATGGAAGAAGTAATTTTGGTTGAGATATAAGACCAAAAATAAAAAATAAAAAAATAGTTCACTAACCATGTTTAGAACGGAATTTGAAAAACGAACATCTGGTTAAAGATTATTAGGCTAGTCAATCAGCTGGATGGGTAACCCTAGCTTCCCAGAAGGAGTTCTCCATCTTATTAAAGTCTGTCAGAAAACTGTTCACGCACTTTATCAGGAATGCTAATTGCTTCCCAGAAGGAGTTGTAAATTATATCACACCAAAAAATTCTGTCCCAGACCAGTGTTGAGTCAACTTCCTTGTTCACTTTCAGTCTCTTAAGTGTTGATTTTCCTTAGGGTTCTGTCCTCGTTCTCTTCTTGTCAACATCTACAGGTATGTCTCGGTGATCCGTGATCTCATCTCCTCTCATTCCTGCCCTCCCCGCAACGCACGTCTGTCTGTACAGCCAGTGTCACACCTGACTTTCAGAATGGCCTCTACCCAACAGCTCTGTCCACACCCGCTGGACCTCCCGCAGGCAGCTCAAACTCAGTGTGTCCCAAACAGAACTCCACTGCCCTCCCACGTTACACCTCCTCATCGGTCCCACATCTCCATCAGCAGTACCACCAGACACAACTGCCAACCCAGGAGCCAAAACAGTGTCCTTGACACCTGCCTTCCCATCACCAATCCAACCCCATCAGTCACCTCGTCACTTCTTCATCAGGTCTCATCTATCCACCCGTACGGCCATTATCATCATCACAGTGTCACAGTGACCCAGGCTACTGCCTAACTGGTCTCCTGGGCCGCCGGTCCTGTCTCCCTCTGACTCAGTCCCTGCTCAGTCATCAGTGTGATCTCTTTAGAGCAGAACTATGATCAGACCATTCACATGTAAAACCCTTAATTGACATTTTCTCTCCTGTTTCCTCTTATGGATAGAATGTGTCATCAACATAACCCATGAGGATCTTCACATTCTGATCCCTAATTACTTTTTCTGGATCTCCTTCTGATCCCCTCCCCGCCCCCTCCCCAACCCCTGCCACACGGCTCTCCATATTTCTTCAGCACTGTATCCCTTCAGAACCTTTGAAAATGCTTGTCCTTAAGCTTGGATCCTTCTCCCCTATCTACTCCCCTTCATGAGCCTCTAACTCACATAAGCTCTACCAAAGAGCCTCATCCCACCTCTCGAACCCCGACCTTTCTCCAAGCTTCCTCAACACTCAGTACTATCACTACGTTATCACTTCTCTTTCTGTTCCATGAGTTAGTTCTTCTTATATCCCTCCCTTGAATTTGTGGTTGAAGAAATACGTCAGTTGTGTTCCCTGCTGTGTTACTAGTACTGGGCCCAACAATTGGTAGGCAGTTAATAAATGTTTTGAATGTGATGGATGATTGATCATTATATTCATGTAATTAAACAGTCTCCAAAGCACTTTAAAAAAAGACAAACATAACTTTTTTATTTCCTATGCTAAAAATAATGTTATATTTTAGAGAAGCCAAAATCAAAATTAAAGTCACCAAAAATACTATTACTCAAAGATAATCACCCCTAGAGTTTTGATATACAGTTTTTCTGGCTTTTATCTGCTCGTGGGTGTCTCATTATATACATACTTTCTAAAAAAAATGGGATCATGAGCTAATTCTATTTCTTGACAACTTTTAAATTTAACTTTTCTAAATCCTTACCCTTCGGTGTGAAAGGCTGTGAAAAATAGTCCCGTAGATGAAATTTTGTTCACGTAACTGACCATTTTATGAACAGAATCTGAAAAAGGTCAATCACTGGGCCAAACGGTTTAAGGCTCCAGATTCGTTTTGCTTTCTACAAAATGTGCTGTAATTGAGATCACCGCTATTATCCGTGTCCTGGGGAACTGCAGAGTCTTCACCACCTGCCCACCAAAATCCATCAAGGGCTAGGACACACCGTCAAGGAGATCTGCAGCTGGGGAGGCACAACTCTGTCCCCAAGACACTGAAGGCAACCTGAACATATATATGAATACCATGGTGTTTGAAGGCAGGAAATACTATGGAAGTAGGCTGAAAAGGTTTCAGACAAGACATAAAATAATGAGGACCAGGAGAGGGTAGAGAGAAAGGAAGGGACCCAAGGGAAGGAGGCCCTTGAGGTGAGGAAGGTGCCCAGAGCACCTCTGCGAGGTGGGGACCAAGAGTGTTTTCTGTGTATGTGCCAGGCACTGAGCTAAGCATTCGACACGTCCTAGTTTGTTTACGTCTCACAATGGTCCTGAGAAATCCATATTGTTATTCTTTTCATCCAGACATGAATGATCAGAGGGATTAAATAACTTGCTAAAGCTCACAAAGCTTTTGAGAGGTGGCATCAGGATTTGAACCAAAAGAGTTACTGTAACACTCATGTTGTCAAGGGCATAACTGACCCATGAAAAAGTCAGAATCATGTACCTCATTGGGATTCGTGTCCATGACTTGGTGTCAGTGACTTGAGTCACAGCTGGCTTTCAGTAGATGCTTGGGAAAGAAAATGAAAGCAGAAGAAACTCGACATGTTAAGGTTTATTTCAAATAGACAAGCTATAAATAATTAAAAATATGTGGCTATGACTGCAATACAAAATGTAAAACTATAAAACTTTTAGAAGAAAACTCTTCATGATTTTTTCAAAGACACCAACAAGCACAATCCATAACAGGAATAATTAATATATTGGATCTCTCAAAATTTAAAAATTTTCTCTCCAAAGACTCTGTTAAAAGGATAAAAAAATAAAGCTATAGACTGGGAGAAAATGTTTGTAAACCACATATCCAACAAATAACTGGTATCTAGAATACATGAAGAACATGCAAAGCTCAACAATTTAAAAAATTATAACAATTCAATTAGAAACTGGGCAAAGAACATGAACACATTTCCCTAAGAGGCTATACAGATGGCAAATCAGCACATGAAAAAATGTTCAACATCATTAGCCATCAGGAAAATAATGCAGATTTAAACCATAATGAGATATCACTATACTACTATCAAAATGGCTAAAATAAAAAGTAGGGGCAACATCAAATGTTGGCAAGGATGTGGAGGAACTGGATCACTCATACATTGCTGGTGGGAATGTAAAATGGTCCAGCCACTCTTGAAAATGGTTTGGCAGTTTCTTATAAAACTAAACAGGCAACTAGCACAAGACCCAGCAATTGCACTCTCAGGCATTTATCCTAGAGAAATGAAAACTTATGTTCACATAAAAGCCTGTACACAAATGTTCATAGCGGCTTTCCTCATAATAGCCAAAAACTAGAAGCAACCCAGATGTCCTTCAACGAGTGAATAGTAAACAAACTGTAGTACATCCATACCATGGAATATTACTCAGCAATTAAAAACCAAAAGGAAAGAAAGAAAGGAAGAGAAAATTATTAATACATACACAAATCTCCAGGAATTTATATTGGAGATTTTAAAAAGCCAATACCAAAAGGTTATATTTATCATTCCATTCTCTGACATCCTTGAAATGACAAAATTATAGAAATGGAGGCTAGATTAGTGGTGATCAAGAAATAATGTGGAGGGTTAGAGAAGGAGAAAAGTATATGTGACTATGAAAGGGCAACATGAGGAATCCTTGTGGCAGGGAAATGTTATGTATCTCGATTATACTGATGTTGATAATATCTATTCATTCATTAATTTTATTTATTTATTGAGCTGAGTGAAAGAGAAGCATCTATTTGTTGTTCCACTTATTCATGCATTCATTGGTTGACTCTTGACTGCATCCCAACCGGGCATCAAACCCACAGCCTTGGCATATAGAGATGACACTCCAACCAGCTGTGCTACCCAGCTAGGGCTATTCGTGATATTTACGTTGTGCATAAATGCATTTTACTGCACAAAATTTTGCAAAATGTGACTATTGGGGGAAACTGGGTAAAGGGTTCACAACAGCTGACACTATTATTTCTTATACCTGCATGTGAATCTACAATTGCCTCAAAATGAAAATTTTAGTTTAAAATATATAGCCAAGTAGAAGAGAAAAAAATTTTTAAACACTAACATATTCCTGGAAAATAATCTTTAAAAAGATAAAGGAATTTCCCTATGTCATTCAACGGAGCCACACGAATCAAAAATTCACGGTCCTAAGGTTATGCTGAGGCCCACGTTCCTAAGACCTGCTCTGTTTCAGGAAGGCATGTCTCTCCAGTGCTAGTAGAAACAGGAGGCTGATTAGGGCTGCAGAGGGCGGAAGAGTAGGGGCGTTGTAAAAGCAAACAAACAGAAAGATAAGAGTGTAAGAGTGGCTCTTCCTAGAGCCCTTTCTAGATATTCTACATCATCTGGTTTTCTGTTTTCTACCCAAAAAGCCCAAAGGAATAAACGACTGTGCCCTATCTACAGTAAATACTCACCAGGCCTCTGAGGGCAGGGAAAGAATCTAATTCTTGCTTCACATCAGCCAAATCTTACCTAATCTCTTGGATATACTTCTCCACTCCAGTCCCAAGTTTTCATCCTGAGTGCCCTCCCCAGCCTCCCAGAATCCTATTCCCCTACCCGCCCCACCACCCAGAACAGAGCATCCACGTGGACATCTGATATATCACCACCTGACTTCTAATAGTGGGTCGAGCCCGCTAGGACACTCTGTAACATTCATTTTAGTTTTAAAAACACAAGAAGGACATTGTTGGCAAAAATCCAGGCATAATGAATTCTATGTTCTAGAAACAGAGAAACTGAACTATTTCAATTTGAAAGAGCTGGCAAGAAACCAAGAGAGCAAACTCCTCTGGGAGGGGGGGAAGGAAAACCAAGCTGGTTAGTTAACTTGTAGGTCTGTAAGGTGGGCAGATTCCTTGAAAAAGCAAACGAAGCAATTTCAGACCTGAGAGACTTAATTGGTATCCAAGGCCAAGAAAATGAATAGTGTTATATAAAACCTTGCTCCAGTGAGAATTCTGCAATCAAAGCATTCTACCCTAATGGCTAAGGTTTCAGGGAGAAGAATCTAGAAAAGGATGTTTTCTTATCCACTCATATAACATATACCATTCATGGTATCAAGGTATAAATCGCATCCTTTTTTTTTTTTCACCAGGATAGGAAAAGATTGATGCTTTTCAGAATTTTTATGTCTAATAAACAATCACACTGCTTTTGTAGGGGATAGACAATGCTCGGATATACACACTTTTGTATTTCTTCTTCCTTCAATTAAATGAGAATTTTCACTTATGCATAAGGGGTAAAATTGGAGAACCAAGAATGGGTCAATAGCAATTCTAGGTCACTTTGGCAAGGAAGGATATGCATAAATAGAATTCTAAGACAATCAAAAACCTATTTGTTACAACCCTTTCCTTTTCTCATACCTTCCTATCCCCCAACATATTATCAGAAAAGTGAAAAACGGCACTCAGGAAGAAAAACAACAGAGCGTAGAGCCTGGGAAACTATACTTACGTCATCTTCTTTCAAATTACAGGCAGCTTTGTAAGCATTACTAAATGGATAAAAATTTATGTACAAAAAAATGTTCACTTCTGGGTTATTAATTTTATTATATCAAACAGTAGAAACAATCTAAATGTCAAAAATAGGAAATGTTATGAAAAACAATGTCAATGTCCAAAAAAATAGCAAACTGTTTAAGAAATTTATGGCGTGTTGATACGATGTGCGGTAGTCATTAAAAGAAGTCACACTTTCAATGAGCAAAAGTATCTCCCAACAGTGGGCGTAAGGGGGAAAGGGGCCTTCTCAGAAAGCCTATGGAAAAGTGAACTGTTCGAGCCTTTTAGAAAAGTTATCTGGCAATAGCTACTAAAATTAAAAATGTACTCTCGAGACAAAGATCCTGAGGTAGGTGAACAGTATTTTTTAAAATAGGAAAAAACAAAAGAAAACAGGTAAAGACTATGGCATGGAATCCTCTTACAGACACAATAATTTCCATGGAAGTAATCCAAACAGTTAACTTCCAACTCCCTGATCACTCCTAATGTCCCTGGGGGCCACCCCCGTGGGGTCCTCGAGCTTTCCTGCGCTTCATACACCACCCCCCTGGCTGATGCCAGCTCTCACTTGGCAACAGCGCAGTGATGTCTGTGGACCACCTGTACTGTCCAGTCTGTCCAGACTCGTCCTTCTCTTCCCTCTCCTCCTCCCACCCAATCCTACACGTGGTTGCCAAGTCTGGCTAACTCCGAATCTGCATGGCTCTGACTTGTCCGCGTCTCGTATTCCTCCTACACCCTTTCTGCTGACTGAAGGCCGCATTCCCTTCCACCTGAACCATCACGTGGTATAACTGGTTCTCCTTCCTCCCAGCCCTGGCTGCTCCAATTTACTTTATGTGCTGTGACCGAAGCACTCGCCCATGAACTTCTGACCATGATGCTCTCCTGCGAAGAGTGCCTAATGCCGCCTCTGTGGGGGGAGAGCAAACTTCAGCATCCTCCGCGCAACACCCCCCGCCCCTTCAAACACCGGGCTGTGAAAGGGAACTGACCTGGAGGCCTAGGGATTCTGTGCATTGAATTCGCGTACTAAGTTGAATACTGTTCCCACCGTTGTAGTGTCTACCTAAAACCAAAGAATGTGACCTTATTTGGAAACAGTATCTTTGCAGATGAAATGAATTAAGATGAGGTTTTGCTGGATTAGGAAGATTAGGGTGGGCCCTCGGGGCCCTCTCGGATATCTGGTGTCCTTATAAAACACCATGTAGGCCCAACCTGTGGTGGCGCAGTGGATGGGGCGTCGACCTGGAATGCTGAGTTCGCAGGTTCGGAACCCTGGGCTTGCCCAGTCAAGGCACATATGGGAGTTGATGCTTCCTGCCCCCCCCCCCATTTTCTCTCTCTCTCTCTCTCTCTCTCTACTCTCTAAAATGAATAAATAACCTGGACATGTTTTCTTTGAATATATGTACCCTGATATTATTGATGTCACCCCATTAAAATTAATAAAAATTTATGTATAAAAAGAAAAAATAAATAAAATGAATAAATAAGTCTTAAAAAAATCTATTTTAAAAAGAAATTAAAAAAGAATGCCATGTAAAGACAGAGAGAGACATTCAGAAAGGAGGTGGCCATGGTGGAGATGGGAATTCAAATGATGCACTTACAGTCCAGCATGTGCCACCAGCAGCAAGGAAGAGTGCTTCCGTGGACCTATGAGGGAGTGTGGCACTGGGGAGACCGTGATGCCGGACTTCTACCTTCCAGGACTGCAGAGAATAAGCCAGTTTTCAGCCACTGAGTGGTGTTAATTTATTACAGTGGCCCTAGGAATCTGACACAATGGGTTAGAAGACTTTTGGTGGTGAAAACAAAAAACAAACAAAACCACTCAAACAACTCCATTTAGCTTAAGGAAAAATAAATTGATCACAAAGATACCACTTCTGTATTTCAGGAAATCCAAGAACAGAAGTGCAGCCGAGCCTCAGGGTTGTCTAAAGCCAGAAACACACCAGGTCACCAGGGGTCTCACCCGGACGTCCCACTCACGCTCAGACATTCTCTCTCTCTTCCTCTTTTCTCTCTCACATTCTGCCTACATCAACAGCCACAAAGTTTACTTATCTTCTGACATCCAAAGAGAATTGATGGCTTTTTTTTTCCAGTTTCAAAATTTGCAAGAAAAAACTAGTTGCCCTGTTGGGTCAGAATTCTACCAACATTCACCAAGGGATATTATACGATCAGAAGATGATGCCTACAGAAACCCATGATCTTAGGGTACCAAGAAGATGATTATTTTTTTTTACCAGAAACCATATGGACGAAGCAGAAGTAGGAGGGGGAAAAGAAAATGTTAGGGCTCTTGAGATATCAGTGACCCCCGCCTCCTGTTTCCTGGAACCCCCTTTTCTCTTCTTGTCTATCTCTGCTTGTTGAAATTGCAGCTGTCTTTCAAAGTCCAGCTAAAATGTCACCTTTCCCACAGGGCTCAGTCTCTGCCACGAGACCATGGATCCTCAAAAGCAGAAACCATTTTATCATCCCTCTTCCCCTCGGCCGGCCTCGGGAATTTGCGGCTGCCCCCTGAAAGCCCTCCTGGATCTGCCTGTTTGGAATCCGCCTGCCCGTGGCCAGACGTCTGAGGTCCTCCGCGGGCACTTCCCGGGTCACATGTGCTGTCTTCTGGTGTCAACGGAAGATACTCAGAAACACGTTGTCTCCCTGTCCGAGATGTTGCTTTCCTGTCGATAGGGTACTTTGCATGTAACAGGCAGTCACTGTTAAATATAATTTCCTATCCTTACCCTCTCAAAAATCCCACCAGCAAGATGTAACATTGCAGGGTTGGGGGCAGCAGCTGAGCCACTCAACACCCTGCAGCAAAGAGCAACCCTTCACTCTGGCACGTGGTGACTTCTGAGGCTACCTTCCTGTCCCTTGATGCTCCCCCCCCCCCCCCAGGCACAGAGCATGAACTGGGAGTTAAACACACAAAAAGACAGTGACTTGGAAATTCTAGAGAACTCCTTCCCATAGCTCAGGGAGGCAGGGGCAGGGGGTTCAAGCGTAAGATCAGTTATGATAAATTTAGAACTTCACTATTACCACCAAAAACTCAGTGTGAGACTGTGCTACGCCCTAGGACAATGTCTGGCTGTGTGTTTCTTTTGTGTCAATCAGTCGCATGCCTACAACGTGGCGCACCTGCAGGCTTTCTGTCCAGGGCCCTCTGCAGTGTTTCACTGTACCGTTTGCTTAATATGGCCACAATTAGTCCAGGTCAGTTGTTCGCCCGTTGCACAATCAAAGAGCAAGTTAATAAAGAAAGGCCATTGTACCGTGTGCTCAGCCTCCTTGCACAGAGCAAGAGTCATGCTGTGAGTTGGTATTAAGGCCAGAGCAGCACTCATTACATGCACATGGAGCACAGTGAGGACAGGGGCATGGGGTGGAGGACAGACAACCCAGGCACAGACATGGCTCCCTGCTTCCCTTCCCCCACCCTCTGGCCCTGGCAGGGAGGAGCTCTGCTAGCTGAACCAGCCTAGCCAGCGGGCCTGAGCAAGGGTCAGGCACCGCCTGGCACACCAGCCAAAACCTCTCTTCCCCCAGCCCACCTGCCATGCAAGTGAACCTGTTTCCTCAAGGGTGACTTGCATGACCAGAAAAATTGTTCAGAAATCACTTTGATTTTGATATTAATATTGGACTTTACAAAATAAAAATCCAAGGAGATTTTTTTTCTTTAAGCTTATAAATATTCAACTTGTCATTTTATAGACATATAGCTAAATTTTTAACAACCACTTCTGAGAGGGCTTTTGATGAATTGTTTGGTCACATTTACAAATTTACTTAATGAACCTACATTAAATATTTTAACTGCATTTGTAAAGTTAGTATATTTAATTCTTTAAAAGTACTTCAGTTGTCTGGCAAAAAAAAAAGAAAAAAGAGACTCCAAGTACTTAAGTAATCCATATATATTCAATAAATTAATCTTATTAATATGTTCATCTTAAATTCTTTTACATGTCCAATATTACATTTACATTTTGCAAGATTTCCACTTAAAATCACAAAAGTAAATCAATTACTTAGATTGTACATTTTACTTTTTTTTTTTTTTTTTTTACAGGGACAGAGAGAGTCAGAGAGAGGGATAGATAGGGACAGACAGGAACAGAGAGAGATGAGAAGCATCAACCATCAGTTTTTCATTGCGACACCTTAGTTGTTCATTGATTGCTTTCTCATATGTGCCTTTATTGCGGGCCTTTAGCAGACCGAGTAACCCCTTGCTCGAGCCAGCGATCCTGGGTCCAAGCTTGTGAGCTTTGCTCAAACCAGATAAACCCACGCTCAAGCTGGCGACCTCAAGGTCTCGAACCTGGGTCCTTCGCATCCCAGTCCAATGCTCTATCCACTGTGCCACCACCTGGTCAGGCTACTTAGATTGTACATTTTAAATAGCACTATACATATACTATCTTATTCTAACAGGTTATATTCTCTTAAACATTAAAAACACTTAAAATACTAAATATGTAGAATCCTTTGTACAAAAATACCAATACAATTGGTTTAATTTTCTTTGATATTTTTCTACATTACTGTAAACCTTCCCAGTGTTTAAAAAATGCTTATCAGTCCTTGCCGGATAGCTCAGCTGGTTAGAGTCATCCCAATACGCAGAGGTTGCTGGTTTGATCCCTAGTCAGGGCACATACTGAAACAAATGGATGTTTCTGTCTCTCTCTCTCCCTTCCTCTGTCTCTAAAATCAATAAATTAAAAAGAAAAGAAAAATAAACCTGTCACTCAACCTTTAAAAGAAATGCTTATCACTTTAAAAAGTGCTTATATCTCAAATTCTTTTGATCATACTTCCAAAACTGGTTAAATTTCACATGAGGTCTGGAGGCATAAATATCCAGGGGAACTTTGCTCATAACGCCACTCCCAGGATGAGTCTGTTTATACTCATTACATCGTGAACTCCAAAACTTAAAAGGGAGTCATCCTCAACCTCCAAAAAGAGCCCCAATTATTCTCACCTCATGTTAGTCACTCCCCTGGGTAGGTACTTCCATTCTGAACACAGCTGACCTGTGTCACCAGTAGGATTTTGTGGAAATGATGGAGCGTGACTTCTGAAGCCAGGTCATAGGACATGGCTGCTATCTTGCTTGTCTTGGCTTGTTTCCTTTGGGGGAAGCCAGCTAGCCATGCAGCCCTGGGGCGAGGTCTGTGCGGTAAGGGCCTGAGTTCTCTGACCAACAGGCAGCAGTAACTCACCCTCCTGGGAAACAGATTCTCTAGCTGCCCTGAAGCCTTCAAATAACTGCAGCCCTGGCCAACAGTTTGACCTTTTGAGAGATCCCAACTCAAAGCAAAACAGCTCTTTCTTGCTCAAAAACAAAGAAACAAAAACACTAACCTGCTCCTAAATTCCTGATCCACATTTATTGTCATGTTAAGCTTCTAAATTTGGGGGTGATTTGTTGTGTACTAATCAGGAATGGTCTTATTAGCTCACATCCCTGAATCGGATGTATTAGTATCAATTTTTCAAGCCTCCCACCTCCTAGCAGTCTCCACTCAGGTGACTGCACCTACTATACTTGGATTGTGAACTATCTATGGCTCCATCTCATCCTGAATGTTTTCCTATTTATTCTATCTGTTTGCTCTACAATTTCACAGAAACTTTAAGTTCTATCTCAATCTGGGTGTCCTCAACCTATTCCTGACTTTACTCTCACAACTTCAAGAGGGTACATCTGACCGCCACCTGGTCTTACAGAACTGAGAGCTCACCTTCCGACAATAACAGGTGGGAGCATCTTTTCCAAAAGCGCAGAGTGAAAGCGTCCACGATGTCTAATAAACGCTTAGAACTCCCAGCGGCCCACAGGCCGCCTCCTCCTCCCTGTCTTCCGCAGGGTCTCAAGTGCCATCACCACCCGTCCCCATGCTGGGGCCAAACCTAAGAGTCATTCTTGATTTTTCTGTCATTCACACTCAACCCATGAGGCAGTGTGTTTAAATTCTACTTTCGGAGCATGTCCTGAATGTATTAGCTGCTGTTCTTCTCCGTCCCCATCAGCCCAGATGAAGCCATCACCTTCCACCAGGACACTGCGGATCACCTCCTGACCGTAATCCCTGTCATGTCTCTCTATCAGCATCTACATGCTGGTCTCTGTGTGACATATTTTATTTCTCCTGGGTCTACCCTTAGAAGTGAGCTTGCCGAGTCACATGGTAAGTGCCTGTTTAGTTTTATAAGAAACCACCAGGCTGACTTCCGTTGTCAGTTCCCACCAGTAATACCGGAGAGTTCTAGGCGTTCCACATCCTCTTTGGCACTTGGTAGCTTTTAAAGCCACTCTAACAGGTATATAATAGTCCTCTTGTTTTTTCCATTGAGGCAAATTCACATACAATAAAATATACAGGTCCTAGGTGTACAATTCAATGAGTTTTGGTAAACGTGTACGTCTTTGTAATCAAGATGTAGAACATTTATGTCACCCTAATAAATTCCCTAGGACCACCCCTTCCAGTAGGTCCCTACCCCTACAGGCAGCCACTTCTGGTTGCGATCACCATAGACAAGTCTTACTTCTTCTGAAACCTCCAAAAAACTAGCCTAGTATATATACTGCTTTGCCTCCGACTGGTTTCGCTCAACATAATGGTTTTGAGACTCAGCCATGTTATTGCACGTATCACTAGTTTTTTATTTTTATTGCTGAGTAGTATTTTACGGTACAAACATATCACTATGTGTTGATCCATTCGCCTGTTGATAGATGTTTGGGTTGTTTCCAGCAATTCCATTCCTAGGTATTTACCCAGGAGAAATGAAAGTGTACGTCCATAAAAAGACAGTAACAGCCTGCTTCCTGTCTTGATCCAACACAATCTGTTTTCCCGTAAAGCAACTGGAGGGATCTTCTATATAAATTACTCAAATCCTGCCACCACTCTGCTTCATGCCTTTCAGTGACTTCCCATCCCACTAAGGAGAAAATGTATGCTCCCCACCTAGGCTGGTGAAACCCAGGCATCACCGATTTTCAGTCCTGGCTGGACATGGGAACCCTCTGGGAACCTGGGTGCCTGGCCTCGCCCTCAGAACAGGGGAGTCACAACCATGGGACGAGGGTACCAGACAGTTTTTAAAGCTCCCCGGAGATGCTAGCAGGTCCCAGGTGGGCCAGCCCCTGCTGGCATAACCTGGCCCCTGTCTCTACCACTTGATCTCGTCCCACTGTCCCCCTTGGGTGCTGTCATCTGGTCACACGGGCCTCCTTTCAGCTCTGTGAACGCAGCAATCTCATCCCTATCTCAGAGGGCTTTGCACTAGTGTTCCTTCTGCCTGGAATGTTCTTTATTTTTATTTTATTTATTTATTTTTAATAGCTAACATTTTTTTTTGTTTTTGTTTTTGTTTTGTATTTTTCCGAAGCTGGAAACGGGGATAGGCAGTCAGACAGACTCCCGCATGCGCCCGACCGGGATCCACCCGGCACGCCCACCAGGGGGCGATGCTCTGCCCCTCTGGGGCGTCGCTCTGTCGCGACCAGAGCCACTCTAGCGCCTGGGGCAGAGGCCAAGGAGCCATCCCCAGCGCCCGGGCCATCTTTGCTCCAATGGAGCCTCGGCTGCGGGAGGGGAAGAGAGAGACAGAGAGGAAGGAGAGGGGGAGGGGTGGAGAAGCAGATGGGCGCTTCTCCTGTGTGCCCTGGCTGGGAATTGAACCCGGGACTTCTGCACACCAGGCCGACGCTCTACCACTGAGCCAACCGGCCAGGGCCAACATTTTTTTTTAAAGAATTTTTTTTTAAATTTTATTTATTCATTTTTTTAGAAAGGAGAGAGAGAGGGCGAGAAGAGAGAGATAGAGAGAGAGAAGGGGGAGGAGCAGGAAGCATCAACTCCCATATGTGCTTTGACCAGGCAAGCCCAGGGTTTCGAACCGGCGACCTCAGCATTTCCAGGTCTACACTTTATCCATTGCGCCACCACAGGCCAGGCCTAGAATATTCTTTAGATCTTCGTGTGGTGGTTCTTCCTCGTGGTTAAGCTCTCAGCGGAAATGTCACCTGCTCAGAGGGGCTCTTCCTGCCCACGCGGTCTAAAGGAGCCACACTCCAGCATGTCATTTGTTCCAATGCTCTCTATCACACTTATTTTGCCTTGTTTGTGCATTTTCCCGGTATGCTTATTGTGTGTTTCTGCCCCACCCCTCTACTGGAAATCCCCTGAGAACAGGGACCTCCACTGTCTTGCTCTCCACAGGACCCCTTGCAGTTATAATCATGGGCAAGTTTTAAGAAATATCTGTTGAGAGCATGAAAGAATACACAAGTGCAATGTGCCGATTACCTGAGAGGTGCGGGGCAAGAACCAGAGTGTTCTTTCCTCCCTGCAGGTGTTAGCATGAGATCGCTGATTTACTGGAAAATAAAGAGATTCTAGCCCGAGGGGATGAAACCCAGGGGCCCTAGCTCATTAGGGCTGAAAAGGCAGAAAGGCTTTTTTAGGCTTTAGTATCTTCTGCTTTAACCTTGGTGCTGTGACATCACAGATCCTCAGTGAATCGTTTCCATGAACAGTGGAATGCCTGTGATCTGCTTTGAGGGGCTCGCAGGGAGGGGGAGGAGGAGGTGTGAGTCAGTGAGGTATGGGCATGAGGGGGCTTCAGGGAACCTCAGATCTCGAGAAAAGGAGCCAGAAGTCCATATAGGATCTATCCTCACTTGAGGGAGCTGTCACCAACTCAGAGCCTGACATTCTGTTTACTCTAGTCTAGTCAATGGTATTTCAATACATTGTTCTATGTCCTTTATCTTTATAAGCACACCAAAAGATTAAAACAATGTTTTTTGTTTTTTAATTGAAAAAGAAAGGAAGGACACAGAGGAGGAAGCCAGGAACTGTTTAGGAGCATTAGACATGTTCAGGCGTTTACTTATTTATCACAATCCTCTGAAATAAAATATAATTATAGCCTTTTACAGATGAGGAAATGGATTGGAGCTTAGAGAAAAGTTACTTCTCTTTTAAATATTCTTACCACATAACTAGAATAATAATATTGGATAAAAAATATACAAGGTACATACTCATCAAATGTACAGATGGCATTAACAGTGAGCCCTGGTCAGGTGGTTCAGTGGATAGAGCATCCTTTGTCAGGGCATGTAAAAGAAGCAATCAATGAGGGCACAACTAAATGGAACAACTAAGTGGAACAACGAGTTGATGCCTCTTTCTCTTCTCTCTCTCTCTCTCTCTCTTTGTTACTCCCACACTTTCCCTTCTTTTCTCTCGCAAATTGGTGGAAATTTAAAAAGAACAAAAAACCCAGAACAGTGAAAGAGCCATCTAATGTAAGCATGACAGACCAAAGATGCAAATTGATCTTGTCAGACTGGAACATTAAACTAAAACCAAAGGTTAGATGCAATGTAGTGGATAAAATATAAATCCTGCCATCAGCTACCCAGAGACAGAAAGAAAGAGACCTACTTTGGCTGGAGTTTGTGCAAAAGAAGAGAAAACTTTGTGGACTGCCAGTTTAATAATATAGGGCAGTCGTAGATACTAAAAAATGTGACTAGGACAGCACTCAGGCACTGTATCATGGTCCTTACCTCATCTGACTTCTTTTCAGTGTTTATCATTGGAGATTTACTTAAAATTCTCTTCTGTCCTGGCCTCTGTTACATCTGATTTTCTTTCCAGCTCTGAAGCAGGACCTCATTGAATACTAACACTACTAATACAATAGTCCTTCTTTATTAAGGGTTCCATGCCAACTACACATTATTCTACTATTTAATTCCCCTCTTATCGGCATTAACAAAATAGGCATAATTATTCCTCCCATTTTACAGATGAGAAAACCAAAGTGATTTTTTTCAAGATCAGGACTAATAATGTCAGTGACGCCCGTTTCTGGAATGGATTTAGAGGGCATTCGGATGAAGAACAACACTGTTTTGGGGTTAGATTACTATAAGATATATATGCTGAATTTCTGCATTGATGTATCCGGCAACCAACTTATCATTCCCCATATCCCATTATTATTTCCTTTTTAAAAATAATACTTTCAATACAAACTTCCATTAAAAAAATCTTGATACACTTGTTGCCTTTACAGTGTTTATTTCCACTTCCGATTGAGAAGATCTTACAGGAAGGATTCCAAGAAGATGGTGTTTCTACAAATCAGGATAAATTAATCCCTGCATCCACTCACATCAGACACAGGCCACCAAACATCTCTTTCCTGAATGAATGTTTTGTCAGCACAAAGACAATACCAGCCAGTGCATTTTTAAAGCAACCAGTAACATGATGCCTGTATTGATGGAATACCCAAGAGCTCACTTTAGACACGCCAGGGACTCTGTCTACCTTTGTGGTTAAGACCAAACACTTTTTAGATACTCCAAGGACAGATTGAGTCATGGTTAGCAGTTTTGAAATTCTGCTAAAATAAGCCTCAAATACTTCCATAAAAATGTAATTCTGATAAAAGCAATTTTATTTGTCAAAATTCACTATTGGGTAGTTCTTTGGAAATAGTAACCATTATTTCCTCAGCATCTATTTCCATTTTGCTTCCAATATCATTAAAATTGATTTTTAAAAAGTCTTAGAGACACACGTGGTACTCCCTGCACGTGGCCTTTCACTGTGAATGAACATTTCACGTACCATGTCTCATCCTCAACCAGAGCTACGCTCCCTGAGGGCAACAGCGATTTCTTGTGTTATGTATTGGTTTGGCTTCATCAAGTCGATCAGGCATCTCAAACCTAACAGACATCCATAAAAAGGCATGCATCAATTGATAGCTTTTTTTTTTTTTTTTTTTTCTGAAGCTGGAACCGGGGAAAGACAGTCAGACAGACTCCCGCATGCGCCCGACCGGGATTCACCCGGCACGCCCACCAGGGGCGACGCTCTGCCCCTCCGGGGAGTCGCTCTGCAGAGACCAGAGCCACTCCAGCGCCTGGGGCAGAGGCCAAGGAGCCATCCCCAGCGCCCGGGCCATCTTTGCTCCAATGGAGCCTTGGCTACAGGAGGGGAAGAGAGAGACAGAGAGGAAGGAGGGGGTGGGGGTGGAGAAGCAAATGGGTGCTTCTCCTATGTGCCCTGGCCGGGAATCGAACCTGGGTCCCCCGCACACCAGGCCGATGCTCTACCGCTGAGCCAACCGGTGAGCCAACCGGCCAGGGCCATTGATTGATAGTTTTGATAGTAACTTGAAACACCCATTCCTCTAGTCAGGAGTAGAAACGCTCTCAAATGAGATCAATTAAGAGAAGAGAACAATGAACCCCTTCACAACTATCCAAGCACACATAAGCAAAGCACACTTAGACCATATGGGACATGGAACTGGACATTCAGGACCCACGGCCAGTCTCCTCTTGGGACCCTGTGGCTTCAGGTCTATGCTTCTATCTGTGTATCTCAAGCTTTTTCAGTACACTGACCTCTTTTTTTTTATGGTAGGATCTTTATTCCCTGAGAATATGAGCTTATATTTGCTTTGGGTTGTCCTCAACCTACTCAACCACGGCCGACTTGAACAGCATGGGTCTGAACTGCACAGGCCCTTCCATGCAGATTTGTTTTTCAATAAATATATAGTCGGCCTTCTGCATCCCTGGGGCTAGAGTCTGTGTATTCAGTCAATGAGGGATCGAAAATACGGAAACACAACAGAGGCAGAGGGCCAACTGCATGCATTGGTCTACACTATTATACATGAGGGACTTGAATGTCTTCCGATTCTGATATCTGCAGGGGGTCCCGGAACCAATCCCCTGAAGATAACTAAGGATTGAAGGTAGCTGAGTGTTGGGGAAGTCAAAAGTTATATGTGGACATTTTACTTCAAGGGTGTCAGTGTCCCTGAGCCCCACTTTCATCAAGGGTCAACTGTATTTTATTTCAAGAATCAAATTGGGTCAGCTGAGTGGCCCAATACCAAATTCCATAGAGACACTATCTGATTAGGGTAGAGTTGAGCACTCGTACAGCCAGGAGCAGGGAGCAGGAAGTGCTGAGGAATCAGGTGGCTCACAGCCTCTCCAGGAACCGAGGTGGGGGAGGTTTGCTAATGAGGAGTCTGGGAAAAGGAAGTAATAACTGGCATATTAATCCAGTTTACCTGCAATAACCTACAACTCCAACAAAAGTGAGACAATAGAGGTAACTCGGGTCATAGATAAACTGCTTTCTTCATCTAGATCAGGGGTTGGAAACTATGGCCTTTGGACCAAGTCCAGCACAGGTCTGTTTTTGTAAGAGCTCAGAATGGATTTTATGTGAAGAAAATCAGGCGACAGAGATTTTAAGTGACTACCCAAAATATTGACCGTGAGTAGACCCTGAGTATTTCATAGAAAAAGTGGGCCAATCCCTGCTCTAAATGAGCTTTCTATTTTCATTGATTTAGTAGATAGTCACTGAATACCTCCTATGTTCCAGGCGCTGTTCTATGTGTGGGAGACTCAGAGACATTACATGGTCGCAGCCCCGAAGGAGTGAATACTTTGTGGTGGGTGAGGGGAGACCAGCATGAAAGCGCAGCCTTTAATAAACAAACAGGACAAATTAAAGTAAGTGCCATGAACAAAATAAACAGGGGTTTTTAATAAAAGGAGAGGAACAAGAGAGGGAAAGGGGCTGGTCAGGGAGACCTTATCTGTGGAACAGGAAGTTGTGCTGAGACCTGAAAGGGCAGGAAAGAACCAGTCCTAAGAAGGAGGTCAGCATTACAGCCAGAGGGAGCTCAGGCAAAGTCCCCGGGGCAGATAAAAGACTGGCTTAATTAGGAAATCCTAAACAGGCCAGCAGTGTCAGGGCAGAGTGGGGTAGGGAATAAAGGTGGGAGGTAGTATCCCCCCCAAGAAAGCCGTTGAAGAGGACGTGATCTCCTGAATGTCACAATTTCATGGAAATCGCTCTCTGGTGGACAACAGATAGATGGCAGGGAACCTGTTTAGGAGGTTACTGCAGCATTCAGGTGAGGCCTGATTGTGACGTAGAGTAGAACGAGGCCATGGGAACGCAGAAAAGCAGGTGAATTGATGAGACTGATGGATCATGTATGAGAAGAGAGGGAGCAGCAGGGATCCTAGCCTTCTGTTTGAGCAGCTGAGTGGGGGGTCTCATCACTTTATCCATCTTATCCATATCATCTTTTGTTAACTGAGTAATTGAGAGTCTGGAACAAAGACTCTTGCTTATGTATTAGGAAAATGTTCAAAGTCAGAAGAAGAATTATTCTCAGTAATGAATTTTCTTAACTTCTATGTATGTACTTTTCTACAGGGGATCACTAAATAAAAAGCACTTCCTGGCAAACCCCAGCATTATTCACAGGGGCCAAGACATGGAAACAATCAAAGTGTCCCTCGGTAGAGGCCTGGATAAAGAAGATGTGGTACATATATACAATGGAACACTACTCAGCCATAAGAATTGATAACATAGTGACATTTACAGCAACATGGATGGACTTTGAGAACATTATAGTGAGTGAAATAAGTAAAACAGAAAAAGCTAAGAACTATATGATTTCACACATAGGTGGGATATAAAACTGAGACTCATTACCAGGGGGAGGGGAATGTCGGGGAGGGGGTATCAGGGAAGGGAATAAAGAGTGACAAATATACGGTGAGGGACAATGATTTGACTTTGGGTGATGGGTATACAACATAATCAACAGTTTAAATACTTACTATAGAAATGTTTAACTGAAACTTATCTATATACTCTTATTGACCAATATAATTTTAAAATAAAATTTAAAAATAAGTAAATAAATAAATAGAAAGAATGGGAAATGAAGATGTAAGATCAGAATCAGATAATAAAAAAATTTTAATGTTAAAAAAAAAAAAGAAAGAAAGAGCCTGACCTGTGGTGGCGCAGTGAATAAAGCGTCGACCTGGAAATGCTGAGGTCGCCGGTTCGAAACCCTGGGCTTGCCTGGTCAAGGCACATATGGGAGTTGATGCTTCCAGCTCCTCCCCCCCTTCTCTCTCTCTGTCTCTCCTCTCTGTCTCTCCCTCTCCTCTCTAAAATGAATAAATAAAAAATAAAAAAGAAAAAAGAAAGAAAGAAAATTGCAAAGTGGTTTTCTTCGCTTGAGTGTGCTTTCTGTTGGAAGTGACCTCTCTGGGCTGCCATTTTGTGCCATGACTACGTGACTCAGTTTCCCCTTTGGGAGATGGCTGTAAAGAGGCAGGGAGCCACAGGACCTTGTCCCACAGGGCACGCCTACCCCTCTCCCTCTTCCCGTCATGGTCTGTGTGCACGATGAGAACCGACATTAGCCTACCAATGCTGAGATTTGTTTTGAAGCATTTGAAGAGGAAACAAGGGCTCAGGGGAAGCTTTAAATTTCCTTCTCCTTCCAGAAGTTGAGTTGCAAGAGCTATCTCTTTACCATTAATCATCAGGTCTGGTGTGAAGCCAGCCAACTTCAGAGAGTTAGTTAAAAGAGGTGACTAATGACTCAGCCCTCTCCTTATCTCGCTCTCTCTTCAGGTTTGATCTCACCAGACACTGTGGCTGCACTGCCCGGTTCTCACCAGAGCTCTTCCAACGCACTGCGGTACCCAGGGAGCTCGGTGCCCAGAGAGGCCTCGCCTGGAGCCGTGGCCTGCCTGCTCAGGGGAAACTTCAAGGCCCAGCCTGGGCCCTGAGTGGGGCTGAGGGTGGAAAAGTGAGTGTACTAGGTCTCTAGAAACATCCCAGTTGACTGCGATGGATTAGGCGTGACCTTGAATCCCCAAGAGGTCTTGATCACTGTCATTTAATAATCTGAACCCTTATTACAGAGAGAATCTTTTCTGAAGTGAGTCTGCTAGAAGTCTGTTTTGGTCTCCACTCAGTGACTCCTGCAAGCACTCATTTTAGAGATAAGCATTCACGATTATCCCTATTGTTCCAGTGTCAGCGGTCACAACATCCAAGATTGTGCTTTTATTCTATTTCTTTGTAGCTATTTTATGATGGGTCTTTTGGAGTCTTAGCTTATGCTAAGCAATTCATGGTGATTTTGAATCCACTGATTGATCCACTGCATAACCCCTGATTATAACCAACTATCACTCTCTCAATGATATTCCAATGGGGCTAGTTGTTCAAATCACATGCACTCCAATGATGTCCATTCTCACCCACAAACATGGAGCCCTCTCTGCTCCCCTCCACCATGGCTGCACCCTTCCAGGGGGCCCTTTGCCAGCACCCAGTCAGCTACAAAGTCTCTAGGGTAACAAAGTCAACGGGGAAAGATAAAGGCTGGAAATGTGCTCACTGAACGCCAGTGAACTTGTTTAAGGCTGAATTTCAAAATGTGAGTGTGCTGCCGTGTGTTTTGTAAAGTAGCACTTACAATCCACT
Source organism: Saccopteryx leptura (assembly GCF_036850995.1). Taxonomy (NCBI): domain Eukaryota; kingdom Metazoa; phylum Chordata; class Mammalia; order Chiroptera; family Emballonuridae; genus Saccopteryx; species Saccopteryx leptura. The sequence goes on along the minus strand of NC_089503.1, from coordinate 204,091,842 downwards.
GAGCTTTCAAAAGAACACATTCCTCTTATGCCTGCGTGTAGAAGTGGGGTTAACTGGCTAGAGTACTTTCTTGGTGATAATCACAGGACCTGCAGATTAGAATGAGTGAGTTGGCAAGGTTCTTTAGCTAATAAAAATACACACAAACACTGTAACGTTCAACTGCTTCAAGGTCCCTCATGAGGAAAACATTAACCATTCCTGATAGGCCAGTTTTGAGTTCAAGCTTGCACATTAATACATACTTAGGGAAGGATACCTTTCATGTGACATATGGTTCAACATTCCCTGTAATAAAAGGCACAGTTCTGTTATTCAGAGATTCACAACTAATAGATGAACTAATAAAATATAAATTTTATGAATCAAAGATATTTAATAAAATCGGGGGAGGAGGGAATGAGAATTATTTTGCCAGCCAGGCTATACAGCTTTTGACTTTATTAGAACCATATGTGAAATATTATAACACTGCACTGAACTCTTCAGAGCACATTACTGTTTACTTAATGAACATTTAAGTACCCACTAGGTTCCAGACATACTAGGAGCCAGAGATGACAGCCCCAACAGGGAATTCTGTCTGAACACTTGTCAGAGATCCTCTGTCTGGACTCACCTACATCACACACAGATTGGTTAGAACTGTCATTCTAACTGCCTGTGGTTGAGTGTTGAGGGTCGTGAAGGACGGGGCTGCCCACTGTTCTAACATTCAGAAGCGACTGGCCATCGGAGTACATGACTGGTTGTTCTTCAGCTGCTCTGGGAATCTCTTCAAGTTCAGACTAGTTACATAGTTATATTACCTGCTCAAGAGCATCTATCTGCCTTCCACTATGGCCAGCTCACCTGAAGTGGGAGAAGTACACAATTTCCGTGTCTCTGAGCAAAGAGTTCTTCTGTGTTTAGTGGAAAACAAATGAAAACAAACAAAATACTTTCCCAGCAAGAAAGGAGGAAAGGAGAGTGTGTTTGTTATACATAGAAGGAGACGGAGGCACAAAACAGGACACATTTTTTACCAGGTGGACCATTGACCACTGACTTCATGACCCTTCTAAGCTCCATCTCCCACACCACCTGCTATGGGGCATGTTGGAAAAGCAGCATGGTCAGCGTCTTCCTCTGCCCAGCCTCCTGAAATCTATGTTCAAAATTTAACGATGGAGTGTAAGAACTGCTAATCCCAGTAAATTCATTACCAACCATGAGAAGGTTACAGGCAATCCACTGCAAACAACACAAGAGAGACAGCTTTTTCGGCTGCCCTTACAGGGGCAAGAGCTCACAGGGTGACTCAACACCCTTGTCTGGCTCATTGTCAAGATGTCCCATTTCACAGATAATTCCTTCTTTGAGCAATAGCTAATTCCTAATTGCATCTATATACTTGAGTTCTACGTTTGCTACCATCAGCATGGGTAAATTTCCATCGTCTTTACAACTCACTTGCAATACCTTTATCAGCAGCCCATCCATGTCGCAAAACTGCTCTAAATTAAAGTTTGCATATTAATTTTTTTAAATTACTGATTTTCATCCAGTACATATATTCTGATTTTTTTATACTTTCACCTTCACAGATTTTCTTTGTGGGCTTTTAAAAACGATTCTAAATTCCATTCTGTGTTATGGTTTTACTTAGAATTTTTTACATAAAACACTTTTCTCAGAAAACTACCATTTAATAATTTTCTCTATCCCTTCTGCTACCATTGAAATTTTTGTGACTTATCTTCACACATTCTTCGTCATGCCTTTACTGGAATCATGGCCACAAACAAAGATTTAGAACGTAATCAAGGCCACACGAATGTCTGAGTTTGCTCATATCCTGAAACTTCAGTTTGCTCCTACTGAATACTGGAGAACTAAACTTGATTTCGAGCTTATTCATGAAAGCAAGTACAAATTCTACCAAAAATAAAATTTTTTTAAAAGCCATTAATTACATGAATAATGTAGCCAGATTGCTTAGATTCAAATCCTAGGACGATGACGCATCAGCTGTGTAACCATGGGTGGAGATTTGACCTCTCTGCATCTCGTTTTTCTCAACTGCAAACTAGGGCTGGTAATGGTACCTACCCCACAAGTGTGTTGAGAAGATTATGAGTGATATGTAGGAAGTACTTTGAACAGTGTTGATATAGTAAGTTTAGTTATTTCTACCCAAATAAATCATTTGTGGGCCTACTATCTGAGACTTTTTTTAAATGTTCCTTAAAAAAAATTTTTTTTTTACTTTCTTTTATATAGTTTTCCTTTTTAAAAATCAGTTCTAGATTCCCATCATCATGAAATGCATTATTCAGTGCCTGTGCTGGCACACTTCCTTTTCCCACAGAAAAATCAGCTATGACTTGACCCAAGTTCAAGGTGGGCTTTGGTAGGTAGGTAGCACGGGCCTTCTCCCCCCACCCCACCCCCACCCCCACCCCCACCCCCACCACATTCTATTTCTTTCTCTGAACTCTTTATTTCTCATTTTCTACCAGATGCAGCTTCAGGTGATAACAGAATTGAGGAGCAAGTTTAGGGAGAAGAAGGCAGCCTGACTTAAGAGCCCCCTACAAGATGATGTGAGCAAAACGAAGGAAGATGCAGACATCACACCTAGTAAACGCTCTGCTCCGGGAGGATTAGAAGGACAGCCACCTCAAGCAGGGAGGCCGTTACTATGGAAGCTTGCCCACATCAGAGCACAGCCTGATCTTATTATTCCCAGAGCTCCTCGCTGCCTAATTCCTTCATGGGCGTCACATGCGCTCGCTCCTGGGGACAAGAACAAGAACGGAACACAGCGCGAGTTTCAGAAAGAATGAGGAAGAGAAATGCAGAGGGAAGAAGAGGAGGGGAGCGTGGTTTTTTGTTGTTGTTTTGTCTTAAAGAACCAGCACCGGCCCAGAGGGAATGGGAACGGGGCTGAAAGGAGAGAGAACAGGAACAAGTGCGTTTTTGGACGATGTCGGTAAATAAGCACGGTTCTACTTTGAAAAAAGAAATCAAAGGGGGGAAAATCAGAGAACATATGGGAAAATAACAAGAAGCAGCTGAAAGGACGGACCTGGGAAGAAGAAAGGGGCTTAAATGCACAACACTGTTTGAGAGGGCGAAGAAAGGTTTTCTTCCTCTTCAAGAATCCCATATGCTCTGAAAACACAGTCCCCACGATGCAGCCATCTTTATGGTATCTACTCCTACCCCATTTACCCTCTTCTCTCTCTCTCTCTCTCTCTCTCTCTCTCTCTCTCTCTTTGACATTTATTTTCATTAAAATATAGGCTGAAAAAAATTTCTCCTACTAGAAACTTGCCAAATCCTATTGCAAACGTACGTCCGTGAAAGGCGTGATTTGACGCTGTGTGGAAGTGTCAGAGGGGCTGTTTGGTCCCATGGCTGCAGGCTGTTCCTGCAGAGCCACATCGGTGGCAAGGCAAGTTCAAATTTAGCTCACCAGGTTTGAGGGGAGGGCTCAGGTTACTTGCCCATGTGATCCAGTAGGCTTGGCTTTCTTCTGTGGCCTCACACTGAAGCTCTCAGCTCCAGCCAGCTGTCACAAAGCTGCCAGCGGTCAAAGGATGCCTCGGCTCTTAATATAGCCTGAGAATCAATGCACACCTTTGCCCAGAAAGCCTCCACGGCCTGCCACAAGGAGAGCCACAGGCCGGGCCCTGCCCTAGCTCCAAATGCACTTTCACAACTGAGGCTAGAAATGGTTACGTAAGGCTCACCAAAGAGTTTCCACTGACTGGCAGACTACTGTTGGGCCGCGTGCTCTCTTCTCTCTTTCTTGCCTTCGGTTAGGTTGATGACATTTTCTGTTTTGTTTTATCCCGGGCTCTCTCTGTCCTTCCCTCCTCTTATACGGATTTAATTTTGTTTAATGGTTTCCATGAATAGGAAAAAAGAAAGGGAAAAAAAGAAAGGAAAAAGAAAGATGGGATGTCTCCAACACATATCAATACAGGCAATGGTATACATTTCCCAGTGTTTCTGTCACCTGGCTTCATCAAGCATAAGCACATAGCCAGTTTTGTTCCACCTCTGATTTATTTTAAGAAATCCTAGACAGTATATCATTCCACATATTTTATTTATGTAGCTCCAAACAATAAGGGCTTTTAAAAAAATTATAATACTATCATAATGCCTAACATTTAAAAAAAATATAATTCCTTAACTTTATCAAATCTCCAGTCAATGTTCCCACTTTTGCAATTGTCTCCACTTGTCTTATATATATTTCTTTCTTTCTTTTTTTTTTTTACAGTTTATTTGTTTGGCTTAGTATCCAAATGAAGTCCGTACATTGCACTTGTTTGATAAGTATTTTAATTTTCTCCTCTCTCTCTGTTTCCCATCCATCACTATCTTTGTTTTAGCTTGTAATTTTTAAAACTTGTTTGTTTTTGACCTGCTGAGTTTCCCACAGTCTATATTTTGCTGATTCCATCCTCACAGTTTTATTTTCTTTTATTTTTTTAATGTTCTCCTGTCTCTCATGTTTCCTGTGAAATCAGATCCAAAGGCTTGATCAGTTTCAAGGCTTTGTTTGTTGTTGGCAAGATGACTTCATAGGTGATATTAAGTTGGTCAGTTTCTTTCCCTCACACAGCAGCCATGTCTTATCTATACATGGATAATTTTGATATTAGTAGAATTTCTTCTGTCTGAATGACTATGATATCTGGAATCTCATTTGAGATGAGGTACTTCCATATAGCTTTCTTAATAATTGGTCTCTGTCTTAGAGCCTAAGAGTGACGGTGAGGCTAAGTACAATAACACTTCTATAGTAAAACTCTAAGGGACTTCTTCAGTCTCCAACACTGGCAACAGTCCTAGGGGAGAGGATAAAAGGTGAAGGAACTAGCCAAAAACACGCATATGCAACACACAGACACAGTCCACAGTGTGGCGGTAATCAGAGGGGAAGGGGGTGGGGCTAGGCGGAGGTGGGCGCAGGGGGGAAATGGGGACAGGAACAGACATGACTAAGGACAGAGGGCACACGAGGAAGTGGGCAGATGGTGGTTTGTTGACTTGTGCCCTTGAAACTTGTATGGTTTTGCAAAACAGTACCATACCAATAAATTCAATTAAAAAATTAAATTAAAAAAAAGGTATGACTAGGTTTGTCCATTAGCTAAGTGACTTGTACCACCAGCTTCAAGTTTGGCTGATTCTTTCCTGGAAAGTACTTCAAAGGCATCATCTCATTTAATTTTTACAAAACCCCTATGAAATGGGAATTCCTAGTGCAAACTTCAACACTCCAGCCCCTTTTAGGTCACCTGTAAACAGCAAAGCTGTAAATGTTAAAGAGTGCCAAGGTATTGCTCTACTGACTGTAATGTGAATATCGACCATTATGATCGTCCAGGTTTGTTGGACCCCTAACGTGCTTCTGATGGAGGGCTCCTAAAATAGTACAAAACAAAACCTGCAATTTGGAAGACCGTAGCCCTTCAAATTGTTAGTTAAATGGATGAGACATGCAAGCTCATTGTCCTCTGGACAGTTTCTCTGGTTTTGGTCTGTGGACATTTCCCAGAAGGGAGAAAGAAAAAAGAAAAAGCTAGTCACAGGGAGAGAAGACAAAGAGAGAGAAGCAGAAGAAAGAAGCAAATAAAAAGAGAGAAGGTTCTTTGACATAATAAGACTTATAAAGTGTAGTATATATGATATAAATATAATGTAGGACAGAGGCAAATAGTAGATTTATAGTGTGCTTTATTCCTCTACCCTAAGAGTGTAGCAACAGAGGAAGAAACAAGGAAAATACTGAAAGAAAACAATAACAACAAATATATTCTGACAGGCTACTCCTCGCCCTCATGGTGACGTTTTCTTTGGTAAAGTGCTAATGTTACGTTTGGGGGATGGGAGCAGTGAGTATACCCAGGAATAATTCTCAAAAGTCCTCGATGGAGTTCAGTAAGATCTTGCTAAAGCCCCAGCCCAATAATTTGTACACACTCTCATACACAGACACGACACACTCCTCTACTCTGGTTCTTCCGCAAAGAGAGGGCAGCTTGCCGCTGAAGAGAAAGCTCACATTACAAAGACTTCATTACTTTTACAAAATATGCACCCAAGAACATTTACTAGTGCACTGAGAGCTATTACCATAAATAATTAAAACTAAACTATTCTTCTCTAAATAAATGTATACAGTACATGGGGTGATTCAGAGCTTTCTCAACCTACTGCTTTGTACATGTATCATGCCAGAACCCACCCAGGTCATTAAAATCATATTCCTGGTTCTTCCATAGAGATTTTATCCAGTAGATTTGGATGGGGCACAAGAACGTAGAACACTAAACTTTTCCTTTCTGTTTGGTCTCCCCCCCCCCCCCACACACAGTAATTACAAGGAAAGGAAAATGTTTGCAAGCATCTTTGCATGAGGGACCCTCCCCACGGTATTTCACACAAATACTTTGACATGACGTTCAAAAAGCCTGAGCATCAAGCAAAGTGACACTTCTAAGCATCACTGGTCCTCATGGAAGCCACTGTGATTTGTACTGAGGAGTTTCCTTCTAGGGTCTTCTCTACTCAAAGAATACAAAATACGGAAGCATTGCAATGTGACTAAGATTGCCTCTGGCCTTTAACCCAAAGTACACTCTCATATTTTTCTCAAAGACTGAATTAGATAGTCAATAACTGCTTGGCTTGCTTCTGTGTCAGTCCTGGAGGAGAGTGAGGTTGCCTAGAGAGTGTGAGAGCTATTTTAGGGTTGGTTTCTGTAGTCAGAATTCTCCTTAGTTGGTCAGCCAACTTCCAGGCTCATCCTGCTTTGAGTCTTCTGAAGGTGAGTAGCTTTTAGAAATCCCAGAAACCTTGATGTCCTCTAGAATGAGTCTGATCCAATTTAATTCTCAAAACTCAACTTTAATTCAAAAGCAGCTTACAGAGAGAAACTAACATACATTTTTACACCTGGGTAACTTGAAGCAAAAGTAAACCTGTCCTTCCTCTATCCCTCTGACATCTCTAAACTCAGCAGAAATCTGCTGAGGAACACAGGCTCTGAGTCTTACAGCTGTGCTACCCCCAGACTGGCGAGCACCCAGGTAGTCCCCAGTTCCAAAGGATTCACCCACCAGACTTCAGGAAAATGCATGTCAAATACTCACCCCAATCGTGACAGGTTAAAGCAAGAACTAAATGGTAAGGGAAGGCATTTAGGAAGATTGATATGTAACTTCATTCTAAACATCCTGAGGTTCATCATCAGTGATCAGAGACACTGTAGATATAACAAAAGAAAGCACGGCCTTCATTTCACCCCAAATTTTACACTCATCCTCTATCAGTTTCTTTATGAAAGTTGCAGTTATCGAGTTATCATGGTTTTCTGACCTGCCTGCCCCCCTTCCACTCTCAGCAGTCACCCTACCACCAGCTTGAGCAGGTTCAGGATGTTCTAACACATGTATTAAGTCCACCTTCTTCGCTTGATCTTTATTTATTCTTTCTTCTCCCCCCACCCCCACCACAAAATTCTAGAGAGAGAGAGATAACCTTGAAGAGGCATTTGGGCCCATTAAATAGTCACATAGACTCAATTAAAAAGTCTCATCTGACAGATTCATGCTATACCTCACGACGACATTTAATCACCCATTCCTTCATGGGTTATATGTAATAACAGCAGAATCATCTAAAGGTGACTAACCAGAGGAGGTAAAACCGTGAGGGTTTTTTGAAACCACCCACCCCCCTCTCAGGGCAGACAGCACTACTCGACCATGGTTTTGCTCTGCTAAACTCAGACATACATGCCCTTGTGTTCCTCTGCAGAGAGCCACTATCCACTGCTGGTGCTAGGTCTCTTGGAGGAAACGATTTGCCGTTCTGAGGCTAATGCTTTGATGTCTTAAAAACTAAATAAAATGTCAGACAGACACAATGTCATTCTCAGACATAAAAACTCTAAAGGTCAAGTGTTGACATGAGACTGGAGAAGAAAGAGAAGGAAAGTTGGGGCCTGATTATGCCGCCAGGAGCCGTTCTCGGCAATGTACTCCACCAAGGGGCGAATCAGGCTGTCATGTGAGTAATCGCTCTGCACACTGTCTGTCTGGTGCAGATGAAGTTTTCATAAAGCAGTCATTTTTTAGAATGAAAACACTCAGCTTTCAATCCACTTGTTACTGTATTCCTTAGAGACTAACGATGTCTTTTGATAAATATTTAAAATGTAGATGGAAAGGAGAGATCAGAAAATTTTATTTTCAGTAATAATTTACCCATTCTCACCCTTCCAATAAAATTTGTCCTGTTCTACAAAATGAAAAAGTGAAGAAGTTAAAGAGCAAGTTCAGAAGGCAGTCCAGTGTGACCCGAAGACAAAGGACATGCTCTAAAGCCCGGTGAAAATAAAATAAAATAAAAGACTCGTAGTACAATAATTACAGCAGCAAAATCTTTTGCTATCAGGCAACTGGCAGAGGCTGGATCATCCTATGTTTGAAGCTGGAACTCTGCAGTTGAGGGGTGGGGGCAGGGCACTAGCATGTGGCCTTATGCCAAGTTCTCATTTCTGTTCAGGGAATTCCACTTTGGCAAATCTTTGAGTAATCCAAACACAAGGCTAGCTAGTCCCCACCTGGGTTAGTCCATTCAAGCTTGCCACACAAAACAGCACAGACTGGGTAGCTAACAGATAATAGAAATGTATTGGTCACAGTTGTGGAGGCTACCAGTCCAAGATCAAGGCCCCAGCACTGTCACGTTCTGGTGAGGACCCGCTTGCTGGCCCACAGCTGGGGCCCACTTCTGTGCCCTCACATGGCGGGAGGACCTGGGGGGGTCTCTCTGGGGTCTCTCTGGAGCCTCTCTGATAAGACACTGATGCCATTCACAAGAGCTCCACTCTCAGGATGTGAGCATCTCCCAACGACTCTGCCTACTAATTTCATCACCTTTGTGGGTTAGGATTTCAATATATGAATTTGGGGAGGACACAAACATTCAGACCAGAGCATCAACCTTCAAGGGAAGCCCTGAACCATCAAGTTACACAAATGCAAAAACTGATGTTAATGTTCTGTGTAATCATTTAGATTGGTTCCTTTTCAGCGGAACCTTGCCTCTACCAAGAGAGAAAATATTTTCCCCTATAATCTAAGTTTCGACCGCCCCATGACAAACAGTTATTTCTTTCCTGGGAGACGTGTGATTGGCTTTGGCCAAGCATTTGTTCACAGGAAGATCAGGAAACCAGATTGTGGCTAGAAGGGTTTTCAGGCTAAACTTTTCTCAAGTTTATGCCTGAGGAATTTATCCCAAGGAAATAGATGGGCATATGTTCATGCTACCTGGGCTATAGACAGGACTGGTTCACCATTTGTGGGTCCAATGAAAACATGAAAATGTGAAGCCCCTTGTTCAGAAAGCAAGAAACATGCCTTTAAAAGTACTAAAATATAAAGGTTTTCCTTTGTTTTTCCAGTGCCTTTCTCTACCTCTCATGGTGCTTTTAGCTGCCATTCCACGGCCTGCTATCTCTGGCACCGGGGTGATCACAGGGCAGGTGCAGATCCTCCGAATTACTGACAAAGACCCTTTCCTTGACCAAACTCTAGTCAGACCCCTCTGTCCATGATATACCCAATGATGTGATTAGTCATAATTCCAGTTATTGTTTTAAAATGTCGTATGCCACAGAAATAACCACATTTTCGGACAAGTCAACTCACATCAGATCTTTAACCAGGACCACTTTAAGTCTTTTGTCATCGACACATAGTGATTGTTTTATTCTGTCACTTTCCTGAAATGTTCACAGTCCACTCACCACAGGCCAGAGTGCTTCCCCTTCAACGAGATAGTCTCAGAGACCCATGGTAAAGAATATGACTGGCACTCCGGGGAATGGGCTCTTGGTGGCACTGCTGAAAGAACTTTGAAACCATACCCCTGATCTGAGTGAGGATTTCCAGAACTCTAGCTGAGAGGCTGACAGGTTCAGAAAACTGCAACCCAAGACCAAGCTGAACAAAAACTAACTACATGGGACAGAATGGTCTGACTAAGGAACTTTGTGACTTGTTAATGCTCTGTATTCTGGATAAAATGCACCCCCTTTTCCCTTTTCTCTTAAGCCAGCAAAACCCACAATGACTTAGTGATCATACTTTTATAAATAAAAAATGAACACAAATTTTTTCTTCCTGCTTAATGCCTTCAGAATTAAGACATTCTTATAGATTGTGTTTATTTCCATGGCAAAATAATTATTTGTGTGAGTTAATTAAGAATCTGTCTTCCTTGTAACAGAACATTATTGGAAAAATTAGTTATATAACATGTTTTGACTGGAATGTCATATTGGAGAATGATGTGTGTAGAATCGGATATGACGGGACAGCTGGAAGACACTAAGGTTGACTTTATGGAGCCAGTGCTTACAAAGCTCTCTTAGGAAAACAAGCTTGGTACCTAATTACAGGGTTTCTGGTCTTACATGGGAGTAAGGAAAGTCACTTCCTGGCAGGCCCAGGGACCCTAGGATATTCTGGGGACCTCCAGAAGAGAGGAAATCAGCCCTGGCCAGGGAGCTCAGTTGGTTGGAGCATTGTCCTGATGCACCAGTGTTGTGGGTTCAATCTCCAGGCAGGGCACATATAAAAATCAACCAATGAATGCATGAATAAGTGGAAAACAAATCAATAAAATAAATGTTAAAAAAGTTAAAGAGAGAGAGAGAGAGAGAGAATCACCTAAATGTATAGGTATTGCAGATAAAGTTTGTAGCAAGTTTTTGACTTGGCTTCCTAGCCTCAGAAGGTTTTTATGTCTAATTAGAGATTCTTTATTAAAAACTTCTAGCAACACAGACTTAAAAAGGCCTATGTGGACAATTCTACTGTTGCTGAGCTTAGGCAAATAATTAGGCCAAATCTAATAAGGCCAGGTTTACTTTGTAAACAGGAATCAAAAAGGAAGATGACTACAGAGGGAAATTTCATATTTTATAAACTACAGGAAATATTTGTGTTTTATAAATTATGGGAAAACTACAGCACATGTCTGTGGGTTATCAGATTCGGGTCCTATTTATTATCTTTGAGATTTTGTTATTTATCTATAAATTGGACTGGATTCGGCTTTCTTGCACATTTTGTCAGTCCTTATCAAATTTTCAATTCTAGTGTCCTCCAATGATCTAGTCACAACTCTCTAAATGAGTGTTTCCCATGCCCCCCACCTCCCTCCTTACAGCCACTGAGACCGAAAACTGACTGCCCAGACCTCACTGGGATTGTAGGGGTCTTGCATCTAAAGAAGCCCAGCAGCTGAAGCTGGGGGTTGGGCTGTATTTGAGCCTGGAGGCCTGCTGGGCTGGCCAGCCAGGAGGTACACAAGAACACCTGCATCTTCTATGCTCTGCACCAGGAAGAAGTAACCACGACCGCCACAGCAATGTCTCTTCTCTCATCAGAGACACTCAAACTGCAAACCACAAAATCCATCAGATCACCACTGCTGTCCTCATTAGACTTCCTAAGGCTGTTTCCAGCATAACTTCTGCAAATCTTCCCGACTGACTGCCCTACTACCAAGTCCAACAGGTGGGTCAGCTGGTCCTTAAGGAACAAAAGATCACCAGTGGGAAACAAGCTTGTACTGCTTGAAGGAAGGAAGAAGGTCTCTTTTTTCCTTGAAAAGGAAGAGGGACCAACAGGAGGGAAGTTTTTCTCTCCTGACCAAACTTTCCACAGGCTCCTCTGGGCCCTTTTCTTGATTAGGCCTTGACATAGATCCTTGTTGGGCTCGCATAACCCAATAGTAGCAAGAATCCTACTAACTTGGTTTAGAGAGAATCCTCCATTCCTTGAATCTAAACAAATTCCTCATCCCCACCCTTAATACCTGATCCCTGAGTTGCCGTCAGCAAGAATGCTGTAAAGTGCCTGACCAGGCAGTGGTGCAGTGGATAGAGCATCAGATTGGGACACGGAGGACCCAGGTTCGAAACCCCTAGTCACAGCTTGAGCTCAGGCTTGCTGGCTTGAGTGTGGTATCATAGACATGACCCCATGGTTGCTGGCTTGAGCCCAAAAGTTGCTGGCTTGAAGCCCAAGGTCATTGGCTTGAGCCCAAGGTCGCTGGCTTGAGCCCAAAGCTGCTGGCTTGAGCAAGGGGTCACTTGCTCTGCTGTAGCCCCCCAGTCAAGGCATATATAAGAAAGCAATCAATGAACAACTAAGGTGCCGCAACGAAGAATGGATGCTTCTCATCTCTCCCTTTCTGCCTGTCTGTCCCTATCTATCCCTATCTATTCTGTCTCTCTTGCAAAAAAAAAAAAAGAGAGAGAGAAAAAGTGCTGTTAAGTCAGTTTAACAAGAACCTCTCTACCTCTGATATCTCTTCTTTGCAATTTTTCACCCACTGACTGCCCTCCCCCAAACTCTGATCTTTGGCTGTAATCTCCACTTGTCCTTGCTGTTTTCAAGTTTAGCCTGGTCCCTCTCCCCTATTGCCACAGTCTTGACGCTTATTGCAACAGTTCTGGATAAAGTTTTTCCTGCTGGTTTAATAAGTGTCAATACGTTTTTTCCTTAACAGTCCTCCAGGTCCCCACCCTGAGATAATAGCCGATGGCCCCTCAGGCTCCCCTCCTGCCGTCAGCAGAGCCAAACTTGTGCCTCCCTCAGTGCAGACAAGTCAGGGCAGGCATCTGCGTCAAGAAGTTCAAGGTGGCCGCGTCAGCAGAGGGTGACAGAGAGACGAGGTCTCCTCCTCTCTCTGAGTCAGAGGGCAAGGTAGAGATCTCAGTAGCAGATCGACTCTGGGACCCCTATGCCCAGCAGAGGGGACATGTCGCCCAGGGTCACCAGCAACCCAGGCGAAAGAAAGAGGCTCGAACAGAAAAACAAAAACAAAAAAACAAAGTGAGCGATTTGTTCTGGAGCACAGGAGGAAATCCCCTGAGAAATGGTCAGAAATAGCAGAGAGAGGACTTAAAAGGGCTCCACAGCAGCAAGTGGACCAGGCATCATTGAGTCACCAAAAGGAAATGTAACATCGTTTTGAAATTACACACTGCTGAGGCCAAAATAGATGGGTTGCCACTCCAGAAATTATAAGTAACTGGCATTATCACTCCTATTCTAAAACGCAAGAAAAAACAATCTACACCCATTCGTCACTTTAAAAGCCAAAATAAGAAAAAAAGATTTATTGGATATGACACCAAAAGCACACACAGGCAACAAAAAGAAAAAAACTGGCAAATTGGACTTCATCAATAGTTAAAACTTTTTGCCTGGCCTGTGGTGGCGCAGTGGGTAAAGCATCGACCTGGAATACTGAGGTCGCTGGTTCGAAACCCCAGACTTGCCTGGTCAAGGCACATATGGGGGTTGGTGCTTCCTGCTCCTCCCTCCTTCTCTCTCTCTCTCATCTCTCTCTAAAAATGAATAAATAAAATCTGAAATAATTTAAAAAAAAAAACAACTTTCTTGCATCCAAGTAGTAAATAGGCAACTCACTGAATGGAAAATAATATTTGCAAATCACATATGTGAAAAGGGATTAATATTCAGAATAGATAAAGCCATATAAAAGAGTGGAAGGGAGTTCCCATTTAAAAGTACAGAGTTTCAATATGGAATGAGGAAAAAGTTCTGGAGATAGATGGTGGATGGTGGTGATGGTTGTGCAACCATGTGAATAAGGTACTTCATACCATTAAAAATTATAAATTTTATGTTAAGTTTACTATACTACTACTTAAAAAAAAGCAAAACACAGAGAAACTTAACTACCTTGAACCTTGACTTTATCAAATCAATATATTAGGAGATGGCTATGGGACTCTAAAAGGATTTGTCAGTTTGTAAGTGATTGTCGTTACAGACGATGCTTTCCTAGGGCTTTACGTCTCTTCACAGACCATTAAGCACGTGTGAAAGCAGTCAACAGCAGGGACGAGGAAAAGGCGAAGTGAAAAAGAAAATACACTGGAGACTTTGCAAAGCTGTGCCTCAGTCTTTATGAGGCTACCGAGTATTCTGTTCCCATGGTTTTCTAAATGTTTTGTTTTGAAAAAAACAAACAAACTCAAAACTTACTGATATGGTACACTGAACTTCCTTATTCCTGTCACTTGGGTTCATCAACTATTAACAATTTTAGGGCTAGCTTTAGCTCAGCGGTTCCTTCGAGTCAAGTTCACTTGCTAAACTATTAACAGTTTAAAAAATTATATTTACTAATTTGAGAGCTGGAGAGAGAGGAACTTCAGTCTGCTCCTGCCTGTGCCCTGACAGGGGACCAACCTGGCCACCTCTGTGCTGTGGGATGATGCTCTAACCCAGCGGTTCTCATACTTTTTGAAGTCAGGGCACATTTAAAATCCTACAAATAAGTGTAGGTGCACTATATACAAATTTCTGAGCAATATGTTATGATAATTAAGTCAAATATTAAAGAAAAAATATAAAGCCCAAGCGTGCTTTTATGGTAATTAAATGAAATAAATATGACAAAATTAAATTTATTCTGACATTAAAAAACATTTCTATGTTACATTTTTTGAGTTATGCTTTTTAGAATTCATAAAAAAGAGGGGTTAAAAAATTAAAAAATGAAAACAAAGTTATCTTTTTATATATATATATATAGATACATTCTTAGTAAGATTTAGTAAATTCGGCAGGGCCCAGCACTAATGTGTTAAGTTTTTTCATTCTTGTGTTTATGAGAAACATGAGCCTGATGTGTCCTAGTGATTTCTTCAATGTTTGGGCATCTATTTGAAAGGCAAACTCTCATTTCCTCGTCAATACATTGAAGAATTCCTCTCTTTTTACTCTTAATTGTGTTGAGTGCAGAAAACCCCTACCATACATAATACATATCATCTTAACTTGACACCAAACAAAGGATAGAAGAAACTTGCCTCCAGTCTTTCCAGGGAACATGGGGGGTAGTGTAAACAATCCAGCACCACAGCTTAACAGCCTTTTGCAACCTAATCAGGCAAGTGAGGTGGGGGGTTGGACAGACTGTCAGCTTACAGCCAATTCCCCACACCTCTGTCCCTCAAAAATCTAAACTCCAAAATTCTTGTTGGGTTTTTGGTCCTTAACAGGCACATATTTCTCTGGAATACCATAAGGCGCACCTGGAAATCTTCTAGGGCACACCAGTGCACCCTGGCGCACATTTTGAGAACCACTCTTCTAACCAATCAAGCTATCCAGCCAAGGCTAACTTTTAACAATGTGCCACATTATCTTTCTCTCAATCTCTCTCTTAATAGATATATATTGGCCTGACCTGTGGTGGCGCAGTGGATAAAGCGTCGACCTGGAAGTGCTGAGGTCGCCAGTTCGAAACCCTGGGCTTGCCTGGTCAAGGCACATATGGGAGTTGATGCTTCCTGTTTCTCCCCCTTCTCTCTCTTTGTTTCTCTCTCTCTCCTCTCTAAAAATGAATAAATAAAATTAAAAAAAAAATGTGTTTAAAAAAATAGATATATAATTATTTTGATTTTATTATTACTTTTGATGAACTATTAAAGATTACAGAGTAAAGTGCAGACATCATGATTCTTTACCCCTAAATAATTTTAGCATGTATTTCATAAAAATGACTTTGTATTACATAGCTACAAGGCAATGATCAAATTCAGGAATTTTTTTTAATCCTTATTTTATTAATTCATTTTAGAGAGACAGAGAGACAGAGAGAGAGAATGAGGAGGAGCAGGACTCATCAACTCCCATATGTGCCTTGACCAGGCAAGCCCAGGCTTTCGAACCGGCGACCTCAGCGTTCCAGGTGGATACATTAACCACCGCACCACCACAGGTCAGGCTGATTCTTTTCTAAGAGTAGTGTCAGGCTATGTGATTTGGGCAAGAACACTCTATGGGTGATGTTGTGTCCTCACTGTATCAGTGCCTCTGTGTTTTCTCCCCTGTTATAGTTTAGTTAAGGTACTGTCCCCACTTTCCTCCCTGTGAGGTCACAATCCTTCCCCTTTGTCTTTGTAGTTTGTGGGGGAAGTGCTTTAAGACCAAATAAGCATCCTGTCAATGCTGAACTTGGTGGTTTTAGCACCCCTAATGATTCCTGCCTGAATCAACTCTTTCTATGATGGCTGCAAAGCGGTCATTTTCTAACTCCATCACCGCTTCCTCCGAATACTGCTTTCAAGTGCCATGTTTTTGTAGCAAGTAGACCGATTCTTTTACATGGCAGACATATCAGAAATAAATTTGCATTTTGACTGTTAATGTGAAAAAAAGTACATTACATTTTTGACCAACACAAGATATAAAAAAGGAAATTAAACAGGTATGAAAAAATGAGCAAGTAACTCATTTATTTTTCTTTCCCAAAAGTAGAAAATTTTTCTGGATGAAAACAACCATCCAAGACTACTACACTAGTGTTTAATTCAAAGAGATCTGTCTTAAATATAAAAATTTACAGAATGGAGGAAATATCCTAAAATAGTCTGATTATAAATAAGCAAGCTAAACACTAATTTGGAACAATTAGGGATTAATATAAAGGTACCAGATTGGTTCTACTGTTTATTTCTCTAAAGCTTATTTTAAGTATTATTTTTAAATGGGGTGTAGTAATTCTAATGTATTTAGCTGTTTTTTAAGTACTCTTTATATTATTTTTCTTTAAAATTTTTGAGTATGCTGATTTTTTCTATTATACACACACACACACACACACATTTACTTTAAGCCTCGCTAGATGTTGATCTGCAGAACTATGGGATCATTACTCACATAATGGCATGATTTAGTAATTGCACATTACAAACCAGAAAGAAACATCTTCAGATGCTGAACTTGCAAAAATAAACAAATTAAGTGAGAAAAACCTTAACTCAGTGCTTCTAAACCTGAATAGCACACAAGAAATACCCCAGTGCGTGTAAAATGCTCAAGCCCGTATTCACCTCAGCCTAGTGACATCAGCCTGGCTTGGAGAAGTTGGAAAAGGTCCACTGGTAGTGCCCACACCCAGCCAGGCTGAGTGCCACCACCAGATCCATCACCTGCTGAAGGAGCAGTTAGATCTCGGGAGGGCCAGGCTTCCCATCCACTACTCCATCTCTTTCTCGTCCCAGGCACAAGGGATCTATCTGGCTTGAGGGCCCCCTTCTGAAATCACCTGCCCTCCCTCTGACAGTTCCTCCTTTGAGGTACAACAGACAATAAACATTTGCATTTCTCCTGACTCCTCTCTTGCATAATCCCTTTTGTTTTAAGACTTTCAATGCAACCAACAAAAATAATAAAACACACAGTGCAGAAACTGTAAATATTGTGAAGGTTTTAGTTCATTCTTAACTATCTGTTGTTTAGTGAAATACAAACAAAAGTCACCTTGTTTTCTCTTCCGATCCTCTGTTCTTTGATATTATAGAACAATACTCTGCACCTTCGTTCTATTATGTTTATTCACCAGGGCTTAACTTCACTAGGATTCTATATCTCTCAGAAGAATCACCACAACCCCATGGCCTGTTAGCTCATTTGGTTAGAGTGTTATCCCGGCACACCAAGGTTGTACATTCAATCCCTGGTCAGGGCACGTATGGAAAACCACCAGTAAATGCACAACTAAGTGGTACAACAAATGAATGCTTCTATCTCTTTCTCTCTCTCCTTCCTCTCTCTGTCTAAAATCAATTAATAAAATAAACTTTAAAAATTAAATAACTAATGGACCCCCAAACTCTCCATCTGATACCTTTCTTAAAGGTCTCAATAATTTTACTAAGGCAAATATATCAACAGATCTATTTATATGCACATATATGTGTGTGTATAGACACAAACAGGTTAGTAACATACAGCATAACATTCAACTGCTATGGGATTCAAGTTATGTACACTTCAGGCCTGTGAACTGGTTTATGCAATCTCAAATTTCCCTGTTTTACACCAGGAAAAAAAATCGCTCTATAATTTCCTGCTGCTGTATATTGAAAATCATAACAGGTATAAAGATAAAATATGTGTCAAATTAAAATCTAAGCCAATGAAATCTAAATTTTTTGGTTTATTAAGCTCATTTTATAACATTGCCCAGCAGTAGTCAAATTAGAGACATTGAATGAGAATGTAAACAGAGGAATAAATAAATATTAATAATCATGATAACTTCTGCTGATTAGCAGTTACAGGAATTTATTAAAATGCTCTCAACCCTAATATAAATATTTTAACACCATAAAATACACCTTTGCAGTAAGCCAGTGTCAGAAACTCTCGCCCAATGTAAAACATGTTCCTTAGTATCTCACTTCAGCAAACTTGTGTTCATTTAAGTAAAAATGCAGGGAAAGTATTTAGTTCTTTCAAGTCCAAAACAAACACAGGTAGAATTTTAATAAGGTTCCTATTTAATCAAACACTTCTGTCTTTGAGTATATAGAAGCATTTTGCTGTACAGCTCACAATAAGTAATCCTGGACAACAATGGTGTCCTGTGATCTTCATCCAGGAAAGATTGAGTCTTACAAGTACAAGTTCCTGATTGGGTGCTATTAATATTGTATGTGGGAAAGAGAAAAGAGATGAGCTGTCTTAGCACTTTGGAATTTTTCATCCAGCATGTAAGTTGCCATTTTCCTTGAACTTGTTCGTTCTCCTCTCCCTCAAAAGCACAAACAAGACTAGTAGAAACATGATGCCTAAATTCTTAGTGTTCCATCACTTCTTTTAAAATGAGGCTATCACTTCCAGTGCCACAATCATTGTTTCATGATGCCATGACAATAAACCAACTGAAGAATGCTGCCACGCTAGCTATAATGGGATTATATCTCTATGCAGTTATATATTAGAAATTCAGAAGCTGAACCGGGTTAAGAAGGCATGATGAGATTCACGAGAAAGGAAGGTTTGTCCCAAGTCCACCCAGTGTAAAGCCACATGATTTTGAAGAGGCTACAAACAGAATAAAATACCTATAATATAGGAGTTACAAACAAACAAAAGAAGTGGCAGAAAACCCCAGAACCAAGGAAATACAGTCCATGGATTGGGAACACTAAATCACCCACATTTCTTTCTTTGTTGTTTTTACATCTTGAATGACTCTGCATCAAAATTCAACTATACCTAGGGGATGGTGTTGGCAGGTTTCTTCCCCACAAGAGTCTTAGGCTCTTTAGCGTCAGCGAAGAAGCTACAATGTATCAGTAAAGAAGTTCTAATGCTTCTCGAATGTTCATTTATTGGCCTGGAAAGGTTCACAATTACATGCAAATGCAAATTGCCACTTTGGTTTTCATGTGAAAAAATGGGCCTGATGATTTGTGTGGCTTCACTCCAGTGGGACCACGTTGGGGGACCATGTGGGGCTCAGGCAGATGCCTTGACATCCTTCTCCCACGGCACTTGAGCGATGCTGCGATCCCGTGATCTAGAGCAGCGCTGGCTTTGTGCCCATCAGTGGGTGTCTTTGAACATAAAGTGCGCAGTGGCTTTTGGTAACAGATCGGCGTCCACAGAGGCGAGGCCGAAACCACAGTAACTGACTGCAGTTGTAATAATAGCACCAGACACAGTGGCCCTTCCACACCAGAAAAGGCCTAAGCTTGTCTGAGTCACCCAGTCAAAGAAACAATTCCCAAGACCTCTGGGTCAACGTGACAAATAACCTCACTTCAGGTTTCATTATCTTGTGGACACCTGATTTAGGCATAATGAGAGGAGGAAGAAAAATACTAATTCTCCAGTTTTCTTATTTTATTCGAAAAGAGAGATTATTATAGTGAACCCCGTTACTTATGTGACAATTACCAGACTTGAGAAAAAACTATTTAATCCTAGGGAGAGCTGCTGTAAGTAAGACCATCCCGGTGAAAACATGACCTGCTGACCAGAAACACCATCCAGGAGCAAAAGAGAAGGTGGTCGGTTACAGACAGGAAGGGAGAGAGATGAGAAGCATCAACTCTTTTTTGCGGCACCTTAGTTGTTCATTGATTGCTTTCTCATAGGTGTCTTGACTGGGGGGCTCCAGCAGACCGAGTAACTCCTTGCTCAAGCCAGCGACCTTGGGCTCCAGCTGGTGAACCTTGCTCGAACCAGATGAGCCCGCGTTCAAGCTGGTGACCTCGGGGTCTCGAACCTGGGTCCTCTGCGCCCCAGTCCGAGGCCCAGCATTTGGTTCTGTGCACTTCTGTAAAAGTAACTTTTGAACAGCCAAGAAAACTCTCAGCGGAAACGGCAGAAACACTGCCTTCCCCGTATGTTTTATGAGACTCTGTCTGGGAAGAGTGACCCTGCGCTTCTTCTAAGACCGTGTTCCAATTTCAAATGATTATGAGGGACGTGACAACGAGGGACAGGGAGCTGATCTCCTCCAGAGGCACTCTGTGATGCCTGGCCAGGGCCCAGGGTGAGGCCGGGAAAGGTGCGGGATCTCTTCTCGGCTCTGCTATAGGTTAGTGGCTGGGTGACCAGCGACAGACTAGAGCACAGGCACACCTAGGACACACAGGGGTTGGGTCCCAGACCACCACAGTGAAGCAAGGACCACAGCGGAGAGAGTCAGCATCTTCTGGGGGCGGGGGTGGTGGTGGAGGGCCTTGCCTTCAGTTTCTAAACAAATGCAACGTTTGTAAAGTGCAATAAAACTAGGTGTTCTTGTATCATATAAAACAGGAGTTAAAAACACAGCAAAACAAAAAGGATGTAGAAGGAAATTATACAGAGCCCAAGAACCTCCTAAGCGGAGCAAATTAAGGCTTACAACGGCTGTCTTGCTTAAAAAATAATTGAACCTGAGTTCAGTCAGCCTCTAGGTTTACCACTTACTTATAGGGGATAAAGAAACAAGTTAAATACCTACAAGAAAACAGACAAATCCCGAATGGGGGACATCCTACAGAAAAAAATGTGAGCCAATTCCTATAACAAATCGATGCATTAAAAAAAAAGTGATGGAAATGGGAAGAAGGGAGGCTCTTATAAAACAAAAGAGACTTAAGAACTGTAAACAAATGCTACGTGTGACCCATTTTTGGATCTTAACTCAAACCAAGCAACTGGGACAGCTGGGAAGATCTGAAGATGGCCCGGACATGAGATAATGAGAAATCATTCCTAATTCTGTTAGGTAGGATAATAATGAGGTGGTTGTGTCTTCTTTTTTTTCTTTTTTTTTTTAATTTTTCTGAAGCTGGAAATGGGGAGGCAGTCAGACAGACTCCCGCATGCGCCCGACCGGTTGTGTCTGTTTCTAAAAACTGTCTTGTTAGAGATGTTTTACTAAAGTATTTACAAGGGGAATGACATAAAACCAAGAATTTCTTTAAAACTTTTCAGCAGAAAGAAGAAAGTAAAGAAGGAAGGGAGAAAGAAAGGGAGGAATGGAGGGGAACAAAGCAGAAAAGAATGTGGAGAGAGGACAGAGGAAGCAAGATTGATAAAATATTAGTTTTCGCTGCAAATGGGTGATTCGCCCATGGGAGTCCACTATGCTTTTCTCTCTACTTCTGTGCATGTTTGAAACTTTCCATAATTGAACCTATTTAATGGGTGCTTTGGTGTGTTTGGGAGGATGCGATATTGGTGTTGGTCCACCTAGTGCTTGGGGTTTACAGGCAGAGAGAGGGTTGTTCTTGCCATCTGAAAAGGAAATGATGCAGGGGCACTTACAGGACACATGCAGCCGTGGATTCGGTCAGGCTCGTTTCAGTATTGCTTTTGCCATAATTCACTATTGTCGAAGGACTGTTTATTTCCGGCTTAGTCACTGCTTCGGTAACAGTATTTTCCAGCTCCTGAATTATGCGCTTTATGAAATATCATTTATAAATTAATAATATTGTCTGAGTGAGTCCCCAAGCTGAGACACAGATGAGACAGAAGGAGTTCTTATAGTCCCAGAATACCCGTGCAAGTTCATTTCATTCTGAGAACACACGCATGGACTTCGGTGAAAAGGCACTGTGGAAATTCTAAGCTTTACTAGCTAAGGTGAGCAAAACTTGTCAACTCAAGATCCTAGACCTGGGCAAGTATGCATTATGGTGCTCTCCCCAATGCTGTACAAGACTTTAATCTTGTTCAGTGACAAATTTTGGTTTCTTCTAGGGCCTCTGCCCATAGAAGCAAAAGTTCCTAAATAGAGTTAGCAGGGTTGTGAATTTCTTAGGCCCCAACCAGATATCGCTCAGAATCTAAAATTCTGACAAAGGCATTTTCATAGATTTTTAATAGGAAGAAAGCAGACATCAAGCAAGTATTTAATTTGAGATGCGAACTTGACTGAAAAAAAATATATATATTAGCCAAGTTTTTGTACACTAACTTGTTCTTAGGGTAAAATTTTAGCAGGATTCTAGACATTCTAGAGTAGCTGTTAAATTATGAGTAGACCAAAATGTGGTTAATTTTTATCAAAATTGGAAGAAAAACAGTAGCTCTTTAGAGGCCTTTAATGACATCTCTAATAGTATATCCCCAAATACTCACTCGCTTTTGATCGGAGGACCAGTGTGGGGAAACTGAGGCCACTGAGGCAAGTCAGAGAGGCTAAGAATAAGATCTAGAATCAAAATACGACAAACAACTAACACACATTACGATACAGCCCTTAAAATAGCTGGCATTTATTTTTCAATATACTGTTTAATAGAAATGCAAATATGCACATAAACATATATATAGATCAAGAAATTTTCACAAAGTGACCACGAGCATGGACCTACCATGCAGATCAGAAAACATAACATTACATGGTGGCCTCCCTTGTATTACTTACCAGTTCCTACTTCAGCCCCGCTGTAGGCCCTGTGCTGTGCTCCTTTGCCCTATTTTATTTGTGCCTGTTTTAAACTTTTCATAGATGGAATCATGTGATATGGTTTTTATAAAATCTACCATCTTATACTTAACATTGTAAAATTCATTCATATTGCTGCAGGTGCTGTGAGTATTTTTCTTGTGAATAGTATTCATTGTTTGAATGCCCCATAGTTTATCCACCCTCCTGTTGATGGCCATTTGGCCATTTGGCTTGTTTCCAGTTTGGGGAACAACAAATCAAGCTGCAATGGAATTCTTGTGCTATCTTCCGGTGCACATATGAAGGCATGTCTGTCGAGTACATGAAAATGACACTTGTTTATCTTTGAGTATATCCAAGGACATACTAGTGTCTAGAGCTTAGCAGGCACTCAATAAGTCCTTGCTAAATGAATGAAAAATAGATGATTTCTGTGGCCATTATACTGCCTTCATGACGTAATGCCATACCACCCAAACTAGTATATTTGGGGGTATCATTAAAATATTTCTGTGTATACACATGTGTCAGTTTTCCTTTCAGTTCAGTTTTATTAGACTGAAATGACTGATGCCTGGCAGACTTTCCTAACAGTCACATGCACATGAAGACCGCCCTCTGCCCAGTGCTGTTTACAGCTTGCTTTCTGCTCTGTGAACGGCCTGACACCTTTGCTCAGAGAGTCATTTATCACCGAGTCTGCATTCTACAGTTACCTGTCCGTTATTCTTTGTCTGGGATATCATCGCTAGACGTTTTTACTTGAATTATCTCTGGTTACGATACCAGCTCTCACAATTTGGTTACATAACCTTTTAAGAAAATGAACTTTAAACTGAAATTTTGACTTTTATCTGTGGGTAATGTAGGTGTGGGACAGAAGAGAGCACTTTTGGAGGTTTTATTTCTATGAATGGGAAACACTATGATGTATGCTGTGGGTGCTGATATGTAGCCAAAACAAATGGCTAGTGGTATTAGTATCTTACCTTATTTTCCTCTTTCTGGTTCAGAAAATGTTACTTTTCATTGTGGGTGGCATTCAGTAATATAATGAGAAGATGGCAGAGCCAGAGAGAAAAATATCAGAAGCTATTCCTAAAGCCTCAGACGTTGACAAATGTGACCAGCCAGGTGGACTTCCAGAGTGTCACAGGACTCAAGATTATGTGACCCTTACATTACAGTCATCTAGAGCAGGAGACCCAATATCATTGGTAGCTCCAAAGAATTAGGTCTAAAATTGTTACATATTAGAATTAAAATGATTTGCCACACATTTTTTTGCTGAATTCAATTATCTTCATGAAGAGACTGGTTTAGAGATATCAACCCAAGTCTTTCAAAGAAGCAGATATCTAAAAAGGACAGTCAGTCTTAATGGTTTGTCCAATTAACTTAAAAATATCCTTGACATTTTCCTCTGGGAGGGAAGATTTCGGGTGACAGTTTTTTGTGGTTTTTTTTGTTGTTGTTGTTTTTTGTATTTTTCTGAAGCTGGAAACGGGGAGGCAGTCAGACAGACTCCCGCATGCGCCGGACCGGAATCCACCCAGCATGCCCACCAGGGGACGATGCTCTGCCCATCTTGGGGCGTCACTCTGCCGCAATCAGAGCCATTCTAGCGCCCGAGGCAGAGGCCATAGAGCCATCCTCAGCACGCAGGCAAACTTTGCTCCAGTGGAGCCTTGGCTGTGGGAGAGGAAGAGAGAGACACAGAGGAAGGAGAGGGGGAGGGGTGGAGAAGCAGTTGGGCGCTTCTCCTGTGTGCCCTGGCCGGGAATCAAACTCGGGACTCCTGCATGCCAGGCCGACGCTCTACCACTGAGCCAACCGGCCAGGGCCTCGGGTGACAGTTTTTAATATTGCTGTTGTTTGGGGCTGTGGAATTTTCTTCTCCGTTGTTTTCAAGCCTTTAAGCAATGAGAAAAGGCTCTGACCCTGCTCGCATGCATACAGCTACCTTCTGGGTCACACTGTTCTTGCAGTTGCCTTTTTTTTCCCCCTCTTGAAGTCACATTGATATCTCATGATCATTTAAAAACTACTGTTCCCAAAGTTCTCTCCAGTTGTCTTTTAGATGACTGATTACAATCAAAAGAGAAAAAAAAAGTAAAATAAACTTTTAAATAAATCTAAAAAGAAAAGGGAAAACATCCAAACCATTTAAATCAGTGCCATAAAACTATTTTAGAAAATCAGCTTTCTATATTTTAATGCTTTCCCTGTCTGAGACATTTCTCCAGACTTTGGTGCTATAATTGTATCACCATCTTGACACTTCTACTTTTAAGCCACAGAGATTTTGCCTTTTCTTTCCTCAAAGAGAAGAAAACGCTGGAGCCAAGTGACCACTATGCGTATGCGTGACTCCCACGCTACAGAGGAGCAGGGAAAGGGCCACACTGAGTGAGCAAATATGGGTCCTGTGCTCCTCGAATGACGTGGGCTGGGCAGGCAGCCAGGGCCCGGAAGGAGGAAGAATGGGTAAAATTTAGACCCGTTCTGATGGAGGGTTGGGTGGGTGGGTAGGGGAGAATGTCTGCAGGGAAGATTCTTTTGTAGGCTTCAGAAAATAAGAGTCCCTGCAGGCATATTAACTCCCCTTCAGAGTAGATGGGTTAGAAAAGAAACCCCTACTTCCCAGCTGATGTTGTCAGCACCTGTGGGAGCCCTGGTCCAGGTGCTCTGGACAGGAGGACACAGTCTGTGTGTTCAGAGGTGGTGATTGTTACTGCATGACAGCCTTGCCAATGATCAGTCTTTTGGGTGTCCCATTCCCAAAACGGGCATTTGTGCAGGTCATGCTGAAGCCACCCGGGAATGACGTTCCGGCCAGTGCCCCTTGTGAGGCATAAGCAGCTCCCTGAGCACATAGTTTGGGGCGCTGGAGAAGGGGACAGGGAAAGGCGACAATAAACAGACTCAACCTGAGACCTTCAAAACCACAAAACAAAACAGAAACACCAGAAAGGGAGCTGCAGGAGACAGAGTTGGGAAAAATAAGTATAATAGATAGAGGGATAAAAAATCATGTTTACTAGAAGTGCTTCTCACATGCCAGGTACTGTTAGAAGCTTTATTTTTATAAATATGACTACTCCATCACCAGGAAACCCTGTATATTAGCCATTATCTGCCTTCTCCCAATAGTAATGACCTAAGTCTAAATAAGAATGCATCAATTGCTCACAGTCACATGGCTAGTAAGCAGCAGACTCTGCCTCCAAATACATATTACAACTCTTAATGGCCAACTCTTCCACTTTTTACACATTGACATTGCCTGTCCCCAGATCCAAGGCAGGAGATCTGGGCCTGGATGGCATGACGGAGGCTACAGGTTGCTTTCCTATAACCACTCTCTGCTTCTTTGTAAAGGCAGTACTATTGTAATTTTAGCTGAGTACATGGTCATTCAGCAAACAGACTGTATTTCCCAGCCTCCCTTGCACATAGGTCACATGACTGCATTCTGGCCAATAAGCTGTAAGCACACAAAGCCAACAGGGAGATTCTGGAGGCCATGCCTCATCTTTGTCTCTTTTCTCCTTAGTGCAACCTAGAATATGGATATAATCTAGAGCCATGATGTTACTTTGGGAATAGATATTTAAGATGGCAGAACAAACAGACAGAAGCAGTCTGGCTCCCCGACAGACTATCTATTGTACCTTCAGATTTCTTTTATTTATGAGAGAAATAAGCTATCTAGTTTAAAGCACTATTCGGGGGCTTCCTCGCTTGTATACAAACATCATCCTAACTGAGACAGGATCTAGCACCTTATGGGTCCACATCTTTCTACCTCCCTGCTTCCACCCTTTTATACCTCAAGCCGATTTTATGCCAAGTGTGCTATTGCTTTTCTCTGACCCTGGGCCTTAGGACCCTCCATCTAATAAATTGCTCTGACTTTAAATTTCACTTAGGACATGTCAGTCCCTTTTTAAGGGACATTCCCTAAGAAAGATTTCCTTATCCTTTCAGCAAAAAGCTCTGCTTCCCAAAGGCTAAGACCCGCCTTTGACAGGTCCCCTAAATTTTCACCCCAGGAAGTGGGTAATTATTTGTCCTAACTTACAAAACTGACAAATGTCAGTCACCTGCACACTCCGTAAGAAAAGCCTGTCTGTCCCTAGATGACCTTCTTCTACCCAGCCCCCCCCCCCCATCCCCACGGGCACCAGCTCCATGGACAGGAACGCCCTAGCATTTGCATAGGCTATACATTGCATAAGGGCACTGGCCCCGCAAAAGAGGAGTGGATAGGTCTTCAAGTTCTCCAAAGCCTGAGAAAGTCTGTGACCACCCAATCTAAACCGGTGCCAGTCCGGAGTCTTGCTCTTTTATATCACTTTGTTTTGTCTTGACTATCTGAAAACACTCTGTTCATTTGTTGTTTGCTTTTTTAGTGTCTGTCTCCTTCCCATCCCTCCTGTTCCGGAACATGCACTATGAGAGAGCGGATGCCATGTCTGTCCCGTACGTGGCCGTGTTCCCTCAGCCAACAGTTGCTGGCACGTGGCAGCTTTTCAATAACTATTGGTTAACAAATGAATGGATAATATTGGCAGTACCACGAAATAAAAAGATAATGCCACAGAGCACCATCATCGTTAGTGTCATTTAGGGCTTTGGTGACTTGTCATTTCCCTCACCAGGAGCTGGGCTTCTAGGCCACGTATCGCATTTGCTGCTGAGCCGTGAAGAGTTGGAGGGGCAGGAGACAGGAGGGGAAGAATCAGAAAGGCTGAGACGCGTGTGTCAGCGAAGGAGCGGCCGTGGTGCCTTTCCTCGGCTGCTCTGCCTGAGCTGAGGACAGCAGCAGGTCCGTTATTTTTATCCATTCAGAACAAAATTTCAAGCACATATTTGGAAGTCATCAGTTCAGGTGTTTCGCTGCACTGGAAGAAATCTACCAAAAGAAGAACCAAGAGATCGCCGCCTTGCTCTGAAGGTCGGATGGAAGCCCGGAGGTGATGGGTGAGACTTGGTGTGGGGAATTCCCGAAAAGGCATCCCTCGCTTCAGGAAAGGCGGACTTTTCTGCACCGCCCCCCCCCCCCCCGGACCTCTCCGGGTCATCGGGCCGACCCAGCGCCTCTCTTCTGGCCGCGTGTGCTCTTCTGTCCCGCTTCGTGGTCCGGAGTCCCCGGCTCACGCAGCGGTCAGGGTGCATATTTGGTGTGGACCCGAAAGCTATGGTCATGCCTTTTGGAAATCAGCTTTTCTCCCGTGTCTTATAGGTGCTCTATTACTCAGGCCTGAGGAAAATAAAGAGGAAGCGGTAGAAAGGAAAAAATAAGTAGGGGAACGTCTCTATGACTGCTGCTGTGAAATATTAAAGTGCCAAGGACATTACCCGACCCATAAACAGAAGGGAGATGCTCTGGCAGCATTTTCAAAGGTGATAAATGTCCTCAAATGTAAGAAGTTGTGAAAATAAAATGGGATGGAAAATAGACCAAGAGGGAAAAACGTATAAGACAGAAATATATAGCAGAAGAGAACCTCTTCCGATCTCTCAGAGAACTTGTTAAATAACCTTTAAAAAAGAAAAATAGCTCCATACAACTTCATCTCTACAATATCTTGAAACTTTAGTCAAGTGGATTTTTGAAAAACAATGTTTTGCCATTTGATCATTTCATAGAATGTAATAGAATATAAATTATAATTTCAAGATTAGAAAAGTAACTTTTGGATAAGATGAATAATGAACATATATAATATGTCCCATAGGTGAAATAGTACTTAAAAATACATTAAGATGGATATATGTATATCAGAAACAGAGAGTAATGTTTTCAAATAGAGAAGACAAATTAACAAATCCATGAATCAGTGTTTGGTTCATAGCTTCACCTTTTTTATGGTAATTTACTTTTTATTTATTGATTTTTAGAGAGAGGAGAGAGAGAGAGAAGGAGGGGGGAGAAGTGGGAAGCATCAACTCGTAGTAGTTGCTTCTCATATGTGCCTTGACCAGGCAGGCCTAGGGTTCAAACCAGTGACCTAAGCATTCCAGGTCAATGTTTGATCCAGTGTACCACCACAGGTCAGGCTTAATTAAAAAAAAAATTATTGATTTTGTCCTGGCCAGATAGCTCGGTTGGTTAGAACATCATCTGATGCAAGAGGTTGCCAGTTCAATTCCTGGTCAGGGCACATATATGAACAGATTGATGTGCCTGTCTCTCTTTTCCTTCCTCTCTCTCTAAAATTAATAAATTAAAATTTTAACAATTTAATTATTGAGTTTAAAGACAAAGATAAAGGAAGAGAGGGAGAGAGAGAAACATCGATTTGGTGTTCCATTTATTTATATATTCATTGGTTGATTCTTATATGGCCCTGACCAGGGATCGAACCTGCAACCCTGCTGTAACAGGACAGTGCTCTAAGTAACTGAGTTACTCAAACAGGGCCATAGTGTTATCTTAAGATAACAATTTGTTTGCTTAAGTAAGATCCTGGATCTCAATTAGCATGTCAGCATATAAAAATATTATTTGAGCTTGGTTTTCTGCTTTTAAAAAACTCATACATCCTTTGAAAATGATATCCTTCACTAATACTTATTAATGATAAAATTGGAAGATAATGGCAGCTCAGAAATAGTGAGAACTGAATGTCTGTGACAGTGTGTGTCGTAAGGGGATCAGGCTTTGAACCCAGGCAGACCTGCATTCCATCCTGACTCTACCACTGACTCGCAAGGTCTTGAATGAGCTCAAATTCCAAGCTTTGGCTTCACCAGCTTTCAAACAGGGAGATTAGGAGACATGGGGTGTGGTGTATCTGGGGGCAGATGGACAACGTCCGCCACCTCCTGTTGCTGGACCCACCCAGGAAGTGCGTCGTTGGGTGTAGCAGCCTTTCCCAGGGTGCACTAATAAATCTTGCCACGATGGCCTAAATCCCCTCTTTTTGTCCCTGAAATTCTTTTCCCATGACACTGTGGGGAACCTATTTCCTCTGGTAACACCACCACCTAAATTATTTATGATCTGGCTCCTTACAGAGAAGATATCATCAACACTGATTTAGACAAAACTGAGTATTAGCGTGGAAGGGAACTAGAATAACAGATAAAGTTATTCTTATTAGCATGAAACACAGAGGGTCACACAGAGCCAATTGATAACAGAAGCAAGTTGGTGAACATTGTCATAAACTATTGGGAGTATAAAAAGCTTTCATTCCTGATTTTACACCCAGGATAACTGGGGTGTTTGCCCGGCATGTCCAAGTCA
Organism: Saccopteryx leptura; assembly: GCF_036850995.1. Taxonomy (NCBI): domain Eukaryota; kingdom Metazoa; phylum Chordata; class Mammalia; order Chiroptera; family Emballonuridae; genus Saccopteryx; species Saccopteryx leptura. Next base: position 204,061,769 of record NC_089503.1, on the reverse strand, counting down.
CTGCCAGTGTAAACCTGCAAACGCAAACATACATCTTCAAAACAGGGAGGTTATTACCCACCAAACCATATTGTCAAAATCAACATAATGTATTTGAAAGCATCCTGGTCTCTGCTGGGCACACACATACTGAAGACATGTTAGTCTTCTCAGCTTACCTGCGCAGGACGTGAGACTGCACTGAATTGCGACATGCAAAAACAGTCTGGTTCAAAACATCATAACCTTAGAATTTTCTGAAATAAAGCTAAAATAGAATCAGGAGGGGAAACATTAAGATTAAATTTACCATGGGATGCATACTTAAAAGGAAGATTACCAATCTTTAGAAGCCAACAAAAGGCACTGGATTGAACTGTTCCCTTTTCAAACGTTTTAGAAAACGTTTGGCCATGGCAAAAATGTTTGATCCATGGCATCACAATATCAGGATCCGCGGTTTCATGGATCGGGAGAACTATCCCGATTGCTGTGCTTGTTTGTGTCAACTTTCTCAGTTCATAAACTCAGAGCAGGCTGGAGTCCACAGAGACCAAACTGAACTGTAAGACTGGCTTCTGACTCACCAGGCTCCTCTCTGTGAAATGACTGCTGTTTCGTGAATTTCAACAAGCGTTACAAGTGCTCATTTCCATGTGTGACACTTTTGAACAACTTCCAGTTGCAAACTGGGCGAGGGAGCCAGATTACAAGCCACTCTGCTTTGTGTGAACAGTGAAGTAGCTCAAAGATTGCCCCCCTCAACGTTTTCAGTTTGAGTCCTCAAATATTAGCCAGTCACACAGGAACACAATGAGCTAATCACATTCCAACATAAAATGGAAATAGCATGGATAGAATAGAAAGAGTGACAAAAATGTCTCTGGAGGTGCCCAAGACTGAATGACACCATCTAGACGCTTCACGCAATGAAGCGCTTCTGGGCGTACGACCTCATATGTAATTCAAAATAAGAACTATTTAAAGTCATATAATACGGATAATGAGCCACCACAACATTCTGAGCTTTCACAGGATGATGACTACAGAGGTCTTTTTTAAAGAAACGACAGATGTTAAATTTAAAAAGTGTTTTTCCTTGTTTCTCTTGCTTTGCTGATGAATGCACGAAGTGTCAACCATAAACTCCACAAGAAGCCACCAGTATAATCTGTTGCTCAAGCATGGCTAAGTCTGTTACAGCTACTGGGATGAGGGAGACTACCACCTGAGAATATCTCCGAGGGGAGGTCAGAGGCAAAAATGGATAGGGTTTGGGGTGTGGGTCTTTTAAAGTGGGGATCAGGTTAGTACTGAGAAAAGTTATGATCAAGTAATTTAGGATCGATGGATACAACTCTGAGAGGCTCTGGCAGCAAGTCTGGATAAGTAAACAATTGCTTGATAAGAGAACCATCTGCCTAGGTAATAATCTACTATTCTAAAAGCAGGGCCATGTGCCCAGTTGAAAAATTTACTGCTGAAATAAAGTGGTTTAGTTTGGGAGGATTTCTTGATGCAAAGAGTGAAAGTTGTTCTTACTTGATAAGTTTACCTCTCTGGGTGAATTCCCTAGAGCAAATAATAAGTCATGTTGCCACAGTGGTCTTAGTGCTCAGCCCTGATTATTAAGCCACGTGGATGCAGGAGAATCCCACACTAACAGGGGACCCCGCACTGCCAGAGCCTCAACACTAAGTTCAGTGTTGTATTAAGCAAAGGGGAGGGAAGTATGGGCCAGTCAACAAAGGGATGTGCAAAACAATTTCAAAGACACTTGGATAAAGTTAGCTGTTTTCTCCACAAGAGCAAGACTGAGGGATGTCAAAGTTCCATTTGTACTTCAAGTCTGACCTGTGGTGGCGCAGTGGATAAAGCATTGACCTGGAACACTGAGGTCTCTAGTTCAAAGCCCTGGGCTTGTCTGGTCAAGGCACATACAAGAAGCAACTACTGTCAGTTGATGGTTTGCATCCCCCCCCCTTTCTCTCTCTCTCTTCATTCTAAAAAATCAATAAATAAAATCTAAAAAAAAAAAAGTTCAACTTGTGCTTCAAATGGTCCAGATATATCTGAACGTCCAGGAGCTGTGGGGCCAGAGAAGATTCAGCCATAGCTTGTCCAGAGCAGATTTGTGTATCTGACGGCCTGAGATGCTTAGATGGCATGGTGTATTCCTTGAGAGTTGGGCAATTAAATGCTCCAGACAGAATTGTAAAATACATAAATGAGGTTCTACTAACAGCTGTACATTGGTCTCCAAAGGGAAAGCTAGATCACCCTGTAGATGCAGGTTGGCCTGTTCAGTGACCAGTTCATGTTTACCAAGCTGCGTAGTGACCTCAAAGAGAATGTTGGAAGAAAGAAAGGACCATGAAGATGCTTCAGAGACACAAACAGCTGAGGTCCAGGAAAGAGCAGTGGAGGAGAGGAGACATCCAATCATTACAGATACCTTGCATTCACACGGTGCCTTCTAACGCACAAAGCGTTTTCATTTAGGTTATTTTATCTGACCTTCACAGCATTCTTGAAAGGAAAGGAAAACAGGCACTATTTTTACCATTTTATGGCTGAGAACTTTGCCGCTCAGAGATGGTTACATGTCTTGCCCAAGGTCACAACTCCGTGAAATTGTAGGCAGGGCTCTTGGGCCTAGGATCCTCTGAAGCATTTCGCAACTGCTAAGAATTGGAAGCAGAACTAAAACTGAGAAGAGTGAGAGAAGTGTTTCTCCGTGCCCCTATCCAACCATAAGGACCAAGGTTGGCCGAGTTGTAAGCTCTGTAAATAGACGAGAGTCCGCTGTGAACTGAAACTGGAAGCCGAGGGGACCCGTCGGCAGGTCTGGGTGCTGTGAACACAGCTCCGAACCCCCGCCCTCTGCACCACCACTGCTGAAGTGCAGATTACTGTTCTCATGCCAGAGTCCTGCCTGGCCACGTGTCTCTACAGGCAGCGAAATTTCAGTATCCTCGTCTGGCTGGGCTTAAGTTTTTGGCAAGAATGCTCCCTTCTCTTGTGAACATCTTGGAAAGCTTTTAACTGAGCACAAAGATGTTTATTTTGAGAAGCAAAAGGGACTAACTAAGTCTAAAAACAATCTCTACCTCTCCCACTAAGTGATTCTGACTATTGAAATGTAAGAGAGTTTGCTACCCCACCAGCGAGGAGGTACTCCTGCTTTCTGGAACAGCTCGAAGAAACCAGTGCCCACGCTCTCTGTGACTTCAGGCCGGTGGCGATGCTCTCTGTGACTGAAGCTCTCTGTGACTTCAGGCCGATGGCAACATTCTCTGTGACTTCAGGCCCGTGGCAATGCTCTCTGTGACTTCAGGCCCTAGCGAGGTATTAGGAGTCTGAGGCAAGGGAGCACTGAGGGATGGGGAACAGGTGTAATGTCAGGTCTAACTGGGGAGGAGTGGTCATATTGTGGAGATAGACAACCAACCACAAGGCACCTGCCTCCCAACTGCCTGCTTATTTCTGAAGGACCATTTGGAAGCATTTTCACAGTGGATTTAAAGGGTTCGTGTCCAGGCGCAGAATATAATTTGTTAGCCCTGACGAAGAGGGGCAGATAGCACAAGGTCCATAATTATTGAGGCTTGTTGATATATAACCACGTCATTTCAGATTTATAGTCTGCCTTAGAGTAACGGGTCCAAGTTTCTCATCTGAGAGGAAAGGAAGATCTCCCAAATGAAGTGACTTTCACAAGGTCATGCATAGTTCATCAGTAAGCCTGGGTGGGTAAGGCAAGGCTCGTGGTGGTTGTGGTCAGAGCACCACACGGTGACACCGTCATTCTGAAAGCTAACCTTTCTTGTGGTGCTTTCATTCTCTCTTCTCTCCACACGGGATTTCACACTCTTTTAAAAAGACTGTCAGACTTCCAATGTGAAGCGACTGAACAAAGGAAAGGCTATCTTAACTTAAAGGGGCGAAGGCAAAACTACCTTAACTCAAAGTGGTGCTGAGAGGCCCAGACTTTAAACCTTCTCTTGAAGTATCCAATCAAAATATAGCAGTCGGGCAGGGCGTGATGAAAGGGAGGGAACAGACTTCTTGAAAGTGAGAAGGCAAGATCTCTGCAGGCTTGGGACAAGTGGAAAACCATTGGTTTAGATCAGGATGAGACCTCAATTTCTTCATAGTAGAAACTGCCAAAAACCCACCACTAGGTCCCCAGAGTTACTGTTTGCCTTTGCAGTATATAGAGTCATTTATAAGCTATTAATTAGCACAGAAAGGACTCACACCACTAACACAGATGGTGTAAAGTTAAAAATCAGTCCAGTTTGGGGATACAGAAAACTGATTTGACTTGGATCAATACTATTTTTCTTTTTTCCTTTCTTCTCTCTCCCTCTTTCTTTCTTTCTTTCTTTCTTTCTTTCTTTCTTTCTTTCTTTCTTTCTTTCTTTCTTTCTTTCTTTCTTTCTTTCTTTCTTTCTTTCTCTATCTTAAGTGAGAAGCAAGGAGACAGAGTGAAAGACATGCACATGTACCCCAACTACGATCCACCTGGCAAGCCGCCTACTGGGAGATCCTCTATGTATCTTGGGCCGTTGCTCAGCAATGAAGCTATTTTAGTGTCTGAGGCGAGGCCATGGATCCAATCTCAGCACCTGGGGCCAATTTGCTCCAACAGAGTCATGGCTTGGGAGAGGAAGAAAGAGATAGAGATAGAGAGAAGGGAGAGGGGGAGGGGGAGGAGTGGAGAAGCAGATGGTCGCTTCTCCTGTGTGCCCTGACCAGGAATCAAACCCAGGATGTCCATACATCAGGCCAACTCTACCACTGAGCCAACCGGCCAGGGCCAATACTCTCTTTATTCTTCTAGAACAAACTGAAATATAGAGCCAAGTGGAAGCCTCTGTAGTCCCCTAATACTTATTAGATCTTAACCTCTCATACTCAGTTTTCCCAATGCTTGCCTCTCCTACAAGTTTACAATAAACACAACAGCATCTTTGCCACCAAGTCCCACGACTTACAAGTGGATGTTCCATTTTCTTCCAAGGCTGGATGATCTTGGTTGCTTTTCAGTCTCTCTAAATTCATCTCAGGCCTGACCTGTGGTGGCACAATGGATAAAGCATTGACCTGAAATGCTGAGGTCGCAGGTTCAAAACCCTGGGCTTGCCTTGTCAGGGCACATATGAGAGTTGATGCTTCCTGTTCCTCCCCACCACTCTCTTTCTCTGTCTCTCCTCTCTCTCTAAAAATGAATAAATAAAAAATTAAAAAAAAATCATCTCAGTCTTCCTTTTTTTTTTAGATTTTATTTATTTATTCATTTTTTAGAGAGGAGAGAGAGAAAGAGAAAGAGAGAGAGAGAGAGAAGGGAGGAGCAGGAAGCATCAACTCTCATATGTGCCTTGACCAGGCAAGCTCAGGGTTTTGAACCAGCAACCTCAGCGTTCCAGGTCGATACTTTATCCACTGTGCCACCACAGGTCAGGCTCAGTCTTCCTTTTTAAGGCCCCCAAGAACTTCCTCTGTGGGAGAGGAAGAAAGAGATAGATATAGAGAAAAGGGAGAGGGGGAGGCGGAAGGGGAGGAGTGGAGAAGCAGATGGTCGCTTCTCCTGTGTGCCCTGACCAGGAATCAAACCCAGTATGTCCATACACCAGGCCAACTCTCTACCACTGAGCCAACTGGTCCCCCATCACAGTGCAGTTTTCCTTCCTTCTCTTAAGAGGGCAATAACCACGGATTTTATGTTTCCCCTCACTCCAGAGGGAAGGAAGCGACGTCAGTTTCAGAGGGTCCTTGTTAACGTTGCTGCTCTAGGCACAGGATTATTTTGCTTTTTAGCTAGCTGGCCTTCCTTCCTGGGATTTGTTTTCTAGGGAGGCAAAGACATTTTGACAAGCCAAGAATCAAACCAAGAGGCAGAATGTAAGGGTTGCCTACCTTTCGGGTCTAAATAGCCACGGACGCAGAACTTCTCACAGGGAAAGCAGTAACAAGCAAAATGAGTCAGGGCTCTGAGGTCAGCGGCTACATCACTGAACATGAAAGCAACCGCAGTCACTGGTACTGACTGGGGTTTTTGATCTTTTCCCCCGACAGCATTCACAAACTCTCCGGGAGTCTTTTTGCTCCACTTGGCTACACAGCCATGGGATGAATGCTTGTTCCCCAAATTCCTAGGTTGAAATACTACACAGCAAGGTGGTAGTGTTAGGAGGTGGGGCCTTTGGGAGTTGATTAGGTCTTGAGGGTAGAACTCTCATAAGTGAGATTAGGGCCCTTAGAAAAGTGACACCTCACCCCCTTTTGCCTTCCTGAGGGTATAGTGAAAACCCCCTGTCTGGGAAGCAGGCTGTCACCACACAGGGGATCTGCCAATACTTGATCTTAGGTTTCCAGCCTCCAGAACCAGGGGAAATAAATGTTTGTTGTTCGTGAGCCATCCGGTCTGTGATGTTTTGTTACGGTGACCAATAGACAAAGACATAAACACACAAGTGGTTCCTGTTTGGCTGTAAGGATGCTTTGGTTGTTCGGGTAGTTTAGTTGTTCCTGATTCCTAGTAAGTATCCAGTTGTCAAAATCCCTTCAGTTACAGTTCAGACTCCTAGCAACTAGTTCAGGCTTTTCCTTCAGCTGACACTGAAGTTGGAATTTCAAAAATCATCCCTTTTTCTGGGAATTCAAACAAAATAATTCAAATGATGGAACTACTGTGGTTTGGGTTTTTTTTTTCCCTTCTTCTTCTTCTTTGGATGACAAGCATACACTTTTCTCATCTCTGATGGCACAACTCTTAGACGTCCCTGAGCAACCTGACCAGCTGTGGTTGACCAGAGAGCTGGTGACATCAAGTCCCAGGTCTCTCTGGCTTTTGAGAAACTGTGCAGTAAGTTGCCAATTTTATTTGGAGCACAATATACCAAAACCTGTTTCCAGTTAAAGAAGTGTGTGTGTGTTTTTTTTAAAACATGCTTAAAAAAACCAAACACCTTTAAACACATTTCCTTTTCAAAGGTGGAACCTATCCCACCCACCCCCATCCCCGCATGGGGACCGGACTTAGTGAACCGCTTCTGAACAGAATGGGGTAGAAGCAACACCATGTGGCACCCAAGGCTAGGTCACTGAGAAGGACTGCTTCCGTCTGCCTGTCAGGCTCTTGGATGACTTGCCAGGGAACCAGCTGCCAGTCATAAGTACACTGCAGCAGCTTGGGGGGAGGTTTACGTGAAGAGGACCTGCCCCCTCCCCCATAGCCAAGTCACAGGAGTGAGCCATGTTGAAAGGGGGTCCCCAGATGCTTCTCCCCAGCTAATACCTTGCCTCCCCCCTCAGGAGAGACCTCAAGTCAGAACCACCGCTGCCAGGCTTCCCGATCCACAGATACTGCCAGAGATAATAAATGTTTATTGTTGTTTAAGCTACTGAGTTTGGGGGGAATTTGTTATCTGATAATAGATAACTAATATAGGAAGCAATTAGCAGAGGATACTGTTCTATTCTTGAAACCCTTGAAACGAAAATACCAATTATTGTACAATCAGAGAATTCTTTTTTCCCCCAGCTATTTACATTTTATTCTCATTCATTTGGATCACATAAATCCCACCCAAAGGAAAAAAAAATGCTCTGAATCTTTTCCTTCCATCTGTTCACATTTGAAAGGTTGATATGCATTATTTGCATGTGAATGCGGAGACTTGAATGGAGCAGGAATGCCAAAAAGGGTTAAGAAAACGGAAAGTGAGACACAATTCCTCTCTCGGTCAGGTCATTAGATATTTCACACCTTTTATCTCTTTTGAAATCCTTATTGTCTTGGAGAAAATGCCTCAGTTTTGGATTGGTGATCCCTGAAAGGTACTAGCTTCCTTAGGGCCTCATTACCTCTTGAGTGAATTACTGATAAATCTTCTTTTTTTTTTTCCTTTGCCTTCTGGCAAGATTCTCTTCTAAGACACAGATCTGACTATGTCACCTTTTCACTCAGAAACTTTCAAAGATTCCTCATTATATTTTGGTCTGAGGTGGCTCATCAGATCCCCAACTCCAGGTGTGGTTCTATACGGGGCTCAAAGTAAGAGGGTGTCAGGTAGAATGTTTTATAAACTATAGGCACAGGGAAGTATGACATATCCTCTCCCCTCTCATTCTAGGATATTTCATAAGTTCTTCCATTTCCTAAGGGAATAGAGCCCACTGGCCACATGGGGTTGGGGTTGGCGAGACCTGTTTTCCTTGGTGATGAGGTTTAGTGGTGTCTTTGGATTTACTGTTATTTTCTATATAACACAACAGTATATACTCTTCCCTGTCCTTCTGCGAATTTTCATCGTGGGCTTGGAGATCCTAATTCATCTGTTTTTTTCAAGAAGGAAGTTTTAAAAGCAAAGGCAAAGCCATCTCTAGTCATTAGTTGGCTATTGATGTAACCCAACCAAAGTGATGGATGGGAGTTGGTAACCAACATATTTCCGTTAAACAACACAGGGGAATAAAAATATAGGACATCCACTTAACAATGAATACAATTTCAGTATAAGTATATCCCAAATAGTGCATAGATTATTCTTATACTAAGAAGTTATTTGGCCTGACCAGCCAGTGGCGCAGTGTATGGTACATCGGACTGGGACTCAGAAGACCCAGGTTCGAAACTCCGGGGTCACCAGTTTGAGAATGGGTTCACCAGCTTGGGTGCAGGGTCACTGGCTTGAGCGTGGGATCATAAACATGATCCCATGGTTGCTGGCTTGAGCCCAAAGGTCTCTGGCTTGAAGCCCAAGGTTGAGCCTTGGATTGAGCCCAAGGTGTCTGGCTTGAGCAAGGGGTCACTCGCTCTGCTGTAGCCCCCCCCCCCCCCAGTCAAGGCACATGTGAGAAAGCAGTCAATGAACAACTAAGGTGCCACAACAAAGAATTGATGGTTCTCATCTTTCTCCCTGTCTGTCTGTCTGTTTCTATCTATCCTTTTTTCTGTCTCTCTCTGTCACAAAAAAAAAAAAAAGAAAAGAAAAGAAAAAAAAACTTAGAGAGGATCCTGAGAAGCTGAAAAGCTGACACTCGGACGTCTAAGGAAAGGGTCCCCACCAACTGCTGCCAGGATCAGGGAGGGGATGAAACTGAGAGCTGACAGAAAACTACAAAGTAGGCTCAAACCGCTGCTGCAGAAGGAGGCTGCTGCCCTGGGGATGGAGAGCTGCTGGACAGGAAGGACCACAGGCAGACAAAGGGAAGCTGAGGTGAAGCAAAGAGAAAACAAACAGGAAGAAATAAGCCCCTCCTCCCTCCTCCCACCCTACAGGCTCCCTGGGCACCCCCCTGTGGGCGGGCCTCAAGGGGAGCCACAGGCAAAGCAGAAACTCCAAAAAGAATATCATCAAAGATCAGGTTTCGGATTAGACGTAAAAAATTAGTAATTGGCACTAATGTAGAAGATGACCAAAGATGACACCCAATTAATGAAATACAGACAAAAAAGTAGCTACTGGCCTCCTACGATTTCAACATAATGTAGCAGGAAGCAACCCAATGGAGAATAGACACTTAGATAACTTTATTAGAGGGAAAGAGAATTTATTAAAAGCCAGTAGAGCACACGGGGCTAGTAGCTCCAAAGATAAGTGCTTTCCGAAGTTGATTTTCTTACAGGTTATATACCTTTTACAGAAAATACAGGTTTTCATGCAAGAGGCTCATGATCCCTTTGTCTAGAGGTATACGTCACTCTCGTGACTCCAGGATGGGAGGGTGAGTTTAGGTGGGATTAGAGAATAAGTGTTGGAATTTTAAAATTAAAGTATGTAAACATTGTTTTTTTAAAAAAAGCTTTTAAGAAAAGACAAGGGGAAGGGGTTTTAAGATAAGTTCTATCTTCCTTGCTTTGTGTAGCAAGTGGCCCCAGACACCCTTTCAGAGAACTACAAGAAGTAGTTCATCTATAACTGGTTGACTCAGTTGCCCTGCAGGCTCCTCTGCTTTGCATTCTTCTGGTTTCTTTTTCCTCAGTAGAGGATGGGTAGAGGGCCTGACTTCTCCTGCCTTAATAACACTAGAGTTAGAAATTTCATGGCTGATGGTAATGTGGTTTAGGACATGGTACCCCAAATATGGTACCAGGGCATACTGAATATCTTAAGCTGAAGGAATTTGGGAAACAGCAGATGTTAGAAGAATTCTCTGACCTTCTCCCCAAAGCAGCTCATGAGAACTTCATGTAAAAGGTGCTCTCCTACACCAGAAAAAGGGGTGTCTTTATCTCCAAGGACAGAGGGACAGTGGGAGGAATCTGAATGAACGAGCTTTCCTAAGTATCCCCCAGTTACTACCCACAGCTTACACCTTCTGTCCTGTTCTATTTTCTCCACAAACCTTCTACTTTTCATCAAACCTCGCCTAATAACATTCAGGTTTAACTCCTTTTTCAGGTCTTTGTTTCCTTATGAAGGCTTGAGGTCATGTGAAAGGTACATGGTGTCATGTATTAAATAAATCGCGTAGTCTCTTATTCATCTGTCTTTCGTTACAGTGCCCCAGCCAAGGACCCAGGAGGGTAGAAGGGTAAAGGAAAAAGATATTTTGCCTCTAGTTCCCCACGATGACTGAACCTACCAGAAGCCTGGGGCAGATCTGGAAGACACGGGACTCCTGTGACCTGCAACTCTGGCTTCACCCCACGCCGATGGCTGTGCAGAAACTGCCTCAGAAAATATGATCCCTTTCTGTTTGCCAGGTTCTCCCTGAGTCGCAGCCTGACAGCTCTCCCTGCCTCCCGGCTCCCTCCGGGCTTTTTTTTGCACAGGTTTCATCCTGTCTTAGTGTTGAGCACGGGGTAGGCTAACAGGAGAGCACCAGCCTCCTGCAGTGTCTGCTGTGACGCCTTGGGATTCCTCTTTGGCCCTACAGTTACCCAACCCGGTATAACAACTCACTAACTGGCTAACAGTCCTCTATGTTAAATCTTCTCTCTTCCAGTGCTTGGTGTGCTTTCTGTCTCTAAACGGGGTGGCCCTGAGCTCAGGTAGAACTCGAAAATGCTCCAGGAAGTTTCAGAGACTAAGTCACTCTATTCAAGGGATGTGGATGTTTATTTTCCTTCGACTTCCTTTTGTTATTTAGCCCAGAGTCGGCCAAACAGGTTGAGCAAAGTGACTGCCTGATAGAAACATGGCCATCCAACTTTTGTTCTGTTGTGCTTGATACTGGGAGCCACACCTGGACACACTGGCAAACTAGAAAGCAGCCACGGGAAGGTGATCATGAAAATGACTAACGTTGAGGCCATTTCCAATGAAGGGTGTGCTTACTGGATCTGAGGGGGAGAAGACGGCTGGAGGACAGGGTAACTGTTCTCAAGGCCGGACATATGGAAACTGGATTAAACTGACTTCTCATGGCTCCAGAGGTTAGAACTACAATAGAAATCAGCAGAGCTAGAATGAGACATGTGGGCTCATAGCTTGGCAACAATGCAAACAGGTATTCCTCAGTGTTTGCCCAACAGGTGTCTGGCAAAAGTAGGAGGAACTATTCATTCTGCTGATGAAGTATGTAGTTCTTGATGCTCAAGCCTCAGTTCCTTAGATATTTTTATACCCGCTTCATCATCTTAATGTTTCCTTTATTCATTAAAGAGTTTAACAATTTTTTTGACCTGTGTTCATTCCGTATTTCTAAAAGAGGTCATATTTTCAACTTTTTAAATTATTTTTTTTATTTATTCATTTTTTTAGAGAAGAGAGACAGAGAAAAAGAGAGAGAGAGAGAGAGAGAGAGAGAGAGAGAGAAGGGGGGAGGAGCAGGAAGCATCAACTCCCATATGTGCCTTAACCAGGCAAGCCCAGTGTTTTGAACCGGCGACCTCAGCATTCCAGGTCTACGCTTGATCCACTGTGCCACCACAGGTCAGGCCATGTTTTTAACTTTTTAAAATTAGTTTGACAAGGACATGAGATAAAAAGTGAAGTGGTTGTTCAAATGGTTAATGATGGTTAATGAAATATGTATTAACAAACCCAGAATTCAGAACACACACTGTTCTCTGCACTGATCAGTTGACGCCTGGGATATTTGGTTAGGGCCGAGGTACCTTGCTTTTCAAATGACACTGTCTAAACAGAGGCTCCAAGAGGGCAACGCAGATGAGGAGAGGTCTTGAAAGCCTGTTCGGTGAGGTATCGATAGAACCAAGGAACAAAGACTCAAGAGGGACGTGTTGTGACGATTTTTAATTTTCATCTCTGACAAATCACAGCACTGTATGAATTGAAGAAAAGTCATTAACCTTTCTAGGTGTCAGTCTCTTTATCTGTAAAATGAATGAGTTGAAATAGTTCTAAAATCCGAGGACAACTGTACTCAGAATAAAAAGTTTATCGAATAAAGAAAAGGTTGGGTGTATTCTGTGCATTTCCTAAGAATACAGCTAAGGCCTGTGCGGGTTCAGAATGTGCCTCTGTGATATGTACATTGGTTGTTTTTTGTTTTTTTCCAACTGTAGCTGACGGACATCAAACCTTTTATTATACACGGATCAATATAGTATTTAATAGACATCTAAATTCCTTCTCCATTTCTCAGAAAAGTATTTCTTTTTATTATTATTATTATTAATAGAAGTTTTGGGGATAATATTGGTTCACAAACCCATACAGGTTTCAAGTGTACAACTCAATAAAGCAGCAACTGCACAGCGCGCACCCGGTCACCCTCTGCCCCGGGTAGACTCCTTCCTTCCCCACGTCCTCCCCCTCTGCCCCTGCCACCCCCCTTGCCCTCTGACTGCTGCCACACTGTGATATGCAGATAGCTCTGAGCTGAAGTCAGGGTTAACTCTAGGCTCAGGAGAAACCTCTGTCCCTTCCTTTCACAACCAGGAAACACGTGCAGTTGGGGCCTTGCCAGTAAGGAGAGATTATCAGCCAAATCTCTTTTTGACCCCCCTGCATTGCAGGGCAAGCTTTTAGTTACTAAACATCTGCTCTTCTTATCATCCTGCAGTGAGCCTTTGACGTCCCCAAGGTGTATGACCTCATCCCCTAGCCCCGGGTGTCCCCCTTTCTTATCTCTGAATCTCTGAACCTCTCAGGTGCGCAGGGTGCTGTACATAATACGTAAGTACTACATCTGGTCATTTTCCTGTGAGGACCTGTCTCAGGGCTATTTGATGGTTAGACCAGCCAGAGAACCCTGAGGGTAAAGGAAGGTTTGTTCCTCCCCAACAGCCCTCTAGTTAGAAGTTACAGGAAAAATAGACATACAATTGAGTATTAAAAAACCAAAACTCGCTTTCTAACTATGAGAATTGTTCAGAAATATGGATACAACAAGCTGTCGCTAAAGTACTGAGTACTGGGTCATTTTGGAAGACCCATGGAGATATTTAAATAGATTTACCTTCTGAGGCCATGATCATGACTCTGCATGGCCTGCAAAGCAGACCTTGTGGCCTGACTAAAGCCAGGTGTGTCTTTTCTTGTCTCCCAGAGCAAACCCCAAATGACTAACTCTGCATTGCTAAAGGTTTCTTTCTTTCTTTTTCATTTTCAGTTTCTGTTTTTGTTTCTATCTTTGGCCAAGTCTGCTAGTCTGTCTGTTGTGTTTTTTCTTTTTTCTTTTTATTGAAGTTACTAGGATGACACTGGTTAATGAAATCATACAGGTTTCAGGGGCACAATTCCACAACACACCATCTGTACACTTATGGTGTGTTCACTACCCCAAGTCAAGTCTCCATCCATCACCATTCATCCTCATTTATACCCTCCCCTGCCCCTCAGCAACCACCACACTGTCTGTTTGAATTAAGTTAGGGTTAAGCACAGTTGTGTCCTGAAGCAGATCCTATTGGTTTGTAAGAACCAAATACATTCATCTGTTCCCTGTTCTGCATTGGTGGCATCGCACTGGTAGACTGGAAACAGCAGTTATGGGGAAATTTACACCACAGAAATAGGCAAAAGCTACACATTGAGGCTTGTTTTGGGGAGAGTTGGTGTATCTGAACTGACATGTTTCTTTTTACAATTGGATCCAGGCACTATTAAGTCCAGGTCTTGTTTCTAACCAATAGACCAGTCTCAACTGCATTATCCAAAGAGGATTCTTATCAAACTTGTGGTTTGGGCCATGTCTTGTTCTGTAGCCAGACACAGGACTGCTAGGTGGGGCTCAATCCCGTGTGTGTGTGTGTGTGTGTGTGTGTGTGTGTGTGTGTGTGTGTACAGGGGTTGACAAAAGTAGGTTCACAGTTCTGAGTACATGAAGCATGGAGTTTATTCTAGGTGATTATTTATTAATTACTGTGTTGTTTTTCATACAAACAAATGTAGACCATTGCCCACCTTGTAGATGTACTTCTGAAATGCACATGGCCAATTATTATGGGAAATTTGGTTTTATAATCTGACTAGTTGATGATCTCCGTCAGGTGGATAGTTGGGATCTATTTTTGTGTGAGGGGAGAGGAGAGATGATGGCTGATCTAGTGTGTCAGCCTTTTTGTTTGTCTATTTATCTACTTGTGAGCTCAACTGAATTAAGGAAATATGTCATGCCCCCTAGAAAGGAAAACAGCCTTTTGAGAACTGGACTGGCGAGTTTTTTCTTCCTGTGTTTACTCATGACCTGTAGCTGAGGATAACAGAGCTGAAGCCAGGCACCTCTCTGTAATTGAGGAAGGCTTTTATTGTTCATTGTGTGTGTGAAATATTTTCTTACCTCTGAAGGCTATTAATAAATTAAATTAAAAGATCTTTTAAATTAAAGAAACTCTCTTCCAAATGACTTATAGGGTAAGTCAATTATTTGTACTTATACTATGCTTACATAAATCTAATATTCCCAGAATTCTTAGAAAAAAATTAAAATTTAATACTCTAAATGTTCTGACCTTTAAACAAAAAAATTATTTTAGGAAGTGCAAATTCAGAAGCATTTTACACGATAATATAAATATAGATGCATCATATGTAATACACATTAATCTAAATTCACAAGGTGAATTTTTGTATAAATCAGACTAGTTTATAATTTTAGTTAAGAAAAAACTTCATCTTTTTCCCTCATTTAAGTAGTAAGTATAATATTTGTATATTTTATATCTTAGAAGATCTCTTTGTTTTTTGGGTTTTTTACCTTTCTGTACTAGTTTGTTAATTAATAAGTCAACATTACTATTCAATATTGTTAAGAATTATGAGAATTGTAAATTATGAGTCTATCCAAATTAAATTATAATTTTGACAATCTTTTTGATACCAACAATCATTATGCTCTATGTTAGCTGAAATATAATTTCTTCTTTTAAGATTTTATTTATTCATTTTAGAGAGAAGAGAGAAAGAGAGAGAGTGAGAAAGAGAGAGAGAAGAGGGGGGTTGGAGCAGGAAGCATCAATTCCCATATGTGCCTTGACCAGGCAAGCCCAGGGTTTCGAACCAGTGACCTCAGGATTCTAGGTCAATGCTTTATCCACTGTGCCACTACAGGTCAGGTAAAATATCATTTCTAATATCTTTAACTTTAAAATATTGGACTAATATGAAATCAAGTTAACTAATGTTAGGATATCTAGATAATCTTTAAGTTAGAATGCGCCCTGGCTGGTTAGCTCAGCAGTAGAGCTTCAGCCCAGCATGTGGAAGTCCTGGTTTGATGCCCAGCCAGGGCACACAGGAGAAGCGCCCATCTGATTCTCTGCCCTTCCTCCTCTCTTTCCTCTCTCTCTTCCCCTCCCACAGCCAAGGCTCCATTGGAGGAAAGTTGGCCAGGGTGGGCGCTGTGGACGGCTCCATGGCCTCCACCTCAGGCGATAGAATGGCTCCACTTGCAGCGGAGCAATGCCCCAGATGGGCAAAGCATCGCCCCCTGGTGGGCATGCTGGGTGCATCTGGGTCGGATACCGGTCAGGTGCTTGCAGGACTCTGTCTGCCTCCCCACCCCTCCCCCACCATGCCCCCTGCCCCCAGCTTCTCACTTCAGAAAAATACCCCCCTGGTAAAGATAGAATGCTAAAACATTATTACTAAGCATAGCTTACATACATCTTAGTTTCTTATTTTACGATGCTACCGAGTGGCATGCCTTTGGATTATGTTAACGAATATGTTCCTTTATGCTCAGTTATCAAGTACCCATCTCCCAGTTTTCTCTCTAAAATAGAGGTTAATTTACTTAAAATTTATAGTAAATATGAGTAATTATGACCATTGAGGGGGACCAAAGTTTTGCCAACCCAAAATATGCCTTTGGAATGTTGATTTTAAGCTGGTTATTAAGAAACAAAAGACTCAGACAGAACCTATGCCCCTTCCTTTCCTTTACTTGCCTAAAAAAATTCAGAGGAAAGAAAACTTGCTGAAGGAAGGGAGCATCACCTTACGTCCATAATACAGACAAAATGGCAGACGAAGAGAACTGGAGCAAAGCTTCTGTGTCAACCACACTCCGTATCCCTTGTTTCTGGGTGGGCCAGCAAGAACTCGATTCCCACATGCTTCCTCTTTCTCACTACCTGTAAATGGCCTCCTTTCCCTTTGAAATTTCAGACCCATGCCTACGTCTCCTTTGTCTAAAACGGCAAATACTGTAAATCTCAACTGCCCAATGCATCTCGGGTCTCTTATTTTATGACATCCAGAGTAATTTTGGACATTTTCTCCTGTTGACCTGTCTCGTAGTCATTTACTGTACTAGCTGCAGTAGGGACAAAAGGCAGTGGTGTACGTAACCACGAAGAGAAGAACAATAATATTGCTGTTAAGCCAAATTTGGAGGGACCCAAAACATGAAAGACAGGAACAAGGTCCGTTGATTACACACCAAAGCTTTATTGTCTAGCTTGGCTAAGCGGCAGCAGCTCCAACAGAAATTTGAGGGAGAGTGCGCCGGCCCTTGGTTCTACCTAGTTTTTATAGTTTTGTAAGTGGGAAGTACAGAAGCAAAAATTGTAATTAGGAGCCCTTTACCACTATTGGTTATAGTCATATGTCCTTTAACATGATAGGACCATGTTCAATTTGCAAGCCATACATCATTTTGGAGAAAACAAAATTTACAAGTCAACACAATGGTAGAAAGATGTCTCTTTACATATTAAAAGGCCTTCCTATATTATCTAGTGTTCATCCGCCATCTCTCTGTCCAGAGTCAGACGTATTAACCACATGCAATTACATAGGAGAGGTAGTTTCCGTGGGGATAAATGCCTGCAAATGGCTCACTGCTATAAGAAAAGGTTTATTTTGGCTTTTCTCTTCCTGCACCTGGCTAGCCATTCACCCCTTTCCTCACAGGTGTGGTGGAATGTCTGGGAATCTATGTTTTCCTTCCCTTCGCATTTACAATACAATGCCAAGGGCCATCCTGGTTATGCCAATCACACAGTACAGAGACTATTCTCACAATTTCTCTGCACACCTTAACCCAAATTAATAAAATGTTCTCCAAGCCTCTTAAAATATTAATATTAATTCTGCAGCTTTTGGTACTTTACAACACCTGCGGGTGAAATGGCTCAGTGGCTCCTCATTGCAACGTAAAGGAATTGTTTGTTTTTCAGAGAAAAAGAGAATAATTTTGTTCTGAAGGAAAATGTCTATTCTGGAAGATGGAACAGGGTAGGAAAAGACAAAATGTAAATGGGTACTGAAAACTCTAGCTTCACTGAAAGTAAACCATATTTGTTGTGGTTGTCTGAAAAGAAGCAATAAAATATGTTAAAATTTTGGCAAAGTTCCCCCAGTTTTGAGGGGCTTATTCAAGAGATAATTTAAAAAAAAAAGAAACTTGGAATTCTTTATTGTCAAATATTGAGCTAATGCAAAACTGGAATCTGGCTCTCTACGAAAGTGATAAACTGGTCTTAGAGCTTTGAACAGTGAGTAACAGTTATTATTTATCTCTGCATAATGCATCTATATTGCAGAGACACACATACGATTACCAGAATAATTTTCTGTACTTTGTGTTGATTTTATCATGTCTGTGATTATTTTATTAAGAACAAAGAATAAAGTATCCTCACATCTGAAATAGCTAAGATGCCTCAAGATTCTTTTATGGCTTTCTACAGCTATTAAAAATATTATACTGTCATCATAATGAATATATATTTAAATTTTTTTCTCAAGTACCCAGAATCCTAGCTTAATCATGAACCAAATCTTCTCTGTTAAATCTGTTGCCTTTTCCTTCCTAAATACAGACCTTAAATTCTGAAAAAATATATATCTCAGATTGTCTTAACACCTAAAACTATCTTAGCACTCCCAAAGAATCTCTGGAAAAATCACAAAGATTTGTTCTTTCACTTTATATAAAAGAGAATGAGCCCTGGTCACATAGCTTGGTTGGTTGGAGCGTCATCTCCACACACAAAGGTTGTGGGTTCGATCCACAATCAGGGCACATACAGGAACTGATTCATCTCATGCCTTTTCTCTCTCTTCCTCTCTCTCTAAAATCAATATGTGTTTTAAAGAGAATGTTAGAAATACTTAGATCTGTTGGATAGCACATTATTTTTTAATAAGCTCAATAGTATTGCAAGAGTAGCACGGGAAGGGCATCCAATCAGAAGGGATGTTCACCCTTCCCTAAGATAAGTTTGCAGAGGAAAAATGTTATTAATATAAATATTGCAGAGCCTATCCACTTTACAGGGAGGTCTTTAAGATTTGGCACTGTCCTTGCTGTCCATACTATGTTCTTAGCCTCAGGGAAAACAGTGATCAAACCCTATGACACACTCATGTATTAGAGAACTTTGTTCTCCATTCTGACATTGAAGGTTACTGCAATCAATTAACCAGTCTTGAGTTTCTTTCTGCTTTTCTCTCATGCTTGCCTGAAGGCTCTGCTGTAAGTTACAAGCCAGAGATTGGAACTTCAACAAAAGTTTTAGAGCCTCAAGGAAAAGATTATACTGGGTACTACTAACTATTGATACTTCAAAGAAAGGACCCAGAATACAGGCTGACAGCCCTTGGACAATTTCAGGCCATAACAGAATACTGAGTCAGGATTTACAGAACTTTTTTTTTTGGCCTGGAAACTGACCCAAGACCCAGTGGAACAAGAATTAATTATATAGAATCAAAGGAATTGCTGAAAGAAAGGTAATAATTGTGGTTATTTCTTTGAGATATTATTGGTTCTTTTTTTTTTTTACTACTCTTTTCTGATGGGTATATTATTAATTTTTTAGGTGGCAAATGGTTTTGTTTTCTTAAAGAAATTATTATTTCTTAAAGGTACATGCTTAAACATTTTCATATAAAATGCTACAATGTCTGGTACTAGATTCAAATGATCTGGATGGGAGAGTGAATAGAGTAGATAAGATGAATTTGTTCTCTGTTGATAATTGTTAAGCAGGTGATGGGGACATGAGGTCTCATCATGCTAGTTTCTTACTTTCTTATGTTGCATATTTTCCCCACAGTAAAAATCTCATTATTACAGATTTTCTTGTGTTTTTTTTAAGCACTTCATAATCATCAATTAAATACTGAAATTTTATTTCAAAATATACACAAATTATATAAGGTAGCATGATTCCAACTTTGTTCTTCTTTCTCAAGATTGCTGAGGTTATTCAGGGTCTTTTGTGGGTCCATATAAATTTTTGGAACATTTGTACTAGTTCTATGGAATACATCACTGGTGTATTACATGACAGGAATTGTGTTGAATCTATAGATTACTTTGGATGTTATGAACATTTTAATGATGTTAATTCTTCCAATCCATGAACACGGGATGGATTCTACTTATTTGTATTTTCAAATTACTTTCTTCAGTGTCTAATAATTTTCTCAGTACAGGTCTTTTATATCCTTGGTTAAATTCATTTTTAAGTATTTTGTTCTTTTTGAAGCAACTGTGAATGGGATTGTTTTCTCAGTTTCCCTTTCTGATATTTATTGGTATATAAAAATGCAACTGATTTCTGGATATTTATTTTGATTCTTGCTACTTTACTGAATTCACTTATCACTTCCAGTAGTTTTTTGGTAGAATATGCCTTTCTATATACAGTACTATGTTATCTGCAAATAATGACAGTCTTTTTCTTTTCTAATTTGAATGCCTTTTGTTTCTTCTTCTTGTCTGATTGCTGTGGCTAAGACTTCCGATCCTATGTTGAGTAAGAGTGGAATAGTGGACATCCCTGTCTTGTTCCTGATCTTAAGGGAAACACTTGTAGTTTTTGCTCACTGAGTATGATAGTGGCTGTGGGTTTATCATCTAAGGCTTTTATTATATTGAGTTATGTTTCCTCTATTCTCACTTTCCTGAGAGTTTTTTTAATATAAATGGGTGCTGGATTTATCAAATGCTTTTCTGCATCTACTGATATGATCACATGGTTGTTATCCTTCACTTTGTTTATGTGGTGTATCACATTTATTGATTTGCAGATGCTGTACCAACCTTGCATCCCCAGAATAAAGCCCACTTTATCATGGTGTATGACCTCTTTATTGTATTGCTGGATCTAGTTTGCTGTTATTTTGTGGAGAATTATAGCATATATATTCATCAAGAATATTGACCTATAATTTCCTTTCTTTGTAGTGTCTTCATCTGGTTTTGGAATTAGGATAATGCTGGCCTCATAAAATAAGCCTGAAAGTCTTCTTTCCAGTTGAATTTTTTTTGAAATAATTTGAAAAGGATACGTATTAGTTTTTCTTTGAATATTTGGTAAAATTCATTGGTGAAGTAAATGATCCAGGACTTTTTTGTTGGGAGTTTTTTTATTACTGCCTCAATACCCAAAACACTAATTTGAAAGACTATATGTACCCCTATGCTCATGGCAGCATTATTCACAGTAGCCAAGATATGGAAGCAGCCCAATCGTCCATCAATAGCTATGTTATAGTTACACAGTGGAATGCTACTCAGCCATAAAATAAAACGGGGAAAGGAAATACTACCTTTTGTGACAGCATGGATGGACCTCGAATGCATTCTGCTAAGTGAAATAAAATAGAGAAAGACAAGTACCCTATGTTCACTTATGTGCAGAATCTAATGAACAAGATTAACTAACAAACAAAATAGAAACATAGTCATAGATACGGAAGAACAGACTGACAGCTGTCAGAGGGGAGAGGGTTGGGGGCTCGGCAGAAAAGGTGAAGGGATTAAGGAAAGGGGAAAAAAGCTCCTAGACACAGACAACAGTGTGGGGGTTACAAAAGGCCAAGGGGGGTGGGGGGAGGCAGAAGAAGATAAAGGGGGGAGAGGGTGATAGAAGGAGGCTTGACTAGGGAGGTGAACGCATGGTGCAGTGTGCAGATGATGCACTGTAGAATTGCACACCTGAAATCTGTATAATTTATTAACCAATGTCACCCCCAATAAATTCAATTTTTTTTCAAAAAAGAAAAGAAATAAAAACATACTATATTTTACTTTCCATGTTTCACAGATTGTTGTAACAATATGAACCTATTTAACATTCTGCAAGATGCAATTTTGATCTTTGGTAGGTAGTTCTGCTCACTTCAAATACAGTAGAAGTCCTATTTCTTTTCTGTTTAGAGTATTAGTTGATTCAATATAGAATATTTTTAAATATTTAAAACCATTTAAAATGAAATTTTAGAGATTATATGTGCTGCCGAAGCAAGCACAATTAATTTTTAGAGAGAGAGAGAGAGAGATCAACTTGTTTTTCCACTTATTCACTTATTTATATATTCATTGGCCGATTTTTGCATGGGCTTTGACCTTGCAACCATGGTGGTCCAGATGACAATTTAATCAACTGAGCTACCATGGCAGGGCTAATATAGAATATTTTAATAAATAATGCTAAAATAATTCTAAGAAAATCCCCAAAATAGACACAAATAACTATTATCAATATTTATTGTTGAATTTAAGGGGTTTTCAATTTTTATTATTGTAAATAATACTAGAATACACCTTTTTATGCATGAACTTTTCACTATATTTTGAATTATCCACAATAGAAGACTGGGTGGATCAAGAGGTATGCAATTCTAAGACTCTTAAGATGATGGAGCCCACATGTCTTTCCCAATATGGACCCCCACCAACCACACCCTCACTGGCACTGGGTATTTTAATTTGTTTTAATATTTTCCAATTTGGGGAGAGGGGATAGCATCTCACTGTACTTTCCCTTGAGAATTATTTCCAGCAGGCTGTTCCTATGTAGCTATTTTAAATGTCAATATCTTAGACTCACTCCGTTTGGATGATCATCCTATTTGCCATGAACTTTGATACTCATAGGTGGGTATGATCTCTGGCCTCTAAGCCAAGGGAAGTTACTGGAGGCTGTAGCACTGTGCTCCTGGAAATTTCTGGCTCCTCGTGTGACCAGAAGACTCAGAGGAGGGGGAGGGAACAGGCAGCGGAGCCCTGAGCCAGCAGGAAGGAACACTGCTCCAAGTGTGTCCAGGGACCGGAGCCAGGTGGAAGTACTGGGGTTGACCTATTTCTGGGGTTAGGTCTTGCACATCAGTTATGGGTTCTGCCATCAAAGCAAGGAAGAAGAGGGAGTGGGCTTTCTCTACCAGTAAACTGTCCACTGGACAATGTTTTTATCTTAAAGTTGGGTGCAGCAAATGTTGGTGCAACTTAATGAATATAAAGTATGCCGAGAAACAGCCTTGTGTTTGCCTGAGTTTGAGACTATATTGCAGACAACGGGGGTGGGAGGGGGCGTAAGGAAACAACTTTCTGCAGGTGGTTTGAAAGTGTCAGGAGTAAACCACCTGCCAACAGGGAGGTGTCAAACAAGCACTTTCCTTAAGTCAGACTTTGTTAGATGGAATATTACATTTTTCTACATTGCTGCCGCACCCAATCATCCATGATGACAGCCTGTACCAGAGATAATTCGGGGAAGATGGGACGTCAGGCAGGAAAGGGGTCACTGGCTGACAGAGGCCCTCTGTGACATCATTACTATTTTAAGGAATCTGTTCAAGAAATCACCTCTCCAGGTTGCTGTAGTTGATAAATAAGTTTTTATTTGTGAACAGGTCAGAAAATAATTGTGAAAGACTTTGAAAGGGGCAGAAGATTACTGGGTGTCTTGTCAGAGGACAGCCAGGCGTACCTTTGGGGCTTGTCTGATTTTCTTGTGGTCTGTGCATTTCACTACCTTTGACCAGGCTCCTTCACAACTCTGTCATTTTTCAAAACTGAGAGCAATGCAGGTCATTCTTGTCCACAGAGAGGCAGATGATCTTCCTTTTGCCTAGATACATTTGATTTTCCCTCTTAGAAAAGAAGATCCCCATCATTTTATTGACCTAATATGTTTTGCATCTATTAGCAATTTCATTGTCTCATTCCTGATTGCCTGTTCTTAGTTGTTGTTGTTTTTTCCCTTTAATGTAGTTCTTAACACCTTACTGGTTTCCTCACTAATAAAAGTTTTATAAAATCTCTGGCACCATCCATTTCATATTTGTCTGAAAGTGTTGATTTTATTTTTGAAAAAAAAAAGTTATCCTTTAACAACTTCAACCTCACGTCAACCTGTAGTCATTCTTTCCGGCAGTCATCAATAAAGTTATTTATTTTTCCCTGGGAGGCACCAGATTTTTTTTTCTGGCATCTCTAAAAAGAGACGAGGTCCCCCGGGCTGAAACACATCTCCCCCCACTCCACAGTGAGTGGGTCCCCCTCTCTGCTCCTCTGCTGTGCTGTAAGCAGTGTCTGGTTTCTCTGGACTAAGCCCGACTCCACAGACCTTCTAAGGACAGGAGTCCAGATCCTGTCTGTCCACTGAGGCCCTTACAAGTACCCAAATGCAAGGGAAGCGAGGAGAAAAGATGGGAGCAAAGAAGGGCAGAAGGGCAGAATGGAGGGCAGTGCAGGTGACAGTGATGGGAGTTTGAGGGGTTCTGGGACGGAGTGTCACCCCTTATAGGCTCTTGTACCCAGGCACTAACGTGTCAGTCCATCCGGGCTGAAAAGAGGGAAGTCATTTCTAAATGCCCTGAACTCCTGTGTTGTTCCACTTAGTTGTGCACTTATTGGTCCCTTTGTATATGATGATCAGGGCACAAACCTGTCACCTTGGTGTTTGGGATGATGCTCTAACTGACTGAGCAACTGGCCAGGAACAAATTAAAAAAAAAAAAAAAGACACATTTCCCCCCAATATACCACAAAATCTCAGAGTTCTTCCCAGGAAGGAGACAGTTCTCACTTGACATTTTTATGCAGAGCTCTGGCAGCTGCCTTTGTTTGCCCTCAGACAGAATCCGGAGAGCCCCCCTTGCATAAGAAACAGGGTTCCGGGCAGAGCAATCTCCCTCTCTGTGGACATCCTCAGGTTCACAAAGACCCGAAAAGAAGCGCTCCTGTTTGTGTTTATGTTTCTTCCTCTTTGCTATTAAGCCCAGGCCTTTTCCACATCTGTTTGTGTGGAGGTTATAGAAATGCAGGCTGTGCGGGTTTAATCTCCTCTTCCAGCCAACCCCCGAGGACTGGGCGTAGCAGAGCTGTGAGAAGTGAGGGGGGCAGATAGTTTCTTTCATTCACAAAAATACCCCCACCATAATAAATATCACACATTGTTAGAGCTGAAAGGGCCTTGAAGAAAATTCTAGACCAACTCCTTCAATTCACACTGAGAATGATGCTTCAGCGCCCATGGGGGGCCTTTGCTGCAACCCTACCCTGGGCCTCAGGGATGCACGTTTCAATGACTCTCCCCTCCAAAACTTGACTCATAATTAAATCTGAAAAAACCGAGAAAATAATATTATTTTGATTTTCCCTCACTGAATGACTCTCTCAGCTCCAACCTTCAAAAAAAAAAAGTTTTATGTGCACTTCCATGTTTATTAGAGATGTTAATTTCAATTCTCTGCACTTTGCTTGGCAAATAGCACACCAGCAAGCAGTTACCCCGTGGGGCAGCCTCCTCAGGCCGGGTAGGAAGGGGGAACCTTGAGAATTTTAAAACTAGAATAAAACCGACCAAGAATCGGTCTGCTTTGTATTGTATTATCACCATTCTTCGCAATTCTAAACAATGTCAGTGATAAAACTGTCCTCCCTGAAGAAAATCTTATGCCGGCTTTCTAAGCAATTGCTGCAGTTAGTGTTAGTACGTAAGTAAGCTTCCAATTAGCATTTTTTCTGTTGTTATTTTTTAAAAATAAACTTTGTATTCTGCCTAGTAATGAATTCAGAGAACTTCCAAAGACCGGGTTAACCTTCGGTACACATGGGCTCAGCCCCACAGGTGTGTTTTAACAGTAAGTTCTAAAGGCCTGGAGACTTCCTATGTCTGCACTGAAAATTTTGAAGTGTGATAAATAATGACAGTACAGCGACTCTAAAGATGAAGAAACAGAACTTCAATTCCTGTATTATATGTGAACGCTCATTTTTATTCATGCAGCACTTTTGTTTTTAAGTGCAGATTTTAGTTCATATGTGAAATATTTGAAGGCTATCTTTAAATAGTAATAAATAGTAATATATTCTTCTTAAGTTGTTAGTAGTTTAAAAAATTATTTGATTTTATAGCGAGAGTAAAGGAGGGGTAGAGAGATATTGGTTTGTTGTCCCATTTATGTATGCATTCATTGGTTGATTTTTTTTTTTTTTGTAACAGAGACAGAGAGAAGGACAGAGAGACAGGAAGGGAGAGAGATGAGAAGCATCAATTCTTCATTGTGGCACCTTCGTTGTTCATTGATTGCTTTCTCATAGGTGCCTTGACTTGGGGGCTACAGCAGATCGAGTGACTCCTGGCTTAAGCCAGCGACCTTGGGCTCAAGCTGGTGAGCCTTGCTATAAACCAGATGAGCCTGTGGTCAAGCTGGTGACCTTGGGGCTTCGAACCTGGGTCCCCTGCGTCCCACTCCGACACTCTATCCACTGTGCCACTGTCTGATCAGGCTATTGGTTGATTCTTTTTTTTTTTTTTTTTACAGAGACAGAGAGTCAGAGAGAGGGATAGACAGGGACAGACAGACAGGAATGGAGAGATGAGAAGCATCAATCATTAGTTTTTCATTGTGCGTTGGGACACCTTAGTTGTTCATTGATTGCTTTCTCATATGTGCCTTGACCGTGGGCCTTCAGCAGACCAAGTGACTCCTTGCTTGAGCCAGCAACCTTGGGTCCAAGCTGGTGAGCTTTTGCTCAAACCAGATTGGCCTGCGCTCAAGCTGGCAACCTCAGGGTCTCGAACCTGGGTCCTTCCGCATCCCAGTCCTACGCTCTATCCACTGCACCACTGCCTGGTCAGGCTGGTTGATTCTTATATGTGCTCTGACCAGGGATCAAGCCCACAACCTTGGTGTATTGAGACAATTCTCTAACCAATTGAGTTTCTCAGCTAGGATCAAGTTGCTAATTGTTTTTAAGCTAAAAGTAAATTCAGAAAATAAAACACTAGATCAGCAATATAATTTAGTAGTTATCTAAAAAAGTACCTAAATGAAGTTGTGATTTTATTAGAATTTACTCATTAGTTATTGGAAATGTTTTACAGGAAATTGATAGAATCACTCGGAGTCTGAAAGACCAGTGTAACAGGCTTTACTGAGAAAATCTGCGGGCTGTCTCGTAAGGGAGAGCAGCAGCCCCCGGTTCTCTAACAGATTGGGTTAAATAGGGGATTGGAGGCTGGGGGCTGGTAGTCATTAAGGAAAAATGTATCTTTCAGCGATTTATGTAAGATTAACTGTAAGTAAACTAGGGGACCTTCCACACCCGGGTTAGTCACCCGGATGCCCAGGGGGTAGTATCCTGGAACATCCAGTTTGTCAGTGTCCCTTTGTCCACTTAAGGGAGGAGGGGGTCATGGCCCCCACCTGCAACCCTATCAGAAATATTATTAGACTATAACCAACAGAGGCATGTTCAAACTGTTAGGTAGACATACACTGTCAAAATGACCAAAGACGTTGCTCTGATACTGCAAGGAGGTATCAAAGGGAAATGTTTGAATGCCTTACTCTTTGTCACCAAGGACTAGACCAGGCATTCCCAAACTCTGCATGCGGCCCCCTGAAGCCATTTATCCAGACCCCGCCGGAAGGGGCACCTCTTTCATTGGTGGTCAGTGAGAGGAGCACTGTATATGGCAGCCCTCCAACGGTCTGAGGGACAGTGAACTGGCCTCCTGTGTAAAAGGTTTGGGGACCCCTGGACTAGACATGCATTCTAAAGCAGCGGATGTTTGATCCATGCCAATATCTACTACCATTTAGCTATTGTTGGAATATTTTCCAGGAAGAGAAACTTTACAAATTTTTACCAAATATAAATGTAATTTATGATGACTTTTTCTGGAGAAGGTATTTTAGTGGAAGATATGTGATTGTGGAGACATTTGAAAGCCATTAGAATTGACCTCAAAGAATCTCAGAAGTGAATATTATTGCAATTTCTGGAATTTATTACAGAATGAGATTTTTATAAATCTCTGCTAAACTCAACCTTGTGATTAAGACTTTCCCTATTCATAAACCTTTTACTTTATGTGAAATTAAAATAAATCAAAAGTGTTCTTTGATTAAGTGAATGGAGATAGATTGAGAAATCTGTTAAAATGCTTGTTAAATGTAATTGTGTGACAAAGATCAATTTTCATTAAATCATTGACACATTGCAATAAAAACCACCACAGGGAGCCAGAGCTAGAGAGGAGCAAAAATGATGAAGGCTAGGAGGAATTCTTTAAGACCTCTTAGAAGACAACGAGTAAAGACACGGCTGATATAAGAAGGAATTTGAGAGGGAATGGGTCTTCTGTGGAGTGTTGAGGAATGGGGTCAGGCCTCTATCTTTATCCTCAGTTGGTATTTCCTGGGGCAATGTCAATGACAGTTATAAAGTTCCCTTCTCTAGCTACAAAGAGAGAGAAAGAGAAAGAGAAAGAGAAAGAGAAAGAGAAAGAGAAAGAGAAAGAGAGAGAAGGAGAGAAAGAGAGAGAGAAGACCCATAGAGAAGGCCCTTCTAGAAAGCAGAAGGCTTTCCCCCCACTTTGTCTCCCTCTTCTTCACTTCCTACTGCCACAAGGATATTTTGGGGGGATGTGTATGTGCATCCCATAGGTCAATCCAGTCCTTTTGGCACAAGGCATAGCGCCTGCAACATGCCACTGAGTTTACTCTTTCCTCAGAGGCCAGGATTTCTTAACTCTGATTCCAATCTCGTACATTATAATCCATCACATATTTCTTTTTTGCTGGTATCTTTGCAAACATCTTCAATTTGTCATGGTTCTGTGAGAGTATAACCTGTATAAATTCCACCTACTTTGTGGACCCGTCTTAGCAAGGAAACATTAGTCCATTCTCCAAAAATCATTGAATATTAGTCAATATGTTCCCGTAGGTTGTTTTTTTTTTTTTTTTAAGTGATTCTAGACTTTGGATTTTATTAATAACACTCAGTAAATACCTTGAAATTTTCTTTCTATAATCCTTCTCCTTTTCTCATATACATGGAAGCTAATCCCTAAATATCTCTCATATCCTTTTTCTGTAAAGTCCCCCAACTTCCTTCCAAATCCAAGGCATGCTAACTTTGGTCTCATCTCCCCTCCCTCCGCCATTTTTCAGAGTTACTCACTTCTGTGTGGCTATCAGCTCGGGCTTTCCCAGACAAGTACAGTTAGCATTTGGTTGATCCAAACACCCAATCTGCACAAGAGTATGTTGACCACAAAAGGAATGTGTGCTTTACAGACAAAAAGGATGAAGAGATGTTACCATCTTTATCTGTTCAGGAGTTTCCCCAGAGATTTTTCTCTGTTGAATATAAACATGTCTGTGACCAAGTAGCTGATTCAGATTCTGGAGAGGCTGAAGAGAGACTCATCTAGTACATAAAGACAACAGAAGCCAAACCTGGTGGTGACTTACATTTAGCAACTGAAGACTACCAAGAAGGGAGATTTTTATTTCTCCATTTTTGGCGTGCTTTAACTTGTTCTCATTCATACGTTTTGATTGTGTGTTGGGGGGAGGGGGAGAATGAAGAATAAAAATACTGTATGGAAGAAGGCCAGTTTCCTTATTAACTGTACATGTCATCCTTAGAGATGGCGCATGGCCTGTTGATAACACAGACGTTGAAGCTAGATATTTACACTTAGGCTTGAATCCCAGCTCAGTCACTTTCTAGTGAGTGTAACTTCTAACGACAGTTATTATCTGAAAAGGGAGGAAAAAAAGGAAAAGAAGCATGGACTTCTGTAAATGGAGATAATGGCTGCTTTGCAAGATTATTCTGCAGACTAAATGAAATAATTTTTGTAAAATGCTTAGTATAGCCACCTGTCATGTAAAAGATATTCCAGTGGAGTAATCTATAATACTAAGGGCTTAAAAAAATACTACAGTTGGAAAGCCTCTGCTTAATCTTCTGTTTCTAATGTTCTAAAGTTAGTCTTAGTATTATTTTATGCTAGTGTTACTTAAAATATATATATATCTAAAAGAAAATCAATACTCAACAAATATTAGTAATTATGCAAACATCTGAGTAATACCACTTTTGATATCTCAGTAACTGTTGGCAATGATCAAGAATTTGTATCATTCTTGTAGGTAACAGACCACATGTAACCTCTATTTTACCTGTAACTTATATATTCCCACCAGCAACCCTCCCAGTCTCCTCTTTTAGGACCACCAAGGAGAGCTAGGGGGCCTTGGAGGAAGCTTAGAATAGTACTGCCTTGATTTTAGCAACATTGTATTGTTTCTTCAGCTAACTCAGCATGCTTGAGATTATTTTAACAGCATAGTGTTATCATGTGGTTTCAGTAGAAAAAGTCCCTATGTAAAAATAGCACCTTCTTCCTCAGCATGTCTGCTCCTTTAATGAAAATAAGACTTTAGCTTAGACTGAGCAAATGCAGCTATCTAGGAGGGAGCTAACATCTCATCTGCTTCACACAGTTAGCCAAATTCACTAACGATGGTCCTACAGCTACTGACAATAAGAAAGACAATGCGGTAAGAGGCACAAACGACACAGGGTAATTCATATCCAATACACAATACTTACACAAGCTATTTCCTAGAATGAGCCTTCAGAAAATTTGGTCAATGAGAAGAGTCACAATTATTCTACATGGATATTTACAGCAACATAAACAAACCAAAAAGGAGAGAAAAATTCTTATCCAGTCCAAGAAAAAAAAGGGATAAACTAATATAATTCAAGCCATATGGCAACCTCGTAGGTTGCTTCTTCTTGGAGAATGGCATTTCGCTTAATCCCACTAGCCAGCATTCTAGCACACCATGGTCTATTTTTGCATTAGAAAATTTCTGTTGCTTTATTGATATGAAAATAAAAGAGAGCAAAGGTACATTTTATATTTTTAAGGAAAGATACCACTACATTTTTAAAAGCTATCCCAGAAAACACAGTTTCAGAAACAATTCTTGGCCATCAGTGTCCTTTCATATTATCATCAGAATCATCACCACATCAAGCCTGGTTACTTGATTAATTATGTTTATCAGAGTTCCCTCAGAAAAACGTGCCAGAGTAGCACATATGACTGCAAACACACACAGTTCTGCAACTGGCCTATCAGTGAGGGCTCCAACAAGGAATCTGGCACAGGAAATAACTGGATGTACACCCATCTTGTGAAGACCAGACGTTTCACGTTCATTGAGTGAAGTCTACTCAACAAAACTGAAGGAATGTGACCGGGACCTTCGTTTGGACTAAGCGCTTTTATCAAGGGGGAAAAAGAAGTTCAGTTTTATTCTATAATCCACTTCCCCAGCAACTAGATCTTTCTTAAGGGAAGAATGTGTTTTTTTTGTTGTTGTTGTTGTTTTTGCAAACCCTAAGATACCTTTAGCAGAAACTCTTTGAAAGCCATTTGAAAGGCTGTCGGACACCTCTTATTTATTATATCAGACAGAGACCTCATTGCCTTTGGGGTGGCTAATCCCTCCACTGGGGTCTCAGTGGCTGTCTGCAACACTTCCCCTGCAGATTCCGTATCTGCATCTGATCAGCCCCTGTTACCTGCTATTTGAATGCAATCCTAGAGTATGCTCACCTCTGTCAATTAGGGAAGACCACAGTGCCTTGCAGACAGTAGGCATTCAGCAAATGTTAGTTAGCCCCATGCTGACTCCTTCTACCACCCCCAGGCCTTTTCATCTGGAGGAAAATCTAGGATGGAATGACCTGGAGGCTGCAAGGGCGTTATACAGTTCTCAGCACTATTTCCTTAGTTTGCAGCCAAAAGTCGATTTCAGAGGAGCTATAGATAAAACATTCGGGTGGCAAGGTTCAGTGATCCATCTGAAAAATAGAGCCAACTGTGAGAATAAATTTAAGAACTGGGGATATCCATTATGAAATCATCTATGTAATGAAGCCTTGGGAGTGAAAGCATTTACTGAGAAAAACATAAGAAACAGAAGACAGATGAGGACACAACCCCCCTCATTTAATCATGGAGAGGGGGACAAGAGCTATGAAAGGAAAACAGAAAATGCAGCCCATGAACGAGGAAGAAAATGAATATTTACTTGTAATAGAAGCTATAAGAACTGACTTTAAAAGAAGAGGTTGGTTGGGTTCAAACTACAAAACATTCACGAAACATGGAATGAGAAGATGTCGTTGATGCCTGGGAAGGAGCTAGTTCTCCTCATTACTAGAACAGCTGCTGCAGAAACTGGCTGACAGGAACGAAGAGGTGAATCCAGGAGGAGGACGCACAGGCGCCGAGAAAAGCTGCTCTTTGAAGAGAGCTGGTAGCGGCAGGAAGGGCACTCGCCCAGGACATCCAAGGGGAAGCAGAGCTGGAGTCGCCATGAGGTGCACAGGACAACAGAGGGAACACAAACGCAGTTGATTGCAAAATGAGCCCAGAATCCCTCCATCCTTGTGGACACGCTCCTCTGCACTGTGACTGTGGAGCCCCTCCCATCGGGAAATGGAGTCCATTTCTCCCTGGGATCTGGATTTGGCCATGGACTTGTTTTGGCCTCTGGGACATTAAGAAATATGGCACCAAGTAGAGGCTTAAAAGGTACTTGCATAGTTCACTTTCTCTTGGCCACCAGAGATCAAGGCTGGGCTTGTCTGCTGGAGGATGAGAAATAACATGCAGAGAGCCCAGATATGTGAGTGAATCTAGCCCCACAGAAGTAGCCCAGACTAAAAAATATTTTCCAGTGAGCCACAGAATGGTGGGAGATGAGAAATGTTTGTTATGGTAAGCCACTAGACTTTTGGATAGTTTGTTACACAGCAGTAGCTACCTGATACAGTGAGATTCCTTCCTTTCGCACTAATTTTCTGAACAAGCTTAATTCTGAAGTAATAGTAGAAGACAAGAGTGTAGGGCAATGGCACCTTAGAAAACAAAACAAACAAACAAACAAAACATATGCAAACACAGTGTTCTATTTGGTGACCATGCTCCAAAAATCATAAGCATCTGGAATACAGCTGTGAATTTAGGTCAGCACTCATGACAAAGATGCCCAAACATCAAGGCAATTCCCTGCCACAAAGGCTGTGTGATTTTTTTTTTCTTTATGGCAGAAGCAAAGGTCATTTCTAAGCCTGCCTATTCTAACCTACTGATAGAGAAATCTGTGCACATATGGCAGTGGTTTTAAAAAAGATTGATGATTGATTTCCACAACAGATATCAGTTCACACAAAGGTTACCATTGATATATTAGGAGCATTACGGGTTCAAGCAGGAAGACTAGAAACCAGTACTTATGTGGGACCTGGGGACAAAAGCAGAAGCCATCCTAGTGGTCATAGGCTGGGAGGACAACCGCCACCTCTGGGCCCAGGAGAGACTGTAGTGGGGGGCCCTGTGCTTTCTTCAACCCCTGAGCACGTTTCACATCGCTGCCCAGCGGTACGGCTGACGGTTCACAGTGAAGACCCAGAGCCACCGAGAGTGTGTGGCATGCCGTTCTATATACTCTGTTTAATGTGTCCAAGCAGAATGGAATCCATTTGATTATGACCTCCAGAAAAATAGCGAATGTTTTACAAAGCTTGGTACATAAAGGGTCTACACGTCAGTTCACTAGCAAACTCCCTTCCTTGTGACAACTCATTTTCTGATGATACAGAGAGTGATGTACATATATTCATTTGGCCTTATGATGAATCCTCAGACCACAACCTGGCAAGGACTTCCAGAGACAGAAAAGAAGCCTTGTCTGGCAAATGGAAAGTAGAACACGATTTTGTTGAAATTAGGAAATAGACATTGATGTGACTTCTTCATGTTCTTTTTTTTTTTAACGTCTGTCAGCATTCTATGGCCGCCACTGTTTTCAGTTAACATTTTCCTGGGGCCAGTTCCTGTCATTACCACTTTGTCCCTCTATTCAGCGAGGACTGGTGTGGCCTTTGGTCTTTGTTCAGCAATTTCAAGCTTTCGACCAACCTCCACAAAGAGTCCCGCGCGTTCACAAGCCGTCTCGACCTTCCAGTCCTCCTCCATCTTTACATCTTTACTCTTGTTTCTGGAATATGGCATAATTCTTGTCGTCACTAAAAACAGTCATTGGGAGCCAACACACCAGTTTCCAGAAGGAACACAGTTAGTGGCTCCTCAGCCCTTCCTCCCACCTTGTCTGTGACATCATCCATCATGTCTAATTTGGGAGCTGAAATCCCACACCCCAGGCTAAAGGCACCCATCACTATGTTCTCTAAGCCAGGTGTCACTGAACTGAGCTATGAATTCTTTAAACATCATATTTTCTTGGTACTTTACTAAGTTCCCAAACTTTTCAACTTTTTTGCTTAGTCCAATGCTCTTCACTGACCAGCTCTGATGTCTGGGATTTCGCTTTGGATACAGGTGTCTCTAAATGCAATGTGAAGTACTTTCAGAAAGCAGACTTTGGTGTAAGACTTGAGTTGTAGCCCTGATTCTGCCTCATGTTAGTTATATGACCCTTGGGAACTGCTTTACTTCTCGGAGCCCCGGTATATTTACCTCTGTAGGGAAGTCACTGCAATGATTACATTGGATAAATAGTGTATGGAAAGCTCCCAGTATGTTTCCTGACACACGGGAGATATGAAATATGGACTCCCGGCGTTTTCTCCTTCCCTCATGATTCATCTTTGTCTTTTGCATTTTGCTTCCTTTTACTTATTTATTTATTTACTTATTTTTTAAACATCGATTTGTTGTTCCAGTTATTTATGCATTCAGTGGTTTATTCTTGTATGTGTCCGGACTGGAGATCGAACCTGCAACCTTGGTATCCCGGGATGCCACTCTAACCAACCAAGCTACTCGGCCAGGGTGCATTTTGCTTCCTTTTCACTAAAGCCTTGCATCACAAAATTTTTCCAATCATTTTGATGAACTTCCAGCTTCTTACCAAGAATAAACCAGTGAGGGGAGGGCTGGATTAGCAGCAGCTATAAACTGCTCTTTGATTATGAATGGGCCTGTATTTGAGATCACATTGCCCAGACTTCCCTTCGATATACCATGCTTCCCACCTGTCACGTGCTTTTCCCCTATAAACACCCCAGAGTGGCGGACGAACTTGTAGGGAAAGCCACTCTCTCTTTCCCAGTATTCAGAAACTTTGGCTTCCAAAATAGGAATGTCTTCCTTGTATAAGGAATTGTAAATGTTCCTTCTGCTCTTGTAATTTCCACCTTCACTTTTCCCTTCAAAATGTGAGAATTAAGATTGCAGATGGAGTTAAGGTTCCTTATCAATTGACCTTACAGTAGGAAGATTATCCTGGGTTATCTGAGCTGGCTCAGCATGATTATAAGAGCCCTTGAATGTGGAAGAAGGAGGCAGAAGAGTGGGACCAAAGGGAAGAGATGTAAGAACTCTACCCGCTGTTGCTGGCTTTGAAGATGTAAGAAAGGGGTCCCGGTCAAGGACTATGGGTGGCTTCCAGAAGCTGTAAACTGCAAAGACAGGGATTCTCTCCGAAAGCCACCAGAGAGGAACCAGCCCTGCCCACACATTGATTTTAGCCCAGAGACCCATTCCGGACTTTTAAACTTTAGAACTATAAGGTAATACACTGCTCCCAAAAATGAGGGGATTGGGGAATGTGCAGATACTCCAGGACTTTCAGCCTTTCATACAGTGCATTTTCACCAATGAAATCAAAGTTAGGTTTGCATCTCATTTGCATAATTAAACAACTTTCTTTGACTTGTTTGCTTTTCTGATGTTCTTGTTTAATAAAAAAAAAATCAAAGGCTTCATTTTTTTATTGCTTAATATTCGTTTTGAAATATCCCCTCCTTTTTGTGAGCCCCTAAATTTGTGCCTGTTGTTTAAAGCAGCAACAGAAACCTAATACTGGTGGTAGATTATAAGCAGCTGAATAACAGCTCAAAAGAAGACTACTGGACACTAGAAGAGACGGAGATGGCTTCAAGCGGCGACTCTTAGAACTTTCCCCCCCATCTCACCCAGTGCGAGGACGGTTAGAGGAGGAAGACGAGATCATTTACAAAAAACATAAAAGCTACCTTTTGGTTTTCCACATTCCTGAACATAGAGAGTTAAATCTGGGACCTTGTGGCACCTTCCTTCTGAAGCTCGGTTTTCCATTCAAACCAACTCCCTTTGGAAGAGTCGCACATTAAACTTTTCCGATGCAGTTTACCTGATTGCTTCTGAAAACGCAGCTTGAGTGAGGAGAGAATGGAGGGAAAGGGGCCATGGCTTGAGCACCTAGGTTCCGGGCGGGGGCGAGGCCAGGCTGGTTCAGACGCGAGGGTGTGGTGGACACCCCCTGAGCATCCTGCCATGCTTGGGCAGAGCTGCGATCCATCGCACCCCACATCGCTCTTTACCCACAGTCCCAGAGGTGCCATAAACCCTGCCCTGTGTGGCACGGAGTGCAGGGAGGAGCTCATTCTGCCCAGCAGCAAGACCTGGCGCTTCACGTGGCTTAGGGCTTCCACATTTTCATCCCCTCCCCCACCCCGTTCTGCCGCGTTGCCATACTTGTGGTCTCAGCTCTGGAACCGGAGTCCCACGTGTCATCACTGGTCTCTGACCCCCCATCCCCCGAAATCAAGGTTTTTTGAATTGAAAGTTATTTTTAATTGTTCAAATAAACTTTCTGTCACCATCATCGTCAATTAGATTTTTTGCTCTGGGGGAGGGGAGGAGGATTCTTAACCCTAAGATATCAGAAACAACACTCTGTTAAGTAATAAAGAAATACCACATTCAACACATGCCCCACACCATGGTTGTGAGTGCCAGGACTTCCCATGGCAAAGGCACGCAGACACGTGGGGTACTCTCAGGACAGCGGCACAGCTACCTCGGCTGCTCCGAAGCCCAGCCTTGGTTTAGCAGCAGGTTCCTGTTCGGTGTTGGGACTCGGGGATAACACAGCACGGGGGTGGGGACACCGTCTAGGGACTGCCAGTCCCCAGGAGGCAGGCCGGGTCAGCGTGGGACTGGGCATCAGGTTAAATGAGTTCAAAGTCACTCTGACACTCTGTGATCCTGAAAGTTATGCACTCGCTGTCCAGCGCTGTCGCTATGGAAAAATGGTGGGGTGCTCCGCATGACGATTGAGTCAATCCGTGGGCAGCTCCTCCTTCTGGGGAGAAAGTGACGTCTTGGTGAACACTAGTCCTTTATATACAGAACCCAGAACTTGAGACAGCAACACTGCTGCCAGACCACACATATTTTCCCATTTATTTGCCACTTTAGCTACACATCAAGATAAATGTGTCACGCACTTTGATCCCGGCCTCGCGTGAGGCTGGCATACCTGGAGTCCCTGGACACATCTGAGGAGCCTGGGGCTGTGTCCAGGTCCCCCCATCAGGCCTTTTCCATTTCCCAACCCCTGCCTTCCCCCATGTGGTTCCAATATCAAAATATTTAGTCCGTCTGTCCCCGCGGGTTTGGACTTTCTCTTCATTTGTGCTTCCTGAAATAATACGCTCCTGAGGCACAGAATGTTCCCGCATCACTAAAAAAGGTCGAGCATTTATTAGTCTGTGTATAAACATGACAACAAAGGAGCGCTTGTAAAAATGGAATGTTCAGCTTGGATAGAAGACAGAGGATTTCCTCTTGAGTCTACAAATTCCCTTGGATTTCCTCTCCTTTAAATAGTATGTTACGTTAATATCACTGTTCCTTTATGGATCCTCCGGCCTTAGTGATAAATGCCCAAGAAGCCTTTGAGGTGCATTCTGCATTTATACAATCTGGTCTGTAAGAGCCACCGTGTCCTCAGTTCCAACACGTGCACAGTTTCCTCAGACAAACGATCCAGGTCCTGCAAGGGGTACTGTCCCGTGGGTCACACAACCGCTGAGCACCGAAAGGGGAAATGACTTTTCTTTGCTTACCAGCAACCACTTCATACTAATGCTATTCTCATCCTGTTGGGCAGCAAGCCATGGAACCCCAGCCTTTGAATCATGTTCTTCTTGGGGTGCTCTCGCCAGATGACGTTAACCCCACACAGAGCACGGGCTCTGTCACTGTGACTTCCGTGTCCATCCCAGCAGCCAACTGCCATCGACATCGGTCCGTTCCCTTTCTTGAACCCTGATTCTTCCAGACAATATAGATTATCTCCATTTGTAAAACACAGCCTCTGATTCAGCGACACACACCATCTGGGCTTAAAAACGTTCTCAAATTTATCCTTTGTCTCTTTCTAAACTGTTTTTGGTGCCACTTTTTACAGAAAATTCTCTTGCTTTCCTTATCCAAGGAATGAAGAAGAGATGGACTCTGTAATGAGAAAAAATTTTCTAGCCAGTTTCAGATAAGTATGATCGCGAAGAATGGCAGCTATGTTCCATGTTTCCTCAAGGCTAACAGAAACATCCACCTCTGATCGGAGAGCCCTGATTCTACGTTTCTGTGAGGCTTGCAGGCATGTGGGCTCGCTGAAACCCGCTTGATCAGTCTGTACTCCTCTCTCGCGCTAAGACTGCCTCAGTCTGCAAACACACCACAGGAACAACAGAGTTGTTGGTTGTCTTCTCCTTCTTCTTCTTCTTCCTCTTCTTCTTCCTCTTCTTCTTTTCCTCCACCCACTCTTCCTCTTCCCCTCTCCCCCCTCCAACTTTCCTTCCCCCTTCTTCCCTTCTCCTTTCTTCTTTATCTTTTTAAGCTGACCAGAGAAGCAATGAGGCTTGGGAAAGAATCCACAACTAAATCCTTATTTTATGCTACGAATTTCTCTGGTGTGTGGCAGGAGGTTGTGTGATCGTGCTTTTGCGCCTTCACGTCAACTTGTATTATAATATTTTGTAACTGCGTAAATGAATGTGAGCCTGGGAAGTCTGCAGCTTACCCTTCTCACAGGAAGTACAAGGTACATTTCATTCAAGTGAATGAAACAAACATCTGCTTCTGGAGGGCTGGCCTCCTTTTCTAGTTTGTTCTACTGTACTCCTCACTTCCCTAGTGTGCATGTGCAAACACGCACACACACACAATGCTATTACCACATCATAGTATTCCCTTTCCTCAGAGCTTAGAACAATTTCTGAGCTCTAGCTAGGTGAATAAATAAAGGAAATAAGCCATGCAGTTACAGCCTGTGCCTTTGCTAATACTTTCCCTGTTTGTGGAATACTACCCTTTCCACGAGCTCATTTTTATTGAGGAAATGTCTATTCCTCTCTCCAGGCTCAGATCGATGCTGCCTCTTGTTGAAGTCCTCGCTCAGTGTCACTCTCTCCCTTCTCCTTACACTCAGTGTTTTATTCTTTAAATGTCACTGTCACTCTGTCTCTATTTGCCTTTTTTGTTTCTTTGCTTGGGAGTCCCTCTCCTTACAGTGGAAGTTCCTGCACGGTCAGAAATATCTTTCTTGTCTCTGTAGTCCCCAACCTGGCCAATGGTCGCCATAAGCTAAGCATCGAGATGTTTAATGTCTTGGTTTCTTGCTGGGGAGGCTCTGGGAGAATGACTTTCAAATCCCAGGCATGGGGAACAGACAGCTGGTGTCCACAACTAAGAACGGGATGCACAGCAGGAGTTTCAGGTGGTGCGCCCCCCATATGGATATCGGGTAGTCACTTGAATCTATGGGTCTGGAGCTGAGGGGAGATCAAAACTGGAGGTGTCAGGTTGGGAGTTACCAGTGGAGAGGTGCGGAGTGGCTGAGAGCAGCTCCAGAGGAAGAAGAGAAGAGAGCTAAAGACAGAGCCTGAGGGAAGGCAGCCGTGGGCGGGGTCCCGCAGTGGGCTCCGACCAGGTCTGAGAAATAGGCGGAGAACAGGAGGAAGTGAAGTCATGAAAACGAAGGGAGAAGTCAAGTTCAAGAAGGATGGATGGGTGACTAAGGTTAAAAGCTACTGAACTAGGCAACAGCTAGAGAGGAGTTTAAGGTCCATATGGATTTTCAAAGGAGGCAAGTGACACTTTTCTTTGAAAGGTTCTTTTTTTTTTTAAGGTACTTATTTTTAAGGCTAAAAGAAATAGCTGGAAATTAAAACATAACAGGTCTAGGGGCCATGGAAACCAACCTCTCATTAAGACAATTATAGACTTCATCAAATCTCACCCGAAAAACGATATTCCAATCTGAAGTTCCTTGTACCTCCCTATAAAAGGGATTATAGAAATATGACTGAAATGTTTGTCCACACTGTGTGACTGCATTAAGATAACTGAGGAATTCCAAACCAGATGCCCTCCCTAGATGACGAGACCCTATCTTGTTACGGGGTCACTGTGGAGGGTTCTCAAAAAAACCTTGGAGGGTACGAAGAATGGTGCCCATCACCTCCAGGAGAGCAATTCAAGAGGAGCTCTTACAAAAAAGGCCTTGAGGTAAGCATTCTAAGTCAATTTTATGATGATAACACTGGGGAACAAAATTTTTGTTACATCCACAAAAACACTTGTTCTTACCTAATTCAAGTGTGCTGATCTCAAATCTGACATTAGTTTTTCTCTGTAAGCTACAGTTTTTTTGCAATTCCAGATTTTAGGTTTTCATCTTATTGTACAATTTTCAACATTTAGTTTAACATAATGAAGTAGAATGTCTTCTTGGGCATCATCTTTGTGAAAATGTAATAATTTATATAATGCAGTAAATACACTAATACACTAAAAGATATGATTGTATCAGAATTTGTCTACAATTTCAAAATAGAACATATTAAAACACTTAATCATAAAATTTGTGTAAAACTTATTTAAATTCTATTTAGGCCAGGGGTCCCCAAACTACGGCCCGCGGGCCGCATGCGGCCCCGAGGCCATTTATCCGGCCCCCTCCGCACTTCCAGAAGGAGCACTTCTTTCATTGGTGGTCAGTGAGAGGAGCATAGTTCCCATTGAAATACTGGTCAGTTTGTTGATTTAAATTTACTTGTTCTTTATTTTAAATATTGTATTTGTTCCCGTTTTGTTTTTTTACTTCAAAATAAGATATGCGCAGTGTGCATAGGGATTTGTTCATAGTTTTTTTATAGTCCGGCCCTCCAACAGTCTGAGGGACAGTGAACTGGCCCCCTGTGTAAAAAGTTTGGGGACCCCTGATTTAGGCAAAAATTTGCATTTCTAGCTATTGCGTTTGTGTACTTGTTGAGGACAATCTCGTTTGATGCTCCAGCACTAGTCTGCTCATCACTAACAGCTCCAAGATTTTCAGGAAACTTATCAAGGTGACTGTTCAGGAAGTGAATCTTAATGCTCATGTTACATCCAATGTTGTGGAAAGCCAACAGCATCCTTTGAACCAGAAGTTCCATAGTTTTCTGCTTTTTTGTTGCCAAGGAAGTTCTTTGTAACAGCCACAAAAGACTGCCATGCTGCTTTCTCCTCCTTATTCATCTTCCTGGCAAATTCTTTGTCACATATGAGGGTTTGAATTTGAGGTCGATCGAATACACCTGCTTTTATCTTCTCGAAAGACAAGGCAGGAAAAACAGAAATAATATGTTGAAAGCATTCACTTTCTCTATTCAGACTGAACAAACTGCTTCATTAAGCCAAGTTTGAAGTGAAGTGGGGGAAAAATGATTCTGTCTCGATTAACTACAGGTTCATTCTCAATATTTTGCATCCCTACTTCCAGAGCTTCACGTTTCGGCCACTCCTTCTGTGTCCATTGTTTCTCCCGAGCTCAGCTGTCCACAAGCACAGAAAGCAAGGATACTTCGTGAAACCTCTCTGTTGTCCTAGCAGGAAATTTACCATTTTAAGATCCACACAAATGATCTGGTTATGCTCCTCATATTTCAGAAAGGACAATTTTTATGTCATTCTTACTAAGTCATTCAATTCGGGTTGGCTAAACTGCTGATGGTTTAATGACTGCTTGGCATCAGAAGAAGACCCTTCAGATTCTACAACCATTTCCTCATGTATCTTATCAAAATACACTTGATCACCATGTTCACTTTCTTCGTCCTTAGAAGAAATAAAACCATTGAAAACTGACACTGGGAATGTCTCAGAGTGTGGAATAGGTCATATTGCTGAAGGAATATTAGGATATGCGATCCTAATATGCCATTTTTTCTTGCCGATGCCCTTTGTATGGGTCAGACAGAAATAACAGTCACTGCTGTGGTCCTTAGGTTCACACCAAACCATGGGAATACCAAAAGGCATTTCTTTGCGTTTTCCTTTTGTCCGGTCACAAAGCATTTCCTCACAATTATGACACACAATATGAGGAGCCCAATTCTTGTTTTGATCGCCAAGGGGAACTTGAAAACAGGCAATATATGCATGTGTCACAAATGATGACGTTGACGCCTTTGACGTTGAAGTGTGTAACAGTCACATATATAACAGAAGATGTCAGGACTATTCTTACATTTACGCCTACTTGAAGAAGCCATGATTCAATCTTAAAACAAAATAAGAGGCTGTTTTTATCAGAAAATAACTTTTTACATTTAAAAACAACTACAATTATGTAAAAGTGATGTTTGTAAAACATTAATTGCCTTGTGGTTATGTTCAATCCAAGAGTCGTTACCCTTTAACTCCAATTTAAAAACCAATGCATGCCATTAACTATAACAAAAAGAAATTTAAATTGCATAAAAACTAGAGCATGCACCAAAAACTGGATTTCAGATTTGGAATCAATGATGCAGAAATATATAGAAACAGTTCTAAAACTTCATGCAATAGAAAATGAAAAAAAAAATTGTTCCCCAGTGTAATTAATGGTTATCACAATTTAATTCATGTTAATTTGCACTTATTCTATTTACAGTAAATGAAAATTATGCTTCTTTTTGAAATAGATTAAGTTAATATCATCATAAAAACAATTACAGTTTTTCTTATTTTAATTTTGGGAATGAGGGGAGACCCATCTGTCGATTTCTGCTCATTCTTTCCCCCACCTATTCATCCATCCATCTGTCAGTCCATCCAAACCATTTTTAAGGCCCTGTTATTTACTAGGCTTTATACAAGTTCTTTTTATTTATTTTATTTTTTTGGTTACAGAGACAGTGAGAGACAGAGAGAGGGACAGATAGGGGCAGACAGACATGAAAGGAGAGAGATGAGAAGCATCGATTCTTTGTTGCGGCACTTTAGTTGTTCATTGATTGCTTTCTCGTATGTGACTTAACTGGGGGGCTACAGCAGACCGAGTGACCCCTTGCTCAAGCCAGCGACCTTGGGCT
Organism: Saccopteryx leptura; assembly: GCF_036850995.1. Classification (NCBI taxonomy): domain Eukaryota; kingdom Metazoa; phylum Chordata; class Mammalia; order Chiroptera; family Emballonuridae; genus Saccopteryx; species Saccopteryx leptura. The sequence goes on along the minus strand of NC_089503.1, from coordinate 204,019,160 downwards.
CAAGCTGTAAGCAAGTTCTTATTAAAAATGAATAGGACCAAATCTCAGACTTTAACATAGTCTCATCCACTCTATAAGAATTTGATCTAAAGTATCATTAAAATTAGGCCAGGATTCAAGGTATATAACAAATTCTTTTAAAATAAAACCCAGAGATATGCTTTAGGTGGCATCTTAGTATACTAATGCTTCCTGACATTATTGCTATCACTGATAAATGTCAAAGGGGAGAAAGATATATTTGGAGCTGGTATTATTACATCCTATTATAAAAATAGATTATAAACACATACACATATGTCACAGAAAGAACTTAGGCTAATATTTTTGTATAGGGACAAGTATTTGCATAATTTTACAGTTCACAATTACACTCCTATTGTCAGTTATAATCATCTGTGGGTTTCAACTTTTTATTTTATGATAGCTATCAAAACCTATTGGTATGATGTAATCCACTTAAATTTCACGAGGCTATGAGAACTTTATAGTCCAAGAGCTCTTGAAGGAGTCTGTGTGAGCCACTTCTTTCATACAACCATCTTCATAAAGGTGATCCTTTTATGACAACAAAAAATGATCCCTAAAAACAACACAAAGCTATAATTGAAGTCAAATTTATGAATAGTTTATTTTTAGGTAGTTCCCCCCTCCCCCATTTAGGACATTTGTCTAAGTCAGTATTCAGTTGTAATTTACACAAAGCATAGTTTCCCCTCCCCCCTATTTAGGACATTTGTCTAAGTCAGTACTCAGTTGTAATTTACACAAGGCATATGCCTGGTGAAAGGTCACATAGATCAAGGCAAAACACAGATGAGTCAAAATATCTGCATTGCCATGCTATTTTAGCACAGGTCCCTCTGTTCCTCTTGGAAGGTTGATGGTGCTTCTAGTGTTGGGGTGGGCACTCAGGTTAACCTGGATTGCTGCTCAGAGAAGTGGAGGATACAATGCTTTTTGTGAGGCTCTCTGGAGAAAGCTAAGACTGCACCTTGGAGGGTGCAGCCGCATAGAAAAGCCCTTTACTTGATCTGTGGGAAGTCAACATGTCATATTATACAGCATCCAATGCTATGCTTAATTCAAGGAGATGGTTGGAGGCACTGTCGAAACAGCAGGTGCGAGGACTGCAGGAGCTTTTACTATTCGTCAGTTTGGCAGCCTGATGTGTGACTATCAGGATTGATGGAATAGCCAAGTCACAAACTTCATCCTCCTGTTCCCCTTGAGCAATGTGAATGAGTCCACCCTGCTGCTGTAACAAATAAACCCCCGAATCCCAGTTACAACTACAAATGCTTTTCCTGTGATCTGGAATGAGGAAGACATTGCATAAACACCGGCCTCTTGTATCCTCTATTCCAGATCCAGGCTGAAAGAACAGCCCATTTTTGGACATGCGATTCTTACGGCAAAGAGAAAATAACAAGAGAGCTGAGAGAAATATGCAATGGCTCTGCCTTAGTGAGTTTGGGCTTCTGTGACAAAAATACCATAGACTGGATGGCTTAACCATTACTTTCGCCTAGTTCTGGAGGTCAGGGAAGCCCCAGATCAAAGGACCTCACCAGATTTAGTGTTTGGTGAGGGTCTGCTTCCTGGTTTGTGGAAAGCTGTTTTCCTCACTGTAGCCTCACATGTCTGAGAGAGAGAGAAATAGATCATCACTCTCATGTCACTTCTTGTATAAGGGCACTAATCCCATTCACGAGGGTTCCACCTCCATGACCTACAGTATTTTTCACTCCATAAGACACACTTGACCATTAGATACACCTAGGGTTTTAAGGAGGAAAATAAGAAAAAAATATTCTGAACCAAATGGTGTGTTAAAATATTTAATAAAATACCATATTTTTTGCTCCATAAGATGCACGGACATTTTCCCTTCCACTTTTGGGGGGAAAAAAGTGAATCTTATGGAGCGAAAAATACGGTATTTACTTCCCAAAGGCCCTGCTTCTAAATAAAATAAATCAGGGATTAGGAGCGTCACCATACAAATTTTGGGTGGAAACACTCAGTCCAAGGAAGGCTCATAAAGTTTTTGCTCAGATGGAGCATAATCAACATTACCTACCTAACATTGGCCAAAGCACTCACATACCCAAGCCTGACATCAAAGGTGGAGAAATTGTATAGTCCCCCCCCCCCAAGAAGCCCAGCACCCTGTGTCATCCTCTGTTAGAAGGAGTGTGAGTTGCTGCCCATGACAACACGATTGACAGAACCACAGTCCTTGCTACGGCCCCCACCTGATTCTGCAGCTTACCTCTTCCACTCCAGGGGGCACCAGGAGTGTTCCACGGAGGAAGAGTGGGCGGCGAGGCTGGAGCAGCTGCTGTTCCTACTCTCCCCTGTTTTGTTCTCAACAGCCCCTGCATGCAGAGGGCAGAGTGATTTGGAAAGGAGATGAGTTGGGAGACAAAAATGAGAGCTCTTTCTCATTAACTGCAGAGGTCACATGGGTAGTGCCTGGGGCAGGGGACGGAGTGACCTCTCTGGGCATCCTAGAGGACTGGACCTGAGAGAATGTAATGAAGCCCACTCCTCCAAGCCATTCTCCTCTCCAATTAATATCTACTGAGCACCCACTGAGATGCTGGCCTTGGACTCAGAACTACAGGCTCTCTTGGGCTGGGAAAGGCTCTGTCTGACTCATTTGCACATTAAAAAGCAGAGGCCCTGGCCGGTTGGCTCAGTGGTAGAGCGTCGGCTGGTGTGCGGAAGTCCCAGGTTCAATTCCCGACCAGGGCACACAGGAGAAGCGCCCATCTGCTTCTCCACCCCTCCCCCTCTCCTTCCTCTCTGTCTCTCTCTTCCCCTCCCGCTAACAAAGCTCCATTGGAGCAAAGATGGCCCAGGTGCTGGGGATGGCTCCATGGCCTCTGCCTCAGGTGCTAGAGTAGCTCTGGTCACAACAGAGCGACGCCCCAAGATGGGCAGAGCAACGCCCCCTGGTGGGCGGGCCGGGTGGATCCCGGTCGGGCGCATGCGGGAGTCTGACTGCCTCCCTGTTTCCAGCTTCAGAAAAATACAAAAAAAAAAAAAAAAAAGCAGACAGACAATGGGAACCCATCTTCTTCCCTCCCCAGTTACCCTGGGAGAGAACTCGGCCTTCTTCATTCATGTACAAAATCCCAATTAAACCTCGTAAACAAAAGGAACTTCTTACATTATCATTTTTGTCCCTCTCCTCTCGGTTTCTTTGCAGTCGGATTTATGGCTCAGAATTGCCTCCTTGAAGCATCATCCCCTATTACCCAGGGAGATAAAAGCCATAAAGGGAAGGGAATTCCTTCAGTTCCCCTTGCCGGTTTCGAGATGGAGCCGCGACTTTGCAAAGGGGGTGTGATCGCTGTTGACTGAGGCTGCCCTCCCTACACCAGGCCCTTGCTCAGGTCCGACTGCAAACTGCAGCCATCAGAGACACAGCCGTCTTTGAGAACGGCTGGAGCCCAGAGCGGACCTGTGTGGGCCCCTCAAAAAGAAAGTGTGCCATTTTACGAAAGCAGATGTATGTTCTTAACGTGGTTTGTTTGTAAAGCAATAAAACGTGGGGTGCGTGTCCCCCGCCCCCTCAGACAATCACAAAAGTTTCAGAAAATAATGTAACAAGACAGGGCGATTCTATCAACTCCATGTAATAATCCACGTAATTGGATGAGATTTAATTAGCATCACATATAGAAGGCATTTGATTTTTGCACATACGGTTATAATATTAGGAGCAAACAACATGTCTCCGTGGTTATAAACAAAGGTGTTGGGTTTGCAAAACAGATCCTATATGTAGAGTGTCTCTTACTGGGGGTTTTCGTTGGTTGAAACGGTGTTAAACATTTCAATCCGAGTGAAACATTCCCCCTTCTCTGTGAATGCCAATGAGCACCGTGTATCTTTCTCCAAAGCGGACTTCCTGGCTCGGTTACTCCTCTGGGATCCGGAGAGGATCAACTCGTCCAGGCTCCCGTTTCTTCACCTGTAAAATAAGGTTGTTGAGCTGGATCAGAGTTGCTCTAGCTCTATTCTGGGGACATTGTTTCCGGAGAAATTAATGGAGACAACATTTTAAAAAGAGGGATCCATAGTCAAATAAGTTTAGAAACTGTGGCCCTGGCCGGTTGGCTCAGTGGTAGAGCGTTGGCCTTGCGTGCGGAAGTCCCGGGTTCGATTCCTGGCCAGGGCACACAGGAGAGGCGCCCATCTGCTTCTCCACCCCTCCCCCTCTCCTTCCTCTCTGTCTCTCTCTTCCCCTCCCACAGCAGAGGCTCCATTGGAGCAAAAGATGGCCTGGGCGCTGGGGATGGCTCCTTGGCCTCTGCCCCAGGCGCTAGAGTGGCTCTGGTCACGACAGAGCGATGCGCCGGATGGGCAGAGCATCGCCCCCTGGTGGGCGTGCTGGGTGGATCCCGGTTGGGTGCATGCGGGAGTCTCTCTGACTGCCTTCCCGTTTCCAGCTTCAGAAAAATACAAAAAAAAAAAAAAAGAAACTGTGACATTTAACAAAATTAAACGTACTTCTTTTCTCAGCGCATTAGTACACTAACCGTATGTGCTGTGATTCTGCGAAAGAGAGATTGAACATGACATTGTTTCTCTAATTTTTTTTTTACCAGAAAACTTTTTCTTGCAGTTTGTTTCTCAGAATCAGTCTTTCAGGACCCTTCAACTTATGATACTTTCTGATTAAACCGCCTGTGTATGTATTCTACTTGAATTCCCCATTTCTCTCATAGATGTCAGGAAAAGAATGAACTGGGTTTTCACACTCTTTTGTAAGGTGGAGGTCAGTTTGCTCTTCATTCCTTCTTTCCCTGTAATTTACTTTGAAAAATTTTAAACCCACAAAAAGTTGAAGGAATAGTATAATAAGTAGATACTCTTCACTTAGAGTCATCGACTATTAACATTTTACCCCAATTTCTCTCTCTCTCTCTCTCTCTCTCTCACACACACACACACACACACACATAAGAAGTTTAACATTGATTAATAGCCTCTAATGTATGCTTTGCATTTAAATGTTCCTAATTTGACTCCCAAATGTCCTTTACAGGTTTTTTTTTTTTTTACATCCAGGATCATTCAGGGATCACATATTGAATTTGGTTATGTTTCCTTGGTTTCTTTGATCTAGAACCATCTATCTACCTAACTTCTTGGTGTTTCATGAAGTTGACTTAAAAAAAAATCCAGGTCATTTATTTTGTAGAATGTCTAACATTTTAAATTTGTGTGATTGTTTCTTCATAATTAGATTTAGTTTAAATATTTTTGACAAAATACTATGAGGTGATATTGCTGTATACTTCAGTCTGTACCATAGCAAGACATAATGTCATTTTGCCCATTATTGGTGGTGTTTTGAGAAATAGCTTGGTTAACATATTATTTGCCATATATAATAAGGTATCCTTTCCCCTTGGTAATTAATACATGATCTGATAGTTGATATTTTAAGATTTGTAACTTCTTTCCCAACAACCCCTCACCTAATGGCTTTGGTATTGATGGAATATCCTTGCCTGGATAAAATATCACATTGGGATTACAAGAGAGGGATTTTATAACCCTATCCCTTCTACTTTATCAGCTACTGTTCTTCTATAAGAATTTTCCCTTTCTTTCTCATTTGTATCTTCATCTCTCATTGAATTTCATAGACTCTTCTCTTTATTCAACATTTAGCAATTCATTCTTTTAACATTTATTCAGAGACGACTTTGTGCCTTGTACGCACGTGAGATGAACCTGATGGCAATCATAGTCTTCTTTACCTTTCCCTGTCGTACTTAAGAAAACCACCAGTGGAACTCGGACAACTGATCCAAATCCTTCTCCTGGCCACCATGGTGCCACCAGGTGTGATCAGTGGGAGAGGGGACTGAAGATGGAGATGGCAAGGGAGGGAGATCTCCAAATTTTAACTATTGTTCCCCTCTTGTAAATCTTGGGCAGATTACTATGGTCCCAGCAGTCATCAAATGGCCATCTGAATCATCACTTTGGTGGGGGAGAGGGTCAATTACAGGCTCTGTGGAGCTATAATGGACCTGCCTCAGAAGGCAGGCAATTCCAACCCCAAGAACTCGGCCCCAACCCTCAGGCTCTGGATCCACGGAAGGGAGTCGTAACTTTTGTTTCTATTCATTTAATGATCACTCAAGTCATTAAGGAGGCCGGGGTAAACACGTCCATGTCTTTAACCTGTAACAAGTTGTTCAGCAAGCTTTTGGGTCCCAGAGGCCCTGGGAAACCCAGGAGGGCCAGAACACCTCCCTGGCCGAACACAGGCCACAGGTCCCACAGGGGCAGCATCCTCACCTCTCTGGCAGGACTGAACCACGGGTTCCAAATAATTAATCACCAAATGAATCAGAAAACAGCTTTCAGTGGAAAGATAAAGGACTCGCTGTTCCTGGGAAAGAACAGACAAACCCACCCTGGTCAGATTTTCCAGTGGAAGGAGTGTTCCGAGCATTTTACGAGAGAAGACTTTTGTCAGTCAACACGCCTGGGTTCCTGGGGCCCAGCTGGCTGTCAGAGGTCATAAAACATAGCCAAAGGACATGCACTCTTTTGGACTTGACTTTGGTTCTTTCACGGGAAGGTCCCTGCTGACTGGGGAGCCTAGAAGCAGCTCCTCCAGCCCTAGGAGAATGCAGTCTGTGTTCCTGGCAGGGAGGGGCAGGCAGAACAGGCCGAAACCGGCGTCTTGCCAAGGAATCCGTATTCAGGGGTGATTGTGGTACCTGGCATCTTTGTGACCTCAGGTTTATTATATTTTGGCATGTGTCTGAGGTCGTGGGGGATGACCCTCCCAGCTGTCAGAGCAACTCCCAAGGGAGAAGGGGCTGCTAGAAAAAGCCTGGGTTTTAGGAGCCAGAAAACTTGAGTTCAGATGCCATCCCTGCAATGTACAAGGCACAAGGCCTGTGCAGCTTAGGTAGTGCCAGTCCCCTCGCCTGGGAAAGAGAGATTAGCAACTCCTCACAGGCCTGTTGTGAAAATCATGTTAAATCAGGTAAAAGCATGTGCACTGCTGTATTAGTTAGGATTCCTTTCCTGCCAGGTAACAGAACCAACCTGAGCTAATTCAAAGGGAAAAAATGTGAGAGAGATTGAGACAGAGACAGAATTAATTATAAGGTTACAGTGAGATCCCATCATTCTTAAAGTCAAGAAGTCAGCTGAGCCTCCCAAGGAGGCTGGACCAAGGAACAAACAGTCATCAGAAGCCGTTGTCGCTTCTCCTGGTACATCCGGGTATCTTTTTCTCATTTGGTGAGGACTGCCTTTCTCTCTTCTAAGCCACCCAAGCTGACAGAATGGGACTGCCCTTAGCTTTCCAGGCTATGTCTTCCCTTTCCAAGACGCCGAGGCCATGGGAACGGAATCCTATACTCCAATTCTAGAGTCTCAGCCACGGCAGGAGAAGGTGGTGGCTGGGGACAGTGGGCGGAAGCAGGGAGCTTACACAGCAGAACAGGATTGAAGGGGGCTCAGCCAGCGGTGAGCAGTGGAGCTTAGTGGATCCTTGTGGGCTGGGTGGACCTGCTGAAATGTGTTTTCTATGGGACCTAGCCCGGTCTCTTTCACGTAACAGTGCTGTTCTTTTTCTTCTTTCTTCCTGTCATTCCAGATAGGATGACTTGAGGAGAAGAATAGGGGACAATTACTAGGATTATTCTGGGACATGTGGGGTTTTATCAGAACTGAAATGAAAATCATTAGGATTAACATGGTATCTGCACATAATAACACCACTGGGCTAAACTAGGAGGCTGTGCACTTTCTTAGGCCTTCCTTTCCCTTCCTGCATGTGGCCTCTGGCTGTGTTCTCTGAAATGTATCTATCCACCCTTGGAATATCCTTGTTTCTGGTGCTATGATGGCAGGAACAATCCTTCTATGGAGCAACATGCTCTCTCTGGAAGCAGGTGGGTTGGGGCGTAATGGTTGGGGCTAACGGTTAAATGGAATACAAGAGCAAAATTGCTGACTTTTTTCCACTGCAGCAGATCACGTTTCTAAGTGTAGCAATTGGCCATAAAGCCAATATTCATTCATTTTCACTCTCTCTCTCTCCTCTCTCTCTCTCTCTCTCTCTCTCTCTCTCTCTCTCTCACACACACACACACACACACACACACTAAATGCTTACCAAGCTGAGCATTGCACTATTCACAGAGATACAAAGAAAAACACTCAAGATGTTCTGCATGTTCACCTTTTTCTCCTGGGAAAGTTGAGGCCAAGAGGCTACAAGCTGTCTGAGACAGGGTCCTCTCGCGGGAAGCCTACAGGCCTTGGCCAGGGAGGGGCCTCTGAAGGCACCCGTGCCTGCCCAGCCTGGGGGAGAACAAAGAGAACTCTGGAGTAAGAAATGTTCTCCGCCACAAGTATTTTTCTAATAGTTACATCGGAGTATAAAAACCTTTCTCAGTAACTCGATTTCCTGCCCATCCCCAAACACAATTTGCAAAATCATAATGAAAGGAACATATGTCTCTAAATTCACTACTAGACTAAGTACTCACAGGACCTCCTATCAAACGTACGTTTTTTCCTTAAGAAACAACAATGCACATGTGGTCACTTAAATACTTTCTTTTTTTTTTACATCGCCAGTGAAAACAAATTATGTCCAGGTGGTAAAACCTATTAGATGAGTTTGGTGGATTTCCCAGATTTTAGCGGCTTAGATTTGAGGCCGCATTTGATCTTCCTCTACTGGCATTTGTCCTTACCTAAGTTTTTCAACAGGCTGAAAGCCCCTGAATCACTGGGAAATAGTTAATGGATAATAAGAATCACTTGAGTGACAAGTCTTATTTGACAAAATAGCCCAGCCATGTCTTTGCAATTGATATAAATGCTTCCATATTACACTTACGTCATTTATATCCATTGTAAAAAAAATGTATTTCAACAGTACAAAAATAATGTGGCAGGAAGGCAACCCTGGGATGTTATAAATATCATATTAGTCATAACTATAGTGATCATATTGGAATTTATCTTTAGAAGATAAAGGTTGAACTTATCAAGAGGGCACAAGTGAGCCATAAAGACTTCCTTATTGAGTGCAGATAAATTTCAGATTTTCAATAATCTTGTTAAACTGTCTATCGTTCCTGATTCTTAATGCTCTCCCCGAGTTTTCAAGCTGCTCTCTGCTGTTGTGGCCGCTGCTGTCTGCTGCTGTTCCACACCGTCATCTCTAGTGAAACACCAGTAAGGTGTCAGCCTCTTCCTTCTCTGTTTCCACTTCTCCGCTTCCTGGTTCCTTTCCCCTCCCGTTCTCCCCACCACCACCACCTAACAGGAGGACCAAAGACGTAATGAAGTAAATAAAATGCAAATGGGAATTGGGTGTTTAACAACAAGAAAGAGAGAGGGGCAGCGCTCACTGGCCCTTTTTCTCCCTGTGCACATCTCACTCATCTTCAAGGTCACCGTACTCGTCTCTACGGGCTGCCAGACACTACGGCCTGTGTTACAAAAGTAACACAGACTGGGTGGCTTGAACAAGAGAAATGTATTTTCCCACAATTTGGGAGGCTTAGAAATCTGAGAACAAGATGTCCAAAGAGTTGTTTTATTTGTTGTTGTTTTATCTGAGACCTCCCTCCTGGACTGATAGGTGGCTGTCTTCTTCCTCAGTCTTCCCATGGTCTCTCTTCTGTGTGTGTCTGCGTTCTAATCTCCTCTCCTAAACAGGACACTAGTCTGATTGGATTAGAGTTACCGCAATGACCTCAGATTACTTCATTACCGCTTTAAAGACCCTATCTCCAAAGACAGTCACATTCTGAGGTTGCGTGGATTAGAATATCAACATGTGAATTTGGGGGGGGGGGATTGAACCCATAGTAGCCACCCTCATGTACTAATATACCACTCCTCTGTCATACCAGCCTATCCCGGTGTTGACTGTTCAAAGCCTCAGTGAGCTCTGCCATTGTTTTAGTGGCTGGTTAAATATCATTGGGCACTTATAGGTACTGTCTTGAGTGGTTTATCTTTATTTTTACTTATATTGATTTTTATTGACTTTAGAGACAGACAGAAATGTCTATCTGTTCCTGTGTGTGCCTGACTGGAATTAAAACCAGCCACCTCTGTGCATCGGGACGATATCTAACCAACCCAGTACCCAGCCAGGGCCCGCGTGACCTTTAGATCACTTTTCTTCACAAGATCCATGAGTACAGGGACAGTTTGTCATCTCTTTCAATGCCTGGAACATAGTCAGCACATTAGTAGATAGGCTTATACTAAAACAAACCAAAATATAAGCAAATCTCCAATGAAAATGAAGGAGAAGGTGTCATTCTCTTAGTTGCTGTATTTGTGCATTTTATCTCTTTTAGAATAGAAGCCCCTTAGAGGCGAGATTATGTCCTCTGAAGAGCAAGTGGCGGTATTCATTCAGGTTGGCCAGTTACAATGAAACTTGGACAATTTTCAAAACCTTTAGTCTTTCCAATTTTTTACGTATAGTGACGTGAAAACTTCATAAACAGGTCGATGCTGATATTTTTATACATTTGGCTGAGGTGACTTTGTAGGAGCTTAGATAACTCTGGGTGATGACCACTGGAAGTTGTAGTAGTAGTAACAGTGACCCTTCTTGGTAGGTGACACTTAGAATGCCACACACAGTACAGGTCCTGAAAACAAAGCTTGAAAATAGATACCAGCAGAGGCATTGTCTACATTTAGTTTCGCAGTTTGATTTTTCCATTTGTACAGCTACCTCAAATGCTGTTCATAAATTTACACCCATGGTAGGTAAAATGTTTTACATGCTTTGGGGGGGGGGGTCCTTGGGCTCCTCCTGTCTCCATAACTACATCAGGCTCTTCAGAGCTCACTCAGCTCCTGCCTGAGGGTGTGTCTCCAAAAATGTCTATCCAGTTACAGTCTCTCTTGAAAAATTCATTCTCAAACAAGAGATGAAATTGTGTTGTTTTCCTGACTCTTTGGGGATGTAAGCAAATATCTATCTTATTGAGGAAAAACAAAACAAAACACATAATTCCTTAGCATAAGAAATAAAAGCCAGATTGGGGAAGTTCTATAATGGCCAAAATAATGGTTTCTGTTATCTCTCAAGACATCTCCGAGAAGAAATGGCCCTCATTATCACGTAGTTGGTAATAAAGAAGAAAACGAGAGAAAATTCTGAGGTAATGCTTTCTGGGTTGTTCATTCTTCAACCACCAGGGTAATAATAAGGATGATGGCGGCACTTCTCAGAAGGAACAAGACATTTGTGTAGTGTTCAGCCTATGAGAGAACATAGGCTGAAGGGAGACTGGGATCTATTAGGCAGGTGAGATGCTCCGCCCAGGAATGCTGGTGGATTGCCTCCCCTTTATTACTGTGGGCTACATGCTTCACTTATATTACCTCATTTAATCCTCACAACAACGTACTGAATGAGAGGGGTATTATTCTCACAGTCTCACAGATGAGGAGACTGGAGGGGTGGCGGGGGTAGGGTCAAAGAGTTTTTGTAACATTCCCAGAGTCATACAGCATGAGCACGGGAGAGAAGGGTGACAATATGTCTAGTGAGTCCCTAGTAGCCTGTTGGACCCAAGACTGTATCAAGTTGAAGGCATGAAATTTGGGTGGGACAAGTGTTTGCCAAAGTGACCGGCTGGTTGTTTTTTGTTTGTTTTTCCAATCCTCTGTAATGTATTTCCCTAGTCCAACTCCATCAAGATGGACCCTGCTCTCAGTTTCCACCTTCTGAGAGGAAATTGACCTGCCAGAATGCCTGAGGGTTTTTCTGAGTTATATTAAAATGAGACTCTCTCAACCACCTGAAAGACAGTTGTGTGGAAAACAATTGTTCTATTTTGCTATGAGAAAAATCTCTCTCCTCAGGCAAGGTAGGAAGAACCACCGTTCACACAGCTGAAAACACCTAGGAGGGGTGGTAGCTCCTGCTTTCGGACTGTAAAGCACTGTCCTGGCATCTTCGCCTCAGAAAACAGTGCTCTTCTGTACACTCCTTCTGGGCTCCTCCCGGAGCCCTGGCCTCCGGTGCCCCTGGCTGTGCAGTCCTCATGTGCCCTGTCCCAGCCGCCCAGCCAGCAGCAGCCGGGTGACAACCGTGCTCACTCTCACGGTGAAGAACGCCTGGTGAGGCTCAAGCTTTCGCACACATGGTTTCCGGTGCAACTCCAGGCAGATCGGGTAGCCCCGCCAGTCAAAAAGAGCCTCCGTTGATTCCCACCTCCTGCCAAAATCCTGTCGGGCAGCCAGCACAGCCGGGAGACCTGTCATTAGCAGCCACCGCAGTGCCACATCAGCTATTCTCAGGAGTGTCGGCTCCAGGCTCCACCGTTGAACTCCGCCGCTTGCCTCACCAGGGGAGAGCTTTTGTGATTGTCAGAAAATGGACCATGCATGCCTGTCTGTCGTAAACACACGTGAGCACGCAGTAGCACAGATAAACAAAACCGGTCGTGGACGCTGGCCGGTGTGTGCACATCACTGAACCAAACCAGATGGAACACGGGCTCAAGCCTGCAGATCAAGCACCCTGGAATAACCTGCTTGTCATCTGCCTCGTGCAATACAACCGTTGCCACTCACTCCGCTCGCCCTGTTCAGACCCTGGAAATGTGCTATTTTTAGACCAGCTTTGTACACCACTATTACAAAGTGCCCCGTTAAATCCTTTGAACAGCAGCTAAGAAGTTGGTGGAAAACCTAGAAACCTGCCACATAGATCAGCATCCTAATCAACCCTGGGACTGGCGGCGCTGAAGATCTCTGCCTATGTCTCCTTTTCTTCTTCTCCTTCGTCCCCCCAGGAATGCCAACGCAGACAGGCAAGGGGACCAAGGGGTAGCCCTATCTGTGCTTGTCATTCAAATGGGTTGGTTTACTCTCTCTCCTAGATAGCAGCCCATTTGTCAATAGCCTTAGCACTTTAAAGCTGTCCTTTGTCAACACCACTTTTGGAAAAGACCTGACCATTTATTTACTTGGCAGCCAGCATGACGGCAGCAGGTACGTCATGGAAAACTCAGACGTGGGTGCCCCCCAGGCACTGGGATCAGGCCATGTGACTGCTCGTTCCTCCCTGCCAGTTGGCCACACAGGCAGGAGGGGCAGAGAGGAAACCAGTCGGCAAAGTGTCGGTGTGAGGCAGGTGACGGGCGAGGCGGGAGCACAGAGAAAGAGTTGCAAACACCAGCCAGCAATGACGGGACGCCTGTCATTTTGCAGCCAACAAACAACCTGAAGGCACTAAGGTTGCCTCTGCTTCTGCAGCTTTGAGGAAAGCTGAGAATGGAAGCAATGACTGGCCTCATTCTAAACAAAGTTTTAAAAAATTATTTTTGATAAAAATCCAGATCTTTGCTTTAGTTCTTAGCTTTTGTATGAATTGCTCATTTTCTGACATTCTTTAATTTTTCAGGTGCCTTGATTTGTATTTGGTGCAGTTGATGGGATCATTTGAGATCAGTTGGGTTCTTGTTTCATGATGCCATTTTGTTCCCTCGCCAGGCCTGGGCTGGCCGGTGAAGGCGTGCAGGGGGCCCAAGGACCACCGGGGACATTCCTGCTGTCCCACACCTGCTCTCACTCCAGTGTCCTCACGTTCTCCACCAGAGGGTTCCTATCCCTTTACAGAACTAGTCAGAGGAGAAATAGAAACAGGTTTTGAGTACTTTAGGTTAAAAGTGTTCTCTGAATATAAGGTAGTTTAGTATCTTATTTATTATTTCTTTTTTAAAAATTCATTTTTAGAGAGAGGAGAGAGAGTGGGGGGGGAGTGAGAGGAGTAGGAAGCATCAACTCTCACATGTGTCTTGACCAGGCAAGCCCAGGGTTTTGAACCAGCAACCTCAGCATTTTAGATCAATCCTTTATCCACTGCACCACCACAGGTCAGGCTTACTTATTATTTCAAGTTTAATAGGATCTTTATTATAACAGTAGAGGCATCTGATGGGAAAGTAGTGTACTGGAATAATTAGTAACCATAACAACAAAAGCAACTTACTTTTGAGCCCAAATGGACCAGGCATTGTCTTAGACAGTATCTCTACCCTGACCAACAGCTCTGCAAGTATGTATCACTTTCCGTATTGTGGGAGAGTGCTGAGAATATGAAGGGCCCTTGGTCAAGGTCACCAGCCAATCAATGGCAGACCTGAAATTCAAACCTAGGTTTGTTGTCCTCTTTCTACTGCACTAGGCAACACCATACGCAAATGTGAACCCATTCAAAGAATCAAGGGCAATTGGTTTTATTATGATGAAACTCGATTCCATATATATTGGGTTCAGTTATTTTAACAGATGCAGCGTGTTTATTTATCTCAGGACTCTTATTAGAGAAGAGTAACAGGATTGTTATTTGGGTTTTTCACTGATAGAATTAGCTGGTCTGCTGCTATTTTAAATTCTTTAATATCTTCAAAGTATTTCATTTGACCTGATTCTTTTCCTGGACATGATATGGGGAATGTGGTCTATCGTAACAGTGCATAGGAATATCCTGGCTTCTTTTATAGGTGCATGAATAAATCAGGGAAGAAATTTTCCCAACCCTGAGCATATAGGTAGCACCCCTCTATGGCAGGCTTGCATGTATACAAAGTATGATGGGGACCAATTCATGGACAAAGCCTGGGCAAGGGTTGGTGCTGAATAGGGAAAGGGAGCAAAGTCCACGAAGTGGTGCACAGAAAACAAGAAGCAGGCATCGGTAACGTTTGCTGGTACAATGGCATTGCTGTCCCAGTGAATATCTGCTCAACAGATGATTGCCACTTTCCTCCTACATGTCCATTTATGCTTGGCCATTGTCACCCTTCAAGGGTGAGGGGAGGAAATATGAAACATAAGTCTTTACAGATTCTAGAAAGTGAAAGCTGACAAAACCAATGCATTTGGCCTCGATGCAGATTGTAGATCTCTCTTTATTCTTTAGTACATGGGCTTTTTTCCATTTGCTTCTTTCACCATGTTCCATTTCTGTTTCATCTGAAAAGAAAATGAAATAGAATTACCTCCTACACTCATGCTGCCATTGACATTAAATTGCATCTTCTTTTTATTATGATCAACAAAGTTACTCATAACATTGGAACTTGTTTTGTTGTGTGTTTTTTTTTTTCTTTCGAAGTTACAGCTACTGCTGTGGTTGGATAATTAGTATTGCACTGGCATGTGCTCCACCTAAACTCATGGCATTTGTGTACTATTTACCTTTCAGAAAAGCTCTTTTCCAAGAAGAAAAATAAAATGGGAGTACAGACTTCCAACAGCACACATTTTTTTTCCGCTCTTTCCTTGGCTCTGAAAGAAGATGCGTGAACAGAATTTCAGGCTGTAATTAATGCAGCTCTTCATAAGATAAGAGCTTCATTCGTCTATAGAAAAAAATTGCCGCAGAATTCTCCCTGGGAATCAGAATGCTCTAGTAGGTGTTCTTTCTTCAAGAGAAATTCACATTTTCTGCTCTCTACATATATACAGCCAAACTATAGTATTTCCTTATGTGAGACTAGATGGAGGTGGGTAAATAGCCGGGGTGATAATCTTACTTTACAGGGCTGAGTCCAAATCCCTCAAATATTAATATTTAGGTAAATGCCGAATGGCCTTCCATAAGGAATTTCCAAATAATGTCAACTCTGCCGGTATGTGCCTAAAAGCACAGACCTCAACTGAACACAGCTTAGGTCCGGTCCCTTGAGGGAGGAGGGAAAACAGGGTGGGAAGAGCATGCTCCTTTGAAATACGGAGAAAAATGAGCTGTAAGTCCTTGCCATGTTCTAACGTGCTGTCCAGACAAGGAAGACACCTCTGTGGTTCTGTGTGTTTGTTTAGGATGATACTGGTTAACATAATTATACAACTTCCTGTTGTCTCTGCTGTTTCTTCTTTGATTTAACTATCTCCTTGAAGAACAACACACCTTCCCATTCAGAACCAATACTTCACCTGTGTTTTACGGGTGGGCTTGCAATGACTGGTAATGCGTTGGCTTTGTCTTCCACCTAAACGTGCGGCACTTGTAGACTATTTAATTTAAATATATATACATATATACCCAATCCCCCCCCAAAAAAAAACAACAACAACAACAACAAAAACTGAATGGGCATACAGCAAGTGCCTAGAAGCCAGAGACCACGAGATTCTTCCCTGAGGTCCTGTCAGAGAAGATGCCGCTGTAAAGCAGTAAGTCCCCTGGCACTGCTGACTCATTGGCCCTTTGCATGGCACTCGTTTTCTGCATCATTTGTAACCAGATGACCATTTTTCTCCTGCCAGTGTGACACCCTGTGACATGGGTGTGAAAGGGGGTCAGTAGGTTTACCATTGGGCACAAAGGCTAAGGTGCTTGGTCAAAGCAGAAAATGAGGTAGTTAGACTAAAAAATGGGCATAGTTTCTAAGTATGACTCCTGCACGTGAAAACAATCGGGAAGTTTGGGTAACAAGGTTACTGTAATGGACATGATAGTGGCAGAAGTGAAAGGATGTTTGTCACACTTCCGAACAACATACAGCTAGAATACTACAGAGAGGCGCAGCATAGCTTCCAGGTCTGTCCGGGCTCAGGGTCCCTTCGCTCATCTGTGCCCCTGTGCACAGAAAGGGTTCTTTCCTGCGTGTTCACAAAGAGACAAGACTCTAAGCTCAGAACCTTTTGAGAGTGAGAAACTTTTCTTGGCAGGCAATCAGCGGGTGCTGAGAGAACAAATCTGACAGAGCCCCTTTTCTTGGTTCTTTTGTTCCTATTGTTCACCGTCACACAGGAGGGCTGCTGGGTAGGCTGAGAGGACCCACAAAGGAGATGAAGGTGAACTATTCTGGACTAGCTTCCAGGTAGTCCTAAGCATGGCTGAACCTGGTACCACCCTTCTTTGCCTCTGGTCCTCATCAGTTTTTCTTTTGTATCCTTAAAATAACATTGACATTAAATCGGGTCAGTGGGGGGGGGAAAAAATCAGTCGCCAATTATTGCTGACAATTTCGCCTCCCAAGAAAACATTCAGTAAATAGCCGTTATCTTGAGTACACACTATACAAGGCTCCTAGGGTGGTGTTTGAATCTGTTCATCTTAGGAGAAGATGCTTATTTTAGACTTGGATTTCCACAATGAGAAAACTCACCTGCATGTTCTGTGCTTCACAGGAAGAGATTTAAATCCATCCAGTCGTCCCCTTATCTGCAGGGGATATGTCCCAAGACCCCCAGTGGGAAATATTTATGTCTGAAACCGAAAATAATACCATACCCTACAAATACAGTGTTTTCCTATCCATACATTGTTATGATCAAGTTTAATTTATAGATCATGCATATTAAGAGATTAACAACAATAATAATATAATAGAAAAATTATAACAAAATACTGTAATAAAACTTATGTGAATGTTGTCACTCAGAAATCTTTCTGTTCTGAGCTCATCCTTCTCTTGTGAAGATGTGAAGTGATGGAATGCCCACAAGATGAAATAATCTAAGGCGAGTGACACAGTGTTCGGCTGTGGCTGACCTTCTGATAAACTTCAGGAAGATCATCTGCTTCTGCGGATCTTGGATCATCAAGCCATGCATGATGTCAATGGTTGGAGGTCAGGAGCAGATGGTTTTGATCATTGAGTATCCTTGACAGTTGTAGGGTTATTTTTGTTATGTTTCGTTCTGCTTTGTTTTCCAAAACATTTTGGAAGACCATTCCAATCAGAAGTTGCTGTCTCTTTCTTTTTAACTCATCTAAGTGTTGCTGCAGAGGTTGGGATCCAGCGATCATACGGTTGACTTTAATGCTGCATTCCATCTGAGAATTGTGTTCCATTGTTTTTATAAAAGAAGGGTCACTTGAACACAAGCAGTGGGATACCTTGACCATTGACCTGATAACTAAGTGACTAATAGATGGGGAATGTGCGCAGCGTCGACACATGGTCGGACAAAAGGATGATTGACACTCAGGCAGGATGGAGCAGGACAGTGAAATTTCATCACCCTACTCAGAACGGCATATTATTGAAAATTTATGAATTGTTTATTTATAGAAACTTTTATTTAATCCTTTTGGACCATGGTTGACTATGGCTAACTGAACGTGCAGAATGTGGAACCATAAGGGGGAACTACTGTAAGTAGATATATGCTCTAAAGAAGTCCCTGTGATTTGTTAAAAAAAGTTCATAGGAGCGCTATTCAAAGTAAGCTAAACTATCTGGAAATAGCCTGAATGACCATTTACATGACAGTAAAGATTAGCATAGTCACATACAGAATATTATAAAGCAGTAAAAGTGGACTACAGCTACATACAACAAACAATATAAGTAAATTTTCACCACATGATGCGGCATGAAAAAGTAAGTCCCAAAGATTACGTATAGCATCAAAGTCCCTGTAAAGTAAAAAAGTAAAAAAAAATCTGTTAAGTAGGTATATGTATATGTATACCTACAGTGATAAAAATTATATAATAATTCAAAGAATAGTGGTTATATTAGGTGTGATGGCATGGAAGAGTAGCACACTGGGAGATTATTGTCGATGTTTCAAACATGAAACATTATTTCATGTTGGCTGACTGTGTTATTAAACATTAATAATAACATAAATAAATGAATAAAAGGACCATGCATGGGGAAAAATAATTCTCTCTTTGGGTACTGGTGTCACCCATCACAATGTGCTATGGGGACTATCTTATTCATCTTTATATTCCCCCCAGTGTTTGGCGACTAGGAGGTAGTGGAGCCGAAATAAATGAAATAGTCATTGTGCAAAACAACCTAATTATAAAATTTAATTTTAATTTGCATAAACATACATTGCCAAAGTTTAACATCATTATCATCCTAGCAAATAAATAGCACACACTTAGCAAAACTGTTTTCACCGGACTACTCTTTAATCTCACCAGGCAATATGATGTGTAATGGGTGGGTGAATAAAGCATGATAAGCCCATGCATAGTGCAACTTTTTAACAGCTAATTTACGTAGAGCTAAGTCTAGTGATGGCCAGCATTTGAAAATCCCACCAGAGTCAAAGCAATCTGTCAGTAACAAAATTCTACTTCAAGTCTGTTTGTCTATGGTTTTGTAGACTGTATTTCAAAAATACTTCTGTCTGTAGGTAAATCAGTCTATGAACAAACATCAACATCTGTGTAGCTAGATGTGTCAGATGGATGTGTGTATTCATGTCGATTTAGAAAATAAGTAATTTTATATTTTGAATCCATAAAGACAATTATATTAGTGGATACTTAAAAAGCACCATCCATGTACTAGGTTTTCTACAGAATAAATAAAACAAAATTTAGGATTTAAATTAAAAATCAAAGTAAATTTATATTTTTATGGTCCATAAACCATTAAAAATGACACATGCACAACTTTCCCAAGTCTAACTTATTCTGTTTTTCAAGTTTTATTTAAAATTATTTTGTTTATTGACTTCAGAGAAAGAGAAACATCAGTTTGTTATTCCACTTATTTGTGCATTCATTGGTTGATTCCTGTATGTGCCTTAACTGGGTATCGAACCTGTAATCTTTCATATTGAAATGATGCTCTAACCAACTGAGCTACCCAGCCAGAGTTCAAATCTAATTTAAATCTTAGTTAAGCATAACCTAGGATGTAGTTGTTTCCTGAAATTTTAACTAATATTTAAAGAGGTGAGAAGAGACATTTTCTTTCTTTAAAAAAAAAGTCAAATAATTGTAAGAATTTTATTTTTTATAACAAAGCTATATATAACATTTTGAGTAACATGAAATCTGCAGATATTGACACTCAGTGTCTCAGACCAGTCTTTAAAATAAAACGTCTCGGTCCCTGCTGGTTGGCTCAGTGGTAGAGCATCGGCCAGGCGTGTGGATGTCCCAGGTTCAATTCCCGGTCGGGGCACACAGGAGAAGCAACCATCTGCTCCTCCACTCTTCCCCCTCTCCTTTCTATCTCTCTCTTCCCTTCCCACAGCCAAGACTCCATTGGAGCAAAGTTGGCCTGGGCGCTGAGGATGGTTCCATGGCTACTGCCTCAGGTGCTAGAATGGCTCTGGTAGCAATGGAGCAACGCCCTAGATGGGCAGAGCATCGCTCCCTAGTGGGTGTGCCAGGTGGATCCCAGTTGGGTGTATATGGGAGTCTGTCTCTCTGCCTCCCTACTTCTCATTTCAGAAAAATACAAAAAAATAAAAATAGAAAATATAAAAAATAAATAAAAAGTCTCACTTCTTATTCTATTGGAACCCCCTTCATGTTACCATACATAACATTTGCTTTCTTTTCCATATAGCTAGTCTTTTCATGAGTTAAAATTTGAAAATGTGCTGCAACTAGAGTTCTTGAATTATAAAACTCTACACTTAGATTTGATATAATATCTTCTGATCCAGTGGTGGGATTCAGCCAGTTCACACTGGTTCGGCAGAACTGATACCTAATTTTTTGCTGAGTTTGGTGAATCAGTTGTTAAAATGGCACTGGTAATCATGTTTCTCTTTAAGGTGGGTGCCTGGTCAGGCACTCAATGTGGAAATCACAAATTTACAGTCCTTACTCTTTTTTTAACATTCATCTGCACAACAGTGTATTCTAAATGCCTATAGTAATATTTATTTCATCCATAGGTAAAAAAAAAAAAAAAAAAATTGACAGAACTATGCTTGTAGTATTTATTTATTCATTTCATAAAACTCATTATACCTTTAATGAAATACTACATTATAATTCCCTCACATTTTTTACTTCATTAAACAAACATATAATGTAAAGAGAAAAAGTGCCCAACAACCAGGGGGTGACAAATTGTCATTTGTTTCAGCTTTGTGTTACACTCAAAATTCCCTTGAAATGTTATGAGTGTGCTGGTGTTCCCTAATCAGTGAAACCAATCGGAAGCTAGGACACAATGAACCAATAGAAATATAGATATCAAGGGCTATCTTATCGCCCATTTCAGAAGCTGTGGAAGTATTAAATGCATGAAATAATAAACTACTTTTCAGTATATCGTTTTTTTATACTGAAAATGGTCATTAGGGCAGAGAAGCGGTTGTTAAATTATTTGAGTCCCACCACTGCTCTGATCTACAATGAGGGACTAATGAAGACACTGCTGGTGAGTTAAAAAGGTTGAGAATCATGTATAGAATGACCCAGAGCAAATCCTAACTCGAGTTCTAATAATAAAACACAGCACATTCTTTTCTCTCTCTTTTCTTCACTTCACCTTTGCCCTACAATGACATAAAGCTTTGAGAACCCGAGATGCCTTTCCTAAAAGAAAAGAATTAGAGCAAACATAATTGCTGTCAGCAAACGCAGGTCTTAGCTTCAGAGAGCAGAACCCATGGATGGAATGCAGAGGGATAACAAAACCAACTCGATCTGAAGACTTTCCACCATGAAGAGCTACCGTGTAACAGAATGAACCGCTATGGCAGAAACTAACCTCCCACCAGGGGAAGTGTGCAAGTGACCGTCCACAAGGCTACTGTCAAGGGGATCCCAGCACTGGACCACACAATGCGATAGCAATCCGAAGTCTAAGACACTATGTTTCTGCGAGAATGGAGACTTAATGCTTTTAGAGGTATTAGTGCCATTCAGGCTAGTTCCTGATACTATCTAAGTTTTTTGTCAGTATAGGTTAGTCACTGGAAATGGTCATTGCACCTGACCTGTCAGATTCCTGATCTAGAGAGTAAGGGCATTTGATGAGATGATCTCTAGAATTCTGTTGACTTCTAGCCTAATTCCAAACCCATAAGGCAGGGGTGGGGAGATAGCACTAATCATCTTTGGTTATTATGTAAGAAATTTAATAAATGTATGACATTTTCCATATGACCCTTGGGAATCAGTTCATTTTCACTTATTCAATTTGAGTCATTTTGATTGCTTTTGTCAGTGGGGAAAGATAATGTCACATAATTAAAATAATAAATAACCTCCCAATAATTTGTGTTTGTTAATCTTGGGATAGAACCCCCAGCTATATTTTGTTATAATGAAATTAAAATAGTGCATAACTTGCAGCTCCAGCAAGTTTTTACAATTTAGAAAGTGAGGATGTGCTGTCAGCAGAGTTCTTGAATTACAGGGCTCAGTGATTATATTTGATATAAGATCTTCTGATCTACAGTCAGGGACCAAAGAGGATACAACTCTGACTAACTGGTAAAGGTTGAGAAGCTTGTATGTAATAACCCCAAGTAAATCCTAACTCCTTGAATTCCAATAATAAACCACAGCTATGTATATTCTGGGACCAGCATACCCCAGGCTGTTCAGCTATAGACACACATCCTCTAAGATTGCCAAGGCCGCGTTCTCTGAACTGGACTAATACCCAGCCTCCGAGGTCCCTAACACCTTATATAGGATCCTTCTACCTCAATCTATGGGATTCTAAACGTCTCGCCTCTGAAACAGCCAGCACTCCAGCAGGCATTAAGTCAAAGCCTCTGGGACCAATGTAACACTAAGCTGTACAGAAGGTGATATTGCACCTTCTGACTCAAGAGCATCCCAATTAGGTGGCATGCGCAGAAACCCTGCAGAAACACCCTGATCTCAGACCAGGAGAGTCACACCCTTCGACTATTGGGCCAGCAGTCACTCCTGTGCCTGTCAACTTATGTTTCATAAGTTAATGCCCAAATATAAGCACATCTTGGTCATCAGTCCTCTAGTAGGATGGTCCCCCTATGACCTTTTAGACAAGCCCTTCACTCCTTCTCACTTGCCCAAACCTTCTACCATTCCCTCCAAATGCTCCATATTCATATCCTACTTATCAATGTCCTCTCTGAACATTCCTCTCATCTTCTTGCTCCAAATCAAACCTGGCTTTTGCCCGCAGACCACTGCTGTGGATCTCTGAAGCGGTGGTTGTCTGTTCTCTCACACACCTCGTGAAGGGGAAGTCAGAGTTCCACCGCACCCACTGCCTTCCAAGGCCTTCGGTCCATTGCAGTCCTGTAAGCCTCCCCTCTGAGTCAGTGTCACATCCCCTGATAGCCCCCCCCAGGAGCTTTCTTCTAGCAGTGGTCCGCTCCCCCCCAAATCCAGCCAGTGGTGGGATTCAGTAGTTCACACCAGTTCGGCAGAACCAATATCTTATGTTTTGTTGGGTTTGGCAAACCAGTTGTTAAAATGGCACTGGTTTGAGTGGGATACTTGAGTCCATGTTAGCACAATATTTTAAAATTAATTAAAAAAATGGCACTGGAATCATGTCTCTCTCTTGGGTGGTGCCTGGTCAGCTGCCCAACGTGGAAATCACAGCATTCCTTACTCTTTGTGAACGTTCATCTGTGCAGCAGTGTATTCTAAGCGCCCGTAGCCATGTTCATTCTGTTCATAGGTAAAAAAATTTGATGGAACTATGCTTGCAGTATTTATTTATTCATTTCATAAAACTCATTATACCTTTAATGAAATACTACATTTTAATTCCCTCACATTTGTTACTTCAGTAAACAAACATATAAAGTAAAGAGTAAAGGTGCCAAGCAACCAGGGGTTGACAAGCTGTCCTTTGTTCAGCTTTGTGTTTCACCCAAAACTGTCCCTAGTATGCTGGTGTTTGCTGAACAGTGAAACCAATAGGAAGGTAGGACACAATGAACCAACAGAAATATAAATCTCAGGGTTATCTATCCTGTTGCCCATTTGACAACTGTGGAAGAATGCCTAGCCTATGCCATTTCTTAATTCAGCCTAGAAATTTTGTTTTAATATCGATAAAATGAAGAAAATGTATGTTACAGTAATATTTTTTATTAATATTTTAAAACTCTTTCTCATAACATAATCCAGTTTTGTGTACCTCTTTTATTCTTATTTAAGTATTAAATGCATGAAATAATAAATTACCCTTCAAAAAATAATAATAATAAACTACCTTTCAGTATATCTTTTTTTATGCTTAGTATATCTTTTTTTATGCTTAAAATGGTCATTAAGGCAGAGAACTGATTATTAAATTATTTGAATCCCACCACTGAATCCAGCCAATGTTTACAGTGATTTTAAAATCCAGAGTTGACTTATATGATAATCTAGACTTTGGGTCTCAGTTTCCCCGTCTCTAATGACCTTAGTTTCTCCATCTTGGCTACCCACTCTTGGGGTCACACCCTGACGACCTTGCTATTATCCACAACTGCTCCACTGCTAACATGACTGATTTAAGCACCTGCCTCTTCTTCAGCTTGTCCTCCATGAATACTCTGTCTGGATTTTTGTTTTCAGTCCATGGACCCTCTTCAGTTTCTACCAGTTCACCAGCCCTCTTCTTTCATGCCTTACCTCTATACACAGCTAAAATCCCATGTCCCATCATTTCTGTAACACCCGTGCCAGAATTCTATACTCCCAAGAAAGACCACATCATTCTGGTAGAATCTAAACTCTGCATATACCCTCCTTTCTCTATTTCTGCACCCAAGAGGACTTTTTGGAGAAAGTTACACAACAAGGAGAGGGTGTAGATTAAAATTGCTGCCTATAATCTTCTGTGGATAATCCTTGTGGTCCAAAGAAAGATGACGAGGTTACTGGAGTTAAGGGTGCCACTGCAGAGTCAGCTGGACAGCCTATGTTTCAGGTCCATCAGTCAGCGCTGAGTACAGTGGATACAAGGACAGGAAATACTGACTCACAGGCCCATGGCAAGCTCCTTGCCCTCAAACTGTAGGTACCATCTCATTATTCACATGCTATCAGGTTACCAATTGCCAAACCTCAACTATCAATACAATATCCCCCTACTCCAGCAGAGCTACATGAGCCCGATAATTTATTCTGCTATACTTTGCCTGCTATCAACTTTTTTGTAATTTTAAAAACACTGGGGTAATATAGTTGAAAGTAAAGCACATTATTTTAACACCTGATCCACTCAGTTTAACATATGGCTTATATCTAAATGTGTTTTTAAAAGATTATACATTCTCAAATGGATAGAATAATAATTTCCCCTGTTTATGGGTTACATAATTAAAGCTAGGCAGGCCATTTTTGTGGAAATAGATATACTATCATCTAGAACATCCTAAAACAGTCCTGCTGCATCTCCTATTGATAGTTCCCTCAGGAAAAAAATATAAAAAGTTAATCTCAAGAAGTCCTTCCACATCTCACACCTCAATTCTTCTAGTAACGGCTTTGAGTTCTTTCTAAAGCCAGATTTTTGAGAACTCTCCATTCTATCATCATCATATTTTTAGTGATCAGTTGAGTGAGAAAACATGTAATGATAAAAGCTTCTATAAACCCAGTAATGTTTTGACATTAATAATCATCACAGTACTTACAGGTAGTTAAAAAAAAGAGTACTGATATATAGTTCATATTATTTATTTACAATATAAACAATGTTTGTAGTAGAAACACACACTTGCCCCCCTACCCTAATATTTATTATAGTGCAAAGCCCTTAGGTGGGTAACCACTAAGAAAGAGTATTAACCATATTTTGTTTTTGTTATTTATTTGGTGGTTCAATATCTCAGAAACTGATCCAATGTTTAAAGCAGAAAATGGAATCACTGAACAGAGACAGTCTTAAGGAAAAAAAAAAGCTTATTATATGTACTTTTGACTGAGGAGTCAAGAACTTGGAGATATTCCAAAACTTTGTCTGAGCTGTTTCCCACAATGCAATAACATTGAATCTGAATCACTCATAATAGAAATAGCTGAATGATTAGAATAGCTGGATGAAACAATGCGACTGTTTTACATTGGTTTTAACATATTCAAGAGGAAAACAGTGTTAGATAATTCACAGTTATGACAATTCCCACTCTTAACTTCCTAGGTCCTTTGGTTTGAGCTACAGGTGTGTCATGGAGTACAAAAATTAATTGAGTCGGTCAGTGTATATTTCACAACAGACCCTCCTGTCAGTTCAATCCTTTTCTAACAGAAGCACCTGTCTTTCACTGATGCAAATCATACTTTAGCCACCGGGCATTCACTCCTGACATTTCTTCCACTCTTTTTTACGACAATGGTTTCTGTCTGTTTGGGTTTTACATGTAAATGCCACCATTCTTAGAAGAACTTCATCCCCACACCACCTAGTTATGATAAACATCACATCAGTGATTCATAAGAAAAACATCCTGAAAACATCCCGTTTTAGGAGCTTTTTCCGTCTGCTTTGTAAAATGTGGCACATTGCATTCAGATTTCCACTCAGAAACCTACCTGGATGACAACGAGAATGCAAGTTTCCTTTGGATTCTAAAGTTTAGATGCTACTTATAGGGCCCCGCCATTAAATGTTGTCGTTAATTTTCCTACATCGTCAAGCTCTCGATCCCGAGCTTCTGGTTTAGTAAGGCTTCTTCAGTGAGTCATAAAGAAACAGCTGCTCTTCTGAGATCAGCTTTATCTAGGTGACGCCGAATCTGAACTTGTGAATCATAAGTTCACCTCCTTGGTCATGCAAACTCATGACACTCTGGACCCCAACTCGTGACCAGTCCCTTCCTGGAATCAAATCTCTTTGTCTGAAACAAAATAAAATGTTCTTTACTGTATAAACTAAAAGCAAAGATAACCTCTGCGTGTCATCCCACGAAGCCATCTTCCGCTTGGAAGTGTCGGGCGATGGCTTCCACAGCAACAACCATGCTGTCAGCCCGCTCTTCTCTACGCTTCTTCTGCCTCCTCTGGCTGAAAGCTGACAGGGCTCAGGAATTTTCTAATCCTTCATATGTTTTTAAATCTCAGCTTTAACAAAAACACATGGAACATATCAAACAATTCCTTCTCACTCAATGAATAGCAATCCAAAGAATGATTTCTAAGGAATTATTAAGGCACACAGGAGAATTTACATTATACCCCAGTAAGCAGTAACGGATTGAAAACATTACCAATGTTTTACAATGTGGGAAAAATCCTGACTATATAATATTAAGAATATAAACAAAATCTTGGGCAGTGAAACGAACTAACCCAGATTCCACAACTGAATTGCTGACCTTTTTGTATAGCCGGTCAACATTTTTTCATCTCACTTTAATTTATAAATATCTGATTTTCTTAGCTTAAAGCCTATATTCAGTTGGCATAAAAATGTTAGCATAGCTAAGAAATATTTCTGTACGTCACCTTTACCTCACACAAGGTTGTGTCTTTGAAAATAATTTAGTAATTTGGTACCTATTATTTCTAATCAGACTGAAGATACATGTATATATTTAGTGTATATATTAGTCTGGTATATTAATATGAGTTAGTTAATATTAATATATAGGTGTATTCACCTATTATCATCCACCTGAGGTGATACAGAGAAAAATCTCTGTGTAACAAACATATGTACAAGTCCCAGCCAATGATCCATTTCTAGGGAATGTTAAATAAACCAAATTCTGTTTTAACCAAAGAACTTAGACAGTCCCCTGGAGTTTTCTGCTACCTCAGGTGTAACTGAATATAAAAGTTTCCATGTGGAATTTTAGGGGCAATTAAAATTCTCAATAATTCTTTTCCTCCTTGGCTGTACCTTTATCAGTTGGGAACTAATGGCTTGGCTTTTGACCAATATAGGAAAAAACCCCACTTCTTTCTCTTGTGATGACATGTCATTTTCCAGCTCTCAGATGCCGATGAGACTTGACCTTGATAATCACGAGCAATAAAGCTTTGTACAGATGAAGCCCTATTTGGTGGAGGAGCATTTTCCGTTACAAAATGCCTCCTAATAAGAAATAACTAGAAACAACTTGCTCTTTTTATCAGGAACATGGCCCTGTGACTGGCCCTCATTCCAGGCGCTCCCACAGTGACATCTCTATTGTACCAAATCACCAGAGTGGTGACAGGAGCCAGCGGATTGAGCTGTGGTGGTGACTAGGCCTGCCCTAAATGTCTGCAAGCTTCCAAGGTCACCCCACAGCGTATTCAGCTTCATGGGGAGGTCTGCCTGACCTCAACACCACAGAGCAAGACAGAGTTCTATAGAACATTCTTTTTCAATCTCTCTAAAGGGAACAAGCAAGGACATGTTAAGAACTAAAAACCGGTTCCCAGGAAATTTAATCTCTTAAAATATGGGCATTTCCTAATGATATGGTCATTCACCAGCTGTGGCTGGATAAACACAAGAATGTCTTACACAAGACAAAGGAAACTGTGACTTACAAGTACGCGGGACTAATGATAAGATCATTTAAGTTATGCATCAGTCTACACAAAGCAACACTTTTCTTCCAAAAAAGAGTTGATAAGTGTCACTATCCAGTGAGACATTCATTTCCAAACTAAACCCAATTAAGAAGCCAGGCTGCTGGCCATGACCCCCACAGCAAGTCACATTCACTTGTCCTCTGTGGCTCTGACAGCCCGGCCTGCGAGAGCGTCCACCGACTAGCTTCACTGCGTTTCACGCGGTTTGCACTAACAGGGCACCCAGCTCCAGAACCGACCAAGGCGCCTCAGAGCAAGCCCGGACCCCGCTCCCCGGTGGCCTGGTCTGCCCTTGTCGTCGGGGTCTGCCCGAGGGTCCAGTAGCATCACCTGGGACTCACACTCAGCAGTCAGTAGCCAGACGGAGCCGCCGACAGTGAGGACCTGGCGGAGGGCCAGCCCATTGGTACCGAAGCAAGGCCCGCCACCACAGCGCTCGCTGGCCGGACATGTGTGGGACCTGGCTGACAGCTGGGTCAACAAGCAGCTCCTCCTCTGGGGGGCTGAGGGGCTGCCAAGGACGCTGGGCGGGCGGAATGAGGTCTGCAGTACAGGCTGCAGAGGGTTCTGGGTCACTGTGCGCTGCTGGGAACATGTCAGACGGGGGCGCCACCAGGGCACCTTGGGAGAGACACCGGCGGGCGGGGAGAAAGGCACGCTGGAGGGAGGGCTCTGCGAGGGGCACGTCAAGTGGCAGAGCCAGCAGCGAGGCGTCCTCAGTTCCCTGAAGTTCCCATCAGAGACCATAGGAGGCGCTGTGCGCGGTCACTCCCTCGCCACCAAGAGCCTCTCTGCACTCAATTCTCTCTCTCTCTCTAAGCAAAAGACTCGAAACAGTGAGAAAAAGACTCGAAACAGTGAGAAGTTCAAAGTAGAAGCCACATGATCAGGGTTTGTGCAGGTGCGTGTGCGCGCGTGTGCCCGCGCACACGCGCGCATTCCCTGCCCTGCTAACCTGAGAGTGAGCCATTTATTGAGCTTGGTCTAGGATGTAAGGCAGTTTGGGTGTCTGAGACATATTCAACACAGAGATGTGAACGTCGCATCAGGAAGAATCCCTGACTTGTTCCTCTACTACGTGACTTCTCAGAACAACAGAACGGGCTGCTACGGCAAAGAGCAGTCAGCTGACGTAAGCAGCCACTCTGGGCACAAGTGCCCTGTGCCAGGAAAACAAGAACAAGCCTGAACCCAAAGCAGGAGAGTGAACTCCACAGACACAGCTCTTGACTTACAGGTGTGAGACAATGCTGCTTTTTCTTGGACCCTGGGCTCTGCAAACCGGGACTCATGGGAGGGTGAGCGTGCAGTGGCTTGGATAAGGCAGTCTGTGACAGGAGTCAAGTTACACCCTGCCTGGCAGCCCCTGTGTGCCCCGGGTCACTGTCTGCCTGGCCTGACCCTGCAGCATGTGGGAGCCAGCGTGCTCAGATGGAAATAGCTGGGGATTGGACCTAAAGAGACTACTAGCAAAAAGTTTTGTGGAAAAGGAAAATAAACTTGTTTTTTAAGCATGAGTGAAATCAGAAAAGATTTGTTGTTGTTGTTGTTGCTATAATACTTGGAAATCAACAGTTTAGTTCCAATAAGTATTGACTAAGTGAGGAAAGTCAGGACAGTCCGGTACACATCTTTGACCTCATGGGAGTGAGTTCTATCCCTTGCCACAAAGGACTGTCACTCTAAATCGAAGACCCCAGGGTTGTTCCTCAAACAGAAACTCTTATGTTTTGGGGTCTTCTGGAGTTGGACCCAGCAAGTTGGGAGGAGTGAACAACATTGGCCTGACCACAATTGTCAGATTATGGCTTGAGGTCATTTTCTTAGAGATCGTTGAGTCTAGAGAGCCTTTGAGTAAAAGAAAATGAAAGCCTTGGGTTAAAAACAGGCTTCCCAAAGCAGAAACAGGACGCAGGAAGTGGAGAGTTGAAAAAATAAAAAAATAAATAAATACTAGCAGACTGAAAAGAGTGCCGGGGAGAGATGCAGACAGACTCCAGGGGAGAGACTCTAGTGGTGGGAGAATAGGGGCGTGGCTTCGTGGCCTCATTTCAGGGGGTGTCCCACACAATTCACTTAGCATCGAGTGGGATGGGGCGCCGCCCATGTGTTCCTACCTGTCCCTCCACGTGTGCGTGGCAGAGCTCTGTCCAGACTTCTCTCCCCGCGGTATCGGATTAGGCGCGATGGGGGCAGAGGTAGGAGGGTTTATAGAGGGGCTGTGGGGTTCATTACCGGGAACCCCAGCTGTCAGAACAGGCTGGCCACGAGGGACCAGACAGTTGATTTCCACAAGCCTGTTGACTGTGCCAGGCTCAGAACTAGGTACGGGGATGCTCGGAGGAGTCAGACACGGTCCCTGTGGTTGAGGAATTGAGAAGAAGAGACAGATGGACCAAGTGAACATTACAATTCCGGATGTCCTGAGATACAGCTAAGCAAGGGCACCTCACCAGTGCTGGTGCCCAGGGCTCGCCACCCCCTGTAGTCTCCGTCTTCTCTCTCTCTTCTCACTGGCTTCTACTTGCAGTCTCTCCCGTATTACTCACATTCCTTCCCAGCCCTGCCATGCTCGCAAGCTACGGGCGAGCTCTTTTCTTTTACTGCCAGAGCCTAGCCTGCATCTTCCCACATCTCCTTCCCACTCTTTCATTCTTTACCTGCCACTGATGTCACATTCCCACTCCCACCACTGTACATAGTGTCCCTCCTGGGGAAGGACCAAAGCAGTGCCCTCCGCAGCACCAAACCCAACGGCTATCATGGACCTGACCTGACACAGGGTTGAGCAGACTCTGCCAGTCGTCCCCTCCCCGATGGAAGCTCGCCCCTCCTGTGGCCTCCCAGGCTTCGTGCCCTTTCTCTGCCCGCATGTCCTCTCTGTCTGCCTCAGTGGCACCAACTCCCCTCCATCCCCCGAGCGGGCACATCCCCCAGCCATGGAGAGCACACCTGCGTCCAGCGTTTCAACTCCTCTCCGTGTGGGGGACACCCTCGTCTTTCCTCTAGTTCCTACCCTTCACTTTATTCCTCAGCCAGAGACCCCCGCAGTGCACTGGTCAGGCCCACAGCCACCGTAACCCAGGCTCTGAGCTCCTCACACAGGAAAGGGGGACGGGAGGTAGAAGTGACTGGCTTCCAGGACACAGACATGGACGTGCCCGTCACTGCCCTTCACTGCTCGGCCTCTCGTGGCCCCTGGATTCCATGAGACAGGGCTGGAGTTGGTTCACCTACAAATACATAATTGAGTGCCTGCTACATGCTAAGCACTGTGAGGTACAAAGACTTAAAAAGATGAAGTCTGTGATCTCAAGGAGCTTCCGGTCTAGAGGGAAAGCCCCAAGCGGACATTGACACCCAGGCAGTGGGAGGTGACAGTCAGCTGACAGTGCTGCATGGACTCAGAGCGCACATGTCTGGTAGCCAAGGTCCCTGCCCCCCCCCCCCAAGAAGATCCTGCTGCTGGCATGCTGCCGGGGGATGTTTTGGATTTAGCTTCCCTCGCCTTTGAGCAGGCTCCTCTGTCTTTCTAAAGCTCACACTATACATATAATTTCCATTCGAATTCAAAATCTGTCCCATTATTGTAGCGAATGCAATGTTATTCAAGACTTTTTTTCCACTGAAAGAGCACCTATCTGACATGCATTTTTAATTTTATGTGCAATATGCAAATGTCATCACTGTAGTTGTTAACCACAGTGTAGGATTGCAATTAACTATGGAGCTGTGCATTTTAGTTATATGCTAATGCTAATGAGATTTTCATAAAGCAAGTCCAATTACCAGCCCTGTTTTTTAACTGCAAGAGCTACTGCAAAGCAAAGGTGTTGACTTCTTTTGGAATAAATTATCCTTTGTCCTTGGCTCCTTCATCATATTCAATCATCCTAAAAAGTAACTCCTGCTACTTTAAATATTTTACCCTGCCTTGTTCTCCAGGACAATATTAATGGAGACTGTGGGCGAGATTGTTTAGAAACCAATTTACGCTGCACAGGCGGTGAGGAAACTTTCTTCCAATTTCAACTGCTCCAACAGAGGAGCAGAGCTTTGAATAGTCAAAGTAAACAGGACCTGGAGGAGACAGAAGACCCAGACAGTGAGTTAGCAAAAATAAACCACGAGGGAGCCCAGGCAAGGGGTTACCTGGGAGCGAGGAAGCTACACGCTGGGTGTGGGGAATTAAACTCAGATTGCTGGCCAACTGCATCCCTGGTTGAAAAGAACAGTTACTTGGAAGGACGGTCAGTCATTCAAAGCATGGTTGGAGACTCCTGGGTGCTAGATACTGAGCGGGGCACTGAGCGCTCAAGTATGAATAAGGTGGGTGGGGAGGGAGGTTCAGGATTTGTTGTGAAGGGAGATGTTCATGCTCCATTTCTCTACTAATGGAGTCTACTACAAAAGGAAAGTTTGTGAACTGTTCGGTTAATGAAAGAATAAACAAGCACAGGGCCGGCTGTCACTGAGCTTACAGTCACATAGAAAGATACAAACATGTCAAGCAATTGTATTAATAAAAGTATGGCACCAATTATGATAGTTCTTCAGAGGGGGAGAAATGGAAGGAAAAGGTCAGCTGGGAGGAAGGAGGTGAAGAAGGACAAGAAGCTTCCCCCAGACAAGGAGATTCTTGAGCTCAGCTTTGAAGGTGAGTAGGTATTTGCTAGAAGGAGGGAGGAGGGGTTATTGGTGTCAATCCAGAAAGAGCCACAGAAAGAAAGTGCAGAGATGTGAAACAGCCAGGCTGCCCAATTAATTTATGGTCAGTGGAGGCACAGGGTGTGCAGCAGACCACAGGTGAAGATGGTGTGAGAACAGAGCCACGGAGGGGTCCTAAGCAGGAGTGTCAACAATCAGGTTTGCCATTCAGAACTACCACGTAGGCAGCGAGTGGAAGATGTCGGTGGGGGTCGAGGAGGCAAACCACTGTCGTGGTCTTCTTCTTCTCCTCTTCCTCCTCCTTCTCCTCCTCCTCCTCCTCCTCCTCCTCCTCCTCCTCCTCCTCCTCCTCCTTCTTTTGCTCTTCTTCTTCCTCCTCCTCCTCCTCCTCCTCCTCCTCTTCCTCCTCCTCCTCCTCCTCCTCCTCCTCCTTCTTTTGCTCTTCTTCTTCCTCCTCCTCCTCCTCCTCCTCCTCCTCCACTTCTTCTTCTTCTTCTTCTTCTTCTTCTTCTTCTTCTTCTTCTTCTTCTTCTTCTTCTTCTTCTTCTTCTTCTTCTTCTTCCTCCCACCTTCTGCAAGAACCTTTTCTCTGTTTGATTTAGACTCTGGAACAAAGGGTTGGATTGTAGTGCCCTTAAGAGGAATGTCCTCTGTGCCCCCACAGAAGGCTATCAAACAGTATGTCCCTTTTTATTTTTCCTATTTTTATCCAACGCAGAAAAAAAAAAAAGACAGGAGATGGGAATCAAAGCTTGATGATGTTGGTGTGTAGTCTGAGTGCTTTTCCTGCTCTGGGTCAACTTCTAAAAAAGGTCAAGGAACATAAAAACAAAAGCACGAGAGAAGAGAGGGTGAGAAATCAGGGCAGAGAAGGGATAAAGATATTGTCAAAAGCTGACTAGAATTACACGTGGGTAACAGGGCTACCCATTTCTTCATTCACACCCAGCTCTGCACGGCACCCCTACCACCTCCGTTAAGGAGGGTAAAGCCAGGAACTGGGCAGGGACAGTGAGGCACGGAGTCTTTCAGAGTTAGGTGCATGGAAACAGACTTTGTAACACCTGTCACAATTGCGAACGAGGATAGAGGTTCTTTTAGCAAAACAATGAGGTCATTTTAGCATGGCGAAATTTTAAGAACATCTTAAGAGTGTGGGTTTCAGACTATGAGAGCAGAGGTGTTCCTGTTGGGCAGAACTGACTGATACAGGACCATCCAGAAGAAGGGGGCAGTCCTGGCTGAGGGGTAGCAGTGGGTCTGAGGAAGGACTTCATCCCACACGCCTGTTTGGAGACTGGGATTTAAAATGTGGAAAATGAACAGCTCCTATATGAGTGTGTGGGAGGCAGAACAGATAAGTCAGGGGAGAGCCACAAGGTTAAGAAAATGTTCGGGGAAGAGGCTTTTAAGAATAGGGGCATTTGTTCATTCAGCTAACGTGTTTAGGAAAAAGGGGAGAGGTGGGAGTAGTTCTCAGAAAAAGATGTGTGAATCAGTACAGAGCACTATTGTGATAAGATGACACAGAGTATGGATGGAGTGAGGAACAGGCAGAGACTCACACTTTGGACTGTCACCAAAGAAAACAGGTTAAAAGCCTGGTGTGTTTAACCAGCCCCAGGGTTGCCAAGAAAATATGTTCTTACCGATGCTGGGGCCAAAGTGGCTTTTAAACTTTAGTGTCATGAGGTTCATCTGCGAGTTTGTTAAACATATGAAATGTTCCTGGGCCCCAACACTCAGGAGACCTCAGTAGAGTCCAAAAATCCACATTTATAATAAGCGTCCCGATTGATTCATCTACAGTTGATCCAGGACCACATTGGAAGCACACTGTCCAGAGCAGTGGCTTCCAAATGTTTTTGCCTAAAACCTACACACACAAAAATACATGTTACAGCACAGCCACAAACACACACACATACACACACATGCACACACAAGTACACACACAAGGAAGGCAAAACAATCTGGCTTAACACAGGGGACACTCAGTTTTCATTCACACAACTCCCAAAGCTGGTCAGCTGACTCTGGTGGATGGCTCTCCTCCAAATGATGACTCAGGGACCCAGGCTGCTTCCACACTGTAGCTCTAACATCTTGCAGCCTCAAGGTGGCCCTGGTGTCATCCGGGTGACATGTGGAAGGAAGTGGGGAGGAGCTTGTGTGGAAAGTTTGATGTGTTGTGTCTGAAAGTGGCACGTTCCCTCTGACACCCTCGGCTGCCAGCAGCCACGTGCCTGGTGGTAAGGAGGCTGGGGAGTGCAGGGGAGCGCCCCATCAGCTCTGTCTGACACTGTACTCTAGGTAGAAAGAGGTGGGTCTATTTAACTAAATCAACATTTCAAAAATCATACCTACCCCTACCACTGTAATAGCCTTGAAATTTTTTCTATTTTGTTCTGTCCCATTCCATTCTCTTTATTTTTTAAATGCCAGTTTCTGCAAGTACGTAACTTGATTCCATGTTCTGCTAAACCAGGGGTCAGGAACCTATGGCTCACGAGCAAGACATGGCTCTTTTGTTGGCTGCATCTGGCTCACAGACAAAGCTTTAATAAAAAAAATAATAACATTAAAAATATAAAACATTCTCATGTATTACAATCCATTCATTTCCTACCGCTCATGTTCATGGTTGCAGGTGGCTGGAACCAATCACAGCTGTCCTCCAGGACACCATCAAATTTTTATTGGATAATGCTTAACGTACACGGGTGGTTGTATGGCTCTCACGGAATTACGTTTTAAAATATGTGGCGTTCATGGCTCTCAGCCAAAATGTTTCCCGACCTCTGTGCTAAATGATCCACTGAAAGGTACTGTCCTGGAACACTCTGGCATTTGTCCAAAGGGATGGGTGGCCCCATGGTTCTGGGGTCTCTGTTTCCTTTGAAGGCATATTCACCCCCAGCACCACCACCACCAACAGAGTCAGACACACAGTACGCGCTCCATAAGTGTTCATCGTCGCTGCTCTTAGGAGAGGGAACAGAGAAAAGATATGAGCGCTCCTCTTTCCCTAGGAGCTGCCATGTTTGCAATGAACAAAGTGTAAAATGGCCTCCTTTGGGTATTCTGGTTTAAGATTCCCGAATTGAAGCTCGCAGCTGGGGTAAGACAGAGGACGGAAAGCACATATAAATCGCGGAGGGGGGGCATAACGTGCTGAGATGGTGATATGGTCTGCTTGCGTACAGTGGCATGGCTGGCTTTCGCCTTGCGCCTGCGCAAGCCATGGTTCACCAGACCTCCCACCTTCATCAGGATGCAAGCACCGCAGACCACAAGTGGAGAGTTTCTGTATAGGTGGCTCTCCCTTCCCCATCTCCATCCACTCCACGATTGGTTTTCGGATCAATGACCCTCCAGCTGCAGGTGGGCAAGGAGGCAGACATGTGAGACATGGCCACCCTGACCCCTGCTCCTCCCACCCCTCCTGACCTCTTCCCACCCTTCCTGTGTATCAGATGTGTCTGACCAAGGAGGAGGGGACCAGGGACCAAGGGAAGGGCAAAGTAGAATGGGGAGTGGTGTGGTGGCGGAGAGTGGACAGGAGAAGAGTTAGAAAGAGAAGAGATGTCAGGAAAGCATTCCGGAGCGATTTTTACCAACTGGAGGGAAAGAAACAGAAAGCACCCTTGAGTAAAAGAACTAAATAAGTCAAGCGAGCGCTCTTTGCTCCTCTTCCCACCTGAAGCATGGATTATGGATTATGGATTATGGATTTGGGAGAAAACAACTAGAGCAGGGGTCGGGAACCTTTTTGGCTGAGAGAGCCATGAATGCCACATATTTTAAAATGTAATTCCATGAGAGCCATACAATATGTTTAACACTAAATACAAGTAAATGTGTGCATTTTATGTAAGACCAACACTTTTAAAGTATAATAAGTCTCTGAATTCTTTTTAATAACGTTGTTATGCTGTTGCTAACCAGTGATGAATAGAGTACTTCTTACCATTAATGTGACTTTTGGTGCTGCATGGTTTTGCTGATGGCTTTGTAGTCTGGTTGATATGTGGTAAGGTTAAGCTTCATGAAGGCATTGAGACTTCCATACATTAAACATGATCGTAGGTTGGTCTTAACGTTCTTTAGATGTGAGAAAGACTGCTCACATGCATACGTAGAGCCAAACATCGTCACTATAGCAATACTCACGCTGCAGTGTGTGGTATGTGACAGGAAGCGTGTTACAAGTTTTGACAATCAGCTGGTCCGCGGGTTGAAGTTTTTTTCATTTCTCCCCACTGTGTTTGCTCACCAACACTGCTTGCTGTTGTGCAAGTCTTTCCAAATCTTCATTCAGTGACTTGAACTTATTCACCCACATGTCTGAGGCCTTCAGTGCAGCAGCTTATAGCTCAAAATCTCTGACGGAGACACTGGGGATGTAACTCAGATCGGCGCTGTCCACTGCACACTGTGTGCGTGGGCGATGAACTTAAAAAGATGAGTGCACTCACGAAATTCTCCAAAGTGCGCTTTGAACAACTGCAGGAGATTAGATGTGAAGCCCGCTAGCTGCTGGAGATCAAGATGTTGAGCAGGGTCACTTGCTGTGCATGCATCTTTAAAGTCTCCCAGTTTTTCTAAGTGTAGTAAACCAGTGGTCCCCAACCTTTTTTGGGTCACGGACCAGTTTAATGTCAGAAAATATTTTTACGGACCGGCCTTTAGGGTGGGACAGATAAATGCACAAAATAAAATTATGCGACCGGCGTAAAAACTGTGGTATTTTTAAATATAATTGTCTAACTTACGAGACAAGTGTCAAGAGTGAGTCTTAGATGGATGTAACAGAGGGAATCTGGACATTTTTTAAAAAACAAAACATCATTCAGACTTAAATATAAATAAAACGGAAATAATGTAAGTTATTTATTCTTTCTCTGTGGACCGGGACCAAATGGCCCATTGACCGGTAATGGGGTTGGGGGTTGGGGACCACTGTAGTAAACAACCTGTTTCAATGTCGGTGATGAAGAGTTCCAACTTGTTTCAAATGCAAACACTGCTTGTTGAAGGGATAAGACTGTATTTCTAACACCTTGCATTTTCACATTGAGCTGGTTCAGATGTTCAGTCATGTCCACGAGATAGTAGAACTTCAGGAGCCCCTCAGTGTTAGCTAACTCAGGATGCTTGACGTTTTTCATTTCAAAGAAAGTCCGGATTTAGCTTAGACAAGCCGCGAAAAGGCTGAGCACCTTCCCTCTTGACAACCAACGCATATTGCTGTGCAGAAGCAGACTAGGATAATTATTCCCAACTTCATCCAGCAGTGTTTTAAACTGGCGATCATTTAAAGCTCGGGCAACAATAAAGTTGACCACCTGAATGACCAGCGACATCACCTCACCAAGCTGCTCGCCACACATCTGAGCACAAAGTGCCCTGATGTAGGATGCAGTAAAAACTTAGGATGGGTCTCTTTTTATGTTCACGAAGAAGCGCTATGAATCCTCTGTTTTTCCCCACCATGCATGGAGCACCATCAGTACACACTGAAATAAGTTTATCCATTGGTAGATTTTTTTCTTTAGTGAACTCAGTGAAAGACTTGAATAAATCCTCCCCTCTTGTTGTCTCTTTCATAGGCAAAACAGCAAGACTTTCCTCACGTAGTGTGTCACCGACAGCATACCTTGCAATCATGCTGAACTGGGATAAATGGCTTATGTCTGTTGACTCATCCAAAGCGAGAAAAGAATGGTGCTGCATTTATGTCCTTCACTTGTGTTGCCTCAATTTGATTTGCCATAATGATGGTACAATCGTGAACAGTTCTTGCCGACAGAGGCATGTCTTTTATTCATTTGATTATCTTGTCTTTATCCGAAAAGTCATCAAAAAGTTCACTGGCAACAAACATCAAGCATGAATGTTTTGGCATACTCCCCATCTGTGAATGGCTTTCTGTTTCTCACAATTGCTAAAGCACCAGCAAAGCTAGCCGAATTCCAGTCACCTTGTTGGGTCCAAACATGGAGTTGCTGCTTAATAGCTTGCACTCTGCACAGTAGCTCTTGACATGCTTTCTTCCTGCTGTCCCCCGCTGGATATTTTGATGCAAATGTAGTATGGCATGTGTCGAAGTGCTGCTTTATATTTGACCGTTTCATTGATGCAATTTATCATTGCATATTAGACATACTGCAGAACCTGTTCTCTCCACAAAGGCAAATTCCTCTGTCCATTCCTGCTGAAAAGTACGATACTCCTCATCTTTATTTCTTTTAGCCATCTTCTTCGTCAAAAGGGTTTCTGCAATTAGCTAGCTGACTACTTGATTAAAAGGGGGAAAGTTTACTTCCTGACCTCACAATGATCCATGTACGTTACACATTATCCAATAAAAATTTGGTGTTGTCCTGGAGGACAGTTGTGATTGGCTCCAGCCACCCGAACCATGAACATGAATGATAGGAAATGAATGGATTGTAATACATGAGAATGTTTTATATTTTTAACATTATTTTCTTATTAAAGATTTGTCTGCGAGCCAGATGCAGCCATCAAAAGAGCCACATCTGGCTTGCGAGCCATAGGTTCCCGACCCCTAAACTAGAGGATGCTGAAAATGGCCAAGGTCACAGGGCTCTGGAAAGGATTCAGAGCTGAGTTTCACGACAAATGCATATAACCCGAGGAAGATGCTTAATGCCATTCGAGAACCATAGGCTAAAGACTACTCTTTTTAGACAAGTGAATGTGCGTCTCCTGGATGGAAAACGAGTAAGACCCGGCTGCTGGGAGGGAAGTCGGCACAGACCGCTGACTCAGGGGGAGCCCAACGAGGCTCTTGCCGACTGCCCGAGAGGAGCAGCTGCCCTCCAAGGGTCTGTGGAGGTGAGGCCAGAGCCCGGCTTTCTATTTTTAATTCAGAGCATGGAGATAAGAGTTAAGTATAAAGCAGGTTAAGACTTCCCCTTAAATCTCCTCCACAAAGAAAAACTAAATTTAATCTGCAGGGGTACTCTATGGATAGCTCAATACCATCATTTTCTAAGAATAAAATTAGAAGCGGAAAACTGTGTGTCCTTATCCTTTTGACATCCAAGAATTATTGCCATCAAAGTACCACAGCCCATGAAATTACTTTCCAGGTTACACTCATTAAATTGAGCATTTTCATTCTGTAGACCTTTCTTTTCTACCGGAAAAGAGAGAAAAGAGAATCCCCTCACTTCATAAGGCAACTGTTCCCATACACCCGCCCATTAACGGGACGTTAATGCGTGTGGAAGTCATTACAAAATCACAAACGCAGAACCGAGAAGCAGGTTTCAAACATCAGTAGGCCTGAGCTGGCTTTGGAATTCTGGATGGGAGAGGGTTGAGTTCGGGGGGCGCAGCAGAGCTGGCGTTCCTGCCCACTGCTGCTAATGTGAGCTCGGTTACAGGCTCTAATTAAAATTTAAAAAACAAATCGAAAAATCCACAACTTTTAATCACATCATGTCCTGTCACCTTTATAGATTAGACATGACACAGAAAGCTGGCCTGGGCCTGACATGTGGTGGCGCAGTGGATAAAGCGTCGACCTGGAAATGCTGAGGTCGCCGGTTCGAAACCCTGGGCTTGCCTGGTCAAGGCACATATGGGAGTTGATGCTTCCAGCTCCTCCCCCCTGTCTCTCTCTCCTCTTTCTTTCTCTCTCTCTCTCTCTCTCTCTCCTCTCTAAAATGAATAAATAAAAATAAAAAAATAAAATAAAATAAAAAATTTAGGAAAAAAAAAAAAGAAAGCTGGCCTGCCCGTTCATCACTGGAGGCCCTAACCAGATCCCAGGGCGGCGGCAGAGCAGAGATGAAGAGTCTCACAGGCCCTGGGGCGGTCAGCCTGGGCTCAAACCCAAGTCCCACCAATGACTCGCTGTGTGACCCCGAGCAAACTGCTTACCCTCCCTGTGCCTGAGTTGCCACTCATGGAAAAGGAAGGTAATCAGAGCCCGTGCCCCAAGTAAGGATTAAGTGTGACAATGTACTCAAAGCACTAAATCAGTTCTGGCCTTGCCATGAGGATGCAAAAGCACCAGGCAAGTATTGATATGACGGGGTGGGAGCTGTGAGGGGGTGGATCTGGAATGGCAGTGCACTCTGGGATTCAGTCTGGACTGGCTGAGGAGGACAGGCCTTGGGACATCTCAAGCCTTGTCCTGCAGAGCAAGAAAAACCAGTCGTCCCCCATTTCTTGTCGGTCTTCTGTGTATCTGAGGTCCTTCCAATGCACCGGCCTTGCAGGGTGTGTCCTGTCTCGATGTGTCCGTTTAGGTCATTCCAGCAAGTCAGGACACTTCTCTGCACAGTTCTGTGTGCATGGTGCTTTTAGGGACTCGGACGAGTTACAAGACAAAGCTCCGTGCGTGGCATCTATGAAGACTCGTCGGAGGCATTCCGCACACCCAGGAAATTCAGCAAACTCTTTACGGGTCAAACGCGAGGGGGAAGGTGCTAGGATGCGGAGATGAAGAAGACCCAACATCAGTTTTCAGGTTCACCACTAGCAGAGGGACAAAGTCAGGACAGGACTCAAGGCCAAGTGAGTGACCTGCTGTCCAAGCAGCACACGCGACTGTTATGGGGTCTCCAAAGAGGCAGCACCGATTGGACCAACACAGTCTGCTGGATTCCGAGATGGGGCCCATTGGTAACCGGAGAGCAGCACAGCACGGATTC
Organism: Saccopteryx leptura; assembly: GCF_036850995.1. Taxonomy (NCBI): domain Eukaryota; kingdom Metazoa; phylum Chordata; class Mammalia; order Chiroptera; family Emballonuridae; genus Saccopteryx; species Saccopteryx leptura. The sequence continues at coordinate 203,977,550 of NC_089503.1, read as the reverse complement.
ACTTCCCAGATCCTTACGGGGCCTCCACCACTCTCCAGGCGCTATTCTAGGTGCCGGGTCAAGTCCCTGCCCTCTGGGGCTGACATTCTAGTGGGCAAAAACGACAACACACAAAGAAGCCCCAAAGTATGTCCCTACACATCCTCACACAGATGTGTCAGGGGTGTGGATTGTTCTGGAGAACATGAGGCAGGTAAGGTGTGGAGGAGTGACGGAGGAAGGAGGTCCTATATAGAACAGGCTGCTAATATTGAGGTACAAACAAAACTGCAAGAGAAGTGAGAGGAGGCGAAAAGCGCGTGGTCGGAAGACCTCTAGCGGGAACTGCGTGACCCTGGAAGAGACAGCGTGCAGCCAGGGGAGGGGCGGTGCGGACAGGGAAGGGAGGGTGGGGGCCGGTGTTTTGGATCACAGGGATAATCTGAAACCGCCCCCACCCCCACCCCCACACTTGGAGGGCAAGGAGAGATGAAGGGAGAGGCAGCCCACTCCAGACAGGCCGGTGGCAGGCTTCCTAAGCAGGGAACTGACATGCGAGGCTTGTCTCAGGCGGCAGCAAGACCATCTTCCACACCCACCTGCCAAATCTGAAAGCTTCCATACAGGCCTCAGCTGGGGCCGGTCGTGTACCCATCCATGCACTCTCATTGCTGCACTGCTGTCTCAAGGCTGTGCCCTTGGGCACTTTCTACGCAGAGAGGCAAACAAAGTGCACATTGTAAGCAGGGGGGGCAGTAGGGGCCGGCTCTCAGGTCATACCTGAGCACACACCTTCTCGACGACCTTCCCCAACAAGCTTCCTGAGGCGTCTGAAGCCAGAGGTGCCGGGCCTGATGCAGAACCACACAGGCGATTGGGTGTCCATGTCCAGTAGGTTCATTTCAGCTGATGAACAAGGACCAGGGCCTCAGGGCTGTCGGCAGGCCTGACCTCAGAACACCTTGTCTTCTGTCACAAAGAACCTCCAAACGTGCCTTTCTCCGTGTGGCCGAGAAAAAGGCCACCAGCAGCCGGAAGCCCCATATCCGCATCCGTCCGAGCTGGTGATGTTCCCACGCAAGCTTGGGCGTGTCTATGTTTGGAGGGAGGTGGACTGTCACCTCTGTAGTAGCTGGAGTTGGGGACACCAGACCACAGAGGAAGAAGGAAGGGTGCCAGCAAAGGACAGGACGCAGGGCTGGGAACACAGCCACCCCCTGCCGGGTTGTACTTCCACATCTGGGCCTTAGCTTCGCGGCCTTTCCCTCCGGCAGTCATATCCCCTGTGGCCAGTGTGCTCACCCCAGCAGCTAGCCCTGTCCCTCAGAGGTTTGCTGCTGTAAGTTTCTGTGGGTCAAGTGCCCACCTAGGTCAGCCTCTTAAAAAAACATGACCTATAATAAGTGCCAATCTGATGTTGGGGGTCTCCGGAGGATCTTTCACACCTCAGGCTATCTGGGGGTACTTGGAGGCCTTTTGAAAAGAACTATGTCTACATTTCTGTGGGTCGAGTTGGCTGAAATTCTAAAGGGCAGCACAGAATGTTCTGTATGAAGTCCATGTAACTCCTTCACGTGAAATCAAAAGGCCAGGCATCATGGGAGTCAGCCTGGCGTGCAAGCTCGAAGGAGGCGGTCTAATCCCAGGTAAGTGTAAGATGTGTTATTTTTATTTATTTACTTACTTTAAAGATTTTATTTATTGATTTTAGCAAGAAGAGGGGCAGGGGAGGAGCACGAAGCATGAACTCATAGTAGTTGCTTCTCGTATGTGCCTTGACCAGGCAAGCCCAGGGTTTCAAACTGGCGACCTCAGCATTCTAGGTCCACGTTTTATCCACCGTGTCACTGCAGGTCAGGCAAGATATGTTATGTTAAAATTATTATTATTATTATTATTGTTATTCTTTATTGTAATCAGGTCCGCCAAAACGTCAGCATCCCTGACATGCGGAATCTCCAATGAGTGGTCCCCTTAGAAACCCACTAGCTTCGCTCAAACTGAATCATTTCATTTTTAATAACCAGCACATTCTCTGTCCCGTTGATATAAAACTATTGTTTAGAAGCTTTCTTAAAAAACAAAATTCACTTATTCATTTTTTCAAAAAATATATTGAGTACCCAGTATACATGCTAAGAATAGTGCTGCGTGCTAGGGACCCAGAGGAGGAGAGCCAGATAGGACCCCACTGCCCCTGCACGGAATGGACAGGCCACACTCTCTCTGGCTCCTTAAAAGGGTCTCTCTACACGCCTGCCGGGAAATTCTGCCCTTGGCGACCCTGCGAGGACCCCGTTGTCATCAGCTCTCCTTCAGGTACTGCACCCCATTTCAGCAAGCCGGTTGGTCGCCGACTAAAGAGCAGGGAGAAGTTCCGTGGGGTGACGTCTTCGGGACGTTATAAAACATTTATAAAATCAGAATCCGAGGGGAAAGTGGTGAATAAGTAAGACTGCAGCTTGGAAATACCCATAGGACGGACCCACGCTGACAACCAACCCACGCCATGTCTGCGTGTCCTGAACTCGGCCATCCCCCCGCCCCGGCTGTGGTTACACACAACGTTAAATGGCTGATGTGCATTCAGGGGTGACACTGGTGATAAAATCTTGTCTTTAAAACAGTAGCGTTGTGTTCAGCATCTGATCAACTGGGGCAGAGCGAGAGAAGGGCAGACCCATGTGTTGATGACTTCAAAATAGTAACAGATGAGTTACAGTCACTTCCAATAATTCTAATACAGCTCCGGTCCCTGAGTCACAGGCATGCATTGTATCAAGTGTCTGTGGGGCGGGTCTCAGGGCAGCCTCACCACCCTACCACCTCGCACTTTGTTTTAACACTTAGTCTCTTTGGGTCCATATGTGGGCACCTGAAGGGTTCTTACCCTCACTGTTCTGCTTGTCTGCTCAGAGGAAGAATCCTGCAGGTGCCCACATATGGACCCAAAGAGACTTACTAAGTATCACACTAGAAGTGACTTGAGCTTTTTGAAGTGATAATATGTATGTTTGTATTGCCTACCAGAAACGGGTACTTGAGAGCTAAAGTATGTTCAATTACAGAAAAACAAAGTCATATTTCTACCCACATGGATAGTCTGTACATTGTAAGTCACCTACATGTCTCCAGGTCACACTTTCTCAGACATGTGCTCAGCACATGAAATGGTATCAAGAGTCACCAGCACAATTAAATGGTTCTCTCTATACATTTCGAGTTCTCATCACATCAGTCTGTTTGGACTCCATCTCCCAATCCTCTTGGTTCCCGCGTTCCCATGGCTCTTGGGACAGTTGGCTTCAAGAACACGACCATTTTCTCGGATGTACTACAGACACAGTATGTATCCACTAACGCCACTATCTGTCAAAATTAATAAAAGCATGTTTGGTTTTATAACTGTATGTTTAACACCTTTCTGAGTTCAAATAAGATGAATTCTCATCATTTGGGTTCTAACATTTTTAACTTTACCCGTTTCTGGTAGGCAATACAAACATACATATTATCACTTCAAAAAGCTCAAGTCACTTCTAGTGTGATACTTAGTAAGTCTCTTTGGGTCCATATGTGGGCACCTGCAGGATTCTTCCTCTGAGCAGACAAGCAGAACAGTGAGGGTAAGAACCCTTCAGGTGCCCACATATGGACCCAAAGAGACTAAGTGTTAAAACAAAGTGCGAGGTGGTAGGGTGGTGAGGCTGCCCTGAGACCCGCCCCACAGACACTTGATACAATGCATGCCTGTGACTCAGGGACCGGAGCTGTATTAGAATTATTGGAAGTGACTGTAACTCATCTGTTACTATTTTGAAGTCATCAACACATGGGTCTGCCCTTCTCTCTAACATTTTAACTTTAAAAGTTACTCAGCAGTAGAGAGCATCAGCCTGGCATGTGAAAGTCCCAAGTTCGATTTCTGGTCAGGGCACACAGGAAAAGTGACCATCTGCTTCTTCACCCCTCCTCCTCTCTCTTCTCTCTCTCTCTCTTCCCCTCCTGAAGCCATAGCTCATATGGTTCTAACAAGTTGGCCCTGGGGCTGAGGATGGCTCCATGTCCTAGCCTCAGTCACTGAAATAGCTCTGTTGTCAAGCAACAGAGAAGCAGCCCCAGATGGGCAGAGTATCCCCCAGTAGGGAACTTGCTGGGTAGATCCCTGTTCAGGCACATGTGGGAATCTGTCTCTCTGCCTCCCCACCTCCTACTTAATTAAAAACAAACAAACAAAAAAACACAGTTACCCAGAGTCATACTACATTCTGTCTTGTCACCCACTATTAAACAGGGCACAGATGGTCAGTAAATACTTGCTGCTCTTGATTAATAAAATAAATTATACTTATAAGCTGGATTGGTCAGAAGGACCTGGGCAGGTTATGTATTCATACTTTCATATGAACCAACAGAGTATATGGAAATTTAATCAAATATTGTGACCTTGATACTCTATGCCAGCCCCAAATCCCATAGTTTCTAGTCTAAAGCATCCCACAGAACCTCAGTTCACCTTTAAGAAGATTCATGGATTCTTTTTTAGGGAAACAGCATTACCTTCTGCTAGCCTCAGTCTAGCTCTCCAAACTGTTGTTTTTAAGAAGCCCCAGTGATCTAGGCAAACCGCACGGTGGGTGGGGCTTGCTCTCTCCCCTACAAACCCTGTTGAGGAGAGCTATTCAATTAGGGAGCATAGGAGACGAACACCGTCTGTGCTGCCCAGGGCAGAGCTCAGTGAGACTATTAAAAAGAAGAAACTGAGAACAAGTCTATTACAGAAATGCAATTAGCTTCGGAGAGCAGAGAGAGTCTCAGAGCCACCCCCATAGAGCAGAGGCAGCTCTTCCCAGCAGCTGGGATGGAGCTGCCCAGTCACCGAGGCATTGGGGGGCCGAGAAGAGAGCGCTAGTGAGCAGAGGCAAACACGTTTGTAGGGATCCTGGGGCCCTGCCAACATGTCCCTGTGCTCACAGGCTGGTGAGCCACCCAGGAGGAGACAGCCCAGCTGCTGGGTCTGGTGGCAGTCTCGTTAACCTGACGATACTGGGAGCAAAGTCCTAGCTCTCCAACCAGTCTTCTGGGGCGTCTTCTGGGCAAAAGCTCTCATAAGCGTTGGCTCCCTGGCTATAGCAAAGCAGGACGGGTTGAGGGAAGGGCAGGAAAACAGCATTTACCCTTCAAGGAAGAAAGGGAGAGTGGATGTCTCACAGCTACTGGCACTGTGATACTGGTAACTGGTGTATAGCTACCAGCTGAAAAATCTCTAAACCATATTCACGATACAATTCTAGAGCTGAAAGAGGCTACATGGATTGACTGGTTTTGGGAAAGAATCAGAAAAGTTTAAAAACTCTCAAAATTACGCCGCTATTTTGTGGCAAAGCCAGGATGAAAACCCCACATAGCTTGACTGCTAATCGGGGTTCCTTATATCCTACCTGACAGCTTTGTGAGAACAGATAAAATACCTCTCCCTTGTCACTGTCCAGTCATTGTAGCGCACTTCCCACAAGTATCTGAAAAGAGTGTTCCTGAGAATATCTGGAAAGCTTTTGCAAGTGTTGTTCAGAGGGTTTTCATTTGCAGCCAACATGCTTTCTAGCTAACATTTTGTGACATTTTCCTAAATCCATTTATTTTTCTAACTGTGCAGATTAAAGTAATAATTCAAAAGATAGAAATAAAAAGTAGGAGTTTTCAAAATTCCTAACCTTTAGATAGCCAAAATAAGTATCTGTTGTAATAGATAAAATATATTATATAAATATGTGTGTATAAATATATATAAACTATGATATGCTATAATACACGAGTTGTTGACAATTTAATGAAGCAGGATAGGAAAATTCAACCACGTTATTAAGCTTTTGCTATTTTAGAGAAAGCATGCTGTTCATTCTTGGTGGATGGGACACAAATTATTGAACATCTAAAGAGTGAAAATTCTTACCCAGAGAATGACTACCAAGGCTTTTGTTCAGAAAGTCCACACCCTCTCCACCACCAACTGGTTGTAACCTCACCCATCACTACTCCCCTATTAAACACATTTGTTTGTTTGTTTGTTTGTTTTTTAAGCCCCAAGATGAGAATTTAATCTGGGTTCAAGGTTGCCTACTTGGAGAGTTAGAAAATGGAGAGGCCCAGCCTTGGGGAGAGGGAGAATGGACTTCCAGAAGACAGTAGGATGGGGGTGGTACACGTTCCTAGAGCCCAGGAGCTGGGAGGAGCTCCGAAAGTGAGGGACAGATGTGCTTAAACAGGCGAGGACCTCAGCATCCCAAGTGGGAGACGTGGTAAAGACATCGGTGCCGCAGCATGGGCAGGGAGGGGTGGCGTAGCCACAAACACGTTATGTGGGCTGGAAGAACAAGCACTCAGATATAAACCCAACTGCCTCATAACCAGGAACTTCATCCCCACTTATCATTGGCCACGGGGCCCTATAGTTCTTTTATGATTGCAAGTGAGTAAGAGGGGCTCCCTGAAGAGTAAATGAGATTGGATTTCCTAACAACCCTGATGGAGGGGACTGAGTCTCATGGAAACAAAACAAAGGCTAGTGATGACTCCTTCACATACGGGCTATGGAGCACATCTGTGATATGACATGATTTGATTGACATATCAGGTTACTCAGTGGTGCAGAAATCATTTCTTTCTGTTTACATGCATACCTCACACTAAATATAACAATTTATTCAAGAGAGATTAAATACTCAAAAATAAACAAATAAATCTCAGAAGAAATTTTAGAAGACTGTGTATAAGCTAGTGATCACAGACTTCTATATAGTTTATACCAAAACAAGAAATTTAGAAGTGATATAAGATGGATATATTTGATATATAAAAATATAAAACTTTTGGTATTGAAAGACATACAACTGATAAACTTAAAAAATGCTAGCTTATGGAAAAATCAGCATGGGTATGTCAGATAAAGGGTTAATATCAGTAAAATGCAAATAATTTTTATAAGTTACTGAGAAAAATATAAGTGGCTCAACAGACATAAGTATAGATAATATGAATAGAAAATTCACAGATGAGCAAATTCAAATGGTGATTAAACATGTAAAAAGATGCTTTATGTCACTAGTTGTCAGAGAAATGTAAATTAAAATAATAAAAATATATTCTTTCTCACTCATTAGACAGATTTTTCTTGAAAGGAATACTCTCATACAATTGATGTTAAAATTTTAAGTAAAATTTAAGCATATACACATATATCCTTTAACACAGAAAATCCACTTTTGGGGAATCTCTTCATGGTATCAAGTTCAAGAAAGAATATCTAAATAAGAGAGAAAAAAACATGAACCTTAAAGGGAATTTTTTTTTTTTTTTAATTCAGTGAGAGGACAGGAGGCAGAGAGACAGACTCCCATATGCAACCCGACTGGGATCCACCTGGAAAATCCAGTAGGGTGCGATGCTCTGCCCATCTGGGGTATTGCTCTGTTGCTCAGCAACCAAGCTCTTCTTAGAGCCTGAGGCAGAGGCCATGGAGCCATCCTCAGCACTTGGGGCCAACTTGCTCCAATGGAGCCATGGCTGCAGGAGGGAAGAAAGAGAAGCAAGAGGGGGAGGGGTGGAGAAGCAAATGGGTGCTTCTCTTGTGTGCCCTGACTGGGAATCGACCTTGAGACTTCCACAGGCCAGGATGATGCTCTATCACTGAGCCAACCAGCCAAGGCAGGAAAATGTTGATAAATCAGCCATATTAATATTTATCTCTACATGCCAAAGAATGTCCTTAACATATTTTAAAGAGAAATCATAAACTGACAAAAGATAGCTGCCACCCATATAATTATCAAAGATTCATCTCCAGAAATATATACTTGTTTTATCTATATGAAATGGCCAAGATTCAATAATTTTTGATGTACAAAAATGGCAGTCTCATATGATTTAAATTAATACAAAGAATTCTCCCAAATCAAGAAAAAGACAACCAACCCAAAAGGAAAAAGAAAGACAAAGGATATAAATTCACAGATGAGAAAAACCAAATGGCCAATAAATATTTAAAAACCTATTTAACTCACTCGAATTCTGGGAAATAAAACTATGATGAGATGCTGTCTTGTATCTCAAGGTAGGCAATGATTTTTAAAGCATTGGTAAAACATATGGGGAAACGGGACTGCTCACACACTATTGGAGTGCAACTTGGCACACATTTGGCAATACCGTGCGAAGGTAATGGTTAGCACAGTAGCTGACCCACCAACTCCATGGCTGCGTATATACACCAACTAGAACTTCAAGCTGACGTGTGTGAGGAGGACACATGACGCATGGTTTGCAATAGCGAACGACTGGAAACAACATGAAAACCGTTATATTTTATAAGTTAATATCAGATGAGTACCTCGTAGATTCAATCTGTCAAAATTAAAGACGCCGCTCTCCACGTGAAGATACAGATGAATCTTAAAAGACCAAGTGTTAAAGAAGAAAGCAAACTGCAGAGGGGTACCTAGACAATGAGCTTCCTTATGTAAATTTGAAAATTCCACAGAGCTATATAAACACAGTAATATGGGCATGAGAACAACATATAGCTGACTTAAGAGAGTGTTAGGCACGGAGAGAAATGAAATGGAAAAATACTGAAGTCTTTATAATCCTAGCCTTATTTTTTTTAAATGAGATAGATATGGCATCATGTTAAAAGTTATTTTACAAAATAATGTTGGGTCCTTTCATGTTTTTAAATCATCTGTTTTTTTCTTCTGTACATTTGAAATATTTATAATAACATCAACAAAAAGAGAAATAAAGGTTCAACATGAACAAGGGCGTGTGCCGTGGCCCATCCATAGGGCAAAGGTGAGGAAAACTTGCCCTGTGCTTTCAATGGACAGAACTGAGCTTCTGTTTAATTTCACTATTAAAAATAGCGTGACAGTAATGTAGTGTCCCACATTGCTCAGGCCATGAAAAATGGGACCCTATGATACACAGCGTTCTGAAACTGGCTCTGGAATATTTCATCACAGAATAGCAGGTGACTTCAGAGGTGAATGCTTGCCTGCTTGCCTCATCCTGTTTATTGATGATATATTCCCTTCTCTCGGTCCCTTTTTAAAGTTTTTGATCCAGAGAGTCATTTACCAACCTCCAACTCCTCTGTGGTTAGGGCTGAAACCTTTGGGTCATATCCTTTTGCAAGAGAATTAAATTATGACATCAGGGTTTTTGGTTTGATTTGTAATCAAACAGAAAGGCCCGTAATAACTAAGTCATGATCTTGTGTGGGTGGCAAATGTCAGGAAGCACTTTGGGATTTCAGCATTCTTCTTCGGACTCATCCGGGGAAGTGTCTACCAACGTGTACCTCTGTGTCCACAGCACCTTGATGCAAGAGCCCAGGGAATCTCCTGTCACACTGACGGCCTGTGCTCCTAGGTGATCCCAGGCAGCAAAGTTACAGACACTCTTGTGGCATCTCCGCTGAGTACCCAGGGAACTGGAGAAAAAGGACAGACAGACAGCATGTGTGGAACAACACTAATAACCGTTAAATGGCCAGCAAGGGGCCCGCATCTCCATGAACTCAGTTCAGCTCTGTATAAATTCAGCCCATGAAAACTGTTGCACTGTCACAGAAGTTACACCATTATTTGAAAGATTCAGTAACATTCCCCCAGCTCCTTAAAGACTTTCTGCTCTCTCTCTCTCTCTCAACTCCTCCCTTGGCTGATATTTTAAGAGCTACCCCTGTACTTTGGCCGTGCAGTCTACCGAAGGTCAACAGCTCCAGAAGGATCACTCATACGCGTGTCACGTCATCATGGCCATCCAAAGCCCTTGCCATCCAGAAATTAAATTCCCTTTCTTAGGAGGGAAATGAAAGTTGTTTTGTTTTTCTTGTGTGTGTGTTCTGCTTTTGTAATGTTGAGAGGTCTTCTTGCCACAGTGGATCAGATCAAAACCCTCTTACAGTGGCGCAGAGACCAAGGGAAACGATCTGAAGTTGCCTGCGAAAAGCAGGTCACACTTTGCCCCCTTCCTCCTCTTTCCCGTCAACACCTCTGCAGGGGACACGCCTGCCGAAAGGCAGCCACACACCAGCTTCCCCAGCTCACACACCAGCTTCCCCAGCTCAGGAAACAAGACTCGAATTGATAACTAGCATCCAACACGCTGGCCATTTGCAAACTGCTCCCGCTGGACTGTTTAAAGGCTTTTTTTTTTTTTTTTTTTTTTTTTTTTGTCAATTGAGGATAGAGGAAATGCCCTCATCTGCATTGGAAGAAAACCAGTTAACGACTTCAGTTGCTACCCCTGCAGTGGTGAGCCGATTGCTGAGATCTCGTTCCCCAGCACAGTTTGGATGCTAGGGCGTTCTTCCTGTGATGCTAACACAACCAGACACAAGGAGAGTGCTAGTGTCACGCTGGGGTGGCTGGGGACAGGGGCTTTGCAGGGGGTCTGTAAAACACAGACACAGAACACCATTAGAGGTCAAATGTGCCATAGTAAAGAAGGAAGTGTTTTTGTTTTAGATCATGTCTAATGCCCCACCCTCACCATTAAAGTTGCCCCCCACCCCAGCTGGAATGTATTTGCTGTTGTTGAAGACATACTTTTAAACCTCTGTCCTGTAATAATCCTGGCCTTTTATGGAACCTATAAGCCCAATGCCATGCAGTCTCCTCATCAGGATTCACTTGAGGGTGCCTGTAACCTTTCAAGTGAGAAAGCACGACTTCTTATTTTTCTCAGGCTTTTAGAAGTCTCCTAAAAGTTAAATGTGACAGGTCTGGTCCAGGACTGAGGAGAGCTGTCCCCCCCCCCCCCAAAACAACAACAACGGGGGAAAAGGGACCTTCGGGCATGTCCACATTCCAATTTAAAATGCTCCTGTAACCAGAGCTGAAACTACTCTGAATTAGGCTCTGGCCTCAGGATCGGCTCATAGCCTGGGAACCAAGGGCCCTGGGTTACTGGTCCTTTTCTCCTTTAAATTCTCTTAGGAGCTTAAAACACATCAGTGCTCTCTGGTGGACTTGGTTTTACATGCTGTCTGATTGTATTTGGGGAGGGATGGAAAGTTAGGGGCTGCAGGTGGGCAGGAAGGGTCAAGTTCTCTGGTGGCCGCTGCCAAGGCTGCGCACTGGCTTTCGTGTGGGTCTGTCTCTGTCTCTTACGTTCCTCATGCTCTCCCACTATTCATAACAATTGCACTATCTGGGCATCCGGCCATTTTTGCTAGCCTTGATGTAACTAACTCGTAACTGTCCAGACTGATAGAAATTTGACACTGTATTTATTTATTTATTTATTTTAGTGGCTGGAGGGAAAAAAGTTTTTCCTACAAAAATGAGCAGGCCATCCCCATCGATGTCCCTGGTAGACCCTGGCATTCCTTGTTTAGAGACAAGTACAAAGTGAACTTTCCAATAACAAAAATTATATACACAGCTTATTCTGATCTTGAATAATAGAAGTTGACTACATACTCTGGAACTTGTACCCGATTCCTATAACATATCTGAAATGTGCAGAGAAATTTGATACTATGATGCATTCTGCTAGAGAGCCTCCTTGCTCTAGACCTTCAGGAGTCCTTTTAAGAATTAAATTCAGCAGCATTCTCCATCCCATGATGTTTAGACTCCTCAACCAGGGGGTGGAAGTAGGGGCCCCATGTGCAGCCCTAAAGCCTACAATGCATAAGAAACCAATGGGGAGTTCCTACTGCCCCCTGCTGGTAAAAGCGGGCCAATATTCCTGAGACCTCTTAAACGGCATTAAAACCATGGTATCAGCTTCATGTGACTTAATTTTAAACATCAAGGATTTTAAAAATTAATCAAACTGAGCCATAAAAATTTACTACTTGGATTTTCTCTAATTATACCCCCACTCCTCTGTCTTCTTAGTTCTGTTTCCAATAAGGTTGATGATGATGTCATTTTAAATTTTAGGGCATTCTAGACCAAATTGTTGACTTGTCTTAGGTACTAAAGTCCCTCTTGTTTGAGATGATAGACATATATATCAAGCTTTTCTTACAGTGTTCTTTTGAGACTGCATCTTGGAAGTAATTCTATAGGAGGTAACTGGCTATAGCAACTGCTGAACTTGGAGTCATATGTCAGTTGAAATCTCAGCCCTGACATTGACGTAGTATAAGACTTAGGTATATTACCTAATCTCTTAGACAGCATTTGTGAAAATACAGCTATACTACTATAGAACACACAAAGTTGTTACAAGGATTAAATGTTATTGATAAGGCAAATGCCACCCAAAAGTTAGAGCCCCTAGAAACTCACCCAAATTGTCTGGCTGCCGCAGCTCAGCAATTCTTTAGTTCTTTTCAATAATGGTTTATAATCTTTGTTTGGATTTACTTCTTATAGCCCTGGCTCTTTAATCCAATTTTGAGCTTTGCACCGCTCCTATTTAATGCATCAAGAATACTTTGGAATTGTAAAGGTGTCACAAAATGTCAAACTTGGGGTTCTGGTTTTGGTTTTTGTCTGTCTGTCTGTCTCTCTGTTTGTCAGGATGAAAGGACTGCCATATCTTATTGTGCACTACTCTGTGCCCGGCAGGTGTTCCTGTACTCCCCTGCCACATAGAGCATACTTGATTTAGTAACTTGAATCGGTTGTGTGGTAAACACTGAAGAGAACATATTAGAGTCACCGTCTCACCGAAACCATTCCAAACACCGTGGTCTCTGAATGTCTGGGGACAAGAACAACAGCTGCGGGACAAGGCACAGAACAATAGCCACAAAGAACGGAGGATATTCTTTAAAAAGGTTTTTAAAACACTTTATGTATTAACTGATTTTAGAAAGGGAGAGGAAGGGAGAGAGAGAGAGAGAGAGAGAGAAACGTTCATTTGCTGCCTCCCCTTATTTACACACTCATTGCTTGATTCTTGTCTGTGCCCTGACCAAGCATCGAACACGCAACCTTGGTGTATTCGGATGATGTTCTGACCAACTAAGCTACCCAGCCAGGGCTTTTTAAAAGTGGTGACCGCCCTGGCCAGTTGGCTCAGTGGTAGAGTGTCGGCCTGGCGTGCGGGAGTCCCGGGTTCGATTCCCGGCCAGGGCACACAGGAGAAGCGCCCATCTGCTTCTCCACCCCTCCCCCTCTCCTTCCTCTCTGTCTCTCCCTTCCCCTCCTGCAGCCAAGGCTCCATTGGAGCAAAGTTGGCCCGGGCGCTGAGGATGGCTCTGTGGCCTCTGCCTCAGGCACTAGAATGGCTCTGGTCACAACAGAGCAATGCCCCAAGATGGGCAGAGCATCGCCCCCTGGTGGGCATGCCGAGTGGATCCTGGTCGGGCGCATGTGGGAGTCTGTCTGACTGCCTCCCCATTTCTAACTTCAGAGAAATACAAAAAAGAAAAAAAAAGTGGTGGCCATTTTCAGAGGAAGCCAGAAAACACAAAACTGAATCATGCCACCCTAAAAAGGATATCCTTTTATTTACAGGGCCGGTCATCTGAACTGTGCCTCGTGGGCCCGCTCCCAGACTGAAGTTGCTTGGTTCGGTCAGCTGCTGGCTCCCCTGGGAGGACGCATCCATGTTCAGCAGGACAAAAGAGCAAGGAGGACCTCCGAGGCAGTGGGCCATCACCGTGAACCAGCCTGCGGAGGTCCTGGAAAGACGCCACGCCAGACAGCGAGGGATCCTGCCAAGCAGGACCAGTGAGTCGATGGGGACCCACACACCCCTGCTTTTCTTAGGTTGGTCATGACGGCGCCCAAGGCAGAAACCACAGGCGGAGACCTGCCCTGGGTGTCCCTGAGCTCCCAGGCTCGGGCGTCCTCTCTGTCCCCCGACCCGGGCATTTCTGTACGATCTCCGTTATTGAACCAAACAAACCTCACTTCCTTCCTCTCTCCTGTGGTGACAAGAGTGAAGAACACAATCACGGATACTTTCCTGAGTGTCTTGCCAACCACGTCATATTTGCCTGATTCTACTGATCAAATAAGGCCTGTTTCCACCAACAAAATCTATGTGTGACCACATAATTATACCTTTTTACATAAGGAACTCCTTAGATTACCATTTATATTAATGTATTCAGTAGACTTTACTGCTATTTTATATAAAATAAGTTTTCCTAACCTCAAATACTATCCAATTTATATATATATAATATATATATAAATACATATCTAAATATACATGTATGTCAGCCATCTCAACATTATAGTTTTAATATATATTGGAAAATAAAAATGCCCATTAATGCTGTTTATTTATCTAATGCTATTGAATTTCTATAAGAGTTTCTATATAAGTTCATTCATTGCTATGAACAAATACATATATGGTTGGGTTTCCCGAATACACTTGCATTTCATAGTTTATCATTTTATACAAGAGAAATACACAGCCAGTGGTTTGTTGCCACTCTTCCTATGAAGAATTCATTTATCTTAGAAAGGGTTAATACAGAGTGACTATAAATAGTATGTTTAAATAGTTTATACATTTTCTGTACGGTTATTCTCTTCCTGTTAGACTTTACAATGCTATAAAAGAACTGTAAAAATAGCCTCAGCCTGGAATTTTTTTAATCAAAATTTTTTTCTCCATTTTCAGAAGGAATAGTTATTCAGAAGCCTTGCAGGTTAGTCATTTCTTAAGAAGCTAGATCATTCTGCACTGTGTCTTAGCCAACTGCCCAAGGTCAGCAAAACACTAAGGCATGTTCTGTTTGATAGCCCCAGGCAGAAGGCCACATCATTTTCACTATTAATATCTCTTGACCTTTCGAGGTACCAATAGAGGCATCCCTATGGCCTTTTTTTTTTTCTGTACCTCTCTGCAAAAAAACCAAGGGTCTAGGGCTTGAAAACAGAAAGATATATTTTTAAATTTACTGATTTTGAGAGGGAGGAAGGGAGAAAAAGGGAGAAAGAAAAAAATTGGGTTTTCTTTTGTTCCGTTTATTCATGTAGTCACTGGTTGATGCTTGTATGTGCCCTGACAGGGGTCCAACCCTCAACCTTAGCATTGTCGGGGCAACGTTCTAACCAGCTGAGCTACCCGGCCAGGGCCGAAATGAGAAATACTTTAATGTAATTAGTTTTAGTCATAATCCAGCACTTTCATGTAATGAATGAACTGTTTATTCATTTTCTGAAATTTTCTTAAGCACCACTGTGCTTAAGGCAAGCCAGCATGCCAGGTGTCAGGGAAACAAAGGTAAATGAGCCCAATGTGCCCTCAAGGGGCTTACGGTCTAACTGGGGGGGGAGGGGGGGACAAATACAGCAAAACACTGCAATATAAGCCAAACACTAGGAAGCATCCCTGGAGACATGTAGATAAGGAGATGGGAAGGGTTCAGGAAACAGAGCTTAAACTGTGGGCTGGCAGCATAGGGAAGGAACTGATGACTGACCTGAGAAAGAAGTGGCAGCTGAACTGGCCCTCAGTGGATAGAATGTAGATCCATGGTGAGGAGCTATACCAGGGGTCAGGAACCTGTGGCTCATGAGCCAGATGTGGCTCTTTTGATGGCTGCATCTGGCTCGCAGAGAAATCTTTAATAAAGAAAATAATAACGTTAAAAATATAAAACATTCTCATGTATTACAATCCATTCATTTCCTACCACTCATGTTCATGGTTGCAGGTGGCTGGAGCCAATCACAGCTGTCCTCTGGGACAACACCAAATTTTTATTGGATAATGCATAATGTACATGGGTCGTTGTATGGCTCTCATAGAATTACATTTTAAAATATGTGGCGTTCATGGCTCTCTCAGCCAAAAAGTTTCCCAATCTCTGAGTTATACCATATTTCCCCATGTCTAAGACGCTCCCATGTATAAGACACATCATAATTTTGGGGCCCGAAATTTGAAAAAAAAAAGTGTGACATAAAGTGATTGAACTCAGGTTTTTATTCCTCATAAAATTCATACAACTCCTCATCACTGTCAAAACTCCCCTCCATTAGCTTGTCCTCATCCGTGTATGATGACGAATCACTGTCTTCATAGATTGCCTTATCCTCAGTTCCATCTATGGCATTTGAAATGCCACACTTCTACAACCACTGTGTAAGATGCACCCAGTTTTTAGACCCCAAATTTTTCCCAAAAAGTGCATCTTACACATGGGGAAATATGGGAAGTGTGGACAGTATAGATCGTGGGAACAGCGTGATTCAGGGCAGGGAGGTCAGAAACTCTCCAGTAACAAAATCAAAGTTTCAAGTAAGTCAGTTTGGCCAGACAATAGGGTGTATGAATAAAAATCATGAAAAATAAAATCAGAAAATGAGTCAGATGGCGAAGCTGGAGGGGTGTTAATGCCCAGTGATGGAACGCAGGCTCGATTTCACAGATGACGGGGGTGCAACATTCAACGTGGGCGTCAGGGGCGCGTTGTACTGAACTGGAGAGGGGTGTGCCTGGGACTGAGAACCCACTGCCAATATTCTACAACGATCCAATAAGAACGAGCCTGGCTTCTCTGGAAAACAGAGCAAAGGTTTTGCACATCATCCAGAAAGTGCAAGCCCAGGCCAGCAAGGCGGAGGGGAAAGGAATGAAGGGAAGGGTAGGAATTGCAGCCTGATGCCCAACAGAACTGGCCTCCACTTTGTGATGGGCCACAGGGAGGCACAGTGAGCTGCACAGGACGTCTGTCCCTCTGGCATGTGAGACATCTAGTGCTGGGATGCAAGGAGAAACTGTGCCTGAGGACTGCCTGGGAAGGACAACAGAGAGGGACTTTGCCCTTCCTGGCTACCTTCCATTGCCTGGTTCTTGTTGGTCAAAGTTTGTCCCACTGGAAATGAACTCCCTCACTTGTTCGTGTCATGTTGAATGGCCTCCCCAGCTATGAGAGAAGCCAGACCGCACAACCTGATGTATGACGTTTCATCCAAGCCTGGGTGATGGGAAGAGTCAAGCACCCCAGGGACTAGTTGGCTTGGCTCTGTGTATGTGAGTGTATGTGTGTGTGCGTGTGTGCATGCGTGCATATGTATAGTTGAGAGGTGAGGAGTCAAGAGGACTTTCAAGACAAGCAACTGCTCAGTCTCAGCCAGGAAAACCGTCTCAGATTGGGGAACAAGCAGGGGATGGTACTTAGGTAAGTGAAGGTCCTATAAGTGGGCAATGGCCATAATCATTTAGGAAGGTCTTTATGTTGGAAATAACGATTCAAGAGAAAAGAAAGAACAGTGAGGGCATAGTTCTTTGGGTGGGCCATCATGGTCTTTGGGTTAAATTCTTTTCTCTGTGACGTTATTTAACCCCCCACCCCCACCCCACCTCCCAAGTAGGAAGACTGAGAATCATTGGCTTAAAGACACGTCCGTCCGTATATTATCTGAGTCAGTAGGGTTTGAGGATTCCATTTCTCTCACTCTAAATTTTACGACTTGTCACCATGAAGTTCTGTCAGGTGCAGTCCCCTCTTTGGGAGAGAGGTTCTGAACTATGTAATGCCAAATTCAGCCTCATAAAGGAACCTCCCCCAGATGAGGACAGCACTATAAACACCACACCGAACATCCCTGAGCATGTTCAGCCCTCCTATTTGGAGTTACAAGGGAAATAAGGTCACTTAAAAGAGCTCTCTGCCCTTAAGAAAAAATTCTCAATTGCAAATGACTTTTAAGTACCAGGGTTAAAATGCAATAATTTACCATCAAAATATAAAAGGGAAAAGAGATCTCTCCTTACTTCTTTATTTTTTTTCTCTTCACCTACCAAAAGCTGATGCTAGACAAATGCATCCTTATTTTATCCCTGGATTTTTAAAAACTCTCAACAGGCTTGGTGCACTGGAAGGAGAATTAGAATCGCAGCCCAACAGGCAGGGCACAAGTCGCCTCCGCCTCTGTGGAAAGCAAATAGCTGGTCACAGCTCACTGTGAAACTCAAGTGTCCTCAGCTCTAAAACGAAGATAATGGTACTTGCCCTATCAACCTTAAGGACTGCTGTAACACCTAAATGGAACAGAGCTCTGAAAATTCTCAAGTGCTGCTCAAAGTTAAGTTATTGTGCTTTCTGTGGGGTCAAAGGCTATTCTCTCTAAGTGGGCAAAGCAGAAAGCACAGACAGATGCTGACAACCAAGACAGGCTCAAGGGCTGCAAAGAAAGGGAAATGCCTCAAACCTCTGCTTCCTTCCCCGGGGGGAAAATGCTCAGACCTCATGGGACCAGGAAGGGTTGAATGGACCCTAAAGGTCTCAGGAATTTGTAATACCTTTTTAAAAGACTTACCCAGTCCTTCAACTAGCAAGAGTCATTCTGGTCACCGACATTCCCATATTGGTCCCCAGTGCTTTGACGATCTCTCTAGCGGCACTTTGATTCCAAATTCCTGCTTAACAACTTATTATGTGCATGACTAGAGCCTTTTGAACTCATCAGAGCCTCGGTTTCCTCATCTGTAAACTGTAAGAAGACCTAATTTGTAAGTTTGCTACGAAGTTTAAAAATAATACTTCTAATACATCAGAAACATGGTTGGTATTCAATAACTATCAGCTAGAATTATAATTATTGTTATTTTTAGTGTGATATAGTAGTAAGAACAAACACTTTGAACCAGACAATCCTGCATTTAAATCAGCTGTCACTTACCAGAATTGTAGAATCCTGAGTGTCTTAAAACTTTTTGAAGTAATTTTTTTTTTTTTTTGCAATAGCAAAATAGCAATATTGCAATAGCAAGGGCACTTTCAGAGTGTAATGGTGAGAATTTCAGAGGTATCTATCGTGGATTGAATGGTGGCCTCTCAAAAAGACATACCGAGGCCTCAATGACCAGAGCCTGTGAATGTAGCCTTATTTGGAAATACGGTCTTTGCGGATGTAATTAAGTTAAGGATCCTAAGAGGGGATCTTCCCGGATTCTCTAGGTAGGTCCTAATCCAACAATGAGTGTCCTTATAAAAGACAAAAGAGAGGACACAGAGAAGAGAAGGCAATGTGACCACAGAGGCTGACAGTGGAGTGATGCAGCCGCAAGCCAAGGAAGGGAAGAGGCAGGGAGAATTCTGGCGTTGGGCCTTTTGAGGGTGCACTGCCCCGCCGACACCTTGAGGTCACACCTCTAGATTCCAAAACTGTGAGGGAATAAATTGTTGGAAGCCACCAAGTGGGTGGGAATTCGTTCTTGCGGCCCTGGGACACTAACTAATACAGTGTGCCGGGGACAATGCTGGCATGTGACAAGTGCCCAGCAAACAGTTCCTCACCTGTCCTCCCCAGCTCCTGCAATAATAAATACCTCCATAAATCCATAGGTGGCCACCTGACAGTCTGTCGCCAAGGAGCAGGGGACACCACTAGCCTGGGCACATTCATGAGAGGAGCCTGACCTCACTTGTGTTAACGCAAGGCTCCACCACGGGGCTCTCCCCCTTTCTAGTCGCCCAGATCTGGTCTCATCACGCTAAAGCTCTCACTGCCCCAAAGGGTTAGAAGTTAAAAATAACAACAAAGCTCTGTTCAAAGGCATGAACAATACAGTTGAAGGGTTTCCTTATAACAATAGCCTCCCTCAAAGCAGCAGGCGGGTGTGCACACATGAAAGACAGAGTTCTCTGAAGGCAGTGTTGACAATGACAATAGTTCAGGAACCAGCTGCGTGCGGGAGAGTGGGCTTGATTCCAACCTGGAGCAGGGTGCGGGGAGACCCCAGCTGTGGCACACTGCTGGAGATCCCAGCAAGCCAGTCCCTGAGTCAGGTGCTCTGGAAGAACATCCCGGGTATGGAGACCCAGATCGTAACAACACGGATGGGTAGGAGATGTTTCCACTGGGTCCTTGAGCCCTCCTGCCTAGCTCCACGCAGAGAAGGAAGAGAGAAGGAGAGGTGATCCGTGAGGAGAGGCGAAGGAGAACAGCGGAAGACAAGACCCCTCCCTTGCCCTCCTGGGGGCACTGAAGCTGTAGGTTCGGCCTGATCGGGGCAGGGAGGAGATTTAACTCGAGTGGGCCATCCTGCGCACGCGGCTGGAAAGCTACGTGTGGGGGAGAAGAGCAAAAAGCACGTGTGCGGGCGGGACAGGAGAATGAACTCCGGAGCTCCGTCCAGTCGCTATAACGGGTCACTCTCATCCAGACCACCGTGGCCTGAGCCTGCCTTCATCGTTGCCTCCTGTGATTGTGCACAAACTTGGGTGTGAACCTATGGATGAGCCCTGAAAATGAGCCTGGAACAGGGAACTAAAGAAATCTGGCCACCAAACAAATTAAAAGCAAATCTCGTGGTTCATGTTCACAGAAACCTGTCAATACCACAGCCCAAATCAGACCCTCCAGAAAACACTGCATTTTTTACTTCATAAGACGCATCCCCCCCCCCCCCCAATGTGGAGGAGGAAATGCTCGTGTGTCTTATGGAGCGAGAAATACGGTATTTTATTAAATATTTTAACACACCATTAGGTTCAGAATATTTTTTTTCTTCTTTTCCTCCTTAAAACCCTAGGTTTGTCTTATGGAATGAAAAATATGGTACTTTAAAAGGTATCCACTGTCAGCTAGTTAGTGCAAAAGAGGGCTTCCTCTGGATCTCTGCCACAGAGAAAGTGGCCCTGCTGTATCGCTGCCATTTCTAGGGGATTTCTGAGAAAAGAAAGCGTGTTTGAACCTCAGTCATTTGGATACACTGGGAGGAAGAGCGAAGGTAAATGGCGGGGGCGGGGGGGGGGGGGGTCGATGAACAAGGAAATGGGAAAGCTAGCCGTGGAATGCAGGGATGGGGTCGAAGCATGTGTTTGGTTGCTTTTGTGTGATCGCAGCATCAAACAATGTCAGCCCATGTTGAAAGGAAGGATAAGAATTAAGATGAATGTGAATAAAAAACTACCACAAATCAGCGGGCCTCCGAATGTTGCCTAGTGATGTGTCGTGAACGCTCTGTCTTGCTTTTTCTTTGTGGAATATTAGAATTAGGACCTAGAAGATAAAGTCATTGTAGAGAAATCCTTCATTGTCTGAACTGATTGCAGACAAAATTTCTCTCACAAATACCAATTGCTTTGAAAACCCATGCTTGTTTTGAAGTTATTGGCCAGTAAGTTACTGTTCTGAGTTGTGTGTTCACATGTATGTTATCATAAACTATAAGAGGTTACAGTTTTAAATAACAAAACTGAGGGGTAATCCTCGTATTTTCTCAGCCGTTTCAGCAGAGTAGGTGGGTCTGGCTGAAGGAAAGGGGTCCTCTTCATTCTGGAACCTTCAGTAGAAGCAGACAAGCTTGAGGTGGGTTCTGCTTTTTGAATAAAGGAGCGAGCTTATACAACAGCGGTGCCGTCCGTCTGCCATGGATACCTGACGTTTACAGAGCACCTGGAGGGGTTCAAAGGGCTGCACAACAGGTGTGGCGGTTTCAGCCTCGCATCCACTGAGGAGGCCTGGCTCCCAATCCGTTACAGGCTGTCTCCGGGCTTCCATCAAGCAGTCAATCTCTGCATCTCAAGCTGCTCATCAGGAAAACAAGGGCATCTCATAACCCGTCTCAGGAAGTCCCGCTGGAGACTAAGAGCCTGATGGTCTTTGCTCTGAGTAGCCAACTGACACAGCGCAGCCACTCTGGCCACCGAGCAGAGGCTGGTGCAGCCACTCTGGCCACCGAGCAGAGGCTGGTGCAGCCGGGCTCGCGGCAGAAACAGTGTGGGGACCCGGAGCGCGGTGAAAGTGATGTGCGGGAGCTTCAGACGAAGCAAAACAACGCAACCCCTTTCCCAAAAACTCTTTATGATGTGGATGCAATTTGCTCCCCCCTCAAAAAGAGGTGTATTTTCCTGGCTGGTATGAGTCCAAATTTAACCTAGTTGCATGCAATGTATCTGGCCATTTTAAAGTGCTCAGAAGTCTAGTGACAAGAGCTCTTCTGTTTCTTCTTTAAAAAAAAAAAAATGATGAGACGTTGGGGATGAGGAGAAGATGTAGGGAGAGCCCGGGCCCTCCTTCCAAGGGTTTCTTCTTTGGCTCTTGGCTAGTTCTCAAGAAGAAAGAAGGGTTCTTTCAACCACACAGTTTTCCAGGGACAAGAAATTCATAGCAAAACACCTTCCTTTGTTTTGAGGTCATCACAACACACAGAACTCCAGTGCCTATACTGGGAAAGTCATCTACATATCTCTGTAGGTTAGCCAGCACTGCTTGCCATATTGCTTATTTAAAACATACACAAACGCCTAAATTCACACACACAGGAAACAAAAATGTGGATTTCTTTTCACATACCAATCATATGCATAGCATATATAACAAGATTAGTCAAAATAGGCAGCATAAAAATTCTGATCTTGTTCAAATTATCTTAATAATGTAGCACAGTGACTTTTCAATCAGGGTCCTGAGGCACTTGGGTATGTCAGAGAAAACTTCCTCAGTGTGCTGACGAATTTTGAACAACATGTAACATTTATTTTGGCTACATCTGGGAACAAAAGCTGGTACGATGCTGCCCATCAGAGGGATCACATAGCTCGTCAGGCAGAGGCAGCATGATGCGGAACAAAGGGACAGATCGCTGGGCATGGGGCGTGAGGTGGTGGCAACATCAAACTGGGGTTTTAAAAAAAGTATTTACTGGAACAAGGGAGAACTCTGTCTTTAGAGGCCTGTGGAGAAAAAGTCAGATCAACACACTGTTCTATTCAACAGAAGCAAAATGATAAAATGCAAGATGTATGAGCTGTTATTTCACAGAAGTGATTGTTTTATCATGATTGTATACTTGCTGATTTTCAGTTTCCTCAAGCGTGCTGACAAAAATCCTCACACTTGCAAGTATGTTGTAAACACAAAGAGGGTGAAAGCTGTTGTTATAAGACAGTGTTTTGGGTTTGGTCCTGACTTTCCCACAGTGCCCGATATCAACACCCCCTGACCTTCCTGTACGCCCCATGGGGCTGCTGGGCCTGTCCAGGTGCATTTTGAATAAGACAGTGTGTGGGAGGGGTGGCATATCCACTGAAGGAGTGGACATTCTGATTATCTATCATCCAAGGGGGAAAAGAAAAGATCCCTGGCCGGAAATGGAGATGCTGAGATAGGTGGGAAGGAACAGTCATTTCTCTCTGAGACTTGGCCAGGGGCCAGCACCAGGTGGTGGAGATTGAAGATTTTCTCCAAAGAAGGTAGAAACAGAGTTGAATCTTGCAAAAACAGGTCATGCTTTTATGTTACCCTTAGCATTCATTTCTCTTTCGTCATCCCAAAGCTTTTGGTACCTAAAAAATTTGTTTGAAAGTTCCAGTTTGGTCACAGGCATCATGAGTGCTTTGGAGAATTAAGGAGACAGTTGGGTCTGCCCTTGGACCTGTGTGTCATTGAAGGAGGATTAATGTGGTGGCAACAGCATAATAAGAAGTCCCCAAGGGGAACAGGGTCCTGGGAACAACGGCCGGCCATGGTACCTGGCTGCCAGTTCCAGGTGCAGAATCTTCCTTCACTGCTGAGACATGATGACTCAGGATTTCATCTTCTTGCGGGTTGCTTTACTCACATAAAAGGGAGGATGGGAGGGCTGGAGTGGCTAATAAGTTTGACGTTATAAGAAAGTCAGGCTCAGACCTAAGAGGTTATCACAATGATTGACAAACCGCTCAGCATGAGATACCGACAGAGGCTAAATCACTGAAGAAGCACCAACCCATTTGTAAGGCACTTCGATAATTATTTAAAGATCTTGACTGCGGGACATGCATCTGGAAGTGACATTTATCTTCTCTTTTTTCTTTCTTTTTATTTTTAAAGCTCATAAGTTAAAGAGCGTGTTGACTAGAGACAAATCCCAGGATTTCCCAATAAAAATAGAGTATTAAATTTTCCAGCTTAAATTCCTTTATGAAGTGTCTGCAGCGTTGCTTGTGAAACAGCTGGCTGCAATGCCTCAGACCATGCCGGAATTCCAGCCTGGCAGGGTTTCTGTTTATGAGGACATTGGGGGAAGCCAAAGTGAAATAGAAAAATTAAATGAGAATCCAAAGTAAAAATTCACTTTCTTAAAAACCAACCAGGGTGACTGAAAACCCCACCACAGCCCTGTGTCTATGAAGACCATATGCACTAAGACATGACGGCCAGGCCGGCTCTCTGGCTCCCTGGAAATGCACAGACTCACACATGGGTCTGTAATGCTTCTGTCCTTAACAAGCATGAAACAGCACTCCTCCCAAAGGCAGACCAGTAGGTATCATGGCATTTTAGTCATAGTCATCACTGTTTATGACTATAATGTTCTGTGACTCAGGATAATCTTCATGTTGGGAACAGGTTGATAATAAAAATCTACAACATGAATTTCTGCATATTAGCTCTGAAGTTATGACTGACATTTATTCTAAAATAAGAGGTGGGACCTTTTCTTCTCACCCTACCTCCCCAAATTATACCCAAGTTATAAAAATATATATATACAGTAATTTGAAAGACAAAAAACGTTTTAAAATCATAAATAGCATAATGCAGCGATTTTCAACCTTTTTAATCTCATGGCACACATAATAAATTACTAAAGTTCTGTAGCACACCAAAATATACCATATTTTTTGCCTATCTAGCACAAAAAAAGGTATAATTTTGATTCATTCACACTGGTTAGCTATTGTTGTGTTAGCCGTTGTCATTATCTTATTGGACAAGGCAAAAGAGGTCAGTGCCTCTGATTAGTCAGGTATTGCATGTCCTAAAAATTCTTATGGCACACCAGTGGGAAATCACTCTGGCATAATATATAAAAGTATAACTACCAATGCTCAAAATGTCACAAAACTTAAACCAAAGCTAATTCCATTAACACAATGCCACTCTGTGTTGAGTCTCTGACTCCGTGGCTTGAATGTTCAGATTATTTTCCCTATTCATGGCAATGGGTTTGCACTGAACCATTTATATACTTTTTGGGGCCTCTGATGAGCCACAGCACATGTTTTAAGGTGGCTGCCAGGGGCAGAACCACGAGACAGATGACATTAGCCCTTGAAGCAGTGGCCATGGCCCCATTAGCGTGATGTCCCATCCACCACCCGAGCTCAGCGGGGAGCTCACCTGCACCGCCTGATGGGGTGAGCAGAGGTGGGGCGCGGCACCACAGCCTGTGCCCGCCAGACCCTCCGACAGGCCGCATCGGTGCCCTTGCCATCGCTCTTAACCCGTGTTTAAGCCTTGTAGCACATGATATTATTTTTCTTTCCCCTTGAAGGGTAAATGGCCTGTCCGTCAAGAGGGTGGGTGAACAGAAACTTAAGGACTAAGAATCTTTTGTTGTTACAGCTGGAAGGAATCGAGTCCAACACCCATACTCGGCAGACGGGAACGCGGCGGTGTGGAGGGGTGAGGTCCCTTTGCCCAAGGTCACGGAGTTATTCAGTGCCAGAGCGGGGACTAGAATTACAGTCCCCGATCCTGAACTGGTCTCCACGATGAAGGCTCAGGACTGCACACTGGGGCGTGGAGGGAGAGAGCTGCACCGGGAGGAAGAAAAAAAAGCTTTTGATCTCCCAAAGGGCTCCAAAACGTCCTTTTAAAACTGATTTTGGTTGGCAGGAATGGGAGCGCTGCCCTGGCAAGTCCCTTTCATCTGCGCGCCTCCACGCATACCCAGACTGCGGCCAAGGGAGCTCAACTTGCCAGCTGCCCGGAGGGCCTGGGCAGGCATGGGTTTCTCCGAGGCTCAGGCTCCCTGTGCTGCAACCCACTGCCAGGGCCAGACTGACCGTGGAGAGGCCTCAGGGGCTAGGGGCAGCACCCTTCAGGGTCCTGGAGGCCCCCACTTCATGCTGGGCGGGGAGTCTTCGGCAGTGACTCACCAAGTGTAGCAGTGTCAACCTTTCACAACCAAACAACTGGGCCAGCACATAGAGAGGCCCTAAAATCAGTCCATTTCACATGAAATGCTCTTAATGAGATACTCAACTTACGAGTTTCCCAAGAAGTAAACTGGCTGCCATACACAGTTGCAGGAAGTGCTACCTAACGTGTGGCATGTGCCCTAAGAACCTGCGGTCCAGGTTCAACCACGTGTGCAGGACCCACCGCCACCCCTCCACAGTCCTGGCCACGGATGGACACACAGAGAGCAAACCACAAGCAGTCCTAAAAAAGGTACAGGTGGAGAGGGTCCTTGGCTTGCATACGAGTCCCCTGAACTCCCCAGGAGGTCTGGGCCCTGGGAATGGCCGTGTTTATACGTCATCTTTTGATGCGGTCAGGACCAAGCACTGATGGCAAAGGACATGATTTGGAAAACTGTTTTGGCTTGGATTTGCTAGAGGAGTTCTTTGGACTTGCCTGAGCTCCCCGATTACTGAAACTACTTTTTCATTTAGCTTTGGTGTTGGCTGGACAGAACACCCTCCCCACCCCCAAAAAAGAAGATATTATTATAGTGGGGTTACACAAGACCATCTGATTTGAATGATGGACAGAGACACGGAGCCCCACAAAGGTCCCTTTTTTTCAGAGTGTGTTTGATCAGTATGAGGCAAGAATCTCGTAAGCCATCTTTTCCAAGCAAGCCAGCGGGTCACAGGAGGCAATACCCCGTCAGCTTGGAGACAAGCTGTTTCCCAATCAAGCTTTCTTATACTCAGAACTATGGAAACATTTTCAAAGGTATTATTCTCGGCCGCTTGCCAGTAATTCAACATTGCCAGACTTATCCAAATGGCTTCTGAAATATTTGCTGTTTGTTGAGAGCAGCTTTCAGGATGAGGTGATTAAAAGAAATCTATCAATTTGAGATTTTTTTTTCTCCAGGAGTAAATAATGTTGGCATACTGTTCAAATAAACCCACAATTTACTGCAATCTGTGTTTTAGACAAACCCTCCACTTTCACCTCCAAATGGGAAAGAAAAAAAAAAAAAAACACACGAAGAGACTTCCCTCTTCTCATCTAATCAAGAACATATGTTCAAAGATAATACCAGGGGCTTATTCTGGGAAGCGTCCCGCTCTCCCCCTGACAGCCACGCAGCGAGCTCACGAGGCGTCCCGACGCACAATGAAGGCAAACGCCACCATCAATTGCCTGCCTGGCCCGTGGAGGTCACTTCAGAAACGTCACCCCTGCTCACATAAGCTCCGGCTCCGGCTCCGCTCAGGCCCATGGAGGGGAGGCGATGCCAACGGTGACACACACTGGCAGGAATGCACCAAACCGAGGCCAAGCCAGGCCGCTGGGAGAGGGAACAGGATGAAGCAGGTGTGTGCGTGTGTGCCTGTTTGCACAAGGCCTCGCTGCCCTGTGCGTTCTGGCTGAGCGGGACCGCAGTTATGCCAGGAGACCCAGGAGACAGACAGGAGACCCAGGAGACAGACAGGAGACCCAGGAGACGAACTGCTCCCCCCCATTAGGAGGGGTGCTTGTGCTTGGGAGGCACTGACGTCATTAAACCAAAAAGTGCCCACAGCAGCGGGAGGCCAAGACAGTCCCCCAAAGTGAGGCTTTTAAAAACATCTTTGAGAACCTAAAAGGCCGGGGTGGGGAGCAAAGGGAGAGGGGAGAGGAGAGAGAAAGCCAGAGAGGCAGAGATGGAGAGAGACAGAGACAGAGAGAGAGAGAAAGAGACAGAGAGAGAATTCAAATATTGTCTTTTTTTTTTTTTTTTTTTTTCATTTCCAGACTGTGAGTCATGAAAGAACCAGTGGGCATTAATCCTGTTTGCCGGAACGCACTGACCCCAGTCTGAGTTTATGAACACCTGAAGCCCATTTCACAGGAATTAGGTTTACATATCAACCCGAACTTCGAAGCTTGAAAGGCTTTTCTCCCATCTCAGGATGCCAGGAGTCTTCTGGAAGTTGGAGTGGAGTTTTCGGACAGTGACGGTTGACTGTGGCAGAAGAAATGATGGCGGTTTCCCCACCAGGCGTAAGGACGTGATTGCGGCGGCACCTGTGGGCTCCAGCGGGCTACCCACCGATATCCCTTTAAACAGCAAATTATGGACTATTAGGCCCACGGTTTCGGGGCTTCCACAGATGTGAAACCTTGACACATTCCCAAATACAAGCCATAAAACCAATCATTTTTTTAAACTTGCATGAGTGACACCAGAAAAATTAGAGCAGCGTGGCAGGTCACCGTGAAATAAAGCCGCCGAAAGAAGCTTATGACGCTGTCATGGAAAAGGCAATTAGAAGGTTCCTTTCTCTCGGGTCTGAGAGTGGCTCTTGTTCTTCCTCCAGCCCTCCTGCCTTCCACCTCCCGGCTACAAAAAAATGGATCAGTCTATAATAAGTAGTAGTTATATATCATAAGGCAGCAATTCCTTTTAGTGGTTCCACTATAAAAAAATATTTTAAAAAAGCATCAGATTTAGAACTTGACAGAAGCCGGAATCGCCTGCCCCCAAGAGCCGGCAGAAAGCCTGTGTGTGTGTCATTCAGCCAGCATGGAGTCTGGGTGTTTTAAAAGCTTTAATTTGAATGGGATTAAAAAAAAAAAATCCTACACGTTAAGCAACTGGCTGTAGATATTTAATGCATCAACTGGAGCCCCTATTTAAAATGAGGGATTGAGAACTTCCACGGGCTGTAGGCGATGGGGTGGGTAAATGTGGGAAGGGGAGCAGGCATCATTGGAGAACCTGCAGAAACATCATTAGAGGGACTAATGACCTGTTCAGAAATGGCCTCTAGTAAAGGCGATGGTGCCGTCTGCAGGTGTGTGAAACAGACCTGGCTCTTTATTAGCGGGAGCCAGCCTCCCCCCCAGCATTCAAATAAAGGCACCCTGAGGAAGTGCCGGCCCAGCAAGGCCAGGAGGCACCCCCAGACACAGAGCTTCCTCACAGCAACACCACGACCGGAACCCAGGCTCCTGACCTCTCATTCCCATGCTAACATGTGCAGGGCAGGCAGAATAAGGCACCCCAACCATGTCTACATACTAAGGCTCAGAACCTGGTCGTCGTAGGGTACCTTGCATGGCAAAAGGAACTTTACAGGTACGGTTAAGAATTTTGAGATGGTGGGAGATTATCCTGGATTAAGCAAGGGGGCTCAATGTCATCACAAGAGCCCTTCGAAGTGAAAGAGGGAGCAGGAGAGTGAGGGTGAGGGTCAGAGTCAGAGAGAGCTGGGAAGGTGCTATCAGCTGGCTTTGAAGATGCAGGGAGGGGCCACAAGCCGCGGGATGCAGGCGGCCTCGATAACTGGAACAGGCCAGGAAGCAGCTCATTCCCCAGAGCCTCAAGCAGCAACACAATCCTCCCGACACCTTGATTCAAAGCCATGGAGACCCTTTTACGCTTCTGAGCTCCAGAAGAAGAAGAGGCTATGTCTGTCTTGTGCTGAGCCACGAAGGTCACGGACTCTGCTACAGCAGCAACAGGAAACCAGTGCCATTTACTTAATGGCCACTGCATGTTCCCTGCGTTTTTACCTACTCCAAGTAATGTCATTATCTCTATGGTGGTCACACACCCCCTTGTTTGGTCTTAAGCACCTTCTAGCCTTCCTCTCTGGCTCCTGTCTCTGTGTCTTCTTTCCCGTCTAAACTGTTGTTGAAGGGAAAGTTTTTCTCTAATTGTCAACTGATCCATGCTGAAGGATTCGCTGGTAGGAACTTAAAAATATTATGGTTTACCAACTATCGCCAATATATTAGAATACGCTCTTTGGGTGTGTTTAATCTTCTCACCTCTTGCTGCCCCTGTAAGGCCTTTAAGGCTCCTAAACATTAATCTCTAAGGGTAGAATTTTGGGGTCCCTGATTTGGATGAGCCTTTTCCAAAGCTACACCACAGGCAAGGGCTTTGGAGTCAGAGACCTTGATTGGACTTCCTGATTCATGATGTATTAGTGATGTGACCTTGGTAGAGGTCTTTATTAAGCCTCGCTTTCTTTATCGCTAAAATGGAGACCATAACGATGACCCAGCTCCACAGTGAGAAATTCCTGAGATTTTGCATTTAAGGTGTTCGGCATGGAGCGTGAGCCACACAGGCTCTGTGTCCATCGCGGTGGTAGGAGTCAGAAAGGAACTTGGTATGGTCCCCAAATCCGAGGCAGTAGCAGGCCACTGAAATCCCATGGGACCAGACATTTCAGATCCCAAGTGTTGCAAAGAGACACCCACCTGACATGTAACAGCAGCTCGTATTTATACACGGCCAACCATGGAAACTTCTCAGATGCTGGGGACTCAAAGGGGCAGACAAGTCCTGAGAGACCACAGACAGCCCTGTCCTAAAGAAGCGTATGGGTTAGCGGGGAGCAGCCCCCAAAACCGTAATTCCTGGCATCAGTCCTTCCGTACTGAAGGTTTAGGCAAAACAAAAGGTGGCAGGTGGAGCTCAGGGAATAAAATCTTCCTCGGAGAATCAAGAACAAGGTCACAGAGGAAGATGGCTTTTTTTTTTTTTATAAATAAATTTTTATTTTAATGGGGTGACATCAATAAATCAGGGTACATATATTCAAAGAAAACATTTCCAGGTTATCTTGTCATTTAGTTCTGTTGCATACCCATCACCCAAAGAGAGATCATCCTCCGTCACCTCTATCCAGTTTTCTTTGTACCCCTCCCCCTCTCCCTCCTTCCCTCCCCCCCCCGTAACCACCACACTCCTGTCCATGTCTCTTAGTCTCGCTTTTATGTCCTACCAATGTATGAAATCATGCAGTTCTTGTTTTTTTCTGATTCGCTTATTTCACTTGGCATAATGTTATCAAGATTCCACCATTCTGCTATAAGTGATCCGATGTCATCATTTCTTCTAGCTGAATTGTATACCATGGTGTATATGTGCCCCATCTTCTTTATCCAGTCATCTATTTTTTTTACAGTGATTAAAAAGCCTTTAAGCAAATTCTTGGCCAATACAGCAAGAATCCATAAAAGAGTAGTGTCCATAACATGTTCACCAAGTCCAAGTTGGCCCCATCACCATGCCAAATCCCTAAAAAATGCAACCCAACCACAGTTCAGTCTGTTATGAGCTGTCACAGGGAGCAGGAGTCCAGGAAAAGTCCACATCCAGGAAAAGTCCGCATGGCACTGGATTTGTTGTCACCATTCTATACTTTGCAGCTCATGTCCATGTCCCAATGCCTGCTGCTTCTAGCTGGTAATGATTCAGGTAGACTGGAAAAGCCATTTGCAGCATGCGTGGATATGGAGTTTCTGTTCTCCTCTGCCTGGAGAGATGAGACCAGGTTGCTTTTCCCTGGAGCTCTGCGACTGTGGCATGGTAAAGAGAACCTTGGGATACACTAAGTTGGGTGGCAAAGGTAGATTCACAATAGAAATTGGCAAAAGGGGGAAAGAGAGCTCTAAATTAGGAGTAGGTCCCAGCCTGAAATATGAGTGGAGCATTGAGGTAGGAGGAATAAAGGAAACACTATATATTAAGCAAAGCAGCAGAAAATAGGGCTATCAACACCCACAACAGGGATCTTTGAGGGAAGAATAAAAAACCTGACTATTCAGGCAAAACATAGTTAAGTGGCCCTTGTGCAAATGAGATCAGTTTACCTGCTTCGTAGAAGAAATACCCTAGGCTCGTCCACAGTGTCATAGATGGGGCCGACGGCCCTGGGCACCTTCAGCCTTCAGTGGCAAACCCCAGCTTTCTGGGCACGGTTAGGTCATAGGTGGCTGGAGCAGGGCTGGAAGAGACTGAACCCTCCCTTAGAGGAGCGAGGGGGAAGCCTACCTTCCAGTGTCCCTGTTTCCTCACAGCAGAGGCATGTAAGCCTGGCAGGCTTTAGCTCAATGACCTTCCTTTCCACTATTGAAGCAGGACCCAGATGGCATCCTATGAGACCCCTTTGGGGCATTGGAGCCTTTAAGGGTGTATCCTAAAAGCTGGTAGTTCCCCTGATCTCTATTAGGCTTTTTCTGCCTCTAGGTATCTTAAAAGCCATGCTCAGAAGATCTCGCTGAGGGGTTTGAGGGTCCCCATCCGCCTATATAAATCTTTTCCATATATCTGGAGCTATTTGGAAAAAGACAAAACAGTGTTATTAGCTGGATCTAATAAAGAAGGTAGTAGTTTGCAGGCGAAAAAGATTTGGTGTCTTCTGTTCATCAGCCTTCAAAAGAAATGTAAATTTTTTTTTTTAAGTAAAAAGCATGATATGGTAGACCAATAGGAGTTCCAGGATATGACTACCCCCTTTTAAATTTTTTTTTTTTTAAATTGACCTTAAAATGATTGCTGAGTACACTTTAATAATACCTTAACTTTAAAGATTGTAAGCATGACAAAATACAGTAAATGCTTTTGCTCCATATGCAGGAGCATTTTCAGTTTAGCCAGTTTAGGAAATCCAATAATAGAACAATGCATACAGACCATGAGCTATAACATGCTTAGCAGCCTCTCCTGTTCTGACAGAGGTTATTATAGATCCGGAATATGTATCCACTGTAATGTGGACATACAACTGTTTGCCAAATGAAGGTATTTGAGTAACATCCATCTGCCAAAGTTGTCCTGGTAGAGGTCCTTGAGGGTTAACTCCAAATGAAGGGGCAGTATAGGACCCCTTGGACAGGATTTCCCAATCTGCCGTGCTGCTTCCCGAGAAAGTTGAAACTGTTTACACCAGGCTGCAGCGTTCTGGTGATGAATAGTATGAGACTGACTTGCTCAGTCTGTCATGGTTGCTCCATATAATTCTCTTTTGGGTAGCTTGATCAACAAGGGCATTCCTAGGCCCTGGCTGGTTGGCTCAGTGTTAGAGCATTGGCCTGGGGTGCAGGATTCCTGGGTTCGATTCCCAGCCAGAGCACACAGGAGAAGCGCCCATCTACTTCTCCACCCCTCCCCCTCTCCTTCCTCTCTGTCTCTCTCTTCCCCTCCTGCAGCCAAGGCTCCACCGGAGCAAAGCCACCCCGGGCACTAAGGATGGCCCCATGGCCTCTGCCTCAGTCACTAGAATGGCTCTGGTTGCAACAGAGCAACACCCCAGATAGGCAGAGCATTCCCCCCTGGTAGGCATGCCAGGTGGATCCCGGTCAGGCACATGCGGGAGTCTGTATGACTGCCACCCCATTTCCATCTTCAGAAAAATACAAAAAATAAATAAAGAAAAAATACGACAAAAACAACAAAAAAAAAAAAAAAGGAAAGAAAAGAGAGAGAGAAAAAAAAAGGCATTCCCTTGTGTTAAAGCTCCAGGGAGCATGGAGTGAGCTTGAGTATGTCCTATGAAACATGGAGCTCTATGTTGACAAATAAGTCTTTGAAGAAGGAGGAACTGCTGAAATAGTTCATCAGCATTTGTCCCTAAGACAGCAGTCTTTATAGTGGAAACACCATAACTAAATATTTGCTGTCTGTCTATACATTAAAGGGGGAATATGGCAAATGCTGAAAAGCCATGATCTTTGTGCCTCTCCCTTCCCCCAACCCCCTCCCTCTCCTCCCCCTACCCTGTAACCCCAACACTGTTGTCTACATCTCTGAGTCTCATCTTTATGTCCCACCTATGTATGGAATCATATAGTTCTTAGTTTTTCCTGATTTACTTCTTTCACTCAGTATAATGTTATCAAGGCCCATCCATGTTGTTGTAAAAGATCCTATGTCATCATTTCTTATGGCTGAGTAGTATTCCATAGTATATATATACCAAAGCTTTTTAATCCACTCGTCCTCTGATGGACACTTGGGCT
This sequence comes from Saccopteryx leptura, assembly GCF_036850995.1. Taxonomy (NCBI): domain Eukaryota; kingdom Metazoa; phylum Chordata; class Mammalia; order Chiroptera; family Emballonuridae; genus Saccopteryx; species Saccopteryx leptura. The sequence goes on along the minus strand of NC_089503.1, from coordinate 203,943,942 downwards.
GTTTCCAGGTCTTTGCTATTGTGAACAATGCTGCCATAAACATGGGGGTGCATTTCTTTTCTTCTTTTCAAACAGTGCTATGGTGTTCTTGGGCTATATTCCTAACAGTGATATAGCTGGGTCAAAAGGCAGTTTGATTTTTAATTTCTTGAGGAATCTCCATACTGTTTTCCACAGAGGCTGCACCAGTCTGCATTCCCACCAGCAGTGCAGGAGGATTCCCTTTTCTCCACATCCTCGCCAGCACTTATTCTGTGTTGTTTTATTGATGAGCGCCATTCTGACTGGTGTGAGGTGATATCTCATTGTGGGTTTAATTTGCTTTTCTCTAATCATTAGTGATGTTGAACATTTTTTCATATGTCTATTGGTCATCTGTGTGTCCTCTTTGGAGAAGTGTTTATTCATTTCTTTTGCCCATTTTTGGATTGGATTGTTTGTCTTCCTGGTATTAAGTTTTACAAGTTCTTTATAAATTTTGGTTATTAACCCCTTATCAGACGCAATGTCAAATATATTCTCCCATTGTGTAGTTTGTCTTTTTATTCTGTTCTTATTGTCTTTAGCTGTGCAGAAGCTTTTTAGTTTGATAATGTCCCATTTGTTTATCCTTTTATTTCACTTGCCTGTGGAGACAAATCAGCAAATATATTGCTGCGAGAGATGTCAGAGAGTTTACTGCCTATGTTTTCTTCTAAGATGCTTATGGTTTCACGGCTTACATTTAAGCCTTTTATCCATTTTGAGTTTATTTTTGTGAGCGGTGTAAGTTGGTGGTCTAGTTTCATATTTTTGCAGGTAGCTGTCCAATTTTCCCAACACCATTTGTTGAAGAGGCTGTCTTTACTCCATTGTATTTCCTTACCTCCTTTGTCAAATATCAGTTGTCCATAGAGCTGTGGGTTTATTTCTGGGTTCTGGGTTCTGTTCCATTGATCTATGTGCCTGTTCTTATGCCAGTACCATGCTGTTTTGAGTACAATGGCCTTATAATATAACTTGATATCCGGAAGTGTGATCCCTCCCGCTTTATTCTTCCTTTCAAGATTGCTGAGGCAATTCGTGTTCTCTTTTGGTTCCATATAAATTTTTGGAATATGTGTTCTATATCTTTGAAGTAAGTCATTGGTATTTTAATCGGTATTGCATTGAATTTATAGATTGCTTTGGGTAATATAGACATTTTAATGATGTTTATTCTTCCTAACCATGAGCACAGTATATGCCTCCACTTATTCGTATCTTCCCTGATTTCTTTTATCAATGTTTTATAATTTTATGAGTACAATTCTTTAATCTCCTTGGTTAGATTTATTCCTAGGTACTTTATTTTTTTGGTTGCAATGGTAAAGGGGATTGATTCCTTGATTTCTCTTTCTGACAGTTCATTATTAGTGTATAAAAATGCCTCTGATTTCTGAGTATTGATTTTATATCCTGCCACCTTGCTGAATTCATTTATCAGGTCTAGTAGTTTTTTGACTGCGAATTTAGGGTTTTCTATATACAATATCATATCATCTGCAAATAATGATAGTTTTACTTCTTCTTTTCCAATTTGGATGCCTTTTATTTCTTTTTCTTGTCTGATTGCTATGGCTAGGACTTCCAGAACTATGTTGAATAAGAGTGGTGAAAGGAGGCACCCCTGCCTTGTTCCTGATCTTAAGGGGATTGCTTTTAATTTTTGCCCATTGAGTATGATGTTGGCTGTGGGTTTGTCATAGATGGCCTTTATCATGTTGAGGTATGTTCCCTGTATTTCCACTTTGCTGAGAATTTGGATCATGAATGGGTGCTGGATTTTATCAAATGCTTTTTCTGCATCTATTGAAATTATCATGTGGTTTTTCTCCTTTCTTTTGTTTATGTGATGAATCACATTGATTGATTTGTGAATATTGTACCAGCCTTGCCTCCCAAGAATAAATCCCACTTGATCATGGTGTATGATTTTTTCCATATATTGCTGGATCCGGTTTGCTAATATTTTGTTGAGGATTTTTGCATCTAAGTTCATCAGGGATATTGGCCTATAATTTTCTTTTTTTGTGTTGTCTTTGCCTGGTTTTGGAATCAGAATTATGCTCACCTCATAAAAGGAGTTTGGAAGTCTTCCTTCCTCTTGAATTTTTTGAAATAGCTTGAGAAGGATAGGAGTTAGTTCTTCTTTGAATATTTGGTAGAATTCACTTGTGAAGCCATCAGGCCCAGGACTTTTCTTTTTGGGGAGTTTTTTGATAGCTGTTTCAATCTCATTTGTTGTAATTGGTCTGTTTAGGTTTTCTGATTCTTCCAGATTGATTTTTGGAAGATTATATGATTCAAGGAATTTGTCCATTTCATCTAGGTTGTCTAGTTTTTTGGCGTACAGTTCTTCATAGTATTTTCTTACAATATTTTGTATTTCTGTTGTGTCAGTTGTTATTTCTCCACTCTCGTTTCTAATTTTATTCCTTTGAGTCCTCTCTCTTTTTTTCTTGGTGAGTCTCCTTAAAGTTTCATCGATCTTGTTTACCTTTTCAAAGAACCAGCTCCTGGTTTCATTGATCCTCTGTATTGTTTCTTTAGCCTCTATGTCATTTATTTCTGCTCTGATCTTTATTATTTCCTTCCTTCTACTAGCTCTGGGCTTTACTTGCTGTTCTTTTTCTAGTTCTTTTAGATGCAGGATTAAGTTGTTTATTTGAGCTTTTTCTAGCTTCTTGAGGTATGCCTGTAATGCTATAAACTTCCCTCTCAGGACTGCTTTTGCTGTGTCCCATAAATTTTGAGTTGATGTATGCTCATTATCGTTTGTTTCTAGGAATTTTTTAATTTCTTCTTTGATCTCAATGTTAACCCATTCGTTATTTAATAACATGCTATTTAGTTTCCAAGTGTTTAAATGTTTTTCAATTTTTCTATTGTGGTTGATTTCTAGTTTAATGCCATTGTAATCAGAGAAAGTGCTCGATATGATTTCAATCTTCTTAAATTTGTTGAGACCACTTTTGTGCCCTAACATGTGGTCTAACATAAGTCTGCTGTTTCTTTGTTAATTTTCTTTCTTGAGGATCTATCTAATGATGTTAATGGGGTATTGAAACCCCCTACTATTATAGTATTGCCGTTGATCTCGCCCTTTAAGTCCATCAAAGTCTGCTTTATATATTTAGGTGCTCCTGTATTAGGTGCGTAAATATTTATAATGGTTATATCTTCCTTTTGGATTGCTCCCTTTATTATTATGTAGTGACCTTCTTTATCGCTAACTATGGTCTTTGTTTTAAAGTCCATTTTGTCTGATATAAGTATTGCTACCCCAGCATTTTTTTCATTTCCATTTGCATGAAATATTTTTTACCATCCTTTTATCTTCAGTCTGTGTGCATCTTTTGATTTAAGGTGTGTCTCTTGTAGACAGCATATGTATGGGTCCTGTTTTCTTATCCACGCAGCTACCCTATGTCTCTTCATCGGATCATTTAATCCATTAACATTTAAGGTTACTACTGATATGTAATTGTTTATTGCCATTTTTTTCTTTAAAACTGTATTCCTCTTTTGCTATATTCTTTTTTTCCTTTGATCTATTTACAACAGGTCCCTTAGCATTTCTTGCAGCCTTGGTTTGGTTGCAGTGAATTCCTTGAGGTTTTTTTTGTCTGTAAAGCTTTTTATTTCTCCTTCAATTTTAAATGATAGCCTTGCTGGATAAAGTAGTCTTGGTTGTAGGTTCTTGTTCTGCATTATTTTGAATATTTCTTGCCATTCCCTTCTGGCCTCAAGTGTTTCTGTTGAGAAGTCAGAAGTCATCCTTATGGGGGCTCCTTTGTAGGTGATAGTCTTTTTTTCTCTAGCAGCTTTTAATATTTTCTCTTTATCATTTAGCTTTGGTATTTTAATTATGATGTGTCTTGGTGTTGGTTTCTTTGGGTTTCTCCTTAATGGAGTTCTCTGTTATTCCTGAACATGTGAAATGTTTTCCTGCCTTAATTGGGGGAAGATTTCCGCTATGATATGTTTGAACAAAGTCTCTATCCCTTGTTCTTTCTCTTCTTCTCCAGGAACCCCTATGATGCGGATGTTATTTCTCTTCATGTTGTCACAGAGCTCTCTTAGAGTTTCCTCAGACTTTTTGAGTCTCTTTTCTTTTTTCTGCTCTGCTTTCGTGCCTTTATTTATCGTGTCCTCTAACTCGCTTATTCGATTCTCTGCTTCATTCATCCTGCTTTTAATTCCTTCCATTGTATTCTTTATTTCAGATATTGTATTTGTCATTTCTGACTGATTCTTTTTTATTATTTCAATGTCCTTTTTTATATTTCTTATCTCTTTATTTAGGTTTTTGTAATGGTCATCTATGGTTGTTCTAATATCTTTGAGCATCCTAACAATCGTTATTTTAAACTCTGCATCTGGTAATTTGGTTATATCGGATTCACTTAAGTTCTTTTCTGGGGATTTCTCTTGGTTTATTTGTGTTGTATTTCTCTGCCTCTGCATTTTCTCTTCACGGGAGTGGCTGTGATCACGCGCTCGGGTGCACAAGCATTGGTGGCCTTGGCCTTTGCCCTGCCCCCGTGTGTGACATTATGCTCGGTCCTGAGGGCACTGGCAAGCACCTTTGCTCAGCTGTGGGTCTCTGCCTGTTTCCGGGCTTTTGCCCTTCCTTTGCAGGAGGAGCCCGCTCGAGGAACGGCTGCTAGCCTTGGCTCTACCGACAGGCAGGACTGCGTGCCCAAGCTCAGCTCAGTAGCGGAACTCCACCTCTTCTGGGCTTTTGGCTCCACCCCCGCGGGAGGAGCCGGCTACCAAGTCAGACCGCAAGCCTGGGTTGCATGGGCGGGGCAAGGCTGTGCTCCTCTGCCCTTGCTCAGGGGCTGGTCTCCACCCTTTCCGGGGTTCCTGCCCTTCTTCCGCAGGCTGGATTACAGGCTGCCGGCAGCTGAGCTTGACCACTTTTGCATGCCCCCTTCTCCTCAGCCGGGCAAGATTGAGCTCACACCTGAGCCCAGTGGTGGCCAGCTGGCTTCTGCCCCTGTCAGCAGAACCGCACTTTTGTCTCCTGCTGCTGCCCGCCCTCCGGCGAGCCCTCAGCTGCATGGGTGGGGGTGTTGCAGCTCGGACCCTAAGACTCACTACTGTAGCCTTGAAAGCTCCCTCCTTCTAAGCGACTCTGCTCTGAGTGCCGTGGGGGAGCTTGTTTGGCTGCTCTCCTGCTTCCCTTTGCTGGTATTGCTGTTTCCGGGGGAAATATTCACTTCAGCTTTGGGGAGTGACTCGTCCCAGGGGTTAGGGTGGCTATCTCCCAAAATGTTTCTCCCTGTGTCTCCTAGATTACACTCTCTTCCTGTTACTCTGGTCCTCTCCTCTCTCCCCGTCCCCAGGAGCCCCGGGTGAGTGGTTGTGAGAGAGATGTTCTGCGCGGTTCCTTTAAGAAGGATCCTGGGTCTGAGAAATCAGACTCTTTCTCACAAACAGTATCCTGACTTGTTTCCAGCTAAATACTGTCCTTATGCCTCTTCTGGGCTCTGGGGCTGCAGGCTGGGGCTTTGTTCCTGGAGGTCAGGACGCTTCCCCCTCTGCTACACTCACTTCCCGCCACGCGAATCTCTCCCTGCTGCCATTTGCTCTGGGGAGCTGGGCAGCCCTCTCCGCGTTTCCGCGTTTCCGCTTTTCCTACCAGTCTCGGTGTGGCTTCTTCAGTGTTCCTTGGTTGAAGAGTCCTCTTAGTTTAGTCCAAAGTTGGTTTTTCCAGATGATAGTTCTTAAAATTAGTTTGTAATTCACTTTGGTTCTGGGAAGTAGATGTTGGTACGTCCACCTACTCCAGCGCCATCTTGTCTCTCTCCAGAAGATGGCTTTTGAGTTGCATCCTGAAGGAGGAGCAGAAGTCTGCCAGGCAGAAAACAGGAGAAGGACGCTACTAGATGGAGGAAGATGCAGCAAAAGGCCATCAATGGGAAACATCTAAACACATTCCCACTATGGAAGCCATCGGAACAGGTCAAATCCAGGTCAACAAATGAAATCCACGACCGCTAGCTCTGCATTATCAACAATCTCACCCTCTCCAGTGTCCTGTGGTGCCCTAATCTTGGGGCTGTGAGAAACCCCTCATTCTGCCTTGACTAAAAAGGATGCTTTGAAACTTCATGGATGGCCACAGCACAATAAGTGGTAATTAGGTAATATGTGCTGGCCCAGAGATAACACAGCATCCAGAATCCTGATGTATGAATTCATACTTAGTCCATACTGCCTGATAGGAGCAGGGGTGAGGGTAGGTGTGGGGGTTCACATTCCCAAACATTTTAGTAAGAGTCTGTGAAAAAAAAAATCAATAACATATTAAATGCCAGTTACTTCATTAAAACAAACTGTTCATCACTTGTGTCGCTATTATGTGGGGACCCCAGACTTGAGTCTAAATTTACAGAGGTGTGTATGTTCACAACCTTGCTCCATTCCTTAGGGCAGTGATGTTCAACCTTTTCCATCTCATGGCACTTGCAAACTAATTATTAAAATTCTGTGGCACACCAGAAAACCTATTTTTTTATCTGACCCCCAACCCCCAAATAGATACAATTTGGATTTATTCACACCAGAAAGCTATTGCGTTGGCTGTTGCCATTTTTTTTTATTTGACAATCTAAGGGAAAAGAGGTCAAGTGCCCCTGACTAAATAGTTGGGTATTGCATGGTTTAAATATTCTTGCGGTGCACTGGTTGAAAATTGCTGCATTTATTTTTAGAGGAAATGAGGCACAGAATGACCGTGCACTGCGGCCAAGATGGGGCCACAAAAGAAAATGGACTCTTGGCCCTGTCTGGTTGGCTCAGTGGTAGAGGGTTGGCTCAGCACGTGGAAGTCCTGGGTTTGATTCCTGGTCAGGGCACACAGGAGAAGTGACCATAACCATGTGCTTCTCCACCTCTCTCTCTTTCTGTCTGTCTCTCTTTCTCTCTCTTTCTCTCTCTCTCTCTCGCGCTGTCCCCTCCCCTTCTACAGCCATGGCTTGAATGGTTTGAGCAATTTGGCCCCAGGCACTGAGGATGGCTCCATGACCTCGCCTCAGGTGCTGCAATAGCTCAGTTGCTGAGCAATGGAACAGCCGCCCCAGATGGGAAGAGCATCGCCCCCTAGTGAGCTTGCTGGGTGGATCCCAGTCAGGGCGCATGTGGGAGTCTGTCTCTGCCTCCCTGCCTCCCTGCCTCCTGCCTCCCACCTCTCACTTAATAAAAAAATAAAATAAAGAAAAATTTAAAAATAAAGAAAATCGACTCTATGCATTATTGAAGAAAAATAAAAACAAAACAGTAGTTGAAAAAATGGGAAAGATGTAACTTCAGCTGCAAGTGGCAAAAATTCATTATTAGGAGTAGAAGAGACTTTATGTTAATAAAATAACAGTAATCCCTGGAAATATTCCCAGCACCTGAGATGTTTCGACGATCATCCTTGTAACACCGAGAAATTAAGTTACATTTATTCCCAATTTGAAGACGGTTCCGCTACGGCCACATGAGACTATGCATTAATGTATGTAAGTGTGTTGTGAAACAGAAAGGCGAGATCCACTGGGCCCCAGTCTTATGCACATTCCCCTGCAAAAAAAGACATCTGGTCTTGTGTTACTGAATTGCTCAGGGGCTTATTTCCCTAGGGCTGGTAAACCTTGCCATCTTTTTGAATACTAGTTTCCAGTCACCTCCTCCATTGCCATTCTGCTGGCCTTGTCTTAGGAACAGAGAAAAGTTTGAGCAACTCCTTGCTTATAAATTTGCATGGAAGCTAACTGCAGCTACTAATGGAAACGTCCCCTCACTTGAACAATAGAGTCATCATTCTATGAGCTATACTTGAGAAACACAGGATCTCAAAAGAGTGAAAGTCATGCTGGAGAGCTCAGAGTTGTCGGGGGAAGGGGGGTTCCCAGAGAAGTGTCTGATCAGGGGCATCATTTGGGGAGGCAGTTCCTCTGTGTGGCTGATGCCCTATACTCTCCGATATAAACAGCGCCCGCTGGGCTTTTGATGCTCCCACCTCAGTGGGCTCATTGGGAGATACTGCACAGCTGATAGCCCTGCTGAGAGGCTGGCCTGTATCCTCCCCACCCCAACCCCCGGGAGACACAGGGCTTATTGATACAGGGCTTTTGCATCGGTGTGACTGCAACAGTATTAAACCCCCACCCAGGGCCACTGGACTCTAGACCCTCATTAGTAGGAGGTCAGGCTAAGAGGGGACTGTGTAGCCTTAAACTGAGTAGATATTGATCGTGACCAACAGTGTAGCAGCCTGCTATTCTTTAAACCAACTTTATTTTCCACAGTGAAGGTGGGTTTCAGCCTAACGATCCATCCACCCCCTGAGGAGAATTCACTGCTGTTTCTCAGCTCATATCTTACAACCAGACCCTTGGTGTTCCATGGGCCCTTCGGTCCTCCAGCGCCCTGCTCACGGCCAGGCCTCCCCGAGTGGCTCCCTGCCGCCTGCCTCAGCACCTAGTCTGTCCCCGCTCACGCCTCCACCCTCTGGTCCTCGTTGTCTATCACCTCTCTCCTTACAGGGACCACAACAAAGATGTCAGGTTCTGGCTTCTTCTTCTCCACCGGCGGCTTCTGGAAACCTTCTCACACACACTTTCCAGTGGAAGAAGTCATCCATCTAGGCCAGGGGTCAGGAAACTTTTTGGCTGAGAGAGCCATGGATGCCACATATTTTAAAATGTAACTCCATGAAAGCCATACAACGACCCATGTACATTACGTATTATCCAATAAAAATTTGGTGTTGTCCCAGAAGACAGCTGTGATTGGCTCCAGCCACCCGTAACTGTGAACATGAGCAGTAGGAAATGAATGGATTGTGATACATGAGAATGTTTTATATTTTTAACGTTTTTTTTTATTAAAGATTTCTCTGTGAGCCAGATGCAGCCATCAAAAGAGCCACATCTGGCTCACAAGCCATAGGTTCCCGACCCCTGATCTAGGCGGTAAACATGGCACAGAGCAGCGCATGCTCAGGCAGAACAACATGCTAACGGCACATCTGTTTCCACAGAGTGTTAAGTGCATAAGGTAGGCTCCCCACACTAGCTCCACCCCTGGGACGGCATTTGGAGGGCAGGCAGTGGGCATTTTCCTGAATCCAGGGCCAGAGGTCGGCCATGCGGTAGGGAGGTCCTGGACTCGGGGCCTGTCATGTCACTGAGACTCCCCCCTGCGTGTTGTCTCACATTTTCTCTTTGCATGTCTATTCACTCTGCTCCTCTTTCTGGGCTCACCCATCTTCTCGGTCCAGTCCCTTGTCCAGAGCAGAACCCAGGGCTGCCCAGGGCTCCAAGGGTGCACAGGACGGCGCCGCCATACTATTCAGCCCAACGCCGACTTACGACGGTTGCAACTTTGATTGCCCGGCTTGGGTCAGCTGGCTTATTTATCCGTGGTGGCAGGAGTATGTTCAACGAAATGGTTCCAGGGGCCCTTCCTCTGAGTTGGGGAACCCAGTGAAGAGGGTTATTATGAACTAAGCAGATACTCCAAAATGTGTCTACTATATGCACTGTACTGAAGAACACAATACTTCAAAAAATCATCATGATGCATTCTGCCCTTGCTGGAAATCTCAGTTGGGTAGAGTGCCATCCTGATACACTAAAGTTTCAGGTTTGATCCCCGGTCAGGGCACATACAAGAATCAACAAATGAATGCATAAATAAGTGGGGCAGCAAATTGATGTCTCTCTCTCAAATCAGTTTTAAAAAATCATTATGATGCATTCTGTAATTTCTTTAACAGATATTTAATGAACCCTTATGTATCGGACATCATGCTAGACTCTGAGGTTTCAGGCAGATGAGCTCCAGCCCTCTGGTGGGAGAGATAGACAAAAGAACAACAAGCTTGCAAATAAAATAATAATAGATTGGAATAATTGCTACATGAAAATGGAAAGAGTGATGTGATCGACTGAGGGGTGCATGTGGAGGTGTGCTTACTTGAGGCCTCTTTGAAGAGATAATAACTATCTAAAGGGGGAACACAGGTGCAAAGCCGGCCTTGAGGTAGGACGGGATGAAAGAGGACACGCAATGAGATCAGTGAAGTGGCCAGAGCCCAGTACACGCAGGGTCTGTCTGCCATGTTAAGGGACTAGGACGTCATTCTAAATGCAGCAGGAAGATGTCTATGAAGATAAAGCAAGAGAGAGAAAGATAGGCCCGGCAAGTGGTGGTACAGTGGATAAAACATCAACCTGGAACACTGAGTTCCCAGTTTCAAAACCCCAAGGTTGCCCTCTTGAGAGCGGGCTCATCTGGCTTGATTGTGGGGATCACTTGGCTTGAGTGCAGGGTTGCTGGCTTAAGCAAGGGGTCACTGGCTCAATTGGAGCCCCCCAACTTGGTCAAGACACATATGAGAAGCAATCAATGAACAACTAAAGTGCCACCACTACAGGTTGATGCTTCTTATCTCTCTCTCCCTTCCTCTCTTCCTCTTTCTCTCTCAAAATAAAAATAAAAATAAAAAATAAAGAGGGAGAGAAAGATATAATCTGACTTGCATTTTTACAAAATGGCTTTAGGGTGGGATTTTAGGCAAGCAGAAGTGAAAGCAGGAAAGCCAGTTAGGAAGCAGGATGGTAGGAACGGCAGGAGAGAGGAAGCAGGGGACCAAGTAGGTGGCACTTATTGGGACGGACAGAGACCCCGATTCCAGATGTATTTTAAGGGAAGACACGCAGACCTTGCTGGAGAGTAGAATTTGAGAGAAAAAAAGAGAGGAACTGTAGATGACTCCTAGTTCCAGTTTGAGTGGCTGGGTGGATGGTGAGCTACTTCCTGGAACAGGGCAGACGAGATCACACCAGATGCCAAATCAAGAACCCTGCGACCCCACACATCGAGGTCTCTGGATCCTGGTAAGGAACTCTGGTTGGTTCCTCTGCAGCTCCGGGGGGTCACACCCTGTTAGAACACCGCTACAATCCCACCTTTCTGTCTCTGTCAGCCCAACCACCTCCCCCCTCAAAATCACCAACATCCCAAAGCCTGTTCTCCACCATGAGGGCCTGAGAGGAAGAAAGGCTTGGGGCTGGATCAGTATTTGGGGCAGTGAATTAATCCAGATATGATTCCTCCCCCGTCTAGCTTTACACATGATCGGGACACATTGCTCCAAGTGCTTCATCCACTGCCCCAATCTGTAATAAGGGCGCAGAGTTTTCGTTTTTAAGACTGAAACAAAACTGTCTCTGTAAAGCACTTAGTGTCTAGGTTATGTTAATTTTCAAACTAAATGATGTTCATTTTCAAAATACGCATTAAATGTTATTTTTTTTAAATTGTTGTGATGACATGGTTTGTCAAACCATACAGGTTTCAAGGGTACAACCCAATATAACACCATCTACACAGAGCATCATGTACCCCAACCCCTCGCTCCCCCCAAAAAAGTCTCTTTTTGCCTCTGTTTTTCTCTCCTTTGCTCACCTTCCCCTACCTCCAGCCCCCTTCTCCCCCCAGCTACTTCCACCCTGTTATCTATAATATCAACATGTTGTTATGTGTGTGTGTGTGTGAGTGAGTTTTTTGGCTAATCCCTTCACCTTCTTTTTTCCGGTCCCTTGCCCCCTCCCCTCCGACAGCTGTCCCTCTGTTCTGGATGTCTGTGCAAATGTCATTATTCTTAATGTTTTTTTTTTCTTTTACCTGTTTACAAAATAAATTTATTTTTGGTAGCAATTTGCTGCTCATACAGAGATCCTGGAAATAAGGTGTTTGGGGTTTTTTTGGGTTTTTTTTGGTCTCTAGCTCTACACACTAGGAATGTTTTGGAGCAATACAGTTATTCAGGCAGTAAATTCCACCCACCAGGAAAACAGATATTCCACTACTTTTGCCCAAACTGCAAATTAATATGGATTAAGATTAAGGATCTTTTTCTGATTTGTGAAGTAATTTGTAGAAAAAGTCTTACCAAGATGTAAAATCAAATTGTATTTAGTTATACATTTAATTAATTCTTTACTGAAAAGAATAAAGGTATACAAAATGAGAATTATTCCAGAAATTCAGGGCATATGGTCATGGTCCATTGGAGATCAATATAATGAGCGTTTACTTGTGTTCCCGGCCAAAGAATAGCTTCTTTTGGCATGCAGACATCACTTAGAGGTTGAAGACAACAAAATAATGTCTCACTGAGGAACAATCTGGTATCTCTTCTCTGAAAAATTTCTAAGTGTAGAGAAGACAGAATATATCCACTATATAAAGCTTAAAAACAACTCTCCCTTCTTTTTTAAGAGATCAAAAGAGAAACATTAATTTTTTATTCCACTTATTTATGCACTCATTGGTTGATTCTTGTATGTGCCCTGACCAGGGATCAAACCTGCAACCTTGGCATATCAGGTCAACACTCTAACCAACTGACCCACCCAGCAAGGGCAATTATAACTCTTTTAAAAGGTTCCCTCACATGATTCCCTTTATTTCCATATCTCCCAACAGTGCAATCTCTCTTGGAAGCCACCTCAATAAAAAAGAAAGTCATAGACTCTCAGGGTCAGGAGGTACCTTAAAGGTCAGTGATTCCAACTCTCCACCTGGGTAGACAATAAGTGAGATAAGAGAATTGTTGTTTGCTTTTCTAGTTACATCCAAGAACTATTCCCAGCATCCCCCATTCACCGGCCCTGGCAGGAAAAACTAGCAGACCTGCCCTGGGAGAGGACACAACTTCACCATGTTCACGAAACCAAGGCGATCAGATTCCCCTGACAGGCCTTCCCTTAGTCTTAGTGGTATTTCCACTTGCAGAAATTCCCCATGAGCCACAAATATCTAGTAAATCTTGTGTGTCAAAGAAGTGTGATGTAATAGTTAATGACCTCCTCCTAACGACATCCTGTACGCCCGAATCCCCCAGACCTGTAAATACACTGTATTACTCAGTAAGAGGGAAATAAGCTTACTACGAGTTAACCTTGAGCTGGGCGGCCGGTTCTATCCTGGGTTATCTCGGGGTCCAGCTTAACCACAAGGGTCCTCCCTAGCAACAGTGGGAAGCAAGAAATAAGGGTCAGAGAGCCCATAGAGAAAGCTCTCTCGCTGGCTCTGATGGTGCAGAAAGGGACCACGAGCTGAGGAATTTGGGAACCTCTGGAAGCTAGGAGAAAGGTAAGGACACGGATTCTCCCCAGAGCCTCCCAAAAGGCATACAGCCCTGCCGGGATACTGAGGTAACCCCTGTGAGACCCACGTGGTACATCTGACCCGCGGAGCCAGCAGAGAAGAAACGTGTGTTGTGTGAAGCCACTAAATCTGTGATGACTTCTTAGAGCAGTAACAGAAAAGCAAACAAACAAACAAACAAACAAACAAACAGCAGAGGGGACGAGAGACATCATTTCCTCCAAAGGCCCAGGGAGCAAGCACCCCCAGGACAGCGCTGCCTGTCCTAAGACCCCTAAAAGGCAGGTCAGACCACCGCTGTACAACTATGGAAGGCTTTTCTACGACAGCATGGTGACGTAAACGTGTCAGAAGGCTAGTTAGGTATGTGTGTGCAACACAGTATGGGAGAGAGCAAAGATGGGGAGAAGGTGACGGGCACTTCCTACTGGGCCGGGTGCCAGGCGACAGAGCATGGAGCAGCAGCGATGGAGGTCAAGTCATGGCCGTCAGGGTTGCCCCGCATGACCGCCATCAAGCCCTGACCTCACCAGCCTTCCATCTGTTCCTAGAACTCACCAGGCTCACCCAGAGCTTGGCCCCTCGTCCTGGGAAGCCCTTTCCCCTGATCGTCTGAGGACCTGTGGGCCTCACTTTCAATGGCGCCTCCCCAACGGCTCTTGGGCAGCAGCAGCCACACAGGCGGGACTCTCGCACTCATAATTCCCCGCTTGGCACTTACCAACATCGGACCACCTTCTTGTCTGTATGTTTCTGTATCAGTTTGTTATCTATTGTTTCCAGCCAGAGTATAAGCTTCAGGTGAGCCGGGACCTGGTCTGGTTTCTTTTTTTTTTTTTTTTTTTTTTGTATTTTTCTGAAGCTGGAAACAGGGAGAGACAGTCAGACAGACTCCCGCATGTGCCCCACCGGGATCCACCCGGCACGCCCACCAGGGGGCGAAGCTCTGCCCACCAGGGGGCGATGCTCTGCCCCTCTGGGGCGTCACTCTGTTGCCACCAGAGCCACTCCAGCGCCTGGGGCAGAGGCCAAGGAGCCATCCCCAGTGCCCGGGCCATCTTTGCTCCAATGGAGCCTCGGCTGCTGGAGGGGAAGAGAAAGAGAGAGACAGAGAGGAAGGAGAGGGGAAGGGGTGGAGAAACAGATGGGTGCTTCTCCTGTGTGCCCTGGCCGGGAATCAAACCCGGGACCTCTGCACGCCAGGCCGACGCTCTACCACTGAGCCAACTGGCCAGGGCCCTGGTCTGGTTTCTTTACGCTCACATCCTCAGGGCTGGATCCTGGCACACAGGCGGTGCTCAATAAACACATGGAGCCAAATCACATGACCCAGGTGCAAATGAAAGGACGAGTCCCAAATGGATCCCATGGTGTCATGGACAGAGACAGGAGAACAGAAGGACAAAGTAAATCTGGGACATAAGAAAGCCCATGATAAGTTTGATTTTCTTTTCTTTTTTTTCTTTTTTTTTTTTGTATTTTTCTGAAGTTGGAAATGGGAGGCAGTCAGACAGACTCCCGCATGTGCCCGACCGGGATCTACCCAGCATACCCACCAGGGGGTGATGCTCTGCCTATCTGGGGCGTCGCTCTGTTGCAACCAGAGCCATTCCAGCACCTGAGGCAGAAGCCATAGAGCCATCCTCAGCGCCTGGGCCAGCTTTGCTCCAATGGAGCCTCGGCTGAGGGAGGGGAAGAGAGAAACAGAGAGGAAGAAGGGGGGAGGGGTGGAGAAGCAGATGGGCGCTTCTCCTGTGTGCCCTGGCTGGGAATTGAACCCGGGACTCCTGCATGCCAGGCTGACGCTCTACCACTGAGCCAACCGGCGAAGGCCGATGAGTTTGCTTTTCAATGCGTCGGGCATGAAGTGAGAGTGGGCAGGGCCGTAGCTGAGCTGCTGAACTCAGTGACCCCCCCCCAGTTCCCCGCTCCCTCTCCATCACCTCCCCACAGGCGCCCCCATCCTCCCCTCCCCCTGCCTCATCTGCTGACGCTGCCACGCTGGCTGTCATCCACTGGGGAGCTCACAGCTCATTCCGGCCTCCTTCCGCTCACTCATTCCCACGTCCAACAGACTGATTCTCCAACTTCCAAACATAAGTAAGAGGCACGTTTTCTCTCCTACAAAACAACAGAGAGCCTACATCTGCTGCCCTTTCTTGGAGGGCGTCAGATGCTATCTTGCAGTCATTTTTAGAAAACAACAACACCTATTCATTCCTTCCAAAGTAAATGTTTTAACAAGGGAGAAGATAACCATTTGTCAAAAGAAACTCCTACAGAAGACATATGAAAATAGTCCTTTAAAAATGTCCCTGTCATTTTGTGATTATTAATGCCCAACATGATATGAGGGGGTCATGAGTACAAACATTTGTATCAGAGTGCTTTAAAGGTTCGGATGTCAGAATTTACTAATCTATTTTTAAAATTTTAAAACAGAGGCTCAGCAGATAGTGAACTTGTTAACACTGAGAAAAATGTGTTCCCTTCCGATGGGCTTTCAAGAATAATTGGTAACAGGAGTAAAAGAAACTAACTTGAGCTTCAACCAAACCATTTGCCTAAATTCCATCAAACTCGGGCTGATACTTCCATTTGGAGCAACGTGGCTTCGTGAGACCTTTTCCACCATGTCAGCCGTTAGAACCCCAAGCTGAAATAAACTTGGATGCAAGACGTGCAAATCACTAGAATTAAACCAAGATTTTTAAAAAAGAATAATAATTAAACACATTCAAATCACAAGGTTCTGCTTATTAACAGTAAATAAAATAAACTATTCTAAATGTTTTAATCTCATTTTTATCTTATCCTTTTACAATTTCCACCTTGGGCTGCTTTCACACGGGCACATGGTATCAGCACAGCAATGAGCATATGCAATCTGTTTGGAATACCACCACCTTGGGAGCGTGGGGCTGAGGGTTCCTTACCCACACGATGCCCGATCACCGCTCCGTGAAGCCAGAGGACGCACCAGAAAGCACACGTGAGCCCACAGCCTGGAAACTGTCCCACACCCATGACCCTCTCGTGACCAACAAGAGGGTAATATGCACCCTAGAAGCCGTACCGTCCCTGCGGTGTATATCCAGATTTGATGAAACCCAAAAATCTTGGTAAGGAGATGGAGCACGGAAGCAATTTGTGAATACCATGCACCAGCTTGCCGCTTGGCTGAGGTGAGCAGGCAGTTTTTCTCAAGCCCTGGCTCCCAGCCCTAGCTTCATCCCTGTCTTCCTTGCTGTCTCTCAAGAAAGCATATGGAATGCCAGTGGGGGAGAGTCACTGTATTACAGGGATAACCTTGAATTTGCTCTAATTTAAGTTTTGTAAGGAGTAAAGCCATCACCGAATATTTTATTAGTAACTCATTATTGGGCCGCATCCTGGTGAGTCAGAAAACCTCTGACTTAGAGAATCAGCAGCGTTTTTGACCCCACCTGTCTTTCAAGTCTCTCACCAACCTCTGTCTCACGCTTCACACCCTGCTGCCTGCACACGCCCTGCTATTTCTCACCTTGTTTATTTGGTGCCCTTTGCCCAAAATGTCCTGCACTCCCCATCCCCATCCGGCTAATTTCTATTATTCCATGAAGACTAAGCTCATGCACTGGCTGGCTGGCTCAGTGGTAGAGCATCAGCCCAATGTATGGAAGTTTTGGGTTCGATTCCCAGTCAGGGCACACAGGAGAAGCAATTATCTGCTTCTCTACCCCTCCCCTTCCTCCTTCTCTCTCTGTTTTCCTCCTGCAACCACAGCTCCATTGGTTCAAGCAAAGTTGGCCCTGGCCACTGAGGATGGCTCCATGGCCTCACCTCAGGCACTAAAATAGCTCGGTTGCTGAGCAACAGAGCAACAGCCTTAGATGGGCAGAGCATCGCCCCCTAGTGGGCTTCCAGGTGGATCCTGGTTGGGGCACATGTGGGAGTCTGTCTGTCTGCCTCTTAGCCTTTCACTTAATAAAAAAAGAAAAAGACTAAGCTCAATCCACTTCTAGGAAATCTTTCCTGGCCCATTGCAGGGTCCCCCTTCTGACTCCCCTCATACTATTGCACAGCCCTATTGCTGCACTGCAACTATCCCTCTGTGGGTCGGTCATCCCCCCCAGATGGTGAGCTTCCTTTCAGATCAGGGATGGAGTCTTCCTGGGAAGCACAGTGCTGCAAAGCAGGCATGCCACAGATACTTGCTGAATGAGGGAGGGAGAGAGCGAAGGAGTGAATCCAAGAACATCTGTAAGCCTTTGGGTACTTAGGACTAATAAAGTCAAAGGTTAATCTGCAAAAGACAAAGCATCTACATTTAATTACTGACCCTTCATGGCCTAAGGATACAGTCTCAATAGAAATTGCCAAAGAGCCCTGGCCGCTTGGCTCAGCGGTAGAGCGTCGGCCTGGCGTGCGGGGGACCTGGGTTCGATTCCCGGCCAGGGCACATAGGAGAAGCGCCCATTTGTTTCTCCACCCCCGCCCCCTCCTTCCTTTCTGTCTCTCTCTTCCCCTCCCGCAGCCAAGGCTCCATTGGAGCAAAGATCGCCCGGGCGCTGGGGATGGCTCCTTGGCCTCTGCCCCAGGCGCTAGAGTGGCTCTGGTCACGGCAGAGTGACACCCCAGAGGGGCAGAGCATCGCCCCCTGGTGGGCAGAGCGTCGCCCCTGGTGGGCGTGCCGGGTGGATCCCGGTCGGGCGCATGCGGGAGTCTGTCTGACTGTCTCTCCCCATTTCCAGCTTCAGAAAAATACAAAAAAAAAAAAAAAGAAATTGCCAAAGAATGAGTAATTTCAAGAGAAGTAGAATTTGGAAAGGGGGGTGAGGTTGCAGTGAAGAGATAGAATGGAGGACAGGAATGTGGATACGGTCCCTTATCCAGCCGCCCCCCACCCCCCAGAATAAGGCCACTTCTCCTCCTTCACAGGTGTCACCACAGAGACAGAGGTAGCTTGTGACAGCAGAGGCTTGGAGCCCTTGGACTGTCAGACATTAATAGCTGCTATTTTGTCCAGAGGTCGGAAGGGTTCCAGATGGGTCAGGAAATGTGGACAGAGCCGTCAGGGACCCCTGGACAGTGGCTTTTTTCCAACAGGTATGACATGATTTCCAAATTTTTAACAACTGAGTGCAGCCTCCCTGATGAATATTACCTTAATATCAGCCTTCCTATAAGTTCATTGGATAGTACTGTCTGTCTAGACCCCTGTATCTTCATGAGAGGAACAGCTCCTTTAAAAGCTGAGGGGTTGGTTATTAGTTGAGAGCCTTTCCCCTTTCAACAATTGAGCACCTTCTTTCTCGGAACCTGGGTGGATAGAGTAAGCTGTAAACCAGTACCGAGTGGTCTTTGTTGCTGTTGTTTTACTCTGTGTTCCCCTGAAAAGCTTGCTGTAATTATGTCGGGGAGCTCTGTTCTTTCCCTCAGTGATTAAGCGAAAGCAGATTCAGGCCTTCCCACGTGGGGGACTTGTCGGAATGAGCTACAAATTTACAACTATTTGCATTCTAAGCTTCCCCGTGGGATGTTAAGAGATTCTGACTTGGTCCTTAGCCTAGTTTCTGCACAGCCTCCACCCAGCTCCTCAGACCCAGGTGCACGCCGTCACTCCACTCCTGGCCAACCGCATGAAGTGGGCTGTCCCCAGAAATGACCGCCCTCCCTCCCAGGGACACTTGCTCCCTAGGGTTCCGGCAGGCACTAGACGGGGTTTTCTCCTTCCCACCGGATGGATTTATCTCTCGCTCGATTGTCCCTTCCACACCAAGTCTGAGCGGTGGCTCCTGCCCACGGGGAGCTCCCTCCATGTTTTTGTTTTCCAGGATTGATTCACTCTCAGAAGGTGAAGGGTGGGGGGATGCTGAAACCATCTCTGAAATGACCTAGAAGAGCTGCAGGCTACAGAGCAGCTGATTGAATTATTTGGAAGAGCTGATGCGTGCTTCAAAAGAAAACACCCTCTGCACTGAATGCAATTACCAACGTTTCTCAAAGCGCACTTGGAGGTCACCTGCACCCCAACCACCTGTGGGCTGGTTAAACATGCACAGTCTCAGATCCCATCAAAGGACCAAACTCTTTGCCCTGGCTGTTGGTTCAGCAGTAGAGCATCAGACTGGCATGTGGAAGTCCCAGGTTCAATCCCTGGTCAGGGCACACAGGAGAAGCGCCCATCTGTTTCTCCACCCTTCCCCCTCTCCTTCCTCTCTATCTCTCTCTTCCCCTCCCACAGCCAAGGCTCCACTGGAGCAAAGTTGGCCCGGGCACTGAGGCTCCATGGACTCCGCCTTCAGGCGCTAGAATGGCTCCGGTTGAAATGGAGCAACGCCCCAGATGGCCAGAGCATCGCCCCCAGGTGGGCATGCCGGGTGGATCCCGGTCAGGCGCATGCAGGAGTTTGTCTCTCTGCCTCCCTGCTTCTCACTTCAGAAAGGACCAAAATTTCTCATGGTCTCATGCTGAGATCCTGGAAATCTGTACTCCAAAAAATAAAACTTTCAATAAGTGTGATGTACATATAGAAAGGACACATATAGTGGACACCTGGTGAAAGCATCACAATGAAACCCATCTGTCAAATCAGCACTCAGATCGAGACCAGAATAACACTGATATCCAAGAAGTCCCCTTCTGTTCCCTACCAGTCACAGCCTACATCCCCACCTCATTATTTTAACTTCTGATGCCAGAGATTACTTTCATCTTTTATTTTTTCCTTTTCTACCACCAGTAAATGAAATCATGCAATCTGCATTGTTTGTGGCTGGCTTCTTTCATCAGTTATATTTTTGAGACTCATCCATATTGTTGCATGTAGCTGTAGACTGTTCATTCTCTTTGGCTGAATGGTGTTCCACTCTGTGATTATACCAAAATGGATTGATCTCTTCAATGTAAATCAAAATTATACTGAAATACTTCTACATAACCACCAGAATGGCTAAAATTAAAACAGAACGCACTGAGTGCTGGTGAGGATGCGGAACAATGGCGACCCTTAGCTACTGACAGAGGGACGATAAATTGGTACAACCACATTGAAATACTTTATATCAATATCTTCGAATGCTGACTATGTGACTAATTGATGGTGCAGAAGTTTTGCTCTTAGATATATGCCCAACAGAAATACATATATGTTCACCACAAAGACACAAACTAGAATGTTCAGAGTTGTTTTTGTTTGTTTGTTTTTTTAATAATTTTATTTTTTTAATGGGGTGACATCAATAAATCAGGATACATATATTCAAAGATAACAAGTCCAGGTTATCTTGTCATTCAATTATGTTGCATACCCACCACCCAAAGTCAGATTGTCCTCTGTCACCTTCTATCTTGTTTTCTTTGTGCCCCTCCCCACCCCCTTTCCCTCTCCCATTCCCCCCTCCCCCCCGTAACCACCACACTCTTATCAATGTCTCTTAGTTTCACTATTATGTCCCACCTACATATGGAATAATACAGTTCCTGGTTTTTTCTGATGTACTTATTTCGCTTCATATCATGTTATCAAGATCCCACCATTTTGCTGTAAATGTTCCGATGTCATCATTTCTTATGGCTGAGTAGTATTCCATAGTGTATATGTGCCACATCTTCTTTATCCAGTCATCTATTGATGGGCTTTTTGGTTGTTTCCATGTCCTGGCCACTGTGAACAATGCTGCAATAAACATGGGGCTGCATGTGTCTTTACGTATCAACGTTTCTGAGTTTTTGGGATATATACCCAGTAGAGGGATTGCTGGGTCATAAGGTAGTTCTATTTTCAGTTTTTTGAGGAACCACCATACTTTCTTCCATAATGGTTGTACTACTTTACATTCCCACCAACAGTGTATGAGGGTTCCTTTTTCTCCACAGCCTCTCCAACATTTGCTATTACCTGTCTTGCTAATGACAGCTAATCGAACAGGTGTGAGGTGGTATCTCATTGCCGTTTTGATTTGCATTTCTCTAATAGCTAAAGAAGATGAGCATCTTTTCATATATCTGTTGGCCATTTGTATTTCTTCCTGGGAGAAGTGTCTATTCATATCCTCTTCCCATTTTTTTATTGGATTGTTTGTTTGTTTGTTGTTGAGTTTTATGAGTTCTTTGTATATTTTGGATATTAGGCCCTTATCTGAGCTGTTGTTTGAAAAAATCATTTCCCATTTAGTTGGCTTTCTGTTTATTTTGTTATCAGTTTCTCTTGCTGAGCAAAAACTTCTTAGTCTGATGTAGTCCCATTCATTAATTTTTGCCTTCACTTCTCTTGCCTGTGGAGTCAAATTCATAAAATGCTCTTTAAAACCCATGTCCATGAGTTGAGTACCTATGTCTTCTTCTATGTACTTAATTGTTTCAGGTCTTATGTTTAGATCTTTGATCCATTTTGAGTTAATTTTTGTACAGGGGGAGAGACTGTAGTCCAGTTTCATTCTTTTGCATGTGGCTTTCCAGTTTTCCCAGCACCATTTATTGAAGAGGCTTTCTTTTCTCCATTGTGTGTTGTTGGCCCCTTTATCAAAAATTATTTGACTATATATATGTGGTTTTATTTCTGGACTTTCTATTCTGTTCCATTGGTCTGATTGTCTATTTTTCTGCCAATACCATGCTGTTTTGATTGTCGTGGCCCTATAATATAGTTTGAAGTCAGGTATTGTAATGCCCCCAGCTTCATTCTTTTTCTTTAGGATTGCTTTGGCTATTCGGGGTTTTTTATAGTTCCATATAAATCTGATGATTTTTTGCTCTATTTCTTTAAAAAACGTCATTGGAAGTTTGATGGGAATTGCATTAAATTTGTATATTGCTTTGGGTAATATAGCCATCTTGATTATATTTATTCTTCCTAACCAAGAACAAGGTATATTCTTCCATCTCATTATATCTTTTTCGATTTCCCTTAACAATGGTTTATAGTTTTCATTATATAAGTCCTTTACATTCTTTGTTATGTTTATTCCTAAGTATTTTATTCTTTTTGTTGCAATCATGAAGGGGATTATTCTTTTGAGTTCCTTCTCAGTTGTTTCATTGTTGGCATATAGAAAGGCTATTGACTTCTGTATGTTAATTTTGTATCCTGCGACCTTACTGTATTGGCTTATTGTTTCTAGTAGTCTTTTTGTGGATTCTTTGGGGTTTTCGATGTATAGTATCATATCATCTGCAAAAAGTGATACCTTTACTTCTTCTTTTCCGATATGGATGCCTTTTATTTCTTTGTCTTGTCTGATTGCTCTGGCTAGAACCTCTAGTACCACATTAAATAAGAGTGGAGAGAGTGGACAACCCTGTCTTGTTCCTGATTTAAGGGGGAAAGCCTTCAGTTTAGTGCCATTTAATATGATGTTAGCTGATGGTTTATCATATATGGCCTTTATCATGTTGAGATATTTTCCTTCTATACCCATTTTGTTGAGAGTCTTAAACATAAAATTGTGTTGTATTTTATCGAAAGCCTTTTCTGCGTCTATTGATAAGATCATGTGGTTTTTGTTCTTTGTTTTGTTGATATGGTGTATTACATTAACCGTTTTACGTATGTTGAACCATCCTTGAGATTCTGGGATGAATCCCACTTGATCATGATGTATTATTTTTTTAATATGTTGTTGTATTCGATTTGCTAGTATTTTGTTTAGTATTTTAGCATCTGTATTCATTAGAGATATTGGTCTGTAGTTTTCTTTTTTTGTGCCATCCTTGCCTGGTTTTGGTATGAGGGTTATGTTGGCCTCATAAAATGTGTTTGGAAGTATTGCTTCTTCTTCAATTTTTTGGAAGACTTTGAGTAGAATAGGAACCAAGTCTTCTTTGAATGTTTGATAAAATTCGCTTGTATAGCCGTCAGGGCCTGGACTTTTATTTTTGGGGAGGTTTTTAATGGTTTTTTCTATTTCTTCTCTACTGATAGGTCTGTTTAGGCTTTCTGCTTCTTCTTGACTCAGTCTAGGAAGGTTGTATTGTTATAGGAATTTATCCATTTCTTCTAGGTTGTTGAATTTAGTGGCATAAAGTTTTTCATAGTATTCTACAATAATTCTTTGTATATCTACGGTGTCCGTGGTGATTTCTCCTCTTTCATTTTGGATTTTGTTTATATGAGTTCTTTCTCTTTTTTCCTTGGTAAGTCTTGCCAAGGGTTTGTCAATTTTGTTGATCTTTTCAAAGAACCAGCTCCTTGTTCTATTAATTTTTTCTATAGTTTTTCTGTTCTCTAATTCATTTATTTCTGCTCTGATTTTTATTATCTCCTTTCTTCGGCTGGTTTTGGGTTGTCTTTGTTCTTCTTTTTCTAGTTCCTTAAGGTGGGAAGTTAAGTGGTTCACTTGGGCTCTCTCTTGTTTGTTCATATATGCCTGAAGTGATATGAACTTCCCTCTTATCACTGCTTTTGCTGCATCCCATAGATTCTGATATGTCGTATTGTCATTTTCATTAGTCTGTATATATCTTTTGATCTCTGCACTTATTTCTTCTTTAACCCATTCATTTTTTAAAAGTATGTTGTTTAGTTTCCACATTTTTGTGGGATTTTTTTCCTCTTTTTTGCAGTTGAATTCTAGTTTCAAGGCTTTATGATCAGAAAATATGCTTGGTACAACTTCAATTTTTCTGAATTTGCTGATGTTGTTTTTGTGGCCCAACATATGGTCAATTCTTGAGAATGATCCATGTACACTGGAGAAAAATGTATACTCAGTCACTTTGGGATGAAATGTCCTGTAGATGTCTATCATATCCAGGTGCTCTAGTGTTTTGTTTAAGGCCACTATGTCTTTGTTGATTCTCTCTTTGGATGACCGATCTAGAGCCGTCAGTGGTGTATTGAGGTCTCCAAGTATGATTGTGTTTTTGTCAGTTTTTGTTTTAAGATCAATAAGTAGCTGTCTTATATATTTTGGTGCTCCTTGGTTTGGTGCATATATATTAAGAATTGTTATGTCTTCTTGATTCAGTGTCCCCTTAGCCATTATGAAATGGCCATTTTTGTCTCTGAGTACTTTTCCTGTCTTGTAGTCAGCATTATCCGATATGAGTATTGCTACACCTGCTTTTTTTTGGATGTTATTTGCTTGGAGTATTGTTTTCCAGCCTTTCACTTTGAATTTGTTTTTATCCTTGTTACTTAGATGAGTTTCCTGTAGGCAGCATACAGTTGGATTTTCTTTTTTAATCCATTCTGCTACTCTGTGCCTTTTTATTGGTGAGTTTAATCCGTTTACATTTAGTGTAATTATTGATACTTGTGAGTTCCCTATTGCCATTTTATATCTTGCTTTCTGTTAGTTTTGTGTCTTGTTTGATCCTTCTCTTTTGTTTTTCTATCTTTTGTTTTTATTTGGTTGTATTCCATACAGCTTTCCTCTGTTGCTATCTTTTTTATCTCATGTGCTTCTGTGGTGGTTTTTTCAATGGTGGTTACCTTTGAGTAATGAAAAGGGTCCCTACCCTGTTCATTGTAGCGAACTATTTTGTGAGTACTTTTGCACTCCATCGTCCTTTGCTACTGTTAATCTCCATCTTCTCCCCCTCTTTCTTTTTGTTGTTGTCACAGTTTAAATTTGGTTTTATTGTGTTCTTCTTGGAGCTTTTACTTGTGGCTTTTTTTTTTTTTTTTTTTTTTGTTCTTTGTATCTGATTGGAGAACCCCCTTTAGTAATTCCTGGAGTGGGGGTTTTCTGATGATAAATTCCCTCATCTTTTCTGTATCTGTGAATGTTTTTATTTCTCCTTCATATTTGAAGGATAGCTTTGATGGGTATAGTATTCGTGGCTGAAAGTTCCTCTCTTTCAGGACTTTAAATATTGGGGTCCACTCTCTCCTAGCTTGTAGAGTTTCTGCTGAGAAATCTGATGATAATCTAATGGGCCTTCCTTTATATGTTGTACTCTTCTTTTCCCTGGCTGCCTTGAGAATTTTTTCTTTGCTGTTGGTTTGTGTCAATTTCATTATGATATGCCTTGGAGTAGGTTTGTTGGGGTTAAGAAAACTTGGAGTTCTGTTTGCTTCTTGAACTTGAGGCTTTAGTTCTTTCCACAGGCTTGGGAAGTTCTCATCTATTATTTGTTTGAGTATGTTCTCCATTCCATTTTCTCTCTCTTCTCCCTCTGGTATACCTATTATTCTTATGTTATTCTTTTTGATGGAGTCAGATAATTCTTGTAGGGCTATCTCATTTTTTTTAATTTTTGAGTCTCTTTCTTCTTCTCTCTGTTGTGCCTCAAGTTGCTTGTCTTCTATTTCACTAATCCTCTCTTCTATCTGACCTGTTCTATTAGCTAAGCTTGTTACTTCGTTTTTCAGCTCATGAATTGAGTTTTTCATCTCTGTTTGATTTGTTTTTATAGTTTCAATTTCCTTGGACATATATTCTTTGTGTTCATTGAGTTGTTTTCTGAGCTCCCTAAATTGTCTTTCTGTGTTTTCTTGTATATCTCGGAGGATTTTTAGGATTTCTATCTTGAATTCTCTGTCATTTAGCTCCAAGGTTTCCAATATATTAAATTTTTTCTCCATAGATTTTTCCTCATCTAGCTGTGTTACCTCTCTTTCTTTTGTATCCATGATATTCGATTTTCCCTTCCTTAATGGCATCTGAGGGTAGTTTTGTTGATAGTATTAATGAGATTTAATAAAGAATAAAAAGTTAAAAAAATAATAAAAAATAAAAATAAAAAAATAAAGAATCAAAAAGAGTTGTTTTTTTTTGAAAAAGTTAATAATGAAATAAAGAAAAATAAAATAAAATAAAAATTTTTAAAAAAGGAAATTATTCCCCCCCTCCTTTTTTTTTTTATTTATTTATTTTTTTATTTTTATTTTTTTTCCTTTTTCTGAAGCTGGAAACGGGGAGAGACAGTCAGACAGACTCCCGCAAGCGCCCGATCGGGATCCACCCGGCACGCCCACCAGGGGCGACACTCTGCCCACCAGGGGGCGATGCTCTGCCCATCCTGGGCGTCACCATATTGCGACCAGAGCCACTCTAGCGCCTGAGGCAGAGGCCACAGAGCCATCCCCAGCGCCCAGGCCATCTTTGCTCCAATGGAGCCTTGGCTGCGGGAGGGGAAGAGAGAAACAGAGAGGAAAGCGCGGCAGAGGGGTGGAGAAGCAAATGGGCGCTTCTCCTGTGTGCCCTGGCCGGGAATCGAACCCGGGTCCTCCGCACGCTAGTCCCCCCCTCCTTTTTTCCTCTCTTCTCCTCTCCCCTCTTTCTTGATAAAATCTTGTGGTGAACTGTGAATTATAACAAACAATGTCTGTGATGGAGGGCCTGAATTGGGGAAAAGTAATAAGGGGGAAAAAAAAAAAAGAAAAAGAAAAAAGAAAAAAAAAGAGCATATGGACCCACAAAAAGCAAATAAGGAAAAAATTTGGGTCAAGAATAAAATGATTTGCTTTTAGGTGTTGGTTGTCTAAGAGTTATGATGAGAGGAATAAGAGCAAAACGGAAAAATGGGGGGACAAATTAAAAATTACTATTGTATTTAGTGGAACAAGAACTAGATAAAATGGAGAGCCAGGGATGGGAGCACTGCTAGTGAGTTAAAAAGGTGAAGTAAAAACCCCCCAAAATGCCACAAACATAAATTTGAGTCCCAGATAAGATAATTTGTTTGTTATTGAGGTTTGAATGAGAGGAGATGTAAAGGAGAAAGGAAGAAACTAATATAGAGGGAGAAAAGAAAGAAAGAGAGAGAAAAAAAGAGGGAACCACTAAAAGAAGAAAAAAGAAAGGAGAGAGAGAGAGAGAGAGAGGGAGTTAAGGGTTTTGGAGTGCAACCCTCATAGAGAGAAAGGAAGAGGAGACAAAAGATAATGGAGATGTAACACTTATGGGTAGTGTAGTTCAAGGAGAGGAGAGAGTAAGACCGGCAGAGAGTTAATCGGCCAAATTGGAGGAGGAAAAAAAGTATCAAGAATGAAGATAAGAGAAACAAACGAACAAATATAATAAAATGGGATAGGTTATAAAGTCTGCAGATTATTCTTGATTTTGAGAGGTTATCTTCTTGCTTTTTCTTTTCTCTCCCTCTTCCTGGTCGGTGACTCTGTACCCCGGGTTCTGCCCCTTTGGCATGCTCAGGTAGAAGTTTGCAGTTGATAAGTCTCTATGGCAATGTCATGTATTGTGCTTTAGTCTCGTTGGCAGTCGAGGCTCATTAGCATTTATAGGCTCCGACAGTGAGAGAGTCCGTGTTCCTGGAGCCTTTCTCCTAGTCTTTCCTTCCTCAATTAGTAGCCTGATAATCCAGCTATGGGGTTGCTGCTGCCTCTGCCTGGATAGTAAGAGGCTCAAAGAGCTGGCAACTCCCCACACTATTTCCACTCAGCACAGGGCTCTGGGTAAGGCTCAGTCAGTCAGAGCTGCTAGCATAATCAGGCGGGCTTTCTGCCCACTCAAAGACCTCTGGCCCTGTCTGCCCCTCTGTCCGGTAACACAGGCGGGCGCCCACTTCCGGGGCGCTTGGAGGAAACTCTCACTCACTGGCTGCGCACGCAGACCAGGATATCCGGCCAGCAGTCTCACGCTCTGAGTGAAACCCCCAACCGCAGGGAAAAGTTGCAGCGTTTGAATTGAGTCTCGCTTCATCCCCGTGCACGGCTTTTGCAAGGCGCTGGGGCGGCCTGAGATTCCGCTTTGGCCCACACAAAGGCCCCTGACTCTGCCCCTCTGTGCGATAACACGGGCGCGCACTGCCGAGACACTCGGAGGAATCTCTCATTCACTATCTGCGCGCACAAACCAGGATATGAGGCCGGCCGCGTTTCCCTCTGAGTGAAACCCCCTCCAGCACGGAAAATCTCCACCGTTGGAATTAGTTCTCACTCCCTCCCGTGCGTGGCTTTCCCAGGGCGCTGGGGCTGCCCAGAGACTCTGCCCTCGGCCCACAGAAAGGCCTCTGACCCTGCCTCTCCGTGGGGCAACACGGGCACCCACTCCCGGTGCCTAGGAAGAAATCTCTTGCCCACTAACTGCGCGCACGCCGACCAGGAGACCGGGTAAAATGGCCGCCCCGCTTGTCTTTCTTTGTTTGGGTTTGGCGCGAGTGTTAGCTTGTATTGCCCGGGTTGCCACAGGATCAGTTTTTCTTCAGCTTGGATCTCCGTGCCACAGCCTGGTTCGGCCGTTTGTGCCGTGGCCTGGCTCTATTCACCCCCTTTGCCCGCCTCAGTTTCTATATTCACAGTTACCAGAGAAAGCCGCCCTGTTTAGGTTAGTGAGGAAGGCGGAGCATTTCTTACTCCCTATTTCCTTCGGGGTTTGGTTATATATTTAGCCAATTTTTCACTCGACCATACCTTTGGGTGTATTGCGAAGCATCTGGAGGCTCCAAGTATAGGTTTTTCTGTTTCTGGTTGAAGATCTTGTTGATTTTTGGGGGAGATTTATCGTTATCGCTTCCTACCCCGCCATTACTCTGACGTCATCTCCCAGAGTTGTTTTTAATAGCCAATAACTTGTTACTATCTAAAAGCCCATGAACAATTGAGCCCAGTCTGCATTTTTAACAAGTTCGCCATTTGATTTCTATTTTTTTTTTAAGTTAATTCATTGGGATGACATTGGTTCACAAAACCAGATAGGTTTGCGTGTACAACTCAACAAAACGCCATCTGCACATGGCATCGTGCGCCCATCACCCCAAGTCAAATCTCTTTATTCCCCTCTCCTCCCCCCTTGGCCCACCTCCACCCACCTCGCTCCTCTCCCTCGGCTCTCACCACACTGTTGTCTGCTTATGTGTGTGTTTTCTCTTTTAGTTAACCCCTTCACCTTCTTTCATCCAGTCTCCCAACACCCCCCCCGTCCCTCTGACAGTTGTCTGTCTGCTCCACATGTCCACGCCTCTGTTTCTATTTTGTTCATCAGTTTATTTTGTTCATTAGATTTCACGTATAAGTGAGATCATACATGGTTTGATTCTTATGTATGCAAAATTTGGGGAGTCTTTGCATTCAATATTCTGAAGGTTTACTTTGAGGGTAAGCCTAGGAATTTCAGCAACTATCATAATGTGTCAAAGAAAAAAAAGATACTTTTCATCATTTAGCTTAACCCAGGGCTTCAAGGAGGAGTTTACGCTTAAGCGCCACATACGTTTCCCCATTGCTTTGAAAACTGAGCGCTACAGAGAAGAGAGCTTCACAAAATGTGTTAAAATTTCAATCGTGTTCTCCCAGTCACGGGCTTGGGGCAGCTGCTGCTACTCTTTAATCACACTCTCACTATTGAGAATGTATATTTCATCTAATGCTGGTTTTCCCATGCAGTTCCCTTTGATTAAATAAAAAAACCCTGAGATTTGTAAGCTCAAGAAATGACTAGGGGCAGGGAGAGTTCCGTTGGTAGGAACTTTGACAAGAAGCAACTGAGCAGGCTCCGATTCGGAAGTCCAGGGTGAGGGTTTATTGTGTGCTGGTGGCAGCTGACATTTGGAATAATTGCCTACATGAGGGACTACACTCGAGAGGAGAGGCCTTAAATAACACACCGATAACTCGACTGTCATTCCTAAGGAGGTCGGGAGCTCCCGGAGAGCCAACTACAGCTTTTCACAGGCTAAAAATGGTCTAAACACAAAGTCTTAGAAGTCAGCAAAGTCATTCAGAGCTGAAAGAGACCCTAAAGGACATATGCAAACAACAACAACAACAAAAAACACGAACGTTTATTCTTATGTGGATATAATCAAATAACCAAGTTAGACAGGGCTGTGATTTGAAGATAATTTTCTATAGCTAATTTCTTAGGTGCTCAATAAAGGGGCTAAATTTCAACTCTATATGAGATAGCTCAGCTATAAGCACAGAAACTTAAGGAAAATTTAGCATCTACCTGGAGTCATGAATCTGTACCTTCCCCCCTTTTTTTTGAGGAGAGAGACAGAGACAACACAACTTAGTTGTGTGCCCATTGATCGCTTTTCTCTAACAGGTGCCCTCAGGACTGAGCGGTGACCCGACCCTGCGACCTCAGTGCCCCAGGACGATGCTCCATCCACTGCGCCACTGGCCAGGGTGGAGTCTGCCTTTCTAAAATGAGAGGCATCATAGATACTGTTCCTTCTGTTATATTTATAATGGACCATTCAGCAGAAACCTACTGAATTACAAAGTGAAAAAGCTTACTTGTAGACCCAGTATCTCAAACCGAGGTTCAGAAGGTGATAGTTAAAACAACTCTACACTTGAGGGGAGGCATGTGCCAGCCTCAGCAGATGGAATACAAGGGTGCTGACCCTGGATCTTAGGACACAAACGCCTTATATGTGCAAGTTACTGTGGTATGACAAATATGGAGGAAGAGCCCTGACTTGTAGCAGCAGAAAGTATGAAAGTTAAGAGGAAAGAGAAAGAAACAAAAAAAAAGCACCCCTCCTTTTATTATTAATCTCCAAGATCTCGAGAGAGATGACACATACTTAGAATATCAGGAGTCTTAGTCACTTACAAGAAGCAGCCCATCTGGGCATACACCTCTAATCCACCCTAAATTCCAGAACCCCATTTCCTTCAGCTCTTCAAACCACCCTGACCTTGCCAGGCAGTGAAGTTACAGGAGGGGTGAGAACGGGGCAGGGGAGCTGATAACAGCCTATGCACATGGAAAGGGTGTGGTGATGAATGTAGACTCTGGAATGTCCTGTCTTTGTGACCTCTGAGGACCCCACCACCTTGTCATTCATGCTCCCAAGAATGGTGGCCTCAAAGGGTATTGTCAAGTGAACGGCTCGCTTTGTTCTGGTAGGTTTTGTTTTGTTTTGTGTGTGTGTGTGGGGGGGGGGGTTGTTTTGTTTTGTTTTGTTGATAGAGAAAAGAAGTTGACTCTTTTTAGGACAATGAAATGATTCTAAATATGGTAAAAAAAAAATTTAAGTTGGAAGCTAACTGGCAGTTAGTTGTTCTTGGAACAAAAGCTCTATTCTCATAATTGAGTTGACTTGGACTGCACAGGAGTTTTCTAATTAAAAATGGTCTCTAACAGTGTTACAAGTGAATTCACTATGATTTCAGGTTTAAAATACAGCCCTGCCCACAGACAGCAAAGAAACGCCAAGGACAGCAGCCTCGGCCCCCGAGGCCCTCGGTCGCTGTGCAGGGCTCAGATGCTGGCACACTAGGTGGTTCCGTGCTCCTGAGCTCCGATTAAACCCACCTGCACCTCTCAGCATGGCGGACAGACTGCCGGCTCGGTAAGGACACATGGTGAAGCAAACCTTGTTGCTCTACTGCTCTTACCCCATTCTTAAGACCATCCTGGTACGACCCTGGCCCAAGTTCTGCCTTGCATTCCTCTATGTGGGTCAACCAAGTAATCCAGTTGAGGAGCCCCTTACATTTCTAACAAATAAGGGAAACTCCTGACCTGCAGGGACTCGTTCCCATCAGGGCCACGCCGAAGCGGTGCCCATTTCCAGAAGTGTTTGTGTGGCATCAGGAATAGGGCAGAGGTTCACAGGAGCTAGCCACGGGGTATATAAGCTCCAGGAAAGCAGGTGTTTGTGTGCGTGTCACTCAGTCCCACCCGCCAGGGCCTCACACAGGGCCTGGCAGGAGCCGGCCAAGTGTCTGGTGGGTGTGGCGCTGGTGCAGAGAAGACGAGAGCATCAATCAGTGGCTAACAAGGGCTCAGCAGTGTGGGGGGCTCTTCTGAGCTGCCTACAAAGAAAGGTGGCCACGCTTGGCAGAATACAACAGCCATTGCAAGCCTTCACAAAAGAGAGAGTGACCATGGTAAGTCCTCCATTATTAGCGTGTTGTTTTGTTTTGTTTTTTTTTTCATTAATTTGGCAAAAATGTATTGAGCACCTACATTGCACTGTCTCGGTGCTAGGTGTACCACCACGAAGATGACAAAATCCATGTTCTCATGGAGATTACATTCCAGTGGGGAGGGAAGACAATAAACACAGAGGTATTTCAGGGACCTTTAAGTGCTTAGAAGAAAGTAAAATAATCATTAGAACTGACAGAGAGTGGGGGCGGGCAGGTGGAGGTGGGGGGAGGGAAAAGAGCTATTGCTTCCACTAGGATAGTCGAGAAGGCCTACGGGCTGCATATTAGACCTGAGACCTAAGTGCCGACAAGACGGCAGCCAGGGGACCTCTGGATGGACATCCAAGCAGCGAGAGCGCAGGCCCAGAGGCCTAGGTGCCCTAGGAAGGGGGGCAGAGTGTGCGGGTGCAGAGAGAGGCTGAGGAGGGAACGGGAGGCGAGGTGCGGTATGGGTCCTATAGCCCTGGGTGAGTAGCTGCTCATGTTCTACCTTAAGTAGAAAGAAAACATAAAATGAATTCAGGCGTGGGAGTTGGCGGGTCTTTACTCATTACAAAGGTCTCCCCAGCTGCCGGATGAAGAATGCCATGGAGATGGGGAGCTGGGATGGTGGGGGCTGGGGGGCATGTGGCAGTGGCCATCTGAGCCACCGCAGTGGACACACTGAGCAGCAGTCAGCTTTGACGGGTGCACAGCTGCCGGCCCTGCCGGGGGATGGCAGGAGAGGTGTGAAATCAGATGAGGGAGGGAGGGAGGGCAACTCCTAGGATGCTAACTGAGCAGTTGAGTGGATGGTGGTGCTATTTACTGACACAGAGAGGTAGAGAGAGGAGCAGGTGCATGGGGTGGGTGCAAAATCAGGAGTCTCCTTTAGCCATGCTGAGCTTGGCATCGACTATCAGACACCCAAGGGTCTCACGGGTGCCAAGCAATTGCTGGGTAGGGAGCACTAAAGGGATGAGCAGAAATGGGGCCAGAGATAGTGACCCTCGTGGCGTGTCGAATTCCAGGCCTGGAAGAGACCCCCACACAGAGCAGCCACACCTCACTAGACTGTCCTGCAGAGAGGACTGGCTCTGGGCTCAGCGCAGAGCTCTGGGCATCCTGGGAGCTCAAAGCTGCATTTCTTCCAGACAGAGTCTTGTTTTCTCTCACTGATGTAATGTCAACAAATGAGGGGAAATTATAGGAACAAAACGTCTGATCCACACGAAACTGCAAGGATGACGCAAGTTCCTTTTCTAAATGAGCTACTCGAGAGGAAAAGCAGCAAAGCATACAGGCAAAACACAAATAGTCATTCTTCTCTCACTTGGTCTCAAGTCTGCTTTCCTAGTGAAGCTAATGCCATGTGAAAGGCTGGGGGTGGAGGTGGTTAAGAGCCTCCCGAAATGCCTTTCCAATGATATCATTGATTCCAGCCCAAGAATCCAGGGACCCTGGACAGTAGGTCCTAGGAGATAAGGAAAAGGGCCAACCATGTTCTGTTAGGGAAGGTAAACACATGCTCTTACTGTCTTTCACATTCTAAAATGATTTCATTCTGAAATTAATAATGCCTCATTTTAAATATATTTGATTTTCATTTAAAATGTTAAGATCTCACCCTGGCTGGTTAGCTACGTTGTTGGTTAGAGTGTTGTCCCCGCTATGCCAAAATTGCAGGTTCAATCCCCAGTCAGGGCACATGCAAGAATCGACCAACCTGACCAGGCGGTAGCGCAGTGGATAGAGCGTTGAACTGGGATGTGGAGGACCCAGGTTCAAGACCCCGAGGTTGCCAGCTTCAGCGCGGGCTCATCTGGTTTGAGCAATAGCTCACCAGCTTGGACCCAAGGTCGCTGGCTCAAGCAAGGGGTTACTTGGTCTGCTGAAGGCCCACGGTCAAGGCACATATGACAGAGCAATCAATGAACAACTAAGGTGTTGCAATGCGCAACAAAAAACTAATGATTGATGCTTCTCATCTCTCCATTCCTGTCTGTCTGTCCCTGTCTATCCCTCTCTCTGACTCTCTCTGTCTCAGAAAAAAAAAAAAAAAAAAAAAGAACCAACCAATGAGTGCATAAATGAGTGGAACAACAAATCAATGTTTCTCTCTCTCAAATAAATAAGGCTGTAAGATCTCATTGTATTTACTGCAATAAGATTCAAAGGCACATCTATAATTATGAAAAGGAAACTACAGCTTCAGTTTCTATAGCAAATCGGTCCAGTTTGGGGAACGAGCAGACTGCACATCGTGTTTCACAACCGATCCCCCCCCCCAAGTCCTTACACAAAACCTAAGCCATGTACACAACTCTGCCTGGAAGAAGTGGGATCTTGGGGTGCAGCCAGCCTTCACAAAACAAGTCGAGGAATTTCCCATGATGCCAAGGACTCGAATCAGAGTGTGTAGCATATGGGGCACCATTCCCCCCCATACACAGTTCAGATAGAAACGATGAAAAAAGAAAAGAAGAGGAATTAATTACTTAACTAATTTACCCTTAGAGGTCAAAGACAAAAGCTTGGCTTTTTCCTAGAATAGTTCAATCTTGATCCAAGGCAAAGAGCATAGATGGTTCCTCTCACTTTATACCAGAAGAACAAATGTATTCCTTTACCTTCACTCTGATACCATTGCAACATGAAACCAGATTTAAAACGCTACAGTTCCCCTTGAACTGAGAATCAGCATGTGCACTCTGAGCACCCTTCCTCCCGCCTTCCTTCTACCGAGGCCAGCTGCTTCCCTTGAGCAGCCCTACAAAGTGCCACACTACTGCTACAGAGTAAACACAGCACCCCATGTTCTCTGTCTCAGATGGCTTCTTCTCTGAACTTGACCACTGACTCCAATATAGTCCCGGGTTTTATCAAGTCTGCTTTGAGATCTGCCTGCTTCGCTCCGCTCTCCTCTCTAGACATCACACTCACTGCAACTAGAATCATCTTGCCGAAGAGCAAGCTCTTCTATGCCTCTGTGACTACGCACCACTCCCAGCTCTCTTACCACACTTACTTGTTTCACATGCCTGTGCCCCCCTTTTATATCGCTTTTTCTTTTAAGTGAGGCGGGAGGGAGGGAGGCAGAGACAGACTTCTGCATGTGCCCTGACCAGGATCCACCCAGCAAGCCCCCTGCAGGGCAATGCACTGCCCTTCTGGGGCCACTGCTCCATTGCTCAGCAACTGAGCTATTTTAGTGCCTGAGGCGAGGCTCTGAAGCTATCCTCAGTGCCCGGGACCAAATTGCTAGAACCATTTGAGCCATGGCTGCAGGAGGCGGGGAGAGAGAGAGGGAGAGAGCAAAGAGGGAGGGGAAGGGATGGAAAAGCAGAAGGTTGCCTCTCCTGTGTGCAGGAATCGAACCCGGAACTTACTTACACCAAGCTGATACTGTACCACTGAGCCAACTGGCCAAGATCATATTTTTCATCTTCATACCTTGATCCAGCATCGTATCTAAAGAAAGAAGTCACAAGTAGATATATGTTAAAGCTTCCTCCTGATGTTGGTTCTCTGGTAGGCTGACTGTGTGCACAGCCCCAGTACTCCACTTTGGCCACGTAACCTGGCAGTGCCCTCGCACTCTGGGAGGAGCAGTCTGCCCTGCCCCTGATGCTGGGTTCAGACAGGTGACTTGCTCTGACCAGTGGGATGTTAGCAAACATAGTTCAAGCAGAAGCTTCTGCCACTTCTATGAGGATACACTCAGGCTGACCTGCTGGCTGGTCCTCTAGCAAGGCAAGCTGCCATGGCCTCCCAGCCAAGACTGTCCTAGAGCAGCTCACAGTCCCCAGGCACATGGATGGGCCCATCACAAACCAGCAGTGACGCTGAGCCCACTCGCCGCTGACTGCAGATTCGTGAGCAAGCGTAGCCCAGAGCAGTTAGCCCGGCCCAGAGCCATGAGCCCAGCCCAGAGCAGATTCATAAGCTAAATCCGGGCTCAGCCAACTATGGTCTATGGACATAAAATCACCTATTTTTGTACATCTGATGGGGATAGGGGGTGTAAAAAAAAAACACAGGCCATTGATTTTATGGTTGAAAAAAAATCAAAACAATTATTTCATTACACATATAACAAAATCATATTTCATGACACACGTTGTATTTCATAACATGAAAATTATATGAAATTCACATTTTCGTGTCCATAAATAAAATCTGTTGGGACACAGGCACACCCATTCATTTATATATCGTCTATGGCGGCTGTTGTACTACAAGGGCAGTGCTGACTAGTTGTGACAGAGATAGTATGACCTGAAAAGTCTAAAATATTTACTGTCTGGTCCTTTAGAGAAAGAGATTGCCAACCCCTGGACTAAATAAATATTTATTGCTTTATAACCCTCCTTGGGTGGGGTGGGGGTCTCGATGATATTTTGTTACACAGCATTACCTTAGCAAAAAACTCCCTGCCACGTCTTCTCATCGGAAAGCTAGCTCCTTCCCCTGTGCCCCCAGCGGACAGTACTGGTACAGCAGCAGAGGCCAGGGAAGAACTACACCCGCACCCTCCCCCCTCCCGCCCCACCAGCACAGGCACGGACTCCATGACCAGGGGCTCAAATAACGAATGCCAACACATCAAGGAACATCACATTCTTCAGTGGCTCCCAATTCAGGGAGCGGACAGGATGAGCCTCGTTGCCATGGTGACCAGTGAGGACCCAAAAGGCCCATCTTCTGCTGACAGCCCCATAGAACCTCTGAGTCAGGGGTTCCGTCCATTGCCAGCTTCCTACCCAGAGGTCAACTTGCTTAGGAGCAGAGGGCGGGGGAAGAAATTTGGAAGATGGAAGGAAACTAAGTATTTGCCTAGATTATTACCTATGCAAAGTTTACTGAAGTAGACTGAAATTCAATTCCCACCCTGGGGTCCAGTGGTGGAAAGTTGGGGGGAATGTTATTTCAATGAATAAAAGAAAACTGTAAAGTTATATTCTGTTATCATTTCTGAGTATAATGTCGTTATAAACCTGATAAGAGTTTTTGAGGAATAAATCAATAGAGTGAATGAATGAATGAATGAATGGATGGATGATGGGAAGCTCCCCCACCACGTTGCCATGTATTCTTCCCAGCGTCTTCAGCATTTCTATCCAGATGAGTGTTTGTCTGGAAACAGCCCCTTCCTCCCCTTGAACTGCCTTCCAACTTCAAGGAGCACGCAGCAAGTTGGAGGTTGAGGTCCAGCTCTCCTCATTCAGAAATGCCAAAGCCCTCCCTCCCTCCACTCCTTGGCTCAGGAATCTAATAGGTCACCTCAAAGCCTTCAGTAAATTTAGGCGAAACAGACTGGCATAACTCAGGTTAGAGGAACGTGGGTCTCTCGGTAGACTTTGGCCTCCAACCTGTACAGAATGTGTTCTGAGACTATAATGAGGCAATGTTTTCCCCAAGTGGAGAAAGTCAGAGTCCCACATCTGGAGTTTGACCTTTGTACATGTTGTCATTTCACCCACCACAGGAAACCTTTCTGGCCAGGGCCGAAATGTGTAACTTCTCAACAGTGTGGCTGGTAGCAATTCCATCCAGCTGTGTGGAACGGGAAGTGACAGGACAATTAATATTCTGTTAAAACTTCAGGGGGCTGCACTGGAGCCGGCCAGGTTTCAGGGCTGACTCATCATGGGAAAACCAAACATGGGATTGTCTGCTCACTTCTGCTGACTCACTGTCAGCCCTGAGAAATGCATGCGGAGGCCGGGCTGCAAGGTCTCGGGTCTGCCGCCGACGCTGTTCAAATGCTCGAAGAATTGTTTTATGGGGGGGTTGGGGGTAGGGGGTAGATGCCCAGTGTCTTTCCTGTATTGTTTTGTATGAAAACAGCCTGGACAGCAACACCACCGACATCAGAGAAGTACCATAGCGTTTTCAAGCCGGACCGGAGACTCAGAGATGGCGCCGACAGTCCTTTCCTAAGAGACGGTGGGAGGGCGCACAGCGCACACAGTGCATCACAGCTTTGAGTCCAGCACCCTGAATTCAGGTCCCGTCTCTGCCGCTCGGGCTGGAAGTCTCAGTAACAGGCAAATGTAGCTATGAAGTAACCTGAAGACAATTGCTCAGACTTTCTGAGTTTCGATTCCTTGTCTGTAAAATGAGGAATAATTAACTGCCCACTTCGCTGGGCAATGAGAAGATTATCAGAGATAAAGTATAAAAAGAAAACCGTGCTTCGTACAAAGTGCTCAATAAAGAGCTATTATTAAGGCTGATGAGGCAATCCGTGGAAACCGGATAGACCCCGCCCCCCACCGTGCTTGGTAGTAGATGGGTGAAGGGTCGAGGAGTATCATTGTAAGCTGGGTACTGATGCAAGGGCAGACAAGAAGAGTCGCCTGGGGGCCATGCCTTGGGGCCCCTGGTGGGGAATGACCCGCCTTTCTGTCCTAGGTCTGCTAAAGGTAGTGATTAATTTTTGTTTTTAAAGAACTCTCTGATTATAAGTCTTTGAAGGCTCTGCCCAGCTTTCCCTGTAAGGGCTTCTTTAAGTGCACACACACGGCAGCACAGACCAACGAGCGAAGAAAAGAGTCAGCCCCTAATGGCACACAGAATTTGATCCTGACTTACATGGTCCTGCTAAGTGCACTCTTTTAAAACCACTAACTCTTATTCCACAGAAAGTGGCCTTTATGTCGAAGTCCTTAAGAGTTCCAACAGCTCCTATAACGGGCAAACCTCACAGTTAGTTAGCAGCTTTCAGGACTTGGATTCCTGGTGATAAACAAAAGAATTCCGAAGGCCACAATTCATAAACTCTCCATAGAAACATATGGAACTACTTAAGGAGGTTGGCTCAGGGCTGTTGTTTTGAAAACAAGTCTCCTCAGCCAGAATCTCCACTGAGTGCTATTCATTGGATGGTTGGAGAAGGGCAGGACCCCATGGGCCCTGTAGGCTGCTCTTCAACAACCTCAAACATTGAGCAGATAGCGCTCTAAGCCTCCCAATCCGGGGAAAGGAAATAAGTCTGTACACTTGTATCCATTCCACTGGAGGCGCTAAGAACATCCTTCTAGGAGCCCGGGAGTCTTAAGGATCCTTTTACAAATCCCTGATTGCAAGATTTTATGGCTGGAATGCTCTCATTTCTGACTCTCAGAACCTTTTTTTTTTTTTTTTAATACTTCCCATCAAGATTCAACTGGCCACTCTGTTCTTTGTCCCTTGACAATAATCCATCATTCAAATTTCTATTATCCAATAGATGATTCCAAAGCCAATCTCCTACCAATGAACTGTAAGCTACCTAAGAAGAGCAGGTTTTATCTGCTTCTCTTCCCACCTCTCCAGGGTTTGGTATGTAGGTGCTTGACAGATTTTTGTTGTTGTTGTCGTATTCATCAAACCAAGTCTAGTTAAAGGTTATACATTACTGAATGAGTTCATGAGGCCCTGGCCATCCTGACCTTTGGTGTCAGTGGTAGAGCCACGATTAGAACTCAAAGTTCTGATACTCGCTGTGATGACCTACTTCACAAAGACTTCCGGAAGACCCATCTTGCTCTCTGATGGCAGACTATGTGGCCACCAAGATGCAGATACAGGATAGCTTTGGGATCCATTGGTTGGCATACTTTAAAATGCGGACATAGCCAACCTTTCCAGCTTGTGCTGTTTGAGGAGTCTGTCTTGGTCCCTGAACAACAGAGCCATCTGTCTCTTTTTAAAACTAACAATGAGGGGTTTTCCTCTCTTTATTAAAGTATGACTCAAGATTTTCTGTTTTAGCAAAATGCAGACTAAGATAAATCTCACCATAAAAAAATCTAGAAATGCTGGATAAAAATTGTAAAATGTTTCCTATTCCTAGCTAAACCCTCAAGAAAGAGAAATCCCCAGGCACCAGAAACAAAGAGGTAATTGAAAGCAGAACAAAGTTTCCAAGTGTCAGCTCATGATGTGGCTGAATTATAAGGATGCAGGCTTTATTGATCTGTTCCATCTAAGGGCTTGGAATTTCATGCTCATGTAGGAACAAAAGGTGGGCATTAGGCCCAAGTGAGCAAGAAACTGGAACTGGAATGTTGCTTAAAAGCTACAGCCCTTAAAGGCCTGTAGCCTATGTGAAAGGGTAGTCCAGATAAAAATCCACCCGTTAGCAAAGGGAGAGATCGAGGAAATGAAAAATGTAAACAGGTGGGTTACACAGTGATTAGATATAGCAAGAGAATTCATAAACTGGAAAGCAGATTTGAGAAAATTATCCAGAAGGTACAAAGACATAAAGATCTGAAAATATGAAAGATGATTAAGAGCCATGGAAGATAGCATGAGGAGGTCCAACATATATTTAACTCCCTAAGTGGAAACAGAGAAAAGGGAACAAAGGCAATCCTTGAAAAGAGAATGGCTGAAATGTTTCCACAAATGACCAAAAGACTTGAATCTTGAGGTCCCAAAATCATGAGTCCTGAGAAAAATTAATTAAACCCAAAGCTAGCTGTAACAAAATAAAACTTAAGAAATTTAAAGACAAAGAAGAGGTCTCAAAATGCTATACAAAAATAATCATGGGCCCTGGCCTGGTAGCTCATTTGGTTAGAGCATTGTCCTAATACACCATGGTTGCCAGTTCATCCCTGGTCAGGACACACACAAGATTAACCAATGAGTGCACAAATAAGTGGAACAACAGACATCTCTCTTTCTCTCCCTTCCTTTCTCTTTAACATCAAGAAAGAAAAAAACATTAAGACAATAATCATGAACCTAGAATTTAATACCCAGATAAACTCACATTCTAAAGTGAAGGTAAAAATAAATACATTAAAACAATAAACAAAGAAGTTTACCACTCATAATATATAAGCTGAAAAGGGGGTGATTAAATAAATAAAAAATAAGCACAGATTTTGAAAATTTGAGTGACAGAATTAATAAGCTTGATTTAATTCAGAGATGCTAACAGATTTGCCAGATAACGTGGAATTCCAAAAATCATTTACAGATATGATCCCCTTGGCCCTCACAACAGCCTAGCAGGGCCTGCCCAGAGCCCTAGTCTGTGAGGAGCCACATCCAAAGCTCCTTGGAGGGAGGCTGGCACAATTCGACAGGGAGCCCCCCCCCCCCCACTTCCTGGAGAAGCTGAGCGAGGTAAACATCCGCTGCTCTGCCTGCATTGTGCATGGCCAAGATGTTCTCCTACCTGGAGCTGAGCTCAGCAGGCACAGCAGAGAGAAGCCCTGCCCTCTGGGTACAGGAGGTCAGGGGAGCTTCCGGGGATGGTGTTCCAGGTGCACAAGAAGCAAGGAATATAACTCAAACTGTAGCCATGGGCTGGGGAGATGGAGGGAGGTGACTCCTGGTAGGTCACCTCTCCCAAATACCTGTCTTTACATATATTGAGTACTGTTTTAGTTATCCATTGCTGTGTAACAACCTCAAAACATAATTGCTTAAAACAACAGCCATTTTATTAGATCTCATTCTCTTCTGGCTCAGGACATTGGGCACGGCTCTACTGGAAAGCTCTCTTTCTGCATGAGAAATCCTATAAATTGAGGCTACTCTACCTGATGCTATTCAGCTGGTAGCTAGGCTGGGCTGAGCTGCAGGGTCTAGGGCAACTTTTCTCACAACTGTCACCTTGACACGAGCGCTGGACAGCTAAGCAGGGTGCCCTACTCTCTCCATACAGTATCAGGTCAGCTCTATGTAGTCTCTCCAGGAGGAAATCAGATTTCTTTCATGGCAGCTCAGATGCCAAGAGGTCGAAGCAGAAGCTTCCAAGTCCTTTTAAAGAGCAGGCTGGAAATGGTATAGTATCAATTTCCCTAGTCAACTGGTCAACGAAGTCACAGGCCAGCCCAGAATCAATAAAAAAGAAAATAGACCCCACCTCTCAATGGGAAGAGTATGAAAGAATTTGCAGCCATCTTTTATATACCTTCCCATGCATCTGTGTTTGTGACTAATGTGCACTTTGATCTTCCTGCTAGCGGCAAGTAACTGCTCTAATAATATATTTGTGTAATAAAACTTCTCTAGAATGTTGAGCCATTCACTATGTAAAACTGTTTGAATTTGAAATTTGCCTTAATGTAAAAGTGAGGGTCCAATCCCAGAAGCACAACACTAGAAGGATGGATGAATAGATAGATGATAGATGACAGATAGATGATAGATAGGTAGATGATAGATAGGTAGATGATAGATAGATAGATAGATAGATAGATAGATAGATAGATAGATAGATAGATAGATAGATTTGTTATAGGGATTTGACCTTATGCAATTGTGGGGACTGGTTAAACAGTTTCTATAAAGCTATTATTTTTATATCTAATGCTACATTTGAAGCCCATGACATAGGCAAGATGAGTACAAATGAGAGAGAGCAAAATC
Source organism: Saccopteryx leptura (assembly GCF_036850995.1). Classification (NCBI taxonomy): domain Eukaryota; kingdom Metazoa; phylum Chordata; class Mammalia; order Chiroptera; family Emballonuridae; genus Saccopteryx; species Saccopteryx leptura. Next base: position 203,901,614 of record NC_089503.1, on the reverse strand, counting down.
AAGCTGGAACCTCCCAGCGTGAGCTGGAACCCAAAAGGCTGGCCTGGAACCATAGTCAGTTCTTGCTGTTTCCAACCTCGATGAAGTGATTGTCCTTCAGGAGATGCTGATGCCCTTTGTCACAGAGCTAACCAGACACTTGGCTCAAGATTCGGAAAAGCTGAAGGAAGATGTAGGGGAAGGTAGAGCAGTTGCCAAATGAGATGAGCCAGCAGATAACGCAACATGTGTGAACTGGAAAAACAGCACCTGCTCCAACCTTTTCAGATGCAAAACAAAAGTACTTCTGCTTCGCTTTTACCCTCCATAGAGTGTGTCAAATGCCTCTTGTAGGCCCTCTTATCTGGAAACCCACAGGGAAGGGACTTCTGGAAAGTGTAGTCCACCCAGCCCACTTGACACAGTACAGAGTCTTCATGCCTATCACAAGAAATTCCAACATTATATTTGTCCATAAAATAAAGGAAGAGCTTTAGATGCCTTCAGAATAATTTCAATTGAATTGTTTCTTAATGGGCTAAATAGTTTTTGTTATTTATTTGGGCAAACTTTTTCATTGTGTTTTTTTTTTCCTACCAAGAATTTGGAGAGATGAGAAGAGATTGTTATCAGAAAGTCTTCATCAGGGATGATGTAAAGTCATTTCTAACATATAACCCATCATAAACAGGTTATGTTTACGGAGGCAAACTCAAGTTTCTCTTGTAAAACGTTGAAAGCCTTTTATCTAGGTTTATAAAAATTTAATAGTTAATGTATTATCTAATGTTTTATATTTTCTTACAATAATATAAAACAAAGAATGTCTAAACCTTATAAAACATTTCAAATCAATTCCAGCTTATGCTACTGTGCTGTACAAATAGTATAATTTTCTGTATGTGGAAAGCATTGAAATCACTGATATAAACTAACATATATAGATCTCTATACCTAACAAAAAAAAAGTCACATTCTGTTCAAGTGCATATTATATATTTGTAGAAACTGACTACATTTTAGGGCATAAAGCACATTTTAACATAAAGTACCTGACCAGGTGGTGTCACAGTGGATAGAGCATCGACCTGGGATGCAGACGACCCAGGTTTAAAACCCCGAGGTTGCTGGCTTGAGCGTGGGCTCATCCAGTTTGAGCAAAGGTTCACCAGCTTGAGTGTAAGGTCACCAGCTTGAGCATGGGATCATAGACATGACCCCATGGTTGCTGGCTTGAACCCAAAGATTGTTGGCTTCAAACCCAACGTCACTGGCTTGAAGCCCAAGGTTTTTGGCTTGAGTCCAAGGTTGCTGGCTTAAGCAAGGTGTCATTGACTAAGCTGGGGTCCCCAGTCAAGGTATATAAGAGAACGCAACCAATGAACAACTAAGGTGCCACACCTAAGAGCAGGGGTCCCCAAACTACGGCCCGCGGGCCACATGCGGCCCCCTGAGGCCATTTATCCGGCCCCCGCCGCACTTCCAGAAGGGGCACCTCTTTCATTGGTGGTCAGTGAGAGGAGCATAGTTCCCATTGAAATATTGGTCAGTTTGTTGATTGAAATTTACTTGTTCTTTTATTTTAAATATTGTATTTGTTCCTGTTTTGTTTTTTTACTTTAAAATAAGATATGTGCAGTGTGCATAGGGATTTGTTCATAGTTGTTTTTTTTATAGTCTGGCCCTCCAACAGTCTGAGGGACAGTGAACTGGCCCCCTGTGTAAAAAGTTTGGGGTCCCCTGCCTAAGAGTTAATGCTTCTCATCTCTCTTTCTTCCTGTCTGTCTGTCTCTGTTTCTCTCTCTCTCTCTCTTTCTCTCTCTTGCTAATATATATATACAGCAAAGAAATTATGACATATGCACATAGCTCTTTAATCAAAATGCAATTAAGTTATCAATCAATGATATAAATCAAAGGAAAAAATTACTCCACATATTTGGAGATTTTAAAATATGATTTTTCTCGGCCCTGGCTGGTTGGCTCAGCATTAGAGCATCAGCCTGGCATGTGGAAGTCCAGGGTTCGATTCCCAGTCAGGGCATACAGGAGAAGTGACCATCAGCTCCTTTATCCCTCCCTCTTCTCTCTCTCTCTCTCTCTCTCTCTCTCTCTCTCTCTCTCTCTCTTCTCCTCTTATAGCCAAGGCTCAAATGGTTTGAGCAAGTTGGCACTGGGCGCTGAGGATGGCTTCATGGCCTTGTCTCAGGCATTAAAAAAGCTTGGTTGCTGAGCAATGGAGCAGTGGCCCTATATGGGCAGAGCATTGCCTGGTAGAGGACTTGTTGGGTGGATCCTGGTTGGGGTGTATGCAAGAGTCTGTCTCTTCCTCCCTGGCTCTCACTTAATAAAAAAATAAACAAACAAACAAATAAATAAATAAAATATATATACAATTTGATTTTTCTCTAGGCAGTTCTTAATCAACTTCTAGTTTCAACCTACTATCCAGAAGAATCTGTCTGAATACATTTACGACAGGAAGATTTTTAAAATGCCTTTCAGAAAATCATGGATCAAAGAAGAAATAAATAACAATAGGAATTAGAAAATACTTAGTAGTTAGTTACAATTAGAACTCTATTTTTTAAAATGTATGAGGTGAGGTGCAGCTAAAGCTAAATTTAGAGGGAAACTTATTGCCCTAAATACAATACAATATATAAATGTACAACAAAAAGATCAGCTATCTCACTAATAAAGTGAAGGCTTCCAGCTTATGGATAAAATTAAGAAGGATTCAGATTTGGGAACACAAAAGAATATATCAAAAAAAGAAAGTTAAACTTTCAGTAGTGATGAATATTTTCTTTTCAAGAGACATAAATCTTTGCAGTTAAGCCATAAACAGTATAAGATGTCTCAGGTATCCGACCCATTATGATTGGGTTTTAGATATATTCCATCTTGCACTAACAACTGAGTATTAATTAGGTTTCAGTTTCATTTCTGGTCCATAGCTGATATAAGGACTGCCCACTCCACTACAGTTTATGACTAGCTGGATAATATATGTTTAATATCAGTTATAATGAAAGGAAAATGTTTGTGGGTAAAACATATTCAGATAAATAGAAAGAGAATGCCTTACTGCCAAAATCTATCAGCAGAAAGTAAACACCACACCAACTAAGAAGTGTGGGGAAATGGAAGCAAGTCTGAAGTCTGTTCACAGCTCTGTATCCTGCAGGCTTTCCTAGGGTGTGGGCCATTCCTTTTCACTGTAGTCACACTGCTTAGAGACCCACGAATTTTCTGTTTTAAGGATTTTAAAAATTAAATTACAGATATTCTAGCAAAGCTCTTAGTCCATGATAACTTCTGTTAATAGAAAGAAGATCTTTTGAAATATATGACATGCTTCACCACTACCTCCTTGAAAAACATATAAAATAATGATATATGTAACTACAGAACCAACATAAGTTTGGTACATGATAGTTTTTGTTAATATAAAGAAGATCTTTTGAACTATATGACATGTTTTACTACTACCTCCTTGAAAAACATGTAAAATAATGATATATGTAACTACAGAATCAACATGAATCATGGTGAATCAGAAGATAAAGACAAGCTTCAGTGTGGCCTAGAGCCTACACCATAAATCACCTGGGATGTAGTTATCAAGGATTATGTTGGAAGCAGGGGAATTTTGAAAAAAGGGAATGAGGGTTAAAAGGTAACAATAAAATATTAGAGTTATATGTCTGTTATATCTCAACAAAGCTGGAGGAAAATGTAAGGGCTTGCAAATGCAAAGCAAATACCCTCCATAATAAGAGTATAGATAGCTGTCATATTACTTTCATTTCCTACTCCAAGCATAGCTTCTACTAAGCGGATATAACCAGAGAAGGACATCTAAGACAGCCAATTCATGACTTATCAGCAATCAACAACCTGGAATCTGAGTAGAACAGACAAGCTGGGCCAATCAGATTCCTCCTCAGGAACCTGAACCAAGAAACTTGGGCAAAAAACAAATGGACATATCAGGAGGTACCATGATGTAGAGCAGCCTGGTGTCCCTGTTAGGGGCCAAGTGTAAGCTGTGGTTCTAAGGGAGCCAGACAATAGGGAAAAGAGGGTAGAGGCAACATGCAAAAGGAATGTTTTGATCGTGCAGCCAGAGAGAGAAGGAGGAGGAAGGGAAGAGTGGCCTCAATTCATGACAAGTTCTTTTTGGACCTAACTACAATTCCATTTCTGTCTTTGGATTCCTTTGAAATCTCTCTGAAACCTAAGGGCCCTTATAATTAAAGAATACTAAGCAAAAACAAAGCATCCTAAGGTTAGTATACTTCCAGTCAACCTTCTATGCTTAATTTACCTGCAAGAACTGGTATTCGGAATAAAGGCCTTTGATTAATCAAGGAAGAAATCTGCTTTTTTTTTTTTTTTAAAAGTGATTCTACTGTTACTTATATAATCTTGGGCAATTCTCTTATTTCCCAAGCTTCACTTTTCTCACTTTGGAAAAAAAAGGGGGGGGGAGTATATTTTAGGCTTGTTGAAGAAATAACAATAACATGTATAGAGTACCTGGCCCATAGGCACTCAAAACTTGGTAGTTGTCATCTTCACCAACATTAAACCCAAGACTTGTTCAAAGCGTTTCTATCTCTTTCTCTGATTTGACATACTCTTCAGCCCTGCTGAGGTAGGTAGGACAAGTGTTACTATCTCCATTTTACAAATGGCTCACTGAAGAGTCCCGATCCCCAGGACTGGAGAGTTGGCAAAGGAAAGAATGCAGACCGGAACAAAGGGCTCGTAATGACTGGTCCATTTGTACTTTTTACCAGATAGTCCAGAGAGTGCGCTCGTAGATTAGGAAAAAAATATGCAACCAAAACAGTTGAAAAGTTGTGAAGAAGGGGTCCTGATTAACCCTTGTTCAAGAAAAAAATCCATTCCATTAAAATTCCTCTTCCCTGGGAATTCCTGTCTTAAGATTTTACATTTCTTTGAAATACCACAAGATCAACAAAATGCACACACTTATAGTTCCAAGAGTTAATGGAAATAGTGGTACTTTCTAAGGTAGATGAAGAGAAAGTCATTACATTAGACAATCCCAGAAGAATACCAGGAGAGACTAAGACCAATGCAAGTAAGGTTAGAAACAGAGGAAGGAAAAAGGGGAGGGAGGGAGGAAACTATTTCTGGCACACCTAATTACTACAGAAACTCACCTCCTAATCCCCAGGGTAAGCCACACTTTTATAGATCAGTATGTCAAATTGCTTTTTCAGATCTCAGTAAAATAATCCTAAAATTCCAGATTCAGATTGTGAGTAATTTTGCGTGAGATATGATTAATAGCAGTTCGAAATACAAGTTGCTAAATCTAAGTTTTCGAAGTTTCCCTTTCATATAAAATAAGAAATGTTTTAACTGGTGTTCATATTGACCTTCTGATGATTTTAATAACTCAAACTATTAAAATCACGGGTCTATCCTAGTGTAGAAAACCCCCAAGAGGCCCAACTTGCACTTCATGAGAAATCTGGCGCCTGGAACACTGTGAGCACTCATACACACTAGGCACCCCTCCACAGAGCCTTGGCTTCCGGAACAACAGGGTCTCCAAGTCTCTCAAACCTGGAGAGCAGTTTCTAAGCTCTAGGAACTTTCTCTCTGAGTCACTTCTTCAAATCAAGCTCACTGAGAACATCAGATGACTGAACTGCCTCATGAGTCCAGCTGATGTTTATTACGCTATGCATGTTTTACATGACCCCAATGCCTAGTGTCACCACAGTCTCTGTGTTAAGAGCCTGAGCATTGGTATTTGCTAGCTGTGTGGTCTTTGGGAAGAAACATACCCTTTCTGTGCCTTAATTTCCCCAAACATAAAATGGCATCATACCTACCTCTTAGTATTGTTACCAGAATTAAATGAGTTAATGACTTCAGTATACACTGAATGAGTGCTTAAAAGAATGCCTATGACATTGTAGGTTCTCAATAATTGTTAGTGCAACATTTTTTAGTCCAGGCAACCACAGTGTCTAAGGAAAACATCTTCCACCAGAGAGAAAAGATGACATTCAAATGTGCATCAAGATCAAGGACAGGAATGTGGGAAACAATACACTGCTTGCTGCTGACGGCATCTGTTCAAGTGAGCTGAGATTTGCTTCCCGTTGTTCCGTGTTTGGCCTGAGCCACAAGCCTCTGCTGGCAAATGCAGGTGGGAAGAGTGCTGAAGGAGAAGGGGCAAGAGCTCTCCTGATTAAGAATTTGGGAATCTTGGACTGGAACACTTTCCAGGATGGTTTAGGTAACCCCGGCCTTCACAGGCGTACAAACGGAGAGTGAGAGAAGAGTTAGTGGCAATTCATACTCCCTTCTCCAATTCTGGCTTTGCTTTTCCCTGTCACCTTCCGATTGAGATGCTGCTAGGCATCCCAGCTGAAGTCATTGACTTACAGCAGCGTAATATAGAGAACAAAGGAGAAAAGATGACTCCCAGATTCCAAGCCCAAGAGAAAATCAGAGGAATAGTGAAGAGATTTTTGAAGAAAAGATGATAGAGGCAGGCTGAGAGGCAGTTAGAAAGATGAGACAGGGAAGGGAAGGTGTAAAATGTAGCTTCGCAAATAGGTGACAGTTAAAGCCATGAGATAAGCTCCCCCAGGGAGAGAGTAATGAGCAACACATATCCCATGGGCTCAAGGCCTGGCTTTGGGAGTGCAGTGTTCAGGACAGAAGGAAAGAAAGAAGAGACAAGGAGGCAGAGAAGATAGGCTGGAAAGGCAGGAGGGGACCCTCTAAGATGTTCTAAAGGCAAAGGGAGTATTTTACTCTGAGGCAAATACTAACCAAAAGAAAACTAGTGTTCTACTATTAATATCATATAAAGTAAAAAAAAAAAAAAAAAAACCAAGCAAACAAGAAAATCATACAAAGTAAACTTGAAGACAAAATTCATTATTCCAGGTAAAAGAGGCACTAGATAATGATAAGTCAACCTACAAGGAAGATAGAACAGTTCTCAAATTATTTGCAATGAATAATGTAGTCTCAAAAATATTTTAAAAAGCAGTAACTAAAAGAATAGCAAGAAAAATAAACACTCTACCATCATAGTAGGAGATTTTTACACACTCTACTTAGTAAATGACAATCTTTTGTTGTTGTTGTTGTTTGTTTTTTCTGAAGTGAGAAGCGGGGAGGCAGACTCCCACATGCGCCGTACCGGGATCCACCCGCATGCCCACCAGGGGGCAGTGCTCTGCCCATCTGGAGACATTCTAGTGCCTGAGGCAGAGGCCACGAAACTGTCCTAAGCTCCAGGGCCAACTTTGCTCCAATGAAGCCTTGGCTTCAGGAGGGGAAGAGAGAGATAGGAAGGAGAGGGGGAGGGTGGAAAAGCAGATGGGCACTTCTCCTGTGTGCCCTGGCCAAGAATCGAACCTGGGACTTCCACACGCCGGGCCAATGCTCTACCACTGAGCCAACCACCCAGGGCGAGTAAATGACAAACTTAAAAATCAGTAATATTATAAAATAACTCTGTGATAATCAGATTCTAAATTCTTTAATAACACTCTGCAATATTTATACCTCAGTATTCTTCCTCCTACTTAAAACTCTTCAGTTTGAAACATGAGCTCTGGAGAAGCCAATCCACTAAACATACCTTCTTGGTCCCTGCTCTTGCTCTCCTAAGGCCATGTCCTCTGCCAGAGATGTCCTCTCCCCTCCTGAGACTATATTCCTTGAAACTGTGAGAGAGGCTGGGACAGGGCTGGCAGAAGAAGACTTCCAGATCTCAAGGGTGGGGGAGGCAGAGAAGTCGATGGGCCCCAGCTACCACTGTTCCCCAGCATCCACTGGAAAACTGGGTTTCCTTCTTGGTCTCCCTTCTGAGTGTCAGGGGCCACTCAGTCCGAGAAATGTCTGAGGACTCAGCCTGGACCAAGTTTGGGGATGACAAGTTGTGTGGAGTATGGAGAACAAGAAAGAGAAGAGGCCAATTGTGTCATCTCTTTCAGGAGAAAGTTGGTGGCCCAGAAAGGGGAGGCAGAGGAGGAATAGAGTGTCTGGGATGTCAAGCTAAAATGTGACAATCATGAGAGGGACTGCACTTATTTGTCTTGGGAGGGACCCCTGACATTCTGCCTCTTCTGACAGGTAAGCCGTTACCAGATTTGAGGCATACTTTGCACACAAGGAAAGATATACTTCCCCATCCCCCTCCACCCACTGCTTACAGCTGTAATGCACCTGTAAGTAGTCTGCACAGAAGGGGACAAGTCGTGATGCAGATAATACCCTCTACTTCCCAAGGAGGCAAAGACAGCAGACAATTTGGTCACCTTCCTGCACCGGCTTGTGGTCCTGATCCCGTTATCACTGTCAACAGTTTACAAAAACTATAAATGAACTCAAAGCTGAGCATCAGTTGATCATTTTAATGATCTCAATTTGACGGAAGGAAAGCCATGTTGATCACTCATGTTACTCACTATCTAAAACAAGAACAGCAACAATAATAATGTACCCAATATGTAAGATACCTCCTAAATAGGAGTCGTGAAACCCATCTAATGTTGAGAGAGGCCATTTTCAGTCGGAAAGCCATGGGAATAGATCTCTACCTTAGGGGCATGGTCTAGGAATCAGAAAATGTTGAATAAATCATGCTGCCTTCTCACCAGCCATCATAGATGGTCGTGCCCTTTCTTTATCTTCGGCAAACCTGGATGACGCCAGAAAGACCAATGTACTCAGTGCAGGCTGAGGCTGCTGCTGGCACCGGCAGCTGTAACAGGGATATTGAAAAAGGCTTTCACTCATTGACATCTGTTTTGGCAATGAATTTTTGGATTGGGCACAAAAAGCAAAGGCACACAAAAGCAAACATAAAAGATTGGGACCACATCAAACTAAAAAGCTTCTGTACAGAAAGGGAAACCAACAACAAAGTGAAAAGGCAATCTACAGAATAGGAGAGAATACTTGCAAATCATGTATGTGATAAAGGGTTAATATACAAAGTAGAGAACCCATACAAGTCCATAGAAAACAACCAGGAAACAATCTGATTTAAAAGTGGGCAGAGGAACTGAACAGATAATTTTCCAAAGAAGACCTGCAGATGGCCAACAGGTACATGGAGAGGTCCTCAACATCACTGTTCATCAGGAAACTGCACATCAAAACCACAAGAAGATGCCACCCACACCTCTTCGAAGGGCTGTCATCAAAAAGACAAGATGAAGCCAGTGCTGGAATAGAGAGGCAGCAGTGCAAGAGGAAACCCTGGCATCTGGGACAATGTGGATGGACTTGGAGGGAATTATGCCACGTGAAGTAAGTCAGACAGAGAAAGACAAGACTGCGAGGTATCCCTTACATGTGGGATTTAAAACAAACAAACAAGGAGGTGCCCTGGCTGGTAGTTCAGTTTGTTGGAGCGTCATCCCCACATGCCAAGGTTGTGGGTTTGATTTCCGGTTGGGGCCCATGCAAGAATCAAGCAATGACAGCATGATGGATGGAGCAGCAGGTTGGTGCTTCTCTCTCTCTCTCTCTCTCTCTTTCCCTTCTTCTCTCTCTAAAAAGCAATCAATAAATATTTTTTAAAAACATCCAACTAATAGAAAAAAAAAAAAAACCCCAGTAGACACGTGACTGCCAGAAGCTGGGGTTAAGGAAATACTGAGACTTGGATAGAAAAGTACAAACTTTCAGACAAATAACACCTGAGGATCTTAGGTAAAACATGGTGACCATATTTGATCACATACTTTATTGTTTAATTGGAATTTGCTAGGAAAAAAGACAATATTCTCACTAGAAAACACACACACACACAAAAAATGGTAAATCTGTGAGGTGATGGATATGTTAAGTAATTAGATGACAGAATCCTTTCACAATGCGCACTTTAAACATCTTACAATTCTATTTGTCAGTTATACGTCAATGAAGCTGGAAAACCTAAGCGTTTTAAGCACGCAAAAGAGTACTTGAACGCTGACACTCTAGTCTGTAGAATACTGCAAAAGCTCTGCTGAAAAGAAACAAACATTACCATATAATCAACGGCTCAAATGCTATAGAAACGTTCACATGAAACCTATGTGCTCTCTTATTGATCAATGTCACCATGTTAAATTTAATTTTCTAAATAAGATTAAAAAAATAATAAAACAGCAACAGGAAGTAGTGGTCTTATGAGTACCACTGGGGATATTAACAGATGCTGAGGAAGCGTTTCTTCTACACGTGGCTGATCGAGGGGGACATTAATCCTGTCGAGGAGTAAGGCCCAACAGAGAGGACAATCATCTTCACTTGGGTTCCCCCTGAGAATAAGACTCAGCACTGAACTCCCACATTGTAAAGGATTTCCTGGTCCATCAGAGTTCCCGTGCAACTGAAAGAATGCTTCTGTTGAGACACTTGGACGGCTCCCAAGGTCCAGGGAGCCAAGACGGAGGTCCAGGTTTTTTCTTGGTTTCCTGCCAGTTTTGCTGTCCTCTTCAAGCCAGGCTCTGTGCTACTTTTGCAATTTACATAATAAAAGGCTGTCTGGTGGAAGGGGAAGACCATAAGAGGGTTTGCAGGAACCCTCAAAGACTCCCTTCATTTTTCACGGGGTGCTTGACATCCTGCGAAGTCCACACACATAAGAAAGAGATTGCACCGCGTGAACAGGAGGGAGAATCTACTGGTTCTTCTTCCCGGATGGTGCTGACAATGTGAGGTGACTAGTAGTCCATGGCACATTTTATAGGACAGCTCTGTAAATGATCACGCCTTTCCGTGCTTAAAGAAAAAAAAATCAAAACAAAATCACCACTCCAGTACCCCTGTTACTGCTGGGAGCATTCTTTATGATGAAATATATATCACATTGCTTCCAGGCCTGCTAGGGTAAGAACTGCCAGATTCAAAAGTGCCAATTTATTTCAAGTTTTGAAAGAAAAAAAAGTGATATACCAGAAAAAATTTATTTTTTAATTAGCACTGTATTTTCAATTACAAGTCGAATCATCACGAGGAAGATGGAGAGGACTTCCCAGCCTCGTAGCTTCCTGATGTTGAATGTTGCTCTGAATAAATAGGCCATTTGGTAAATATTTTGAAAGCTATTCTTTAAGGTTTCAATTTTCTGTCAAACAAAAAATCTAAGATCTGAAAGGTCAGGTTTACAGGAAAGACAGATTGGAGAGGGGATGCTATTTACGTTTTCTTCGAGAGTTCACGGCAGGACGCCTCCACAGCCAACCCCGTGATGAGATGGAGAAGCCCGTCTCTCAGGTAGGCTCCTGCTGTTGTGTGCTGTGCGTAATTTTCTCCTGTCAGCATTCGGGGGGGATCAAAGAGAAGGGTTTATTTCTCTTTCAAAGAGTGAACCGTTCCCAGCCTCCTCTGTCTGTCGAGCTCCACGTTTGAGAGCATATTGCAGAGTCTGACACGTGTCCGCCACCAATCCGTGTGCCCGCCCGAGGCCACTTCCCCACAGCCTGGAGTCTTCTGTCATCAGCATGTCAGGGCCCTGTGGCAGGACTCTCTCTTCTCAACTGAGTGTACACCTTATGGAAAGAGCCACTTAGCAGACAGCAATTTTATGGCACTTGGTTTCCCATTGACAGCGGGGGTAATGAGATCGAAGTCTCTGGACAAAGGGAGGTTCAGTGAAATGCTGATAATGCGCCCATGCTGGGGTCTGTCAGGTGACAGATGCTTAACAAATGGGAGTGTTTGTGATGGCAGCTATTGTCCTGGATGCTTCCTAACCATCTCTTTCCTTTTTCTTGTCTGTGTGTCTATTCCTTGTCCATTCTCAATATTCTTCTAGGACGCTCCCAGTTGGTCCAGAGTCCCCTTCTCTTGACCTACATGGTTCCCTGTGAACTGCTCATCTCTTGTCACCCCCCCCCCCCACCAGCAAGGTCAGTGGGCGGCAGTATCCCCACCCCTCTCGGTGGGCGCCATCATGCCTCTCTCCTTCACCCCATCTGGACCAGACCACACTGGACTGGACACTATTCCCATGGCAAGGTGGCGCCTCTGCATATGCCCTCACAGTGGGCTCCCAGGCCCCGGCCAGGCTGAACAGGAGGCTAAACCCACAGTGACTCTTAGGAAGAGGGACGCTGTCATAAAGCTCCTCCATACACCTACCATATTTCCCCAGGTATAAGACGCACCCTTTTCCAAAAAATTTGGGGTCTAAAAACTGGGTGCATCTTATACCATGGCTGTGGCATTTCAAATGCCATAGATGGAACTGAGGATGAGGCAAACTATGAAGACAGTGATTCGTCATCAGACACGGATGAGGACAAGCTAATGGAGGGGAGTGCTGACAGTGATGAGTTGTATGAATTTTATGATGAATAAAACTTGAGTTCAATCACTTTAGGTAATACATTTCTTTTCAAATTTTGGGTCCCAAATTAAGGTGCATCTTATACATGGGAGCATCTTATACACGGGAAATGTAGTAATCTAAGACTGAAGGAAGTGAGAGAGCCATGAAGAGAGATCAGGGCAAAGAGAATTTCAAGAAGAGCCAATGGCTGGATTGTAAACTGTGCTGTGAGAGCCCTCCAGGCTTCCTCAAGGAAACATAAGGAGACCAGTGAAAGAGAGGACCGAATGAGTGAGTGCAGACAGAGAGGGAGTCAAAGAGAAGTGTGAGGACTTTCAGCGTTCACTGGGAATCCTACCAGAACGCAATGGAGAATTTTAAGCAGAAGAGCGACATGATCTGACTTATGTTTCTTCAAAATACCACTCTGTCCTTTGAGCCCTGTCCGGTTGGCTCAGTGGTAGAGCGTCGGCCTGGCGTGCAGGAGTCCCGGGTTTGATTCCCGGCCAGGGCACACAGGAGAAGCGCCCATCTGCTTCTCCACCCCTCCCCCTCTCCTTCCTCTCTGTCTCTCTCTTCCCCTCCCGCAGCAAAGGCTCCACTGGAGCAAAGTTTGCCTGGGTGCTGAGGATGGCTCTGTAGCCTCTACCTTGGGCACTAGAATGGCTCTGATTGTGGCAGAGCGACGCCCCAAGATGGGCAGAGCATCGCCCCCTGGTGGGCATGCCAGGTGGATCCCGGTCGGGCGCATGCGGGAGTCTGTCTGACTGCCTCCCCGTTTCTGGCTTCGGAAAAATACAAAAAAAAAAAATACCACTCTGTCCTTTAAGAGCAGACCGTTGGGGGAGGGACAGAGAGGGAAAAGTGGAACTGGAGAGCCCCATTAAGAAGCTGCTGCAACATTTCAGGCAAGAGATGATAGAGGTGTCTACAAGGGTAATAATGGCAGAGGGCTCTGGATACATTCTGAAACAGAGCCAACAGGATATCATGTACGATATAAGAGCAAGAGAGAAGAAGTCAAGGAGGACATCATGGCATCTGGGGCTAAAGCAAATGAAATGCCATTAACTGAGACGAGGAAGCCCGAGGGCAGAGCTGTGTGGGGTTTAAGGGAGGTCAGGAGTATGGTTTTAGAATATTAACCTTGAGATCTGTTTGACATCTAAGTGAGATGCCGGTTAAGCGGTTGGATGGATAACCCTGGAATTCAGGCATGGAGACACAACAATAAAGCCAACAGGTGTGTATGTGCAGACACTGCTCTATGCGTTTTACGTAGGCAAGTTTATGTTATCCTCACAAGGATCCCAGGAAGTAGTAGGAAACATTACCATCTCTTATTTCACAGACTGGGTAACTGAGGCACATAGAGGTTAAATACCTTACCTGAGGTCACCAAGGCGGTTTGTGGACGAGCCATGATTTGAATCCAGGCAGGTAAGCATCAGGACCCGTGCTGTGAGCCACAGAGCTTTAGTGCAGGTAATAAGTTTGGGAGTCTTCCGCATCAAGGATAAAGTCGTGAGTCCAGGTGAGATCACCAAGAGACTGACAGCAAAAAGACCGTCTGTGTAAAAATAACACGGGTGGGTGAACGGAAGTAGGTAGGAGCACAGATGAAGTAAGATCAGCCCTGAATAGATAAACGTGGAAGCAGGGAAGGGACACATGGAGGCTCGTTCTACCTTGCTGTCTATTTTGGGTATGACAAAAATTTTCCATAATTTAAAGCGCAAAACAAAGACGGCAAGGATGAGAAGAATTAATTACCCACGGAGACCGAAAAAGTGACAAGGAGGCAGAAGAAAATTTAAAATGTGGTATGCTGGAAATCAAAGGTTACATCATCTACTCCTGCATAACAAACCACCCCAAAACTTTATGGCTTTAAAAAAACAACAACAATCATTTATTTTGCTCACAAATCCACAATTTGGGCCGGGCTCAGTGAGGATCTATCACCTCTGCTCCCTCTGCATCAGTCAGGGTGACTCTCAGGCCGGAGGACCCATCGCTAAGGTGGCTGGTTCCCATGGCAAATTGTGGGCGTCAGCAGGGCGCTCAGCCAGACGGCCCTATCTTCATCTGGGTCAATCCCCAGATTTACAGAAGATAAGTCGTGCAAACAAGAATCACTTGAAACTTCTTCAAACCTGTGCCTCACTTGGCTGACAAATGATCCTTCAGAGGACACTGAGAAAGATTTCACGATGCTGGGATTGTTTTCTTTATGATGATTATGGGAAATGAGAACACATTTGTCATCTGGGTCTTTATAAATGCCATGAGAGCCCCCGCACCATATGTAAGAGACACCTGGATTTTGTGCAGGCCTTGCGGTCACAGTTTCAACTTAGACTGTCTCCTTTGTAAAATACTTTAAATAGCTGCAATGGTGTATGTGTAAATATGTGTACAAATTCTTGTGTCATTGACAGAATAATAGGCAAAGAGCAGAAAGCAGATTTTCCCTGATCTTCTTACTCATAATTCAAAATAGTTCTGCTCGTGGGTTTTTAGAAGGTTTCCACCATGGGTGGGCCATGCTATCATTCCTCATCAGCCTTTGAAGGCACTGACTGCCCTTGAATCCCACCAGAGTTCACTGAGAATTTTTAACACCAAGACTTAACACTTCACATCAGGGAAGAGGTTGGACTTGCCAAGTCACCTAGCAAGTATCGAAGGCAGGGCACTGCTGATCCTGAGACAGGTGTGGGTCACTCCACAATGCCACCAAAAATCATGCATGAAAAGGGGGCTCTATAATAAATCTTACCTAAAGTAACCTCACAAGATGATCTGATCGATTCCTAACTAGGCAGGAATTCCTAATGGTGGGTAGTCATGCCCAGCCATATGACTCCTTTCTTCTTTCTTCTTTTCTTCTTCTTTCTTCTTTTCTTCTTCTTTCTTTTTTCTTCTTTCTTCTTTCTTCTTTCTTCTTCCCCTTCCCCTTCTCCTTCTCCTCCTCCTCCTCTTCCTCCTTCCTTCTCCTTCTCCCTCTCTTCCTCCTCCGCCTTACTCTTCTTTTCCAAGTGAGAGGAGGGGAGATAGAGAGACAGACTCTCACATGCGCTTCAACCAGGATCCACGCAGTAAACCTCATCCGGGGCTGATACTCTGCCCATCTGGAGCCATGTTCACAACCAAGCTATTTTCAGCACCTGAGGTGGAGGCTCCATGGAGCCATCCTCACCACCCCAGGGCCAATGCACTCAAACCAATCAAGCCATAGCTATAGGAGGGAAGGAAGGAGAGAGAGAGAGAAAGAGAGAGAGAGAAGGGGGAAGGGGAGGGTGGAGAAGCAGCTGGTTGCTTCTCCTGTGTGCCCTGACTGGAATTAAACTTGGGACATTCACATGCTGGTCTAACACTCTACCACTGACCCAACCGGCCAGGGCCAGACATATGACTTCTTCAGTAAAAGGTTTATCTTCACGTTGGGCAAGCACCATCCTTTGCTTTTGTGCATGCATTAATAGGTTAACACACCCTTGAAATGCCAGAGGTGATTTTCTTTTCCAGACCCCTCACAGGTGTAATCCCCCTCAAGGGAGCACATGGTCTTTTTAATGATCCTGTACTTTGCTTTCTCAAACCTTCATGGAATCTCCATTGCATTCTCCCCTTAGTTCCAAACGTATGAAGGAAACGGCAGAACGGTCCTCCTGCGGAGCCTGTGAGATCTTGCTTCCTAGCGCTGTGGGCAGTCTGGCTCAAATACACTCATAATGATTCTCTACAGGTGTGGACGCTTCTTACGCCTATAACACACACTGCTGGACTGCTGGGCTGTGCCAGAGGAACCTGGGAGAAAACGGTGAAGAAAACACATGCTTTGTTTTTACGGTCCTGTTTCTGCTCTCTTGAAAAGACAAGGGGTATCGGAAACCAGTGACACAGGACATGTTTTGACCCCAGTGTTGTACTTCTGCAAGTGATATCTTTGTCTGTGGTTTATGACTTGAGAATAGGTTTAAACAAGCTGGGTTTTCCTGTGATGGAATCTCGAAGGTCATTGTTCTCAACAATAGGCACCCATTGACGACCCAGTTGACTGGCTGAGAATTTTAGTGTTTTCCACACAGTCCAAGAATTCAAGTACATCTCAGGAGCAGGTGTCAGCCCTTTCACCCTCTGCCTTCACTACTGTAACTCAGTCAAAGTAGAGTATGGCAATGAGACGTTTGGAGAACAAATTCCACTTCACTACCAATCCCAATACTCTTCGAGTTCTTGTCTCCGTTCCCTCTCCCCTTCACTGGTTAGAGCTCACCCCCTCTCCCTGGTCCCTAGGAGGGCCCTGCCTCCTGTCCACCTCACATACTGTCCCTCCTCACTCAGACTCTGTGCCCAATGCTGACATGTGAGCATTTTCCCAGGCTAACCTCTGACACCAGCTGGGTGTCCTACAGTTCAACTCAATTCTGACACTACCTGGAAAGAGCACTGGATTCCATCGGCTAAGAACTCAGTCCTACAAAACTGCCCCCATCACCCGACTGCAGATGCCAATCACCAGTGCAGGTTGTCATCTGGGCTTCTTACGCAACTACAGACAGGAGAGTCAGCTACTCCCTTCTGGGGTGGGGGTTATTTGCCAAAGTGGCTCACAGAACTCAGAGAAACATTTTACTTACTAGATTACTGGTTTACTATAAAAGGATACGACTTTTTTTCTCTTTCTTTTGACACTCCTTAGAGGAGACTGTAAGATCTTGTGAAGATAATACCCTTGGCAGCCTGTTTGAGGATGCCTCTGAAGTCCATGGCATTATGTAATACTGCCAGAAATACTGATCGTTTGTCCCAGTGAATATCTGACAAGATATGTGAAAGGATTTATACCTTTATAATAAAACAAACAAACAATTGGCCGAATCAACAGCGGATACTTAAAGCCTGATAGAATTGTTTTTCAGCTTTCTCCCCTAAGCTCAGTGTACCCAGACAGAAAGAAAATACCCCAGCACAGCATGTAGGTGTGGCAGTCCTTTATACCTTAAGTAGGCGGCAACCCAGTTCTTGGGGTGCGGCGGGGAGGGGGGAGTCGTTGTTTTACAAAGGTAGCCTTTACAGGGCCAGAGGTCTGGCTCCAGAAACAATTCAAAGTCCTCTAATTCTTTTTACCAATCTCAGGACCTCACCTGTTCATCTCAGAAGGCTTGTAGTCATCACAAAACTCCTGGCCTTAGGGAGCAAAGGTCCTTCTTGGCGGTGTCTGCTTTCTCTCCCTGTGCCAACACTGTAGATGTGTGGTGTTTTCTACCTCCAGGCGTCATTGCCAAAGTTAATTCGTAACAGAGCTCTACTTAATTGGCTTAAAGAATATTAAGTGCTTATACAAATGAAATTCTCAGGAATATCGTAGAAAGTAACCCAACTTAATTTCAGGTTCACGTGATCTGGGAAAACGTAGTATTAAAGCTGGTGTGAGTTTGATTGTTTCATTAAAACAGACGTCTTCAAAATAAATAAATAAAACATACATTTCTTCAGAGTTGTAGGAATTAAATATAATACTTTTATTTTACCTAGGCTTGCTAGTGGTCAAATAAGTTCATGTTATCTCTGTTACAAAATTTGGCAAAAGGAAAAATAAGTCAGTATGATGAAATTTTAAAAATTTAAACATAAATGTTAAGAAGTAAATTAGATGTAAGTAGGACAGAACGTTTTTAGTGAAATTTTAAATAGTTCCCCCAAATTCTTTTGGAAACCTTAAAGTTTTGCTAAGATTTAGCTAGATGATGGAAGTTTATTAAACATCTAGATCATCTATCAAATACTAACACATCAATTACTAACCATAGATTTATACACTTTGGCTTCATTTTACAGAGGAATAAAGATATTTGGGTCTATTAAACAAATTTTGTGCCATGCCAAGAAATTTTCTATGAGCAAACCCGTTTCTAAAAATTACAAAAAGCATTTACAAATCTACCAACCACAGAATGTGAATGTGAAAGAGTTCATAATTGCTTGCTTCTCAGTTTTCACTAGAAATTAAATGTTTTTTAGGGTTAAGAATCCTAATATTTGTCATTAAAGCTACCAACAATAACAAAGAAAACTCTGAATACATGGAAAGTAAAATGTGAATTTTTCATAAAAGAAAATATGAGGAATGAAAATGTATCTTCTTTTTTTTGTGTGTGAAGAGAAAAGAAAGTAATTTTGTCTTAAAGTGAGGTTGGTTACTTCAGAATGGGAAATAGGAAAAAACCATAGGACAAAATCTGAATATAAAATAAGAAGTGGTAGAAGGTTTGTAAAAAAGGAATCTTGGGAAAGGAATTTTATTCATGGTCAAGCTGGATAAGCTTGAATACATTTGTTTTAAAGTTTCCAAAAATAAGCTTTGATATCAATTGTGTACTTCTGTATAACTGAACCTTAATTTTCTCTCAACTGCTGAAAGGACAAGTTTTCTAAAATTATTGGTCTGATATTTAAAAAACCCCAAAACTTTAAACAAAGATTTTCTTTACCTTTTAAGTGATTCACCTAGAAAAAACAAAGATCTTGTTCTGATCAAAATCATCGCCTGTGCCATGTTGTCTTTTCCAGGTCTTTGATTGCTTAAGTAGACCTAGTCCTCACAATATTTTTAATATTAAACCAAGTTTTGCTCAGAGCTATGTAATCCTCTGTATTTTCCTGTGAAATCTTTGTCACTTTGGTTAAATAGATAATTAAGTATTGTTTCACAGTAACCTATAATGCTGTTTGACCCAAAGGCTTTAAGACCTTTCAATATTTTTTATAAACTTCCCAAAATCACATTCAAAATGAAGACTTTCTGACCTAGAACTACCTTTGGGATTTTACAGAGATTCTCTGGAGCATCTCAAAAGATCGATTCTCTTTCCTTATAAAAAGGGAGATGTTAAACTAATTAGATATGTAAAATTTCATGGGAAGTATTGTCAAATAAGACATAATACTAAGCTTTCTTCATGTTATACTTGTATAATTACATACATGTTCCAGAAATTGTATGAAATCCCTACAGTCTGATATGTCCTGGTAAAATGTTATGTCATAATTCCAATTATTATCTTTAAATGTTGCATGTTACATAAATAACCAAATTTCCTTGTTAATTCCATTATCATGAACTCTCATCTGATTTTTAATGATGGGCATTTTTAAGTCTTACATCCTTTACAGTTACTATTTCCCTTGGTGCCTTCACAAAGGTACTTCTGCTTAGTATGAGAGGCACTAAGGCTCAGACATCTGGGGTCTGTGCTCGGCTGAAAAACCAATGAGGCAAAAGTATACCACCTGTGGGATTATGAATGAATGTCTAAATCAGAATGCCCACCCAGGTGAAACGGTAAAAGACCTTTCAGATCCTCCTCACTACCCAGATGGCAGCCCGGCTCCAAGACTTGGACCCTGGATGTGCAGTTCACAGCTGCCTGCACAAACACTGCAGGCCTCCAAACGAAATGAACCAGGCGGAGAAGTGGCTGGCATCGATGTAGACTGCTTCTGCTCGAGACACCAGATCAAGACTTCCCACTTGAGCTAAGGAGGGAATCCTTCCTCCTTTTCTCTTTCTTTGCTCTGGCATCGGCCTGGGAAGATAAGGCCATCAGCCATGTCTTCCAGACCATAGCTAAGGGGATTACCTCTGGAATTTAGCACAACTTTTATTTCAGGCTAAAAGGAAACCTATCTGAGCGGGCAAATGCCAATAATCCCTGCAAACAGCTCCTATAACAGAGTGATCCTGGTGGAAGGGGGACTGTGCTCTACCTGATTCATCTGTGTGGTGGTTATCATTCTCTTTGGGCCAATAAATGCTCATGTGGCTGGTGCATAACTGGGCAATGCTTCTTCTGTGGCCTCACTGTGCCCCTAGCAGTCCTAGAAGGGACCTACCAGGAGGTTAAACATGAGTACAAATGAGGTGATCATCAGGAATCTCTCCTTAGCTCTTGAAAATATTGCAAGAATCCACTGTTCTAACAATAGCTGAATTTTTTCATCTAATGAAAAAATTCATTAGATGCTCTGACCCAGGCTGTTCTTAACAACAGGATATTATCTCTGATCTTGATTCTACTGTAGCTGAGCAAGGAGGTCTCTGTGCTGTGGCCCACACCACCTGCTGCCCCTGGACCAACACTTCTGAGGAAACTGGGACTCAGGTGCTAAGCTCACTGAACCAGTTTGCTGGCTGGAAAGGGTGGCTTCTTCCACAGGGCCTTTCGTTGATTGGTTCGGGTCTTGGGAACTACGGCTCTGAAGTGCACTCCAGATGTGGGGAATTATTCTGCTTATAGTTATATAATAATCAGTTATATAATAATCTCCCTGGGGTGCTGTATTTACTTACTCATTTATTTATTTCTCAAGAGCTTTAAATGCAAGCTCACAGCGACAAATAATCTTCCTAAAACTGGAAGCGTAAGGAAAGGAACAAAGACAATGACTAACTAAAAAAAAAAAAATTTGTTAACCCCCCCAAAAAAATTTGTGAACCCGAAGTCAAGATCTGGGAATAGCAAAGAGATTTAGCAGAACAAAGACAAAAACAAAAATGCAGCAGGAGCCGCAGAACAGTAGCTGAGAGTGGATAGGGATTTGGCATTTTGACCCCACATCTCAGCTAGGCTTCGAGTTTGATCAAAAGTGCGAGAGGATTGTTAAAAAGAAACAACAGACCCCAAAATGGAGTCACTTGTGCTATGCCTCACCAAGACTTTTAGTACCTGCCACCCAGAAGATGCAGCCTCTCCCAGGAGTGGAATTTTAAACCAATCAGTCTGGAATTTCCAGGTGAGCACTAGTGAGGTCATCTGCCTGCTACCACCTCCTGCCTTAGTCTAAGGGGATGTAATATTGCTTGAAATAATCTCTTCTTTCAAATTGCTGGCCCCACCCTCTTTGCACCTGTACAAATTTTTCCTTCTGTCCAACCCCCTGGAGCACCTTTCTATCGACTCTACAGGACACTGCCCGATTCACTGATCTTTCAATAAAGCCAGTGAGTTCTTAGAAGTTGACTCAGTTGAATTTAGTGTTTTTTTTTTAAAAAATGTTTCCTATTTGGGAAGATGACCCCAAATCTGTAGGCTACATTAGATTTCCCTCCTATGTGCTTCCTCTACCATACAGCACATTGCAGCCATCATCATCATTATTTTGCTCTCTGTTAATATCTTTGCGAACGTATTTTCTGGGTGCCCAGTACTCAATTGCAAGCATGAGCAATACTCAATAAAATGCTGAATGAATGAATGAGTGAACTATGGCTCAATCATGGATTAACAAACACACTGCTTTTCTTTTTTTCTAGTTCCAGTTTGCTTCACCGTCTCAGGTTCCTCACAGTCTAGCAAGGGACACAGGAATGTACCATATTTCCCCATGTATAAAACTCACCTTAATTTTGGGACCTAAAATTTGAAAAAAAAAATGTATTACTTGAAGTTATTGAACTCAAGTTTTATTCATCATAAAATTCATACAACTCCTCATCACTGTCAAAAAACTCCCATCCAGGCCCTGGCCGGTTGGCTCAGTGGTAGAGCGTCAGCCTGGCGTGCAGGAGTCCTGGGTTTGATTCCCAGCCAGGGCACACAGGAGAAGCTCCCATCTGCTTCTCCACCCCTCCCCCTCTCCTTCCTCTCTGTCTCTCTCTTCCCCTCCCGCAGCCAAGGCTCAACTGGAGCAAAGTTTGCCCGGGCGCTGAGGATGGCTCTGTGGCCTCTACCTTGGGCACTAGAATGGCTCTGATTATGGCAGAGCGACGCCCCAAGATGGGCAGAGCATCGCCCCCTGGTGGGTGTGCCGGGTGGATCCTGTTTGGGCGCATGCATGAGTCTGTCTGACTGCCTCCCCATTTCTGGCTTCAGAAAAATACAAAACAAAACAAAAAAAACAACAAAAAAAACCTCCCATCCATTAGCTTGTCCTCATCTGTCTGATGATGAATCACTGTCTTCATAGATTGCCTCGTGTCCTCAGTTCCCTCTATGGTATTTGAAATGCCACACTTCTTGACTTGACAACCACTGTATAAGACGCACTCAGTTTTTAGACCCCAAATTTTTCAAAAAGGGGTGCGTCTTATACATGGGGAAATATGGTAAGTAGATCATCCTAGTGTAATAATTGTAGAGGATTCATGGACCCCTTTAGGTTTATCAAGGAATCCCATGTTAAAAACCAATTAAATCATGAAGCAATGAACACACAGAAAGGATAAATGAAAGAACAGCATTATCTAGTGACATACAGTGTCAGAGCCTCATCAGAGCATTGGCTTTATGAAATGAAGGTTGAAGAGTGCAGGGCCACACCTGCCCTCCAGGGTGACAGTAACCCACTAGGCAGCATCTATGAGAAAAGTCACTTAACCAGTTTTTAATCCACCTACTCAAGAACATGGTGAGGTAACTGGTAAAATGCTTTGTCATAATCATTTGCATTTCTAGGATCTACCAACCTTGTGTTTAAAAATTGCATACTGGCCCTGGCTGGTTGGCTCAGTGGTAGAGTGTCAGCCTGGTGTGTATGGCTTAGGTTTGATTCCAAGTCAGGATACATAGTAGAAGTGACCATTTGCTTTTCCATCCCTCCCCTTCCCCTCTTCCCCTCCTCCCTCTCTCTCTCTCTCTCTCTCTCTCTCATCCTATCCTGCAGCCATGGCTTAATTGATTTGACAAGTTGGCCCCAGGTACTGAAAATGGCTCCATGGAGCCTCTGCCTCAGGCACTAAAAATAGCTAGGTTGCAAGCATGGCCCCAGATGGGCAGAGCATCGCCCTCTAGTGGGTTTGCTAAGTGGATCCTGGATGGGGCACATGCAGGAGTCTGTCTATCTCCCTGCCTCTTTTTGTTTTTTAAGAGAATTAAATGATTTCATAAGCATAGAGAGCTTAAAAGAATGGGCTGGCTGACCCAGAGAGGTGGTAAATAAATGTTTTCTACTATTTATCTTCCAAAATCATACCCTGTTTCCCAAGAAGACCTGGGAGCAAAGTTTAAGTGACATTGCCTGGTCCTTCTGTTATCTCAGAACACAGCCTATGGATGGAAATCAGCATGGTACATGAGATACCAGACAGTCCCTTTGCAAATCATGACTTGTCCTACGTGAAATGGTAGCTCAGGCCCCAAAATGGGACGTTGGCTTCATCCAGTAGAGTGAGTGGCTCCACCAAGGAGTTTACTTCCCAAGGTTGACCACAGATTTAGGTCAAGTGAAAGCTTATACACCGTGCAAAGCTTTTCAATGGAATGAACAGGGCCGTTTCATTAGACTTGTAAATCTGGGGTTAATTGGAAGTTGAGCATGGCAATTCTAAGAAATAGGCTCCTCGGAATGTTTGTGTATTTCTGGATTTGTCCCCTATTTATAGCTAACAAACATGCCATTAATTTATGGTTTTCCTCCATAGGCTTCACCAGAGTAACACAAACAGAGATCAGTCATGAAACTCAGTAGGAATCTGTGAGCAAGATGTAAAATTAAAAAAAAAAAAAAAAGGCTATGCATGGAGGAGGGGAAAACATTAATGTGAGAAGTAAAGGCAAAGAAAATTAGCTGCTAACTCTTCAGAATAATGCGTTTTTACAGCTTGTTCTTTAATAACACCTGCTATCTTATACTTGAGCCTGTGGTCCCTCATGCTAAGCTAAGACACTCCCAAGGGAAGAAGAGGAGAGGCCTTTCTAGGTAGGGTAAGCAGGTCTTTCAAAAAACAAACAAACAAACCCGACTCATCTCCTTCCCGAGTTTGGACTTCCTCGGTCACTTTGTGCTCACCAGCCCTGCAGGGACTGTCCAGAGCGAGGATACCGACCGTACTTCCAGGCAGTGCCTTGGCCGGCGAGCACCTACCACGGGAAGATGGAGCCCGAGGCTCTGGGGGCAGAGTCCTGAGTCAGACCCCAGCCCCCCCACCCAGCATGTTCACTCCCAGGCCTCCAGGCAGAGCAGAAAGGGCCGGTGCTGATAGGTCCACATGCCCTTATCTGCAATTCCAAACTCCAGAAGCCCAGCCGCTCAATGTGTTTCCCAGAAATACAGCACAAAATTTCTGTGATAGCCAAACCTGATCTTCCCAACACGCAGCCATGGGTAGTGGCAGGTGGTCGTACTGAGGGTGATGAGGTGCACATTTTGCGGTCGGAAGGTGATCGCGTGTGTCCACAGGGCACTGACCTATCCCCCACTAGAAATACGATATACACTATGGGCTGGATGACATGTCACCTTTCTAAAATCTGAAGAATTTTGAATCCTGAAACCTGTCTGGCCCCATAGGTTGAGATCAAGGACGGTGAGCCTATCCCAAGCGTTCTGCAGTGGGAACAAGTCTGACGAGAAAGGACACGTTCTGGCTAGGCAGAGGAACCCCCGGATTGCAGGTCCACAAGGGGGGTGTGCTTTGGGCCGATGGGAACTCAAAGGCAGCTGTCCGTGCCCTACCTCAGCCTGAGGAGCAGGGAACCCACGCAGTGAATGACAGAAATTAGTCACCAGCCAGTTGCCAGAGGGAAGGGGGCCTGGGGGACCGAGTGAAAGAGGTGAAGGGATTAAGAAGCACAAATTGGCAGTTACACAGAGTCACGGGGATGTAAATTATAGCACAGGGAACACAGTCAATAACATTGTAATAACTACTGTATTTCCCCATGTAGAAGACGCTCCCTGTACAAGACGCACCTTCATTTTGGGGCCCGAAATTTGAAGAAAAGATAATAAGCGTGAAAAAGCGGGAAATGCAAGTAAAAAAAAAAATCAACAACAATGAGTGCAAAAATATGCGCAAAAAAGTGGGAAATGCAAGTAAAAAAATCTACAACTGCTGTGTAAGATGTATCCAGTTTTTAGATCCCAAAATTTTCGGAGAAAGGTGCATCTCATACATGGGGAAATACGGTATGTTCTAGTGGCAGGTGAGCACTAAACTAATTGCGGGGAAGACTTTGTCAAGTACAGGATTGTTGAACCACTAAACTGTACACCTGAAACTAATACAAAGTCATTTTGAAAGTAAACTGTAATTGAAAAAAAAAATCCAGTCACCAGCCACACTGTCTGACTTCCCACCAACCACCGCCCACCAGGGCAGGCTGAGTCCAGGTGGTCGCCGACAGGGGACAGTGCCACACCTGCCCTCCTAGGGGCCCAACCTCAGGACCTGCTGCAGAGATCTCAGCAGCCCCCTGCTTCATTCTTCACTTTCTGCCCCCATCTCCTCCCTGCAAACAACTCCTCTCCTGTTCTCACAAATGCCATGCTAACTGCCACTCAGAATGCACTGGTGCTGATGGGAAGTTGACAACATCTAGAAAGAACAACACTTGTTTCACTCTGGTTATACATATTTTATTTTTTTACACTGGATTCAGATTTTCTGGTTTTAACTTATGACTCTACCACTTCTCAGCTAGGTGACTGAAGATGAATTCTTTTTCTCCTCTGCCTCAGTTTCCTCATTCATAAAATACAGTAAGTCCTCGAATTGTGTACAATTCACACTTATGAACAGAGTGCCATATGGGCTATCACAATCAACTGCAGTTGGACATCAGTGAAAATGATAAGAGTTACTGGACTCCCATGGCAAAGAACTAACCAATGAAGACCTTATGGAACTACAGCAGCTGATGACAGCATTTAGGGAAGGAAATGGGGACCTAGAAGTTCTAGAACTGAAAGTTTTCTACAAAAGAGTTAGCTGAGGCTCTTCATCTCATAGAAGCAGGAATGGCAAAGATAGAGGAGCAAGATCCTGACACAGAGAGGGTCACCAAGTTTACTGTACAGTTACCGAAGGGCTGAGATGCTACAGGGTCATTGATGATGAGAAGAAGCAAAGCTCTGTACAAGCCTCCCTGGATGCCGACTCCACAAAACTGACCCCAGCAGCAGAACCAAATCCTGACTTTCTAACACCAGTCTATCCTCTCCAACAAGTCTGTCATCTTCTGCATCATCCATAACTGTTTAAGGTTGTATTTGAAAATGTTTATATGCAAAGAAAGGTAAAAAATAAATACTATGCTAAGACAAACATCTGCCTACGTTGCTTTTAATAGGTAAACATACCTGTTCCAATTTACATACAAATTCAACAAACTGACAGAACCTATCTCGTGTGTAACCCAGGGAGTGCCTGTTGGGATAAGAGTACCTATCTCATTCAGTGTTGAGAGGATTAAGTAAGCTAATACTATCCAGGCATACTAAGTGCCCCGTAAATGTAAACAACTATTATTCCAGCTGTTATAAACAACTATTATTATGTCTGCAGCTGTCCTTCAAATGACCTCTCCATAAGCTGATAGTATGTTTTTTGCCTTACACAATTCCTTACCTCCGATTTCCTAAGCTGGCACCATAAAGACATTTGGTGGTCAATAGTTATTTGCTAGATAAGAAGACAGAGGAGAAGACAGCATAAAAACAGATGGACGATCAAGACCTCGGTCTGAAGTTACAACCTGCTATCACCATATTGATGGTGGAACCTTCTGGCGGCGTGCCCAGTTTCAACCCCTCCTCTCTCCTCCTCTCACTGATTTGTTTTGAAATCTAAGAAACAAAACGTTAAGTGGATAATAAAGCATTTCATGCACAAATTTCAAAATCAAACCCCCAGGTGGGAACAAACCTTCAGGTCCTTCATACCCCGTTCCCGTTTTTATTTTCAGATTAGCCATCCCTTTCACATTAATGCAGATGACGTTCATCACGGTGCCCAGCAAAGAATGCACTAAAACAATGAACTCCGCATTGCATCGCACCCCAGTTACTTAAGCACCGGAACTAGGAAAAAAAATCTTTCCAGTGAAATAAGATTCCCTGGCATCTCATAAAGCTGTTCCATCCAGTTAGGCCTTGGAGTGGATACTCCTTGACCTTCCCCAAGATGTCAGAAGTAACAGTGGTTTAAACCGCCATGCAGGTCACCTCCACCAGCGTATTCATAATTCCCAGGCGCCTCTTCAGTGTTCCCCACCCTCAATGCATTGTAGCGGAGAGGGTGGAAGGCCCACCTCCTCACCCACCCCTCCACCCCCTGCTCTGACCTGGAAATGAATGTTGGGGACTGCTATGACGCTTTTTCTATCATTGGCCCTCGCTGGACCAACCCTTCTTTGTCTCCGTCAAATTCACCTCCACCCTATTTTATTTATCAAAAAAGTATTCACCAGAAAGAATGGCCAAGCGAAGGTGAGAAAAAAAAAAAGTCACAGCTAAATGTGGGTTTACAGCTGAAGAGACTTGAGATGGAAAAACTGCCAGTTCTTACTGCTCACTTCCTCACGGGAGGGTTCACAGCTCCTGAGAGCATGCCAGGACTCTGAAAAGGCAAGCTTGCAGTTAAGAGAACGATGGTTCAGGACAGCAAAGATCAGTCATGTGACAGGCCAAGCGTTCTCCGTCACTGTCTTCTTCCTTGAGTAAGGGCTCGGAAGCTGAGGTTAATCGGTCAGATCGCAGCCACGGCGGCTGAGGGCAGCACAATCCAGCTGCTGCAATTAATCATTTAATTGCTTTCTGGTTCACTTTATGTGTCTTTTGAAAAAAAAAAGATATTGATATTAAAGAAGAACATTATTGAGCGGACATTTTAGGCTATTGAATAAAGATCTAATATCTCCTTGGTGAACCAGAGAATATCTGGGTTCTCTAGCCCACCCTGCTCCCTGTTTTCTCAGGCAACGTTTACTTCTACAGAGGAAAGGCTGAACGGTCTCTGCCCCAGGAGGAGGAGAAGCAGGGATGGAAGCACGTCGGACAGAAAACATGGGTGTGAATACAAACTGATGTTTTGTTTATATGGCTGTGGGTTCTGTTGTGTTATTTTTTGCTAAAGGATGTGTGACGGGTTGAGGGGAAAACCTAGAAACGTACAGACTAGATTTTAGAGGGTGATTGGAGCCACCAAGGGATTCTGAGCAGAGGAAACCACTTGAGTTGGGGAGTTGGGGACAGCACGAACCGTGAGGTGACTCAGTCCTGGGTTAGCATTCCAACGTTGGTCCTCACTGGCTGCTATGAGCACATTATGACCTTTTTGGAATCTCCCAAGCTGTACAATGGAAGTAATAGGGCCCAGCACAGAGAAAGCACCTGTGGTGGTGGTGGCCTCCATGCTCTGGGAAGGACAGCGACGGGGAAGAGACAGAAGGAGGGGGAGCGAGAAGGTCCAGGAAGGGGTAGAGCGGCTGGACCAGACTGAGTGCAGTGAAGAGAAAACAGGACTCAATACTCAAGGGCTACAACAAAGGTGCAACCCCAGGATCCAGAGACTAAGAAAGATGAACAAAGCTATTTAACAACGACTGGATGTGACCGAGGCGAGAGGAGAAGCCAAAGAGACTCCCACTGGAGGGCTGAGATAAGCATCATCCAAGTCCGAGAGGCACAAACTTCTATGGGGACTTGAACTAAATAACAAACGTAACACATGCCAAACACTGCACTTGGATTTCCAGCAGGACTCCGGAAATAACCAACACCATGACCCTGTGGGTGATGATCACATCTGAATTCTTAATCACTAGAGCTGCCCTGAGAATGATTTTCAAACCCAGACAGCTCGGGCCAGGACACCACTCAGCGCCGAGAACGCAGTGTCCTCTCCCCACACGTGCTCCCGTGGCTCACCGCCCCCCCCCCCCCTCCCCGTGACACACCTGCTTGAATACCAGGCAGAGAAATACCTGGTGCTCCAGAACCGCAGGGCAGGGCAGCACCTAATCACTCTCTGTCCCTAATGCTTTCATTACACACCGTGTTAGAAGCTCCTTCAGGAAGCGGCTTAATAATTCTTCCCCCCCCCCACCCCCCTGCGCGTGCTCAGTGGGAATTAATATCACCGACTGACACGCACGGGCCGGCCATGGCCACCCGTCCAATATCGGCTCCTGTCCGCCTCTGGGTCGCCGTGGTTTCAGAACGGTCAGCGCCAGGTGATCCACAAAGGGATCATCCACAGACACTGTCCAGCCACGCACGTGCAGGCCAGGACAGCAGGGGAAACTTTACAGCCTATATAAATGGACTTTAATATCGCAGAACACCTTTTGGGATGTATGTCTAATTCGTTAGAACGGGCAGAAACGCTGACAGGCCACTCTGAGCCTTTTTGGAGGCCTTGGCTTTACCCCAGACACAGGACTGCGTGGTCTCCCTAATCACCCCTCGCTTGCTCTCCCTGCCGGGGCGCCGCCCCTAAGGAGACTGTGGGTGAGGGCTGGCCCTGCGAGCTTTGCTCTTCTCCCACTGAAGCTGTTTGTCCTGAACATCTCTAAGCAAACATGGACTGACTTAACGCCACTTTCTCATTAACTTCAGGATGCATGTCGTGCTGACTTATCTCCAGTTAATGATGCTGTTCTTCCTGTGCAACCGGACCAGCTCCAGAATAACAAAAATCAATACTCAGTGTTTTTTAGGTAAAAAAATAAAAATTAAAAATAAAAAATATATATTATGCTTTTCAAAGGAGAGTGAGACTTGGGGAGGGGGTTGGTGACCGTGTAAGGTCAAAGGTGTTTAGAAGTCAACTCATCTTAGACAGAAACGTGTTCCTCCTGGATTCTTCACACTGTTCTCAATCTGGGAACATCTGGCACAGGGCACTAAATGGGCTCGTCACATGGCTGATTCTCTGAAGGTGTCCAAGTGTTTCTCTTTCCAAGTTACCCTTGGTTCAGAGGAGTGAGACAGTGTCTGTGGTTGGGCTTCTTCTTTTTCATCTCTGTGTCCCAGACTAGCATTAATGATATACACTGACTTGTCATTGAGTGCTACTGTGTATTTCTATTCCACTCCTATGCTACCAATTTGTGAGATAGAGGATTATTATTACTCCCATTATACAGATGAAGAAACCGAGCCTTAGAGAGTTTAGATAACTTACTCAAGGCCAGACAGCTGGTAACTGGGAGAATCAGAACTCTAATCCAGGTCTCCTTTATACCACAGTCAGGGTTAAAGGTCATTATAACTCACTGGAACAATGGCATCCACCAATCACAGTCCAGGGGCATTCACTGGACCATTCTACAGTGGCTTAATATCCACAGGACAGGGACAAAAGCAACACCACCAAGTTATGTACTGCTGTTTGCCTGACTCCACACATAGACTATGATGAGCATATAAATGACCTTAACCATTTCACGAAAAAGTACATCAACTCTTTGATGTTTATTGACTCCTTACTCTGGAAAACATACACACCTAATTAGTCATGAAATGGGGGAATTGCATGTGAAGAAGGGTAGAATGCCCATTTTTCACGGTGCCTGCGATCTAACAGGTAGACAAGCCCCAAACACAGGCCGTGTGTACACTGAGGTGACGTTGGAAAAGGCATTGCAAAGCAGAATGAGACTCACTGCCAACTGAACAACACAGAGCAAGAGTGCTAAAGTGAGTCAGGTAAGGGAGATGTCTCTTCGTCTCTCAGGGAGAGGCCAGGGAAGCCTGCATGGGAGAGATCAGACCTGAAGTGGTAACTGGCAGAGGGTAGCAGGTGGTAAAGTTGGGAATGGCTGGAATGTGGCAGGGGCACCCTGGAGAACTGAGAAGGACTCTCTGGAGTGGGTGAGAGGTCTCCACAATCCTGCATCAGCTGCTGTTTGAAATGCAGCCTGAGCCCAGATAGTCAGACTGAATTTTACCCCCCTGAAATTCATGTGCTGAAGCCCTAACAACCAAGGTGACCATATTGGAGATAAGACCTTAAGGTAATTCAGGTTCCATAAGGTCTTAAAGCTGGGCCCCTAATCCCATGTCCTTCTGAGAAAAGGAAGGGACCTCAGAGATGCCCAAGCACAAAGACCACATCAGAACCCAGCAAGAAGGCAGCCGCCTGCCCGTTAAGGAGAGAGCCCTCGCCACACCCTGGGCCTTGGGCGCCCAGCCTCTGGAACCGTGAGAACACACATTTCTGTGGTTTATGCCCCTCAGTCTGTGTTGTCATGTCACGGCAGCCCTTCTAGACAAAGGCGCATACCTTCAGCTAGTTCACATGTCACTTCTCCGCCCTGACCGGACCTGCCACCTACACTACCCTCGACCCTGACCGGCTGAGAGGGCTTGATATGGCAGAGCTGGTTTCTGAACCAGCGGCGATTCCACCTGGTTGTCACAAAGACCCCTGCAGGAAGGCCTGGACCTCAGAAACAAGCTGAAGGTGATCTAAGGCAGCGTATGCATGCCCTGCCCCCTCTGGTGAACGACCAGTGTTCAGATACAGGGTCCTACTGTACACATTGAGCAGCAGGTGGCAGCCACAAGCACCTCACTACATAAACGTACCAACACCCTGTCTAACAGTGTGCCCTGGTTGGGGGCCTGGACGTGGCAGCCAAGCAGCACGGTAAGGGCTTGGTAAGGGTTCAGCACCTGCTTCTTGCGGGTGGGAGCATCTGCAGCTTCGTCCACATGCATGATAGAAATACCTCCCCCAACGGCTGAAGTCCAGCTACCAACACATAGTCTGTGAGCCACGGGGGGGAAAGAAACGCCCTTAGCTGGCTCCCTTCAGCCAGCACCACCCGCCTCCGGGACAGTGTCCAATTACTATCAAGTTTCTGAACACTCACTGCTATTTCTGTACCTACCTGCTTGCAGCAAGCAGGTCCCACTTTGTGTAACACTGACCTAAATTCCTTAAGCGTAACAGTCCCCAAAGAGGGTCCCCTAAAGCCATTAGTTCACTATCTTATTAGAATAAATTCTGGACCCATTAAGTTCTACAAAAAATATCTTCAGAAAGGGTCTGTTGACCCAAAAACAGCTATGCAAAAATGGCAGGCACTCAGCTCTCGTCTTCTTTCCTTCTTTTTTTTCTCCCCTCCACCCAGAAGGATGATCTCAAGACCTTCTCCCTACCTCCTCCTCTGATCTTCCCTTCCTCTTGTCTTCCCTCCCCTAAAGGATTGTTCTTCCATTTACTTGGCCTCTGTTCAACATCAGAGTCAAGTGCAACCTTTTCCTCCTCTGTCTCTCCACGCTCTTTCTCCTACACTATGGCTTGGCTCTATCGTGGGAACGGGACCCTACTCTCTACTAGGAGTACATAAATCCACTTAGGCAGCTCAAGCGTCAAATCCAAAGCAGCCTGCAGATTTAAGTGGCCTGCAGGATGGAAGGCAGATAATAGAGCTACATTCACTCCCTTTACCCCTGCCTTCCCAGAACTCATTCAGCTTTTTTTATTTTTTATTCCCTCCCCCCCAAAACACAAAGCCAGCCATTAGTAGAACAGCTAAAGCCCATGGCATACAGAAAAGGGATAAACAGCAGTTGCAGTGGGAGTGACCAGCAGTGAAGTCCAGAAGAGAAGTAATTAGGGCTGACTTTGGGATGTGGCCATCAGAATAGAAACAAAAACATAAACACAAGCCATAGAGCCATATTTTGAGTAAAATCAACAAGATTGGACCACTGATTAGAGGTGGAACAGCAAGGGTAAGGGAGGAAGAAGGCTCAAGGTTTTGAACAATGACTGTGCGGATGAGTCATCCTGTAGCTCAGCTCCTACTGAGTTATTCAAATGAGAAAATGCCCTGGGAGGCTCCAGGCCCAATGCACACAGAATGAAGTCTATATTCCCCTATAGGGACTGCCATGAATTTACTCTGAATTATTAGCAAGCTTGGACTCATTCATCCGCTCAACAAACATTCACTGAATAGCTACCATATTTAATGCTGGACCAGGGAATCAAAAATGGAGAAAACGCATAGTTCTTGACTTTGAGAAGTTCAGAGTCTAAAGGAGATAACCTTCAAGTGAGCCCAGGCACATATACTCAAGCTCTGTTCTCACAACGTTCTCTGTATCTGAAACCCCTTCTGCTTACTGAGTGCCCACTAAATGCCAGAGGCCAGTCTTGGCCCTGGAGACCCAGTCTGTTCATTCCTCAGAACTGAAGATCTATTGGTCTGGCACCCCCTGTGCAGACAGCCGAGGCCAGAGGCAACGTCACAGGGGAAAGGCCGAGGAAGAGAGAACAAACCCCACTCTTGCAGTTCAAGGACTGGGACGATGGGGAAGAGCCAGCAGTGGCCAGAGTAGGCATCAGAGAAGGGAAAGAAGAATAAGCGAGTCACGGCAGCTGGAAGTGGAGAGTTTCAAGATCGAAGGAGAATCTGCAGCATGCTCAATGCTGCTGAAAGGCTGAGGGAGAGAAGAACGAGAAAGGCACCATACAGCCACTTGTGGCAGGTGACCAGCAAATGAGCAGGCAGAGGGATTGCAGGTGAGTGACCAATGAGCAGGTGGATGAATTGCAGGTGAGCGACCAATGAGCAGGTGGAGGAAGGAAGTGGGTGGAGAGGGACAGATTGAGGAAGCAGAGCAGCACAATGGAGTGCTCTGTCTAGACCAGGGGTCTCAAACTCAACTCAGCATGTGGGCCGCAGAGCAAGATCACAGCCGTTCGGCGGGCCGCACTAGGTCTACAAAAGGCAACTGTTACGCAACACTTTTCTCACTGCAGTTGAAAACAAAAAAAATCAGTACAACAAGCACAATCGTACATGCAGTTTACTCAGTGTCACAAAACGACCAGAAACTGTAGTTCGCATCACAACTACTGTTAACTAAGCTAATATCTAGCTAGGATGCTAGAGAAATGAAAAATACAAGTAGGCCCCTAGGCTTACTTAATTTTATCCAAAATATTTTGAACTTTGTGGATTAGTCTGCAGGCCGCACAAAATTGTTCGGCGGGCCACATGCGGCCCGCGGGCCGTGAGTTTGAGACCCCTGGTCTAGACTCTGGAGCAGGCATTGGGCGCGAGGGTAAAGGCTGGCCTTAGAGAGGAGAAACATTTCTAACCCCCAAGACCAGAAATAAGGAAAGGATAGACAAATATGTGGAGACACGGGATAAAATGAGGCCAGACAATCCCGTGTTTGAATCCCTACTCTGCCGCTTACTTCCTGTATCATAATTGACAAGTTGCTTCTGTGTGTCTCTCCTTTCCTCAATCTCTAAAATCAATGGGAAATTTAAAAAAAAACAAAAAACAAGAAACAAATGAAAAACCTTTTTTTTTTTAACTTAAAATCCCCTCCATCAGTCTCAGCCAGAGCCTGGATAGAAAGCTGAGTGACAGCACTGTGCTACACCCAGCATTAGCCCTCCTCTGTCTCAACCAGCTTTGAGTCAGGCTCTGGGGTCTCCCTGTCCTTCAGATGAAGACATTTTTAGTATACCCACCCCATTAATCTGCTAGACCCCTTCTGATATGTATCAGTCCCCATCTAGACTACAACAGACGCTGGCACACAGCAGCGGCTCAATAAAAGTTGGTTCCCTTTCTGCCTCCATCAAACACCACAGTCTTATTTATTCTTCTGATTTGGGATGTCCTTCCACTCATCTTCAGTCACATCTGAGTTTGACACAGATGCACAAAGACTCGGTTATACTGGGTAGCAGTGAGCTGGTAAGCATTATAGCAACCAGCTATCTGGGAGAAAAATCCCCTGATTTTTGCAGTGTTTTCCAATTTTCATGGTGTAAACATTCCTACCATAGCTGATTTTAATCTACCAACAATGATATCACCACCTGACAAAATTCCTGAACATTTAACCATCAGTTCTTAAGCTGCTGTACGCTCTGTCTGGCACATCAGGCACATCACTCACCAGGTTACCTAGAAGTCTCAGCTAGTCAAGCAGCAAAGCATCTCTGAAGTGTGTGCCCATTTAATAAAACCCCACACTACTGCTTTATGAAGACCACACCCCACCCCAACCGCACTGCCAAAGGAATGACTTGCAAAGACATCAAGTATCAGTTAGGGATAGGGATCTTCACTGTTTTCACAGGATTGGGGAAAGGATTGTGTTTAAATAGTGTTTTAGCATTTTGTGGGGAACCGGGAACCGACACACCCAAACTGGTGAAATCTCAGGGATGATCAGGCGAACAAAAACACTGTCACTGAGTAAGTAAACAGTGACGAGTTTATAAGATGCTGTTGGCAGTCGCTGGATTTCTCAGTGCTGAACACTTGAGTTGGGCCTAGTGGGAGCGGCTGGTTAGCCATTTGTCAGGCAAAGTCAAAACAGCCTTCCAGCTACAGCACAGACGGCAGACTGTGGCTTGTCAGCATTTTATTTATGACTCTTAATTAGCAAGCAAAAAAGGAGGGAAGACGTTCCCAGCTTGGGATATACATACTTATCCATATATATTTTGCCTAGAAATTATCTTTGTCAAAATAATTTAAATCCCCACAACCCTGAGAGGTAGATATTATAATGTATATTTTATAGACAGAAAATTCCATCCTGGAAGGTATGTATAACTAGCCTAATTTTATCAATGAAGGTTCAGAGAGTCCAAGTGATTTTTCCAAGGTAGCACAGCTAGAACATGGCAGAGCCAGGACTGATAATCTTCAGACATTTAATGCAAAGGCTTTTCTTTCTTTTTTTAATTGAATTCACTGGGGTGACACCGTTGAGCAAAGCCTCTTTCAATTACACCATGGTTGGCTCTTATCGGGTATGTCATAGTAATCATTCATTGACTTGGCTTAAAAGAGAGTTGACTACTGAACTCATTACATTTGTGAATAAATTTCTTGTTCTATGGTTAGAATGGATTCTTTGGTAGGAGGGGAGTTTCCGAGTGAGTGAGTGACATCAACACCCTGTGCGCTTTTGGAGACCTTAGGGTCTTATGATTGACAGGGTGCAATCAGACAGAGGGTACGGAAGAAAGAGTGATCCCGTGGTTCCCAAGTGACTCTGCTCCACGGAGAAGGAGCCTTGCCGGGCCCTCGAGTGACCAGGAGGCACTGGAAGTTTCGGAAGCATGAGCAAGCCTGGCAGCTACAGACACGGGCGACTGCTCGTGTCACCCTTCTACTTACAGGTGGCTTTTAGAAACAGTCGCACTGATTACCTCTGATCACTGATTTGGCCAAAAAAGAAAATAAAAGCTCCTGATGTTGACTTAATAGCGAACAAAACATGTTTATGAGGTACATCATCTTTATTACAGGCTTATTTTGTTTTCCAATTCCCGCAAAACACAGAGCACAAAGTGTATCTGTTTATTCTCAAGGGTTCCGTGACTCACTGAAGAATGAGCTGGAGGGCACCACTGTGTGTCCACGTTCTCTGTGGGGTGTGGCTGGCCCTGTGGAGGGCACCAGGTTTTCTGGTCTCTTCTCTTGTGAGGCCTGGGAGGACTGCACTTCTCTACCTGCTCCAAGTTAAGCATGGCCAAGCCACTCGCTTTGGCCCATGGAATATATACAATCAGATGTACTCTGTGCCCCTTCTGGGTGGAAGCGCTGGTTAAGAGTTAGTACTCAGTTATCCACACCCCCTGCCCTGCTGCAGGGACCCCAGCAGCACAGCCCAGGGTGACAGACTGCCTGACAGCTGGGTGCCAGAGCCACTCTGTCAGGCAGACTCGCCACTGAGTTTAGAGAGCAGTTGTGAGCACAGCATAGCTTTACTGGTCCTACAGTGAGGAGAAGAGGCGACCGCAGATGCACACAAAGACGAGAAGTGGGAAGTGAGACGCCAGAGGCTGAAGTCTCTGGGATGTTTTAATCCCCCTGGGACACCTGGGATTCTTGGGTGCCAGAAAACTCAGTTTCCGGGGTGGGGTGCTCCATTCTTCCCACAGGGAGCAAGAGAAGGTGGAAGTTAGAAAGTTGGTCAACATGAATCTATACTTCCAGGTGTCCACACAGATGACTGGAAAGAATCTAGACTCCTTAGAACATGGTAGGGACCCTGAGCTAAACGTGGCATTGAGACAAGTCAATCAACCTCAATACCCACCAAGGACCCGTGAGCCCATCATTCTGTGCGGCCTGCCAGAACCCACAACACTGTGTTAAATGTCGCAGAAGGTGCCCGGCCCCTTCCTCCATTCAGGAAACTTACAGTCTAATTAACGAGCACAAACTTAACATCCGGAAATGTCAAATGATCATTTCTTTAAAAAAAAAAACAAAAACAAACTTCAGAAATCAATGATAAACGTAATGCCACAAAGAGGTGCAGTCAGTGACCCGATTTCCTATATAATGAGAAGGAGAAACCCACCATGGAGAAATCCCTGCAGGCGCGCTGCAGGGGGCTTGATCACCACTGAGGACCAAAGTCCAGTTTCCAGTCAGGGCCCTGGCTGAGGCCGGCCACCAGTGGGCAGACGAGGTGGCTGGTGTGCCGGCACTGAAGGCTCAGGGCTGAAGAGGGCGCTCCTCCAGTCCTTGGCTGTGCACTTGGAAGTAACCGGAGCAAATGAGCTGCCTCGCGGGGCCTGCCTCGCTTTGCCACGCGCCCTCAGTGTCCCTGGGAAAGCAGTAGAAGAAGGCCAAGGCCAAGAGACTGCAGCAGATCTCTGGCCGTCATAGCCCGGGTGCCCCTCCCCCCTGCTCCAGACGGCTTGGCTCTAACAACCAGGGATTCTGCCAGCTCATTGGGCAACAGGTAAGCTGCTCATCCCCGCATATGTTATGGCACCTAGAGGTAGCACTTGAGAATCTGTCTTTGGATTCAGATGTGTCAGCTTGTATTATGGGGAACATGATTAGAACAAGGAGACTGGTGTCTAATCCAACCTGCCCCTCCCCGAGCCGGGCCCAGCAAAACCCGAGCTGTACAAAAATTGCATGACGTCATGGCTCCCACGAAGTTTCACTTCCTTTATCTCCATGTCTTTGGAATCACAGGGGTTGAGGGAAAATGACTACCTCGAAGTGCATCCTCCAAAGCTGCGTGACTGAATTCTTGCAAAGCAAAGAGGAAGGATTCGTCTCTTACGAGAGTTTGAGGACCAGCCCAGGCAGCAGAACCCTGACTCCCGGACACATGGCATCGTGAGCCTTTCCTTTGTATAGAGATCGGGGAAATGTCAGTCGGTGCCTTCCACAGCCACAGCCCTTTTGAAAGAAGTAGCTGTGTTTGCCGTCCAGGCTAATGAGTAGTCCGGGCAGGTCTTCAATAAGGTGGCTCAGGACTGCCAGTCATAGTACAGCTCATCTGCTGGGAGGTGGTCTGGCCTCCAAAGCGCTGTCCAGACATGGACTATGTGATTCTGTGATTAACTAAGCCAGTGAGTCTTTCTCTCTCTCTCTCTTTCTCTTTCTCTCTCTCTATCTCTCTCTCTCTTTCTCTCTTTCTTCTCTTTCTAGAAATTGAATGAGCCATTCAGGGAGAGGAGTCACTGAGTTGTTATTGGGAGCAGAAGCTGAGATGTGTACAGAAAGTGCATGCCATATAGAAAAGCTATGGGTGGGAGGGTAGGAGAGGGCCATGGTCAGAACTAAGCCAAAGAACTGACTGAGCGGATGGAAAGGCACACAGCACTGACAGCTGGGCTGAACTGACGGTGGCCATCGGGGTGGACAGAGAGCCCACATCCCTGTGATTGGGAGATAATAGAAATTCCCACAACTGAGCTGCACTAGATCCCAGTCCCAGATTCTTTGTGGTCTCCTATAGGTTAGCTTCCCAGAAGAGTCCTGCCTCCTTAGCCTGCCAGTCACCAAAGGTGCCTCAGTGAGCCCCAGCTCTCGCTCTCAGATTACCTAATGCACATGCAGAGGGCCAGGTTCTACAGAGTACTGGGCACTGGCCAGCCTAGACCAGCCCTGATGCTCCGGCAGTCAGTGCCACCAGATGCTTTTCCTCCCAGGCATTTGACACGTAGCCTGTCAGGTGACACTGTTACTTATTTGTGCAGGTTTTGATGCTGCCCTCTCAATAGCTATTTGTTCTGTGGTGTATTTTTAGCCTGAGATGGGGGAGGGGACTAGGAGAATGGTTGGGAAGAATATAACTGTTCTAGGTGGGCACGGTGTCACCTTCTTGGTGTGTTAAGTGCCTTGCACACACATGTGCTCCAAAAAGTGATGGCTGCTGATGCTTGCATAGCCCTCCTTCCTGCGTTTATAAAGACAAGTACAGGCAATCAAAAGTGAGGTCTCCAGGGACCCTTAGCAATTGAAACTCTTCCTCCCTCAGAAAGCGAAGCAGGCAACATGTAAGTGTACTCACGTGGTCTTTTTAGAAAAAGACGCCACATAGGACAGAAGATTTCAGGAGGGAGGGAGGGAGGGAGAGAGAGAAAGGGGGAGAGAGAGAGAGAGAGAGAGAGAGAGAGAGAGAGAGAGAGAGAGAGACCTTTCCAAATCCATTTGAAAACAATCCGTGCAGCTGTTTCCTGAACTCTCCGGAAGGACTGAGATGCAAAATGCTGTTCCTCCCCTCCATCACTGCCCCGCCCCTCCAGGCAAACTGGCCTACAGGTGACGCAATGGTGAGCTGGTCTGGAGGGACGCAGCCAGCCCACAGAGCATGGGGTGCTGCCACCTCTTGGATGTTCAGAGCCAGAGCAAGTCTCTGCCCCAGAAAAGATGCATTTTAGTGATATGAAATGTTAACGGGCAATCTGTTCTGAAATAATGGCTCAGTGTGTTGGCCTCTTTTTCTGCTTTAGAATCTCAAAGGCATCACAGGCCGAACGCAGTGCCAGCCTGCTGGTGGTACCTACACTTACAAAATCCAGCCCGCAGCTAAGTACTAGCTCTTTTTCTCAATTAATAAAATGAAGTTAATTGTACCACTGAAAAACTCTGGCCACTTGAATTTAGAGCTGTTTAGAGCTTCCAACTGTGAGCTGCGTGTAATTTTTAGGATAGGGTTTTTTGTTTGTTTGTTTGTTTTTTAGCTGATGTGATTAATAGCACCTAATTTCTGGGATACACCCAAATTTCTGTAGGGATTAAAGAATGTTGATCAGAAACATATGCAGTCGCAATCATGACAGCCTCCTTCCCTTTCCTCCCCTACACACACACACACACACACACAAACTCTCACACTCACACATACTCACACACTCATACACACACATACACACTCACGCACGCACACACACACTCACACACATACACTCACACACGCACACACACTCACGTGCGCGCGCACACACTCACACTCACGCATGCACACACACACACGCTCACACGCACACACACATGCACACACACACGCTCACATGCACGCACACACACACACACACACCATGCAACCCAGTTCCATTCCAGTTATCCACTGGCCACACTGTCTCCCTCACCTATGGAAAACCTGGTTCGTCCAAGCTGGAAATATCTAGGGTGCTCTGACGTAGGATACAAATTCTAAGGCCTTTATTGCATGATGGTGCCTTTGAAATATTTATATTGATCCGCCCAGTTCCTGTGAGGAAATAGGTTGTATCTCTTAATCTCCCAGGTATAGGTCATTTGAGCAGTTAGTTGGGCTGTCATATTTTTAATGTCTGCGTTTCCCTGGGGACAGCGAATGGATGATTTAAACTGCGACATTAGCTGCTTTAGGCGAGATTTTCAAAGCGACACCCAGGGAGTTTAAAGCGCAAATCCTGTTATTGTTACAGGATTAATGCACCGAAGTCCCAGAATACCACTTTGGAAATGTAGTCGGGAATATTATTGAACGTATTGCATGTTATTTTTAGACCCCAGCTACAGCCCAATTATCAGCGGACATTATCAAAAATGAGACAAGACAGAGAGAGCTGTCTTCAATCCAAAATTCTGATGTTTTTGGTATGTGTGTTTTCCCAGCACTTAGAAATCTGGATATCTGGAGGAAAAAAGTAAAAGAGACGACAGTAGCTACCTCCTCCCACTCTGTTGCTACAGAGGCTGCTACTTAGAGTACCGGTTCTATGGAATATTGTAGGGTCCCCTTCCCATAGGAGAGGCAGGTGGGAGAAACAGAGGTATGGAACCATGGGCTCTCTTGACCACACCATTAAAAAGCTGCAAATCAACTGTAGCATACTAACGATTTCAAGGCAGCAAGTCAGGATTCCTGTCATCAGCCATTTCTATTTCTGCTTTTACACATCTTAGATTGTTGTTCAAAAATAACTATCTGTAAAAGGTCTGCCAGTTGGAGTAACTTTGCTTCCACGTTGCCCTGTGGGCATCAACCGACATTTATTGATTCTCTAGATACCCGCCGTTGGGTGTGATTAAACCAGGCTAGTCTTTCCCCTTGGCCTCCGAGGAACTGCATGGATCGGAGATGACCACATCACTGTCTCCCGGCCACATCGAGTCTGAGAGGTGGTGCCCCGAAGAGCCCCAACCTTTCCACGAGTTAGGAAACACGCTGCCCCGCTAGTTCCTCTCACTGACTTTCAAGTCCTAAAGCACGTTCTGTCCCCCCCCCCCAAAGGGATTGCGTCTTTCTAAAAAGGACAAGCACGCTCGCGTGGACCTGCTTCCATATGGGACCCGGCGGTGGGGCTAGCCTCACCCCAGTAAGCCAGGAGTCCACGTGGTCAGGAAGGAGGGCTTCACTTGGTACTCTCCCTCTCCTTGGCCACCAAGGAGACCCCAGTGCCAGCTCAGCACACGGGACCGAACCCCATCGGCACCACCCATGACTCCTGCTCTGACCTTGCTTTTCAGAGCAGTTGGGAAGGTGATTAAATAAGTGACGTTCTAAGAAGCACGTGGCACAGTGCTCGGCCAGCGCATTGCAGGCTCCCAAGTCAAGGGAGCAGCAGCACCAACGTTTTCTCAACTCTTTTTTTATATGTGGGTGCATTTTTCAGTTTACAAGGTGATGTTTGCGCGTTATTCTATTGGCAGCACAGCAATTAGGCTTGTTAATGGCTGTGGCAGGTGCACGAAGTGGGTTTCACGAGGCACAAACACGAGCTTCCTGACGGCTTTCCCCATGGGGATGGTACCCGGAAGGTGGGCTATAGATAGATGGGGATCAAAGTTTCTCTTCCCAATCCCGGGCCTTGTTCATGGCGGGATCACTCTTCACCCGTGATTTTTCAGCTCTGACATGGAGGTGACTGGATCCTGGACACACAAACACCAGAAGCGTGCTCCCGGTTGTATATTTGAAAAACTTAAGAACAGGTTAATTATAAATTGTTCTGAATATTTACTCTTGGCATAACAATAAATGAGGCACTACGCTATATATGCCGTATGAGCTGTTCCGGCCCTTGAGGGACGCTCGTTTAAGAACTTCTAGGACGCTTATGCACACATGGTTTATCAAGAATAACAACTTGGCAGCACCTAGCACAGCAGCATACCTAATATCTTATAATTCCACATATTCATGAAATGAATACAGCAATGAATGGGCACTATGAATCACTGAAGGTGAAGTTCGGATCAGTAGGTGCGAGGAAGAATCTAGGAACCTGTTACCCCATCTATAGAATGGGAGGACTGGCACTGCCCTGGAGGATTATCATAAAGTGAGACAAT
Organism: Saccopteryx leptura; assembly: GCF_036850995.1. Taxonomy (NCBI): domain Eukaryota; kingdom Metazoa; phylum Chordata; class Mammalia; order Chiroptera; family Emballonuridae; genus Saccopteryx; species Saccopteryx leptura. The sequence goes on along the minus strand of NC_089503.1, from coordinate 203,858,972 downwards.
GTAGGTAAAGGACTATGGGGGACAGCCTTCCAACACTGCTCCCGATGACCCTCACCTCCTGGCTTTTAATGTCCTGTGTCACCCCCTGCCCTGACGTGTACACTGTGACACGCTTCCAAGTAACAGAATGTGGCAGATGTGCAGGGATGTCACTTCTGTGATCAGTCACGAAAGACTGTGCCTTCCACCTCGCAGGACTCTGTCTCTCTTGCCCTCCCGCCTGTGAGACAGACACTCAGAGGACAAAGGATTGATGCAGCCCTCCGACCAGCAGCCTGTGAGGAGCAGAGGCAGCCGTCGCACAGGGCAACTGAGTCCTGCCCAACCCGCAAAAGTGAAAACAAATTCTCCCCCAGACGCCTTGAGCTGACCACAACCCCAGAGCACACCTCGAGGTGAGCCTTGAAGGTGAGGACCCCGTTAAGCCACAACAAGACTCCCAACCCACAGAAGCTGGAGATGATAAATGTTGTGTTAAGGCGGTTTGGGTTTGGGGGTCACGTGTTATCTTGCAACTAATACAAGGATCTATGGCACCATGGTGGCCACTTTAAAGGATACAGACTACAGTGTGGGGCAAAAGTAGGTTTACCATCATTCTAATGGAAATTGATACAATTATTAATAAATATCAACACAAGAATAAATACTGTGTTTTGTGTACTCACAACTGTAAGCCTGCTTTGGTTCCAACCCTTACAGAATCCATTTTATTTTATGGGGTTGTAAGTGAGGGTGGGCTTATCTACAAGACTCAAGTGTTTAAAGCTAGCAAAGAGAATTCTAGAGTTGCCCTTACGACGGAGAAGAACTGACATGATAGTCCATGGGAGGGACTGGCTGGGATCCATTCTGCTGGTCATCTTCTCAGCGCACAGCAGGGGCCCATCCTTACGACAACGGGCATCAAAGGGCGGTGATGAAGAAATGTCTCCAATCACACAGCTGGTGGGCCAAGACACAGTTCAACCCATCACTTCTGAGCCAGGAGGAGCCGGCAGGGATCTCCTGGAAGCGCTTCCATAAAGCACGGGGAAGCATGGGGGCTGCACCCTGGCCTTAAAGAAACTGAACGATTCCTTCAGCAGTCCTATTCAGAACTGTTCTCATAGCCTTCTGTAGACAGTTGGCTCTTAATCCATTTCACAAAAGCACTTTCTGTTCCTTGGGTAAAAGGGAAGTGCATAAATTTCAAGTGCCATATTACCATACATGCATGGTTCTGTTTGGGCACAAGCACGCTGTTCTTGTCATAAATTCTGACTCAGAATGGGAGCTGGGGATTTACCATCTCCCTCTTTATAGTTACAAGATTGACTAAACTGATTACAGGAAGAAATATGTAAGCTTTGAAACTGTTCACACCAGTGATGTGGTTCAGCAGCTTAGAAAAGTGGCAGATAACAGCAAGCCAAAATAAGGGAACTTCAGGAAAGACATGGCTCCAGAAAACACAAGGTCGGTGGTGCTCAGAACCCAGGAGCAGTCGTTTCTCTTTGGAACCTGGGATGCGGTCTTCACTGCCTCTTGTTGGACTGTCCTTGGAAACGTGGCCTTGGACTGTCCCTGGTAACGTGGGTTAACCATCCTGTAGCCCACCCTCCATTACACCAGAGTTTCTAGAACCCCACCTGGAAAAGTGGTACTGCCTCTCTGGGTGCAATCACTCTGGGAAATAATGTTCTCAAACCCCTAAATTTTCAGCCATAGATACTGTGTGTGTGTGCATGTGTGTGTCCATGCACGCATGCATGTGTCTGTGCAGTTTGACTTGGTTTGGTTGTTTTAGCCAGTCAAGGGAATCTTGAACCCCATCATACGCTTTTTTTTTTTTTTTTGCCCATAGTCAGGATATGGAAGGCTGTGTACACAGAGCACAGGGTCTGAAACCCACCCTCATCGTTTACTCACAAGGGGCTTTGAACAAATTACTTAAGTCTTCCCAGCCTCAGTTTCCTCAGATAAAAAATAGAAACCATATTACCTCCCTCAAAAAGTTGAGGAGAAGATTAAACGCCATAATCCCTGTAAAGCACTTAGCCTTATGCCTAACATGGAGTAAGTACAATGCAAATGTTCATGCTTGTAGAACTATTTTGTGTTGTTAAGGTGACCAACTTTTTTACAATGAAAAGGAAGACAAAAATAAATTAAAGAAAACAACATCATAAATAAAAGAAACATTTTATTCATTGCAACAATAGTACACTATAATATGATAAATGTATAAAAAACATTTCTAATATTTTATATTGTAATTATGCCTACATGCCTATTACTTTTTAATAATAATTGTAAGAAATAAGTATTCATTTAGATACAAATATGTCACATCACACGCAGCGGATCGACTCTGCATCGATCGAATATGGACATTTATAGATTAGTCTGCCAATATCAAAAAGGAGGACATGTAGGAGGATACTGTTTGAGGGAGGATGAAACTTACAAAGGAAGGACTGTTCTCCCTAAATGAGGACAATTGGTCACCTTATTGTTAATCCTTTTTTCATGTCAAACTGTTAGCTCTTTGAGGGTAAAGAATGTAAGTTGGGATTTTAGACATGAATTTCTAGATAGTTGAATATTTTGGAGGAACTTTTCAGTGAGTTTACCTAGGCTGGAAAAATCTCTGGCTAGCAGTTCTGAGAATGTCCTCTTTTCTATCTACTCTACATTCCCTTCCCTGGTGACCTCATCCACTTGTGACTTTAAATACCATCTGCCTGCTGAGACAACTCCTACATTTTTATTTCCAGCCCAGACCTCCTCTTGAACTCAAGACTCTGGTATCCAACTGCCTACGTGACATCTTCATTCAGATGGCTAGGGAGCATTTCAAACTCAGCACATCCAAAGTGGAACTCCTGCTCTTCCCCTGCCAAAATCCGCCCTGCCATCGTCTGTACAATCAGTTGGTGGTGATTCTATTCCTTCAGATGCTAAAACCAAAAACCTTGGAGCCATTCTTGCATTCTGTTTTTCTTGCATAACTTGTGTTGAATTCACTAGAATATCCTATTGGTTCTACCTTCGACATACATCTAACATCGGACCATTTGCCTCCACCGCCACTATTATTTCCTTGGTCTAAATCATCATCATCTCTCACCTCCAATAGCCTTCTTTGAGAAGGAAACTGATTTTCAAATGATTTTAACTATATATTCTGAACCTTTTGAGAGTAAGTCCTATCATCCTGAAGGACTCTCTACCATGTATTTCCCCAAAACAAGAACATTCTCCTTATGCAACTACATACAACTCTTAGAATTAGAAAATCAACATTGATGTAACACTATCATCTAAGCTCATTCAAATTTTGCTAACAGTCCCAAGGATGTCTCTTTCTCCTCTGTGATCTAGGATACTCTCAAGAACATGTGTAGTGTTGAGCTATTATGAGTCCTTAGAAAACTTGAATCCAGAACAACTTGTCTGTCTTCATCTTGCTGGTACTAGACACTCTGTAGGCTATGTTGCACTCTGTAAGATAACCTCTGTATAGCAAAATACCACAAACTGGGTAGCTTAAAAAACCACAGGCATTTATTTCTTATAGCTCTGGAGGCTAGCAAGTCCAAGGTAAGGTGTCATCCTGGTTCTGTGTCTCCCCATTCCAGAGCTATAGCCATCACACTGTGTGTGTCCTCACATGGTGTAAGGGGCTAGGGATCTTTTTTATAAGGCACTAACCCCACTCATGAGGGCTGCACCCTCAAGACTTAAAACGCCTTCCAAAGGTCCCAACTTCTACCACCATCACGTTGGGTGTTGGGACTCCAGAGTGTGAATTTTGGGGTCACACAAACATTCAGACCATAGCAACCTCAAACATGAAATGTCTGATGTTTCCTCATGATCAGACTCAAGCAAGTTGTTCTTTGCAAGAATATCTCTCTTCTCAAGGTATCACCTCAAAACATCCACAAAGTCAATTCTTCCCATGATGGTAATGTCTGCTTTAGTCACCTGGTCATGTTGACATCTGCTGGATTTCTCCACTTAAACTCACTGTTTTACTCTTTGTAACTGATTGATATTTTATGAGGAATTATTCCTAGATGTAAAAATATGCTGTTCCTCATGAAATCTTCACCTATCAACCTTAGCTAATTGATAACTTCAACCAAAATCAATCACACCTGTGAAGGTTGACAAATGGCAATTCTCTATGTCCATTATTCCTTATGCATTTATTAGTTGGCATTCTAAGGTAAGGAAAAGCTTTCTCTTCTCATTTATTTATATCGGTATAGACTCATGGATTCCTATTGTATTTAATGATTGTAATCCATTATAATTTTGTAGGCTAAGAATGTTGCTGATTTGGCTGGTGGGAGACCCTGTGTCCTGAATTGTCCCCATCATTCCATTCATTGAGCATTTCTTTATTTTCTAGCACAAGAAGATGTTCCAGCAACCGGTAAGTGTACAATGAAGTAGAATGACAGGTCACCTCTCTCTCTCTCCCATTTCTTTCTTTCTCCCAAATTGTAAATAAAATTTTTAAAAATTTAATTAAAAAATGTTTGATGTTCATCTGATACTTTCTATGCCCCTACCCTGGAACCAGCCTTTGGTCATTTCTTCAAGGATGCTGACTTCTTTTAGTGCAGTATGGTATGCAGAAACTAGGATCTGGCTGCTCAGTGGACTCATTGTTACCAGGGTGCCATTGATTCTAAGCCCTCTCAGTGGACAGAGCTCAGGGATAGGTATATGTATTCATATAGTTTCTGGGAAATTGTCCATATCATGACCCCTATTCATTTGTTGTTTCTTCATCTCTGAAATGGAAGTGACTAGATCCCAGACATTCAGAAACCAAAGGAGTGACCCCAGTTATATAGTTGAAAAAAATTTTAAATAGATCAATAATTCTTATGGCTATTTACTATTGCTATAAATACAATAAATTAGGCACTATGATAAATATATATATACATTATAAATAGGTCTTCCCCTCAAGGCACACTTATTTAAGAATTACTAGGACACTTATGTACACTCATATTTTAAGAAAATATAAAATACATTAAATAGAAATGTAGAAATAGAAGAATAAAAATTAACCAGCACCTGGCACAGCAGCACAGTAACGGCACACATTCATGGAATAAATGAATGAACACTATAACCCACTAAAGATGAATTTCTGTGTCAGTAGGTACAAGAAGAGTCTAGAACTTTTTGCCGCTGAGATTAGATAGATCATCCACCCCAGATGAGATAGCAAAGGCCAATATATTTACAAAACAAAATGGATTCCATTTCCTACACCTTATGAGTTATTGCAACCTATATAATATCTGTGTAGGATATAAGAGAAAACCAAATATAAAGAATTAACCAAAGAGTGAAATTCAGCAATATCTTAGCAAAGCCAGCAAATTTGAAGTGTCTGCAGCTCTCCTGTTTAAGAACTAGACAAGCCAACCTCTTTCTAGTTCTAACAGCAGTTTGGAGAAATCGCCTATACACTGAACTCTCGGTTTAGGCCCCAGTGCCTTGAGGATTTTTATTTAAATGTTCTGAAACAAAGCAATCATTTTCCCTAAACCACGGCTGCTGCTAAATATGAAGAGCTCTGCAATTCTAAACTCCAGGGCGCCCTCTTAATTCCCCTGCAGAAACCTTAGCAGCCAAAGTTCTCCTCTAATCCCATAATAACTTATAAGAAGGGGAAAAAAATAACTGGATAAGAGGAGAGAAATTCAAATATCAAACAATAAGGATTATACAATGACAGAATGAGCAGCGGACTGCTCATTGTCTGTGCGGGTGCTCCTGCCCAGCCCGTCGCTGGGAACGAAGACCCGGAACGGATCGCAGAGGAAAAGCTGCCGGATGACTTCGCGGTCTCTGAGACTCTGGTTCTGGGACCCCACGATTTGGCCGAGGTCTGGTGTACAAGGAACACGTGAGAACGAAGCCCTCAGACGACAACAGCATGCAAAGAGGAAGAGACGTTGAGGTTGTGAAGGAAGAGGACATCCAAACCAGAGTGATGCCCATTTGCCAAGGAATTGTCCCAGTGTTAGCCCTGGAAGGTCCACGTCATGGAAATCCCACCATCACGGGCAAACCAGAACGGCTGGTCCCCCTATGCCTTGGAGCTGACAAAGACTAGCCTCATTGGGTTTCTGTGCACATTAAAAGCTTTAATGAACTAAGGCTTATGAATCCCTTGCCAGGGAGATAACTAATTATCTCCCTTTCAACTCATGACACTGATTGCTGCCCCTTCCACCCAGCTCTGTTAAAGCACATTCTCACTGCCAGTCACTCCAGGGCCGGATGCCACAGGCCCTTCCGCTTGGAGATCAGAGGCAACTTTGTGTGGTTAAATCCTGGGTCCTGCTGGAAATGTCAGAGAGAAAAGGTTGACTCTTCCCTCTACTGACTACGGATGTCAAAGCCCTCCAGGAGAGAGAGGCCCCTTCTTGGTGGGCTCTCTGACTGTATAAGAAATGTATTCCTCAAGTCCTAAAACAGCTCAGAGACCCCCGTGGCTCAGTTCTTGATCAGCACTCACTTCAGGAAATCCAATGAATAGCCCAAATGATTTAATAATCAATCCTAGTATTTATCTGCTTCTTTCTTAAAGGCCGTAAAGGGTAGCCAAACACATGATCACGGGACTTTTTTCTTGGCCCGGCTCTCTCTCCTCTACTTCCTTTGGATGTTTGATTTCTGCCTCCACCACCCGCTGTGATCCCCAGACAACCCTCTCCTCCACCCCAGCAGGAGTGGTTTTCTTTCCTTCTCCTCACTCGACTCTCATAGCAGCCCGTCTCCTAGAGAGACAGAGCTTCTTCATAAAGGGGTGGCAGGAGTGGAGAAACGGGGTCGGTGACTCCAGTACTCTCTCTGGCAGGCCAGGAAAGATGGGATGTTTGAGGACATTCTCAAATTTTAGTTCGGCAGCAACCTAGGGTTGGTAAGTGTCTGACGCGGGGATCAGTCGCCTGTTGGTGTCAAAAAGGACCATCGGATTCCTGGGCCCAGTCCCCTAATTTTGACAAATGAGAAAACAAATGAGACATTAAAAAAGCTATCCAAAGGCCTCTGGTATCCTTTCCATTCATTGCTCTGCATTATACGTGCTTCAATCCTGTGACTTGTGGTTAGCAAAAAAATTAGCAGTGGTCAATGCCTCTGGCAGAGTCCACCTGAAAGTTACATGTGGCTGAATAAATAGGGACTATTACATGTGCAGCAAGGCCTGCCATGTAGAGTGACAGACTACTGAGTGTCTTGTAAGAGAGTATTAAAAAGAACTTCTTATAGAATCTGGGCTCTGTTAGATAATTTGAGGGAGGATTTCAGGAAGTGGGCTTTGCTCTGCATGAGATGCTACCAGGAAGTAGGAGTATTTCCACTCACATCTTGATAAATTTTACCCAGAAAGAGGGAAGACTAGAGTTGGGTTAAAGCTGTAATCGATAAAACAGTAGTCACTTTTATTAGTCAGAATAAAAAAAAAATGTTTGGTGGATGGGACATATTTTGTATGTCTTCAAACATGGTTACACAGTGGTCTTTTTCTTTTTCAATCCTCCCCAGTCACAGAGTGGTCTTGTCTGATATCGATATTTTGTGACATTGTTTGCTTAGTAGGAAACCCCCAAGACCTCTCTGTCAACCCAGCCCCAGACACTGGGGACCGCTTTTCCATTCTCATCATCGTAGAGCTACCATCAAACAAGCACTTTCAAGGGGCCCAGAAAGTTTTAACCTCCATCACCCCAAGGGGAGGGTACTGCTGCCATTCTAATTTTCACAGGGAGAAATGAAGGCCCACTGCAGTTCACCGGGGCCACAGAGCCAGTCAGTGGCTGACGGGGCCTCCGACCCAGGCCGCCTCAGAGGGCCTGTGTGCTGCTCTGTGGTGCTGCAGGTGTCAAGTGGACTGTTGGGGTGGCAGCTGCAGTGAGTCTGTGGCGATGGCCACAGTGAGTCTGTGGCAACGTGGGACACGGTGGCAGTAGACACAATGGGGAAGATAGAGTGTCAGGAACCGCAGGCCGCACAGAATGATGGGCTCACGAGGCATTCAGGATGGAAGGAGAGAAAACGGGGAAGAACCCGGAGGCGCCATTCTGACCATAAAACCCTATCTAGGAATAGTCGAATAAGAGGAAGGTGGACTTACTGTTCCTCAACTGAAGAATGAGTTTTATGGTGTAGGATATCATTTGGAACGTCACTCTCTGTTTTCAGTAAGAGTTGAGCTCTCCTGATGGGAGGAGGAGAAATGAGCAGCCACGCCCTCGATGGGTCAGTCTACACGGTGTCTCCGTGAAGTCAGAGGGTAAAGCAGAATCGTCCTGGGCTGCGGGACGAGGCTGCAAGTACCCAGCAGTACCAACGACTGCATCCCAATGACCAGGGAACAAGCATGGTCATCAGTAGCCTCACGGATGCGTTCATTCCTCAGAGTCACCTTATGCAGCGAAAACACAGAATGGAGCTCAAATGGACAGAGGCCACTATTGCATTGTTCCCCCACACACATACCCCTCCCCACCCCCCAACTCTAGTGGGTGTCCCTGGGCACAGAGAGGAAACAGGAACAGGATACTGATCTATCTCTAGTATTGGAAAGAATTCTTCTCTCTGCAAATTTCCGGGCAGCCAAGATCTCTGTGTGACCGCAGGTCGCGCTCTGTGCTCACCCCGGTAGCTCTAAGCACCGGCACCAAGCGACTGTTCACTCTTCTTTCCCAAACTAAAGGAAACAGAGTGCTCTCGGGGGTGGGGGTGGGGGAGCTGGAGAGGTGGTTTGATAAAAAGAAAAGTGGGGATGGAAATGGTTGCTCTCTAGCCGGGGCCACCTTTTCACTAATCTGTTCTCATCCCCCGTTCACTTTCTCAAGTGTCACTCAGCAACCTGCGCCCCTCGTCAGTGCGGCAAGTGCCATGCTAGCGTCTAGGAATAACACGTCGTTAGACTGGGTCCCTGCCCACAACACTTCGACGTGGACTGTGTCTCTAACCTTGCAGCTCTCCTTACCAGCACTGCTTGAGGGGTGTGTCCTGCTAGTGACAACAACGATAATATGATGACAGCAATGAAAAGCACACCTAGCCACAAGTTTAGGTGGCACATGTGGAAAGAGCCTTTCCCAAAGTACTCATCCGGAAAGTATTTATTGAGCCACCAGTTTGCGGTGAAGACAGTGCCCTGGGCTCTGTGAGAGGCACCGGAAAGGCTACTGCTCTCAAGAGGCCCCACTGGGCCTGGAGGGTCTGCAATGGGCAGGAATGCCCACCCCAGGTCAGCCTCAGTTTCTCGAGACCTCAGAATGATTGATAGACAGCTGAGATTTGGCCTTGCTGCCTCAGTTTCCAGCCCACTTCTAAGGTAGTCTGAAAACCGGCCCAGGGACATGACAGATAACAGCAAAGCGAGGTAGAGTCTACTCCTCCTTCATGTCTACTCATTCTCTGGGCAGCAGCACCCGGAACAGCAGTGCACACCCCACACTCACCAGGCTCCACATTCCAGGCAAGTTTATTCCTGCGCCCACAGCAGCACGTAAAAGGCACATGAGCTCAGGCCTACAACGCTCCCCTAAAGTGGGAGGTCATCCATCTCCTCCCACTCAAGCCCTAGGAAAGATATGTCAGTATGGGAAGTCACTAGATGGCATCATTAATCAACACAACCAGGTTTTTTGTTTTTTTTTAAAAAAGAGTTTTATCTTATTTTTATTCATTTTTAGAGGGGAGAGAGAGAAAAGAAGGGAAGGAACAGGAAGTATCGACTCCCATAGGTACCTTGACCAGGCAAGCCCAGGGTTTCGACTGGAGACCTCGGCCTTCCAAGCCAACGCTTAATCCACTGCGCCACCACAGGCCAGGCTGAAACCACCAGTTTAGTTTCTAAGTGTCAGAGTGACAAGAACATGGATAGTTTCCCAGGTACGGTCTAGGAGTGCATAGTGATCGCCGGCTGTGCTGTGGGATGGATCCTTTGCAGAGGCAGCTCTCTGCCTGGGAAAGAAGAACCATACCCCTGCCTGTTTCCCAGCCCATGCCTCCCGCCTCCCCCCCCCCCCCACACACACACATTCTTGCAAAGACACCCGCTCTTCTTCTCTGGATGCCCAGCACCCCATGTCAACGGCCCAGCACCCTTGGCCAAGCCCTGGAGTCCGCATCCGCTCCACCCCTCTCCATTCCTGAGGAGCGCTGTGTCCCCGCATTTGCTACTGTGACCGCTGCTGACCACAAAGATGAGGATGGATGAGGACAGGGTTGTACGTCTCCTCACAGTTTACAGAAGGGGTGCTTCTGGATTCAATCTGGGGTTCTTAACCCAACTAATAAGAAAGGAAAGCAGATGAATCTCTGCCAACTGGACCTGAACCTCAGGAACCTCCTGAGCAGACCTCTCCTATCCATCAACAGCAGCCCACAGGAGAGAGAGGAATTAATATTTATTGAGTGCTTGCTATTTGTCTGGCCCTCTGCTAGGTGCTTAGTGTTATCTATTTATCTTCATACCAGTCTGGCAAGTTTGCTATTATTATATTCAATAAATCCTACAAAACATCGCAGAGGCTGAAAGAAGGTAGACGGTGGGCCCAAGGTCACCCAACTATGAAGTAAAAGGACGGAGCTTAGAGCCCAAGTTTGTCTGTTGCAAGTTTTCACGGTATCCCTGTTCATTCTGAAAACGTACAATGGGGGGACACTGCGGGGGGGGGGCATGGCGGGGGGGGGGGGAGACCCTCCCTCAGGATCACAGACCTGAAGGCCAGCAGGTCATACCTACCCCTCCTGTAAACCTGACGCAGGAGTAAATGGATTCTAACCTCTTAGATGATCTAAGTACATCTCTGACTTTTATTAAAGCAAAATAGCAATTATGTACATACTTGAAATATTTACAAAATAAGCCAACTACATTTGAGGGAAAATGTAAAAGCATTGCAATCAAAGAGATCTGCACACACTGCGGGGCGTTTCTCCAGCAAACGGAGTACGGAGCAAGGCTGCTAATGAAAACAATGATGAGTTCGTCTCAATGTTCTAAAAAGTCATTTTGCACTGTTCTGAGTGGAACTGTACATTAGTAATTTCAAATAAAGACTTTGATGAAAGATTAATATATTTTTTGTTCATTGTCCTCAGCAAAGCTCATGACTCAAGTGGGCTAATTTGTTCCCTTTCTTCTCGTAAAATGTTTTAAGTGATCTATCAATGTTTTTCTCCTTCTATTCATATTGTAAGAGGAGTCAAGTGAATAATAATGAGAACAAGGGTTATACTGATGCACTGGAAAGTAATGGGCACCCCACCATCACCACCAACACACACGCATACACACGTGCACACGCGTGCGCGGGCATATACACACGTTCTGATTTCTCATTTGGGCATATACACACATTCTGATTTTCTCTAATAAGAAACAGGCAGATCTCACTTCTCAAAATAAAAATTCATTCAGGAAACCACATTAAATAGGAACTAACCTAAAGCCATTTCCTGGTAACCTTTGAAAAGATTATCATGCTAATTAACCAAGAGGGAGATTTTGGTTTTTTTTCCAGGAAGCAGGCAATCTAAAAGTGTACAATGTAATACATATTTAGCTCTTCAGACAGAAATAAAGATGGGTTGTTTAAATTCTAGACTGAAAAATTTCTCTTTGACATTTCAAACTTGCCCTGGCCAGTTGGCTCAGCAGCAGAGTGTTGGCTGCGTGTGTGGAAATCCTGGGTTCAATTCCTGGTCAGGGCGCACAGGAGAAGCACCCATCTGCTTCTTCATCTTCCACTTCTTTTCCTGCAGCCATGGCTTGAATAGTTCAAGCATTGTTGGCCCAAGGTGCTGAGGATGGCTCCATGGCCTCGCCTCAGGCGCTAAAATAACTCAGTTGCTGAGCATCGTCCCCTGGTGGGTATGCCCTGTGGATCCCGGTCAGGGGGGAGTCAGTCTCCTGCCTCCCCTCCCTCACTTAATAATAATAATAATAATAATAATAATAATAATAATAAATGACATTTCAAACTTAGCAATTGCAGTACCTGCAGTACTTCCAAGCCAGTGTGAGAAACATGAGCCAATCCATTGTAGTCTCTTTGGAATGTAGGACACATAGCAATTGAACAAAACAATTACATTCTGTGAAACGTTTCACCTCAATGAACAATGCTACACTTAGCCAATATACCAGACTGATCTTTTTTTAAAAAACCCTCCTGCATAGAGAACAATATCAGATTCAAAGACCTTTGGCTACAGAGCTATACGAAAGTTCTTCAATGCAAAGCACAATGGCCAGTCACAGTACTTATCACACTTTCTGTAGGTAATTCTCTGCCACCACAGCTACCATAAGCCTCTCGGAGGAAGATAATACCTTATTCTTTTCTGTGATCTTAGTTCTTAGTATCAGACATTGTTTAAATATCGGGGGCATGGACTGAATGAACCCATCAATTATCAGTCAGTCTCTGTTACGGTTAAATCAGCTCCTTTAAAAATTCCCCTTACCCAACTGCTATTAAGGCAACTTCTTCAGTAAACATCTCCCTCGCCCATCCTCCCCCTCCCCTTAAGCAAGTCCCCCCACCCTGGGAAGGTTCTAAAAACTATCCTTGAGACAAGGCCATCATGAGAAGCCTGAGGAATGGGAAAAGGAGACAGTCTGTAAACAAGGCAACCACCCAGTACGCTAATCTAAGTAAATCCAGATGCAGATAATCCCTGCCAGCAAATGCCTGCAGCAACCCTGTATCTACCTGTTCCCTCCACAGTTTTTTCAGCTAACACCCTTTGCTGGTCTCAGCCCCCTGACACCCTTTTTCTGGTTTCAGCCCTCTGACACCCTGAGCTGACACCCTTCTGCTGGTCTCAGCCCGCTTGTATCCAGGATCCAGGCAGTTTTTTTTTTTTTAAACTTTCCTTTTGAAGAGCACTAGCCTTATGTTTTCGGCTTGTCTCCCCCGATTCCTGCCCTTTCCGTCTTGAGTGATTTCTACAAGGGTATGCACACTTCAAATGTTTTCTTCATCGGATATGGCCTGAAAAACATCCTCATTTTGAAAAAGCCATGCTTCTGAAACCACAAAGCCAGTTATGACCAAAACCATGTTGATCCAGCACCCTCCCACCCCCAAAGGAGCATTGCAGCTGATCACCATGCCCTCTGTGGAGAAGAGTCAAGCTTGCCCAAGACAAACCTCGGGACATTGCCTTCTCCCTTTCCAGCTCAGGGACGCAAATCCACGGGGAGGAGAATTATAGTGAAGAGAAGCACGAGGACCCCAGGTAGCCTACTTGCTCGAGTTTAGGGTGAAATGAAAACCTGAACTCCTCAAAGAGCTACAAACCCATTCGGAGGCACAACATAATCTGTGAGTGAGATGTTATGGAAGTCCGCATGGAAGAGCCATATTTCTTAATGGATAACCAAACCAACTAAAGACGCCAGCCCATCAGAGCAATAAAGGATCTTCTCCAGGAGTGGCATTAGAAGCATAGCTTTTAGGATGTCTCCTGATAAAAAGGACTAGTTCATTTCACTTGGTTTTTGGAATTGTGAGATTAAGACTTTTCTCTTACCACCTGCTTCCAAGCCTACCTGTCGCAGGGCTTACCTTTGTCTCTTCTGACGTGCCAGTCCTTTCTCCTGTAACCATCTAGCCTGAGTTCTGACCCACAACTGTGATGCTGACTCCCACACCTTCACCTAAGTCAGGGTAGAGTCCCGGTCCATTTCAGATCACAGACCTGGTCCTCAGAGCTCAACAAAAGAAAGAACATATCACTGAAGACAGGGTGGAGAGAAGGTGCCATGGGGTTGATACAAGAACAGAAATAGAAAGTGGTTTGATATTTCCTCCAGGAGCTTGTGATACCTGTCAATGCCTAGATTTACAACTTTACATCCTTGACTCTAGGGTGATACAGTAGGAAAGGTGAGAAAGAATATCAACATCCTCATTTCACAAAATGAGTAGTCAAGAGATTATGTCAATAGTTGATTGAGCAAGAAAGAGAAGGTTAAGTGCATTATTCTGGTGTACAAAAAGTAACTCTTAGAAGAATCAAAAATCATGTTATCAGTATATTACAAAAAAAAGAAGATGGGAGTGACAAATGAGGTAAATTCTCACTCACCATACTTAGCAGGAGGTCTGTGTGAAGTACCTACAGTGGATGAACCAGGAATTCACTGTAGGCATATTTTAGAGATGGGATAAGCACCAAAAGAGGAAATGGTTAAACCTGGGGACTTCTGAGAAATGAGGACTGGGACAGGGGAGGGACACTTTTCAATATTAGATGCTCATGAATTACACTTAAAAAAAAAACCAACAACCCTGTTCTCAAAATAATACACAAGCAGTTTAGAAAAAGCTGCTATTGCCTGACCTGTGGTGGCGCAGTAGATAAAGTGTTGACCTGGAAATGCTGAGGTCGCCGGTTCGAAACCCTGGGCTTGCCTGGTCAAGGCACATATGGGAGTTGATGCTTCCAGCTCCTCCCCCCTTCTCTCTCTCTGTCTCTCCTCTCTCTCTCTCTCTTTGTCTCTCCCTCTCCTCTCTAAAATGAATAAATAAATAAATAAAAGAAAAAGAAAAAGCTGCTATTAATCGCTAGGGAGGCTGGTGGGAATCAATCTTTCTTTCCACCTTGCACAGCACCTAGAGTATGATATGCATTCAACAATGATCTCTTGAAATAATGAAATAGTGAATGAATGAATGACATCTCGGTCTCAGCCATTAAGTCTCCACTGGAGTCCTTCATGTATATGGAGGCATTGGGCAGGGGCAGGGGGGTGGGGGTTAATAGAATGGATGATTTGTTTGAGTGGAGGTGGTTAGATCTTTCCAATCCCAAAGCACTGAAGCCAGGCATTGTTTCCAGATCTCTCCTAGAGATCACCAACAGCCCCTGAATCACTGTCATCAAAACCTTCCAGCAACTCCGCTCAGTACTGGCTGCAGGGACTTTATCCTTCCTAAGCCCCGATGATACTCCAGCTATAAAAAAAACAGCATGCAGGCAGCCAGGGGAAGTTTTCCCCTCTGTCCCGGGTGAGTGTGTGCAGCAGCCACCCACCCTCCACAAGGAGGCACGGGATGAGTTTTTTTAAACAGCATGAACACATTATTTCGTGTTGGCCTCACTTTTAACTACTGTGGCTCACTGTTTAACAATGAGTCTGGCTTTTTAGTTTCTCTGCTGCCAAACATGTGTAAGGTAGGCCTCCATCGCTGACATGGACCACTCCGACAAGTGAAGTTGAGAGGTAGAACACCGCAGCCAAATTCAGAGCAGAGTGAATTAATTTTCCAGGTCTAGCTGGCTCCTGAATACATAACTGGGCTTAAGAAAATTTCCCAACATCTGTTTTTGTTATTTTTTTCTTCTGTGTAAGGACAAGCACAGGGGGAGGAAAAGTATGTGCCATCTGTCCTGAAAGTAACTAATTTGTTCCTCTCGACGTTCGGTGGAAACCGTTTTACAAGTCAGAAGAAAGCATTAGAAATAATCAACGAAATAACCTGAAATATCCCTTTCCTTGACACCAGACAATGTGTTCCATTGTGCCTTGAAGTTTCTTTACTCCCACATGTAACACCTTCGGTTTAATATGCTCGATATGCTTGAAAGAACATGGAAGACCCGAGTTTCCACGGAGGAAGTCACTTTCAAAATAGGTTTTGGGAGATGGACATGATTTCACCAGGTAGCTTCAGGAATAGGAAAGTCATTTCAAGAAAAGAATAATGCGAAGCCTTAAAAATAAATAAATAAAAAGTGATTTCTGACAGCTATGCCAGCATGTCACTTTTGAAGCAAAATTAAGTTACCGCAAATGACTCCTGCTCAAATAGCGATTCCCTCTCCGGCATCCTCCCCTCCCACGCCCCCCACCGCTGTCTGCTCCCTGCCACCACGCCCCCCGCTCCTGAAACAATACGCCACATCACAGTGGAACACCATGACTCCAAGCTCCTCCGTCTCTAAAACCGAACTCGAATGCCTCTGCCGTTGGAGTCTTTATGTCACTCAATGAAAAATGATCCTTCCCCCACGGTTTGCCACTGTTGTTAAACAGGGGTCTTAACAGGGCCCTCCCACCCGCACTCCCCTCTGTAATTAGTCCATCTGGTCTCCATGCGTATATTTCAAGAGTGACTCACATATAAGTGGATATAAGTGGAGTGATAGATAACGAAATTACAAGGCTATAAATATAGCAAGTGTTGCCTGGGAGAAAAAAAAAAAAAAAAAGAAAGCCCCTGTGGTCTACGGAGTCAGCAATATTCTGACAACTGATCCTTAGGACGACTACAACCACGAGGGAGCAGAGTTTTCTTTCCCACCCCCCTCCTCCGCCCCACTTAGGTCACTGGCTATTATATATGTCTCTAAGTATAAATCACAAGTGAATTCTTGATAAAAGGTAACTTGGGTCTGAAAGATTTTCATTATAGCAAGTGTTTTTTTGTTTTGTTTTGTTTTGTTTTTGTTTTGCTCCTAAGAAGTCTTAGCTGGATTGTCTCCAATTAATGTACATCCACCCAGAACGTTTGGAAACAGGCAAGAGCTCTTGGTCTGTGGAGCAAATCCAGGCATGCCCCGAGTGACTTCGCTCGGTGTCACCATGGTGTTTTCTCTGCCCAGGAGGGACTCAGCTATGGAATCTAAGAAGGAAATTCATCCACTGGGGGTGGGTGGATTTCTCAAAATCAAGGTAACACCGGTTGCATGTGTCTAAAGGACCAAAATTGATGGGAATTACCATAAATACCCATAAAAGCAGAGACAACCACTGAATCGAAGCTGATAGCCAACCCCTAGCCAGCTTATACTCTCTGTTTTGCCCTCCACATCAATATCAAAGGCATTTTTATTAAAATATTTTTGATTGTCTATCTCCTTCCTAAAAACTGCTGGTAGTGTGGAAACTAGGTATTCAGCCTGACGCCCCTATCCCGTTTCTCACGGGCAGGACCGGCTCCTCCTCTTGAGCGAGGATCACGTTTCACCCGCCTTTGTACCCCAAGCGCCTACTCCGAGCCTCACAGAACACAGGTGCTTCTCAAACTAAACCTTTTTCAACAGGAGGCCTGAATCTCTGTGTGTGTGCGTGTGCGTGTGTGCGTGTGTGCGTGTGTGATAGTCTATAGTCCCTGTTATTTATGGCTTAAAACCAAACCTCAATGGGCCAGACGGGACTTTTCTCCATCTGACTCCAGCCTTCCCTTCTGTCGCCCCCTCCCCTCCACCTCAGCACCATGTCTGGGCTCCCCTTCTCCAGTGTCAGGGCAAAGGTGTGCTGAGGCACCCCGCCTGGACAGTTACAGCATGGTGATCTCACCGCACAGAAGTCCAGTCCTGAAGCATTCCCATACAGGTCAGACGCAGCGACAGGAGTGAGTCTTGGAATACAGGGAACAAAAGCCAGCAGACAAAGACACTGCAAAAAAAAGAGAGGGCAGAAATTCAGGCTTCAAAATATATATATATATATATATATATATATATATATATATATATATATACACATTTTTTTTTTTTCTTCTCTGTCTCTAAAGACTAGAACATGACTGTGGGTAACGTTTACCCATTCACAGGAAAAGAGGAAAAGGGATGGATTTTGCTTTGAGGCAGAAAGAATCAAAAAGTTGGCTCCAATGTGGAAATCACAGAGTTACATCCTTGTTCTTCTTTTTAATATCTAATAGAACAGAAGTGATTTCACCAATACAGGGGTGGGCAAAAGTAGGCTTATAGTTATAATACAAATAAATAGTCCAATAATTAATAATTAATAATGCAAGAGTAAACTCTGTAACCCTACGTTTGCCCACCCCTGTCCATATGTAGTTCATCCTGCAGTATCATACGAAGTGAGTTATTTTATTGGGGATGCATCAGCATGATGTCAACACCATTGTCCCACCTTCACCATTGCCATGAAGAGCCAGTCTCAGTCACAACTGTCATTAGACAGAACGAGAAGCACAGGGTGTCTGTGTTGCTCAGGTCAGCAGCAGCCTCCCTACGGGAGCAGGCTCTCTGCACACCCAGACTCCAGCGCTGCTGGAAGCGGCTCAGACTACTGGCTGGGGCAGAAAAGGAGGTTCAGCCAGTGGTGGGGTTCAGTTGGTTTGCACCAGTTCTGCCAAATTTTTTGTTGAGTTCAGCAAACCAGTTGTTAAAATGGCACTTGTAATCAGGGTTCTCTCTAAGGTGGGCGCCTGGGCAGCCGCCCAATGTGGAAATCACAGAGTTACATCCTTGTTCTTTTTTTTTTTTTTTAGTGAGATGAGGGAGGCAGAGACAGACTCCTGCATCATGCGCCCCTACCAGAATCCACCCAGCAAGCCCAGTAGGGGGCGATGCTCTGCCCATATTGGGCCCTTGCTCTGTTGCAATTGAAGTCATTTTTTTAGCACCTGAGATGGAGGCCATGGAAGCATCCTCAGTGCCCGGGGCCAACTTGTGCCAATGGAGCCATGGCTGCAGGAGGGGAGGAGAAGAAAGAGAGAGAGAAAGAAACGAGAAAGGGAGGAGTGAAGAAGCAGATGATTGCTTCTCCTGTGTGCTCTGGCCAAGAATCGGACCCAGGACATCCACACACTGGGCTGATGCTCTACCACTGAGCCAACTGGGTGAAAGTTGTAAGAAACCCCTCTTTATCCCCACGTGGATTGGCCAAATGAGATGGGCTTCCGCCTGCCCACCTGGGAATTCCCTCTGCTGGTAACAGGAACCCTGCTGTCTGGTAGGTTCTCCCCTGCAGAGCAGCAGAATCAAGGCCAAAAGAAGAGCTAGATGCAAAACCTAGTCTGGATTTCCAGGGAAGCAAACTGCATTTTTTTTTCTAGCTGCATCAAAAGCTGCAGGGGTGGGGTGGGGAATAGCACAAAGGTATCCAGAGGATCATAGAAATTTTTAGCTAAATGATGAGACTGAAGCCCAGAGAGGTGGTGTGAGTTGCCTGGGATCACATAGCAAGTTATTAGCGGAGCTATCAGAGGAACTCTGAGTCTTATCACCTGATTTATTGCAAAAGGGAGCAGAGCAGAGTAGAGTATCTGGAACCAGATTCCAGGCCTGAATGTCCCTTCTATGGCTGACCAGCTGTGCGACCTTGGGTAGGCCTCTGCAAGTCTGTCTGTTTTCGTATGTGGAATAGGGGTGATTGATCTCCCCATGAGGTTTCTGTGAGATTTTATTGAGTGGTTATGTGATCAGTGCTTAGCATAGCATTTGTTGGAACTCAGAAAACAACGCTTGTTAGCCCCATGTTAACTTAGGGTCCTTGACAAACTTTTCAAACCAGATACTGAATGCAGCAGGAGGGAAAGTCAAGGAGCTGGAAAATGACCTCTGCATATAAAGCCCTGGCCATCAGCCTCCTTTATGCCTGTGACCCTTAAGCCAGCATGTCTCTCCCTGTGTCTAGCTCTTTCCCAACTAGAGCTAGACACTTCTTTTTTTTTTTTTTTTAACTTTTATAAGCTACAATCTTAGGATGCATCCTCTCAGCGACAGCATTACTGGTCATGCCAGTCTGTACGACATCCTCTCTCACCCGCTGCAGTGAGGAATTCTCCATGAAGTTGTATGGTTCCTCTCCCCCTTCTCACCAGCCTGGTTACCTCAGCCATGACCAAGCCCGCGGTCAGGTGTGTGCCCTGAGCTGACCTGGGGCCACTCTGTTAGCGACAGCGAGCAAATGAGGGTGAGGGATGCTCCCTCCCTGGGGGGCCCTGGGGCACAGCGTAGGAGCCCTGAGAAGGCATGCACAGGAACAAACAAGGTCTTAGAAGGAGACAGCAGATGCCTGCGGTGACCTCAGGAAGGAAGTATCTGGCTGCTGCTAACAGTGTGCATTAGGGGGCCTGGGTGGTACGGGCATGAATTCGAGAAATGCTAAAGAGTAAAGGAAAGAAATAGGAGAAGAGGAGGCAAATTGAACAAAATGCCAGATATGTCCACATGCCAACAAGGAGGACATGAGAAGGTGAGGAGTGAGGAGAGGTCTGTGACAGTGGCCAATAAACTGCACGGGCTAAACGTTCGGCTGGAATAACTCAAAATCTGCTCCCTGCTCGCAACAGGGTTTGGCAGTGACTCAGCAAATCTAGCAACAGAATTTCGTTTTCAGGAGCCACAGACAGTCCATTCACTCTCTTTCTCTCTCTCTCTCTCTCTCTCTCTCTCTCTCTCTCTCTCTCTCTCTCTCGTAAATCTATCCTTTATCTGCAAGGAGAAAGATACAGCATTTCTTACTATATATATCTAAAACCGCATACATATATATATCTCTTCAAAAATTATCAGGACCCATTTGCCAAGAAGTCAGAGATTTATTTAAGCATTACTTTGAATATTCTATTAAGATTACGCCACCTGTTTTTATGGTAATTTCTTCTATCACCTCCCTTTGTAAAAAGCAAGACAAAAAACACAAGGAACAACCAAAATGTGAACGGTGCCTCCATCGGAGTTGTGAGATTACAAGGTAATTTTTCTTTTCCTTCTCTTTGTAGCTTTTTTGTATTTTCTAATTTGTCTGCATTCAACATGCATCTTTTAATATTTAAACGATATGTTAAAGTTCACAGAGTGAACAGAAGCCAAACATTTGCAGTGAGCAGAACTGCCGGTGTATGGTGCTCTTGGAACCGATACCTCATTGAACCAGTGAGAACCAACTACAACAGCCTCCAGAAAGAGCCAGACCAACCAGGGCAAGCCAAGAGGGATTCGGAGTCCTGGGAGATCACAGGGATGCTGTCAGAGTCCTGCAGAGATGGGACACTGAGGCCTGCCTGGTGACTGTTACAGACACACCTGACTGCCCTGAGGAGGCTCAGTGGGACATCGGTAGCAGTCTCCCCCATCCCCTCAGCAGCAGTAGCCCCAAGCTATTTTTGGTCCCAAGGAAGCCCTGGGCAGCTCAGCTGGAATCGCCCCTTCTGCCAGGGTACTCCCAGTGTCCACACCACACAGGGTTTAAGTGCTAAGCAGCTGGGTATGGATGGAGAAGTCCATGCAATTGAAGCGAGTGCTATCTGATAATGTTGTTTTCCAAACAAGGGCCACCTGGTGCTAGGTACCAGGCGAACTACAGAACAAATGTGCTTTCAAAAATCCCTTCTGCCTCATTCACGGGGAAATATCCTTCCAGGCCCACTGGAGAGGCTCACTTCCATTTCAATCAAGTAGCATCTTCCTCACCTCTACCTGGTACCCTGGCTATTGAGGGAAGCCTGATCCTTCCTCTAAGAAGTATAGTTGTTATCCAGGGTTGGCTCTGACTCCTGGCATTCCATGCAGAACTGTCCATTCCCGTACACTGTAAGTATTCACACACACCTGAGATGCACCCGCTTCTGTTGTCAGGTGTCCGGGTCTCTAGTGGGCCAAAGGTGACTGGCAACCTCATGTTGTCCAGGGTTTTCAACAAACATGTCCCCAACCCAAGGCAGCTGGGGGCAGGCAGAAGGGCTGGTTCTGGGGAAAGAATGGAAATCAGGCTGCATAGCCCCAGTCCAATGGACAGTATTTAAAATGAAGAAGGTACAGGTGGGCTCACATTGGGTGTCCTACCTCCGGGGTCAGGGGTCATGAAGAGCTAGGGGATAGTAGGTAGAAGTTTACTTGTGACCAATGCCAACCTGTATCTCAGTTCCTGTAGCTGGGTCTCTGTCTGAACCGACTACCAGGCTCCTTGAAGCTCGTAATTATCCTCCCAGGGTTTATAGTTACAGTCCTGAACCCCAGCCCCAGTGTGGAGGCCCTGCCTCCTGCGGACAGACCCCTGATGCCACACACCAGCTTTTCCCACAGACGCTGTGTCACGGCTCCACGACCATGGGCCCCAGGGTGGGGAAGAGGCCTCCACACCTGTGCTTGAGCCCCCCAGCACGAGGTGTGTGCCCAGGGGCAGGTTACTTCTGTAAACTCCAGTTTTCTTACGGATACCACAGGAACAAGAAAGGTCTCTTCACCTGAGGATTGTTGTGTGGATTAAACGAGATAATGAATGCAAAATAGAGCACCTGCCACATGGTAAATGCTCGAGAAATTTTAACAGTTATGACAATGGTGATAAAAAAGGATGAGGAAAACATGGAATATACTGTCACACACCTGAGACTCCACCTCACCACAGCGGCTCTCAGTCAGGGTGACTTTCCCACCAGAGGATCTACAGCAATGTCTAGAGACCTTGCTGGCTGCATTAGTTGGGGGAGGGGCAATGGCCAAGCAGAAGTGTTGGAGGGGGGGGGTGCTGCTGACATTTAGTGAGTAGAAGCCAGGCGTGCTAAGTGTCCTACCAACCCCAGCACAGTCCCTCCCACAACAACAGAAAATTATCTAGTTGGTCCAAGACGTCAGAAAAGTGCCAAGTTTCAGAAACCCTACCTGCCAGTACCTCGCTGGTAGCTGTGGCTGGTACCTAAGATCTGAACCCTCCTCGGACCAGTCCACCCCACCGTCTCCCAAGCTCCTGAGCCCCCACTCCAGGGGGTTCTTTGCCAAATGGCCACCAGCTTCATTGGCCTGACCCGAGTCGGTGACAGCAGGGATGCGGGGAAGGACCGGGCCTTCCCTCTGACCAGCAACAGGCGAGAGACGGCTTCCAGCAGGGCCGTGGCAGAGAGCCACGAGAAAACAGGCCTGGCAGTGGGGCCAGCGTTCAGCCCAAACTGGCTCCGCCCCAGGCCCAGACCGTGAGTCACCACCACATGCTGCTGCCTCTCACCGTGACCTTTCTTTACCTCTTTATTAGCTGTAAATCTTCAGGAGCAAAACAGCAGAGAATCGGCAGGGAAGGCCCTGGCAGAACTTCGGATCTGGCGAACACCCATGTCAAAACGCAGGGTGAGGTGCCCGGGCCCTGGACCAAGGCTCCCCAGAAGCGTCCCTGTGAATCAGAGTGGGGGACAAACAGAAGCCTCTCTCTGGACAGCATTCCAATCGTGTGGCAGTGTTGGAGCATCCTCTCCAGGAGAAGAAACAGATGTGTTTAGCCATACCCAGATGGCTGGTGACAAACTGAGGGACCTGTGTAATGTCTGCCCATGATGCATGCTTGCACCAAACCACACTGCACCGCTAGAGAAATCTTCCCGTGTCCCCGATTCCTCTCGCCTCAGTGGAGTTCATATCGCCTCCCAATGCAGCGTGGAGTGGAACGATTACATAGGTTATTAAATAGTGCTCTGGCTTTTTGCGTCGGCCTTGCGGAAGGACACCGTCCTGCCAGGGAAAGGGTCGGTGGCCGGGGCAGCGGCCTTCGGCAGGGGAATGCAGCCTGTCCTGTCGCAGCAGGGTCTTCTTTCTCACAGTGTCGCCTTCTAACCGCCTGCAGTGGAAGCGCCGAGGAAGCCAGGCAAGCAAATTCCCGGACACATCGACAACCTAGCGGACCGGAATTTCTGTGCACGAAGCCTTGAAAGGTGCCCTTTCAACAAGTCCCCACACCCGACCTTCACCTGAGCTTTACACCCTCTTAGGTTTGAGAACCTTGTAACAGTGAATAAACCCCAGGGCAGAGAGACCACTGTCGCTGTCCCCGTAGTAAGAAGGAAGACCAGGTCCATCACCACCAGCTGATGACAGCCCACTTTACGCAAGTGGAACTCCTGGACAAGACAGGACAGCTCCAGAATGACTCATCTGAACTCGACTATCCACCCTCACACACACAGTTTATTGTACTGATGGCAGCAAACTGTCATTTGCCGTCCTTAGTTTTGTAATTTATCAACATTCTTGACATTTAAAAAACAAAACAAAACAAGAAAAGGCGAAGTGTTTCCCCTTTGCTCTTGGAGGCCTGCTGCACTGAGCACAGTCCCATCTCTGTCCCTGGTTACCAGAGAAATAATCACAACACATCTGACCCATCAACCCATCCCCCGCCCCCCACCATGGCTTGGCATATTCGGTTTGTGTTCCAAATGGCCACACCCATTGTCCTTACACTCATCTTGTAAGCAATCAAGTCCATTTTATAGATGAGAGAACCGAACCACCAAGAGGCTAAGTGAGTAACAGAAGTGGGATTTTTTTTTTCTTTTTACAGAGACACAGAGAGAGTCAGAGAGAGGGATAGGTAGGGACAGACAGACAGAAACGGAGAGGGATAAGAGGCATCAATCATCAGTTTTTCGTTGCTATACCTTAGTTGTTCATTGATTGCTTTCTCATATGTGCCTTGACCATGGGCCTTCAGCAGACCGAGTAACCCCTTGCTCGAGCCAGCAACCTTGGGTCCAAGCTGGTGAGCTTTTGCTCAAACCAGATGAAGCCACGCTTAAGCTGGCAACCTCAGGGTCTCGAACCTGGGTCCTCCGCATCCCAGTCTGACGCTCTATCCACTGCACCACCACCTATGGTCAGGCAGAAGTGGGATTTGACTGCTCTCTAACTCCACACCCAACGCTCCTTAACAGCTCAGACTGAACAAACCCAATGCTCGAAGCTAGGCTGCCTCCTACTGTCTCCAGGAAATCACAGTTCAAAGAGGCTGCCAACTGAGAACACCTGTACGGAGTTTAAAACCCTCCAGCCGTGGGCCCTGGCCGGTTTGCTCAGCGGTAGAGCGTCGGCCTGGCGTGTGGGGGACCCGGGTTCGATTCCCAGCCAGGGCACATAGGAGAAGCACCCATTTGCTTCTCCACCCCCCCCTTCCTCTCTGTCTCTCTCTTCCCCTCCCGCAGCCAAGGCTCCATTGGAGCAAAGATGGCCTGGGCGCTGGGGATGGCTCCTTGGCCTCTGCCCCAGGCGCTAGAGTGGCTCTGGTCGTGGCAGAGCGATGCCCCGGAGGGGCAGAGCATCACCCCCTGGTGGGAAGAGCGTTGCCCCTGGTGGGCGTGCCGGGTAGATCCCAGTCGGGCGCATGCGGGAGTCTGTCTGACTGTCTCTCCCCGTTTCCAGCTTCAGAAAATTAAAAAAACAAAAACAAAAAAAAAACCCTCCAGCCATGTCTGTCGCTCGCAGGTGCATACACGCACACCAACCAAAGCGGAACTATCATATTTGATGACTCCTAGACCATTCGGTTTCATCGGTTACGTTAGGTGATTTCACAGACTTCTAAGCCCATAGCAGCAGCTGTCCTTTGTGAAGCATTGGCCACTGCAAAGAACTTTAAGTAGTCTTATTCACTGACTCCCTTCCAACCACCCTTGAGAGGGGTGTTCTTCACAGCCGAGAAAACTGTAGCCCAGAAATGTTTAGTACAGTATCCAAGGTCACACAGCTAGTACATGATGAGGCTGGGAAGCTGACCCGGATAATGAGGTTCCCGAGCCAATACTTTAACTAACCCACATTTCTGGGTGTTTCAGCACTAACACAGTGAGAGCCCCAACAACGCGGGCAACACTTCTCCCAGAGCTTTCCAACGCCCCAGAGAATTCGTACTGTCTTGAACCATGGTTTCTGCAATGTGATTTAGAAAACAGAGACCCATAAGATACTGGGCAACATGGAAGATGACAGCTCTAAAATGGTGTGGGATTGTGTCATCCAAAAGGTCCCAGGAAGATGCTAGGTCTGCAGTGTACTTTCGAACCCAGGGCAGGTTAGAGCTTTGTTATAATTATTACAACCTAATTTAAAGCTGAAGCCAGGCTGGAGAGAGGGGAAAAAAAATGAAAATAAACTCTCTACTAAAGCTGTCAGCCTGACTGCGGCCTCCAACTGTTTTAGTCAATAAAAGCTTGTATTTAATGGTTGCTTTTATAACAAACGCTAAGAAAGAAATACAAAGCTCTAAATCAGAGTTTACTTCGCAGGGATGGAAAGGAACGTGCTGGAGCACTCCAGAAGGCCTCGGAGACCTGGGGCCGCCACACTGCCCTTCCCAGAGGCAGTGCTGAGGAGTCATGCAAGGCATCCAGCGTCACGCTATAACTCGACAACCTCACTCCCCCTTGAAGGGAGTCCCCGCTGTGCGTTGGAAGTCTCAGTCATCCCCAGTACCCCCAGTGACATCTGGACCAGGAGCATTTCCATTCACACTGAAGAATGATCATCCTTCCCGTCCATATGTGGTCAGCACGTATTTCACATGGGGGTGTTGCCACCAGAACTCAAGACTGGGCAGCCCAAGTGAAAGTCTTTCATAAACGTCATCAACAAGGTACCAGAGCGTTTACCGGCTAAGGCTCAAGGACATGGTTTGTTGCTGAGTGTGTATGGTTTCTTTTTCTCCCTCCTCCCCTTTTTTAAAATTTCAGACAGAAAGAAAGAGAGAGAGAGAGACTTCGATTTGTTGTTTCGCTTATTTATGCATTCATAGGTCAGTTTCTGTGTGTGCCCCAACCCGGCATCGATCCTGCCACCCTGGTGTATCAGCATGATGTTCTAACCAATGGAGCTATCATAGGGCCAGGGCTCTGTGACTTCTTTTAAACTCTTCGGCTCAGAAGAATATTCCAGAGATGTTCCAATGGTCTGTCACTTATTTGAACCAAAAGATCAAATGCTAACACAATATTTGGCCAGAAGATGTCTAATATTTACAAGGTTGTATGATCAAACTAAAACCTGGTCAACATCAGCCCAGGAAACGGGACCTCTTTCTCCTTAAATCCCAGCTCCAGGGCCCCTCCTCCCTGACTCAACCGGGTCCAGTTAGTCCGGCCTTCTCCTGGGTTGCCATGACATTCTGTTCATACCTCAATTATGGCACTGAACATGTTGTTTTCTCATTAGCCTTTTTACACCCATCTCCCTTCCTCTCTACTGCAGTTCCTGGAGGGCAGGGGCTGGGGCCTTGTTATCTTAATGCTCTCAGCACTTAGCAGAATTGGCAGGTAGGCACTCAATTAATATTCACTGAAGGAAAGAATGTGACCTAAAATGAGGGGGGACCCATCAATTCAACATGATCATATTAATTAATTAATCTCACGGCACTAGCTCAATATATCTGTGGCTCAATTTTCTGACTTGGCTTAGCTCTCGTTCTGTTTCTTTTCAACTGTGATCCTGACATCAGAGTCTGGACCAGGTACCTTAAAGATGATGTAATGATACATATGCACATAGGCTTGCAATAAATTGACATACTGTTTACTGGACTTCTCGGAGCAAGAGAATGACTAGCGTACGGATGTCTCCGCTATCCATTAGCAAATTGGGTGTAATGCGTCTGAGCCATCGCCCTTTCCCTTACTCCACTCAGAGGTGGGACAAGCCTGGGTGGCTATTCCCACACAGTCCACAGAAAACCAAGATTGGGATGGGTCCATCACTTCCTGTCATTATCCCCCCACTCTCAGCCAATACCTCTGGCCTCATCCCACACAGGGGCACTGGGACCCTACTGCCAGGTTATCGATGCCATAAAGTCCCTTACCCTAGGGCAAAGGAGGCTCAGGCAGAGGCGGGGCCAGAAGAACAAAGCTCTGACCTTTGCCCAAATGTGCTTTGCGTGTATCCCTGAGGCAGAGCCATGTTTCAGAGTCCTCTCCTCTTCTAGAAACCACACAGTATTAATCACCCTTTATTTCCTGAGTGACAGAAAAGATTTATTAACATGTGAGAATTTCCCCCAACCCACCCACCAGCGAAGAATTGTCTTTGTCAGCCTACTTCATAAATCTTTTCTGACCCAGAGTCAGAGAATGAGTAACGAGAGAGAAGTCCGGAGGTGGGAGGCACCAGGGCGCCTCTCACCAGAGAAGCTCAGTCAGCGTACCTGACACAGAGCTGGGAGCAGGAGGGAGAGGGCTGGGGGCGGACATCTAGTCACCCATGGATGTGCTGGGAGGTTATGAGCGAGAGAGAACTGGGAAGGCAAAGAAGCAAGGTTTCATTATAGGTTGCTGACAGATAAGGACAAGTCATCCTGTAATGTGCTTTGAGAGGCCTCAAGTAGAGACTGAAATCACTTTGAAATTATTTTTGGTCTAGGCTGGGCTCGTCATTAGGAAATTCCACGCTGACATTAGACCATTTGGGCTCTTGGCTTATTTCGAAGTTATACGTAGCACTATCTAATACAGTAACACCTTTCCGGTTTGGGAAACTTGTCTATGATGAGAGTCACTTTACTATCCCCTTCCTAATAGAAACCCTCAGGGACCAACTTAGGGACCACAAAAGATGATTAGATTCGTTTACAAGGAAGATATAAAACTTTTTTTTTTTTAGGAAGATATAAAACTTTTATGTTACATACCTACTACTGGCCAGGCAGTGTGAAAACTGCTTTAAATTAAAGGCAAATTGCTCCTTTATTGAGTAATAAATTGTTTTTCCTGTCTTCTTCTAAAAGGCTAAAAAGCAGCTTAGAGGCATACTTAAAACACAACAACATAAACGAAAAGTGAGAGCAGATTTAAGAAACAACGGCAATTATGCAAACAGGCCGGGCATGAAGCCGGAGCTGCGCACTGCCATCATGGGTACACACCTGATCCTGATGGACATGCGCTTGGCTGTAGGCTTTCTAGCAATTAGCTCGAAGAAGGAAAACCCATCAGGTACACAAATCGCCAAGTCCATGAGATGAAAGCACCACGAGAGAACAGGAACTGTTCTCAGTATTAAGACTGAACAGGAATTTCTCCAATGGGGAGGAACACAGCCTGACGAATGAAACAACTTCCTCACAACATCCTTAAAATAAAATTTCAGATACAAGTTCCAAACACTGTTTCTTACATAGACATGGAATATGCTCTGACAACCTGACAGTTAACTACAGCAGGTCTGCGCAGAGCCAGGTTGTTGCACAAGCCAGGGAAGCACCATCCTCCAGCCGCCCATAAGAACGCTGAGGCTCAACGGGGTGAACTAGTCTGTGCACAGGCACACCCGGTGAGGTGTGCACCCAGGTTTCAGGGCCATCTGATGCATGGCCCAACCTCTTTGTACACTCCAGTGATGCCGCATAACAAAAGGACTCCCCCTTTTCAAAAGTTGTTCTCCTATAGAAGTCGTCATGATGCATGTGCAGTTCCTTCTCGGAAATGTGGCAAACAGGTTTACTCGGGAGCCAGTAGTTTTATAAGCCTCTGTTGTAAGAGAAAGGCCCTCCTCAACTTTAGGGTGGTCTCTATTCCGGTATCAGTGATTTTTTTAAGGATTTAAGTGTAACTGAAAAGGTGGCACCCATCAACAATGTCCCAGCCTGCAAAGGAGGCTAACCCCTGTGGGTGGTAACCAAGATGGTGCTCTGCTACAGGTGGCTACCTAGATGCCCTCCCAGAACCCGCAGGTGAAAGCATCTCTGGGAGCATCTCCCCCTCCTATGGGAGGGGTGACAGGAAGAGACACTTACCCGAAGAGGAACAGGAAGAGGAGGGTTGGAGGGAGGCTTGGTCGCACTGAAAGGCTCTCAGGGGCAGGCTGTTGTTGCCCGGGCAGCTGAGCACCCACGAGCCTGAAAGGCCCGAGGAGCAAGATAAAACAGCTGTGTGAGGAGCTGGGGCAGCTGGACTGCAGACCTCATTCCCTGACCCAGCCTAGATACCGACTGAGAGCCCCAGGGCCACCGGCCTCAGGGATTCTGACAGGCAGGAAAGTGGAAAACCTTTGCGTTAGGACTTGAAGTGAAGATCGGTTCTTTAAATTCACAAATATTTATTACGGGTTTTGTATGCACTAGACTAGACTGTAAGCCAGTCACAGGCAAGAGGGAGGAGCAAGAAGACACAGCCTGTCTAGCCGACAGTGCAGTGGAGGAAACAGCCATTCGCTAAACAAACACACACTCACAAACCTGCCCCTCTGTCTCCCCCAGGACCAAGGCTGTGGGCCCACAGCTGAAAATACTGAATTTCCCAGGGCCCAGAAAATGCGGATCTAAAAAATTATGAGGAGCTGCATTTCAAAGTCATAACCTGAAAGGAGAAAAGCACCCTCTTGTGGCCCTCAGGGTGGTGGCACCTGAAAGCACCTCCCCGCTCTAAGAGGTAAGGGTTGCCTGGAGCCAGCTGGGGGGAGGGGGCACCCCACAGCAGCCATGAGTGTCAGCGGGGTCCGTTTTACTTCCATCAGGAATCTCTCTTTCCGGTGGTGCCCTGGCCTCTCTGTGAGGAGACAGGTCCCCTTGTGTCGACTGCTGGACACCTGGGCTCTTCGGTGTGGAGTCAGGTGACACATTGAACAGCCAAAGCATTGATCCCATCCATTCCCAGTCTCCCCACGAGCCCAACACACCACAGGGCCCGGGCCAGGGAGGGCGTCC
Organism: Saccopteryx leptura; assembly: GCF_036850995.1. Lineage (NCBI taxonomy): Eukaryota > Metazoa > Chordata > Mammalia > Chiroptera > Emballonuridae > Saccopteryx > Saccopteryx leptura. The sequence goes on along the minus strand of NC_089503.1, from coordinate 203,828,758 downwards.
GTTAAGTATGCAGCGAACAAACACATGAACTTCACCGTCCCATCCGGCCTGGCTCTGCCAGCCCCATGGGATCTTGGGAAGACGGGACAAATAATCAGAGTGGTTGGGTCCCCGAAGGCTCTGAAAATAAATGACTTCTTAAAATGCAAAATACAGTCTAGGTCCCTCCTAAGAGTTTCTGTGAAAAAGATAATATTCACAAGGGAATACACGGTGTGCTTGGAGCCCAGCCTGGTATGGCTTAATCTGCCGTGGAACAACGTGTAAATTTATGATCATAAATTATATTATTTAAATGGAATGATAAAAATAAGCGTTGCTCACTCATACTGCACTTGTGTGAGTGCTGACACTTCTTGAAAAAGACGAAGGTCTGATTTGTACTAGGCCACAAACACCGGTGTGAACCACGGGAGCCCAGGGGCTGCTGGTCTTGAGTACGTAGGTCGGGGGCCTGGTCAGACAGCAGCGCGGGCCACTCGGCATTGCCAGCACATCTCCACTGAAGAAGCCACGAGGAAATCGGCTCCGCAGGGACCTGGGTTATGAGGTGGCGCTGATAAGACCACTCGACACCATCTCTCAGAGGTTGCTGGGAAAGAAGGCCTGAACAAGGAGGAGGAGAAAGGAGTACATTAGAGGTACCATGGAACAATTAGAAGGGCAGAGAGAGAGAGAGAGAGAGAGAGAGAGAAGCAGAGAATGAAAAAAAAAATCCTAGTAACTATTCACTACAGTCCTTAATCCACAGAATCCAAAGGTCAACACACCCATCAGTCTACAGCCTCTGAAGGAGGGAATCGATTGGAAGACAGGTTGATTATGCCTCTAACTCAGACGCTTGTGAAATACTCCACTGACTTAAGAAATACCAGAGACTGAGAAGTCCGTCCGTCCAAAGATTTAATCCATCTGAGCTGAAAAGACCATAGCATGGGTTAGGAGAGGGGGCAGGCTCCTCAGGCTGTCACTGCAACCCAGTGTCCCCCCCAGGTTCTCCCTTTGGCACTGAGCCTCCCCCCCTCTGCCCACCACCTCTGCCTGAGCTCAAGACATCAGCTTGACCACCTGCGCCTGTGGGACATTTGCAATGGACCCAACACTGACTAGAGAAACAGCATTAGCTGCCTCCACATAACAAGTCACACCAAACCCTCATGAGTTTAGATGACTTTGGAACCTCATCTCGGAGGTTTGCTGCACACAGAAATCCCACATTATTCCCAACCACCATCCTCGTAAACAAGGCAGGAGGAGTGGCTCAAGGTATTTATTAGCCTTGGAGTCAGAGATTCAGGGGTTTGAACTCTGGGTTTATCACTTAGTAGCTGAATAAACTTGAGTAAGTTGGCCTCTCTGAGCTGTCATTTCTTCAGGATTAAATGTAGATGATAATAGTGTCTACCTCGCAGGATTATGGTAAGAACCAAATGATATGACGCATATAAATCTCTTAGCAAATGCATGGAAAATCGTAAGCTTTCGATAATTTTTTTGGAATGTTTTATCTGAGCCCAAAGACAGCAGTTGACTTCCCTTGGGCGACACAGAAGCAACCCAGCACCACTTGCCTTTCATTATCATGAGTAGGTTTCAGTGACTACTTGTATCACATATCATTTATGCCTTCATCCAGTCTATTAGTAAGTGTGCTAAAACTTAAAAAGAACCTTGACTCATCTCTCCTAAATGTGTCAACCTCGTTGGAGAAATAGTTATTATTAATCATCATTCTCTATTCAGAACTATTCAGTTAGGCTCATATCCAAATGTCAAGTGTTCAGACCTGTAAATGTTGAGGTTGTTTTGTCAGTAAAACTTCATGAGTTTCCTCATAAAATGTTTCAATTAACTCCATTTTGCTAGGTCTGATCTTAATCGTTAAAACAGCAAGTAATCTTAGCCAGTAGTGTTTTGGTTTTCTCTTTCATCAAAGTTAAGAGATGAAGGAGTTTCCACTTTCTTCATATCCTACCCAATATTTGGCAGGGTAGAAAGCCTAAGTAGATGTTTAATATCTGTCCAATCAGGTATACCTGTGGTATCACTAAACACACTTATGATAACCTGTAGTTCAGGAAAAGGAACCAAACTGAGTCTATGTCTCAGACTAAAGTCTAGGATGATATAAAATTATAAGAAAAAATTAAAGTTGTCTCAATCAAAGCAATTGTGACATCTTCAGACTACACAGAGTGAACTGGCCTCTTTGAGTTCCCGGACACACCCTTCTCACCAGCCTGGATAGTGAGCAAAGAACCTTTGTACCTATCCTTCTCAAAGTCTTCCAAAAAACAGAACAGGAAGCAATACTTTCTAACACATTTTATGCGGCCAACATAACCCTCATACCAAAACCAGGCAAGGTTAACACAAAAAAGACTATTACAGACCAATATATCTAATGAATACAGATGGAAAAATCCTAAACAAAACACTAGCAAATTGAACACAACAATACATTACAAAAATAACACATCACAATCAAGTGGGATTCATTTCAGAAGCACAAGGATGGTTCAACGTACAGAAACCAATCAACGTAATATACCACATCAACAAAACAAAGAACAAAACTCATATGATCCTATCAATAGACACAGAAAAGGCATTTGATAAGATACAACATACATTTATGTTTAAAACATTCAATAAAATGGGTATAGAAGGAAAGTACCTCAACATCTCGTATTTTTGTCTCCATAAGATGCACTTGACCATAAGACACACCTAAGGTTTTAAGGAAGAAAATAAGGAAAAACATATTCTGAACCAAATGGTGTATTAAAATATTTAATAAAATACCGTGTTTTTTACTCCATAAGATGCATGGGCATTTTTCCCTCCACTTTTGGGGGGGAGTACATCCTGTGGAGCAAAACATATGGTTTAAAAGGCCATATATGACAAACTATCAGCCAATATTAAACTAGATGGTGAAAAACTGAGAGCTTTTCTTCTAAAATGAGGAACAAGACAAGGATGCCCGCTTTCTCCACTCTTATTCAACATAGTACTGGAAGTCCTCAGCAGAGCAATCAAGCAAGAAAAAGAAATAAAAGGCATCCACATTAGAAAAGAGGAAGTAGAGGTATAGCTTTTTGTAGATGACATGATCCTGTATACAGAAAATCACAAAGACTTTACTGAAAAACTATTAGAAACAAATACAGTAAAGTCGCAGGATACAAAATCAATATACAAAAGTCTACTGCTTTCCTATATGCCAACAATGAAACTTCAGAAAATGAATTGAAAAAAAATTCCTTTTACAATTGCAACAACAACAATAAATACCTAGGAATAAACTTAACAAAGGATGTGAAGGACCTACATACTAAAAACTATAAAACATTATTAAAAGAAATTGAAAAAGACACAATGAAATGGAAAAATATTCCATGTTCATGGATCAAAAGAATCAACAAAAAATGGCCATATTAACCTAAGCAATATACAAATTTAATGCAATCCTCTTAAAACCCCAATGTCATTTTTTAAAGAAATAGAACAAAAAATCACCAGACTGTATGGAATCATAAAAGATCCTGAATAGCCAAAGCAATCTGGAGGGGGGAAAAAATGGACCCTAATGTAGGACATTACCTGAATCAAATTATACTACAGAGCCACAATAATAAAAACAGCATGGTATTGGCAAACAACAGACATACAGACCAATGGAACAGAATTAAGAGCCTAGAAATAAAACCACATATGTATGGACAAATAATCTTTGACAAAGGAGCCAAAAACACACAATGTAGAAAAGAAAGCCTCTTCAATAAATGGTGCTGGGAAAATTGGAAAGCCACATGCAAAAAGATGAAATGACTACAGTTTGTCCCCATACAGAAAAATTAATTCACAATGGATCAAATATCTGGATCAAGACCTAAATATAAAACCTGAAACAGCCTGACCAGGCAGTGGTGCAGTGGAAAGAGCGTCAAACTGGGATGCGGAGGACCCAGGTTTGAAACCCCAAGGTTGCCAGCTTGAGCGTGGGCTCATCTGGTTTGAGCAAGGCTTACTAGCTCAAGCCCAAGGTCGCTGACTTGAGCTAGGCGTCACTCGGTCTGCTGTAGCCCCCCCCCCCGCCCCCGGTCAAGGCACATATGAGAAAGCAATCAATGAGCAACTAAGGTGTTTCAATGAAGAATTGATGCTTCTCATCTCTCTCCCTTTCTGTCTGTCTGTCTCTACCTGTTTTTCTCTGTCCCTCTGTGTCTCTGTCACAAAAAATAAAAATAAAAAAAATTCTGAAACAATAAGTTACATAGCAGAAAACATAGGTACTAAACTTATGGACTTTGGCCATAGACAGCATTTTATGAATTTGACCCCAAAAACAAGGGAAGTAAAGGCAAAAATAAATAAATGGGACTATATCAAACTAAAAAGCTTCTTCACAGCATAAACAAACAAACAAACAAAAAAACCTGACAACAAAACAATAAGACGGACAACCAAATGGGAGATGATATTTACAAACAAGAACTCCAATAAGGAGTTAATATCCAAAATATATAAATATATAAAGAACTCACAAAGCTCAGCAACAAATAAGCAAACAATCCAATTGAAAAACGGGGAAAGGACCTGAACAGACACTTCTCCCCAGAAGACACACAAATGGCCAAGAGATATATAAAAAGATGCTCATCTTCACTAGTTTCACTACAATGAGATACCATCTCATACCTGTTAGATTGGCTGTTATCAACAGGACAGGTAATAACAAATGTTGGAGAGGCTGTGGAGGAAAAGGAACCCTCATTCATGTCTGTTGGGAACATAAACTCATACAGCCATTATGGAAGAAAGTATTGTAGTTCCTAAAAACATTAAGAATAGAACTACCATATGACCCAGCAATCCCTCTACTGGGTATCTACCCAAAGAACTTGAAAACATTGGTACACAAAGACATATGCAGCCCCATGTTCATCACAGCATTATTCATGGTGGCCAAGACATGGAAACAACCAAAGTGTCCCTCAATAGAGGACTGGATAAAGAAGTTGTACATTTATTCAATGGAATACTACTTAGCCATAAGAAATGATGATGTTGCCATTCACAACAACAGGGATGAACCTTAAGAATATTATACTACATAAAATAAGTAAATCAGAGAAAGCTCAGAACTATATGATTTCACACATAGGTGGAATATAAAACTGAGACTCACAGACACAAATAAAAGTGAAGTGGTTACCAGGGGGAGAGGAGTGGGGCAGGGGAGTAAAGAGGGACAAATATAGGTGAAAGAAAATGATCTGACTTTGGGTGATGGGCACACAACACAATCAACAGTTCACATGCTATAGAGATGTTCACCTGAAACCTATAAACTCTTATTGATCAATGTCACCCAATTAAAGTTAATTTCTAAATAAAAAAATAGAAAAGAAAGAGTGATAAAAACTATATCATAAATTCCATCAGCCTATGGGTACACATGAAATGTCACTGACCATAGTTTGCTCTCCTTTCACTCAAAGAATTGAAGAGAAAAGGACCCAACAACACCAGCCTTTCCCCGACTTTCTAGTTAAATGTAAGGCTGGTGGCCGTAGGCCAGGCAGATTCACACTGGATTCAAGCAGATGGACAGAAACTGTGAAGCTGAAAAATGGTGGGCCATTCCCTTTATTAGAGTCCCGCAATGGCTGACCAGCAAGCAGTCAGGGGAAACCCCTTCTCTCTCTCCCTCTGAGCCGATAAGCAAACAGGCCAGGAGGGGAAACACCCTTTTCCAGGGCAAACAATAGCAAAAAACGGCCCCTCCCAATGGTGGCAGGCAATCTGCAATCTACAATCTGCTGCCCTGAGAACAAGCACCTGCAGCCATACACAGACTGTACACACGTGGTGCTACCCCCCTACACATGCACCAATCAGGCAAAGTGCAAGTGAGCAAGCCTCACACACTAGTTTGCTCAACACATGGTAGCCATCAGGTGCATGACTGTGGACAGTCCTTCTATGTCCTTTACTCTGCCTACCCTTAACACTACACTTAAAGTCACAGAATACAGCCCCTTGCCAGCCTATGGGCACCCTAATTCATTGCTTACGATTCCGTGCCTAACGTTCACAAACCTGTAATCCCATCCAATGCCTGAATGGTAGCCTATTCCCTTCAGAGCTCACTTGACCACAGCCTACAAGTGGTCCTCACAGTGCAGGAGAGGATGCACAGTTCTGGGTATCCTCACTTACAGTCCACTCATCTGCTTAGCGACATGATCCAAAGTCAGACTACCTAGGAGGGAGTTCTAGCTCTAACACTTGTGAACTTGAGTAAATTACAGAACCTGTCTGAGCCTCAGTTGCCTTATCAACCCATAAAATAGGGATAACACTGTTATCCCAACAGCTTATTATAAGGCGTGAACAAGACAGCCTGTGTAAGCTGGCACACAGTAAACACTGAGTAAAGGCTCATCAGTTAGACCCTGAGAGGGGGTCACTGGAGAAGTAGTTAATGACTGGCTGCCGTAGCCAGCAGGCAAACTCTGCAAGTAAATCCTTGCTTTGCCAGGCATTGTTTTGGGTCATTCACATAATTGATTACTCACAATAACCACTGAGGTAAAATATCTGTTCTCACTGTTTTTGTAGGCTTGTGGGCGTCATTTATCCAAAGTAAATTTCTCTACAGGAAGGAATAGCCAGTAGAAGTCCAAAGTCCCTGTTTCCTCCCCGAAGTCATGGCGCCTCTCACGCTCCAGAAGACTAGAGACCTTTCCACTAGCACCGACCTTACACTGAAATCAACAACACACTCCTAGGTTTGATCTGCTGTCCAGAAAGCTGCCTGACTCCTGCTAGTTTCAGCTCCATCCACAGCTCATAAGGAAGCACACAGCCATCCACACAAATGCTGGATTATCACCTTTGAAGTGTTATTTATTTTGAAGTGGACAAGGATGTGTCTTTTCACAAGTAACCACGTGACCCCGGGGCACCGATGAGCTCCCACCAGGAGCCCAGTGGTTGGTTCATCTCCCACACTTTGAACCCTGGGCTTTTCCAAGCATCACCACAGGGGAAGGCTCCTAATCAATTATTCTGTCCTGAGACACCAGCTTCCTGAAGTGGGGTCAGGGGCTCCTCATTCAGAAGACAGAGGGGAGTGTCTAGGATGAGGTCTGAGCTCTTCTCTCAGTCTCTGGGACTCTCTCTCACCCGGGCTGGGAACGTGGGAAATTTGGGTCCACTTCTCGAGGCTCTGCCTACTCTCAGCTCTATGCTCAATCACCACCTTCCTCTGTGCCACCTGTGAGTCCTCGCCCATCGGGTAGTGCCATCTCGGACAACTTCCAGAGGCTAACCCCTGGTGGACTGTCCCTAAAACTTTACATGCCTCTCCAGAGGAAGGCACGTTGGAACACTGTGCTGAGAGATTGCTTTAGAATCTTCTAACATCTGTACTGTGTTAAGGGCAAGGTATACAGTTTAGAATTTGTCACGCAATAGATGAATACATTTGAAGTAGAAGTATCTGCGCCCCCCCCCTTTATTTTCTTCTCAAAAATTGTTTGCCTGGCCTATGGTGGTACAGTGGCTAGATCGTCAATCTGGAATGTTGAGATCGCTGGTTTGAAACCCTGGGCTTGCCCAGTCAAGGCACATATGACAAGCAGGCAACTAACAACTAAAGTGAAGCAACCATGAATTGATACTTCTTTCCTTCCCCCACCATCTCCTCTCTCTGTAAAATCAATATATTTAAAAATCTTTAAAAAAGTAACAACATTATGCTAAGTGAAAAAAGCTAGATGCAAAAGACCTACATATTAAAAAGAATTATTACTTACAATGATGCATTGACATTTGTACAATTATTAGAATTCAGTAAAAGCCAAATAAAGACAATATGTTCCCTGGAGTTCCCTTGCTGGTGTATGTTCCTCTATTATTTTTTTAAAACCATTTTTTAAATATCTATCTCTCCTACTAGTCAGTAAATGCCTTAAAACCATTTGTTTTTATATCTGTCTCCCCTACTAGTCAGTAAATGCCCTAAGGGATGGGACTTAGTTTTGTTCATCTTTGTAGCTTCAGCAAAATTCCCAGTTCCTGAAATATAGTAGGTGATCAACAAATGCTGGCATGGATGACAATGAATGAATGGATGGACAATGGATGAATGGATGGATGGATGGATGGACAATGAATGAATGGAGGACAATGGATGAATGAATGGGCGATGGATGGATGGATGGATGGATGGATGGATGGATGGATGGATGGATGGATGGATGGTGGATGGATGGTGGATGGATGGATGAATGGACAGTGAATGAATGAATGGATGATGGATGAATGAATGGCGATGGATGGATGGATGGATGGATGGATGGATGGATGGATGGATGGACGATGTATGTATATGTATGTATGTATGTATGGATGGATGGATGGATGGATGGTGGATGGATGGATGGATGGATGGTGGATGGATGGATGAATGGTAGATGGATGGATGGTGGATGGATGGTGTATGGATGGATGTATAGATGGATGTATGGATGGATGGTGAATGGATAATGGATCAATGGATGAACAGATAGATGAAATTCTCACAGATTTTGTATGGAAGTTGGTGTTTGAGGAAATCTAGCCTGAATGTCTCTCTTTCAGGTGTCATCTTTTCACTGAACTACAAGTGTAGGATTATAAAGATGACAACAGTTTCTCCCAACTCCTTTCCCCCTCTGTGGTTCTCCTAGCCACTCAAAGGACACAAAAAGAGACCCAGGTTCTCCATCCAAACATTTTCTTTTCAGACAAGCAAATTTCTTCAAAAGAATATGCTTAGTCAGCTTCAAGTTCAGGCACTTTTTAAATGCCATCTCATTTCCCTCATGGAGACTCCAACCTTGCAGACCATTGAACCCTGATGTTAACAATGGTAAAAATAGCTGACATTTATTGAGAGGCACTCCATGTCAGACCCTCTGTTATGGCTTCTTTTTTTTTCACTTTTCTTTTTTTTAGCAAAAGAAGTGGGAGACAGGGACAGACTGACAGGAAGAAAGAGATGAAAAGCAACTTAGTTGTTCATTGACTGCTTTCTCATATATGCCTTGACTGAGGTTTGGGCTCCAGCTAAGCCAGTGACCCCATGCTCAAGCCAGCAACCTTGGGCTTCAAGCCAAGGTCATGCCTATGATCCCACACTCAACCCAGTGATCCTGCGCTCAAGCTGGTGAGCCTGCTCTTAAGCCGAAAGAGCCCACGCTCAAACCAGTGACCTCGGGGTTTCGAATCTGGGTCCTCAGCATCGCGGGCCAATGCTCTATCTCCTGCACCACTGCCTGGTCAGGCCCTATGTTATGGCTTAATATATATTGTCTCATTTAATCCTCACGGTGGCCCTATGAGGCTCAGAGAGATTAAGCAGCCTGACCAAGGCGGCACAGCTATTAAGTGACTGAGCCAGGATCTGAGCTCGACCTAAGTTCAGAGCTCTACTTGTTTAATCTCTCTGATAAAATCACCCACATTTTTCTTATGTAGCTATTTTGAAGGTTTTATTTTTAATGACCAACTGCTTTCATTCTATCATGGATATAAAATATTTCAAATATGTTGATTCAAATGACTCACCAGGACATATTTGGCAAATAATTTTACTCCTAAATTAGTCCCATGACAAGGGATAGGGTTGTGTTAGGAAGAGTCTTTGAGACGAGAGCTCAGGTGTGAAATGGGACAGGCAAGCTCATGAGAACCCTGAATGTGGCTGGGCTCGCTGCCTGGTCAGCAGATTGCCCCTCGCAGGGTGCAGTCAGGCTTGCAGCAGATCCCTGCACTCAGTGTCAGATAACACGTCCTGATTAAAATTTTAAAAAGGAAGAAAGGAAAGTGCAGCCTGTGTACTGCCTGGCTTGAAGATGACAAACATGCTCAAGAGGCCGATGTTTTCTCTCCAGACGTTGAAACGTATTGTGTCACTTGTACCCACTGAGGAATCAAGTTTGGGAAGGGACTTCCTCTTTACAAATTCCTGCTCGCTGGCATTATTAACATCTGGGGAGATTCTTGTTGCCTCTAACCTAACTATGCATGCTATTCTCAACCACAGATTGTGTCATCACCAGCTCAGTGCAAAGACTAAAATAAAGCAATCCTAGGAAAATTCTAGTGGCGAGCTCTTCAAAGAGGGCTATGACCTTCAAGAGGCTCACAGAAGGGCTTGCTCAAAGTCCAGGCATTCTCTGCTCCTCACATGCACAACCAGACTCCCAGCTCAGTCTATATTTGCAACCTCAAATTCCTTACTCAACCCCATCTGCTTGGCAAAAGACTTTCCCCAATGGCACGTGCCACAGCTTATAGAAAGAACTCCATCCAATTAGAAACACAGCTTTGAAACTGATTGTGAATAAATTCTGCCAGGTGTTCACATGTCATGAATGCCAGTCATGTTTGGTTATTTATAACACGGAGTCGGGTCAATGGAACACGGACTCTTGCAGGCTACTTCTCTGGTCTCAACGTTGCATCTTAACTCACATCACAGATGAACACATTTAAAACATATCACCTTTAGCTCAGATGTTCAAGAGGGAGAGAAAGAAAGAGGAATAGAAAATGTATTGAAGCCTACAAAGGCCATGCCTAGTGCTAGAAGCTTCACTTAGGTTACTTCTTAATTCCCACCACAATCCTACGAAGGAGGTATTACTGTCCCCATCTCACAGATAAGGAAACATAACCTCTGAAGGATTGAATATCCTGCTCGAGTAAGTGGGAAAGCCAGGGTTGGAACCAGGACTTTGGGAATCCAAATTCCATGTTGGTTTTCACAACCAGATCAAACTTTTCTCCACACTGCCAAGTTCAGGATCAGAAGCGTAACAACCGTGTAAAAGACACAGATTCCACAGCCGGGAATCCTGGGTGGGTTAAGCGGCTCCCTCACTTCCTAGGTGTTCAGCTTCCTCAAGTTATTGAAACTCTTTAAAACCCCAGTTTCTTCATCTTTAAAAAAAAAAAAAAAAAGACACATTATAAGAGCTTCCTCATAAAATTTAAATATTTGACAATAATTATGACTCGGGCATTTTCTTTTCCACAAAGTCTCTTCGCCTGTTAAGCAGAATAATAATACCAAGCCAATATGCTATGGAATACTTACTACAGGCCAGGCACTATTATGAGGGTTTTATGTTAATTATCTCATTTAATTTTAGTAATAATCCAATAAAATAATGGTAATCCACTTCTTGAGCACTCACTATATTTAAAAATCTGTTCCAAACCCTGTACTCATAATAACTGTTAAGTAACTGAGGCTGATATAATTGTACCAATTTTACAAATAAGAAAACAGAAGCTGAGAGAGGATGAGTACATCTCCTTAATGGACACACAGCTAGGAAAAGTTGAAGCTGTGTTAAGAACTCAGACTTAGGAATTTCAGCTCTGTCTTCACCTTGACTTTCATGTTCCTGGGCTTGGCCTGGGCCATAAAAGAAATGTTCTGATGGCAGGACCTGTGCTTTAAAGAGCTCCCAAATATATTGAAGCTGTGAGAGCTACACATTTAACAAATGGAGATGCTATAATATTCTGTAGCCAAATATCCAAAACATACAGAAAGCACAGTAGGGGCCTTGGCTCCCGAGACTCACAGGACTGGGGTCGGGCAGGAGGTGAGGTCGGAGAAGAAGCATCCATGACCAGGCACGTGGCCGGGCGTGGAGATGCAAGTGGGTGTTGTGCTTGGGGAAGCATGACGAGACTGACCCTGACCATACGAACAAGGAGCTTCATGTTGGGAACACAAATATATAAAATGAGACAGAAGGAAGGACCATTGACAGAGAAGACCCTGGACAACAGTCTACAAAATGGGCCATCATTTACAAGAGAGAAGAGAAAGTATTAGATTAGTCAGGAGGAGAGTTACCGGGCGAAGATCGCGGGAGGACCGGTGAGAGGTAGGCAGGATGGTCCCAGCGGCACCCCAGCATCCAGGGGTGACGGAAGTTGAGGCAGCAGGAAACAGGAGGAAGGGCCCAATCAGAGACACTGCTGAGGACAGCATCAATGGGCCTAGTGATGGACTGATGCAGGGGATGGTTAGAGAACCGGTGAGGGACGCCAGGATCACTGCAGGGCTCTGGCAACATCATATCCCCACGGCGGGCTCCGCTGATGACCAACTGACCATATCGTAGATGCCGGAGAACACGTTTGTCAAGATAGTTGAGTGCATCACCTCGCTTCCGTCCAGGACCTTCGTCCCCAAACACGAGGAAAGAGATCCTGAAGGCTATGTGCATTCACCAAAATTACGTAAATGTCAGTGGCAGGACATAAACAACATCCTCCAATCCAGATCAGTATTCCAGAATTTTTTTCTGCTGTAACTTGTTTTCAGTATGGAAAAATCCTTAGGGGCCTACAGCATTGACGCTATTGATAACAGAAATTGAGATTTGGGGAGAGATTTGGGATTCTTGGGTAATATTAATTTGGTTTTGGACATGTGGACACTGAGGTGATGCACAGAACTTCTCATTAGAAGTGTCCTATAAGAGGTTTCCAATCAGGGATGAGAGTAAAAGTGAGAATGAATGACTAGAGACAGATAGATTTGAGAGTCATCAACAGACAACTATTGTTTGAAGGCAGGAGAAACATATTTTTTTTAATATCATAAATAAGAAATGGTTTTGGTTTCCCATTACTTTAATGAAATATTTTTTTAATCTATTGAAGAATAGTTTAACAAGCAGAGCACTCCAACAGTAATCAGAACGTTAATGTCATTAAAATCCCCTTCATTGGCTCTTGATGGGCATGCATACCGGACCATTCAGGCAGGGACTACTATCTCAAGGCACCATGTCTGTCTCTGCGGGTCCCATTAATATCTTCCTTCTGTACTTTAGTTTTTTTTTTGTTTTTTTTTTTATATAATTTTATTTTTTTAATGGGGTGACATCAATAAATCAGGATACATATATTCAAAGATAACAAGTCCAGGTTATCTTGTCATTCAATTATGTTGCATACCCACCACCCAAAGTCAGATTGTCCTCTGTCACCTTCTATCTTGTTTTCTTTGTGCCCCTCCCCACCCCCTATCCCTCTCCCATTCCCCCCTCCCCCCCCGTAACCACCACACTCTTATCAATGTCTCTTAGTTTCACTATTATGTCCCACCCTACGTATGGAATAATACAGTTCCTGTTTTTTTCTGATTTACATATTTCGCTTCGTATCATGTATCAAGATCCCACCATTTTGCTGTAAATGTTCCGATGTCATCATTTCTTATGGCTGAGTAGTATTCCATAGTGTATATGTGCCACATCTTCTTTATCCAGTCGTCTATTGATGGGCTTTTTGGTTGTTTCCATGTCCTGGCCACTGTGAACAATGCTGCAATAAACATGGGGCTGCATGTGTCTTTACGTATCAATGTTTCTGAGTTTTTGGGATATATACCCAGTAGAGGGATTGCTGGGTCATAAGGTAGTTTCTATTTTCAGTTTTTGAGGAACCACCATACTTTCTTCCATAATGGTTGTACTACTTTACATTCCCACCAACAGTGTATGAGGGTTCCTTTTTCTCCACAGCCTCTCCCAACATTTGCTGTTACCTGACTTGCTAATAACAGCTAATCGAACAGGTGTGAGGTGGTATCTCATTGCCGTTTTGATTTTGCATTTCTCTAATAGCTAAAGAAGATGAGCATCTTCTCATATATCTGTTGGCCATTTGTATTTCTTCCTGGGAGAAGTGTCTATTCATATCCTCTTCCCATTTTTTTATTGGATGTTTGTTTGTTTGTTGTTGAGTTTTATGAGTTCTTTGTATATTTTGGATATAGGCCCTTATCTGAGCTGTCGTTTTGAAAAAATCATTTCCCATTTAGTTGGCTTTCTGTTTATTTTGTTATCAGTTTCTCTTGCTGAGCAAAAACTCTTAGTCTGATGTAGTCCCATTCATTAATTTTTGCCTTCACTTCTCTTGCCATTGGAGTCAAATTCATAAAATGCTCTTTAAAACCCAGGTCCCTGAGTGAGTACCTATGTCTTCTTCTATGTACTTAATTGTTTCAGGTCTTATGTTTAGATCTTTGATCCATTTTGAGTTAATTTTTGTACAGGGGGAGAGACTGTAGTCCAGTTTCATTCTTTTGCATGTGGCTTTCCAGTTTTCCCAGCACCATTTATTGAAGAGGCTTTCTTTTCTCCATTGTGTGTTGTTGGCCCCTTTATCAAAAATTATTTGACTATATATATGTGGTTTTATTTCTGGACTTTCTATTCTGTTCCATTGGTCTGAGTGTCTATTTTTCTGCCAATACCATGCTGTTTTGATTGTCGTGGCCCTATAATAGAGTTTGAAGTCAGGTATTGAAATGCCCCAGCTTCATTCTTTTTCTTTAGGTTTGTTTTGGCTATTCGGGGTTTTTTATAGTTCCATATAAATCTGATGATTTTTTGCTCTATTTCTTTAAAAAATGTCATTGGAAGTTTGATGGGAATTGCATTAAATTTGTATATTGCTTTGGGTAATATAGCCATCTTGATTATATTTATTCTTCCTAGCCAAGAACAAGGTATATTCTTCCATCTCATTATATCTTTTTCGATTTCCCTTAACAATGGTTTATAGTTTTCATTATATAAGTCCTTTACATTCTTTGTTATGTTTATTCCTAAGTATTTTATTTTTTTGTTGCAATCGTGAAGGGATTATTCTTTTGAGTTCCTTCTCAGTTGTTTCATTGTTGGCATATAGAAAGGCTATTGACTTCTGTATGTTAATTTTGTATCCTGCGACCTTACTGTATTGGCTTATTGTTTCTAGTAGTCTTTTTGTGGATTCTTTGGGGGTTTTCGATGTATAGTATCATATCATCTGCAAAAAGTGATACCTTTACTTCTTCTTTTCCGATATGGATGCCTTTTATTTCTTTGTCTTGTCTGATTGCTCTGGCTAGAACCTCTAGTACCACATTAAATAAGAGTGGAGAGAGTGGACAACCCTGTCTTGTTCCTGATTTAAGGGGGAAAGCCTTCAGTTTAGTGCCATTTAATATGATGTTAGCTGATGGTTTATCATATATGGCCTTTATCATGTTGAGATATTTTCCTTCTATTACCCATTTTGTTGAGAGTCTTAAACATAAAATTGTGTTGTATTTTATCGAAAGCCTTTTCTGCGTCTATTGATAAGATCATGTGGTTTTTGTTCTTTGTTTTGTTGATATGGTGTATTACATTAACCGTTTTACGTATGTTGAACCATCCTTGAGATTCTGGGATGAATCCCACTTGATCATGATGTATTATTTTTTTAATATGTTGTTGTATTCGATTTGCTAGTATTTTGTTTAGTATTTTAGCATCTGTATTCATTAGAGATATTGGTCTGTAGTTTTCTTTTTTTGTGCCATCCTTGCCTGGTTTTGGTATGAGGGTTATGTTGGCTTCGTAAAATGTGTTTGGAAGTATTGCTTCTTCTTCAATTTTTTGGAAGACTTTGAGTAGAATAGGA
The DNA here is from genome assembly GCF_036850995.1 of Saccopteryx leptura. Lineage (NCBI taxonomy): Eukaryota > Metazoa > Chordata > Mammalia > Chiroptera > Emballonuridae > Saccopteryx > Saccopteryx leptura. The sequence continues at coordinate 203,813,215 of NC_089503.1, read as the reverse complement.
ACCAAGTCTTCTTTGAATGTTTGATAAAATTCGCTGGTATAGCCGTCAGGGCCTGGACTTTTATTTTTGGGGAGGTTTTTAATGGTTTTTTCTATTTCTTCTCTACTGATAGGTCTGTTTAGGCTTTCTGCTTCTTCTTGACTCAGTCTAGGAAGGTTGTATTTTTCTAGGAATTTATCCATTTCTTCTAGGTTGTTGAATTTAGTAGCATAAAGTTTTTCATAGTATTCTACAATAATTCTTTGTATATCTACGGTGTCCGTGGTGATTTCTCCTCTTTCATTTTGGATTTTGTTTATATGAGTTCTTTCTCTTTTTTCCTTGGTAAGTCTTGTCAAGGGTTTGTCAATTTTGTTGATCTTTTCAAAGAACCAGCTCCTTGTTCTATTAATTTTTTCTATAGTTTTTCTGTTCTCTTATTCATTTATTTCTGCTCTGATTTTTATTATCTCCTTTCTTCGGCTGGTTTTGGGTTGTCTTTGTTCTTCTTTTTCTAGTTCCTTAAGGTGGGAAGTTAAGTGGTTCACTTGGGCTCTCTCTTGTTTGTTCATATATGCCTGAAGTGATATGAACTTCCCTCTTATCACTGCTTTTTGCTGCATCCCATAGATTCTGATATGTCGTATTGTCATTTTCATTAGTCTGTATATATCTTTTGATCTCTGCACTTATTTCTTCTTTGACCCATTCATTTTTTAAAAGTATGTTGTTTAGTTTCCACATTTTTGTGGGATTTTTTTCCTCTTTTTTGCAGTTGAATTCTAGTTTCAAGGCTTTATGATCAGAAAATATGCTTGGTACAACTTCAATTTTTCTGAATTTGCTGATGTTGTTTTTGTGGCCCAACATATGGTCAATTCTTGAGAATGATCCATGTACACTGGAGAAAAATGTATACTCAGTCACTTTGGGATGAAATGTCCTGTAGATGTCTACCATATCCAGGTGCTCTAGTGTTTTGTTTAAGGCCACTATGTCTTTGTTGATTCTCTGTTTGGATGACCGATCTAGAGCCGTCAGCGGTGTATTGAGGTCTCCAAGTATGATTGTATTTTTGTCAGTTTTTGTTTTAAGATCAATAAGTAGCTGTCTTATATATTTTGGTGCTCCTTGGTTTGGTGCATATATATTAAGAATTGTTATGTCTTCTTGATTCAGTGTCCCCTTAGCCATTATGAAATGGCCTTTTTTGTCTCTGAGTACTTTTCCTGTCTTGTAGTCAGCATTATCCGATATGAGTATTGCTACACCTGCTTTTTTTTGGATGTTATTTGCTTGGAGTATTGTTTTCCAGCCTTTCACTTTGAATTTGTTTTATCCTTGTTACTTAGATGAGTTTCCTGTAGGCAGCATACAGTTGGATTTTCTTTTTTAATCCATTCTGCTACTCTGTGCCTTTTTATTGGTGAGTTTAATCCGTTTACATTTAGTGTAATTATTGATACTTGTGAGTTCCCTATTGCCATTTTATATCTTGCTTTCTGTTAGTTTTGTGTCTTGTTTGATCCTTCTCTTTTGTTTTTCTATCTTTTGTTTTTATTTGGTTGTATTCCATACATCTTTCCACTGTTGCTATCTTTTTTATCTCATGTGCTTCTGTGGTGGTTTTTTCAATGGTGGTTACCTTTGAATAATGAAAAGGGTCCCTACCCTGTTCATTGTAGCGAACTATTTGTGAGTACTTTTGCACTCCATCGTCCTTTGCTACTGTTAATCTCCATCTTCTCCCCCTCTTTCTTTTTGTTGTTGTCACAGTTTAAATTTGGTTTTATTGTGTTCTTCTTGGAGCTTTTACTTGTGGCTCTGTTTTTTTTTGTTCTTTGTATCTGATTGGAGAACCCCCTTTAGTAATTCCTGGAGTGGGGGGTTTTCTGATGGTAAATTCCCTCATCTTTTCTGTATCTGTGAATGTTTTTATTTCTCCTTCATATTTGAAGGATAGCTTTGATGGGTATAGTATTCGTGGCTGAAAGTTCCTCTCTTTCAGGACTTTAAATATTGGGGTCCACTCTCTTCTAGCTTGTAGAGTTTCTGCTGAGAAATCTGATGATAATCTAATAGGCCTTCCTTTATATGTTGTATTCTTCTTTTCCCTGGCTGCCTTGAGAATTTTTTCTTTGCTGTTGGTTTGTGTCAATTTCATTATGATATGCCTTGGAGTAGGTTTGTTGGGGTTAAGAAAACTTGGAGTTCTGTTTGCTTCTTGAACTTGAGGCTTTAGTTCTTTCCACAGGCTTGGGAAGTTCTCATCTATTATTTGTTTGAGTATGTTCTCCATTCCATTTTCTCTCTCTTCTCCCTCTGATATACCTATTATTCTTATGTTATTCTTTTTGATGGAGTCAGATAATTCTTGTAGGGCTATCTCATTTTTTTTTAATTTTTGAGTCTCTTTCTTCTTCTCTCTGTTGTGCCTCAAGTTGCTTGTCTTCTATTTCACTAATCCTCTCTTCTATCTCACCTGTTCTATTAGCTAAGCTTGTTACTTCATTTTTCAGCTCGTGAATTGAGTTTTTCATCTCTGTTTGATTTGTTTTTATAGTTTCAATTTCCTTGGACATATATTCTTTGTGTTCATTGAGTTGTTTTCTGAGCTCCCTAAATTGCCTTTCTGTGTTTTCTTGTATATCTCGGAGGATTTTTAGGATTTCTATCTTGAATTCTCTGTCATTTAGCTCCAAGGTTTCCAATATATTAAATTTTTTCTCCATAGATTTTTCCTCATCTAGCTGTGTTACCTCTCTTTCTTTTGTATCCATGATATTCGATTTTCTCTTCCTTAATGGCATCTGAGGGTGGTTTTGTTGATAGTATTAATGAGATTTAATAAAGAATAAAAAGTTTAAAAAAATAAAAAAAAATCGAAAAGAGTTTTTTTTTAAAAAAAATTAATAATGAAATAAAGAAAAATAAAATAAAATAAAAATTAAAAAAAAAAAAGGAAATTATTCCCCCCCTCCTTTTTTCCTCTCCTCCCCTCTCCCCTCTTTCTTGATAAAATCTTGTGGTGGACTGTGAATTATAACAAACAATGCCTGTGATGGAGGGCCTGAATTGGGGAAAAGTAATAAAGGGGCAAAAAAAAAAAAAAAAAAAAAAGAAAGAAAAAAGAAAAAAAAGAGCGTATGGACCCACGAAAAGCAAATAAGGAAAAAATTTGGGTCAAGAATAAAATGATTTGCTTTTAGGTGTTGGTTGTCTAAGAGTTATGATGAGAGGATTAAGAGGAAAACGGAAAAATGGGGGGACAAATTAAAAAATTACTATTGTATTTAGTGGAACAAGAACTAGATAATATGGAGAGCCAGGGATGGGAGCACTGCTAGTGAGTTAAAAAGGTGAAGAAAACCCCCCCAAAATGCCACAAACATAAGTTTGAGTCCCAGATAAGATAATTTGTTTGTTATTGAGGTTTGAATGAGAGGAGATGTAAAGGAGAAAGGAAGAAACTAATATAGAGGGAGAAAAGAAAGAGAGAGAGAGAAAAAAAAAGAGGGAACCACTAAAAGAAGAAAAAAGAAAGGAGAGAGAGAGAGAGAGAGTTAAGGGTTTTGGAGTGCAACCCTCATAGAGAGAAAGGAAGAGAAGAGAAAAGATAATGGGAGATGTAACACTTATGGGTAGTGTAGTTCAAGGAGAGGAGAGAGTAAGACCGGTAGAGAGTTAATCGGCCAAATTGGAGGAGGAAAAAAAAAGTATCAAGAATGAAGATAAGAGAAACAAACGAACAAATATAATAAAATGGGATAGGTTATAAAGTCTGCAGATTATTCTTGATTTTGAGAGGTTATCTTCTTGCTTTTTCTTTTCTCTCCCTCTTCCTGGTCGGTGACTCTGTACCCCGGGTTTTGCCCCTTTGCCACGCTCAGGTGGAGGTTTGCAGTTGATAAGTCTCTATGGCAATGTCATGTATTGTGCTTTAGTCTCGTTGGCAGTCGAGGCTATTAGCATTTATAGGCTCCGACAGTGAGAGAGTCCGTGTTTCTGGAGCCTTTCTCCTAGTCTTTCCTTCCTCAATTAGTAGCCTGATAATCCAGCTATGGGGTTGCTGCTGCCTCTGCCTGGATAGTAAGAGGCTCAAAGAGCTGGCAACTCCCCACTCTATTTCCACTCAGCACAGGACTCTGGGTAAGGCTTAGTCAGTCAGAGCTGCTAGCATAATCAGGCGGGCTTTCCGGCCATTCAAAGACCTCTGGCTCTGCCACTCTGTCCGGTAACACAAGCGGGCGCCCACTTCTGGGGCGCTTGGAGGAAACTCTCACTCACTGGCTGCGCACGCAGACCAGGATATCCGGCCAGCAGTCTCACGCTCTGAGTGAAACCCCCAACCGCAGGGAAAAGTTGCAGCGTTGGAATTGAGTCTCGCTCCATCCCCGTGCGCGGCTTTTGCAAGGCGCTGGGGCGGCCCGAGATTCCGCTTTGGCCCACACAAAGGCCCCTGACTCTGCCCCTCTGTGCGATAACACGGGCGCGCACTGCCGAGGCACTCGGAGGAATCGCTCACTCCTTATCTGCGCGCGCAAACCAGGATATGAGGCCGGCCACGTTTCCTTCTGAGTGAAACACCCTCCAGTACGGAAAATCTCCACCGTTGGAATTAGTTCTCACTCCCTCCCGTGCGTGGCTTTCCCAGGGCGCTGGGGCTGCCCAGAGACTCTGCCCTCGGCCCACAGAAAGGCCTCTGACCCTGCCTCTCCGTGGGGCAACACGGGCACCCACTTCCGGGGCTTAGGAAGAAATCTCTCGCCCACTAACTGCGCACCAACCAGGAGACCGGGTAAAATGTCCGCGCCGCTTGTCTTTCTTTGTTTGGGTTTGGCGCGAGTGTTAGCTTGAATTGCCCGGGTTGCCACAGGATCAGATTTTCCTTGGCTTGGATCTCCGTGCCACAGCCTGGTTCGGCCGTTTGTGTCGCTGTCTGGATGTATTCACCCCCTTTGCCTGCCTCAGTTTCTATATTCACAGTTACCAGAGAAAGCCGCCCTGTTTAGGTTAGTGAGGAAGGCGGAGCATTTCTTACTCCCTATTTCCTTCGGGGTTTGGTTATATATTTAGCCAATTTTTCACTCAATCATACCTTTGGGTGTATTGCGAAGCATCTGGAAGCTCCAAGTATAGGTTTTTCTGTTTCTGGTTGAAGATCTTGTTGAGTTTTGGGGGAGATTTATCGGTATCGCTTCCTACCCCGCCATTACTCTGACATCATCTCCTGTACTTTAGTTTGATCTTGCCAACTATTATTTCCAGAGGTAGAGCGGAACATATGAGACCTTTTTCTGAGAAGTGTGGAATGTTCCTATGCCATACATGAAGCAGAGGCCTTGGGTGTTTTTGCTGCCTCATCCTTCGTGAGTCAACCCCACATAGTGCCTTGCTGGAGAACTTTCTTCACCTAACCCTAACCTGCCACCCTCGTGCGTGCCGGATGTAACGACTGTTCCTTCGTGACCTCATGACTCCACCCACACTGCAGTAATAGTTGACGCCATGTTGTTCTGCAAGTGCTCCACTGTCGATCTCATCAGCTAATCAATGTGTGTCAATAGAAGCAAGCCTTTTATCTTCTACATTTTCATGACATCAGTGCCGACACAGGGCAGAAATTCAATGCATTTTGGTTGAAATCTTCTACCATCTGAGCATCTGAAGAGGCAGGACAATCCAGGTGGATCGTAAGTCATAGAAAGAAGAAAACATGCCGACACAGACTCATTCAAGCAAGAGGGTCATATGTTTTCCCAACCATAGAAACCCATATACGCAGAAGGAGCTAGGGAGGGAAATGAGGACAGAGTGTGTGGAGGGAGGAACTGATCTGATGGCAGCAGGAGAGGAGAGGCTGGGCGGAAGAGAGACACAGTTGGGTAGAGAGCAGAGGCTGGGTGGGAGAGAGAAAGTTGAGTAAAGAGCTGAGGCTGGGTGGGAGAGAGAGTTGGGAACAGAGCAGATGTGGAGTCAAAGAAAGAGAGTTGGGTAGAGAGCAGAGGCTGAGGGGGAGAGGGAGAGTTGGGTAGAGAGCAGAGGCTGAGGGGGAGAGGGAGAGTTGGGTAGATAGCAGAGGCTGGCTGGGAAAAAGAGTTGCATAGAGAGCAGAGGCTGGGAGGGAGAAAGAGAGTTGGGTAGAGGGCAGAGGCTCAGTGGGGGAGAGAGAGTTGGGCAGAGAACAGAGACTGGGTGGGAGAGAGAGAGTTGGGTAGAGAGCAGATGCTGGGTGGAAGTGAGAGAGTTGGGTAGAGAGAAGAGGCTGAGTGGAAGAGAGAGAGTTTGGTAGAGGGCAGAGGTGGGATGGGAGAGAGAGAGTTGGATAGAGAACAGAGGCTGGGTAAGAGAGAGAGAGTTGGGTAGAGAGCAGATGTGGATTGGGAGAGACACAGTAGGATAGATAGCAAGCAGAGGCTGGGTGGGTAAGAGGGAGTTGTGCAGAGAGCAGATGCTGGGTGAGAAAGAGAGAGTTGGGTAGAGAGAATGTGGGGTTGGAGAGAGAGTGTTGGGTAGAGAGCAAAGCCTGAGTGGGAGAAAGAGCATTGAGTAGAGAGCAGATGCAAAGTGGGAGAGAGAGGGCTGGGTAGAGTGCAGAGGCTGAGTGGGAGAGAGTTTTGTGAAGAGCAGATATGGTGTGCGAGAGAGTTGTGTAGACAGCATATGAGGTTGGAGAGAGAGTGTTGGATAGAGAGCAGAGCCTGAGTGTGAGAAAGAGCGTTGGGTAGAGAGCAGATGCAAAGTGGGAGAGAGAGAGCTGGGTAGAAAGCAGATGCAGGGTGGGGAAAAGAGAGTTGGGTAGAGAGCGGATGCTGAGTGGGAGAAATAGAGTTGGGTCGAGAGCAGATGCGGGGTGGGAGAGAGAGAGTTGGGTAAAAATCAGAGGCTGGGTGTGAGAGAAAGTTGAGTAGAGAGCAGATGTGGGGTTGAAGAGAGAAAGTTGGATAAAGAGCAGAGGCTGGGTGGGAGAGAGAGAGTGGGGTACAGAGCAAATGCGGGGTGGGAGAGAGAGAGAGTTGGGTAGAAAGCAGATGCTGGATGGGAGAGAGTTGAAAAGAGAGCGAATGCGGGATGTGAGAGAGAGAGTAGGGTAGACAGCAGAGGCTGGTTGGGAGAGGGAGAGTTGGGTAGAGACCAAAAGCGGGATGGGACAGAGTGAGTTGGGTAGACAGTGGATGCTGAGTGAAAGAGAGATAGTTGGGTAGAGAGCAGAGGCTGGTTTTGAGAGAGAGAGTTGGGTAGAGAGCAGATGTGGTGTGGGAGAGAGAGAGTTGTGTAGAGAGCAGCTGTGGGGTGGGAAAGAGAGTGTTGGGTACATAGCAGAGACTGAGGAGGAGAGAGAGAGTTGGGTAGGGAGGGGAGGCTGAGTGGCAGAGAGAGAGTTGGGTAGAAACCTGATGCGGGTTGGGAGAGAGAGAGTTGGGTAGAGAGCAGAGGCGAGCTGGGAGAGAGTTGCGTAGACAGCGGGTGCTGAGTGAAAGAGAGAGAGTTGGGTAGAGAGCAGAGGCTGGGTGGGAGAGAGAGAGTTGGGTACAGAGCAGATGTGGTGTGGGAGAGAAATTGTTGTGTAGAGAACAGTTGTGGGGCAGGGGAGAGAGTGTTGGGTATAGATTAGATTCTGACTGGGAGAGAAAGAGTTGGGTAAAGAGCAGAGGCTGAGTGGGAAAGAGAGAGTGGGTAGAGAGCAGGGGCTGGGTGCGAGGGAGAGAGTTGGGTAGAGAGCAGAGGCTGGGTGGAAGAGAGAGAGAGTTGGGTAGAGGGCAGATGCTGGATGAAAGAGAGAGAATTGGGTAGAGGTCAGATGCTGGGTGGGAGAGAGAGAGTTGGGTAGAGAGCAGAGGCTGGGTGGGAGAGAGACAGTAGTGTAGAGAGCAGATGCGTGATGGGAGAGAGAAGTTGGGTAGAGAGCAGATTCTGGGTGAAAGAGAAAGAGTTGGGTAGAGAGCAGGGGCTGGTGGGAGAGAGAGAGTTGGGTAGAAAGCAGATTTGGTGTAGGAGAGAGACAGTTGTGTAGAGAGCAGTTGTGGTTTGGGAGACAGAGTGTTGGGTATAGAGCGAATTCTTAATGGGAGAGAGAGAGTTGGGTAAAAAGCAGAGGCTGTGTGGGACAGAGAAGGTGGGTAGAGAGCAGGGGCTGTGTGGGGGAGAGACAGTTCGGTAGAGAGCAGAGGCTGGGTGGGAAAAAGAGAGTTGGGTAGAGGGCTGATGCGGGATGAGAGACACCATAGTGTAGAGAACAGAGGCTGGGTGGAGGAGAGAGAGTTGTGTAGAGAGAAGATGCGTGATGAAAGAGGGAGAATAGGGTAAAGAACAAATGCTGGATGGGATAGAGAAACTAGGGTAGAGAGCAGAATCAGTGTGGGAGAGAGAGAGTTGTGTAGAGACCAGATGCGGGATGGGAAAGAGGAGTTGAGTAGAGAGCAGTCGCGGGGTGGGAGCGAGAGAGTTGTGTGGAGAGCAGATGTCGGGTGGGAGTGACAGAGTTGGGTAGAGAGGATATGTGGGATATGAGAGAGAGAGCTGGGTAGAGAGCACAGGCTGGGTAGGAGAGAGAGAGTTGGTTAGAGAGCAGAGGCTGAGTGGGAGAGAGAGAGTTGGGTAGAGAGCAGAGGCTAGGTGAAAGAGAGAGAGTTGGGTAGAGAGCGGACGCGTGATGAGAGAGACAGTAGTGTAGAAGGCAGAGGCTGGGTGGAGCAGAGAGTCTTGTGTAGAGAGAAGATGCATGATGGGAGAAGGGGAATAGGGTAAAGAACATATGCTGGATGGGAGAGAGAAACTAGGGTAGAGAGCAGAGGCTGGGTGGGAGAGAGAGAGTTGTGTAGAGAGCAGATTCAGAATGTGAGATAGGAGTTGGGAAGAGAGCAGATTCTGGGTGGGAGAGATAAAGTTGGGTAAAGAGCAGAGGCTGGTGAGAGAGAGAAAGTTGGATAGAGAGCAGATACGGGATGGGAAAGGGAGAGTAGGGTAGAGAGCAGAGGCACGGTGGGAGAGACAGAGTTGTGTAGAGAGCAGGGGCTGTGTTTCAAAGAAAGAGTTGGGTAGAAAGCAGACGCTGGGTGGGCGAGAGAGGGTTGGGTACAGAGCAGAAGTTTGGTGAAAGAGAGAGAGTTGGGTACAGAGCAGAGGCTGGGTGGAAGAGACAGAATTGTGTAAATTGCAAAGGCTGGGTATCAGAAAGAGAGTTGGGTAGAGAGCAGGGCTGAGTGGGAGAGAGAGAGTTGAGTAAAGAACAGAGGCTTGGTGGGAGAGAGAGAGTTGTGTAGAGAGCAGATGTGGGGTGGTAGACAGAGTGTTGGGTAGAGACCAGCAGCGTGGTGGTAGAGAGAGAGTTGTGTAGACAGGGGATGCTGAGTGGGAGTAAGAGAGTTGGGTAAAGAGCAGAGGCTGAGTGGGAAAGAGAGAGTGGGTATAGAGCAGGGGCTGGGTGGGAGAGAGAGAGTTGGGTATAGGGCAGATGCTTGGTGGGAGAGAGAGAGTTGGGTAGAGAGCAGAGGCTGGGTGTGAGAGAGAGTGTTGGATAGAGAGCAAATGCGGGGTGGGAGAGAAAGTGTTGTGTAGAGAGCAGAGGCTGGGTGGGAGAGAGAGAGTTGGGTAGAGAGCATATTCGGGGTGGGAGAGAGGGAGTTGGGCAGAGAGCGGACGCGAGATGAGAGATACAGTAGTGTAGAGAGCAGAGGCTGGGTGGATGAGAGAGGGTTGGGTAGAGAGCAGAGGCTGGTGGGAGAGAGAGAATTGGGTAGATAGCAGAAGTGGGGTTAGAGAGAGAGAGTTCGGTAGAGAGCAGATGCTAGGTGGGAGTGAGAGAGTTGGGTACAAAGCAGATGCGGGGTGGGAGAGAGAGACTTGGGTAGAAAGCAGATGCGGTGTGGGAGAGAGAGAGTTGTGTAGAGAGCAGATGTGGGGTGGGAGTGACAGAGTTGGGTAGAGAGGATATGTGGGGTACGAGAGAGAGAGAGAGAGAGAGTTGGGTAGAGAGCAGAGACTGGGTGGGAGAGAGAGTGTTTGGTAAAGACCAGAAGCGGGGTGAGAGAGAGAGAGTTGGGTAGAAAGCAGATGCAGAGTGGAAGAGAGATAGTTGGATAGAGAGCAGACGCTGGGTGGGAGAGAGAGCGTTAGGTAGAAAGCAGATGTGGTGTACAAGAGAGACAGTTGTGTAGAGAGCAGTTGTGGCTTGGGATAGAGTATGTTGGGTATAGAGCGAATTCTGAGTGGGAGAGAAAGAGTTGGGTAAAGAGCAGAGGTTGCGTGGGAGAGAGAGTATTGGGTACAGAGCAGAGGCTGGGTAAGAAAGAGAGAGTTGGGTAGAGAGCAGATGTGGTGTGGGAGAGAGACAGTTGTGTAGAGAGCAGTTGTGGGGTGGGAGAGAGAGTGTGTTGGGTATAGAGCGGATTGTGAATGAAAGAGAGAGAGTTGGGTAAAGAGCAGAGGCTGGGTGAAAGAGAGACAGTTGGGTAGAGAGCAGATGTGAGGTGGGAGAGAAAGTGTTGGGTAGATAGCAGAGCCTGAGTGGGACAGAGAGGTTTGGGTAGGGAGCAGAGGCTGAGTGGGAGAGAGAGAATTCGGTAGAGAGCAGATGCGGTGTGGGAGACAGAGATTTGTGTATAGTGCAGATACTGAGTGGGACAGAGAGGGTTGGGTAGAGAGCAGAGGCTGGGTGGGAGAGAGAGAGTTGGGTAGAGAGCAGATGTGTGATTGGAGAGAGAGTGTTGGGTAGAGAGCAGATGCTGAGTGGGAGAGAGAGAGTTGGGTAGAGAGCAGATGCGGGGTGAAAATGAGAGATTTGGGTAGAGAACAGAATCGATGAGAAAGAGAGAGAGTTTTGTAGAGAGCAGATACGGGATGGGAGAGAGAAAGTAGGGTAGAGAGCAGTGGCTGGGTGGGATAGACAGAGTTGTGTAGAGAGCAGTGACTGGGTTTCAGAGAGAGAATTGGGTAGAAAGCAGAGGTTGGGTGGCCGAGTGAGAGTTGGGTACAGAGCAGAGGCTGGGTGGGAGAGAGGGGGTTTGGTAGAGAGCAGAGGCTGGGTGTCAGAGAGAGAGTTGGGTAGAGAGCAGGGGCTTGGTGTGTGAGAGAGAGTTGGGTACAGAGCAGAGGCTAGGTGGGAGAAAGAGTGTTGGGCAGAAAGCAGAGGCTGGGTGGGAGAGAGAGAGTTTGGTAGAGAGCAGATTCGGGATGAGACAGAGAGAGTAGGGTAGAGAGCAGGTGCTGGGTAGGATAGAGAGAGTTGTGTAGAGAGCAGTTGCGGGATGTGAGAGAGAAAGTAGGGAAGAGAGCAGAGGCCGGTTGGGAGAGAGAGAGAGAGTTGGGTAGAGAGGAGATGCGGGGTAGGAGCGAGAGAGTTGGGTAAAGAGCAGATTTGGTGTGGGGGAGAGAGAGTTGTGTAGAGAGCAGATGTGGGGTGGCAGAGATAGTATTGGGCAGATAGCAGATCCTGAGTGGGAGAGAGAGTGTTGGGTAGGGAGCAGAGGCTGCAAGAAAGAGAGAGAGTTGGGTAGAGACCAGATTCCGGGTGGGAGAGAGAGAGTTAGATAAAGAGCAGAGGCTGTCTGGGAAAGAGAGTGTTGGGTAGAGACCAGAAGCGGGGTGAGAAAGAGAGGGTTGGGTAGACAGCGGATGCTGAGTGGAAGAGAGAGAGGTGGTTAGAGAGCAGATGTAGTGTGGCAGAGAGACAGTTGTGTAGTGAGCAGTTGTGGGGTGGGAGAGAGAGTGTTGGTTATAGAGCGGATTCTGAGTGAAAGATAGAGAGTTGGGTAAAGAGTAGAGGTGGAGTTGGAGAGAGAGAGTGGGTAGAGTGCAAGGGCTGGATGGGAGAGAAAGAGTTGGATAGAGAGCAGAGGCTGCGTAGGAGAGAGAGAGTTGGGTAAAGGGCAGATGCTGAATTGGAAAGAGAGAATTGGGCAGAGAGTGGACGAGGGATGAGAGAGACAGTAGTGTCAATGAGAGAGACAGTAGTGTCAATGAGAGAGACAGTAGAGAGCAGAGGCTGGGTGGGAGAGAGAGTGTTCGGTAGAAACCAGAAGCAAGGTGGGAGAGAGAGACTTGGGTAGACAACGGATGCTGAGTGGGAGTGAGAGAATTGGGTAGAAAGCAGAGGCTGGGTGAAAGAGAGAGAGGTGGTTAGAGAGCAGATGTGGTGTGGGAGAGAGACAGTTCTGTAGAGAGCAGTTGTGGGTTGGGAGAGAGAGTGTTGGGTATAGAGCGGATTCTGAGTGAAAGAGAGAGAGTTGGGTAAAGAGCAGAGTCTGAGTTGGAGTGAGAGAGTGGGCAGAGAGCAGCGGCTGGGTGAAAGAAAGAGAGTTGGGTAGAGGGCAGATGCTGGGTGGGAGAGAGAGAGTTGGGGAGAGAGCGGACGAGGGATGAGAGAGACAGTAGTGTAGAGAGCAGAGGCTGGGTAGGAGAGAGAGAGAGTTGGGTAGAGGGCAGATGCTGGTTGGGAGAGAGAAAGTTGGGTTGAGGGCAGATGCTTGGTGGGAGAAAAGAGTTGTGTAGAGAACAGAGGCAGCGTGGTAGAGAGAGAGTTGGGTAGAAAGCAGATGCGGAGTGGAAGAGAGAGAGAGAGTTGTGTAGAGAGCAGATGCGTGATGGGAGAGAGACTAAGGTAGACAGCAGAGGCTTGGTAGGAAAGAGAGAGTTGTGTAGAGAGCAGATGCGGGATGGGAGAGAGGAGTTGGGTAGAGAGCAGATTCTGGGTGGAAGAGAGAGAGTTGGATAGAGAGCAGATGCGGTTGGGGGGGAGGGAAAGTTGCCTAGAGAGCAGATGCGGGATGGGAGAGAGAGATTAGGGTAGAAAGCAAAATCGATGTGGGAGAGAGAGAGTTGTGTAGAGAGAGGATACGGGATGGGAGAGAGAGAGTAGTGTAGATGCATAGGCTGTGTGGGAAAGACAGAGTTGTGTAGAGAGCAGGGGCTGTGTTTCAGAGAGAGAGTTGGGTGAAAAGCAGAGGTTGGGTGGCCGAGAGAGAGTTGGGTACAGAGCAGAGGCTGGGTGGGAAAGAGAGAGTTCGGTAGAGAGCAGAGGCTGGGTGGGAGACAGAGAGTTGGGTAGAGAGCAGATTCGGGATGTGAGAGAGAGAGTAGGGTAGAGAGCAGATGCGGGGTGGGAGAGAGAAAGTTGGGTAGAGAGCACAGACTGGGTGGGACTGAGAGATTTGTGTAGAAAGCAGATGTGTGGTGGGAGTGAGAGAGTTGGGTAGAGAGCAGATGTGTGGTGGGAGTGAGAGAGTTGGGTAGAGAGCAGAGGCTGGGTTTCAGAGAGAGAGTGTTGGGTGTAGAGAGCACGGGCTTGGGGGGAGAGAGAGAGTTGGGTACAGAATAGAGGCTAGGTAGGATAAAGAGAGTTGGGTAGAGAGAAGAGAGTAGGTGGAAGAGAGAGATTTGGTTAGAGAGCAGATGCGGGATGGGAGAGAGAGAGTACGGTAGAGAGCAGATGCTCGGTGGGAGAGAGAGCGTTGGGTATAGAGCAGATGAGGGATGTAAGAGAGAAAGTAGGGTAGAGAGCAGAGGCTGGTTGGGAGAGAGAGAGAGTTGGGTAGAGAGGAGATGCGGGGTGAGAGCGAGAGAGTTGGGTAAAGAGCAGATGTTGTGTGGGAGAATGAGAGTTGTGTAGAGACCAGATGTGGGGTGAGAGAGAGAGTATTGGGTTGATAGCAGAGCCTGAGTGGGAGGGAGAGAGTTGGGTAGAGAGCAGATGCAGGGTGGGAGAGAGAGAGCTGGGTATACAGCGGATGCTGAGTGGGAGTGAGCGAGTTGGGTAGAGAGCAGAGGCTGGGTGGGAGAGAGAGAGTTGGTTAGAGAGCAGATGTGGTGTTGGAGAGAGATAGTTGTGTAGAGAGCAGTTGTGAGGTGGGAGAGAGTGTGTTGGGTATAGAGCGGATTCTGAGTGAAAGAGAGAGATTTGGGTAAAGAGCAGAGGCTGAGTTTGAGAGAGAGAGTGGGTAGAGAAGGGGCTGGGTGGGATAGAGAGAGTTGGGTAGAGTGCAGAGTCTGGATTGGATAAATATTTGGGTAGAGAGCTGAGCCTGAGTGGAAGAGAAAGAGTTTGGTAGAGAGCAGATGTGGTGTGGGAGAGAGTGTTGGGTACAGAGCAGGGGCTGGGTGGGAGAGAGAGAGTTGGGTAAGGAGCAGAGGCTGGGTGGGAGCGAGGGAGTTGGGTAAAGAGCAGATGTGTTGTGGGAGAGAGAAAGTTGTGTAGAGATGAAATGTGGGGTGGGAGAGAGAGTGTTGGGTAGTTTTCAGAGCCTGAGTGGGAGATAGATAGTTGGGTAGGGAGCAGAGGCTAAATGGGAGAGAGAGAGTTGGGTAGAGATCATAGGCTGGTTGGGAGATAGAGAGTTGGTTAGAGAGCAGATGTGGTGTGAGAGAGACAGAGTTGTGTAGAGAGCAGTTGTCAGGCGAGAGAGAGAGTGTTTTGTATAGAGCAGATTCTAGTGGAGAAAGAGAGAGTTGAATTAAGATCAGAGGCTGAGTGGGAGAGAGAGAGTGGGTAGAAAGCAAGGGGTTGGGTGGAAGTGGGAGAGTAGTGTTGAGCGCAGAGCCTGGGTGGGAGAGAGAGTGTTGGGTAGAGGGCAGATGCTGGGTAAGAGAGAGAGAGTTGGGTAGAGGGCAGAAGCTTTGTGGGAGAGATAGAAATGGGTAGAAAGCAGAGGCTGGGTGGGAGAGAGAGTGTTGGGTAGAGAGCAGATGCGGAGTGGGAGAGAGAGAGTTGTGTAGAGAGCAGATGTGGGATATGAGACAGACAGTAGGGTAGAGAGCAGAGGCTGGTTGGGAGAAAGAGAGTTGGGTAGAAATCAGAGGCTGGGTGGGAGAGAACCAGTTGGGTAGAGAGCAGATATGACGTGGGACAGAGAGAGTTCGGTAGAGAACAGAAGCTGGTAGGGAGAGAGAGTTGGGTAGAGAGCAAGTTGCTCGGTGGGAGAGAGAGTGTTGGGTAGATAGCTGACGTGAGATGAGAGAGAGAGTGCTAGCTGGAGAGCAGAAGCTGGGTGATAGAGAGTGTTGGGTAGAGAGCAGAGCCTGTGTGGGAGAGAGAGAGTTGGGTAGAGAGCTGTTGCTGGGTGGGAGAAAGAATGTTGGGTAGGAGCAGATGTGGGGTGGGAGGAGAGTGTTGTGTATAGAGCAGAGGCTGGGTGGGAGAGAGAGTTTTGGGTAGAGAGCAGATGCGGGGTTGGAGACAGAGATTTGGGTAGAGTGCGGATGCTGAGTGGGAGAAAGAGGGTTGGGTAGAGTGCGGATGCTGAGTGGGAGAGATAGAGAGTTAGGTAGAGAGCAGAGGCTGAGTGAAAGAGACAGGGTTGGGTAGAGAGCAGGGGCTGGGTAGGAGAGAAAGTGTTGGTAGAGAGCAGATGCTGGGTGGGAGAGAGAGAGAGTAGGGTAGAGAGCAGATGCGGGATTGAAGAGAGAGAATAGGGTATAAAGCAGAGCCTGGGTGGGAGAGCGTATTTTGTAGAGAGCAGAAGTGCGGTGGGAGAGAGAAAGTTGATTAGAGAGCAGATGCTCGGTGTGAGAGATAGAGTTTGGTAGAGAGCAGAGGCTGGGTGCGAGAAAGAGATTTGGGTTAAAGAGCAGGGGCTTGATGTGAGAGAGAGAATTGGGTAGAAAGCAGATGCTGGGTAGGAGAGAGAGTGTTGTGTAGAGATCAGGTGCAGGATGTGAGAGAGAGAGATTAGTGTAGAGAGCAGAGGCTGGTTGGGAGAGAGAGAGTAGGGTAAAGAGCAGATGCGGGAAGGAAGAGAGTGAGTAGGGTAGAATGCAGAGCCTGAGTGGGAGAGAGCGAATTGTGTAGAGAGCAGTTATGGGGTGGGAAAGAGAAAGTTGATTAGAGAGCAGATGCTCTGTGGGAGAGAGAGACTTTGGTAGAGAGCCGAGGCTGGGTGGGAGAGAGACAGTTGGGTAGAAAGCAGAGGCTTGGTGAGAGAGAGAGAGTTGGTTAGAGAGCAGATGTGGTGTGGGAGAGAGAGAGTTGTGTAGAGAGCAGATGTTCGGTGGGAGATAGAGTGTTGGGTAAATAGCAGAGCCTGAGTGGGAGAGAGAGAGTAGGGTAGAGAGCAGATGTGGGATGGAAGCGAGAGTGTTGGGTAGAGAGCAGAGGCTAGGTGGGAAAGAAAGAGTTGGGTAGAAAGCAGATGCGGGGGGGGGGGGGGGTAGGGAGAGTTGCCTAGAGATCAGATGCGGGATGGGATAGAGAGATTTGGGTAGAGATCAGAATCAGTGTGGGAGAGAGAGTGTTGTGTAGAGAGCAGATAAGGGATGGGAGAGAGAGAATAGGGTAGAGAGCAGATGCGGGGTCGGAGAGAGAGAGTTCTGTAGAGAGCAGATAAGGGGTGGGAGAGAGAGAGTAGTGTAGAGAGCAGAGGCTGGGTGGGAGAGAGGGTTGGGTAGATATCTGAGCTGGGTGGGAGAGAGAGAGTTGGATAGAGAGTAGAGGCTGTGTGAGACAGAGAGAGTTGGGTAAAGAGCATATGTGGTGTGGGAAATAGAGTGTTGTGTAGAGAACACATGTGTGTTGGGAAAGAGAATGTTGGGTAGATAGCAGAGCCTGAGTGGGAGAGACAGAGTTGGGTAGGGAGCAGAGGTTTAGTGGGAGAGAGAGAGTTAGGTAGAGAGCAAAGGCTCAGTGGGAGAGAGAGAGTTGGGTAGATAGCAGATGCAGGGTGGGAGAGAGAGATTTGTGTAGAGAGCAGATGTGGTGTGGGAGAGAGACAGTTGTGTAGATAGTAGTTGTGGGGTGGGAGAGAGAGTGTTGGTTATACAGCGGATTCTGAGTGGGAGAGAGAGAGTTGGGTAAAGTGCAGAGCCTCAGTGGCAGAGAGAAAGTGGGTAGAGAGCAGAGGCTGCATGGGAGAGAAAGAGTTGTGTAGAATGCAGATGCGGGATGGGAGAGTTGAGTTGGGTAGAGAGCAGATTCTGGGTGAGAGAGTTGGGTAGAGAGCAGTGAATGGGTGGGAGAGTGATACTTGGGTAGAGAGGAGATGCAGGGTGGGAGAGAGAGTGTTGTGTAGAAAGCAGAGGCTGGGTGGCAGAGAGAGATTTGGGTTGATAGCAGATGCGGGGTGGGAGAGAGAGAGTTGTGTACAGAGCAGGGGCTGGGTCGGAGAGAGATAGTTGGGTAGAGAGCAGAGGCTGGGTGGAAGATAGAGAGTTGTGTAGAGAGTAGATGCGAGATGGGAGAGAGAGAGTAGGTTAGATAGCAGATGCGGGATGGGAGAGAGAGACTTGGGTAGAGAGCAGAGGCTGGCTGGGAGAGAGAGAGTTGTGTAGAATGCAGATGCGCGATAGGAGAGTTGAGTTGGGTAGAGAGCAGATTCTGGGTGAGAGAGAGTTGGGTAGAGAGCAGTGAATGGGTGGGAGAGAGAGTTGGGTAGAGGGCAGAGGCTGGTGGGAGAGAGACAGTTGGGAGAGAGCAGAGGCTGAGTGGGAGAGAGAGTTGTGTAGAAAGCAGATGTTGGTTGGGAGAGAGAGAGAGTTGGGTACAGAGCAGATGCGGGATGGGGTAGAGACAGTAGGGTAGATAGGAAATGCGGGGTAGGAGAGAGCGAGTTGTGTATAGAACAGATGCGGGGTTGGAGTGAGAGAGTTGGGTACAGACCAGATGCTGGGTGGGAGATATAGAGTTGAGTAGATAGCAGATACTGGGTGGGAGAGAAAGATTTCTGTAGAGAGCAGATGTTGGGTGGGAGAGAGAGAGAGTTGGGTAGAGAGCAGAGGCTGTGTGGGAGAGAGACAGTTCGGTAGAGAAGAGATGTGGGGTGGGAGAGAAAGAGTTCTGTAGAGAACAGAGGCTGAGTCGGAGAGAGAGTTGAGTAGAGAGCATAGGCTGGGTGGGATTGAGAGAATTGGGTAGAGAGCAGATGTTGAGTGGGACAAAGAGAGTTGGGTAGAGAGCAGATGTGGGGTGTGAGAGAGAGATTTGGGTAGAGAGCAGATGCTCGGTGGGAGGGAGAGATTTGGGTAGATAGCTGACGCCGGATGAGAGAGAGAGTGCTGGGTAGAGAGAAGAGGCTGAGTGAGAGAGTGAGTTGGGTAGAGAGCAGTCAATGGGTGGGAGAGAGAGTTGGGTAGAGGGCAGAGGCTGGGTGGGAGAGAGTGTTGTGTAGAAAGCAGATGTTGGGTGGGAGAGAAAGAGTTGGGTACAGAGCAGATGCAGGGTGGGGTAGAGACAGTAGGGTAGATAGCAGATGCGGGGTAGGAGAAAGAGAGTTGTGTATAGAGCAGATGCGGTGTTGGAGTGAGAGAATTGGGTACAGACCAGATGCTGGGTGGGAGATATAGAGTTGAGTAGATAGCAGATACTGGGTGGGAGAGAAAGATTTCTGTAGAGAGCAGATGTTGGGTGGGAGAGTGAGAGAGTTGGGTAGAGAGAAGAGGCTGTGTGGGAGAGCGTTCGGTAGAGAAGAGATGTGGGGTGGGAAAGAAAGAGTTCGGTAGAGAACAGAGGCTGAGTCGGAGAGAGCGTTGAGTAGAGAGCATATGTGGGTTTGAAGAGAGTGAGTTGGGTAGAGAGCAGATGCGGGTTGGGAGAGAGGGAGTTGGGTAGAGAGCAGAGCCTGGGTGTGAGAGCAAATGTGGTGTAAGAGATAGAGATTTGGGTAGAGTGTTGATGCTGATTGGGAGAGAGAGAGTTGGATTGAGAGCAGAGGCTGTGTGGGAGAGAGAGCGTTGGGTAGAGAGCACATGTGGAGTTGGAGAGAGAGAGTTGGAAAGAAAGCAGATGTAGTGGGGAGGGAGAGTTTTGTAGAGAGCAGAATCAGTGTGGGAGAGAGTGAGTTGGGTGGTAGAAAAAGAGTTGTGTAGAAATCAGGGGCTGTGTTCAGAGAGAGAGTTGGGTAGAAAGCATAGGCTGGGTGGACGAGAAAGTGTTGGGTACAGAGCAGATGTGTTGTGGGAGAGAGAGTTTTGTAGAGAGGAGATGTGGGGTGGGAGAGAGAGTGTTGGGTAGATTGCAGAGCCTGAGTGGGAGAGAGAGAGTTGGGTAGGGAGCAGAGGCTGAGTGAGTTAGAGAGAGAATTGGGTAGAAAGCAGAGGCTGGGTGGGAGAGAGAGAGTTGGGTAGAGAGCAGATGTGATGTGGGAGAGAGTGAGTTGTGTAGAGAGTAATTGTGGGGCGGGAGAGAGAGTGTTTTGTATAGAGTGGATTCTAGTGGAGGGAGAGAGAGCTGGGTAAAGATCAGAGGCTGAGTGGGAGAGAGAGAGTGGGTAGAGAGCAGAGGCTGGGTGGGAGAGAGAGAGTTGGGTAGAGGGCAGATGCTGGGTAAGAGAGAGAGAGAGTTTTGTGGAGGGCAGAAGCTTGGTGGGAAAGAGAGAGTTGGGTAGAAAGCAGAGGCTGGGTGGGAGAGAGAAAGTTGGGTAGAGAGCAGATGCGGGGTTGGAGAGAGAGAGTTGGGTAGAGAGCGGACGCGGGATGAGAGAGAGTAGTGTAGAGAGCAGAGGCTGGGTGGAAGAGAGCCAGTTGGGTAGAAAGCAGATGTGGGGTGGGAGAGAGATTTCAGTAGAGAACAGAAGCTGGGAGGGAGATAGAGTTGGCTAGAGAGCAGATGTGGGATTGCAGAAAGTAATTGGTGTAGAGAGCAGAAGCTGGATGGGAGAGAGAGAGGTGGGTAGAGAGCAAGTTGCTCGGTGGGAGAGAGAGTGTTGGGTAGATAGCTGACGCGGGATGAGAGAGAGAGTGCTGGGTAGAGAGCAGAATCTGGGTGATAGAGTTGGGTAGAGAGCAGAGGCTTGGTGGGAGAGGGAGTGTTGGGTAGAGAGCAGAGGCTTGGTGGGAGAGAGAGAATTGGGTAGAGAGCAGATGCGGGTTTGGAGACAGAGATTTGGGTAGAGTGCGGATGCTGAGTTGGGGAAAGAGGGTTGGGTAGAGTGCAGAGTCTGGATGGGAGAGAGAAAGTTGGGTAGAGAGCAGTTACTGGATAGGAGAGAGAGAGTAGGGTAGAGAGCAGAGGCTGGTTGGGAGAGAGAGAGTTGGGTAGAGAGCAGACTCGGTATGGACGAGAGAGAATAGGGTAGAGAGCAGAGGCTGGGTGTGAGAGACAGTTGTGTAGAGAGCAGATGTGGAATGTAAAAGAGAGAGTAGGGTAGAAAGCAGAGTCTGCTTGGGAGAGAGTTCATTAGAGAGCAGAAGCTGGGTGGGAGAGAGAGAATTGGGTAGATAGCTGACGTGGGATGAGAAAGAGAGAGCTGGGTAAAGAGCAGAGGCTGGTTGAGAGAGAGAGTTGGGTAGGGAGCAGAGGCTTGGTTGGAGAGAAAGTGTTGGGTAGAGCGCAGATGTGGTGTGGGAGAGAGAGTGTTGGGTAGAGAGCAGAGCCTGAGTGGGAGAGAAAGAGTTTGGTAGAGAGCAGAGGCTGGCTGGGAAAGGAAGAGTTTGGTAGAGAGCTGAGGCTTGGTGGGAGTGATTTGGGTAGAGATCCGATTTGGGTTTGGATAGACAGAGTTGGATAGAGAGCAGATGCGAGGTGGGAGAGAGAGAGTTGCATAGAGAGCAGATGCGGGGTGGGAAAGAGAGTGTTGGGTAGAGATCAGATGCGCTGTGGGAGAGAGAGATTTGGGTAGAGAGCAGATGTGCGGTGGGAGAGAGAGAGTTGGGGAGAGAACAGAGGCTGGGTGGGAGAGAGAGAGAGAGTTGGGAAGAGAGCAGATGTGGGGTGGGAGAGAGAGTGTTCGGTAGAGATCAGATGCTGTGTGGGAGAGAGAGAGTTTGGTAGAAAGCCGCTGTTGGGCGTGAGAGAGGGAGAGCGTTGGGTAGAGAGCAGATGCGGGGTGGGAGAGAGATTTGGGTAGAGAGCAGAGGGTGGTTGGAGAGAGAGAGTTGGGTAGGGAGCAGATATGGGGTTGGAGAGAGAGAGTTGGGTAGAGTGCAGAGACTGGGTGGGAGAGAGTGTTGGGTAGAGATCAGATGCTGGGTGAGAGAGTGTTGGGTAAAGAGCAGAGGCTAGGTGAGAGAGAGTGTTGGGTAGAGAGGAGAGGCTGGGTGGGAGAGAGAGAATTGTATAGAGAGCAGATATGGGGTGGGAGAGAGATTTGGGTAGACAGCAGAGGCTGGGTGGGAGAGAGTGAATTGGGTAGGTTGTGTGGGAGACTATATAGCGTCTCAAGGAGGGTACGAATGAGCCCCTGGATCTGCATTTCCAGTTTCTTCTGTAACAAATTGCAACAAACCTAATCACTTAAAACAGCACAGATCTCCTCACAGTTCTGGACAGAGCAGCCGGACATGGGTGTCACCATGCTGGAGCCCAGGCTGCATTCGTGTCTAGAGGTTTTAGTAGAGAAGCCACTTCACGGCCTTTTCCAGCTTCAAAGCCAACACTGGTGGGTTTCCCTCATATCAACAAACTCTCGACACTTCCTTCTGCATCCCTGTTTCACTTTTCAGGATGCTGTGATGTCCTCTGGGCTCCTCAGATAACCCAGGATCTTCTCCCCATTGTCAGGCCAGCTGGTTAGCAATACTCATTTTGTGTGAAAGTAACTGTACCCTCACCCGGTAATCTAACATGTACAGGTCCCATGGGCTAGAGCACAGCACCCTTGGAGCGGTGAGACAGCCTATCACACTCAGTATAGGACAGGAAGTCTCTAGCCTTTAAACTATAAATGCTGTGATGAAAGCCCAGGGCTCCAGACAGAGCGGCCCTGGCATGCCCTCTCCAAAACCTTGTACAACTGAGTCATGACAGGAATTTTTTGTTGCCTTTGTGCACACACAAAAAAAAAAGTGTTTTTTTTTAAATAGTAGATATACATTAGGTGCTCTGTTTGTATCCACATAGACAGATAACAAGAACAGCTGAATCCTTCTCTGTGTACAGCGGGCTCCAAGAAATAGCCCCCTTGTCACACAATGGGATATCCACAGGCATAATCTTTTTGAATGATTTTAATTCATTAATGGGATCTGTGTTCCTACCAACCTGGTGGGTGATGGGATTCCCATGATACTGATAGGGTCGTGTGAGTCTCTCTCCTATGCATAATACTAATTAATAATCACAATGCAGCTGTTGTGAATGTAGTTATTATCCTTCTTAGAGCTCAGAGTTACATAGAATTTCTCTTTTTTCTCCAAAATATGCCTACTGAGCTAGCAGCTGCAGTATCACTATTTGATATTAAAATTAAGAAACAGTTTTCCAACATCAGTGAAAGACACAAGGAAATTTATAAATACAATGATCGGATTTAAATAAAGAGTCAAATTGTTGGTTTTAATATATGCAAACTGTAAATTCAAAGGTGCTTTAGTGAAGTTTGCTGAAGTTGACTATCTGTAACCTTCAAAGTACAGGTGACCAGGTCTGTATTCATTCATTCATTCACTGTTTTAATAGTTTCCTGTAAACTTCCAGGTGCCAGATACCTTTTCAGCATAGAGATTCAACAAAAACAAGGAGTCATTGTTCTCAAGATGCTTACTGTGAGTGACAGACCATACACTTTTAACAAATACGTTAACAAACAGGTCATCTTTCAGGTAGTGAAAGGCACTCTGAATAAAAGAAAACAGCACACGGTAGAAAGAAAAAGAGAGGGAATGTTATAGTTAGTGTGGTCACAGAAGGTCTGAGGCGATATTTGAGTAAGGAGCAAGCCCTGTGAAAAAATAAGAAAAGGGTGAACACGCCAATTGGATTCAGGGAATAAATATTTATTAAGCATGAATTATGGGCCAGTAATTGTTTTGGGTCCTGGGGATAAAAAAAGTACAAAGAGCCTACCAGAGGCAGGATAAGCCTGAAGAGATCAGGAAACAATAGCACCCTGGACTGGAGGCTCAGTGCATAAAGCGCTGACCCAGTGCTCAAGAGACTGCGGGTCCAACCACTGGTCACGGCATGTAGGAGAAGCAAACAATGAGTGCACACCTAAATGGAACAATGGATTGATGTCTTTCTTTCTCTCTCTCTCTCTCTCTCTTTCTTTCTTTCTTTCTTTCTTTCTTTCTTTCTTTCTTTCTTTCTTTCTTTCTTTCCTCCTTCCTTTTCTTTCTCTCTTTCTCTCTCTCTCTCTCTCTTACTCTCTCTCTCTTAAGTCAATGAAAAAAGTATTTATTTGATTCTTAAAAAAAAGAAATAATAACAACAAAAAGTACATCACCACAAAATATGAATTATATTGATAAATGCCTCTGCAACACACATTGACCCTCTATGTGATAAGTGAAGAAATTACGAAATCCTAGGGACAGAGGTCAGCAGAACTACTCCTCTTCCTAGATCCATGGTTTTTACATTTCTTGCAATAGGACAGTTGGTTTAAACAGAGTCTCATGTGGAATGCCAGCATATTGAACAAATAAAAGTGATCTGTCTGTGGGAGGATCTATGGACCTCCACAGCCCTCCACACTGTGCTTTCCCTCGCCCCTGTTTTGTAGTGATGCTAATCTCTTAGTTTGATGATAGGTTCATGGTTGTGTAAAGTGTTATCACTGGGAAAAGCTGGGTGAAGATATCCGAGAACTCTGTACAGTCAGTCCTCTGTATCGACAGGTTTCACATATGCACATTCAGCCAAACATGAGTCAATAAAACTTGGGAAAAAAAGTTACCTAGGTGCTGACATATATACTGTGGCATTAGGCCTATGATGGTTGTGTCTGTGCTGAACATGAGGACTCTTCTTCTCATCATTATGCCCTACACAATACAGTACAACAACTACTTACACACCACTTAAATTGTTATTAGGCATGAGAAGTAATATAGAGATGATTTAAAGTATACGAGTGGGTGTGTACAGGTTCTATGGCACTTGTGAGCACCTGTGGACCCTAGAAGCGATCCTCTGTGGATACCGGGGGATGACTGGGCTAGTTTTACAAATTTTCTTTAAGTCTAAAATGATTTCAATCTAAAAAATGGAAAGAAGAAAATGATCTTTCTATTGTCACTACCAGCAGCCACTTGTCTTAAAGTACGGGGGCAGGCATCCGGTGAGGCCACTAGCCCTGCCACCTCCTGATGACTTAGCTTACTGACAGGAGGCCTTCGAAAGGGGCATGCTTTTCTGGGTTGCCTGGCCTGGTTCTTCCCATCCTCAACCCAGAAAATTCTTTCTTTAACCCTTCTGTGCTCTAGGATAAGCCTACTTTCTCAAGTGTTCTCATCAATAGAGAATTAAATTGCCTTCTACAAAACAATCCTGTGTGATGTATTTGCAGATCACACACTCTTCTACCAGCCCTCTTTCTACAACTTAACAGCCAGGCCTTCACCCTCTCTCCTAGGTCATCTTTCCCATGGTTGAATCACTCGAGGGATGCTCCACTTTAAGTTCCTTTTGACCTTCTTAAATGGTGGTGTCCACAGCTTATCACTGGACTTATAAAAACAAATAAATTAAAGAAATAGAAATAAAATTAAAATAGGAGCCAGTCAGTGTCAGATACTGTGGGTAAGAGGAGTGTATTATCACTCAGACTTTATACACCGTATCCCTATTTAGATGTTACTGCCATAACAACCTCACTATAGGACCATATTTTGTTGTTTCTGACACATTTTTTCACCCTGCTTACGGCAGCCATTATGCCAAGTGTCCCCGACATTTGCTCCTCACCAGTGAACAGCCAGACAGGGAACTTCAAGTCTTCTAGCCAGTCACAACTGCCAAATGGGCTCTCTCCCCAGCAGACACCCTCCCTGAACTACATAATGTAGAAATTCATCCTGCAAGCATTCCCTTGCCGTCACTGCACAATAAGGTAAGTAAGCTGACCGGATGTGTGACCTTGCTGGTTGGACCCTCCACACGTTAGCTGCCTGCCTGAGAAGCGAGGATAAGCGTGTTTACCCACTTTGCCCAGGTGTTGCAAGACTTGATTAATGCTTCTAAGGCACTATCTGATCAGAGGCTCTGTGGCTGTTCCATCCAAGTCATCACAGGCTATGGAATGCCTGGGTCCTACAAGGGCACCCCCCCAAGCAAGCTCTGCGCCCGGACCGCAGGTGACTTGCCACAGCCCGTGTCTGGTGGGTGATGCAACTCTGCTTTCAGATGTGCACACCGAGCACCAGGAAGGCTATTATCGCCGAAGCTGAAAAGCAGTTTTTCTAGTGCTGCAGGCTCATGCACCAGGCATCGAAATAGCACTAGAAATACTATACCCATATTGCTTTATCCTAGACATCTGACACTTGTAAAGCTGATGCCAAATTTCTTGTCACATATGTGTCTGGAAGCCTCTGTGCTGAGAGGCATTTCTTATATTCTGACATTTCAGAGAGCTGCATGGAGCTAGACAAGCACCGACCCTCCTTCAAAACAAGGCGTGAGACCAATGCCAGCATTCTTTCTAGGTGACCTCCGCGGCCCCGTTGGAGAAGATCCAAGACCCCCTTCGGCACATCTGTAATCCTCAGGATGTTCCAAATGTTTGAGTGTGCTTCTTCCAGTGAGCAGGAGCCCAGCAGCCGGCCCTGCAAGGTCGTCTGGAAACGATATGCCCATTAGCCAAATGAGGAAACGCTACTGCAGGCAAACCGACCATGAGATCAAACTATCCTCAGGGGTGCAGGGGCCCAGATACTCTGTCTCTGGTGACACAGGCCACATCCTCCTACTAAAATCAGGCTTTGCTTGACTCTAATTACTGTTGTGACATGCTCCCCCAAGCAGAAACTAAACAAGGGTTTTTGCGCACAATACCATAGCAGATAATTCCTGGCAACTCCCTTGTTTTCTGATCTTGCCCTACGGAACCTGCAGGAGGAGATGCCACAGAGACCACATCCCTGGCCACCAGGGCACAAGGGTTTCCTGTGGGACAGTCCTCAAGGCAGCATGCACCAGAATAGGTTGGCTTTATAAGTGAATTTCTGGGCCTTATTCCAGACCTTTGGCAAAGGAGATCCAAGAATCTGTATTTTTAACAAATGCCTCACGTGATCTTTTTTCCAATTTTTCCCCAGATAATTTTTCTACACACTCAATGTTTTTAAAGCCTGACGGAATCTTCAAGTAAATTAAAACACAACCCCTCGGCTTGCTGGGAACGTTTCTGGCCACAGACCTATACTTTAGTGGTCACTGAGTCACCTAGTCTTAACTCATCCCAAACCAAACTCTGGCTGCACTCGAGAGGAGGGAATGCCTTTCACGACCTGGCTCTCCTGCCAGCATCACTGTTCATGCCCCTCGTTTGGAATCACTAGCCCCACCATGGGACGCCCTGGCACCGGTTCCCTTCTATTATTTAACTTTCTGAACTTATTTTCCAGTGCCAGTGCCAGGAACTTGGCTCACATTTATTACCTGTCCGGTCTGTGGGTTAGAACCCCAACAGAGGTCCCATGGGGCTAAAATCGAGGTGCCCACAGGGCTGGTCCCTTACTGAGGTTCTCTGGGAGAGCCCATTCCTTTGCCCTTCCCCGCCTCCGAAACCCCCACAATTCCTGGCTCGTGCCCTCTTCCTCTATCTTCAAAGCCAGTAACACAGCATCTCTCTGGCCACACTTCACAGTTCCTTCTGACTCTCCTCTTTCGACACCTCCCTTCAGGCTGAAGGACCCGCATGATTTACATGGGGTCACTCGGATCATCTTCCCATCTTAACGTCCTTAATCTGTGATTAAACCTGCCAAGTCCCCTTTGCCAGGTCCCCACCACAAGTTCCAGGGATGAAGATGTGAACATCTTTGCGGGGTGAGGGGGGTGGTCATCAGTCCACACACCACACTTTCCATCTGTAATATGAAGGGTGTCTTCATTCGGGTTTTCCTCAAAGCAGATCCGAGATGAGAACTTGAGCACAAGTCCAAGGAAGCCAAGTCAAGCAGGGGAGTTGGTCGTGCAGCAAAGCAGGAAGGTGAGTCAGGGAGTTACGTGGCAGGATGCCATCATAGGCAATGGACTGCATTCTTCCCGGGACTGAGGAAAATACACCTCCCAACAGCCTCACCACGGGGCAGAGAAACAGCAGCCGTCATCTACTAATCACCATCACGTCTCCGTGAGGGGTCACACATGAACTTCCAGGCATCTCCAGGACTTCCTGCTTCCCTAACGCTAGAAAAGACTCACCGCTAAAGAATGTCCTTGACTGAGACACACAGGAGGCCACTAAGTTTCTTCCCTCTGAGATGGCCCCACAAAGGGCAGGCGGAGGCCATAACAGCATCTGAATCAAGGGGCGTGGCTTCTGAGAGACGGGTGGCATGACATATCAAGAGCTTAAATGCTCATATCCTTTGACCCAGCGATTCCACCTCCAGGGAATTTATGCTGAAGGCATGACTAGACCAATATGCCATTACTATTTATAATATTTTAAAGAATTGAAAATAATTTAAATTGCCTTTAATAGGGGATTAATTTAAAAAAGTATAGTGGGACAATTTTGAATGCTCTGCTACAATTAAACATAATGATGGCCTGACCAGGCATGGTGCAGTGGATAGAGGGTCAGACTGGGACACAGAGGACCCAGGTTCAAAACACTGAGGTCGCCAGTTTGAGAACAGGCTCATCCAGCTTGAGCGGGGGGTGGGATCATAGATATGACTCCATGGTTGTTAGCTTGAGCCCAAAGGTCACTGGCTTAAAGCCCAAGGTCACTGGCTTGAGCCCAAGGTCACTGGCTTGAGTAAGGTGTCACTCACTCTGCTGTAGCCCCCCAGTCAAGACACATATGAGAAAGCAGTACAATGAACAATGAACAAGTAAGGAGCTGCAATGAAGAATTGATGCTTCTCATCTCTCTCCCTTCCTGTCTATCTGTCCCTGTCTGTCCCTCTCTCTGTCTCTCTCTCTCTGTCTCTGTCACACACACAAAAATAATGGTGCCCATCTACATTTCCTGATAAAGAAAGCAGTTCCTGAGTGAAGAAAAGCAAGTTACAATTAGAGGGTATATTATAAATCCATTGATCTAAAATTATGAATGCATATGTGTGTGTATATGTATAGCAAGATGGCTAGAGGGATGTTCATCAACAGTTCTGAGGAAGCAGAATTTCTCATCCTTTATACTTTCTCCTTCATACTTTTATGTATCAAAAATATTTACAATAAACAATGTATTATTTATTACTTATCCGATATCAATCTATCACAAAGATATTTTTCACTAAAAAAAAAGAGAAAAGAATTCCAGTTTGTTCTAAAAAGACAAGCTTCTTATTATGTCTAATAGTCTGTGATATGCATACACACACACACACACACACACACACACACACACACATACTCCCACATTTTAAAACTGCATGAGGCTAGGGACCATGCATTACACAGCATACATAGGGCACAATTGGAACACAACAGGTGCTTCATAAATATTTATTAATTTATTTTCATGGGTATGAAATCCAATGAAACAACAGACAGAACAAACTGGGTCACAGTGAAACTGCGGCAGGGCACGGAGATGACTTCCGGGGAGCCGACAGGCCTGGTGTACACCACAGACAAGGGCGGGCCTGTCCCTGCGTGGACACGTCCTCACCAGCCTGGAGATGCTATTAGGCGGTGGACTCCCCTTTGGGGGAAGTGGAAAACAAAGGCAGCGCAGCCTTACAGTTCTCCAGCACAGATGGGACACGTGGGATCTGCGAAAGCAGCCCCACAGCTGGTCCAGGGAGCCCTAGACCTCCCCCAGACACAGCCCTGCCCTTCCAGGGGTGCCCGCTGGCGGAGCTGACTGGGGCGCAGGGAGCAACAGCCAGGCGGAAGAGCCACGGGGAGCCTGCGGGGAAACAGCCCTGGCAGTGAAGTGGGTGACTTCCCACTCCTCCCTCCAGGCCCCAAGTCCCTCTTTCGTGTCCAAACAGAAAGGAAGCTGAATTACGAGTAGGGAGAAAGGGGGGAGATGGATGGGACTCGGCTGATGCTATTGTATGTGGAAGAGCCCAGACTGATGGGAGAAGAAAAAAGAAGGAAGGAGAACCATGCGAAATGGAGGCCAGGGCGGTTTTCAGCATGGGGGCTGTCAGTCCGATTCAGAGCGTAGGGGAGCACCTGACGTCTGCAGGGAAGGAGACAAAGACGACAGTGAAGTATGGAGATCTTAAGATGTTGTTTCGACAGTAGGAACGCAGACCACATACTACAATCTATTGACTTGTAATCTCTAACTGGTTGCATTGCATGGTATGGGAGATGGATCTCAACAAAGTGTTTTTCTCTTTTTTAAAAAAAGACTATCCTCCATGAAAAAAAACAAACACAGTTTGGCAGTTTATTGAGAAACTGAAATTCTATTTGAAGAATTCTAATTGCTTCTGGGGTAGGTACCACACAATTTCTTTGAATTCATTCCTCCACAGAGACTGAGTCATGTGGACCTTAAATTGTCTGGGTTACAATCAATGACAGAAAGACCCTTAAAGATCCTCCCGGCCAAGGTCTCATTTCAAAGGTGAAGAATGGCAGCTGGAACGTGACATCTGGGCTGGCTGTCCCCTGACAGCAGATAGAGCTGGGAACTATGGAGGTCTGGCTCCAGGTCCTTTGAAAACTACCACCCCGTTCAATGCTCTTCCAGCTATTGTTTACAGAAAGACACAATCCGGGGATAAACATAATTAGAGCACGTAACTACTGTCATGCTCAGTCGAGTTCTGCTGGCTTTCAGACCAAATCAGCTTGACGGGCACTGGTACAATCACTGGCACAGCATTGCCCAGGGAACAGCCACAACCATGAAGGTTCACCTTCCTGAGCCGGAAGACCAGTCAGTCCTCACAATGGCTGGGCTGCCCTCTCTCCCCTTTAAAGAACAGCAGGAAAATAACAAAAGCTACCACTCATTGGGCAGTCATTCACGCATCACCTTGGGCAGGGCGGTCAGGGCCCTGTGACATTGAAAGATAGAGAGTTCAATTTTTAAACAAGAATTTTTAAATCACTAGATGTCACCAAGGTAAAGAACACCCATCTGTGCACTCTGTCAGAAACACACGGAGTTAATTATGGGATCGCGTCTCTGATGCTCTCCAGGATGCCTCTGGCACCGGCTACGCACTAGGCGCCAGTCTAGACATTTTACATATGGCTTCTCTTTTAATCCCCACAAAAGCTCTATTACATGGGTATTAATCACCACAGTTTGCAAATAAAAAAATAAAAAGTAAAAACATGATGGGAGCAGGACCCAATGAGGAAGAGACAAGTTCTGATGCCAATACAATATCCTTAGGGCTCAAAGACAGTAGTCTTCATGAGGTGACTTACGGCCGTACCAAGAGTCCCCTTTTATCCCAAAAGAATCACTCTGGTGCCTGTCACTCCATCATTAACTGCACTAATTTGTGACTTAAATGCCCATAATGGTTACTTAGGAAATGAAAAGGAACTTCAGCACTGATTGGAGCGGACAATGCTACAGTGCAGAATAAAGTGAGGTCTCTGTGACCTGATGTAGCAAAAGCATGTCTCACCAGGCAAAGTCTGACGCAGATGTTCCGAGTGCTTTAAGGGGACCAGGGGAGATAAGGAGAGCGTGGGAGGCAGGGCAGGGGGTTTAGCTTCACAGCATGCACATCCTGCAGGCCTACAATGGGAGCTGATCTTCCCCATCCCCAGTCTGCCAGCCAGCCAGCCAGCCGGTCCCCCCTCTGCCAGAGAGGCTGGGCAAGGCAGGGAACTGAGCAGCGGGAGAAGGCGACCACCTCCGCCACTCTCCTCACAGAACTGCAGCTTTGGTCCTGATCCGTCAGCACATTACTTAACAGGAGTTAGTAACAGTGACGGACACACGCAGTACGTAAGGAGTCTCTTCTTCAGGACAGGACCAGAAGGGAAAAAGGACAGTGACAGACAGATGGATATACTTGACCAATTGGCTGGGTTTTGCCTAGTTTCAAAGATCTGTCTGTCCAGGCCATTGCACATTGCTTCTGAAGACTCTGGTTGTGTGATGAATGAGACCTTACATTGTGCAAGTATCAATATATGTTCTCTCAGAAATATCAGAAAGGAAGCTGCTTGTTCATTTAATGCACAGAGGCAAAGAGGCACTTTGGGAGATGTACAACTAAATAAATAAATATTTTTCTGACAAGTTGAACATAACAGAGCTCCATAAATTGACATATGTTTTTTTCAATTTCTACCATAAAACTCAACAACAACAAAAACAATAAATTGGCCCCAAAAGGAAACAATAAATCAAATTTAGGAGTGCATAAAAACTTTAAATCATATATATGAAGAAAAAATAGATGTTATTAAGACATTAGTAATAACCCAATTAAGCCAGAAACCTGGCTTGAAACTCTTCTCTTCACTCAGTCTCACCATCAACTGCATTTGACTTTATCTCCAAAACATCTCCATCAAGTTCCCCATCTTCCCTTCATCCTTCTATCCCTGGGGTCCCTGCCTCAAACGTTCTCACCTGGGAAATCCCATCACCTCCGAGATGATCTCTCTCGAGTTTAGGCTCGCTCACTCCATCAAGCCCACCCCGGGGAGCAGCGGGCTTGAAACAGCAGGGTGCAAGGGGAGCATCTGGAAGCTGGTTGAATGTGAGGCTTCCCACGTGTTCCCCGGCTACCCAGAATCTCCTCGTGCACTGCTCTCCGACAAGCCAGCCTTTCCCTTCAAAACTGAGCCTACTGAGTCATTTCTTCCACCAATTTCCTTTACTAAGCCACCCTTGACGGAGTTACCTGCTCTTCCTCTCTCTTCCCCTGCGTGCTCCTGGCCTTTGTACACACCGCTATGACTGCACATCATTGTTTGCATTCCTCCCATTCCCTGGCTACTCTTTAAAAAAAATTTTTTTTAATTTATTGATTTGAGGGGCAGGGAGACAGAAAGAGAAACATCGATTTGTTGTTCCACTTAGTCATGCATTCATTGGTTGACTCTTCTCTGTGCCCTGACCAGGGATTGAACCCACATCCTTGGTGTATCAGGATGATGTTCTAACCAAGGGAGCTAACCAGCCAGGGCCCTGTCTACACTTTGCCACATTTCCTTGTTTCATCTCTGTGACTTGTACATAGAAGGCACTAAATAGACATCATTGAACTACAGGTAAAGAGAAAAATTGAGCTCTTTTGAGGGTAGCAACAATAAAGATTCCCCTTTGGATTATCTGTTCCTTTCAGTTAAATATTTTAGTTCAATTTAGTTTACAGCACTTTATCTTCCCAACATTATTCAAATTAATTCTAAAAACATGTTTTTAAAGCCTACTGTGCATGTCATTGTAATATAGTGCTTCTTAAAATCCTTTGTCTGCCTGCTAAAAACTGTAGATAATGGTTTTCTTTGCCTTTTATCCTCTTATTTAACTAACAGTCTCTGTCTCAGTTTGGTAAGTTATTAGCACTTTGAAGACTGTCTGATCTCTTTTGAGATGCTTTTTACTAGTAATAAATGTTTCTCTTCCAACAGAGCTAATTTTTCCTTCCAAACAAATATAGCATCAGATAGTGTCAAAATGATTCCCATACATTTGTGCTTCTACCTAAAGGGCTTCTTTGGAGAAGTGAATGAGAAAGTTGATAGCAGCCTAATACTTAACCTACATCCCTGCTCAATCAATATGTTGTGTGTGTGTGTAATTGCATGACCTAAAACCCAACTCACATCCTGAGGGAGAGTGTTAACTAATAGAAAGAATGGACCATTGTCTCTCCATATTTATCTCTGAATATTTGTACTCAAAATCAAGGACCTCCTCTGGATTCTGAAAGCAGCCTGTTACAGTTGAAAATGTGGCATAAATATTGTAGCCCTAAGCTACTCCTAGGAGAACCAGAATACTTCTTTTATGCACCTATTCAAAAGTTCAGGTCAGGAAGTCAAGCTTGTACATAACAATGTATTTAAATACTGATACCTTTTATAATTCTCTATATATCTTATTATGTAAATTTGTCTCTCAAAGGAGAAAATGCTGTCATTAAAACAGAAAGTAGAACCCTTAAACTTGCCAAAATACTGCAGTCTGAAATAATTTTCTAACAGAGAAAGACATTGCTTCTTCTTAGCAGAAGAGTGGAGTTATCACAAATATACTCTTTCTGACATCAAAACGGTAAGAATGATTACCCATCCTATGTTTGGTGGCTTAGAGTTATTTGGATGTGGTAAAAATATCTTCACTGTGACCATAAACCTGTAAATCTTTCCTACAAAGATGAAAACTGTCCATAGCCATCAACTACAATACCCCAAGTCAGACACCCAAACAACAGTGCTGGGCAGTCAGAGAGTATTGTTAGCATGAACTAGGAAATGCATAGAGCACCACACTCCCTCTGCCCAAAGGACAAGGGTCCTGAAAGCAGCATTGGACCAACACTCTGCAAGGTCCCAGGACATATACAATAGAAAGTATTAAAGATGTTCCATGGAGGAATAGGAATTTATAATAAAGTTCAAAATCATTTACAGGTAGCTATAATTAAAAAACAAAACAGAAAATAACAAGTGTTGACAAGGAAAAAAAATTGGAACACTCATATATTGCTAATGGGAATGCAAAATGGTAATGATTTTGGCAGTTCCTCAGAAAGTCAGACATAGCATTGCCACACCACCCAGCAATTTCACTCCCATGTATATCTCTGAAAGAATGAAAAACAAAGACTCAAATAGATAGTTATACACAAAGGGTCAGAGCAGCGCTATTCACAACAAAGGAGGCGGAAAAAGCGCAAACGTCCATTGACATACAAGTAGGTAAACAAAATATCGTCTATACCCACACAACAGAATATGATTCAGCCTTTAAAAGAAACCACACTGATTAACCTAGAAGACATGATGCTAAGTAAAGGAAGCCAGACACCAAAGGCAACATGTTGGATGATTCCACTGATATGAAATATTCAGAAGAGGCAAATTTATAGAGACAGAAACCAGATGGGTGGCTGCTGGGGGCAGTGGGGTGGAGAGAACAAGAGTGACTGCTCAATACATCCTGTTTCCTTTTGGGGGCGATAAACATGCCTAGAGTGGATGTGCTGACAGCTTCATAGCCTTGTGAACTCCCCAAATTGCACTGGATGGCACACTTTAAAATTGTGACTTTCATATAGTGTGAATTTTACCACAGTGATGAAAATCACTTGCAACTAAAACATGTTTAAAGATACGATGCAATTCTGAGATATTCCACAGTAAAAATAATTTGGTTAAAGGACACTTATCAATACAAGCAACCATAAGTTGTGTTGAATTAGCAAATGTCAGCCCTAACTTGACTGTTCCATTTCTAAATAAATTCACCATTGCAGTAGAATTTCAAGGAATCTTGAAAATAAAAGATGTTTGGTGAATATTTGTTATATGGAATTGAAAAGTCAGCATGCTGCCAAATCAAATAACATAAACCCCCAATTCATAACTTTGGTTACAGATATCTACAGTAAAATATCTAGAAGACCACAAACTCTAAATAGTCTAAAAAAACCTCATATTCTATTTTGAAAACCAATAAACTCTCAGCATTCCAAAGAATTACTGGCCTGTATCATTACTCAGGATTCTGTATAAATGTGAAGATTCATCAACAAAATTTATGTTGAATGCTTATTATATGCCAGGCATGATTCTCGGCATTGGAAATATGAAAGTTATTAAGGTAAGGCTCTTGCCCTGAAGGATCTTATGAATAAAATGGGAAGCACGCATGTTTTTCATACTGCGATTTTATGGATGCCAATAATGTCATTCAGGAACAGTAAAGGGATGAACAGCCAACCAGAGGCAACAGTAAATACAGATAAATAACTTATTGCTATTGTCTTCCTAAGTGGTATTTAAAGCAAAGCACCAATAAATCAGTATCATCATGCCATCCTGACAACTACTAAGAAACATCATGCCAGATATCTGAGTTGGTAATCACATTCTCCTAAACTCCTCAGCACTGTTTTATTCATGTTCTGTCCCCTTAATCCATCAGAAGAGTAGGTAAATGTCTCATTGTAGGCTGTTATTGCTGAGAAAGAAATGTTTGATACACAGAATCCTGTACATGGCACTATAAATGGCTCAGAGTTCATGGATGGCATCCCAACCTTTGCATGGTTTGCCATCTGACTGGGTAGGCAAAATGCTCATCAGAACTATTCAAGAGCAATTAGAGAGTGACATGAGATCTTAACATGTATGCGTCAAAATAGTGTGGATCAAGCTTCTAAGTGCTGTGAGAATGTCAAGTATGAACTGCTTTGCCTGGTGCCCGGAGCCCTTCTGACCCACACGAGCTATGGTTTACACGTTCTGAGAAACAGTTCTAACCTTGATCTCCTGTCTTCGTATCACATGTAGGGACTGAGGAAAGAAAATCTAGCCCGAGCCATCTGGCCAGGGCTTCAAAAACTATTTTTTCCATATAATTTTGCTCCATGATGGCACACTCCTTAGACCACACTCTAAAAGCTACCCTAAAACAAAGGCTCTTATCAAGAGGTAATTCTCGGCCCTAGCCATTTGGCTCAGTGGATAGAGCGTTGGCCTGGTGTATGAACATCCTGGGTTCGATCCCCAGTCAGGTTACACAAGAGAAGCGACCATCTGCTTCTCTCCCACACCCTCTCCCTCTATTCTCCCTCTTCCCCTCCCGCAACCAGTGCTCAATTGGTTCAAGCACTTTAGCCTCAGATGCTAAAAATAGCTCAGTTGATTAGAGCATGAGCCCCAGACAGGGGGTGCCAGGTGGATCCCAGTTGCAGGGGGCATGTAGGAATCTGTCTCACTATCTTCTCTCCTCTCACTTAAAAAAAAATGCCGGTAGCCAGACCAGGTGGTGGCGCAGTGGGTAGAGCATCGGACTGGGATGCGGAGGACCCCAGTTCAAGACACTGAGGTCGCCAGCTTGAGCACGGGTTCATCTGGTTTGAGCAAGGCTCACCAGCTTGAGCCCAAGGTCACTGGCTCGAGCAAGGGGTCACTTGGTCTTCTGTAGCCCTCCGGTCAAGGCACATATGAGAAATCAATCAATGAACAACTAAGGAGCCACAACAAACAATTGATGTTTCTCATCTCTCTCCCTTCCTGTCTGTCTGTCCCTATCTGTCCCTCTCTCTAACCCTCTCTGTCTCTGCCACACACACACACACACACACACACACAAAATTGGAAAAAAAATACTGGTAGGTACTTCTCAGAATTACCCCAAGTTTTTTCAAAATACACATACTGAGAGCCATACCCCAGATATATTATTCAAAAACTCTAGGGCTGAGACCCAGCATGTATATCTTAAAAATTCTCCCAAGTCATTTATAAACTCATCTGGTTAAAAAGCTCTCCCTTCAAGTATGCTGCAGGAGGAAAACAATTACATAATTCAAGAACACCTCACACTGAAGAACATGAATTTCCAGATTAAAAGGGCTCAACAAATGCCTGGCCTACTAACGATAACAGATTCACATCAAGGCACATTCTTATGAAATGTCACAACACTGAGAAAATGGACTCTAAAGAGATTTGTTTTTAAGTCACCTAGGAAGACTATGGAATGAAAATACCTTCCTAGTCACCTAGGAAGACTATGGAATGAAAATAGACATCTCACAACAATACTGGATACTAGAAGATAAAAAGAAGCAGTGGTTTCAAAATCAGTAGAAAATTATCTCCAATCTAGAATTTTACACCCAAACTATTAGTCAAATATGACGGTAAGATAATAAAGCACCTT
Source organism: Saccopteryx leptura (assembly GCF_036850995.1). NCBI lineage: Eukaryota > Metazoa > Chordata > Mammalia > Chiroptera > Emballonuridae > Saccopteryx > Saccopteryx leptura. The sequence continues at coordinate 203,776,637 of NC_089503.1, read as the reverse complement.
CAGACATGCAAGTTCTCGAGAAAATTGACATCTCACACACACCCTTTTTCAGGAAGCATGAGATTGTGTTCTACTAAATAAAAAAGAATATTTTTAGAAAAGAGTAACAAGAATATTTTTAGAAAAAATAAGACATGAGGTACTTTCTTTTTAAAATTTTTAAAAGTGAATTTATTGGGGTAACACTGCTTAACACAGTTATACAGGTTTCAGGTGCCCAACTTACAACACATCTCTGTACTGTGTATTATGTGTTCAGCCCTCCAAGTTAAGTCTTTGTCCATCACCATTTATTACCCCTCCACCCTCCTCCACTTCCCCCACTACCCCGCAGTCATCACACTGTTGTCCATGTTTTTAAGGAATTTTTTCCCTTTTTTTCCTCTATCCCTCCACTTCCCTCACCCATCTCCCACCCCCAACGAGATCCTTTCTTAATAAAGCATCTAACACAGAAGAGAGTAAAGAGAATCAGCAGACAGATGAAAACGGGTGACACCAGACTGACAGCTGTGGTCACTGCTGTGAGAGGTTGAAAGCAGACATAAACAATCTGTAAACAAATGAGCGTGATTGTATTTCAGTGAAATTTATTTGTAAGAACAAGTGGCAAGGCTGCACTTGGCCCATGAGCCATAGTTTGCTGACCCCTGATATAAGCAAAGAAAAAGCTCAGTGAATTTATAAACATGGAAATTGTACATGCCAAGGAAAACAAAAAGTTGTGCAGAGGAGCAAATGTTATCATGGCTCGGATAAATAGAAATAACATTTACATCATCATAATAATGTGACTAGTGGATACTGATGCTACTAAAATCACTCTATGTCTATATTAGGAGAATGGAAGAAAGGGAAAATAGGCAAATATGTAATAGATGAGGAGAGAAGTGAAAGAAAGCTAAGCCCTCACATTTCATAGTAGGAAATAACACCTAAAATGAAAACTATCCAGAAGTAGTCAAGATGACAAACTCCTCAACCCCAACGGTGGTCAAAGCTATTTACTCTGCAGTAAATAGAATAGAAGGGTGTAAATAAAGGGATGAAATGCTAACATGCCAAGCCACTGTGGCCCAAGAGATGTCTAAAGATGTTACTGAAGATGTCATCTGGAACTGCCCACATGGAGAACTCCAAAAAAGAAGAAACTCATGCCAAAAAAAAAGCTCTAAAACTTCTCTGTCATCAACACAGTGGGACAACAAGATCTGATCCCTAAAAAAGAATTCCTCTGCTAAGGAGGACACAGACACTGAGACCAAGGCCACTGGGAAGAAAACTCTGTGGTGCACATCCCTTTTGCCAGTTCTGGTAGAATATTACACAGAGGGGCAAACATTCCATAGACATCAGGTGATAAAGACTTGGGGCTTAAGACCAGACTTAGAGCAAATGCACAAGGAAAGACTGGCTCAAGAATAAAGAACTCGAAGTTTAGAAGAGGCTTCCCCAGGCCACGTGGAGCAAGTGAACAGGATCCTGACCTAGACTCTTCTCTACACCACACACTGTGGCTTCTTACTTCCTTCTTAGTTATGTCAGAATGCCTGGAGAGCTTCTACAATCAGCTTTTGACAGTCTAGGTCCAGTAGCTCCAACGATTATTTTTGACATCCTCATAAAATCCCAAGGTAAGGAATACTGCTAGGTATTGTTATATTGAAATACATAATGAAATAGTATCTTCAAATATCAACCTTTGTGGCTTCCTTTGATATTCTGCACTTACTTGGACTCTTATCCTAGTCCCCTGGTCAACAAACTGCGGCTCGTGAGCCACATGAAGCTCTTTGGCCCCTCGAGTGTGGCTCTTCCACAAAATACCACGTGTGGGCGCTAAAGAACGTACCTACCTATATAGTTGAGGTTTAAAAAATTTGGCTCTCAAAAGAAATTTTAATTGTTGTACTGTTGATATTTCGCTCTGTTGACTAATGAGTTTGCCAACCACTGCCCTAGTCAATCTGAGGCACAGATATTGCCTCACGGAGAATTGGGACAATTACAGCCAAAATGAAGAAAACAGGGCATGGAGTTTATGTCATAGCAATAAAGAAAAAATATAGAAAGGCAAATTATTCTCTCTCCCTCTATCAGGTTAATTTAGTATCCTCTGACCCGGGGTGGGGAGGAAAACGGTGGAGAGGGTGACTTTTTCTGGATAAACAAGAGAAATGAACCTGGAAGAACCACATGGTAACTAATACCAGGGAACCACAGGGAAGTGTAGCCAACATTCCTCACCCCAGGCAATAGGATGTTAATGAGAACTACACACGGGGCAAGCTACGGAGCTATAGAGTAAGTGTGCACTGGCAAAGGCCTACCCATTGTCCCAGAAGCATCTAACAGGTGGATGTCCACTCATGCCTAAAAACTTGCTGAATCCCTTATGAACTTCCTCTAGAGGATATTCCAAGATAGTCAGACGTCCATGACACCCAGAGGAGCAGCAGGTCACAAAAGGGGAGCCCCTGGCAGCATGTGAACTGGAACAGGACTAGACAGTAGTGAAATATACCCCAGTCACAGACACTCAGACTGGGTAGGCTCTATTTGACTATAGCATCACCCAAACAGTAACTCTCTAAGGAATTCAGTCTTAATGAGACTTATTATCTATATATTTTAAAAGTTCACATCATGTGTGTGAAAATATGCATTCTTCCAGTATCCGCTTCCCTGTGTGAAATGTATCAAGAGGTAAATGAATCCCATAAGAAACAAGCTGTGGATCTGGAAGTCTTGGTTAGTCTCTTGATTTGAATGAATCTATTGGAATGGCATACATGCCCAGATTAGATAGTTACTAATTCCAGACAATGATCCAAGCCTCTAAAACATCAACAAAAAGGAGTAATACTTCCCTTTGGATACTGGGACCTCTAAATATTTATGTACTGTTCTCGTTTTTAAAAGCGTCTTTTTTAAGGGCGTTAACATCATCGCATTTATAAGCAACGGTTAAAAGTTTTTCTCAGGCTCTGAAGCTCTGTTCAATCTTGACCTGTAATTTATAGCCAGGACTTACATTGTCAATGTAAAGTTATGCCTTCCTTGTTCAACTCCACATCCAAGTTTGATAAATAGATAGACATCTGAGGTCACCAATCCTATCTGAATTTATTTGTGAATTTTCTCAGAGAGGAAAATTATGCAGTAGACTTTTAAAAACAGAACAGGCAATGATCTGTCAATCAATCTCCTGCATCAGAAATATGAGAGCTCAGACTTTTTCTAACAGCAAGAGGGAGATGTCATCTAACAGGACATCTGCTTACTCTTGAATGCTTTATGACAGGACTATATGTCCACCTGGCATTAGTTAAGAAGGTGGTTCCAGGTGACAGACTACAGTCAAAAAGGCCAACACAGCCTCTATGTCCTGGAACACCGTGGCTTAGGGGGAAGTCCACTGGGTGTGTAAATATGTGGGTTATAGTCACTAACTGTAGGACAGACAGGCTGATTTGGGTCTATAGTTAGAGAGTATCTCTCCCAAGTCTCTCTTTTATCACAGATGAAGAAAATGAGACCCATGAAAGGTGATTCTTGCCTGCTGTCATGTGAGTTTTCTTTCTTCCTCCCTCCCTCCCTTTCTTTTTTTTTTTTTTTTTTTTTTTGTATTTTTCTGAAGTTAGAAACGGGGAGGCAGTCAGACAGATTCCCGCATGCGCCTGACCGGGGTCCACCCGGCACTCCCACCAGGGGGCAATGCTCTGCCCATCTGGGGCGTCATTCTGTTGCAACCAGAGCCATTCTAGCACCTGAGGCAGAGGCCATAGAGCCATCCTCAGCGCCCGGACCAACTTTGCTCCAATGGAGCCTTGGCTATGGGAGGGGAAGAGAGAGACAGAGAGGAAGGAGAGGGGGAGGGGTGGAGAAGCAGATGGGTGCTTCTCCTGTGTGCCCTGGCCGGGAATTGAACCCAGCACTCCTGCACGCCAGGCCGACGCTCTACCACTGAGCCAACCGGCCAGGGCCCCTTTCTTTCTTTTTAATGTGAGAGGAGGGAAGATAGTGAGACAGACTCCCACAATGCGCCCTGACCAGGATCCTCCTGGCCTGGTCCCTGCTGGAATCAACCGAGCTATTTTTAGTGCCTGATACTGATGCACTGGACCAACTGAACCTCCTTCATCATCCAGGGTCGACACTCAAACCAGCTGAGCCACTCGCTGCGGGAGAGGGAGAGGGAGGGGATGAGAAGCAGATGGGCACTTCTCCTGTGTGCCCCGACCTGGAATTGCACCCAGGACGTCCGCATGCTGGGCCGAAGCTCTGTCAACTGAGTCACCGGCCAGGGCCTTGAGTTTTCTTTGATTCCTGTTTAGACTCTTGCCATCACACTGTTTTGGATTCTTCTCCTTCCGTTTCCTCAAAGACCGGGACTCTAAGCCAGCCTGAATTCCATTAGCCTTCCTAAAAAGGGATTTGACGCATAGAAACCCTGGCCCCTTAGGCTTTCCTCCCTGCGAGTCAGCTCTCTCCTCCCAGGTTCCACACCCCCACAAAGCAGGTAAATGCTACTGCAATGTGCTTCTCCTTGTCTCTTCACGGAGGACGTAAACTGGGAGCCGGATCCGTCAGCAAGTCATGTGTCGCTCCAAAGACAAGGGAAGAATCTCAGAAACATCACCTGCTGTGGAGGCTAAAATTCACTCCTGGAGGATGAGGAAGAGCTAACAGGATGCACCCGCCATGAAGCAAATCTGCCAGATCAGGTCTGCAGGCAGCAGGGAAGGCCAACACAAGGCGGGGAAATGTCTGCCCTGAGTCTCAGCGGGACGGTTCGCAAATAGCAACTGGGGAATTCACTCGAGACAGTCACATGGGTGAGTTCATCTCCTCTTGGGTGATGCATACGCCCTTTGTTCTTTCAGCAAAGATACTTGACAGAGCACCTACTCTGTGCCAAGCCCTGAAGACAGGTGGGAAAACCACGGGTCTTAGTCACGGAGGCACAAAGTCACGGTCCTCTGACCACTTCTTCCCCGGCATCCTCGGTCCTTTCAGACATCTCTTGGACCTCTTCTCCCCGGTTTTGGCTGCGTCCAGAGCCAGCACATTAATTAGCACGAGCCTTCATCAGCTCAAGCCTCAGCCAGTTTCTGAACAGTTTCTCCCCTAATCCTTTTTTTTAATCTAAAACATACAGAGTATAGTTTCAAACATCCTGACTTTCCCTCGTGAGTGCAATTCTCACCAGCTCCCTGTGGCTCCACATGTCCTACCTCCAACCCCCAAATGCCACGCTGCCCCCTCCAGTTTCTTCCGGCTTTCAGTCTTCTGGCCGCCAAGCTTCCTCAGGATGGAGCCTAATCAGAAGCCACTGGAAACTGCCTTACTGATTTTGACCAAATGTCCTACATTTACACAAAAAGAGAAAAGATTTAAGAGAGAAGCCATTCTTTCATATAGGTGGGCTAAGTTCCTGGGGAAAAAAAGTTATTTTAAATCAACACAAAGTAAATGGACACTAATTTTCTCATAGAAACAATGTGATTGTAAATATTTTTACCCTTGACTAGGACGCTAATGCCCAACATTTTTCTTACAGGTCAAGGTAGGTGGGACAAGTGCTGTCAAACAAAACACTGCCAGCAGGATTTCCTTTTCTGTGGGAATAGCTTGTACTTGGCCCCAAGCATCTGTGGAGCACCCCTTTGTGGAACCCACAACCACCATCTATTGTCAACTGTAAGTTAACCTCCCCACACGGCGTAACACGTAAATATTTCTAGAGCTCATGGACGCAATCAAGGCAAGGCAACCCTAAGAATGCATTTAATATGACATGCGATTGAGACTTAGCACGATTTTCTCTGTTTACTTGCTGAGGTCCGCTTCGTTTTCACTGCAGTGGGCGGCAGGCAAGAACTCCTGCAGCGAGGACGCGGAACTGAAGAGCATTACCTTGGGTCACTTCTGACAACATCTTCAAGGATGAGAGACCTAGCACTCCCTGCGACTTCTTTAGCGATGGCGATACTGAGACATTGAAATCATCGGTGCCCCTCCGCCCCCTCTTTTTCTCTCTCTCTCTCCAGAAAACTTTAGTTGTCGGAAGCTTAAAAGCTGCAGTAAGAGAGGCTGAATCCAAGGTCTTTGTGTGTTTGAAACCTCACTTGAGCGGCACTATCGCTAGCACAATCACGCGAAAATAATTAAAAGTGAGCCTCTCAGATAAACTTTCATCTCTTCATCTCCACTGCAAAGTGTGGTCGGCAAAGCTACTTCCAAGAACTCAGCACTGAGTCTGATTTGCACCAAGTGAGGCATGTCTTTCTATCGCGGTCACAGCTGGGTTGCTGGCCTATAGTTACGGAAGGCAACCAGCCTCCAAAACAAAATCAGCCCTTTCAATGTATTTTTTTTTTTTTTTTTTTTTTTTTTTTGTAGATAGATTATGTCCTCAGGTCAGGGGCTAATTTTTCTGACAAGCATACGAGACTGTTAAAGACAAATGTTTTTGCCCTGGTGCGTATCGAAAGCCTTGTAAAGCGTGCATGTGCCTGTTGATCAGTAATAGACTCAGCAATTCTACTTGCAGTATTTTTTCCCTAAGGAAATAAGCATCAAGTATGCAAAGATGTATTGATAAAAATGTTCAGCACAGCACCGTCTATAACAATGGGGAGGGAATTAGCTTAAGAGTCTGTTAACAAAGGTAGAATTCGTAAATAAGGATGCATCCAGGCAGTGCAGTCCTGTCTGAGACTGCCTTCCTTCCAGAAAGCAGAGGCCAAGGGCTTGCATGCAGGGAGTTTATTCTGAGAAGTGACCCCAGGAAATGGGAGCGATGGGCCAGAAAGAATGGTATGGGGCAGAAGAAAACATAATATCAAGGTGCATCATCCAACCAGAAACTACGGGAAACCAGAGGTCCGACTGGGGGGCCTCTAAGGAACCAGGTCCTCTAAGGCAGTGGTCCCCAACCTTTTTGGGGTCACGATTTGGTTTAATGTGAAAATATTTTCACAGACCAGCCTTTAGGGTGGGATGGATAAATGTATCACGTGACTAAGACAAGTGTCAAGAGTGAGTCTTAGATGGATGTAACAGAGGGAATCTGGTCATTTTTTAAAAATAAAACATCGTTCAGACTTAAATATAAATAAAATGGAAATAATGTAAGTTATTTATTCTTTCTCTGCAGACCGGTACCAAATGGCCACAGGACCAGTACTGGTCCACAGCCCGGGGGTTGAGGACCACTGCTCTAAGGAACTGGATACTCCTCTCAATTGTCAGCCCACGTGAGAGATTCGGGGAGCATTTACCCACTGGCTCTTATCACCAGTTGGCAAGGATTGTCCCATGCGGGTTAACCTCCTCACACTTCCACTCTGCCCATGCCTCCGTGCTGAGTGGGTCCCCGTGGGCTCCCCACGCAGGGTGGGAGCAGCCTCAGGGCAGCGACTGAGAAATACATGCAGGTACATGTAAGATAACACCCGTGTGGAATGAAACTGGGGCCGAGAGGATGTGAGGGGTGAGAGCCAGAGATGTCGGACACACGTGTTACAAAGTGGTGACGTGGTTCAGTCTCCTGAAGTGGCTGGCAGATGTCTGTCACTGACACGGAATAACCAAGTTACTACAGCGAGTTACAGAATGCTGTGTAAAGCATGACTCGTCCATTTTAGTTCATCAGCTTCCGTTTCTACTCACAGAGTCCCTCAAAGCAGCTGTTAAAGGGAAGAAGGTGGTTTTAGTGGAAGAATCAATGAAGCAATAATAAAGGAAACCGGGATCTCAGAGGCATTATGTAAATACAGACAGCCCTGGAGGGAGTGGGAGGCCACCAAACCCAGAGACAATTCGGATAGAAGTAGCCTCTCCCCTTCTTCCTCCCCTCCCCCGCCCCCTCTCACTCACAACCTAGTTCTGATCTTCTCTCCCTCCCCCAGTTCTGTGTCTCTCTGAAAGTCGGCTTCCTCATCTAAGATGTAATTTCAGCTTCTTCACGGCCTTTCCATCCCATCCGGTGACAACTGTACCAGTTGTTTACAGCTGGCTTCCACTCTGACTGGCCGGTGCACACGCCCTATCTTTTGATAAGTATAGTCACTATCAATCGTGTACCCACACATGCACGTGTGCAGGCATCACACATAGGTGTGATGCATTTGTGGATGGGGGAAGAGGAGACGTGGAAGGAAACAGAGACGAGATCGTCCGAGGGGAAGGAGAACCGAACCAGAGCCCATGGAGGAAACTGTAACTGTCACTCATGCACACACGACACAGTTCACGTCTACACTAGCAAGGCACACACAGAAAATGTCCTTCAGCCCAGGGCCAGGAATAACATTCTCGTCTGAGTTCGGACAGAATGTGGTTAGTAAAAGGAAGGGAGTATTGGAAGGAATGTGTTCTCTCCATCTCCAGAGAGCATGTGCTTCCCTGGAAAAAAGGTGAGAAAGTAGCTCATTGATGCATCTTTCCGCAGTGGTCAAAGCAGCCGGGCATGCAGAGCCCCACCATTCAACACATGAGAGCTCTCACAGCGGCATCAACCTCGCCCCTCTCCCCTCCAGCGGGCCAGTTCTGAAGGTAGTTTAATCCCCTTTGTTACTAAATCTGTTTGGATTAAGCTTTCTTCGCTTTCAGCCAAAGAAAGTTAACTGATAACACTGTGTACCACGTACAGATGCTGATTTGTTTCTACGATTTCTTCCAGGAGTAAATCTACAGCAGACCCAGTCAGAAGTAAAACCTGCCAATAAAGTATTCTGTAAGGGGGCCTTCCTGCCTGGTTTTGAACACATTGGACCCCTAAATCTCAAGTTTAATTAATTAAACTAGATCTTGATGTTGATTTATGAAAAAAAAAAAAACAAACCTTACATATGAGTCTTAATTTCAGAACAGACTGTGGAGAATGATAATCCACCTTATGGAATGAGAAATATGAACCAAAGAGAGAGAGAGAGAACTATAAAAAAAAAGTTAACTAAATTTGGCTACCAAAACAGTCTTTATTTTTGTCCAGATGTCTCTTTTCCTTTCATTGTTCAAGCCAATCCTCTTCCTTTTTCAGATTAGGTTGGGTGATGCACTCCTCTGGGAGCCGGGCCCTGGGCCATACCCATGCAGTTCTGTGCCACTCCATCTCCGTTGCTTCCAACCCCTTTTTAAAATGCCGGGTCCTTACTAATAACATGCCTAGAGAGGTCTCACCAGGCCTTCCTAGTCCTTCAGACAATTTTTAGCTCCACAGTTCTTCCCGATTTAAAAACAAAATGACTTTCACAAACAGAATTGAAATGTCAAATTTTACTACCATCTGGATTTAAAGACTGAAAGAAAAACTAGGTTTGGGCTGTTTTATTTTTGTAGCCAAAGTGAATGTGTTACAGTACGTTTGTTTTCAGACCCTTTTACCTCTCCCCCTGCTCTTCACTCCGGGGAGAATCGGTTATGCAAGTGTAAAAAAAGGAGACCATCCAGAAAGTGCCAAGAGGGAGCCTATAAAATTCAGGGGTGGCGTTCAAGATACTGGAAGAAAAAAACCTCTTCCAGCGCCTGCCTCTTCATCATCGTCACGCAGATAAACCGATCTGCTCACTGCACTGAATTTAGACCCGTGAATGCGAGTGAGCAATTTGGTTCTGCTCCTTTGGGGGCTTACAGTCTGATACATGTACAGCCGTAAAGGAATCCACGCAGCTCAACAAAGGCTTTCTGGTCCATCCACCGAAAGCACCCTCCAGCTCTGGTGCCTGCAGGGGCGGGGAGAGTGTGGCAGTGGGACGGGTTTGACCATGGAGGGGCGGTAACAGTGAGTGTAAGCTGGGCTGCTGGCCTGGGCACCAAAGACACTGCCTCATGGGAGAGAGGGGGACTGTGACCCATGCACAAGGGAACAGAACAGTGCCTGACACTGGAAGAGCCCCCACAGAGTGCATTATTACATTCCCTGGAGAACCCCCTGAGAGATGCGGATCAAGGATTCTCCATCGAATTTTAGAGAAATGGAAACCAAGACCTATTGGACCTGCAGGTCCTGAGGCAGATGAGGGGATGAAAGGAAAGACAGCTTCCGGGGAGAGGGACAGCCAGGTGTTGGTCAGAGGGAGAAGGAGCAGCAAGCACTCAGAGATGAGTGTGAGACGTGAGACGTAGGGGAGCGTGCTAATGGCCAACCGGGCACCCCAGGGAGTGCAGTGGAGGAACATGGAATGATCAGGAAGCAAAGAACCAGAGGCAGGTCAGGGAAGGCAGAAAGCTGTGCTGAGATGAGCAACAGTGCTGATGCTGAGGGAGGTAGCTGGGGTGTGGGGTGTGCTGAGGGCCGTCCTCGAGCTGGAGGAGGGGAGTCACCAGTGTCATCGGAGTCTTTGGCTGGGAGGTCTGGGGTCGTTCTTTAGTCCTGTGTCTCCCCAGGGGTGTTTGGGCCTCGGACACAGAAGAGGGTCTCCCTAGGGCACAGGTCATCAGTGAGCAGCTCAGGCTGAGCCGGGGGAGGCGCTGTCTCACTGGAGCACCCTGGTGTCATTGCAATGTTGTCACTGCCCGAGCTGTGGTGGGGCTGCTGGATGTTCCCAAAGGTGAGAGGTGCCATAGTCTATTTTAGGGCAGATATTTCTTGGCAACAGGAAAATAAAGCCAGGTGAGGAATTGGAGCTACTAGACTCTCTTCTTCTGGGGAGATAAAGGAGATTATCATTGTTTTTGTTTTGTTTTGTTTTGTTTTGTTTTTGTCACCTGAAATTCTAGCCTTTAACCAACAAGTTTCCTTTACTCCATTTTCCCCCCATTACCTGAATTGTGTCTTTTTGGACTCCAGAAAAGTCCTCTTCTTCCTTATCCATTATTCCAATAAATGATACAAAATATGTATAACTGACCTGCCTTCATATAACATTTCCAACAAACTCCAGTGATATTTGAGACTTCAGATAATGAATGCTCTCTTAAAACTCTTTGTACTCATGGCCGTCAAAACAAAATAAAAACAGATAGACAAAGACATGTGACAGACAGATGATCAGATAGATAGAATGATAGAATGATAGATAGATAGATAGATAGATAGATAGATAGATAGATAGATATAAAGAAAGAATAGACAGACTTACAGCTATATGGTTATACACATGATAGATAATAGCTAAATGAGGAAAGGAAGGGGAGGGAAGAGAAAGAAAAAGAAGAAGAAAAAAGGGGAGAGAAGAGGAGAACAGGAGAGGGGAGGAGACAACCGAAGAGAGGAGGGAAGAGGAGAAGAGAGAGGTAAGATTTGAGTAACCCTTTGAAGGCTGAAAAAAATGTCTAGGTATTCTTTGAATTAATCCAGTCCTACAATTTTATGAAAAGGATAATCTTATTTAGAAATCTAATCAGCAAAATTAAAGCTAATTTCCTAATTTGCCATCTTCGCCATCTACAAAAGTGCAACTCCCAGACAAATGTATATTTGAAGTAGGAAAGGCCTAAAAGAAGAGTGAGAAGGCCACTCGAAAACTGCCTTCCTAACCTCTGAATCAGAACTGATCTTACAATCACCAGGGTAAAAGAATCAGTTCAGAGGCAAAGCCAGAGCTCTGGTCCAAAGACCCGCTATAAATAGAACCTGCGCCCTGCTCTTGCCAGGAAAACTGGAGGCTTGAAGCAGGGTTCACCTCTCCATAATGATGAGGAACTGGTATCCTTTCTCAAGAAGGATCAAGCGAGTGGATTGCTGCAGCTCAAGAAGGGAGTTGGGAGCAGAGTGTCAAGGGCCACAGCCTACAGAGTCCTCACTTAAAATCCCCACGGTGAGTTGGTCCCCTCAGCGGCCCACAAGACTTCCCCTCTTCTCCCTTTCAGTCAGCACCACGGATTTGTTCTTGGTGACAGAACCTACAGGACATTCCAGAGACCCAGAAGAGAATGTAGACAAAGCCTAGACCACAGAGTCTCAACCTCGGTGTACATATGAGTTCCTCAGGGGAGCTCTCAGCACCCAGCCCTTGGAGTCGATGTTTTTCAAGTACCTTACCTTACTTCATCCTCATGTGCAATCTCTGGGGAAGATATTTTCATTCCCATGTTACAAATGAAGAAACATGAAGTTGGAGGGTAAGAGCATCGCCGAGTCACTGCTTTAACACACGGGAAGGCTGGTCTGACGTGCAAAGCATCCAATGCCGGATCTTGTGTCGTGTCGACTCCATGAGCACCACCTTGTCCACTTACAGGAGGGTTCTGAAATTCAGAAGAAAAGGACTTATTTTAGAAATTGGCTTATTGGGGGGAACTTCTCTGCACTTTTTAAAGATGGCGTGGCAGTTACCCAAGCAAAGGGGAACTTGTTCTTTACAATTTTATAGGACTTCAAAGAAAGTAAAAATTACCCAAAAGAAGTGTGAGAATGATTCCTCCAGGACACATAATTATTGTATTTATATAGCTACTACAACTCTTAAAACAATGTTGATGTATGGTGACATCTGTTGCATTAAGAGAGAGAGAAACAGAACTCTCCTGATCTTTTCAGGTTCATGGTGTCATTAGTCAATCTGAAGTAAGGATTGCAGGCGTTGGTGTACAACAGCTCCATTCTGTCTTCAAAAATATTTATATGATATGACACACCTGAGCTATATTTACTTATGGTAGTTAGCTTTTGAACCACTTAAAGGTTCACACAGACCTGTAATCCAGCCAGCAGTCCAATTGGACGTTTTAAGAACTCCCTACCCCCTATTAAATCTCTTTCTGTTATCCCTCTTCCTCTCCTTCCACCTGTCCCCAACATTATCATCCCCGTCCAGATGGACTCAAGCTATTGACTGCCTTATTCCACTTAGTCTACTTCTTTAATATGACTTCTAGATCTCCCTTCTAATGTAAATAAGCATTCTCTATGCTTTCTTCACACACCTCTCACACTGACTGTTCTATATTCCAAAACCGTCATTTAATAAGCTCTTCTCTTTTCCAGTGAAGACCATCTGATTTTCCCACAGTCTGTCATCCCTCCAAATGGCTGTTCATTGACCGGGAGGATCCTCCCCAATTACTTCAGAACCAGGCTCCATGTCTTCCTCCACAACTGGTCCTCCATCAATATTTGTGGATCTTCCTCTGCATTTGGAATTCTCCATCATAGCCTCCCCTCCTCTTCAATCTCAGAAAACTGTCTTCACTCCATCTCAGCCTTCTTTCAATATAGTCAAACCTCAGCTTTCTTTATTATACCCACTGTCCCATTTCTAAGACCTTAATCTGAAATTCAATTCACCCTATAGGACCGTAATCTCCCATCTCCCCAATTTACCTATTTTTTTTTTATCCCACTGGCCTTTGATCTTCATAACAGCCCACAATCCCATAATCTATTTCATTTCAGCTTGATTAGCTTCCCAATCCGGCCAGGTGAAATGGTCAAATTATTCACTGCCTCCCTCGTCCCCTCTGCCCCTTGATCTCTTACCCTTCCCACTTAGCGGATCACTGTCTCCTTTTCCTCTTGCTTTCCAAAATATCTCTGTCCATGGCCTCCATTGTTTCACCCAAATATTTCTTAATCCCATGAAATCTGGCTTCTACACATACTGCTATGCTGATGCTACTTTCTCCCTATATTTCTGGAATTTATTTAACCAACTCACAACCAAATTAAGCAACCTTTGCTCATTTTTCAATTCCTTGCTTATCCTGTTCAAATCTTTTAGAAAGTCTTCCCTGATCCTCTGAGTTGAATTCGATTATTCTTTTTTTCTAGTACGATATCAATAGTTTTATTTTTATGATGCTTATTTTATTCTATTGTGATTAAAGCTTCTATATATGCCTTCTCTACTATGTAATAAGCTCTTTGAAAACAGACATCATGTCTTCTTAATTTTTATATCCCTAAAAAACCCAGCAATACTTTTTGCACATAAAAGTTCATCTGCTACATTCACATGTACATCTTTAGACGCATACACTGAAATTTAGTGTTTTTGAAACTGCTCATTATAATCATTTGTCTATGTAGACAAAATATAGCTTCAAGGCTTCTTGGTGACACATTGCTTAGGAATTGACAGAAAGGCCATAGAAAACAGATATTTATCCTAGCTGTGAAATGTCTTCCTCCTCTCTTCTTTAGATTCTCCCCCAATCACAGTGATGGCTGAGCTGATGGATGAAATGATCAACTTGAAGAAAAATAATTATTGTAATCTTCTGTCCTGGTTAAAAAGACAAGAAAGTATTTCTCACTCTGAAGAGCTCAGTGCATGAGAGATGAAAATGTGTCAATTCAGAAAGAGGAATGGCAGGAATAACTTGTCGAGGCTTCAGAATGCTTTGTAAGCCCACCATGGACTTTCAACCCTTGCAGTGAGTACATTCCACGAGGTATGGGATACAGCGAAAGGGCTCTGGACTTCTCCCAGGTCAGCCATGGATAGGCTACAAGACACTGTCAGAGTCATCCTTCGCTTTTGGCCTCAATTCCCCCATCTATAAAATAAGGAAGTGCTCAGAAAACCAAATGATGGGACACAGCAAAGGGACACAGGGACCAACTAAAAGAGCCCCAAAGGCCAAAGATGGGACAATTTGTACAATAAAATATTGGATTATAACCCAAGGCATAAAATAAATACCCATAACTCCATACTGAATGATGCAAATGTATGATTAAATAAATGAGAAGAGACCTCTCTCCCTCTCAGAAGAATTCCAAATAATTTATGTAGATACGTTCCCCTCCAAGAGGTAGAATTTAACTTTTTCCCCCCAAACACTCTTTAGAGTAGGCTAGACATAGTGACTGGCTTCCAAATAGTAGAGTATAGAAAAGAAGGAAAAAGTAACTTCACGGTGGCCTGACTACCCTGGCCAGACGATCACGGTTAACAACAACAAGATGAGTCAGGTCAATAGCACGAAACCTTAAAATGATGTAATGGAAATGGCACTATACCTCTGTGGTCTTCCTCCCCCAAACCCGTGATCTCGGTCTAACCATAAGAAAATGTTGAAGAAATCCAAGTTGAGGGACATTCTGTAAAAAAACTTTGAAAACTGTCAAGGGCATCAAAGACAAGGGAAGTCTGAGAAACTGTCACACACCAGAGGAGGCTAAGGAGACATTGTGACTAAATGTAATATGATGTCCTAGATGTGATCCCAGAACAAATAAAAGGACATTAGAGAAAAACCAGTGAAATCTGAATAAAGTATTAGATTTAGTTGATAATAATGCACCAATGTTTATTTCTAACATGTGACAACTATATAGTGATGTGGGATGTTAACAATCAGGGAAGCTGGGTAAGGTGTATAAGTGAGCTCTCTGTACTATCTTTGTACCTTTTATGGAAATCTAAAGCTATTACAAAATTATTTTTAAGATAATAGGCCAGTTTATATTCTAAGGAAAACCTCACTATGAAGAATTATTTGCTTTCATCCATTTTAAAACAACACTTAAAAATACACTTTAGATTCAATAAAGAAATACACTTTAGAACAGATGGACTTTATGTATCTTATATATTTTCTACATAAAGTAACAAACAGCCTAGAGTCATCTGTCTGGACACTCTTTTCCAGTATAACTGCAAGTTAGTTGTACCATAACTTTTGATTGACCTACTTAGAATTTTGGTACTTCCAATCATTCATTAAACTTACAAACTAAATTAATGGTTGTTCTTACATGTCTTGTCAGAACAAATTAATACTATCTGAACAAATTAATAACCTGGCTCCTATTCTTGTGATTTTGGCAGGTTATACTTTGTTTCTAAGGCTGATACAAAGAGGAATCTTAAGTTAGGGGTATGTTCTCCTATCAATACACACAGAGTTATCCATCACAAATGTTAGAAGAATGCCGCAGAAGAACAGCAGACCTCATCCTATCTCTCGTCAAAGCAATGAGAAGCTGGCCTAGTGCCCTAGTAAGAGACTTAGATGCCAACATGAAACACAGCTCAGTGTAAAAAAGCAAGTCATTCATTCAACAACATTTTTCTTAACACCTGACCTAAGGATACAGAAATGATAGACACTGAAGGGTTTCCATTCTTATTTCAGGCGCAAAATAGCAACATGTTAAACAGGAGGTGAGGAGATGCTAAACAGATGAAATTAAGTCCTTGAAAATGCAGTTGGGTCTTCAAAGAGCACCTGAAGAGCTGGTGAGTGGTAGAATAGTAGGGTAAACATGCATTTCATGATTAAACACTGATCACATGCCTCCCCTGGAGTGCCTCTGCTGGGTCCAGCAGAGGATGCCATGATTAAGACGCTGTCTGTGCCCTCCAGGCACTCGCTGTCCAGTAACTAGAATAAGGGAAGTATACCATTAGTTGCAAGCACAAAGTAGAAGTTAATATGTGCCCCCAAGAAAAGTACACAGTACTCCTGGAGCTTAAAGAGGAAGTTAAGGATAGGGAAGAAGATAGCGTTTTGAGACAGGCTTCACCTATGGTACCAACTAGACAGGTTTGGATGGGGGTACTACACTGGCAAGGGGACAGCCTCAGCAAAAGCATTCCAGCTTTCCTGTTTACCTAGGTCCAAGGCTATGCATAAATAAGCTGTGGGAAATGGGACTCTAAAAAGGAACTGAGGTAGATGCAAAGTCTGAGGAGAGTGTGGGACCAGGAGCGTGATATTTACCTGTCCTTAAATGCATCGCCCCACAAACTGCTTATCATTTGTAAGGGAGAGACAGGAAGCGTACTGCAGAGACTCCCGAAGACACTTCAATCAGCGGTCAGTATCAACAAGGCTCAGTGTGACCAATGAGGAGCAGATGGACATCATGTGACTCCAGATGCCACACCCTGAGAAGGACATGACCTTTTTTTGTAGTTTTCTAGCCAGACTGCTCATTATCGGGAAATGTGAATCAAATCATGAAGAAACATTACACAAACCTAAACAGACGAATATAACATAAAATAACTAGCCCACGTTCTTCAAATATGTCAATGTCATAAAAGACAAAGAAACACAGACTTCTTCCAGATAAAGGACACCAGAGGACAACATGAACAAAAGGCAGTATGTTGGTTCCTGGACTGGGTCCTGAATTGCAGCAGAAACGCTGGACTAGGACGGTACCTAGGACAATTCTCAGAATTGGAAGAAAGACAGAAAGTTGACTGTATATTTGTTAAAATATATCTCATGTTAAATTTCCTGAATTTAATAATTCCATGGTAATGGCATAAGAGAACATCCCTGCTTTTAGGAAAGAGGCATGACAGATTAGGAAGTAAATGGGAATGATATAAGCCACCTCCTCGTCAATGATTCCGAGAAATAATATGTGTGTGTGTGTGTGTGGAAAGAGAGAAATCAAAGGATAAAACAAAGGGTGGCAAAGATGTTAACTGGGTGACAAATGAATGAGGTCAGAAGGATTTGTTGTTAGTATCAATCTTGCAACTCTTCTTTTTTTGTGTGACAGAGACAGAGACAGAGAGAGGGACAGATAGGGACAGACAGGAGGAGAGAGATGAGAAGCATCAATTCTTCGTTGCAGCCCCTTAGTTGTTCATTGATTGCTTTCTCATATGTGCCTTGACCTGGGGGGCTACAGCAGACCGAGTGACCCTTGCACAAGCCAGTGACCTTGGGCTTAAGCTGATGAGCCTTGCTCGAACCAGGTGAGCCTGCGCTCAAGCTAGCGACCTCGGGGTCTCGAACCTGGATCCTCTGCATCCCATTCTGATGCTCCATTCACTGTGCCACCGCCCGGGATCAGGTTCTTGCAACTCTTCTGTAGTTTGACATTGTTTCAAATAAAACATTTATTGAGTAAAGACCCTATAAAAGCATTAAAATCAAATTATTTTTGTGCATGAAAAGTTTTATAACCTAGAGTTCTATTAAGGTATAAATATTTTTACACAGCTATAAATTACTATGTATATAAGTACTTGAAACTTTAGTATCTCCCTTTTCACTAATATTATCTTATTAAGTATTTAAGTATTGCCATGTATCAACTTGGTCATAGAGCAATCATTTTAATAACTATATAGATCTCTACCATGTAATCATTCTTCTAGTATTGAACATTTCTGTTATTTCCAATATCACTGCTATAAACGGATCTATAAAATTACTTTATTTCCTTTTGGATTTATGTCCTAGGGGTTTTAGGATAATTCTGTATAACAAGATCTCGAAAGGGGACTGCACTGTTTCAGACATCAGAATTATACAGATTGAGATTCACTTGTGCCACAGGACGCTGTCCATACTTGTGAGCACAGAGTCAGTTCTGAAAACTGTTCATCAGCACAAGAGCTCTCAGACACTCACACACACACCCCACTCACCAAGCCCGAGGGAGCAAACCAAGGGGATCTGTTCAATGTCTCTAGAAGTTTCCCCACCTGCTTTAAGATTCAAATTGAAAAAGTTCTTAAAGTAGCAATGAAATTATGGAAATTAATAACCTGACTTAGGCCTTGGATAATTTTAACATGTAGTTTTCAACTGCCTTAAGTAACACATGAACACATTATCATTATGAATAGAAATCCAAGTGGTATTCAAGAAGGCAGAAGTTTCTCCCAGGCTCCCTACCACATAATCCTAAGGCACCCTGTCCTGCCATGCTGCAGGACGTTCTTCTAAGGTGTTTGTCTGCTGTGGAGGCAGTGCGGTCTCTGGAATTACAGGTGCAGACTGCTGGGTAGTGCTGCACGGGTCCACAGCCCCAGCAGTACAGACAGCCAGTGTGAATCTCACCGAAGTCACCTAAAACCCCAGGTGTTTAGTTTCCCCATCTCATAACAGCCACAACAGTGACAACCAGTCACAAGGCTGCTGTGAGAACTAGACTAGCCTACACATAACACACTTAGAACAGGCTGGCACCTAGGAAGCAACAGCGATAACTGATCAATTTTTCACTGTTTCATAACAAAATATCTTCACTGTGCTTCTTCCCGTCCAGTTGAAGAAGAAGAAATATAAACACTCGACTTCAAAGAAGTCACTCAAAGTACTACATTACATCAGAGGTCCTCAGGAAAATAAGAGGTCTTCTGGAATATGTAATCATTGGTTTTTGAGACAAAGGTTCTTCAAGTATTATCCCACACACCTCATAGATTGAGAAAAATCAGGCCCATCAAAGTTCTGTTGCCAAGATTTCAGATTTTTATTGAAAATGGGAAGTATAAATGTGTGTGGAAGAGGTAGGCAGTAAAATGCAAAAGAGAGCCAGGTCCTGGGCCATGGCCGGGAAGCTCAGTGGACAGAGCACCTTCCGGGCACACTCCGGTGCGAGCGTGGATCTCCAGTCAGGGCACATACAAGAAGCAACCAGGGAGCGAGTGCATAATAGATGGAACAACAAAGTGGTACAAGGAATTGATGCTTCTCTCTCTCTTCTCTTTTCCCACCCCTGCTCTCTCTCTCTCTCTCTCTCAAATTAATGGAAAAATTTAAAAGAGAGAGAGAGAGATCCACATCCAGCCTCGTCTCTCTAGGTCTGTCCCATCACCCAGCACTCATCACCCCTAAGGACCTAAGGACAGCAAGGAGCAGAGCACCGCACTGCAGGGCTTGATGAATGAGGAAGGTTTGTTTGTCAGCAGAGGGCGAGGGGATGCTGATGTGCTTACTCTGTTGTTTATTCTGCATTTCTCTCGTAAAAGTATTTGCCATTTTCTAATCCAGAATCCTTGAATGAAAAAAAAAAAAGTCTGCCTTGCTGGAATTGGATTTATTTATTATTTTGGGCTATTAGAGACTATAACTTTCAACTGACACGAGGCAGAATAAAGTGCCACATTTTCTTCCAGTCAGTTTCTTCACCTTTACACAGAGAGTAAGAGCCGTGCCAAAGGTTCTGATCCCGTCCACGTGAAAGGCTGCAGCTAACCCCCATGACTCAGTCCACAAGTCAACAGCTCAAATAATGAAAATGTGCAGACCGGACCGGACCGAGGGATGGGACCAAGGGAGGGATGGGACCGAGGGACTGGACTGAGGGTGAGGGTTTGTGCTGTTCCTGGCTCTGCAGGGGACAAGACACTCCCTCTGTGGGGGTGGGCCCTGCACAGACAGGTGATCGATCCATTTGCTCCCACGACAACAACACACCCTGCAGAGAGCACGCATGTAATGCCCTGTTTGAGACGAGAGACAAAGGGGTGGGGAGAGAGGCCTGAACTGCCTTTAACCAGACTCAAGTACATTTCCCTGGACTTCTTGGCTGAACACCATATCAACCTGTTTCCAACAGCAACAGATGACCTGGGTAGCAGAGTGAACTATGGCTCTGCTGGTATGATTGTAAAGATCTGTCTGCCCCAAATTTCCCTCACTCTCCTTGAAAACTGTCTGGTGTGAGACTTAATTCCTTCGGCTTAGCAAGGCATTGTCTTAAAATGTAAATGCCCTTTGGATGGCTTGTTACCCGAGCCAGTCATGACTCAGTCGTTCCCACAGTGACACAGTTCTTTCATCCATTCCCTTCTTTCTACCAGCTGGCTGAAGTCACCAGTCTAGAAGATAAGAGTTACTAGGTATGATTGATTGTTGTTATTCTATTTTATCTTTGACACGAGAGAAGAGAGAAAAAAGAGACAGAGAGAACAAGACGATTTGGGTGTGTGGGCACTGCCTTGGAAGTGGGGTGGGGATAGGAGTAGACAGTATGAGCTGTAGGAGGACCTCAGTGGGGCCTTGATCCCCAGCGTGAGGGAGGGACCCAGGAAGGGAGTGTTAACCCCAAATAAGCCCCACTATTTCCCAACTAAGGACCAGCCTACTTCAGGGAATAGTATTCCAGATCGGGACAATGACCTAGAATTGCATAAACTCTGCTTATCTTTCAAATTAATACCACTGGGGATTAATGAGAGAGCAATCGTCTCAGTGCATACACTTAGTTAAAAATAACCCAATAACCACATGAACTAAAAGCATAAGGAAAAACTCTAAACGCATGCGCGTGGTGTGCACACACACTCAAGGACGCGCAGCCTCTGATGTAACAGTTATAATTTCAGTGAGGAACAGAATCCCAAAGCTGCACGTGACACAAAGATAATAGCCCATCTCTCTACTTCTTTCTCCCCCTTCACGGAGGCGAACTCAAGGCTGTGGTCATCCTCCGACGGTCTTGGTCCAGGAGGACCTTCCCACAGGAGCCTGCTCCCCTGCCCTGTGCTACATTTACTGAACCACGGCCGGTGGCCACAGCTGAGCTTGGGGTGAGAGGGGAGGAAGGACCCACATAGCTGGGAACTGCTGGCCACCTCTCTTCAAAAGTGGGCTTTAGCAGATGTGTGAGCCAGCAACTATAAACGGGCTGCCAGTAAACTAGGGTTGCCAATCTGTGTCGATGACCAGGTGTCTTGTTTAAACCAAGCTGTTCCTCAGAATTCTAATTACACAGACCAGGGAAAGGCCCAGGAAATTCTGTGTTTCACAGGCACTTCAGATAATTTCTGTAATCAGTCAAGTTTTATAAATACCAAGATAAGAAATCTGCAATTTCAGAAGAAAACTAGGAAGAAGGAGAGGCCAGAGGGGGTTTTCTCTGTCCCCAGAGTCAGGGAATGTACCTTGCTGTCCCTTTTGGAGGATAAGGTAGATTATTGCTTCAGGCCCATCCATTGTCTATCTGGAGCTGAGAACTTTCCATGATGTCAACAGAACACAGTAAGTCAAGATAGGGAGGCAACTATTTAGCTCTTCTGTGTAGAGGCCTATTAATACCCACAAACTCATTACATACGGTGAAAATCTAGTATCACATGGCTACTCTCCCATGTGCTGGTGGTCAAGTCATGCCCACCCCACCCACACACAACAAAAATCTCACCACTATCACGGTCAGCCATAGTTCTGAGATGATAAACTAGCGCTGGTTAAAGCAGCCAGTCAAATGTGGGGACTGCTAACAGCTAGAGTAGAGTACAGCTGTCAAGCAGAACACAACTCTTCACAAGAATTCCTCCACCACAGAAGCGCCTTAGAACCTGCTCCAGTCACTTCCCAAGTGCACTAGCCTAGGCCCGGAAGAGAACACATGGAGACAAAACAGTAATTATCTGCAATGGTAGAATTTTAAAGGCAGTGTTACGATATTTATTTTCTTTACTGTTATTTTACTATGGATGTGATAAATAAGAAATTAACTGCTAATGCATGACTTGCTATTCACCCATCCCTATTCTGTCAAAAAGTAAATTAAGATATTCCTTAATGACTACAAAGTCAGTTTACTAATTACTTCTGTTAATAAAGATATTATATCCCATCAATATATTTCATTGTCATAAACTCCACTCTCAGAGAGAAATAATATCAGGCCTTCAGAGTCATATTCCAGCATCAGAACAAGTACTTTATACAGTATGAAAAAAAATGAATAAATTTAAATGAATAAATTTAATAAAGGGTTATTAAAATAGCACCGGGCATTCTGAAAACCATAAACTATGCCCCAGAAGTCTCTGAGGTGGAGGGAAGAGAGCGGTCCAGGTTGAGGAGGTGGGGACGAGAGAGAGGGAACAGGACCTGCAGTGTGGGAGTGCCCTGCGTGCAGGGGCCAGGGTGGCCAGGGTCTTTGCTGCCACTGTCTCCACAGCCTGAGGCTGGGGTGCTTGGTCCCAGGCACCTTCTCCCTGGACAGCAGGGCTCTCAGTAAGAAATTTACAGGTCGAAATTCAGGCCTCACGATCCTTTCAGGCTCTGATAAAGGTAGAGCAGAGAGAATTGTGACCAGGAGGACCCCCGGCTCCAGAGAGGAGGGTCTGGGGCCTGTAAATGAGTGGGAACACCTGGGTAGCAGAGTGAAGGGCTGGAGACAAGCCCTGTGACAGCTGTATGGCAAGCCAGACTCAGGAGGACACTGAAGAATCCCAAACACGAGAGCCAGGATGATGAATTTATAGCCCTCCTATAAAGGTCTGGTTCTCCTGCCCAGAGGTGTTAGAGAAAGAGAGAGAGAGAGATATCAACCTGTTCCGAACTGTTTTACCGAAAACAGCACAAAAAGTGTTCACAACTATCACTTGATTATTCCTACTGTAGAAAAATAGTGAAAACAGCTATGAGATAAAGCTGAAGCACACCCTTCCCAATAGCGATCTGCCGTCCACAATAAAAACTGTCATGAAAGCCAATCCCGGGCCAGGTGAAGTCCTGGTAAAAGGCACCCTGTCCGCTGCCTTGGACAGATACCACTGGCAGGGCTGGAACAGCATGTCCGCGCAGCACTGCTTCCTCGGTCTCTAAGAAGCTACCTGCCTCTCTCTGTCTCTCTCTCTCTCCGTGTCTTCCTTCTGTCTGTCTTCTCTGTCTCTCCCTGCCTGGCAGCTGTATGGCAAGCCAGACTCAGGAGGACACTGAAGAATCCCAAACACGAGAGCCAGGATGATGAATGTTGTCCGTCACCCGAATCTGTCACGTCACCAAGGTGCTGCTTTGGCAGTTACTCAGCAGTCTGTGTAAAATGCGTCAGTGTGCTCGATCCAGTTCCAGACATCTGATGCCCAGGTCACAGATCACCTGTACTGGGGACAGCTCTGGGTTCAGAGTGTCCCTGTGAGGTTCAGTGTGTCGCGGGACACGCCAGAACAGGGAAACCCAGAGCCCCGTGAACAGACAGAGCCCAGCAGCGGAGCTGGTGACAGGAAGAGGCCCCAGACAAGCTCCAGGGGGTTCACAGGAGGTGAAAGAAGATGTGGAGGGGACGGGCAGGGGCTCAGCCAGCAGGCCTGGAAAGACAGGTCACCTGTCAGTGAGGCGAGCCGCATCACGTCCTTTCAAGAATTCGTGGTGGTTTGGGTAATCAAATACATAATTAAAATTAAAGTTGCACATGGGAGAAAAACTCTGGTTGAGAAATTATAAGATTAGACGTCTGGTCTCCGTTTACCCCTTGCAAGCTGTGTGACCTTGGGCACATCACTTCACCTCACTCAGTGGATCCTGGCAGCTCTAAATGGGGACAACACCCATCGTACCTGTTGCACAAGATTGTCGAGACTTGATGAAAGGATAGGTGTGAAAGTAGTTTAGGAGTACCTGACAAAGTGCAAGTGCTCCAGGACATGACAGTGACGCAGGCTTTTCCCCTCTGCTGCGCCCCAGGGAAGCAGAATCTCTCACCATGGAGGGAGGTGGACTGAGAAGCGCTGGGCTGGGAGGACCTGGACCCGCAGAGAAGCAGGCTGGGAGAACCCGGACTCATGGCTTATATAAGCTAGAAGTCGGTTCTCGGCACCACGGCTCACACCTCACCCATTTCAGCCCCACCTACACACACACACCACGGGTCACGTCTCTCCTCTGACCACGGGTTCCATTACTCCACTGTCAACAAGATGTTTCATGTTTTAAGTTGAAAATGGAAGCCCAGAGACCGCATAGCCCACACATGGGTCCCCTTGGCCTTCAGTGTGGCCTACACAGGGTGCTTCCCCCTAACTCGCCCCGCCCCAAATTACAGATAGTCTCTTCCTTTGTTAATATGTAAAAGTCAGTACATTTCCATTAAAATATAGTTCTCTAGATTTTCTTGGAAAATCAAAAGCTCTAGCAACACCGAGTCCAAACTCCCACAAGCAACATTCACATTAAGGAGCAACAGAGTGATGGGGAGAGACTGTTACAACCGGCTGCAGAGCCCCGCCCCCAGAGCTCCTGATTGGGTAGCCCTGCGTGGGCGGGAAAATCTGCATTTCTAACACGTTTTCAGGGGGTTCCTATGCTGCTGGTCCCGGGACCACATGTTGAGAACCACCTGAGAGATCATTGCTTGGGCTGCTCTTGTGAAATAGGGATGCGCACTCCCGGTGGTCACAGCTTCCCCCCACCCTCACCTTCTCTTGTAGTGAATACAGTCTCTGCTGTCACTTGTGTTCACGCTGTTCCTTTTCTTACATGCGCAGCGCCACTAGATGCACCTGGGCTCCTAGACATGAGTTTGCCAGCTCCGCTGAGGGCAGGAACTCTGCCTTCCTCTTCACCTCCTTCGCCCTGTCCCTCACCTCCGTCTCTCGTGGATACACACTCACCATCCCACACAGTATCTTAGAGCACTCAAATACGATATTCAAATAGCTTATACATTGTGGCATTACATTCCTACATAAAACTTGAACCCTCCAAGGCCCGAGCTTGAAGGACAGCAAGACTTGTAAGCTGGGAGCTGGTTTAATGCTCCCTCCCCTAGTTTATTGGATCCCAATGAAGAGCAGGTCTGTGCTGTCTTCAAGGTCAAGTGGAAGACAGAGAAGATGACAGATCATTACACCAGGTTAGGCATACATTCTCCTGAAACTCACTTCTTCTCTTTAGCGTCTCAGCCCCAGTACTTAGCTCCAAATCCCCTAAAATTGGCTGCTATCTAGGAACACCAACAAATGAGTCATCAACAAACTGTCTTCACTAATTGGTTTCATGATCACCAGTCTGAGTGAGGGCACAGGCTTGGTGGATAATCTTCTAACTTTCTTTTCGATGGGCTGATTAATGAAGACTTGTAACAAATTCTGTGCACATTTTGAAATCCACCCAGAAGCAGGCCAGACTCTTGTCCCTAGTGTCCATCCCCACCCACGCATGCTCTATCTGGGATCCTTGGTCCTAAGCCATGGTTTGTGTAACATGAACTCAAATTTAATTTCCACCGAGAGTTTAAGTGTTTCTCTTTTCAATAATGAAACATGGGCAGTGCATTCCAGAGACTCTGTACAGAATTCTAGTTTTAAAGCCAAAAAAGTTTAACCCTTTTTTATGGGCCGACAGCAAATGAAAAGAGTTTTGTTTTGCCAAAAGGAGTACCAAGGTAATTGGTAAAGGCTTGACTTCATTCAAGTTTTCTTGAAGGGTGACCAAAAAAGGAAGAAACTTCTAAATTAACTATTAGAGGCTAACCTGCACTGTCCAAGAGTGGCCTCAGAGCAGTATACTATCACTTCCATTTTATGAGAAGAAAAAAAAAAAAAGCCCTGAGGCTTGGAACAGCCTCCTCGGGATTACACACCATCAAAGAGAGTTCAACTCACTGTCAAGCCCACAACCTCCCCACTACCAATTTACCTTTCACCATCCTCAGTCCTCGTACCAAGTGCGTATCTTCTTCTAAACTGCTTCTATAAAGCTTAAGAACTCAGGCTACAATATGCCCCCAAATCCCAAAACACAGTGAAGACCCTGTGGTGATTACTTGTTAAAACCAAGAATAAGGAAACAGAAAATTAGCACATAGCATTTCAGAGCAAAGACATGCAAACACACTTTTATAAGTGACAAATGACAACCAGGCCAGAATGGCTTTGCCTTGAATGTAAGAACAGAGTCCCAAGAAAGAACAGTCCTCAGAAGGAGATTGGGAAGTACAGCAAAGGTCAAAGAGTCTTAGACAAAATTTATCAAAGCCCATCAAGCATCCTCCAAGGACAATGGTGCCTGGGTGTCTAGTCCTTAATGAAGACAGATCTAAAACCTGTCAACCAAATCAAAAGCC